>NC_067400.1:368263863-370976363 GCF_016432865.1 Antechinus flavipes | reverse complement strand
TCAGAACTTCATTTTTGAATTATTCCACCTTACCTTTGTTTTATAACTAAATTGCAATTCTTCCATGTTAAGGATAATATTACCATATGTTAGCAACTGAAAGTGCAGGACCTGGCACACAAAATTTTAAACATCACAATTCTCTTAATTTTGAAGTATAAGTAACAATTAACTAAGCAGGTTTTACTCTACTAAAGACTCCTAATTCGTTGGTATGAGATACATTAGATAGTTTTCCAATATAGTCTAGAATTTTTCTATTTTTTTTTACCTTCCTTGTGAAACTAAAAGGAAATTATGAAATTAAATTTCTCATTTTGAGATCCAGGTATTAACCATCAGTGAAATGGAGTGATGGTTTTGTTTACTAGTTAAAAGTTTGGGCCTGATAGGCAATGTATCGAGATTCTATATCCCACTTCACTTAATCCCTACAGAGCCTCAGGTTCTCCATTTATTCTACTGCAGTAATATATTTGAATGAACAACAATTTGAAAGCCTCTAAAGACAAATGCTACATCAATGCAAAACACTTCTTCAAAATCAATGTAGGCTAGATGCTGGTTTCCCTGATTGTGGATGGGAATAGCACATTGACCTATGAACCTTCAGAATAATCTACATATTTTGCCCTTTTCTATATGAAGGAGGGAGTTAAATAAGACATTCCTTCTAGTGGCCTGCATCATGGATCCATGACATAAAATACTTGATGGAGTGGATTCAAACCCTGTTTTAGTACTTGGTCTTGCTGAACTTTCTTTCATCTGTAAAATGAAATAGTGCTCTTTACTACCTAATATCCACTGAAGATCTAAATCCTTTAAGGCAGCAAGAAATAGAAAAGAAAGTGCTGGACTTAACTTAGGGAAAAGTGAGTATAAATCCTGCTTCAGATACTTCCTAGCTATTTGATCTTGAGCAAGTTACTTTAATTATTTGTAGACCTCAAGATTCCTGACTGTAAAATGGGAGAAAGGTGATTATAGTACCTAACTTATAAGACTGTTAAGAAATCTAAATCAGATAATAAATATAAAGCATCTTGTATATACTGAAGCACCATATGTCTATTGGTTATTATCTATTTTTATTACCATTATCTTATTGGCTTATTATCTGACAGTAAGAAAACATTGTGCTCAATATTGCTCAGATTAACTTATTTTCATTGAAAGAAGTTGACTTATCATTTAATGCTTCTCTACTTTGTTGATTAATGATAATAGTACTCTAGAAATGTCAAAAGAAAATATTCTATTGTCCTCAAATTTCTTACACATTGTAACACCCCTACACTTTTTGACTAGCATCTGAACTGTATTAATTTCTGTGTCCTGTTTGATGATAACTGCTGCTATTGTTGTTTATTGTTTGTCCTTCATTTTCAGAGAGGACCAGTGACATCACAGAGTGATGTCTTGACTTGCAGATGAATTGGGCCAATGTGAGGCAAAGGTGTCAAATGTCACTCTCTCATTCAGTCGCTGAAGTACAATGGCAAGATAAAAATCAAAATAACTGCAATGTCCTGAGATTCAGTGAACAACCTGGGGGTCTTCAGTGTTTGACCAAGCTCTAAACTCTGCACAGGGCCTGTTTCAGTTCCCTTCATGGCCACTTGAACAAATTTTTCTGTTCCAATCCCTCTGTTGGGGGAAATTTTCACATGCTTGGGGTAGACATACCTCCAATTCACCAACAGTGTTAAGGCCCTTCAGTTACCCTCAAACTGGTTTAGTCTGTCTGCTGAAACAGTTTTAATGGACTGTGGCCAGTGTGCATGTTATAACTTCTTGGAGCCACAAAGGAAAGTTGGATACCCACTCAGTGATGGATAAGAAGCCCTGAATATCCTATACAACTGCAAAGAACTAACAAGTCACGGTCAGATATCAGGGAATATACTTTACCCTTCCCTCAGTTTATTCATCACTAGATAAAGACAACAGTCCCTTCTAATTATATCAGGAAATTTTTTGAAGCCAAAATTGGATAAATTCTATAAAAATATTTTGCAAAGTAAAAAAGTAATGAATCAAGGTAGTAGTGACAGTTTTTCTTTTTTTCTCATCTCATATTCACATCTTTTTCTAAGAAGTTCAAATATGTCTGTGACAAGTCATTCTTATTTTCTTTTGATAATCTTGTAGACTATTTTCTAAGTGGAAAAAGTAACTTTTCTCCCTAAAATTTAATGGAATTTCACTGAAATCATCTTTGGGACTATTTCAGTAGCAGATCCAATGGCAGAACTGATATATAGTTCATCCTATTCCTACATGTCAGTGATTTCTTTTGTTAGATCTCTACATTTTAAAAACTTTTCATTCTATGAAGTTATAAGTATTTTGTGCAGAAAATTCTGTCCTCATTATTCTTATTATTTTACACTAGTAAATTCTATACATTTGGAAGAAATGGTTTGATTTCAACACCTGAATCATAATAAGAAACTCAAGTAAAAGAATCAGAAACATTAATTTTTAAAACTGAAAGGTACCTTTGAAGTTAAATCACTGGAGCTTTCAAAAATCACCCCCATTTAAATAAGAATTTTAAAACAAACCTGATAACAACTGACAACAAACTTTTAGTTGATCAAGTCAACAGCATTTGTTAAGCTCTTACTAGATAATAAAAAAATGTGCTGAGTGTTGTGGATTGAAGAAAGGCTAAGAAACACCCCCTGAATTTAAGGAGCTCACAGTATAATGGCCATTTTTATAAATTTTAGTTTTACATCATAAAATCTAAGGCAATGAACAGTCACTGTATGGTAATAGGAAGTAGACCTGTGATTAGCAAATATGATATAGGAATAAAACTGATGTAGGAAATAACTGGATGAACAAACAGCTTCTTCTAATTTCAATTTTCTGCAATTTAGGGTCTTAAAGAGCTAATTAGTCTCTAAGATTATAGGTCTTAGACACAGAGGTTAAGTGATTTATTCAGTGTCATCAGCTAATACAAGGTAGAAGTAGGACTGGACCTAAGTCTCTCTTACGCTAGGGTCAGCTCTCTATCCATTAGGTTAAATTGATTTCCCCTAGTTCTTCTATATAACTAAGAATATTTGTGCATTAATAATCTGCCCTTGCCCTTAAAAGAAAAGAATTGTCTTGAAAAAGTGGCTAACTGAGTTATTATAGAGAATTTGAATCTATACCCAATTTGATGCCAAAATTATTTGGGTATTTTGAAGAAAACTACTTATAAAGAAACTATCTACTGTAAATGTCTTTAAAAAGTTATACTAAAACATGATATGTCATTACACAAAGTCTCATTGAAAAATTTCTCCAAATAAAAATAAGTAGTGGAAGGCTGTGTTAAAATATTGGTTGTGCATGTAGTTGTTTATTTAAATGACTTTAAAGTGATAGATATCTTGAGGAAAATCTATCAAGTCAGCCTAAAAAATCTTCCTTGCTTTAGGATAAACTTTAAATAAATCCAATGGGGAAACATGGCATTTTGAAGGAAAGCAGCATTTATACCTGGTCCAAGTAAGAATTGGTATAGAGAATAAAGAAATTCAAAGGAATTATTTTGTTATATTTTTATTTTTGTACATGATGCTCTGTACTGAACAAAATTAGATTTATCATTAAGAAAATGTGCTTAAATGTGACCTCTTACAGTTGCTAGCTGAGAAACCCTGAACAAGTCACTTTACTTCTAAGTGTACAGTGAAAATCCCTATGACTCATCTACTAAGTCATGATTGTGTTTCATTGAATTACCTTTGACCAAATCACACATCATTCTTAATTAACTTTTTTTCTAGAAATTTTGCCACATTAATTTTCATCTGCTGGGGGAAAAAAGCCCATTCAATTAGTCCTTCCATGAATGTCTTTTTTTTTCTAGACAGAACTCATATCATAGAACCTTATTACATCAAGTTCCTTTTAGTAATAAATCCATTTAATATGAGGTGCAAAACAGAAGCACCATGGGCTACATTCCACTCTATAGTGGGTCATGTGAAAGATTAAGGTTCTTGGGCTTAAGGGTAGCTCATTTTCTAAAAGTAGATTAGCAATTAATACAGTCTCATTGATGCAGACACTGTTTAAAAAAGAATCAGGAATCTTCTGACATTAATCCTCCCCCACAAGTTTGTTGCTTAATATAAAACCACTCTAATTACATGTCTCAAACTTGGGTCTCTACCAGATTCTTTGCAGTTCTCTCTGGGTAGCAAAGTTATTCCATTTAAACAAAATGGGTTCAGGTAAGAGTAAGTGCTATATAAAATGGGTAGAGTAGATCTGATAATCACTACTATTTTAGCCCCTTAAACATTTTCTTCACATGTGAAATTAGAATGATAGTTTATTTTAAAACATTACTTTTTTTTTTTACATTTGAAATGAATCTCTGAACCCAGGTATTATTTTATTTTTATTAGACAATTTCTCATTAATATGGAAGACGATGGGGAAATATATACTAAAAAATATAAGGCATTATGGCTCATCTGGTTTTGTTATCTTTGTTATAAATTAGAAGGCCAGTCGTAACATAACTGAGATACCACAAACAAAAACAAATCAATTTAATTCCACAAGCATTCATTAGGCAAATACTATGTTCAATGCACTGTTCTTGGTGCTAAAGATTATAAAGAAAAAACAAAAAGAAGTATTGGAGGAATTTGTATTCTATTGGGAAATAACACATATGATTGATAATTAGATATAAGGCGATTGGAGGAAGGAAAGAATATTATTATTAGTGAAATTAGGAAAGATTTCCCATTGGACATAATCCATTCAAAATTCTAAAAAAATCAGAAATAAAGAGGAATTACATTCCAGATATGTGGACAATCCAATTAATGGAGGCAGGTGATGAAATGACAAATTCTGAAAACAGGAATAGGTCAATTTGGCACAAATGTAGAGTGTAGAGTAAATTAAGAATAGAATAATATAAACTAAGTCTGGAGAGGCAGAGTGTGATTTAGGAGGTCTTTAAATGTCAAGTGAAAAGTCTGTCCTCTTTTTTTTCTTTGAGACTATAGAAACTTGGTGAAGATTCTTCAGCAGAGAAAGGACATAGACAGACCTGGGATGATTACTTTAGGTTGTTTAAAAATCATATAAAGAAAGGACAGAAGCAAGTAGATGAGTTAGGTGGCTATTTTGCAAAATATATATAAAGAAAAAAGGTTTTCATAATACAGGAAGAAATTTCCAAAGATCCTGAAAAAAGCAATAGGTTCTTAATTACTCAAGACAAAAATGCTAAATACAAAAATATGAAGAATTTATTATTTGTAAGAATGAGGGTAATTCTATAGGTGGGAACTTGCTATACCAAGAAGATAATATTCTTCTATGAATTGGCAGTTAAGACATAGGGAGGGGGGCAGCTAGATGGTACAGTGGCTAGAGCACCAGCCATGAAGTCAGGAGGACCTGAGTTCAAGTCTGGATTCAGACACTTAACTCTTCCTAGCTGTGGGACCTTAGGCAAATCACTTAACTTCAATTGCCTCAGGAAAAAAAAAAAAAAAGGAGTTTCCTGAAATTAAGCAAAATGTCCAAGGGTTAGATAGATACTGTGTGTCAAAGCATGATTTTAACCCTTTTCCCAACTCCATAATATGATGATCCAAATCTAGTTCTACTAAAACTTATCAATGTATAGAAAAAGGCAGCATGGTATAGTAGACAAGACATTGAACTTGAAGGAGGAAAATTTAGCTTCAATTTCTACCTCTGACTCTTACCAACTATGTGATACTGTACAAATCATTCAACCTTTGTATGCCTAATTTTCCTGATTTGGAATATGAGAAAATCAGCCTAGGCATTCTCAAATGTCTCTGCCAACTCAAAATCAATGATTTCAGGGTATATGACTTACATATTCCTTTTACATGAGCATCCTTCTGTACATTCTATTCTGCTATTATTATCATGATATTCAAAATTAAATAAAAACTTCTGGTAACAGCTTCTAAATTTGATACGCATAAACCCAAAGGCAAGGGGTTGACTATGGAATGTCTTTATTTGTGGACAAATATTCCAATGTGGGGGGGGGGAAACTACTCATATCTGACCTTCTAGGCACAATGGAAAACGTATTTTTAAAGTGGTATTTTATATAGATATCCTATATAATTGATATTTTAATATATCCCAGTAAAATACATAAAAAGAGCAGAGGCAGTTAACTAAGTGTTTTATATTTCATACTTGGGCCTTGAGGCTACCTTATCATAAAGGGTATGATTTTATAAATCGAAAAAATAAATGATAAAATAAAATAATAAATGTATTAGCATCCCCTAGGTGATTCTTACTTGTCTTTGATATAAAACCAGCTATGACCCAATTTTCAAGATATCAGTGTTACTTCTTAAAAAGCAAGTATTTTTTTCTTATATTCACGGGAGCCCTGGGAGTTATGCGTAATATCCCATCCATTTGAAGACAGTTGTGACTAAGATAAGAAATGAAAGTTCCACACAGTTGCACAGAGGATATATACAGCAAGTACAATAAGAGCAATACAGTTGTTCTTGGTTGATACATTGGGGACCCAACAAAGAGTTGTTGTTTTTTTTTAACTATACTAAAAATTAGACTAATTATACACCTGCATACACAATCCCATTAAAAACAGATTTTGTTTAATTTGACTACCGTAAAAAATAAATAAATGCTATTTATTTACATTGGTACAACTATAATTCTAATTAGTGACTTCTTTCTTTGTAGTAAGCATGCAGGAAATTAATTTCAAATAGTAATAAACATTAATGACATTATCACAATCATAGTAATTTCATCCAGTAGCATAGATGTTCTTAAAAATGAAGTGTCTTCCATCATATCTACATATTCCCAAAACATAATAGAATACCTGACACAAAAAAAGACATCTGAGAAATACTTGTTGAGTTGGATCTCTACCAGAAGATTTATTTCAACTACAGATTATTGAAATGTGTTATTCAAAATAGCTATACCATTCCATGTATATGTAATCTAGATTTTCAAATGGAATCTTGAGTTGATAGAGCAGTTTTCACTCAAATGAGTCATTTTTCACAACTATTTTATCCTTTTTTTTTTTTGATATCTGTGAAATAGAAAGGGGGGTTGCTCTTATTATCATTTTATAGAGGGGGAAATAAAACACAATTTCTTTGTGAATTAGAGGTCAATACAGAACAAGGGAAATTAGAAATAATGGAGACTAACCTTTTCATTGTACAGTGATGAAAGCTATCACTCAGAGAGGCAAGGAGACTTCTTCCAGCTCAAAATGCTCATTCCTCCAAAATACCTCTCAATTCCTCCAAATATCAAGCTGCTATTTGAATGCTGGTCCTGACTTTATAGCCAACGTTCTTTTTTTTTTTTTTTTTTTTTTTTTTTTAGCACAGCTCTTCTAAGAACATACATTAACTGAGTAGGCCCAGCTTTATTTTTTATTTTATTTATTTATTTTGGCAAAGCAAAGCGACTTGCCCAGGGTCATACAATTAATAAGTGTCATTTGTCTGAGACCAAATTTGAACTCAGGTCCTTCTGACTCCAGGAGCAGTACCCCACCACTGCACCACCTAGCTACCCCTCCCATCTTTATTATAACGTTGTTATGCAGCCAGAGGAAAATAAAACAACAGCAACAATAACAATCACCATATTAAAAAGACATTTTTCAGTTGGTAGACACTGGATGCTTCATATATCCTGTCTCTGTGATGAAGATGGGATTGGGTTGAGTCAAGCAGAGGTGGAAAGGGGAATACAAATATGTTGGGGTTTTTGTTGTTGTTGTTGTTTGATTTTGTTTATTTGATAGCAACAATTCCCTAATTGCATCAACCCTCTTAAAAACAAAACAAAGCAAAACAAAACAACAACAAAAACTTTCAATGGCTTCTTTTAACTGGCATTCATAGTCACTGGCAATATGGCCTCAACTTATTTCTTCTAGTTTTATATGCCAATCTCATCTATAAATATGCCACATTATAGTCAAAGTGACTCAATTCCCAAATATATTCCTTGATTTCTAAGTCCTGAGCTTTGCTTTTGGTGATCTTTCATATAGAATATGATTGCTTCTATCCTAAGGGCTCAAACCCTATTCATCTTTCAAAGACCATCATGCTATTTCCAAAATGCAACCTCTTATTTTCTTTCTCAATAAAATCGTTTTCCTCCCATTTCTGAATCTTTGTCCTACTTTGTCTACCCTTTGGGGTCCTTAGTATACTCATGAACTACTCACTTCTTGAGAATACATGCTATGTTTCAATTCACCCTTAGTGGCTTGCACAGAGTAGTTTCACACTAAATGTTGCTAAAATTAAACTTAAAATAACTGGTAGAGTATGTTAAATGACTTTAGGAAAAAGGATCCTACATTCCAATACAAGAATGGTTATTAAATAATGCATAGATCTGGGTTGAAAGTGGCCATACCTTCTTTATATCCATCACTCTAAATGACTGTGTCATCTGTCACCTTCAACAATGATACAGAACAAGTGTGTTTCATGGATAGATATTCTAACATTTAATCTGGAGGATCAGCCAATAACTGGTTTTTTATTTCCAGGACTACTGATCTTGATGAGAAGATGAGAAGTGAATAAGACTTCTGGGAGACTGTGATGGGCTTCTAGCAGTGTAACTTCTGAATTTTACTGCGGATGCATTGATCTGTTCAAATATTAGCTGATGCTATCAGGACCTTCCTAGTTCTTTCACTCAAATCAGTTTGAATTTGTAAGGACTCAAGCATTTTAATGTTTGTTGAATGGCTTTACTGCATCTTGAATTGACAAACAAGTCAAAATCCATTGTTTCATTATCTATTGAATAATTACCACCAGTTCTTGAGAAATCACAGACTATGCTATATGATAGAGAGGATGAAAAAATACTTTTTTTGCTAATTTCTCCTTAAAAATTTTATTATTTAAAATAATAATTAAAAAACATAAACAATAATGAGAGATGGGTGAAGACCTACATTAGTAAATATGTCTCTGAATGTCCTTCATCTGCTAATACATGGTAAAAACATTCTTTAGGACTGGACTTTGGGAAAGTTTTAGTAAAGAGTGACTTTATTCCTTCCAAGATCAGAATTTCTCTTACAGAATCCAAGCCTGCTCTCTGTGTATAAACTATGCAAAAGGAGCCCCTATTAAATTCTCCCTATTTAAGAAGCAATTATGGATTTTCTACTCTGTTCCTTATAAACAGTGTGCTCACATAGCATTCCTAAGGAAACAGAACACACCTTCCTGTTTCTTTCCATCACTTCAGTTGCTTAATGCCTCATAAAGCATTTAGGAGAATACTGTGGGCTAACAAACCTCTTTGTGGAGATTGAAGAGTTCCCCCAACTTGATCCAGAGGATCAAAATGGAAATCTGAGGGAGGCCATGTGCAAAAAACAACAACAAAAAATCATTCTTTGAAATGTCATAATTGTTCAGAATCTCAGATGATTCAGAGTAGCCTTAAATATATGAGAATATGTGAAAAAAGGCATACATGTAAACATGCAGATCTAGTACATTCCTCTCACACCTATAGATGCTGCAACAAACACACATGGACATCTTTACCATTTTTAGCAACATGAAAGATGTTGCAAGCATTAATTGAGATGAGTATGACACTTCAAAAATCACTGTAACCTCTAATTATGGTTATAATGAAGCACCAGTTTAACACTGTTTATCTCTCCTCCATTAAAAAGTCGAAATCACAGTTCTTCATCTGATCTTGAAAATAGGGAAATGTATTTGCAGCACCACCCTCTCGAAAACCAACAACAATTCAGAAAGAGTTAAGGCGCCCACATAAAATGACAAAGGCACTAAGTTGTTTTATATAATGTGGCTATCACAGCACAGCAATATTTCAGAGAAATAATGCACATTTTGATGACTGTCAGAATTTACATAACTTGCTCTACATGAATTAACTATGAGGTATAAAATTCAACTTTGGCTTAAAAAAAGATACAATGATTATTGTGATGTGGTATTTTAGGTACTATAATCAGGGCATGAAAGTCATACCTTCACTATTAGCCAAAATAGGGAAGTAGCAATTTAGAAGGATATCCCGCAAAGTTCTGAACCCTTACTTGAAAAATTGTTGTTCCAGAAGTAGCTTATTATTTATACATATAATTTGTATATGATTTCTGCACACAGACACACACATATAAATTATATATATATATGAGTTATATATACACACATATACACACAAATATTATATTATTTATATGTGTGTATATATATACTTGTATGTACATGTATATACATGCTTAATAGATTATATTTGTATATTTATATACTATGACATATATACAAATTAGTGCATGTATGAACATATATGACATGCTTTCATGCTTAGTAGAGACTATAAGCTCACTGAGGGTAAGGATTGGTTCATTTTCATCTTTACATTGCCAGTACTTATTATAGTGCCTGGAACACAGTATACACTTAAATGTTTGTTAATGGTTTGGGTGATTGATTGACCTGAATAAACTGATCTGATTTCTCTAGACTTTCCTGCACTTTTTTCCTTCAAACAGATGACTTGGACATATTAGTGTAATGTGCTGGGTTGAGGGGTACAAGCAAACATATAAATACTTGAATTTCTTGAAAAC
The DNA here is from genome assembly GCF_016432865.1 of Antechinus flavipes. Lineage (NCBI taxonomy): Eukaryota > Metazoa > Chordata > Mammalia > Dasyuromorphia > Dasyuridae > Antechinus > Antechinus flavipes. The sequence continues at coordinate 370,965,679 of NC_067400.1, read as the reverse complement.
AGCAAGTGTTAAGGGAAACAAGTTCCAGTCTTTAACATCTGTCCTACAGATTTCTTGCTATTTATCTGCTGATCAAAATTTCTGACGATGCCAAAAAAAAAAAAAAAAAAAAATCATGAAGTCAAAAGGACTTGGTGGGGGGAATCTTTGTTTCTCTCTAAAAGCCTAAAAGTTATACTCAACTGCAGCACAAAGAGTAAAGAGGTTGTTATTCATATTAACTACATTTACATTCCTATCGCAACATCCAGAGAGCTAATAGTGGGGTTATTAACATAACAAACGTAAATGTTCTATATAAATAATACTGTTTCAGGCCAGCAACCGCTCATCTGACAGCATTTAGGCACAGGCTCAACATCTGTTTATGAACACTTTGCCTAATGATATCATCAGATATCATTAAGTGCGGCAGAATACAGCATAGAGGCAGGTGCAGCTGCCTTCACTACCCATCACAGAGAAAGAAAAGAGCTGCATTCCCCATCCGAAAACCCATCATTAGGACAATTTTCTTCGACAAACCAGCCCTGTGATTTCAATCTGTATATCACCTGTAATTGTAGTTTTTAGCAAGAAGCTGATTCTATACATTTAGCGACGAATCACGTTGATGGCCTGAATGCTGGAAACACATTTGTGGTACCAGCTGCGGCAGCTTTTTTTAGAGCCTGTGTTAACAAAATACTGCTAACAAGGCAATGCTTGGAGTGCAGCTTTGTTTCTCTTCCTTGTTCATAGTGTTTAGATGTGCATAATTATGGAAATTAGCAATTGATTGCTTCTCAATAATAATTGATTACTGGTCACTGAACCTTTCTGCAGCACTTCACAGAAGGTGAAGACATGAGATAAGTGAATTCTTACCAGTCCCACCAAATAGAAAGAAAGAGTCCAAAAGAACTCTCGATTTGTACATCAGTTTCCATGATAAACAGACCAAAGGGATAATAGAATATCCCAAAGTCTAGTTTGCCCTCAGGCAAATTGTAGAGATCATAGCCAGCCTGCAGAATTTTCCCTGTGGACTGTGTAAGAAACACACATCATTTTTATATATGTCAGTTGGTCTTTGATTGGAAAATATTTCTACCCATTTAATTTATCTTTTTCATTCAGTTTTCCTAAATTGTACAATTTAAAGGTTATAGAAAAAAATGAATATCAATTTCAAACACTCCTCAAATGGAAACAAACTGACAAAATAATATGAATATATGTGTGTGTATATAATAAATACATATATATTTATAGATAAGTATATATGTATTTTGCAAAGAGGGACAAATACGAAGCCTATATCTGCAGACAGATCTTGCTGACTTCAAAAATGACTATCCCCTTTTTGATTTGCTGTTTATCAAAATTTTGGTCTATGGTGACTGACTTGCTACTGCATAGCATAATGTTGGGGATGTGACATGATGCCACAGCTAAAATTTAAAGGAGAACACACTTATTTTTTGGCTTAATCATCATTGTCAATTTGGACAGAAAATATCCAATTCAAATTTACTGCAGTGCATGGAAGCCTCACAGACAATAAAGTATCCGTGGTGTTTGTTAAATGGGAAACACCGTGCCTTGCTGGCGATTCAAAAACAGTTAGACCATTTGGGCAATTTCTGAGCCCCTTATTTTAAAGCAGCAGTGAGCTTGAAAGTGTCCAATGATGCCCTCTCTCCTAGCCACCTTTAGATATAAGTTTAAGAGCTGGATTTTACAGGGCATGGCTCCATCATGGCAGTGAACTTTACAACCCTATCTATTAAAAAGATGCAGTTTACTTAAAGTTAGGCTGCTTCATTTCAATAACATTTTTGGGCTGAAATGGGTAGCAGATTGCACAATCATGGCTCAAAAAACATAATGCCCAAGTTATAAGGATTAGGCAACTATTCTGGGATAAAAGTGAATTCCTTCTTTCTGCCCACAGAAGGATTTCTCACATAATGAACAGGTGCAATTTTCAAAGATCCTTGTTCAATTAAATGGCAGAAGCCACTGTTTGTTGCTTTCCCTAGCAGCAACACATGATGATATGGTGATAAAACTGTGATATGAAACTCAAAAGCCACATCACACATATGTACAGTTTGATTTTTTCATCACATCCTTCAAGCCCCAATTCACAGAGTTTATCCCCTATCCTTTATTATAGAATACATTTATGTTTAGGATAAGGAATATATTTTTTAAATGAATGAATTCTTTCATTAAGTTACATATTAAACATCCTACCAGAAAATGAATATATACACATACGTACATAATCCCCTGAATATTGCTGGAAAACATTTTTTAAATGGAATTTTAACATTTGAGTTAACCAAAGTTATACTGCAATATTTATAAAGGGTCATTTCAAACATTTCAGGTGGGATTCAGGTAGAAATATAAATGGACATTGAAGATGGAAAAATCTTGTGGTTACCTGTGGCAAAATTGAGTGTGTCCACTTAAAAGAGAAACATGGCTAAAAAGCAGCAATCAATATTTGAAGGGCATCAATAAAAAGTTTTGAGAAAAATTTGAATGCCACTGACTTGTGCTAATTATAGTACTCTTTGCTCTCACATACTCTAAACTCATAATACAATCTTAACTGGGAAAAGGCCCAAGACTAAGGCATTATGAGTCTGGAAATGTCTGGGTTCAAGTTCTGCCTTACACATAACACTAACTATAAGCAAGTTACACAACCTCTCATGAAGCTGCTAATCTATATGATCTAAGGGAATTATTGCACTAGATATTATTTTTATAGCATTTTTTCCTATACTGATAAATTTACATATTAAGATCTCATTTCCCACAAGAGATTATGTGGATAGAGAAATCTTAAGGCTACCATGGGATAGAAAAAAGTTCTTGAGGGGCAGTATTTTACCAGATTAAGAGTATTGGCTTGCAGCTAATGAGCATTGGTTCATATCATGCCTTTTCTACTTCCTACCTATGGAACCTCAGGTAGCAAATAATATCTTTAGCCCTCAATTGGCTCTTCCATAAAAAGATTTAGCAAGCAATTCTAAGAAGCAGCAAAGTGGGTTCCATAGATAGGGTGCTATCTCTGGAAATAGGAAGACAAGTTCAAATCTCTCTTCAGATGTTTATTAGCTCAGTGATCTTGGGAAAGACATTTAATGTCTGTCTGACTCAGTTTCCCCAAGTGTAAAATGGGGGTAATAATAACACTTATCTCCCAGGACTTACATAAAGATAAAATGAGGTAACTGTTAAGTACTTAGTTCAAAAACTACTGAGCATATAGAAAATGCATAGTAAAATTTTTGTCCTCTTCTAGCCACCAACTTATACACATCACATGCAAATAGAGAATGCAGCTGGCTCAGCAACTTGCAAATATAACCATTACATATAATTATGTTAAATCATGATTTAGAAATTATTAAGTTTTAAATTATATTTAAATATGGAAATCCTTGAACTAAGGGGCAATACTGGAATTGGTCATAAGGATAAATCTATAATGAAGCTTAGAGATCATCCTTATTTTGCCAATAAAGAAACTGAGGCACAGAAGGATTGAGAGTACTTGCATAAGGCCACTGAAATTTTAAGTGGCTTCTTCTGACTCCAGATTCAATGTCCTTTCTATCATACTGGAGTGATAAGTCTAGAGGCATTTGATTCCACTCAGAGGATAGCTGATGCCCCAAGGAGGGAGGTCCTCATTGGGTCAATTCCCTAAAGCATTTTACAGGAATGTTAACACATATGGTTGTGAGAAAAATATTCAAATATTTTTCGAATATTTTTCCTGACACTTTACACTTTTTCAAGGCTCTCACCATTTTCTTTATTATTTGTGTTTTGTATCCTCTTACTAAAATATAAGGTATATGAGGAAAAGAACTGCTTCTAAAAATGCTTTTTTTGCCTTCTATACTATCTGCACAGTATTCTGCATCAGAATAGAAGTCCAAGTTCTATTCACTTTCATCAAAATGAAACTCATGCATAATAGTAATGCTATCCTAAATAAGATCTATTACTAAAGTTAGCTCCACTAACAAACACACTTTCTACATTTTTTATTTAAATATCTATTGAATCATAATGTCACAGATTTAGAGTTAGAAGAGACAATAGAAATTGTCTTACTTCATTATTTCCCATAATGAGAAAAAAGTTTTTAGAAGTTAAATGAACCAGCTCACATTAAATAGATAGAGTTGAAATGCTCTGAACCCAGGTTCACCAATTCATGATCTAATCATCTTTCCCTTATTCTATGTATCCAGTAAAAGAAGATTTAGCTCAATTACAAAAACCCCAAATGTCATTAGACATAAGGAAAACAAGTGATAATTTAGAATAATAAAAGTTTTGGTAGATTCTTTTTACTCAGCATCTTTCTATGGTAGGGGTTGCTGACCATATCAAGCTTTGGAAGACCAGTAACAAATATTCTTGCCTCTTTAATAGCTAGTTAAATAACCTAAATGATTTCAAACAAAACATCTGTGAAAATGACTCTTCATTTAATACACAATTCCCAAAGTACTGAGATAAGTGACAGAGTGAGAGGTGTGTAGTTGAACGGGAACTCTGAATGAGTAATCATCCTCAATATTGTACACATTAGAGACTACTCAAAACCTGCGTAGCAATCTGTTTTTTTTTTTTTTTTCACATAATTTTGTTTGTGTGTGTGTGTGTGTGTGTGTGTGTGTGTGTGTGCATGCTTGTGTGTTTGGTAGGAAGGATTGATATTTAAATTTGCATTAACTACTTTCATAATGAATAAAGAAGTACATAGCCAAACTTCATTTGTATAAAATCGGTTTTGGCAGACTGGAAAAGTCAAAAAGTTGTTGTGATTTTTTTTTCCCTTAAAGTAGGAAACTTCTGTTTAAGATAGTTAAAGATATTCAGAGGAAAAAGACAAATAACAGGGATGAAAATTCCTGTATTAATTTGCATAGCTCCTGCTAGAAAAAGAAACATAGGTAAAATTTTCTTTCTTTATTCTCTTGAAAATCAAAGCTTCTCTTCCCTGCTTTGGAGAATTCATCCAGTAGTTACTTATCTCTGCTTCTCAACATCTATGGAAAAGCTTGAAGATTCACAAGAAGTTGAAATTTAAAGGACTTTTGTGAGATTATTTCAAACAAAAATATTGAATGTATGTCTATTCTGAGGGTAGATTATGGAAGGTTCTGTGGAAAACAAAAAGCAATTATAATCCTCAAATTCAAAAGCTTTATAAAAGTAGAGCTATATGTTATGCCTCAAGGGACATATTCCATTCATTCCCATTTCAACACCACAGAAAAATTGCTGTGTATCTGGAAGTATGGACTCTAAGGGGGCAATTGGTTTTTTAACTATAGAGAATAAGAAGATTACAGTGTTCACACTAAAAATCCCTTTATTAGAACATTATTAATAGCACTGAAAATAAATAACTTTTGCTTCTCAAGATATTTCATTTTCCACATTTTCCACTGCTAAGAGAAAGTTATTTCCTTTTAAAATGATTGTCCTCTCCTGCATTTCTAGACACAAACTTCCTTTACTAGCTCATTTCTTCTTCAAAACACTAGCAATACCCATGATTTCCCTGAAAAGCCCAGAAATCGTCTGTTGTTACTGGGGGTGTAGCTTGCAATTTTCCCACATTTTCAAATCTTCACAATTGTCTGTGATGCCATTATATACAATAGATAAAATTTTGCCCTTATTTGAATGTATAGCTCACAATGAGTTCCATGGCAGGCGGAAACATAAATCCAGAATAATATCCAATATTATCATCACACTTGTACAAGCCATGAGACTATAGACAGAGCAACTATGAAGGAAATCAATATATTTTTATGATATATTTTATAAAAAAAATCACCCATGCAATTTTCTTGGAATCTAAAAATTTTAAAGATATATTTTATTTCTCTTAAAATCTATAAACCAGAATTAGCAAAAAGTATTCTTTAAACATCCCTGTATCCTTTTTGTTCTGATCCTTTCCCCCCTTAACCCTCACCTCCTTGGTGGTTCCATCTATTTCCATGCCTATAGATTTTTCCTAAGTGCTATTATTTTAAACTCCTATTTTTGAAACTGTCTTTGACTTTTCTTTTTCCCTTATCTTCAACATTCAACTAGTTGCCAAACTCTGTCATTATAATGACACACAATTTCTATATTCCTCCTTAAAATATTCCTCCTTTTCTATCAGGACTTCTTCATGTCTTACTAATACTAGGATCCTAAGTGGTTATATGGGAAAAGAATAAACATTTATTAAGCACATATTATGCGCCAGCAATTGTGCTAAGTCTTGTACAAATATTGTCTTAGTTAATCAACAACAATCATATGAGATAGTTACTATCATTATCCCCATTTTACAGATGAAAAAAAAAAAAACCTAATGCAGACAAAGGTTAACTGGTATGTTCAAGGAATATAGTAAGTGTTTAAAGCTATTGAATTCACTTCCTGATCCTATACCCAGAACTCTATCTACTATGCTATCTAGCTGTCTAGTACACCCTGCCTCTAATGTCTCCCCTCCCCAATTCACCCTATGTTGTGGCTCAAATAGTTATCATGCATCATTCTTGCCATTTCCCTCATTGTGAGCAAATAAAACCTAAAAATTACCCTGTCAGTCATAACATAGTATGGCTCTAACATATTTTTCTCTTATATTTACATCTACTAATTTCTTGTCATAGTGGTCTACTCATCAAAATTTTTTACTCTCTTTCCATGACTCATCTTTGGCTTTTCTCAAGACTTAAAGAAAAAGGCTCCTATCCTCTGTGCCCCAATACCAACTGTTGAATCTTCTCTCTTTTAAGACACAACTCTCTGTGAAGTTTTCTTTAACAATCTTCCCCTCTCTTCTTAGATTTCTCTTAAGACTTTAGGGTGATCCCTTGCACTTCTCACAGTCTTCTAATTAGAGAAACAATCCCCTACTTCAGGCCTTATCAACTTTGGCCAGGGCTCTAACAATAACCTCTAACTGATTTTTCTGCTTCGGCTCCACTCCATATTCTATATAGCCGCCAACTTCCCTATTTCCAACTAATTTTCCTATTTTTTAAAAGCATGTTAGTCTTTTAGTCACCTATGCTTGCAACCTTGGAATTACCTTTAAGACTTCATTCTTCCTCATTTCCTTATTGAATTGTCAAGTCTTAATGTTTTTACCTCAGTAATATCTCGTTTTCATCTACTTTTCTATACTCACATATCCACCAGTTTGTTGAAATTCTTTAACTCTTCCATAGATTGCAATGACTTCCTAATTGATCTCCATATCTTAAGTCTTTGCCCTCCCCAATCTATTCTTCACAGAACTACCCAAGTCATATTCCTAAAACACAGGAATATCCATTTTGCTTTTTCATTCAGACATTTTATTTTGTAGGAAAAAAATATCATTTTTCAGTTTGGCCTTCAAAGACCTTCTGATTTCAACTATTTTTTTTACTCATTAAACATTCCTCAGGATAGTTAGTGGCTCAGTAGAATTCCAGGCTTGGAATCAGGAAGATTGATGTTCATGGGTTTTGCTCTCAGATTTACTTCCTATCTTAGAAGGAACTCTGTTGTCTCAGTTTCCTATTCTGTAAAATGAGCTATGGAAGGAAATGATAAATCACTCCAGTATCTTTCCCAGGGAAAAAAAACCAAATGGGGTCATTAAAGATGAAATACAACTGAAAAATGATTGAACAAGAAAAACAACAAAAATTCCTCACTGTCAAAAATCTTAAGTAAAACTTAATGTGCTTGGAATTTCTTTTCATATAATTCAATCTCCCATCTCCATGAATTTGCACAGGCTGAATCTACGACTAGTGCATTTTCTCTTCTTCATACTAACTCTGAGAATCCTTAGATTCTTTCAAAGGGCAGTTCATACTTTACCTCTTACATAAAGTATCTCCAAACTTCCCCAACCTGCTAATTACTTTTATTGTTACCCTCAAAAAATTTCTTCATACTTGCATTGAATACATTTGTATTCATTTATATTTGTACACATTTATCCCCTCAATACAATTTAAGTTCCTTGAGGGTAACTGGTATTATTTCACTTTTATCTTTGTATTCTCAGAACCTAGCACAATATCTGGAACATGGTAAACACTTAATAAATGCTTATTGATTCTTTGGTTAATGAAAATTTAATCCATCCTTTGAGATTATATTCTTCAGAGCCAAACACTGGGTCTATTTTATGTGTTTCCATAATGTCTTGTCTGTAACAAATTACATTTAATAAATGTTTCTTAAACTAAATTCAGTACAAAGAGAGCAAGTGAGGCTCCAGTCTAACTTTTTTGCTCAAGATCAAATCTCCAATCTGATAACTTTTGAGAACTGACAGATTTGGCAATTCATGAGCTACTTATAAGATGGCAGGACCTAGTAGAAAGAGCAATAAATTCTCCCAATGAGAAGAAACAGCATATAATATGAACTCTTACATTGCTAGCAGAATGTGAATCACTTTGCCACTATTGGTCTCTATTTCCTATTCTGTAAAATGAGGGGACCAAAATAAATCATTAAGGATATTTATAGCTTTAACATGCCATTGACTCTATGATATATATTCATTTCCTTTACTGGAAAAGTAAATATAGGTGATGACAAATTAAAGAAGTGGTGGTAAGTAAGTGATATGATAAAGAAAAGACTAGATTTGGTAATAAAAAAAAGATTTGGCAAACAAGATAGCCTAGTGCGAGGTCTATCAAATACATAAGGTGATATAGGATGATTGCAATAATAGGCATAGGATTTAATACTCTAAGAGACTTTAAAGTTCATTTAGTTCAAATACTTCATTTTACCCATTTCACAAAAGACTGAAAGAGAAGTTAAATGACTTATTTGGCAGCTAAGATATAGTGTAGATAGATATAGTGTTATACTTGGAATCAGAAAGATATGAGTTCAAATATTGCCTCAGATACCAACTTAGTTGTGTGACCTGAGCAATGTGCTTAAACAGCCTCAGTTCGCTCATCTATAAAATGGAGATAATAACAGCATCTATCTCTGTAGATTTTTGTGAGGATAAAATAAGATTATACTTCCTAAATTACTTTGCAAATTCTTAAAGTGCTAATTAAATTCAAGCTATTTATTATTGTTATCCCCAGACATATAGCTAGTGGATTGCACAGGCAAGATTGAAACCAATGTCATCAGACTTCAAATCCATTGGTTTTTTTCTACTGCACTATTTTGTATAAAACAAAAGATGGGAAGTTTGGGATGTTGTCTGAGGACTCTGAGGAATAATAAGGAAACATGGGGTACAATGGATAGGGTGTTTGACCTTGAGTCAGGTAGATTCATCTTCCTGATGCTTCAGATGCTTACTAGCTCTGTGACTCCAAGGATGTCATTAACCCTGTTTGACTTAGTTTTCTCATCTGTAAAATGAACTGGAGAAGAAAGGGGCAAAATGCCCCAACATATTTGTCAAGAAATCCCCAAAGGGAGTTATGAAGAGTAAAACAACAGAAACTACTAAAACCTTGACTACACAGAGATAATTTTGGGTTTTTTAAAAGCAATCTCCAGAATAATATAAAAGTCAATGGGGTCAAGTGGTTGGCCAGGACAGATGACTTTTGAGGGACAGTGCTTCTCTCCCAAGACTTACCTATTAAATGAATATAAAGATAAAAGACTTCCTGAATTATTGTAACAGAGAATTATTGTAAAGTTAAAAGATGCTGGCTTAATAAGGATGAAAATTCAATCAATGGAGCAACTTATAGAAAACCTTCACTGACACACATAAAAAATAAATTCCCAATCACCTAAATGATTTTTATTAAAAGGTTTTAGTTCCAAATTCTTTATCTCCTGCCATAGTCTCCCCCACTCTCTGAAAATATGCAATATTATATCCATTATAAATGTGAAGTCATGCAAAACATTTCTGAATTAGCCATCTTACAAAAAAAATCAAAAAAAATAAAGTGAAAAAAATATACTTCCATTGGCATTCAAAGATAATAATTTCTCTTCCTGGAGATGGATAGCACTTTTTATAATCAGTCTTTTGGAATTGTCATGGATCATTGTATGCTTCAGAGTAATTTAAATCTTTCATAGTTGATTGTCACTATAATATTACTATTATTTTATACAATGTTTTCTTAGTTCTTCTCACTTCATATTACGTTAGTTCATATGAATCTTTCTAGGTTTTCCTGAAACCATACCCTTTGTATTTTCTTATAGCACAGTAGTATTCTATTTCAATCGTATACCACAACTAGTTCAATCACATGCCATTGATAGAAATCCCCTCAATTTTCAATTCTTTGCCACCACACTATTATAAATACATATGTACTAATGGATCCATTTCCTTCTTTGGTGTCTTTGGAATACAGACTTACCAATAATATTTACTATGTTAATATATAAAGTATACTGAGGTATACATATTTTACAGTTAGCTCTTTGGACATAGTGTCAAATTGTTTTCCAAAATGATTGAACCAGTTCAATTTTCTATCAAACACCACAATAGTGTATCCATTTTCCACATCTCCTCCAGCATTTGCCATTTTCCTTTTCTGTTATTTTGGTCAATCTGAAAGAAGAGAGGTGTTTTAATTTATATTTTCTAATTATTAGTGATTTGGAGTATGTGAAATGATTTATTTTTAAGTTTTTAAATGTGCCATATTTTCATTTAACCAAATGAGAAAAAGAGGAGTGGAAGAAATTTTATCAAATGACCTTAAAGGGCAAATTATCTTAATAGGCACAAAACTGGGTAAATTAAGTTTCTTAATCTTGCTAACTTCTTACTACTGTGTCCTTTCCTTCTTCCCCCATTTTACTTCTATAACTCAAACACCAAATCAGATAGTTTGATGAAGATGTCAAAACTGTTTCCAAAATGAGTTTCTTTTATTATCAATCTATTCCATCTTCCTGGATAGTAGCAGAGAGAGTATAGTCTGATGCAAGTTATTTGACTTTTTGAGACTTAGTTTTCTCTCTACAAAATGGGCATAATAATAAAATTTTCCTCAAAGGGTTGTCTTGAAGAATAAAATGGGAAAATGTGTGAAAAGATTATCAGCAGTAGACACAAGATGCAGATAAAAACAGGGACTTATCTGATCTGTCTGCCAAATCTCTTCAAATATCTTTAAATAATTACTCTAAACAAATTCTACAATGGTAATACCTACAAAAGATGTCATAAACCAATTTTCCATCCCGAGACAACTTAGAAATTCTGCAGGAAAAGTCTGTTGCATCAGGGTGAGAGAAGAGTGCAGTTTAGGGCAGACTGGGTCCCAGCAAACCAAGAGCAGCCATCAAGAAGACTAAATAAGTCACAAGAGTGGTATTTTCCAGCCCTCTCACCCCAAAGACAATAAGGGGATTGTGCATGCCAGAAAGAGATTTACATGGGTCTCTTTGCTGGCAGGACTAGGGTAGGGCTCTGTTTTCTTGTCTATAGTTGGATTTGAGTCACAAGCCTAGATGTTTAATACCAGTCCAAGTTGGGGTACTAAGCACAGGAGATTTTGAGGCCACAGGAGAACAGGGTCCCTTATCACAGTTCCAGAATTGAAAAGGATGCTTGTGGTCACTGACAAACCAGTACATAGTATAGGAGAGTAATAAACTCATCTTTACCTAGATCATACCAAAAGCTTACAGATACCCAGAATTACTTATGAAAACATGTGCACAAGAAAACCCAGGGTTTAGGACAGTGCCCTCTCCACTTGGGAAGCAAAGCACCATTTTATAATAGAGTTAAAAGGTTCAAGAAATAGGCTGGACAATAAAAAACAATAGAAAAAAATTCTGATTTTTACAAATTGCAATGGTGATGAGGAATATCAAAATACACAATCAGAAGTCAACAAAGTCAAAACCCCTACATCTAAAAACTATAAAAAATATGAATTGGTCTCAGGTCACAGAAAACTTTTTAAAAGTGCTTTAAATATCAAATAAAAGTAACAAGACTAATGAGAGTAATTTAAGAAAACCATGAAAAATATTCAATAGTTTGGTAAAGGAGGCACCCCAAAAAAACCTTAAAAAAGGAATATGCTAAATGACAAAAGAGGTACAGAATACAATTAAGGGAATAGTGCCTTGAAAAGTAGAATTGTCCAAATGGAAAAATATATACAAAATTAACTGAAGAGAAGTACTCCTTAAAAAAGTAAAAATGGACTAATAGAAAGGGAAGTAGAAAAGCTCACTTCAGAAAATAATTCTTCAAAAAGTTAGACTTGGGGAAATAGAAGACAAAATCAAAAGAATGAAAAATTAGAACAAACGGCAAAATACCTCATAGAAAAAATAACTAACCTATATCAGGGAAAGATAATTTGAGAAATGTTGGGCTATCTGAAAGTCTTGATTAAAAAAATAAAAAACAATCCTAGACATTATCTTTCAAGAAATTATCAAAGGAAACTGGCCTAATATTTTAGAACTAGAAGGTAAAATAAAAATGGAAAAAAATCATTGGTAATTTTCTGAAAGAGATCCCAAAATAAAAATTTCAGACATTATAGTCAAATTCCAGATTTCCTAGATCAAGGAGAAAATATTGCAAGCAGCCAAAAAGAAAAAAAAATAAAATATTGTGGGGTCACAGTTAGGATAACACAAATTTTATCAATTTCTACTTAAGGATCAGAGGACTCAGACTCTGATATTTTAAAGAAAAAAGAGGTAGGAGTATAATTTTAAAAAAGCACTTACACAGCAAAGTTGAGGTTAATTTTTCAGTGGAAAAATGAACATTCAATGAAATAGAGGGTTTCCAAGCATTCCTGAGAAAAAGACTAGAGGTAAATAGAAAATTTGACTTTTATTTGCAAGATATAAAAGAAAGATAAACAGATAAATAAGGAAGAGAAATCATAAGGCAGTCAATAAGATTAACTTGTTTATATTCTTTCATGGGAAAATCATATTTATGACTCCTAAAATCTTTCTCATTATTAGGGAAGTTAGAAGAAATAAATGTGAGTTGAATGTGATAGTGTGGTCATCTAAAAAAATAAAATTAAGGGATAAGAAACAATATTGCATTGGGAGAAGGAGAAAGGGAGAGGTAGAATGGGATAAATTATCTGACATAAAAGAAGCCTGTAAGAGTCTGCAAGAGATTTTACAGTGGAAGGGGAAATGGTGGAAGCTAGAAGAGAGAGCACAAGAACATTACTCTCATCAGAATTGTTCCAAATAATATGCATACTCAGTTGAATGTAGAAATCTATCTTACCTTATGGGAAAATAGGAAGGGAAAAGAATAAGTGGTATTGTGGAAAGGGAAACTAATAGAAAAGAAAACAGTTTGGGGGATCTAAAAGTCAGAAGCAAAAAACTTTTGAGAACAGATAGGGTAAAAGATGGGGGGAGAGAGAGAGAGAGGGAGAGAAAGAGAGAGAGAGAGAGAGAGAGAGAGAGAGAGAGAGAGAGAGAGAGAGAGAGAGAGAGAGAGAGAGAGAAGGATTAACTGGAAGTAATAGAATGGAGAAAAATATTGGAAATATTTGGAAATCATTATTGTGGGGAAAAATTACAGTGACTTTCTCTGATAAGATCTTCTTTCTCAAACATATAGAAAGCAAGTCAAATTTATGGAAATAAGAGCCATTCCTCAATTGATAAGTAGTCAAAAGTCATGAAGAAAAAGTTTTCAGACAAAGTAACCAAAGCTACATATAGTCATATAAAAATACTCTAAATCAGTATTGATGAGAGAAATGCAAATGAAAACAACTCACACACAAAACAACTCAGATTGGCTAACATGATGGAAAAGAAAAATGACATGTGGAAGGGGAGACAGGAAAACTCAACCAATAATGTACTGTTGGTGAAATTGTTTACTAATTCAGTCATTTTAAAGAGCAATTTGGAACTATGTTTAAAGGAGTATAAAACCACACACACTCTTTAATAAAGTAATACTACTAGTCGGTCTATATTCCAAAGATATAAACAACAAAAAAGGAAAAGGACTTATGTATAAAAATATATACAGTAGCTCTTTTAGGGTGACAAAGAATTGGAAATTGATGGTATGTCCATCAATTGGGGAATGGCTGAACAAATTTTTGTATATTATTATGATAGAATATCACTGTGCTTTAAGAAATGAGAGGATAAATTGCTATTGATCAGAGAAATGCAAATTAAGACAACTCTGAGATACCACTATACACCTCTAAGATTGGTAAAAATGACCAGAAAATATGATGAATGTTGGAAGGGATGTGGGAAAACATTAATAATACATTGTTGGTAGAACTGTGAAATGATCCAACTATTCTGGAAAACAATTTGGAATTATGCCCAAAAGGATATAAAATTGTGCATAGCCTTTGATCCAGCAGTATCTCAGTCCCAAAAAAGTCATAAAAGAAGGTAAAAGACCCACATGTGCAAAAAGTTTTGAAGCAGTCCCTTTTGTAGTGGCAAGTAACTGAAAATTGAATGGATGCCCTCAGTTGGGGAATGGCTGAATAACTTATGATATATTAATGTAATGAAATATTGTTCTATAAAAAATGATGAATAGGCTGACTTCAGAAAGGCCATGAACTTATGCTGAGTGAGGTGAACCAAGAGAACATTGCGCATAACAACAAAATTATGTGATGATTAACTATGATGAACTTGGCTCTTTTCAACAATGAAGTGATTGAAGGAAATCCCAATAGATTTGTAATGGAAAACACCATTCACATCCAGAGAGAGAATTATGAAGACTGAATGTGAATCAAAGCATAGCATTTTTACCTTTTTTGTTGTTTATTTGTTGGCTTGTTTTTTTTTTTTCTTTTCTTGTGTTTTTTTTTTCTTTTTATTTAGAAGAACTGCATGTTTAACCAATATCAGATTGCTTTCTATCTTGGAAAAGGGAGAGGGGAGAGAAAAGAGAGGAAATTTTGGAACACAAAGTTTTGCAAAACAGAAGTTTGTTTAAGACTATCTTTGTATATATTTGGAAAAATGAAATTCTATTTTAAAAAATGATGAGCAGCCAAGTCATTATTAATCAAAGAAATGCAAATTAAGACAATTCTGAGATACCACTACACAAAAGATAATGTTGGAGAGGATGTGGGAAAACAGGGACACTAATACATTGTTGGTGGAATTGTGAATACATCCAACCATTCTGGAGAGCGATTTGGAACTATGCTTTAAAAGTTATCAAACTGTGCATACCCTTTGATCCAGCAGTGTTAATTACTGGGCTTATATCTCAAAGAAATCTTAAAGAAGGGAAAGGGGCCTGTATGTGCATTAATGTTTGTGGCAGCCTTCTTTGTAACGGCCAGAAACTGGAAACTGAGTGGATGCTCATCAATTGGAGAATGGCTGAATAAATTGTGGTATATGAATATTATGGAATATTATTGTTCGGTAAGAAATGACCAGCAGGATGATTTCAGAAAGGCCTGGAGAGACTTGCATGAACGGATGCTGAGTGAAATGAGCAGGGCCAGGAGATCATTATATATTTCAACAACAATACTATATGATGATCAATTCTGATGGATGTGGCCCTCTTCAACAATGAGATGAACCGAATCAGCTCCAATAGAGCAGTAATGAATTGAACCAGCTACACCCAACGAAGGAACTCTAGAAGATGCTATGAACCATTAACTAGAATTCACAATCCCTCTATTTTTGTTCATCTGCATTTTTGATTTCTTTCACAGGCTAATAGTACACTATTTCAGAGTCTGATTCTTTTTGTACAGCAAAGTAACTGTTACGACATATATCCTCATATTGTATTTAATTTATACTTTAACAAACTTAACATGTATTGGTCAACCTGCCATTGGTGGGAGGGGATGGGGGGAAAGAGGGGAAATATTGGAATAAAAGGTTTGGCAATTGTCAATACTGTAAAATTACCCATGCATATAACTTGTAAATAAAGCTATAATAAAAAAAATGATGAGCAAAATGTTCAAAAAACATGAAAAGACTTACATGCACCGATGCAAAATGAAATAAGAGAATCAGTATAATATTGTACACAGTAACAGTAATATTATATGATGATCTACTATGCATAACTTAGCTATTTTATACAATACAATCATCCAAGTAAATTCTATAGAACTTAAGATAAAAAGTGCTGCCCATCTCCAGAGAAAGAACTGGTACAGCATGAATGTAGATTAAAGATATTTTTCTCTTTACTTTGTTTATTTTTTTATTTTTTTATTTTTCTTGTCTGTGTTTTCTTTCACAGAATGATTTACATGGAAATGTGTTTTGCTTTGCCACACATATAAAATCTGTATTAAAGTGCTTGCCTTCTCAATGGACAAAGGTCGAGAGCAGGTAGAGAATTTGGAATTCAAAATTTATTTTATTTTTTTCTTCAATTTATTTTCCAAATATATGCAAAAATAGTTTTCAATATTCATCTATACAAACCTAATATTCCAAATTCTTCTCCCTCTGTGCCCTCTCCACCCTCCCCAAGATATCAAGTAATCTGATATAAGCTAAATATGTACAATTCTTCTAAACATATTTCCATATTCAACATGCTGTGCAAAAAACAAAACAAAACAAAACAAAACAAATCAAAAGATTAAAAAAAAGAAAAAGGAAAAAAGCCAACAAATAACAACAAAAATGTGAAAATAGTATGCTCTGATCCACATTCAGTCTCCATACTTCTCTCTCTGAATGTAGATGGCATTTTTCATTCCAAGTCTATCAGAACTGCTTTCAATCATCTCATTTTTGAAAAGAGCCAAGAGGCTCACAATTAATTATTCCATAATCTTCTTGTAATGTTCTCTTGGTTCTGCTCATTTAACTTAGCATCAGTTCATGGAAGTCTTTCCAGGTTTTTCATAAATCAGCTTTCTTGTCATTTCTTGTAGCCCAATAATATTCCATTACATTTATATACAATAACTTATTCAGCCATTCCTTAAAAGAGGCATTAACTCAATTTCTAGTTCCTTGCCACTACACAAAGGGCTGTTACAAACATTTTTGCACCTGTGTGTTCTTTTCTCTTTTTTATTCTCTCTGAGATTCAGACCCAATAGAGAGATCAAAGAGTTTGTATATTTTTATAGCCCTTTGGGCATAAGAATTCAAAATTTGAAGGAAAAAAAAGACTGCTAAAGCTGGTTTTACATGTAATTGGGAAAAAATAATGATAAATTGATTATGATAAATGATAAAAATGTTATCAAAATCTTATAGCACTATAAAATGCGAGCTATTCAGTGTTTTTGAACACAGTAGTAGTACATCTCATACATTTTGAAGTTTAGATTGAGGATGGAGGGGGAATGGAGGGAGGGATAAAGGGAAGAAGGGAGAGGAAGAAAAAGAGTGAAAGGAAGGAAGAGAGAAAGGGAGAGAAAGAAAGAGAGAGTGAGGAGGGAGAGAGAGGAAGAGAGGCAGGGAGAGAAGGAAGGAAGGAAGGAGAGAGGGAGGGAGGGAGGGGACAAAGGAAGATGGGGGAAGGAGATGAGATCAGGAAGTAGAGAAGGAAACTCTAACATAAACTATTCAATTCTAATATGTTTCAAGTGAGACTAGGCAAGGAATGAGCTATTTGAAGAAATTCTACAAGGTTTTACTGAGCACCTTTTATGTATTAGGCACCATGATCAGTATGGGAAATACAAGTTCTAATTAATTATTTTTATTTATTACTTAAATTATTAATTAAAAATGAAATATTTCCTATTTCACAAAACTCATATTACATTGAAGGGGGAAACAGATTCATATAAGTCTCTGCAAAATATATGAGTGAAAGAATCTAAGATGATTCTTATGTTATATTCCTGGATGAATCAAGTAATATTAATGTCCTCAATGGAAAATTTCAAGTTAGCAGTAAGAGAGGATTTGGGGGGAGAAATATTAAGCTATGTTTTTGATATATTAAAATGAAGATGTCTATGGGACATCCAAATGGAAATCTCCAGAAAGCAGCAAATGATGGAGATCTAGAATTCAGGCAGAGATGAGCACTAGACAAAGATATGTGAGTTATATGTCTAAAAAGGATTAAAAAAAAAAAAACTTTTGAGAACTGATGAAATCACTAAAGGAATATAAAACATAATAGGGCAACCAAGACAAAACCCTGAAATATGAATGATCATATATTATTTTAGGTGACATTAAAAAAGTTGTATGTGTTGTTGAACAAATTACCCAGGTATTCATATAGCAAATGGATTAGTTTATATCAATTCTACACAGGGGTCTCTTTACAAATTCAAATCAAAACTGTAATGAGTTTAAAATTAAATAGAAAAATATCTGGCTAAGCTTCATATGTACCCTTTAGGGTACTGCAGAGAATCATTTTATAGCAAGATATTCTTTTTTCTTTTTTATCAAAACTGTAGTCTTGAATTCAATATTGTAAGAGATCCCATGTACAATGATATACTCATGTCCATAGGAAAAAAAAAATAGAGACTAAGAGTAATTTAAAAAACAAAATGGGTCTAAATAGTAGTTGTATTGAACAAGCAAAGAATATAATGTCTTAAGTGTGGGGAAACTTCTGGTGTTGGAACTCCATTCACCATTATGTCATATACCCTTTGCAACTTAGTAAATAAATCCTAAATTGCTTGAGGTTAACCAAAGAGTTTCACTGGTTTTCACAGCAACACAAATTTAATAAGGCAAAGATGAATTAAGTATGTCTTCCCAACTCAAAACCTTATATTTTATTCACTCCATCATGCTGTCACTAAAATGAAGAGTTAAGGGGCATATTCATCCCCTAGTATACAGGTATTAGGATCAGGAGAAAGACAAACAGACAAAACAAAATCCCCAACAATCAAACAGAATATCAGGGCTAGGAAGGACTAAGCCACAGAAAAATCCAAAGAAAAAATGGAAGAAGTTTAAGCAGGTCGTGTTGATAGCCTTAAAATATTTGAAAGTTTGCCATAGAGATTCAGGAGTCCATATTATGTCTGTTTCCAGAAGAAATCATTTAATCAATGGATAGATATTAGAAGTAGGGTCATTTGTACAAATATTATTTTTATGAAATTTTAGAGTTTAGAATATATTTTGTATTTATTATATAATTTTATCTTCATTAAAAATTTGGTAAGTAATAAAAATATATTTTTGTAATAGTGAAACTGAAAGCTAAAGATATGAACAAGTTACTCAAGTCACTCTGAGATGATTATTAAACTCAGGTCTTCTTTATCAGTGATGTACTTTTAGTATATACACAAAAATTGGTCATTTAGATTTGAAGAATTTCATACATTGGTACTCATCATCTCACAAGACAACCCATGACTTTTTAAAGCTCTATTTGGTAGGAAGTTCTTCCTGATTTTCCCTCCCCCTACTTTTTTTTTTTTTTTCTGGGATGAGTCCAGTCTTCATTGGACTGTGGTAATACTGAGTATGGATACTCCCTCCAGTAAAACAGACCCTGTATCCTGTAAAGCAGCTACTTTCCTGCTGCCTTAAAAAATGGTGAATTATCTAATATACTTAAAATTAATTTCACCATGTCTCTTCTTCCTTTTGCAAGCAAACCGTTTAAAAGAGCTTTCTTTCTTGTTCTGATTCCTTCAATGCTACCCATTTCCCAAACTCTTGCAAAACAGTTTCCTATGCCACAACTCAATTGAAACTATTGTAATCTCCAACTTTACTACTATTTAGTTAATTTGTAATTCAATGCCCTTTTCCCAGTCCTTCTTCTACTTCACCTTTCTATAATTTTTTTTAACTTAAATGGCACTATGCTCTCTTTCAGTTTTCTTATTTAATTCTTCCTTCTCAGTATGCTTTGTTGGATGCTATGAATCTTGTGAATATGCTGAAGAATATATTCTGGAACCTCTTTTCTTCCTTTTATTCCTTCTGAGTGTGCTTGGTACAATGATTATTTCAATAAAGGTGACTTGAAATTTATATATACAACTGCTTAAATATATGCATATATCATATAATGCATTTTATCTCTAATTAATAGTATTTAAATATATTGAAGAAAAAATACAAAACACATTGTTTTAACAATCTTCACATCAAGAACAAAAAAAGATTTAAGAGCCTCAGTATGCCTTATGTGTATAAAAACAAAAAAGAACCCATATTTCCTGATCATTCCTTTAGGAGGCAGATTATACAGATGTATTTTGCAATTTGCAAATTGGTAGAAATGAGTTTTCAAAATGAAATCAGCTTCTAACACAGATATATAGTCTATATCATAAACACACTAGTACAAAGCAATGAGTACAGTTACTGTTTTAAAAGCAGCCTAAGATGGAAGTATCTGAACACTTAGGTTGTCACCTTAAAACAAACTGTCACACATTTTTCTTCACACATTTGAAACCCAACTTATCAACCCTAACAAGTGTTGTTATCAAAAGAATTTGGGGGCCTTTGTTCTTTCCCTTTTGCAAGTAAATTACACTTTTAGGATTTATTAAGACAAGAAATAATTTTTGAATAGCAGGTCAAAACTCTCCATGGAAAAATTCTCATTACTTTCTAGCCTGCAGCAGTATTTACCACTCCAACGTATCCATCTTTTTCCTGTTTTTTATATATCTATATTTCCAGAATCTTGTTTCTGTGCCTAATGCTATAACATTGCAGCAGTTTGTTCAAAGCAACACTCTTATTTTTGCTCTTAGCTGGTGCTATACAAACCCTGATCAATTATTGAAGTGGAAGCCCTGAAGTAACACAGCCATTACTGCAGCAGGCAGATAAAAATGGAACACGTTTAGCTACAGTATATTTACTTTTGAGCTGCGGCAAACAAACCAACAAGTTAAACTACCTTGTCTTTTACCTTGTTTGATGTACTAATTTTTCCTTCTTCTTCCAGTGATCTTTCTCATATAAGACAAAGTTGCTAGAATGCTAAGGTTCCTTTGTGGGAATACCTGAACCTTAGAATTGACTCCAAAGAGCTTTGAAATCTAGAAATGGATGCCCTGAAAGAAGTAAATATCAGTACTGCTCTCCCAAGTGCCATGAGAAAGCATTTGGTATTTTGAAAAGTATTCCAAGATGTAGCATCTTCAAATGATAATAACATTGTGAAGAAACTATGATGTTATTTAAAACAATAAAAATCAGAGGGATGTATTCATAAAAACTTTTAAAAATTAAATACAATTAGGCATATAGAAAATTTGTCCAAATCCCTGCCCCCATAAGTAATCACATGTGGATCTTTGTGTCTTTCTTTCACGCTCACTCTTTTTCTTTCTTTCCCCCTCTCTCTCTTGTACTCCCCATTCTTTCTTTCTTCTTTTTCCCCTTTCTTCTCCTCTCTTCTACATCCTCTCTCTTTTTCATTTTTCCCTTTGTTTTGTTTCTGTCTTTATTTACAAAGGATTGCTGAAAATATTAAAGGTTATTTTTATACTTTAAAAAAGCTAATTATATACATTATATCTGCCTGACTTACTAGTATTCATCTTCTGATTATGCTCCATGTGAATCTGCAAAAAAGGTCTATATAATGGTGGCATAGCAGTGTTTTGAGGTTTTTTTTTTTCTTGCTTTCTCATTTAAATGTATGTTCTGGGTTCAGAAGTAAATGACAGTTAATTTAGCTGGATACATTCTAGATGTCCCTATGTATCCTGTGCAATAAAAGGCAAGTTTACCAAATAGTATTTGTTATTTCTGCCTATCACTTATTTTTTAAAGTTGCAGAAGAAATACCTAGTAAATTTAAAGAAAATGTGAAGACAACAGAAGTTGTTTCCAAAGGCAATGTAAATGAAAGTGGGTCCTAGCAGCTCTTTTCTAGTTCACAAAAAAAGCACTTCCAAGTATCAAAGGTGAGTACATTATTAAAAAAAAAAAGAAAGAAAGAAAAAAGAAAAATAAGTTTAAAAAAACCCAACACTCTCATGCATTCACAAGTAGGTCATCAAAGCCACTTGAAGCTATTTGATATTTGAATGGGATAACCATGAATAAAAAAGGCCATGTGCATCTGAATACTTTCATAATTTCAGACAGTTTATCTCAGTATATTGTTATGAAGTGATGTCCATCTTTTTTGCTCATGTACCCTCCATTTGTGAATAGACTCATTAGATAGCAATATAAAGCATAAAATATCTCGACTGTAATATATGAAAGATACAGATCTTATCAAATAGTGTTTTTTAAAATATGAGGAAATTTATAATGCTGACATTATGAAATCCAATTGCATCTCAACATTATGACAAAAAAAGAAAAAACAAACCCGCAACCTTCCCCATTCCCATCCCCAGCTGTTCTCAGTGAATGACCACTAATGTCAAATTATTATTAGTCTCCTTTCACTTGTTTCAAAAAGAACTTACAATGTAATATACACCCAACTCTGTTAACTTCTCTCTATTTAACCAATAAGCAAAGTAGCCAGTTTTTTGATATAAGCATTTGTATTATTATTTTATAGTTTCCTGACAGACAGCTCTTGAAAAGTAAATTGCATAAATGAGAAACATAATTTGAAAGAGTGCAAAAAGGGGGTTCCCTAGCAAAGTATACTTTGGAAAACTGCTCTTTATTTAAACACTGCACTTGATAATAGAAATGTGTCAACCGAATTTATGAGGTGTGAAGTTTATGCCTTATAAAATGATTAACATTAGAATCACAATTTAAACCTGAAGTCAACTTCATGAAATCATATTAACTCTTCTGTCACTAGACTATCTAGTATTGTCACAATTCTCATCCTACCTCATCATCACTGACTCTTCTCCATTATCCTTTTTGCTTTTATTTTAACAAGACTATTTTATGTTTTTTCCTTACATATTATTTGAGAGTGTTTTTCCCTACTAAAAATTATAGTCGATCTTCATGTTAAAGCCTTATATTGAGTATTAGGCTAAGAAATGTTGTTCCCAAGTTTTTAGTAGGGCCTCAATAAAAATGTCTTTCTTTTAAATGATGAAAGTGAAGGCCAACACATTTATGATTTTGTTGATTATTAATTATAAGTAAGAATTATCCCCCTAGAATACCAGGTGGAAAAAATTGGCCAAAGAGTTAACCAATGTAGTTCCTCTCACTTGGCTTAGATACACAATACATAAGCCTAGGCAAAAAATAAATGAATAAAATAAAATAAAATAATAAGGGGAAAAGAGAGAAAACAAGAGAAAGTGCAAAAAATATGAGTTGGGAATGATAAGGTAATTTAATTATACATACCACTGCAATATGTGCATAAGATGTTTATTAAAATGTAAGCCTTTCAAATTAAGAAATTATTGTTCAAAAAATAAATAAAAAGTGATATGGTGATTGAAGCCTCTCTATTAAGGCCTTTTAACCACAATATAAAACTATTACTCCCTGTGCCCTGATCCAAAAAATGGAAGACAAAAAAAAAAAAAGAATATGTAATCTTGTGGTAACAGAAATTTATATTCAACCCTATTTTGTATCATATTTCATGTCTATCATATGAATAAATACCATCCCCCAAGAATATCTAAAATCATCTGGCTAAAACAACATCCATGCATATTTAAGAAGGCAAATGGCAATTATTCCTAGATATAACCTTTGTCTAGAAAAATATTCTAATGTTCTACTAATGGAAAAATGAAAATTTGAAAACAATTCTAATTAGGGTAGGAAGAAGCCTAATTTTATTTGTAGGTTTTTTTTTTGTTGTTGTTGAAATCTCAAAAAGTTTGTGACAATGGTGTCTATGTAATATTTCAAACTTCAAAGATCTTCAACTGAACAGAACAGGACAGGAGCAAGTATTTTTCACTCCCAAGTACCACTGTAATGACTGAAGTCATTCAAATGTAATTTGATACTAATCTGTGGGCTACAAAATATCTAGACAAGAAACCTGAATATGACTCTGGGTCCCTTCAAGTTTTTATCTCAAACAACATAATTTTATAGGATTGTCGATTACAATTTTAGCTTAATTTAAAAAGGGAACATATTTTAAAAGAAATCAGTGTTAGTTAAGGGTAACTAATTAAAAGGATAAACAATTTCAAATAGCACAAGGGATTACTAGGAAAGATTAATGGCAGTATCACTTCACAAAACAAATTTGTATGGAACTTAACCTGAGATCTAGCTAAATCTAATTATCTTAAGATCACCTACACACAAAACTGCAGTTTGGCAATAAACACATACAAAATAGAAATTTTATCACAATTTTAATTAAAGATGATAAAGATTTAATTTAAGATAAATATCACTCTACCATCTTGATTCCCAACATATTTTTAGATTGTATTATATACTGCAAAATACATGAATGAGAATCATACTAAAAGAAGAATAATTGAATGAATTTGGTCTGTAATGGTTGAAATAATATCACCAACATACTTATATCAAAGAATCTCACTAAATACCTAAAAGCCATGGTCAAATAATATCTCTAGGTAGAATGACATACAACAATAGTGTATTATGCAATTTACCTAATGTAATTAAAATAATGTAAGTTCACAAATCTTTATTCAAGGACAGAGATAACTTTTCTCCTTTCTTTCTTGCTCTAAAGCTTAGTGCATCAACTGGCCCATTGCAGATACTTAATAAATGTTTATTGAGTGACTGAAATTATAGGGGAAACAATACTTATAATGAAGTAGGGTAGAGTGGCTAGACCTGATCAAATACAAGCAGAAGACATGTGCTTTTCATAACAAAATGTTAAAGACATCCAAAGATCTGTT
Source organism: Antechinus flavipes (assembly GCF_016432865.1). Taxonomy (NCBI): domain Eukaryota; kingdom Metazoa; phylum Chordata; class Mammalia; order Dasyuromorphia; family Dasyuridae; genus Antechinus; species Antechinus flavipes. Next base: position 370,940,909 of record NC_067400.1, on the reverse strand, counting down.
TTCAAAATATTTCAGAAGCAAAGGTTTTGCATTTTTTAAAGAAAAAATCATGGATGGTATCCCCCTCAACCCCAAAAAAGACAACTGAGAAGACATTCTAAATACTAACTCATATGTCTCCTTTCTCATCTCTATAAATATGTGTAGAGGGTATCCTAGATGGAAAGAGAATTGGCAGGCTTTCTCAGATGCTTTTTCACACTAGATTACATCTTTACAATTATATATCTTCCTGATATCGGTCCCTAATCTATGGGCAGTGGCTCCTTTGTGACCTACACAACTGTGGTGAAAAGTTTCTGAATCCATATCTATATATCTACATTTATTTATGTGCATAAATATAGATATGTATATATGTATATGTATATTTGTTTTCTTGACAAACACAAAATGTATAACTAATATCATGTGGATGTGTGTATAATTTTGGCATTATTTCTATATAGAGAACATTAATACTCCATTATGTCTCTTGGAGAATTAAAAACCTATGTTTTACTCAATAAAACAAAACAGAACTTTAAAATCTCTCTTCAGTAAGATCTATCTCACAAATATCCCACATCTAATTCTAGGATAGATATGACTACAGAAATAATCTTATTAACAACTTAAGTGTTTTATTTCATTTTTGTTTTGCTTTAGACCTGTGATTTCATCTACACAGGAAATGTGTAGTGTGAGAAATTACCTTGAGAGAGTCAGGTCACAGCAAGTTTCTAATCGGTAAATCAGAGAGAGCATTGCCTAAGCAATTTAGATGTCAAATGATTTGCATTAGTCACAAAGCTGGCAGTAGGAATCAAACCCAAGCCTCCTAACCCTAAGACTTTGTTCAGTTATTTGAGTCAAGACCTTCAAGACCTTATTTCTTGGCAAATATACTAGAATGGTTTGTCATTTCCTTCTATAACTTATTTTATAGATGAAAAAACCGAGGCAAATTGTGATTTTCTTGGGATCACACAGCTAATAACTGTCTGAGGCAAGATTTGAACTCATGAAGTTGTGTTTTCTTGACTTCAGGCCCAGCATTCTAATCCTTGAACCTAATTGCCCTAACCCTAAGGTTAACCTTCATCATATACCAAGTCATGTCTTTCTTTTGATACATAATTATTCAGTATTAATACAAAATGAGTTATAATACATACTTTTTAATACAATGGAAATTGTCTACTCAGAATCCAAATTGAAGAATTCTTTATCAATAGTGAGACCCCTCAAATACCTTATTTGCAGATGGCATTCTATTAATTACACTGAGCCAAGAAGTCCTTTAGCCCACTTAGTAAATAACTGGAAGTATTTTTAATTGGATTTAGTCACATTTAAGTGACCCAGTTTGTATAGACCAGATTATATGTTTCAATAAGACGAACATCTTGTTGAATTAGTCCATTAGTTCACATAATTTTCTGTATAGTGACAGAGTATGAGACCAGAGGCAAGGAAGAAGATCACTTGGGAATGAATATAGTGATTAAAAGACTCCCTGGTATTAAAAGCATACTTAAATACAAATATTTTTCATTACAAAGTTTGCATACCTATGTCATAGAACATTCAAATTTCAGCTTACCCAAAGATAACACAAGGACTAATGTTGAATATAGGTATATTGAAATAAATTACCAACGATGACTTGCATGTGGTAAGTAGCATTAAAAAAAAATCATCAAGGTGTTGTTTGATAGGAAAATACAAAGGACTGGGTACATAATAAGGAGAGACAATAGAAAAGCAGCACAAATACTACACTAATAGCCTCAAGAGATTAAAAGTACACAAAAAGGTGGAGAGGATCTTCAAATGAGATAAAATTTGTAAAGCACTTAGCATAGTACCTTCAACACAATAAGTGCTTATAAGTGCTTGATGTCTTCTCCACTGGGGAAATCCCCTGTGCAAAACTTACAAAATACATGAAAGAGAACCAACCATATTGGAAGGAAGTCAGTCATGGATTTTAATCTGCATTGGTGGAAATACTACTAAGAACCAATATCAATTATACCCATATATCTAAATAAATATACTAAAAGTCATAATCAGATAACACCACAAAGAAAGACATATCAATATGGCCTTATTTTATTTATCCAATTTAACTAAAATATTTATGTTAAGCTTCATCAACATTAAGTATTTATGTGAGCAAGACATCATGGGAAGAACTAGAGACCAAAAGATAGAAGGAGAAAATAGTTTAAGGAGTCATAAAAGCTGTATTTTTTCCCTCTTAAAAACTCTCAACAAATGGAGGCTAGAAATAAACCATAATAGAGAGCTGGACCTGGAATCAGAAAAACCTGAGTTCAAGAACTGCTTCTGACAATTACTAGCTATGTGAACAATAGGTCCATTAAATTCTAAGGCCCTGGGCAACTTTCTGAAATGACAAATTATAATTGGATTGTGGATATATTTTAGTAGATGGTGTTTCCATACAGGAAGTTTGCTAAATAGATGAAATTAAATGTCAAGATAAAAATAAGGGAGGTGGAAATGCTAGCTTTCTTAACCGTTGAATTATTTCTTTTTGCTTTAACGATTCTAGATCATCAACTAGATACGTTCAAGGAATATTTCCTTTTCATTTTAATCTGAGCGAATTAATTATTTTGATGATAAATTCAAAATCATTTTAAGGGAGTATATTAAAATTCAAAATCTTTATTTCTTTAAAATAATTCCACATAATACATGGATAGATATTAAGAACTGAATTATTCCCCTAGTTTAAACTATTTTAATATAGTAAAAAAGATTCCTAAAAATTAATGTGATTAAGATTATATCTTTCAATAACACAAGCTCAAGGGAGGAAATACAACAAAATAGGTAAATCTCAGAATCCTCAAGGATTAAAGAAAGATTCCTTGGAATGACCCCTGAATACTTTGCTCCAGCACAACAATATTGCTAGATGGCTTTTATGTAATATTTTCATCATGCCCTTTAATCAACATACCAGAATCAAAATTTATACATCTGAAAGAGACCTTAAAAGGCTTTTCTTCATAGAATCACAGTTAGCAGGAATCTAAGAAGTTCAGAATCCTATCTAGTCCAAATGCCATATCTTTTCCCACAACTAAAAATCCTTTCTTCACTTGTTTAACCTTCCAATATCTCAAATACAGTGTATTCAAAACTGAACTCATTATTTCCCAGTTAAACAGGCCTTCATCAATTACTTAATCATTCTGATTTTCCTATTTCTATCAGTGATACAACTATTTCCTTCATCTTTAGTATAAAAACCTCTCTCATCCTTGATTTCTCTCTCACATTTAGTTATTAATTGCTGTTAATTTTACCTGTGTCATATATCTTACATTTCTTCCCTCCCCTAACTTCTACAAACCTATTGTAGGACTTTATTATTCACTTTGTGAAATATAGTAAAAAGATCCCAAATTAGATTCACTGTCTTAGCCTCTTTCCTCTCCAAAACAAGCATAGCAATATTAAGTCATAATGCTAATCATTGATTACTGAATAAAGCACAGGTTTGTAGCCTGAAATTCAAGATTCTCAATAATCTGAAAGCCACAAAACTTTGCAGCCTCATTTCTAAATGCATCCTCACAGATAAACTACTATCCAGCCAACTTTAATTGTTACAAAAAATCTTCAAATTTACTCTTGTTAATGTTTACTTTTTCTATGTAAAAATACTATTGATTTTTCAGGAATAAAATACCTACATTTTTCCTGCTACCCACCTTACGTAGATATTGTTATTTTTTTCTTCTGATTTGGTCATTGAGACAATCATTTTTTGATCATCAGTTTTTTGTATGAACTAGAATGAATTCTTATATTTTAAATGTGCAATAATTTTGTCAGACATTAAGTTAGATGCTTAGAATGTCAGAATAAGGAAAGGTCATAATAAGCAAGAATAGTTGAAAAATTTTTACTGAATAGATTATACTAGGTCTGACCTCTAAATGATAAATAAGCTAGATAGAGAAAATAAAGAACAGCTTTTCAAGAAGGAAAGTCTTTCATCTCTCTCTTTTTGACTTCCTGTTGTCTATCTGAGAATTGTGCTCCATCTTTTCCCCCATACTGATAATATTGCTTAGGTCTCCAAAACAACCTATCGTGGCATCTTTTGGGGTCTTCTACCTAGGTATAATTTGATTCTCTGCATCTTTCTGAGACTTCTCAAGACTAAATCTTATCTGTTTTTGAATTTCATTCCTTTATAAATCGTATGGTCCTTAAACCACTGTGATAAAGACCAAGAGTGATTTCATATGTTACCCCAGTAAGGTCATGAATTTGTAATTAATCAATGTCTTCCTATGGCGATCCTCAAAACTTAATAATGTAAGAATTTTAGTTTTATTAATCTAACATGAAAAATATTTAGTATAGACTTATTAGCTCTCTTAAAATGATAAGTAGTCACTTCCTTTACCTAGAAATAAGGGCAAATTTTAAAATAATATTTAGAAAACTGAGTCCCTATCTCTAAATGCAGTAGTCCTTTCACCAAGTGTTCTTAAACTGAGTTCTGTGGACATGATTTTGATTTTGTTTTTAAAATATTTTGATAATGGTATTTCAGTGTAGTTTAATTTCTTTTCTTATCTTATATTTCAGTATTAATTTACTTTCTTTGTAACTTTATATATTTCTTCTTATGGGTTTAAATACACTATTCTGAGGAGGGAATGCATAGGCTTTTATCAGATTGTCAAAGGTCTCTAGGATACTAAAAAGGTTAAGAATCCCTGAGATTGAGGTTTTATCCAGATTCTATGGTCAAAAGTAAAGTGATTTTTTTAGAAAAGAAAACAAAAACAATTATGAATATCTGTTTTAGATTGATCAAAAAGCTTATTAGCATCAATACAGAATTGAAAAAATATCTCAGTTAATGGAAAATTTGAGGTCAAGGGAATCCAAATGATTTGTACAAGGTCACACAACTAGTAAGTAATAAAATGCGAACTGAAACATGCTTCTTCTAAATCCAAATCAAACACCTTTTTCACCATGCATATCTCTTTTATATAAAATAGTCTGAACATAATTTTCTTCTCAAGAGAAGTAGATAGTCTCCACAATTCAAGCATATAAACCAAATTTTTAAGTGGCATAACCTATGTAAGAAATTATGTTGTTGCTGGTAGATCCACAAATTCAAACATATAAATGTACATCATATAATGACACTAGATAAAATGACAACAAAAACCCTGAGGAAAACCTTGAATTAAAAAAAAAAAAAAAACACCCTACCTTTGATAACCATTGCACCTAAAAAAATGAGGGAGGACACTGGCAATATTTATTGAATTTTGAAAGAAGAGATCTGACAAACAATATCCTTAATCATTTTCCATTTATCATCATCATCTGGTGACAGGATCCAAAAACACAATTGTACTAAAATGAGGTGTTTTGTTGAGGATGGGACTCTAGAGTATAAAAAAGATTTAGATGTAAATAAAATTCTCCTGGAAACAGAAATTGAAGAGTGTTTGAAGAAAATGCTCTGAACTAGGGTGACTGATTATTCTTCATTTATAATGTCTGATTCAAGCTGTCTCAAACATACGGTCCAAGAAATCTTGAGTGAAGACAATATTGTGCTATGGAGATAAACTAACTTTTAACTTTACACATGAGATCAATTTTCAAGTTGTCTAGGTAAACTGAAATGGGTGTGAATTTAGCTGATTTTCATCCTAGATATTTATAAACTCTGGACCATTTGCAAAATTTAATTCAGAAAGAATTTTAAAGCTTCAAGATTGAGCAATAAGTGTTCTCATACAGCCACGACTTCTGACCTATTGTGCATGTGCTAGAGAATGACTCTAATTCTGAATATTCATTATAATCATGTTTAAAAAATACATTTTAATGTCACATAGGAACAAAAGCTGTTCACGGGCCAAAGCCCAGTCACTTAGGTTTATGGTAAAGTGACGAATATTCATCAAAGTGTCAAAAGATCTGTATTTACCAAGTTTGATGAAGAAAATCTGACAAATATGATTTAAGATAAGTGGCATTTTCTCCTAATTGTTTTCATATGGATGAATAAAAATCTAGTGCCTTGCTATTCTGTTGAAGCAATAAATTGCTTTAAAACCCATGTTTATAGAATGGACTAGCTCATACCCTACATGAAAGATTTTAGCATTAAAACTAGGATATAGATTTCTCCAGAAGAATTGTGCACCTGAGTACAAGAAAGAAAGTGAAAGTGAAGGTTTAAACTTGAGCTAACAAACCTAGCTTTCACTGATGTATATTTTCTCCCAGAAAATGCAATACAAATAAGTATTAGGGTACAAAATAATAAGTGGTTCTGCTGCAGAGAAAATGTCAGACTTTTTGTTTTTAAGATGGTTCATAAAAGACATACATAAATAATTTTATTGTGTAATTTACCTCAGAAATTAATATGTAAACAATGCAGGAAAATCCTCGATAGTTTTCTCAATCCACAGAGAATATAGTATAATTCCAAAAAAGAAAAAAAATGTATATATATATATATATATATATATATATATATATACATATATATATATATGTATATGAGAAAAACATTACAGAACTAACGAAGAGTAACTTTAGTTTATATTAAAACTCTTTGGAAATCTTGCATGACAATTTAAGTCCTCCATATAGTTAAATAACACATAAAATAACTCATTAATGACATTTTAATTTGAAGGGTCATAGGGACTCTTAGAAGAAACCCATTAGAAACAATACTGAAATAATTAAGATGGTCAAGAGGAGAAACTGGAAGTGAATAAAGCCTGTACAAGAGTTGGCATTAATCAAATAATACAGTTTAATCTTTGTAAGAGTTTTCTAACTTAGCTATCCCTGCACAATCCTTGCTTTCAGGAAAAAATGTGGCAACATTACAACAATTGATTAATGGTTATTTGGGATTGTATTAGCCTCTTAAACTAATATTTACTGTTTATTAGAAAATCACTATGCAAAAAGTGTTTTAATATACTATTGTAATTTCTATACATGTATATTTATAAGTATATACCTATGTGTATAGGTAGATATCTAAATAGATAAAGAAGTATCCTACTTCTTTAGTTTCTACTAGAAGAGAAAGAAAACCTAGAATTTCCAGGAAGGAAGAGAAAGTATACCCCTATTCTGTACACGAATTACATATGACCTAAAAGTTATTCTTTGAGGTAAAGGATATTTAGAGGAAAATCCTGATTTTCCTAATAGCTAGCCACCACAGCTGTGGGAACATGTGTACAAGAAAGAAGACAGATCTACCAGATTTTATCAAACTTTGCCTGATTTTTCTATGTGGGAAACAAAAGTATAAAAGATAGGCAACTGCCTAGATTGTATATGGACACACAGAACATCATGAAGAGATTCTGATATTTTATTGATATCTGTATGTTTTGGGTATAAGACAATCCCATAAGAAACCAGATAGTGAAGTAGATAGAGAGACTGCTTTAAAGCCAGTAATACCTTGATTCAAGTCCTTTTTTTTCTACATATCTGAGAATGTATCTCTGGGTACCTCACTTAACTGCTCTGAACAATTCTAGAAGACTGTAAGTTGTAAAGAATTTGCCAACAGGCATAGGGAAAGAGTTTGCTCATGGAAAATTCCTAATATCAATGAAATTACAGGTCTAATCCCCATCTCAAAAACAAAAAACAAATAAAAAAAACAAGCAAACAAAAAACCCCAGCCAAATACATTATCTAATGTTCATAGGCATTTATTTTGTTTCATGGGCTACAGTGGAGTCTGATGTTCCCAGGAAACAGTAATAAGCAGGATTGTGGCCTTCCCATTTTCAAACCTTGTCTAGGGTCACAAATGTTTTATCCCACTCTCAATGGAAGTAGCATGATACAGAATCTCCGGAGTGAAAGAAACAATTCAAATTCCATCTCTGAGGCTTATTACAGGAGAATAGTCAACAAATTATTTAACTTCTCTCTAATCCTCAGTTTCCTCACCTGAAAAATAAGAAAGTTGGACTAGCTGACCTCTGGGGCCCCCTCTAGATCTGAAACTGTGATTCTCCTAACAAGCAATGATCCTTTGATTTTGTTTTGATGTAAATTAGAAGACAAATTCAAATAATCCACTTGGTTGCCATCAGGACAAAGTAAAATTTGTCTAGTCTTAAGTTATTGAGAAACAACAAAATAGCTGGCATTTTCAGCACTGAAAAGCTCTGCAATAACTCTCTCCCAAATATCTGACACTTGTGAAAAAATTATTTCTACAATTCAACTGCCCTGTCTTATTCTTTCCACTGACTAAGAATTTTCCCCCCAATGTTCTCTCTTCAGACTTAATGTTTCGATCTGGAACATACGTTGTTGTACAGCAGGGACACTTTCACTTGAAGGAAATTCCATCTGTGGCTAGATCCTCTAGAGAATATCAGTAACATTGATGGTAAAAATGGATTTGGAATCAAGATCATAATTTGTTAAGTTATTCTCCACTTTCAGGTCTTCATATATTTCTTTCTTTTCTTTGATATACTACCCATTCCAACTTTTGTTAATGCTCTTCTATTAGCTTGACAGTCTGATAAACCAAACTCACTTAAGAAAAATATGTTTATACGTTCAATTCTGAATAAGACTTTATTGCTAAGAAGACTGATTTTACAGAAAAATAAAAATGTTTTAAAAAGATAAAAAAAATATTCCTTCCTTTCCTAAGAATAATCTTTTGATTAAGTCTTTGGGTTGGAAATGACAGATTGTGACAATTGTAATTTATGGAAAGGAATTGGAGGTAAAATTTCATGTTATAATACATAGCATAATTTAACTTTGATTCTTATATTTCCTTCTGATCTTATTCATAGTTCAAGATCATTTCACTTGGTTGTTTGTTTTTGTTGTTGTTGTTGTTTATTTGTTTTTGTTGAATTACCACTCCACTTTATTACCTATATCACTCATGTAATACACAGGAAAACTGAAAGAAAAGAAAAAGGGACATGATATAGAAAAAATACCATCAGATTTAGAGAAAATTATATAAGAGGCCTCCTCTTTCCTCTATTAAACATGATAGCAATGTGGACAAACCAATTTACTTTTGGGTCCCATTTTCCATAGTTATAAAATATAGATAATAAGGATTATTTATTTATTTATTTAGTTTTGTGTCCTGGACAACTTTGACAGAGTGGTGAAACTTATGGAATCCTTCTAACAGTTATGTTTTCAAATGAATAAAATAAAATATATAACTTTATAAAGGAAATCAATTATATTGAAATATGTTTATTAAAACATTTTTAAAAAGGGTAGACTCCAGGTCAAGAATCCCTGAACCAAATGATCTCTTGAATTACTAAATTTGAAGATGAAATCTTATAGGAGGCCTAAATGTTTAGAGTTAAATAAACAGTAATACATTTTTTTTTACTCCATTATAAGTAATGATCTTAGACTAACTCTATGTCTAACAGAACCTATAAAAAACTAAGCAGAAAATTTCTGACATAGTCCTTTCTTCCTCTTTGCAAAGTTCAATTCTTTGTGTGTTATAAATTTAACTACCCACCTGTTATTTATTATTTTTGTTTACAGAAAATGGTAAGTGCACAGAATACATGAAACGCCTTATAAAGATGGGGTAATATTCCAACAAGAGAAAATATGCAAAATAATGGTAATGCTATCACAAAGAAGTGAAAGATTAATTTCATGAGAAAACTAGGGAAAAAAGTTTAAAACCATAAAGCATAAGTGGATCCCAATTGAATGCAAGCATGCACTAAATGATGCAATAGTGAGAAATAAACTAAGAATAATCAATAGAGAAAAGTATAAAAATAATATGGAATAGAAGAGAAAATAGACTAGCATTTTTGTCAGGTAGGGCAAAAAGAATGGGAAATAATAAGAAATATCCATAAAAGTAATTAAACAAACAGCCAAAAAGCAGTAAAGAAGCAAACAGAGTTAAAATAACAATAGATGAAGAGCAGCATGGCAGAAATGGACATAATAGATGGTATAGATCATCTATCTGCACACCAACTTAGAAAGAATGAAAAAGTGGTTATATGAATGTAAGGGATATTAGGCATTTAGTGTTTAAAAAGTAATGCTAACAAAAATCATCATAAACATTTTGAGCTTCAAAGATACCAACTGAATGTTTCTTTAATTTAATATTTCTTTTGTTTTAATATTTAATATTAATATTATTTTTAATTTAAGGGAAATAAACATAAGTGAAGAGAGATAATTTCTTTTCTCAAAAAACTTTGCTATTCATTCTATATAGCAAATGATGTCAAATTCCAATTAATATGGGGGCCACCACTCTAAACATAAAGAACTATAGAGCTGCCTATTGACAGTTTAAATGTCAATGCAAAGAAAATGCATTTTTCTTTTTACTGTATTTTTCTTTAAAAATATATTTCCAACTGTGACATATTTACCTTGTATAGGACTGCTTGCCACCTGGGGGAGGGGGTGAAGGGAAAGGGGAAAAGTCGGAACAGAAGTGAGTGCAAGGGATAATGTTGTAAAAAAAATTATCCAGGCATGGGTTCTGTCAATAAAAAGTTATAATTATTTAAAAATATATATTTCCAAATTATATTTTAATTTGGTTCTGATGGCACTTTAGGAAAAAAAGGGGACATCTAGGTGACACAGTGCTTAGAGAACTGGCCCTAGAGTCAGGAAGACTTGAATTCAAATCTTATCTCAGAAACTAGCTATGTGACCCAAGGCAAGTCATTTGTAATTCTGTTTACCTCAATTTCCCCATCTGAAAGTGAGCTAGAGAAGGAGATGGAAAAGTACTTTGGGGTGTGCCAAGAAAACCCCAAATGAGGTCATGAAAAGTCAAACCACCATTTAAAAAAAAATGTTGAATTGTTAGTTTGATCTCTCCATTCTATAGGACAAGTTCAAAACTACTAAACTTATTATTAAAAATGGAAACTTATCTTCTAAAAATGAAAACCTCATAAGCTAGATGAGACTCTACTAAAGCCAAGAACTCTAGTAAACTATTCTTTTTTCAGTGATATATGTTAAATATTTCAAATTCATTGAATAAAATCATAGAACTAGTTTAAATCCTTACATGTCAAAATGTGACAACATTTCTTTGTTAAATTTATGACGTTTATATTTTGTATCATAAATTTTACATTTCCTTATAAATGTCCGTTTTTTAATAAATGCCATTACTACTATTGGTTGACATTTGTCTGTGAGTGCATACTTGTGAACATCCATATCTAAGCCTTCACTTCAATTGTAATTTATGGAAAGGAATTGGAGGTAAAATTTCATGTTATAATACATAGCATAATTTAACTTTGATTCTTATATTTCCTTCTGATCTTATTCATAGTTCAAGATCATTTCACTTGGTTGGTTGTTTTTGTTGTTGTTGTTGTTTATTTGTTTTTGTTGAATTACCACTCCACTTTATTACCTATGTCACTCATGTAATACACAGGACAACTGAAAGAAAAGAAAAAAGGACATGATATAGAGAAAATACCATCAGATTTAGGGTATCTCTACTTAGATTCACCAGACAGGATCACTGATCTGAGTAGAAGGGACCTATAAGCCCATGGGGTCCAATTCCTTTTTTTTTAATCAAGGAGGAAATTGATATCACTTAGATAGTTTATGTGTCACCCAGCTAGGAGAGGTCAGTGTTCAAGGTCCACTCCTTTGTTCTCAAGACTCCCTTTCTCCAGTTGTGCTTTCATCAGAGAAGCTGCTTTGCTTATTAGCAAAGCCAAGGTTCTGTGTTCTATTAGCAAAGCAAAGAATTGAATTAGCTCAAGAAAAAAACAACAGCAAAATGAGATGCGCAGAATTGCAGAGTTAGAGTCTACTCCAAATGTTCACAGAACTTTTTGTGTCTGACTCATTGAAGAACATTCCAACCTCATATTGGGCTGATAAGCCACAGTTGGACACACTAACGACTCTAATACAGTGATGTCATTTTGGTCTCCCTTGAGAATGAAGGACAACCAAACTTTGCTTCCTACATGTAGCATCTTTACTTCCTGTGACCTGTTACTACATCAACTTGCGATGATGGTGGTGGAAATCAATTGATTAAGGAGCAGCTATTCTTCCTAAATGCCGAAAATTAATTTGCACAAGAAAATCTACCTTCTTAAAAAAAATCTTTAATGGCTTCTTATTTCCTTTAGGATCAGTCATTCAATTAAATAAGGAGTTATCTGCCAGGCATTGAGCTAGGCTCAGGGAATACAAAAGCAAAATAAAATACTGTACTCAGAGTATTAATTTTCTATCAATGGAAACAACTTATACATATATAAGTAAATTCAAACTATAAAAGGAGTAAATGCAGCAAAATTTGGAAGGACTTTTAGTAGCTATGGTGCTTCCAGGTCTTGCTCTACTATACCTGACTACCCATCTTTGGACTCCCATTACCACCAGCCAATCTAGCCTCCCTTTTCACCAGAGGACCTTCTCTAGTACTTCAGAAACCATTCTTAGGACCAGACCCCATTTATATTCCCCACAAAATACACAAAATTTATTTTACTTATCTAGTTAACACTGCCACCTTCTGCCTTCTTCCAAAACTCTCCAGAAGGCCAGTTTATTCTTTTGCTTTCCTCAACGAACTTCTCTTTCATGATAGTTTTCTGTTTGGGCTCCTCATATTTTTCCTATTCCAATCATCCTGAATCCCTTATATAAAGAAACCCTTAGAACCTCATTCTCATCTCAATTGCCTATTACTACCCTCAATCCTAATCTTTCCTTCCCCCCACTAAATTTATTCCATTCTCATCCCCCCTCCCCTTTATTCTAGAATGCCTGTTCCATAATTAACAATGATGTGTATCTCAAAATTTTTCCTTTTTTATCGCTCCTATTTTTTGGAACTCATTGGAAACACTGTATTGCTCCTGATGACTGCATAACTAGATACTCTTTCCAGCTTTATCCTTATTCCAAATCACAGACCACAGGGAAGGCATCAGAAGATCCAGTGATCCCCATTACTATTTCCACATGCTTGCTCTATCAACCCCATTCAAGGACAGTCACTCCTTTAAGTGTCACATTATGCAAATGGATCCAGATTCTGGTGCTCATTATCTACTTACTTTTTGAACATTTTCTTTCCTTTCTCAACAAATGGAGCTTTAACTATCTGGTATTGTTATCTATGTTATCTATGAAGTCAAAATCAGTTACATATCAGACAAAACTAGGAGGGTATGATAAATCTTAAAGGCAGGCTCCTTTAAGAACAGGTCAGGTCACTCTAGTAAGCCAAATGGACTGGCATCTAGACTTTATGCTAAATAGCCACCCTTCCCAGAGGGAAAAATGACAACCCAATATATGCTTGCCTTATTATGATTATTATTAAGCCAAGTGAAACCCAGTCCCTGGAAAATATCTTTGTTTACTTTCCACTGATAATTACTTCTCAGATATATTACAAATAAAGCACCCTATACTGTCTTAAACATTGCATAGATATTCTGCCCTATCCTTTTCCTCAGACTCAAACAACTTAGTTTTGTGACCAAAGATTGAAGATCACCAGCAGTTGCAATATTTATGTTCTACTCTAGGACCAAAATATGAATAGCTAATTTGTTATGCTAAATGCTAAAAATTTGCATTGGTAAATGGCTAAAAAAATGTTAAAAAGGCTTTAAATGTGGCATTTGATTTCTTACTTTAAATGGGCTGGAATAAATGACATCTACCTATATGCAATCATTAAAATTAGTTGCATTTTTCATATGTCCTTTTCCATTCTACACAGGAATCAAGATTAGGGAACAGCCCAATTAAAAATCAGGAAATTTATTATAGGACCATTATAGTTTCTAGGATAAAAATTAGTGTCTAAACAATTTACAAAGTTTTTGCTATTAGGTCATTCTTCCATAGTTAACAAATTCAGAAAAGAAAAAAAAAATCCTATAAAACATTAATCTCCTACTTTTTGAGGACCAAAGCTTAGAAATAAAGTGGTTCTCCTTAGTATAGGAATGAATATTCCTATGAATATTTTATGGTATATGAAAATAAAGGGATATTATTTTAATTTAAGAGGTGATGAGTAGGAGTGTGGAGAAACACAGAAAGGCATGAAAACTGATGCAAAAGGAATAAAAACAGAACCAGGAAAATAATATAGGGCATTACTATAATAATGCAAGCAAAGTAACTAAAGCAAAATCAAAGGTTACATAATGGTAATGATCAATCTTGATCCAAGAGAAGAGGTGAAGGACATGTCCCTGCAGAGAACTGGAGAACTATGAATTCAGCACCTTGTAAAAATTCTCTAACATGGCCACTTTCATTTTTGGCCTTATGAGATGGAATTGAAGGGAGATGAGGTAGACACAGCCATATTAATATGTGATATAAAAACAAAAGACATGAATAATACTTAAGTTTAAGAAGAAACAATTTCTGAGGTCCTGACTAAGCCTAATTCCCTTCATACATAGGAAAATGACTTAAGAAGTGGGATCCATCCATCTCACCAAAAGCATCAGAAGCACAGCCAAATTGATATGGAAGAGTCTAACTTGGAGAATGCAAGTACTCTATATTCTACTGTGAGAAGAAATAGAGCAGGGCATATAGAAGTAGTGAAAATCATTGCTTTCTGGGGATGAGCTGCCATTACCAATGCAAAACATTTTTCAAAAGGTTTTTCAATGTGTCAGAGTTCTAGGAACTCAGCTCATATCACAAAACTAAGGAATATAAATGTGAAGTATGAGCTAAGTCTTAAAGAAAGCCAAGGAAACCAAGAGAGACAAGTATTCTAGGCATAGGGCACATATAGAACAAAGACATGGGTTAGGAGATGGAGCATCTCATTCAAGGAATGGCAGGTAAGCCAATGGAAATGAATTGTATTGCTTACAATGAATTAAAGTGTAAGAAGTCTAGAAAGGTAGGGAAAGACCAAGTTAATGGAAAAGTAGTAAAGTGTGTGTGTGTGTGTAATAAATACTCAAATGATCTAAAAGTTCATAATTGGTGATGAAAAAAATAGTCTTCCACACCATAATCATCTTCCACTCTGATATACATGTACAATGTTTATATGTGTATATATATACACACACACATATATGTATACACATATATACGCTCACATACACATATGTATATGTGTGTATGTGTGTATATATATATATGCACACATGTGTGAAGTGATAGCTAATATGGCATAGTAGC
This sequence comes from Antechinus flavipes, assembly GCF_016432865.1. Lineage (NCBI taxonomy): Eukaryota > Metazoa > Chordata > Mammalia > Dasyuromorphia > Dasyuridae > Antechinus > Antechinus flavipes. Next base: position 370,925,633 of record NC_067400.1, on the reverse strand, counting down.
TGTGATTTCTACTAGAATAGAGAGGCTGGTACACAGATGGAGCCTAATAAATGCTTATTGTATGCCTGGCTGGCCTAATAAATGCTTATTGTATGACTGTCTGACTGCTTCATTGGTTTAGATAACTCTCTATATGGGAATTCCTTCTACTAATTCAGACTTCAACATGGTGTCTAAAATCTGGTAGATAAAGTGTAGCAGTTGACAGAGATACATAAAAACTCTAACTTACCCAGGGTCACAGAGGTATTCAATCTAAGTCTGTACTTATCTCATCTCTTCCACATAGAACTTTTAATTATAAACAACTAGAATACTAGCTTTTTTTTTTTTTTTTCAGGCTTGATCCTTTGTCTCATTCACCTTTACAACTCCTCCTGCCAAACCCAGTATATCACACTTCCTTGCTCTTAAGAAGAGCTCAATAAACATTTGTTCAATGAATGAATTATAATGGATAATTGGGGAGCTCTTACCACTGACTTTCATATTGTATAAAATACTTCTTAACATAAATATTTCTGTAAATCATTAAAGGAAACTAACTCACTCATTGACTATATGAAACCAAATTAGTTTTGTATTCCATTTTAGATTTTTATATGGTCCTATCACAATCCAAGACCTTTTCAGTCCTGATGACTGCTAATTCTATACTTAGTTGCCTTTAGCCAGTGCATTAATCTAGGTTAGAGTAATATGCTGATGGATTCTGTCAAGAATATTACTTAGAAAAACTAGAAAAATGAATTGAATAAAATACGAATGGTTGTATGCGATGACTCTTATTCACCTAATTTCTCTAAATAATATACTAAATACATTCATATATCTGAATTTGGCTGGGTAGATATTTAAGAAGACAGCTATAAAGATATAAAATTGATGATTACCAATTAATGACATCTGCTAGAAATGTAGACAAAATTCCTTTTGCTTCAAAAATGTCAATGACATTTTCACAATTTACTTGCTCAGATTGAAAAGTGATTAATCTATGTATAATCATTGCCATAATAACTCTCTACTTGGGCACACATTGAACAATCCTCATTTAATGATTAAATAGACAGTACAAATGGCTGTGTATTTTTAGTTATATTATATGCATATCAAGAAAGGATACTATTATTCACCATTCAAATACTTATTGCTTTGACAAAGTGACAACTAAAGATAGGCAATGGGATTATACCATCTAGCAGCTTAAACTATGTTCTGAAGCATCTTACATAAAAAATCCAAATATAATTTTTTTCTAAAGGACATTATCCTTTATATTTTAAACTATGTGTATTTTAATGGAATTTCAGTGCAGACAGTTCTGATTCATTGTTTTTGTAGTCATCAAAATGACATTTAGAAGTTCTTTATACCCAAGAAAACCCAAGTTTTGTTTTTTTAACAAGCTTCCTGAGATTCTTGTATGCTAAAGATAAGATTATGAGTTAATGATGAAAAATTTTAAAACACTTAAGGTTCTCTAGCAACTGAGAGACATGAATTTTGAATTCATTCTAATCCATGAAAGTAAATATTGCTCAAAATTTGTTTCTTGGGCAAACTCTTCTTAGATAAGGTATTTTTGCTTTTACTAAAATCACGTTCTAGATCCTTAAAGTATTCATGAAGAAGATCTTGGCTCTCGAGCTATACCAAGGTAATGAAAACTTAGTGGGTTCCAGCAAGCTATATAAGTTTAAATGAGATGATGGAGTTAATGTTTATAAGAAGCTTAACAATAGTGATGTGGATTTTGCAAAAAAAGCTCTCAAGAAGATGAAGGTATAAAGGGGATAGGATCTTCATGAATAGAGAAAGATCACTGACATTAGGAAACTTGGACACACTAGTTGTAAGAGACTTTAAAAGATCAAAGAGTTTATGAGAACTTAAATTAGGAGTGATGACATTCACTAGAATACAATGTCATGTCTTTCTTTTGCACTCTGCACAGTAAATCACTGTGATAGATCTGATATGAATTAACTGTAAAGGTGAGGTATTTGGAATCATTTTTCTAGCTTAAATATCATCTAGCATTTTTGGATCAGAAATGTAATTTTTTAATTAAAAATAAAATAAAATTCACGTATGTTAAAGTATTATAAAAGATTGGTTTCCTACTTAGCAGAATGTAGACTCTGGCAGAAATGTGGTTCAGGTGTGGGTGTAGGAGGGGAATCAAACTTGGATGAAATTGTATTTTGTCTTCCTGGGGTGGGCTGCCAGTTAAATTTCTGCAAATAGCAGTGTCAGAGAGGATAGCTTTAGAGAAAGACCACGTGTTTTTTAAAGAAGCATTTCTTGAGAGAAAAACAACACAATCACGAAGAGACTGGTTATAAAAATGGGCCTTTTCCCATCCACCTTCAAGTCCAGCAAAATGTGCAATTCATATAGCAGTTTTAAAAATCAGTCTAGAAGAAAAGTTTTTTGTTTTTGTTTTTTAAAGTTTCAATAATGCTTGCTTTGTGAACTACAGTCTACTGGGTGCTTGGAAATAAAGGTTAATTAAAGAAATGACAAGTTCCCTGTGCTAACATGTCTAAGACAGACACATTAGTGAAAACCACACACAAAGTAGAACAGCAATTAGGGAGTAGCAAGAAACAGACACACAATATGGAGTCTTTATCAAATCTAAAGATAGGCAATATCTCAATATCTGTGTTGTTAAAACTAAATGTTACATACATTTAAAACATGGTGATATTTTTAAAATTAACTTTCTACCTTTCCTTCTTTTTTAAACTGAGTTACTAAGGAAAGTAAGGTAAGAAAAGAGATCAGTCAATTAATCAATCAACAAGTATTTATTGTCTAGTATATGCTAGACCTTGTGCTAAGTACTGGGAATTCAAAACAAAAATAGTTCCTGCCTCAAGGAGCTTATAGTCCAATGGAGGACTATAAACAAACTATATGAACAATATATATACATATGTTTATAGATTTTATATATATATATATACACACACACACACACACACACACACACACACACACACACACACATATATATATATATATATATATATATACATAACAATAATGATAAATAAATCCAATGGAAAGAGTTCAGAGTTGAGTGAGAGGTCCCATGGAAAGATACTGATAAAAATAATATATTTCTATATTGATTAAAGGCTTATCAAGCACTTTCCTCATAGAGACTCTGTGGAGAATATAAAGAACTATTTTCATGAGAGCATAAGAAATGATGGTACTGTATAATATAACAATAGAGATAAATGCTGGCTTTTGAAAATCATGAATAAAGAGAATTTGCAGTTGAACAAAATATCGATACCAATGCAATTTGGCACTTTATTTACAAGTTATAATAGTAGAAAGATGTCTTGAGCAGAGACTTCAGACACTGGCCTTGAAGATCGTATAAAACATACAGTACTCCCTTGTATAGCAGGAACCAAATTAAAATGTTATTGGGAAGTATTTAACAAAATTTAAAAATATATACAAATAGATACAGATAATGTTAATATGTGATTTTCTAAGTATGTTGCCTGCAAGAATCTGCATTTTTGGTTTAGTGGCCCCTTTTCTTTCAGAATTTGATAACACTGAGAGGGTAAATCACTTTCTCTAAGATGTATATGTAAGAGAGAAAATTTGAACTCAGACCTTGGCTCAAAGGGCACCTCTCTTCACTATATTCTGCTGCCATTCAGTATATTAATTGACATTCATATAAAACACTAGCTTATATACAATAACATACAACAACTACCTTGACCTTCATAACCCATTATAGGTATAATTATTCTAATTTTGCAGATGAAGAAATGAGACAGGGGGATTTATTTTTCAAAAGGCAACTAGTAAAAATGAGAAGACAAACCAGAGAACCCTAAAATTAGAGCTGGAAAGGACCATAAGGATTTCAACTGAAATCATCTTGATTTCAATCCAGCACTCTCCATAATGCCAAGCCTCTTCTTTGTAGTAGTAGAAAAGTTGCTGAACTTATTATCAGGGAATATAGGTCTAAGCCATATTTCTTCCATTTATTAACTGGATGACTGTGGACAAATTTCTGAGCCACTAGTTCCTAATAAATAAATAAATAAAACACAATAGTATTTGTACTACTTAACTCCAGAAAAATTGTTTTGAAACAAGTTTACCATAAACCAGAAACAATTACATAAATGTAGATTTTACACTATAGAATTAGGGTAAAAATAAAAGTGACCCATGAATACAAGAGGTTGGTGAGGGAATAATATTATATTTTTACTTAGCAAATAAGTCATTAGGTATCTTCATTCCTCATATGAGTCATGTGTGTAACCATGTAGATACATGAACTTTATATTTGTAGTTGTGTCTACTATATGATTTTTCGCAGGCTGGGGTAGTTTTTATTGCCTTTTGTCAGTAACTTTTTTTATCCCTCTTGACTCATTTTTACCACATGGTTAGGAATTTTTCCAGCATCTTGAAAATTCTATACTCTTTTTCTGCCACTTAAAGTACAGGATCATGGGGGATTTAACTGCTATTACAGAAAAGATTTTGATTTGATCTCTATCACTAAGTTGTCAACTCTGGTAACCAGAATTCAATACTAAGATCCCGAATGTTCCCGTGCAGCCTTTTCTATGAGCCATCATTTGGTTCATGATGAGAAGTTTCACCATTCCTAGCTATTTAGGCAAGGTTAAATACATGTAGATTAAAGCTGCAAACTCTATTTGGATAAATTTGCTATTACTAATTTGTTAACTATGACAATTTCACACAGAAACCCTTTTGTTGGAAACTGAATTTCTCATGTAATAATTAGCTGTGGAATATTACCCCAAACAGGTGTCTGTAGCCTGTCAAAGTCAGAACAGGTGATTTAGAATTAGCGTATTAAAAGAACTGTGAATTAGCGAAGCAAAAACGTGTTAATTTCTTGTTCCATCTGTTAATATGAATTCACTGCCAAATATTTTACTTTGTAGAACTGTGCTGGGATTGGCAAGAACATACACTATAAAAAAAAGTTTAAAGGCCTGAATGTTTAAAAATCATGACATACGTTACTGCAAAAATAACTTCTACATTTTGAACATGTTTTTTTTTTCTTTTTTATCTTTGAAAAAAATATCTTCTGAAATTGTCATATAATATAGAAAGTTAGCTAAAGAAAACATACGATCAAATGTTAGACCTTTAGAACAGAAATTGGAACAAAATGTGACATAAAAAAATCTTGGTTATAAATGAAGACTGATTCTTCTAGGTTACTTTTCCGTCTGATATATCTGGAAATTTGAATATGAATTGCTGGAAGATGCTGAGAGAGAAAAAATATATTACTGTACTTTAGCCTTATAATAGCCCACATGAGTATTATCCACTTGAGCAGAGATACCATTACCAAACGCACAGACCCCTTCTTCCCCATCCAAACAGCTCTTAAAATGATTATGGCTTATTTTGGGTCACTAAGCAACAATTTTTATTTTTATTTTGGGAGGGTCTGGGGCTGTGATTGGATTTGTTGAACTGCTGGTGTTGAAATATCTTCCACTGAAGAACAACCCATTTTTTTCTTTATATTCTCAGAGAGTCACCTCATGTCCTTAGAGGTTAAATGATTTGCCCAGGATTATGCCGCCAGTATGTACCAGAGGCAGGATTGAATCTAGGTCTTCCCAACGGCAAGACTGGCCTTCTATCTGCTAACTCATAACAACAACTTCCACTCTCAGCAACAATACCTGTACAACACCTGATGGTAATTTTCGGACTTTTTCTGATATTTTATATAAATTATATTTGTATCTTTAGAATTGTTTTGTGTTTTTTTTTCTTTCTACTATATCTCATTGTGGGGGGAAGTTGGGGGGGCAGCATGAGGTGGAAGGGGGAAGTACAGAAAGGCCTAAAGGTAGAAGCCAGGAAGATGAAAAATGAAATTAGATCCACTCCTTCTGTATGTCTCCATCTTACGATGGAACAAGTCTTGAACCTGGAGATGAAGAAACCAAATTTACATCCTATTCCTGCTATTTTTTATATCTGTGAATCTAAGCAAATTGCTTTCCCTTACTGGATTGCCTCAGTTATAAAATGGATTGGACAATAGAGCCTTCAAAGTCTCTTCCTGCTCCAAATCTACGATCTCCATTTCAGATTCTTAAAGGAACCTCAGCTGTAAATGCAAAATTTTTGTAATCCCCCCAAAGCCCCATGCAATCCCAATGCACTCTTTGACCATTTTAAAACCTTTGTGACCCCCAAACTTCCATGAAGCTCCATCACTTGAGAATGAAAACTGAGTTTCAAGTGAACTGAAATATGTGGGTTTAGACATATGCTAAGAGCACAGTTAACTTGCGTTATTTTTTTCAGTGCTGCTGAATTGGGTCCTGAATGAGGCAGTTTTGTGACTTAAGCAGATTTCACTAATTTTCCTTCCTTGCACATTCGAAAAACAAACCCCACACTCCCATATTGCTGTTTGGGTTTTAACCGAGCTGAAGCATGCACACCCAATTACTATAAGCACTTTAAGTAAAGCTTAAGGACATGCAGCATGTTTTTAACTGCAAATGATATGATAGGTAGTGTCTTTCCTCTCTATTTTTCTGTCACATCCCAGAGATTAATCCTTTCATGAATCATCCATAATGACTAGAATAATTTGGGGAAACTGAATGAAATTTTTCGCATTATTTATATCATGAACTCACAAGAATATGAATGGTGGGTTATGCAAATACAGTCACTGCTTACAGAAGCTATGGAAAAATAAAAGGTGGGGGATCCAAGGGTTAAGTTGATGCTTCCCAAGTTGTACTGCTTTGTCTCAAGGTCCTGTGGCCTTATTACTTTACTTCTGACTGATCTGCGTTACAGCCTATGAACCACATATGGGAAACTTTTATTGTTTTCCACATTTGAATGGAAAAATAATGATGTTTCTTCACATCCCTAAAGCAAATGTGTCAAATTCTCTCAGGGTGTTGGAGGCCCATAACTATATTTAAAAAAACAAAAACAAACAAACCAACCAAAAATCCCTATGGAATTACTGAAGAATTTTTATCTTTAGGGGATAAACATCCCTTGTTTATGCTTGACAATTTTCCCCCCAGATCAGCTTAGACATTAAAGGCACATACATTTATTTTTCTCATTATATTTAAGAAATCTAATGTGGTTACATAGTCATTGATGGTGAAATATATCTACAACCCGATGGCATCATCCTAAACCTCCATAGAAAAACCAGATAATACATAAAACATTTTATGGAGTTTAAAAATATACAGTGCATTAAAGTTTTAGTTGACTTATCTGAAAAGACATTTTGGGTATGTAAATAAGAATGGCAAGAGAAGAACCTGTCAGCAAGCAAATAAAGTATGTAAATTAAATCAAAGGTAAGGCAGCTACACTTTTTATATAAATAACTGTGTTAACAGAGCTTTATGCATATTACAATATATTCAGATGCATAGCTTTTGCAAAAACAAATTCATTGCTCCTCTCCAAAGAATGGATTAAAACAATTTATTTTATAAAATTTGGATAGATAGGATAAGAAATGTAATAGCCATCCATGGAAAATAAATATAAAAATTATTCAAGCTCCATCTACTTTATGTTAGTAATGAGATGCACTTCATTCAAATTCCTCTCAATTGAAACAGTGCTGAGAAAGCAAAAACATGATTCTGTAGGAAATGATTTCTAATCTTCATGATAGCATACCAATATAATACAATTATTTACAATTGACTAAGAGTTAATTCCAATAGTATAACATCTTTCTTGCAAAAATGTCAGCTTTTATTGATGAAACAAACTAAGAATAAAACATTTTTACTTGTAGTATAACGGTGCTGTTTTTCATTCTGTTAACCAAAACAACACAGTAATACTGTAAACAAAAAAATAACATCAGACTGCCTGTGTTTGCATGATTTTATCAAGAACCATAAGCAATGGAATGAAGAGCATGAGCTTGGGATTTTGGAAAGCAATAAAATCTGCCTAATTCCATCAATGCCTTGTTTTAATACTGGGGCTAAATATGGAATTACTGTCACCTGAACAATCAATTTTATCAATGGATAGGGTAAAACTAACACTTTGAAATGATGGTTATTTCATGATCTATCAGAAGTAAGGAATGAGCTACTGTCAAAGTAAAGAAAACTATACCTTAGGACATCTAGCCCTTTTAGGTATCCTACAAATCATCTTAAATAAAAAATTACACTTAACTACTCAACTTTTCAAGTGGACTAGATCTCCAAAGAGACAGAATCTTAAAGGTTTTTTCATGTTGGAAATGAGAAAATGAGACCCCAGAAGGTGAAACAATTTGCCTAAGATGAGACTCCTATATAAAGCCAAGATTGTAACCAAGGTCTTTTTATCTCCCACTCTTGTTTCACTGGATGTTTCCTATACTTTGCAGTTTTTAGTAAAAACAGACAAAACAAAGGAAAACAAAAAATAAATAAATAAACAAACTGATATACTTACTTAAAAGTTTGCAGAGTGCTCGGCAAATATTATATTATTTGAGCCACAGCATAATACTTGTAGGTATCATATTAATTTTACAGATAAGGAAGCTGAGGCTTCAGTGATTTATCCAAAGTCACATAATCCATTGAACAAAAGGCAAAAATTGACCCAGAGTTTTCTTGGTCCAGCACTCTATATACAGCACAATACTATACTATTTTTCTTAGCAAAGGAAAGAACAGAGTTTTCCAAAGGGCTAACAACAATTTCTTGCTTTCATTTCTCCATATTTGTACTTCAATTTTCCATTTGTTTTTGCAGGACTTTTACAATCAAACATTTTAAAAATTCTTGTTACAGGTATAGCTAGATTGCCAAGTGGATAGAGCACCAGCCCTGGCGTTAGGAGGAACTGAGTTCAAATTCAGTCTCAGATAATTAATACTTCCTAGCTGTATGATTCTGGGCAAGTCATTTAACTCCAATTGCCTAACAACAATAAAAAAAGGTGATCACAAAAGAAAGAGGTAATTCCCCACTATAGAGTATGTACTCCAAGGATATCAATAGAAGTAAGCAATTTTCTTTATAGTTCAAACTTTCTATAGAAGTTTATTTTGGATAGGTAAAATTAACAATTACAAAAAGCAAGCAAACAAAAAAGCCCTAGAAATAAAAATGGACATTCATTGTTTAGTGAATGTCAAATTTATTTGATGTGCATAAACATAATGTGATACAATGCTGTAAGAAACAATGACTATGAGAAATTCAGAGAAACATGGGAAGACTTAGATGAACTGATGTAAAGAAAGTAGAATTAGGAAGGCAAAAGTAAGAATAACTGTCATAATGTAAAAGAAAATGGTACTATAGAAAGTCTAAATGTGAAGCACTATAATGAACTACATCAGTTCCTAAAAATTGAATATGAAGCATATTCACCCCTGTTATTAAGAAATGAAAGACTATGAATATGCAATCTTGTATATGTCACTTGTTGGTTTTGGGGTCTGCTAATGATGAGTTCTTTAGAGAGAGAAAGGGCTTATGGGTAAATGAATGGTTTTGCTAAGTATAGAGAATGTCTCTTCTGGATAGTTATTTCTATGTTGAATGATAATATTTCAAAATATTATTCAAACTGTTTTTCTTCTCTTTTTAGTTTGCCATACCCTAACAATAACTGCATTCATAAGTAGATTATAGGGGATAGTTCCCCCACTATATTCTTATTAAAAACATTCTAGAAGTTCAATTGCAATGCCATAACCTTGTAGTGAACCTTACAAAGAAATTTAAAATCACTCAATAAAATGACATAGAGTCAAATTCAAAAACTAAGTTCTATTATTATTAAAATCTTCTTAGAGAATGTTTTCTGAGAATTTTGTCATCTCTTAGTTATTTTTCTTTCTTCCAGTTTCAATCAGATACACAAAATTTTTATGTTGAGACTCTGACACATATAATATATCAAAAAGGTGTATGAATAATTGAAAGGTTCCTTCTTAGCTAAAATATTCCTAATTTTGATTGAATTTTAGTTATTTAAGTGAAAGAATTTACTCAACTCATTCTTTCAAACAAAGTAAGAATATTATTCCTTAAATCTGTCAAAACCACAAATGGCTGAAGTTCAAAATCAACTGCTTTATCCAATTTTAGTTATATTAAAAAAAAAAATTAGAGCAGAGTCTAATTGTCCAACAATGGGAAAATAGTAAGAATAATATTGATGTTATCATCTCTATAGCACTTTAAGTTTGTGCAAAGTGTTTTAACAAGTATTATCTCTCCTTATGCTCACAAAAATCGTGGAAGGCAGGAGCTTTTGTTATCTCCTTTTCACATATGAGGAAATTGAGGGAAACTGAAGTTGTGATTTGCCCAGGGTGAATAGCATTTGGGTTCTTATTTAATATCATCTTCTTGACTGTGATCCTAATGCTTCATCTTCTAAGTCACTTCTCTGCCTAAGTTGAAAAATCTTTTCAGCTTGATTTTGGGTCTTAGCTTCATCTTTTTGAACTTCTCCTCCCTCACAATAGTCACACAATGTTTTCTGCTTTCTCCTATATTCACTCTCATCTGTATATCAATTAATCAACATATATATATATATATATATATATATATATATATATATATATATATATATTTGTGTACTATGTGTCAGGCACTGGTACAAGGTACTAACGATGCAGTGATTCAAATAGAAGGATTCTTGCTTTTAAGGTATTCAGGAGTTAACATATATCCAAAAAGGTATGTCCCAAATATTAACAAATTCAATGCAAGGTAATTGGGAGGGAAATTCAGTGCTTTAGTAGATTAGGAGGAATCAGGAAAGACTTCAAACTCAGTGTCTGAGTTAAACTTTGCATGAAAATTTGGATTTCTAAGATCAGAGTCATGACATACAGTTGAAAATCATAGTTAATACAAAATCATAGAGATGAAGTATCCTCCCTCTGAGGAATAGAAAAAATTCCAGGTTGTCTGACTGAAAGAATTCATGAAAAGGAGTTGGAAATTCTACTTAAGAAGTAGTTTTGAGTTTTCAGGGAAATATACTCTATGAGTCGATGTTGCAATTAATATCACCCTAAGACTTGTGACTTGTCTCTTGATCTTCATCAATAGCTGACATGTGCATAAGCTTGTAAAGTTTATAAAGCAACATATGTATGTGTATAAAATTGTATTTGTTCTTTATAACAATCCTATTAGTTAAGATATTACTCTCCCCATCTTATAGAAGAGAAAACCAAGATTAAAAATAACAACAAAAATAAATAGCTAGCATTTATATAAACTTTAGAATTTCCAATTTACTTTACAAACAATCTCATTTTATTCTTATAATAATCCTGACAGATAAGTGCTATTCTTAGTCCCATTTTATCAATGAAGAAATTGAGGCAGGCAGAAGTTAAATGATTTGTCCAATGTCATATAGTAAATGTCTGGGATAGGATTTGAATTCAAGGTTCCATATTGCAAGTCCTATATTGTACCTGCCACATCAACTAGTTGCCTAGAAACATATGACTCATGTTAGAAGGAGAGGTGTGCACACTATTTCTATTTTTGATTTTATACAGAGGAATCTCAGTTTTATTTTATATTTTTCAAGAGACAAATGTTATTTTTTAAAAAATAGACATAAAATCAAGAAAACTTGGGTTCAAATCCTTTATCTGATATTATCAAACAAGATGACTGACCAGTTCACTGAGATTCATTTCTTTAGTCCATAAAATGTGAATGGCAACATTTGTACTATCTGACTCACAAGGCTGTAATAAGGAGGGTGGTTTGTAAACCCCAACCCTAACCCTAAATGTCCACATGACTTCTGATGATTTTGTTATTTTTATTAAAAATTATTCTATTTGCATTATCCTTATGAAAGATTTGCTTTTATTGAGAGTGAATTGTGAGAAAGATGATATAAATTATTATGATAGGTTCTATTAACTTCTTCTTAAGTGTATACCATCCAGCTCTCTGTCCTTGCTCACATCAGCATTGGAGGAGTATGTTGTTCTTCAATATATCGACCTCTAAAAGATTTTCATTTAGTAGTTTGTTTTCTTAATAATCCACTATTAAAGGAAGTTCTAGCATCTCTCTACCTGAAAGACCTTTATGCCATCTGCAAAGTTTATTTCACAATTCTGCTTCCAGAATATTTTCATTCTTTTTGTATCTCTGCCTGTCTGTCTATCTGTCTTTTTCTCTCTCTGTCTCTTTCATCTTGCAAGGGGTCCCAAATGTCTTGTTGCATTGTTTAGTTTGATAGCTTCAATAGGTTAAAACTGCACTAAAACTTCTGAAATACACAATACATGAAAATATCAATATATTCTACACACACACACACACACACACACACATATATTAACAAACCATAAAACTGGATCATTTTCTACCTCTCATTTTATCTGTACTACTACATGAAACAAATATTTCCACCAGAAATGCTTATTTTAAAGTTGAGAATTTAATATCATATGGATTGAAATTTCTAAAAGGAACATAAAGTATCATAATTATTTTAGCCATAGTTTAAAAATTAGACCTTGACTAAGTTTCTCATTTGTAAGCCAGACATGAAAAATCATAATTAAAAAAAAAAAAGAAAACCAAGTGTGTATAAATAAATTTAACTGACATATTGGGAAATATCTTGGGGGCATTTTAATGCATAAATCTGTGAGAATAACTATATGCTTTGCATCAATTTATTTCTTTTATAAACATGACTCTTTGTGTTCATTTATAGGTTTCATCACATTCTTATATAGACACAAATATACAAGTAGGATTGTTATCTTATCGTTGTTATTTTGGACCAATATAAAGGGGTTGGGTTAGCAAAAGAAAGACTTCTTTATGAAGTGGTTCCCCCTATAAGATGGTCCAATATCTTAAAACCCTGACAATGAAAGAATCATAGAACAATTCTAATGGACAGAAATGTTAGCTGAACTAACAATCAGCAAACGAACATTAAGGAGTAGAAAATGAGTTGATTTTTGCCTATGATGACCATTTCTAAACTTAAATGTTTTGGATATTGCTAGTTATATTTAAAATTTAAATTGTCTAGAACAGGACTTATTAAACTTTTCCTCTCATGATGGAAAGACATTGTGGCACAGTGGAATGAACACTGGTTTGGAAATCATAATATTGAGATATGACTGGGTCAGCTAACTTCCATCTACATGACTTGAAATAATCATGGAGAGTATTAGGGCCCTAGCTTTTTAATCTGTAACTGGGAGAACTGACCTCCATTCTCTTGATTTGGAAAATGATGGCTAGAGGACCTAATGTTCTATCTGTAATCTTTTTGCTAATATTTTATTTAAGATTTTAGCATAAAAATGCTGAGAATTTATAGGGATTTAGCCAGCTACTTTGCTAAAATTATGAATTATTTCTAATAGCTTTTTAGTAGAATCTCTGGGGTTCTCTAGGTATACCATCATATCATCTGCAAAGAGTGATAGTTTGGTTTCTTCATTGCCTACTCTAATTCCTTTAATATCTTTCTTGACTCTTATTGCCGAGGCGGACCTAATGTTCTATCTCTTAACTATATGACTCTATTCCAGAACATTCTCTAATGCTCTTTCTACCTATGAATCCTGTGATTTAGAGAAATATTTTAGTATTTACTGAGCACTACTTACTGAATCTAGAAATGTAATACATTTGCTTGCATGTGTATGCATCCTTGTTTGTTTTTAACATCCATGACTTATTATCGTTAAAATGTTTGGAGATTTTGTTTATTTGTTTTTAAATTTTTCTATTGATATTCTAACATCTCCAAATAAGAATGTTCAACAAACATCAGATAGAAATTGCAAGTTTCAAAGAATATTTTACTAATTTTCTGACAACTAATGGATATAGTTGATGTGTCATCACTTATGGGAACTCAACTATCCAGTAATCTCATCTATCAAAATAGTCAAAAAGAGAAAAATAATAACAGCAAAGTCCTCTAAGTGGACAATTTAGATGTAGCAAATTCCATGCCCCAAAGTTGATATATTTTATAGACAGGAAACCCTTTGAACCTTTACTCAGATTCTATTTTAGACTTAATTCTAACATGTCTGCTTATCTGGTTTTCAAACTCATAGCATATTAGAAGCAACAAATTAAGAGGGAGAAAGCCTTCTATACACAGACAAACTCAGTAGAGCAATCTATCCCTGTCTGGGAAATAGGAATCAAGGGAGGAATCTGAAAATACTTTAGGAATAAAAAAAAAAAACACACAGAATTCTTGGATCATTTATTGTAAGGATAAATCTTAATTTATTCCTAGATAATCCCTTTGAAGATATAGCTATATGATAACACAAATATAGGACATATTTGAATACAGATGTCAACTCTAAAGGGAATAACTTCTTTAAAAATAATACTAATTTTAGGCTTCACTCAGTGTCTTTATTCAGAACAATACAGAATTACTACTCTTAGCAATTGTGATTTTCAGTTTTATCATTGCAAATCATTCTTTCTAGTAAAGAATACAGACAACTTTTTTTTATAAGTTTATATAGATAATTGGTTTATAACATCAGAAAATTGTTTGTGGGGCAGGCACACTGAGTCTGTATTAGAGGCAGAATGTGAACTAAGGTATTCCTAATGTCAAAATTGGCCTCCTGTCCATTTCACTCTGATGCTTAGCAAACTATGTTTATAAAACAATAACTAAACATCCTGTAAAATCAATTTTTAGAAACATTTTATCAAAACTGATATTTTAGAAGCCTGTGTATTTCTCTTTCCTTTCTCATTCAACTTTGAAAAAAGGCATCTACAGGGCAGCTAGATGGCACAGTGGATAGAGTACTAGCCTGAAAGTCAGGAGGACCTGAATTCAAATACAACTTCAGACATTTAATACTTACTACATGTGTGACCCTGGGCAAGTTACTTAACCCCAATTGCTCCATACACACAAACAAAAAAGCTATATACTTTCTTTGACCCCTTTTCAGTCTCCCTCCTTTTTTTTATTTATCCATCTCACTTCTCCTATTAACCACTAGGCCTTCCTAGACATGTTTTCCATGGCTCTTCCCAACGTGGAATTCTCCTGGTCATCCTCCTGCCCATCTGGCTCTTTCTGATTGTAGGTTCTTCCTTATAAGTCTCCATAACTGGATCATAACTAATATCCTTTGTATCAGTTTACGACATGGCTCTGTCTTCACAGAATCAAAGAATTTTAGAGTTGGAAGGGACTTTAGGAACCATGTAGTCCAACACATACAAGAAGAATCTCCCTTATAACATATCTAAAAGTGGTTATACAATTTCTTCTTGAATATTTTCAGGAAGGGAGAACCCACTGCCTCTTATGACAAGTGATTCCATTTCTGAACATCTAATTATTAGGAAAGCTTTTGTTTGTGTTTATCCTGAGACCAAGATTGTAAACTTGCCTCTTTAACTTTCACTAATTGTTCTAGAATTCTGGTTCTCTGGGGTCAGATTGAAAGCTATCCTGCCTCCATGGGAAAATGGATTTAAACTTAACTTCTTAACTTAAACATCTACTTGTTTAGTTATTCCTGGTACAGTCATACGTTGCATTATTGCTTTTTACTTTATTGTACTCAGATATCGTGTATGTATATTTTTGTTTTGATTTTTTTTTTTTTTTACAAGTTGAAGGTTTGTGGCAACCCTGCATCAAGCAAGTCTATCAGCATCATTGTCACAACAGCATGTATTTACATCATGTCTCCATATCACATTTTCGTAATTCTCACAATATTTCAAACTTGCATTATTATTATAACCGTTATGGTGCTCTGGGAGCAATGATCTTTGATGTCGCTGTTGTAATAGTTTGGAGGCACCATAAACCACACCTATATGTCAGTGAACTTAACTGATAAATCTTGTGTGTATTCTGACTGCTCCACAGCATCTTGCTCCCTCTGCTCCAGCTTCCCTATTCCTCGGGATATAACAACAATATTATAATTAAGCAAATCAATAACCCTACAATAATTTTCAAGTGTTCAAGTGAAAGGAAAAGTCTATGTATGCAGGAAACTTCATTATTATTTTATTTTAAGAAATTGCCACTGCCACCCCAACCTTCATCATCCACCACCCTAATCAGTCAGTAGCCATCAGTCCTGAGACAAGATGCTCCAACAACAAAGCGTACAAGTCATTGAAAGCTCAGATGACGGTTAGCAATTTTTTTAGTAAGAGTGATTTTTTTGTTATGTACATTTTTAGACATAACACTATTGTACTCTTACTAGATTATAGTAAAGTGCAAGCCTAATTTTTATATGCATTGGGAAATGAAAAAGAATTTGTCTGACTTGCTTTATTGTAATATTCACTTTATTGTGGTAGTCTGGAAACAAACCTACAATGTCTCTGAAGTATGTTTATTTAACTTAGTCTTAGAGAAATCATCTTTGTAGTCATTACTTCCCTTTTTCTATATTCACTAAAATCTCATTAATGATCCTTTGAAGGCTCTGATCAGGAACTAAATTTCAGTTCACTTTCCTACAACTTATAAACTTTGCTTATGACATATCTGTTGTTCTCCAATTGTGTGGTACCTCTCCCATTTGCCATGATCTTTTGCAATATCATCAGTAGTGATTTTTGCAGTCATATCTATCAATTTGTTTGGGTCCTGGGGATATAGTTAACCAGGTAACTTGAATTAAATGAAGGCAGCTAAGGTATCTATATGCTGTTTCCTTACTCCCACCTGATAGCATCCCTAACCATCTTTCACATGGAAATTTTGTTGTCTCTTCCTACAAAAGTTTTTTCTTACCTCCTTAATGGCTAGTGCTCCTCTCCACCTACCATAAAAAGAACACTTCATATTTAGTCTATAAATCTCTCTCTGTCTCTCTGTCTCTCTTTCTCTCTCTGTTGGTTCTTATATGCTGCTCCCCTCTCCCCACCTTGTAATATAAACTCTATGTAGTTAAGAGATGGTTTTGTTTTTCATTTGCATCCCCTAGTTCAATGGCTAATACAAAATAAGAGCTTAATGCGTATTTACTGCAATGAACTGAGTTCTCTAAAATACACAAGGCCAGTGAAATATTCATTTTAATCAGGAAAATAATGAATATAAAAATTACTGTTACTAGGTATATTTATCAGATAGGTAAATTGAAACTCAGAGAAACTTAATCATATCTGGAGCTATTCTTTTCCAAGAGCTTGAAATAGGACTCACTAGAATTCCTTATTTATATCAATCTAAGGCACTCCCTTCTGAATCAAGTACTTTCTTTCTGCTCAGATGTCAGTGGAAATCGGACAAAACTTCAATAATGAACAATGAGAAGTCCTATTGTAAATGATCAAGTGCATTAATACAAGACTGTTACATTGTTAAATTACTTTATGACTGCCACTGAGCTATTGGGGTTTGTATAATACTTCACAAAAACCAGAAAACAACATTCATCTTGCTGTTGTTTTTAACTTCAGTCATGTATGCTGAACTAGAGCACTCTCTGATTTTATCTTTTCTCAAGAGGTTGAAACTGAATTATTTTAATAAGAACTACCAGGTTTGTGAATTACTTGAAGTGAAATTTTTTCTAAATAGTGGTTTTAAGTTTGAAAATCATCTCTTCATCTTGGGAAGTTGTTATTAATGGTTTTATGACAATAATTTTCATTTGAATGGGGCTTAGTGAGAGTGTCATAATAAACTTATAATGACTCCCATCAAAGTTCAACAGATAATGGTATAATGATAATGTAAAAGAAAAATTCTATCAATACAAGGGTATGTTAAAAGGATAATCTATTATTTTTAGTATCTGAGGATGTTCACCATGGATTCTGGCAACTTGTAATCAATATGGATGCTTCTATGGCCTTCGATTCTATGTATAGCCAATTCATCCCTCTTACACAGCACAGGGACTCCCTCTCTCCTCCCTTTCCCTCCCCCCCTCCCCCGGGTGCTCACTTAGGTGAGTGAGGTCGAACTTAGTATAGACATTTAATCAGTTTGGGCCCAACTGCAGCTCAGAAGTACCAAGCTCCAGTGATCCATCAGACTCCACCTTCTTGGTGGCAAGAATTATAGGCTTGCATAACCATAATCAGCAGTTCTGAGTTTCTTAAAAAAATAAGACCAAAAAGGCAAAAACTAGATGTGTCATAGATATTCTTCTATCTAATCTAGTCCTGGAGCTAGCACAGAATATAAAACATCTCCAGTTGTTACTGACATTAGTATCTTACTCTTTTTAAAAATCTTTTAAAAGATTTTTCCCTCTTTTTTGACTTTCCTTAAAATGTGATCAAAATGTTATTTAATTGTGACTTCTCATTGTTAGAACTACTGTCTGAAATTTGAATTTAGAAGGGTTTACTAAATTCCTTTACCTCATTCTTTCTTCCTTTTTTCTTTCTTTCCTTAAGAAGAGTGGACTGCCTTGGGATCTAGTAAGGTCTCCCACTGGAGGTTGCCAAGTATAGTATGATGAACACTGGTTCATTTAATACTAGTTGGAAATGTTATAGAAAGGATTTCTGTTACATGTAAGCTGGGCAATATAATCACTGACATAACTATTAATTCAAAGGGCTTTTATTCTATGATTTAGTAATTACCTGCCATTCAATAAATTCTATCTTCTATTGTTGTGAAAGTTGCATTTGTATGTTTTATCTTTGAAGTGAACAATTGTAAACCACTGGGTAGGTGGTGATTATCTTCAACTTTTAAAGAGAAAAGTAAGGACTGGATCTTCATTTTCCTTTTAAAAAACTTCATACCAATTGATAGTCACCCATATAACAAAGATTTTTTTAAAGAGAAAACTAACACACAAATTGTCTACTTGTGTGCAGTGTTCCATCTAGAAGCTAAGAGGGAGAGTGGAGAGAGTATCAGAATTTCTTTAAGTATTTATTAACAGATATAACCTCCTGGCTATCCAAAGAATTCTCCAAAGTCTTCTACAGAACCACAATTCAAAAGCATTGATTCTTCAACACTCCTTTTTCCTTATAGTCCAACTCTTACAACCAGACATTATTATTAGAAAAACTATAGCTTTGATTATACAGACCTTTGTTGACAAGGTCATGTCTTTGCTTTTTAATATGCTCTCCAGATTTGTTGTGGTTTTTCTTCCAATGAGCAGACATTTTGTAATTTCATTGCAGTATGCATCATTTTCAGTGATCTACCTGTCCTATCAAAGGATTATTATGAAGATACAAGGAGAAAAAATATAAATAAATTTAAAACACTAAGTACAGAATGTGATACTACATGATTTAGAGTCTTTTACTTTATATTTGCCTTTTTAAATTTCATATTTAAAGATTCCTTCCTAGTGAATCTTTTCTAATCATAACCCTTACATGCCTCTGAATTTCAAGTTTATAAAGATTATGGCAGATGCTATCTCAAGATCATCCAACTTACACATAAAAAATAGAAACTAGAATATTTTGGGACAAGTGTTTTGTCCCTTAGAAGAGCAAGACGGAGATTTCACTGCCTTTTTCATGAAGATTTTACTTAATGAATTTAACCTAAAATCTTACATTTTTCTAAGATAAATACATGATTTTTATTAATGTCTTGTAAATGTCCTTTTATTGATCCTGTCCATATATATTCACATTAATAATTTTGATTTTTCTGATTTCTCTATTTCCAACAAGAGAATGCAAGAACCTAATAGCTCATGAAACGACATGACTTTTCACTTCAGGATTGTTGTAAAAGGGTAATATCTTCACATCATCACTAAACACATTTTTGAACATAAAGTACCTCTTTCATCTCATCAACCTTGTAACTCAGTGTACCCAGTCTTTAAATTCTCTTTAGTTTCCACAGAGATCAGTCAACCTCAACATGTTCTTGTAGACTGCCCTGACCCA
The DNA here is from genome assembly GCF_016432865.1 of Antechinus flavipes. Classification (NCBI taxonomy): domain Eukaryota; kingdom Metazoa; phylum Chordata; class Mammalia; order Dasyuromorphia; family Dasyuridae; genus Antechinus; species Antechinus flavipes. The sequence continues at coordinate 370,905,674 of NC_067400.1, read as the reverse complement.
TGTCTAACCGTGTTTTCATTTCATGCCTTTCAGCAGGAGGTCATAGAGTTATGGAGTAGATGCAACAGAGTCTGACGGGGCCTAGAAACACTAACATGGGTTGAAAATTCCCAAATCACTCTTGAATCTAATCCCTTACAATATAAGCAGAATTTATACTCCTTTTGGATATATATGCAAAATGATTTTAGTAAGACTAGCCAATTCCCCAAAGGCTTCATTCACTTCAGAAAACCATTATCATTACCTTTCCCTGAGAGAATTATTTAATGGATAAATGATTGAGTGAAGGTAAAGACTGAAGTTTCCTTTGGACCTTGCAGCTGGTCATTTTCTCATTAGTGGCATTTTAGGGAATCCTTATCATTGCTTCTGTAAGCTAGAAGCTTCATTTAAACTGTCCTGGTATAGAGAGACCTCATATACTGATGCTTTCACTGAAATTCAATCCTTTGAAATTTTAAAAATAAGAATTCTAAGTAAAATAAAATTGAAATGTTATAATTATCATAATTATAGGTATATTCATAGCATTTAATTCAGTAAGTATTTATTAAACACCTATTATATGTGAGGCCCTGGGATTATATAGTTTTAAAAATTAACTTTTGCTTTTAAGAAACTTAGATGATAGATTTAGAATTGGAAGGGACTTGAGTGGTCCCCTAGTCCAAACCTCTCACTTAATGCATGAAGAACCCGAGATATATGGAGATTATAATGATTTGCTGAAGTGATTGAGGTAGGGTTTGAATCCCAGGCTTCTAATTTCAAATGCAGTGTACTTTTCAATGTATGAAGTTAAACTAACCTCATATTGAATCATTTGACTGTGCTATATCCAACTTTTATAAAGGTTTCTGGAGAGAAATCTGATAACATTCAGTACTGTCATCCTCAGATTAATGCTAAAGTTTGCTAATATTACAATTTAATGCTAATGGGGTCAATGTCTATTTCTAGAAACAATCAACAATCTCTTCTAAATTATAGTTGTGTTTCCCAGTGCTGTTATAATTAATGGTCTTGCAACATTCCTATTATAAGACTCTATTTTCAAGTGCTGAAAACTTTAAATAATTTTTTAAAAAATAATTATTTTTAAAAATCAATGAGGCTATTTTTATGTTACAGAAGTAAAAAAGTTGCTCTGGGGTAATTTTTGAAAAAGTCACCTTTCTTTTCCATTCTGATAATTTTAAGAAATACTGTATCTTTTCCATTTGAAAAAAAAAATAATTTAATTTTACAGGCCGTTACTCTATAAGTAGACCAATCCATTTTAAAGGGACAAGGTGAAGTATACAAACGACATTATTAGGATTGCCACTAACCATTTTTGAACTGTGGATAGTTCTACATAAATAAATCTGTCCTAAATTGGATACAGAGCCAGCATTAAATGAATGATAGGTATAGGTTACATGTTATTTCTTTAATACAAAGTACAATGTAAAATGAAAGCATTTAAAATGTCACTGAAGTGCCCCTGCATTAATTACTGGAAATAATGGAGATAAGAGCTCGACTCATTAAAATAGTTTTAATTTTCACTTTAAATTCTCTTATAAGCTTTACATCCTATGAAATTATTTTATTGTTCAGTCATTCAATTCTTCATGAACACACAGACCATACTTGTCCAAGGAGTGTTCTCAGCACAGATACTGGAGTGATTTACCATTTCCTCCTCTCGTGGATAAAGGGAAATTAGGATCACAGGGCTAGTAAGTGTGTGAAGCAGTGTTTGGACTGGGCCCTTCCACACTCCAGATTCAGAGCTCAATTGATCAAGCCATCCAGGTTGCCTTCTAAGAAACTGTTTAAGTAGTTTCCAGCTTTTATCTCATTTGATCCCCTTGAGGTAGGCAGGACATTGTTATTCAGATGGAGAGTTAACTCAGAATTAAGTAATTTAGAAAAAGGTTATGCAACTTGGAAAAGGCAGACTGGGAATTAAAATACAAGTCTCCCCACCACTAATTCTTATCTCTTTCCATTATGTATACCTAATCTCTGAATAGTGTTCCTTACCTCAAATGGAGATCAGTTGAGAACCTTAGTTTAAAAAGACCAAGGTCTCCTACTGCTTCCAGGGCCATCTCCAGTCTTCCAGATCTATATCTAGCTACTGGACCTAGATGGCTCTGGAGGGGAAAGGGAGGAAGGAGACCTTGCCCAGCCCTCGCTCACTGAAATCAAATCCACGCACTTCATGGCATCCCCTCCCTGAAGTCATGGAGAAGGAAGGAAAAACAACAACAACGCACACCTTCTGGTCTTCCAAACCTCATCCAAGGTCCTTAAGCTCCCAACGTACTCCTTTAGGAGTTGAATTCTTTTTTTTCCCTCTGAGGCAATTGGGGTTAAGTGACTTGCCCAGGATCACACAGAGCTAGGAAGTGTTAGGTGTCTGAGTTCACATTTGAACTCAGGTCCTCCTGACTTCAGGGTTGGTGCTCTATCCACGGGGCCACCTAGCTGCCCCAGGAGTTGAATTCTTACTTAATCGAAAGGGGTCAGTGAGTTAGTTCCAAGTTAGGAATCAAAACCTATGTGTGTTGACTTCATTGGCTACTACATTTCTATCACTGAAGCTTCAAACCCACAACTCTCATCCAGGGCTGAACATTTCTTCTTGGTTGCTCCATTATTGCGTCACATTTAATGTACATAATAATAATTTTTCCTCCTATCTCTCTGACCATTATTTCTCAGTGACTTTTATTGAATTATCACTCTTGTGTACAGTTCTGCGACATCATCTTTTCTCTCTTTAACCTCTTTTATTGATCATGTCTAATCTGCTCAATTACTTATTCAGTTTTTTCATCTTTTCTCTCTCTTACATCTATATCTACATAGACAATTATGTATTAGAAATTACTGCCTTCATTTCTGTGGGATCTCAAATACAGTGTTCCAAACAGTATTTATCCCCATTAGTGTTCTCTTTCCAACTTCACTATTTCTTTCAGCAACACTGCTATCTGATCAATAACCAAAGTTCATAAACTTGGGTTCTTGTCCAACTCGTAACTTCTTCATTATTTTTTATTCTTCCCCCTACTGAGAATAATTTGTTTCTCTCTACTCAAGCTCTCCCATAACTAAATTTTAAGTTATTCTGAATAAAAGCACAGAGTTGGGCACATTGTAGGGATTCCTCAGCAAATACTTAATAGAAAAACTCAGTTCAAATTTATTCATTGTCATATGCCTCTCTAAATAAGGAGTGAGGAAATAAAATTATAATCTAAATGATTTTCTTTCCTTTTTTTTTTTTTCCTTAACCTCACCTCCTTGTGATTGGGTCTGTAGTCATGATCTTAGAGTTTAGAAACATGATTCTGGTAAAGGCATTGATGACCACATAGTCTTGCTTTAGAGAGTTCCTGCCTCAAGTTTCCTCTCCCAGTCTTTTGTGAGTATATCTCTAAGGGAGAAAAAGGAAATCTCACATATGTGTTGTGTATTATCACATTCCTAGGCACAACCAGATAGGTGACTCTTTGTATCTTTGCACGTAGAGCAGTTTCCCAACAGAGTTTTAAGCCCCCTAAATGGTTATGGTGCTGGCTGCCTACCGCAAAGATTTGAAATTCATCAAACAGACAAAGTGTACATTTAATACTCACATGAGGGAATACAGAATGCCTTTCAATACATCAAACTCCTAAACCTTTTACATCTTTCATTTTTAAGCTACATGGATTTTGATTTGTACAATTTTAAAAATATTCTGAAGCCTAGTCAATCTAACACTAAAAAGCACTGTTGCACAGTAAGAAATCAAGAAATACAATTCAGCAAACCTGGTATAGTTGGTCCCCAGGGAAGCTTTTTTCCAATTCTGTTTGTCATAGCCCAGATCCATCATGTCATGCTAGCCTAACTTACTACTACTGTCTTTTTTTTTTTTTTTTTTTTTTTTTTTTGGCACACTCCAACTATTTTCTGTTAAACTAGTGCTGTCACAAGAAAACATATAAAAATGCTCTTTTGCAAACATACTGTTTGGTTCTCTTACTGAACTCTCTAGAGCTACGGATTTCTCTCACTGTCTTTATCAGGGGTGAATGTTGACAGATCACTGAACCTTACTGTCAATGGTGACAGGCTTAAAGCTGTTTTGTGCAAGGTAGAGAAAAAAAAAAAAAAACAACAAAAAAGGTTTCTGTGCCTTGCATCTAGAAGGTCCTTGATTCAACAACAAAGGCTTATGTTCAAAGATGATTAGCTTAAAGGCATTTCAGAGAATTTTGATTGTAGCAGCAGTTGGGTGTCTTGCTACTGGGTGAAATATGTATTCCCCTGAGAACAAAGGCAGCAGCAATCCTCTTTTGCTGAGATGGCAACTTTAATAATTCTATGTATTTATCAGTATTTGTGTCGAGATCTTAGGGATTTTTCCCTTCAGGTGAAGCTGAAGGTAGATGGAATAGATAGGGTCTTAAACAGTCCCTCAGAGATATTCACAGAAAAAAAAAAATGTCCCAAGGTATCTAGGGGAATAAAAGAAAAGATTCCTAGGGCTGAAAATACACAGAGCATAGAAAAATGCCTTCGAGGTTTCTAAAAAGAAGAGTGAGTGGCCTTTAGCTTATTCATAAAGCCATAAGATTACACATCTCTCTCAAAACTATAAAGCACTTTTTTAAAAAGTTTGAATCAAAATAAGTGAAAAGAAACCTTATCTCCTACAAAGTTAAAACAGCTAAGTACAAATTAATTTTTTTTTTTAATAAACAAACTAGATGTGCTGTTGCCATGGATTCCCCCTACATAACAGAGCTACATATTGGATACGTGACTCCAAAGGGAAAATGAATGGTCTGTAGTGATGGGCTGTAGTATTCTGGCAAGATTCGGTAGAATGCAAATCATGAGCAAAAACTCTCTCAGTGGCCCATGGCCTAGGATAACACCTTCTGTCACCACGCAAGGTGCATCTTCAGTAAGCATCCAGTTGAATGAGGTACTTTATTGTTACCATGGGCACTGACATCATGGTGTGTTTCTCTGTTCTCCATATAAAGAGCCATGAGGATTAACACAGCATGTGGTGTGGGTACATCACTTCAAGAACCACTGGGGAAATGCAGGATTTTTTCAGTTAGAAGGGCTTCCAATTAATGGTTTGGTGGAATCTTCTGAAATGTGAAAGGACTGAAAGACCATCTGAAGGAACGTGAACTGCAAGCATGCTTTACTAAGGTGACATATCCCTTGGGAAAATTTTGAGACAGCCTTGGATATGAAAAAGGATGGAGGGAATTAGTGTCCCCTGGAAGGCAGGTGGGGAAAAGAGAAGGTAAATTGGGTTGAGGAAATTCTCTCACAATGGAAGGAGTCCAACTTTATTGGCCAATAAATAATTTTCTTCCAAGCATTTTTTTTATCATTCTGATCAAATTATTTGAGCTAAATTCTAAGATGATTCATCTTTAAATAGGATTTTTCTCTCTCACAATCCATTTTCTTTTCTGTTTGTTTCTGATGTCAAATTTAAATGCCACAATATGTGGTATCATTTCTTTTCATGATGACAGGTTGATGTGAGATTTCAAGTCTTCTGTGAAATCAAGCAAAAGAGTAGTTGGACTTAAAGAAATAAAGAATTTATTGGTTATATGATGATTCAAAGTAGGGTAATTAGATTTAAATGTAGGGATTTAAATGTAGTCGATGATTTCAAAAACAGACTTCCTTCACAAAAATGAAGATTATTGGACCATTGGGTTATAATTACATAAGCCAAAAATAAGAAATATAAAGAAGACACAAATACATAAAACAGATCTTATAGGGATAAGGACTAGTTAAACCTGTGACTTCATTATCTAAGGATCTCTGGTAAGGAAACTCCTTCTATTAAGGCAGGTCAACACAGTGTCTGTGATTTTCTGAGGCTCTAAATTGCAGAGGACACTGAAAAGATTAGGTAACTTATCCAGAATAAAAGGTTAGCTGCCTATTCACAACAACTACACGAGAGGCTAGCTCTTTATAACTCTACATGTCTCTGCTGAGTAAATAAAATATAAAGATGATAGAATTTTTAAGGCAGAAACCTTAGAGATCATCTAATCATTCCTATCTTCTTATTTTGTTCTCTTGTTGGAATTCTTGGTTTTCCCCTTTATTCTCTCCAATGAGGAGTTTGGAATATAGAAGATAATTTTCTCCTTTGCTTTCCTTTAGCTCTAGTCACTTATGTTTGTTTTTTTCATTCCCTCTAAGGCCCAGACTCTGTATCTTTCCTAACTAATTACATACATTTCCACGTTCTTTAACCTTTTTGCTTTTATCCTAAATAGTCACTGCCATTTAGCCAAGAAATGAAAAGATGAAGAATTATAAGATAAAGTCACTGAATGAATTCCACAAGATGACACAACTAGGAATTGGCAGAGGTAGAAATTAGAATTAAGTTCTCCTCATTCTCAATCCAGTGATGTTTCTACTACAGTTTGTTTTTTAACACATAATTAGTTATAAATTATGTAATGATTGACTATTTTGAGTGCACAATTGAGCTGTTTCCAGGTTAAGTAACAAGTTTTGAGTTCATAAATTTGAATATCTTTGTCCAAACTACAAAATGGTCATTCCCCAGTCTGAGATCATGGCTCTCCATGAATTCTGGGTTCTTATCTAAATTATGATCTATTTTTTATGCTTAAATAAAGCTGGACTCTACTCATCTGTCAAGAAATGGATTATCTTGAGATCTCTCTCCCCAGTTTCTGTTGACTTAAAATGTTTTATTCTTTCCCCAAATCTTCTAATTTCTATTTATATGTCTAGCTTTCATTTGGATCTGCTTTCCTCCTAGACTCATTCACATCCTTATGGTTCTGCTATCAAGTACCTACTATAGTTATTTAACTCATTATTCAATTATCAATGCAGCACAAATATATGCAGTAAGAGCAGGGGAAAAATCCACTAAAAAGGCCACATGAAAAAATAAAATTAAAAAAAATCTAGAAATAGGTTCCTCCCTCCTTATTTTGTTTAAATATAAAGGGAATCTCAGAGGCTATCTAACACAGCTCTCTTATTTTATAGGTGAAAGAATGTCAAAACATTGAGATGAGAAAAAATGACATTCAGGGACACTTACCAACTTTTTCAACATGACACATGTCCAAAGATGGAACTTGAATTTATATTCTCTGGCTACAGAGAACTACTATAGTACTAAGTTTAGTTTGGAATTGGAGCCTATTTCTTTTCAAGATAGTTATATAAACTTCCAGAAATCATAATCAAACAATAATATAATCAAGATAAAGGGGTAGTTTCCTCTCATCAGACTAGGGGAGATTGAAAATCTATATAATTCATAGGCAACTTTTTAATGATCTGAAGAGAAATTGTCAGGCTACTGAACATGAATCCATTTCAAAATTAGAGAGACCAATTGTGGGATGAAAAAATAATAAGGTAAAGGAATATGTGGGTGAAAGGAGAAAATTAATATAAAACTACAATTTTAGCTTTAATTATATAATATTTATTATAGAAATTTTCCTTGAAAATTTTATACAGCATGACTTTTTATTTTAAATTTTAGAGAATTTTTTTATGCTCTTGAAGTCAAAATTTTAAAATATTGTATGGCAGTAAAATCAAACTATCTATACTTTATAAGGCATATAATGGCCCAATCTTACAGCTTTTATGTATATCTAAAGGCTTGTTCAAACAAGTAAAAGCTACTGCTTATATTAGGACTGGCAAGAATAAGACCAACATGTATTTGTGGACTGATTCCATCTGTATGGAACACACAGATCTCACTCTAAATATAGGCTTCCAGAGTTTTGAAATGCTTGTGTTTCAGAAATCAGTAGAAATCTGTAACTGATATAATATTAAGTTGGACATTTTTCTTTGACTGATTTTTCAAAAGATACAAATACTTTCTCTAACAAATCTTCTATGTTAAACTAATTAAATGGCGAGCATAGATTGTATTGAAGACAACACAGAAACTTGGAGATTTCAAAGTCATTGTATTTCATATTACCTATTTCCAACTTGGAACTTACAGATGTCTGCTTCCAATCAAACACATTGGCAATCCATTCTGGGTGAAGGGTCCATTTTATATATAAAATCATTTCCAAACAGCACAGTTCTTCTGATATGCAACATCAAATTACAAATACCACTGCCTCACCCATTTCCAGCAAGCATGGCCTGAATCCCGGGAATTGAGTTGATGGTCTTGTCAAGTTTTAATCAGCTTTGTGTATGTTGATGCTAGGTTACTTTTCCTTCATCATTTCCTTATGTTTAGATAGTGGCTTTTGCAGTACCTTATGGAAATCACACTGGACTAAATAAAAAAATCTCATAGCTCTTGTAACAGTTCAGTTTTCATTCTTCAGGGTTGAGAAGTATTAAAAAGATTAATTTTCTCCAAAAATTTTACTTAAAAGTTTATTTTCTTATTCTTTTTTTCATCTGCATACTTCTTTATAATATCCCAAAAATCATATAAGGAATCATGATATAGGAGTCTTTCATGTCAAAATATAGTAGTCTAATTTGAAGAACTATTTACAATATGGTCAAGAAAGTTATTTAGGTACCTAGTTGATATGAAACACGAAAAAGCATATTCCAATGGACAAATAAATTAATAATTTTCCTTCCTTTACTCCCTACCCATCACTTCTTGCTCCCCTCCAGCAATAAAGAAGCAGTTCTGAAATCTGAGTTAGAATCTATTGTTTTTAAGCTAGCATAAACCTTATGCATATGAGTATGAAGCTTGCTGTAGGAAATTGATCCAAAGCACTTATGAAAACATCACTGATCATTTAAGGAGGATCAGGATCATTTTTGTAGGATATAGTTTCCTGTTTTATTGATACCAAGTTAACTCAAAGAATAAGAAGCTAATTTTAGCATCATAAATTCTAGCCTTGTGCTGAGCATTCCATTGAGAATTTATGTTCCTCTTTAGCTCATCTGTTAAGAGTACCCTGTTAATGACTTTGAGAGAGTTTGAAACAAAATTCCAAGTTGGAAAGGACCTTAGAAATGAGGACTAGGAAACACTACCACTTCAGAGATACATAGGATATTTGGGTCCAAAGGGGTTAAATGATTTGACAGAAGCCATATAATTAGTTAATGGCAGAACCAGGCCTTTAAAACAACTTTCCTGACTGATTTTTGTCCACTACACCAAATTATCTCAGTCATATCTTGTTCTATAGCTAAAGGAAAGAATTTCCATCCTCATCCAGATGTATTGAAAATTTTTTTGCTATATGTTGTAAAAGGGTATACAAGAGTGACAACAGCTATTTACCTTTATGGGGGTGGGGGAATACTAACAGTACTCTAATGTTTTATGCTAATGGCATTTCAGTAATACCATCTTTACTTACAAAGCAAATCCTAGTTTATCTTTTTTAAAAATTTATTTGGGAAATTGTCCTTTTTTCTTTGTAAATTCTAATGATGCATTGAAGCATTAAAAGAACTAAATCTCTCCATGCTCAAAGTGTCTGCAATTAATCAGAAGACCTGAGTTCCAATTCAGTCTCAGTCAATTTCTAGTTGTGTGAATCTGGTCAAGTCACTTAAGCTGAGTGCTTGACAAAATGGATCCACTGAAGAGCAGAATAGCAAATACTCTAATATCTTTGCCAAAAAGAATCAACTAAATGCTAGCCAACTAGAGTCATGAAGGGTCAGATGGGACTAAAATAACTGAACCACAACTGAAATTAAGTTAAGACTTTGACCATCAAAGAGACTATAGACCCAAGAAATAATCAATCTTCTATGTGTGTTCGTGCATGTGTGTTTATAGGGACTAGACACTCAATTCATACTTATCACACTTTTGTGTAAATAAATTTATCACTGTGATAAATACATACATTCTTTCAAATACAAGGCCAAAAGATTTTGTTATTAGGGATTATTTTCTACTATAACAGCTTCAAATTGAGTATTTGTTATCTGAACTGGTAGTGGTTATATTTGGTTCCAAAACATTTTTAAATCTTATTGTGAAGCAGTGCACATGAAAGCAAAATTTTCTCTGATTGTAAAATTTATTCTATCTTAAAAATTGAGAAAATTGTTGTAGAGAGAAATTCAGTTATGATCAAAAGAAAGATTAACTTTCAATTTGTACTAAAGTTGAGCCAGTCACTAAATGATCTCTATTTCTGACAACTTACACATAAAATTCCTTCATTCCTTCAATATTTCATTTAGAACTTATTTTTTGGATAGCACATACTTACCCTCACCATTCTGTGCAAGATTCTATGGGGGTTATTAATTAGTATGTCACTGAATAAAAAACTTTATGGGAGGGCAGAAAGGACTTTAGAAGTTACCTAGACCAATCATCTCAGTTTATACTTGAAGAAATTGAAATAGAAAAACTTAGGTGGGCTGAAAGTAATCAGTTTATTAGAAAAAGATGATTCAGAGATTCTAGATTTCTCAAAGCTACAGATAATTTAAAAAACACTTTAGATTCTTACAAAGGGATGGACTATATCTTATAAAAGCTGTGAATAAGTACGTTTGCCTGGATATTTGTATTTCTAAACAAGAGAGCTTTAAAAAGGAAGTTGGGGTGGGCAAAAACTGTTCACATATATACAAAAGCTATTTACCACGAAGAGCAAAAGACATTATAAATAACATAGAACAAGGTTCAGTAAGTCATAGGAAACAAAGAAGAGAAGGTACAAATTATAGCCATAAGATTTTAAATTATAAATTATATGAGTCAATCTAGCCTTACCCTCTCATTTTATGGATAAAAACACAGTCCTAGAGAAATTAAAGTACTTTGTCCAAAGGAAACAGGTAGAGATATGGGACTGTAAATCACACAGTTAATCAATGGGAGAGCTCAAATTTGAACTCACTTCCTCCAGTGTTAAATTCTGTGCTGTTCTACTATAACACATTTTGTCAGATGTCTATAAAAATGTACAACATAGCTTCACAAAGATGAAATGGAAAAATTTACACAAAAATATAAATTTGATCTCAGTGAAATTTAGTGGGATTTGAATTATGCTTAGACTATGGCACTGGAAGTATATCACTTTTTTCAAAAGGAACAAATTAAACAAAAGGGGAGTGGATGGATACTGTATATCACAATATTTCTGTATAGATATGTGCAAATAAAATAGAGAAATATAGAGGAGTGCATTTGGGAGAGGATCACTGGTGGGTTGGGGAGGTCAGTGATTGAGAAAGATACTTATGAGAATATTCTAAATAGCACTCCATCAAATGAAGAAAATAGGTGAATATGATGTGTGAGCAATTAAAGATCAGACCTCTTTATTCTATCTTAAAAATTGAGAAAATTGTTGTAGAGAAAAATCCAGAAAGATTAACTTTCAATTTGTATAAAGTTGAGCCAGTCACTAAATGATCTCTATTTCTGACAACTTATAGATAAAATTCATTCATTCCTTCAGTAATTCATTCAGAACATATTTTTAGAACTTTCTGCTAAAGACACAATAGCTGATAAATTCCTGTTTTGCTATTATAATAACTTCATTTCTCATAAGAGGAAGGAACAGATGCTATTCTGAAATTGATTGTGACCAGACAAAAATTAGTTGCTTAAGTAAAAAGGATGTAAACTTTGGAGGAAGTGACCATTTTAGAGATCGTGTGGTAAGGAATTCAGTTTTAGTTGTGTTAAGTCTGAAGTGTTAGAATATATTATATTCAGTGGGCATTTAGCAATAAACTATTAAAACTTCTAAGAGATATCAGGGCTGAGTTTGGGAATTTTCTGCACAGAAAAGAAAACTGAAGCCATGAGGACAGACGAGTTTTCTGAAAGAGCGTATACAGAGAGAAAATATCTGTCAATCAAGCAAGGACTGAGTCCTGGGAAGTTAGAGGATAGAAGCAGAGATGCCAGAATGACAGAAGGATGGGTGAGAAAGGTAGGAGGAGAAGCAAGAAATACATTTTATCAGCTGGCCAAATTGCTTTGGGGCTATTTGTCATTTTTCTAAGATTAATAAAAATTGGGAAATAGAAACAAATTCCTAAATTCAGCATTACACTATTTAACATTAAATGTCATTTAGAGACTGAAGGATTTTGTTCACCGAGATAGCAATCTTGCAGACTGTTTTTGAATTTTTGCCTAAATTCCAACTTGCAATATAGGATATCAAATAATCATCAAGGACAATATATGTGTGTGCGTATGTGTGTGTGTGTGTGTGTGTATATATATATATATATATATGCACATACATATATGCAGGAAAGAATAACAATATATATCAGGGTGTGAAAATACAACTTACAAAGATATAGTTTTAAAAAATAATTCTTTCTCTCTCTTTTTCTTACTGATAGCTAATCCTAAAACACCTGAACTGGGTATTTGGCTTATTTCATTTGATGCCAAAAATGAACAGGTCACCACTACTTCTTGCATATGCTTCCTGCAAACATGGGGTATCCCCCTTTATGAGTTTTACATTTCCTTTCTCTCAGCCTGACAGCTTCAAATTAAATGGATATTGTGCATTCAGAAAAGCTGTGAGAGCAGAACAGTGTGAAACTATTGATCTTTTGCATTGCGAAGTTTCACAAGTCCTTGCAAAAATTTGCAAGTTTGCTGCAGGGTGAAGTTTGACCAATTTTAGACATGGATTGAATGCTTTTCCCTTGAAAAATGTTGGCAACTAGTTTCCTTGGGGGTGAAAAAAAGCAAATTGTCAAATCATTTGGGCATGGAAAGTCATCAACTTTATGGGGTGAGTGACAATTCATCCCCTCTGTTTAGCTTTCATGGAAAACAATGACAAATTTAAAATCAATACTACAAAATGATTTGCTCCCTGACAAGAACTGACTTTTTAACATTGCTCTGTTGGGGAAAAGTAAAAAAAAAAAAAAAAAAAAAAAAATGGTAAGTGAAGTGCAGTGACAAGGATGAGCCAGGAGGAGGCAACAAGAAGAGAAAGGAGAGAAAAAAAAAAATATGGTTTCGGTGTTTCCTCTGGTGCCCCTTGGGAAAAAAAACCAGGAAAGGGAAATTAAAAGAATCAAGTTGTGAAAATAAAAATAAAGAAGGATTTGAAGTCAATTTGGTCCATTATCATCATTTTTTAAAGATGGAAAAAAGGTGACCCAGGGAAATGAAATTACTTCCCCCAAATCATAGAACTAGACCCTACAGTTAGGATTAAATCATAAGATTTTAAGGTGAAAAGAGCTTTAAAGAGTATCTAGCAAAACTCTTATTTTTCATATGAAGAAACTGAGCTCTATGGAGGGAAAGTAGAGTAACTAAAGTCACATAAAGACTAAGTAGGAGAACAGGGATTTGAACCTAAATCCTGATGTCAATAAAGACTTATTTAGCTTCTCCTTCCCAAATAATGCAGTCTGAGCACATTGGCCTTATTCCTCAAGCCAAGCACTCCATCTCCTGGCCAAAGGCCTCTCACGTTTGGTTCCCTTCAGGGATGGATCCTTTATCTCCTTCAAAACTCAACTTGCACACTAATCTTTTTCACGGAAGCTTTCCTGAGTCCTCCCCCATCTGCTGGAGTCCTCACTACCTGAACTCCTGAGTACTTATTTTGGATGTATACTGTAAATGTTTGAATGTATATCACTGACTTCCCTGAAGGATTGATTGTAAACTCCTTGAGAGGGTAGAAATCTTCATATTTTTGCATCTGTCCCCAGAATAGTGTCTGGCACACAGTTGTTATTTCATAAATCCTTGTGGATTAATAATGGGAGAAAATCACAAACCATATATCTCATATTCCTAGATCCCTCTGTACTTGTACAATAAAATAATTTAAAGTGAGCATGCAAAAATACATATATATATGTAGGTAGGAAAGACCTGAATTCAAATTCTGGATCTATTAGTTACTAGAATATCTAATACAGTAATCTAATACTAATTACAAGAAATATAAATAAAAACAGTGAATCACATTATTTTTCATTCTTTTCCTGCTGACTCCATAGGGAACTTATATTGTTTTTGATATGGGAATACTGCACTTTTCTGATAACTCTCCTGAGTTATCTAGGTTTTTGTCATGATTTTCTTTTGGAAGGGAATTTTAATATTGAATTCTACTGGTTTTCCAGAAGCTACTTTTTTTGAAAAAGAGTAATATCTTTTTGTTTTTACATTGCCTCCTATATTTTCTCCCTATATTCCTTTTCTTCCTACAGCCAGGAAGATTGTGTTTTTAAATGTGGGACTATCACCCTTTCCCAGAGGACAGTCAAGAGAGGTCAAGGGTACAACTAACACACTTTTTTGGGGGGCAAAATCTGAAGCTAATGTGACCATTTTCCAAACTAAATAAAATATATTAAAATAAGTAAAGAAATAGAAGAGAAAAATGTTAAAATTCAAATAGAATAAAGGGGTACAAGGGGCTAAACAAGATAGTATCAACAGCAGCAGAATTGCTAACGTTTATAGGGTAACATAGTATATTAAATTCTTTACTTGTATTATTTAATTTGATCTTTATAATAGCCCTATGAAGTGTTATTATTATCCATATTTTATAAATAAGAAAGCTGAAGTCGGATGCCTTGCCTCAGATAGTACAATTAGTAAGTACCTGAAATAGTATTTGAACTTAAATCTTACTTACTCCAAATCCAGCCCTTCCCCAATATCTGGAATAGAAAAGACTGAAAGAAGCGGAAGTTCAATTACTATTTGAGAAATTGATGCTAGATATTTTGGTAGTCATAGTAGTAGGAACTTCTTTATGAAGTGTTTTTCCATAAAGGATTGCCTAGCAGGATAAGAGTCACTATGTTCTCAGTCATAGGCTTGAAGAGAAATGTCTGAATTATATATAAAATTATATATTATAAATAAACTTATACACACACACATATGAGAAGGCAAGTTTCCATCAGGGAAAATATTTACCTGCTAGAACATAGCCTCCAGCAATGACAAATATTCCCTCACCCCTCCACTCCCACCCTTATTCTGGCTCTCCCAAATATAGCTATCTGCAGTGGAGAGGAAGAGGGCTGACTATTCTCCCTTTCCCTTGGATGCCCAGTTGGAATCTTTTGCTCTTTTCTAGTGGGAGTCTTATTTCATTTCCAGGCAAACACTGCAATGCTGCATACATCTAATAGGTACTTCATGGTCATTGTCCTTTGGTATTGAAAAGGACCAAAATGACATCACTATGTTAGAGTCAAGTTACAGTGTCTCTGACTATTGCTGATCAGATGAGTATGAGCTCAGAATGCTTTGCCACAGGATTTGGGTAGACTCTCTAACTTTGCACATCTTATATTTCTTCTGAGCTAATTCAATTATATTTTGTTCATAGAGCATAGCACCTTCTCTGATGAGGGCACGCCATGCTAGGTAGTCCTGTGCCAATGTCTCCCATGTCATACAATCAATTCATGAATGTCATACAAAAATGTATTTCATACTCCTCCCTACTGCCAGCAATCTTCCTTCTATTTGTAAGATAAGAAAAGAACAGATAAACTTAGAAGAGACTGGATTACCTCTAGTACTTCTTAAAATATATTACTTACCTTCTATCAATTGCTGGGAAATGGAAAGGCTTCAAATTCAAAACTTTAAAGGATCTTGAGGTTTTATAAGCAGAAAAACTTGTATTTAAAAAATACAAATATTAAATTAAAAAATAAATTAGTGCATGAATATATGCTGAAGAAATTAAAGCTTTTTTAAAAATATAAAATTATATGCAACAGATGACCTTCCTGTCATTATTGAGGTAATGGAAGAGCCATTCTTTTGTTTTAAAAGCAAAACAGACCACATACTTATCAATAAATTCTTGACTTTTCAGTTGGATTCACAAATCATAGCAATAATTTCTTATATTCTTTTTTCTTCATGTTATCTGGTCAAACTTTGATTTCATAGGCTTTAGACATATAGAAACTCCCTCCTCCAGTCTAAATAGAAAATTATAACTTGCTGATTTTAGAGAGCTGCCTGGGAAATTTAAAGGGTAAGTGATTTGACCTTGGTTATGAAGATATCATATTTCAGAAGCAAAACTTGAATCCAGATCACTATGAATCAAAAGCTTTCTTACTACCTATGCTTTCACTGATTATTAAAAAAAAAAAAAAAAAAAAAAAAGGAATTTCTATTTTGTCAATATCCACAAAAATTAAACTGTGTGGATTTGGGTAAAATTGGATGTATGTTTACTCTAATAGAATGAATTTGAAAAGAAAGTATAAAGTACTTTAGGGTGAATTTAAAGATGGTGAAGAGCTGGTCTAATGGATTTGCTGAAAACAAACCATGAGAGCAACTGTCAGCTTTCTGTGTTATTCCAGAGCCAGTGGAGACAATGGTTCACTTGCTTTTCAACCTGCTCCAGAATAATTTGGCACATCTCTAATTTTAACAAGCTTCAGTGGGATTAGATAGAATGTGGACTTGGTTTACAACAATTAGCACTCAACAGAATAACAAAGGAACTTGTTAAAGGCATTCATCAAGTAAAAATGGTACAGTGGAAAGCAAATATATTCAATGTCTAGCTGAAATTTTGATTAATTTATACATTTGAAAAGCATGATTACCAGTTTAAAAGGAAGGTACAGTCTAACTTGGAGTTATATGGTGAATTTAAAAGAAAAGGAAGGGAAGCTAGATCTTTGATTTCATGTATACATACATACATATACACAAATATGTATGTATGTATGGAAAACTAATAGAGTGCAGAAAAGCAGTCAACCAATTGAATTCGCTCCTTCCTCTCTTCCCCCAGGGGATTGGCTTGTGCCTGCATTTGAATATGGGAGAATAAGTACAGAGCCTATGTGGGTCACATGACTATTAGACTTCATATTTATCCCTGCTAAGTTTCAATCTATTAGTTAGTCAAGATGCTTTTAAAGCTTGACTTAGTCATACTTGCTTTATATCACCTGCAGATTTATAAAAAACAACTATGTCTTTATCCAACAAGAATTTATTAACTACTTTCTATGTGTAAAGCACTGTATAAAAATATAAAAATCACAGATGAAAATTTTTAACTAGTCCAAGTCTAGGCACCGATATCTGGTATATACCATTATAAATGATCTTCTAGTTTGACACTGAAACTCTTGATGACTATTTCTTAGGTCAGGTCATTCAATACATCCCAAATCTATTTAACTGAACTTTTGTTTATTTCTAATGCTTATCTGTCTTTTCCACAATAATGCTATGAGAGATTTTGTAAAGCATTTGGCTAAATTTAAAGTAGATTTGTAAAGTAGATAATCCAATTTATTAGCCTGATGACCTTGTTGGAAAAAAGAAATGAAGTTAGTTTTATCTTTTCTGTATGACAAACCATTCTGGCTCACCCTCTCCTGTTCTCCAGTCATTCAAAAACCCTGCAGATCTGAATAATTTAGGAATGACTAAAATATACTTGCTAACTTTTACTTTTGACAAATAGAAAATTGGATTTAGAGAAAATCCTGCTTTGACCCTTGTGCCAAGGCATCTCTTCAGTTTAGTTCATAATCCAAATGACTAGGACTGCCTGGTCAGCAACAAGTATGGATCAAAATAGAGAGGAACAAAAGAATTCCCAATGTGCCTTCCCATGGCTTCATGAAACCACATTAATCTCTTTCCTTTACCCCATCTTGACTGCAATTCATAATTCTCTGCCTGAGGTCTCTTCCTCAGTAATTCATTGCCCCTTAGTGTAGCTTAATGCATCTCCCCTAATTCAACCTTTCCTGGCCCAAAATCCTATATAAATATTATCAAATCAAGTCCTCTTTTTTCTCTTCTTAATTTGAAGGCATCCTTGTCATCCTCAGCAGTCAAGCCAAAGGCTTCCAAGAATAAATAGCATACAAGAACTTAATCAATGAGCCTTGGAAAAGTGTCAATGAACATGCTCAATAATTATGCTACCAACCAAGGAGGAGAAAAAAGAAAGTCCTGTCCCTTGGGGGAAGTTTGTTATCTAATTGGGGGAAAAGATCAACACACATTAAACAATTATGGAATAGTAGAAGACTGAATAAAATTAAGGGCTAAATTAAATGGCACTGAGGATAAGTGCCCTAGTTTGGAGTAGAGGGAGATCAATGAAGGTTTGGGAGATATGAGGGCTAGAGGCAATCATGGAAAGCTTCAGAGGAGAAAGCTGGATTTGAGTTGAAAGTTGAGAGCTCTAATGGAGAGTTTATGCTACCTTTTCTCAAATCCATTGAGCTGTTTTCTACTAATATTCCATTCAATTTTTGACATCAATTATTAATTTATCATGGGCAAGGGCATTGTCTTTGAAGTCAGAGGTCTAGCTGTTGAGTCTCAATTTTGCTATTTAATAACTTGGTGACCAAGAAGAAGTCCCTTCACAGCTTTGGTCCTCAGTTTCTTCATCTGTAAAATTAAGGGTTTTGATTGGATGACTACAAGATCCCCTTTTACTTCTTAAAATCTATAACCCTATTCCTGAGTAAGGGAGAAAAAAAGACAGGATTCAAGTGTAGTTTCCATTATCTAGGACTACACTGGAAAATACTCCACTCTCTAAGGGTAACCACTTAAAATCCCAAAAGGTCTCAGGCTATGAATCAAAAGCTATCAAATTGGCACTTGAAAGAAAGAAGAAAAAATCTGAAAGTATCAATTGTACATGGAAAACACACATAGCTTTATTCCTTCTTAGGAATAATACCTTTTACATAGGGCACTTTAAATCTGAGAGGCTTTAAAGAATTTTAATTAATCCTCCTAGCTTTCTGGTGAGGTAGATGGGAGCAGGTATTATTATCTGCAATTTGCAAATGAAGAAATTGAAATCTAGTGATTAAAAGACGTGGATAAGAGGGTACATTAATACGCTAAGTACTGGACTCCCAGTTTTCTATTGTTCCACTTAAAAGAAGCCCCTAAAATATATGTTAAATCATTCTCATATTTACTATACATAGCTTATGGGCTCTTCTAGTACCCTTAAGCTTTGTTAGCTTCTAGGGAGAAAAAAGAACTCACTTCCAAAAGGTGGCTGTAATTTCAGCAATAATATCCCTGAGATCTGTGACCTAAGGTACCTCAGTTCAAAAATAAATGTATAGCATTAAGTGTTTCAAAGGTAGGGGTCAGAACCAATTCGGGTTACTTTTAACATGCAAATCTGCATCAAGAATTCCTGGTTAGAATTACTGTTTGAGAAGATGGAAAGGAGATTTTCAAGCAAGGAAAAAAAGTTATCTTTACTGGGCTACGTGGAAAATTATATAGGGATGAGGGAAACAGGGTAAAGAGCTAAGCATTATTAAAAGTTCATGCATGTGTAGAGAGGAAAAATAAAGGGAGGATGGAGCATACATAGCCCACTTATAGAAAAACAGCTGGAAAGAAAATATCGATTAGGTTTAATCTATGATATGTGGGTTGGACTGAGAAAAATTAGAAGGCAGGGGAGGGAAACAATAAAAAACAGCCTTTTCTCTCCCCTAATAAGTTGGAAGAGTGAAAACTCATCATAACAGAAATGAAAATTCAAGAATAAATTTGAAGGGTGAAAACTCTAAAAGATAGCACTGATATAGGATCAGAAAATAGAAGTAACCTGAAATAACTAAAAATATAACCACCAGGGGTTAAGAAATAGGGAGGGAACAGTGAACTAATTGGAGTGGGGAGGTAGAGGTAAAGAGATGGGGATACAATTTTTGTGGTTGTTCAGGTGTTTCACTTATATCTAATTCTTTGTGACTCCATTTGGGGTTTTCTTCTAATATCAAAAATACTGGAGTGGTTTGTCATTTCCTTCTCCAGCTTATTTTACAGATAAGATGTTTATGTGACTTGCCCAGAGTCCTAGTAGATGTCTAAGGTCACATTTGAACTCAGGAAGATGAATCTCCTTGACACCAGGTCCAAAACTCTATTGACTGTTCTGTGATTATAGATATAGATATTGATATGTAGATTATATAGATATTTGGATATAAAATTGCAAATAAATACATATATTTGTTGTAGTTGCAAGGAAATCCAGTGCTTTACAACAGTGGTGTAAAAATCAAATGCAAGCTGTAGTTACTTAAACTTACATAAGGAACCCTGTGGGCTGCACATTGCCTTATAAAACCATGTATTAATATTATCTATGTTTTATTTTATTTTTATTTAATTTGTGAATTTTTTCTCAATTACATTTTAATCCAGTTTTGGCTGCACTTCAGTATGTGGAAGTCTACATACATAACTGCTTTAAGGGAAATAAAGAAAAGATCTGTAATTTCAATAGTAGGTGCCCCAGATTCCATAAATCTTTAACATAAAGTAATTTTGGGGAGTTACCTGAAGCAAGTGACTTGCATATGAATCATAGGAACCTATGCTGTAAGAGACCTTGCAACTCTGTCATTCTATAATAGAAGAAACTGAGACCTAAGGTGAATAAATATTTTCCTAAGGACACAGAGGAAGTAAGAACTTGAACTGACATCATCTAATACTAAATCTGATACTTTCTTCACTGTACTTCACTATATATGCATCAGAAATGGACTCTGAACTGAGGGCTTAATGACTCTAAGTCCACCTCTTGATCTAATATACCACTCCAGTGCATATAAACATATAAAAATAATTACTTCAATTTTTACCCATGAAATTCTTTGACATCTTAGTCTATAACTTAAACTTCTTTTAATTCAGTAGTAACTTAATGAAAAATCTGAACCTGCTATATATTTAATGCATGAAGAGAAAGGGAAATCCACTTTGAGTGGGAAGTAGTTTGAGTATTAAGAGAAAAGCTGATACCCAGGGAAAAAAATTGTTTTGTTTTGTTTTCTAAGATTATCTAAAACTTTTACACTTGGCTGGTGCTAGTGAAGTTAAGTCCTACAGTGTTCCTGGTATAGTCTTTTTGATCTAAATGTTATATTTATATTTAAATATGGATTAACTTAGAAAACAAGCTTCAGAGAGTATTGATCAATTTTAATGAAATTATCTTTTATGACACTACATTTAAAAAATGAAAGTAAAACATTGTATATATTAAGCACAATAACAAAAATCACATTAGTTCAATAGATAAAATAAAAATCCTTTGATAAAATTTACCAACTAAACTAAGTTAAAAAGATATAAAAAGAATTTTCAAATTTTCATGGAAAACTTTACATAACAAAAACCAAAAGCTAGTACTGTTTGTAATGGAAAAAAAAATAGAAATTACTCCGGTATAAGCAGGGGTAAAGTAAGGATGATTTTCTTAGTTCCATTATTTGACATACTTATAGAAATTCTAACTACTGCAATAAAACCAAACAAAATCAGAGACAGAACATTGGCATCTCTCTATGAAATAACTTGATAGTGTATTCTGACAATCTTAATAAATTTGAGACAATTAATTGGAATGATTAACAATTTCAACAAAGTTGCAAGATACAAAATAAATCTATGAAATCATAAGTATTTTTATTGATTACTCACTAAAAAGGAAGAAATAATATGAAAAATTTATAAAATCCATTCCAAATCTCGAAATTAACCCACATCATACTCATGACTTGATGAATACAACTATAAAACAATCTATATTAAAATAATGTAAGACAATTAACCGGATTTACTTCCTATCATTAAGCAATACTTCCTAGATTAATTTACAAATCAAATGCTATAGCAAATTGAATAAAAAATACTTTGTGGGTTTACACAAAAAATGTTTTTAAAAAATTAATTGGAGGAACAAAAAGTATAGAACTCTAACAGAAATATTTAGAAAAAAATATAAAAATGGGCAAAGTATCTTCAAAATCTCATTTCCAAAGCATAGCCACATCTTGAATTGCATTATAAAGCAGTAGTAATCAAAACCATGTTTATTCCTTTAAAAAGAGAAAAGTAGATCAGCAGACTAGACAAACAAGAAACAGAAGCAATTACACACACACACACACACACACACACACACACACACACACACACTAGTAGCCCAGTGTTTGAAAAAACAAATGAACATAAATTTATTCAGGGAATCGACACAAATGTATAATACTAAGAAACATAATTCCAATAAATAAATGGTCAAAGAACATGAGCAATTTTCAAAAAAAGAATCATAAACTATAAATAACCATGTTCCAAATAGCTAATGTTAGAATAAAAGAAGCCTCGGGTTTTACTTCACATCTTATAAATCGACAAAGATAGCTCTCCCTCTAAAAGGGAGAAGAGTTATAGAAGCTATGAAAAGACACTGTTGTATATTTTGGATAACTATTCAGAATTTTGTTAAAAAAAAAAAAAAGATAAACTGTCCATACCTTTGGACAATACCACTGAAAAATATATAGTCTGGGATAGATGATATTTTAGATACCTATTTTATTCCAGTCAGTTTTAATCAGTTTGATATGATTCCATAAGGGTGATGATTATAACTTCTAATAGTAAACCTTAGAGCTATTAACAAGGAATTGCAAATTCAATTGCTTAATCATTGAACTAACTAAAGAACCTCCACCCTTGTTCTTCCTTGTTATAGTGACCAAGCCCAGCATGGCAGAAGTGACTTAACTTCATGGAAAGCTCCTCAATTATTTTTTCAGCTACTCCATCCTTTGTCATCCCTTTATTGCCTGATTGTTATCTGCTCTTCTATCAGTTTCTTGACCCATATAGATTTTTTCACATCTGTTCATCAGCCCAACTCCATGAATCTTGTCATCAACTTTGGTAGGGTCTTTTGGAAGGTCAGCATAGGTCTGTTAAGGTCTGCCTACTAGCTCATTTGTCAGCCAATGAGATTCTGTATTTTGACTAGATCCTCCTAGAGGGTCAAGTGTAATATTTATCAATCAATGAAATTCTGCATTTTTGGTCTATTTTACCTATATTGTCCAGGAATGAAGCACTATAAAACTAAAGGTTTTAGAAGAAGGGGGGGGCATCTTAGATTATGAGGAAGATAAGGATACCATGAGCCCTTCAAAGTGCCATTGGCTTAGAGCTCTGTCTCTGTTTTTTTCTGCAGATGGGACAATTTTGAAAATTTCCATATATCTCTAAGAAGTTAAAGGAAAAAATGTCCAAAATATATTAAAAGATTTTTGGCAGAATCCTTAACAAAGAAATTAAGTATTCATCTATTTTGGAATAGCAGGGGGAATAATTTAAAAGGAAAATAATGTTTATTACTGTGCAATAAAAAATAATATGAGGAACTCTAAAAAATAGAAGATTTGTATGAATTGATACAGAATGAAATAAGTAGAACCAAAAGAATAGCTTACACAATGATTATCACAATGTAAATATGGGAAAGCACTTAAAAATGGCAAAATTTGAGGGACAGGTCCCTGACTAATAAGTGAGAATGCTAAATACTCACTTTGACATTATTGTTGCCAGATTATTTTTGATCTAGAAGAAGATTATTTTTTCTTAGAAATAATTTTGATTTTTTAAAAAAGGAATCAATTAAACTTTAAAAATCAACCAAAGCATTCACTGGTATCTAATCTTTAATATTAAAATATATATATAATAATGGCACTTTTTACCTTTCTGATCAAACTTACAATTAAAAAAAAACTTATCCTTGTTGGCCAGAAAGTAAATAGTTTCAATAGATAGTACTGTATTCTGGATGCCAGTGTGGGTCTCTGAAAATAGCTACTTCATATTCATTTTTCAAAAAGTAAACAAGCCATGTCAGCCAGTTACCCTAAACAAATAAGCGACAAATGATACGTAATGAAACAGCTCATTTTTCCTTATTGAAGAGTGCACGGCAAATGAAAAATAAACCATTTCATTTCATTTTATTTGAAAAGCGAATGACTAACAATGAATTCAGTTCCACCTTCAGGTTCCCTGGGCGCATTGGTTGGAGAAGCAAAGAAAGTTGAACAGGGCATGAGATAGGATTCTCAAAAGGCTACATTATGGAAAAACCACAGGAGAAACAGAAAATAGAAGGCATAAAAACTAATTTAAGGGATAATCCAATCCAAAACTATTTAAATCCTTATATGTCTAGAGTTGGATTGGTATTGAAGAGGGGATGTGGAGAGTGGAGAAAAAAAATAAAAAGAAATTACATGGGAACAGAGAATTCTAGAACTTGGAGAACTTTATGATCAGTAAGTTTTACAGTGCTAGCTAACTGCAAACTTTACCGCACTCCCATTTTTTTCTTACTAACTATGTTACTTTAAGCAAATCATAAAATCTCTAAGGCTCAGTTTCCTTACCCACAAGACATACATTACAAATATTATACCATTGGCATGAAAAGAACATTTGAAAGGCATGATAGAATAGTGAAAAGATGACAGATCTGATGATAGAGGCACATGATCTAAACCTAGGTTCTGCCATTTATAATATTTGTGCAACCTTAGACAAGTCAATTACATCTGTGCCTCAGTTTTTACATCTATAAAATAAACAAAATTAGAATCAATTACTTTTCAGTCTCCTTGCATTCATGATTCATTCTATGGTCATTTTGGAGCTGGCTAGATATAGAGGGATTTCACCAATCAGAACAACTTAGCCCCCATGCAGAAGCTCCAAAGCTTCTCCAAAACATGTCTTTGGGAGATCAAGTAGGACATGAGCATGAGCATTTGCATGAGCAAAGGTCATTACAGCACCTGAAAAAAAATCATTCCCCTATTCAAGAATTTTCAATAAACTCCTCATTCCCTAGCAAAATTTAATTTGCTCATCTTAGCACTCCAGATTTTCCATAGCCTGGCACTGGAAATTTATCCACATGTCCACTATTTTTTTTAGGTTACTCCTCTTCATCTCTATAATTCCCAGTCAAACTGCATTCTTTGTCCCAAATACAGACAAATCCTATTTTCAGGTTTTTGATCCTACCACTCCAATACCAAAAATATATTCTCTTCTCATCTTCATGGAAAGCCTTTCTTTCCTTTAATGAGTAACTTAGATGGTTTCTTACTGGGGAAGAATTTTGATCATTTTTGTCTTTATCATTTTATCTCAGTTTAAAAAAATCTATGATGTTCCTCATCTATCCCAACCCCATTAGTCTCTAAATTCAAAGCCAGAGAGCATGTATTTTCATCATTTCCCCTAGCACTTAGCTCAATGCCTTCAAAAAAGTGGGCACTCAATGACTGAACTGAATAGATTGAATTTAACCAGTTACTAATTGCCAGTAGCAAGTAGTTAACAAATGCTCTTTTCATTCATTTATTCATTCACTTTCTGTCAAAATAACTGCTTGACTCAGGTGGGGTGGCTCAGATGCGGAAGTTGGCAAATCTCTAGAGTTCTGAGCTGCAATGGGCCTTTGGGTATGGTACATCTGGCATCAGAGCACTGTGTGGAAGCCCATAAGGTCACTTAAGGAAGAGTAAACTTGCCTAGACTGAAAAGTGAGCAGGCAAATGCTTCAATGGAGATTACTAGTAACGACAGGACCATGAATATTCACTACACTGTCAACCTGGGGTGGGATATGGAAAGACAGTCTTTAAAAACAAAAACTGAACAAACCAAATACAAAAATAAATGCTTGACTATATTCTCTTTCCGCAACACAAATATATCTGCAATTACATAGATATAGAAACAACCCCAAGATCTTCTGTCTTGAAATATTTAGAGACTTGGTGGTCAGCTTGTGGGGTCAATGGAATAAATTGCCTTTCTCTTCTCACCACTCTTCCCCAAACAGACATTGAAGTCCTTAGCTTCTGTCTGATCCAGGGCTGGCAACTTTGTTGTTTCCTCCTATATTTGTTGGTGGTTCTGCTTGGAGCACATGGGTGGTTTCTGTTTCTGTTTGTGGGTGGTTATTTCTTTATTGTGCAGTGGGGTCTGCTGTGTATGTTTTCTCTTTCCACTCCCTGTCCAAGAATGTGACTGGGCACAGTGTCCTGCTTAATTGTGGCATTTTTTCTGTAGGGCTTTGTTAGGTTCCCAAAAACCCTTTGGGCAAGGTGTCCTGGGTAAAGAAAAATGAATTATAATTCTAATGTAATTGTGAAAGGAAGACGACTTTGCACAACAACAGAATTATAAACTTAGTGTGTATGATTGTCACTGAATCAATTGGCAAGTAGCATAAGACAGCTATTAGGTCAGTTCGGCTTGTTGGTACTGTGATAACTTCCGTCTCCTAATGTGATGGAATTAATTCATACAACCTGATAACAAGGCTATTACAATGCTAACAATGGTTAAAAAGTGACTCAAGTGGAACAGTCTGGCACAGTTGAACATTTCAGATCAAAGGTCTATTGAACAGAAACAACAAATAGAATCAATTTCTTGAACTGTTTCTATGTTTCCAAACTTGCAACATTACACCACAGAATGTGACTTAATGAAGTACAGATGAGAAGTCCCCAAGAACCACTAGCAGGACTGCAACAATGAAAATTAATGTCGTATTTTGGATTCTCTCTCTGGAAAGCAATCAATTATTGAAGATAGTTTTGCACTTTTAAATTGGTCGTTAAGGACAGTCAGGGCTTAGATAACTACTTTTGCCACAATTAAATAAGGAAAAGAAGTAGAAAGGGCAGAGTCTGTCATTGTTCATTTGTGCCATGTCCCTAATAGAAATGTAAAGAGTTGTTTGTTTTTTGCCTTTCCCCAAAAACAAATAAGGGGGAAGATAGTTGACTTAATTTCAGAAAATAGATGGATTATGTGATCATCTAAATGTCATCTCATTATCAAGATAGTTCACAGGATTCCAAAGTTGGTTTTCAGTTATGAACAATAATTTCCCCAATTTACTGATGTTCCCCCAAATTGCTAGTACTTTTCTTTCTCTTAATATTATACTTAACTATTTTTAAATTTTTTGTTGATTTTTGTTGTTGTTGTTGTTATTCAATTATTTCAATCATGTCTGACTCTTCATGACCCATTCAGGGTTTTCTTGTCAAAGATGCTGAAATGGTTTGTCATTTTCGCTCCAGATCATCTTACAGATGAGAAAATGAGGCAAACAGGTTTAGTGATTTTCCCAGGGTCACATACATAGTAAGTGCCTGAGGTCAGATTTGGAACTCAGGTCCTCCTAATTTCAGGGCTGGTGCTTTATTCATTGTGCCACACAATTGTCCCTTTTCTTTACTTTAAATTCATTCTGCTTATATTTATATATGTATATGGCTCTTTCCCATGGTATATAAACCCTTTGTGTGTATAGGTTATTTAATTTTTTGTATTTGTATTCCCAAGGCCAGCATAGTGGTTAGTAACAACAAATACTTAATAAATACTTCTTGATTGATTTGGGAGAAGGAGGAATAATGGACTATTGGAGGCTAAAGGAATTTCAGAGTTCTGGCTAGTAGAGTTGGAATATTTATGACTAAGAACAAAAATGAAGAGTTTGATCATTATTGTCAATGACTGAGATACAGTATTTTAGTAACTGCCACATAAGGTAATTGT
This sequence comes from Antechinus flavipes, assembly GCF_016432865.1. NCBI lineage: Eukaryota > Metazoa > Chordata > Mammalia > Dasyuromorphia > Dasyuridae > Antechinus > Antechinus flavipes. The sequence continues at coordinate 370,878,172 of NC_067400.1, read as the reverse complement.
TAGACTCAAATAGCATAAAGCCTTAAACCCTCATGATGTATAAAGAATCATATGTTATATAAGAATAACCAAGGGTTTGAGACTTTAATGGAGGAGCAGTTGAGCTTTGGGAGCATTTTAAAGACTCAGGTCTCTTTATATTCTTGTTAAAGATTATGCTCCAGATTTGGGGGTGGGGGTTTTCCATAATTATTTTATACTGATTAGTAAATGCTTCTAAATGAATGCTAATTAACTCTGGCTGGCTTACTAGCAATCAATATGGATGGAACATATCATATGGGGGCTCATGAGCAACAGTCTTAAATAATCACTTCCAAACGTTCTATTAATCTTAGAACCTTGAGGGAAGTAGAGATAACTCCCATCTGAGGACCAAGTTTCCCTCTCTCAAGAAAATAAGAATACAAAAGCAACCCTAGAGGGGATATTACATAAGCAAAATATGATAGTAAAATGAAAATGATAGAATTCAGCATTTATACAGTGCTTTAAGGTTTATGAAGTTCTTTATATATGGCATCACATGTGATCCTCACAACAACTCTATTGGGGAAGTGCTATTTCTATCTTCATTTTACAGTAGATATAACTGAGGCTAGAAGTGTTTAAATGGCTTATTTGGGGTTACACAGTTTATACATATCTGATTTAAATTCTGATTTTCCTGATGCCACATCCTAAGCTACAACACCTTGTAATAATATTTTATAGTCTGACATCAAGGAACTGCATCAATTATATAAGAAGTTTTATTTAACAAATTACAAGTTATTTAAGAATATGGACAGTTCTCAAGGGAAAAAATAAAGATGAGCTATAGAAATTTTTTAAATGCTTCAACTAACAAATAGCTAAAGAATAAAAATCAAAGCAATTCGGAGGTCCAACCTCATATCCAGACGATTATCAAAGATGATAAAAAAGGTGATAAAACTTGGAAGGGCATTAGAAAACATGTATATTCTTTCACTATTGGTGGACTCTTAATAAGTATACTTATTCTGGAAAGAGATTTGTAATTATATAAAAAAAGTACTCAACAATACATTCCCTTTGATCCAACTATAACATTGGTAGGCCTATATTCAAAAGAGATCAGAACAGAAATAGGATTTTATTACCACAGAGCACAATAACAAATGCACATGATAATAACTTAGAAATGTAATAATTTATATTGTGATCAACATCCTGCATTTGAAAATGAAAGGAAGTAAGTAAAATATTTTACTGAGAATAGTTTATGTCCATTTAGCTTCAACTTTTGGTAAAACAAAACAAAACAAACAAAAAAAACAAAAAACTGGATATTTAGCCTAAAAAAGAGAAGACTTGGGAGAACATGACAGTAATGTGGAAGTATTTAAAGGAGTGTGTGTGTTGTATGCAGGTTATATGTATTAAGAGATATTATACTACTTCTGTTTGGTCTTTGGAGGCACACTAAAATCAGTGCATAGAAATTATAAAGAAGAAGGTTCAGGCCTAATATCAGAGAGGGGGGAAGAAAAAAATCCTAAAATGAGGGTTTTCTAAAAGGAGAATGAGCTGCTTTTCTAAGTTGACTGATTTCCTTTCATTGAAGGATTTAAAAGCAAAAGCTGGCTGACCATCAAGTTTATAATAGAAATAATTCTCTTTCAGGTATTAGTTAGACTTAATTTTAGAAATTAAGGTATTTTACAAATCAGAAATTCTGTGACTTTAGCTGTTACCAAAATGTTTTAAAGGTAATTAAAGAAAACACTGTAATACTTAAAAAATAATGTCCATTTAACATGGAAAAACTCAAAGTTCTCAATAAAATTGTAACAGTAATCATTACAAACCCTAAATCTTTCTATGCTATTTTCAAAAAAATGATGTCATTAATCAATTCCCTAAGAAATCTGGGATAGTTCCATCCCACTTTGGAGAGAATAGTCCAGATGGCAAGTTATCATCTCTGATCCATTTGTCTCCTGAGGATTTCTTCACATGTACTTATGTTGAACATGGTGCTCATTCCCTGATGATGTCAGATAAGTGAAATATTATGGCATGGTAGATGGCATTCTAGATGAATTAGCAAAGGAAAAATGGTAAAGGGTAGAGGTGAAGTTAGTAGCTAATTGGAAGCAAGTTACATAAATCAAGGAAAAAATAAGAGATATACAAAAAATCTAGAATTTGGAATATGAAGCAGAAAATCAAATTTAGGAGAGAAACTAGGTTTAAAGGAAAAGTTTCAGATAACTACAGGATTGTATGACTAAAACTTAAGAATTCAAATTTGAAATCACCAAACCTTCTTAAAAATCAGGATTCTTTAAGTTATACCTTAAGAATTTCATTGTTATTCATATTAATGTATTAATTTTCATTACTAAAAAGAACTTAAACACTAATAATTTTAACTAGTATAAAGTATTTTTATATTATTAATTATTAATAAATCATTGCCCAACATGATTAGGAATTAGATTGTTTAGAAACAGTTAAAGTACTTCTTACAGCTTGTTGAATTATTGACACCTGTTTATTCATTTACTTCACTGAACAAATGAAATTGTTTTCATTGCTGAGCAGTCAATATCTTAAAAACGAAGGATAATAGTGTAGTGAGATGCTACATGGATGTGTCTTACAAATAGTACAGCCTCTTCAAATCTAGAAACAGAGTGATTAGGGAGGCAGGGTATAAGGAATAAGCTGGTTAACCTAATCTTTTTAATAACAAGAAACATCTATTGGAAAGACATAGAAATACAATGAAATGACCTACAGCTAGAAAAATCAAGATAGTATGCTGAGGCACATTTAATATGATTAGCAGGATTCATAAGACAAAAATCTCCTTGGGCATTATTATCTTTCCATCAGACTTGTCATACTTTAAAAAAAAAGAGAGAGAGAAATAATTACCAAAATTCAAAATATAAAGCAGAACAATCATAATACAGGGTATTTAATCAATATTATAAAATGAATTTATAATGTTGTCTAAGTGATTATCTTTGGACACGAGGCATGGCTGTAAAGAGGTCTGTGAAAGAATATTTGAGGTAACAACATCAATAACACCACTAAAAAAACCAGATGTACAAACAGAGTTATAAAGTTTTGATCCCAGTCTCTAATTGATAGCAATATGAACATATTTGAAAGTCATAGATGGTGGCATCTAGACCTGGAAGTAACTTGAAAGATCATCTGATGGCCCCTTTGATAATTTTCAATAGGAAAACTGAGACCATGGGAGTATAAAATTACACAAGCAATACATCAAAGGGCACTGAAATCAGACCAAGTCTTTTGACTTCAAACTCAGTACTCTCTCTGTTGACCTACTGCTGTCTCTTTCCTCATTTTGCCTGGGTCAAAATTGAGATTTTTGATAATGAAATATTCTAATCACTAACACATTTAGGAAATATTGTCATGAAAAAATCCTCTAAAGAATACTGGAAATAGTCTTACCAGCAGATAGTGAGTGCAAGAGCTCTCTCAACTTTTTCTGCATATACTCTAGTATCTAGAAAAATGTTTAGCCATACTCAAATGGATTGTGATGCCACAAATATTGGGGCTTCTTCCAAAATTGAGCAGATTACAATCAATCCACGTTTAGAGATTTAGTGTGACTCTTTTCTATGTACTCCCTTTAATTCCACTTAATGTGTTAAGGGCATTTCTTACTTTCTTTTGCAATCAAAATCATGCCTGAGAAATATGAGCATCTATATTGTCTCCTTAACTCTCATTACAGGATCTCTCTGGTTTCTGATTTAATTATGACTTTTCCTAGTCTTGTAGAATCTCCATTTGTTGGTCACTGGACAAGGATCTAATATTTTTATTCAAAATATCAATAACTAAACTAAAGTTCACAGATATTCTAAAACTTATGCAATTCTTCATATCCTGTATCAGTTCCCCATCACTTCTTCACTTCAGAAATTCATGGACTCAACATAGGGGGTGGGGGTGGAGGTGGAGAAAGGGATTTTGTATTTTTGTTTCCTGGCTTGAAATAGCCAAACAAATTATCACCAAATGGCCAGCCTACTGGTAATGAGCTTCTTTGTTCCTTAGCTAAACTGGTAACTCCTATAATAATCTGTCATTTGGACTGAAGCATTTTAGATATAGTGTATTAAATATATAGAATTGATTTAATTTGGAGGAGTACAGAGGTGACTTTTGGATAATTCTTTCTATATTACCAAATCTCTAAAAATAGATACAATTATTCAGAAGAAGCAGAATATGCAACATAAGAAATCTGTATATTTGGTAGAAACATAGATATTAATATTTATATGATTAAAAAATCATAATGTTTCCATTGTTTCCTTTGAGAAATATTGCCACATTTTATTTAACAACAACAAATCCCCACAGTTCTTTTTTCTTGATGCTTTTTTCCTCACTTATGAAATGGAAATAATGATACCTGTATTACTTTCTTCAAAGGATTGTTGTGGGGAAAACACTTTGTAAAACTTCAAGAGGAGGAGGAAGAGGACAAAAGTATTACTGAGATTATTATTATTGTTGTTGTTACCCACTGACTGGGTGACTGTATACAAGTCAATTACATTTAAAATGTCTCCTAGGAAGCCTGGAACATAAAATCAAAGATCTGGTCAAAATAATAACAACAATAGTAATTTATATCTTGTCTTAAAGACTTTATTACATTTCATTTAAGCCTTATAACAACCCTGAGGTGGTATTGTTCAATCATGTCAGACTCTTCATAACTCCATTGGAGTTTTCTTGGCAAAGATATTGAAGTGGTTTGCCATTTCTTCTCCAGATCATTTTACAGAAGAGAAAACTGAGGCAGACAAGGTTAATTGACTTGCCCGAAGTCACATAGCTAGCAAGTGTCTGAGATCAAATTTCAATTCAGTTCTTCCTTCTTCAAATGACACTTTATTTACAGCACCATGCAGCTGTCCAAAGACATTATTACTCCTATTTTAAAGATAAGGAAATAGTTTTAACATGTTTAAGTGATGCTACCAAGACTGCATATGTAGTAAGGAAAAGAGTTAAATTTTGAAACTGCATTTTCCTGTCTCTAAGTCTCTTTTCATTATGTCACACAGCCCTGGCATTATTCCACAGATTCCTTGATATCACAGGTCACATATATATAGGGAGATATATAATACTTGTCTCTCATTTTATCAAAGATTCTTAATACCAGGAGAGCTATAGTGAGAAACCTTACACAGAAACCTTAATGACATCCTCTCCTTTTTTTTTAAAGGTTTGATTTTTAAAAATCAATAGTGCTAACAATATGCCTCAACTTAATTTTCAATAAAGTGTCATTTTTGTCACCTAAATTGTCATTGTTTTCAGTTTAGGTTTGTATTGACAAAACTTCATTGTAAAGTACAGAACGTCTATATTTTATTCCATAAAACTTAATATATATATATATGTATGTGTGTATATATATCAGTAAATTTAGGCAAATACTCCTATATTCATCCAAAGACATTGTATACCAAGTATGTCACATTGGGGTCTTTAAGAGTCCACTCTAGAACAAGCTTAGTCTTAAATATTTCTACTTTTCCCACTCCTGGGTATGTAATTTAGATTACAAATTACCCTTTAGAGTCCGAATCTGGCTCAGCCCTAGATTCCTTTTTCAAAACAAAGGCAACTTTGCACAAGGTCAAAGGCATGGTTTCCCCACCCTCCCCTCTCATTCCCACTAATATCTCTTTATAGAAACCTCCCTGCTATTCCTTCCCACCATAGGACTCATTCTTTTTCCAATCTTGGGAATACCAATCAGTTTAATTGTTTGACAGAATTTTCCTGCCTTTCCTCAGAAGGTGTAAATTTTTCAAATGCCAGTAACATACCACTAGAAAATTTCCCAGGAGTGGTAGCTAATTGCAAGGAGGCTTACTGGCACTGTTGTTCAAGGGCCTATTTTCAAAAAAGCCAATATGCACCACACAAGAAAAATAGAACTTAAAACTGATGTCTTGAAAGTCAGAAACACTAAACTGTGTAAAATTACATTGGCATGGTAAGTACATACATACTGCTGAATTGCAATCATTTTTCTCCAACATTAGTTTGTGCTTTTGCTAGAATTAAAGGAGTTTTACTTGATATAACAAATCCAGAACATTAAAAATGTAGTTTATGCCTCATTCTGAAAATGTAGGAGATGTTTTTTTCCCTGGGAAAATGTGTTCTTTTTTGCTATTTAGCAATTTACATTAAGAGCCTTTGTTTCTCCTCCCAACACATGTAATATTATCTCTTCACTATACACACCCAAAGGGTAAAATTCAGAAACGATGCAGCTTGTTGGGGGGAAAAAAGCGATATGATTTACCATGCATAATATTTGTATTCTGCAAAATAATTATTACCTCAATAGCAACAACTTGGCAGCCATATATTCTCCTTGCTTCCTTTCATTAATTCATAGCCCATTTCACTGACTAAGTCCAACTAATTCAAGCATAAATGTGTGTTCAGTCTTAGTATCTGTAGTTGACTTCCCTTCTTAGAGTATCTTGATTCTATTCTGTATCTTGAATTTCTTTGTGTACATGTCTCTTCTATTAGAAAGAAAGCTCTTTGAGGGCAGGAAACAATTTTGCTTTGTATAATCAGCATTGACCATAGTACCTGGCTAAGAATTAACAATAAATAAATACTTGTTGATTAAGTGACTGACATATGTGATAAATAAATTACCAACTATATATAGATAATGAGACACTGTATAAAATAGTGGATGGAGTTTGGCCACCAAATAAGCAAAACATGGGTTTGCATCTTGCCTCTAACACAAAGCAATTGGTTCAACCAAATCTCTTACACTGGAGACTTCATGGAGACTTAGATTCAGAAAGAATTCAGTTCAAACCTTATCTCTCACACCAATGGCTTGACTATCCAATCTCTTCACATACCTCAGATTCAGTTTCCTCATTTGTAAAAAAGCAGAGACATGTACCTACTTCATATGTACCTATTTCATAGAGTTAATGTAAGTTTTAAACTTTTATAGTGGATACAAGTCATTATTGACTCCTCCTATCAATAAAACACTGAATCCAGGCCAGCAAATATTGGCTTACAGTCCTACCTTATTTAGTCTATGGACATAAAGAGATCACAGTTCTTGTTACAAAACTTGTAAACTTAGGGTTGACTAAGTCACTGATACTGTAAGTAGCTTGTCCAGGGTCATTTTTAGCCAAAATCTGTTAAAAACAGGATTCAAGCCCATGGCTTTTCATTTACTATACCAGGCTGCCTTTCTATAACAACAATAATGAAAATACCAACATGATAACTAATATTTATAAATAACCTTAAATTTTCAAGGTATTTTACATTTATTATTAAATTTGATCCTTATGAGAATCTTGGAACACAGTTGCTATTATTAATTCCATTTTATAGATGAGATAATTGAGACAGAAAGATTCACATTAGAAGATCCAGGAGTGACAATTGAATTGATATAAAAAATATAATTTTACTTGATTAGAAAAAAAAAATTATCCCACTTTCTTTTGTGATGGGTGCAAGCTTGATCCCTTTGAGGAAATTTGTTCTTTCTAATATTGTGACTTGCCTGGAATTTCAGAATTACTAAATGTTTGAGGCAGGATTCAAATGTATGTATTCTTTACTCAAAGCTCACCAATTTTTCCTATCATACTACGTAATGGACCTTTATAAAAACATGCTAAATATATTTATCAGCCCCCTGAAAAACATCAATAACTCATACTGAGTACTCTTCAGTCCTTATCTCATTATTATTATAAAAATGTACTTCCTGAGAATGTGTTTTATGCAGATTGGGCTTGTTAGCATGCGAAAACCATAGAACAGTTTAGAATTCAATATAAGACAGGTCTGTTGAACTTGACAGAACTTGACAGGTCAAGTTCATAAAAGAGAACCTTATTTGAAGTTTTCACCTACAAGAACTACAGGAGATAACACAGATGTAAGATTTTCATATATGTTTGATATGACTGTGAATACATGAAAGAGATTTCTTAAGCTTCAGAAGAAAACAAATCTCATTACTTGAAAGACACACCTTACATAAAACCTTACAAAAAACATTAAAAAGTTCAGAAATTGGGTACCTGTTGATATATAGGCAAACCCAGATATATTCCAAAAAAGTATTAAATCAGTCACACATAGTTTTGCCAACCTAGTTTTGGACAGTCAATCAATAAGCATTTATTAAGCATCATATAGTGAGATTCAGTTGATACAGATAGAACTATTAAAACATACAATACAGTTTCTAAACATTTTTATAATGAACATTTTACAAAACTGTTCAGTATGATAGAGCACTGGGAATAGAGTCAGGAAGATTCAAAATTCTACCTTCCATAACTTACTAGCTGTGTGACCCTGAATAAATAACTTATTCTTCTTTGTCTCAGTTTCTTCAACTGTAAAATCAATCAAACATTTATCAAGCTCTTCCTAAATGCCATGCACTGTGTTAAGTTCTAGAGGCAATCTCTGCTTTCAAGTCTCTTACAATATAACATGCAAACAAATGTATACAAAGTAAGTTATATACAAAATAAATAACAATATGAGAGAGGGCATTGATTAAGAGGGGTCTACCTTTCTGTAGAAGGTGGAACTTCAACTGGGACTTAAAAGAAAACCGGGAGATTCCTTAACATATTAGTAGAGGATTTCTTTATCCTGGAATCACTTGTATTACTGCAATCTCTATCCTTTAAGTAAACTCATATTATTAAGCTGAGAACAGATCAAAATGAATATAATCTTAAAAAATGGTATGGAATATGTTAGAAAGGCATTAATTTAAATTGAAAGGTAAAAATACTTAAAATTATTTGTGCAAGATGTGATCTTTTGGCTGTATACTAAACAAATTTTAAATCTTCATAAATGTTTCAGGCTACTTGAAGTCTATTTAGTGCTAAGAAATTGCAGCTCAAAAAGTTTATACAATTTCTGAACTGGGAAAATCTCAATCAATGAGTCCCTTAGATTCTCTGTAGTTTTGTCTCTTCTATATCTGAATTTTCAGAACTTCATGAGAACAAGGAACCATTCTACTCTGATGAATTTAGCTAAATTAGCTTTAAAATTTTACTCAAAAGATGCTGCTCATTTGGAAGAAATTATGTATACCAGGGATTCTTAAACATTTCTGTCCGTCCAGTGAGTCCTATGAACTATGCTTTTAAATGCATAAAATTAAAAATAGTATTACAAGGAAAAAACAATTGTATTAATATGAAATTTTTCTTTTTTTTAATTAAGTTCACTTTTACTAGATTTAGAATCCTCATTCAAGACTCATAACATACTGGTAGATTGATATAATTTCCTAAATTCAGACCACCTAAGGTATTTAAGTACAGTTTAAGACGCAAGAGAATTGCTTATAGGCTTAAAGTTGATAGCATGTTAGAGTTCTCCTAATCAAACCTCCTAATTTTACAAATAAGGAAAATGAAGATTGGAAAAGTTCTAGATCACACAATCAGTAAATAGCAGACTAAGAATTTGAAACCAAGACCTCTGTCTGCACATCCAGTGATTTTCCCTCTGTATCATAGTGCTTCTGTTGACTGATTTCCCATCACCCAATTCCACTTGCATAGAGTGAAGTTATGCTCATATTCATATGTAAATGTGGATAGAAGTGAAATTCCTCATAATGTAATGAAAAGAGTACTGAGCTTGGAGTTAGAAGAGACAGGTTCAAATTCTGTCTTTCATAATATCTGCGTAATTTGGGATAAATCATAATGTCTGAGATCCTGCTTCCTCATGTATAAAATGAGAACCTTAGCCATAATCTCTTCTAAGTTTATTCCAGCTAGAAATTATAAGACCCTTTTAAATCGGCTGAATTTTAAACTATGAATGAATTTTCATTTTGTATGTCTGTGTATATAAACACACACAAATATACATATAGTATTTTCCAGGTCATGGAAGGAATGGAGGGAGGGAAAGAACAGAAGAGAGAGGAGAAAAGGGAGAAGAAAGAGGAAAAGAGGGAGGAAAGAAAAGAGAGGAGGGAAAAAAGGGAAAGAGAGTGGAGTTAAGGGAGATTTCTGACCTAGAAGATCCTCAAGAAATTTCAGTCATTTATCAAGCCCTATAATTTTTCAAGTAATTTGAAAACAATGTTCTTTGAAGTCCTGATCAATACATCCAAATTGAGATCTAGTTAGAAGATCAAAATGAGTTTTAATTACTAAAATTGGGTACACAGAAAAAAATAGGCTAATATCATTTAGTTAATTCTGCCCTTTTTACCTCCTAAATTGGTAATTACTACCATCTATCCATATCATAGCTATGCCTATATTCATTTATCTCTCTTCATACTTACATATATATATATATATAATTGTGTGTATATATTCATATGTGTGCACATACATAAATGATGATTTGTCTGTTTCCATACTGTTTTCCTCCAATCATCCTTGATAGAAAAGATTTAGTTTTTAATCTATGTATCCTTAGCACATTGTGCAATATATTACTGGCTCTGAATAAGTGCTTGTTGAATTAATTGATGAATTGAATTCATCAATGAATGAATGAAGTTCATTTAAAAAAAATTGTTATATAAGGATTTTCTCCCTTTGCTTACTATTCTAACACTGTACACTTGTTACTGTTACTCAACTTATTATCGAGATATAACATCATCTTTTATTTGCGAAAACAAAAAGAACAACATTTGCCATGAAAATATGTAGAATGTAACTTTTCAGAATCATCTCTAATCTTTGACATGCATGGCCACTGAAATCAGAATTGATTACAAATTTTCTCAAGCTCTCTGCTGTGGCTGAGTCTGTCATATTTACAATGCTTTTCAACCATTCTAGTTTCTCTAGTTACTTACAGCCAAATCTTGGTGTTAGAACTTCTACAGCTGCTGGTCTAACAATATTCTGTGGGAACCTTGGTCTCTACAGGTGCAGACTTTTCATGTCTAATAGCAGAGATTCATAATTTTCTCTGCTCCTCGGGGGGCTAAGAAACACTATCGCTGAACATAGTGTTCCTTAAGCTCATCCCCCTACATCTCTCCCTACGATCTTCAAGCTAAATTATGATGCCTCTTCCAAACATTCCAATCAAGTAAGGCAAAATCCCAAAGTGGTTCTCAGGTTCTGGGACTGTGTTACATGGAGGGCCTCTTCCCTGAATTCTCCCACCTTAGAAGCATCAATTTGCCAGCAATCCTTAATTGGTTTAATTCCACTGACTTGTGTCAGCACTGGTATTTTAAATACATCTTTGGGATCTGCCTGAATATTGAATAAGAGTTATTCTTGGCTTTTAGATTAAAACCCAAATCATTGAGGTTCAAATATTAATAATATTATTCTTTTGATCCTATTATAAGCAAAGCCAAAGTAATGAATTTTCAGTGACTTAAATGGGTTTGGCTAATAAGAAATCCCTGATATTTTCCCCTTTTTTCTTACGTCTTCTCCAAAATTTATTTTTCTTTTATAAATTTCTACAAAACAATTTTTTTCTATACAAAATCTCATATGTTATCACATCAAATATATGACTCTATAATTACCTGGCTTACCAAATGTGTGTGTGTGTGTGTGTGTGTGTGTGTGTGTATCTTAGAGCTATAAGAGAGATTACTTACTATATTTCATTATTTTGTGTGTTTAAGAGCTTACTTGTCCAAAGACACATAACTAGTCAATGGTAGAATTTACTAAAACAAACTCAGTTTTCCTGAGTTCCAGATCAGTGCTTTCCATACACCAAGAACACAAGGGGTTGAATGGATCTTCTCAATCCAAAAATCATTCTCCTTTACAGAGAAAATAAAAGCAAAATAAGAATCCTTTAAAAATGAGTTGTCGCTTCTTTCCATTGTGTATACTCATCATTCCATCAGCCACTAACACTATCCCATATAATCTTTGAGCATACTCTTTTCTCCAAAAGAACTAATAATTTTAAAAACTAACAAGTAAGCTGACATTTTGTTGTTATTATTGCTGCTCCTAGCATTCCTCAGTAACTTTAACCATTTTGAGTTTAGTATTTTTACATGCCCTTATATCTGACAAAAAGAGCATTGTTTTTAAATCAATGACTAACAAAGTTTTTCCTGCTTCAATCAATAAAAAAATTTGCTTTACCTATTAATAAAGGGGAAGCTATATATTTGATTTCAGTAAGTAATATATGTAAATTTTTAATGTAACTGACTAGGAAAATCGTAGCAATGAAGGAAGAAATCAGATTTGACTATCTTACTCTGACTTTGGAGAATTCAGGAAAAAATATGGTCTTCCTTTGGACAATCATGGACTCTTGTCAGTATTTAAGGATAATTCTACTGATTACCAGTCAGATATGTGGTGCTTTGTACTATCTTTTAATATATAGTGAAAAACTATATTTAAAAAGTTTAGTCAAGGAAATAAACCAAAATGTTAAAATGAGATGGAAAGAATTGATAAGACAATTATTATATTCTAATTCTCTGAACTTTTTATATGTAGCCAGAGCATGAAGTCTTGTTCATTGGTCTTAAGTTATGTAAGTCAATGAGGCAGTAGTGCAATAGATAAAAGGCTGGACTGGGAATCGGGGAAACTTGGGTTCAAATTCCACTTCTGATACTTGCTGGGTATGTGACACTGGATATGTCACTTAAGCTTTATGTATTTTAAGCAGACTTCCTAGGATTATGTACTAAGTCAAAGAAGAATGTAGATCTGTATAGATGGCAGGAACTTAGGTGACTTTCCTTCTCATATTCCTCTAAGTATAGTGAGTTTTATCTTGGTATATCCAGATCTTGCAACATGGAGATGCTCTGAGTACCCTCCTACATAGGTGGGGATAGCCTCCCTTGATTGTCTGGTGTATCTAGAAAGACTATCTTAAGTGGATAAACTGAGATAATCTCTTTTTGGCTTACACTTTTTACTGTATCCTCTCTTTTTTGCTGCCTCCTGAGGGTGAGGTTCACAATTCAGCCATGATGTCAGAACCATGAATTAAATCCCTAAGAAGGAAAGGACTTCCTTCCCCTGTTCCCTCTCTCTTTTCCTTCACTTCCTCGGAATAGCTTGGGAGTATTTTAATATCTTCTGTGTCTTTGGTCCTTCACAGTTTCAGATGCCAATAATGATCTCCATTGGATTCTGAAGCTCATTAGGGTAACTTTGGAACCAAAATCTTGGGTTGCCTATCACAGAAGCCTGGAAGAGCCAGGCTGCCTGGAACTCAAAGAGGATGAGTCTGGATCTGGAATTATGCTATAGAAAAAAATGGAGTAAACTATGAAGCTATTCTCCTTCCTTTCTCAGAAATTGAGGTAGAGTAGCGAAAAGGATTAAACCCCTATTGCTGAAGCTTATATATTCGTTATTGTATCTTTGAAGCATAGATTACTTTAAGAAAGCAATTTTGTTAATGGGTAATTGGTAATGGGGTTCAGGAACCATCTTAACACTTGAAGGAATACCTTTGGTGGGGATTGAAGCCATTTACAGAGAGTATGAGAACATTACAAAGCCTTTTAAGGATACTAGAGGACATGGGGGGGGGAAAGCTAAAATCCAGCACATATGGATAGAGCTTTGATTTATCATTATATCTAACATATATCCAATATTTCTGGCCTTCAAACCGTAGGGTCCAGGGTAGCCATTATTACATAAGTAACAAGAAATTTGATTACATGGACAAGCATATATTAGGTATTAGCATATTAATTACTAATTTTTTTGTTATATGATAAGAACATAAATAGGTTTAGGAAATAGAGGACAGAATCCGGAGTCAAGAAATCAATAAGACCTGAATTTAAATCCAGTCTCAGGCATTTCCTAGTTATGTGAGCCTAGGCAAGTAATTTTAACCTCTGCCTCAGTTTCCTTATCTGTAAAACGAGGATCATAATAGCCTATACCCCTCAGGCTGTTGTGAGAACCAAATGAGATAATTGTGAAACACTTAGCACAGTTCAGGACACATAGAAAATGTTTTATAAATGTTAATTATTTTCATTATTATTATAACAAATTTTATTTAAAATTCCTTAAAGGTGCCTTTAGTTCAATTATTTCATTTTATCAAGGCACATAGAATTTAAATATCCTGCCCAACATCATGCAGTTGATGAGAATCATAGCTGATACTTAATGCCTTGTCTCTGACTCAAAGTCTAGCACTTATTCCAATTTACATGCCACCTCTTCAAAGTACCTTTGAATAAATACCTCAAGAAATTACTGTAGGCTTCAAATACCTTCAACCAAGAACAATTTTAATTAACTTTCCATGATTCATAACATTAAAACAATTAAGCAACACATATTTGAATGCGTCTAGATTTTCATTGAAGAAAATCTAGCTTTTAGATCATTAAAACATAACTAGCTTAATAATAACCATCTTGTGATAACTGGTTACAATTAGGAATGAGTTAATGAACTGACATTCTAGTATAAGCAAAATTTCCTAAATTATAGTTTCAAGTTTTAACAAAATCTCCAATGAGGATTATAGATATCCCCCTTAATATGTAAATTCATATGGATTTCAAAAGAAACTTGCTCCATATGTTTTTTTGATTCATTAACACTTAACTCATTAGAACGGTTTGTGAGGACTATTTTATGAACAGGAAGAAATCAAAACCTTTATGTTAGTCCTTTAAATCCTTTCTCCTTTAATCCTAGAAAATATGTGTTTCCAGAGCCAAATCTAATAAACATGAGTATAGAAAGATTCAAATTTGGATCTAAACTAAGGATTTGAGAATCTCAAGTGAATTCTCAACTTGGCAAAATAGCTCATCTTTAGTTTCAATAGCAATCTTCTTATCAAATCAGACATTGCCCTCTTTCCCCCCACAGACACTTAATAGCCAATTGGAAAGAATGTAAATAAAATTGGCTGTCCACCTGCAGCCAAAAAGATCCCATTTCCTAGAGTAAACCTTGCCAAAACGGCTTCACTTTCAGAACAGAAGACTCCAAGTTTTTGCATCTGTCTCTTTCGACTCCGCACTCAAAAGTCAATCCAGATGCCTGTGGATTGGAGGAGAAAAGCTGCCGGCAGGTAAACTATTTTGGCTTCAGATAGGATTTCACAGGGGGATTTCCTTGAATAAAGGCTCTCTCTTGTAAAAGTTCACAGGAGGACCTTTTCAGTAAAATCAAATTAGGGGAAAAGTCAGTGTTGACATGCCGACTAGCCACCAGATGGCAGCAATGTGTTTTTGTGAATGATGCAGTTCTATGTGCTAGTTTGCTAACATTTCACATATTCATAAGAGAACAATGGTTAATTTTCTAAGTAGGTCAGAAGTGTTTCTAATAAATTTAGTTCTTCTCCCCATGTTTGCTCATAGGTCACTCTAAGTTATCAACTTTTGTGTATGTGCCCTTTGACATCTCCCATCTCTCGACACAGGTCTTCACATGTACATACCCATTAACTACAGTAGAGGTTTGTTTTGATAGCTCAGAAAATGCCTTGGCTTGAAACAATTGTTTTCCTGTCTAATGGAACTGTGTGGTGTAGTTGTCAAAAGACAAGTAGTTCACATGATTACTTGCCACTCTTCAAAGTACCTCTGAATAAATACTTCAAGAAATTACTGTAAATTTATCTAAGTAAAAATAAGTGGTTGTTCTTTTTTTAAATTTTTTTTATAGATAATTATATATGGAGTCATTAAGAAAGGTATCCCTTAAATATCAGGAAGAACATTAAAAATTGGCTCTTGTTAAAGCTCAAGCCCTTCTTTGCATTCTACCTCACTTTATATTAATGATATAAGAGGTTCAAAAAAAACCTCTGGTTGGATGCCCATAGCTGAGTTTCTGGGAATATTGAAAGTACACTATGATTTGAATATAATATGGTGGAAAGAACACTGGTTCTGGAGCTTGAGAACCTGGGTCCAAAACTACCTCTGCCATTTAAAGCCTCTGTGATCCCTAGGCAAATTACTTAGTTTATATCAGCTTCCTCTTCTGCAAAATGGCTTCTAAGATCTACTTAGGATCCTAAGTACTGGAAATCAAAAGAAGATAAAGTTTCATTAATTCTTAAGTGACTTGGGACTAGAATTAAGTGGGAGAGGTAGTATAACTCTTATTTCTTAAGTGAGACCTTAGAATTCACCACATCTGTGTTTTTCTCTCCTTTTTAAAGCAGTCTGTATAAATGGCTATATTTTGGCACGCTGAATTGTTGCAATTGTATATGGATACCCAGGGAGTCAGGGTTTGGGGCATTTCTTCTATCACTGCTAATGGGATGTAAGGTCAATTGCTGGTAAAATTGCTAGCGCCAAGAAGTTAACAGCCCTCTATCGTAAAGAAATCCAACAGAACCCCTGCATTGTTTGTACTTGCCTGAGCTCAAGTCAACAACATACTGATTTGTGATGTGAAAACAGTTCAAGTCTCCTCAGTCCATCTATTTCATTCTAACATCTGGGCAGTTCTTTGTCTATCAGAGGTCACATTTCAATTTCCTCTTTTGCAAAGACTAAGCATCAAACCTTCAAATACCTAGAATACTCAAGTGGCTGCTATCATTCCACCCCCTTGTCTGTCACCTTTCTCACCTCCACATTTTCAAGAGCATATTTAGTCAATAAAATGGCAGGGACTCCTAATAGCATTCTGGCAAGTGCTTTACAAGTACTAGCATCTTCCTTTCATCTTAGAGTTAGAGCTTTTCTGCATTCCAGCCTTTGTTTATATGTGTGCCTGTTCTGTTGTTTTCCTCTTACTGCTTTAAGTCCTGCACTGAGATTTTAGAGTTCTATTCACCACTGCTCCCTGATTTCTCCCCTGTTCAGTGATTTGTAGCATATAAACACACTGAGTATATTCTCCTTCTCTTTCCTTCAAATCCACTTTCATTACTTTACATTTCTAAAACTGAATAGCTTCAGACATGTATCTTTCAGTGATTCTTCTCCATCAAAAAATGATTTTATCTTATTTCATTCCTATGTACAAGGAATAAATGCAATACTGATTATTGGTTCTAATTATTTAAAAAGTTGCAAACCTTAAATATTATTTTCCCCTCTCTCTTTTTTGTTTCTGAAGAAAACTTTTTCATCATAAAAAGCACATTAGGTTATGAAATAGATAACATAAATATATGAAGCATATTTGTTAAACAAACATGAAGTTATCATACATCTTGAAGATGAGCATGTAGAATGGATACCCTTGCCTACTATGGGGGGAAAAAACAAAAACAGCAACAAAACTGTTCAAAGAACATGCCCTGTAGGTAGCCCCTGGACATCATCAACTTTTTTATTTTAAATGGCAGCTTTGTGTATTTAAGTTAGTATAAACACACACACACACACACACACACACACACACACAAATCACTAGTTCATTTTGTAGTCAAGTTCTAACAACTAGAAGAAACAAAAGGAAAAAGAAAAAAGGATAGGGAAGAAAAGAAAAGGAAAAGATTGTATACTTCTCTCTTCTAGGAAAGTAGGATATTATGAAACTTCTAACTCTATAGATAGGAACTGTTTAAAAAACCCAATAATTATAAAATAAGCAGAGTTATTTTTTAAAAATTTTATCTCATTTGACCATAACTGAAAGATGGCTAATATTGCTATTCCTATTTTATAGCTGAAGAAATGATGACAAATAGAGTTTACCAACTTGCCTGGGTACAAAGAGCTAATAAGTGTGTGAAATTGGATTTGAACTCCATGCTATCTAACTCTAGACCCAGTCTCTAGATCCACTGAGTCTCCAAGCAACAGATGTAATTATTATCTGCTCAGAAAAGTTAAATAATGAGCTAAGCTACTGATAAGAGGAAACATGCGCACCTTTTAACTATCTTAGAAAATTGAGGAGCTTGTTTATGTCTATTAGCATCATTTAAGAACTAAGGGAAATAAAAAGAGTATTTTCTTAGTAAAGTAGAGGTAAGATTATTCACTGATAC
Source organism: Antechinus flavipes (assembly GCF_016432865.1). NCBI lineage: Eukaryota > Metazoa > Chordata > Mammalia > Dasyuromorphia > Dasyuridae > Antechinus > Antechinus flavipes. The sequence continues at coordinate 370,860,145 of NC_067400.1, read as the reverse complement.
TTGCATTGTCAGTCTCCATTACATCAAATTAATCTCCTTTTGCTAGCATTTCTGAAATGCAATTAAAGCAATGCAATAATATATCTTTTAGAGATTAATGAAATGATGAAATTATTTATATGGAAGCCTTCCTATGTACTAATGGTGCTCCTCCCAAATTACTCAGAGGACCTAAAGGAAACTTGCACAACCTCAATATTTTTCTGGTTACTACTAATATTTTAAAGAAAAACTTTATGCAGTATTTCATTTCATACCTTTAGATTTTCCAATTCAACTTCCAAAAGGGCTTTATTCTCCTGTCCAAAAAAAAAAAAACTGAGCCTGAAATATAGGTGTAGAGTCACCAGATGGCAGCGGCACTTCAGTCAGGTGGTCAAAAATGCAAGACATTCAATTCAATTTAATTTAACAAACATTTATTCAAAATATTAACATTTTGTATCAGACTGTGCTAGGCACTAGAGAAATAAAGACAAAACTAAAATTGTCTTTGTCTTTGAGGCAAAGATGTTCTTCTGGAGGGAATGCTTTTTTGCTGCTGCTGTAGTTTCGCTCTCTTTTTTTTTTTTTTTAACAAAAGAACAGATGAGAATTTCTGCTCTAGCTCCCATGATTTTATTACTACAGATTTTCCACATCTTTTTTTAAAACATAAGTATAGATATGAGTACAATTGAATCTATTCTTAAATTGTTAGTTCTAAGATGAAATTTTGAGGGAGAGGAGTCAAAGACGTCATTGGAAAAAAAAAAAAAGAATCACTAAACACAGTCAGAAGACAAAAACTCAAATCTTGTCCCTGCTATTTAGTACCTGTATGATATTGTGCAAGTCACTTCTGCTTTGGTTTCTTCATCTATAAAAAAGACTGGGGGTGAGGGGGTGATCTCTAAAGTGCACTCAATTCTAAATTTATGATCCTATGAAATACATGCTTAGGGTACAATTTGACACCTTTTTCACTAACACATAATTTTTTCTCCCTCTATTACATCTGAATCTTATATTAAAAAAACAACAACATCTTGATGACTCAGTGTCAAAGCAACTGGATTATTTCTCCCCCATTACCAGTATCTTGACTGCCTCACATTCAAGTTGTGATTTCTCTTCACTATTGACTAGGTGATTGGAATAGTCATATTTTTCATGTCTCTTCCTCTCAGAATTTCTTTCCTTCACATATGATTGAAATTAAAGGTCATGACAAAGTGGAACAATAAAATGAAAGAGACTCAGAAAAACTCAAAGGGTTCAAATTCTGACTCCTCATCTTTACTAAGTTTGTGACTTTGGGTACCACACTGCTCATCTCTGAGTTTCAATTTTCTCACATTGGTAGGTCTGGATAAATTTAGTTCTAAGTCCCTTCCATTTCCTACATTTGGTGATAATTTTTATTTATATAAAATAACACTTATACACTAAAATCAGTATATTGGTTGTTCCTTAGTCAGAAGGAATCAATGCTCTACTACCTGAGCATAAGAATGAAGTAGACACCTCTTTTTTTCTTTCTAATTGCCAAAGTATTTGATTTTCTATACAATTATAAATAATATATAATATTAAAACAGATATTATTTATAGCACATATATGTTATACACATACATATATGTACATATATATAATATTTCTTGGTAGTTGATAGACTTTATTTGTTTTTTTAATAATACCTTGAGAGTACATCTTCAATATATCTTCAGTTAATAAACTTTCTTAAAGAGGTAATACCCCTTACTCAAAATAGATTGTTTTAAATAAAGTTTTTGGACACAGAATTATCATGTTTTCATATGTTTTTGGAAAAATTCTGTATGAATATATTTGCCCTGTGTATGTGTGTCTTTGTGTGTACCCACATGTAGAAGTGTGGGCTATATTCTTCAGATCCAAAGGATATTTTGAATTCTATTTCTGGAAATTTCCTGGGGAGGAAAAAACTTGAGTTGTTTTTGTCCTTTATTTTTTAAGAGAATCAATGACATCATGGGTGATATCTTGATCTGTGGGTGAATTAGATTTAAACGAGGCAGAATTGCACAAAGTCATCAACCTCTCTCTTGCTGAGCCACAGAAGTCCAGTAGTAGGACAAAAGCCAAGACAGCTAGTGATGGTGGAGAATGTAGTGGATGATGTTAGCATCTTCAGTACTTGACCAAACTTTTAAGCGCTTTACAGAGCCTTCTTCAGTTGCCTTCATGTCCATTGGAACAAATTGTTCTTATCTGTCCATCCCACCAGAAAAAGTTTTTACATCTTTGAGATAGACATCCTCCTCACAAAATGGTTTCGAAGCCTGTGGGTGAGTCTTCACTTGGTTTAGCCTGTCTGCTGAGACAGTTTAACAGTGTGTTGCCATTGTGCATGCTGCAGGTTTTTGGAGCTACAAATAAGAGTGGGGTGAAAGTGGACACCAAAGGTGGATAAGCAGCTCTGTAGAGTATTCAGGGGAGGACTATCAACCTCTGGTACGAGGGCTTGCCAAGCCCATGTTAGGGCTAAAAACAATAGTGATATTTGTTTAAAGGGAAGTAATAATATCACTTATGTAGAACTCAGAATCTTTAACTATAGTAGCTGTAAAATTCAGACACTCGAGAACAGAAAAGGATCCCTTCTTCCCTGATGCCATATGATGTCTCTTGTGAAATCCCACCAAAAACTCCTTCCCAATTGTTGTGGGGCAGATTTTTGGCTACAGCATAGACACTGATTGCACCTCTTAGATAAGTAAGAAGTCACCACTATGTAATCTTTCTCATAAGATAGAAGCCTCTAGACCTTGTCATCTGACCCAACATTGGGTCAGACCTCTGGGATTTCTTACTTGTACCTATAGCTGGCCCCTCCTGGTAAGCAGACACTGTGATATTCTCTCCTACAATTTACCCATAGGCCCTCCAGGCCTTTCCATCCATCCTTCACCTAACTGCTCTAGTGTATTCTCTCTTCTACACTATAGTATAACAGAATTGTCTGACTTTTATTTCTAATGATAGCACAGGGTTTAGCACGTGGTAATCACTTAATAAATACTTTTCTGTTCCATTTTTAAAAGTACTTTCATATATATATATATTATATATATATATGTATATATATATAATATATATATATGTTGACTACTTTTCTCTTGAAAATTATTCTGTGAGGTAGCAATTCTTTATTCTACAAATGATAAGTGAGAAATAACAAGGCAAAGCATGGCACTATACACATTTAAGACTAGAGTCAGAACCAGAAATAGGGCATACCCAAAAGGAATTGAATCCAGAGTAGAAAAATTAGAGACTCCTCACCTCACCTTCCCCGGGTATTTTTTCTATGTGCAGTTTTTCTTTCCTTTTCTTTCCTTCCTTCACTGCACTCACAGTGAACCTTTCTTGTGCCCAGTTCTAAACTCCAGAATTCAGGCTGCCTTATTCGTGAGCATGATAATAACGTACAACCCCTTCCTCATTAGATATTTCTTCTTTTAAGATTTTAAAAAATAGTCCTAATCTTGATTTAAAACTCAAATCTCCTAGAAGATTGTACAATATTCTTTACACTTGATCATGTTGAATAAAACATGATAAATCAATAAAAAGATTTGAACCACATAGAAGAGTGAAAAAATCACACCTGGATTAATTATTGATATTTCTTTATTCTATTTTACCTTCATGTTTTCTCAAAAACTATGATTCTCTAAAGCAAAGCCAAATCTACATACTTAAATGAAATGCCACAATAAATATGAAAATTCATTATTTGCATTTACCCCAACTTTATATATTAAAGAAAGAGAAAAAAAATAGTAAAAACTTAGGTTCCTTTTAAATTTCCACTTCTAAGTAAAGGAAATGGATAAAACTATATCACTAATAGTTTTTTCTTTTTATTTGAATAATGATTTCCCAGGTGTTTGTTACTAAATTACTTATAGTTAATAAACTTAGATACTTCTCAAAATATGAAATGAAAATAAATACACATCTGATCCAGCTATCAAATTATGTTTACAGGTATACCTATCAATGGCAGGTATAATTTTAGTATACATTAGACTCATCACATTCTATGTAAGGTACAAAAGAAATGATAAATATGTAGAAAATAAATCTATTCATGGAGTTGTGAAGTTATTCCGTAGTTTAGGTCCTAAAGAGTTAGCTGAGGAGCTACAATCTTAAACAATTTATTAAAATTCAGACTTGAACTGGGCTTGAACCCAAGTTTTTCTGGTTCTAAGACTTACTCTTTATCATACCATGCCATACTCTCTTTTGTACATTGTGTACATACAATTAAAATACATACATCCATATAAATGAGGAGGGAGGAAGTTAGGAAGGAAAAGAGGAAAAGAGAAAGAGAGACAAATAGAGACAGAGAGATAGAGAGAAGATAGTAAGTGCTACAGTATTTGGAGTCCTGGAACTAGAGTAAGGAAAACTTGACTTCAGACCTACCCTCATACATAAGAAGCTTTAATTTCTTTCAATCTCAATTTTCTCTCCTACAAAAATAATATCTACTTCCCACTGTTGTCATAAGTCTATAATAATATTTGTAAAGCATATTGCAAACCTCTTAAAGTGTTATATAAATAGCAGTTTTTATGAAATTAATCATTATGAAGACAGAGCAACAATTCTCAAAAATTAGCAATAAATTAAGCTTCAAGTATCATATGACAATTCCCAGTTTTATTTTTCTTCTTATTATTAATTACTTATGGACCTAGAGGTTACATTTCTACAACTGAAATGATGATGACTTCAGTCTTCTACTTTAATAGTAACCTTCTATCCAATTTTGAGTAAATCTAACCAGAGAGATACTGTGGTAGTGTCCTCAGAGCTGCCCACTGAATCAGGTTTCTTCTAAGACCCAGCTTAAGTACTACTTACTGAGGGAAACCTTTCTTAGTCACCCACCCTCCTTCCCCCTATCTATTAATGCTTTCTATTCAAAGGTTACCTTATATTTTTGTATTTGATTTAAATGCTTTATATAACCTATACATAAGTAAGGGGCTGGTGGGTTAGGGATCCTGTTGTTCTGTATAGGTTACATACATCCAGGTAACTCCACATAAATGATTCTCTTAAAGAAACAAGAATAGATATCACCAACATATCCTTCCTTAACCCTTCCTTTTTCAAGGGAAGGCCTTGATACCTGCTAGGAAGGGAAGCAAGGAGTTTGGAGCCAGAGACTGGCCACTAAATGGTAAGCATCCTAGATCCAATTTGAATCCAGATCCTCCTGACTATATGGTCAGTGCTTTAGCCAATGTCCCACTTAGCGGCCTAAAGGCAGTGATAGCACAAGTGTGGGGCAAGAAGGTGAGATAACCGCTTAGGAAAAGGCTGCTTAGCTTTTGACTCACGTATTTCAGACATTCAGACTATTTTCACTGCCCAGGACAAAGATTTTATAATTGCTACATATGCTTCCCTGTATTTTTATGCCAGAGTCAGAAAGCACGATGATTTCAGGAATTTTTTTTTTTTTTTGGAAAGTCAAATTCTATAATCATTTCTAAGTGAGAACTAGGGGATAGAATATTCATTTACCTTTGAGACTTACATTAGCCATTGTTCCTTTTGCTTTATGTCCTAATTCATAGTTGTAATTCTCTTCCAGAGAAATCTAAAATGCGTAATTATATCAGGATAGAAGAGTGAAGAAGGTGATAGGGGTAGTACTTCAGTTTCAGATACAGCCTGACAATACTGCCATCCCTTAACATGGTTTTATTTAGTTATTACAACTGTCTCTCTGTAAATGACATTCAGGATTATTTAAGATTATGTTGTAATCCTTTTAATCCTCAGTGCTTTAAATTTCAGGCTAAACAACAAAGAGCAAACTAGCACTTAGCAAGAATGTTTAAAGCATGTGATTCAAACACAAATCTTTTTATACACCCCTCCTCTGATGAAAACCTAGTGTATCACATTTGTTAACCAGGCAAACTGGTTCAGTACTTCACTGCAAATCACTCTGTTGCTAAATGGGGTCTCTGACATCTTTAAACATGCCATAGTTCTTGTTGGTCATAACAAAAGCAGAATTAAACAAACAAAAAGTAAAAAAAAAAAAAATTAGCTAAGAAATTAACTTGCCCTTTATAGCCATGAAGTCTGTCACATACAACTCAGATACACAAATACAGACCTGAAAAGGAAAAATTACTGCAAATCTTTCAATCTTCATTTCCCTTTTTTATTAGCCTCTTTTCTTATATACTCTCTTCTCCAAGAAGCTTCTTGTAACTCCTTTGTTGGAATCCTTACTAACTGCTAACTAATTAGAGTTGATCTAATCTTACAAGAAGATGTTTTGGGCAGAACCTGAAACAAGGTACTAAGTAGAACTAAGTTCAATGAGTTCACACCTCCCTTGAAGCTCGTTGGGCCAGAGAGCACTATGGGAGAAAACCCATAATCCCTCTCTCTCGTATCCCACAATTCCTCCCTCTTGGATAAAAGAAACAGACAGAAGCTCTCGGTCAGATTTCAGTAGAGTTACGCCAGAAGCCCTCTCTCCGAGGCAAGGCAGAATATTTTCCACTTGGCTGGCTGGTGGCAGAAGTGCTCTGGAGAGAGGAAGACGCTACAAGTTGAGATTTCACCGGAATGACATGAAGACTGGAGCTGGCTGGAGGCTGAAGACAGCAGAGGCAGAGGCTGAAGGACCAGACCTTTGGATTTGGTGACATTCGGAGAGAGCTCTTGGAACCAAGCAGAGAGATAGGCCTCTAAGCTAACCGGGCTATATTGGAAATAATAAAAGATCTGAACTTTTATCACCTGGCTGCGTTTTGAGAAGAAAAAGATCACAACATTTTGGCGCCCAACGTGGGGCAAACAGATTCCCTCAGTGGATTTCAGTGGAAAAGCTCCGATCCGGATTCAAGTGGAAAAGCTCCGATCCTGATTCAAGTGGAAAAGCCTCTGATCCTGATCCAGTGGAAAAGACTCTTCAACCCAGAAATTAGGGTGAGTGCAACAAAGAAATTTTGTTAGAAGAGTTAAAGTAGAATTTCAGCTAAGATGGGACAGATATTTAGAAAACAGCCTGTTTCTGTTCAAGGAAAATGTTTAGAGAGCATTGTCAAAATTATGGAAAGCCAAGGTTTAATTATAAGTTTACAGCAAATCACTGAATTTTTACAAACTGTAAAGGACATATGTCCTTGTTTCTCTCTTGATAAGGAATTAGATCTAAATGAATGGAAATTGGTTGGAGAGGATCTTTGTCAATTCTATGATAAAAATGGGCCTAACTCAATAATTAATACATATAATGTAATACAATTGGCTATAAGAAGTTATTTAAGTGATAGAATGATGAAAAGGAAAGTACAGGAGGAAGAAATGCCAACTTTACTAGGTGAAAAGGAGGACGAATCAGATGAGAATGGAGTTAATTACAATTCTGAGTATGATACTTCACAGCAGGAGGAATTAGGTGATTCCACATCTCATGACCCTCCCTCCGCAATTAACCCTTCATGGGTGGAACAAGGGGGAGGGAGAGAGACAGAAACACAGTCAGCTTCTCCTGTAAAGCAGAATTTAACAAGATTAGAGAAAGCATTAATTAAGGCAAAAAATGAAGGAGAAGATATATCTGATTTTATAAATGCATATCCTGTGATTGAAGAGCTCAACTCCTCAGGTCAAAAAGAGAGAAAATACACTGCTTTTAATTTGGGAAAAATTAAAGATTTGAAAAAGGGTTGCACTCTTTATGGGGCTACATCATCTTATGTGAAGATGTTACTAGATAATTTGTCTTATGAAATCCTAACCCCGAATGACTGGAAATTCATAACGAAAACTTGTCTAGAACGGGACAAAATTTATTGTGGCTTTCGGAGTTTCATGAATTATGTAGGATTCAAGCCCAACGCAATAGGCAAACAGGAGCTATTGTACAAGTTGCTTTTGACCAACTAGCTGGTGAAGGTCAGTATGCAGAGAGCTCAGAACAGATTTATTATCCCATAACAGTATATGAGCAAATTTCTAAGGCTGCAATAAAAGCCTGGAATTCTCTCCCTGGACAGAAAGATGGAAATAATGCTTTCACAAAAATAGAGCAAGGTCCCAATGAACCTTTTGCAGATTTTGTGGGACGTTTACAAACAGCTGTAATAAGAACCATTGGAGACAATGCAGCAACAGAAATAATGACTAAACTTTTGGCTAAGGAAAATGCCAATGAGGTTTGCAAAAGAATTATATGGGGGCTAGACAAAGATGCTCCTTTAGAAGAAATCATAAGACGCTGTGCCACAGTGGGCACAAATGCTTATTATGCCCAGACTATGATGAACATGGAAAGACAAGGTCCTTCTTGGCAGAGGAATTCTAGAGAAACTCGTCGATGTTTTCAGTGCAGAAAAATTGGACATTTGAGAGCTCATTGTAGATATGGAGATAGAGTGAGAAGACAGGGTGAGAGAAAACCCAAAACCCCATGTCCACAGGCCTTTTAAGACAACAAGACAATATCCAATGCAAACAGCTCCAATGTAATTACCAGATGATGAGGAGAAATCCCAAAAGTGGTAAATAGAAGAGAATTAGATAGGTTAAGTGCTTGGGGAAGAGGATCTGCTTATATTTCCACAGATGAAGAAAGAATCAGATGGCTGACAATGAGACTGTCAAAAGGATTCTTAAAATCTTCAGAAATCATTGGGTTCCCTGAGATGAAAAATTGTTGATGAGACTTTTTGCAGTACTTCAGAGCTTACAGGAATTATTAGATTCCTGGCACATGAACTAATGGACAATGGATTCCTTATGGACTATTTCTAGGACTTATGGACATTTGTAAATTTTCAGGTCGATTTATGTTGTTACATTACTACTAGCCTGTGTTATATTACTATGTGCTTATGTATTTTAAGCAATTGCAAGAATCATTGGATTTCTTGAGATGAAAGATTGTTGATGAGACTTTTGCAGTAGTTAAATTTTCATGTTGATTCATGTTATTTGTTACATTACCACTAGCCTGTGTTATATTGCTGTATGCTTTTGTAAATTATGTATAATGCCTCCCATATTGATGGATTTATGTATACCATGTATATCTGTTACAAAGTTCTGGCCCATATTGATGGATTTATGTGTACCCCTTCAGAAACCCCCTATGTTTTAAAACAAAAGAAAGAGGGAGATGTTGGAATCCTTACTAACTGCTAACTAATTAGAGTTGATCTAATCTTACAAGAAGATGTTTTGGGCAGAACCTGAAACAAGGTACTAAGTAGAACTAAGTTCAATGAGTTCACACCTCCCTTGAAGCTCGTTGGGCCAGAGAGCACTATGGGAGAAAACCCATAATCCCTCTCTCTCGTATCCCACAATTCCTCCCTCTTGGATAAAAGAAACAGACAGAAGCTCTCGGTCAGATTTCAGTAGAGTTACGCCAGAAGCCCTCTCTCCGAGGCAAGGCAGAATATTTTCCACTTGGCTGGCTGGTGGCAGAAGTGCTCTGGAGAGAGGAAGACGCTACAAGTTGAGATTTCACCGGAATGACATGAAGACTGGAGCTGGCTGGAGGCTGAAGACAGCAGAGGCAGAGGCTGAAGGACCAGACCTTTGGATTTGGTGACATTCGGAGAGAGCTCTTGGAACCAAGCAGAGAGATAGGCCTCTAAGCTAACCGGGCTATATTGGAAATAATAAAAGATCTGAACTTTTATCACCTGGCTGCGTTTTGAGAAGAAAAAGCTCACCAACACTCCTTCCTTTTCTTTCTTTCAGAAAAAAGTGATAACTCTCTTCTCAAATAGAACTTTAACTGGCTCTTTCAAACTGTCATGTTTTATCTTCTGTCATACTTTCTGTAAAGGTAATTTTTATCTCTGTGAAGTCAGAGGCCACACTATTTTTAACCTTTGTATCTGCAAAATCTTAGATAGTACAATACCATACATATAATAGTTCCTCAAAATATATTTGTTAAATTGAATTTAATAATCATATTCTATTTTGTATTGCAACTATTTGTTCATATGCATTTCCTTTTCTATTAAAATGTAAGCTCCTTGAGGGCAAAAATTATTGTTGCTCCTACAATGTCTACTAAACTATCTTAGACATCATGGGCATTAAATAAATGTTTGTGGAATTAAATTTATCAGATATATAGAACCTATTGCTGAACTACTTAAACATTTTTGACAAATTTTCCATTTCTGTGTGAAATAATATCAGTAAAGAAGAATCATTTTTTGCTCGTTGATAAGCTATAGGATTCTCTGAAATCAGCCCTGTGGATATCAATATGATTTATTCAGGATTGTTCAATGGCTATACATTAATACTTAATTAATGTTAGCGCTCTTGCACTACTCCCTACTATTTTAAGAAATATCAAATGCACATTTAGACTTTGATGGAACTTTGATGGTAAAGGAAACAGAAGACTAAATGCTTACTCTTTGAAGATAAACTAGGAATATATAAATTCATGTGACCCAACAATATATGCAAATGCAGGAAATGCCTTAGCTTAGTATAGCACATGGGCGCTCCAGAGTTTTTCAAGCACATCTTACACAGACAATGATTTTTCCTATTAATTTCCTGTTCCATTTCCCTACATTCACTCTAATTACGGTGGTATATAATTGGTAATCCATCTGCTTTTTCAAGATAGATTTCTAAATTTAAAATTACTTCTAATTTTGCTTCTTTGATTTTTCTTGAACCAAAAATCTCAATAGTCATTTGCTATCTGTAATCTATAATTCATAGCCTCAGATTGAACACCAAGTCTAATTCAAACTTGGAATTCTAAAGCTATTTCTAATGTCACATATCAGCTGAAGTCATCATGGTCTTATTTCAGCCAGGAACAAACACTTTATTATTCTGTAGGTAATGAAATCCATGGGCGCAGGCACACACACACATACACACACACATACTCACACACATACTCTCACACACACACATTCAAAACATTCAACAATGCTTTAATACATGTTTTTGAGATATAATCATGTTTATTCTGATCATTTGAGGGAGGCCAGCTAATGTATCTAATCAAATATTGATGCAAGTCATCTAGATTTAGCTCTCTGGCAAATCCTTCTAGATCCTTTTTTTTTTCCCTAGTTAACAGAACTACGAATGCTATTTATAATGCTACATCAATAGATGGGTATTACAGACTTTTATTTAATCTATTGTATTCATGTGTTTTCAACATCAGAAAAAAATGAAGTGATTCACCTCAATAAAACATTTAAATATTTTATAAAATTTATATTGAATAGAACTAGAACTCTGACATTTGCAAAAAATACTTTTTGCTTAGGGTTTTTTTTTAAGGCTATAACATATGGCCATTGTGTCCATTCATTAATTTGTTCAACAAACTTTAACTAAGAACTTATTAAATGTAAGACATTACGCTAGGTACTCTGCAGGATATAAAGTTAAATAAACCAACAGGCATTTATTAAGACCTTGTTCCTATCCTCAATAAATTTACAATATAGTAATACAGATAAAAAAATAAATATAAACTAAATGAAAGAAGAAAAATATATTTCTTATTCTGTTTTTTAAGCTTTCTTCCCCCCAAAATTAACAAGAGTGAGAACATATAATTTATCATAGATTCTAACAGAATTCAGAGTACATGTTTTTTAAGTCTAAATTTGTTATACCTTACTGCCATAATAAGGGAGAATTGATCTAATTTTTAAGTAGCTACATATAGATAAGTTGATAAAAGAGGGACAAAGTAACAATTAAAATAAGAACAAAGATGTTTCTTGTGAATGAAAAAGAGTAGAGTGTCAGATCTGCACAGGGTAGAAAAATGCAAAGCTTTTTCTTTGCTATATTCTTTAGTAGATAACATTCTTTATTTACCCCAATACACTCCAACATATCTATAATCACATCTAGAAATAAAGAACTTAAAAGTCATATATGTTCTCTCATGCTTCATAATTCTTGCTGGACTTTTAAAAAATTTATTCTACATACTGGAAGCCTTTCTCTAATTCTCCACAAAGACTTATCCCAGTGTCTTATCTTGCTTGGTATAAGTTTGACTCTGGATTTTAGAAGGCTATCCTCCTCAGGAGTGCAAATACTGCCAGATTCCACAAATGAAGAGCTTCAAATCCATCTCTAGTAATATCCATGTTGACTTTTCTAGAATCAACCTATCTAAGTACACAGAGAACTCATTATCAGAAGTCTGGCCATTTGGTGATGAATTATTTGGCCATGACAATCAGTTTCCTCATATAGAGATAACAAAATGCCTAATTGTAGCATACCTTACATTTGTAAATCACACAATCTTTCCACTTTAAAGTATGACTATTAATTTAACAACAATTGGCATTTATTATACTCCTAAATGTAAAAAAGTACTAAACTAGGTGTATATTATATAAAAACAAAATGAAAAATAGATGCTGTTCTTTCTCAAAGAAATGACTACATTTTACTTGGAGGTAGAGATGAAAGTTAAGAGGATATAATATTCATATAGATAAATAAGAAAAAAAGTAATTGGAAGAAGGACACAATATTTTCAAATAGTAAATCAGCAAATATTTATTTAGTGCCCTACACCATCTTAAATACTAAGGATACCATTTATGGACTATTTAGGTAAATGACAAGTTCTTGGATACTTAAAATTAAAATAAATCACACATAATGATGAGATGAAGAGTGATACTTTTTTGGATGAGGGCAATCATATCTTAGGTTCATCAATTATTCCATTCCAAGAGTCTAATTATATGTAAACCTTTGTAATTTAGAATTTTATTTTTTCAAGCGATTAAGTTTGGATACTGCACACACACACACATACACACACAAATATATATATAAATATATTCCATGTAAACAAAGTTGCTTGTTTTCTGTTAAATGCAATTTTCTCAAATATAGAATTAAGCTCCTTTATGAATTCTGGTCCCTTTTTATCTTACCATCTCCCACCAGTGAACATACTGAGGAAATCACAAGCATAAATAGCAATTTAGCAAAACAAAACAACAACAAGGTAACCATACACAGTTGGAACTCAACTTATGCAAGCTTCTTGGGAACTTTCTATTTATTAAGGCTCTTTAGGTCAAGAATTCTAGGCATAAACCCAAAACAATTACCTGCCAACTTACAAAAACCAATTGAATACACACAGAACATTAATCAACAAATCAACACATCCTTAGTGTTTTGATAGGATTCAGTCACCAGAGCTTTTATTCATTAAAAAGCCCTAAAAATGGAAGTAACAACAATAAAAGATGATCTTTACTCAATTAATTCATAGCTACTAAAACTTTTAAACAGAAGTAACTAGTAATTGACTCAAAAAGAATTCATATTCATAAAAGGAGACACTAATAAATTGAATATTTACAATATACTTACCTGAAAGACATTTTTTCTGCTTGATTTTTCTTTGGTCCATTCAATTTGTGCTCCACATAAATCCAGACATTCTGGTTTGTGCCCAGTTTTCTATAAACAAAATTAAACATGAATAAAAACTTTTAAAAAACAAGGTGACATTTTAAAGCTCAAGAATTTTCTGTTATTAGTTAAATAGTATAATGTTTTTCCTAGCATCATAATATTCATATGCTAAGATATATGTACATATATCTTATCATGTTTCTAGTAAAAATCCAGTTTTAGGGACCTCAATTTATGTTTATTTTCACAACACATAATTAAGAACAATACTTAAGATGAACTCTGAATTTCCATGCAATAAAAAAAAAAAGATAATTAAAGGAATAGGTGAAATTATGACATGAAAAATGCTACTTTTTCACTAATTCTGATACTTTCCCAGTCTTATACATATTGCTATTGATAACTTTGTTTCAATAATTAGCAGAACTGATAAGTTCTAGAGTTATCTGGTCTAGATATGATGAACTGTGGTCTTATGAAAAATGTTAAGACTACTAAAGAGACTTGTATTAACATTGATCTTTTTAATTCTCTGTTTCCTCATTTGAAATGTTACATCATTACTCCAGCTAGGTGGTACAGTGAAGAGAGAACTGGGTTTTAAGTCAGAAGGACCACTAAAAATGTGGTATTAGAGTTTTATTAGCTGAATGACTGTGGGTAGGTCATTAACCTGTGACAGCCTCAGTTTCCTTCAAGGTAAAATGGGGACAATAAGAACACCTTTGGAATTGTTGTGAGGATTAAATGAGGTATTTGTAAAGCACTTAGCACAGTCCCTATTGCTTAGTAGATGCTATATAAATCTTTGTTCCTTTCCAATTTTAGTTCTGTGATTTTATGAAATTTACCCTTTTTCCCTGATGCAATTAAATAAGTCTTCAAATTCATCAATTATAAAACTAGAAATGTTATATCCTCTCAACAATTCATTTACTCTAAGGAATAATTTGAATCTGTCTCTCTCTCTCCCCTTTCTCTGTCTCTGTCTCTGTCTGTGTCTCTTTCTCTCTCTCTCTCTCTCTCTCTCTCTCTCTCTCTCTCTGCCCTACCACATATAAATATCCTAAACATACACATGTTTTCCTTTAATCAACTTCACTAAAGAAACATAAGGTTGTGTCATTTGAGAAAATAAAAACTATTAGTTTCATTTTTTTGTAAACTAAATCACTAAATTTTCACATATACTGCGTACATGTCATTTAAATGGATGCTATCCAATTATTTATAGTTTTTTATAAAGCTTTTTTAAAACAATAAATAATCATTACTTCATATTTTAACAATTGGATCTTCATATATGATGTTTACTCAGAGTAGATCATATCTCTCTATGATCTTTACTTTCTTAATATGGTCTTATACCTCAAATTTGGAAGTAATGTGGGGAATTATCTAATCCAAAGGAAAGAGATCTAGAGAAGTTTAAAAAAAGGCACTAAATTACACAAATAATAAGTTATAGAATTCAGGATTCATGAATCCAAAGCTAATTTTATTTTAATAAATGCCATAATAGGCATATATCAGGAGCTTGGAACTTTGTGGGCAAAAAAGGGATGTTAGTATATCCTATTGCCAAGAATAACCTTCTATCACATAGAGCAGGTTCCAAGGGAAACAAATGTTTGTAATTATGTGAGGGACTTAGGATTATCTCTGAGAAAGTAGCTTCATTGCTCTTATAAGTTGATGGGCAATTTGGGAGAGTGACCTGGAAACTTATGAGCACAGTAGAAGTTTTGGATTAAATGTTTAGTTTCAGGATCATAGCTATGCATTTGTCACTTAGAAGGAGAGCTGAGAGTGATTAGACATCATTGCAAGTAGGGGCTGGGATCTGGCCTAGTTACTAGTTCCATTTCTTGCCTTCCCACATAACGATGTACCAGCAAGGAACAAGCTATACCTGAAGCCTGAAAATCTGACTCAGTTCAGTATAGACTATCTGATTTGTAAACTTTGGAACTCCCTCTGTTTCCTGTTTCTTTAAACAAACAAATAACAATAAAATAATAGTCACTACACAACTTAGGCCAGATGGTTTATGTGACAGTGTTAAAAAATTACATTTCATTAGGCTATTATATTATGAAATTAAAGAATTGTCCAAATTTATTATAAAAAATTTTTGACTTATTGGTATATAATAATCTTTTAACAATGCTTATTATCATTCTAAAACAGCATAGGAATAATAATAAAACCGCATAATAATAGTTAGCATTTATATAGTATTTACTATATACCAGGCATAAATGCTTTATAATTATAATTATTATACTTATTGTGATCCACACAACAACCTTGAGAGGTAGGTTCTATAATTTAGAGATTTTTTAAAAAGACTCTATCTTTTATATATGAAAGTAGCACTATTGATTCACCACTATAAGTATAAGGATGTGGGCTTTGAGTTGCTTGATTAATCTGAAACATAGATTGTAACAGTGAAACTAATGGAAAGCTAAGGGATAGTAAGGATTTCCTAATGATGCAGCCCTGATCAGTGGTTAGATGTATTTACAATTCTCTAGCCTCATTCTTTATTATGAGTAACACTATGATTTAGGACTGCCTGTACCCAATAGGCAGTATAAATTGGACAAATACAGGGTGAAATTGAGGCAATATAAAAACATAAACTATCAATAAAAACCATAAAAAGAAAGAATTTCTTTTCAATCTGGACTCTGTATAAGAAATATTTCACACCATTGGTAAAAATCTTCTGTGGATAAGGATTCTCATGCTTTATGCCTCAGTCATATCTAGAACTCTCAAACACTCCTAAGGTAAAAATTATAGAATGTGATCTAGACTATTTCTGAATCATTATATCATTACAGACTCTCCTTTTTTGCTGTATTAAGAAAATATACCAAAGTTGGTACCTCTCCCCCAAAGATATCTTTAAGAAAAAGGCATTAACTCAACAAATTTCTCCCCTTGCTGTCTTCCTATGGGTCAGCATATGACTCATGACAGTGGATAATCATTCATCTTTTTCAGCCCCTAAAAAGGGGTATAAAAGGGTCAGTATTTTTCTATTAACAAATAAGGACTATCCAAGGTCAATAATTCTGTAGTTTGTCTTGTAAACATCTGGCTGCAATAATATTTTTTCTTTATCTTTATATAAAAGCTAAATTTTGTCTCCTTGTGTAGTCTTTCATACCAAAGTCAAGATGTGATTCATCTGTATACAGTAACAATTCTAGATTTCTTTAATTACAGGGCTAAATGTCTTATTTGAGGAGCAGCTAGATGATGCAATGGATAGACCACCAGCCCTGAAGTCAGGAGGACCTGAGTTCAAATGTGATCTCAGACACTTAACACGTCCTAGCTGTGTGACCCTGGACAAGTCACTTAACCCTAAATGCCTCAGCCAAAAAAAAAAAAAAAAAGTCTTATTTGATATAGTAAGCAGATCATTGAGTAGTTATATCTGTCAGCTTAGACTATATGATTTTAGCATACATGTGGTAAATATCTTTTATAACTGTAACCTTTAAGGTTGTGCTTAATTTAATTAAACGCTTGTAATCAATAAATAGCAGAATAATATATTCAGTACCATCTCAGTCATAAATACGATTGTGAATGTGTGACTTGAAATAAACAAGATTCTTAAAAAGACTTCATGTTAGTGATTTGATCAAGGATCCCATTCATTCATGCTGAGACTATTTTCATAAACATTTTGTAGAGATGAACAAGTAAATACATAGGTTAACAACTAGGAGAAGCTCATAGCTTCCCAGTTATTTTTTGGGGGGAGGAGGGGTGATGGTAATGAAGGATTAGGGGTTAGGATTCTTTATGTGGTTTCCATTCTTTTGGAAGATTTCCTTTTATGAAATGCATTGTAAATCAATATGTAAAGGCTTTAAGAATTAAGTTATTTCTAATACATATTGCATCTTTGTGCATTTGATTAGGTGAAGCTATTGCTGAGTTATTTTTCAGTCCAATACAACTCTCTGTGACTTAAGTTGGGGTTTTCTTGGCAAGGATACTTGGGGAGCTTGCCAGTTCCTCTCCATAGCATTTTGTAGAAGAGGAAACTTAAACAGAGTTAATTGACTTGCCCAGGGTCATTCAACTAGTAAATGCCTGGGGCCATATTTGTACTCAGGTCTTCCTGACTCTAGACTCAGTGTTCTATCCCTGTAACATGTAGCTGCCATTAAAGTGGTAGAGTCCAAAAATCTTAACTTTAGGTTTCTCTGATAAACCAACAAGCTGATAGAGTACTAAATGAAATGAACCATATCTTTACTGAAATTCTTGCTATAAATAAATCTAGAAGATATGAAGATGATTCTGATAAGTAGAATAATAGCCAACGATTCCATGAAAGCAGCAAATAAAGAAATACCAATAGTTTCATCAACAGAAACTTTTCCCATCATCAATGAGAATGGATTCCTATTTTATTATGAATAGATCTGCTCCATCTAATGAATGTTTGTTCTCCCCTTTCAAGCTTCCTCTATCAATTCTATTGAAAAAAATCAAGGTTGGTTTGTTCTTAAACCAAGCTCCTCAGAAAAACTCTTACAATCATGGCTTATCATTATTGGAAAGTTTCAGCCCTAACTAGCAACAAACTATCTGTTATCTAAGGGTCAAAGAGGCTTACAACCAGAATATTGGTCATTATATTTTTAATGTTTTTGGTTTTATATTTGACCAATGTATTTGGTCATCCATGAAACACAGTATAGAATTTCATCCAGTGCAGTATGGCCCTTTCCACTTCTTCAAAGAACCACAGAATGGCAAAAAAAAAAAAAAAAAAAAAAAAAAAAAAAAAAAAAAAAAAACCTTGCAAATTATGCTGAAAGTCACAGTTCTTAGTCCAGCTATAAACACTGATTTCTGTATTGTTATTCTTAATGTGAAACCTTTGTCCAATGACCAATAGATTGATAGGTGAGTAAAGGAAGTGAACCACATACTTATACAAATTCTCCCTCTAAATGAACTGGAACACTTAAATTTCTTTTGGCTATATTAGGCAGTTTGATAAAACTAGCTCCTTTAATCCTTTAATTTGCCACTCATGAGAATTTTTGAGATGTGAAAGGAATGGCAAATCAGATTCCCCTGCTTTTGGAAGAGCAAAGAATGGAAGTTGATCTCACAAATATAATAAAAATTATCATTTTATGGGATACCCAGGCTATGATCACTTTATTCTTAGCACCACCCTTCAATATCCTGATTTTTCTATTTCCTTGTTAGCAAATTGCTTGCATATGCTTCTCTTCTAATTGAAGAATCCCTTGCCTGAACCATCTCCCCTTTCTAACTCTCTGAACTTTTTTACTAGAGGGTTTACTACTTTATGGGTGCCCTCCTTATTCTTTCTTTAAATCCCCTTTCATGTACTATTTTTTCCACTAGAATGTAACCTCCCTTAAGGGTTTGCTTCCATTTGTAGCATGAGGAATTAGTATAGAACTTAACACATAATGAGGACTTGATAAATAATCTATCCATAATAATAAAAACACTAACACTAGAATCACTACTGCTACAATTACTATTATTGCTGCTGCTGCAAGTGCTGCTGCTGCTGCAAGTGCTGCTGCTGCTGCTGCTGCTGCTGCTACTACTACTACTACTACTACTACTACTACTACTACTATTATAAGCTTATATTTATATAATGCTCATTTTATGCTTTCTGGGCATGTCATGTACTGATGTATGCAAAAGTCCTTTAGAAGAAATGGAGCAATCCTCATAGACAGCATAGGGTTATTATCTCAGAAATGCTCAAATCCAAAGCAAATGGCTCAACATCACAGTAAGGTTGTATTCCAATCACTGATGTTGAAGAGAACAAAGTTGCTTAATTCTATGAAAATTTACAGCATCCCCTATATTATGGAGAAAAAAGATGACATAGGGGATTGGAATGCTAAAATAGGGAATCAAAAGATAATTGGGATAATAGGCAAGTTTAGCCTAGGAGTATAAAATGAAGCAAAGCAAAGTCTGATATAATTTTATCAAATTAACTCACTGTTCATAGCAAACACTCTGTTTCAGCAACTCAAAAAGAAATCACATGGAAATCATCAAATGGTCATTACTGCAATCAGAATGATTATGTATTTTGCATTCAGAAGTGAAGAAGCTCTGTGCAGTCAGATCAAGACCTAGAGCCTGTGGTTTGGATCATGAGTTTTTAATTGCAAAATTTTAATTTTAATTGAAGAATTAGTAGGAAATTCTTGTAGGAAAAACTGTCATACCATAGAGTTATGACCTAAATAATGTCCCTTTTTTATGTGTGTGTATGTATATATATATATATAAAACTTTCACTGAGGTAATGAAAAGATTTAAGGGATTAGATCTAGTAGATTATACAGGAGGCATCAATCAAAAATAACCCAAAGAAAAAGAAGAGCAACAAAGCAAAATGGCTGTCTCATGAATCTCTACAAATAATTGAGGAAAGAAGAAAAGCAATACGTAAAGAGAAGAGAGAAAGATATACCCAATAGAATTCTAGAGAATGGCCAAGAGTAAGAAGGTTTTCTTAAATTAACTCTGAAAAAAAAAATAGAAGAAAAAAATAAATGCTAAAGACAAGAGATCTGGTAGGGAAAATTGGAGATAACAAGGGAATGTTTTATGCAACAATGGGGATGATAAAAGACCAAAATGTTAAAAACTTCATAAAAGTAGAAGCTATTAAGAATTGTCAAGAATATATAGAACTATATAAGAAAGATCATTGATAATCATAATAGTGTAGCTCTGAATCTATTATCCTACATCTTGGACAGTGAAATCAAGGGGGCATTAGAAAGCCTTACTAACAATATGAATAGTGGAGGTGACAGAATTCTAGCTAAACTATTTAAAATTCTAAAAGATGATGCTGTTAAAAGTACTGTAGTCAATATGTCAGCAAATTTGGAAAATCAGCATTGGCCATTGAATTTGGAAAAGATCAGTTTACATCCTAATCCTTAAGAAGGGCAATGCCAAGGAAGGTTCAAACTATCACACAGTTGTGAATTCCACATACAGCAAAGTAATTCTTAAGATTTTGCAAGGTAGGTATCAGCAATATGTGAATTGAGAATTACCAAAAGTGCAGGAGGGTTAATGAAGAAGCAAAGGGATTAGAGACCAAATTGGCAATTTTAGCTGGATTATGGAGAAAGTAAGGGGTTCCAAACAAATAAACAAACAATGTTAGTTTCATTGACTACAATAAAGACTTGAATTGTGTTGATCACCATAAATTGTACCAACTTCAAAAAATTGATAATACCAGATCATCTTGTTTCCCATGAAACTTATATATGAGTCAAGAAATGATGGTTAGAATTAAATATGTAACAAATAATTGGTTTAACATTAGGAAAGAAGTGTAACAAGGCTTACTTGTCACCTTTTTAATTTAACCTATGCACAAAATACATCAAGCAAAATGCCAGACTGTGAATCAAAAGTTAGAATTGATTGCTGGGAGACATAACCAACAATCTCAGATATGAAGAAGATACCACTCTAATGGCAAAAAGTGAAGAAGAATTAAGAAACCTCTTAAAAAAGGGTGAAAGAGGAGAGTATAAAAGCTGGCATGAAGTTTAAGATAAAATGATAATAACAACAATACTAAGATTGTGGCATCTGGTCCTATTAGTTTCTGGCAAATAGAGGGAGAAAAAAATGGAACAGTGTCAGATTTTATATTCTTATGATCAAAAACTCACTGGAAATGATGACTACAGACATGAAATTAAAAGATAGTCATTGCAAGGAAAGCTATAACAAGTTTATATAGAATAAAAAAAGCAGAGATATCACTTTGCTGATAAAGGTCCTTGATTTTTCCAGTTATACTAGATAGCTGTGAAAGTTGGATTATCAGGAAAGCTTAATGTTGTAGAATTGTCATTTTCAAATTGATGTCCTGAAGAAGACTTTTGGACGATGAAGGGATCAAATCTGTCAATACTCAAAGAAATTATTTCTCTATTCATTGGAATATTGAAGTTGAAGCTTAAATACTTTGGACACATAAGAAGACAGAATTCATTGAAAAGGCTCTGATGCTGGGAAAGATTGAAGATAAAAGGAGAAAAGGATGACAGAAAATGAAATAGAAAGATAATGTCATGGAAATAACAAACATTAATTTGAATAGACTTTGGCAGACCCTGTAGGACAGAAGAGCCTGGCTTACTATGGTCATTGGGATCATAAAGAGTCAGATATGATGATTGACTAAATACTCTATGCCAGGTGCTTTACAATTATGGTTTCATTTAATCCTCACAAGAAATCTGGGAAGTTTTACAGCTGAAGAGATTGAGGCAAAAAGAAGTTGATTCTGAGGGTAGATTTGAATTCAACTCCTCCTAAAATCAGGCCAGTCACACTATCCATTGTGCCATCTAGTTGCCCATCCATCTATCTATTTATTTATCTATCCATCATTTCATGGGACAGTTGGCCATCTCTAGTGTATCTAAATCTACAATCCTGTGTTATTTACATGTTCATGATGAGCATAAGCAAAATGGTATTATATCATTTGTGCCAATATTTATTGTAGGAATTTAAATGTAAAGGAAAGAAAATAAACATTTATTAAGTATCTGATGTATATTAAGCACCAGGCAAAGCACTTTAAAATATTATTTCATTTGATCTTTATAATAACTCTATGAGGTAGCTGCTACCATAATCTCCATTTTACATTGGAAGAAACTCAGCAGACAGAATTTAAGTAAATTTCCTATGATTATATAACTACTGAGTAGCTAGGACAGGAGGAAAGGGGAGGGAAGGAAAGGAAAGGAGGGAAGAGGAGGAAAAGGAAGGGCTAGATTCTATTCACTGCACCTTCTAAGTGAAGAAGAGAAATTCTATGAAAAACTTGACAAGATCAATCCCACAAACATTTATTAAGTATTTATGGTCATCCAAGCTAAGGCAACATATATCTTGAGAATTAGTATCTTCAAAGTGAAGTTGGGCAAAAAGGAGAGCAGTGAAACTATGTTTCCATTATAAGTTTGAAACATGCTTCCCTGTATCAAAATGAAGAAATCAGAGTTTGTGCACTGCCCAAAACATCCTTGTTTCTAACTTACTTAGGTAATTATTTCACAAGTCATTAAACATTTTAATCTTTTTTTAAATAGCTATTTTGATATATGAGAAATAATTGATTAGAATATAAGCCACTTGATGGCAGGAATTATATCACTTTTGCATTTGTAGTGCCTAGAACATTGTCGAGTACATAGATATTCAACAAATGTTTTTGATTAACAGCCAATAGTCATATCTGATACGTAAGTGATTCTTTAAAGTTCATAAAATACTTTATGTTGCCTCATTTGATTCTCCTAATAACGTTATAAAGTAAATGTTTCAGATGTTATTTATTTATTTACTGATAAGGAAAGTAAGGCTCAGTAAAAGACAAGATACATCTTCCATGTAATCACCTTGTTTCAAGTCAATGCTATCTTCATTGTATTATGTGCTTCTCAAAATAGAGCTATCATTTCAGGGTTGCTGGCTACCTGTTCAGTCAGAGCATTATCAAAGCAAATGTCAAAATCAAAATCACACTAGAAGAAAGGATAATGAAAAGAAGCTCTTGTATACAATTGTACCATCTCCCATCTTACTTAAACAATAAATTATGAGTAGACAAAAGTAAAGAGAATACTACAATGAAGATGCAATGAATTCCCAAAAAATGTTCTGTTTAAATTCTAAAGCATCTTACCACATGAAAAGATATGAAAACCAAAGGCAACATATTCCTTGTTTAGAAGACAATTTCATTTACAAAATATTATGGATAATGATAGAATAGTACAATTAGGGAAATTGTACAATTATGATAGAAAAACCTCAGAGACATAATAAATTTTCCCCATAAAACAAATAAAGAAATAAATACTTTTACTATGAAGGGATACACAAATAGGAGAGCAATCCTCACATTATTCTGGTAGAAATTTACTGGAAGACTGAGCTAATTTTAGAATTCCATAACCACAGAAGGCTATGAAGAATTTGGAGAGAATTCAGAGAAGAACTGCAAAGATGATGTGTTGTCATTTTGAAAGCCATACAAGGAAAAAGCTAAACCATGAAGAATTCTTAGTCCTACAGAAAAGAAGGGGTGATTCAAAAACAGTTTGTTAAGCATATAACATTTTTACATAGAAAATGGTGACCAGCAGATCATCTTCATTAATGTTTCACTAAAATGGTATAGATTTAACCATGACATTGGAAACTTTGGTTAATGACAATATAGAAAGCTAAAGGCCTGAAATGAATCATTGTGTTCTGAACTGCATTTTTCAGAAAAACTGGGAGGTCTTTGTTGGGAGGGTATTTGACCTCTTTTGGAAACTGGAGTCACCTAGTACAAATTTATTTGAATTACACCCCAAATATCTAAAGCCATTAAGTCAGTCAGTCAGTGAATAATGTTAAGCATGCTTTGCACTGTGCTAAGTGCTAGGAATACAAATAGAAACAGGAAGAAAGAAAATTTCTGCCTCCTAGCAGTTAACATTCTAATGAGGAAAACATCATAGAAAAAGTTGACTGAAAAGGGACATTATGGAGATTTGAGGGGAGGAGTTATAGTTAGAGGGGGCATCTGGCACTGGGTAAAGTAGAGAAAGTAGGTGGAGATAAGAAAACATGAAACATAACAAGAAATACATTCTTGGCCTGAGCTTCAGAAGTTCCAACCAATCAATAAGAAGATGAGACCTTGGGTCTGATCAGAGAGTTCTGTCAATATGCAAAATACAAAGAAGGTCTTACTAACAAATTCACATAAGACACTAAATCAGTGTATATCTGTGTATGTGTGTATGTGCTTGTGTGCTTATTGCCTTTGGTGGGGTCTAAATCTGATTCCATCAATTTGTGAAATTCTCTGTAAGGAAATTCCTATAGCTCATTAATTTTTAGAAGAATACTTATAGCATTAATAAATTAGGGGTAGGTAAGTGGTTCAGTACATAGGTAACTGGAATCAGGAAGACCTGAACTCAATTCTAATCTCAGCCATTTCCTATCAGTATAATCCTGGACCAGTCATTTAATCTCTTTTTTGCCCTTTATAAATGTTAATTATTGATGATGATGATGATGATGATGATGATGATTTGTTGTTGTTATGGGACTTGTCCACAATTACATTGTATGTCAATGGTGAGACTTGAAACTTTATTTACTTGACTCCCAGCTATTCATCACGTCACACTGTCTTTTACAACTTTATTACTAGTAGTTTGTATTCTAGAAAGTAAATGCAGATTTATTTCTGTCATTTACAAACGTGAAACCTAAAATCAATTTTTAAAATCTGATAGTTTTACTCCTACCAAACTGATCATGTAGGAGGATAAAAAAACACCAAGTGTCATTGGCTTAAAATTGCTTGGGAGAGAATGTGAGATATATATTTACATTCTACATATTATGCTGTGCATTTTAACCAGGTTTTTTTTTTTTGCTTTTTAAAAAATAATAATACATGTTGACAGTTATTATGTTGTATACTACATTAATTTTGCTTCCACTTTGTATTAATTTGACTGAGGTTCTTTGCATTTTTTAAATAATTCTCTTATCTGTTGTGGTCATATCAAATTTTTTAAAAGCCTCATACTCTTTGCTTTTCATGTAGAAGACCACTTACACTTAAATTTGAAAAACATGAAGGTTAAGGATATAATAGTTGTTTACAATCTGGAATTACTGTTATTATATATTTAAATCCCATTGGGTTAGTAGAGATAAAAAGCTATGAAAAGAGAAAAAAAATACAATTTTTTTCACAATAGCCTTGACATCTTAGTCATTGTTGAAGGGACCAGAAGGTAAAAATGCTCTGCCAACATAAAACAGGACAAAACAAAACAAAACAAAACAAAACTCTTTGTTTTGGTACAATCTCCTAATGATTTGTTTGCTGATTTGTGCCTTGAGTCAATGTACCCAGCACTTATTCTTTTAGAATATTGATTAAAAAAAGCATTTTCATTCAGTAAGTAAATTTTCAGAAGGACCAATAACCTAATATTAAATACCCAAGAGCAAATACTTGCTCAGGAAAAAGAAAAATCTGTGAATTTCTAAAGTCATTTTTTAAGCATGCAAGCATATTGTATCACATGACCAACTATAATTCAGTTGTATTACTTTGGCCAAAATGATAAACCTCAGAGAGTCAAGCTTTATAATGAAAATAGATCTCTGGGACAGCCTAAGGTGAAGTTTGCTTAAGGATAATACACTATTATCCATTTATGTAGCATCATATCAATTTCATAGGTTTTCTGGTTATTAAAAGTCATGTAAGATGCAGTATTTATGGTGGTTAATGATCAGATCTGGAGAAAATTATAAAAATCCATCTATACTGTATAATGCAAAGAACTAGACCTCATTTGTATTTATATCAGTTGCTTGATTTAATTTTTGATTAGAAAGAGGTTTTTGTTAATAAAATACAGGAATACATTATCCTGTCCTCTGCTTTCCCTCCCTTTCCTCTTCCCCTTAGGTTTTATGTTATCATTTTGTCTAATTATTAGAAATGATGAGGCCATATGGTAGTGTAAACCACAAAATGATGGGGGGGGGGATAAGACCATATATTTAAAATTGAAAAAAAAAAAACCAACAACAAACCTTCCTCAGTAATAACTATCCTCTCCACTCTTCTCTCCCTTCCCTGAATAAGATCTCTTATGTGAGCCTAATGTGAAAAATAAGCTAACTCTTAATAATCTGATATTTCTTCAATAAGATGATGAAGTTGATTGGGACATTTCCAGTTTTTTTTTTGAAGGTATCAAGGTAAGGAAAAAGGAACTCTTTTTGTAAAAATAAAGAAAGATATTCTCTTTGTAAAACTAAAGTCTTCCCATATTCACTTTGTCCACAATATTTAATAATTAATGAATAGTTTTCTGATTAAAAACTATTTTGATCTTTTTGCTAAATCATCATTTTATTGTCATAAATAACTTCATTTTGCTATTAAAGTCATACAATATTGAATGAACATTGATTTTATTACATTATTTAAGTAATGCTTGCGTTCACTTTTCTTGGAAGTAAACAATATTAAAAAAATAAACAGATTACTTTAATGAGCCCTTTTATAATATTCCTTTTTAGCTTTCAAGGTTATAGAAGGATGAATGGTTTCAAAGAGCAAACATTACATTAAATGTCTTGAAAAGTTTTCTTTTATTCAAAGTAGTATTGTTGATTTCCTATTGCTCTTAAAGATTTTTGAGTGTTGCATAAGATATAATTTTTAAATACTTTTAACATATGTGGATTATTCAGAACAGTATGAGTAATAAATTACCTCTTTCGGAGGCAAGTTAAACTTCTAATATATTTATAATGTTTCTGAAATTATGTGATGTGTTATAATAGTGTTATCACACTCTCTATGCAGCCTTTGACATTTTAGATTAACCTTGTGTTCTAAATACTCTCTTCTTTCTAGGTTTTCATGACACTATTCTCTTACCTGGTTCTCTTATCTCACAATTTCCTAGTATTCTTTGCTCAGATCATGATCACTAACTTTGTTTATTTTAGTCCCTTTTTTCTCCTTTCATGCTCTCGCATGGGAGAATGACATCAGCTCCCAATCGGAATTAAGATGTTCCCAAAGCCCATATCTCTGGCCTGAACCTCTCCTGTGCTCAGATCTTGTATCACAAACTGTACATCTCAGGCTGAAGGTCTCAAATATTTCAAACTCAACAAACCCAGAATTAAAACTCATGATCTTTACTCCTCCCTCCCACATACCTAGAATTCTCTCCTCTTCCAAATTTTCTGTTACTACTGAGGGTACTTTTATTGTTCCAGTCTCCCAGGCTTCCAGCCTTAGTGATATCCTTGCCTCCCCTCTCATATCTACATATCTACACATCTCTACACATCTAATTTGTTAACTTAAGTCTCGTGATTTTCCCCACTACAAAACCATTTGAATTAGCTGTTACTTTGGTTTAAGCCTCCATTGCATTATTTGTGGACTATTGCAATAGCCTTCTGGCTGCCACTCTTTTCTCAATCCATTCTTTATTCAACTATCAAAGTGATTTTCCTAGAGTATCACTCCATGGCCAATAACCCTTAGTGGGTTCCCCAAGTGTAAAATCGATTTTTCACTGAAAACTCTTCACATGCTAGATCCTTCTTCCCATTCCAGTCTTCTTCCATTTTGCTCCTCTCCCTACATACTATGAAAGAAAGGGATATTTGGGACATGTAAGGAAGACCAATAGCTCTGCCAAGCCCTTTTCAGGGCTGCTCATCTGTCGTTGGTGCTCACCTGGCACTCTACTCTTACCTATGGCACCAAGAAGTCTATGATTGCCATACCTGGTAAACCATTTCATCAGAAAGGCTCAATCACCTGAAGGGTAATCTGATAGTTTCAAAAGCAGCGGAAGCAGGTCTTGTGGAATGCTTAAAGCTTGGTTGGATGTTGAAGGCACCAAGGTCATTCACTGCATCCCCGCCACTGGACATCAATGACCAGAAGAGGGAATGAGCTTGACAGTTTTGTGTGCCGGGTGAAGTCATTGCTCCTTCTGCCATATTCTTTCAGCTCCATTCCCCCAAACTCTTGCTTAATTCATATCTGCAGGTTGGCTGAAGCTTCCTCATCCCTGCTACTTCTTAATCTCTTTTCAGACTACTATAAAGAATCTTTCTATTCCTTGCCCTGTTGGCACAATTTTTTAGTAGATCTTTCCATCTGGTTCTGTTGAGGACCTTTTCTC
This sequence comes from Antechinus flavipes, assembly GCF_016432865.1. Lineage (NCBI taxonomy): Eukaryota > Metazoa > Chordata > Mammalia > Dasyuromorphia > Dasyuridae > Antechinus > Antechinus flavipes. Next base: position 370,831,804 of record NC_067400.1, on the reverse strand, counting down.
TTGAGAAGCAGACCGGCAGAAGGGACTTGGGTTCCAAAAGCACCTCAGATGCTTACTATGTAACCCCAGACATATAAATTTTCATCTCTGTATCTCAGTTTCCTCATCTAATAAATTAAGGGATATAAAAATGGATATTAAGGTTCCTTCCAGCTCTACAGTTGCAATCTTATCTTTAAAATAAACTTCCCTAAATCATCAACCTTTTGCAAAAGCACTTCTTTCACTTCTTCAAATGAATTTACTGGATTTAAATTTGCTTTCTTCTACTACTTTGATTCAAGGGAGAGAATGTTCGTTCCTATTCCATCATAACTCAACATTATCTCTTCTCTTAAAATACATACTATTTACCATATATGCTCCACAATGAGTCAGTCACCAAGCATTTAATAAGTACCAGTACCCGTGCTAAATACCGAGGATACAAACACAAATAAAAAGGAGAGTCCCTGTCTTTAAGAAGTTTATATCCTTCTAAGGGAAAACAATATATAAAAGGGGATCTAAAAATTGAGAGATAGTGAGGGGATGGTAGCTAAGTCCAGAGAATAAGGGATGAATGGTCCAAAATGGAAGCTCTAAGAAGAACCACCAATAGGAGAAGTAGTCAGAAAGATTGCAGTAAGGAGGCAGAGGAGGCAGAATGACATAGTCCTGACTATGAGTAACAACTGCTCTAGGATTCTGCAAAATGGAGGTGTCGGGAAGAATCCGCCAATGAGAAGGGAGCTGTAAGAACAGCAAGCATCAAAAGGTTGTGCAGTCACTAATTCAACATTGTCAAATACCAACTTCCAAGATAATGTAACATCTGACTCACAATCTTTTTCTCTACCCTATTTCTTGTCATCGTACTTAATAACTACAACTTTTGCTTCAGTTACTAATGCAATACCTTCTCTTTGCTCTCTTCAGCTTCAATGATTATACTGCATCACACTATTCAATCTTAGTTACTTTTATCTATGAAGAGGAGAAGTAATACAGCAGGAAATAGGCTGAAATAACTTCTTCCTACCTCTTTCAGTCTCACCAAACAATCTCGTCTCCTACTTTTTAGGGAATTCTGATCCAACAATTATTCCTTCAATTCATTTTCTTTTCCATTCTAAAAATTTGCCCTCCTGAATTTTTTTTTTGGATATTTCTAAGTCTGTCCTTTTCTTTTCCAAGCCTAACAAACTTTTATAAGGTGTTTTTCTGCAAACTATAGCCCTTCATTGTGTTAGTTATTTCCTTTTTTAAAAAATTCATCAATAATTTTTAAAAGTGAACAATTTTTATATGAATTAATTGATGCTTTTAATTTGGATAGAATATTCAAACACACTTGACACAGTATGTTCCCCAAGAAAATATTTTATTATTAATAGAAAGGATCACAAGATCATAGATATAGAGCTGAAGGGAAACAAGGAAGCCACATAGTATAACCCACTTAATTTTGCATAATAGGAGACTGAGGTCCAGAGAAATAAAATGACTTTCCCAAAGTTATATAGGTAAAAGTTCTTCTGAGGACATACTCAAACATTATTTTCACTTAGACATTCTGGGCTGCCTTTTAATTTTGACAATGTACTACTGTTTTATTTGACCAGAGTTTTATTATTTCTCCAAATATTGTTATGGCCACTGCCTATGCCATTTTTTTGGTTCTGCTTCCATCATTTTGTATTACTTCATGCAAGATTATCAATGTTTTCCTTAATTCTTCATAATTTTCAAGGTTTTTGGTAGAGTAATATTAAATTATAAATACATATAATATATTCATCCATTCCCCAATTGTTAGGCATACATATTGCTTCTATCATTATATCATTATAAACAATGTTTCTATGAACAATTTTTCTATGTATGGGGTTTTTTTCTTTCTGTCAGTTACATCGCTAGAATATAGTCCCAGTGGTAGAATCTTGGAGTTAAAAGTTATGAACAGTTTGGTAACTTTCTTGAATAATTCAAATTGTTTTCCTAATAAAAATCAATTCACAACTCTGCCTTCCCAAAATGACTTTCAAAAAGAGTATTTTTCAGCTTAAAGAACCTTTGTTGGTCAGATGATTGTTAGTTGGTATATAAGGGTTGTTTGCATTCATATTTGTTTATTGTCAGATATTTTAAACATTTTAGGTAATTGTGTATAGTTTTCATTTATTTTAAAAATTATTTCCTTTGATCACTTTTGGAAATGGTATTTAATCTTATTTATTTATGCCAATTTTGTATAGATATTATACATTGACATTACGTTAGAGATGAATATAATCATTTTTTCTACTCTTATTCTAATTAAATTTGTTTTATTTTTGTGTTTAATTTAATATAATTAAGATTATTGTTCTCTATCATTTATCTGTTTTGAATGTATATGAATATAATTATGAACTATATTTTCAATTTTTCAATAATTTTTTATGGTTTGACTTTTTATAGTAGGATTATCTATCCATCTAGAATTTACTGGAACCTTAATTGAAAAGTACATTTATAGAAATAGACATAGACAAATAGTTAGACAGATAGGTAGGTAGATAAGCCATTCATAGAACCTGACTTTTCAGCTCAAAAGTCAGGCAATTTATGCCCTTACTACAACTATACTATTCACAGATATAAAGTCTGTTAAATTCTTCTTCATATCAATTAAATGGATTTCACTCTCTAAAATATTTAAAGAGATTGGATACCAGAATGGAGTGACTGGATTTAGACTCTAGCCCCCAAGCTATGCTCTGGGCACATTTAGCCTGTAGGCATCCTGAACTTTAAAGTTTAAAAATGAAAAGATAACCAGAAATTCATATTTGCCAGTTGTCTAGGTATAAATTAATCTGCTTGGATGTTTATCTGTATATTTCTCTATGTGAGTGGACTAATGAGTTCTCTGCAACTCATTCTCATTCTCAACATTTCTTAAGCAATCATTGTGTACTAGACAGACTGTGAAATATTAAAAATACAAAAAGAGGGGCAAAGGATAATCCCTGCCCTCTAAGCGTTTACTATCTAATGGGAAAGACAATAAGCAAAGTAAGCTATTTACAAAATAAATAAAAAATAATTACAAGAGACAAAGCACTGAAATTAAGAGGGATTAGGAAAGATTTCTTATACAAGAGATTTTGGAGAAGACCTAGAGATTAGTAGTTTGAAAGGAGGAGGGAGAGCATTTCAGGCAGGACAGTCCCAGAAAATGCCCAGAACCTAGAGATGGAATATCTTATTCTTGGGAACAGTCAGGAGGCTAGTGTTTCTGAATCTAAGAATATTTTTGAGGAGTGAAGGGTAAGAAGACTGAAATACTAGGATTGAAATTTAGTACTTTATACTTCTAAGAAAGTCAGTGAGCTTCTCTCAACCAAGTTTCCTTAAATATAAGAGGGCGTTTTAGATACAATATCCTCTAAAGCTCATTGCAATTCAAAATCTTCAGTCCTCTGTGCATGGCATTATCTTATATTAGTTACTAGAAATACAAAAGTCTAAAAACAAAACAATACTAGCTCTTGCCAAGTCTACTGTGAAGGTATGATACATACAAAAATAAACAAATATCAGCTAATTCAAAGAGGAAAAGAACTATCTTACAGCTAAAGGGGCAAGAATGGCTTCCTGTAGGGAAGAACAGTTAAACAGAGACTTTAAGGAAGCCAGAGATACTCAGAGGCAGCGGCAAAATTAAAGTGTGTTCTTGGCAAAAGCACAAGGGATGAGAGATGAAGTGTTGAGTTTGGGGAACTTCTAGTCATTAGATCGGTTTGGTTGGAACCCAAAGTACAGCAGGGTGAGCTGGAATATGACATAGGTCTGGAAAGGTAGGAAGGAACTAGGTTGTGTTTGATTTTAAATATCACATTAAAGAGTTTAGGGGGCAACTAGATAGTACAGTGGATAGAGCACTAGCCTTGAAGTCAGGAGGACCTGAGTTCAAATCTAGTCTCAGACACTTAACACGTCCTGGCTGTGTGACCCTGGGCAGGTCACTTGACCCCAATTACCTCAGCAAATTAAAAAAAAGAAAAAAACATTAAAGAGTTTAAATTTTATATTAGGAAAAAGATAATAAGCAACACAGCATGTGAATATATATTTCCTTTTGAAAAAGGTTTTTGCTGATAGTTTTCTTGGACTATTGTCTATTTACCACATTTAGCATTTGAGTACCTTGATTGCCCAAATGGACTTAACCATGTCATTTGTAAAACTGATCACGTACATATCTTTTACATTTTTCAAACCCTTTCTGTCATCACCCATGAGCAGTTTCAAATGACTTCTTGGATAAAAGGGCGGAATTCCTCTTTTTCCTTCCATTCATACCCTTAACCCCACTCCCAACAACACATGCCAGCATGTGTGAAGTGGGTAAGAACAAAAATCCTGAACGTTTATCATAAAATTCTTACAAAATAAACCGCATTATCTTTAATCAACGTTTGGCAATTGGTATATCATCTCTTTGAAAAAGGGATTGGTCAATGTGGTTGATCTTGCTAAGGCTCTAATACTAATTTAGAATCAAATCCAAGAAGACAACTAGTAAGACAATTCGGACTGTATAAACAAAAGCTCTTAATTCTCATCTCTATTACCAGAGCTCACATTTAGTTCCTCCCCTGAATTCCCTTTGAAGACAATGAGTGCCTGGGCAAAAAAATAAATAAATAAATAAAGGCATTGAAAACAGAGCCAGGAGTACTTTGTTAGTACTGCCAAGATATGTTTACCCATTTCTTCTTTCTTCTAAAAGTCAAAGAGTTTGAGATTTTTGCGACAGTTTTGAAGACACAGTTGCCTTTAAACTGAAGAAACCTAATTAGTGAGCTGGGTTTTTAAATTTTCGACATAACTTTAAATGGAATTTTGTCCCACCTGGATAAAATTAAGCAGTTGATAAGTGCATCTCCTGGTAAGAGAGATTTAAAGGGGTGGAGGGGGAAGGGAGGAGAAACTAAACTAAACCAAATGCTTTAATTTGGAACCTAATCTCTCCCATTAGCCCAGCACATTCATATAAACTCAGCTCCAACAGTATTCTTCTCACTCAGCAGGACAAAGATGATCTTCTCAGCAGCAAAGCATGAGCAATGCAAACAATTTCCCTTTATTTCTCCACATCCCCATCAGAATACATTCAAAGAAAAAGCCAAGGGAATGGCATTAGAATGGGAGGTTTTTTTTTTTTTTTTTTTTTCCTCCTGCCTTCAGATTGCCCTTAAGGTTACTTCATTCCCTTAAAAGAGATTATCTTAAACCTGGCCAAAAACAAATAAATAAATAAAACCCCCAAACTGACACACATTTCTGCAACAGTCAAAAGTAGCTCACTACCAAGTATATTTAATTTATTCATAATTAATTTCCTGATTGGACCACATCAAAACTCTGAAACCAGCTGGCCACTTGGGGATAAAGGACTATTGCAATTATCAGAACAAACCAAATGCCACCTTTTGTTCTTCCTCCAATCTTCTCCTTTAATGAATGTCCCTTAGTGAATGATTTTGTGTTTCCCATTTAAAGAGGATTACATAGGAAACATGACTCATGGCTGGAGAGCAGAGAACTCTCCAGCATTTCATTACCTGCCAAATATAAATTAGGTTATTGTTTTTGACTCCTGCCAGGCATGCACCTTTCTCAGCTACCCATCACTCCAACACAGTATGGCAGGTTAGCTAGGCCTTGGGAGTCATTCACAGTCAGATTTTGTCAAGTATGTCATTGGTCTTTCTGCAGCCGCGTGCTCTCAGTGACTTCCTTTGTGTTTATGATAGCATGTAGGAGTTTGCTGCCCACAGGATCCCTATGACAGCACTGAAGGGCTATATATGCCATTACTGTTTGTGTTCTGACTGTCAAATTTCTAAAGACAGACATCTGTAGTCTCTCCTCCAGGTACAATACTGAGGGACAAGAAATTTTACTTTTTAGTGGCTATCAGATACAGGAATTGTATTAATTGCATCATATGGAGACATAAGAAATATTCAGTGAAGTGAGCTGTAAAGGGTGGATGTCATGGTTAGATTAAGATTTTTAAAAAATCACTTTGCTAACTTACAGTGTTTCCCCACTGGTATAACCTATATTAAGGTGCCATTTATAAACAGTTGATTATTATTTATTAATGTATGAAGCGCTTTATTGCATACTGGATAACAACTTAAATTCATGTATTAAAGATGCACATACATGGTTTAATACGATTTACGTCTCATAATATTCTTTACAACAGCTTCTCATAGCCTCATCCATTAAGCATTTATTACTAATGCATTTTATAACATACTTTATAATACATTATTTGAGCAAGTAGGTGCATTTAGCAATCATTTCATAAATAAGAATAAAGCATTTATAAATGGCACCTCAATTTAAAGTGTTACCTTCATTTTATTAGATAGCCACTCACCATTCATCTCCCTTTACAATTATTCTCCAAATGCACCACTTAATAAAACAGACACTAACTTCCATTCTCTCTTCATCTGATTAAAAGTTTATTGAGCCATTTCCTGAATCTACTTTCAGATGTTAGAGGCTTAAAGGGATGGTGAGATTTTTGATGATACCAAACTTACATATTTCTGAAAAGATGAGAGCAGTCAAGAGATAACTACTTACCAGATTAGAAAGAGCTTGTTGCTTAGATTCTTTGTAGAATTCTATTTTCCGACTAGACAGGACAATCCAGGAAGTAGACCAGTTTTTCCTTTAAAAAATAAAATCAAAATAAGTTTATGGACTGAAGAAATCACATCATAATTATTCTTCTATGTGCTTCAGTATGGGTACAATCTTTTAAAGGATAATTTTAACCAGTTCTTCAAGATGTTGTCTATTAAGTGTTGATCAGTAAATATTCAAGAATCACAGTGGTAATAGGAAAATAATTCCATAATAATAAAAACCTGGGTGCTATCTACTCTCTGAACTCTTCCCTTTCCTTCTGGGTGAAGGGGACTTTTCACTTCTCAGTTGTCTATAGCACTTTGTACTTTGTATAGCACTATTGACAGATCTCTTTTACACTTGCATCATAGTTATTGGCTTGAATGTCTTCTATTATATACTAAGTACCTTGAAATCACTTTATATTTGTTGAATGAATGAATAAAAGTATTTTTTCCTATAGACATTTTCCTCTAAACCATGTTAATAAGCAAATTTAATTCTTGAATCCTCCTAAAATCTTGACTTTTTACTAGAAATAATCACTTTTGTAAATGAGAAAGAAAAGAATATGACCAGTTTTATAGCAAGGCAATGGTAAGATAGAAAATACAAGCTATAAAACTCACCTCTACTATAAAAGCTGATTTAGATCATAGGTCAGGATACAAATACACATTTTCAATATTTTTAATTATACTAAAAGTAGGGTTTTAAGGACAGAGATGCTGGAGAGTACCATGAGTTCCTCTCAAGAAGACCTACAGTGATAAGTCATAATATATCTCTCCAACCAATCAATCGTCCTGAATTTATAGCATAAATTATAAGAGGAGATGATTCCCAAAGGGTAGCCAGTCAATCCTGCCTGTTAATATGGAACCCCAGAATGATTTTATTCTTAGGATTCATGGAATGAATTCTGAAAGAAGAGAACTTCATTGACATTTACTTCAACATTGCCTCCTTCTCCTTCCCATCCTTTTCAAGATGAGGAAACTGAGGTCAAGAGAAATTTGCTTTTTTTTTTTATTTTAGGATCATAAAATGCAAGGAAGCATTCAATTCACACAAAGGACAAAGAAGTTTTTAGAAATTATTTTAAAGGACATTCTACAAAATATATTTGTAATTCAGTTTTACAATACTTTACCTTCCATTTTTTTCTTTTTTATTTGAACTTATTGGCTTGATTGAAGGCTTACTAAATAAAAGTAATCTTTTTAAAAAGAAATTTGCTCTTGAATTTTTCAAACTGTAAAATTGGACTAAACATGAATAGTTGTGTCTTGGGCATTTGTTGCACATAGTTTACAAGAACTACATAGTCTTTAATCCACTTAAAGTCAAGTTTTGGGGTTTTTTTTGGTTGTTGTTGTTGCCTCCAGATTCCTGGACTTGAAATTATGCTCTTCCTGCATCATTTAATTTGACTGTCCTTTGCATGAGGTGCCATGCTGAGAAGGCCAATGCACTAAATGCTAAAGATGCTCACCTACCAACCTATGACTGACTAGAGGTATCTGCTTCTGCTATGCTGTGGAAGCAGTAGAATAAGCTAAAAATTGATCATTAGGCTCTAAGATCAACACTGTATGGATATCTTGTATGGGAAAGTGGTGGCTTTGAGATATTGCTGGTGAGACTTCTCAATACTTAATGTGGCTTCCTTTTTATTTAGTTGTGTGATTTAGGCATACCCCTTGTGCTTTAATATTGTGTCTCATGATGATTATGCATGAATACATGGATCCGGGAGTAACTAATTAATTGAAGGAAGACTGGTGCTTTGTAATATCACAGAGAGCTAGACAGGAAAAGATTCTTTTTTCTTTACTTTTTCTTTTCTTTTTTTCATGGCTCTGCATTTCAAGACTATAAGGCAACTGGACATTTTTAGTAACAATGTTTTATGCTTCAGCATCTTTTTTAGCATGAACCTTTTAATTTAAATTTAAAGAATTACAGCATAACGGTTTTTCTTCTTCACAGCATTAGCTAAACATCTTCTACATATGTTGGATTTTAACACACATTCTTTATCTCAAATTCCCAAATTTAAAAGATGACTTACAAGACTTTGTGGTTCATACTTTAAATTCAGGTCAAAATAAATTATTTTTAATATTTTTGCTGAGCTTGTATCTGCATATTAAATACATGAATAAGATCAAGTTAATACAACATGAATAAGATCAAGAAGTTTATTCCCACAATAAACTTACAGTTTAGTAGGCACAAATATCCAAATAACTATACTATAGGGAAGAATAAATGCCTTAAAAGAAATACTAAAAAAAAAAATCTATGAAACTCTAGGTAAGGGAGAGATTACATTTTTGAGGGATATCAAGAACTTGATAAAGTGACATCTGAGCTAAGTCTTAAAGGATGGGCAAGATTTCAACTGGTAGAAGTGAGAAAAAGACTTCTAAAGGACAGGAATAAATAACATAAGAGCACTGAATAAGAAGTAGAGAATCATGGATTGTGCTTGGGGAAAAATAAATAATCCAGGATGGCTTCATTATAGTGTACATTTGGAGAGGGAAATGGCAATAACAATATTTGGAGAAATAATAAAACTCTGGTCAAATAAGATAGTAGTACATTGCCAAAGTTAAAAGATATGGCCTTGAATGCCCAAGTGAAAATAGTGTTTGAGAATGTCTAAAGAGTAACTGACACTTTTTACTTGTATAACTTTGGGCAAGTCATTAATTGGGTTATACTATGTGGCTAATTTGTTCCCCTTCAGCTCTATATCTATGAACTTGTGATCCTTTCTATTAATAAATAATCCAGTATGACTTTATTATAGAGTATATTTGAATAAGGAAATGGTAAACTTTTTCAAGAAAACCCAAATGAGTTCATAAAGAATTAGACGATGAAATGATTGAACAAAGACACATTTGGAAAAAGTTGTAGGATATGAGTCTTGACTATTGCATGGGAATCCTTTATTTCTTTCTGATTTAACATATTCTCAGGTATTTCTGATATCCTACTCTCACCCAAACCTTCAAGCCTTTACTTTCTCTTCCCAGTCCCTAATTTCCCCATACATTCTTTACTGAGAACATTCAAGACATTTTCTCAACCTTCTCCTCTAAGTCTTTTATTCTTTTACTCCCTCTCATAAGAGAGACTTTCAATCCTGCCAAAGCTAAGAACCCTACCTGTATCCTTAAACTTGCCCTCCTCTTTCCTTAGTGATCTTGCTCAAGCTTTCCTTCCTTTTCATTCAATTCAATTTAATAAATATTTATTTCAATACCTTTTATGTGCCAGGCACAGTGCTAATCCCTGGGCATACAAGTAAAAAAGAAACAATTTCTGCCCTCAAAGAACTTACAATGTAATGGAAGAAGATAACACAAAAGGAAGCTAAAAAAGTTTAGAGCTAGGTAGGAGAGCATACCAAGGGATGAAGGAGGAAAGACATTTTGTTCTGTGGAGTGAAAGCCAATAAGAATTGCTGATGGAGAAAGTTATCAGGGAAGTTTTGAGTCCTCTATTAAGGGAGGTTTAGTGCTCCAGTCTCTAGTCTTCCAATTAGAGGGGAGAAGCAACTGAGGGTGAGTTGAGAAGGTGTAGAGTATATAAACCTTTCCATAAATCCTAAGTCTCTCTCGTTCTCTGGGCTTTTTTTCCCCTTATCCTACAAATATTCTCAGATTTCCCCCAATCTTTAAAAAAATCCTCTTCTTTTCACTACTCCTTTAAGTATCCCATCTTAACTCTTGTTTTATCTCTTCCATGATGAACTTCTAGAATGAATACTCCACTTGCTCCATCTTCTCATTCTTTTTTCATTCTTTCCTACACCTTTCATAATATGGATCCTTTTTCTCCTTCTCTATTTAAACATTTCTTTTCAAGATCAATTATGACTTTTTCTTCCTCTAAAGTCAATGTTAGTTTTTCTGTTCTCTTTTTTATCATATACATTATACATACTACATATGTGTAGTGCATTCATTATATGTATATATTTTATATGTTATATATGTATATCCATGTATACATATATCTATCAATCTATATGATATGTAATATTTGGCAATATTTTCTTACACTTTCTTCTCTCATGGTTGTTGTGACATTGCACTTGCAAGATTCATCTCTTACCTTTCTGACCAATTCTTCTCAGTTTCCTTGAGTCTCCCTTTACCTATGCCTTAAATATGGGAACCCCTAAGATTCATGTGTTGGCTCTCGTGTCATGCATTTTTATTTATTTAACTATAATGATCTCATCCACTCTCATAGCTTCTGCTTCTGTCTTACATTTAAACATATTCGCAACTTGGTGTTCTTGCAGTTCCATTTTTCTTGTACTCCTTTGGGACTGGCCCATGGTAGGTGCTTAATAAATGTTAGTTGGTTAACACAGATGATTCTCCAGTCTCTAGCTTTATCTTCAGTTCTCCATAGCTATAGATCTGTATTTCAGACGCTTACTGGATGTCCCCCTTCAATATCACCCTGATTTCTCATACAATGTCTAAAACAAAATCTCCTAGCTTTTCCATTTGAGCTTCCTCTTCCCCCTAACAATTGTATTTCTGTTGAAGAGATATCACTACTCTTTTCTCTATAAACTGGGCTCAAAAGATTAGAGTCCTCTTTGACACTGTCCTTTCCCTCCAAATCACTGCCAAGTCCTGCCCATTCTTCTAAAATATCATTTCCATCTGTCTCTTTATTTTTAATTCCATTATACTCCCACAGTTCAGACCTTCATTGCCTGTTGCATGCATTGCTAAAATGGCCTCCAAAGTAGAGCATCCAGACTCTCAGTTTATCCTCTTTCCAACTGCTTTTCACATCCCTGTCAAGTGACCTTCTTAAGACAATGTCCTGATTATATCATTCCTCTAAGAGAAAGCTTTACTGCCTCTACATTGCATTATTTCTTGGTCTTAGCATTCAAGAACAATCTACTATAATGTTCCTTGTTCTAAGCACCAATAATGCTATTGATGTAAACTGAAACTGTCTTAGTTACTTAGACTTAGGTCTAACTTTGGGTTTCAGATGCTTTTTCTCCTTGTTAGAAATCACAGTTCTCCTTTCTAAGTTAATTTTTTTCTTGACTTCTCAAGAAATCCATAACTTTCTTTTTCTCTAACTCAACAATATACATCCCACTTGCCTTTAATGTCTAAATGGCCTTTTTGATCTATGAATTAACAAATTTTTCAGAGTGCCTACTTTGTATTAAGTACTGTACTAAGTTCAATGAGACATACAAAGAAGTATTAAACATGACCTCTTCTGTGAAGAAGCTGATTGGAATCCTTTTCCTTGTTTAAGAAAAGCTACATGCTTAACCTGGCATAAGTACCCTGTAAGCCTGATCCTAAGTTTAGGTTCATTAATCTATAGTTATCTAGAATCAGAATTTTACTTTGAGAGAGAACAGTGTTATCTTTTATTATTTCTATATTACTGGAAATGTTCCTGAACATACTTCCAGTGGGCAAAGTTGAGACATGAGTGCTAATTGCTCTCTCTCTGAAATATACTCTCCTACATACTGTATCAGGGAATCCATAACTTCAAAAGAGTCAGACCAATTCTTAGAAGCCAATCAAAGAAACATTTTCCATATCATTTCCCAACAAATTGGTGAAAGTACTAGACACTACAGTTTAGAAAACTTCTCTTCACTAGGAAATGTTGTTTAAATTCAAATTTAATTTAAATACAATAATCATTAGGGTAAAAACAAAATAAAATCAGTCAACTACAAATGAATAGAGAAATGAATCCTTACCAAGAAAATTCGTTCACTGTGTTTGTGAGGAAGAGTATTGCATCTAAAAGAAAATGCTCGCAGATAACTTACAAAAATAAGCTAGGAATGGATAGTGAAATTTAAAGGCAAGAAAAAATCTGTTTGCTACATATAGCCTTATAGAAATTTTTTAGCATTCTACAAAATGGACACCGGAGGGCAGCACATTATAACACCAACATTGATCACATTTGCTCATTCTAAACTGAATAGAATATGTTCCTTAGAACACACTCATTACCAGTCCCCAAATCCTTTACATTTCTATTAAAAAATTGAATAGTTGAGGAACTCTTCTTGTTCTAGCCCTATTTGACTGCCATCACCTGCATCCACTTCTTTTGTCAGGAATGACAGAACAACAAAGATGAAAAAATCATCAGGCGAAAAATGATTTTATTTTGAATATTCCAGAAATTCACTTCTATTTTGCTAACTGTCTAATGCAGAATTATTGACTCTGATTCCTGCCATTCACCCACAGTAATGGGTGGAGAACCAACATTCTCAGAAACATTTGGGCAATATTTCCCTTCTTACCTTCTAGAAGAGGAAGTTTAAGTCTATAAATTTACTCCTTCAATGTACTTCCTCACTGCTTTGGCATCTTAGAATTAACTACTATTAGGCAACTTGATAAGAAATTTCTTTTGCAATATCTTCAGTCATGGTGTTTGATATGTACAAATCTCACAGAGAAGACAGGTAGAACTCAGATGGTAGAAATCTTGATTACACATGGAATGATAAATATAAATTCAGAAAACCACTTTGTAAAAATCAGCTTAAATCAGGAATGGGAAACCTCTGGCCTCTGGGGCACATAAGGTCCACAAAATCATTTGCATAATCAACTGCAAGCAATGATGAGCTGAAAGCTATGTAGAACAACCTCTCAGTGCTTGAGTTCTGTGAGTTGATAATTTTGTATGGTCCTTGAATGATGTTATAAATATATAAATGGTTCTCCACCCCTGCCAATCCTATCCCTTCTCCAAACTCTCTGAAGTACCTTCCATCAATCCTTTCTTTAGTTCCTACTTTCTGAACTACAAACAGGGATATAGACAGCTTTGCCTGATCCCAGTCCCAGTATTTCACCTTGAGGCTAACTCAATGAATGGTGAGTCCTTGAATCAAAGCTCTTTATTATAAGAAGATCCAGCCATGCTGTTGTCACTCTCCACACTGGCTCACCCTTTAGCATGGTTCTCCTTACGCTGTCTGCCTGGTTTCTACATAGTTATCTTTTTACTTCCCTTTCCCTGCTTTCTAGCTTCCTGTTATATTTTATCTTCCTTTATTAGAATATAGGCTTACTGAAAGTACAGTCTGTTTCATTTTATTGTTTTGAATTTCTCGTATTTAGCCCAGCTCCTGGCTTATAGTAAATGCTTAATAAATGCTTTAAGCTAGCTATCTCTATGCACATGTTTCTCTCTCTCTCTCTATAAGTATAGATATATCCATAACTATATCTATACATAAACATGCATACCCATATATGTATACATGTTTTAGAAAAATTTAGATAGTGGATAAAAAGTGATAGAAACAAGGCAAATTCTTATAAATATTGTGTCTATTTACCCTAGCCCTAAAGAGGTCAATTTAAAGAAAAATCAAAGGAATAAATGAGAAGCCAGTAAATCTGCATTGTAGAAATATTGTCATAGGAAGAAGGATCAGGCTTATTAAGCTTAGTCTCAAAAGTTGGAGAAATGAGTGGATTTTCAGTGACAGATTTTATTTTGATGTAAGAGAATACTTCTTAACAATTAGATTTAGTTATAATGGAATAAGCTGCTTGTAGGGTAAGGAGTTCCTTTTCACTCACAGGTTTATTAACTATATATGTAAACTATATTTTAAAAAATAAATATCAATGAGTTTCAGGAGATGTTGGACTAGTGTCTGGAAAAGCTAGGAAAGGATTCATGAAGAAGGTTGGATTTGAGCTGAATCTTGAAGGAGATAAGAAATTTCAAATAGCAATGGGAAGAAGGTACATTCCAAGTAAAGGGGCTCAGGCAATGCAAAATTACAGGAATGGGAGATTGAGTGTTGGATGTCTAGAACATTGAATATAAGAAAATGGGAAAAGTAGGAAGAGAGTAGGTTGCAAAGAACTTTAAATATTAAAAAAAAAACATTTATGTTGGATCTTAAAGGTAATAGAGAGCCCCCAGAGATGAATGGGCCAAAGGTTGATGCAATTAGAAACTGTGATTTAGTGATATCAAATTACCTGATGGTAAAAGGATGGATAGGAAAGAGCATAGACTTGAGACTGAGGTATGTTGACTTAACAGAAGGATAATCATCTAGAGAGGAGGCGATGAAGGCCTGAACTTGGGTAGTGATTTTGTCAGTGGAGAAAGGAGAACATATATGAGAGATATTTTGGAAAAAGAAATGACAACTTAGTAAATTGATTATTTATATGGGGACTTTGAAGAGTTTAGAATTGAAGGTACTGCTGTGGTTAGGAGTAAAGGTAGTGAAAGAATGCTAATGCCCTCAATAAGAATAGGGACATTTGAAAAGGAGTGGAAGGGTTGAAGGTGGCAGGACATAATGAGTTCTGTTTTAGGGATGTTAAGTGTGAAGTGCCTCTGAGTTTGTGATGTGGAATATCTCAAAAGAGAGACAAGGGTTGGATTTATAGATCTAAGAATTATCAGCATAGTGATGGTGATTAAATCCATGGGTGATGATGAGGTCACTGAGAAAGAAGGTTACTGAGTGACTCAATGACTCAGAAGTTACTGAGATTAGAAAGAAAAGATAAGAAGGTCCAGATCAAAGCCTTGGGATTACCTCCTATAGTTAATGGGCCAGAAGAGACTAAAAAGTATGGTTCCATCAAGCAGCAGAATCAGAAGTGATAAATGTTCAAAAAACTTGGAAGAAGAAAATGTCCAGGAGAATATGGTAGTCAAGAATATCAAATACTGTGGAAATGTCAAGGAATATGAGGATTAATACGGGACCATTTGATTTGGCATTTAGGAGAATAGATAGTAATTTCTGAGAGTGCCATTTCAGTTGAATATGGTAGGAAGCCATAATAGATTGGGGTGAAAGAGGCACCTAAGGTATTGAGTTTAGATGGCCTTTTTATGGAGTTTGATTTAAAAAGTAAGGAGAGCTAGAATATAATAGCAGGTATGTTTGTAGGCAGAAAGAAAGGACCCAATAATACTAACTATACTCAATATTAGACCATAAGACTAATAAATCTGAATTGAAAATAAGAACATATATGTAGTTTGCACAGTAATATTTCTTTAAGAGAAATATAGAAAGTAGAAGATAAGGGAAGATAGAATAATAGAGGAAAGGAATCCAACAAGTCAAGATAAAGATAATGTGTATGAAGATTTTTTAAAAATTGGGCCTATGCAAAGACATCAAGATCAAAAAATTGTATACCAATGTTGAATGGCAACCTCTCTGAAAGTTAGAATGTTAGAATTGACATTTTTAGGCTCAGGGGTAGAGACTTAAAATATTTGATTTAATACAGTTCCTTCTGATTCAGATGGAATCTCTTTATGCACCATACTATGATGCTTCTCCTGTATGAATATTGCAAGAAATAAATTGAATTTCAATTTGTCAAGTACTTAAGTTCCTACTATTTATCTGCCATTGTTCTAGGTATTGAGAGAGAGAAAAGGAATATGATAGCAGCTTTGCCCTTAGCAAACTGGCAATCTAATTAACATGCATTTTAACAAACTAATAATGCTTTTAAAAGTACATTAGAACTCCAAAGAAAGGAGTGATCAGTGTAGACCAGAGTAATTGTGAAAAGCTTTCTGGTAAAAGTAAAAATTCATCTGGATTCCAAAGGATGACTCAGATTTAGATATGCAGAAATGAGGAACCTACAAGCTTTCATCTAATTTCAAACTCTTAATTTTACAGATAAAGAAACAGACTGGGAGAAGTTAAGAGATTTTCTCAAGAGCAAATCTAATTGATTTGTTTGGTAGCTATCACATGACTGAATTCTTGCCTTCCCCATTCTAAGCATCATCAATAGCTTTAGCCATTCCTTATATTGCATGAACTCAGACTTACCTTCTTTTGAAACTTCTCTAATTCATTAATTTTATTTCTAAAATATGATCTGCACAAGTCAATAGAGTACTGCATATATGGCCTAAATAGAAAAGAATATAACTCCTGAACTCTCTTAACCAGACTCCACAAAGCCATGCCCCTCCACATCTAGTACTTGTTATGTTGATTTAAAAAAAAAAAAAAAACTAATAGTAAAAAGATATATTGATTTCTGTTATAGCTCATAATTTTAGACTAACTCCAAAATTGCATCAGAAAACAAACTCAAGCTCACTATACAGTTGTACAATTTGCAGACATTCTCTTTTGTTTTCAAAAATTGAAAAAAATTACTCTTTTCCATTATGGTAGTATCTCTTATTCTTATTCTTCAGGATCTTTCAAAGGTGGCTAAAAATTACATTTTTCCCCAGATTTTTTTCAGTACCAGAAAGTGCAATTCATCTTGATAACTCAAGCTCATCAACAGTAATTAATATCTTCCTCTCTTCCTACTTACCAACTTTTTTATCAACTATTTTTGTTTTATTCTTATAAGGTGAAAAATTATTCTCAATTCAAAGAAAACTGAAATAAGATAAGAGTTGAATATCCTTTTTCTCTGATTTCCAATTTCAAGTTCCATGTATTTCAAGTGATAGTCCTTTTCCTTATTTGACCTTGTTTTTTTTCCCCTGTGTTGACTTATTTCCTTAGCTTCATTCAACTTTGAACTTCAGTATCCCTGACACTATGGTTTCAGAAATGCACAACACTTTTATAATTTTGATCTATTGTCAATTGTTACTTTCCTTTTCTTCACATGTCATTTTATCAAAATTGCTTAGTGATTCCCCTCTGCAAATCCACATATATCTCATCATAGAGCTTCTGTTTTTCTTCTTAATTCCAATTCTTTCTTTTCTTTCCTTCAGAATTTTATTCTTGAGGGTTTCTCATCCTATCTGGGCTCCCTATCCTCAAAGAATTTTAGTCCATGAGGTTCTACCTGTCTTTATTGTGAACCTTTTGAAATTTGTTCTTCATAATTTGTAGCTACTTTTATCAACATTACATTTTGTCCACCCTAGCAACCAGATCCTTTATGTTGGTGTGAATCAGATTCAAAATAACAGGGCTCCTTGTTGGTTCTGCCACCTTTTAAAGCATGAATTTATCACTAAATGCAAACATTAATCCCCCAAACCATGAATTTTATAAACAAATGGAAAGAAAGGTTCTCATCTATTTAGATTGCAAGTTCCCAATAGTCATGAAACACCCATTTGTATGTTTCCTGCAGCCGAACAAAATATAGTGAATAATTATGATGATAATGATGATAGGTGAGTAGAAAATGACAGTAATCATTCAATACCTTACAATACCCAAACAATGGCAGTCATACACAGGTTTAATCATCTGAATGAAGAGACCACATCAATTACATGACATATCAAATTAAGATTCTTTAATACCTTAGTTTCTTCCCTCCATCTGCAATTTTAGCTTTTTGGAGATATCCTTCTTTTTCAACCATCTGCAAGAAAAATGTAAATGTTAAACACATGGCAGACTCTTATGCATTATTAGTTTGAATGAACCTATTTCTTTCAAGAGTCTTTATCAGGAAGGAAGTGTCCTGTCATAGACTTCATTAATAATGCACATATAGCTTATCACAAGTGCCTGTAAGGTCATATCCTTTCCAAGTAGTTAAATACACTAAGAGATAGATTGATCGATTTTGGAATGATTTGTGGGCTATACCTTCATTTTTGTTTTATGTGAATCAACACTGAAGTCTTTTGTTTGCATAATTGTTTCAAAATGATGAAATGAACCATAATGAAATGCCTATCCTTCCCTCCTTTTATACCTGCTGTTATTGGAATGAGACTCACTTTCTCTTTCCCTGGACCTTAGGAAGTGCCAGGGTGACTGAATTATCATTTAAGAAACCCTTGAATTACTGATGAATAGTTAGAAATACTGTTCTCTTTAGATTTTGATTTTTGATCACTGGATATTTCATTTCCTTCCTAGTTTTGTTCCACTTTATATTACCAATACAGTGCATTGAAAATAATAGTTACTTAATAAATATGCACTTATGAAGTAGCATTCTTCCAACTAAAAAAAAGTTGCTTCTTTCTTCATGAGACAGTATTTAGTTTTTCAATATTATTGTCTCCATTTTTTATACTTTTGATACTGTATTCTTTCATATTTAATAATTCTTTCTAATTTCTAAAGTTTACCACATTAGCAGAGTCACTGCAAAATTCTGAAATAGCTTAATATATTTTTTTATTTCAATATTAGTACCCACTTCCCCCTAGGATATAATAGCTCAAAGGAATGAATCTCAAGTGAATAGATTCAGGCTCTTTAATAGGTAGTGTTTTTTCAGTAATTCTCTAGTTGTGACTGACTTTGTGACACTTTTGGGGGTTTTCTTGGCAAAGATAATGGAATGATTTGTCATCTCCCTCTCCAGTTCACTTTGCAGATAACAAAACAGAGGCAAACAGATTAAGTGAAATACCCAGGTTTCCTTAACTATGAGGACAAATTTGGACTCAGGAAGTGACTCTTCCTCACTCTAGGTCTGGCACTCTATCCATCATACTACCAAACTCTCTGATAGGTAGTTGCAGATAATTTGAGGACATTCTTCTCTGCAATGAATTATTCAAATCACAGTGGGTAATTCAAATCCATTCAAATCAGCAATCATTTATTAACTGCCTGAAATATGTAAGTTACCATTCATACCTGTGTCAGCCAGGTGCTGTAGTAGAAAGAGTGCTGGGCCTAGAAGTCTGTTCAAATCTGGTCTCAGATACTAGTTATATGACTTCAGGCCAGTCACTTTACTCTGTTTGCCTCAGTTTCCCGATCAATAAAATGAGCTGGAGAAGGAAATAGCAAACCACTCAAGTATCTTTGCCAAGAAAACCTCAAAAGGGGTTGTAGAGACTCAGACATGACTGAAAAATGAATAAACAATAACAAAAATTATCCCTACTGTGGACAGTAGGATGCTGAGATGAAAAATAATCTATACTCTGAAGAAAAACATAGTAATAGGGAGGAAGGGGGAAGATTGTATATAGTTATAGATTTATCACTATGATGCTAATTAGAAAACAATAAATTGATAAATATTGAATAAGCATCTATTATGTACCAGACATTGTGCTAAGCATTAAGGATTCAAAAAAGATAAAAGATAGCTCCTGCCTTCAAAGGACTCACAATCAAATAGGAGAGATGATAAGTAAATAAATATGTACAAAAATTGCATAGGATAAATGGGATATTATAAAGAAAAAAAAGTTTTGAGTTAAGTACATACTAGAGATTAGAAAGTCCTGAGATTGCACTGCTTTGGAAGGATGAGAAAGTTGTTAATTGATGTGAATGGCAGGTTGTGTGTTATTGTCATGGGGGAAAGTGTGTGCAAAGGCAGATAAATAAGACACAGAAGGACAAGGATTTCATTCAGTATATGAATGAAAATATGCATAGAAAGGTAAGTTAGAGCCAGGCTTGTAAAAGCTCCTGAATGATGGGCTAAGCTTTGGGTACTTTATCTGGTGGACAAAGGAAGAGCCATTCAAGGATCTTGAGCAAAGATTTGAGCATAGTGAGTCAATCTCTATATTAGAAAAATACTTACATGGTAGTATAGAAGATGGGAAAATAATGACAGCAACAGACTGATTTATGAGGTTATTAGTAGCCCAAGCAATAAGTAAAAATATTTGAACTAAGGATTATAATAGAATAAGGAAAATAGAAATGTACAGTAGAGATATAGGCAATTTTTTATGTCTATCCCTAATAATAATTGTGATGATGGCTTGATAGTTACAAAACAGTTTTTTTAAATGGCCCTTATGGCAGAGAAATAATGCAGATATTATTTGTGGTAATGCAGATAATTATCCAAATTTTTATTTTCAAATTAGGAAGTTGAGACTTAGAACTGTTCAGTGACTTGCTTAATAAAGATCACACATGGGAAAGCTACAACTGACCTGAACCCAGTTCTTTGGATTCCAATTCTAGTGTGTGTTTATTTGTGGGGTTTTTTTATAATGTTTGGGCTAGCTTTCTGGAAGTCCTTGGGATCAGCCCCAGTCCTTGGTCTTAGTGGAGGAGTGATGAAGGCAGGACAGCCACCACAAAGCTGATCAAGGATGGAATGTCCCCTTTCCAGTCCTTCTCAGCCCTTAAATACCCTATTATAATTACATCATTACAGCATACTGATTATATGTGAACTAGAGAACCATTAAGGTCACCATACTAAGTACTAAGTATATATGTAAACTAGAGAATCATTATCTCATCAATACCATTGAGTTAACACCTTATTTCAAGTATACTTCTCCAGCGTTCTGGCCCTCTACAGTTTTTTTTTCCCCCTACTACATCCTGCTGCTTTGTTAATAGTGATGATAATCAAGATGGATTCATAAAATTAACATAGGGTCTTTCTATATTGACTTCACTTCCCACAAGTTCCAATAGCCATTTTCTGAATTATTTTATAACAGAGAGTTTTATTGGTCTTGACACTATAGAAAGTGTTTTTTTTTCCTCTCTGTGATCTATTTATCTCTCTATCTCTCTATCTATCTATCTATATATCTTTTCTTATTCATGGACTTCTCTGGAAATGTATTAAAAGATCATTCTGATCAACAATTAACATAATGGAGGCAAAGACTGGCCTTTTTGCTGAAATATAGTGAAATGTAACTACAGAAAAATATATTGGTTCAATTTAAACATGTTTGGAGAGAAAGTGAAGGTACCAAAATCTAGATTTATAGAGAAAAGAAATAGAACATGTATATAACTCGTTACAAAAAATGGCTGATCCCATCTTGAAAAAAAAGCTTTCATTTTTCAAAAATATTGACTGATGGAAAAATGGTAGATGAAGAGAAAGGGAAGGAAGGAATTGAGGTGTTTATAATAACTACTTTATGAGAACATGAAAAGAAGTACTTAGAGCTCTTGTTGGAAGGAGTCATCATGATCACTATGTTTAGAGTCTCATTCACACTTCAATTTATACTTCCTGGATTGCATATAACTTATGAATATCCTAGTGGGGCTAATCTTCAGGCTCATTTAACTGTAGTAACACACTTGTAATAAAAATTCTGTGGAGGTAAGGAAATAAGGTTGTACACAGTGTGATTTCCTTTAGTCTCTGTTCTCACCTATGCATGGTTGTGTTGACAAGGCAAGGAAACAGCAAGAAGCCTATTTTCCTGCTCCAAAAAGGAAATATGAGATACAAGCTAGTGTAAGAAGGAGAAAGTAAGTATTCATGGTATACAAATTGAAGAGGTATATAAACACAATTCACATATTTTAGAATGAAGATATTATGGAAAGAAGATAAATTATAATACATTACAAGAAATACATAGCTATAGAATTTAAAGCCAGAAAGAAACTAAAAGATCAAGAAGTCAAATTATAACTTATTTCTTTATATTAGGGAATATTAAATTCTACTTCATAAAAGGACGATTTGATATGAAAAGCAAGCATCATAGTTGATTGGATTAGGCATATAAATCTCAGCAATTCTAGCAGCTTCTTTATGATATTAAATCCTGCCCTATGTTTATCCTAATGGAAGTTATTTAAAACACCAAATTAGATCCACTTACTATATAATTTAGTACTAAACTAAACTAAAGCTTTTTAAACTGGGTCCTCAGATACTTCCCCCAAGAGGTCCATGCATACAATTCAGAATGTCTGTGAATATGAATAAAGTAAAGAATCTCATCTTTATTTTCACTTACCTCAAATCTAAATTTAGCTTTGCCTTCAGTTATGAACATATTCAACAAACTATAGTAGCATTAGATTTCACCAGATTTCCAGAGGTGTCTATCACACACCCACACACATATACACACAAATATGAACCCCTATTCTAGATCAAAATAAAACTGTACATGCAGTCTATATTCAGTAACTTAAACCAGAATAAAATGTAATTGGGAAATAGTTAAGAAAATAAATAAAAATAAAATGAAATATAAATAATATTACATTTTAAAACTAAGCCAGTATATGGTTCACAGGGTTACTTATGTATGGATTAGTGGCCATTTGAGTTTGATATGTATACTTTATACTAATGTATAATTATGAGATATGGCCTAACATTAGATATCTTGTTTGGCTTCTTGTGCCATTTCATGAATGGCCCTTATTGAGTCTATTTGACTAAGTGCAGGACAAGATTGCCAGCTATGAAGTCTTTTTTTTTTTTTAATTCTTTAAATAACTTTTGATTGACAGAACGCATGCCAGGGTAATTTTTTACAGCATTATCTCTTGCACTCACTTCTGTTCCGATTTTTCCCCTCCCTCCCTCCACCCCCTCCCCCAGATGGCAAGCAGTCCTATACATGTTAAAAAGGTTACAGTATATCCTAGATACAATATACATGTGCCGAACTGAACAGTTTTCTTGTTGCACAGGGAGAATTGGATTCAGAAGGTAAAAATAACCCGGGAAGAAAAACAAGAATGCAAGCAGTTTATATTCATTTCCCAGTGTTCTTTCTTTGGGTGTAGATGCTTCTGTCCATCCTTGATCAATTGAAACTGAATTAGCTCTCTTTATGGAAGAGATCCACTTCCATCAGAATACATCCTCATACAGTATCGTTGTTGAGGTATATAATGATTTCCTGGTTCTGCTCATTTCACTTCAGCTATGAAGTCTTGGGCATTAGCTAGTCTACCAGCACAATTCTACTGAGAAGAATATATGAAGAATGGATGACATCAGGATCTCCCAACAGCTAATTAATATCAAATTAAAGTGAGAGTAATCATTAAGGAAAAGACAAGCTTAGATAATAATAATCTATAGTAGCATAAGATGAACCCAGATAGCATCTGTAAGAATGAAAGTGGTCTTTTGGGGTGAAACTGAACCGTTGATTTCAAGTTTCAAGGGAACAAAGGTAAAAAGAAAATTCTTCAAATATGACACAACTTTACTTGTACATAAAGTGGGAAAGACTAATGATCATGAATAGATATTTCCAACATACATGATAACATAAATTAATACAATTCTGTTAGACATTTCATTCCTCAAACATAATTGTCACACACAGAAAGCCTAATCTAAGCAAATAAACATTCATAATTTCTGTTAATATTAAGGAATTCTGCTATGTGAGGACCCTCTGTGTCTTATATAGCATATAATAAAAGCTTGTTGATTATACTTTGAATAAATGTATTCATTGATCAAACACATTTATAATAATAAATCAAACACATTTATAAACGTATCCTTACTATAACAGACAAAATTCTAGTTCCTGAGGACACAAAGACAAAAATGAGAATACTTGTCCTTATCTTCTATTGGGAGAGACAGCATATACACTTACAAATACATACACAATAATTCTAGAGAAGTATTAGCAGCATAGGTTTTCAGGAAAGGTCTTCTCTAGAAGGTAGTGCTTATTCTGAGCATTAAAGCAAACTAGGGATTTTAAGCAGGAGGTGAGGAGACTATGTATTAAGACACGGTGAAAAGTATGTAGGTAGGTGGACAGGAAGATATTTCATTTGTGTTTCTCTGTCTCTGAACTCTTCTTATACTTACATTCTAAACTATGGCAACACTATAGCTTTCAAATTCTTTGCCTAAAAGTTTGCTAAATCTGTCATCCCAGCTATATTCTAACCTCCTTGAAAGCAGGGATTGAACCTTATCCTCTTTGTGTATAGGCAAGGACCCTACCTATTACAATGTTAGACAAATAAACCACATAAATGGGCTTTCCCTTACTCTTCAGCTATCATTCACCCAGGAACATTACATTTTGCTCTTCCGCAAGTAAATAGCTTACTCCAGAACAGATTTAAGTTATCTAGAGGTAAATGGACCATTTTTATGCTCAGCTCTTTGAAGTTTTCTACCCCACATGGGCTTACAATTGCAGGGTTGATAGGGATCTTAAATGTCATACAGTCTAAAACTAAATGGAATCAACAACATGCCCAAGGTCACCCAGTTAATTACTGAAACAGCTGAGTAAGAATCCATGACGTCTGATCATATAGGTCAATTATCTTCTTTTTGCAGTATGGGGCCAAAAGATGTTCTCAAAAACACAATTCAAAACTGGTGGACAATTAATTTATATTAAAAATGGAATATTTAATTGGTTTCTAAGTCACTGTTAATACATTACTTCTACCAAATAGTTAATTCTTTTTTGTCTTGTAACTGTAACTAATATAACAGTAATAAAAGTATGTGTGTGTATATCTCATCAATTGAACTGAAAATTAAATTTTAGCTAAAATCTAAGGAAAGAAAAAATTCAGTGAATTAGCTTTCTACTTCCAAAAACAATAGTTTGTTTATCTAATGAAGACCCGGTTCTTGATCACAGTACAAAATCTGTTTCTTAAGGTGTTCTTAATTTCCTGAATTGGAATGAAAGGCTCAAAATGCAAGTACTTTTGTGAAATGAAAGTATATATTCCTATGCTAATTTGTTTAGTAAAGCAGAAGTCTTTACTAAAATGAGTAATTAGCCTGAGAAATAGCAAACTGAATAGAAGAATAAAGTTTGCCAGATATTTTTAATCTCATTAATTAAGTGCTTACCTCATTTTCACTTGTTGAAGTCTTCCCCATCCTTATTCTAAAGTCTCAGGGCAAATGCCAATACCATCTCTGATCTTTCAAACTAGAATTTTTTTCTACTCTATTAGAACAATTCACTTTATTTTAAGCATTTTATACATTTATAGCCTATTTGACTATAGTTATATGATATCCCCTTACCACTGCTATTAAATCATAAATCCCCAAAGACAATTTGTCTGTCTTTCTGTCTGTCTCTCTTATTTTTTACATTATTTAGCCCTTGTTTTGCAGATAATATGCACTTAATAAATATTCATTGAATGGATTGGGGATGAGGGTCTTAGCCATAATAAAAACATCATAGTGATTTTGTTCCATTTCATTTCAAGCCAACATTTCTGGTAGTGCTCTGTAACTCTGCATATGATTAAATAAAAGAAAAAAAAAGGAAAATAAAACAATGTCTGCCAGCTCTTCTCCTCACAGAACACAAATTTTTAAAACTATTCTTTAGACTGGCTGAGGCCAGTATTTTTAGTGCTGAGCTGAATTGTCTATAAATCCTGCAATTAGGCCATATCTACCAATTGCAATCAAATGACGTAGAAGAAATATATTGTTCTGTCTAATTTGTAATAAGTCACTAGATAGGCAGGAACCAAGAAATACCAATCTTGCCCCATTGTTTACCATTAAGGGGATCCTGGTTGAGTCAGACAGATCAAATTTTATGACCCCATTCCCAATTCACTCAAACCCATTCATTCGGCATTATACTAACAGCCTGCAAAAGACTTATTCCAGCCCCAAGTCTCTAAGTACTGTAGGAATGATGTTAGAATGAGCTTTAATTAGACCACAAAGTTTCCTAAGCTTATTCAGGAATCATTTTGATACTTACTGTAGAAATTTTTTGGATATGTTTTAATCCATATTTTTTATTATTGCCTCAATTTCAGGGACAGAGTCAGGTTTGCTATAATATTCTTGTTTAAAATAAAGTAGCCAGTTAAAATAAATAAATAATAAAATATAATAAAGAAATTGAAAGGGAAGAGAAGTTATTTCATTCTCTTCCAATTCTACTTCTATACTTTCTTTTTCATATTTCCCTTGTCTTTACTCTTCCAGAGGGATCCCAGGAAAGGTTGGTTTTTTTCCTTCTCTCTTTCATTGCCTTGCAGGTGCTCCATTTTCAGCTGTTGCTTTTGCTCCTTGCTGTTCCTCTCCTGCCTTTTGATCCATTGTTTTTTAATCTGTTTTTTTGTCTCCTCCTTGCCCTTCTCTACAGCTGTTTCTCCTGCTGTTCTGGCTATGCTGGCCAGGTGTATGGCATGGAAGTGGTGGTGACTCTCCTTTATTAAAACAAGCAAGCAAAAACAAAGCCCTCCCAAAAGAAACATTGAGAGCTCCTGTACATAAACAATAAGGTCCTTTTAAAAAAGTTTTATATTTTTGTATCAATCTTCCTCTTTGTTCAAAAATAAAGTCCAGTTCATTAAAGGCATATACAATAACAGAATCTTTTAGACTTAATGTTTAAATAGGATGAAGTGTATATTTTTGCATGAACTGAAGAAAAATAAAAGTAAACGAATCCTAAGTTATTTAATAAGGTACAGAGGTTATCTCAGAAAAAGGAATCTGGGAAATATGAAGAAGAATTTTGTGCCATAGGGGCCAAAATATTCAACAAAGGATTGTTCAAGATAAGCTACAGGGGACATGATGTTAAATCCAAAGCTCAGGTATATGACAGTTGATCCTATTGGATGTCCGTATGTTGAGAATAGATTTTTGCTCATAGTCTATTATTTTAAAGCCAGAGATGGGAGAACCTGGCAGGCTTTAGAGTTCGGCAAAATGTCTTGAACCGTTTTTCAAATGTTTTGGGTTTGGCAAAGGGCTGATTATGTTTTGCCAAGTGCTTTCCTCCTTCGTTTTAAAACCCTTGAGTATTTCAAGGGAAATTTAATCCGTATGTTTCTGACTCATTTAGCCTTAACTCATCAAAATGTTGTTTTGGAAGAGCTATTTGATGTCTAAGAAGCCCTTATGAGCCTTTTTAATGAGGCTTTCATTTTTAAACTAGTGAGCTACATTTTTTTTCTACCACCACATAGAATGGTAACTTAGACAATCAAAGGTTTGGTTCAAGAGGTAAACAACAGTTGAAGATGCCTTTCTTTATTATTGATTTATGAATGGGATGATACCCTCTCTACATCTTTCCTCTCTTTCAATCCTCTTTCAAGACCATTCTCAGTGTCTTTTTGCATCACTGCTCAAGACATGTAGAACTTTAGTCTGATGTTCAGGAATGCCCCACCCATTTCTGTCCTGGGCAACATCCTACTGGAAATTTAATTGTCTCTTATAACTTAATGGGAAAGGAAGTAATGGGTGGCTCAATATCCCTGGGTTTGCTGGTTGCTTCTACTTTCACTGTACATTAATTGCAAATGGAGAAGTACCTAATGAAGGAGAAGTTATGGTACTTTGATGCTACAAAAAAGAGGAAATAAGTTTTGTTACTGTATTCTACCAGTCTCTATGTTGGTGTGTTTTCACTTTGTCAAGGTTAATTGTTGTTTTAGATTTGGCTTCATTCCCTCTCACGACTTCCAAGAGACTCCTTTATCCATCATTCCTTCAAACCTATTTTCAGTCTCATTCTATCTACTGGCTCCTGACTTGTTGCCTGCTAAAAATGTCCAAATTCCTATCCTTAAAAAAAGAACAAAATAAACAACAACTCCTAATTTAATCCCATCATCTCCTCAAGCTATATCATTTTATATCTTCCCTTACCTTCACTGCCAAGAATCATAAAAGAGTTGTCTTTTGTTGCTTTTGTTGCATTTTTTTGTTTTGTTTTCTTATTACTCATCTGGTAAATGTTTGCAATCTGAACTCCATGGCAAACCCTTTGAGAATCACTTCCATAAAGAGTTATTGCAGTGTAGGACCTTGAAGAATAGCTGACATTTTTAGAAAGTTATAGGAGACCAACTACACCCAGTGAAAGAACTCTGGGAGATGACTATGAACCACTACATAGAATTCCCAATCCCTCTATTTTTGTCCGCCTACATTTTTGATTTCCTTCACAAGCTAATTGTACGCTATTTCAAAGTCTGATTCTTTTTGTACAGCAAAATAACTGTATGTATTTTGTATTTTACTTATACTATAACATATTTAACATGTATTGGTCAACCTGCCATCTGGGGGAAACGGTGGGGGGGAAGGAAGGGAAGCTTTTTATTTACAAGATATCTGCATGGGTAATTTTTCACCAAAACTGACACTAATTTTTCATGGTGGGGAGGAGATAGATACTTAATAAAACGAGGGACTTTCAAGCACTCCTGAGGAAAAGATAAAAAAAGAATAGATCATTTAATTTTAAAATACAAGACTCAAAAGAAACATAAAAAAATAAATATTTAAGAAAAATCAGAAGGGACCAATAAAGCTAAACTGTTTACATTTCTCTATAGGAAGATGATATGTGTACCTCCAAAGAACCGCAGTTAGAAGGACTCTACATAGACAGAATAGGTAGGAATAGATTATATTGGGATCATATTAAAAATGAATGATTGAGAAAGAGGGAAACACTGGGAGAACAGGAAAGAAGAAGAATGGGGACAATTTCTCACATAAAAGAGATACCCAAGGAAGAGCTTTTACAGTAGAGTGAGAAATGGTGAGGGGAATGATGATCTGAATTGGGCAAAAAAAGGAAGAATATATGTATATGTGTCTATACATACACACATATATTACCTATATATATATATATATATATATTAATGTGTGCACATATAGATAGATGTTTATATGTATGTATAGTTATAGGAGGCATGAAGTAGAGTTCTACCAACATTTCCTTCCAAAAAACTGAAATAATACCTAAAATTGAATTCTGGAGAAGAGTCAACAATATGTTATGTAAGACATTTTCCAGCTCCTAAACAACTTACAAGATTGGAGAGGTCTGTGCACAATTCAGAGCAAACATGGCAGAAACAAAAGCTATTGGTCTTAAAGGCAGCCACAACAGAAGTAACTTTGAGAGTTCTCAAACCAGAGATTGTAAGATGATCAGGGAACTGGCCAGCAAGAGACTACATTGGAGCTCTGGGCAAGCACTCGACATAGGACAAGGCCCTTTGTGGTAAATCCACTGTCTAGACTCACTTCTGGGTCCCAGTTAGAGTGGAGTTCTTGCAGTTACAAGGGATCAAAGATCCTGAAAAGCAATATTGCTTGTGGTCCAAGGGAACAGAGGCCATGGAAAGCAGTATTGCCTGTGATTGCTAGGGACCACTGACCATATCTTTCCCTGGATCACCACCTTGCAAACGCTTTTGTTGCATTTTTTTGTTTTGTTTTCTTATTACTCATCTGGTAAATGTTTGCAATCTGAACTCCATGGCAAACCCTTTGAGAATCACTTCCATAAAGAGTTATTGCAGTGTAGGACCTTGAAGAATAGCTGACATTTTTAGAAAGTTATAGGAGACCAACTACACCCAGTGAAAGAACTCTGGGAGATGACTATGAACCACTACATAGAATTCCCAATCCCTCTATTTTTGTCCGCCTACATTTTTGATTTCCTTCACAAGCTAATTGTACGCTATTTCAAAGTCTGATTCTTTTTGTACAGCAAAATAACTGTATGTATTTTGTATTTTACTTATACTATAACATATTTAACATGTATTGGTCAACCTGCCATCTGGGGGAAACGGTGTATTGTGTGTACATATGTAGATTATATTAGATATAGAAATCTAGATACTCAGTGGCGAATTAGAGGGAGAAAGAGGTTGTGATAAAAGGAAGGGCCGATTTTAAAAGGAAGTAGTCAGAAGCAATAAAATGATACAAAATAATTTTGTGAGAGAAAAAGCCAGAAAAATAACTATGAAGACTGAATACAGATTGAATCATACTATTTTCATTTTTATGTGGTTTCTCTTTCTTGTGATTTTTTTCAATCTTGTTTTTTTTTTCTTCCTCTCTTCCTTTCATCCTCCCTCCCCAAGACAGCAAACTATCTGATTCAGGTTTTACATGTACAAACATGTTAAATATATTTCCATATTAGTCATGTTAAAAAAATAAGTATAGTTTTTTTTTTATTTTTCTCTGTTAATTAAATCTATTTTAGCTTTAATTTTGTCTATCATGATCACTACTCCTGATTTTTTTTACAAAATAAATTCCACTCCAGCTCTTTATTTTATCTGAATATATCTCCCATTTTTATTGTATTTCCTGAAAGCAATATGTTATTGAATTCAGATTTTTAATCTCTTCTCTTATCCATTTCTATTTTATGGGTGAATTAATCCCACATTTTGAGCTATAATCACATACATATTTTTGATAACATATACAGCCATTTATTTGTAAAAAAAATTATATAAAAGATTACAGCCACATATATGTATACACATACAGACACATACACATTTATACACACACATATCCCTTCAGTCACATTGACATTGTCAGCTCTCTAATGATTTAAAAAAAAACAAAACTAAAGCTATAAGATTTGAAACCGACCTCTGACATTACTTTTAAATACACACACACACACACACACACACACACACACACATATAGATAGATAGCTTTTTATTTTCAAAATATATACATGGATAATTTTTGACATTCACTCCTACAAAACCCTTAATCACATATATATTAAAAGAGGAAGAGGAAGGAAGAGAACAAATATTTATTAAATTCTCACTAAATGAGTCAGGCACTATAGTAAACTCTGTTGATATTCAGTTGTTTTTCAGTGATATCCGACTCTTCATGGCTCCATTTGGAATTTTCTTGGCAAAGAGTGGTTTGCCAATTTTTTATCTAATTCACGTTTTAGATGAGGAAAACAAAGCAAAGTTACTCGCCCAGGGTCAGAGAGCTAGTAAGTGTTTGAGGCTAGAGTTGAACGCTTCCCTCCTTTGAGTGCTTTACAAATATTATCTTGTTTGATCCTCATAACCACCTTTGGAAACAAATGCTAGTATTATCCCTATTTTATAAATAAGGAAATTGAACCAGACAACAATTAAGTATGTGAGGCTGGATTTAAACTCCAGTTTTCCTGACTGGGCCCAATAATCCATCTACTATACTTCTTACCTGCCTAATTGAAGAGTCCTCTTTCCTAATCGCCTGTCAGTTACAATCCTTATCTTCAGGTTTTGCTAAGACGCTTCTGAAAAGTCTTTCCTGATTAATATTCTTTTCTGTTAAAGAGACTTGCATCTATTTATCTGTACATACATTATTGTTGTTTGTCTTTTGTAATCAAAGAGGGCCATGCTATCAGGGAGGTGATACCCTGATGTCCAAAGTGAGGGAGAGCTGTTTCAGATCACCTGCCTCACTTTCCCCTCCAGATCATCTAGGTCCAGGAGACAGTTATAGATCAGGATGACTGAAGATGGCCCTGGATGCAGTGGGAAACCTCAGCTTTTTTAAGATAAAGAATTCAATAGGTCTCATGAGTTGCAACCATTTAGAGATCAAGACCAAGTGGAAATTGAGGCAAAGAATGGCCCATTTTACCGAGGTAAAGAAGTACAATTCTAATTAAATCAATCTGGTATCTTTTCAATGAAGGGTGGTAGGAACAATTATTTATTAAACACCTGCTATGTGCCTTGCTCTTATGATAACAATTTTATAAATATTATCTCATTTAATTTTCTCATTAGAATACAGACTCCTTGAAGGCAGGGACAATCTTGTTTCCAGTCCTTAATATTCCAGGTACCTAAAACATTATCTTAAAGGTAGTCAGTGTAGTCAACACCTTTTTTAAAGACTAGGTCTCTTGAGTTTCCTTAGTCTAGGAAGTTCAAAGGACTATTGATTGGCCCATGAACTTTAACTTGTTCTGTTTTCTATCTGGCCAGGTCACCTCAAGAAACCTCATAATAAATATCCTCAAGTATCAAGCAGAAAGACTTCAGTTTTTTTCAGGGCAATTGTCCCTTTCTTCTACCTTTCCTCTCTAGAAAATCTAGTGGCTCTCAGTACAGGATGCTCACCATGTAATTACCAAACTTAATGCTGACACTTGATTAGCATCTTGCACTAAGGCTTAAAATTCCTGAATCCAGGAAAGCCTATGGCTTGATTTCAGGTTTATATCATCATAATTGGAAAACATAGTAAAAATATTTTTTCTTGAGTTTAAGTAGATAATTAGAACCTCGTGGGATTTTAGAGGTCATTTTAGGACGATACATTTAGAGTTAACCGGGATTTCAGAGTCATATGGTGCAATTCCTTTATTTTACATATAAAAAACAGTTTCAGGGAAGTTGTGACTAGTCAAGCCCAAGGAAGTAATAAGTGACAGAATGAGATTCGAACTCAGTCTTTTTCCAGAGCCAGTGTTCTTTCTTCTGTATCACACAGATTTCCTTTAAACCGGTCATTTTACAGATGAGAAAACTGAGATGGAAGGAGAAAGATTTAAAACTGCTCTATTTTTAGAAATCCTATCTTTCCTTTTGGGGCAGGTAGATGGTACAGTGCTTAGAGTGTAGTCAGGAAGATCTGAGTTCAAATTTGACCTCAGATACTAGATTTATGACCCTGTGCCTCCTTTTTCTCATTTGTAAAATGAGCTGGAGAAGGAAACAGCAAGCCACTGCAGTAACTTTGTCCAGAACAGCTCACAAAGGATCAGACATTTCTAAAAATGATTAAACAAGAATAACAATCCTATGTGTCAGCTTGCTAAGAAAAGCATTTTCCCCCCTCAGATACTACCAAGTATGGCTATAGTTGACAGCAATACTATTAGCAATTGTTAAATTTGAAGAAAAGTCTGGCCTGATCATATGTTATTTCAGAGAAATATTCTGTCTTTTGTTTTAAAATAAGAACACGTAACACATATTGAATGCCTTTCAACTTCAAAGCCCTTCAGAAATATTAATTAATCCATAAAATGATATCAGGCTCTAAAGGTGAAATCTGCAGTTGCAGACTTTGCCCTAAGCCATGGTAGCTGTTCATTGAGTCATCCTTCTCTGAGGGGAGCAGAGGATTTTCTAAAACCTGCCATGTTCTTTTGACTCCTGCAGGGTTATTTGCAAAGATTTCTTACTTACATTCTTTTCACAAAAAAGAAAGAAGAAGGGAGAAAAAAGGAAGACAAATATTTCAAGTCATATAAACATGACTATTTTCCTTCTGCATTTCTAGAGAAGAAAGAGAAAATTGCCCTGAAAAAACTGAAGATTTTTTTTTTTTTTGCCTGAGGAGATATCTACTTGAGGATATTTATTATGAGGTTTTGGAAAATTCACCATCTGATGACTATTAAGCAATCACATATTCTTAAGAACATCTTCTTATTCCTGTACCATGATTAGCATGCAGGGCATGTGGTCCAAAACCTTGTCTTCTCCTTTTCATGAAACAGGGAGGTGTCCCTCGTGAGCCTTTTGGCTACAAGATGGAATGTATTTTTTTAAATAGGGAAAATTAGTTTTCTTCCTATGAATAGCCACTGATCATAAAAGAGTAGGATATAAGTAGTAACTCATTGCTATCCTAATCCCTCTCCATAAAATAGTAGCACCTGATTACCCCAGGACCATTATTAGATCAGTCTCAAAGATGAGTGTCACTACAGAAGGAAATTACCCTAGATTTGAATGTCCCCTGAAGTTGATTATAAATGCTGTAGATGAAAATAGGATAGGAGTATTCTGAATAAAAGAAGAACAAAGAAGACAACAAATGATAAAATGAGTTGAAGATTTTTGTAAAGTACTTTGTGAAAATTAAAGCACCATATAAAGGTTAAATGTTGTGATGAAGAGAGGATAACAGGAAAAACAACATGGAGAAGTTAAAATTTGTCTCTATAAATGAATGAAATCACAGATCTACTAAAGCACCAAAATAAAATTACATCCTAGCAAGTTTCATGGGTGTTTTTCCCTTGCTTACAAATGAATTATCCTATATGTTTTATTTTTTATTTGATGACAATTGCAAAAAAAGAAAAATAAAACCTACCTCACGACTCAAAGATCACACTGATAAGCAAAGATAGAAATGCTGTAGTAGAGGAGGTAGCAAATTTTAGGGAGAAAGGGAATTCATAAACTAGGCAGATAAACATTAGAGAAGGAGGGAAGAAAGGCGAGAAGGAAGGAGCAAAGCAGGGAAGGTAAGAAGGAAGGAAAGGAAAGAAAAAAAGAAAGGAAGGAAGGAGAAGGAAAGAAGGAAGGAAGGAAAAAAGAAGGAAGGAAGGAAGGAAAGAAGGAAGAAGGGAGAGAAGAGGGAAGAAAGAAGAAAGGAGGGAAGAGAAGAAAGAATGAAAGAAGAAAGGGAGTGAAGGAAGGGAGAGAGAAGGAAGTGAAGAAGGAGTAAAGAAGAATCCATTAAGTGCTTTCTATGTACCATGCACTGTGCCAAGAATTTTGCAAATAGTAATAACCTTAGTAGGTAGGTGATATTATGGTCCTAATTTTACAGTTAAGGAAACTCAGGCCCCAATTTTCTGCAGCCCTTTCTGGTAAGAATAAAAGTATCTTTTGGAAAAGTGGAGGTGGAGTGAGAAGAGATATTCCTTGTGTCTCCTTTTAAGCCACACATTAGAACAGCCTTCACCACAAACAGGCCCTCATTTTTGTTATATTTGAGGTCCTCTCTTTTCCCTTATAATTATAACAATAGGACATCAACAAAAAACAAGTAAAGGTGAATGTTGCAAAATTAAAATGACCAAGTCAATCCACAAGATAAGAAGGCATCTCACCCTTGTGATGTGGAATGCTAAAAATAATGGCTGAATTGCTTTTCCTCCCTCTTTTTTTGGTTTGTTTAAAGGGATGGCTCTCTGAGAGGACAGGTATATAGAAAAGATTAGGTTCTGTTAAAAAGATATTTAAAAAATTCTGGAAATAAGGTGAACCATTTCATTGTTTCTAAGTTTTCAAATGTAGTATTATGTCAATCAAGTATTTTATGATGTGTTGTGTAGTCTGATAGGCATAGTAAGATATACTAGAACATGATTTCCTGCCTTAAAATCAAATTAAAGGGCAAAACGCATTAACAAATAATGCATATTATTTGCTAAATTTGTGTAGGGATAGGACTGGGGGCAAAACACTGAAGTTGGTGTAATAAAGAAATAAACGAGGTAACACAATAAACAAAAAAGTATATGCAAAGATAGCTTTGGAAACAATAATGAGAATGATATACTTTGGAGGGTAGTAAGGAAGCTGATAAAATTAGATAAAGAGTAGATATTTGGGAGAAGTGAAAAGTGAGGACCAATAAATTATGGAAGGGTCAGATTTTGAAGAGCCTTTAAAGCCAGATAGTGGAGCTAAGACTTAACATGATAGAAAATGGAGAAGCATTTGAGTTTTAGAAAAGGTGAATGATATGATGAAAGAATTGTTTAAAGAGTATACTAAACTATACTATATAAGATATATTTTAAAAGAAGAGAAGGTGAAGTAAGGGAATCCAATTAAAGGCATTTGTTTTTATCTAGATGAGTAATCCAGAGAACCTGTATTAATGTGATGGCAATAGGAAATGAAGTAAAAAAGATAGATATAAGAAAGCATTTCAAATAGAAAATTCACAGAACTTTTAAAAAATTGATTTATGGAATAATGTAAGTATTTCCAAAGCATAGTGCAATAAAAAAAGCTGTTTATACCTGAAATTGCAAATCTATTATGTACAATTTGCTAGTCCTTTCAAAAGTACAATAAAATTATCATGTAAATTTCTTTTTACTTTCTTCCTTCCCCCTCTCCTACCCTAGAGATTCTAGACACAGATAGTTGTATATACACACATGCATATATATATATATATATATATGTCAACTTATGCAATATACATATTTCTATTTAAAAATTTTTTCTTTGCAGGTCCTTTATAAAGTATTCCTAATAAAGTCCACAGAATTTTGTGGCCTATAATATTAAGGATGATATCAAGGATGTCAATTAACTCTAAGCTGGTACATAAATGAGGGACTTGGTATTTTCCATGGACAAAGATAGGAGCATTTAAATATATAGCTGAATATAAAGAGAGGGGTAAGAAAATTAATTTATAGTCACAAAATTTGACAGTTGGAAGGAACTTCTAAGACTATTTAGTCCAATTTATACATGAAATAAATCCTTACTTCAACATAACTTGCCATGGACTGACAAACTGCCTGAAGACCAAGAAGAGGAACTCCTCTCCTCAAAATAACTCATTCCACTTTAGAGGCAGTTTTAATTATTAGGAAGTTTTTCTTGGTACCAACCTTAAATTAGCCTCTTCAGTTTCCAGCCTGTTTTGTTTTTTAGGGTAAAAGAGTACAAATCTGATTCATTCTTCACAGCCTACACTTTCATATACATGAAGATAACTATTATACACCTTCTCATCCTATTTTTTAAAGGTTAAACATGCCTGTATGACAAGGACTCAGGGTTCTTTACAATCAATAGGTTGCCCCACTCTGGGTACAATCCAACTTACCCATATTTGTATTCAACTGTATTATTGGCAAGGAAACATTCATATTTTTCTTATATGGTCTCGAACGTTTTTCTCAAAGGTCAATGGTATCCTGTCACTGCCCACCTCAAACAATCCTATGACCTTTTTATAATTCTCATTTTCACAAGATAACATTCTAGATAAGGTCTGACAAGATCAGACACCTGTGTGACTTTCACCTATCCTTTTCCTAAAAGTTATGCTCCTCTTAATGCTGCTCAAGACTGCCTTAGCTGCTGTGGCTGCCATATCATACCGTTTATGTCCTTCTAAAACTCCAAGATATTTATTTTTTATATTTCATATTTATTTCTAATGAATTTAATCTTACTATAACCAGCCAAAAGTATTAATCTATCAAGAAGCATGTGGATACTGATTTTGTCATCCAATGTGTTAGTTATTCCTTCTATCCAACTTTTTAATCATCTACAAATTTGATGAGACATTTGTATTTTTTCCCAAATCATTGATAAAAATGTTGTTGCATAGCCAAGTATAGATTCTGGAGACCTCTCTTGTCATGCTGAAATTGAACTCATCTAAAAGATCTTTTGAAGCTGGTCATCTAATCAATTCCAAATTTATTCAATTGTAAGACTGTCTTATCCATATCATTTGCCCTTCTCTTTTAATGGTAGAAAATACTTAATCATATATTTTGATCCTGAGGTGAATAAAAGATATCAAAATAAAAATGCCTAATATAATTTGAGTTTGAAGCTTAACAGAGAAAATAGGAGTCATTAGAATAGAGATATTTAAAAAAAAGAATAGAGATATTTGAAGACATTGGAAATATATTTTTGTTTATGAGACTATAGAAAAAAAAGGAGAGCCACATCCTGAGCTTCATATATTACTTATAAAAGATAAAGAAGCATAGCAGCTACCTAAGACCCAAAAAAGAAAGAACAATGAGAAAGGTAGGAAATCATTCACAATAGTGAACATCAAATCAAAGGATCAGTGGGTTTAAAAGAGGCATTTGATGACCACTGTTGAGTGAATCCTAGAGATCAGTGAAAATTAAAAAGACATAAAGGCCATGGGGATATTATTTATGAATGAAAGACCAGATTAAGACCATATAAAAATTTTAATATTTCTATTACTGTAATACAGCATATTAAATTCTTTATTAATTTATTTAAAATGGCACTTTGCTATAACTATATCAGAATTCAACTGTTAATGTAATGTAAATGCTTACCAATTGTTCCAGAGGGGTAATGACGTCCTTTAAGAGGTGCTGGGAATGATTTCTTCTGTGCCGAGAGATCTGCAGAAATATTGATATTAGATGTCAATTCAGTTCCGTTCAATTTGCTTAAACAAAGACTAAGTAAGCATCTGCTATATACAAGGCACTATGCTATGCAGGAGACAGATAGATGACATAATGGATAGAGCTCTAGGCTTGATGTCAGGTTGACTTGAGTTTATATCCAGATTCCTTGCTAGCTGTGTGACCCCAGGCAAGCCTCTGTTTGCCACAACTGTAAAATGGGAATATCAGGGTTGTTTTGAGGATGAGGTGAGGTAATATTTGTAAAACTCTCAGCATAGTGTCTGATCCTTTGTAGTTATATAAATAATCATCTCTTTCTCTTTCCCAGGGAGACTATGAAGAGGAAAAATTCAAATGTTTGCTCACTCAGGTAGCTTATCTTCTACTGAAGTAAGAGAATGTATACATGAATAAGTATGATCCAAGGTAATTTATAAAAGAAGAAGCTCAGACTGGTGAGCTCAGAGAAGGTTTCAAAAAAAAGACCAGACTTATCTGAGCCCTGAATAAAGACAAAGATTGTGTTAAACAGAAATTAGAAGAGAAGCATTCTACTTAATGCTAAAGTTTAAATAAATGCTTATAAGTCATAAGCAAAATTTAATTTTAAACTTGATTGGAAACACAGATTTTTTGATGGGGAGTAGGAGATAAAGAGCAAATGATAGAATAAAAGATAAATAAATTTATGGTTGCAAGAGACTCCCAAGGCCATTAAGCTCAAATGCCTCATGTGATACTGAGATGAAGAAACTGAGGGTAGGGGAGATTAAATGGCTATCCCAGAGACACAAATCTCGTAAGTGGCTGAGACATTTTTGAATTTAGGTGTTCCTGACCTCAAGTGCAATGCTGTAGGTCAGAAGCAGATTTTTTCAAGCTTTCAATTTCAGGCCAAGTTTTCATTTTATCATACAAAGAATCACTTAAGGTTTTTAAAAAGAGTAGTGGTCTGCCGAGACCTCTTCTTAAGAAGACTTTTTTTAGCAATTATGTAGAGGATAGATTAGAGAGTGAAGAGAGGAAGTGAGAAACTCAGTGAGGAGGCTATTACAATAGTCTAGGCTAGAAGTAACTGTCTGTAAGAGGAGATATGAAATGGATGTACAGTATATTGAAAAGGTAGAATTATCAGGTCTTGCCAACTAACTGATTGAATAAAGGGTGTGTCTATGAGGCAGTGGAAAATGAAAGACTCTTAATGTAATAGCCAGTAGGAGTGACTGGTTGCATGCATGATTGAGGTAGATTATAAATAAAGGTTATAAAAGCCAAGAAATATAAGGAGCAGCACGTTCAAAGGCCAAGGGACTGCAGCAGAAAATGCAACTGTGAACCACTTCCTGAACTTATTAGGGAGAAGGGAGAGTGACCTAGAAGGCCAATGATAACAACAAAAAAGATAAAGATTGTTTGGATGATTGTTGTCCAAAGAGAGATATGACTATGTTAGAATTAAGTTAATATGTTCTATTATGGTGGATCAGACTAACATGAACTTGAAATGCTCTGATACAGGTCAGGTATGAACATTTGGTCTAGATTCTTGAACTTTGTGCATCTCACATTTTTACTGAGCTAATTCAATTGTGCTTTGCTCACAGAGCATAGGACTTTCCCTGATGAGGGCACATCATGTTGGGCAGTCCTGCGTCAGTGTCTCCCATGTCATACAATCAATTCTAAAGTTCTTGAGAGTGTCCTTGTATTGATTTTCTGACCACCTTGTGAGCACTTGCCCTGTGTGAACTCCTTATAAAATAGTCTTTTTGGCAGGTATACATTTGACATTTGAGCAATATGACTAGTGCAAAGGAGTTGTGCTTTCTGCAGTAGAGTTGGAATGCTTGGCAGTTTAGTTTAAGAAAGGAATTCAGTGTCTCCTATCTTATCCTGCCATGTGATCTTTAGAATCTTCCTAAGATTAATTCAAATGGAAGAAATTAAGTTTCTTGGCAAGGTGCTGGTATATACTGTTTAGCTTTTCCAGGCAAACAACAATGAAGTCAGTATAACGCTTCTGTAGACTGCAGCCTAATACCTCTCCTCTCCCACACTTTCCTTCAGAGCCTCCCAAACATTAAGGTGGCTCTGGAAATGCAAGCGTCAACCTCATTATCAATGTGTACATCCCTGGAAAGTATATTGCCAAGGTAACTGCATATAACACAGCATAAAAACTTCTCCACTTGCTATAAGCAATGATTCCACATTTGGATGGTGTCCTTTCTTGTTAGGACAAAATTAGCAAAAGCAGCAGAGAACTAATCCATAGGTTGTGACACTCCAGTTTGAGAGGCTCTATTGAATGTACAATCATCTGCAAACAAGAAATGATGCACCAATACTCCTTCTACTTCACTTTTGGCTTTTTGCCCCGAGTAAAAAAAGGTTGGCAAATGAAGGCCAGTTTGCCAAAGTCAGAGCTGGATATACATTTTTCTGGAGCGGCCACAGGGAACAGGAGAGCTGTGAAGCTGGTATAGGTTTTGCAATAAAAACTAATTTAGTAAAAAAATTTGCATACCTTCCAAAAGAAGTGAATAACAGGCTCATGACAATGTGATTGTCCCTTGCAGGAAAATACCATGCTACAATCAGGGACTATGCTCTCACCAATATGAGCCTTGATGAGGTGAAAGAAGTTTTAAGAAAACCCGGAGACTTGAAAGCCTGGAGACCCTTTTTTATCAATGTGCCAAAAGGGGACCAGCGCATAATTCTGGATGACTTTAATGCTAGAATGGGCTCAGACTACCAGACATGGCAAGGAGCCCTTGAGAAGAATGGAGTTGGAAATAGCAAGAGCTGTGATCACTTGCTACTGAAGACTTCTCCATCTTGTGATCTCATCATCAGCACTGTATTCTGTTTACCCAAATGGAGTAAAAATACATGGATGCACCCTGGCAGCAAACATTGGCATTTAATAGACTATGTGATTGTAAGAAGAGGAGTCAGACAGGATGTAAGAGTGACCAAGGCCATGTGTGGTGCAGAGTGCTGTACTGATCATAGACTTATCCTCTCCAAGCTTAATATTCACATTCAACAACAGTGGCGGTCCCAAAACAATAAGACCAAAAGACAATGAGACTATTTCTCTGAGGGGAAACTGTTGCTAACTTGGAGGGCAAGTTGAGCCAACACACAGTTGGAAACAGTGGAGCAGAAAAGGAGTGGGCAGCTTTCAGAGATTTTGTGTGCACCACTGTAATGTTCATCTGGGTCAGAACACTCACAAATATCAAGACTGACAAAAATGATGGAAAAATTCAGAAACTGCTAAATAAATATTGAGAACGATAGTTGATCTATCTTTAAGAAAATATCATTCAATTCTATCAGAAGTAAAATATAACAAAAACTTAGAAAGATACAGGGTTTCTAATAATAAGGCGGCAAATGAATTCAGTTTTATGCTGATAGTAATAATCCAAATTGCTTTTTAATTAATTAATTAGAGATAAGGAAATGATCCTAGAGAGATTGACTGAACACTCCCATAATATTCTCAACAAACTTTTCTCCTTAAATAAAGGGGGAGACAACAGTTAAACTATGTATGCATATACATATATGTATGTGTATATATGTATGCACATATGTATTTGTGATATATGTGAAAATACACGTGTATTTTATGCATGTATGTGTATACATGTATGCATTTCCTATTTACATATGAAAAATATAACATAAATGAGAGGAAATCTAGAGGGAAGGAAATAATTGGAGAAGGGAGACAT
This sequence comes from Antechinus flavipes, assembly GCF_016432865.1. Lineage (NCBI taxonomy): Eukaryota > Metazoa > Chordata > Mammalia > Dasyuromorphia > Dasyuridae > Antechinus > Antechinus flavipes. Next base: position 370,789,940 of record NC_067400.1, on the reverse strand, counting down.
CTTGCAGAAGATAGAATTTGAGCTGAGTTAGAATATGAAACGGAGAATTCTAGTGTAAAAATGAGTTTGTGATAAGCATTCCAGAAGGCATAATGGAAAGGGAAGATAAATAATATAGGAGCTTTTAATGAGCTATACAAACTAAATTTGTCATAGGATAGGTTGGGGATAGATAGGAATAAAATCAAGCCATTTTTGTCATTTTCCTGGGTAATACAGATTACTAGAACTTTATAGCTATTTTCCCATTTTCCCCAGTATTCCTAGAAATATCACAATTAGCCACTGACACCTTCTGCTTGCTTAAATTGGATTGAGGATAGCAAGAAAGCCTGCCTCTATCTCCCCCTATTTCTGATCAGTATAGGAGTCTTCTCCAGTCCATTTCTTCTCTTCCCATTGATGGTATATGAGAATTCTGGCTCTGTTCTGGTCTTCTTTATGGACTTGGATCAGTTTGACCTAAACCCAATAACAAAGACCTGTCCTTACATTCTTCCTGCACCCTGTCTCTGTTCACCATTCATTTGAAAAAAGCCCCAACAATCCATGACTCCATTTTTGAGTCTTTGGCCATCTCATCTCCTCCATAGCCTTCTGGGTTAAGGATAGACTTTAGAGTATCATAGATTTAAAGATGAAAGGAATCAGTTAACACAATCAACAGTGAAAACAAATCCTTACATGCACGATTGAGGTAAATTGGTAACAGGGTATAGAAGCTGAGGAAGCTTAAAAATCCCCTGCATGTTATAGCTGAAGAAACAAGTCCATAGAGATGAAGAGACTAATGCAATGGGGAAAAAGTAAAATTTGAACCTTTCTAAGAGTCATGACTTTATTCTTTTTGAAATTGGATATGGAGTCACTTTTATTTTACCTCACAGAAAATTTAAAAGATGAAAAGTACTAACAGGAGCCCATAAAAATGCAAATGCATAAAATACCATGACAGTCTGTGGACAATCACTGCAATTCTCTTTCCTCCATTTTGGGTATCACTCTGCCACAAAATTTTAAGTAATTTAAAATGAATATCAAATTTATAGTCAGTTGCTTTTACTCTATTTTACCAATCAGGGTTACTAAATACTGAGAGATGTAGTATGATTAGTCCAGGCTTACAAAGCTAGATAGATTCTCTGAGACAGGATTCAAGTCCATCTCTTCCTGACCTTATCTCCTTTGCCTCCTAGTTGCTACAGTGACTTCAATAGAAACAGGGAGTTTAGAGAGCAGAGTTTAAGGAAGATGAACTTCATTATAAAAATGTTAAGTTCTAAATGTCAATGGGACATATTGGTGGAGATGTCCATGTCTGAAAGTTAATTAAAATTGGAATATTTGAGTTCAGTAGAGGGGTAACAGCTAGATAGGCAGATTTAGGGGTCATCTAAATAAAGATAATAATTGAATCATGGGAATGGATGAGAATATAATGAAAACAATCCTACAGAGCACTGAATCTCACAAATACTCTTTTCCAAGAAACCAAAGGTAGTGGATACAAATCTTTGGTTTTTTTGCTGGACTTCTATACTTTGAATAAGAATAATTATCTTTGATCTCAAAACAACTTGTTTAAAATAGATTAAGAAGTTTCTAAAGTACAAACAGTGGAAGTATTTGTATAGCAGGGCATTATCATTTATATGTGCAGTGGGTTCTGTCCCCTTGCAGTTCTCACTTTTTAAGAGGTTCAGTTAGTTTTTTGGTAACATGAAATCATCAATAATAGTCTCCACCTGAATAAAATATTGGAAACAATTCTATTCTTGCTAGTAAATGACAGAATATATTGATCTTCTTCAATTAGGTGGGGTGTCATTACAATAACTCATATGGAGACTCCAGGAAGAGGAGAATAGGATTCCAATGAATTAAAACCAGGTTAATCTGAGAAATAAAAATAGAATAATAAATTACAAAACCCCCATTAAGTGCTACTCCAATGCCTTATCTTGGTTTCAAGGTTACTTTGGCTTCTTGAAGACTATGCCAATAGATCACAAGCATTGGAATATCTGGCCAGATTGGAAAGGCTTAGAGGACAAGCCTAAAGACAGATCCCATCTTTGTGGTTAAAATACACACAGAGAAGTTCTTCAATAGATATATGACCATCAATAATGATTTGGTTTTTCATCATTGCAAATAATACTCAACTACTAAAATATACAGGGATCCTGATTTCTATGACTGGAGGACTGCATCCCAAGTATTCTCTCTATTGATAGGAGACCTAAAAGAGGCAATTCCCCCTGGATGCATAGAATTAGTATTTTGGGCATCACTCAATAGGTCATTATTGAAATGATAATATTCTGAATGTTATAAGCTCACATTGTGATAATCTCTCCAGTGCTAGAAAAGACAATTCATTCTTTCCTATATTATGTTCATATCCTCCTGTAAATATACCATACAAGGAATGATGCTCAAAATTTTCTGACTTTGTATAAATTCCACACTGAAATTCATGAGACAAAATATAATTGGATGAAAATTGAGATTCAGATTAAACATAGAGCCTTTTAAAATTGAGTTCTTATTCAAAAATGCTACATTTTTGCCTCCTTCCCTCATTGTAATGACAATTCAAGATTTACAGAAAAAAATTCTAAAAGCATGTTTTTGCACAAAGTAGAACACTTTTACAAATGTTTTATGAATTTTCCCATTATTTATTTTGGATAGATAGTAAATAGCATCATTCCTCTATTAATAATACAGTCTATTTATCATGCCTAGATAATCTTTGAAGGAGAACTGCCTTTTTATTCCATAATTCCCACACTAATGGCTTCTACAGTAGAATGCTATATCTATAAAAACACATTATCTTAAATCAATGCAAAGTCACTAAAAGTCAGTATGCAATCTGAAAATTCTGAATTGTTTTAATTAACTTGGATATATATGTATATATCTACATCTACATATTTATATATATTTACATGTAGTTAGCATTTAATTGTCTCACATAGATGGCTGGAGGGTTATGTGATTTCAAGTGAATTTGTTTTCTCATTTGTTTTTATTTAAAGCCAATGTTTTGAAAACCATCTTGGGGTTAAGCCCTCATTAGGTAATTTATAATCTCAACTATCCCACCTATAGCATTCAGCCATTATATAACCAATACACCTACATTGACCAAGATAGATTCATATACATGACTTTGGAATTTTTTTCTGTAAATCTTGAATTGTCATTACAATGAGGGAAGGAGGCAAAAATGTAGCATTTTTGAATAAGAACTCAATTTTAAAAGGCTCTATGTTTAATCTGAATCTCAATTTTCATCCAATTATATTTTGTCTCATGAATTTCAGTGTGGAATTTATACAAAGTCAGAAAATTTTGAGCATCATTCCTTGTATGGTATATTTACAGGAGGATATGAACATAATATAGGAAAGAATGAATTGTCTTTTCTAGCACTGGAGAGATTATCACAATGTGAGCTTATAACATTCAGAATATTATCATTTCAATAATGACCTATGTTTTACCCAACAAATTGCTTCTTTATTCCATCTTTGCATTATAAGGACAATGGACATCATTTTCTCAATCCCATAATCTAAATACTACATACAAGGATTTATATATACTCTATTTTTATCATTAACTTCAGTGGGAAATGATTATTAGCATTAGTTTAAATATAGTTTGACCAAAAACATTAATATATTGTAGTCTCTAACAGGAAAAAATTCTAAAGAAGCCTGCATAAATTTAGTTTATCTGTAATGTCTACATCTGCTAGAGTTCCAAATGTTCTTAATTAGTACATAGGCCCAGCCTCTAAAAATAGCTGATCATGTATGTATGCAGAAAACACATTTTCAGTACATAGAGATTTCACATTTCTTTGTTAATTCTCATACTTTAAAACTCTGAAATCTCTACCTGACTACTATTTATTTGTTCCTCACTAAAATTAGTACCCTGATTAAATCACCAATGTTTGATTCAAATTCGGGGGGAAAAGTATAAAAGAATCTTCTTTAAAACTCAGAATCTCTCTGACCTATTTATGAAGAATATCACTTAACAGTTTCATTAGGGATGAGTAACAGCTGGTGACATGGCTGTGTCCTAAAGTGTTTTTCTCTCTCAATATTCTGCATCTTAAGCAATTGAGCCTTCATAAGAAATACTTTCGTTAGTGGCAGTCCTTCCTTTGGGGAGAAAAAAAATGTCAGACCACATTGTCTGTATTTTGCAATCTTGTTTTCAGTGGTGTCACATTCCTATTTTATTAGCACGTAGAGTAAAGTGGAATGATTTGCTGATGCTATCGAAAGAACTTCTAGAGAGTTGCCTTCTAATTGGGGTTTCTCATGAAACCTCCCATCAATGCGACATATATCTGTGAAACATTTTTAATTGAATCAAATTATTTTCTCCTCCTCATCCCCTACCTCACTCAGAAATTCAAAGATTATTTTTTCAATGATGGAAATGAAGGACTTGGATTATGTATTTCCTCTTTAGATTCATTATTATTTCCTTAGCATATGTATAACAAATTTTTCAAATATCTTTTATTCCTTTCAAAAAACTGAATTTAAACCACTGTTTCAAAGTGTCTCCATATTTTTCACCACTCTTTTTCTATTTGACCCACTTAAAATAAAACTAATCAGTGGGATTGGTACTTGAAATATTGCCTACTATAACATTAACAGGATTTGTGCTTATTATTTTTCCTTGTGTAGGAGAGATGACTGAATATGATAGAAAGTTATACATTTATGTAAAAGTTTAACAGCACAAATCTTTTCAAAACACATCACCATTTTTTGATGAAAGTTTATTACTTATGACTTAAGACTGAAACAAAAAAAGAAAAGATAAAAATGATCTAAAAAAAATAATACTGGTTCTTCTTAGTATATTCCCATAGTTTCATGGGGCCTACAGCTTCTACCAGCAATATCCTAACATAGATTAAAAAAAAAGTTTGGGATAAAATTTAGCTTCCCTTTTCACTGTCTAATAAAATACTTTCCTGAAGTATCTTGTCTCTTATATTCAAATTTTTATTCATTACCTTAATTTTTTTAGAAGTGGGTGGTTTTTTGTTTTGCTTTTAGAAAAGTGCCAATCAGCAATTAAAGACTAGTCTTGAATTGAGTTATGCTTAGAATGCAGAGGTTTGGCAAAAATGCCATTGCACCACAGCACTTTTTTTTTTCTCCCAAATGTCAAACATAGCAACCTAAGCTTGTTTCAAACTTGTTTATGACAAATCTGTGGTAGGTATTTGTTAACAAGAGCCCTGCAAAGTCTAATTTAAAGCATTTGACTTTGCTTAGATGCCAATTTTCTAATTTTCTTTCCATTCAGAGAAATGTAAATTTTATTATATGGCTTTAGGGAGAGGCTCATATACAGTGCATGGAGTAAGAAAGACTTGGATTCATTTCCCACCCTTTGTATCTACTAGTATTAAGAATTTTAGTAAGTCACTTAACCTCTCATGGCCCACAGGCAATTCTCTAAGACCATATGCTGCAGAACAGTCTTCCATCTGTATTGGTCGAGGGAATTTCCTTTGTGGGAATTCCCTATACCAATAAAATCCTGTTTAGACCACCAAGAAAATGATTTAGAAATCTCTATTCTATTGCACAAATGTAGCTAATAATAATGATCATGAAAATGAATTGTACAAATTAGAACAATATGAAATTCCTTTGAGTAAGGTGTAATGTTCAGCCACAATATGATTGATATTTCTTCTCTGTGTCTTCCACATTCTTTAGTTATTATTTTTGATCATTTGTAACAAATGACTTTCTACTATGCTTTTCCTTCAAGTTACTTTGATTGTGTTTTGGCAATCAGCAATGTGATATCCTCTAAAATCTGTTTCTCCCTGCAAAAAGTAAAGATTGAGGGACCATCTTAAGGTCATGCTGAAGTTGGCTCATCAGCAATTTTTTGATTTGATAAGCATTTTTCAGTCAGCAATAATGTCACCTGAAGCATTCAAAAGCTGCTCAGTGAGTCCTCACAGATCTCTAGCTAAGTCTAGTTTAGTTAAATTCAGCCTCAGCAACACTGCTCCCCGTCACAACCTCCCCCATACCCCAGCTTGCCAAAGGGGACCCCTTCACTTCTGGAGTGACTCTAGCCTCAAAGAATCCTTCCAGTGTCCTACTTTTTGATACACATGTGTTTCTCCTAAAATAACCCAAGCCTAGTTCACGACTCTCCAATTTTAATAAAATTAATTATATGTGGGGCGTAGATATGCATGCACATTTACTGACCACTTAAGCTTTCTTTCAGTTCCTTCACTTCATTCTCCAGATGCTTCTAATTTAAAATCTTCCTCTTCAAGAATCTGCTCAAACTTGGAGATGCCATAAGCTATAGTATTTGCTGTTAGTCTTTTTCATTGTTCATAGAGTAGCTGATTATTCATTTAATTACAGTTATATACAAAAGATCATAATGTGGGATTTAGTACTAGAAGAGCCATTATGGATCACAGATTTACAGATCACGGATTTAGTATCAAAAAACATTTTAAAAATCATCTGGAGCAGCCAACTCCCTTATTTTACAGATAAGGAAACAGGCTCATGCAAGTTCACTGACTTACCCAAAGTCACAATTTTTTTTTAAAGCAAAATTGAGGTTCATTCCTAGGAATTCTGACGCAAATCCAGTACTTATTCCATTGCATAAGAACAGGAAGAACAGGTGAGGATAAAAGGAGGAAAATTAATTAATAAAATATTGGGACTCATAGAGCCAAGCACTGTGTATTTATTCCTGCTTGCATTTTCCCTCAAAATTGCATGCATATGACCTCCTGCCTTTTCTTGGGGAAATGGGTGTTAACGTGAGCAGAATGGCACACAGGCTGTCATATATGTTCTTTGAGTCTATTGGCTTTGTTTAATTGTTTTTCTTTGTTTTAAAGGAAAGTACCCCGAATGGTGAAAGTTTCAGAGCGTCTAGGGCTAGCAATGAGTGATTCTGAAAAAAAGGATTAATTAACCTTAAAAACCAAAATTTTATGAATCATATTTTTTTCTTCTAGTTGACCTTTTTTTTGGTCCTGTGCATAAGTTCATATGCATTTTGTCAGTCATTTCTAAATTAGTGATAGTAAGTACTAATGGTTAATACAAACACACACACACACACACACACACACACACACACACACACTGCATATAATGACATACCCCATGCCAGGCCCATAATAGATACCAGAAGAAATGTTTTGCATGTATCATTTCACAACAATGCTATGAGATGAAGACTGCAAGTATTACATCTCTCTTCTTACAGCTAAAGAAACTGAGGCTAAGAAAATTTAAGTGGGTTGCTTATGTTCAGATAGCTAGAAAGACAAGGTTTATATCCATGAATTCATTATTCTTCACTCCCAAACACTGTGCACTACATGACTGACAACATTATTACCCTAAGGTCTTTTGAAGTTCACACTATCTGCAATTGGTGTCATCCACAATACTTATTAATATCATTCTTATATTTTGTTGATTAAAATTATCCACTTATTCCTGAATTCCTTCACTAAATAGAAATATTCATTTTATCAATATAAACAAATTAAAATAGGATGTTGAGAAGGTGATTTCATCAATACTGACTGAATCTGGCTCATTACTTTGGGGTCTGAATTATGCACCTCGGCTGCCTTAATTGATCAAATGAACCAAATCATTGTCAAGTTAGCACTTGACTATGCTGTATAGATACTTCCCACATCTAATATCAGTCATCTGAGAGGATACAATTTTTTTTTCTATAATAACATTCTATCTCTAGTCCTAGAAATAAGCTGCTTTTCTCTTTCATAGGAAACTCAATAAGAAATATCAAAGAAAAAAAACGAACTCTTTTTTTCCCCCTGATGTGAATAACAAAATGAACCTCTTCAAATACTGAAGATGCTATCTCTTTGGTTACGGAGATTGAAACATTTGTATTTGCAAAAGGAGCAATAAAGATCCAACCATTAACAGCAGGATTTCAGGAGTTTACCTGCCTCTATCCACACAGATACTTCATTACATCTTAGTGTCATTGCAAAAAAGGCATTTGCTCCCTGGAAATTCTATGCCACAGCGCTGAAATGTCACTTCTGAAAGGCACTACCTTGCTGGAGGCAGGCACAACAACTAGGAACAATGATATCCCTGCCAGGGGTTAGCAGCCTTCTCCTCCCAGGGAGTCACTTAAAATAAGCATGTTGAACACTCTTTGCATCTTTAGTAGATACCCAGTAACTATACCTCCCTGCTTTGCAAAATTTATTCTTCCAGGTTTGCACAGACTAAAAACCCACCTTATGCTGCTTGAGGAGTAATTTGAGTTTTGAAGGTTGGTCCAACTCAGCAGGGCTGAAGGATGGCACTTTTCCTTGGTCGTCGGCATGTTGGCTCAGGCCAGACAGCTGTTAGGACATTCTCCTCTGGGAATCTTGCCCTCAACACCCACAGTTGATGCACATACATGGTCTACTGGCTGCCTACTTCCATGCCCATCTGTTCAAATGGCATGGTGCCCACTCACAAGTTGGCTGGATCCTTGCCCTTAGTGTGTAGGTGCCAGGCAATGATGGGTTTAGATGGGCAGCCTGTATAATACTACAAGTGACAATTTTTCCCCTCCCTGTTCAACCTCATTCTGTTTTCACTGAGGAAGGAGATCCTTGTGCTTATTGACCCCATTCCCATTCTAGAATTACAAATATGGACATCTGTGCACCTTTGAAGATGTCTGGAAATCCTTGCAGCCATACACAAGATACACAATCCTCCACAGACAACAAAGATGGAAGGGGAAGAAGCCATTGTTATTCAAATGATTTCTAACATTGAAATAAGTTGTGCTCAGGAAAATCCCAACCACCTGGAATCTGTCAGAAAATATTTACCATAGGTATTAGCTCCCACATAGGCAGGGGGAACACAGTATAGAAAAAACTGACCTTAGAGCCAAGAAGACCCAGCTTCAAGTCCTATCTCTGACAATACTGGCTGTATGATTCTGGGGAAGCCACTTAATCTCTCTATGCTATTGGCAACACCAGACGTTGTCAACACTAGAAGCATAACGCTCTAAAACTACCTTGCAAAGGAGGTGCCAATTTGCATGGGTAGAGGGAGTTTCTTCATCTGGTTTTCTGTATCAGTGAAATCATAGATCCCATCCCTATTCCTATGAGTCCCATAAATATTTTCATTAAAAGAAATAGCCCCAGTACATCACAAAATTATAATGGGCTTTTTCTGATATATATTAATTCAATATGAGAAGCATTTTTCAAAACTTGGCTATGTGTCAGGGACTGTACTGAGTCCTGGGAAAAGACAGACAACAATTAACCTGCCTTCAGCAAGCATACAGTCTACTGAAGGTAAACAATGTGTGCACATATGTTCAGGGATGGGTCTTGAAAGCCCACAGGTCATCACACAAAGCTTCCCCCTTCCCCCTCCTTCCAAGGATATTAAACTAATTCGAAAAATATGGCCTCATCAAGAGATTACAGCCTGTTGAATGAATCAGAAAGAAGATTAAGGATTAATATGTTGGAGTCTGTAGTTGGGAGAAAAAGGCAATCATCAACATAGACTCTGTCCCATCATCTCTGATATCCCATCTCAGTCCTAGAATCCTGGATTTCTTTTTTTCCTGTACCAGGTGCCTCTATCTAGTTTTAATTTCACAGCAATTAAGGCTTCTTACAAGATAGGAATTCTTAACATGGGGTCCACGAACTTTTCAGAAAAAAAAATTTTTAGAACTTTTTTATCTCCATATAGTTAGTTTCCCTTGTATTACTACATATTTTACTTTTTTACAATGTAAAATATTATTCTGAGAAGGGGTCCATAGGACTCACCAGATTGACAAAGATTTCCATGACACAAAAATGCTAAGGAACCCCTTCTTTAATATTCTAAGTTGATAAAGAGTTGCTGTTTTATATTGATATGGGGTTTCCTCACCATGCATTTTCTATGCCAGTAAAATACCAGGTCTGGATCAAAACAAAAAGACAATAAAGCAAAATATGGAGATAGGAAGAAGTCAATTTTTATGGAATACAATTCTCCTTTTCACCGAAAAAAATTACAAATTAAGAAAAATGAATAAGCTCAAAGGAAACCCAAGTTCTACATTCAAAAAGAACCAAGGTCATCCTCTCCATTCTTACATGAGAATGACAGAAGTGACTCAAGATAAAAATGAAATGTAAGAGCATAAAAGAGAGCATATCTACCACCAATCTACTGTAATAAGCCCATAAAGAAAAATAGATTGGCCTAGAAAGGTTGTGACTTTAATGATTTAAAGCATATAATTGTTTGTTAGCAGACAGCAGATAGAAATAAATGAACAAGAGTAATGGCTGCCTCAGTGGCCCTGCTAATAGCACTCAATCCAATCAAGTGTCAGAAAAGCTTTGTGCTGGAAGATGCTTGAAAAGCTTAACTTGTGTGTTTATTTAACAGTGATTGAATTCAGGGTGTCGTCAGTTTTCTCTGGAGAATGACTATCCAGTGTGTAGCCATGATCTTTCTTCCTGAGTATGCTTTGTTGAGTCAGTTAGTTATGTGCGACTACTTGATCTGTTCTCCTCTGTGTGTGCTGCCAAATCCCCAAGTCCAAGTTTTAGAGGATCAGTGCCTAAAAACTTTTGGCTCAAGAATCAAATTAGGTTTCTCTGTTGCCCTAGTTAGGGGAGGGGGAACGGGGAGAGCCTTAAATACCCAGTGGCCAGAACCAAATATTTCAAAATTGTGATATGAATAGAGTTGTCAGATGCCAAAATGCAGAAATTTCTTCTGTTTGAAGTCAAGGTTAGTTCAACTCCCTTGTATTAAGAAAAAAAATTCCTTTAGATACCTTCATGGCTTATATTAGCATTTTTTTCCCTAAGTGCCAACAACCAAGACACTGACTTTTAAAATCATAAAGGCTAGAAAACACATGATTATGAAGGATTGTCATTTTATTGGTAATGAATTCATTAATTACCCATCCATTTTTTAACCTGGTTGGAAATTCAGAAATCAGTACCATTTCATTTCAAGCATTTTCCAAAATAGAACTTTTCAAAATACTAAACAAAACAAAATCAGTTAAAAATTATTTAGATGAGTATTTGATAAATCCCTAGCTTTTGGGATAAGAACTTACTCAGCATTTGACAAAAATTGCTGGGAAAATTGGAAACTAGTATAGCAGAAATTAGGCATTGATTCACACCTAACACTATATACTAAGATAAAGTAGAAATGAGTTCATGATTTAGATAGACACAATGAGTGATATTATGAGCAAATTAGAAGAACAAAAGAGAGTTTACTTCTCAGATCTGTGGAGCAGGAAGGAGTTTGTGGACAAAGAAGAGCTGGAGTTCATTATTGAATACAAAATAGATAATTTTTATTATATTATATTAAAAAGGTTTTTATACCAACAAAACTGATGCAGATAAGATTAGAAAGGAACAATAAATTGGGAAAACATTTTACATTCGAGGGTTCTGGTAAAGGCTTCATTTCTAAAATACATAGAGAATTGACTCAAATTTATAAGAATTCAAGCCATTCTCCAATTGATAAATGGTCAAAGGATATGAACAGATAATTTTCAGATAAAGAAATTAAAACCATTTCTAGTCATATGAAAAGGCATTCTAAATTACTATAGATCAGAGAAATACAAATTAAAACAAGCCTGAAATATTATATACCTCTCATATAATGGTTAAGATGACCGAAAAGATAATGACAAATGTTTGAAGGGCATGCGGGAAAACTGGGACATTAACACATTGTTGGTAGAGTTGTGAAATGATCCAATAATTCTGGAGAGCAATTTGGAACTATGCCCAAAGGGCTATCGAAATGTGCATGCTCTTTGCTCCAGCAGTGTTTCTACTGAGCTTATATCCCAAAGACATCTTTAAGGAGAGAAAAGGACCCACATGTACAAAAATGTTTGTGGCAGCCCTTTTTGTAGTGGCAAAAAACTGAAAACTGAGTGGATGCCCATCAATTTGAGAATGACTAAATAAGTTATGGCATGTGAATATTTTGGAATATTATTGTTCTATAAGAAATGATTAGCAGGATGATTTCAGAGAGGCCTGGAGAGACTTACATGAACTGATGCTAAATGAAATGAGCAGAACCAGATCATTGTATACAGCAACAAGATTATAGAATGATCAATTTTGACAGAAATGACTCTTTTCCACAATGAGATGATTCAGCCCAATTCCAATGATTTTGTGATAAAGAGAGCCATCTACACCCAAAGAGAGGTTGTGGGAACTAAATATAGGTCACATCATAGAATTTTCCCTCTTTTTTTATTGCATTTTATTTCCTTTCTCATTTTTTCCCTTTTTGATCTGATTTTTTCTTGTGCAACAAGATAATTGTACAAATATCTATGCATATATTAGATTTAACATATATTTTACCATGTTTAACATATATTAGATTACTTTGCATCTAGGGGAGGAGATGGAGGGAAGGGAGAAAAATTGGAAAACAGTTTTACAAGGTTCAATGTTGAAAAATTCTCTATGTATATGTTTTGAAAATAAAAAGCTTTAATAAAAATAAATAAATAAATATTTATATGAATTTTTAATATATTAATAAATATTTATATGAATCTGAATTTAAGATTGTCCAGCAAGTTTCTGAGTTTGGGGTAGAGATAAGGAAGTAGTTGGGGTCAGGAGAAACCCATGAAAGTTCCCAAGGCTTTGGTATTTTTGCAATATCACAAGTAACAAAGATGGAAACTGATCAATATGTAATCTGAAAGGGATAGAAGAGCTATATGGGTGACAAAACCAAAGTATATTCTGAGAAGTTGTAAATCCCAATGGAAATATTTAATCTGATCCTAAAAAAAAAGAAGTATTACATACATGTCCAACACTTGACCTTTCTCAGAGGAACAAAAATATCTAAGACATGGCTTTTTTTTTTTTAATAAAACTGAACATTCATCTTTGAATTAATGGCAAACCCAGTCCTGAATTCTTCATTATTTAAGGGACTTCCTTCATTTAACCTGCTGCATGAATTTATTTTTGTATCACTATGGGTTAAATTACAAAGCATAAAAGCAAGGTAGTATGAGTTGTTTTGTGCTTCTGATAGATCAGAGAACTCTATGTAGAGACTACCTGAGTTTGTGTTTGTGGGTAGTGAGAAGATGCCTAAGCTGGTCAAATACTGGGAATAGTGGCCATTAATAGTCACTGAATACAAATTTGACTCATTATTGGGAGGGATGTCTGAAAGTCTGACTCTGAGGGTTTTCCTGTTATTTAAGGAAAAACATTCTTTCTCTCTTATTTACAAGAAGGCTGAACCTTCATGGTAAAGGGCTGAAACTCTTAAAAGGTGTGCTGGAATCAGACAACCAAACACTTAAGGCTAATTACCTATTGGATAATGATTCTATTAGCATATGTCTGGAAAAATGGCGCTTCTCACTGTTCAGTGCTGGCTTGATGTTTGGTGTATACAAATAATTGTAGGAAGGATTAGAGGGTGGTGTGAGACGAGCCAGATTCACTTTTCAGCAGGATGAGGAGGAGAAAGGTTGGTGGCGAGCCTGTGGAAGTTTTGTCTGTTTCCTTTACTTTTCCCCCTAAAGACCAAGGACTTTTACTTATCCTGACTCCGGCTGTTCCTGAGGCCTCCAGGGAACTAGCCTGGACTTTACACCTCATATTATAAGATGAACATTTTGACTTTTCTCTGAGTAAATAATAATAATAATTAATAATATTAATAATAAGAGGAAAAGAAAAAGGAGGAAGAGGAGAAGAAGAGGAAGAGAAAGAATTTAGATAAAATTCATGTTTTAAAATTCCAATTTCATTAGTTTGGTAAATCTAAATTTTAGAGAATACCTAATCTTACCTACACAATCACAAATTTCAAATTAGTCAGCTTGGGTATTAACGAACCAAATTCCTCATTTTTTAAACTAGGAAACTAAGGACCAGAAAGATTTAAAAATTTGCCCATGTCACATCAGTAATAACAAGCAGAGATAGGATTAGAATGAATGTTCTCTGGTTCAAAACCCAGTCCTCTTTCCATTGTATTTCATATTAGCACACTGCTTGGCACATGGTAAACTCTTTACATGATCTGTACCATGCTGTCTCTGTCTCTTCAATTTCTTTCCTCCTCCTTCATTTTTCTTCTTGGGTGGCAAATTGGACTAAATTGTCCCTAAGGCTTTCTAAAACTCTATAGTATTTTGACTACTCTTCTTTTTAAACCAATGCTTAATTAGCCTTGAAAGTATTTGGAGGTGCACAGTGGAAAGATTTCTGGATCTATAGTTGGAGGACTTTAGATTCAATATTGGCTCTGATACTTATTAGCTGTGTGACCTGAGATAAATAACGTATCCTCTTTGGGGCTCAATTTTCTTATCTAAAATGAGGAATTTATACTAGATGATTTCCAAGTTAGATTTTTGCTATAAATTTATAATCTTGTAATTTCAAATTCACATTTATTCAAATGAATGCTACATTTAATAACTCCTACCATCTTCTGTCATCATTTTCAGAGCTGCTTCTTATTACAATCTTATCCTAAAGGAGTCAGATATTTTTCCCACTTTCACATTTCAAATCTATTTGGAAAAGAAGAGAACAAAGTTATTATCTTAGAAAACTAACCTTAGATTAAAGCTGATGTAAGATCACTACCACATGTGCCTTTTCAATTAGAATATAAGCTCCCTGAGGGGAAGAAACATATCTTATATTTCTTGGAAAGATCTAGCACTAATAACCTATCTGCACATTTTTACTCAATAATTTCATAGATTAATTACACCAGTAAGAAGCAAGAAATTTATGATGTTGGCTAATGGCATATAATTTACAAGAATACAAATGAATCTGAAAGTGCTCTATATAAACATTAATATGCTTCTATGTCTTGGATACTATGTAGTATAGTAATGCAATTCAAAGAGTAATAATATTATCAAAGTAAAGGGAATATATGTGTGTGTGTGTGTGTGTGTGTGTGTGTGTGTGTGTGTGTTATTTCCAACTAGATAAAAGTATCAATAACTTTACATGTAGGAATCAGAAATGAGAGAAAATTTACCAGGAAATTTCACTAGAGCTAACATGATCTCCAGAAAATCTGAATGAAACATATAATCTCATTATTGGGAAATGGCCATCTAGTTAAAAAAAAAAAGTTTCTTAAAAAGGATCCTCACAAAGATACTCCAGAAAAGTATGCATCTCTTGTACATGGCAATTTTTTAAACTCTTCAAATCTTCAGGCTTATTGTCATTATTTCTTTCAACATAATGTCATATAGCATTAATGATGATAATTCTTTCTTAATTTCAATTGCACTCCTATAGGCATTCTCAAGCTTATGAAAGTTTCTTTCTAAAATATAGTTCCTAGAACTGACCACAATACCATGGATGTGATCTGGCCAGGGTGTAATGGACTAAAACTGTCATCTTACTATTCTTCTCTTCATGTAACCTAAAATAATATTAGGTTTTTCAACTGTGATTTCATATTGATTCATATTTACTTGGTATATCACTAAGCACTCAGGTCTTTTTGAAACAATCTATTGTCATTCTATATTTGCTAAATGACATTTTGTAGCCTCCAAATAAGACTTTACATTTATTTCTATCTATATTTCTTTTTATTAAAGTGTATCTTATTAGATTGATTTTTATATTCTGATTTGTTGAAATACTTTTGGATCCTGATTCTATTATCCAATAAGTTTTGTCATCTGAAAAAGTGATGACCACTCTGCTATGTCTGTAACTTTATCCAAGTCATTGACAAAAATGTTGAACAGTTAAGTATATAATTGCATACTTCCTTAAAATGACAGAAATTCCTCTTTGGGTTCAGCCAATCAAGTAGTGATGCATTCATCTAATCACACTGTGTCTATTGTCTAGCTCATATCTTTGGGCTACTTTTTTCAAATGAGTACCCTGGGAGAATATTTTCAAATATTTCTACTCCCTAAATTCAATTTCTGGCTTTCTATAAACATCCAAAACCATCACCTTCATAATTTCTTCATTTAAAAATAAAAACTCACGTTCTGCTACATCTTCTTTGTCATACAATCTTCTCCTTTAGACAGAATCATTATCATAAAGCATTTTCTTAAACAGGAGTGACACAGAAAAAGCCCTCTAAATGACCTAAAACATTCTACTTTTAATATTAGATTTCTTAGAATTCTGTCTCCAGACCCTTGAAGAATCTCTATATTCTCAGCCTGCAGAGTTTTAATCTTAAAAAAAAAGTTTTTTTGATGATACAGTAAGCCTAAAATAAAAGAAAAACCACCCATTATCTGCATTTCTCTTGCATGTACACACTTTATGCAGTGGAGAGTTATCAGTTTCAAAGAAGAGAAAAGGAATGGGGGAAAGGGTCTATATTTTTCCCTGTTATTCTTACTATCCTATTTAATTTTGGTGATAGCATAAGCACCTTAGGCAGAAAAACTGGAACTGATCAAAGATAAAGTTATTAGTTTAAAATTCTACAACCATTGATATAAAAATTACTTTGTCTATGAAAAATTTCTGAAGGTAAAATCATATCATTGTATTATCTGATCACATTTACATCTTTCTCATCATTAATAGAGCATGCTACCAGTATTCATTACAAAGATGAGGTTAAAGTTTTTGTGATGGTTGGATAGCTAAGACAATCTTATTCATTCTCTAGCTGTCTGTCTCTGTCTCTGTTTGGTTGTTGTTTTTTTTTTTCTGTCTCTGTCTCTGTCTCTTTCTCTCAAAACTGATTCAATGTTAAGTATACAAAGGATTTTCATATTTCAGTTCTACTCAGTCACATTCTTTAAAAAAGAGTGCTTTCCAATAGTCATTTAAAACCTTTCACTTTCAAATCAAAGGAAGCTGCCAAAATAGTATTAATTTTTAAAAAATAACTCTCTCACTAATGTTCCCATTGGATGCATAAAAAGAGAATCTATTTCAGAGCCAATATTTTATCCTCCATTGTGTATATACCACAATGTATGAGTTTAGCTCATTAGTGCTCAGCTAGTGCCATCATTTTAAATGATCAAAGTGTTTGTTTTGGGAAAAATCAGTCACATAGAGGAATGTTTCCCAAATTGTGGTCTTGGGTTTAGGGGTGTGTCTTTTGTGAGTCATTTAGAAGATTTTACAGAGAGGGTGGATAAAATATGTGATCTAAAGAGAATATAATGAGAGAAAAGGGACATAGATTGACCATTACACAGAACTAGGGATGAGAATTTGAAAGATCATTCACAACAGTTACAAAAACATTTATTCAATATAAGTAATCAGAAGGCTGGAATGTGATTATGCAAAGGGTGCAAAAAAAATCTGAGATGCTAAAATTTGTGTCAATTCTTCCAAGACAAATTTGACAAGCCTAGATGCATTTGCTTTGCAGGGAATTTAATTCTTCCAAAGGATTAAGAAAGAGAAATTCTATTCTTAACCTCATCCTGATCACTAGGGAGAATCTAGTGGTTAAAGCCATAGGTTCTGGATTGAAAGAAACTGGATACATATCCATGGTATTTGATTTTCCATCTGTGAAATCTTATCAAATCATTTGATTTTTCTAGACTTCAATTTCTTCACCTTCAAAAAGAAGAGGAGACATTAAATTATCTCCTTGAGCTTTTTTCCCCATATCTAAACACTATGTTCCTATTAACATAGAAATGAAAGGGATTTTAGGATGGAATAATAATGTTATTTCAGAGTTTATGATAAAGAAGAGTAAATTAGGCATATTCCAAGATTCCCTTTATACTCAGAGAGAGAGAATTTTAGAAAATTCAGAATAACAAGGCTCTAAATCCTAAAACACTTTTTAAAAAAGTTGAATGAAAGATTTGGGAGACTCTGAAAAAGAAAATTCAGAAAACATAACCACATATAACTACATTGAGGGATTAAAGAGTATTGTATAAATAGAATATTGCAGCTACATAAGCAATTCCTAACTAAGTTGTATTTAAAAAAAAACATTTATCCAAAAGTTAGAAGCAAAGTGTCTTAGAAAGAATACCAAAGAATAGCACACTTCTGTAAGAATAATGTCAAGAAGTTTTATTCACAGGCAAGAGAAAAATTGTAAACATGATGAGAATTCTAGATTGAATAGATTGATCATAAGAAATGATTTCTTATGATAGAGAAGAGATGCATCAACTACTATTATTTTCCCTGTTTTCTCTACTAAAGAAAATCATCTTCACACTGAAAGGTCTAAAATAAAAATGCTTGACATAGATTTAAAAGTAAGACAGATGTAGATGGCTTGCTTATAAATTTGCAGTTGATAGAAAGCTATAAGAATCTAATTCACTGAATAAAAGAATAAAGATACTAAAGGATACAAGAGGGCTAGAATAATGGGAAAACCTAATTAGAAATTTATAGGAATATGTAAAGTCCTATATTTGGCTTAGTATAAAATAAAGAGAAAGAAGAAAACATGACGACAAATGAATAAATATCTATATGTTTTACTATAATATGGGATGAGCATGAATCAGTGGAGTAATATGGCAAACAAAAATCTTGATTCTATATTAAACTAAATTAACAGAAATCTAATGTCTCAAAGGACGAAGGTTAGAATCTCATTGTAATCTGTGTTAGTCAAACTACAGCTTACTATAGAGTCAAAGATATTAAACTAGAAGGAATTGGAGAAGTCAAACTGGGAATAGACAAAGAAACTGAACTCCTGGACAGTTACGTAACTTGCCAAGAGACATAAAAGTAGCAATTACCAAAGGTAGGATACAAAGTCATGTATTCCTGGCTTCGTGACTAGCACTCTTATTTTTTATATAATATATTGACTCTTTGGAATATAGTACCCAGTTCTGAGTGCCAACTTTTTTTTGATGATAAATTGGAAAATGCTAGGATTAGTTGAAGGAAGTAGAGATATTTAGTCTGAGAAGAGATGATGTAGAAATGATAGATACAGGGACAGAGGCTAAGTATATAGGTATTGGTATAGAAGAACTCCAAGGTAGGACATCAGGTCAGAGCATTCTCTAAAATACCTATTTTTAGAGAGTTTCCTGGAACATTGAGTGATTAAATGGCTTGCCCAGTATTATACATAGCCAATATGTGTCAGAGGCAGGATTTGAATCCAGATATCCCTGACTTTAAGGTTGGCATTCTACATTCCAGACATGATAGCTGTCATCTAACATAGGAAAAGCTGTGTCATGAAAATATAACTCAACTTATTTTATTGGGTTCCATAGTTCAATGGGTGGAAGATACAAAGCTAAAGACAGATTTAATATAAGAAAAACTTAACAGTTGGAATTTTCAACTGTTGATAATGGACTGCTTCAGGACAGAATAAGTTCCTGTCTTTGGTCAGCTTAAACATAAAAATTAGAACATTATTGTAGGAAATAGTATAAAGAAGATTGCCATTTCAGGTAATCAGATCAGATAATTTCTCATATCTCTTTATTCTTTGATAGTTTAAAAAAAAGTATTTGATTAAACTTAACAATTAGAAGTTTCTGCAAATAGATACTCAATGTTTCTATGTTTTTTCCTATTTTTTCATTCTAAGCAATGTTTATCATTTTGCTAACAAGTCTAGTTCTTATTTTTTTGAGCAGTCATACGATGTAAATTTATGCCCAGATATTAAAATTCATAATTTTCAATCATGAGTAAAGGAAATATTTTATGGCCCTATAGTTCAAAGTTTTGGGGGTGGCTTTTGGATTTACCATTGATTTTATTTTCTTCATTTAGGCCCTATGGGAGACTAGTTCATCTCAAAAACAATAAAAATGAAAAAGATTAATATTATTTTTTAATCTCTGGCAATAAAGTTCAACACACTTCAATTATTTAAAAAGGAGTCAAGGAGAATGTTCTTGGGAGGAATGTCATGGAGTACATGGTAGAGCAAGATTAAGTTATTTTTTTCTGAGGCTATATAGTTGGCATTGTAGCCTGAGAAACAGGAACAATTATAGGAAGCTATTTGTTTGTCACAAGAGATGAGCTGAAAACTTAATGGGGTAGGGGTGGGGTAAGAAGTTTGGGAAGCAAGTGAATTTTAGGGACAGAGAATGTTAAAACTGCCTCCATTCCTGCCATAGTGAAATGGAAGTAGAAAAAACAATATTTTCTCAAAGTTAACAAGAGTATAACTTGAAATTTCCATTTAAGGAAAAAATCTTTAAAAACTTCATATTACTGATTTGATGGCATTAGGTTGAACAAAAATGAATTTGTAGGTTAGATATTAATGATAGAGATAGCATTTAATAAGAAATTAGTGGATGTAGAGAGGCTATTTGTCATAGTACTGATCAGTCAAACAATAAGTTAGACAATGATGTTACACAGACAAAAGTGAAACAGATCTCATTTTCAATGAACTTAATATTTTAATGAGGAAATACACATATAGATCTATACGAAAAAATGCAAAGCAACTCTAGAAGGGAGAGCACTAGTAAGAGGAAGGATGGATGGAAGGGAGGAAAGGAAAGGTGAAGTAAAGAAGGATGGATGGAAGGAAGGAAGGAAGGAAGGAAGGAAGAAAGGAAGGAAGGAAGAAGAAGGAAGGAAGGAAGAAAGGAAGGAAGGAAGGAAAGAAGGAAGGAAGGAAAGAAGGAAGGAAGGAAAGAAGGAAGGAAGGAAAGAAGGAAGGAAGGAAAGGGAGAAGGGAGGAAGGGAGAAAGAAGAAGGGAGAAAGGGGAGGGAGGGAGGGAGTGAAGAAGGAAGGAAGGAAGGAAGGAAGGAAGGAAGGAAGAAAGGAAGGAAGGAAGTAAGGAAGGAAGGAAGGAAGGAAGGAAAAAAAAGAAGATTTATTAAGTGCTTTTTATATGCCAAGAATTATACTAAGCATTTTACAAATATTAACAATCCTAGGAGATATGTACTTTTATGATCCTCATTTTACAGTTGAGGAAACTAAGGCAGACTGAGATTAAGTGACTTGCCCAGGGGTTACACCTCAAGTCAGTGTCTGAGGCAAGATTTGAACTCAAGTCTTCAGACCTAGAACTCTATCAACTCTACTACCCAGGTAGGATAAGAGGGAGGTGAAAAAAGGAAAAGTCTGTTACCAAAGTTAATGTTTGAGATGAGTCTAAAAAGAAATAAATGATTACAACACAATTAGATGACAAGGAAGTTCCTTCCAGGCAAGGATGAAAGTACAAACACATAACAGGAGATGAAGTGTTCTTTATGAAGAAAAGGAAAACAGCCTTGTCTAAGTATGTCTAAAAAAGAAGGTGTAATGACCGCGTATTTAAAATCAGTGGGAGTCAGGAATTCAGGTTAAGGGAAAAATCTTCAATCTTTATTGAAGTGAAGAGGTGAAAAAAGATTGTGATAGCAATATGGGCAAGAAGGATTGCAATGGCAATATGGGCAGCTGTGACAGGAAGCCAGCTAGCAGAGAGATACTTGAGCTGAAGGCCGTCGCAATGGCAATGCGTGCAGCTGTGTCAAAATGCCAGCCAACAGTCTCTCCTTCCCCTTCCTTTTCCACTCCCCTGCCTCCACCCACCAAAATCGTCATTTCCTATACAACACATCAGGACTTGTACAAAGAGTGGGTGGGGGCCATTCTTTCTCCAAGCATATATATTAATAGAGTATGGTCCAATTACTACTTAGCCTCACGTGCTTGGGACCTCAGTGCATCAACTTGAGCCTCAGCCCATTACAAGAAGGTATAAAAGGAGTAGAAAGGAAAAATGAAGTCAGATTGTAAAATTAAAAACACAAAAAGTAGAGTTTATGTTTTATCTTGGAAATAAAAGGGTATGACTGGGATTTTTTGGGTGAAGGCGTGACATGATCAGAGCTATCCATTAGGAAAATGAAGTTGTCTGTTATATGGAGAGTATAATAGAGAAAAGAGAAGCTTTAGTTAGGGAGACCAATTCCTAATTAGAATTGGGGAAATTACATGCAAGAATTGACGAGGTCCTCTATTAGGGTGGTGATGATGTAAATGAACAAAAGGCATGTGACAGAAATGGGGATGCAGAAATGACAAAATTTACCAACTGATTAAATATGTTGAGTGAGGAACAGAGAATTACACCAAGATAAATCTGGATAACTGGAAATGTCAGAAATATGGAAGTTTGGTAATAGGCTGACTTTGGAAGTAGGGAAGAAAAGTAGTTTAATTTTGGATCTGCTAAGTGTGAAATGCTTACAAGACATCAAGTTTGAAATGTCTAATAGGCAAATGGAGGAATACACCTTGAGTTTAGGGAAGAGATTGGGACTGGACATATATATATATACATATACATATACATATACACATATATATATAGAGAGAGAGATCTAGGAGTTATCTGCAGAGTGATGATACTTGAGAAACTATAAAAGAAGACATACATTTGCATGATATTTCAAAATAAAAGCAAAGGGTAGAGAAATTCATCAAACCATGGATTTAGGGTTGTATAGGACCCCAGTCAACTTATACATCACAAAAAGAAAAAAAAACAGAATATGGTAATATAGCTTTCTTAAGGCAGTCCATTTTTTCTTTCAGAATCCAAATTTTAATATCTTTTCCTTATATGAAGCTTAATTTTTTTTCTTTTCTATCCTTTGGTTTTATTAATGTCTTCTGTGGACAGAAAGAACAAGTCTAATCTCTTCTTCTGAATGAGTTGTCTTCTCTTACTTGAAGTGAGCTAGCATATCTCCAAAGGTTTTCTTTTCCCTAGGGCAAATATCTCTCCTTCATTCAATTGCTCCTCAGATAACATGGACTCCAGTTCCTTTGCCATATTTGTTGCTTTCCTTTAGATGTTCTCCAGTTTATCAATAGCTTTCTTAAAATGTAGCACTTAGAACTGTATTCAGTAATCTATTATGGACAATATGGCACTACTACCTTCTTGATACTGTAAGTTGTGGCACTCTCAAGACATCCTGTAAATTGCTTTGGATGCTACATTACACTTTTGACTGATATTGAGCCTGAAGTCCATTAAATCGTTCTAGAAATTTTTCAGGAAAAAATAGACAAACAAATGCTTCTGTCTAACCATGGTTCTTCCATCTTCTATTTGCCAAATCAATTTTTTAAACCAATTTATCCACATCAAAGTGAATGTGTTTATATAATTAAATTCAGGACAATGTTCTAACCTATCAAAATCTTTTATTTTTTAATCTTCATTTTATCAGTCAATGTTTCTATGCTGTCCGTTTTTAAATTTGTGCCATTCTTAGGTTCTGTTATACATGGCATAAAAGTCTTCATCCAAATCACTTATAAAAGGGTTAATCAGAATGGTTCAGTCCATATCCCTAAAGCACCCTGGAGCTCTCTTTTCAAGCCAGCATGGAACTATTAGTAACTGTTCTTTGAGTCTAGACATTTAACTAGTTCTCATTGCATTTAATAATTGTACCATCATTTAGCTCACATCTTACTATATTTGCTTAAAATTGTTTTTCAGTGGTTCTAGTTATATAATAAACTTGGTGGGGAAACATTTTCTATTTGTAATGATTTTTTTTAATGAGAAAGGAACTTATATAGTTTCATTTAGAATGAATAATGATGATAACATTACACAATTGTTTAATGTCAAATTTTTTAAATTGCATTTTTAACTCTTTGATGAGAAATATCTTAGCAGCAAATAGAAAATTAGCTTTGGAGTCAAGAAAACTTGGGTTTAAAAGCCCATCTATTTCATGACATTTTTTTCTTTTAAAAAATTTTTATTACAGTTTTTTTATTTACAAAACATATGGATGGGTAATTTTTAAACATTTGCCCTTGCAAAACCTTCTGTTCCAAATTTTCCCTTCCTTTCTCCCATCCCTTTCCCTAAATGGCAGGTAGCATGACATTTTTTTCTATCAAGATGACTACAAACAAGCCCTCAGTCAACAGAAATAATTCTGACTCCCCACCAAAATCATCGGTTTTTTAAAAAATAATTTAAAACTTAGATTCAAAATAGAAAAAGGAAAAAAAATATAAAAAGGAAAAAAAGGCAGAAAAAAATCACTGTGTATGAGTACAGCTGAGTACAGCTGAGTATGAGAGAATTCAAAATATGAAACAATAAATTTCCTTTTCAAGAAAGGCTGTATTTCTTTGGTTCCTTAAAGGTTTTCCTTTTTTTCCTACTGTGTACTTTTACATTATTCTTCCCCTGCCCCATTCTCTCCCAAAGATCACAGGTTCTTAACATTAACATTTCAGGTCTGTAATCATATGTGATGTTGCAGATTTATAGACTAGATCTAAAGCCGAAAGTATTTTTGAGGACATACGGTCAATCTTCTCATTTTGCAGAAAAAAAAAAAAAAAAAAAACAATTCTTACCAAATAGATTAAATGACTTGCCCAAAATCACAAAGAAAGTATGAGAGACTGAATTTCATCCCAAGCTCTCTGACTCACACCCATTGTTCTTTCCATAGTACCACACACTGCCCCCAGAGTAAATAACATCCCTACCCCATCCCCAACTCATATATCATTAACAAATAACTGAGTCAGTTTGTTATTTATCCAAGGATGTACAATAAGTGACAGAATGAGATTAGAATGGACTCTTAAATTTAATTGACATTGAACCATAAAACAATGGTAGCATCATAACATGGGACATAAGGTATTAGTACAATAATTCTTGGAGAGATCTCTAGTCCTAATCTTAGCTCTGTTAGTTATTATGGAAATTTAGACAATTCATTTACTTTCTAAAATCCTTAGTTTTTCAATCTTTTGCATAGACCAAATCATGTCAAATATAACTTTGTGGATATAATGTTTTATGATTTTATGAAAATATTTCTTCTTTTAGAAAGTAAAAATCATTAAGTATATCCCAAAATTAAACAAGGTTGCTAATTTAGTATATAATTGAATAACATTTTAATAAAAATGCTAAATTTCATTGTGTGCTCTTGTGTGTATGACATTATTCAAAGTTAAGATCAAAATATAGTATATAAAGAGGTTTGTATCTGATGCTGAAGGCTCTTGGCCTTCACCTTACCAATACATTTCTCTTCATCTTTACTGCAGACAACCCTTCACCCTGTCGAGTGCTATTCTTTGCAATTCAGCTCACATGCTATACTTCAAGATTTAACTAAATAGAGCAACAAGCTGTATCAGCTGCCATGTCATTTCAGGTTTTGTATTTCTTTTCTTTCCATGGGCAGCTTACACTATAGTGATGTCTAACTTCCTCATTCTCAGTCTACTGCCAAGGGCTAATAGTTTGAAATAAAACTAAGGCTGAGTATTAATCCGAGAAAAAGGAATAAGAAAAATTGCAAAGGAGAAAGTTGATGAATATTTTTACTCTATTAGTTACAAATCCCCTCTTTTCCTTTTTCCTCCTTCTCACCCCAACCCAGCTCTCAATTAATTTAATGATTTTGCTTTTCTAGTATGGTCCAGATTGTAAATTTAGATTCAGGAACCACTTTTCCTATTCTTTGGCAAGTTTAGTTTTTAGCAACAAATTAGGGAAATTCCTTCCTCTTTTTGGAAATGCAAATAAACAACTTTTTCTAAAGGGGAATATAGAGATGGGTACATGAAGGATGCAAGAACATGATACCCACTTCCGACACATCAACCATGGACAGCTCTGGCAACACTATCATATCACTATTTTGGTTAGCTTATTTCTATAAACAAAGTGCCTCAAGCATTTCAATGTTAGAAGTAGCCTAAAATAAAATAATAATGTCTGATGGACGTCAAAGCTAAAGGGCACTAAGAACCTGAGTTTGAAACTCAACTCTTGTAATTCTTACTTAAATGATCTCATTCAAATCAGTTCTATTTCCTGGACTTCACTCTTCTCATTTGTAATGATGGTGGAGGGGTATAAAGCCAAATGGTATCTAAAATGCCTTCTATTCCTGAATTCATGATTCTATGAAAGAAACAATCTCTTATTCTCATAGAAGTTTTTTTTTAATAATTATGACAAAGACAATACAAATTGTATTGGAGCATGTAGTATTAGTATTATATTATTTCCCCTTTCCATTTAAAAAAGCTTTGTCAGTATTTTCTTTCTCATTTTCTACAAAATAAGCTTAAAAAGGGAAATGGATAAAATAATACAAATAGAATAAGAATGAAAATAACAAGGACAAACATTATAGATAGCACATAGTTCCTAAAAAAATAAATTCTATAGGTTTTGTTATTACGGTTTAGTTTTTGCTACTTAAACATCACAACTTGTCATCTGCAGCAATCATTAAATGATTTTAACCAACCCTAGATTTGTTTATGATATATCATGACTTTGTTTATTAATAGATTTTTCTGACAATGAATGTCAGTTCAATTTTCTTTTTGAATAATGTGAAACAGATAACTTCAATTAACAAAATAATTAGATTTATTTTCTTGTTGAACAATTTCCTTAATTGTTTCTGAAACCTGCAATTAAAAATGTGATAAATAATGGGAACATTATAGTGGTTTATATAGGTAAATAATATAGGAAGTTCTGGTCTTTTCAATTTGAAAAGTTTTGATAAATCCCAAGGGCCCAGCATATTTATTCTTATACATGGATGACAGCAGCATCCTGAAGTATCTTGCCCCATTCAACCAATTAGTGTGTGTGTGTGTGTGTGTGTGTGTGTGTGTGTGCGCCTGTGCGCGTGTGTGTGCACACAGAAACATCTTTGACTAATTAATCAAAGAATAGAAACTTTTTTTTTTAATCCAAGCTTAGTGGAATTGGAAGGATTCCACTGAGAGTTGTCAAAGTAAAAAATAATCACTTTCTTTTCATAGTTGAAATAAATTTAGTATCCTTCCCTTTCTCTTCAAATATTTTCAGATATTGTTATTGACAAAGAATATGTTTGTTCAGATTATACTTTTGAGTCTTAAACTATTGTTTGGGTTTGAATCTAAAATGTCTGTGGTTATTGTTGTTTTCCTGGGGAACTTAAGTTTCCATTAAGCTGAATTTTAAATGATTCCTGTGGTCATTTATAACAGTAGTAAAATTGATGGTTTCCAAAGATTAAAAAGGCATCTCTGATATAATACACTTGGTATCTAAGAGAAAGAAAGGAGCCAAAGCCGTTCAGTTGCTTTCAAAGATGGCTTAACAAACACTAAGAGCCTATGGTTGAAAAACAAAGAAATGGGTGTATAGAAAAGGGAAAAAAAGATTTTAAAAAGGGTTTTTTCATTTGATCTACAAAGATGGATTCTTCTTCACTAGACAGACAAATCTCCATTAACTTTTCCAAAGGAGATGTGCTGGAAGAAAGAGACACTTATTGTTGTGGTCTTTGTCAACCACAAGAGGCTGGAAAAGCTTTCAGGCCATTCTGAGTCTCATCCTTCTCTTCTCTTGCCTTTCTTCCCTGAGCTTTGACCAATTACTTCCACCAATTGCTTCCTGTCTCAAACCTAGCTTCTGATCTGTGACAGGACTTTAACTTACTCTGTGGTTAATACATTTCCCAGTTAGCCTTCTGTGAATATTTTAATAGCCTAGGGCACAACTAATACCTCTGCCTATCCTAATTCCTTCCACTCGGGTCAGGATAGAAGCTTCCCATGGCTCCCAGCTCATAGGCTCCAAAAGCCCAGGAGATGCATTAAAGCTCTAATGATCCATATAAAACCAGGCTTGGTGCTTTTAACCCTTCCTAGTTTGTTCTCTGTCTATGACTGTGGAGCGTCCATTTTCAAACTGTGCATCTGCAGGTTTCCAGTGGAAAATTAATAGTCTACAATATGAAGTTGATTTAAAACTTGGATCCAAAAGGTCTCCATAGTGTTGTTACATTTTGCAGTCGAGTGAATAATGTTAATATCTCTAATTAATACCTAAAGAGATTTTTCCCAATTGATCAATTACAAAAATATCATTAATATATTTCCAGGATACATTGTGTTTGTATAAGAGCTTCATTATAGAGTCATTATTTTCATTTCCAGGAGGAGATGTGAATATGATAGAACCACAGAGTATTTCCACTGCTGCTGTATACTTAAGGGAGACTACCCTGATTAATCTGGACCAATTCTTTGAACAAATAAATCATAAAGGCACTTTAAA
Source organism: Antechinus flavipes (assembly GCF_016432865.1). Taxonomy (NCBI): domain Eukaryota; kingdom Metazoa; phylum Chordata; class Mammalia; order Dasyuromorphia; family Dasyuridae; genus Antechinus; species Antechinus flavipes. The sequence continues at coordinate 370,761,725 of NC_067400.1, read as the reverse complement.
TCACTACAGAATTTCTATCACTTCCACTGGAATTATAACCAATCTCAGGCCTTAAAAAAGCAAAATAAGAACATATTTCAAAATCAAGGGGAAAAATTAGTCTGTGGCACCAGACTTACCTGAAAAACATATGAAGCTTATGTTTCTAAAAGGACTTTAAAAAATAGTTGATTTATTTAGGCCCCTATGCTTATTGTTTTGTTTTGTCTTTTTTGCAATAAAAGCATTTGTTGATATTGAATCTGAAAGAAATTAGAATATAACTTTATCAAATATAGCAATCAAAATCTTTCTATTTAACTTTTTGTGACTATTAAGCTACTTATTCAATGTGTGTGGGAAGGAGGTGATCATTAATATTTTTAGTATGAAACAAAAGCTTTTGGATATGAGCTTCTGGTTGAAGATCAATATGAGAGATGTAATTTCAGTTACTAGCTTAATAATTGTAACCATAGGGAGTCTGGCAGAGCTGACTCTGAATGAATTAATATAATATGGAATTTACCAGGTACAAATGGAGAGTACAAATAAAGGAGAATTGCTTCTAGTGACTATATTGGGAATTTTTAGGTAAGAGGGAATTTTGTGATAAATGCAAAATAAATTCGAGGTAGGCTCTCTTATAATCACTATCAATAGAGTTTTTCAATAAGAGATCATGTAACCAGAATCCAAATTGGAAAAGGAATTCAACCAAGAAAAATAAAACTGGAAAAAGAACTTTAAAAAGTGGTTAATTTTAAACATTTCATTATCATAGAATGTTCCTTGTGGGATTTTTTAAGGGGCTAAAATCAAATATCGTTGACATTTTGATGCAATTTGCTGCTTCTTGAAGTACACTAGTTTGATATACTTTGATAAAATTAAATGCAAATTGGTCAACAGACTATAATCTACTAAAAAAGTGACATATCATTAGCCTTTACTGATTAACAAATTTTCTTTTTCCCTGGGCAAACTACATGGAATTAATGTATTCATTCATTTTATGGAATGAAAGGAAAAAAATTATTTTCCTTTAATTTTTTTTACACATCACTTCGTTAGCCCCACATAGTTTTCTCATCTTTTCCTTGGTGTGGTGCCCTTTGATTTGATTCTTGTACATTTGTTTTGCATGTTGAAAGCAAAATTACTTTGCTGACATTTTTTGACATTTTTCTTTTCCTTGTGATGTAGCCAAGAGAAAGTTCCTTTTACTAACCAGAATCTTAAACATTTTACTAGAAGATTATAAGTATAAAAGAAATTTACTTTGTCCTCTGCTAAGGGGGAAAAACTCTTTTAAAATTAAAAACTCCTCTTGATCCATGATACCATTCAAATATTTCCCAAGTACACATACAATTATTGATTTATATGCACATTTGATGTAATAGATTCATATGAGGCACAATCAATATTCACCCACAACTTAAAATTATAGCCAAACCATCTAGAAATGGAGTAAACAATGTTAGATCAGATTATTTGATTCTTGTAGTTTATATGAGCTCAAGGCTTTGATCTGCCGGTTATTTCTCAGTTCCTAATCCTTTGGAAAGTGTTTAGTCATACAAACTATATTTACCAAAGATCACAAATTTCTTTCATCAATATTTATTTATTTACTCTTGTATGTAGAACATTCTGAATATTTTGGGCAAAGTACGGAGTTTAGTTACTCTCTCATAAAGCTTCCAGTCTAATGAATTTCACTAGCAGCTAAGGGAAGTACATTTATAACTTCAGAACTACTTTAAGTAATCAATCAAAGCATAGAAATCAGTAAAATGAGGACCACACTTAGAACCACAAAAGCCATAAAATTACAAGAGTAAAACTATTAAGCAAAGGACAAATCTGTCTTCTTATCGTATTTTAAACCCTTCCCTGATGATCCTGATGTTCCTAAATTAGTATCTAAAGGAAAGTCATCCTTTTTAGTTTATGAATGAACTAGCAGCTGCTTTCAGCACTGTCTCAAATTTTATAGGCTGCTGAAATCAATAATTGGTTAAAAAAAAAAAGGTAGAGATGAGAATCACTACTATTCTCTAATCCCAACCTGCAATTTATGGTGTTAACATGTCAAAAATAATTCTAAAATCAAGGCATTGTAGAAGCTGGGAATAAAGTGTGTCTTAAAGGGAAGTGGTAAAGAAGAAAGGAGAGAAGGGAGAAGAGTATGAAAGGGAAGAGGAGAAAAGAGAGAAGGGGAGAGGAGAAAGGAAGAGAGAAGAGAAAAGAAGAGTGGAAGGGAGAGGAAAAGAGAGGAGAAAAGAGAAAAGGAAATAGAAGGAGAGGGTTATTGCCACAAAGACACAAGAGAGTTTTTTGTTTTGTTTTGTTGTGTTTTTGTTTTGTTTTTGCCATTTAACTTCTCCAATTAATTTTATAGATGAGAAAGCTGAAGTAAACAGTTAAGTGACTTACCTAGGGACACACAGCTAATAAGTATCTAAAGCCAAATTTGAACTCAAGAAGGTTAGTCTTCACTGATTCTAGGCCCAGTCCTGTATTCACTGCACCACTTAACTTCAAAGTTAGCAAATAAACAAGGATGCTGCTTAATGAACTAAACAGAAAAATGCTTTAAGTTATACATGCCTATACAATAGGCATTACTCCTCAATATATCTGCTGATTTTTAGCAGTTACTAACATTCTAACAATTATAGACAATTTAGTGTTTTTTCTTAAATCAGGTATTAATTTATTCATATAGAGAATTGAATATTACAATAAATGAATAATATTATAATAAATGAATAGATCTATTCATATGGATAATAATTGAATATTCAAAGGCTAATTTATTATGAATTTTATAAGGCAACTCTTGGTCTCTTTCAGGAAAGATTATGTACCAATGCATAATCAGGGGTTATTTTTAAAATGTCTAGGAGATATTTATTGCTTTGTTCCATTTTGCTATTATAAAAAAAATAGAAATAAAATTGGAAAGGTAGTGAAAATTCTAGCTTAGATTTTAGAACTGTCAGAGATTATGGGGGCATTGAGTCAAAATCCTATTATATGCAGAAACTCCCTACATATCAGTGGGAAAAAGTGGTTATCTGGGCTCTATTACAAATACTTCCAATGATGGAGAATTAATACTATAGTAAGATTGTCCATTCTATTTCAATTAATTACTAGAAAGTTTTTTTTTTTCTTGTATTGAGTCAAAATCTGCCTCTCTGTAACTTCCACTTTCTCATCCTAGTTTTAACCCCTAGAATTACAAAGAATAATTCTAATCCGTCTTGTAAATAATAACTTGACATATTTGAAAACAGTTATGTATCCAACAAGTTTTCTTTAGGGTGAACATAACCATCTCCTTCTAATATTCCTCAGTGATATGATTCAAAACTTTAACTATTTTGATAAATCGCCTATGAATGTGCTATAGTCAAGGGTCCACAAGATCAATACATCAGTGAATTCATTGATGTGGGTACAACTTCCAATATCTAATCTTGCCCATCTTTCCTTAAATCGTTCACAAAGTTCAAGATGAAATTATTTTGATCTCTTAAAAGAAGCCAAGGATTCTTTTTAAGGTTCAAGTCAAATACAACCTTATCTAGGAGGACTTTCTTGCTTCTTACTCCTACCCAACTCTAGCTACAAGTACTAGTATTACATTTCTGATTAAAAAATTACCTTATTGAAAAAAATACTTTACTTAAACCATATTCCATTAGATGGACAATTTTTGCATATTATCTGCCCTGTTAGAATATGAGCATATTGAGGAAGAGGCTGTTTTTGTTCTTTTTTTTTTAATATCCTTAGCACTTAGCACAATGAATGGCATATAGTAATTAGCTCATTTATTGCATGCTAACCACCAATGCATCATACTGGAGGAAGTGATGGTAGACCATGTTTTAGTGCAAAGAATGCTGGGATTTTGAGAAGATCCAGATTTGAATCCTTATAATTACAATACAACCATGAAGAAGCTACAGAACCTTCTTCTTGAACCTATTTATCTCAATATGTTTCAATAATAATATAGTACAAAGGGGAGCTAACTAAAACTAATTTGGTGTCAGTGAATTTGGAGTCCCAAAGATATATGTCTAAATATAGTCTCAAACTTTTACTAGCTGAGTCTTGATAAGTCATTTAGGCTTTTAGGGTGTTAATTTTCTCATATTTAAAATGGAGCTGTTGGAACTAATGCTTTCTAAGGTTCAGTAGATTTCTAAAGGGAGTTTTACAAATGAAATAATGTCTACAAAACAATTAGAAAACTTTAAGTCAGTGTATAAATGTTAGCTATTGTTATCATATGATGGGACCAATTGATTTTTTGATTCTATATTTCTTGAAGAGATCTTTTAATCTAACAATCACAGTATTATTATTTCTAAGTGTCAAGCAGTGTGCTAGGTAAAATTCATCCTTGGTAGTCCCTTGCAGACTATTTAAGCTCTCCATACATCTTTACTTGTTCCCAATGTTTATTTGTCAAAGATAATGGCATTCCACAATTTTCCACTATATAGAAAAATTGAAAAAAAAAAGCTAATATTTACAATATAGGATTTTGATAAATGAAAAAGCTTTGGAGTCATATAAGGTGATACACAAATCCCTCCTCAGGAATCTAACTTACTCACTTTCTCTTTTTCCATTATGCATAAAACTTATTGTCTATTTGAAGCCCAACTATATGTACTGATGAAATAGATAAGTAGACTATCCACCAAATTGCATGTCATAATATAAATGACATTTTTCATTCACTTGGATTTTACTGTGTGTGTGATTAGACTGAATTCTTTTAAGTGATTATGTATATCATTTAAGACGCTCCTATTGTTTAAGAACTTGATGCAATAAATACAGTGTTTTCTATACATAAAAGCTTCTGAAGCATTTCACCATCTATAAGAAGTCTATTTTCTGAGCAGTCACTGTGATGGAGGTCAACAAAATTGTGTCAATCTTTTGGCAAGTGTATTCACAAGTTACCCAATTTTATGTCTCCCTTGAAATGAATAAGACCATCAATATTACATTAATTCCTTTTCTAACTATATACTTCCCTATTCCTATTTCCCAAATGTCCCACTCAAGATCTATCTGTTCCTTCCAGCCATGCTCTCTGGAATGCTTGTTCCCTAAAGAACAAACTTTTATCTTAAATATTTTCCTTTCTCCATCCTTCCAAATTCTTTGTCCACTCCCACTGAGATCTGGTTGCCTCCTGATATTAAAACATTTCTGACTATCCTTTCTAGTTTTTTATATTTTTATGATCAGATCTTTTACTCACTGCTTGTGGTAGTGAGAAAATCTGAATACTGCATGATCTTCATTGCCACTTTCCCTCTTCTTTTATTGCTATCACTTAGGAATCTTTTCTACTTTGACATTCATATAATCCAAATATATTATTCAATAAATATGGATAGTTATCGACAAAATCTCCCCCTCTCCCACCCCAGGACATTGTCTTTTCTTGTGCAGAGTTCCATTCCTGACTCACTGTCTTTTTCTCAGTTTCAACTCATGCTTTCAAAGTAGGGTTCTTCAAAATGTGTATTAATATTCCCTTAAATACTCCCAAGCACTCAATTCTTCACTCTATTAATTTGCCATGACTTAGTTCTATACTCTACCTCAGTTACAGAAATAGTCATAGCCCATCTTGCCATCGCCTACAAATGTTTCATTTTCACGTAATTGAACCAAAAAAATTTTAATATCTGTTCAAAAACTTTTATCATTTCATCTTTTCTTCTACCTTACAATCCCTAATCCTATTGTTTTTCCTATATATGGTATCTAATCCTTTTAGATCTCACTTCTTTCCCAGGACATCACACTCACCTTGGCTTTTCCTCCCTTCAAGTAAAACACTTCAACTTTATACTTTTCTCTATATTCATGTCCCTTCCTTTTTTTGTCCTAATACTTATCATGCTTTAGGAAGGCTCAACCTTAGTTACTTCCACCATCTACTGACTTAACTCCTGTTCATTTACTGAAAGAGGGAGTTGGAAAAAACAATTAAACCATGCTGTATCCAAAATAAATTTATATTATATAATCTCAATTGTTCATAACTATAGTAAAAAATTGTTTATGCTTCCCTAATCTATTATCTGTCCCATTCACTATAATGGTTATTTTAAACCAGTAGTTGATTCTCATTGTAGTGTATAAAAACCCTGGATGTACTCAAGACTTTTCAGGAAATTAGGAAAGTCAAAACAATTTTCATAATAATATTAAGACTTCATTTGTCTATTAAAATATACTTTTCTTTTCCAATTATATATCTATATGAGGTTGGATTTTCTTCATATACTTCAGTCAAAACAACATATGGCAACAGAATGAATGCAGAAACAGATACGAGAATCCAACTATCTTCTATTAAGTTAGACATTAAAGAAATATATTTTAAAATGCTACTTTTGTCGGGAATCATAATTGTTTCTCATAAAAAAATTTACATTAACATGAAATGGGTTATTTTGTTATCTTAAATGAAAAAAATTATACACAAATGAACTGTAGTTTCTAATATAGTAAACTTCAATAGATGCTTTCAATGTAACAAAAAATATTTGGGAGTCCTCAATGATTTTTAAGAATATAAAAGAATCCTAGCCAAAAAACTGTGAAGTCCTTTCCTAAACCTTTGATTTCTTTTCAGGTCTTCCGTGTCTCCCCAAATTCATCCTCCAAGATGAATATTTTACCTCATCCTTTGCCAACAAATTTGAACTCATTTTCTTATCCCTTCTTTTTTTTTAATATTTCTCAGATTTCTTCCCTCGCCATTACCTCCTTTATTACTATCTCGCAAGATGAACTGGTCTTCTCCTTGCAAAGGAAAATTCCTTTACAGGTATCCTTGATCCCATTCCATCCCATTTCCTTTAACAGATTATCTAGTCTATGACCCCTCACTTTTATTAATTTTCAGTGTCTCTCTGTCTACTAACTGCTTCCCTGTTGTCTATTAGCACATCCTAGTTTCCCCAATTCTTAAGAAAATTCCTCATTTGATCTAACCATTCCTGCTAGCTATTATCCAATATATCTTCTCCCTTTTATGCCTAAACTCTTTTAGAAGGTACCTCCACTTTTTCTCCACTTATGCAATTCTAAACAAGGGTTTACCTCAGACCCTCTTCTCTTTCCTCTGTATTCTATCATTTACTTGATGATTTCATTTACTTCCGTGGGTTCATCTCTGTGCAGATGATTCCTACATTGATATGTCCAACCTTAACTTTTCTCCTAAGCTTTGTCTTCTATCATCACACAAATTAGATGTTCTTCAGGAATTTCAAACTCAACATTTGCAAACAGAACTCACTCCTCCACTTCCCTTTCTGAACATTTTTCTTGCTATCAAGCTATTAACATCTATCTAGTAACCCAGCTTCCTTACCTGTGTCATTCTCACCTCCTCATTCTTACCCATATATTAAATTTGTTACCAAATCTTCTCATTTCTAACTTCATGGCATCTCTCCTATATATTTCCTTTTCACTATTTGCTTAAGTACTACTCAGGGAAGTCTGTCATCATCTCACTCTTAAACTATTGCAATAGCTTTCTGTTTGATTGTCCTGCCTCAAGCTTCTGTCAATTCTATTCCATTCTTCACCCAGGAGTCTAAGTGATCTTACTAGAATACAGTTCTGAATTTTTTACACCCTCCTACCCCCACCTTATTCAATAAACTCTCATGGCGCCCTAGGACCTCCAGTATTAAATATAAAATTACCTATTTGACCATTAAAGCCTGTACAACCTAACTCCTTCCTACCTTTTCATTTTCTTAAATTTAATGTCTTTCATCTAGTCCACAATTCAGCAATACTGGCTTTCTTGCTTACACATATGACTCTATATTTCATTTTCTACATACTTTTCCCCTGGTTTTACCCCATGCATAAAATGTTATTTGCTCTCACCTCTGGCACCTGTATTCCTAAATTCCAATCCTAACTTCTTTGTGAGGCTTTCATTCCCTAAATCCTCCAATAAAAGTGTTACGATTACTTTCCACCTACATTGTATATATCTTGTACATACATTTTTTTTGCCGCTATCTCTTCCTTTAGAATGTGAGCTACTTAACGGGACTGTCTTTAACCCTTCTTAGTATTCCCTGTGCTTGGTATAATGTCTCATACAAAGTAAATAATTAATCAATATTTGTTGACTAACAAGAAATCACATAAGATTTCAATATGTGTGAAACATGTTATTGTTGCTCTTTGAGACTGTGTACTCTATCAAATTAAACACTTTTGTCCATCATGTATTCTATATATAAATATGCACAATTATATATCTATAAAGATGCACTCTACCATAAAATATCATGTGTGAAAACCTGACTTTTCCTAATATCTACTATGTACAGCTCACCAAGCTAGGAATTAGAGCTAGAAAAACAAAAAATGAATGGAAAAATTATTTTTCCTGCCTTCAGAGAGTTTATATTCTATTATGAGAACATGTCTGTATGTATAATTGAGTGAAAGAATTAATGAAAAAGTATTTCAAGTGCTGACTGTGTGCAAAGCACCGGAGAAACAAACAGAAAAACAAAACAATCCTTGCTCTCAAAGATCCCATATTCTATAAAATCAGGCCAACACATAATGGGGACTTCAGCTGTAGGAGAAATGACAAGATTCAATTGTCCTCAGGGAGCAATGGAAAATCAGATGGCAATGTGTCTTCTTTAATATCATTTCTGTATATCTCTTATTAATATTAAACCATATAAAAGTACTAAGGATTTTGGGGTAATAACTTTTCCAAGTTTTCATTAATTGGGACTGTTGAGGAGGGAAAAGCTACAAAAACCACTAGAATCAGTTGGCAGGTTTGTATACTCCACTATAGTTTCTACCCCAGAAAATCGTTGCATGAGCTGGATCAGGATTGATGGTCTGACCTCCCAAGGGTTTCAGATTCTGCCATTACAAAGAACCAGAGAGGTGTTATTCAAGATGATGGAAAATGATCTGTTACAGCAAATGAAGTTTTATGTACTGTGGATAAATTCACTTATCTTGGTAGTATGCTTTAGGTTGACACACAAATGGCCAAAATTAGCTTAGAGTTTGGAGGCTCCAAGGGAAAACGTGGGAGACAATATGTAGACTGAATATCAATCTGAAGATAGAGTAATTGTGCTGATTCCTCATTGTTGTATATCTGTGAAACCTGGACAGTGCCATGATAGGAAATTAAATTGCTTTCATTTGAATTGTCTTAGATAGATTCTGAAAATCATAGGCAAGATAAGATACAGACATTGAGGTTCTTTCTTGAACTAAACTGCCAAGTATTCAAATTATTACAAAGAGCACAACTCCAGTGGATTGGCCACATTGTTCAAATGTCAAATTTACACTTACCAAAAAGACTAATTTATGGAGAATTTGCATAGTGCAAGGACATGGTGCTTGGTATTATATGGTGATCAGAAAAAATGACACTCTCAAGGTCTCTCTTTAAAAAATTGAAATTGACTGTGTGACATGGAAAACACTGGCATAGGAGCCTCCAGAATGTCAAGCCCTCATCAGAGAGGTTCTATGGTGTACGAGCAAAGCAACATTGAAGTAGCTCACAAGAAATGTGAGATGCAGCAGTTTAGAGAATCTAATGTTCACATAGACTCCTGTGCCTGACCTATGGTAGAGCCTTCTGAGCTGGTATTACTCTGATCAGCCATAGTCAGATACATTGTAACTAGACTCTAACAGTAATTATTTTTGGTCCTTTTCAAGAATGAAAGACAACAACCAACCAATCTGCCAACCAATATGTGTTGTCTCCTATCTCATTCAGTATTTTTTGATGTCTCAGCTCAGTTGTCTTACTTGATATAAACTGCAAACAAATAAGCTAGATAATAAAGGACTTTAAATGTCAGTCTAAGGAGCTTGTCTTTTATTCTTCAGGCAAAAGGGGAAACTCAGGATTTTTGAAGAGACAAGTGTTATGGATCTACACTTTAATGAAATGCTTTTGGCAGTCAGAGAAGGGAAAAATTATAATCTGGGAGGCCAATTAGAAAGTTATTATAGTAATCCAGGTGAGTGGTATGAAGGATCTGAACCAAGGATGGAGGTCAGTTGTGATTATATGAGCAGAGAAACAGAAACACAAGAGAGATGCCACTTTAATCCTATTTATATGCTTTCAGAAGAAGTCATGAATTGTCATTGAAGACTAAATAAAAGCAATGAAAAAATAAAACAATAAACATCAGAATTCCAATGCTCATTAGAAGAATGAAACATTCTAAGTTGACAGCACCAAATAATTCTAAGCATCTACCAAATGATGAGCAACAGAAAAATTAGTTACCTCAGAGCATTGACCAGTAACACATATCAAATTAAACCTAGAGTGACAACCCATAGGGACAAAACATTACTGAGTCACCCTAACTGATTGCATCTTTGATTTTTCAGTGGAAGCTTGAGTGCCACAGAGGTCCTAATTAGTGTCATTGAATGTCAATGATAAATAAGGTTTACAAATTTCATTTATGAAAATAGTGATATAGATGATTATCTACATAAAGCAAGAATTATATATTTTGATTTTAGAATCCCATTTTTATACAAAAGTTTTTTAAAGCCTTTTAAAATCCAAGATGGCAGAATAAGAAATGGACATAAATCTCCAATATTCAGCACCAAATGACCATAAAATAGTATCTCCAAAATATCCTGGAATAGAAGAAATAGCTAAAAGATGGGATGAAAAAAATTTTTTTCCCATAAAGACCTTAGAAGATCGTCAAGAAAGGGCCAACTTTCTTGACATCCAGGACAGGAAGCATCCATCAAGCCAGGAACAAGACCCGCCTTTGCAAACTTGAGCCCCAGTGTGGTAGAGCAAGCAAACACCAACACCAGGACCCCCCACATATCTTAGCCCAGTCAGTGGAACAGGCAGACTCCAGCTGTGGGAATGGTAAACAGGCAGCCTACAACAGCCAGACCTCCACATGCTTCAAGATAGTCAGGGGAAATATAGAAACACACCTACCAGACTCAGTACACAAAAGACACTAGCATGACATACCTGACTCAGCACCAAGAAAGCTGTCAAACCCGTAAGGCCTCCAGCAGCACCAGCTACTTCCCACCCCATTTTCTCAGCACAGAACAAAATACAAGGTTCCCTTGTGCGCCATATCAGTGCAATACCAGGTAAATAACCAGTGCCTGTAGCTCCTGGCACAAGAAGTCTGAGACATTTCCCCTTCCACTGCAGGAGCAGAGCTTAAATTTAAAAGAAAGAATAAAAGGCCAAAAGAGATGAGCAAACAACAAAAAGAATCTGATCACAGAAAGTTATTATGGTGACAGGGAAGACCAAGGCACACTAAGAAGATAATAAAATCAAAACACTTGTAGGCAAAACCCCAAAGGAAATTGGGAAGTAATCTCAAGTCCAGAAAGAATTCATGGAAGAGTTCAAAAAGGAGCTTAGAAGTCATATAAGAGGTAGGAGAAAAATTTAGAAAAGAAATGATAGTGATGTAAGGCAATTAAGAAAAAAGATTCAACAGCTTGAAAAAAGAAAACAACTGTTTAAAAATATAATTACCTAGATGGAAAACTATAAAAGCTAACTGAGAAAAGCAATTCTTTAAAAATTAGAATTGGGCAAGGGGCTGCTAATAACTCTCTTGATGAAAAAGAATAAATCAAATAAATTCAAAAGACTGAAAAAGTAAAAGAAAACTGTGAAATAACTCATTAGAAAATCAACTGACATAGAAAATAGATTCAGGAGAGACAATGTTAGATTTATTGGACTCCCTGATCACTCCCATAATCAAAAGAGGGACCTGGAGAGCATCTTTCAAGAAAGCACCGAGGAATACTGCCCTAATATCTTAAAACCAGAGGGCAAAAGAGTTATCGAAAGAATCCACCAATAATCCAGGAAAGATATCCCAAAACAAAAATTCCAAGGAACAGTCTATCCAAATTTCAGAACTATCAGATCAAGGAAAAAATGCTACAAGTGGCCAGAAAGAATTCAAATTGTCAGGGAGCCATAATCAGGATTACTCAGGAGTTGGCAATTGCAACATTAAAAGATCATGGAAAAAATTATGAAAAAAAAGTCAGAAAACATGATATTCCAGAAGGCAAAGGAGTTAGGAGCACAATCAAGAATTACCTACTCAACAAAATTAATCATAATTAATTAAAATATAATTAAATATAATTAAAATGATCATTCAATGAAATGAAAGAATGTCAAACTTTCATAAGGAAAAGGCCATAATTAAATCTGCTTCCCTCCCTCCCTTCTTCTCATTTCCCCCCAAAAGTAGTTTTACTCATTCTCAAAATATATATGCAGTAGAGTGAATTTTGTTGAAGTCTTCTCATATCTAGGTAAAAGGGTTATCAGATTTACTTTGGGTATGAGACAGCTATTCACCTCTCTCCCCATCCTACTATCTCACACCCACCCCCCCCCCAAAAAAAAAAAAAGCAAAAGCAACTTAAAGAATTCCTAGTAGCTCATAAATTGTCAATATGATTACCCTTAACTCTTCAGGGAGTCTTGACTTTTTTATATGGCCTATATAGTATATTTATAGAATGCTACTCTGGTTGGAATTAGAAGAGATAATGCTTGAGTTAGCTAAGGAGATAATATTTCAATATTTGGTGAATATTACTTTATCATAGAAACTCAAACTAGAATACAATCTTATGGTATTAATTGACAAGTAAACTAGATGATCTTTTTTTCCCCATTCAATCTTCAATGTCTAAGTAATTTATGAAAATAAGGTAATAAGAAAGTTAAGGTTTTCCATATTGCAATTGTAATCTCTCTCATTTTCTAGATTCAAGGGACAAATGTATAATCTTCTTCCTAAGAGGATGGTGCTACCTAAGTTCTCTTTTCTTTGAAAAGTTGGATAAAGCAAATTCTATCATTTTATCACACGATTCAAGTTTCCAGGCATGAGAATCAAGGGTCTTTATTTCTGTCACTTTCTCTCCAAAGATGAATCCAAAGATGAATTTAGAACTTTAAATTAAGGAAATCTCTTTACAGACTTGAGTGAACATACAAATCCTATGTGCTTCTACCCAAAATAGGCTTTAACAGTTACAGAAGATCAGCTGTTGGTCAAAGCATATTTTAATTAATTAATTGCCCTCCAAATAAGGTACATGAATGAGGCACTGCACTAAATGCTAAAGCACACAAATAAAAGAAAAAGACAATCCCTGATTTTAAGGTGCTCACAGTCCAGTGTAAGAAACAACATGAAAACAACTTTGTATAATGAAGCAATATGCATAATAGATTGAAAATAATCCATAGAGAAAAGGAACTAGAATTAAGAAGAATCAATAAAAACTTTATGTAGAAGGTGAGATTCAGTTATAACTTAAAAGAAGAGAAGGTAACCATAAGATTAGACATGAGGAAGAAAAGCATTCCAGTAATGAGGGAAAGCCAGCAAAAATGCTTAGTGAGGAGGTGGAACTATAATCTATCAGAACCCAGAGCTACCCTTAATATTTATGTGATTTCCTTTTAATAGGCATAAATGGCTCCAATCCAAGAAGAATAAACAAACACACCAATTGATCCAAATGGAGTCAATAGGATCAGATAAGCATATCTGCAGCTTTCATAAGAATTCATAGGAATATATAATTGAAGTTTAAGAAAAAGACTCACTTTACTAGAAATACAATCCTATCAAATATCTATAAAGGAAGCAAGAACAACAGCTAAAGGCAAGGAATTAAAAGAGAGAATAGAGTCACAGTGAGAAATAGCATTCTATTACTAGTGGCAAATAAACTTAACTAAGGTTTCTGTGACATGTGAACATTTCTATTTATGTATAATCTATGTCCCCACCCTCTCTCCCATACATATATTCTTAGAAACATGATAGTAAGAAGTGCTGAGTTTAGCATCAAGAGACCTGGAGTTGAATGCTAGCTATACAATCTACCATTAGTATGGGTTGGACAAGTTGCTGAAACTCTGAGGCTCAATATCATTATCTAAAAAAAATGAAGTAATTGGTCTAAATGGTCTAGACATCTCTAAATCTATTATTGAATGAGTTCTACTTCATATAGATGAAACATGCATTTCTTCTAGATTATGATAAGCAATTGTAAAGAAAGCCTGTATAATGGGTTTTTAAACAGATATCATCAACAAATGTTCCAGACAGATAGAGTAGAACAAAGATATTGGGTCCCATTACTTTTTCCCACAGAACGTGGGAAAAAAAAACTTTAAAAAATTATAATTTTCCTATTTATGTTTTGCTATAGTGAATCATAGAACCAATTAAATCTAAAGTTGTGAGTCAAATAATCTAAAGGGAAAGATGTAGCAGACAGTTACTAAACATACTTTATGCTAGGAAAAGGCCATAAACTCATTATGTATCAAGAAAAAGAGATTATTTAGATAGCTCATAAGATATATTGCTTTCCCAAGATAATAAAGAACACAAGGAATGTACAGTTAAGAATTTTTCAGGGAAAAATAAAGAAACACAAAACAAACATGGATAAAATAGAACAAGGTGAGAAGCAATATAGCTAGGTAACAAGTGCAATTACAAAAGACAAAATAGGTAATTTTTATTAAATCAAATTAAAACATTTACACAAGCAAAAGTGATGTATCTAGGATAAGAAAAGAAATGCTGTAATAGAGAAAAAAACTGTTTCAAATATTTCTGATACCACTTTCAAGTCCAAGATATACAAGCAATTTATTACAAAAATGTAAGACCAAAAGTCATTTTTCATTAAATAAGTAATTAAAGGATATAAACAGATATTACTCAAAAGGATTGCAAATGATAAATAACTATATGAAAGAATGCTCTGCATTATTGATAATAAGAAAAAAGTAACTCAAAACACCCATGAAGTTTCACCTAACAAATTGGCAAAGATATCCAAAACTGGGAATAATCAAAATTGGTGGGTGTGTGGACAAATAGGTATCCTAATATATTGTTGATATAGTTGTAAGTTAGTACAGCTATTGTGGAAAGCAATTTGAATTTATGGAAAATGGACTAAAATGTCTTATGTTTTAACACATAGATTCCATTGCTAGGTATTTACTTTAAGGAGATCATTGAGAAAAATAAAGGTCCTATGTGCATTAAGTTATTTATAGCAGCACTTTTTGAGGACAGCAAAAAAACTGGAAAAACTGGAGACCCATCATTTAGAAATCAGTTAATATAAATTGTGATAGAATGAAATATTTCTCTTTTATAAGAAATGTTGAATATGAAGAATGCAGAGAATCATAAAAACCAACAAAGTAAAGTAAATAGTGCCAAGAAACCAATATATACAATATCATCAAGAGCAATAGAACAAGGGAAAGAATAATAACTAAACATAATTTTAAAAAAGAATGTTACAAAATTATAAATAATAAGGTTGGTCAGAAAAAAGACATGAAGTGGAGGTGGAGCATTACGAAGAGTTGACACTATTGATATTGTCAGATTTTTTTTCATGTGATGATTCTTCTTATTCTTATTAAAATGTTGTTGTGAGGAATGATTCTCTAAGAAGAAAAGAGAATAGAATATAAAGGAAAATCTTAGCGATTTTCGGTAGGCAAAAATCTATTTAGAAATAAAAGATATTAATAAATCTATTAAAAGGTATATATTATTACTTTATCTTAACTTTTAGTTAGTCAAAATGAAGAATAACTCATTGACTAGTTAAATCTTTTAATTTAGTTTATGAGGGAAGGATGAAACACACATATTACTATATAGGTTCATTTTTCATTTTCTAATGTGGTAAAAGACTTTCTTTCCCATACCACCTGAAAAAAAAAATTCCAGTTTAGTTGGAAATCACTCTGTTTTACCTGAAAACAGTTCAATAAGATTTTTGGCAAAACAAATTATGATGTTAAATTTTCAGAAGAAATATTTTTATTAAAATCAATAAATCATAGATATGCTAAAACAAGATAGGAGACAAATAAGAGATATTTCCCAGAAAACCACTGTTATAATTTTCATTATAAAAAGAAATATCAAAAAAAGTTGGACTCACATTTGAATTTTAAATTTTTTAGTTTAAATTTAGTTTAAATTTTAAACTATTGAATATATCCAATAACCATTATTGGACAGAAGTGAGAAAACTGGTTTGGAGGAACAGGTAATAATATATATTAGAAGACAGTTAAACATATTAAGCACAAATAAAGCCTCAATTCGGTACAATTAAGTTAAAATAATTATTAAGTGTTTTCCTTATGTGGAATCAGAACATGGGCATAGATGACAAGGAGCAGAGCAAAGATAATCTTGAAAATTTTTGCCTTTCTTAGCTTCTATTTAGTCATATAGCTAGAAAGAAGATAAAGGTTATAGAAGAATGCAGGAGGTCTAACTAATAGAAAGAGCATCAGAATTTTGTCCAGTAAAACTGGGAATTTGTTTTTTCTCTCTGGCAGTACCCTATCCTCTGAAAAACCATAGAATCATATAAATAGAACTGGAATAGGCCCTTCTCAATACAATGAGCTAAATGAAGCCATTAGTTCTTAAATGACTTGTGTAAGTTTATACAACTAGTAAGTGGTATAACTGAGATCAGAAAACAGCCTCAAGATTTTATCCTGCCTTGCAATTTTCTTTCATCTTTATTTGCATTTAGATTTTTTTCTCCAAATACCAAGGAAGAATAGAAATACAAAAACTCCAACATCCAAAAATAATTTTTCAGTATATACTCAAGCCATTCTGGAGAGCAATTTAGAACTATGTCCAAAGGGCTATCAAACTCAGCATACCTTTTGATCCAATAGTCTCCCTACTGGGTCAGTATCTCAAAAAGATCAATCATAAAAGAGGTAAAAGGACTCATGTATGCAAAAGTATCTGTAGTAGCCCTTTTTGTAATGACAAGGAACTGGAAACTGAGTGAATACCAGTTGGGGAATGGTTGAATAAGTTATGGTACTTGCTCTTTAATTTCATTCTACTGTCTCATCTGAACCACAAAAAGAGACCATAGCATCTGGCACATAATATGTATTATATATTATTTCATCTAAGACTAACAACAAACTGTGGGGAAGGCTGACCAGGTCTCTGAATTCCATTTTACAGGAAAGGAAAAATTCTAAAAGGCACTATATATAACTTGCTAGAAGTCACATAGGTAGTTATTTGGTAAAACTAGATCTTGGTTCAAGGTCCAGTGGACATTAATCCAGTGAGATTCTACCTATTCAACAGGTACCATTCATGACAACTTTGCCAGTAGAGTTATTGTTGTTGATATTTATGTTGTTGTCACTATCTGCCCTTCATTCATTCTTGAAGACTACCATGGTGTCAGGGAGGTGATGCCGTGACACAAGTGAATTAGATTTAAGTGGGGGAGGGATGTGCAAAGTCAGCATCCTCACTTTTTCCTCTGGAACCATCTGGGTCCAGTGGCCAGATATAGATCAGGACAACTAAGAGGGCCCTCACAAGACAGAGTATCATCTAATGCAGGAACTAAGTCACTCAGGAACTTGAAGTTCTTAGGAAAGCATCCTTGACCTCTTCAACAAGAATGTTGGGGTTTCAATAGAAAATTAGGCACGTGTAGTCCCCTAGTTCTGTCCTTCCCTTCATAGATGACTGCAGGGGCAGAGAAGACAGAAGCAAGGGCACATCAGAAGAGATTTAGATGGAAATGACACAGAGCTCTGCCACAAGCACACAAAGGGAGACAGAACACAGAAGAGCAAGCAGGCCACAGAAAATGTTCTTTTGTGTCTGTCCTGCCCTTGACTATACCACAGATCCACAGGCAATGAGCAAGCCAAGCAGTGAGATCAAAGTGTGTTCAGTCCAGATGATAAACTGTGTACTTGGAGACAGTCAGAGGGAATTAGCGGTTGCTTCCCACAAACAGAACTGGAGGAGGGGGGAAAAGCACGGGGAACTGAGATGTGCATTTCTCCCTTCCACCCAACAACTTAGCATGAATAAAGTTGTGAGTGGCTTGGCATTTGAAAACTATGTTTTAATCAATCAATAGACATTCGAGTATCTATTGTGTACCATCTACAGGAGAAAGAAGCTATGGATTGGACAAGTGATTTATTTTACTGGGACAGGGTGTATTTTTATGAGGAAACTCCCCCTAGCAATATATGTCAGCAAGAGATTAAGTGACAGACATATAGTCAGTATGTGAGAAGAAATCTATGTCATTCTCCTTCCAACACCAGCTATCTCTATATTGACCTGACTCTAGAGATAGAAAATCAAAAATAAAATAATACCTGGGTAAAGTTGCAGGTCCATAGCCTGCATTGTAATCATTTAGATATACCTCTAAATTTATTCCTTGTGATAATTATAAATTGTAAATTATACAAAATATATTATAAAATATAAATTTTTAAATTATAAATAAGTAAACAGACAAATATAAATGAATGAATAATGAATGAATGAATGATACTATATGCAATTAAGCATGTCTGTTTGTTTTTCTGGCCAATGACACTATGACTTGGTTCCAAGACTAGGATTTAATAAAGTAAAACAGTTTCAGGGATTAGCCAGGCACTTTCCTCTGAGATAGGATCTTTAAACTATTCTGATTAGGTAAATTCACACTGACCATGTTCATAGACCTATAAAAGAAATATGGTTATCTAGGAAGAAGTGAAATTGTGAGAGGGAAGGACAGTGGTTATGAATACAATAAAGTTGGCATTTTCCCAGAGCTCCCTCTGGTGTGAGATCAAGTGTATTGAGTGTGGACTTTCCCATATTGTTTTATATTGAGCATAAAATCAGGTATATAGCTAGCAAAATCATCTAGTGATTAAATATATATATATGTATGTATGTATGTATACGTATCTGTATATATATATATATATATATATAAAATCAGTCAACAAAAAACATTTGTTAAGTGTTTATCAGGTGTCAGGCACTGCTAAATGCTGGAGATGCAAACATACTCCCTGCTCTCTATAGCTCCCTTTTTAATAAAGAAGACCATCCTCCTCATTTATATTGCATTTTAAGGTTTGCAAAGTATTTAACATATGCCATTTCATTTATTTCTCACAACAACTATGAGAAGCAGATACTTTTATCCTCCTTTTACAGATAAGGAAACAGTCATAAAGAAGTTAAATGAGTTGCCAGTTAAGGAGTTAAAAGTAAGTTACTAGAAACTAGTGATCTTAAAAAAGATCTCCTAAAGAAGACGGGAACTCAGCTGAGTCTTGGAGGAAGTTAGGAAAATAAGAAAATGAAGGTGAGGAGAGTGAGTGTCCAGACATAAAGAAGGGTCATAGGTGAGGTTAAAAGTGAGAAATCAAGAAATGTGTTATCTGTAAGGAACAGGACGTAGGCTAGCACAGTAAAATCATAAATAAAAAGGAGTGACATGTAAGAAAACTAGAAGATAAGAAGAAGTTAAGTTATACAGGACTTTAAAGGTCAAAGAAGGGATTCAATATTTAATCCTTGGAGGTAATAAATAGCCACTGGGTATTATAGAATAGGGAAAAGACAGAGGGTGGATTAAATGCTGGGCTTGTAAACTGTGAAGAATTGAGTTCAAATCCAGACTCTTGACACTTACTTGCTAGATGGCTCTGGATAAGTTATTTGCTTTTTTGGATTCAGTTTCCTCAACTATAAAATGGAGATGATAGCACCTACATCACAGAGTTGTTTTGATAACCAAATAAGGACACATCTGCAAAGTGCTCAGCACAGTGCCTGGTACTTAGTGGGCAGGATGTGAATGCTTATTCTCTTCCCCTCCCCCTTTCTTTTTTTAGGCTTTAGGGAAATCACTTTGGCATCTAAGTGGAGGATGGATTTGTATGGAGAGACTTGAATAAGAGAAATCAATTAAAAGGTAGGGAAATATGTCAGTAAAAGGAATACCTACACACATATACACACACATATATAAAACAAATGCATAAACATGTATAACATTCAAACATATATCGATTCCTAACATATAAATACACACATGCATATATATATATGTATATACAAACGTGTGTGACACATTGCTGTTCAATCATTTAATTTTGTCCAACATTTTGTAACCCCATTTGGCATTTTCTTGGCAAAGACACTGGAGTGGTTTGCTATTTCCTTCTCCAGATCATTTTACAGATCAGGAAACTGAGACAAACAGGATTAAGTAATTTGCCTGGAGTCAAACAGCTAGGAAACTGCATTTTTAACTCACACTTTTTGATTCCAGACCTGGCATTTTAATCCCTGAACCATCTTGGTATTTTGTGTGTGTGTGTGTGTGTGTGTGTGTGTGTATGTGTATGTGTGTGTGTGTGTGTGTGTAGATGATGAAGGTAGAAATAACAAAATTAGACAACAAATTGGATATATGGAGTGACTGGAATTAAAGATGACACTGAGATTGGTGGTAAAGTGCCATGACTGAGAGGATGATGGTGTCCTCCACAGTTATAAGAAAGAAGAGAAGAAGGGAAGCTAATGAGAGGAAATTTAATGAGATCTGTTTTGTGCATGTTGTTTGAGATGACTCTGGGACATACAATTTGGGTGTCCCAAAGATAGGGATGTGGGACACAGAAGGAAAATTAGAGTGGGACACAGAGATCTGGAAATCATTTGCATAGAGATGATAATTAAACCCATGGGAGATATTGAGTACAGAGTGAGGAAAAAAGGGAGTCCAGGAAAGAATTTGGGGAATATTTACAATTAGTCATCATGACTTGAGGATTCAGCAAAACCAAGCAAACAAAAACTGAAAAGGAGTAGTCAGGTAGGTAGGAGGAAAACTAGGAGAGAGCAATATCACAAAAACCTAGATAGGAGAGAGTGTCAAGGAAGAGATGTTGTTCTTCAATGTCAAAGATCCCATAGAGGTCATAAGAATGAAGACTGAGCAAAGGCCATTAGATTTGGTCATTAAGAGATCATTAGTAACTTTATGGAATGCAGTTTCAGTTGAATGATTAGGCGGGAAGCCAGAATGCATAGGATTTAGAAGGGAGCAAAGAGGAGAGAAAGTAGAGGAATGGAGTTTAGATAGCTTTCTCAAAGATTAGATGAGATAGAAAGGAGAGATATAGGATAATAGTAGGGATGGATAGATCAGAGTTTATGTATGTAAAAATGCTCAGGGAAAGTAAGTTTCTAAAGCTAGACTTTGAAAAAAAATCTATAAAAGTAACCATTTTCATATACTTGAAATTTAAAGTTGGTTATTATAAAATTCAAGTTATCTATCTATCTATCTATCGAGAGAGAGAGAGAGAGAGTTCTAAATAGATTTTTAAACTGCATTGGACTTTTATTTTTTCAGTGGTTAATTGGCTAGTTGATTCCAGTGTTTGAATATTATTTTATTTTCACCCTAATTCCTGAAAATTGAACATATCAACTTCAAGAATTCATTCTGAATAGATCTAAGCCTGCCATGCTCTCCTTACCTGTGTTCTTTACTTCATAAATCACTGTGTTTAGAAAGACAATGGTATGAGCAAGGGACATTTGAGTTCAAAGAAAGTGCTGCTCTACAAATGACAGATATCATGAGAAATTATTGGGAATCCCATAGGATTTCAAATTGGATGCCCTATGGTACACTTCATTTCTGAGTTCCAGTCTTCTCTTTGGTAA
The DNA here is from genome assembly GCF_016432865.1 of Antechinus flavipes. Lineage (NCBI taxonomy): Eukaryota > Metazoa > Chordata > Mammalia > Dasyuromorphia > Dasyuridae > Antechinus > Antechinus flavipes. The sequence goes on along the minus strand of NC_067400.1, from coordinate 370,739,997 downwards.
GGTGGGAATGTAATGGGTATAATCAATTCAACCTCCACTCTCCATACCTCAATTTGCAGGATTCTGGGCCAATTCTGATGGGATTAATGATTAAGAACTTGGTACTTTGCAATGGCACAATGGATTCTGTGATGTTAGCAGGGAGAGGGAGAAGCTTCAAAAGAACTGGCCACAGAGCTAAAAACTAGATAACTTTAAAGGAAGAGACAATTATTGCCCCGCTCAACATGCCTCTTCTCTCCCTTTCTTTCTCTCTGTCTCTCTATCTTTCTCCCTCTCTCTCAGATGTAATGGTTCATTATTTTACAGACCTCCCATGAGTGAGGAGGGAGGGAAGGAACCTTCTTCCCCCCGCAGTGATGTCAATAGCAGTGAGTACATGTGTGTCTAAGCAAGCTTGAACCTGCCTCTAGGACTTTGACCATTTCTGCTTTGTGTTTCTTTCACTGAGCATAGTGACTGTTGGACTGAAGGAGGCTATGCAGAGCCAGGAGTTTTCAGAAAAATGGAATCCAAGCCTAGGAGCATTAGCCAGGAGCCAAGGAGGCACCTTAATGAAGGCAAGCAAGGCTGCTAACCTCACCAGTACAGCAAGGAGATTTGTTAGTATAGAAATAATAATAATAATAATAATAATAATAATAATAATAATAATAATTTTGCTATCACCTCTACAGTGTTACTATCCAGGAAACTCCTTGTACTTAATTCAGTATCAGGCACTGCATTAAATGCTGGGAATATTTTTTAAAAAGGCAAAAGACAGTTCTGGCTCTCAAGGAACTCATAGTCTAATTGGAAAGTATTAAGTATTATAGACATCTGCTATTTTTACCTTTGTTTGGGGGTTAGATTTAAAGGAAAAGTATTGCCATCAAAATCAGGAATTCCTGGCAATCCTTGCTTCCATGTCCAAATGCAATGTACACTAAATACAAAGTATGAAGCAGAGCACAACTGTATACTAATGTATCTCTACATGTAGAAACAGCCCAGAAAGTACTCGTTCACTGGCTTTTTTTTCCATTCTGATACCAAACATGAGAAAGATTGAAAGGACATTGATGTTTAAAAATAGGACCCACAATACCTGTTCACTCCATAACGAAATCTGAGTCTTTGTCATTTGGTGTTTTTGCCAAGAGAAGAATGCCAAAGTTTCCATTTTAGGACAGTGATGTCAGAAACATGGAGGCTAAAGAGAGCACATCCAGGAATGATCATTCTTTCCTGAATATTTATTGATTTGTTATTGGCATTAACAGTGTCAATAATTCATGGTAAAAGAGGAAGTCTCCATTAAAAGGTAAGCCATAGTCACTGTGTAATCAATATAGAGGACCATTGTAAATGATGGATCATTAGATATCAGCCAGATAACACTTGATCATGAACTCCAATACAGATCTTATTAATTATTTGTTTCCCCTGTTTGAGATTGAGTTATATAGATTAACCTGAATTCCCAGCTATACTTCTATTCTTGAATATGCAGTTTGCTTCTAAAAGATCTATTTAAAGCAGGGGTTCCTAACCCTTTTTGTATCTTGAACTCCATTGCCTGCCTGGTGAAGCCTATAGATCCCTTCTGAGAATCATGTTATTAAAAGACTAAAATAAACTATGTAGGATTACTAACCAATTACTTGCAATATAGTAATTTAAAAAATTTTTACATCAAGTTTATGAAGCCCAGGTTAAATACCCCGGAAAAAAAAAAACGCCTTATTATACAAAGTATTTGGTCTAAAAGTAAGGCCTCAATAGTTAGTTTCTGCCTTAAATTTTTCAGTTTAAGTTGCAGCAAAAACAACACACTCACAAAAAGAGTTGCTTTTCTCTCCTGTCACACTATATTGGGTCACTTTATGCCATGATATGATATAATGTAACTCAATGTGAGGAGACACATGTCCCTTCTCATTGGAGATTTAAAGAAACAGTTAGATTTTTTTGGTTTGTTTTTGGTTCATTTATATATTTATTTATTTTTACCCTGTGGGAAGCAAAGCATGTCAGGTGCCCAGAAATAGTTGAAGAAGTTTGTGATTATCTCTATGCTAGTTACTGCATTTTTTTTTTGATGCAGTAGCATTTTGAAATCAACAGTGATTCTTTAATAAAATTTAAAATATCAAAATTTCTGTTCATTACATTGATTATAAAAATCAGATTATAATTTCAGGATGTTTTCAAATGTACTCCAAAAAGTCTTAATATAATCATGAAACCCTAAGCAAGATGTTCATTTCAAAGAGTACCACTGAAGTGATTTTACTTATTGTTCAATAAATTTAGCTAAAGCTTCCTTCATTAAAAAATCAAATATTTCACATTCTATATTTGATTAAAAACTAGTCTTGTAAAATATTTGGAGCTTTCATACCAAGCCCCAACAAAATTTGATATGTATTTTTATTGTACCTTCATGCTCCTTTGTAAAATGTTATGGATAGCCAAGATTGATTTATTTGATTTGTGATTTTCACTGTCTTGTGAATACGAGTATGTGAAACCAAAATAAAATACCAGGTGAAAAGGTAAATCCAGGGGTGATGTAACTCCATGGATTTCCACCTCTGCAAATTCCTGGGTAGTTTGGAAATAATAAAAAAGAATACGACTAAGGATAATATATCTTCTTATTTCCCCTGTGTTACTTCAGCCCAGGCTCTCTTTGTCTTGTTTTTGCTACATTACTTCTCCATTTAAAACTTTAGCTCATCCCTAAACCTCTTTGACATAACCTAACACTATATTCTGCTCTTGCTCAAATTCCATACCACTTCCCTAATAATAAAAGTATCTATGCATTGTAAATCAATGTCATAAAAATCAATCATCTCAAAAGGGGAAGGAAGTACACAAGATTATATGTATAAAGATAGTAGTATTTCAGGGACAGTAGCATATCACTGTACATTTGCTAATTATGAGCAATATACATTAATGTCAAAAGTAATGCCATTTCCTTTCATTTTATTGTTTGGAGATGGTTCTGTTTATCAGTTTTTAATGTGCTCTTTGAAAACTGACGTGTACTTTACCCACATCTCTTTAGGAACACAGGGATTCAGAGGCTGGATAAAATACTTTCATGCTTCCAACACAAACCTGAGAGGGTAATTAAACAGATGGTAACAATAAACTGAATCTCAAAACATCAGGGACTAGAGTCCCTTATTAAAAGTATGCACACACTGAAGGGAAGAAAAACTCTGGGGAAGGGTTCAGCAGCTAACACCTTTGAGCCAGCCTGTACCTCAGAAGCAGAGCTAATAGCACATTTAGAAAACCATTTGAATCCTTCACCATACCTCAAGTCAGACGGGTTCTATCCCCATAACCCACTAAATCTCGTTAAAGTACAAACTGTGTTTAATATACAAACAAGTGAGTGTGAGTAGAGTATAGAGTGCTCTTATTAGGCAATAAAAATGGATTTCATGTTTAACTTTTGCATTTAGTAGTCTTAATTTATAATGATGTAGTCCATGTAATCAGGAACTGTAACTGAGGCAGTGTATAATTTTACCCCAAAGTCTGGATATCTGAGTTGAACAGAAAGACTTAAAGATTCAGATTCAACCTTAAGTTAAGGGGAAAAGAAAGTTTATTTGCCCTTTTTAATCTGGCTAATGTCAATGGATTTTTATCACACAAAGACAATAGCTGCAAATAGACCCCATTGATGCAGTGCGTGTGTTCTCTCTCTCTCTCTCTCTCTCTCTCTCTCTCTCTCTCTCTCTCTCTCTCTCTCTCTCTCTCTCTCTCTCTCTCTCTCTCTTTCATTCCTGAAACTATAGTGATCTAGCAGAATCTCATCAAAATACTACAACTTATTCTGCATGTCTTAGAAGCTTCAATATATCTCAAGCTATATCTCTAGAGGTGAAATATAGCTATGAGCAATTTTCTAGACATTTTTTTTTGGGGGGGGGGATAGAAAGATAAATGGATGATAAAGATTCCAGTTAATATCCAAATATGTTTCCTTGAAATTTCCCCTAACATTCCATTCTCTGCTTCATTTTTGAAACTGTGTATATAGAAACAGTTTTAATTATAAGTCAGAAATTATATCCTATATAAGAGTATACAGGTATGAATGTCACCTCTGCCACTTACTAGATATTTAACTTCTCAGGCCTCAGTTCACTTTTATGTAAAATACTCTAAATAACCTGTAAAATCTCCTATATCTCTAATGCTATGACCAAATGAATTTAGAAACAGGTATTTAGTAAAATATTTTACAAACACATCATGAGGAATATGATCTAAAAGAAAGCAGTTAAAGAGTTATTATTGGGGAATGGGGGAGCTTATTTTACATAGATACAGGAAAAACTATGAATCAGAATTCTCCAATCTATTTTTGCTATTTATAAATGGTTAGAGATGGACACAGAGAAGCAAAGAGAGGAAGAAAGCACATCTTCCATCTTCAATTTTCCCATCTGTAAATTAAGGTAAAGAACAGTCTAATTCAAAGTAAATGTTCTCTCTGGTCCTCTCCTCTAACACTTGATAAATATTTGAATCTTCAGACTATCATTTTTTAACTTTTTTAAATTTAATGTTTTTTTTAAATATTTTTTCCTGCTTCTCCACACAAAAGCATGTTTTAAATTAAATTTTCATGTGGAATGTTAGCCATCGAACCTTATCTACAGTATGTTTTCAAGTGATATTTATTACATTTCCAAATTATTTTAATATTGAAAAGTATTAGAAGCAAGGAATAGGGGGAGGAAAAAAAAAGCATAATTTGGAAGATGGGAGAAGTGTAGTTGATGCCATATGGGGTATTAGGTAACTATTTTAATTAGCATATATACTTTCAAATTACTGATTATGAACATTAGGGGACCTCAGATTTTGATTCATCAGGAATTCTCCTTTATGTCTACACTAAGATTTAAAAATGAGACCTCTGGCTCTGATTCTCAGATCTCAGAGCTATCTCATGTGCCTGTGGAATCTGTTTTACCTGGAATCTCTAGTACTGCTCTGCCCCCTTGTGCTACGATAGTGAACTCAACAGAATCAGAGTTCGCCTTCATCTTTGAACATAAACTAAAAAAAAAAAAAAAAAAAAAAAATCCTACCACTGTCACTTTTCACTTTTCTGGCAAGTTCAAGGTCAGTGTCTAGCTATTTTCAGCTCATCTCGTCTTGATCCATGCAGAGAAATGACAAGGTAACGTGATGCGGGGTCAGCTGTATTACAGGAACCGTTACATAAACGGAGAAAGTGGAAATCAATCCTAGCTGACAGTGTCTTCAGGATAATCAGAGCTCACTCGATGCCGCTGTCAGCTCCCCAGCATCAAACACCATGTTACTTCTGTCAAATCTATTTAATAAAACTCTATTCCCACTTTTAGCAAATCACTTTTTTTAAAATGAGCTTGAATATCATTTATAGCTCGGACAACCTGAGAACTTTGGATTTGGAAACAATCTCAATCACCCTTTACCCCCACCGGCTCCCTGAAAAGATATTTTAGCTCATGATAACTGTGGTTGCTCCTGTTGGCGCTGGCAGCGAATGGAAGCTACTAATGTGAAGTGTGCCATGCTTTGTGTGATCTGGTCAGGCTTTTCTGTCAGACTGTTGCATGTTCTGCAGTCAAGTCAATCCCACTATCCCAACATACCCCTCAAGATCATTTGCTGGAACTGTGGGTATTTTTCTTTCAGATATTATTCTCTAGAATACCCTTTTCCTTAAAAAAAAAAATCCTTTACTCCCCACCTTCTCATCTTTCCTAATGTACAATTAGAAGCATAATATTTAACAAGATGTTCCCTGTTAGTGGTCCGTGTGTTGCAATGAGAGCATAAGGTATGCCAGTTTAGGGAAAGAATAGCTATTCCATCCCACCCACCTTGTGCTCCCATGGAACTGCCAAGCATGCAGTACTCCATTGAAGAACAATTTACCATAATATTAGTTGTCAGTAAATTCAAAGACGGAACTCCTAAAGCTATAAAATGGATTAGAAGCAATTTAAAAAAGAATTAACAAACTAGAGTAAGAGTATACTGTCAACAAACAAATGCTTCATCATAGCACTGTAATTTGGAATTTTAATTACCCCTCTGCTTCTGTAACAAAACAATGTCTGAACTGGCAGCTATTTGAATCTCTCACAGGTCATTGAGCATTCTAGTTAATTACTCTATGAATAGCCTGTTTTTCTCCCCTCTGGAAACACGTTTCTAATGGCAGTCAAGGTCTGACAAATGTGTCATCTACATAATTAGCTAGGAAGCAACACAAAACATTAAACATGCTTTGTGCCGACAACTATCAAAACATTTCATTTGTTGTCAATTATTCATTACTTTGTAGGTTCTGAAGGGGTTGTTATTATGGAAATAAGTCCAGATGCTAACAAGGTTAGAGTTTGGGATTCAAATTAGTAATCAGAGGACTAACTTTAAAAAATGTATCTCATGTACATTCATAGCCATGTTCAATCACTAGGACGTCACAAGTAAATTTAGCTATGTCGAAGTTTCTGTAGTCCCAGGCTCTGCACAGACTGATGGTCCTTTGGAAGACTAGAGTTAGTCCTTTGAAGTGCCGGCCTCTATACTGAACTAATAAACTTTTTCAACCTTTGGCAAGCCTAATTTGTGCTTAGTAAACAGAGTAAAGATTTTCACAGCATGAGATGATGTGGATTGCAACAGCAAAGGGAAATAAAAAGCACTGAAGGTTTTTTAATCTTTTTCCCCCAATCCTGTAGCAAATTGTGGAAAGGTCAAAAGTCCAGTTATTAAAGCTTTTTGTCTGTGTAGAATACAACTGGACCAGTTAGCTCTGGTAATACTTGAGCCTGATGTCGCCTGCACTTTTACTATTTCTGACATTCTGACTCCTTTATTATATCGTAATATTTTATAAGAAGGCAAGAGCAGAAATATTATCTTGAAAGCTACACTCGCAAATGTAGATAGGCAGGATTAAAAGATATTCACAACAAAATTGACCTCTCTGTGCCAAAGAAAATGCCATTAGAAGGAGCGTTATTGAAAAGTCGTATCTGTAGCTTAGATCTAGCTTGAGCCTCATTCCATCAGGCTCTAGTTTCTTCTTGAAAACCAAAATGGCTTATGTGTGCCATCCTACACAGTCCAACAGAGATTAGGAACAAAACACTGTTTTTACAATGATGAGATAAGAAAGAGTTAACTGCAGACTGCACCATATATAGTGAGTCCATAGGAAGTAGGCTAAATGAGAGAAACAGGACACAAATCATCTTTGTTTAATACTCTACTTTACCTCACCTAATTTACTTCTTTTGTATGGAGTGTCTGATCAGATCTCTGTACCAAAAAGTCAGATATGAAAGACATATGCATCTGTATCAAAGAAAGACAGAGACAAGTCTATCAGAAGAAATCAGCGAGATGGGTTTTCTGAATCGCCGACAAAATAATATTGTGCTCTGGTGCCAGGAAATAATTTTATGCTGGATGCTGAGAATGCCCAGTTAATAAAGATGATCAGCCACTTGCTAAGAGGAAATAATTGTCAGTATCTATATTTTTCAAAGCAGGAACACATCAACATCTTACACTAAATAGGGCACATTAAAATAAGCTTTAATAATCTTTATGCAGAAGGAAACTAATCCATTTTCAGATCAGACGATCCACAGCAATAAAAGGAAATCATCAAACTAAAAACAATTTTAGAAATGGCTGCAGACTCTCATTTAATTAACATGCAACAGATAATATATTTATGAGGAAGTCAAAATATTTAGGAAGCCTATAATCCTGTAAGCCTTAATGTGGTATAAAAAAAACACAAATAAATGCAAAGTGTTACTGTTACACATGCCTGCCTGATCAATGGTTTTCACATATCGATCTATAAATGGAGTTGACAGTCTGTGTTGGCTGCACATTTTCCAAGCAGCTCTATTTTTGTACAAAACCAATACGGGCAATTACCTTTGTTGGAGATGCCAAGTCTTATCAATTCAATGTGATTTAGTGTCATTTTAATTAAATATCAGGATCCACTTCAGGACAATTTATACAAACAAAGCCTCATACTTGACTATAAGCTTGATTTGAAGTAAACACGGGCAAGCTCGGCAATCTCATAATATTTCTCCAAAACTCTGCTAAACAGAAGGCTTATATTTTTAGCAATTTTTATGTCTGCCTTTTTGGCTAGCCACAACTTTGGCAAGTATTCTATGATCACAGGAATAAGGAACAAAAGAAAAGTGTTTCCTGTCTTCCCAATAACATATTTTTAAAGAAAAGAAGAAGAAGAAATAAAACAACACAGGCTATTTGGTTACAGAAAAGAGGGCTCTGATATGTTAACATTTTTGAATGATGAGACCCCTAAGTCTCAATCAGAATACCAATAAAAAAGACATGGAATTATTTGCATTAGTTATGAATGAAGCAATGAACTTCAGTCTGGTTTAAGAGAGGAAAATAGTGAATATTCATATAGCTTTGTGGAGGAGACACCAGCATTAGATGTAAAAACTGCTCTTGCTTGCTAAAGCCAGTATTTGCAGTTTCATGATTTCTTCTATTTAAACTCTTCATTAATATCTATTCTAAACTGCCTAGTATTCTAGCACATTCCTATTATAAATAAGACCAACTAGAAAGCTTGAGAAACTGTATTAAGCCTTTCAAATGAGCTAGTTGCTGTATTGCATATTAGCTTTTTTAGCCTTTAAAGAGGCACAATTCACTTGCCTCTACATTTTATACAAGCTGAATATTTTACCTATCTTGTCACATTATGGAAAAGAAGAATCAGTCCACCTTGAGACAGATAAATTCTGGGTGTTGTGGAAGTGATTACTGATTACTTAGACCAGTGAGCTCTTCCCTGTCAATACAGGTTAGCAGATCGCCTTCATTGATATACTCTCATGCTCCACACCATTTCCCAGGTAGCAATGCTCAGATTGCTATTTTAATTTTGCAAAGGCTTTACTCTATTGATCAAGTGAAAAATGATTACTTGGTATCTAAAGAAAACAGGAGACACGTTTAATATATTTCTAAAAGATTAGCAATACAATAATAACAGGGGCATTGATAACTGATTTTCTCCATCTAAATTGCCTCCAGAAAGTTAAAGTGACAAAAATAGAATAAGCTTAATAGATGCACATAAGCATCCACATATTTTAGGTGCAAATTGATGTTTTATATATGCTTTAATATATTTATCTACTTCAAGCTATGAATCAGGACACAGAATAAATAACTGATGTGACAATAATTCACTATATTCTAAATTGTGTTCCGAATTCCCAAAATAAGTCACAAAGTGTTTTACTTATCAATTATGTTTATATATATATATATATGTCAAATATATACATCAATGAAAATATAAAAAATATGAAAATATAAAATCTTATATATGGGGAAAAAATGATTGGATTTTGATCCCTAAAACTGTAAGCAACATTTTTACTAATTGAGATCATAGTTTATTTAACATTTAAGCATCTTTCACTTCTTTTAAATGATTATTAACATTACTATTACCGAATACACAATACAAGTTTTCTAAAATATTTCAATTCTAACTCATTCAATCTTTATAACAATTTTGTTATGTAGATGTTATTATTATCCTCATTTTACAGATGAGAAAATTGTGATCCAGAGAAGAAAGGTGACTTGTCTAGAGTCACATATCCAGTAAGAGCCAAAAAGGAGGATGAAAATTCAAGTCTTCCTGACTCCAAGTTCCTATCCTCTATTTATTATTCCATTTTGAAGCCTCATATAATGAGCATATCAAGTTTGGTCTGGATGAAGCCAAATCTATCACTGTCCAGTTCAAAAAAGGCTTTCTGTGCACTTTACATAGAAATCAAGTTTTAATTGAATGCCTACATGTATTCATTATGAGATCTGCCACTTACTACTTGTACTTACGGGGCAAGTAAATTAACCATTTTTGGAGCTCCATTTCTTTATCTATAAATAAAGATTATTCAATTTGATGACCTCTAAAGTTCCTTTCAACTCTGAATCATCTCCACTGATCTCCTTTCCTTTATCTTCTACCTCTTCCACCACTTCCACCATCACTGCCATTACCACCACCACCACCACCACTACCCCCTGCCCCAGTTGAGCTTTTAGTTTGGCTTGAGCAGATAACTTTAACAGGCTTGTTTGAATAAATATGCCAAAATACTTTTCATTCTGTCAATATCTAGTCAGAAAATTGTGCATGGCAAAAAAGAGATGAAAAGAACTGAGACAGAAAGGAAATTAGTGCCATGGCAAGCTTTCAATATCGCACATCTGAGCCAAGTTTTCTTGGTGAAATGACATATCCTAGCGAAAATACCCCTTTTATGTGATTATGCACTGAGTAGACATAATCCAAAGTAACTTTTTTTCATTCCTTACCCAGGAATATACATGTCCACACTAAGAATTCAGAAATGGAAGTTAGGATAATTACATCTCATTTAACTTCGCCAAACTCTTACTCTCTAACAGTCCAGCATACAACCCCCTAAACTAAAGTTATGTAACAAGGTAATATCAACAATGAGAAACTGCATGATAAAATCCTGCCCAAAAGTGAAAAATGCTAATTTTGTCTCATTTAGCAGCTGGATACAGAAATGCTCATTAGTTTTAAGAGGGTTAATCCTTTTAACTTTTGCATATTGATATGCCAATTATGCCTAATTGTACAAGAGGCATCAGTCAAGGTAATAGTGCATAAACACATGAAAGTTATTAAGTACATCCCAACATGTAATAAAGTAGGTGTTAATTGGTAGCTGAGTTCTGCAGGCTATTGAGGTGGATAATTCATTGAGAGATGGATCACTTGTAATTTCTCTACATAATTCCTTCTGCAGTCTCATGCTGTGATGTTTTCATGCTTGTCAAAAACAACTGCAGCCTAGTGCCTTTTGTTAAACACAGCCAATAAAATATGTTAGGCATCATTAAATATACTTAACTTTTAAACTTTTTCAAAGGTACAGTTCTTACTGATAATACATTATAGCATTTCCAATAATTTACTGTAAACACTGTCTGGAGTTCAGGGTTGAAGAACATTGTAGTTGGTGGAAAAGCTAAGTCAGGTTCACAAAGCGTTTCCAGCTGATGATGATACTTTCAAATGAGAAAGTAAATAAAGGGAAATGAATCTCTCATTAGTTACCTTGATCTAAAGAGATATTTCTCACTCCAGAAATATAATCATTGCCTTCCCAATGCCAAATTTGTCTAAGTCGACTGAAGAAAGGATGATTAAAATCATATATTTCTCCAGCTCCCGAGAAGAAATAGCTGTGGGTTAATTTCACAATTGAACTTGGAATGAAAAATGCAGAATAAATACAATTGGTAACAGGCTACCCAGCAAGTTTATTCCATTTAATAACTCAGTTAGGGATCTAAATATTTCATGGGCACCTACTATATTAACAGAACAGCCAATTAATAGCCCACATGGTTTAGAAGGGTGACTGGGATTCGGAGCCTGTCCCTAGCTAACCCATCTCTCGCTCTTGATCTTGCTGTGAGAACAAAATAGATATGGAGTCCAAAAGAGTGGCTAACATTGCATCAATAATTTTGTAACATCATATGGCCTCAGCTGCAAGTTACCACCATTATGAAAGAAAATTAACCAGAGGAGACTCATAGCAATCAGTTTGTTTAGTAGCTCAGGATGAGTGCAGGGGCAGGGACACAATTGGCAATAGAGATCATCTCTAACTATTGTATTTCAAATCTTTCTGATAAAAAGAATCTCGACAAAATAACTACCTTGCCAAACCTTAAGCAGACATATTCCCTTGGTCCTTTAGACCCATCATCATATCCCAATATCCAATCATTTTTACCTCATAATATTTGGCAATTTTGAGAAAGGGATACTCTTTGGGGGGAAATTTTTTAATTTTCAGTTTGTTCCTAGCTAATTTTAGCCCCTGGCTTTGGGAAGTGATATACTGTATTTGGAAGTACAAACACCACATGCTAGCATAGCCTCATTATTTTTATGACACTGAAGCATGATAGTGGAGGCCCTTAAAATGAGTCAAAGGTGCTCTTCAGTCTACCACCAAATCCATTTTATAACTCTGGATTAAGCCCAGTTCTTTCTCTCACAACTGGGGTGGACGGGTGGGCAGGGGAGGAGAATATTATGACTATAAGTAGGAAAGATAAAACACATTACAGAAGCAGTTTTCTTATGTGCATTACAAGCACAGATAGAGTAAAAATAATTAGCTTTCAAATTTTTTAACAGTAAAAATCAGTACGGTAGTAAACTCAGGGTATTTTACTTACAGGTTCAGTGACCTTCCCAATATCAGTAAGGATCATGGATTTACTTTGGCTCAGTCTGTCATGGTGGCTGTTGGCATTTTTGATCCTCATTTGTACAGCTCCTGTGCTTTGGTTGGAAGAATTCCGTTTTTCTGCAGAGGTATCAGAATTGGTAGAACTCTGCATGTTAGAGTGCTTTCCTGAAAAAATGTAAAAAAACATTATATTATTTTAAGTATATGTATTCTTTTAGCAGAGCATACATAACGTTGCCTGTTAATTATTAGAGTAAAAAGATTAAACAAATGTAAAAGACAGCTTCTGAGTACTAAAGACCTGAATTATAACTTTGTAGTTGTTTTTTATCAATTTAAGAAGCCTCTAACATGTGAAAAAATTGTACAACCTTAAAGGAATTCAAAAGTAAGCAGATATTATTACTCAAACAAAATAAACACACAGGATAGTGTCAACTCCAAATAGTATCAACAAGGAAATACATACAGGAAAGTTTGCTGTGTGGAGACTAAACTACCAACTTCATCACCTTCCAGACATACATTGCTGTTGGTGATGGTGTCTGTATAATTGGTGATATGTGTTGGTATTACATAATTTTCTTTTCTTGAAAAATATTGAAAGATACACACTCTTTTGCTTAGCCCATCATATTCCCTGAGGCATACAAGTATAAGGTAATCATCAGGGTTTTCGGCAAAAGTTTTTGGTCATAGAAAGGGCAAAGTTAACTGGTTCACATGAGTATCAAACTCATGTCCTTGGCCTGAAGATCATCCTTTTTTATCTCCCCCCCACATACACAAAAATGTAGCAATGGAGAAGATTAAATTGTTAGTCCCTGACCAGTTAGCATCTGCCAGTATCACTGACTTTGCTGGACATAGGCCTAATGTAAAATTTGGAGAAAAAAGAGACGTTTATTTTTTTATGAACCTAGATATAAAAGATCAGTTTGTAAGAACTTAATGGTGCAAGAATAACAATACAGAAAATGGCAAAAGAGACGAATCATGATTATATGTCCCCAGTGGGATGAACCAAGCTATAGACATAAATTGGATGCTCAGGGGAGAGCAATATAAATGTTGCAGGAAGAAAGAAAGTTTTTTTTTTTTGTTTGTTTGTTTTTGGTCCAGTGATATTGTCTAAACAAGCTTTAAGGGTATAAAAATAAATAAACCAGTTGTCAAGACAATGAAACTGAGACAGAAAGGGATTCCTCTTTTTCACATTCTTTCCAACTATGACAAATTTTTAAATAAATATTGGACAAAAATCTACAGTGTTATCATGGTCTCAGCATGAATATCAAGCCCCCTCCTTAGCATCTCTGCTCACAGTTCTTCAAGTGATTCCTATTCTATAGCTGATAGTTCCTGTAGAGAGAAGCAACAAGAAGGAAGTAAAAGATAGAAGCCCAAATGACTTCTTTTTATTTTCTGGGAATTTTCATTCTCTTCCAAGACAGTAGAAAGAATTAGTAGCCCAACCCTATTAAAATTTTTCCTATGGCTCCCTACTTCAGGATTTTTTTCATTAGCTGCCTTACCATGATTAAAGAAATTTGGAGGCCCTAAAGAAATGAATTATCTCACTGGACCCATTTGATCTTCAGCCCCACCAGCTTTCAAGTGAATGAACTGGTTTTAATCAGAGAATGCTTGAGAATAGGCTAAGTCCATTCATACTACCAATATCTGAAGTCTTATTATCATGACAATCTCATGGAAAACCACGACAGAAAATCTGAGACAGTTTAAGAATAATCAGTACATTTACTGTAACCAGTTCAAAAGGAAAAATAAACCAAGCATAGAAAGATGAAGTTATGATTATTAATAAAAAGAAACTGAATTAAAAGAAAATTATGGTTTAGTAGGAAAAATTTTGACCTTGAAGTCAAGAACACTAGAATGCATTTCTAGTCTCTGACTGGATTTAAAGCTAGAATTTAAGCCAGCCAAAAATCAGCCTTACTGGCTAATCTATGACTACATGAAGGAATTCTCTGGTAAATGGCAAACACTATTCTTTTTATTACATACATGCATATATAATTATATATATATATGTACATATACACACACACACATATATGTCTAGTCTGATGGGAATCGTTTGACAATATATTATTTCTAGTCACTACAGCATGTATTAGATCTTATCTCTTGGTCTAAAGAGACTACATTCTAGACTCCCCTATAACTGATATGAGAAAAATGGTCAAAAAAATACCAAGCTAAATTTAATCATAGGTAGAAAGATAAATGATCATTTCTTTAATATCCTTTATCTACCACTGAAGTGCATGACAGAAAGAAAGCTTTTTTCTTATTATAATTTTTTCTGCTTATAATCATCATTACAAATCAGTTTCTCTCCATAAAGAGCCCAATAATTATTCACCTTGAATTTTAAAAAAGCACTGAATCTGAAGATAATTGTGAAATTATTTGCTACAATAAAAATAAAATTATGTCATAGCAAATCTTTAAGAGTGAAGTAAGGAATAGTCAGTGAAGATGCAGGTCACAATTCTGTCCTACCTCTAAATAGTCTTAGACCACTTTAGGAATGACAGGTTACATTTAAGTCCTAAGTGTTACTCTTTTGGGGGAGAAGGTAGAAGAAGAGAAGGGAGGAAGAAGTTCACCAAGCCTAGATTTAGATCTATTAGTGCCTTGAAACCAAAGCAAATGCAATTTTCATAGCACCTTAATATATAGAGATCATTATGCAAAGTATATATGTATACATATGTATATATATATATATACATATTGTATGCATATATGTATATAAATTAAATTTCAATAATGATTATTACAGTCACAGTGATTCTAACCTTTATTATATTATTTTTTAGCAATGGGGTAGAAGAAAGAGTATCTCCCTTTTTCATTCACTGGACCTTGAAGAATACCATTCTGTCATAGAAAGTTTGCTTTTCTTTAGCTATCTTCCTTTGGTACCACTTCCATATCCTGACCTTTAGAAATACCTGGATCCCACAGTTGTAACTTCACCCCCTAGCTATTCTTTCCTAATTTCCCAGAAATCTCATATAAATTTCCATCTTCTGCAGGAAGCCTTTTCCAGGCCTCCTTAATATCAGTCCCTTGTCTAAGATTATCTTCAGTCAAAACATGTGTATATATGTGTGTGAATAATTTACATTATATAGGTATACCCATATATATGTTTGTACATGTATACCTATATAATATATATTATATGCATATATATACATTATATATAATATATGTGTATATATGTGTGTGCGTATATATTTATACACACACACATATATAGATAATATATGTTTTATTTGAACATAGTAATTAAGATATTGTTTCCCCCATTAGACTGTGAACTTCCTGAGAACTTTTGTCCTTGTCTTCATTCCCCTAACACTTAGTACAGTGTCTGGCTCATAGTAAGTGCTTGATTATTTGACTTGACTACCCAATTTTGTTATTTAATATTCTCCAATTCAGACCTTTTTATTTCAGATAGGCAGATCTTCTTCCAGGTCTCCTATACTTTGTCCCTATCATTTCTAAGCTTAGGTTATTCACTAGGCCTTCATCCTTCCAATATGTTTCTGTGCCAGCAGTTTTGAGGGGTGGGGGATTGGAGCTTGTTGTTGTATTTTCAGATCATATTCCATATTCATGTTTTCTAGGCCTTGGGTCTTCCCTGATGAATCCTCCCCATTCACATCACTTCTTTCATTTATATTCTCTCAGCTCTTCACAGTTTGTTTAACTTTTATGTGTGTGTGTTCTTTTATTTTCCTCTCACAGTCCTATGTGTAGAGAATATCTTCTTTCCAACTTTACTGGAAGCTCCCCGGGGACAATAATTGCCTCTTCTTTCTTCTACTCTTCATCATTTTAGTGCTTAACATATTTCTCACTGCATTTTATGTGTATAAAACACCCTGAGCACTATGTCTCTTTGGTTGTCCCTGTGAAGCATCCCGAGTTTTCTTGACATTTCTCCGGGCAGAAAGCTTACTGTGGCAGGTAAACTAGAGGAGAAGAGATGGAAATCTCCCAAGTGGTGTCAGGAAATAAATCTATCTGGCTGTGTATTTAGTGGGAATTTAGTATTACAAAAGAAGGCTAAGAGAGTGCTGAGACACTGATTTTTGCTTTTCTCTTTCACAGAAAAGAACAAGAATAAATGGAAAGTTTTGGTTCTTTGAAATCTCCTGTACCCACCCTTAGATTCCAAGTGCCCTTGGATTGTCTTTTGGCTTCTCCACGTCCCACAGTTTCAGTACCTGATGTAGTCCTTCCCTTCCCAGCAGTGCTTCATGTTCCAGTTCCAGAACTATCTACTGATCCAGTCCTCTATAACAACATACAATAGTATAATGACCTTTAGCACAGGGAATCAAAGTGTGCTCAATCACCTTGTTTTCTTAAATTAGCTAAGTGTCCAATTATATTGGATGACATGAAGTTGTTACCTATTAGGTGCTACTACCTACTATAGCCTACTATATCTTACTTATCCAACAACAACAACAACAAAAGTCAGGATTTAGGTAGGATATTTTTTTCACCCTTAATTAGGATATCTTAACCTGGGGTCTATGAATGGATTTTTTTAGTATTTTAATTAATTAAAATAATTATTTTCCTTTGTAGTCCTGTTTTGATTTATGAATTTAAATATTTTGAGAAGAGGTCTATAATTTGCACTGTGGAGTGCAAATGAGATCAATGATCTAAACAAGGTTAAGAACCCCTGAACTGGATTATATGTTCACTCTGGAAGTTATGATGCTTTATCCAGAAAAATAAAAGTGCTAGAAGAATAACAAGTTCTCAGTGGTTTTCAGAGAGTGGACTGCTTTCTATTTTCCAATTTCACTTCTCTCAATTCATCTTGCTGAATTGGAGATCTATTTAATGGATTTATCCAAAGAAAGTTAGATATATGGAAGTGTTTTCCAAAGAAAAAGGTAGAGTATGATCAGTTATATACAGTGTTTTATTTACTCTTAGCATGGAATAGAAAAGATAAACAGTCCATAAATGTACCACTCACTTTCACATCCAATACTCTTTCTCCAAGTTAGGTAGTTTCCAGATAGGCTGTTCCAAAGCCAAGAGATATAAGAAATACATAGCTCAGTTAGCTTAGAACCCGTACAGAACTTCATCCAGTGACCAGGAAAAGAATTATAGACAATACAACACAATTCACAACTAGCATTCAGTTCATGCATTCAAAAAGGCTAATTTTTAAGTGAAGACTCAGAAATATGGAAATTACACTTCCTTCAGCGTGAGCTCACAATCTGGCATAAAGTGCAATTCCTGAAGGTTGGTACCTATTACTGCTTCTCTCCATTGCCAGTCTCTCCGTGTTTATAACTCTTGCCATTCCATCCTGGTATCTCTCACTTGAAGTTCTTTATTTCTGTTTCTAAGAGGGGGGCTATACATCACAACTCTTCTTCTAAGTTCAGTGACTCTGAATCTCTAGTCACTCACAATTGTCATTCATTCACCATTCCACACAACAGAGAAGCAGGAAAGGCTCGTAGAATAAGGGGGGAGCCACAGCTTTATAAGCAAAAGAGACCTTAATTGTTCCCTAGTCTAGGGCAGCCAGGTGGCACAGGTGGCACGGTGGGTAGAGTAACAGGCCTGGCATCAGGAAGATTGATCATTGTGAGTTCAAATCCTGGGCAAGTCCCTTAACCCTGCTTGCCTCAATTTCCTCATCTGTTAAATGAGCTGGAGAAGGAAATACCAAACTACTCCAGCGTCTTTGTCAAGAAAACCCCAAATGGGATCACCAGGAGTGAGACATGATTGAAAAATGACTAAATCTAGTTTATACATGCATTTTACATGTGAAGAACTTAATAACCTAGAGAGTAGAAATAATTTGTCCAAGATCACACTAATAGCAAATGATTTATCTAGAATTTGAACCTAGTTTCTCTGTCCTCAAAGCCAACTTTCTTGTAAATGTTTCATGCTAAATGTACAGACAACACTCTTAATCAAATATGTTTTAGGACTCTATGTACCTTGGGATTTATAGGATCCTGGATTTAAAGATAAAAGGGACTTTTAACACCATCTAGTTCACTCCCTCATTTTACAAATAGAAAACTGAAGCCCCTTGAGATTAAGTGACTAATATAAGACACAAGATTGAACATGGGTCCTTTAGCTCTAACTCAAGACTCTTCCTGCTGTGCCATAGCATACAGCTATAATGCTTAGGAGGTGCCATGAAAACTATCTGCCAAGGGAAAAAGGAGACTTGGCCATCTGAGTTTCTCTGGATTATAGATCCCAGAATCCAGAACATAGTCAAAATTTCCTTTTTTATAGATAATCTGTCTCCTTCTTCTGCCTTCCAGTTGACCTTAGAAATGCTTCAGTTGGATGAGTAAAAATAATACTAATTCTATCCATTTAAAAGAACTGCTTTTCATTTGAGTCTATCATGTAATATAACCATCAATCATACATTTTATTAAATAGGTCAAATTAGCTTTGTTGTTCATATGATTCTAAAATTAAAGTTAGGTTCACAGTCTGTGGCTCACAGTATAGACAGTTTTAAAGCATGATCATTTTCTACTCACAACTTATCATGGTCTGGGAGAAGGCCCATGCTTTAAAAGGTCTTTGTCTACAGTAAGAACCACACATATTGTAGAGACTACAGAAATGTACTTTGAGGAAATGAAGAAAAACATCTGAAACCTTTGTTCTCTTGTTTTATGTTCTACTCTGATCTAGTTCCATCACCCTCTGAAATCCATTGAATATCCATTCATCCAAACAAATCCTCCTGAACTGGAAATTAAAATATAACTCTCCAAAGACTGGTTTCTCAGTTTTTTCTGGGCTTCCTGATTTTATACATGCCAGGAGAACAAGAATAGCTTGTGATATTTCAATACTTCCACTTTCAATATTCTCTTAAAAACAGGAAGCAGGAACTAAGAGATACTTGAAAGAAACCAGACAAACTTTTGCTCCCCACTACAGATTTCATCCCCTTATAATTTGGGACTGATTTTCCCACTCACAACACAAGTAATAGGAGTAAATGTGATGCTTTATCTGTTTACAAATTTAAAACATTGCTCCTCAGATAATTGGTTGAACTATGTTAATTATGCTGGGACTTGGCTGCATGCCATTTTAGGGGGGGAGGGGACCTTTTTAGATTCTCTTTCCCCTAGAAGAGATTTAAATAAATACCTAAAGGGAATGAATAGCACAGAATTTGTGAGGTTGGGAAGGATCTTGGAAAGCATCCTATTTAATCTCTTCATTTTACAAAAGAGGGAATTGATCCTCAGAGGATGAATGAGCTACTCAAGGTCACATAGCTAGTCAGTAATTTATAGCAGGGAGCAGAAATCACATCTCCCAAATGCCTGTTCAGTGGGGTTCCTACTCCACCATACTGCAGCCCAAACATCTTCATAGCCTACAAAGCAAACCAAGTGTTAGCAGAGTGCACAGCACATAGTAGGTGCTTGATAAATATTTGTTGATTGGATCATAGGATTTGCCAGGAGGGGGGACTCTGTGAATCATGGCCAAGATAAGTTTAAAGATAAAGAAAATGAGACCCACAATGGTAAAAGAACTTAACAACATCACATAGGTTTTGAGTAAGAGGGTAAGGATTCAAATCCAGGTTCCATGATGCTCAATCCAGTGTACTTTCTATTTTATTATGTTATATAAGCCACTACAGAATATAGGAAAGGATGACAAACTTGAAGTGACTCTATAATAGGTGTTTAATAAATGTTTGTTGAATTGTTGAACTGAAGTAAGTACAGATTTTTGTGAGTGCTCTTTACTTCCCATTTTGACCCACTTTGTGGGTACAGATTCCTTTGCTCTATTACCTCTAGGGCCTTACCGGGAAGTCACTTAAACTCTGTAAGTCACATTTCTCTAATGAGAATAAAATACACTTGATTGAGGCCAAGATGGCAGAGAGGAGGCACACTGCTGTGTAACCTCCACTTTTCTTTCTCACTATCCATTTCATTTCATGCCTCTGAATTAATGCTCGACTGAAAAAAACCATACAATTAGTTACCAAGAGAAACCGTCCTTGAGACTCGTCAAGAAAGGTCTGTTTTTCGCGAGGGCGAGGACGGTTATTAGATCGGAAGCAGCCTGCGGGCAGCAGCTGCAGCGAGAGCACGGAAGGCGGCTCAGAGCCAAGCAGAGCAGAGAGGGGGTGGGGCGTGATCGCAGCCGTCTCTGCGGGGAGAGCTTTGCTACAGGATTAGATACTTTGCTCCGGCAGCAAGTCAGCAGCCCAGCAGAGAAGCTAAAAACACCGAGGGTGAAGAATACAACCCCAAACTGCTGGAGTCTCTCGGGACCTGGCCACCCCTCCCCGACAGTGTCTCAGCGCGCTCGGATCTCAGAGCGCAGGCGCCGCAGCACAGTAGGACCCGTGCCTCACGGCTACCCTGACCCTCCCCCAAAGAAAGCAGCCTCCACTCAAGGGTTTTTTTCTTCTGTTTCTTTGATAGTTTGTCTTTGATTATTAGACAGAATGAGCAAGAAACTGAAAAAGAATTTAACCCTTGACAGCTTCTATACAGATAAAGAGCAGACTCCAAATCCTGAGGAGACTAAAAACAGACAGTCCCCAGGTGAATCCCCAAAGGAGGAGATCATCTGTTCCTCAGCACAGATGAACCTCATGGAGGAAATTAAAAAGGCTCTCACAAGGGAGCTAGAAGAAAAATGGGAAAAGGAAAGGGAGGCTTGGCAAAAGAGCCTGGAGAAGTCAGTTAAAGAGAGAGTGGATAAAGAAGTAAAATCCTTGAAAAATAGGATTGGTGCACTGGAAAACAAAATTGGCAAAATGGAAAAAAATTCCACAGAAAAAAAGATCTCAATTGGACAATTAGAAAAAGATCTTTAAAAAGTGAGTGAAGAAAATACTTCACTGAAAATCAGGGTCGAACAATTGGAATTGAATGACTCGAGGAGACAAGAAGAATCAGTCAAGCAAATCCAAAAAAATCAAACAATGGAAAAGAATGTGAAATACCTTCTGGGGAAGACAACAGACTTGGAAAACAGATCCAGGAGAGACAATCTGAGAATTATTGGACTCCTAGAAAAGTATGATGAAAAAAAGAGCCTGGACACTATTTTCCAGGAAATTATCAAAGAGAACTGCCCAGAAGTCTTAGAAACAGAGGGTAAAATAGACATTGAAAGAATTCATTGATCCCCTACTGAAAGGGATCCTAAAATCAAAACACCAAGAAATATAGTGGCCAAATGCCAGAACCCTCAGATGAAGGAAAAAATACTGCAAGCGGCTAGAAAAACCCAATTCAAGTATCGAGGAGCCACAATAAAGATCACCCAGGATCTGGCAGCATCCACATTAAAGGATCGAAGGGCCTGGAATATGATATTCCGAAAGGCTAAGGAACTTGGGATGCAGCCAAAAATAACTTACCCAGTGAGAATGAGCATCTTTTTTCCAGGGAAGAAGATGGACATTCAACAAAGTAAGCGAATTTCATCTATTTCTGATGAAAAAAACAGAACTTAACAAAAAGTTTGATCTACAAATATAGAACTCAAGAGAAATCTAAAAAGGTAAAGATTAATCTTGGGAACTATATTTCGACTATATAGATGTATAAAGAATACATGTATACCTTGTTCTAGAAACTAGATGTGGAAAGGACATTGTATCAGAAAAAGGGGAAAGTGGGGGTACTACATTTCATGAAGAGGCAAAGAAAACCTATTATATCTGAGAGAAAGAATGGAGAGGGATGAATATAGTGAGTATTTTACTGCTTTCAGAATTGGCTTTAAGAGAAACATTTTAGACATATTCAATCTATGGTGAAACTTCTCCCACCTCATTGAAAAGTGAGAAGGGAAAAGTGAAAAGGGAAGGAATAAGCTAAGTGGAAGGGAATATGTAAACTGGGAGGGAAAGGGGTAAGATAGGGGAAGGAACTCTAAGGGGGGGGAGGGATACTAAAAAAGGGAGGGCTGTGAGAAGCAAGTGGTGCTCACAAGCTTAATACTGGGAAGGGGGGAAAGGGGAAAGAAGGGAGAAAAGCATAAACCGGGGTTAACAAGATGGCAAGTAATACAGAAATGGTCATTTTAACCATAAATGTGAACGGGGTAAACTCCTCCATAAAGAGGAAGCGGTTAGCAGAATGGATTAAAAGCCAGAATCCTACAATATGTTGTTTACAGGAAACACACCTGAAGCGGGGAGATACATGCAGGTTAAAGGTAAAAGGTTGGAGCAAAATCTACTATGCTTCAGGTGAAGTCAAAAAAGCGGGGGTAGCCATCCTGATCTCAGATCAAGCTAAAGCAAAAATTGATCTAATCAAAAGAGATAAGGAAGGGCACTATATCTTGCTAAAGGGTAGAATGAATAATGAAGCAGTATCTATATTAAACATATATGCACCAAGTGGTGTAGCATCTAAATTCTTAAAAGAGAAATTAAGAGAGCTGCAAGAAGAAATAGACAGTAAAACTATAATAGTGGGAGATCTCAACCTTGCCCTCTCAGAATTAGATAAATCAAACCACAAAATAAATAAGAAACAAGTCAAAGAGATAAATAGAATACTAGAAAAATTAGATATGATAGATCTCTGGAGAAAATGTAATGGGGACAGAAAGGAGTACACCTTCTTTTCAGCAGTTCATGGAACTTATACAAAAATTGGCCATATATTAGGACATAAAAACCTCAAACTCAAATGCAGTAAGGCAGAAATAGTGAATGCATCCTTTTCAGACCACGATGCATTGAAAATTGCATTCAATAAAAAGCCAAGGGAAAGTAGACCAAAAAATAATTGGAAACTAAATAATCTCATACTAAAGAATGATTGGGTGAAACAGCAAATTATAGACATAATTAATAACTTCATCCAAGAAAACGATAATAATGAGACATCATACCAAAATGTATGGGATGCAGCCAAAGCGGTAATAAGGGGAAATCTCATATCTCTAGAGGCCTATTTGTATAAAATAGAGAAAGAGAAGGTCAATGAATTGGGCTTGCAACTAAAAATGCTAGAAAAGGAACAAATTAGAAACCCCCAGTCAAACACTAAACTTGAAATTCTAAAAATAAAAGGAGAGATCAATAAAATTGAAAGTAAAAAAACTATTGAATTAATTAATAAAACTAAGAGTTGGTTCTATGAAAAAACCAACAAAATAGACAAACCCTTAGTAAATCTGATTAAAAAAAGGAAAGAGGGAAATCAAATTGTTAGTCTTAAAAATGAAAAGGGAGAACTCACCACTAACGAAGAGGAAATTAGAGCAATAATTAGGAGTTACTTTGCCCAACTTTACGCCAATAAATTCGACAACTTAAATGAAATAGAAGAATACCTCCAAAATATAGCTTGCCTAAACTAACAGAGGAAGAAGTAAATATCCTAAACACTCCCATCTCAGAAAAAGAAATAGAACAAACTATCAATCAACTCCCTAAGAAAAAATCCCCAGGACCAGATGGAGTTACATTTGAATTCTATCAAACATTTAAAGATCAATTAACTCCAATGCTAAATAAACTATTTGAAAAAGTAGGGATTGAAGGAGTCCTACCAAACTCCTTTTATGACACAGACATGGTACTGATACCTAAACCAGGTAGGCTGAAAACAGAGAAAGAAAATTCTAGACCAATCTCGCTAATGAATATTGATGCTAAAATCTTAAATAAAATATTAGCAAAAAGATTACAGAAAATCATTCCCAGGATAATACACTATGACCAAGTAGGATTTATACCAGGAATGCAGGGCTGGTTCAATATTAGGAAAACTATTAACATAATTGACTATATCAACAACCAACCAAACAAAAACCATATGATCATCTCAATAGATGCAGAAAAAGCATTTGATAAAATCCAACAGCCATTCCTAATAAAAACACTTGAGAGCATAGGAATAAAAGGACTTTTCCTTAAAATAGTCAGGAGCATATATTTAAAACCTTCAGTAAGCATCATATGCAATGGGGAAAAACTGGAACCTTTCCCAGTAAGATCTGGAGTGAAGCAAGGTTGCCCATATCACCATTATTATTCAATATTGTATTAGAAACACTAGCCTCTGCAATAAGAGTTGAGAAAGAGATTAAAGGAATTAGAGTAGGCAATGAGGAAACCAAACTATCACTCTTTGCAGATGATATGATGGTATACCTAGAGAACCCCAGAGATTCTACTAAAAAGCTATTAGAAATAATTCATAATTTTAGCAAAGTAGCAGGATACAAAATAAATCCCCATAAATCCTCAGCATTTTTATACACCACCAACAAAATCCAAGAACAAGAGATGCAAAGAGAAATTCCATTCAAAATAACTGTTGATAGCATAAAATATTTGGGAATCTATCTACCAAAGGAAAGTCAGGAATTATTTGAGCAAAATTACAAAAAAGTTTCCACACAAATAAAGTCAGACTTAAATAATTGGAAAAATATTAAGTGCTCTTGGATAGGCTGAGCAAATATAATAAAGATGACAATACTCCCTAAACTAATCTATCTATTTAGTGCTATACCAATCAGACTTCCAAGAAAATATTTTAATGATTTAGAAAAAATAACAACAAAATTCATATGGAACAATAAAAAGTCGAGAATCTCAAGGGAATTAATGAAAAAAAAAATCAAATGAAGGTGGCCTAGCTGTACCTGATCTAAAATTATATTATAAAGCAGCAGTCACCAAAACCATTTGGTATTGGCTAAGAAATAGATTAGTGGATCAGTGGAAAAGGTTAGGTTCACAAGACAGAATAGTCAACTATAGCAATCTAGTGTTTGACAAACCCAAAGAATCTAACTTTTGGGATAAGATTTCATTATTTGATAAAAACTGCTGGGATAACTGGAAATTAGTATGGCAGAAATTAGGCAAGGACCCACACTTAACACCATATACCAAGATAAGATCAAAATGGGTCCATGAGCTAGGCATAAAGAATGAGATTATAAATAAATTAGAGGAACATAGGAT
Source organism: Antechinus flavipes (assembly GCF_016432865.1). Lineage (NCBI taxonomy): Eukaryota > Metazoa > Chordata > Mammalia > Dasyuromorphia > Dasyuridae > Antechinus > Antechinus flavipes. The sequence goes on along the minus strand of NC_067400.1, from coordinate 370,714,569 downwards.
AGTTTATCTCTCAGACTTGTGGAGGAGAAAGAAATTTGTGACCAAAGATGAACTAGAGATCATTACTGATCACAAAATAGAAAATTTTGATTATATCAAATTAAAAAGCCTTTGTACAAACAGAACGAATGCAAACAAGATTAGTAGGGAAGCAACAAACTGGGAAAACATCTTTACAATTAAAGGTTCTGATAAAGGTCTCATTTCCAAAATATATAGAGAACTGACTCAAATTTATAAAAAATCAAGCCATTCTCCAATTGATAAATGGTCAAAGGATATGAACAGACAATTTTCAGATGATGAAATTGAAACTATTACCACTCACTTGAAAGAGTGTTCCAAATCACTATTGATCAGAGAAATGCAAATTAAGACAACTCTGAGATATCACTACACACCTGTCAGATTGGCTAAGATGACAGGAAAAAATAATGATGAATGTTGGAGGGGATGCAGGAAAACGGGGACACTGATGCATTGTTGGTGGAGTTGTGAACGAATCCAACCATTCTGGAGAGCAATCTGGAATTATGCCCAAAAAGTTATCAAACTGTGCATACCCTTTGATCCAGCAGTGTTTCTATTGGGCTTATACCCCAAAGAGATACTAAAAAAAGGAAAGGGACCTGTATGTGCCAAAATGTTGGTAGCAGCCCTGTTTGTAGTGGCTAGAAACTGGAAAATGAATGGATGCCCATCAATTGGAGAATGGCTGGGTAAATTGTGGTATATGAATGTTATGGAATATTATTGTTCTGTAAGAAATGACCAACAGGATGAATACAGAGAGGCTTGGAGAGACCTACATGGACTGATGCTAAGTGAGATGAGCAGAACTAGGAGATCATTATACACTTCGACAACGATATTGTATAAGGATGTATTCTGATGGAAGTGGATTTCTATGACAAAGAGACCTAACTGAGTTCCAATGGATAAATGTTGGACAGAAACAGCTACACCCAAAGAAGGAACACTGGGAAATGAATGTGAACTATTTGCATTTTTGATTTTCTTCCCGAGTTATTTTTACCTTCTGAATCCAATTCTCCCTGTGCAACAGGAGAACTGTTTGGTTCTGCAAATATGTATTATATCTAGGATATACTGCAACATATTTAACATATATAGGACTGCTTGCCATCTTGGGGGGGGGGTGGAGGGAGGGAGGGGAAAAAATGAAACATAAGCGAGTATATGTTGTACAAGGGATAATGTTGTAAAAAATTACCCTGGCATGGATTCTGTCAATACAAAGTTATTATTAAATAAAATAAAATTTAAAAAAAAGAATAAAATACACTTGAGGTTCTAACCAGCTCTAAATCCTTGATACTATAATCCCAAGATTTGCTCAAAGTCACACAGCCTATAAATAGTAGAGTTATAAAATGAATGTCAGGCTCTTCAATCTGAACTCTACCATTTTACCTTTATCAATACAGCTTATATATTTTTATTTTTTTATTATAGCTTTTAATATACAAAACATATGCATGGGTAATTTTTCAACATTGACCCTTGTAAAAACTTCTGTTCCAACTTTTTCCCTCCTCCCTAGATGCCAGATAGACTAATACATACTAAATATGTTAAAGTATCTGTTAAATACAATATATAATACAGCTTATATTTAAGATGCTGAGCACATACATGCACACACACACACATACACAAGTATACCATGTACTAGTACTAGTACAATGAAAAGCACATATCAGATACTCAATAACTTTTTCCTAACCAACGAAAAGCAAAAATTAAAACATAACCTAAGAAAGAAGTTAGATTGAAAACTGAGTGCTAAAGGAAATGATATAAACATAGGCAAAACTGATTCAATTGTCATAGTGTTAAACAGAGATAGTCTGCACCTTCCCAAACAATAGCTTCTCTTGCACTTCCTGTGGTGAAGGCAACATGATTCAATACTTGTTAAAATGGTTCTCTAATCTTTACTGAGAAAATTTTTTTCATTCTACTTCCTCCAAGATCACTAAAGGAAAAGTACTAAGTTAAGGAAACTGCGATTTTAAAAATGATTCAGGAATTTGTTTTAATTTTTAAATAGAATAATAGGCAGTGACCCTGATCTAGCTATACTGTAAATATAAAAGATCAATTGTAAAAATTATAAAAAATATATTTCCTTCAGTAAATACCCAGTTTTTAAAAAAATGATTATTCTCTTTCTTCTTATAAGAGAGAGTTATAAGAGAGGGTTTTTTGGTAGTTGTTTTTTTTTTTTTAATCCTATTAAAACATTCACTAGTAGAAGAAAGAGCAGCTATCCTTAGACAGAATATACAATATGACATTTTAAAAAAGAAAAATCATCTTAAGTAAAATGAGGCATTATCCCATAGCAGAAATTGCTCTACATTTGGCATTAGAAAACCTGATTTCAAATAGCTTTGGTACTTTGATCTAGAGATCACTTTGTCCAAGTCCGTCTTTGACAGATGAGGAAACTGAAGCTCTGTAATAAACAGTGACTTGATCAACAAGGATCCCAGAGACAGTAAGTAGCAGGATTTGAAGTGGGCAAGTGGGCTACTCTGAGTCTCTATTTCCTTATCTGGAAAATGAAGAGGCTGAACTAGATTACCTGTAAGGTTCCCTACCGATCTTAACTCTATGACCTGCACTTTATGGATGACTCTGAGACATCCTAATTTTCTTAAACAACATTCAGCTAGAGCTTTATTTCGTTTTGGTTAAACAGATCTCCCTTCAAAGAAAGATCCCTTTCCCACTGAAAATCTGTGGAATCAAATTCAAGCTAATTCAACAATAAAAAAAAATCTTTCAAAAAAAATTGTTAGATTGAGGAACTATATGCATGCAGATAAGTAAGTGCAAAGTGAATATCAAGGGTGTGCCTCCCAGATGTTAGGGCAACCTGTTCTTCCACTAACAGGAAGTGTCAGCTTCTATATATATACTGTAGATACCAGGCAATCAGATATGCAAATACAACTTTTTAGAAAGTCCATTCCTATTCCCTGAAAAGATTTTTTGGTTATATATATAATAAGGTGTCATTTTCTTTCTGCTCCTATTTCCCCCACCCCAGCCAAAATGATTCCTGACTGTGGGAGCTCTAGTAATGTATAGCATAACCTCTGTGCTCTATTCTCTTGACAAGTCAGTAATTAACTCACATTACAAGTGTTTGTTGTCTCTACTATTGCAGCCATTTACCAAAATAACATTTTAATTCCACTTTCCTTTCAGTTCACTTTCTTTTTCTTTTTCTCCCTATGGTTTCTACATCTCTATTAAGTCTAATTTCCCCAGACCACTTCCATAAGCTGAGAGAATGCAATAAAACTCAGTTTCAGAAATGTCAAACATAATGAGAAAGGAAGATCACAGTAAAGAAATTTGACCATAGCTGCCCCATTGGGTGCCATTGTCTGGGCTGTGCAGGTGTTTTCTATAGGAAATAAGATAATAAGGCTTCTCATGTATGCAGCACATTCAATTGGGGGAATCCTTTGAGCATAGTAGTTACCAAAGACCAGCAAGACAGTTTTCTGGTAAGGTCTGCCACTGTTATTTCCAATAGATGGAAACAAGTTAAAAGGAAAAGACAGAAAATGGGAAGAAGCTCTGTAAACTGTATAAGCAGGTTCGACCCTGAACAAAATTATGAAGTATTGAATCTCGCCCTAACTCCAGCCCTTTCACAGAATGCCTAATGTTCTCCTTCCTCACATCTCTCTTAGAATCTCCTGCTTCCTCTTCATAGTTCTTGATGTTCTATCTACCTTCTATTTATAAGCATTTGTTTGCTTAATTCTAGCCCCTGGTAGAATGAGATACAGGATACAGGATGGTTTCATTTCTTTAGAAAGAATTGTTGCTCAGTTGGTTTGACATTTCCTTCTCCAGCTCATTTTACAGATGAGGAAATTGGGGCAAACAGTGTTAAACAGGGTTAAGTGACTTGGTCATTTAGTGTCTAGGGCCAAATTTAAACGCAAAAAGGTAGGACTTCCTTACTCCAAGCCTGGCACTATTCACTGTGCCTCCTAGCTGTATTCAATAAAGAATAAAGCATATCAAAAGATATACACAAGATACAGAGTACACGTTGTGACTCATAGAATTTCAGCATCTTAAATCAGAACCTCTCATACTTAATCACTCCCGTTTTAGCTATAAGGTAAAAACTTGCCAAATCTCCCATATGAAATCAATAGTATTTATTTGATCACCCCATTGTCTTCCAAACAAGCATATTGTTTATTATTTTATGAGTTATAGCCTCTGAAATCTTAAATGTTACCATCAGGACTTTGAAGCTCTAGCCATTTTTGAAGTCTTCAGAGAAGATGCATTCCATGTCCCTTAAAATTGCATTTCTTTATACATGATTTTTCAACTTTGCCCTTGATTGGTCACTGTACCTTAAAATCCCAGAGTAAAATCCCTTTATTCTTTATTCTTTACTTTGCCCTCTGTATACCCCAGGCTTCCCATAAATTCTATCAATATGCCCTAAGGACCTTTGGGCCTTTCCATGCGCCCTAGACATGAACCCTTCTATATATGTGTCATCTCCCCCATTAGAATGTGAGATCCTCAAGTGCATAGATGCCTCAGTTTTCTATTTATACCCTCAGTCCTCAGCATAATATTTGGCATGGAGTAATTAATGCTTTTTAAAAATATGTTTGCATATATAAATATGTATTCACATAAATATATATACATATATATTAATGTAAATATATATGGATGTATGTATATATGTTTATCTTCTCCCACAGGAAAAAAAAAGAAAAAGAAAAAAAAGAAATTCAAAGGAGTGAATCTCTAATATAGTAATTTAATGCACAGTAGTACCAGAGAGGAAAATATTTTTCTTTAGCTCCTCTCAAGTGACACTCCATAGACAAACATCTCTTCAGTCTACTCACAGCACCTATTCCTCCACTCTAAGATTTTATAGTAGAGTAGATAAGACCTGGGAGTTTCATGTTCTAAGCATACATGTTTTGACTCATATGTGTGGTATGAGTAATATCCTAACTCCTTGACTTATGTAAGTTGAGCTAGTTTTTCCTTTAATGGTACTGAGACCATCTTTTAGACTTGCTTGGCCCTAGACACTTAAGGTCAGGCTTTAACTAGAATCACTTTCTGAATACTTAAGTACAAAAACAGTCATGAAGAGCTCCAGGCACTCTATGATTCCTAGCTAGGAGAAAAATATGGGGAACCCAAGCAGTGTAGTTGTATAAAGCTGAATCAGCTCAAGGGTTCATCAACACTTATCCATGTGGAATATGGATGTACTATAATTAAGTCAATCTTCTTCTGGTAATTAAAAGACCTCCATAAGGCAGGCCTACCTCAAAACAACACCTTAAACATTTTTTGTCACCCAACAATTATGAAGAAAGGTAAAGAATATCAAAGTGATATAAAATATTAGACTTGACCAAAAAGAAAATTAGCAATAACATAAGGATGACAACTAATGAAAGAGAAAAAACAAAGGTAAAGTTAATATTAGTATAGCTAATTTATCATTAAATATTTAAGAGAATTTATTCTGTTCATTGAAGTGAATTTTGAGTTATAGAAAAGGTAGAGTGAAAAAAAGAAAAAAATGTCTAAGCTTTCAGAATTAAGCCTAGGGAGTGGACACAAATTTCTTGTGTCTGCAGCCTTCCTTAATCAGAGATTAAGGGTCATAAATCAAGCATTCATTTACTCCTTCTGTCACTTTTAACTTAATCTTAGGGTGAGGGGATTGTCCATTATATATAGATATCAGTGGTAGAAAATCAGTTTCATGAGGATAGATAGTCATGTAAGGAGAACATAGCTATTTCACAAAATGTGTAGTGTCCATGGACTAAAGCTAAGCATCAGAAAAATAATTAGCAAAGAAATAGGATTTTAGAACACAGGCTACACGGAGGAGTAGAGCACTTGCTCCTGTCTGTCACCCAACTTTTCTTCTATTGATTCTTTCTTCTATCCAGTCCACTATAGACACGACAATCCTTCTAATCAACCACATAAATGATGACAACCTGACCTTGGCTCACTTCATTTCAAGGGATTTTTTTGCTTTTATACATACACATACATACATATATACATTTGTTCTGAAGGTCTTTTCATCACAATAGTTGAAGGATATGTACAGGCAGTTTACAAAATAAGTCATCAAAATAACAATTATGTGAAAAAAATCATTCAAATTACTAACATTAAAAAATGAAAATCAAAATGACTATCATGTGGCACTACATACTTATCAGTTTCACCATCATAACAAAAAAAGAAAATGGCAATTGTTGAGGGACATATGCAATGACAAAAACATTAAAATAATATTAGTCAAGCTACAAATCATTGAATCCATTCTGGAAAACAACTTCAAACTATCCCCAGAGTCATTAGAAAATAATACTATGACTAGTCTGTTTGTAGATGAAAAAAATAAAAGCTTTTTAAAAATTGAATACAAATATTTGAATATAAGTTCATCTCTATCAAGATCACTAAAAGCATTTTTATAATGATTTTAATAGTAGGAAGGACAAAGGACATCTTCCCACATAGTTCTTTTTTCTTCCTTAGGGAAATTTCTATATTTGTTAAGTTTTCATTCTTTATAGCTTAGAAATTATGAGTCTTTGATATAGGAATATCTACAAAAAATTCTTTTTAGAATATGTTAATATTTTTGGATCAGTGCTATATCTGGTTAGCTGCTCTACTGGGCTAATTTCAATGTGATTTATTTGCTAAAATCTTAAGGATATTATGAGGTTTACATTTTAGCATAAGAATTTGTTGTCTTGCTCTGAGATACCACTTCACACTTCTCAGATTGGTTAAAATGACAGGAAAATATAGTGATAAATTCTAGAGGAGATGTGGGAAAACTAGGACTACTACATTGTTGGTGGAGTTGTGAATTAATTCAAGCAATCTGGAGAGCAATTTGAAACTATGCCCAAAGATCTATCAAACTGTGCATACCCTTTGACCCAGCAGTGTTTCTACTGGGCTTATACCCCAAAGAGATCTTAAAGGAGGGAAAGGAACCCATATGTACAAAAATATTTGTGGCAGCCCTTTTTGTAGTGGCAAGAAACTGGAAAGTGAATGGATGCCCATCAACTGGAGAATGGCTGAATAAGTTATGGTATATGAATGTTATAGAATATTATTATTAAGAAATATTCAACAGGATGATTTTAGAGACGCCTGGAGAGTTACATGAATTGATGCTAAGTGAAATGAGTAGATCTAAGAGAATATTGTACACAGCAACAAGATTACGTGATGATCAACTGTAATGGATGTGACTCTTTAAGCCCTCTGCATCCAGAGAGAGGACTATGGGGACTGAATATGGATCACAATATAGTATTTTCACTTTTTTGTTGTTGTTTGCTTGCTTGTTTTTTTCCTCTTATTTTTTTCCTTTTTGATCTAATTTTTTTGTGCAACATTATAAATGTGCAAATATGTTTAGAAGAATTGCACATGTTTAACCTATATTGGATTACTTGCTTTCTAGGGGATGTGCAACACAAGATTTTGCAAAGGTGAATTTTGAAAACTGTCTTTGCATGCATTTTGAAAGATAAAAAGCTATTATAAAAATGATAATAACAAATAATAAATAAAAAGAAATAAACAAAAGAATTTGTTGGTTTTTGCTTTATGAAATACATCAAACTTCTGTATGATTCTGGACATTAAGTATGTTTTGCTAGGTATTTCATAGGTGCTTTGTGCCCTTCAGTGATGTGTTTCATTGCTCTGATATTTCCTTGTAAAATCTGAATTGAGCAATAAATTCAGGCTCCACCTATAATGCCTAGTAATGATGACTGAGTCCTAAATAACACTCACAAGCCTGTGGTTTCATAAACAAAATCGCATGATCTAGCCATTTCTTCATCACTTCTTTGGCTCCATGATACTGATTAATTTCATGTGTATGTTGCTTACTTTTTTGCTCTACTTATTATTTTCCTTTTTGCTACTACTCTTCTAACAGTTATTTCTCAGGCCCTATTTGTAGCTAATTTTTTATATTATATTGTTAAAATTATATATTTATATCTATCAATTATATAGATTATACATAATATACAGGTTATAGATAAATATAGATATTATATATTTAGATATTACCCTAAACATTTCTTGCCTTTTAGTTGGCCATATCCCTTTATCCATGAATTCATTTTAAACTCTAGACACAAGCTAAAAGTCTTCAGTCTCTTTTTTTCCATATTGTACTTTAAGAATTTTATACTTTTAAAATCCAAATTACATTTTCCAATCATTGGAGAAAGATTCCAAAATATGGAGAAAATACTTAAATATATTTTAATGGACATATGTAATTTGATATCATTTATGTGCAGCAAGTGATTAAAAAGATTTTCTTGTGATTTGACATCAATTTTTCTCAACATCATTGTGTGATGGTATATTGAAATAAAGAATAGTTTTCCATGTGTACATTAAATACTCTAATCTTTGTGGTCTATCTTAAATATGTGAGGCCATGAGTCTAGAGTTTTGTCCAAGGCTTTGTGATTATAATTAAAGGAAATTTAAAAGTTACAAAACTTTCAAATACTTATTCAAATATTACCAAATGAATATCAGGCTGCCATTTTATCATGACTTTTCTCATTTCAATCTGTTTCAGGTCAGTATAAGAAATTAAATGAGAATATTGGGAGAGGAGAGTTTTGTGGAAGCTGCAGACAACATGCAAAGACCAGCACCAACACAGGAAAAAATAAGAAACTCAAAAATGCATAAAATAAATGTATTATATTGTATAACACCAACATATCTTATCTTTTAATATCATAATAATTCAGACTTCTACAGTACAAAGAGAGGGCCCAAAATTTTTACATAGATTTTCCAGATTGTAGAGGTACCATGCCTTTAACCCTTGTGATATGAAAAGAGTAACTGTATATCCTTCACACGTTAGGACATATCCATTTATATTTGTATGGTTACAAGTTGTGTTTTTTTCCTAAGAGTTTATAATATTTTTTAAAAATGATACAAATTTGGAAGGCTTTGCCTAAAATACAAAATACAAATTTGGCCTACATTTAGAAGGCTCAGTGATATTCTTAACATTTTGGTTGTTAAGAGAGTAAGATCAGATTTGTATTTGATCAAAGGAGATAAAGTTCTCTAGTAATTCATGTGTAACTACAAAGCACTTAAGTGTTGTACATTGGGTCTGGCCCTGGAACTTTCCCCTTTTGCAGAGACTAGAGTTTCAATCATACTTCTTGATGTAACTTAACTCTTTCTTTGTTCATTTTCTAAAAATATAAAAACTTTCTGATTTTTGTTTGATTTAACTTGTGTTTTTGTGTTTGATATCTTAAACCATAGAGATGACTAGAAATATTCCACATTCACCTTCTTCAAGAATTCTCTTTCTTCTCTGATTTATTTTTCAAGCTACTATGGTAAAGTTTTTGATTAATATTGAATTGCTTATTTTGTTCTTCATATTGCTTTGATTTTTTATATCGACTTAACCTTGTGATTTTTACTGTCAATTGTCAGTTAAGGGAATCTTGATTTTCTTATATACTTGTTCCCCCTTGAATCCATAAAACATTTCTTTTTTGTTGTTATTTTTAATTGGGCAATATAAAATTCAAGGATTTTCTACTGCACAAACCAATTAGTTTTTGATATCATCTTTGGAGACTCTCTATAAGTCTTCAATAGTTTTTTGAAGTCATCTCTGCAATAGGAATATCTAGTGCCTGCCCCTGAGGCACTATTTTTTTCTTTGCTAGCACTATTTTTCCTACTGTGTTTCTTACTGTGGCAATGACCATTCTATATACACTTGTGTGCAAATATCAAAATGATTTTACCCTTTATGTCAAATGCTATGGGAGAATTTATATGTTCATGATAGTAGCAAATGCCAGTTTTAAAAATTATTCTGTTTTAGTATAGTTGGTCTGAGTTGGATACATGGTATCAAACTTACAAATACCTTTTGGAAATTACAGATAAAGGATGATCAAAATTATTTGAGAAATTGATATTGCTTTTTTATCTGATTCATTAATAGGTATAAATGGTGACATCTATAAATATTTTACTTTGACTAATGTAATTTCTTTATTTTTGCCTCTTTAAATCTTAGTAATCCATTTTTTCCAACTCTTTTTAAATAAACTCTGGGTTTAGGAACAAAGTTTTTTTATGATTTTCATAAAAAACAGTTCAGAATCCTTAGGAATGAGTGTAACACTGACCAAAAAACAAACAAACAAAAAGCCATAATGTTCTTGCCTAGAACTAACAAGATCAGTTTCTACTTTTGTTAAATGGCTCTTAAGGAGATCATTGATATCTGATCCATTTCATGCACAGCCAAGATTGGCCCATTTCAGGGGTCAGAACTATCTACAATGAAGAATATTTATCAGAGAAAATATAGGAATTCCCTGCTTATGCCAATAGATCTTACCTTCTTGTTCTACTAGAACCCTGGAGTCAGAAGTCTTTAGTTCAAGTCTGGCTACATGTAACTCTTGACAAGTCATTTAACTTCTGCCTCATTTTCCTCAACAGTAAAATATTAAACATAAAAGACTAAAAAGACATAAAAACATAAAAAGAATAGAAAGACATAAAAAACTAAACATAAAAGGTATCAACAGAACTTATCTCCCAGAGTTATTGTGAGGATCAAATATATTTATGAAATATTTGGGTGTCTGGCAGATAGCTGGAACTTAATAAATGATTGTTTCTCCTTATCCTTGTTCCTTTTCATATTTGTTTTACTTTTATGAGCAGTTGTGCCATACTAACCAGAATTAAAATCAACATTAGGATTGTTTGGACTCAACTCGCCAGTGTTTCTGGCTTTTTTAGCAGGCTTTTACAGTAAATGTAGCATTTTTAGAGCATATAAAGTACTGCTCATCTCCCTGGTTGGAATTCCTTACTTTGAAGTTACAAAGCCCTGTAACATGGATGCTGGGTTGGACATTTTGAGGTTCTCTGAGATTTTGAGAAAGAATGTAAGTCGGAGGAGTGTTTATATGGACTTTGAAGACATCCTTAACTCTCTTTTTTCTTTGTAGTTCCTTATTTGCCATGTCTGAGCCTATCCACCTTATTCCAAAAAATTGACTTTGTGGGGAAATTAATTTTTAATTCTTGAAGAGATGATACCATGTCTCTTACTCAAATCTTATAGGAATACTATAAAAACAAATGAATTAACCAAGTATACATGTGCTAGACACAATTACAAGGATACTTAGGGATCAAATCACAGTGTATCTAAAGATATTAAAGGTACAGAAAACATCTCAGACTTTAGTAACCAAAAAGTAAAGTAAGTGAAATCAATCCACATATTTACTTTTATATCATAATGTGTTATTAGAATAACCTATGAGTGCATTGAGGGCACAGTTGAAGAAGAGAAAGAATTTTGCAAATGATTTTTCCCTACTTGAAACAATAGTTTTAGCAAAATTGCAGGATATAAAATAAATCCACATAATTCTTCAGCATTTCTACAAATTACTGAAAAAGACCAGTAGCAAGAGATAGAAAGAGAAATTCCATTTAAAATAATTGTGGAAAAAATAAAATATTCGAGTGTCTGTCACTCCAAATCCAGGAACTATATGAACACAAATATAAAATGCTTCTCACACAAATAAAACCATATCTATACAATTGGAAAAATATCAATTGCTCATGGGTAGGTGAGCTAATATAATAAAAATGACAATTCTACCTAAATTGCTCTATTTGTTCAGTATCACACCAAACTACCAAAAATTATTTTATAGAGCTAGAACAAATAATAACAAAATTCATCTGGAAGAACAAAAGGACAAGAATATTAAAGGAATTAATGAAAAAATACCAGTCCTAAAATGCCTAAATTATAAAGACCTAAATTATAAAACAGTAGTCATCAAAAACATTTGGCACTGGCTAAGAAACAGAATAGTGGATTAGTGGAATCCATTAGTTGCATATGACACAATGATCATTGAACATAATAATCTAGTGTTTGATAAACCTCCAAACTCCAGATTCTGGAATAAGAACTCACTATTTCACAAAAAATTGCTGGGAAAACTGGAAAATAATATGTCAGAAACTCAGCATTGACCTACATCTCACACCCCATACTAAAATAAGATCAAAATGAATACGTGATTTGGGAATAAAGGGTGGTACCATAAGCAAATTGGAAGAGCAAGGGATGTTTACCTATCAGATCTTTGAAGAAGGGAGGAAAGTATGACCAAAGAAGAACTAGAAAATATTATAAAATGCAAAATGGACAACTTTGAATACATTAAATTAAAAAAAATTTTTGCACCAACAAAACCAAGAGAAACAGGATTAAAAGGGAAGTACAAAACTGTGAAAAAAATTTTATAGCCTGTGTTTCTAAAAAAAAAGGCTCATTTCTAAAATATATAAAAAACTGTATCAAATTTATAAGAATATAAGTTATTCCCTCATTGATAAATGGTCAAAGGATATGAACAAGGAGGTTTCACATGAAGAAATTAAAACTATCTATAGTCATGTGAAAAAATGCTTTATCAGACTGGCTTATATGAAAAAAAAATAGAAAATGATAAATGTTGGAAAGAATGTGGGAAAACTGGGACACTGATACCCTACTGGTAAAGTTGTAAATTGATCCAACCATTGTGGAAAGCAATTTGGAATTAGCCCCAATACAACACCCACCAAAAACACTATTATATTTGGATCCAAAGAGATTTTTAAAAAGAAAAAAGTTCTCACATGTCCAAAAATGTTTATAGCAGCTCTTTTTGTGGTGGCAAATAATTAAGAATTGAGGGCTTGCCCAACAATTGGGGACTATCTGAACAAGTTGTAGTGTATGAATATGATGGAATACTATTTTGATATAAGAAATGAAGAGTAGGCAGATTTCAGAAAAACTTGGAAAGATTTAAATGACCTGATACTTAGTGAAGTGAGCAGAACTAAGAGAACATTTTACCCGGTAACTATAGCATTGTGTGATGATCAGTGAGGATAGATTTTGTTCTTCTCAGCAATACAATAATTCAAGACAATTCCAAAATAAATATATATAAAAGAGTCATTCCCCAATTGATAAATCAAAAATATATGAATTATGCCTAAATGGTTATAAAATCATTCCTACCCTTTGACATAACAATACCACTACTAGGGACAAATCCCAAAAGAATTTTTTTAAAAAGGAAAATAAATAAATTTATAAAAATATCTATAACAGTTCTTTTCTCAGGGCAAAGAACTGAAATTTTTTTCTTTTAAAATAATTTTTTTATTTTCCACAGTTTCATATAAAAGAGCAACAATTTTTTTTGGTTATACAGGTACATTCCTTTTTTTAAAAAACATATTTCCTTATGAATAATGTTGGGAGAGAAAAATAAGAAGAAAAGGTAAAAACCATGAAAGAGAAAAAAAAGAAGAAAAAGAGTGGGAAAAAAGTTAACATAGCATTTAGCATAACATTTTGATTTACATTAGGTTTCCATAGTTCTCTCTCTGGATGAGAATGGAATTTTCCATCCAAAGTTTTTTGGGAAAGTGCCTTTCACAAGTTGGATGAGCTGTATGGTACATGGTGCATGCCTTCTATGCTGAAGAGTCACTACAATCTTCCCATACACAAAATGACCAATACAGATTTTCCCAGGATTTTGAAAAGCCCAGAGATCTGGAGCACTCTGTGCTCTACACAAAAAGATTTGTCAGCAAGGATTCTAGAAGAACCCACTGAAGAGCTTAAGAATCATGGTGAAACTGAACTCATGTGACAAGAAAATGTGCAGGAATTAAATTCTACATCAGGTTAAGAATCAGAAAATCAGAGAAAATGAAAAAATGGCTGTATTAAAGAAAATTATGGAGGCAAAGAAAGGAGTAGATGAGAAGAAGAAGCTTCCAGGAAATAAGAAGCAAAGAAGATTCCAGGGCAAAAGAAACCAGCAGAAAAGCAGGTTAGGGAAAAGAAAGCCACAGCAGTGAAGAGATCTGTGGAGAAACCCTAGCTGAAAGGAAACCTTTGAAGAAAGAAACCTGCCACACACAAAAAACCTGCAGCTGAGAAGCAGCCTGCTACAAAAACTCAGAATATCAGTTTTTCTATTGGGTCACAATACATGATGTCAGTATTGTGAATTTCTAAAGAATAAATATTCAAAGTGGCTTTGGGGGAAAAATCCAAAACCAAAAAAAAAAAAAAAAACCCAAACCCAAACCCAAAACAAAAACAAAAACAAAAACAAAAACAAAAAAAAACCCACAAAGTTTATTGGATCACTGAACTGCTAAGAAGAACCAAGTCTGTCATAGTTGATTATCCCACAACCATGCTGTGGCTGTGTACAATGTTTTCTTGATTCTGCTTGCTTTATTCAGCATCAGTTCTTGTAAATTTTTTCAGGCCTTTCTAAAATTAGTTTGTTCATCATTTTTATAGGACTGTATTTCATTACTTTTATATAACATAACATATAGTTATTCCCCAATTGATGGGATTTCCAATTCTTTGCCACCACAAAAAGAGCTGCTAGGAACATTTTTGCACATGTGGGTCCTTTTCTCTCCTTTATGATTCCCTTGAGATTCAGTAATAGAGCTGCTGGGTCAAAGGGTATATATGTACAGTTTTATAGCCTTTTGGACATAGTTCCAAATTACTCTCCAGAAAGATGGGATAATTTCACAATGCCACCAACAATGCATTAATGTCCCAGTTTTCCCACATGCCCTCCAATGTTTATCATTATTTTTCTTTGTTATTTTAGCCAATCTGAGACGTGTGAAGTGATATCTTAGAGTTGTTTTAATTTGCATTTCTTCAATCAGTAATGATTTACAGCATTTTTTCATATGATTATACATGACTAATTTCATTATCTGAAAATTATCTGTTCATAACCTTTGGCCAAATATCTGTTGAGGAATAACTTATATTCTTATAAATTTGACACAGTTCTTTATACATTTTAGAAATGAGGCCTTTATTAGAAACATTTAATAATGTTTCTAACCCGCTTTCTGCTTCCTTTCTAATCTTGGCTGCATTGGTTTTGTTTGTATAAAAGCTTTCTATTTTAATGTAATCAAAATTATCCATATTGCATTTCATAATGTTCTCTAGCTTTTCTTTGGCCATGAATTTCTCCCTTCTCCAAAGATCTGATAAGTAAAATATCCCTTGCTTAAAGTATCACCCTTTATGCCTAAATCATGTACCCATTTTGACCTTATTATGGTATGAAGTGTGAGATGTAGAACTATGCTGAAGTTTCTGACATTATTTTACAGTTTTCCCAGAAATTTTTGAGAAATAATGAGTTATTATTCTAGAAGCTAAAGTTTTGGGGTTATTAAATACTAGATTACTATAGTCACTGATTAGCCAATACCATATAGTTTTGATGACTGATGCTTTATAATAGAATTTTAAGCCTGGTACTACTAAACCATAATTTTTTGTTTGTTTGTTTTGTTTTCATTAATTCCCTTGATATTCTTGCCCTTTTATTCTTCCAGATGAATTTTGCTATAATTTTTTTAATCTCTCTCTAAAATATTTTTGGAAGTTTGATTGGTATGCACTGAACAAGTAGACTAATTCAGGTGGAATTGATATTTTTATTATATTAGCACTGCCAAATCATAAGCAATTGACATTTTTCCAATTGTTTACTTGTGAGAAAAGTGTTTTGTAATTCTGTTTATATTGTTCCTGGGATTGTCTTGACAGGTAAACACCCAAATATTTTATTTTGTCTATAGTTATTTTAAGTGGAATTTCTCTTTCTATTTTTTGCTGCTGGGCTTTGTTAGTAGTCTATAGAAATGCTGATGATATATGTGAGTTTATTTTATATTCTGCAACTTTGATAAAGCTGTTAATTGTTTTAAGTAAGCTTTTTGATGATTCTCTAGGATACTCTAAGTATACCATCACATCCACAAAGAATGATAGTTTTATCTCCTCATTTCCTATTCTAATTCCCTTGATTTATTTTTTCTTTTCTTATTACTAAAGTCAACATTAGAAGTACAATGTTGAATAATAGTAATGATACTGAGCATCCTTGTTTCACTCTTGATATTATTGGTAATACAAGCTTCCCCCGTTACAAATAATGCTTGTGGATGGTTCCAGATAGATGCTGCTTATCATTTTAATGAAAATTCCCTTTATTCCTCTGCTCTCTAGTATTTTAATAGGAATGAGTGCTGCATTTTGTGAAGAGCTTTTTCTGAATCTATTGAGATTAGTTTATGATTTCTGTTAATTTTGTTATTAATATAGTCAATTATGTCAATAGTTTTCCTCATATTGAAACAGCCCTGAAGTTCTAGTATTAGTTCTACTTGGTCATTGTGTATTATCTTGCTGATAAATTATTATAATCTCTTTTTTAATATTTCATTTAAAATTTTTGCATCAATATTCATTAGGGGGATTGGTCTGTAATTTTCTTTCTCTGTTTTGGCTCTTCTTGGCTTAGGTATTAGAACCATATCTGTGTGATAGAAGGAATTTAGCAGGACTCCTTTGTCTGTTTTTTCAAATAATTTACATAATATTGGAATTATTCTTTAAATGTTTGGCTGAATTTATTTGTAAATCCATCTGGACCTGAAGATTTTTACTTAGGGAGTTCATTGATGACTTGTTCAATTTATTTTTTCTAAAATGGAGTTATTTAAGAAATTCATTTCTTCTGTTAATTTGGGTAATTTCTATTTTGGCAAATATTTATTCATTTCACTTAAATTGTCAGATTTGTGCTATATAGTTGGGCAAAATAGCTTCTAATTATTGCTTCAGTTTCTTTTCCATTGATGGTAAGTTTGCCCTTTTCATTTTTGATCCTGGTAATTTTTTTTCCCTTTCCTTTTCCTCATCAAATTAAACCAAGATTTAATTATTTTGTTGGGATTTTTTCTTAAAGTCAACTTTGAATTTTATTAATTAGTTTAATGTTAACTAATTAATTGACAATTAATTAGTTTTAGAACTAATAAGAATTAGTTCTTATTTCCAACTTTATTAATCTCTTAATTTTCAGAATTTTTGATTTGGTATTTGGAGATTTTTAGTTTGTTCTTTTTCTAGTTATTTTAATTGCAAGGTCAATGCACTGATCTTCACTTCTATTGTATTCATGTAACTATTTAGAGATATAAAATCTCTCCTAAGAACTGCTTTGGCTGCATCCCATAGGTTTTGGCATGTTGTTTCATTATTGACATTGTTCAGGATGAAATTACTAATTGTTGCTAGACCCACTCCTTCTATAGACTTAGATTATTTAATTTCCAATTAACTTTCGGTCTATCTTTCCCTGGCTCTTTATTGAATATAATTTTTATTGTATCATGATGTGAAAAAGGATATTTACTATTTCTGCCTTTCTGCATTTGATTGTGAGGTTTTTAAATCCTAATACATTGTCAATTTTTGTGTAGGTACCCTGTACTTCTGGGAAAAAAGGCATATTCTTTATTATCCCTGTTCATTTTTTTCCAGAGGTCTATCATATCCAAGTTTTCTAAGATTCTATTAACCTCCCTAGTTTTCCTTATTTATTTTGTGGTTAGATTTATCTAAATCGGAGAGGGGTGTGTTGGGATCCCCCACTATTATAGTCTTGCTGTCTATTTCTTCCTATAACTGGCTTAACTTCTCTAACAATTTGAATGTTCTACCACTTGGCGCATATACATTTAATATAAATATCACTTCATTTTCTGTTCTCTCTTTTAAGTTCTCTCTTTTAATTAGATGTATTTTTCATTAATCTGAGACCCAAATTGGTACTGCTGTTCTTTTTACTTTGGCTGAAGCATAATAAATTCTGCTCCAGCCTTTTACCCTTAATCTGTACGTATCTCCCTGTTTCAGATATGTTTCTTGTAAATAACATATTGGAGGATTCTGTTTTTTTTTTAATCCACTTGGTTATTCACTTCCATTTTATGGGAAAGTTCATCCCATTCACATGCATAGTTGTCACTACCAGCTCTGTATTCCCCTCCATTCTATTTTCTCCTTTGTATATATTTTTGTTCTCTCTTTCCACCCTGTTCCTCCTTAGTAGTTTTTTTTTTCCCTTGACCCACCCTGCTCTCAACCTGCTCTCCTTTTTACCACTCCTCCTCTCATCTCTTACCCCTTCCTTTCTCCTAATGTTTCTGCCTTCCCTTTTATACCCTCTTTGTTCTCCTACTTCTTTACAGAGGAAAATAAATTTCTCTACCCAACTGTATAAGTAGATTATTCCCACTTTGATCCCATATTGATGAGATTAAGTTCCAGACAATGCTCATCCCCCTCCCTTCTTTCCCTTTATTTTAACCAGTCTTCTGTGCCTCTTCATGTGATCTAATTTATCCCATTTTCCCTTCCCTTTCCTCTCTCCCAGGACAATCTTTTTTCCATCCCTTTAATGACTTTTTAAAAAAATATCATCATATCAGAGTTGATTTACTATCACACTGTCTATGTGGCTCTCTAACTGCTCTAATAAAAGATAAGATACAATTCTCAGAAGTTACAAGTATCACTTTCCCAGCTAGGGATGTACAGTTTTAGCTTTAAATAATATTTTTTTTTGTTTCCTGTTTACCTTTCTATGCTTTTCTCGAATCCTCTGTTTGAAGATCAAATTTTCTATTTAGTTCTTGTCTTTTCATTAGAAATGATTGAAAATCCATTACTTCACTGAAGTTCCATCTCCTTCCCCGAAAGATGATGTTCAGTCTCACTGGTTAGTTGATTCTTGGTGGTAACCCTAGATCTTTTGCCTTCAATTATATCTTTGATATGCCTCTGATCCTTTATTGTAGAAGTTGCCAGAGCCAAGATAACCCTGACTGTTGTTCCTCAATACTTGAATTGTATTTTTTCCCCTCGGGCAGCCTGCAGTATTTTTTTTTTTCTTGAGATCATAGTTCTGGAATTTTCCAACTATGTTTCTTGTGGTTTTCTTTGTGGGATCTCTTTCCAGAGGTGATTAATGGATTCTTTCAATGATTATTTTGTCCTATAATTGTAGTATATTAGGGCATTTTTCCTTTATGATCTCTTCAAGAATGCTATCCAACTCTTTTTTTGGTTATGGCCTTCAGGTAGGCCAATTTTTTTTTTAACTATCTCTCCTGAATCTATTTTTCAGGTCAGCTATTTTTTTCAAAGAGATATTTTACATTTTCTCTTTTTTTTTTTTTTTTTTTGGTTTGACCAATTCTTAATGTCTCATGGAGTCATTAGCTTCCATTTGCCCAATTCTAGTTTTTAATATGTGGTTTTCTTCAGTTAGCTTTTATATCTCTTTTTTCCATTTTATTAATTCTACTTTTCAAGGTGTTGTTTTCTTCCAGGAATTTTTTTTTTTTTATTTAAGCAACTGTGTTATTTTAAGGAATGAATTTCTTCAGCAATTTTTTTAAGAATTGTTTTCTTTAATTATTTTTCCCTTCCTTTACCAAGTTGTTGACGCTCTCTTGCATATCTTGTTTCTTTTCCAAATTCTTCTTCTATCTCTCTTATTGTCCTTTATGAGTACTTCCAAGAAGCCTCTTTGGCTTGAGACCCATTCATATCATTTTTTTTTTGAGATTTCCCATGTGAGCATTTTGTCTTCTTCTGAGTTTGTGTTTTGATCTTCTCTGTCACCATAGTAGCTTTCTGTGGTTAAAATTCTTTTCTGTTTCTTGCTCATTTCCTTCCTTCCTTCCATTCCTCATTTTTTTCTATTTTGTGACTCTGTTTCTGGCATACAGAGAGCCCTATCCCAAGTTTCTTGTGCCACTCTGATCTTTGACTTGTATTTGATGTCCTGCTTAGAGCCAGGGTATCCTATCTGCTCTTTCCAAGCAGCAACAATCTGGTTTCTGGGGCTGGCAATTTGCCTTCTGAGCTGGGACTGGAAGCTGTCCCACTGGTGTACTCTGCTACTGAGTCAACAGAGATGGTCTCAGTTATTGATCTGCTGTGATTAAGACTCTCTCAGTGGCTTCTGGGAAACTGTGTTAGATGGGCTAAACACCATTTTCATTCCAGTGAGACTGATCTTTCTTGAACTATTTCTAATCTTTCTTGCACTGATAAGTGGTTTCATTCCTTGAGACATATATGTTCAAAAATATTTGTAACAGTTTTCTTCTCAGAGCAAAAACAAAATGAAAATTCAGTCCATCAATTGGGAAATGGCTGAATGAATTGTGGTATGTGATAATCATGGAATAGTATTTTTCTATGGGAAATGATGAGCAAGATGCTCTCAGAAAACTTGGAAAGTCTTCCATGAATTCATGCAAAATGAACTGTATGATACACAAAGTAATAGCAATATTCTGATATGAGCAGCTTTAAATGTCATTGCTATTCTCATCTACGTAATGATCTAAGACTATTTAAGGGGTTTTGTTTTTAGAGGGGGGAAATCTATGTTTTCTTTCATAATTTTTATGGAAATGTTTTACATAACTTTACATGTGCTTTCTTAATGGAGGCTTAGGTGACTATAAGGGAGAGAATCTAGAACTCAGTGTTTTAAAAACAAAAATAAAAATTGGTTAAATGTAGCTGGGAAAATATTAAATAAATGAAATTTAAAAACAACAAGTATTTGCAAATCCATGTACTAAATCCTGTGGGAAATTTGAACTTTATATGTGTCATAGTCACTGGCCTAAGTTGGCTCTACTTAATATACTTTATTTTAATCTTGATTGTTTGTATTTACATTTCAGTGAGTTCATATTAATAGATGTATAAGTTTAAGCCATTTTCTGTCTAAAATTCCTCCATAATTTTTATGTCTTCTATTTATTCTTCTTTCAATGGTGTAGACCTATAATCCATGGCTACTTTTGACCATTTTCTTCCATCATTCTCTTTGAATGGAAGCTTTTTGAAGCAGAGACTATTCTTAAATTTATCTTTATATCTAAAACAGTTTTCATAGTGTCTTAAACATAAGAAATGCTTAAGGATTATATTTTCTCCTAGATATATGACCAACAGAATCTAGCATAGTGTTATGCATACCATTTTTGCTCAAAAATTGTTAAAAGAATTCAATTGACTTAAATCAATGCACAAGAAGAATAATTTAAAAACAATAGACTCAACAAACAGCATTTTTAAAGGCAAGAATATCTCGCCTTAAATCAAGGAAGACCTTGATTTTTGTCATTCAGTAAATGTAGTCATATTTGTATTTATATACTTTTTTCATCTATCAATTTTTCATTTTATATTAGTTATTAGTCTTTAACATATGTAAAAGAAGGGTTAGTGGATTCTTTTAAAAGCAGAATAACCAACAGAAGCAATATAAAGAATGACTATTAAAAATTTGATAATTGTCTATTCTTGTATAATTAAGTTACTGCACCATCTTATCCATCCCCTCCTTCCAACACTCCATGCCTGTCCACTCCACATCAATTTAAAATTCCTAGCTGAATTTATTCAATTGAAGTGTCATTTCTCAGACACCATGAACTATGATGATTATAGCATAGTGTAACTCATCTTCTATAAGAGAACACAAAGCAAGATAAAATTTATCATAGAATCTCATCACATAGCAGACGCTTAATAAGTCAGTAAGAATGTATTAAGTTCTTACTTTGTGCTAGAAACTGTACTAAATAATGGTAATTTAAATACAAGCAGAAAGAAAGAGAGTCCCTATCTTTAAAGAGCATGGATTCTAATGGGGGAAGGCAATATATAAAAGCAAATTGAAAAGGTGAAGATGAGCAATATATGAAGATGTCTTGCATTGAATCATTGTAAAGAGAGTTCAGAAGAATATAAAGTATAGCCTGAAGACAAATGGAGACATGATTTTTACTGACATCCTCCTTGAAATGAAAGTTCTGGAAAGAACAAGCCTATTAAAGAGAGAATCTACAGAGAGGTGAATGTTATTTCCAGGATGTAAAGTCCAAGGGTAAAGTGAATTTCCAAAGTAAAAAGGTTTTGGGGCATCACAGAGAGTCTGGGAGAGTCAGGAGAGTAGCCTGAATTATTAATATAATGCCTTTAATTTAAAATATTTTAAAAGACTTATTGGTTGAAGTCAGTATAACAGTTAAGAAATAAAATTTCTAGGAAACAGATCAGACATAGGATCTAACTTCAAGGAGTTTATAATCTAGTAATTTTCCTTTCATTGACATATTGAAATGAAAAAGTAAGCAGTTCCAGGACTCCATAACTAAAGGCTGTGCATGTGCTTAAATTCATTAACAGCATGAACTTAATCATCACCTAGGGCTCAAGCTTGGTCAAGACAAATAATGCTTAAAATAGAGATGGATGCTTCGGGACATTTACTGCCAGCAAAAACATGCTATTCCCTGAGCTTATTTAAGAAGTGTCAGGATATACTCTCCATTCTGGGTGGACAATCTGTACTGGGATTTAGGGGAAAGGGTCAGAATGTATTTATTGGGGGGACAGAGACAGAGGAATGCATAGAGTGAAGATATAAGCCTGTGTGAGAGAGAGCAGGAATAAGTAGAAAAAAAAAAAAAACTATTGGTAAGGAAAAGGCAAGAAATTAAGTGGAATCAGAGAGGGTTATAATGTGTTGCAGGTCGGTTCTGTAGAAGTGGCGAATATGTGAGGACTTTTGCAAGTATGAGCATTACAAAAGTTGGAACTGGGCTCTAGATATTACTGAGCTTCTCACCCCATCTATTGATAGTAATACTGAGGAACTGTGAAAAATAGACTGGTCATACAGCACATTGGACAGTATCCCTGGAAGTAAAGTTTTCATGTTTTCTGGGTAAAGTTTATTTTGGAAAGGAAGTGGGGAACATCAGAAGTCCAAAACTAGTAAGGAGAGTCTCTAATATGCTGATCTGGAAGTGCCCAATGCAAGGGTGCTCTCTTCTCTGTAGCACTGTGATGCTTTCCCACCTGCCTTGGTGACTAAACTAGTCCAGATGATTTCAAGAATTTATGTAATATTGTCATTCTGTACTCCTAGAACTCACTTTTTACATGGTCTGATTATGACAAGTATTCCATATAAGGCCATTCTAGCCCACCTTGTACAAAGAAAATAAGCAATTGAATGAAGTAAGAGTGACATAATATTTTATGCCAAATAATGAAACATGCATAAATAAACTTATTTTTACAGAAATAATGAATGTTGGAGAAGTGATGAAAAGATAGATAAATTAAGGAAATGTTGGAACTTTGAATTGTTCCAACTATGCTGGAAAGTGATCTGGAATTTTGTGAAGTGGTGACTAAAAGGAAGATATTCTTTGATCCAGAAATTCTGCTTCTAGAAATGTATAACAAAGAAGTCAATGAGAAAAAGAATGTGGGACATTCACTTAGGATATAATCAAAGATAGGGTACTGAATACTATGGAATTTTACTGTGCTATAAGAAGGAAAAGTTAGCATGAGAAAATTTATGTGAAATGATAAAAAATTAAATAATTAGAATTAGAAAAACTAATCACTGCAACAGAATAAATGAAAAAAAAAACAATAAATCTGCATGCTATAAAACTTTAATGATCAAGTTCAGCTCCCCCCCAAAAAAGAAGTATGAGAGGACACCTTTATCTACTTTACATCTCCCCCTCCTTATGAGTATAGGATTATTAGTATAGGACACTGAATATACTAAAATAGGACTCTCTAGGAGGGAGAAGTAAAACTATAACTTGGAATACTTAAGGAATGAAGAAAATGACAACAATTCATTTTCATTTGGAAAAAAGAAATACTTGTCTATGTGAGCGCCTAAAATGGATGTTATATCTATTTCTCCTGTCATAATTCAATTGAATTCAATAATATTTATATAGTTTTTATGATGTTCAAGGTACATTATAAGTACAAAAAATAGTTCCTGCCTTTGAAGATTATATTATACTGGGGAAAATTAGAAATCAATTTTTCTTCCTCTTATCTTTTTTGAATTACAGCCATTTTTGTGTGAATCTATCTCCCTCCATTTTTCATCTGTGAATTGCATAAAAGTGGGAATGAGGCCTTATTTTTCTGTTTCTCACAATGCCTATCATAGGAAAAAAGAGCCTCATTCAATATTTGTTAAAGGAGTTATCTCTTAAACATGCATTGGTTAATTGATTGATTGATTTTATATTTGCCTCTGTAGGCTTAGAAAAAGGTCATGGATATTGATTTTTCTTCCTGAGGCATATACTTCTGTAGCTGAAATTGAAGAAAATCATATATATATATATATATATATATATATATATATATATATATATATATATTATATATATATATACTGTTTTCTAAGTAAAAGGGTAAGGAGTACATGAAAGTGGATCCTTTTGGTGGCTGGATCCATATAACTTGTAGCATTAAACTGGAAATAAAAACCAAATCTTAATGGCTTGAGAAGTGTTTGGAGAAAATCCTGAAATGGTAAAATTAGAAGTAATTTGGAATGTAACTCTCCTCCTATACGCTTTTCTTCCTCAAGTAAAAAAGTAAAGATCTTTAAAATGTAATTAAAAAAAAAAGACTCATACAGGAAAGGGAAAATTGAAAGATTTCAGTACAAATGTAATTCTTAGAGATAAAACCAATTCAAGGCCATTTCTATAGTGGGTAGCTATGCTGTTTCTGTCTCTCTCTTGCCCACCTTTCCCAATATCTTTGATCAGATTATGCCACAGTAGGGCCAGAACTCATGGCTTTTGGAATTTGGGGCACTGATTTTCAGAGTTAATTCTTGGCAATATCCCAGAGGGGATCCCTCTCTAAGGGGAGATTGAGGGTTATGAATCAGATGAACTTCAAGGCTCAAGAATGAGGAAATTATAACTAGGATGGAAATGTATTTTTCATGACTCCACGTATATAACCTATATCAAATTTTTTGCCTTCTTAATGAGGGATTAAGGGAGGGAGTGAAGGAGAGAATCTGAAGTCAGCATTAAAAAATGTTAAAAATTGTTTTTACATGTAATTGCCAAAAAGGAGATATTAAAAAATTTAAAAAAATAGGGAGAAGGAGTGATTGTATATGGAAGTAGAGCACTGGTGGCAAAAATGAAGAGGAAAGGGGTGTTTCAAATCCGCATCCCTGGTTACAACTATTATACCTCATGAGATATAATCAACTAGCAGAAGGAATAAGAGAAAAGTGAAGGGAATTCAATGGTAAATACCTGTCTCTCCTATCAATATCTCAGGAGAATTTACCTATCCTTATCTACCAACTTATCTACCGTCCATTTTATCCTGACTCATGCTCAAATTTATCTCAGAGATAAAGATAAAACAATGCTTGTGGTCAGGTCCCTCACTGAGAAAGGACTCTGTTGCTTTAGCACACTACAACTTACATTTATACTGGGGCAGGGACACTCCTAACAGTTCCAGAGCTGAAAAGAGAACTTGTGGTCAGTTTCTCTTTGTCTTTCTCTTTTGTCTTTTCTCTGTAAGTCTGTCTATTTCTCTATCTCTCTCTCTTTTTTATATCACTCTCTATATTACACATTTTTTTTTTTCATGAGGGTTTTTTTTTTTTTTTTAGGGGGGAGATCTATTTTTTTCACAACTTGATTTGATGGAAATGTTTTGCATAACTTCACATGTGCTTTCTTAATAGAGACTGGGGGTAATGATAAGGAAGAGAATCTAGAATTCAAAGTTTTAAAAATAAATATAAAATTATTTTAAATATAATTAGAAAAATATTAAATAAAATATAGACATGTATAGATTAAAAATGGCAGGTGGCTGGTACAGTGGATAGAGCACTGCTCTTGGAATGAGGAAGACTGGTCTTCATGAGTTCAAATCTAGATGCAGACTCTTAATAGTTGTTTGACCTTGGCCAAGTCACTTAATCCTAATTATCCCAGTTTCTTAACAGTAAATTAAGTTAGAGAAAGAAATGGCAAACCACTCCAATATCTTCACTAAGAAAACCCAAAAATGTATTCATAATGAGTTAGACACAACTGAAATGACTCAAAAAAATAAATTTAAAAATTAGGGGATAAAACAAAATCTCTTAATTTGCATAATTTAAATAAATGAGTTCTAATCATCGTCTTAGATGAGGCAATAATTAAAATTATACAAACAGGGAAAACACACTTTGCTCAGAGCTATCATAGACAATGGAAAAAATCTAATATTAAACATATTTGCATAAAATTGCATAGCAGGTAATTTAATTAAAAAGCTAATTTTTAAAAGTTAAGGATAATAACACCATTATTTAAGACATTTTAATATTCTCTCAGAATTTGATTAATCTAATGAAAATATATAAGAAAAATACTGAGGTAAAGCAATTAGAAAATTAGACTTGACTGACTTATGACAAATTCTGAATATCTTAAAAGAATATTCATATTCTTCAATATCACTTGTTATTTTAGAAGAATTGATAATGCAAATATCAATATTAAATAAATATTAAAAAGCAAAATAACAAATGCATTCTTTATAAAACAGAGGACCTGAAAAGGACTAGATTTGTGATATCATTGATTTAGGGAAGACCCAGGTAAAGAACATCTCCCCCACTAAGGCAAATTGGCTTCTTCTTTAAAGTTTTAGTATTAGAAAATTGCCTAAAGCATTAAGAAGTTAAGCATTTTGTCCATAGTAACACAACCAATTCTTATCAGAAAAAAATCTTGAACTCAGGTCTTTCTGAATCTGATGCCAAGTGTCTACATACTATTGCATGCCGATACCCTTGCAAAATATATGCAATAAAAATAGTAAGAGATGTAATATGTGCAAAAGGCACATATTTAAAAGGTACAAAGTATTTAATGAGTAAATGAAAAGAGAAAGGATGAACAAAGTGACTATATAGAAAAAATGATCTAAAAACAAGACTGAAAGCAGAGAAAAACAGAAAAAACTTATGAATAAAAAGATTAGAATTTTTATTAGCAATAACTAATAGCACTGATTATTAATCTGAATAAGAAAAAGGAA
Source organism: Antechinus flavipes (assembly GCF_016432865.1). NCBI lineage: Eukaryota > Metazoa > Chordata > Mammalia > Dasyuromorphia > Dasyuridae > Antechinus > Antechinus flavipes. The sequence continues at coordinate 370,687,484 of NC_067400.1, read as the reverse complement.
GATGAAAATCAAATTGTCAAAAAATTTTAAATTGAGCAAGATGAATTCATTAAAGAAAAACCTATCAGAATTATCAGAAATTATTATAGAATTATATAATAAAATAGGTCAAAAGAAATTGATATCTAAAATTATAATGTTGAAGCAAGAAAATAGGAGATAAATATATAATTCAATTTCAGGGGAAACTTTTTCAGGCAGAAGGAAAATTTTTTTCTCTCATTTCATCATAGGATCTAAGTATATAAATAGCTTTCAGAAGAACTGCAAACTACCAACAAGTATGTAAAATATTTTAAAAATCACTAATAATAAAAGATAGAAATTAACATACTTTTGAGGTTTCATCTCATGTCTAGTCAATTGTCAGAGATGGAGAAAAATGGAAATGTGCAATACTGAAGGGTTTGCAGGAAGAAAGGCATAGGAAAACTGTTTGAAGAGCTTCAAATTGATCCAACCAACCTGAAAAATAACTTATTTTGCATGAAAAGTCACTAGGTTCCACTCAAAAGTCAGAAAAGGTCAAAAACATAAAGAAAGGCTCCAACAGATCCCAAAATATCATTGTGGTTGAAAAGAACAGGAAGCAACGAATGTGCCAATCATTGTGGTAAATTACTGTAATAGAATCTTATTACACCATAAAAATTGTATGAGAAATTGAGTAAAACACTAGAACCCTCTCATGAACTGACATAAAATGAAGTAAACAGAGTCGTGAACAATACATACAATGATCCTAATAATGTAAACAAAAAGAATGATGGAAGGAACATAAATGTCAAATAATTGCAATGACCACTATTGTCTCTGAAGAAGAGTTATGGAAATATTGGCTTATTTCTGATAGAAAGAAGGTGATTGAAATGTATATACTATTTGATAGTACCATGTTAGTTGGTTTGGCGAAGGTATTTTGTTGTTGTTGTTATGAGAATGGCTTCCTTTTGAGTTGGGGCTTTATCCAGAATTGATTGCAATATGAAAATAAGACATTAATAACACTTAATAAAATATATTTATTGAGCATCTAATATGTTTACAAACATTGCTATTGAGAATATCCACATTCTCTTTGGAAGCCTAAACCAAGGTCATTCATCCTCATGACATTTAGAAAAAGAGTACCAAGTAGAGGATTCACACAGAATAATTCTTCTCCATAGAAAAAAGACAATCATCAGTGGATTTGTGAGATACTTCTATGAACACTTTCTTAAGAAGGGAATAAGTATAAGAGAATTGTGCTGGGAAGACAGGATAGAGAAACTGAAGAAAGATAAGCTGGGAGAACAATTGGTTCCTTTCAATCTAACAAACATTTAATAAGAATTTACTGTTTTGGCTGCTGTGCCATGTGCTGATGAAAGAAAAGATAAAAAAAGAAATATTCCCTGTCCTCAAAGAGATTATTTTCTGTTAGGGATGAAAGAGAATGTAAAAGGATGAGTAAATACAAAATGCGATAAAAAGAAGAACATACTAACTATGAGAGTCAAGAAAGACTCCCTGTAAGACTGGACCTTAAAACTAAGAATGAAGAGGTGGTTAGGAGAAAATAGATTCTAGGCAGTGGACACAGACTGTATAAAAGTAAGAAGACAGGAAGTAAACTTGATATTCTCAGAAAAGAAATAGGTTGATTTAGCTGGAGTGTGGAAGACAGAAGATAGGATTATGTGAAATTCTCTTCCTCAAGAATGGTATTTCTCTGCTAAGATGTCTCCTATGGGATCATCAATTCAAGGAACACTCAGAAAACTTATATTAGGAAAGTAAATGCAACCAAAGTCAGAGGAGTAGGAGGAAAAGGAAGAAAAAAGGAGGAAGAATTGTTGTAGTAGTAGTAATCATCACTCAGATGTCTTTTGCCACTTTTTTTCCTCCTTCACTGTTGTTTCACATGATGAAATGGCCTTACTCCTTACTATGTACCAGTACCTACTATTTTTTTCCAAGAGATCTCATTCCATATCACCTCTTATAACAGACTGCCTTCTCTGTTTTACCCACTCTTTGACTTTTTAAAATCTCTCCCTCCTTGTTGGTCATTTCCTACTTCCTAAAGACTTGTTAATGTCTCCCCAATTCTCAAAAATCCTACACTTGATCCTTCCACCTTTTCTAATTAATCCTCCAAGAACTCTTTTGCCCTTTTAAGCTAAACTCCTCAAAAAAAGTCATTTTTATATAGGTTGTCTGCTTTCTTTTTTTTCGCTCCTCTTAATTCTATAAAATCTGGCTTTTGACTTTAACAATCTACCAAAACTGCTCACACCAAAGTTATCACTACCAATTTAATTGCCAAATCCAACAACTTTTTCTCAATTCTTTCTCCTTGACCTCTTTTCATCCTTTGACATGATCGATCATGCTTTCCTCCTTGATAGTCCCTTGTTTTTCCCCTACCTACCTGACTGCTCCTTTTCTGTCTTTTTTATTGGATCTACCTCCATATCATACCCTCTAAGCATAACTGTCCTAAGGGTTCTGTACTTCTTCCTCCATACTGTTTCACTTGGTGATTTTATAATTATATAATTATATAATTATAATTATAGATGTAATTACCATCTCTATGCTGAAGATTCTCAAATCTACTTTTCCTGCCTCCATCTTTCTGCTGATCCTTACACATCAGACAAACCCAAATGGATGTCCAATCTTAAACTCAGTATTCACCTTCTTACCTTCCATATCATTATAGAGAGCTACATCATCCTGCAAATTCCTCAAACTTATAATGTAAGAGTCATTCTGGATTCCTCACTATCCCTTATTCCCTATGGCCAATCTATTTCTGAGGCTGGCTGATAACACTTTATTTAAAATCTCTCATATTTAGGCCCTTTTATCTCTTCTAACACTATCATCACTCTAGAGCAGGCCCTCATCACTTCAATCCTAATGTGTGATGGGGGTGCCTGCCTCAAGTCTCTCTCCATTCCAATCTACATTAAACCACAAAAGATATTTTCCTAAAACAGAGCTCATATTACATATCTCCCCACATACCTTTCTCTAATAATCTCCAGTGGTTTCCTATTGCCTTCAGGGAAAAAATACAAAATTCTCAGTTTGATATCCAAAGCTCTTTTAACCTAGCCCCCTCACATATTTCTAATTCTCTACTAATCTTTCTAATCCACATCAATCCCTTAATACATATGTATTTTTCTATCCATTGTAATACTGGCTATTACACAAACAGGAGTCAGGTCTGGTGAATTCTCTAGCTGTCCCTCATACCTGGAATCCCTCCTTTATTCCAACTACTCACTACTTTGGCTTCTTCTAAATCTCAGCTAAAATCCTACCTTGTACAAGAAGCCTTAACTAACCCCATAATTCCAGTGTTTTCACTTTTTTATTTTGTATTACTCCTGTCTATAGCTTACTTTGTATACATTTGTTAGATAAGAAGTTCCTTGAGGACAGAGATTATTTTTGCCTTTTTTTGAATCCCAAGTGCTCAGCATTTTGTTTGTTGTGTTTTGTAGTAATAGTGGTAACAGCAGTAATTGCAGTAATAATTGTAATTGCAGTAGGAATAGTAGTTGTTATAGTAGGAGATGCCATTGGTAGTAGCAGTAGTAGAAGTATTAAGTTAGCATTTACATGACACATTAAGGTCTGCAAAGTGCTTTACAAACATTAGCTAATGTGATTCTCACAACAACCTTGGGAGGCAGGTGCTATCATTTGTAATGACTGCATATTTAAAATCAGCCGGAGTCAGGAATTCAGGTTAAGGGGAAAATCTTCAATATTTATTGAAGTGAAGAGGTGAATAAAGATTGCGATAGCAAATGTGGGCAGTTGCAACAGGAAGCCAACTAGCAGAGAGAGAGACGCGAGCTGAGCCAACCGTGGCAATGGCAATCCCAAAAAGTCTCTCCTTCCCTTCCTTTTCCACTCCCCTGCCTCCATCCACCAAAATCGTCATTTCCTATACAACACATCAGGACTTGCACAAAGAGTGGGTGGGGGCCATTCTTTCTCCAAGCTTATTTATTAATAGAGTATGGTCCAATTACTATTTAGCCTCATGTGCTTGGGACCTCAGTGCATCAACTCAAGACTCAGCCCATTACAATTATTGATTTCATTTTACAGTTGAGGAAACTGAGGCAAACAAAGTACCCAGGATCACATTTGTTGTTGCTATTGCTCAATCCTTTCAAGTTTTCCCTGATTCTTTGTGGTTTTCTTGGCAAAGATACTGGAGTAGTTCCACATTTCCTTCTTCAAACTCATTTTACAGATGAGGGAACTGAGGCAAACAGGGTTAAGTGACTTGTCCAGGGTCATACAGCTAGTGAGCAATAGGGCCAAGTTTGACTATCCCTTGAGTTTCCTGTTTGCATTTATAGGGACTTGTGAACTGAGGGACACCACAAAAAGGTATCCCAAAATATCTACCACTCCTAATTTGCAATGACTTTTTTTCGCCAGTCTCCCTTCCTGATTTTCTGGGGATCTTCATTGCTATTATCATTTCTTTTGATTAGAAAACAAAGACAACCACATCTTCTGAAAACTATTATTAAAGTTTACCTCAGGGAAAAGAGCAAACCCTTTTGGTTTATTTGTTTTGCTTTGGGTGTGTGGAGAGCTGAGGAAGAGGTTTGGTGGGGGAAGAAGAAAAATTTCTTTAAGCTACAAAAGCATAGATTAATATAAATATATAAAGTTGTCACCTATAAAGTATGGAAAGACACAGAGAATCTAAGCTAATAAAACATATAAGTTCCTAAAAGATAGGAGAGACAGGAAGAGCATGATACTGATTGATATACTTAGCCAGATATCCAGTATATATTCTGAAGCTCTAAGCCAGGAATGCTTAGATCTAATGATGGGACACTGAAGCAGAAGGGCAAACAGGCAAATATTGGGGTGTCATAGAGAAATAAGCAACACAACACAAAACAAAAAAAAACCTCCCATCTTAAATGTGCTTATAACTGGCCCTGAGTTCAACAATAATTCTACTTTTCCATTATATATAACTCAAAATCATAGAATTTTAGAGCTTGAAACAATCTTAGAGATCATCTGTCTTCAACCTGGAGATGACAAAAATGAGGCTCAGAAACATTTAAGGGATAGGACTAAATTCAGTTCACCTAATTGAATGTACTACATTTTAAAACTACCCCATACTGTTTCTCACACTAGGAAGCACATTTATTACGTATGAATTCTGCAAAATATTAGCTGTATCCCATACTTAATTTCCCAGTCTTTTCATTCAAGTAGTCTTTTAGAAATCTCTCATCCTTGTCCAGTAGTAGTTGATTTTATGATCAGACTTGGAGGAAGGCATAGAAACAGGCTCATCAAATTTTCAGATAACACAAAATAAGGATATCTAAGCAATAATACAGATGGAAGAGTCAGACTCCCAAAACTGCCCAGAACAAGGGACTAAAAATAGAAAGATGAAATATTACAATTTCAGTGTTACACTCTACACTTTCTTAGGTTAAAATACTTCACTGCACAAATACAGAATAGAGAAAATATGGTTTGATAGCAGTTTATCTGAATATTTTAAGAGTTTTAGTTGGCCTCTAGCTTAATATGAGTCAAAATGAATGTGACATAGTTGCCAAAAAAGCTAATACAATCTTTTAATATACATTATATGTTGTCAGAGTCTATCCAGAATATTTTGTTCAATTATGGGCATCCCATTTCAGAAGAAACACTGAAAAACTGTTTTATATCTAAAAAGAACAATGGTCAATATGGTGGGGGAACTCAAAACCAGTCAGATGAGGAAAGGTTAAGGTAATTGATTTTATTTTGTCTGGAAAAAAGAAAGTTTTGGATGGCACTGATGGGCAGAGAAGTGGGAGGATGCCATGATAATATTCTTCAGACATCATGTGCTTAATCTACTTGGCTTAAGAAAGAAGAGGTAGGACCAAGTGGTGAAAATTAGAACCCAATTTTGGTCCAATGTATGGAAGACCACCCTATTAGACCTGTCCTAAAATGAACTGGGTTGTCTCATATGCAATATCAGTTCCCTGTCACTGTGAGGATGGAAATAATGAATTTCTTATGTGCCTCGTATATGCTAGTCTCTGTGCAAAGTACTTTTACAAATATTTCATTCCATTGTCACAGCACTAGAGGGAGGAATTATTATTATCCCTGTGTTATAGTAGAGGAAACTGAGGAAAACAGACTAAGTGACTTGCTTAGGAACACACAGCAAATGTTTAAGGCTAAATGAGAACTCAAATTTTCCTGACTCCAAGTCCACTGCTCTTATGCCTGGGCTGTCTAACCATCTCTTTATGTTCAAGAAGAATTGAATAGCTTTTTGTCACAGTTTTGGTTGAAAAGTTTACTACATGGCCTGGGAAGTCCATTTTAGATATGAGAGTCTATAATTTCAATATATATATGGCTCTTAGTTGTATTGATCAAAGATTTCACTTTTCTTCATTTTCTTATTAGTTCTGATATTCTAATAATTCATTCTAATGAGAACAGGGAGCCAGGGGATGCAGTGGATAGAGGATCAGACCAGGAGTGAAAAAAGATCTAAGTTCAAATACAGCTTCAGACACTTATTAGTTTATGGAACCTTGGGAAAACTATTTAACTCTGTTTGTCTCAGTTCCTTATTTGTAAAAGGAGCTGAAGAAGGAAATGGCAAACCATTCCAGTATATTTTCCAGGAATACCCCAAATGGGGTCATAAAGTCAGACATGCTGTCAAACCATATTTCCTCTACTCTCTATTGTGCAGTGAAGTATTTGAACCTAAGAAAGTATAGGATGATAATATTTGTACCTGTAGTATTTCATCCTTCTACCTTTGTAGTTCTCAGTTTCCTTATCTTTAAAATGGGGCAATTGCCATTAATGGTCTCTGAGATTCCTTCCATCTTTAAGTCTTTGCTCTTCTTTTCCTATGATCTAAGTAAACTCAATATATTATCTTGGAATTCTATTTCACATAATTATACCCAAAAAAGGGTCAGCGCAGGCTTAAATTTCTACTGGTTATCCTCAACTCATTCACATTGTTATAAATATTTTCATTGGAACATTCAGGATAAAATTATTTTCTTCACCTTTTCCTTTAGCACTTGTTTTGATTTTTCTGGTTATACATGTTTTTATGAATCATACTGAAAGAGAAAAATCAGCAAAAGGCAAACTATGGGAGAGGAATAACAAACAAAAAAAGAAGTAAATATATTTTTTCTTCATTTCAAAGTAGTTTTCTTTAAGTAATATCATCCCATACCCCCATCAAAGTCCAGTTTTCAAAAATCTATGTAATAATTTAAAGTGATGCAAGCATCATGTTCCTGAAAATTCTATCGATTGATATAAAACTGAAACCTCTTTATGTCTGTGGATTATAGTCCTAAAAGGAAGGGATATAAGAGGCCACTGAGTGCAACTGCTCCTTTTTACAGATAAGGAAAATCAGATCCAGAGAAGTCATTTTTGCCCAAAGTGACCCAGATAATAAAAATCAAAGATAGAATTTGAACCTCTGTTTTCTGACTGCAGAAATTATAGACCACAGAAACTATAGATAAATTATCATTTGATGGACAAGTTTCCAATGATGAGACTCTCCAATCTTACCCAGGCTAGCTTTAGCTTTTGGGTGGTTTTGTATTAGAAGCCTTCTGATCTGGTAGACTTTTGTTTGGACTTCATTATACTGACCACCCAAGATCATATACACAGCACCATGAGGCATTGGAAAATCATTGGGAGAGGCATAAAGTCATATACCTCAAAAATTTTTGTTAAGTTCTTAATGTCTGAATTACACCTAGAAAATTATTGATGAGGAAGTTTATGTGGCTATCCATTTCCTTTCCTTTTATTTTATTTTAATTGTATTGTATATATTTTATTTTAACTGTATTTATGGTTCAGTTCCACAAGGAACTACGCCATCAGTGAGAGAAATCCTTTTATCAATAAAAATCAGCAGCTGTTCTACAACTTAAACTTTTAAGAGTGTATGGGATACTGAAGTAAGTTGCCTAAGGTCACATGGTCAGAGAGAGGTCTTTCTCACAGGTAAGCTACTTTCATCTACTATTTCTCTGCTGTATCATGTCATTAAAAAAAAAAAAAAACACAAAGCAAGTATATTAGCAAAGCAAATGTAATTATCTGTTATACCTTTTTTTTAAAATTTGTATTCCCTTTCATCCTTAATAATTATAAAATAAAATATTAAATATGTAATTGGATTATATTTCAAAAAGCAGAAATATGATTAAATTGAGAGATAATTCCAAAATACCAAATGAATGTGCGTTGTCAATATCTTCCAATACTTGTCTAAATAACAATGTGAAAGGCCTAGTGCACTGAGACCTAATCTATATTTTCTTACAATTATTTTACCTAATAGGTAGCTAAGTTGGATACTGATAATATGATATTCTATGATAGAACATGTGTTATCATTTTTGATTTTTCCTCAAATTAAACAATGTCCAAAAGTATTCATAAAGTATTATCTATATAAATTTGAAAAATTAAAATGATTATTCTATGTACACCATGTACCTGTTTTGTAAATATAGTCTATAAAACAATTCATCTGTAGGCTTTCCCTCAGGAATAGTCATACAAACAAATATAATAATGATTTCAGTGAGTCATATTTCAGAGCTGAAAAGGAATTTGTTAGCTATTGAGTCCAAAATATAACATATTCAAAAAAAATCATAAAATCTTTCCTTGAATTATCTCTGGTAAGAACACTCAAGCCATGTGACAACAAAAAAGAGGATTAAATATAATCTTCATTAGGCATGGATTCAACAATTCAACATTTTCTTTTAGTGTTTTTCAGCTTATAAGTATCTTTGCTTAAATGCATCAATAATTGAACATACCACTTTAAATATCAGCAAATCAAGTCAGAGTAGAAACTGCCACTTCTTTATTCCTGTAAGCTTTCTTCACCCTAGAATCTTATACTTTTTTTTTTATCTTCCATTTCATACTATGGACTCATATTGAAATGGAATGAAGTCCACCAAAATCCACTGATTATTTTCAGACAAATTATGGTCTCCCCTTCTTATTTGTGTTCAGTTTTTTTTTTAATCTATACATAAGGCTTACATTTATCTCTATTAAAATTCATCTCAATAACTATAGTAACATTAGATTTCAGATTTTTATGAAAATTCTAATCTACTCATAATCTAAACTTGGCCCATGTTGTCTTGTTTTAATACTGAGCTTGCCTCTAACACTATGGCAATATACACGTCAACTTCAACACGTTATTTTTCCACTTAAAACATTTTCTTTAAAAAAAGTATCATGATCCAAATATATTTTTCAATTAGTTTATACTTTATCATCCTTTGTATCTCTGCTCTAAGTATATGAAAAAATTAATCAAATTAGAGAATATACAGAAATAACATTTATGTTGTACTTTAAGATTTAGAAAAGGCTTTTTTTAATGTTTAGAAAGTCAACCTTGTAATACAGTTGCATTGTGTCGATAATTTTTCCTTTGTCCCCTTAATCCCTCTCAATTCATCTGCTTACTGTATATTCTACTCATGATCATTTTCACTGAAAAGTTTGCATATAAACTGGAAACCTACACATTTCTTCTTTCTTTATCTTAAAAATATATAGGACCAAGTACAGGAAAGAAAATCATTTTTTGATGTTTTTTAACAAATGATTTTCCCCCATTTGAAAAGCAAAAAAAAATTCTTAATGATTTTCAAGGCCTCTTATTTTGGCCTTGATAGTATATTATGTACTTTATGCCATTCATTCAATGTTAATCAGAAGTAACTTTGCTTGCAATAGGATTTTTCCCTCCAGTGCTATTATCCAGAAGGAATAGTACATATTTTCAATGAAACAATTAAACATGCTTTGACTGAAGTTTTGTATAAGAATGTGTATGCGTGTATATAGTTACATAGATACAGATATGCATTTATTTTAAAGGCTAATTAGATCATATCTATCATAAAACATTATTGCATTCCAATTTCTATTGATGATTCTTACAATATGAAATTTTTATAGATGCAGATATTACAGGATATACTATTCCACACAAAAGAAAAAGTGAAATTATAATCACAGGTCAAAGTACTTTCTACAAAAATATATAATTCCAACTATCATAATCTGCTATTTTTCTTTAAATACTAATATCTTTCAAAGCAAAACAAGTCAAAAACTTTCTTACCTTCTCACCAGTATCTCCTTGTTATTGAAACTGTCATCAGCTTGTAACAGTTAATAACTCAACAAAAACGGAAAGAGTAAAGTCACATGTTGAAAGAGGGGGCCTATGTCAAAGCTTCTTAATTTTAGGGCAGTAGCAAAAAGGAAAAAAAAAAAAAAAAACAACCAGCGTATAAATGAAACCACTTCCTGACAAGATACAGTTCACACGTCACTTCAAACCCTGATTCTTAAGAAATTACCTTGTATAGTCAACATTATCGATTATTGTTGAGATGTAATTATTCATTTTGAAACACTACCCATCAACATAGATTTTTTTTTGCCTCTCTGATTTAAGAAGGTAAATGTGTGGTTAGGGAGCAAGTGGGGGTAGAGCAAGCAGGCTCTTAACTAAACACTTAAGAAACTTCCCTTTTTTCTGCATTCTAGCAAGTGCTAAAGAAAAAAAGATAATTATTTTGCACAGTATTGTCGATGAAGACATTTAGAAGCAGTATCAGCAGAATCATTCTGAAAATCAGTGGGTTATCAAGATACAGATAAAGATTAGAGTTTTCTGACTGATATTTGGGTTCTGGGAGAGGGGGGGAACATATGAAATAACTTGTTCTATTTGAGGACAAAATTGCACACAGGAAGGAGTTTGGATATTGTTCTTCCATAGGAATAATGACTTTTTTTTGGTCTGGAAATTTACAAATATGGTTAGTGAAGCTATTGAGTAATGTATTAACATGAGGAAAAGCAAGGCAGCTGGCACAAAGATGGTAGAGGATAAAGTGAAATGTATCTAGAGCACTCATACATGAAGCATTCACCAATTTTGGTAAGATAAATGTCACTCTAATCCAAAGTTGATCATTCATTCATAACTTGAGAGTGATATTGAGCGAAGCCCAAAACTTTCTTAGATTATTCATTTCACTTTTGTGAAGCTCTAGGTATTAGGAGGATTTTTTAAAATAGCTTTTTATTTACAAGTTATATGCATGGGTAATCTTTCAGCACTGACAATTGCAAAACCTTTTATTCCAACTTTTCACCTTCTTCCCCCCATCCCCTTCCCCAGATGGCAGGTTGACCAATACATGTTAAGTATGTTAAAGTATAAATTAAATACAATATATGTATACATGTCTATATATTTATTTTGCTGTACAAAAAGTTTCAGACTTTGAAATAGTATATAATTAGCCTGTGAAGGAAATCAAAAATGCAGGTGGACAAAAATAGAGGGATTGGGAATTCTATATAGTGGTACCTAGTCATCTCCCAGAGTTCTTTCCCTAAGTGTAGCTGGTTAAGTTAATTACTGCTCTATTGGAACTGATTTGGTTCATCTCATTGCTGAGGATGGCCAGTTCCATCAGAATTGATCATCATATAGTATTGTGGTTTAAGTATATAATGATCTCCTGGTCCTGCTCATTTCACTCAGTATCAGTTTGTGTAAGTCTCTCCAGGCCTTTCTGAAATCATCCTGCTGGTCATTTCTTACAGACCAATAATATTCCATAACATTCATATACCACAATTTATTCAGCCATTCTCCAATTGATGGGCATCCACTCAGTTTCTAGGTTCTAGCCACTACAAACAGGGCTGCCACAAACATTCTTGCACATACAGGTCACTTTCCTTCCTTTAAGATCTCTTTGGGGTATAAGCCCAGTAGAAACACTGCTGGATCAAAGGGTATGCATAGTTTGATAACTTTTTTGAGCATAGTTCCAAATTGCTCTCCAGAATGGCTGGATGTATTCACAATTCCACCAATAATGTATCAGTGTCCCAGTTTTCCCACATCTCCTCCAGCATTCCACAATTTCTTTCCCTGTCATTCTAGTCAGTCTGACAGGTGTGTAGTGATATCTCATAGTTGTCTTAATTTGCATTTCTCTGATTAATAATGACTTGGAGCATCTTTTCATATGGCTAGAAATAGTTTCAATTTCTTCATCTGAGAATTGTCTGTTCATATCCTTTGACCATTTATCAATTATAGAATGGCTTGATTTCTTATAAATTAGCGTCAATTCTCTATATATTTTGGAAATGAGGCCTTTTTCAGAACCTTTGACTATAAAAATGTTTTCCCAGTTTATTGTTTCCCTTCTAATCTTGTCTACATTAGTTTTGTTTGTACAAAAACTTTTCAATTTGATATAATCAAAATTTTCTATTTTGTAGTCAATAGTGATTTCTAGTTCTTCTTTGGTCATAAATTTCTTCCTCTTCCATAGGTCTGAGAGGTATATTAGGAGGATTTTTAAAAATTAACTTAAATTTTTGTATTTGCAATTTCCATCCATTGTTCTTTTCCCTGGCCTCTACAGCCAAATAGAGCAAGACTGGTATATCTTACACATGATAGCCTTTCAAGTGCTTAAAGTCAGCTAGATATCTAAACAAATATGACTTAATATGTATAAACTATTTTAATGTACTTTCCCTTTGGTTGTATTATATGATATGACTGAAATATCTACCAAAACTCATGTATATCTAAGTCCTTCAGAACTTCCCCTAAGTCCATCAGAATTTATAAGGTGGCTGAAGGAAGTACAGATGTAGGTGTAGGATGTGGCACATAGTTCTCCTTCAACTTCTTCCATGGTATATCCGGGACTATTCTGATCCCCAGGGTAGCATTGAAATAGTTCAGGATATTCAACAGAAATCTCCCTAATTAGTGCTTTTCAGAATATGTGTTCTCTGATTACTTTCAAGCTTCAGGCAGGGATTCTTAACCTAAGGGTCTTGAGGTCTATAAATTGATTACTAAGGGTCCAGAAGCATTACTAAGGGTCCCCAGGGAAGGGAGGGGGGAAGTTGCCTTTTTCAATATAAATTTTTTTTCTTATAATCTTCTATATTTTATTCTATGCATTTAAAGATCAATTTTTTTGAGAGGGTTCAATAGAAGTCCATGACACAAAACAGATTAAGATCCCCTGATCTAAGGTATATAAATTAGGGCATCCTTATAATACAAAGACAAAACCCCCTACATAAGGAAGTCATACTCAAATGCATACACACATTCAAGAAGACATCTTTTATGGGCAAGATCATGGAATGAATATTTAAGAGAACAATGATTATATATATATATATATATATATATATATATATGAAGGGTCTTCAAAGGAAAACAAGGCATATCTTTGGGCTAACATTTGTAATTTTATTTTTGTGATGAATTAACTTTTACTTATGTGATTTAATAACAGTAAGATACTGCATAATTTGTAAGATATTAGCTCTTACCAAAGTATTGCTCTTTTCATTTATTCTGATGGCCTTTTTCTATACTGGCAAGTGGGAGCAGATGATATCTCAATGGGCCATGGAGAATTTTTGAGCCTACTAAAATAATCTATACAACAAAAAACATCTGAAAATCAGAGAAACACTGTAGTAGCCATAAAGCTAGCTTAGAAATTAAAGAAACCATATACAAGTCCTGACTAATACTTATTAGGAATGTGACCACGTCAAGTAACTTTAGTTTCCTCAACTGTTAAATTCTATTAATAATATCTAAAAGACTTATTTTACTGGGTTATTGCAAATCTCAAATGAAGTTTTATATATATATATATATATATATATATACACTTTCAGAAGAGTTTAAAGCACATAGAATATCAGTCTTCGTGTTTTGTTCTCATTTTATTATATTGATTTCATTATTTTATTACATAAAATGTTACATTTTGGTTTTTTATAATACTACAAATTTGTGATTTCATTGGCTTGAGGAAATATGCTCTAGTAATGAAGATTTAGAAATGTTCTTCAATTTACAGGCTTAAAAATGTTGAGGGGGCAATAAGAGGCAGTGTCTTCCCCAGAATTATAGTCTTTATCTGTTAGATGTTGATGCTAGATAATGATGATAATTAAAGTAGCATTTTTATAGCATTTTAAGGTAGTTATATATTATTTCTTTTGATCTTTACAACAATCTAGTGAGATTGGTACTATTTTCTACTCTATTTTATGTAAGAGGAAACTGAGGTTAAAATCATTTAAATAACTTACCTAGTAGTATATTAGTAAATGTCTGAGGTCAGATTCTAACCCAGATCTCCCTAAATACAAGTGTAACACTCTGCCCTATACCACCCAGCTGTCAATCTGCTTTTGATAGCAATTATTTTCATCAACTAATTTATAAGCAAGAAGTATTTATTGAGTAAGAAATGGTGATATAAAAAAAAAAGCTAAAGAAAATAGAATAAGTATTAAACCCACTATGTGCTAGGGTGCTATGTGCTTACTCTATGCTAAACAATTTACAAATATTTTTTCATTTCACAAAAACTGTATAAGTGCTACCTTTTTTCCTATTTTACAGTTGAAGAAACTGAGGCAGACAGCAGTTAAGTGACTTGCTTAGAGTCACACAACTAATAAGCATCTGAGGCCACATTTGAATTCAGCTCTTCTTGACTCCAGACCCATAACTCATTTCACTGTGCCACCTGACCACACACACACACACACACACACACACACACACACACATACACACACACATTAGACCCTGGTCTCAAGGAATTTCTATTCTCATGGTGGAGACAGTGTCTACATACACAGACCTAATAGAAGAGGTAGCCTTTGGTAGGAAGACAACCTCAACATTATTATAGGACCAAGAGGATGACAATTAATATTTCTCATAGCCATTAAACAAAATCACTGGGAGAGAACTCGATACTCCCTTTTAATGGCATTTCTAGGTTCTGGTCCATCTATGGATTGAGTTCATTGGGGAATAAAGTGAATAAAGATGCCTTTACAACCTTTAAATTATGGGAAGTGATTCTTGCAGCTAAAACCAGTCTGGGGTTCAACCAATAACTTCTGACTTCTGATCCCATCAGCCCAAGCAGAAGGCCTCCAGCAAGTCTTTGGATCTCTATCTACTCATGATTCCAGAGTGAGCTTTAACCTGTACTTCTACCTCAGTAGTAGTAGTCCTAATGCTGCTCTTGTTACTTTCTACCTTTTTCTTAGCCAAAGCAGTGGTACCAATGAGGAAAATTTTAAAAAGTGATGAATATGAATTGTAGAGCACTCAATATAGTTCTTGGAACTAAAGAACACTTAACTACTTTTAGTCATGGTAATGGTTGGTGATGATGACAGTAATGGCAATGGCTGAGTAGAATTATATGGCTTCAAGTGAACAAATCCAGTTTCTATAGTCCAAACAATATCACATTGTTCCAAAGCCAAGAATTAGTTAATGCCAGCCCTACAGTAAATGCCATAGGAGTGGTGAATTCATTCACTTCCTCCAAGCTTTCTATAAAGTATATTACATGTGTACCATCAGTGACCACTTACTTTGTAAAAAGACTGTTTTGCATACTGCTCAAATCATGTGTGATATCTGGAGCACTGAATTTGCATTCTCAAATTGAGCTAAAATTGAAAATGTACACAGCTGACACTGCAATGTATACCTAACTCTTCCTTCCCTAATTTCTCTTCATTGCTACTTTGCTCAATGATTTGTGTTTGCATGACTATTGAATTTAGATAAATGAAAAAATGTGAATTATTTCATGGCTTTTGCTAATGCTTACTGGCACAAAATCACCCTGGAATAAAAAGGAAGGATAGTAACAAGGGAAGGCTTTAGATCACTGGTGAAGGGTAGAGAATCATCTGAATGAAGAACTAGCAAGTCCTGAAATTGAAATCAAAGATTTAACTGGGGCTCTTCTTTGTTGTTATTTATTGGATTTCCAAATTGTTTTCCACCTGTCCTGAAGACTTAAAACAAGTTTTGTAATTCAGCTTTGATATAGTTACTGAAAAAAACAAGGAAAATCAAACAAAATTTAAAGAATAATAAGTAATAACAACAAAATTCATAGACATAAGCCCCAACTAAAAGTTATTGTTTTAAAATGAATTTAGAGTTTAATTTACAATATATTTTTCCTTTGGACAAAAATATGGGACCATCAACAATAGGACAATCTCTTCTTTTCCAAATTCTCAAGAAGCATCCCATCATTTTGGGACTTGAGAAATGTGAATAAAGGAATGATTAAAGAGCAGAGATATCCGGAAGGTGATACATCCAATTTCATAATTAAGGCGGGGGGGCGGGGGAGAGGAGAGCTCAGTCTTATTGTAGTGATCTAAAAGAATCTCTTGATGCCTATGGTTAAGCCAGAATTGTTTTTCTTTTTTTCCATCATAGTAAGTTAAAAAACCATCAAGAATGGAAAAGCAATAGACCCCCAAATAGACTATCTTGCCTGGAATTCTCACTTTGTTAACAGACCACTTCAAACAATAGGGTTTTTTGTCTGTTTTTGGTTTTTGAAAAACACTGTGCTGAATTACACAAACATTCCTGTCAAGGAATTCCTTTCCTCCCCTCCATAATGTTTCATTCTATCCTCATTAAAACATAAGCACTTCAAAGGTACGAACTTTTGATTCCTATCTTTGGCACATGAATAGAACCAGGAAGATTCAATATTCTTGAGTTCAAAACTGACCTCAGGTGGGGTAGAGCCAAGATGGCAGAGAGGACACATGCTTCATTCTAAGCTCCCCTTCTACCCTCACTACTGACTACCAAATTCAGCCTCAGTAATAGTGATTGACTGATGAAATCCAGGAATATTGGGAGTACAACAAATTATAAGCAGAAGATAATCTGGAAGATGGCCAGAAAAGATTTGTCCTGATTGGGAGGCGGGGAGGAGGCCTGCACAGGCAGGGTGGCAGAACACAGAGGCTAGCACACTGAGTGGACAGGGGCGGGGGCAGTCTCCGCGGGTGGAGATTTTGCAGGGAGGACTCTACCACAGGTTAGCTGCTCTGCTTTGGTTGCAAAGCACTAGATCAGTAGAGAAGTTACACAAATGCCAAAGGTAGAGTGTTCCCCAAAACACCAAAGTTTCACAGGACTTGGCCACATCCATCCAACACTGGGAGTGACAGCATGACTACAGCGCAGCTGCACATTTGCATTCTGCAGCATGGGGCTCTGACCAGGGCAGCCACATGTCTGGGAGGGGTAGGGGACTCTATCCGGGGCAGTGGAACTTCTGCAGCAGGGCTCTTCAGAGGGTACTTCTGCAGCTCAGCGGCTCTTAGCAGCCCTTTGCAGGACAGCTACTGTCCATGTATCTATCCCTGTTCTGCAGAGGAAGCTGGTAACTTCTTTGCGCTGAAGGCAGACCCTAAGGGCTTTTAAAAAATGAGTAAAAAAACGAAGCAAACTCTAACTATTGATAACTTCTATATAGAAAGAAAGCAGGTTTTCAACCCCTAGAAGAGTAATAGCAGACACTCTCCAGACAAAACCCCAAAGGGAGATGTAATTTGGTCCCCATCACATAAGGCTCTTCTAGAAGAAAGTATAAAAGATTTTAAAAGAGAGCTAGAAGAAAAATGGGAAAATGAAAGAAGCTATGTAAGAGAGTATGGAAAAGTCATATAATTCATTAAAAGAAAAATTTGATAAAGTGGAAAAAGAAAACAACTTCCTGAAATGTGAATTGGAAAAGATAAAGAACTCCCAGGGAAACAGGATTTGTGAATTGGAAAAAGAAAATAACAGTTAAAAAAAAAAATTAGTGAAATGGAAAAAAAATTCCATAGAGCAAAACAACTCATTTAAAAACTCAATTGGACATATAAAAAAAGAAGTAAAAAAAGCTAATGAAGAAAATAACTCATTAAAAATCAGAACTGAACAAATAGAAATTAATGATTTGTTGAGACATCAAGAATCAGTCAGGTAAAACAAAAAAAAATGTAAAAATAGAAAAAAAAATTAAATATCTACTTGGAAAAACAACAGACCTAGAAAATAAATCTAGGAGAGATAATCTGAGGATTATTGGACTTCCTGGAAATTATGATGAAAAAAAGAGTCTAGACACTATTTTACAGGAAATCATCAAAGAGAACTGCCCAGTTGTAATAGAATCTGAAGGTAAAATAGGTATTGAAAGAATTCACCAAACACCTTCTGAAAGAGACCCTAAAATAAAAACTCCAAGGAATATTGTGGCTAAATTTCAGAACTATCAGAATAAGGAAAAAATATTACAAGCAGCCAGAAAAATAAAATTCAAATACCAAAGAGCCACAATAAGGATCACTCAGAATCTAGCTGCTTTCACAATAAAAGATCAAAGGGTCTGGAATCTGATATCTCAAAAGACAAAAGAACTTGGAATGTAGCCAAGAAAAAAACTACCTAAATAAGCTGAGCATTTTCTTCCAGGAAAGAAGATGGACATTTCATGAAACAGATGACTTCCATTTGTTTCTAAGGAAAAAACCAGAACTAAATAAAAAAAAAAATTGACCTCCAACTATAAGACTCAAGAGAAGCAGAAAAAGGTGAACAGAACTCTTGAGAACTGTATTTCTATTATGGACATACATAAAGAGTGCATGTATAATTTGATTTTACTGATATAATGTAAAAAAAGGAAAATAGAAGTAGAAAGGGAATAGTATCAGAAAAAGGGAAACCAGGAGATAAAAAGAGGGAAATTATATCCCATGAAAAGGTAAAGGAAACCTATCATATCTGAGGGAACTTAGTGAGGAGGAGGAACATTGTGGGAATATTACTCTCATCAGATTTAGCTCAAAGAGAAAATAATAGACATATTTGGTTTACAGAGAAACTTCTCTCACCACATTAAAAAGTAGGAGAGGAAAGGGAAAAGGAAAAGAGTAATAAGGGAAAGGTATAAGAAAGGGAAAGAGACTCAAAGGAGGTGGGAGGTATTCTAAAGAGGGAGAGCTGCATGAGGCAAGTGGTGCCCATAAGTTTAATATTAGGGAGAGGGTAAGGGGGGGAAAAAAAAGAACAGCATAATCTGGGGATATTAGCATGGCAGGAAATACAGAATTAGTAATTTAAACCATAAATGTGAATGGAAAGAACTTTCCCATAAAGCGGAAGCAGATAACAGACTAGATCAAAAGCCAGAATCCTATAATATGTTGTTCATAGAAAACACATTTAAAGCAGGGTAAGACATAGAGAGCAAAGGTAAATGGCTAGAGCAGAATCTATTATGCTTCAGATGAAGTCACAAAAGGAGGGGTAGCCATCCTTATCTCATATCAAGCAAAAGCAAAAATTGATCTAATTAAAAGAGATAAGGAAGGAAACTATATCTTGCTAAAGGGTAGCACAGACAATGAAGCAATATGAATACTATACATATATGCATGGTATAGCATCTAAATTCCTAAAGGAGAAGTAAAGAGAGTTGCAAGAAGAAATAGACAGCAAAACTATAATAGTGGGAGATCTCAACCTTGCACTCTCAGAATTAGATAAATTAAACCACAAAACAAATAAGAAAGAAGTTTAAAGAATATTAATAGAATATTAGAAAAGTTAGGAGTTATAGACCTTTGGAGAAAACAGAATGGAGACAGAAAGGAGTGCACTTTCTTGTTAGCAGTTCTTGGAATCTATACAAAAATTGACTATATATTAGGACATGAAGACCTCAAAATTAAATGCAGAAAGGCAGAAATAGTAAATGCATTCTTTCAGATCACGATGCAATAAAAATTACATTAAATAAAAAGCTAAGGGTAAATAGACCAAAAAGTAATTTGAAACTAAATAATCTCATCCTAAAGAATGAATGGGTAAAACAGCAAATCATAGACACAATTAATAATTTCACTCAAGAGAATAACAACAATGAGACAACATACCAAAATTTGTGGAATATAGCCAAAGTGATAATAAGGGGAAATTTTATATCTTTAGAAGTTTACTTGAATAAAATAGAGAAAGAGAAAACCAATGAATTGGGCTTGCAACTTAAAAAGCTAAAAAAAGAGCAAATTAAAAACCCCCAATCAAATGTTAAACTTGAAATTCTAAAATTAAAAGGAGAAATTGATAAAATTGAAAGTAAAAAAAAAACTATTGAATTAATAAATAAAACTAAGAGTTGGTTTTATGAAAAAAAAAACAACAAAATAGATAAATCTTTGCTAAATTTGATTTAAAAAAGCAAAGAGGAAAATCAAATTGTTAGTCTTAAAAATGAAAAGAGAGAAGTTTCCACTAATGAAAAAATTAGAGCAATAATTAGGAGTTACTTTGCCCAACTCTATGCCAATAAATTTGATAACCTAAATGAAATGGATGAATATCTACAAAAATATAGGTTGCCCAGATTAACAGAGGAGTAAGTAAATTGCTTAAATAGTCCTATTTTAGAAAAAGAAATAGAATCAGTTCCCTAAGAAAAAATCCCCAGGACCAGATGTATTTACATGTGAATTCTACCAAACATTTAAAGACCAATTAACCCCAATACTATATAAATTATTTGGAAAAATAGGGAATGAAGGACTCCTAGCAAATTCCTTTTATAACACACATGGTACTGATACCTAAACCAGTTAGGTTGAAAACAGAGAAAGAAAATTACAGACCAATCTCCCTAATGAATATTGATGCAAAAATCTTAAATAAAACATTAGCAAAAAGATTACAGAAAATCCTCCCCAGGATAATACATTATGACCAAGTAGGATTTATATAAGGAATGCAGGACTGGTTCAATATTAGGAAAACTATTAGCATAATTGAGGATATCAATAACCAAATTAACAAAAACCATGAGATATATCTCAATAGATGCAGAAAAAGCATTTGATTAAATCCAATACCCATTCCTACTAAAAACACTTGAGAGTATAGGAATAAATGGACTTTTCCTTAAAATAGTCAGTAGCATCTATTTAAAACCATCAGTAAGCATCATATGTCATGGGGATAAACTGGAACCATTACCAATAAGATCAGAAGCGAAACAAGGTTGCCCACTATCACCATTAGTATTCAATATTGTATTAGAAATGCTAGCTTCTGCAGTAAGAGTTGAGGAAGAGATTAAAGGAATTAGAATAGGTAATGAGGAAACCAAATTATCACTCTTTGCAGATGATACGATGGTATACTTAGAGAACCCCACAGATTCTACTAAAAAGCTATTAGAAATAATCCACACATTTAGCAAAGTTGCAGAATACAAAATAAACCCACATAAATCATCAGCATTCTTAAATATCACTAACAAAATCCAATAGTTAGAGATACAAAGAGAAATTCCATTTAAAGTAACTGTTGATAGTATAAAGTATTTGGGAATCTATCTGCCAAGGGAAAGTCAGGAACTATATGAGCAAAACTCCGAAACACTTTCCCACAATCAAGGTCAGATCTAACTAATTGGAAAAATATTAAGTGCTCTTGAATAGGTCAAGCAAATATAATAAAGATGACAATACTACCTAAACTAATCTATTTATTTAGTGCTATTCTAATCAGAGTCCCAAAAAACTATTTTAATGACCTAGAAAAAAATAACAACAAATTCATCTGGAAGAACAAAAGGTCAAGACTTTTAAGGGAACTAATGAAAAAAATCAAATGAAGGTGGCCTAGCTGTACCAAATCTAAAACTATATTATAAAGCAGCAGTTACCAAAACCATTTGGTATTGGTTAAGAAATAGACCAGTTGATCAGTGGAATAGGTTAGGTTTACAGGACAGAATAGTCAATAACTTTAATAATCTAGTGTTTGACCAACCCAAAGACCCCAGCTTTGGGGATAAGAATTCACAAAAACTGTTGGAAAAATTGGAAATTAGTATGGTAGAAACTAGGCACTGACCTACACTTAACACTGTACACCAAGATAAGGTCAAAATGGGTTCATGATCTAGGCATAAAGAATGAGATTATAAATAAATTAGAAGAACATAGGATAATTTACCTCTCAGACCTGTGGGGAAGAAGGAATTTGTGACCAAAGAACTAGAGATCATTATTGATCACAAAATAGAAAGTTTTGATTACATCAACTTAAAAAAGCTTTTGTACAAACAAAACTAATGCAGACAAGATTAGAAGGGAAACAATAAACTGGGAAAATATTTTTACAGTCAAAGGTTCTGATAAAGGCCTCATTTCCAAAATATATAGAGAATTGACTCTAATTTATAAGAAATCAAAACATTCTCCAATTGATAAGTGGTCAAAGGTTATGAACAGACAATTTTCAGATGAAGAAATTGAAACTATTTCTAGCCATATGAAAAGATGCTCCAAGTCATTATTAATGAGAGAAATGCAAATTAAGACAACTCTGAGATACCACTACACATCTCTCAGATTGGCTAGGAGGACAGGAAAAGATAATGCGGAATGTTGGAGGGGATGTGGGAAAACAGGGACACTGATACATTGTTGGTGGAATTGTGAACATATCCAGCCATTCTGGAGAGCAATTTGGAACTGTGCTCAAAAAGTTAGCAAACTGTGCATAGCCTTTGATCCAGCAGTGTTTCTACTGGGCTTATATCCAAAGAGATTTTAAAGAAGGGAAAGTGACCTGTATGTGCAAAAATGTTTGTGGCAGCCCTCTTTGTAGTGGCTAGAAACTGGACATTGAAGTGATGCTCACCAATTGGAGAATGGTTGGGTAAATTGTGGTATATGAACATTATGGAATATTATTGTTCTGTAAGAAATGACCAGCAGTAAGATTTATGAAATGCCTGGAGAGACTTACATGAAATGATGCTGAGTGAAATGAGCTGGGCCAGGAGATCATTATATACTTCAACAACAATATTATATGATGATCAATTCTGATGGACATGGCTCTCTTCAACAATGAGATGAACCAAATCAGTTCCATTTATTCAATAATGAATTAGAACCAGCTACGCCCCGCACAAGAACTCTGAGAAATGAGTGTGAATCACTTCATGGCATTTCCAATCCCTCTGTTTTTATCTGCCTGCATTTTTTATTTCCTTCTCAGGTTAATTTTACATTATTTCAAAATCAGATTGTTCTTGTGCAGCAAAATAACTGTTTGAACATGTGTACATATATTGTATTTAACATGTTCTTTAACATATTTAACATGTATTGGTCTGCCTGCCATCTGGAGGAAGGGGTGGGAGGAAGGAGGGGAAAAGCTGAAACAGAAAGTTTTGCAAGGGTCAATGCTGAAAAATTACCCATGCATATATCTTGTAAATAAAAAGGTATAATAAAAAAAAGAAATTAAAAAAAAAACTGACTTCAGACATGTCCTTGATGTGCTGTCCTGGGAAAGTAATTTAATCCTGTTTGATTTACTTTCCTCATCTGAAAATAAGCTAGAGAGGGAAATAGTAAACCATTTTAGTATCTTTACCAAGAAAACCTCAAATGAATCATGAACAGTCAAATAAGACTGAAAACTGTGAACTAACTCCCAACATGTGCTATGCCTGGCATGTACTAGGTGCTTATTAAATTAAAATGAAATGAATTGCTCTAAACATATATAAATATATACATTTTCACTTGTGAAGAAGTAGGATGAAACTTTAAAATTGTTCAATTTTATGTCGTTACTTATAAAACACCTTACGTTAAAAAGGAATTTCCATATATGATATGAATTGGAACCTATGATTTCTTTGCTGTAGGCAGTTACTAGTGAGGAAACACTCTTCAATCCAAGTAAACCAGCATTTCTTTTGCAATTTAAGTCTTTAGATTTAATTGCCTGGACCACTGAGATATTAAGTGTTGTGTCCAGAGTCACTTCCTGACTTCCAGGCTAGCTTTTTGGACGATACCATCTCTACTATATACTATTAGAAAAAAATATGTTGTCACTCTTATAGCAGGAAAGAGAAAGGCAAGGAATGGCAGTGTTAGAGAAATGAGTCAGTGGTCTGGGGAAAACTAATGTTTACTAAATGACTAAAAACATAGAGAAGAAAATGGGAGGGAAAGAAAATTCATATTATTGAATTTTCAAGTTTTGAAACTACTAGAGATTACTAAACTACTAAAATGTAAAGAATAATTGAAATCAGTCAACAAATAGTTATATTAATCACTTGCTCTATATTATGTTAAGCATCAGGGATACAAAGAAGGGTAAAATTGAAATTTATATTGTGTAAAGACTAATAGTACCATGATATTTTAAAGAAGAAAAAGGAGAGAATAAGTTCCAGGAAAGTCAAAGCAATCTCTTGACTGCCATCTTCACCAAAAGTCTGGAGAATAACAAGACTTCAAGTGTTCCCCCAACTAACAGATCTGCTTTTAACCCAGACATAAGTTAACTATTCAGGATAGAAATAAAGGTGGAAAAGAGGTCTGACTTTTTCATCATGATCACTACCACCAAAAGTGACCAACTATGGTACCAAGTATCAGAGAATTTCAGGAGCTTTGGGAATGGCAGTGCCCCATTCCATTGATGTGGGAACCCAATCATGAATTCTACCTCCAGTCCAGCCTTCACAACCATGATGTGGAATAGCAATTTAAGATGGGGACCAGATGTTCATCCCAGCTATCAACTCGTCCCAATAGGGCATACAAGCCAGCCTAGTGGAAAAGAGTACCCTGAAGGAGAACTATGAAATTCTTCAAGTATCAGGAAAGTAAAACTTTGACTTTGCTATCTCCCCTCAAACACTGAAAGAACAAGCCGAGGTTACTGAGCTCAAGAACTTTTGGAATAGCAAAGCTTATGGTCCAGTGTCTTTAACCATCATCCTGGGAAGCAATCACAGTGGAGATTATGCCCAGGAACTGTCCTGCAGGTAGTACAGCCATATTTGTATTAATGCAAAAAAAAAAAAAGTTCTTGACACAACATCTTTGCCACTATCAATTCATTGAACATCAGAAGTGGAAATCACTTTATCAGTGGAAATAACATTACAGAAGAGTTGTTACCACATATTTTGTCGTACCGTAAGGAACTTTTTCTGACTTGAAACTAAAACCACTATGTATATTATCTTTCCCACTGGAATAAGAACTCCTTTAGAATAAGAAATATGCTATTTTCCTATTTGTATGTCAGCTCTTTGATCACTGCTTTGCACACAGTCAGACCTTTATTAATGTTTCAGTCATTCATTGTCTGTAGTTTCCATTTAGCCATAGCTGCCCAGAGTAACATAATTGAAACTTAGATTTATCTAAGTACTTTATTGAACTTACATGGCTATAGACTATGGCGAATGAGCTTTCTGCCTGAAAAAGACCACATACATCAGTCTGAATAGCCTGAGTCTTTTCTACAGTTATTACTTCCTCGATGTAAACATTTAATAAATGCTTGCTGAATGACTGTTGATAGTCATTGCTGCCAGTTCTAATTCAACTAGAGGAAGTTTGTATATCCTTCATATATCTTTAAGATAACATGTTTAAAAACAATACTAGTAATTATTCTAAATACCACTGAATGATCTATATCATTTTCTCAAGAGATTGAAAACTTATTTTCCAATACTTTCTTTAAAAAGAATTAAAAGCTAACCAAGTTAATGTAAATGCTTTTGAATCGGGTAAAGAGGAAATATTTCCTCATATTTTCTGTAGTAGAAAGCTCCACACCTAAAAGGGAGCAACAAGCATAGGCAGTTCTTTTAGGACCTCCCAAAGAACAGGTGAAGGGAAAAACCTGAAATCATAAGATCAGGAAATTTAAAAAAATTCTTTGTTTGAATACGAAGAAATAGTAAAAACAATGTAGCATTATAATAATATAATAAATAACATAATAATAATAATAAATAACTAAAGTTTGCAAAGTACTTTACAAACATCCCATTTGATTCTCATAACAACTCTGGGAGCTTGATGCTATTACTGTCCTCATTTAACCTATTAGGTAAATAAACTATTCAGAGATTAAAACATTTACACAAAGTTAATAAGTTTGAGGCAGGATTTGAACTTGCATTTCCCTGATTCCAGATCAAAAACTCTATCTACTGTGACCTTTATATGCCTGTTAGAGTTGTATTAGTCTAAAAGATTAGGTGACAGGTCTTAAAAAAAAAGTTTTACTTATATTCTGGGGTTTTTCTTTTTGATTATTGCTGTTAGTCACCAGTGACTATTTCCCTGTAACCCAGAACTCTCCCTTGTGCAGTGAAAGAAAAAGAAATTACCCATTGACCAGGAGTGGAAAACATTCCTCATTTTGCACCTATGGTCCACCACTTCTCTACTCAAAAATAGGACATATACTTCCCCATCAGTTCACAATCCTTTTTTTTCTACCTTAGTGGAGCTGGAAAAGAATCTCACTACTCACTCAAATTCTGGGGTTCAATAGGATCTGAGATGTCAAATGAAATGTTATGATAACCTAAAAATCAGTTTCAATACACTTCAATAAGTATCTACTAAACGGTTTCACTATACAAGGTCACAAGGTCTTTGAAACACAGACATGAAAACCCACACACACTGCCCTCTAGAATTCTATTTTCTTCTAGAGGGAGATAAAATATACATAAATAAATAAAATTCAAAGTAATTTGAAGAAGGGCAGATCTGAGAAGACTTCATAGAAGTAAAAGAATATCAACAAATAATATATATATTTAATAATATTAATTATGTTAATTATCTATAATATTTATACATTGTTTTAAGGCCTACAAAGTACTTTTATACATATTTTCTCACTTGTTTTTCACCACAACTCTGTAAGGCAGGTGCTACTATTATCTCCATTTTACAGGTATAAGGAAACTCATATCAGGAAAGTTTAAGTGACTTTCCCAATATCACGCAGCTAATTAAATGTCTGGAGCAGAATTAAAAGCCACTTCTTTTTTACTCTAAATGCAGTCTTCATTAGACTGCCTTATTGCCCATAAACTGAGACTTGAAATAAGATAAGGAATCTAAAAGGTGGAGATGTGGAAGAAATACATTTCAAGTATGAGGACAATTTGTGTTAAAGCATTGAGAAAAGCAAGGAAATTCCAAGTTCAGGGAATCGTAGTAGTCCATTTTGTTAGGTCCTAATATAAGCTTTCTTATGAACACAGCATCTCTCTTCCTAAACCTCTCTTTAGAAGGATGGAGGCAACAGTAAAATCTCCCCTAAATAGGGACTTTTTAAATGGATCTGCCAGATTATGCAGCTGAAGCTGTTCTTAAAAATTCATAGCTCATAGATAATAGCCAGGTGGCCCAAAGAGTCAGCCAGAATAACCCATCTTGATTCCAGAAAACAGATGATGGAAGGTATTATACACAGCCTGAGAAAAAGTACATGGATTTAATATGCTGAACGAAAAATACATTTTTGTGCATGGCCAATGTGGGAAGCTGTCTTATATGATTTTGCATATTGTTACATAGTATTTTTTTTCCTTTATTTTCTTTTCGATGAGGATATAAGGATAGTGAAAGGGAGAAAAGGGAGATCATGCCTTTTCCCAGTTTTTGTTTGCTAGTGACTCCCAGGAGATATGGTTTCTTTGGGAGGAATTTGAGTGTTTGCAGTTCCCTTGGGAAGACTGAGTTATTTAAATTTACCCATTTAATGCTATAATTTCTTTAAAAAATATGCTCTGTTAATCTGATCATCAAAACTATATTTCAACATCTTAATAACTGTGTTTTATTATCTTTGAATTTCTTACAGTCACTGTATTTAATAATATGAAGGTATTTTCCATCAGATTAATGCAAAGCTGGGATAGAGTTTAGAATATTAATAAAGAAAAGAGACATGAGGCTTAATCTGAGGTAATACTGGGTAATTAGTTAAAACTGAAAAAATTATGAAAATTTTGCATTTAAGAGATTATTTTATATTTTAAAAACTTAAAGTCTACTAAATTTGAGCCAGAGGAAAGGGACAAATATTTGTCACAATGAGGATAATTTCATCATCCTTTAAGAAAGGAGAAATTCTGCATCTTCTTCCTAATTTTAGTGATGGGATTAAATCTAGAGATATGCAGATAAAAATTGAACAATTGACTGCTAGTTAGGATGGGGAAAACATACAACAGAGTTTTCAATTGAATTTGCATTTCCAACATTTACTTTTCTAAACCATCTACAAAACAAGATTAATACCTGGAGTTGTAGCATTCTAATATGTAATGCTCATACTGAAAATTTAACCATCTGCTTTTATGAGCCTCTTCTCCACAGCAACTTCCCTGATTAAGTCTCCAATCTCAAGAAGGTCCATACTTTTTACTACACAAAGCATGAGTATCATCTCCACATCTCTAGAGAATAATTAAATGTCTATATTTCTGTTTTCAGTTAAGCATCGAAAAACATCTAACATTAGGTTAGAGAGCCAGCTTGAAAGCCTTGAAGACCAGATTCAAGTGTTGTCTCTGATACTGATCAATTATGTGACTTTGGTTAAGTCATTCAGTCTCTCAATGCTCTGGGAAATTCCCTGAGCCTTTAAGTTGGGAAGAAAATGCTGATCTTTATCAAAAGATGTATTTCCATTATCCAGAAAATCCCTCTACCAATGAGTTCACAAGTTCAAGTGCTATACCTGCACCAGAATTAGTAAATTTAGAAAGACATGTTATTTGAATGTCAGTGGCAACAAAATATTAAGTTCAAGAATAATTCCCAATAAAATAGGCCTCCTCTGTAGATGTGTTTACAGAGCTTGAGTCAAAAATACATTCCACATGAGACAACAGGGACCAAAATATGTACATGTTTGAAATAAAGTAAAAACATGTTTTCATGGGAAATATAGTAGTCATATATAGTCTCTGATTAAGAAGGATGATATCTAAATTTTCAGAAATGACAATAGTACAGTATAATTGGCCACATTAATAATCAAATTAACAAAAACAATATGATCATCTCAATAGATGCAGAAAAAGCATTTGATAAAATCCAACATCCATTCCTATTAAAAAACTCTTGAGAGTATAGGAATAAATGGACTTTTCCTTAAAATAATCAGTAGCATCTATTTAAAACCAGCAGTAAGCATCATATGTAATGGGGACAAACTACAACCATTCCCAATAAGATCAGGGGTGAAACAAGGTTACCCACTATCTCTGTTACTATTTAATATTGTATTAGAAATGCTAGCTTTGGCAATAAGAGTTGAGAAAGAGATTAAAGGAATAAGAATAGGCAATGAGGAAACCAAATTATCACTCTTTGCCAATGATGTGATGGTATACTTAGAGAACCCCAGAGACTCTACTAAAAAGTTATTAGAAACAATCCACACCTTCAGCAAAGTTGCAGGATACAAAATAAACCCACATAAGTCATCAGCATTCTTATATATCACTAACAAAACCCAACAGTTAGAGTTACAAAAAGAAATTCCATTTAAAGTAACTACTGATTGTATAAAATATTTAGGAATCTATCTGCCAAGGGAAAATCAGAAACTTTATGAGCAAAATTACAAAACACTTTCCACACAAATTAAGTCTGATCTAACCAACTGGAAAAATATTAAATGCTCTTGGATTGGGCGAGCAAATATAATAAAGATGGCAATACTACCTAAATTAATCTATTTATTTAGCGCTATACCAATCAGACTCCCAAAAAACTATTTTGATGAACTAGAAAAAATAACAATAAAGTTCTGGAAAAACAAAAGGTCAAGAATTTCAAGGGAATTAATGAAAAAAAAAACAAACAAATGAAAGTGGCCTGGCTGTACCAGATCTAAAATTATATTATAAAGCAGCAGTTACTAAAACCATCTGGTATTGGCTAAGAAATAGACTAGTTGATCAATGGAATAGGTAAGGTTCAAAGGACAAAACAGCCAATAACTTTAATAATCTAGTGATTGACAAACCCAAAGACCCCAGTTTCTGGGATAAGAATGCATTATTTGACAAAAATTGCTGGGAAAATTGGAAATTAGTATGGCAGAAATTAGGCATTGACCCACACTTAACACTGTACACCAAGATAAGGTCCAAATGGGTTCATGATCTAGGCATAAAGAATGAGATTATAAATAAATTAGAAGAGCATAGGATAGTTTACCTCTCAGACCTGTGGAAGAGGGAGGAATTTATGACCAAATAAGAACTAAAGATCACTATTGACCACAAAATAGAAAATTTTGATTATATCAAATTGAAAAGTTTTTGTACAAACAAAATAAATGCAGACAAGATTAGAAGGGAAACAATAAACTGGGAAAACATGTTTACAATCAAAGGTTCTACACCTGTCAGATTGGCTAAGATGACAGGAAAAAATAATGATGAATGTTGGAGGGGATGCAGGAAAACTGGGACACTAACGCATTGTTGGTGGAGTTGTGAACGAATCCAACCATTCTGGAGAGCAATCTGGAATTATGCCCAAAAAATTATCAAATTGTGCATACCCTTTGATCCAGCAGTGTTTCTATTGGGCTTATATCCCAAAAAAATACTAAAGAAGGGAAAGGGACCTGTATGTGCCAAAATGTTTGTAGCAGCCCTATTTGTAGTGGCTAGAAACTGGAAAATGAATGGATGCCCATCAATTGGAGAATGGCTGGGTAAATTGTGGTATATGAATGTTATGGAATATTATTGTTCTGTAAGAAATGACCAGCAGGATGAATACAGAGAGCACTGGCGAGACTTACATGAACTGATGCTAAGTGAAATGAGCAGAACCAGGAGGTCATTATACACTTCGACAACGATATTGTATGAGGACATATTTTGATGGAAGTGGATTTCTTTGACAAAGAGACCTAACTGAGTTTCAATTGATAAATGATGGATAAAAGCAGCTACACCCAAAGAAAGAACACTGGGAAACGAATGTGAACTATCTGCATTTTTGTTTTTCTTCCCGGGATATTTATACCTTCTGAATCCAATTCTCCCTATGCAACAAGAGAACTGTTTGGTTCTGCAAACATATATTGTATCTAGGATATACTGCAACATATCCAACATATAAAGGACTGCTTGCCATCTAGGGGAGGGGGTGGAGGGAGGGAGGGGAAAAAATTGGAACAGAACGAGTGCAAAGGATAATGTTGTAAAAAAAAAAATTACCCTGGCATGGATTCTGTCAATATAAAGTAATTATTAAATAAAAATTAAAAAAAAATCAAAGGTTCTGATAAAGGCCTCATTTCCAAAATATATAGAGAATTGACTCTAATTTATAAGAAATCAAACCATTCTCCAATTGATAAATGGTCAAAGGATATGAACAGACAATTCTCAGATGAAGAAATTGAAACTATTTATAGACATATGAAAATATGCTCCAAATCATTATTAATAAAAGAAATGCAAATTAAGACAACTCTGAGATACCACTACACACCTGTCAGATTGGCTAGAGTGACAGGGAAAAATAATGTGGAATGTTGGAGGGGATGTGGGAAAACAGGGACACTGATACATTGTTGGTGGAGTTGTGAACACATCCAGCCATTCTGGAAAGCAATTTGGAACTATGCTCAAAAAGCTATCAAACTGTGCATACCCTTTGATCCAGCAGTGTTTCTACTGAGCTTATACCCCAAAGAGATACTAAAGAAGGGAAAGGGACCCGTATGTGCCAAAATGTTTGTGGCAGCCCTGTTTGTAGTGGCTAGAAGCTGGAAAATGAATGGATGCCCATCAATTGGAGAATGGTTGAGTAAATTGTGGTATATGAACATTATGGAATATTATTGTTCTGTAAGGAATGACCAGCAGGATGAATACAGAGAGGACTGGCGAGACTTATATGAACTGATGCTGAGTGAAATGAACAGAACCAGGAGATCATTATATACCTCAACAATGATACTGTTTGAGAATGTATTCTGTTGGAAGTGGATCTCTTCGATAAAGAGAGCTAATTCAGTTTCAATTTATCAAAGATGGACAGAAGCAGCTACACCCAGAGAAAGAACACTGGGAAATGAATATAAACTGCTTGAATTTTTGTTTTTCTTCTCGGGTTATTTATACCTTCTGAATTCAATTCTCCCTGTGCAACAAGAGAACTGTTCGGTTCTGCACACATATATTGTATCTAGGATATACTGTAACCCATTCAACATGTAAAGGACTGTTTGCCATCTTGGGGGAGGGGGTGAAGGGAGGGAGGGGAAAAATCGGAACAGAAGTGAATGCAAGGGATAATGCTGTAAAAAAATCACCCTGGCATGGGTTCTATCAATAAAAAGTTATTTAAAAAAAAAAAAAGAAATGTTAATAGTAATCATACAGCTGCAAAGACCAAATGACTATCTGAATTGAGATGAATGCAAAGTATATAATATTTCTTACCTTTTAATCTAGTAACAAAAACTTTAATAACTCATTCCTGACCACCAGTTTGTAGGTTATCAAATCAATGAAAATGAATTAAGCATTTACAATGTGACAGGCTTAGCTAAGCACTAGGAATATGAATTTAAGCAAAAAGAAATATATTTTCTGTTTTTAAGGAGTTCACATTCTTATGAAGGAAGACAACAAATAGAAAGGAGCTGAATATTGAGAGGTACAGAGATAGCTAGAAGGTGTAGTAGATAGAGCATCATCCTGGAGTCAGGAAGACCTGAATTCAAATTCGATCTCAGACACTTAATATATATTAGCTTTGACAAATCACTTAAACCCAATTGTCTCACCAAAAAAAAAAAAAAAAATCAAGAGGTACTCACATTGTAGGGAGGGGAAGAATAATGATGGCAAAGTTGGGAAAAATGAAGGATGGCTGGTCCATTCTTTAAATGGATCTTCAAGGAGGAATTTGCCAATGAGAGAAGAGGATCCCAAGAGAAAAAAAGGCAGCTGAAAAGTAGTGACAAAGTCCAGAGAATAAAGCATGTCTGTTCCATGCCCTTAATTAAATGCAGATTCTAGGAGGAACCACCAATGGTAGAAAAGGCATAGGGGATGATATTTATTTTCATTACCTCCAATGGGCAAGCTGACATTGCTCTCTGGTGTTCTTCTTTCAACTTTGTCTGGAATAAATAATTTAATATTCTATTGCTCTAAGTCTTAGTGACATAAACTACTGAAGATCTAAACCCTAGTTAATTTCAGAAGTTCCCATTTCTCTAATTCCATGGATGCCAAAGGAATATTTGAATGAATATTTAACACTGAAAATATTCTATGAATTATAAATTATATCAGAGTATTTGCTCTCTTGGGGAGGGAGTAAATAAGAGAGGGAGGAAGAACAAAATGTGGAACACAAAATTTTACAAAAACAAATTTTGAAAAACTATCTTTACATGCATTTGGAAAATATTCTGTAGTATGAATATGAGTCCATGAGAATCCAGAGAAGTACAGGATACAGACTGCAGAAGATTATATCATAATTGCTAGTTTTTATGTCTCATGATACTTATTCTCTACTATTCTGTCTTTTCATTTATTTACTCATGCATTCAATTTTTTTCAAATAAATCTTCATTGTTCTCATTTGTATAGCCACCTTTCTCTATTATTATACACACCCATACACTCTTCCTTTCTTCCCATTTCAGATAACTGTTCCTTATAATAAAGAACAAAGAGAAAAGATGGCTGAAAGTTCAAACACATTGAAAAGGGGACTGGATTAAGAGTCAAATAATCTGGGTATAAATCATGGTTCTATCAATTCCAACCTCTGTGATCTTGGGCTTGAAATTTAACCTTTTTGGGTTTCAATTTTCCATTAGTTAGAAAGCTCCTTCACTAATACATCATTTGTAGAGTTATGAACTGAGCCAACCATTCTGGAGAACAATTTGGAACTATGCCCAAAGGGCTAGCAAACTGCATACTCAGATTGTAAAACAGGGAAAAGGACCAACACTCACAAAAATGTCTGTATATTCCTTTTTGTGGTGGCAAGGGACTAGAAACTGAGTGGATGCCCATCAGTTGGGAAATTGCTGAGTAAGATATGGTATATGAATTAATAGAATATTATTGTTCTATAAGAATTGATCAGGCTGACTTCAGAAAAGCCTGGAAACACTTACATGAATCAATGCTGAGTGAAGTGAGTAAAACCAAGAAAACATTATACACAGAAACAACAAGATTATGTGATGATCAAATGTGATAGACTTGGCTCTTTTCAGCAATGAGGTGATTCGGACCAATTCTAATAGACTTGTAATGGAATGTGTCATCCACATCCAGAGGGAATACTATGAAAATTGCATGTGGATCACAGCATAGTAGTTTCATCTTTTTGTTGTTTGCTTGTTTTTCTCATTTTTCCCTTCTGTGGAAATATGCTTAGAAGAATTGTACATACATATTTAACCTATATTGGATTATCTGCTGTTCCTTTGGGAAAGGGAAGAAGAAAAATTTGGAACACAAGGCTTTGCAAGGGCTAATGTCGAAAAGTATCTTTGCGTATATTTTGAAAAATAAAATGTATTAATATATAAACAAAAAGATTGAAAGCTGTCTATTGTTCTTTTTGATTTCCAAGTGTTTAACATAGCACCTAGTGCATTGTAGATGCTTAATAAATATCAACTGATTGTATCTATATTTACATGCCTATATTGTGGAAAGATGTGTTGGACAGAGGTTGAATAAACATATATCTTAATGATATTTTTGTTCTTACGAGGGTCAAGGTTGAGATAATTAATAAATCTATTAATCTTTATTAAGCACTTACTATTTAGAAATGCAAAGACAAAAGTAAAATAGTCTCATTACATTCTAATTAAGCAAAAAAATGTATGTCTACAGGTACATGGAAAACACAAAATAATGTAGCTAATAGCTATATACAAGACAGTTTTAGAAAGGAAGGTTCTAGGAGTCAGGGGTGGGGGGAAAGAGATCAAAAAAGACGTTCATCAGACTCTTTAAATGAGTCTTGAAAATCATGAAAGGATCTTAAAAATGAGGAGGAAAAGAAAAATGAGGATATGGGGATGGCTGGTAGAAAAGTAGAGATGGGAGAGAGATTATATGTGTAAGGAACATCAAAAAGGCTAATATGACTATACCAAAGAGAGAAGGGGATAATGCTGGAAAGGTAGGACAGTGTTAAGTTGAAAAAAATTAAAATGACAAATAGAAATTTGTATTTGATGCTAAAGACAAAAAGAAGTTCATTCAGTAGGAGACTGAGAGGATATCACATGGCAAGAACCATATTTTCAGACTACCACTCTAGGCAAGGTAGAGAATAAGATGAAGACCAGACAGGCTTGGGATAGGGAAACCAATGAGAAGATTTTTGATATAGTTCAGGCAAGTAGTGATTAGATGATGAAAGTCTGAAATAGAGTGGTTCTCTCTACTTTACTTATGAGTAGAGAGAAAGGGACAACTGTGAAAGATGTCATGGAGATAGAAATGGCAACATTTGGTAACTGGAAATATAATGATAATGCAGAGATGATGATGTTATTCTACTAATTCTAACCTAGATGATTGGTAGAATGTTGTTGAACTTCACAAAAATAGGGATGTTCAAAAGATGGTTTGGTTTAGGAGGTAAGGTAATTAATTATCTTAAATGTGTTAAAATTAAGATGCCTACAGACTTTTCATCTGTAAATATTTAGATGCCTATAGACTATTCAATTGGTAATGTGGGAGAGACATTTATATATAGATAAATGCAAAATATATTCAAAGTAGATATAAGATAACCTTTGGGAGGGATGCAAAAGTAACTGGGGGAACCAGGAAAGACCTTGTGAAGAAGGTAACTCTGAGCTGATTTTCAAAAGAAAACAGGAATTCCAAGAGAAAAAGGAGAAAAGGAAGAACATTTCAAGCAAAGAGAATACCCAGTATAAAGGGGTGGAGATAGGAATGAGACTTCTTTAAGCAGAAAAGGTACAGAAAAGGTCCGAGTTATTACATCTATGAGTCATCTGCATTGAGATTAGAACTGAATTTTTGGAAGATTATGAACTTACTGAGAAAGTCCAAAGAGAAAAAGAAAGTCTCCTAGGCAGACCTTGAAGTATACCTAAAGTCTGTAGTAAAACAAAAACTGGTATTAGTCAAGCTAATTTATCTCTTTTTTGTACTTTTTTACCTTCCCTTCTCTCATTCTCCTCCTCCTTTATTTGTCTACTTTTTAAACCCTCCTCAGTATCTCATTATTTAATTCATACTTTTACTTTTTCCTCTTCCTGTTGCGCTGGCTTTTCCAAATTCATTTGGACCTAGAAACAAGTTATAATAGTATTTCTAAAGATCATATCTCTCCTACTTCACCACAATTATTTCTCTGATCAAAAATGCAGATTTTAATTCTCAAATGGTTTGTTTTACTTTGTGTTATTGCTTATAACACTAGTAAATACCAATTGCATGAAATATTCTTTGTAAGAGTTGGCTTTTCTCTTTCTTTTTCAGAGATTTCTCTCTCCTTGATGTGCAAGAGCATTTAAGTCCTTCATCCATTACTGAGAGAATAAAACCCCAAATCTGAGCCTGTAGAACCTCTTGTCACACAAGTGTTTGAAAAAGTGATACTTAAAGAAAATAGAAAATGACACTTTCCCCTTCAATCTTTTGAAGACAGAATGATTTCCCCCTTCATTTTACCAAAGAGATTCCTGGCTCATTTTCCTTAGCAAAAACTTTAAAGTGCATTAAAAAAAGGAAGAGAGAAAGAAAGAAAAAAAATAAAAAAACCTCATCAAACATCTTGTCCTCTGAGACAATGTCATCTGAGTTCAAAGGATGTACACAGCCCTGCCAAACTGATGTCTTGTTTCAATGATAAGGCCTTAGTTTCCTCTTTTCACTGAGTGTTTGATACCGAGAAATCAAATTTGTTTTTATGTACACTCTGACTATAGTGAAGCAAGGAAATTAGAAGAAATTATCTTTATTTGCAGGCATACAGAAAAAAAATCCCAATTAAAAAAAATCCTATAATGAATCTTTAACTCAGTCACAGTTTTCTCTTCAGTCTCCAAAAATCTCTTAGTTCTTAGATCTAGAAACAAAAGATTTTTTTTCCTTCATACATCCTTTATAATGCCAGTGTTTCCAGTTTATAATAGCTGACAGATAGAGCACTTTTCAGGCTTACAAAGTACTACACACACACACACACACACACACACACACACACACACACACATATACAAAAAACATATACATATACATTTATATGTGTGTGTGTGTGTTTGTGTATAATCTCATTGATATTCATGATAACTATGTGAGGTACATTACTACAGGTCCACTAGTTCCTACCTGCATTCTTTGTTGTGATTGTTCAATCCTTTCAATTCTGTCCAACTCTTTGTGACCTCTTTTGGGGTTTTTTTAGCAAAGATACTGGAGTATTTCGCCATTTCCTCATTTTATAGATGAATAAATTGGGACACAGAGGGTCACATAGCTAGGTGTCTGAGACCAGATTTGAACTCAGCAATAAGAGTGTTCCTGACTCCAGGCCCGAGACTCTCTCTACTGTAACAAGCATTCTACAGTTAAGAAAACTGTAACTTTTGGAAGCTAAATGACCTGTTCAATGTCACCCACCTATTAAAAGTCAAGGACAAAGACTATTTCTTCCTAATGCAAAGGAGAGTACTTTTCCCTGTATCACATTACATTTATTAGAAATAGTTTTAATGTTTTGTTTCCAATGTCATCTGTCCAGCTTCTGTAGGTAGTATCTTTTTAGATTTTAACTCAACTAAGGGGTTAACACTGAGCCTCAGAAGCCTAAGTAAGGCTGGGTGTGTGCAAAGTAGAAAGAAAAAGAGTGGTAGAAAGCTGAAGAAAGTAGTTGTGGTTGTATTGCTGACCAGCCCCTGATTGACTACCCCAGCAAGGGTGTGCTATGACCTATCATTCTGCCCTCAGATAGGTTAACCACATACCTCTGGGGTTAAGCTGTGGCAGCCAGCCCCTATTTTTGGAGAGTGCTTTAGAGATCTATAAACATTTTTTGGAGTTGTGGCTGCTCATTTTAATTTCCTCACTAGTTTTTAATAAAAATTTTACTTTTAACATTGTGAACTATGTACCTGCAAATCTATATAGAATTGGTCTCAATGCAATAATGGTTTGCAATACTTAAGTTATCCCTGAGTTTTGGAATGGGGGATTTAGCCGAAGAAATGAGAAAATATCTTAGTCCTTATACTTCCACCCTCTCACAAAGACTTCTCACAAAGAGTACCTAGGCTTTATGCATAATGAAAGTCTATGATTGTTCTATCAAAAAATTTTTTTATTAATTTTCCCATAAAATATTATTAGGCAGCTAGGTGGCACAGTGGATAGAGTGCCAGATATGAAATCATAAAGACTTGAGTTCAAATCCAATCTCAAGGGGCAAGTCACTTAACTCTATCTCAGTTTCCTCCTCTGTAAAGTGAGCTGGAAGAGAAAATGGTAAACCACTCCAGTATCTTTGCCAAAAAAACCCCAAATGGTCACAAAAACTTAGGCATTAGTGAAATTACTGAACAACAATAAAAAAGATAATAAAAATGCTTACTTCACACATATTTCATGTTTTCTCTTTGTAATCCATCTTCCACCAGCCATGAATTTCCCTCAGTCGAAATCTTCATTGGTTCCCCATTTCCTTTAAGATAAAATACACACCCTTCAGTTTCTCATTTAAAGCCCACTCCAACCAAGTTTTCCAATGTCATTTCATATTCTTACCTTTTATACACATTATAAAGTGGGCAACTAATTGTTCCCAATTTCAGCTTTTTACCTCTTTTCTCCAGGCCTTCATACAATCTCTCTACTATGGCTACAAAAGGCAACCTTCTTGCTGCTGACTCTCATTGCTTGCTTCTTTCAGAGTTTAACTCAGGCAGAATCTTTTCTGTTCAAATCTGCCCAGTTGTTAGTACTCTTACATTGATTTATCTAGTTACAAAAGGTATGTCCCCACATAACACATAAATATAAGTACAATGTCTACCATTTGGCCCAGTTATTCCTTTTGAGACTGTCCTCAATTAATGGATAAACATTTGAGTGCCTGTTACTGTTTAAGCACTGAGATTTTTTTTAAGTGTGACAGTCCTAACCTTAAGGGGTTAACATTTATTGGGTTAGGGGTAGGACAGATAAAACATGTTCACAGATAAGTAAATGTATCCTAACTATATCCACATACACATTATGCCTACATGTACACACACATTTAGGTATATATAGATTTTATATATATATACATATATAAATGTAATCTATATATACATATAGAGAGGGGGGAGGGAAGGAGGCAGAGGGAGGAAGAAAGAGGGAGGAAAAGAGAGGGAGGAAGAAAGAAGGAAAGGAAGAAAGAAGAAAGGAGGAAGAGGGAGAGAGAGGAAGGAAATAGGACTAACAATAGGGGAATTCAGAAAAGGCCTCTTGAGAGAGGTGACATTGTATAGAGCCTTGAAAGAAAGTACAGATTCCAAGAGATTGAAATAAGAAAGCAGGGCATTCCAAGTCAACAAATATATATTGTGTCTACTCATGTGCCAGGCACTGGGCTAAAGACTAGAATAATAGTTACCATTTATATAAGGGTTTACCATTTGCAAAGTACTTTATAAATACTATCTTATTTTCATCCTCACAACAACCTGAGGAAATAGATGCTATTAATGATCTCCTTTTTACAGATGAGGAAACAGAAAGGTTAAGTTACTTGCCCAGGGTCACACAACTACTAAATATCTGGGAAAAGATTTAAATTCAGGTCTTCCTAATTTTAGCTCTAATGTTGATTGTGCTGAACCACCTAATTTCTGACAACTGATTGGGTAGTGAAATGTTATTGGAATATGCAGTTTCCTAATCCCTATAAGGAGTGTTATAGTAAAGCAAATAACAGAATGTAAAATTTTGGTGTTCAACAGCTAGAGCTCAGTTGAAATTCATTCCATTACAAATTTGTAATGAATCTCGTCAACATGGAATAGCAGAAAAAGATTGTAGAAGGCAGTTAGTTGGATCAATCCAAAAAGGAATCTGACTAATGAATAGGTAATAAAATGTAGCTTCATATAGCTGCACTCATCTTCACTGGGCAAGGTATAAAAAAGTAAAAAATGAAAATGATAGATGTCTCTGGTTCCTTCAGTAAGAAGTATGTCATAGTAGAGAGAAAGTCTGCTATAAGAATAATTCACAATTCTATTACACTTTAGATTTAGATTTAGATAATTACAATCACAATCACAAATTTAAAAGTTTGCAAAGCAATTTCCTTATTAACCACCCTGCACAGTAAGTAGTGCAAAGTACTATTATCACATTTTACATTTTACATCACAAAACTAGTCTATCTGAGGTAGAATCTGAACTCAGATCTCCTGATTTTATTTCCAACATTCTTTCTCAAGCACCAAACAATCTGACTTACTGATCTTTGTAATGTATTAATAATTACACACTATGGCAAGAACCTGGATTGAATCAGCCTAGAGAAAATTTCAGTCCAATCACAGAAAAATTAAACATTTAGGTATATGAAAACTAATCATCACTTCAAGCTTCAAGTCAAGGACCTTTCAGAAATGGGGTCCAGAGTTCCCAATCCTTTTTCTTCAGGCATAGGTGAAAAGATTGAGAAATAGAAATAGTTTTGTCAAAGTGTATTAGTGAAGTTACCACATTTCACTAATTAGAGATACATCAAAGAAAAGAGGTTTCTTCTTTCCATAAAAATATGGACTTTCTATTTACACCAAACTAACGGAAACAATATTGCAAACATTTTTTAAACTCAAGTTTTTTAGTCTCTTATCAGATTTACTTCTGTTTCGCTGAATAAGAGATGGAGTTAGAAAGCACCCAATCTAGAAAAAAAAAAGAACACAACTTCAAAATTCCTCTCTGCCTCTTTCCTTGGGGGCCAAGGGTGCTATAGATTGGATTTTGAAATACAATAGAGCCACCAAGTATTCCAACACCTCCTCTTCACTTTGTAAACAACTCTCAACATTATCCCAAATCTGTGTTCCATATTTAATGGAAAGCTCTCTATATAATTTTGAAGCCCAGAAAGGGAAGCTAGGAAGTAAGCATTTCAGTCCAGAAATACTGTGGTCCATCCCATGTACCCTTATACTTCTTCCCCAAAAAAGTTAGAATGATTCTTAGCAAGTAACTTGTTATCAGTCTCTCAAGCATAAGACCACCAAAACGGCCACAAATGTTACTATTAAGTGGTTTAGAGGAAAAGCTGTTGGCAGAGACTTGCCTATAAGCAAAGATTAACATGACCAGTGCTTCTTATTCAACTGGCCACTGGCACTATAAAGATCCGAAGATCCCTCTCAATCACTGCTAAAATAATTACTAACATATGTATAAGTGCTTGCCAGCCCTGAGGACCTGGAAGATCGATTGATAATGATTATTTTAAAATTTCTAACCTGGAATCCTTCAAACACACAGATCATTTCCTCTTTACTTAAATCTGTAAGTTTTGTTTATTTTAATTTTACTTTGTTGTTTGATTTGTTGCCCACGTCACAATGAAATAGGTACTATAAATATTATTATACCCATTTTATAGAAAAGGAAACAAGCTTATTACAGATTAAGCAATTTCCTCAAGTTCAGCAAGCAAATAAATGCCAGATCCTAGGATTCAGGGCCAGGTTTTTTCACTCTAAATCAAGTCTTCTTAAAAATACCTCACAGCTCCTTCTCCAAACTAGGTTAGGCTGAGAATGAGCCTTCTGTATTGATTCTAGACATTCTGTTACTAGTAGAAATGGGGAGAAACCAAAGAACATTTCTCTTGGAATATAAATGGTCCACTATAGGATTTTTTGTTTCTTTAGTTTATGGGCCATTTTCAATCATTATTCTCTATACTTGACTGACATGCTTCAAAACAGCTTTGTTGCTCCCTTCTGCCACTGACAAGAACTTATAGGACCATCATTTTGGAAAAGGCCCAGAACAACTCAGCTTTATTTTCCTCACTTGACAGGGTACTTTCTCAAGATTCCCCTATTATCATTTCTTTACCTCCCTTTTGTATATTGTCTTGTATACATGTCTTACACCTGTAAAATGTAAACTCTTTGTAAGCAAGGACAGTCTTTTGCTTATATTTATAATTCTAGTTTTTAGCATCATGCTTGACACAAATTAAGCACTTAATAAATACTTATTTGACTTGAACAGGATGAGGAATTTTATTTTAAATCTCTATCCAAAGTTGTTTTCTTCTCTCTGCTCCCATGAAAGCAGGATTTTATTGAAGGGCCCTGAGGGTCTGTTTGTGCTGTGATGAGTCTGGAAGTCCCTGAGGAATGAACTTGTGTTAGTGGTATTATGGTTAATCATTGATTAGGGATGAGGTTTTAGTCATGGAGTCTTGCCAGATCTACCAAGCTGAGATGTATTATATAGATAGCTTGAGAAAATAGTCAAAAATGATATTTTTGTATAGCAAAAAAACAAAAACAAAAACAAAAACAAAAAAACAACCTCTGAATTTCAAGTTAAAGGAAGTACAAGTAAAACAGAATAATCCATTGTTAGATAGCCACTATATTGACAGAAAACAAAAGAAAGGTTAGTCAGAAACTAAGTTATATAAAAAGAATCTGTCTTAGGTGGCACATTGGAAAAAATGTTAAATGAAATTGCTGATATGACTAAGAGAGTAAAGAGAGTCACCTACTTGCTTTTGTTTAATATCTACTAAGAGGGGTGAAGATTCAAACATTTTGAGTCAATCTTGATAGATAATACTTGGTAATGTAATTAAAAGAAGTTCAATTCAATTCATGTTATGTTATGTTTAGAATGTGAGACTAAATTATTTATACCCTTTGACTCAGACATCCTATTATTTATCACAAGTAGACAAAGAGGTACCATATATCCTGAAACATTCATAACACTTTCTACAGTAGCAAAGAATTTGAAATTAAGTAGATTTCCACTGATTACAGAATGGTTAAATAGATTTTGGGATTGTGGACCACAGTGGAACATTCCAGCTTTGTAAGAATGGATGTGTAGAATTCAGAGATATCTATTTAAACAAGAAAATAAAATAAACAGAAGTGGGGGAGGGAATCCTACATATAGTATGACCACAAAAATGTTATTTAAAAAAGCAACATCAGCAACAAAATGAAGCAAGTGACCATTTGTCTCCAAAGAAGAGATTTAAAAAAATAAACTACCCTTCCTTCTTTGCAGAGGTGGGAGATTATGTCTTTGAAATATTGCATGTAGTGTCAGAGTCAATTGAAGTACTGGTTTGCTTTTATGAACTTCTTTCTTTGTTTCTTTGTTTCCTTCTTTCTTTGTTGCTTCTTTGTTTCTTCCTTCCTTCCTCTTTTTGGTTCCTTTCATAAAAAAAAAATTTTTTTACAGGGAAAGATTTCCTAGGTAGGAAAGGAGGAGGGATGCAGTTCAGAAAGATATCTGAATATAAAAACAAAGTATATTGATTTTTAAGAATATTTAAAAATCAGCTAGAAATAAGATAAAAGAATATTCATGTGCTATTTAAAAAAAAAACTTTGTTTTTTTGTATTTATATTTCCTATATTTATTCCAGTATCCCTTCCCATGTCCTTCCTAGAGCTCCATTCTATATAAAAAAGATTTTTCAAGGGAAAAAAAACCCAAAAAAACAAGATAAATTGGAAAAGAAAAATCGGCAAAAACCTATCAAAGCCTTGAAAAGCTCTGAAAATATACAAAAATTATGCATAAAACTGCATAAAACACCTATGAATTTTGTAGTTCTGCCAAGGAATGGATGAAAATGTCTATCCATATCTCTTCTTTGGAGCCATGTTTATTTTTTATCATTTTGTAACATTTGCTTAAAACTATTTTGTGGGTATTTTTCTTTCCATTACATTAGTGTGGTTATGTTATATATTGTTTTTCTGATTGTTCCTAATTTACTCTGCATTAATTCATGTAAGTCTTTCCATATTTTTTATGTCATTTTTACACTACAATTTGCTTAGTCATCCCCCCATCAACTATTTCATAATGACATATCATTTATAGGCAATGACTTTTGGCCAAAGAAAATGGAAGGAATCTAAATCCTATGTTATTCAGAAATCTCAAGCCTTAGAATAATCCAAAATATTGTTATACAAAACTTTCCCAAATCTTTCAGCACTAATTTTTAGATATCCAGTTTTCATTAAGAACCATGGCAAGGCTGGATTCTTTGAGATGATAATCTTGTCCAGCCCTGGGACCAAACATAGATCCATTGGTCCCAGTATATCTCTCCATTTAATAAATTAATAAATTATTCTTTAAAAAAAAAAAAAGAACCATGGCAAACTGTTTTCAAAACTGCCTTGGTTTTTAGACAACTAATACAATTCAAGAACAAAGTCTGAAGTATCCCTATACCTGTAATATATTTTCAGATTTGAATGTCAAAAAATTCAACTTTCAAAACTTTTAGGGTTCCTTTTTCCTTATATTGTTAATTCTCTCTTTAATTTATTTATGTTACAACTATTACTTTCTAATA
This sequence comes from Antechinus flavipes, assembly GCF_016432865.1. NCBI lineage: Eukaryota > Metazoa > Chordata > Mammalia > Dasyuromorphia > Dasyuridae > Antechinus > Antechinus flavipes. The sequence continues at coordinate 370,642,925 of NC_067400.1, read as the reverse complement.
TTTTCTTTACAAATATATAGAAATTCTGTAATATTCAATAGATTTTTATGAATTGTCATGGGATATTACTTTGTGATTATATACACATATACAGGTAGGTATGTGGATAGATGCATATATTTTATATACACATATACATATATAATTCACATATGATATATAATTTGTATATATAATGCATACTGCATATGCATATATGATATATAATACATGCATGTGTATGTGTATACATAAAATATATATACACTCATACACTAAGTTAGGGAAAAATAAAATGTAAAAAGGGTATCTGATTAATGGAGAACTATACTTCTCAGGATGCTACAATCTCTCCTTAGAATAAAATAAGTATTCCATTTTTTATGAAGCCATGTGTCCATGTATTTTAGGCTGATTCTAACTTCCAACCTAAAATAATTCTAACAGCTGGCCTGGTACTTCAGGTTCTGTTTGGAAATTTAATAAGACAATCTAACAGTAAAAAGAGGTTTGTTTAGCTATAGAAGGAAAAAATATCCAGGAAGGATATAATATTGTTTCCTTTGAAAATAGCTTTCCTCTAAAACTTTGAAAGTAATTTTGCCTCTGTGTTAGTCAGAAACCTGAAAGAGTCAGCAACTCTTGTCTCCTGAGGGCCTAGCTATTGTACTTAAGCCACTAGTAAATTTTGTCAATGGTGTGAATCTTAGTCCTGAGCCAATAAAGTCATGAGAATGGTTTCAATAGTTTTGAAGGAAAAACTATCTGTGCCCATCCCAGCCCTACCCACTCGAAGCCAATCTGGCAGATGTTGCTTCTAGCACATCACAACAGCTGTTGGTGTGATGTAGAAATTTAGGGAGGAGTATATGTGTTTAGAGGGAGGGAGGGAGAGATGAGATTGGATCTCTTTAATAAGTTGTGATCAAGAAAAACAATGAAGACTTTTTACAAAAGCAGTAGGAATAGCAGGAAGTTTGCCTACAGAATATTACAAAAAAAATACTGCTGAGAGCAGAGCAAGATGATAAGGTGATTGCTGTGGAAGAGTTATCATGTGTCCTGTTTGACATAAGCATGCTAGAGCTCTATCAACTTAGGTTCACCTCTTCCCTGAGTTCCCTCCTGGGACCTCAAGCTGCTGAGCTATAACCCGTGACTTCAATAAAGAACTGCAAGCCTTTAAAAAACTCATTTGCCATATTATGCTGGGGTAAAAGTGGATAGAATTGTGTGCATTAAGGAAATGGGTACTGGCTCTATTTAGTTTTACTGTAAATTTCCAATTCAGTTAAATGTATTGGTTCTTTTTTTCTAGTAAATTTATTTATTTTTAATACACATTACTCTATGAACTATGTTGGGAGAGAAAAATCAGAGCTAAAGGGAAAAACCATGAAAGAGATAAAAAAAAACAGAAAAAAAGAAGTGAGCACAGCATTTTTGATTTACTTTCAGTTTGCATAGTACTTTTTCTGGATGCAGATGGCATTTTCCATTCAAAGTCGATGGGATTACTTTGGATCACTGAACCACTGAGAAGAGTCAAGCTTTTCATAGTTGATCATCACACATTCTTGCTGTTATTGTGTACAATTTATTCCTGGTTCTGCTTGTTTTGCTCAGCATCATTTCATGTAAATCATTCTAGGCCTTTCTATAATCAGCTTGTTCACCATTGATTATAGAACAATAATATTCCATTACCTTTATATATTCATGTGTTCAGCCATTTCTCAATTGATAAGTATTTACTGATTTTCCATTTCTTTGCTACCACAAAAAGAGCTGCCACAAACATTTTTGCACATGTGGGTCCTTTTTTGTTTCTTTATTATGTCCTTGGGATATAGATATAACAATGGTCTATACTATTCTATATAGTACATATAGGATATGAACAGTTTTATAGCCCTTTGGGCATAGTTCCAAATTGTTCTCCAGAATGGTTAGATCATTACATGAATCTACCAACAATGCATTAGTGTCCCAGTTTTCCCACATCCCCTCCAACATTTATCATTACTTTTTCCTGTCTTCTTAACCAATTTGAGAGTTGTGGGGTAATACCTCAGAGTTGTTTTCTAATTTCTCTAATTTTTCTAATCATTTCTCTAATCAATAGTGATTCAGAGTATTTTTTCATATGGCTTTAATTTCATTATCTGAAGATTGTCTATACATATCCTTTGATAATTTATCAATTAGGGAATGACTTAGATTCTTATAAATGTGACAGAGTTCTTTATATATTTTAGAAATGAGACCTTAGAAAGACTGGCCGTAAAGATTTTTTCACAGTTTTGTACTTCCCCTTTTAATCTTGTTTCTGTTGGTTTTGTTTGTGCAAAACCTTTTTTAATTCAATGTAATCAAAGTTGTCCATTTTCCTTTTATAATGTTCTCTAGTTCTTCTTTGGTCATGAATTCTTCCCTTCTCCAAAGATCTGATAGATAAATTATCCCTTGCTCTCCTAATTTGTTTATAGTATCATCCTTTATGCCCAGATCATGTACCCATTTTGAGCTTATTTTGATATGGGATAAATGTATTGTTTTAATGCTATTTCTTTCTTGAGTCTGCTATCATTGTAAACAACTGAATAGCTGGACTGAGTTAACCTTACTATTTTCCAGTTTAGGATCATAAGACGAAAGATCTACACCTTAGAGAAATCTCATAGGCCACTGAGTCCAGCCCCCTAATTTTGTTTACTGGAAAACTGAGACAGAGAATAAGTGGTATGCCCATAGTAACATAAGTAGTAAATATAGAGGTAAAATTTGAACACAGGTCCTCTGACTCCTGACTTAATATTTGCTCCACTGATGCTCACTGCCTTGCTCACTGGCATGGGTAAAATACAAGCCAGAAAAATAACCATTTAAAATTCCTATGGCTTAAATGCAAATGCATGAAGATCCAGAGATTATTGGAGCACAGATAATTATTAGATCCCAATTTACTCAAGTTTTGAGTTCTCAATGATATAAATTGCAAATGAAGTTTTAGAACACAATTCATTTATAAATTGGAGACTATGTACACTGTGGGGAAATTAGCCTTAAGTGATAGTCATATTTTAGTATAACTGACTTAAATGATAATACTAATCACATATCTTTCCTCCTACTATCAAGTTAAATTAGTCTGGAAGGAATGGGAGCTTTAGCTGCCAAGGATGTGGACATAATAGAAGAATAGGACCCCATTTTGTAGTATAGAATGCTACTTGGTGAAGTAAGGTTTTGGGATAGAAATGGGCCTGAGTGGTGGGCAAATGTTTAACCAATGGAAAGAAAGGATGAAATAGGTATAGCAGAGTGAGTAAGAGAAGACAAAGAAATGTCAAATACCAATCTGACTTATCTTTCTGATAGTCTTCTCTTATGTGTAAAGATCTTAGTCTGGCAGAAAAAGCATACTAATCTTCCCACACAGGTTCTGTTATAGCTCTATGAGTGACTAGCTATGAAATGTTTTAAGTTTTGCCCTGACTCTGCATCTTCATCCATAAAATAAGGAAAATCTTCATTTTTAAAATAAAAAGTGTCTTAGATGATATCTAAGAGTGTTTTAGTGGCTTTTTACTATTCTGAATTTGAGTTTGTTTCAGCAGTAAGGTGACACAGTGGATAGAGTACCAGGCCTATTAAAATTGGGCTTCAGATGATTATTAGTTGTTTGATGCTGGTCAAGTCACTTAACCCAATTTGCTTCAGTTTCCTCATTTATAAAATAAATTAGAGAAGGAAATGGAAAATCAGTTCAATAATTTTACTAAGAAACAAAGAAAAAAGCCAAATGGGATTAGAGTTATATATGAGTGAACAGGAACTAAAATCATTAAAAACACACTCTGATCTGAATCTGAAATGAAGTATTTAAGTTGGTTATAGTCCTTTCGCATGAGTGGGACTATCATTATTATTTTCAGAAGCTAAATTGTTTGCAACTTAATTATTTTGTTTTCTAATGTTTTCAATCTGTTTGTTGTGGTAAGAAAGATAGTTTAGGAAATCATTTAATTTGCAAGATAAGAAGGACTTGACTGGGTCAGTATGCTCAGGGTTATTCATCCGGGGCCATTTTATACTTGGGAGAGTAGTAGAACTGGATGGAACTTTCTAGGTCATCTTCCCCAATCTCCTCATTTTACAGATAAGAAAACTGAAACTCTGAGAAGTCAAATGATGAACCAATGTCACAGAGCTAGTCAATGGCAAAGAGATAACTAGAATAAAAATCCTCTTACTTTATTTAATACATCATGTTTTTCATAATTCAAGAAAAATAATGACATCTTAAGATGACAGAAGAAGATAATGATAAATGTTGGAGGGAATATGGGAAAACTGGAATACTAAGACATTGTTGGTGGAGTTGTGAAATGACAACTATTCTGGAAAGCAATTTGGAACTAAACTGTACATACCTAGTTTTTTCCTTGAAAAGTACATGAAATCAAGTCTCCAAACGGAGTTTGATGGAATGAAACAACTCTCCAGTTCAAGAGAGATTGGAAAAACTTCAAGAAAGGTCAGACTCCCTGAGGTGAAAAGGTGTTCAGCCCAGCTCAGACAGAGTCTGGGAAAACCAAAGAGAAGTCTTAATCACAGCAAATCAGCAACTGAGACCCATAATCCTGGCTCAGGAAAGGATCAGAGCAGCTTCCAGCCCCATATTAGAAAGCAAATGCTGGGAAACCAGGGTGTTTCCTTGCAAAGACAAGAGGTCTCTCTGCTCAAAGTCAAATCTCAAAGCTCAACAGGAAGCTTGGGACAGCATCCACTTTAACCCAGGTACAAAGCTCAAATATAAAAGTAAAAAAAAAAAAAAAAAAAAAAAAGAAATACCAAAATAAAATAAAAGAAAATGAGAAAGAAAGAGAAAAATCCTTGGACTAGAGAGCTACTATGATGAGAGGGAAGACCAAAACACTCTTTAACTTATTCCCTTAATAAGGAACAAAATGCTCACAGAAGAAATCTGCAAGAGTGATATGAATTGGTCTCAAGCACTAAGGCTTCTTGCAAGTGCTCATAAAATGTTAAAAGGTAAATAAGGGAGAGAGAAGAAAAATAAGAAAAGAAATGAGATATGCAAGAGAGAGTCAACGGTTTGAAAAATGAAAGTAATTCCTTAAAAAATACAATTGGCAAAATGCAAAAAAAAATCCACTGAAGAAACAGTACCTTTAAACATAGAATTAACCAAATGGAAAGAGAGATATAAAAGCTAAATGAAGAAATTCATACACTAACTATTTTTATCCCTAGATAGGAAAATATAATCTGTAACTTGTAAAAACTGTATCTATTACTAGGGCACTCAGAGAGGGCATCACATGGTTGAAGAGTGTTAGGTAGTGAATGGATTCTGATGTAATGATGTCAAAGAAAAAAGGTATTGGGGGTGGAAAAAGTTCTGTATTGGAAGAAGAGGAAAGTAGTGGTATAATGGGATGAATTAGAACACATGAAGAGGCATAAAAGAGCTATTACAATAGAGGAAGCTGGATGAGCACTGTGAAGCTGGATCTCATTAGTGTAGGCTCAAAAAGGGAATAAGTTAAACATTCAGTTGGGTATAGAAATTTATCTAATCTTATAAAGAAGTAGGATGAGAAAAAGGAAAGAAAAGGGAGGGGTTGGATAGAAGGGAGAGCAGAAGCATTAGGGGGAAAAAATAAGAGAAGGAAGGAAGAGTAATAGAAGATAAGATAGTGGGTGGAGTGGGTCAAAAATAAAACAAAACAGTACTAAGAACATGAGAGAAAGAGAGAACAAAAGTATATACAGGGGAGAAAATAGGATGGAAGGAAATACAAAGCTGGTAATCATAACTGTGAATTTGAGTGGGATAAACTCTCCCATAAAATGGAAGTGAATAACAGAGTAGATTAAAATACAAAATCCTACAATATGTTCACAAGAAACATATTTGAGAAAGAGAGACACATAGAAAGAAAAAGTAAAAGGCTGGAACAGAATTTATTATGCTTCAGCTAAAACAAACTTAACAAAAAATATCAGTGGCAATCATTCTGATCTCAGATAAACCAAAAGTAAAAATAGAGCTAATTAAAAGAGATAAGGGAGGAAAGTACATCTTAATAAAGGTTCCAATAAACAATGAAGTACTAAGGATTTTAAAGGCATATGCACCAAGTAGTAGAGCATACAAATTCCTAGAAAAGATATTAAGCCAGTTACAGGAAGAAATAGCAAGATTGTATTAGTGGGGGAGCTCAATTTTCCTATCTCAGAATCAGACAAACCTAACCACAAAATAAACAAAAAAGAAGCTAGGAAGATTAATAGATATGATAGATCACTGGATAAACTTGAACAGAGACAGAAAGGAATATACCTTTTTCTTGGCAGTACATGCTACCTACACAAATATTGACCATGTATTAGGAGATAAAAACTGCACAATCATCTGCAGAAAGGTAGAAATAGTAAATGATTACTTTTCAAACCACAATGCAATAAAAATTATATTCAATAAAGAGGCAGGGAAAGATAGAATAAAAAGCAATTGGAAATTAATCAATCAATTCTAAAAAATAAGTGGGTCAAACAATAGATCGCAGAAACAATGCATAATTTCATCCAAGAGATGACAATAACGAGACAACATACTAAAATCTATGGAATGCAAATAAAGCAGTTCTTGGATTAAATTTTATATCTCTAAATAGCTACATGAATAAAATAGAAAAAAAGGAGATCAATGAATTGAGCATGTGTGATGACCACGTATTTAAAATCAGCCGGAGTCAGGAATTCAGGTTAAGGGAAAAATCTTCAATCTTTATTCTCAGTAGAGGTAAAGAAAGCAATATGGGCAGTTGCAACAGGAAGCCAGCTAACAGAGGGGTATCAGAGGTCAAGGCAGTCGCCATAGCAACGCGAGCAGCTGTAACAAGACGCCAGCCAGCAGTCTCTCCTTCTGCTTCCCTTCCCATTTCCTTGCCTCCACCCACCAAAAACGTCATTTCCTATACAACACATCAGGACTTGCACAAAGAGTGGGCAGGGGCCATTCTTTCTCCAAGCTTATATATTAATAGAGTATGGTCCAATTACTATTTAGCCTCACATGCTTGGTACCTCAGTGCATCAACTCACGCCTCAGCCCATTACATCTCCCACTTTCTTTTGTTTTAGAACACAGGTGATCATGCCATCCCTGACTCCTCAGGGAGGTCAGAGCCTCCAAGGGATCACGACCCCTCTGACATCTCAGGAAGGGAGATGAAAAGCACCAAAGGGAAGTGGTGGTTGCTAGCGGGTTTCTGGGCTGAAGGGTCTTATTAGAAACAGGTATGCACAAACCCATCAGCATGGGAGGTATTACACAAGCACACAGCAATAACGCAGAGGCTATTAGTGATGACTCTCCCCACAGTCAGTGCAGGCTTGATGTGGTGTAACAAACATGAATTGTACACGCAAGTAACGGTATAACAAACAATATAAATCAACATGGTGTTGTAAAAGATTGCCAGAAGTCCTAGAAGGAGAGTATATAAACAGCAGTCATACATATGCCTTCTTCAGCAGCCAAGAAATAGTCCAAAACCAATCTATTGTCCATTGCTTCACATGTCAGGGAATCCAATGATCCCTCAAGTTTTTGAAGTCCTGCAAAAGTCTTTTTATGTGTTAGGGAATCCAATGATTCCAGCAGATTTTGAAGTCCTATAACAGTCTTATCATTTCTCAGAAAATCCAATGATTCCTGAGGGCTTTCAAGTCTCATGTCTCAGAGAATCCAATGATTCCTGAGGGTTTTCAACTCTTATGTCTCAAAGAATCCAGTGATTCCTGAAGGTTTTCAAGTCCTACAACAATTTTATCATGTCTCAGAGAATCCAATAATTCCTGAGGGTTTTGAAGTCCAACAGTTTTCTATGTCCATGAGCCAAACGCCATAACTGCCATGCTCTTTCAATGGTGAGCACAATCAGCAACAGAACCACCCGGTATTTCTTGGGTCTTCTCCTTCGTTTCAAGAGTCTGCTCTGTCTCTCTGCAATGGACAAGGCGAATACGGCTTGTTGGCACCCATTTGATTCCTTCTCCACCTGTAGAGATACAAGCAAACCCTCTCCCCAAAGCAGTTAGCCTATCTGGTCCCTTCCATTCACCACTTTCTGGGTCTCTCCACATCACCTGACAATTATCTAAAGATAGTGGAGCTGCTTACACTGGACACTGCCCTTTTGGTGGGTTATAAAACCTGTCTTCCGGAGCCAGTGCATCTTTGTCAAAAATCAAGAAGTTAATAGTATAAAGATTTAGAAGTTCTCTAGGATTACCTGTGGCTCTCCTTTTCTTTTGTTTTTGGAGCAGCGTCTTAATGTCTCTGTTTCTCCTCTCTACTATTGCCTATCCTTGAGGATTAAAGGGTATGCCAGTGGTGTGTAAAATCTTATACTGTGCACAAAAGTGTGCAAAATGTTTGGAGGTGTATGCAGGACCATTGTCTGTTTTTATTGCTTGTGGCACACCCATAATAGCAAATGCTTGTGTGAGGAATTCAGTGACCACTCGGGCTGTCTCTTTTGCTGCTGGTATTGCAAAAGTGAATCCTGAAAAGGTGTCTACCACAACGTGGATAAAAGACAGATGACCAAAAGATTTATAATGGGTCACATCCATTTGCCAGATTTCATTGGGTCTCAAAGCATGAGGGTTCTTCCCTGGAGGGGGTGTAGAAGGGTGGAAAAGAAGGCAAGCTATACAGCTTTTTACTATGCTCCTAGCTTCCTCTTTTGTTATCCCAAATTGTAAACACAAAGCTCGAGCAGCTTTATTTAGAATGGGATTCCTAGGCCTCCTGAAATAAAGGTGTACTGGCTAATATAGTTAGAAGGTTATTTGTCTTTGAATTCCCATCAAAAATAGGACCTGGAAGTCCACTATGTGAGTGGACATGCAAGATATAAATCTTTCCTGAACGTTTTCTCACTTGCTCCTGAAGTTTCTTAAAGAGCTGATATATATTAGAAGCTGAAAATTTTATTTTGGCTGTGGCAATTAAAAATTGAAAATATAAATAAAAATTTAAATTAGGAACAGACAAGGGTTTTCACCTCCCTCCTAATTCTGTTGTGCAGGATGAGTTTGGTAGGACTGATACTTGCTAAAGCATTTGGGGAATAGCATAGCCATTTCAACTATCCTAGGTCTTCACTGAAGAATCCATAGTAGGACTTAAAAGTCAATAGCAGATTTGAATTTATGCTCCAATTTCAACCCTTGATTCCTGGGCAAAGGTCACTCATGTCTTTTAAACTCACTCAATCTTCAATTCCATAAATATAAATTTTCTATAGAAAAATGTCTCATTGTTTATGAGATGTTCTGAAATTCTTGATTCCTGCTCTAATCCAAGCTGTGCACTTGAAAATGGACTAGAGCTTCATCAATCACCTATCATTGACTCATCAACTTTCCAAGCACTTGGAAGGAGCCTCTCATAGAAGTTCCCTTCTCAAATTGAATAAAGATGAAAAATCTTACATAATTAAAATGTTAAAATCAAGGATGATATTTTTGCCTCATGTTTAGAATTTCAAGTCACCCTCTCGATTCTTGATCCTCTCTCAAGAGACCCCTGGGTGAACCTAAAACATAAACAATAGAACTGGTAGGTTTTGTACATAGTAAGCTTGTAAAATTTCACATTAGTTAGGGAAGAAGGCAGAAAATTACTTCATGTTCTCTGTAGCTGTTTTCTCACCTATAAAATGACAGAGAATGTTGAAATCCATATTTAATGTTGCATTAGCTCTCAAATGTATATGATTCTGATTTCTCAGACCCTAGCAGTTCCTGTTTCAGCTTTCAGCATCCTTGCTTTCTGTCTTCCTTGATTCTTAAATCCTCTACTCAAGTAGTAGTATTTATTTGTCATATTACTCATTGGAAAGGCTAGCAGAATGTATTCTGCTCCCCATTCCTTCTGCCCCTTTCACCTCATCCCATGACCTTCTATAATATGTCTTGAACTCTCTCCATCTTGATTTCATGGCTCTGCTCTTTGAGGCATCCCCAAATAGTCTCATTCACTTCACTATTTTTGATGGGCATCCCCTTTGTGGACAGAAAAGTACGAAATCCCGAGGCCCAATTACAGAGGGTCAAGTAAGCAGGGCAGAGGAGGGATCGGAGGTGAAGGGCGGTTGCAATAGCAATGTGAGCAACTGTGACAAAACGCCAGCTAGCAGTCTCTCTTTCTGCTTTCCTTCCACTCCCTTGCCTCCACCCACCAAAATCGTCATTTTTTATACAACACATCAGGACTTGCACAAAGAGTGGGTGGGGGCCATTCTTTCTCCAAGCATATATATTAATAGAGTATGGTCCAATTACTATTTAGCCTCACATGCTTGGGACCTCAGTGCATCAACTCAAGCCTCAGCCCATTACAGGCATGCAACTAAAAAAAGTTAGAAAAGAACATATTGACCCCCCCAATTAAATTCCAAAATAGAAATCCAAAATTTAAAAAAGAGAATAATAAAATTCAAACTAAGGGAAAAAAAAAACTATTGCATTAATAAATAAAACTAGGATTTGGTTTTATGGAAAAAAAACACAAAATAGATAAACCTTAGAAAAAAGAAAGAAAAAAAAAAACAAAATCACCAATATCTCAAATGAAAAGAGTGGATTTACCACCAATGACAAAGAAATTAAAGTAACAATTAGGAACTATCTTGCCCAATTATATGAAAACAAGTCTGACAATCTAACCAAAATCAATGAATATTTACAAAAATATAAATTGCTCATGCTGACAGAAGAGGAAAAAAATTACTTAACTAGTCCCTTTTAGAAAAAGAAATTGACCTCCTTAGGAAAAAATCTCCAAGACCAGATGAATTCACAAGTGAATTCTACCAAACATTTAAAGAACAATTAATTCCAATACAATGTAAAGTATTTGGAAAACTAGATAAAGAAGGAGTACTGCCAAAGTCCTTCTATAACACAAATATGGCACTGATACTTAAAGCAGGAAGAGCCAGAAAAGGGAAAGAAAATTACAAATCAACCTCCCTAATAATTATTGATGCAAAAGTTTTAAGTAAAATATTAGCGAATATAATACTGTAACTTATCAGCAGGATAATACAATATGGCCAAGTAGGATTTATACCAGGATGTAGGGCTGGTTCAATCAGGGAAACTATTACTATAATTGACCATATCAATAACAAAATTAACAGAAATCACATGACAATCTCGATAGCTTCAGAAAAAGCTTTTGACAAAATATAGCACCCCTTCCTATTAAAAATACTAATGAGCATAAGGATAAAGGGATCTTTTCCTAAAAAAACCAAGCACTATCTATTAAAACCAACAGCAAGCATTATTTGTCATGGAAAGAAGGTGGACACATTCCCAATAAGTTCAGGAGTGAAACAAGGATGCCCATTATCACCACTATTATTCAACATTGTACTAGAAATCTTGGCTTTAGCAATCAGAAAAGAAAAAAGGAATTAAAGAAATTAAAATAGGCAATGAGGAAATAAAACTATCACTCCTTGCAGATGATATGATGATATATTTAGATAAACCTATAAAACCATCCAAAAACTTATTTGAAATAATTCACAGCATTAGTAGATTTGTAGCATATAAAACAAAACCACACATATCATCAGCATTTCTATATATTACCAACAAAAGTCCATCAGTAAAAGATAGAAAGAGAAATTTCATTTAAAATTACTTTAGACAAAATAAAATACTTGGGGGTCTACCTGCCACGACCCAAGAACTATATAAACACAATTATAAAATACTTATCACACAAATAAAGTCAGATCTAAACAATTGGAAAAATATTAGTTGCTCATGGGCAGGCATAGCTAATATAATAAAAATGACAACTCTACCTAAATTGATCTATTTGTTCAGTGCCAAACCAATCAAACTGCCAAAAATTATTTTATAGAACTAGAAAAAATAGTAACAAAATTCATCTGGAAGAACAAAAAGTCAAGAATATCAAGGGAGTGGAGGGGTGCAGCTAGGTGGCACAGTGGATAGAGCACCAGCCCTGAAGTTAGGTGGAGCAGAGTTCAAATCTGGCCTCAGACACTTAATACTTCCTACTTGTGTGAGCCTGGGCAAGTAACTTAATCCTTTAATCCTAATTGCCTCAGCAAAAAAAAAAAAAGAACATCAAGGGAATTAATGAAAAAAAAAATACAAAGGAAGGTAGATTAGCAGTTCCAAGCCTAAAACTATATTATAAAACAGCAGTCATCAAAACCATTTCCCACTAAGAAATAGTGGTAGATCAGTGGAATAGATTAGATACACATGACACAATAATCAAGGCCTATATATAATCTTTAGCTTCTGGAATAAGAACTCACAATTTGACAAAAATTGTTGGGAAAACTAGAAAATATGTCAGAAACTCATATAAATCTACATCTCATACCCCATACTAAAATAAGGTCAAAATGGGTACATGATTTAGGGATGAAGGATGATACCACAAACAAATCAGAAGAAAAAGGGATAGTTTACTATCAAATCATTGGAGAAGGAATGAATTTATGACTAGAAAACATAAAAGCAAAATGAACAACTTCAATCACATTAAATTTAAAAGGGTTTGCACACACACACACACACAAACAAACAACAGAAGCAAAATTAAAAAGGAAGTGTCAAAGAAAAATCTTTATAGCAGTGTTTCTCATAAAGATCTTATTTCTAAAATATATAAAGAATTTTGATAAATTTATACAAATCCAAGTCATTCCCTAATGGATAAATGACCAAAGGATATGAAAGGACAATTTTCAGCTGATGAAATTAAAGCCATTAGTCATATGAAAAATGCTCTAAATCATTATTGATTAGAGAATTGCAAATTAAAACAATTTGGGGATATCACCTCACAATTCTTAGACTGGCTAAGATAACAGGAAAACATAATAACAAATGTTGGAGGGGATATGAGGAAACTGGGATGTATTGTTGGTAGATTCATGAAATAATCCAACCATTCTGGAGAGCAATTTGGTATTATGCCCAAAGAGCTATAAAACCGTGCATAACCTTTAATTGCTAGTTCTGTATTCCAAAGATATCTTAAAGGAGAGAAAAGGACCCACATGTACAAAAAATGTTTATAGCAGCTCTTTCAATAGCAGCAAAGAGTTGGAAAATTAGTACATGCCCATTAAATTGGTTAATGGAATAGTATTGTTATATAAAAATGATGAACAAGTTGATTTTAGAAAAGCTTGGATAGATTTACACGAATTGATGCTGAGTGAAGCAAACAGAACCAGGAATACATTACATACAATGAAAGCAAGAATGTGCAGTGATCAGCTACAAAAGACTTGGTTCTTCTTACTTGTTTAGTGATCCAAAGCAGTTCCAATAGACTAAGGAGATTGAATGTAAATCAACACATGCTATGTTCACTTCTTTTTTCTTTCCCATTTTTTCCCTTGTTACCTGATATTTTTCTTCCAACATGATTTATAAAGCAATATGTATTAAAATAAATAAATTAACAATAAAATATTAAAATAAATAATTTTTAAAAATTCATGCTTATTCTTTAATTCAGTTGTCTCACCCAGATCCCAAAGAAATCATAAAAAAGGAGAAAGGACCCACATGTTCAAAAATATTTGTAGCAGTAGTTCATCTGGGAGAAATGACATGAATTCACTGAGAAGTGGATGGTTTCTTAACATTGTTTTACTCATGTTGGGTACCAATTTCCCACTAATCATTCTTGTTTTGTCATTTGCTATGTAAATGTTTCTCCTTTGCAGAGAAACAGAATCCAAATGAAAATTCAATATCTTAGGCATCTCTTTATTGTTAATCATCATCTTTTCATTTACCTGAAATACAGGTTTTGACCATTATTTGACCTCCCTCCTTTTTCCACTATAGTTTTTTTTTATGTTTGTTCTTTGTTTATTTTTTAGTTTACCTCACCAGTCTCAGAAAAATCAAGTAAAAAAGAATAAAAAGACCAAGAAGATATGTGTGGCAACAAAATATTTGCTTTAAATATGTAAAAAAAAAAAAAAAAGAAAAAGAAAAAGAAAAATAATGATGCATATTAATACAATATTTTATAAAGTTTTTTTCAAAGTATCCCTATGATATCATTTTTAAAAGTATCATTATCCCTAATTTAAAAACTGTTTCTGATTTCAAATGAGTGTAGGAACTCCCAGTGTAGAAACTCCCTCTAATATGCAATTGGAAATTCCTCTGCAACTTAAATCTAATTGACCAAGGCCTTAAACTAATTGGAATCAGTACTTTAATCTAGGTCCCCTTTCTCAAGTCCAAGGCTCTTTTCACTACATCAAAGTTACTTCCCAAAAGACATACATCCTTGTATAAGTTATACATGGTATATTTGAACAGAGAAAAAATTGTATAACACACAGGCAGCTTTTTAGGATTTAATCCACTTTGTCTCATGTAGATATGATGATAATTAATGAATTACAAAAACTTTGTCCAACAATTGGTTAATTATCATAATAAAATGTGATTTGTGAGAACTCCTAAGTATTCTTGATTAGAAATTGACTTTTGTCTTTGTCCACATATTTTCATTGCAGAAACATTTCCATATTCAGAAAAGGTGGCAGTAAAAACAAACCTTTATTATACCACTTCTTTATTTTAAAAAATCCACTTCAATTTGATAGCTATGTATAGGTTATAAGGCATATCAATGTTATAATATTGTGTGTATGTGGGTATTCCTGGTTGATGTGAATGACTAGATTTGAAGATTCCCATTAAAAGATCTTTCCTCTAATTTCTTCCAACAGAAGGTTACTGGTGCATTTTTAATCCATTTTAATACCTTTATAAAATTTATTTATAGACTAGTGATTTTAGGTATTCAGTGGTGTTTTCTTTGCTAGCTTGGCCTTTCATGTTTTTAAGTTGTTCATAGAGACAAGTTCTCTATACTTATGATCCCACTATATATTAAGGCCTTGATATACTGGTGTAAGTTTAAAAAAAAAAAAAAGAAGAATAAAAAACCCTTTAGCCCCATTCAAGAATTGCATGCTCTGTATGCATAATTAACTAATATAATAACTTATCAGCCTCACTTAATAAAATTTTAAATGCAAGATCTGTTTCTTATTTTTAAAGTCTTTTCATAATGTTTGATTAATTGCTTAAAACTGAATGAAAAGATAAAGGGAACTTTGAAATCCATACCTTGGAGTATTAACATGTACTCAGGACTTGATGTAAATGTCAGAGAACGAAAGAGATCTAATGAACTCCTTATTGGTGAAATACTGTATTGTAGCTGAATAGAATTGCAAATGCCATGGAGCTAAGCACTCACATCTGATCCTGAAGCAAAATAATCATGGAGACGTTGGCTTACTACATGAACTTCAGTGCAGTGTTTTATGATAACTTGCTTGTGTCCATGGAAGCAATTTAGCCCAGTAGCAGCCACATTGTGGCTAGTCATTTCATTGTGGTTTAGCATTTTCTACTAAGGTTAGAAAATTGTCCAGAAAATAATATGTTTAGCCTGTGCACTCTTTTCTTTCTGACAAATTACAGCCCCATAAGTTTTCATTTTCCCCAATGTCTTCTCTGCTATAATAATGGCTTCAGGATTTAAATCCTTTGCTGTTATTGTGACTTCAAAGCCTTAAAACGGCAATTGAATGAGGCAGTTCATCTGTCATTATTCAAATATGAAGCAATTATGATGAAATAAAGATAGAATTCCATTGAGAAATACTCCAATCAATTTTCACTTATATTTAACTAGAAACATAAAACGATACTTAGAAGACTAAGTTTAGGTAATAAAAATGAAGAATAAAAAAGCATGAATTACTGATCTATAACATACTCATTTATGAAGGTTACAGGCCATGTAAATAAAATGTGTCACAAATATTGATGGGAAGTTGAGTGCATGATAAAAAGTATTGCTTAACTCATTGAAACTGGGCCCAACCTTATCTTGTCCACTGGAGGTCAATATCACAAGATAGTTTCTCAACAGAACCTAAATACATCAATATCATTTTCACTGAACCCAAGAGAATAATCTATTTGGTTTCTTCATTTAATTTGCATGAAAATAGGTCAGGTACAATTGTATAAAACACAATATCCAAAAATTAGCTTTATTTTCTGCTAATGAGACATTTAGTCAGCTTTATCAGTGTCATTGGCATAGCTGCAGGCATCCCTTTGCCTCAAAATTGTATTGCCTTTAAGTTTAGCATCATTTCTTTGGTTTTCATCCCCATTTGGAACTACCTAACTCTTAGTTTTTGACTAAGCAAATTGACCCTAGGAGGCTATTAATAAAAAGCTCAACCATGTTTCAAGTGGAAATAAGTACAGAAGCAAAGTGAAATATAAAATATATTGCATTTCAAAATATCAAAAAAACATTTTTTATTTATAATGTTCACATTCATTTATAATAGGATCACAGGTCTCAGAGCTAGAAGAGATTGCAGCAATCATATGATTCAACCCCTTTGTTTTACAGATGAGGAAATGATGGCCAGAGATTCTGAAGTGCTGGATTTAATGGTGATTTTATGGAATACATAGTGAAGAAAGGTTTTGGTAAGGGACAATGATAAGAAATTTAAGTTCATGAATTTGTATTATCACAAGAGTATATTTTAGATTATCTTTTCTTAAAAAAGTATTCAAAAATATTATGTTCAAATTAGGTATGACAATGACTACAGTATTTGACTGTCTGTAAAAAGATTCACAGAAATGGAAATGAATTGTAATGATTTCCCTACTTAAAATAACTAAGAGAGTCAAAAGGATATTTGTATTTAAAAAAAAATTCAAATTGATGCCCTATGTTTTCATTCAAATAAAATTTTAATTTTTTTTCTCTTCAAGCCATCATTCCTTATATCTCAATGGAAAAGAGACTATATATATATACATACATTATATATGTGTGTACATGTACATATATATTTATGTCTATGTATATACACACAATATAAGTACTCTATATTGTTAAAAATCACTATTGTTGAGAAGGACAATCTAAGAGAGCTGCAAATTTGGAGGGGGAGGATGGCTTTAGTACAAGGGCCTTAATAATAAAAGGATATAACAAATCAGCAATGGAAGAGGGAAAGAATATGTGTTTATTGAATTCCTATGTGCCAACCACTATAATCTACTTGTCAGTCAACTATTATCTTACTTGATCTTTATAACAGTCCTGGAAGGTAGCTGCTGTTATTATCCCCATTTTATAATTGAAGAAACTGAGGTGGACAGATTAACTGAGATTAATTGACTGTCACAAACCTAAGAAATATCTAAGGCTGAATTCTGAACTCAGATCTTCCTTATTTCAGACCCAGGGTTCTATCCACTCCACCACCTAGCTGCCTATAAAGAATGCAAACACAGATCTTTTCATGTTTCACAATTTGTCTTGGCTTTGACCCAGATTCAGGGGATTTAATATCAGAGTAGGCAGAAGAATGTACATTAAACATTTTTAAAGGTTAATATTTGGCCTTTGAGAACAGAAAGATAACAGTGTTTTGATAGTACTCCTTTCTCCCTGGACCCAAGTTAAAAGATTAGTCAGTTTAAGTACCAATTTAGTGATCTGGAGAAAGAGTCTGGGCTCCCTTGTGCTTTATAGTCCATCTTCTTATGCTTTTAGTCATGATTTACTGGAATCATATCTTTCCTTTCAACTCATTATGACTCATTCATTTCTAACCTGCACAGAAAAGTCAAAGGAAAGCGAACTACTTGACAGATAGAAGAATCACAGTCAGAAAGGGAAGATGAAAGCTTTCTTTTCTTTGAGCTGATTAAGGGGGAAGAGAGAAAGGGGGAGTCCGAGAGGTCACTTGGGGTTTATCACATCAAACTAAAATACCATGAATTTTTAGTACTAGGCTACCATCTCAGGTCCACAGACAGAACTATTTTTTACAACTAACACTATTAACCTCTCTTCTCATTGGATCCAGAACCTCCTGATATCACTAAGTACATAGATCACCTCCAATTCTGGATATTTCCATCAGGAAGGCCTTGTTTGGTTACCCATTGAAAAAATTAGAATCAAAAAGAAAAAGCCAGTAAGTAGCAGTCCAGGGTAAAGCTCGCCTTTGTGAGTCCACAGGAGCCTCAGGAGTGAGGGAGAGAGCACTGTTCACCCCCCCAAGCCCTGTGAGGAAGACTTGAAGCAAAATGGGTCCTACTTGCCATACCACTGAATCATGGCCAAGAGGGTGAGCTGGAAGTTGTCACTTCTTTTAACTGAAGCAATAAACAGAGGGAGGGGGATGACCAAGGGACCATTCAAGATTTACCACATGCTACTAAAATGCAAAGTCCCTTAAGCACTGAGCCACCACCTAATTGGAAACAGGCCTTAAAGCATCATGTGGTCACCAGAACCAGGAATGGCAACTAGGAGCATTCTCCATGAGAGGAGAGATAGTATCTCTAATAAATTCATTCCTCCAATGAACATTTACAAAACTTAGCTCAAAGAGATGTAGCCTGGAAAATACAAATAAATTTAAGATGTGGTCCTGCCTCACAGTAACTTAAATTCTAAATGAAAGGACAAAGCAATTTAAATAGCAATGCAAAAAATGGAACACACTCTTGGCCCTCCCATGCAGACTCAAAACAAGCATAACAAAAGACCAGTTGATGGAGAAAACTGGTAAGAAGGTTTAAAGAGGGACTGAATTTGAACATGATAAGAAATAATGGAGAAATGACATAAATTTTGGGCAACTCATGATTATGATGTCTAAGCAGGTACAGGAAGAGAGAGAATCCCTTTTCACTTTTTCCGTATTAAAGGGCCAGAGATGAACATAAAAGCTTGCAAATGATAACAAAAATAGGAGAACTAGAGATTAGTTTCTTTTAGGTGAAAACAGCATCTGACTGCTCAATATTCTGTGCCAGAGGGAGAAACTCCAAAGGAGCATAGGGGAGACTTACTGAAAATGAAGAAATGAAATGAAGAAATCTCGGTATGGCCCCACCATTTAGTTACCCAAACCCTGAAAGGACTGGGCATTTTAGTAGAACTTGGCAAAGAGTGAGCAGTCCCTTGATGGGGTAGGGGAGGGGGATTGCTATATTAGATAAACGGAGATTTCTTCTTAATATTCTTCTCCTTTGACACGCCAGGTGGCAATTTATAGTTGCAAGGCTCACAGTCAGGGTTCCTTCTATGTCCTGGAATCATGTTGACTTGATCTACTGGCAGGAGTTTCAACTAGAAGGAGTCAACTGCTTTATATTTTCATGTTTATTCTTTCTTGAACTCAAGTGATGAGATGCACAGATATAATCTTAGAGGCAACTTTGTAAATTCTAGAATTCTTGGAGCCATTGAAGAAATGCACCCAGGGCAGTCTTTCATTAAGAAAATAATCACTGGCAAGAAGAGTATTGACTTAAATCTTTCTGTTTTATCAGCAGACATATATCAGTGGTGAAATGGACAGTGCAGAGCCAAGGTGAAATGTGAAATGCCTGCCTTCTGCTTCATATCTTATGATGTCTCATAGTATCTCCATATACCTGCAAATGCTGGGTGGAACCACCCATTGCAGCACGATATCATGTAGTATCTTTAAAAATGATCAACTGAAAGGATAAATATTTATTGACAACTTACTAAGTACCAAATCCTGAGTCATTGTCATAATATATTCAGAAAGTGGTTCATGCAATTTATTTCTTTTATCCCGGATAACTAAGAGCTACATATTTGGGTCACAAAATTATAGAATCCTGGAGTCAGAATTAACCTCAGAAATTATCTTGGACATTCCTACCTAAAATAAAAAGTGTATCTATAGGCCTTAAAAAGTTTTGATTGCTCTGGGCAAGACGGAATAATCCAACATGTGGCACAGTGGATACAGCAATGAGCCCGGAGTCAAGAAGACTTGAGTTCAGCTCTACCCTCAGACACTTAGGCTGTGTTACCTTGGATAGAAGTAATTTAACCTCTATATGATCCAGTTTCCTTAACTGGAAAATGGAGATAACAATAGTATCTAAATCCCAGGATTGTTGGGAGGATAAAATGAAATAACACTTAAGAAGTGCTTAATATAGTAAATTCTTATACCTTCTATCTCCTTGTGCAGGGACCTTTATTATTTATATCCAAATGCAGAGAGTAGATTTATTGTTCATCTTGAAGTGTCTTAAGTCGCCCATGGAATAAATTGTACTGATCCCCAGATGGCCCCCATTTTCTTCATCATCAAAACAATTGTTCTCGGTAACCTATTCTCTTTAAAGGATCAGGACATAGTTTCAGATAAAAGAGAAACTTAAATTAGCAGTGATTAACCAATTATTTTAAAAGTTACTAATTTTTTAAAGTTTTATTGATGCTAATTATTTTTATATTATGTTCATTTCTGAATATACCCTGCTCCTTTTCTAGCCAAAGAAACTTCCCTTGTAATAGATTAAAACAATGCCAAATAGTTCATTAAAAACTGTTCTGACAATATATACAACAGTTTACCTTCATTCTCTATTTCTCCAATGAAAGTAAATTTGCAATTCCATTGAAAAATATAGATATATTTTGACTACTCATGTATCAAAAAACAGATCTTGATCATATACATTAGTGTTACTCTTCTATGGAATTTGGATCTTTGTCAACTATATTTGATGCAAAAATCAATCGGTAGTTGTTCATTTCTTAACCTAACTGCATTATATTACAAATGTTTTCAATTTATATAATCAATATTGTCTATAATTTCTTTTCTGGCGTCCTTTATATCTTGTCTCACCCTTCCCTGCGTCTATCCTTAGTTATGAAAGCCATCTCCATCAAATTTTTTTGCCTTCTTTTAAATGATATAATTATATTTGTCAATTAAAATAAGAAACATGGACAATTAGGAAGCCCAGGATAGAGGATAGGGCCTGGAGTCAAAAAGATTCATCTTCTTAAGTTCAAATCTCGGCTCAGACACTTACTAGTTGTGTGAACCTGAGCAAGTCACTTAACCCTGTATGCATCAGTTTCCTTTTCTATAAAATGAGTTAGAGATGGACATGGCAAACTATTCCAGTATCTTTGCCAAGAAAATTCCTCATAGGGTCACAGAGACTCATCAGTTACAATTGAATTGACTGAACAGTCATTTGAAATATGGTGTAGTATATGAAGTAAATTACAGGCCAAAAATCACTTTTTTGCTAAACTACTTTTGAGTTGTCCTAGTATGTGTCGTTGGGCTTTTTCAGCACTAGGTTAATGAATTTAGTTGTTTGTGATTCTTTTTTATCTAAAATATTTCACTCACATGCTTTTCTATTTGTTAACCAATATTAATATTTTTCATAATTATTTTATCCTACAATTGAGATTTGAGAGTGCGATTTCCTTTTAATTTTTTCCCCATTATTTCCCTAGAGATTCTAGACTAAGTGGCTGAGAGAATGATTGTAGCATTCACAAAAATAAAAAAAAATTTTGGGACCCTGAGCAGATTTAGTGAAAATAGTTTTGTGCTGTAGAAATAATTAAAATGACAAGATATTCAAATGGAAATACTCTGTGGGCAGGAATGTACAATGAAAATTTAGGTGAGAAAATTTTAGAGTTATAAAGATGAAAGGTATAAGGTAAGAAATATCTTGAAATGGAGAACGCAAGGTACAGAAAAGATCTCTGGCCAGAAAGCTTTTTTTTATTGTCAGTAAAATTGTGGCTAGTGTTATTTGCCAAGAAAGGGTAAAAGATCCACAGAAGTGGAGACTGAGAAGAGTGAAAAAAATTTTTGAATGACTCTAGTTGAGAATATGATCAGACTGAAAAGAGATGGACAAAAGGGTTAATGAACAATCTGGGAGGATCACAATGAAGTGATTTGGATTGGAAGATTGGTTTGGTGAAAGGTGATTAGAATATAATAGTTGACAGTGTATTTAGACTAGATAAATAGTAAAATATATTCAGAAAAGAATTAATGAAAAGATCTAGAGGTTAAGAAATTAGAGGGCCGATTTTAGATGCAGAAAAACAGATTTAATGGGCAAGGAAGAACAATTGGCAAAAGTGATTGAGTTTAGGGAAGGAGACTATCAGGTTCATTTGATTAGTAGTCCTAATTATGCAAATTTGTTACAAAAAATGAATTACTCTTTTTTTCTTTAATGGTCAACAGGAAAGGAAACACAAAGAGAAATGGAGAGAGAAACAGAGACAGAGAAGCTGAGAAGAGAAGAGAAGAGAAGAGAAGAGAAGAGAAGAGAAGAGAAGAGAAGAGAAGAGAAGAGAAGAGAAGAGAAGAGAAGAAGAAAGAAGGGGAACAAAGGGAAATGGAAAAGAGGAGAGAGACAGAGAAAGAATAAAGTTCTGTTAATTTTTTTTAATGAAGAAATATTTATGTGGGGAGAACCACACATATGAAATATTACATGCACTTCAAATGAGTTAATTCTACTATTAGGTTTGGTCAACAGTGATATTTTGTTATGAGACCTCTCACAAAATGAATTATCTAAACCTTTGCAATATAAAAAATACATTAGTAAACTAAAATAATACAATAAAGTCTAGGGGTCATATTTTCTGGTTAACATCAGAGGGTAATAGCATGATAGCTTGGAAAAGAATCTGAAGTAACATAGGTCTATATCTTTAATTATACAGTTGCAAAGACTAAGGCCCATACAGTCTAAATAATTTAGTATAGCTAGTTAGTGGCAGAGTTTTATCTAGAATTCAGGTCTCCTGACATCTGAATATTTCCAATGTCCATCTCACTGGAAAGTGAATACCACCAAGATAAGAGCCAAACTTTATCTCCTATAAGAATGCTTGATGGTAGACAAACTGATATAATAAAGCTCTACAAACAGCAGAGTTTAAGAATATGGTGGATTTTGATCCTTCACCACATTAAAAACAAAAAAATAAATCTTTGACAAACTCAGGAAGAATTTCATATCAAATTCCATCTCATTCAAACTTTTGGTCCTCTGGGAAATTATTCCTGTGCTGTGGTCTATGAACATCATCAAAGATAATAGAGACAATAATCCAGAAACTGTTATTTGCTGACTACTGCTTCAGTAAGGAAATAAACACACATACAGAGAAACTCATGTGCAAACACATTATCAGGATTGGTGATAATAAAACCCTATCAAATTAATGGAGACAATGTATTATAGTGGAAAAAGGGATGGATTTGAACAGAATACCTGAGTTTAAATCTTTTCTCTCTCAGTGACCAACATGTGACCTTTCACTTCTCTTAGCCTTACTTTGCTCATATGAAAAACAAAGGAGTTAGGAAAGATGAATGATAAGATCTATTCTAGCTCTAAATCAGTGAGTCTGTGTTCATAAATAATGAATAACCTTAAAAATAATAATCATTCTATAAATATATACATGTATCATATGCATTTTAAAATATTTACTATGATCTCATTGCATCCACTAATAATACATGTAATTTTGAAAATATTTTAAAAGTCATAATAAAATATATTTCAAGATTTATAATATTCATTGTAAAAACATAATCAGTTAATTCTCAGAAAAAAATCATAGTACTTTCAATTCATTATTTGGATGCATATGGCAAATTCTGACCATTGAAAAAATTAAATATACAAAAACATCAATGATGCTGTTATTATATATTATATTATATATAATACAATATACATTATAAAGTAATAACATTCCTATGAAAATGCAGCTTATAATAATCTTCTATTTTTTCTATCTGCTATATTCTCACTAAATAATATGTAAAATACTGACACCTAATGTTAACTTTTTGTATTTTCATTTTCTGAACTTTTTTGACATTTAAAAATAAGATCCACAGAGGTTACTTTTCCTTTAGAAAATATTTCAAATTTCCAAATATATTGTCAACAAAGTACTTATGGGCCTATTGTATACATTATAGACTAAGTAATGCACATAATTAAAACCAAAACGACAATAGTAAGGACTTAGACCTGGAAGGGACCTTCGAGGTCTAGAGTAGCCCTTTTATTTACAAAGGAGGAAATAAGTCCTAGAAACTTGAAGAGAATTCCCTAAGCATGCACACATAGTAAGAAGCCCAACTAAGCAAATGCGTAAAAAGTTTACAATTTATAGTTTTAGACAACACAGATTCAATATATATTTACACTACCTGTATTTTAAAGTATTTAACAGCATGGTACTGTATAAATAAATGCAATCCTACTGGTCAATTAAGCATTATTAAAGCAATACTCATCTTTGTATAGAAATGATCATAAGTTAAGAAAGGTATGACAGAGTATAAACTCTGAAAATCCTACCTAAAATTACATGAACCCAAGCCTCTTAACATAGTCTGATGACATGAACCCTCTCTCTAGCTCAAGATAGACTGAAAAAAACTTCAAGGTCAGTCTCACTGGGGTGAAAAGGGTGTTCAAGCCAATCAGATAGACCTGGGAAAGCTGGTGAGAGGGCCTAATCACAGCAAATCAGCAATTAAGACATTTAATCCTGGCTCAATGGAAGAACAAATCAATGAGGCACTTTTCAATCCCAAATCACAATCTAAACTCTGAGAAACAGGGTTGTTTCCTGAAAAGAACAGGGAAAGCTACCCCTGCAAACACAAGTCACTCCTGTGCTCAAAGCCAAGAGCTCAGAAGTATACAGGAAGCTTGGAACAGCTCCCCTTTTACCCCAGGAGCAAAGCTTAACCATAAAAGTAAAAAAGAGAAAAAAACAAAAGGAAAGGAAAGAATATGAGCAACAAACAGAAAAGAACCTTGATCACAGAAAGCTATTATTGTGGCAGGGTAGACCAAAACAGAAACTCAGATGAGGACAAAATATGCACAGAAGAAAATCTGAGTGATATGAATTTGTCTCAAGCCCAAAGAGTTTTCTTAAAAGTTCTAATAAAAGACTTAAAAGGCAAATAAGAGAGTGAGAAGAAAAAGTGAAAAAGGAAATGAAAGGTATGCATGAGGGAGAGTTAACAGCTTGGAAAAGGAAGGGAAAAAAATTGTCTAAAGAAAACAGCATCTTCAAAAGTAGAATTAACCAAGGGGGCAACTAGGAGGAGCAGTAGATGGAGCACCAGCTCTGAAGTCAGGAGGACCTGAGTGCAAATATGACCTCAGACACTTAACACTTCCTAGCTGTATGACCCTGGGCAAGTCACTTAACCCCAATTGCCTCAGCCAAAAACAAAACAAAACAAAAACCCATAACATAAAAGTAGAATTAACCAAATGAAAAAAGATGTACAAAAGCTAACTAAAGAAAATCATACATTAAAAATTAGAACAGGGAAAATGGAAGTGTCAAACAAACTAAAAATAAAATAAAATAAAATAAAAAGTTGGAAGAAAATGTGAAACACCTCATTGGAAAAACAATTGACCTGGAAAATAAATCCAGAACAGACAATTTAAAAATTATTGGCCTACCTAAAGGGCATGACCTAAAAAAAGAGCCTGGCTGTCTTTAATATATCATTAACGACAACTGTTCTGATATTCTAGAAACAAAGGGGGAAATACTCATTGAAAGAATTAATTTATCATCTTCTGAAATAGATCCCACAAGGAAAACCCCAAGGAACAATGTTACAAAACTCCAGAACTACAACCTCAAGAAAAAAATACTGCGAGCTACCAGACAAAAACGATTCAAATATGAAGGAACTATAATCAGGATCACCCAGGATCTGTCAGCTTCTGCAATAAAGAATTGGAGGGCCTGGAATATTCCAGAAAGCAAAGGCCCTAAGGTTACAACCAAGAATTAATTAGCCAGTAAGACACAGAAACAGCATCATCTTTCAGGGAAGACAATAAAGTAAGAGACTTTCAATCATTTCTATAAAAAAACCAGAACTAAACAGAAAATTTAATCTACAAACACAGGACTCGAGAAGCATAGGAAGGTAAAAAGAGGAAATATATATATATATATAGTTTAAAAGTTAAATTGTTTATATCCCTAGATGGAAAACTATATCTATAACTCTTGAGAACTGTATCACTCACTGGGGCAAAGGGAAGCCTCATATGGTCTGAGGGTACGGTTCTAAATATACTCCAATGTGGTGATATCAAAGAAAAAGACCTTAAAGAATGGGGGAAAGGTCTATACCGGAAAAAGAGGAAAATATATTAATTCACAAGAAGAGGAAGAAAAGACCTATAATAATTAAGGGGGAAAGGAGGGAAATGAACATTGTCTGAAGCTTGATCTCATCAGTTTTAGATCTAAGAGGAAATAACTTAATCATTCAGTTGGATACAGAAATGTATTTAATCCTGTAAGGAAGTAGGAAAAGAAAGAGGAAAGAAGGAGGAGGGCAATATAAAAAGGACAGCAGAAACATGAGGAGGAAAGATGTAATGATCGCGTATTTTAAATCAGCCAGAGTCAGGAACTCAGGTTAAGGGAAAAAATCTTCAGTCTTTATTCAAGTGAACAGGTGAATAAAGATTGCGATAGCAAATATAGGCAAGAAAGATTGCGATAGCAATATGGGCAGCTGCAACAGGAAATCAGCTAACAGAGCAAGTGAGGGCTGAGCTCTCCTCCCCTTCCTTTTTCACTCCCTTGCCTCCACCCACCAGAATCGTCATTTCCTATACAACACATCAGGACTTGCATAAAGAGTAGGCGGGGGCCATTCTTTCTCCAAGCTTATATATTAATAGAGTATGATCCAATTACTATTTAGCCTCATGTGCTTGGGACCTCAGTGCATCAACTCAAGCCTCAGCCCATTACATCTCCCGCTTTCTTTTGTTTTAGAACACAGGTGATCATGCCATCCCTGACTCCTCAGGGAGGTCAGAGCCCCCAAGGGGAGGTGATCACATCCTCCCTGACTTCTCAGGAAAGGAGGTAAAACACACCGAAAAGGAGGTGATCACGACCTCCCTGACTTCTCAGGAAGGGAGGTGAAAGCACTAAAAAGGAGATAATCACGCCCTCCCTGACATCTCAGGAAGGGAGATGAAAAGCACCAAAGGGAAGTGGGAGTTGCTAGCAGGTTTCTGGGCTCAAGGGTCTTATTATGCACAAACCCATCAGCATGGGAAATATTACACAAGCACATAGAAACAACGCAGAGGCTATTAGTGATGACTCTCCCCACAGTCAGTGCAGGCTTGATGTGGTGTAACAAACATGAATTATTCACCCAACTAACGGTATAACAAACAATATGAATCAACATTGTGTTGTAAAAGATTGCCAGAAGTCCTAGAAGGAGAGTATGTAAACAGCAATCACACATACATCTTCTTCAGCAGCCCTGTTTGGGCGCCAATTGTAATGATCGCGTATTTTAAATCAGCTGGAGTCAGGAACTCAGGTTAAGGGAAAAAAATCTTCAGTCTTTATTCAAGTGAACAGGTGAATAAAGATTGCGATAGCAAATATAGGCAAGAAAGATTGCGATAGCAATATGGGCAGCTGCAACAGGAAATGAGCTAACAGAGCAAGTGAGGGCTGAGCTCTCCTCCCCTTTCTTTTTCACTTCCCTGCCTCCACCCACCAGAATCGTCATTTCCTATACAACACATCAGGACTTGCACAAAGAGTAGGCGGGGGCCATTCTTTCTCCAAGCTTATATATTAATAGAGTATGATCCAATTACTATTTAGCCTCATGTGCTTGGGACCTCAGTGCATCAACTCAAGCCTCAGCCCATTACAGAAAGATAAGAGAAAAAGGGAAAGGGTGATAGAAGATAAGGTAGTGTGTGCAGTGACTTAAAAAAAAAAAAAACTACTAAGGGAAGGGAGGAGGTGAATAGGAGATAAGGTAGTTGGTAGGGAGGGTAAAAAAAAAAAAAACAGGACTAAGGACATGGTGGGAAAGAGAAAGCAAAGGCATATACAGGGGAGAAAATAGGGTGTAGGGAAATACAGAGCTAGCAATTATAACTGTGAATGTGAATGGGATGAACTCTCCCATAAAATGGAAGTGATTAACAGAGTGGATGAAAAAACAGAATTCTACAATATGTTGTATATAAGAAACACATTTGGCACAGAAAAACATATGCAGAGTACAGGTAAAATGTTAGAACAAAATTTATTATGCTTCAGCTAAATAAAAAAAAAAATCAGAGTTAGCAATTTTGGTCTCAGATAAAGAAAAAGTAAAAATAAATATTATTAAAAGATAGAAAGTACATATTGATAAAGGGTACTCCAACAATGAAGTGTAATGATACTATGCACCAAGTGATGGAGCATCCAAATACCTAGAGAAGATTTTAAGCCAGTTATTGGAAGAAATAGATAGCAACACTATATTCTTGGGGGCCCTCAGGATCAGACAAAAATCACAAAAACCACAAAATAAAGAAGAAAAAATATAGGGAGATTAATAGAATCTTAGAAAACCTAGATATGATAGTCTTCTGGGAAAAAAAAAATTGAATAGGAACAGAAAAGAATACACCTTTTTCTCAGCAGCACATGGCACCTTCACAAAAACTGACCATATATTAAGGCTTAAAAACCTCACAATCCAATGCAGAAAAGGAGAAATAGTAAATGCTTCCTTTTCAGACCACAATGCAATAAAAATTATAGTCAGTAAAAGGGCAGGGAAATATAGACTAAAAACCAATTGTAAATTAAACAAATTCAAAAAAATGAGTGGATCAAACAATAAATCACAGAAACAATCCATAATTTCATCTAAGAGAATGACAATAATGAGATAACATGCCAAAAGCTATGGGATGAAACCAAAGTAATTCTTAGATTAAATTTTATATCTCTAAATAGCTACGTAAAAAAAATAGAAAAAAGGAGATCAATGAATTAGATATGCAACTAAAAGTTAGAAAAATACAAATTAGAAACCCCCAATTGAATACCAGATTAGAAATTCTGAAATTCAAAAGATTAACAAAATTGAAACTAAGAAAACTATTGAACTAATAAATAAAACTGAGTTGGTTTTATGAAAAAACAACAATGTAGATAAACTTTTGAATAGTATGATTAGAAAAGAAAGAAAAAAATCCAAATCACCACCATCAAAAATGAAAATGGTGAACTTTCACCAATGAAAAAGAAATTAAAGCAATAATTAAGAACTATTTTGTCCAACTGTTTGGCAGCAATATAACCAAAATTGTGAATATTTACAAAAATATAAATGTACCAGATTAACAGATGAGGAAATAAATTATTTAAATAGTCCCATTTTAGAAAAAGAAATTGATTTTAAAGTATAATCATGTATTGGATATCCTGCCATCTAGGAGAGGGGGTGGGGGGAAGGAGGGGAAAAATTGGAACAAAAGGTTGGCAATTGTCAATGCTATAAAATTATCTATGCATATAATTTGTAAATAAAAAGCTATTAAATTTTTTAAGTCAAAAAAAAAAAAAAGAAAGAAAGAAAGAAAGAAAAAGAAATTGAACAAGCCATTAATGAACTCCCTAGGAAAAAATCTCCAGAGCCAGATGTATTCACAAGTGAATTCTCCCAAACATTTAAAGATCTTAATTCCAATACTATAAACTATTTGGAAAAATGGGTAAAGAAGGAGTAATGTCAAATTCCTTCTATGACACAAATATAGTCCTGATACCTAAACCAGAAAGTGCCAAAACAGAGAAAAAAGTTACAGACCAATTTCCCTATTGATTATTGATGCAAAAAATTTAAATAAAATATCAGCAAAGAGATTACAGCAATTCATCAGCAAGATAATATACTATGACTAAGTGAAATTTATACTAGGGCTGGTTCAATATCAGGAAAACTATTACTATTACTATAATTGACCATATCAATAACAAAATCAACAGAAATCATATGATAATCTCGATACAAAAAAAAAAAAGCTTTTGACAAAATACAGCCACATTCCTACTTAAAAAAAAAAAAAATAGAGAGCATAAGGATAAAAGGATCTTTCCTTAAAATAATAAGCAGTATCTATCTAAAACCAACAGCAAGCATAATTTATAATGGAGAGTAGCTGAACACATTCCCAATATGGTCAGGGATGAAACAAGAATGCTTATTATCATCATTATTATTCAACATTGTATTAGAAATGTTGATTTTAACCATAAGAAAAGAAAAAGAAATTAAATAAATTAGAATAGGTAATAAGAAAGTAAAACTATCATTCTTTACAGATGATATAATGATATACTTAGAGAATGCTAGAAAATCATTCACAAATCAAATCAAAACAATTATGTTTTAGCAAAGTTGCAGGATATAAAATAAACCCCACACAAATCATTGCCATTTCTATATAGTACTGGCAAGGCCCATCAGCAAGATGAAAGAAAAATTCCATTTAAAATTACTATAGACAAAATAAAATATTTGAGGTTCTACTTGCCAAGACAAACCAAAGAACTATATGACTTCAACAACAAAATATTGCTCACACAAATAAAGTCAGATCTCAACAATTGGAAAAATATCAATTGCCTCTGGGCAAATGCAGCTACTATAATAAAAATGACAATTGTGCCTAAATTGATCTATTTTTTTTCACTGCCATACCAATAAAATTGCCAAAAAGTTATTTGATAGAAGTACAAAAATAATAAAAAAAATTCATCTGGAAGAACAAAAGATCAAGAATATCAATGGAATTAATGAAAAAATACAAAGGATGGTAGCTTAGCAGTACCAAATCTAAAATTCCTAAATTACAAAGTAGCAGTAATCATAACAATTTTGTACTGGCTGAGAAATAGAGTGGTGGGATCAATGAAATAGATTAGATATATATGATACAACAATCAAGGCCCATAATAATCTAGTATTTGATTAATGCCCAAATATCAGCTTCTGGAGTAAGAATTCATTATTTAACAGTTTCATGGGAAAACTGAAAAATAATATGTCAAAAACTCAGGATAATCCTACATTTCAATGAGTACATGAAGTGTGCATAAGGGATGATACTATAAGCAAATTAGGAGAACAAGGGATAATTTGTCTATTAGATCTTTGAAGAAGTGAGGAATTTTTGACTAAAGAAGAACAAGAGAACATTATGAAAGGCACAATGTACAATTTTTATTACATTAAATTAAAAAGTTTTTTGTTTTGCAGAAACAAAACCAATAAAAAACAAGATTAAAAGGGAAATGTAAAGCTGGGAAAAATTTTTACAGTTTCTGTAAATGTTTCTGTAAAAGTCTCATTTCTAAAATATGTAAAGCACTCTGAAAAATTTATAAGAAACCAAGTCATTCACCAATTGATAAATGATCAAAGGATATGGACAGATAAATTTCAGATGGCAAACATAAAGCCATGTATAGTTATATGAAAAAATTCTCTGAATCACTATTGATTAGAGAAATGAAAATTAAAACAGCTCTGAGGTACACTTCATAACTCTCATATTGGCTAAGATGTCAAGAAAAGGTAATGATAGATGCTGAAGGGGATGTGGGAAAACTGGGACACTAATACATTGTTAGTGGAATTGTGAAATAATCCAATAACTCTGGAGAGCAATTTGGAACTATGCCCAAAGGACTATCAAACTGTTCATATCCTTTGATCTAGCAGTGTCATTACTGGGTCTGTATCCCAAGAAAATCTTAAAGAAGGGAAAAATACCTACATGTGCAAAAATGGTTGTAGCAGCTCTTTTTGTGGTAGCAAAGAACTGGAAAATGAGTAGTTGCCCATCAATTGGGGAATAGCTGAATAAGATGTGATATATGAAGATAATAGAATATTATTGTTCTAAAATTATGAACAAGCTAATTTTTAGAAAGACCTGAAAATACATATATAAACTGATGCTGAACAAAACAAGCAGAACCAGAAATACATTGTATTCAATGACAGCAAGTATGTGTGATGATCAGCTATGAAAAACTTGGTTCGTGAAAAAGAACTAAGGACACAGAATGTAAATCAACACAGGCTATGTTCACTTCTTTTTTCCGCTTTTTTAATCTCTCCCATGGTTTTTCACTCTTGCTCTTATTTTTCTCTCCCAACACGATTCATAAAGTAATTTGTATGAAAAATAAATAAATGTACTAGGAAAAAATGAAAGCCCTACAAAACTGGAAAGATTTCCACTATAGACTTGGGAACAAATGATTATATTCCTATATTGTTTAAAAACCATTATAGTGGGGCAGCTAGAATGGCACAGTGGATAGAGCACCAGTCTTGAAATCCGGAGGATCTGAGTTCAAATGTAGTCTCAGACATTTTAGGTCTTCCTATCTATGTGACCCTGAGCAAATCACTTAACCCCAATTGCCTCAAGAAAAAAAAAAAAGAACCATTATAGTGAAATTCAGCATATTATCAAGCTCACCTTGAGCCTTCAAACAAAACTTTCTGGAGAAAGTCTAGGGAGAGGTTGTGATTCCCTTAGTAGAGGAAATATCTACATTGAAGAGAGATATGTTGTTATCATTTGCTTTTCCAAAGCAGACCATGATATCAGGGAGGAGATGCTTCTACATGCAAGTGAATTGGATTTAAGTGAGAGAATGCAATGCAAAATAACCAGCCTCATTTTCTTCTCCAGAGCCATCTGGGTACAATTGTAAGATATAGATCAGGATGACTGGAGATGACCCTGGATGCAGTGGGAGACTTTGGCCTTTTTAAGGTAAGGTATTTCCCAGGTTTCAATTTGACTGAAGCAATACCTTTTCAAGGATTAAGGCTGGATATGAAATGAGTCCAAGAATGGCCTCTTTTACCCAGTTTAAAAAAATAACCTGGGAGAGGAAGACCATCAAGGTTTCTGGTCGAAATAGAAACAATTGTTGTTTACATTCCCTCAGAGCCAATCTATATCTTGTGAGATTTCATTGATCAAAATTTGCATTCCTTTGGACAGAATACCCACAAGAGTATGATACCCTATGTGGACTGATAGAAGAGAAGGGAAAGAAGAAAGAAAAGAAGACAGAAGGGAAAATAAATAAAGAAATGAAGATAGAAAGAGAAAGAGAGGGAGGAGAAAGAAGATGAGGAGAAAGAAAAAAAGAAGAAAAAAAGAAAAAGAAGAATTAAGAAGGAAGAAAAAGAAGAAAGAAGAAGAAAAACAAAAAAGAAGAAAGAAGATGAAGAAGAATAAAGAAGAAGAATGAAGATGATGAAGAAGAAGAAGAAAGTCTCCATGACATCAAGGATATGATGCCATGACATATGTGAATGGGATTTAAGTGAGTGAGGGTTGTGCCAAGTCACCAAGCTCACTTTCTCTATAAGAACTATGTAAGACAAGATATAAATCAGGACAATTGGAAATGGCCCTGATTATAGTAGGAAACAGAACTTTTCATCCATTCATCATTTATTAGAGTACAAATTTATGATATTTTGGTTTATACTGAATTTTAAACATTAGTGATCTCTCAAGGCAATTTTTGCTATGAGGGTACTTTTTATTTTTAAAGTATTCTATTTTTCTAAATAAATGCAAAGAGAGTTTTCAACATTCTCCTTTGCTAAACTTTTGTTCCAATATTTTTCCCTCTCCTTTCCCCACACCAAGATAGCAAACAATACGATATAGGTTAAACACATGCTGCTCTCCTAAACATATTTCCATATTCAGCATGTTATGCAAAAGAAAAAAAAAATCAGATCAAAGGAGAAAAAAATACAAAAAAGGAAAAAAAAAAAGCAAGTAAACAAACCAAAACAACAACAACATATGAAAATACTATGTTTTGATCCAATCTCTGTAGTTCTCTCTCTGGATGTACCAGTCTATTCAAATTGTCTTGAATCATCTCCTTGTTCAAAAAAGCCAAGTCCATCACAATTGATCATCATATAATCTTGTTGCTACTGTAAACAATGTTCTCTTAATTCTGTTCACTCAGTATGTAAGCTTTTCCAGGCCTTTCTGAAATTGACCTCTGTTTATCCTTTCTTACAGAACAATAATATTCCATCATATTCATACACTATAACTCCTTCAGTCATTCCCCAACTGAGGGACATCCACTCGGTTTCCAGTTCCTTGTCACTACAAAATAGGGCTGTTACAAACATTTTTGCACATGCAGCTCCTTTTCCCTCTATTATGATCTCATTGGGATACAGATCTAATAATGACACTACTAGATCAAAGAGAATGCACAGTTTTATAGTCCTTTGGTCATAATTCCAATTTGTTCTTCAGAATGGTTGGATCATTTCACAATGAGTCTATTTTTGAACATTAGCCAAATTAGAATCATGAATGACAAATTTTATTTTAAATCATTTTGCATCTTTTCCTGACTCTAACAATATGAGACTCAATGGGACCAAAAGGAAATTGGGGTTCATAAAAATAAAGCATCTGAACCAAAGTCACCAGATAGTTAGTGACAGCATGACTTTGTTTGGTTTGACATTTATTTTGGCCAAAATAAATTTCTGTATTAAATTGGGCGGATAGTAGTTGGTCAATCAATAAGCATTTATTAAATGCTTAATATGTGCCAGATAGTATGCTAAGCCCTAAGGATATAAATAAAGGTTAAAACAGTTCCTCCCTTCAAGGATCTCAAAATTGAATGGAAGAAACAACATACAATCAACTAAACACAAATAAGATTTATATAGGACAAATTTACAGATAGTAACAGAGGGAAGACGTAGAGGGCTGAAACTCTGTATGATTGATTTAAACAAGGTGCTAACTCAGTGGAATTGATAAGACAATGATTATCTAATTTAGTATGTAGATTAATAGTTCTCTAGTTCAGTATGATTGATTTAATCTTACAACAAATATAGTTCCCATTCACACATTTATCTGCATGTTTAATTTTCATGCATAACAGCCCTAGTTTTTGTTGTCATTTGTAAAAAGATATTAAGAGATAGTAACTTGTGATGTTCTGGTTGGTTTTCTGGAGGTCTCTGGTCCAGCTTTAGTTTTAGCTGAGTAATCACCACGAGAATAGCCAGAGATAAAGTCCAAAACTCTTTATTGTCTCCTTCAGTCTTGTCGCCTTTCTTGGAGCCTGAGCTAACTTTCTTGAGGTCCTCTGGAATGTGTTTTGGTTTCTGTGGCGGAGGCAGGAGGACCACCAGGATTGTCTCTATTTTGAAGTCTGTCTCTGTCCAAGAGCTTGTGCTTCAGCCTCCAGTCCTCTGTCTTCCCTGAATCTGACCTAGTCCCCCTGAGTCTTGGTTTCAGTGGAGAAGTGAAGGAGAAGAGCCACCACAATGGTGAGAGATGCAATGAATGTCTCTCCTGGGCTCCAAGAACTTCTCGAACTAAATTTGTCCCAGTTTATATGCAATATGCTGAGTATAAACCAATCATTATATCACTAGGGAACCATTATTTGTTGTAAGGATTAATTCAATCATACTGAATTAGAGAACTATTCATCACCATGCTAAACTAGATAACCATTGTCTTATCAATTCCACTGACTTAGTACCTTGTAAGAATCCTTGTTTCAAGTACAGAGTCCTGACCCATTACAGGAAGGCATTAGAATTCAAGTGAAATTGGAAGGGGCTCTTGTTCAAGAGAAGATTTAGCTAAGATCTGAAGGAAGTCAGAGAAACCAGGAGGTACGGATCCCAATTTCTTAAACTGTGGTTCACAGCTCTATATAGGATCACATAATTGAATGTGAGCATTGCAATATTATGATTTATTATCAGTAAATGTTTGATTTGTATACCTATTTACATGAGATCATATAAAAATGTCTTAGGCAAAAAGAGATGTTCAGTAGAAAAAATTTAGGAAGCCCTGGTAAGGATGATGTGGAAGAGAATTCCAGAAATGGAGGAAATTCAATAAAAATGCAGAGTTAAGGGATGGAGTGTCTTGTGCAAGAAATATCAAGAAAGCCAGTATAGCTGGATCTTAGGGTATGTGGTCAGAAAAAGTGTGAAGGAGACAGTATTATATAAGTATATTGGAAAGGTTGGAAGGACTAGGTTGTAAAGAGCTTTATAAGTCTAGAGAGTTTTATATTTGATCTTATCAGTAATGGGGAGTCACAAGAATTTATGGAATGGGAAGTGATATAGTCAGATTTTTATTTTAGCAAGAGTACTCAAATAGCTAAATGGAAAATAGACTTGAATGGGAAGAGACTAAGGCAGAGAGACCAAACAGAAGCATATTGCAGTAGTCCAGCTGTAAAATGATATGTGGTGGTAGTATCCAAGGAAAGAAGGGAATGTGTTTGAAAGATGTGAAGGTAGAATCGACAAGATTTGGCAACATATTAAATATAGAAGGTTAATGTGAGGAGACAATGATGATACCTAACATTGTGAGCATAGTAATTGGAGAGTGGTGGTACCCTCAGTGGTAATAGAGAAGTTAGGAAGAGGGGAAGTTTTAAAGGGAAGTATAATGAGTCCAGTTTAGGAGTTTAAGCTGTCTACAGGATATTCAATTTACTATGTCAATAGGAATTGTTGATGTAAGACTAGATGTCAGAAAAAGAGGGGCAAAATGTTGAGGTAACAATTGGAAGAACAATTAGGATGATAAATACAGTGGAAAACAGAGTAATAAAATTAACATCAATTTAATTCAATAAAGACTTACTAAATGCTTACTTGTTCTTCATCTTTTGTTCTGGAAGAATATTAAAGGTATCATCAGGAAGATATCTTAACTTATGGTGATTTGGAGATGAATGAGACAGAGCTGAGCAAAGGTATTAATCTCACTTTTTTCTCTAGAGTCATCAAGTGGCAAGACAAAGGTCAAGATGACTGGCCTAGGATGCTATGGGTGACTTTGGCCTTTCTAAATTAATATCTTTCAGTATCTCAATCTATTCAATGACTAAAGGCTGGGTAAGAGATAAGATAATATATGATTTAATTTACCATCACAAAGATATCTAGCACAAATTAGAAAACAATTATTATTTATACTTCTTCTAATTTCAACACTTTAACAACGAACTTCAGGGATTTGGGTTGAGACTGTTATTGGATATTTAATGAAAGCCAGAGTGATTCGAATTTTAAAGTGGAGTCAAATAACTCCATTTAAAACACAAGGGATTTAAAAAACAAAACCTTGTCTTTCCAGAATGATATTTCAAGAAATCATAAAGGAAAACCATACTGAACTAAAAGTAAATTTTCCCAGTTTAAAAAAAAAAATAAAAGGAACAACAGGAGTAGAAAAGGAGAGGGGAAAGAGAAGAAGGAGAAGAAAGAGAAGATGACTCTTCTCAGAAAACATGGTAAAGAAAGTTAATTCTAAACTTCATAGAAGAACTAAAGTTCTTTGAACCTAATTCATTTCTTCACCTCCATGAGAGAAGTAAGTTTGAACTTAGACCATAATAATTATAATGAGGCACATGTTTAATGAGGCTTCATGCAGAAGCTTTCTTGTTATTGTTTGTTCTTGTACATGAATTGGATGTGATTGGTGCACAAAGTCATTAGGTTCATGCTCTCCTCCACAGTTACTGAAGTCCACTGGCAAGACAATGATTGACAGGTCCAGCATGCAATGGGTACAGAGAGTGAGGACAGTCTAACTCCCCAGGGTTGGGGGGTGGATGAGCTATCAGCGAAAACTTGACCTGGTGTGTACTTTCTTTTTTAGTTTCTTGCAGAGATTAAAGAGGTAAATGAACATGTATTGCTGTCCCAGCTAGAAGTAGCAATATTATGGGAATTCCTATCACCCAATTTGCAAGAAAATACACTGAGACAGAGCTCTGATACAATGACACTTTATTAAGAGTCCAAAATCTTCCTCATGATCAGATATACCCTCTTCTTCCAAGGCCTTATTATCATGACTTGATTCTTAATACTTGAACATTCTAGAGAGGATATATAAAGTATAGAATATCATTGATCGAAAGACCTTGCAGCAGCAGACCAAATATGATGCACTAACTAGGAAAAATATCAGCAGGGGGATCTTGGGATGAGTGGAGCATGGAGCATCTCCACTGATGAAGTGGTCATAAGATGGTCACTTACTTATGTTAAACAAGAGAGAATGGTCTGGAGTTATAAAAAAGTAAGTTAGGGAATTTCCTGTGTAATTGAGTCATCTCCACCATACTGAGCTGGATCACTCTAATAATGAAAAACAAGGGTAGAGGGCCTCTATTTATCTTCCTATGATTAAATGAGCTTACAATCTGTAACTCACAGCTTTGGAGCCAAATAGAAAGAACTTATAATCACTGCCCCTATAGAATCACATCAAACTGATTAATCTGATTGAAATATAGGAGGTGTCCCAATGAATTATTTCTCATATAAGCATGGGCTATATGTATATATACTTTTGTCATAGCAAAAACAATTAAAACTGAGGGAAGTGTAACCAGCAATTGGGGACTGACAGAACAAGTTATAGTGTATGAATATGATAAAATAATATTGTGCTCTAATATGTGAGAAAGGGGAAGATTTCAGAAAAACGGAAGATTTTTATGAACTGCTGCAGAGTAAAATGAGCAAAACCAGGAGAACAATTTTTATATTATCTACAATATTTCCAGGATTATTTTGAACAATTTATAAACTCTCTTCAATACAATGGTAACCAACTATGATTCCAAGGAATTAATGTTGAAAATATGTAATCCCCATCCTGGTAGAGTGATAGACTCAGAGTGCCGATTGATTTCTTATTTTATTTTATTTTATTGTCAGTGAGGGAATTTGTTTTGCTTGACTATTCATTTATGTTTGTAGCAGGAATTTTGTTTTTTTTTCTCTTTACTGAGGTAGAAGGAAGTGAGAGGTGGCTTTCTGTTGATCAAAGCAAACAAAATTTAATTATGAAAAAGAAATAGAGGTACAAAGAAAAATGAGATATGAACAATTATAAATCGAGACTTATGATTCCCAGAATATGTTGTACTTAAATATGTATATTTCCTTAGATGGAGAAAAACAGATTTGAAAGAGATAATAGTAATGTGAGATGTTTTAGATTTTTGTCTGGTTGATATTACAAAAAATCAGCACTCCCCATCCTATTGCAGTATCAGGTTGAAAATCGAAGTTTCAAGAAACTGTGGATGGGAGCCCAGTCCTAGAGTCTCAAGGGTGATGTTTCTAAGATAGTGCTGTTTAATGGGACACTTTCTCAGTTCAATTATTTGATAATGCAGATGTGACAGTGAATCGGAACACTTAAATTCTAGGACATAAGACAAGAAAACTCTAAAGTGGATTAACATGTCCATCTCTGAGTCCAGTCTTTTTTCTAAATCTAGGCCATGATATCTTTGTACTAGTGTAGTAACATTTTGGTTAACCAATCATTCTGGGCATGGGGAGTAGAGCCATAAGTGGCAGTGCAATGGTTGAAGGGGCATGCTTGTGTAACAGTCAATATTTCCTAAGTTGTGAGAGGCAGGTGGAGCAAGACAGTATAAGTATTTATCTTGGTACTGACCCATTACCAGAGTTACATAATGGATAGTATTTGTACGGTACTTTCGGGTTTGTACAGACTCATTTGCCTCTCCCAACCCTTTGAGGCAGTATCAAT
Organism: Antechinus flavipes; assembly: GCF_016432865.1. NCBI lineage: Eukaryota > Metazoa > Chordata > Mammalia > Dasyuromorphia > Dasyuridae > Antechinus > Antechinus flavipes. The sequence goes on along the minus strand of NC_067400.1, from coordinate 370,603,355 downwards.
TATTACAAAGAAACTGATGCTAGGGAGTTTTGAAGGACTTGCATAGTGTCACACAACTAGTAAGTGTCTGAAGCAAGATTTGAACTTTGATCCAACCCCATCACTCTGTCCCCTGCCTAAATCACAATCACACTGCTTCCAATCACCTGTTTCCTAGAGAAACAGGATTGTGAGTATTTTCAATCATTAGACCTGTTTTAATCTCTCTCCTTCCTCTCCATTCCCCTGTGTCAGTGACAAAAAAATAAAAGAGGTTCATATAAAGAAAGTAAACATTCTAATTTCTTCCTCTGCAACTTGAGAACCACAGGAGAGCTACTTTTGAAAAACTAGGTTTCACCCTGGGGTAAGGGGGCTGAGATTTACTGCACTTTCAGTTATGGATGGCATTGAAATTTCATTATGAATCAGACTTTATTGTTTTTGATTGCAATATGAGGTCACAAAGATTTGACAATATGTCTGGTTTGAGATGAACTTTAGAGTATTTAGTGTTTCCAGTAGTGTAGAAGCACAAGCCAATGACAATATGGAAGAGGGCAGAGTCCACTCTAATAAGAATTTGACTCCTCATTATATGTGTGAAAAATACTCTGCTATAGAAGTAGCTAAGAAAGCTGGTTTGAATGCCTGGTTTGTAACTATGCAGAGGGTGTCTTCATTTCTGTGATCACAAGTCGATCAGAATATTGATATTTCCTGTAACTATCAATGTGTTCTGTTTACTTGAGGTCAGAGTTAGCAAGTTTAATCTTCCAGCAGTCTTATATTTAAGACATCCTGATTCTGCTATCTTTAATCCAAGGAAAAGTCCAAGGAAGAGAAAAACTGAAAAAAAAGAAAAGATCATCAAAATGACAGAGTTCTTTTTACAAATTATGGGTCATAGGAAGAGAGGTTCCTCTGATAAGAGTACTGTTTTGTGGGTTTAATCAGTGTTGTGCTGATCAGTGTTTAACAATTGGCTTTCTGGAAAAATGTACATATGACATTTAAATTTAGTCTAAATAATTAACATTTTCCCAATTAGTTTCTAAATTCTTAAAAATGAATAAGCATCAAATCAAGCCCTGTTCTATAGCATTTGCCCATCTCCAAATTATAAATGGTGCCACTGAAAATTTAGCAATTTTCTCAATAGGAACTGGTTTCAATACATCCTTGGAGTAAACCAAACACTAAATACATCAGCGGAGTTCCCCATCCTGTGTCAGCAATGGGCTATTGATTTTATCAATATAGAGTTGGAAGGACAATAGAAGTCCTTTAATACAAATCCTTCACTTTTCAGATGAGGAAATTGAGGTACAAGAAGATTGAGGGACTTATCTGAGTCCATATAAGTAATAAGTAGATGATTCAAGTTTTAAACCCAGGTCAGCTGACTCCAAACCTAACATTCTTTCCATTGTACTCTACTGCCTCTTGATAATTAGTTTCCTTGAACATAATCACTTTTTAGCAAATGTCCACTTCTGTGTATAATGTAAAATATATTACATATGTTTATATGTACATGTTTATTTTGTGAACAATATAAAATATTGTTCACTTTCAAGAGTAAGTTTGGGTCCTGGAGACAATTGTTCCATAAATTAAAACTGATTTTCCTAAATTATATAGTAAAGCAGACATTCATTCAACAAATAATTATTATATACTCTTAAAAAATAAAAAAAAACACTGTATTAAATGAACACATCTTTCTATTTGAGCCATCAAAATAGCAAATCCATGTATACAGTTGCCACCAGTACAAAACCTTTGGTCAAAGGCAAATGGTTAATTTAGTTTTCAGTTCTGGTAAGTTTAAATTTTAGTCTCAAATTTTTTTTAAAAGTTAAGAAAAATTTGATAATTCTAAGTGAGATTTAGAAATCAGTTCTGAGATAAAAATAACTGAGAAATAGCTAAATAAAACTTGACTCTGAGGAACAGAGTCCTGAGAATCCAGTAACTCAGTTTTGTTTTTCAGCGACTCTGTAGGCTTCTGGCACCAAACTTCTGTCTGGCTAGAAATTGCTACAGACATTGTTATATGTCTGGCACAGACAATTGGATAAGTTTTGCTTCTTGGAGTTCTCCTTGTCTTTTTTAATCATCTGCCTCACACATAATCTCTGTCTCTGTCTCTGTCTCTGTCTGTCCTTCTGTCTGTCTCTCTCTGTCTCTGTCTCTGTCTCTCTGTCTCTGTGTGTGTGTCTCTCTGTTTCTTTCTCTCCCTCTCTCCTTCCCTCCCTCCTTCCTATCTGTTTTATATAAACATAGGCATTATATATATACATATATATGTAATATACATATTCATTCATACATACATTCAAAAATAAAACACACAAACCTCTACATATACATTATTTGTTTTTCTTTCTTTCCATAAGTGTTTTATAGTAGAGATTCAGTAGACAACAGCCATTCTCTTAAGGATCTAAGATCCTTAGAAAGCGCTCTCACATAGGAAGAAAACCCTTAGGTCTATAACTGAAAAAGGAAGGTTATTTTCTTTTATGATACCCAAAATTGTCGACTGTTTTTCTCTGTTTAACTATCAAGTGTATATGTATACATGTGGGTATGTGGGTATGTATGTGTTTAAAGAGAAGATTGCTTTTGTTATCTAGCATTTGACTTCATTATTTGGCACTGACATTCATTAAGCAATGAATGCTTAAGTCATCATTTTTTGGAGAAAATTGAGCAATATGCTATTCTAGAGAGCCCTAAAATGTCATGCTTTCCCAATTTGTAAATATGGGAAGTGGTAAAATCGAATCTCTTGTGGTACAGGATTCAAAATTCCACAGAATCATTGAGATATGAATTGCATCACATTTTGATTGACTGAATAAAAGCATGCTCTTTACATGGCTCATTTCATTTCTGAAGAATGTATTACATATTGTAAAATAATTCTTTGTGGCTGGATGAATCTGACAGCCACCTTCATGGCCTTTGGAACAAATTGTTCCCATCTTCCCATTCCTCCGGGAGAAGTCTTCAAATATTTGTAGTAGATGTACTCCAAGTCATTGACAGCCTTGAGACATGTTAGTTACCTTTAACCTCCATCTACCAAGATGGTTTTGTTTTACCAGCATGTTTTACACATGCTACAGCTTTATGCAGCCATAGGTAACTAATACTATATTTAAAAAAATTATAAAAAGAAACAATCCTATAAGACAACTCAGAATAATGAAATGATGAACCAGAAATCCAGAAGAATGATGAATGCTGCCTACCTCATGAAAAAATGAGAAATATTTTTATATGTTTTGCTCAATTATGCTTATATGATACAAAAGTTTTATGTTCTTTTTCTTTTTTTCCCCCCAGGAAAGAGAATTGGAAAGGAAAAAAAAAAAGCAAATGATTTATAGTTGGAAATTAAAAAAAAAATTCAAAGAAACAGTCTTATACAGCAACTGAGTGAAAAGATTATGCAATCCTAGAACTTAGTAGTTAATATTTGAAATAACTGGAATGACTAGTCAGCAGTTGGGTTGTTTGCTTTATATAATAACTTAGGTGAAGTAGAACAGAAGTGTCAAACATGCTGCAGCAAAACTCCTGAGTGCAGCCCAAACCAGATTAAAATGTAATTGGGAAATAGTTAACCAAATAAATAAAAATGCAATAAAACATAGATCACATTACATTTTAAAACTAAGTCAATATGCGGCCTACTGGGATTGTTATGTACAGATTAGTAGCCCTTGTTTCTATTTGAGTTTGACAGCACTGATGTAGAATATAATACTGGATCACAGATTTAGGACCTCAGAGCTCCTTTGGTCCCACTCATTCATTTTGCATATTGGAAACCTAGCCTCTGGAGTTCCCTAGCTTAGAGACCTGCCCATAGATTCAAGTACAGATCTAGTTCTGTGTATATAACATACATGTTCTCCAGAGTCTCTCTTCTACGTATGTGAATCTTGATGATGCAGTCAAATCTTCTGAATCAAACATATGCTTCAGAATATCAATCTGCTCTAGTGGAAAGAACATTAAATTTAGGGTCCCAGGTCATGTATTCACACACCAGGAAATTCTGCCATTTCCTTAAGGAAGGTACTTAATCTTTCTGAGCCTCAATTTTCAACAGAATGGGTTGGTTAATATCTTAGATAAATTTTTCCCAACTCATTTACTTACTGTCCGTGTGAACTTGGGGAAATTATTTAACTTTTCTGTGCCTCAGTTTCTTTATCTATAAAATGGAAGGGTTGAAATAAATGATCTCTAAGGTCCCTTCCATCTCTAAGTGTATAACCTGCTAGTTTCATATTAATGGAAGAGCTTTAAAAATTTACTGATTTACTCTAATGCTCAAAGGAGAAAATTTCTACTTTTTTGTGTTTTATTTAGTTTCAATGCTTTTATAACCAACCATGCAATATGGTACATACTTTCTCTCAAAATTATTTTTTAAGTTATTAAAACTTCCATTTTCTAGTCTGTGAGTTTAAAATGTATTTAGGATGTCATTCAGTAATACAGATTCCATTTAGCTATCTGCAAACTGTTTGAATGCCATCAGAATCTCTTGATTAAATCACAGTTTTCTCACTAATTAAGAGCCATGTATTATTCCCTATATCATCTGTCAGATAAACAGTTTTTGTGCCTGCCAAAATAATATCTGGAGGTGTTCTTGTTTACATCATGTACTGAAAATATAAATAAAAAAGCCTTATTTACTATGTGTCACAATAATAACCTGAATTTCCTTTTCTTCTGTACCTTTAACCCAGATCTTTCTGTTGACATAGCTAATATTTAGAAGATATTATCCTAATCTCTGTTCCCAATTAACAAAACATTCCCCTTCATATTTTTAATTGTGATGTCCATAAAAGAACAGGAATTCACATTTGAGTTTTGTAAATATGGAGATGGAGGCATAATCTAAACTAGGAAGTATAATATGACTTTAACTTATGTTCCACTGAAGTAGGTTAAAAAGTTCAATTTAATTCAAGCATTGATTAAGCACCATATGTTAGAGGATCTATGCTAGGAGCTGAGAATTCAAAGACAAAAATGAAAATAATTCTAGTCCAGAAAAACTTAAATTTATCGAATTAGATGTGTTTTGGGGATAGAGGCATGTGGCAATAGATTGGAGAAGAGGGGAACATATAAATAAATAAGGACTATGTGTGTGTGTAAAGTAAATGTTAAACAAGATCATTATGGAGTAAAACATTATTAATTAACTTTTATACTTATCAAGAGTAATTTTTTTTTGAAGTGAGCAGGAATATGCATCAAAATGAACTCATTGGCCATATCCTAGGAGCTCCATCAATACCTTAGAAGGTATGGAGTCTTGACCCTTGGAATAATTAATGCCCATAAATACTTTAGTGTTCAATATTGTTCTCTGTGTTTTGATTTTCTATAGAATGTTTTTTAGCCCTAACATTAATGATGGACTTCTTTGAATTTCAATATATATAAAGTGCACTCTGCATACAAAACACTATATTAAGTACTGAGACATATTTCCATTTTAGATGTAAAGGGTCATAAAGTATCAATATAAGGTCTGTAATAACAGTGAAGGCCACAATGTTTGCATACTTTATCCCTCCTGGAAAGATTTCTAGGGCATTCTAAAGCTCATCAAAGCTCAAAACAACTTGCATGATCAATTGCCAGATATTTGAGGGCATGATGGAAATAGAAAAAGTTAAGTGTGTTTATTCCCCACTTTAGAAAGACTAAGCACAGGATGAGGAATCAAGTGGCATTTCTTCTCCACATTAAATTTTCTCTCTCCCTCCCTCCCTCCTTCCCTCCCTTCCTTTCTCTTTCTCTTTCTCTTTCTTCTTCTTCTTCTTCTTCTTCTTCTTCTTCTTCTTCTTCTTCTTCTTCTTCTTCTTCTTTTCTTCTTCTTCTTCTTCTTCTTCTTCTTTCTTCTTTCTTCTTCTTCTTCTTTTTTCTTCTTCTTCTTCTTCTTCTTCTTCTTTTCTTCTTCTTCTTCTTCTTCTTCTTCTTCTTCTTCTTCTTCTTCTTCTTCTTCTTCTTCCTCCTCCTCCTCCTTCTCTCTCTCTGTCTCTCTCTGTCTCTCTGTCTCTCTCTCTCTGTCTCTCTCTCTCTGTGTCTCTCTGTCTCTCTGTCTCTCTGTCTCTCTCTCTCTCTCTCTCTCTCTCTCTCTCTCTCTCTCTCCACACATAACTTGAAGGATACTTAGTGTAATGGCTAGAGAAGTTAATTTAAGTCAAGATCTAGGTTCATGTCAAGGCTCTAAAATGTATATTAAAGGATGACCCCAGGTCCAAAAAGAGGGACCCCAAGTGAAACATAATCCAATCACAGATTATAAAGTGTTTATTGTCTAAGAAGAACTTGCAGGGGAGAAAAGATCCTGCAAGGGGGCAGAGATCTCAGAGAGATATTAGCCGTTCAAAGGGGAGTGGGGAAAAGTGAGATATTTATAGTTTCTAGCTGTTTGGGGGGCAGGGATCAAGGGCTAAGGGAAAGGGAATATCAGTAGACATAATAAGTCCAGGTGGTTAGAATATCCTGAGCAAGGTTTTGAATCTGCAGCTGCTGCTCAAGATTTCTCTTGAGCTTTTTAGTTCTTGGCAGTTACAGGTATCTCCAAATTTAGCTAGAGTTCACTAGCAAAGGATGACTGGTATGTCAGACAGCTCTGATGCTCAGAAATCCTTCTAAGTGACTGTTTTGTAACATCATTATCCTGCTCCCCTGTGAAGAAAAGAAATTCTAGAATATAGTACAGTAATTACAGAGCCCATGTTCACACATGTATCCCAGGCCAAAGCAATTGACCATTCAGGGCACTAGAGACTATAAGCTACAGAGCAGAGGCTGATCTGAATTGGTACGTTGCTACTCCTATAAAATGTAGTCTGGTAAACAAACAAAAACCCAGGCTGAATCTCTCCTGAAATGCATTCTCACCACACAGACATATTGAGCTGGATGTCTCATCACACTCCATATGCTCAAAACAGTCATTACCTTTCCCATTATATCTCCAGGTCTTTGAAACTTTTCTCTATTTCTGTTAGACACTAGAGCCCAAGTATATAGCTTCAGAGACATTCTTGACTCTTGCCCTGGCTTCATTTTCCACAACCAATCAATTGTTGTTTTGTTAATTCTATTTATACATTCCTGGGATCCACCTCTCTCTTTCTATTCACGAGAAAACTATTGTATCTCGGGCCCTTGAACTAAATTCACCTGCACTATTGTAATAATAACCCTACTTCAGGACTCTCCCTTCTTTGACTATTCTTCCTTTTATATATGGTTAACAACTTCCCTAAGACATATTTGCTATTTACTGTTGTATTCTAAAATATTTGATGGGTTTCCAGTAAAATAATATTTTCTAAGACTGGTGTTTAAGACTTGTATTCTTATAAATTTGACTGAGTTCTCTCTATATTTTAGAAATGAGGCCTTCATTAGAAACACTTGGCTGTAAAAATTGTTTTCCAGCTTTCTGCTTCCCTTCTAATCTTGGCTGCATTCATTTTTTGTGCAAAATTTTTTTTCAATTTATTGTCATCAAAATTATCCATTATGCATTTCATAATCTTCTATAGCAAAATGTATATGTATATGTCTGTGTATATATATACATATACACACACACACACACACACACACACACATATATATATATATATATATAATGTGGTTGACTACCTTCACTATTTGATGAAAAGATTATTTTTATTAACTTACTTGTCTCTCTGATAACATGTTATTTTCTGAGATCACAAAGAACTATCTTATCATGCTCACACTGGGTTATCAAATATTTATTAATTATAACTGGGCACATATTTATTTCTGATTTTGATCTTAGCTGATGTTTGCTACATAAAAGTCTCACAAAGAATTCACTCTCAAACTGCATTTTTTAGAAAAAAAATAATTGTTTAAATACTAATATATTTAACATTTTTTCTTTCTAAATATGAATTAATATATATACTAAAACATATATTTTCCTTCAACTATGAAAAAATGCTATTTTTATCCCCTACCAAACAAAAATGTGCTTTGATTTTTTCATCAATTATGATGAGTTTGTGTTGATCCTTGCATCTTATTCCTTTTATCTATTACCTGGTGTGGCTAGCCATAATTTAGGAGTATAAGTTATGTGTATAACGGAGAACATAGCTAAAGGGTCTATATGGGTCTAATTGTTACATTAATTTGGAGTTCTAATCCAGTGGTTCTAACATTTAATAATGGAAGTTCTTCTAGTGGTTGGAGAGATAATGTCTTGAAGCATGATGATATTTATTTATGTCTAGTTCACCAGACTTCTGACATCTACAATCTTTCAGAATACATTCATGAAATCCCATAATCATAAATTGTGAATTATCTGGTATAGAAGTCCTCTTAGCAGCACAAAAATGTTATAAAAAACAGTTCATGCTTTGAGCTTTTTTGAGAAGTGGAACATTTTTGGCCTTTATTTGGATGTGTAAAATAGGATAGAAGGAGATATATTAAGAACAGAAATGATAGCAGTCAATAGAAAGAAACATGGGAAAAACTGCTTAAAAACATAGCGTTCTGGATCACTTAATGAAGGAAATATGTAATGCTAACACTATATTACAACATACTGTATTAATGAAAGTGTATAAATGTACTCCTTAGCAACAGGAAAATGTTTCTTTTAACTATATTACATTCAATAAAGCATGCTTCAAATATCATTGAAGTACTAACATAGACTTTAAGAAATCAGGAAACCATATAAATACATTTTCATTTATTCACTGAATATCCACTTGGAAATTGCACCAGATGTAAAGTCAGAAAACCTGATGTTGACTTCTGCAATCATGTTATTTAATACCTGTATATGACTGGACAAATCACTTGATGTCTCTGACAATAAATTTCTCTTCCAAAGAATAAGGAAATGAACCATTTGGCTATTCTATACTCAGATGCAGTTCTAAATCCTAGGATCCTTTACATTTTGAGTTCTTCCTATGCTTCTGTGTAGATTTTGTGTTTTATCATATCACTCTTCTTCCCACACCATATTGGTATACATATAATACATAGGTTATTTTTGTGCAGATATGGGAGTTTGGTCTAGTAGAAAGAGAAGAGATTTGGGGTCATGACTTCAAGTTTTAGAGTCATTTAGAATCACAAATTCAAGATCTGCCTTTGACACATTTTATCTGAGTAAATAATTTCTTAGTCAGCAATTCTAAGACTAAAGAGTATAGAGGAAATAAAACTTTGTATCAGGAAAAATGAGCTTCCATGCTGAGAATTCTCTGGGAAAAAAAAAAAAGTCAAGTCCCATCCCCAACACCCCCCAATAAACAAAAATATAAACAACAAAGGTCTACATCAAAACTAAAAACAAAAGTTTTGTCCCATGAAAGAATGAAAATGTCCAATCTTAGAATATTTAAGAAATTATATAAAGTTGTGTGAAGTATTGTGAAGACTATTGTTTGCCTATTCTGGAAACTTTTCTGACCTCACTAGTTTTAAGCCAAAGTTAGAGTGCAAATGGTTGTAGAAACTATTTTGTAGTCAAGCATCTAAGTCAGAGGTTGTTTCTCTTCACTGGTTGTTACTAAAAATTTCCCATCTGGACAAAAGAACAGTACAGTCAAGTTGTTTGAATAGAAGCTGGAAGGATGCTTTTCAGCTCATTGTTTCTTCCATTCCTCCCCACCTTCTTCCTTCTGTCCATGAGTATAAAGAATTCTTCAACCTCCATAAAAATAATTATGGCATTCAGTATAGTACATCAGAGATAGGAATCTGAGGCAATTACCCAGGAGAGTCTCTGAACAAGTTAATGTATTTGGAGCACAATGTTTGGGAATCACAGGGCAAAGTATTCCTGCTTCCCAACCTCCACAATTTGTGCCTGAAGCATTTCAGGCTCACTTCCTCCTTAGCCTCTCCTTTCACTTATTTCTTGCTTTTCAACCCCCAACTCATTTTCGGGATAGAGTGGAATAGATACTGAATAGAAAAAAATACAATTGCAATTATTTTCATGTCTTTTCTGGACACTGAGGTCAAAGGATGATCAAGTTAAAAGGCAAAATTGCACAGTATGAGCAGTGGAAGAAAAGGTATTACAGAGATAAGGGCACATAGTGGAAAACAAACTTCCTTTTTCTTAGTTTAAAACTAGGAGAACCATTACTAAAGTGATTGGGAATATATCATTGCTATCAAAAGACATACTGAACACAACCTCTTGGATAAACTGGAACTAAAACAATACTTGTGAAATAAAAGCTCTGTGGATATTAGAATTAAAGTTGATGAATTAAAAATATCTGAAACTACTCCTCAATTTGTACTTGAAATCAACTCCCAATATTTTACTGAATGTGAAATAGCAACATCTGACTAACAGACAATACAGATCTTTTTTTTTAGGCAAAATGATAATAAATAATCTCTCCCTAGTCCAATAAAATGAGCAAGTATACTAACTCTCCAAGAAGAATGACAAAGGACTCTAAAAAAAATTCCAACACTTTTTTTTTCTTTTCCATATAATTGGCTTTATATAACACCATCACCTCAATAGGGCTACATTGCTGCAATCAGAAATAGCCAGGAAGTGACAGCAGAGACACTAATATAATTAGGTTTGTTGAGCTAAAAATAGATTTGTTCATTTTAGTTTTGCAGCAGAAATTGCAGAGGCAAGAACATTAATAAATTTGTAAACATCATGGAAAGAATTGTAGAGAGGAACTGGAGCCACTCGAATACCACTTGGTTCCCGCTTGTCACACTGGGAAAAAAAGGATTTAAAAATGGATTAGTATCTTATATTGTTCAACTATATCGATCAAAGAGATATTAGAAATAGTCCCAGAAAATCTATGGTTATAGTAACTTACTGTAAAATCATACAAATTATTTTTGTTAAATGTATATATTTTATTCATTTGGGAATTCCATAAAAGCTAAGTATTTTTCATTGTGTTAACAATAGATTAACATTTATTGGTTCCTCTAAATTGTTAAAAGCAGTTTTCCAAATCCTGATTAAAATACTATGCATTTGAAAAAGATAGCTACAGACATAGAAATATATATATCCACATAGCAGAAAGATATATATGTACATATATATCCATATATTCCATATACATATATGTATATTACTTTTCAGATATTTATTAAAAGTCATCATTTTGCAAAATTGTATGTATATATGTCTATGTAATTTTCTAACTAATTATTATATTAAAGCACTGAAGTTTGCTCACTTATAAAATAGAGATAAATAATAATACCTACTATATAGGATTATTGTGTTGTAAGGATCAATTGAAGATAATTTAAAATACTTGGCAGATCTCAACATGCTATATAAATGCTAGTTGTTATGTGTATATGGAAAGAGAGAGAGGAGAAAGAGAGAGAGAGTGAGAGAGAGAGAGAGAGAGAGAGAGAAAGAGAGAGAGAGAAAGGAAAGGAGGGAGGGAGGGAAAGAGGGAGAGACAGAGAGATAGAGATTCAGAGAGACAGAGATTTATAGTTTCAGAAATGGCTAAAAACTTCAGGCACATGTTGGACTAGTAAGAATTGACTGGTTAAAGTATTGCCAAACCTAAATACAAGGCATAGCTCTAAGTAAATGACTGACTTGGGGACTGAAAATCCAATTAGATGATTCAGTCTTGAAACAAATATAATAGTAACTAGCATTATAACAAAATTTCTAAGGTTAGTAGATTTAGTGGATCTGAGCTCACATTTTATTGTAGCAATAATGAATGCAAATGAACAGAATAAATGCTAATGAAGTAGATTATATGATAATAAAGATAATAGTAGTATTTTTGTTGTTGTTTAGTCATTTTCAATTGGTATCTGACTCTTTGTGACCCTATTGGGATGTAAAATGACAGGAATAACTGAAGTGATTTAGCATCTCCTACTCCATGCTCATTTTATAGATGAGAAAACGAGGCAAACAGAGTTAACTGACTTGCCTAGAGTTACACAGCTACGAAGTGTCTGGGGCAGATTCACAAAAATGAGTCTTTCTGATTCCAAGGCCCGTGCTTTAAGCCACCTAGCTTCCCCTAGTACCACAATTTAGTACTAACTTTTATACAACATTTTAGTGTTTGCAAAGCACTTCAAAATTATTATCTCATTTTGTCCTCATAACAATTCTGGAAGCTAGGTGCTGTTATTATCTCTATTTCCATGAGTCCCTACAATAAATATTAATGATTCATCTTATATAATAGTCAAAATCATTGACATTTTTCCTGCCCTTTTAACATAGATTTGTGCTTCTTATCTGGCTGTTGTGAGATAAAATGTTTATATATAGCTTTTTATTCCATCTCAACTCTGACTTTATTGATTTTAGTCATATTTCACAATTTCTACAAAATAAGTTTTACTTCTATTTACTACGAGTTATTTAAAAGATATCTAAATTAACATTATTTAAGATCATTATCAGGAAACTTTTCAATCTTTGAGATTATGTCAGCTTGGTACTATTTTTTTTTAACCAATATCCTAAGTATCTGTCTAGAGCTGTAGAGTAGGGTAGTGCAAAGAACTCCTCCCAAAGCTCCATATAAATAAAAGAGTTTGCAAGCCAACCATCTCGTTATTTCCCACCTGGTTGTAATACTTTGAACTAGATCCCACCTTTCCCACACTTCTACTTACTAACGTCCCTTTCTATCCCCATTCCCAAAATTTCAGCTCCCTTTTTTGTGTCATCTTTCACATTTCTATCACTAGAACATAACACATTATCTGACATATTAGTGGCACTTATATTTATTGACTAATTGATGAGATCACTGAGAGGCAATAAGGCTAACATGTTAAAGGATAGATGGCTCTAGAGTCACAAAGATGTATATTAAGATCCTGTGTCTAACACAAATTTCCCCATATTAACAAAATTATGGGTCAAGAAAATTTTAATTAAACTATTAACCAGAAAATAAATATATTTGGGCAGGTAGGTGTTGCAATATTAAGAGCAATGGCTCTGGAGTCAGGAGGGCCTGAGTTAAAATATGGCTTCATATATTTTCTAAGGATGTGATCTTGATGATTCACTTAATTTTAATTGCCTCCCAAAGAAAAGAAAATAAATACACTGACATATTCAATGTCATCATTACTTATTTTTGTTCATATCTTCTGTCTTGTGGAAATGTGGTATGAAACACTTAAAAGAATGAAAAATTTCATAGTTGATGCAGCAAAATATACTTTGACAATTCTCTGTAAATTAGCATGTTCTCATTTTTTTCAAGTTCACAAGCGAGTTTATTAATTTTCCCAGAATATGGAAGTTTCACAATAGAGGGTAAATTTTTTTAGTTAATGCAAGAGCAATATTCAGATTGTATTTAGACAAGACTTAATGAAGTTGAATCTCTTAGACTGAATTGACAAGTCAAAGAGAATCAGTTCATTTGAGACAATAGATATGGCTGTTTTCAATGAATTGATCTGTTTTAAACTGACCAAATAAATTGTATTAGGGCTAGTTGTCATTTAAAAATACCAATGGTATTTCCAGTAATTAAAACATTCTCTCTTTATTCCACAAGTGATTTTCCATAGTAATTATGTTGTTCACCACCCTAAGGAATATTATGTAAAATAATCATAATTATTCAAATTTATATGACACTTAAGCTTTGCAAAATATTATTTTTATAACAACTTTGTGGCAGCATCCACATGAGGAAACTGAAGCTCTGAAACAGAGAATTAAATGAATGGACTATGTTCATAGTGGTAGCAAGTTAGGACTGCAGCCTTGATTTTCTGATTTCAAATGTAAGACTTAGTTTTTATTATATCACACTATTTCAGTTTAGACATAACAATTTTTAAAAAGTCTTTGTGTGCTTTCCATATATCTTTATACATATCAGAATCACTGGTATGTCTCATGATTGAAAAAAATTTAGTAGGGGTCACAAATAAGGAGAAACAAAAAAAATAATAAAGGGAAAGATATTATTGCTTTTTAAGAGAGGAATGGGGATGAGCTATCTTTTTTTTTTTTTTTCAAGTCTTAAACTTAGGTTGAAAGTGCAGTGAGGACTCCAAAGTCCAATTCTACCATTGGTCATCTTGGAAGCTTTGATAGATTTAGTTTTTTTATAATCTTGACTGGTTTTATTTTTCCTTAGGCAACTTAATATCCCCTGACTTCTGAAAATTTACCATACTAATGCTGGACTTAGTGTAGCATCAGATCACTTTAACCCTACAACATTTTAGAACTTTGGAGTTCAACTCTCAGCTTTCCCAAGCAGAAGAGATGATAAAAGTGAGTCACTGTTCTTGTCTAAAATATCATCTTGAAAGAAATGTCTTTCCTTATCTTAAAAAAAAATGTCCATGTACATTATATAGAACAGCACATAGTTTTGGGGAAAAAAAGAATGAAAGTTTTTATTTAAAAAAACCCTATAAGTTATGTTGGTTCTTACTAGAAAAGGAAAGATTATTTATGGGAAAAACGTTTAATTTTGACCCTGAGAAATGGAGTTTTTAAAAATTGTAAGAAACAGATCTGATAAGTTCATTTATAAATTTACAATTCTTAGTAGTTATTATGTGCCATTTTAAATTGCTACCAGTAAAAATCTTCTTTCTATGCAACTTCTTATAGATAAAACACTACCATTAATAATAATAACATGAAATAAAAATAATGCATTGAAATATAATATAAAGAACAAAAAGATACTTTATAAATATTAATGTGACAGCTGAAGTAGAAAGCATAATGGCCTAGAAATCAGAAAACCTGAATTCAAGTTTTAGCTTCAGTATTTTGTGAACTTGAGCAATCATCTTATATCTCAGTCTGAAAACAATAATACATTTTTGCAAAACTGCATAGGATTGTCAAATAAGATAGGGTCTGTGAAAACACTTTGAAAATGAAATTATACATCTGTGGATATATATGTACATATATATAATATTTTAGTACAATGTATTCATATTGATCTTTGAGGAAAAAAAAATATATATATATGTGTGTGAAAATATATGTATTTTTAAGTATATAATGATACCCTGAAAATAAGATAAGGACACTAAGAAAAAAATACTTATTGTTATCCTTTCTAAGATTACAATATCCTCCAAATTTTTTCATATATTCTCTCTCTGTATATCTATCTGTTTATCTATACATGAAAACACACACATATATAGATATATACAGAGACATATATATCTTCCTATATATTCTCTCTATATATAAAACTTCTCATATAAATCTTCTATATATATTGTGTATGTATATATATTCTTATATATTCTCTTTCTATGTGTGTGTGTGCATGTGTGTACCTTGTGCCTAACATATAATATCATTCCAAGCATTTTACTGTACATTGACTCAGACTAAAAATTAAAAAGAAAGTTTACTATTCTTCAAACATTAATTTGTTTTTGCTTTAGTTATAAAAAATCATGCTATTATCTTGCCAAATAGTTTTCTAAAAACAATAAAGTTCATCATTATTATAAAATATTTTTAGAATGAAGTTTCTATCACAACTTGTTACAAAAAAGATGTGTTAGATATTAAATTGAAGTGAAGAGAAATTGCTGGAATGTGCATTTCATTTTACCCTTATTTAAAGAGAATTAATAGGAAAATCTGTTTCACAAAAACATATTTGTTTTTTTTTCTTTTTGCAGAAATTACAATGCCCATGAATATGAAATATATTAAATATTTCTTCATGGATAATATAACATACAGAGTATGAAAGGACTATTAAATTCAGACAATATCAATCACTAAAATATAAACTGTGGAAAAATACCTACAAAACAAGGAAAAGAAACTTACAACTACGCCTCTCTTTTCTAGTTCTTGAAAAACCCTTTTCATGGGAATGGAAAAGGTGAGTGTTAGTTGGCATCCTCGATGCTCTATATGTGAGGGAGTCATTATTTTGACGAATGGTTTATTTGGTGCTGTTTTATCTTTGCTGTAGTAATGTTTGATCAGGTACTCCATATAACCAGTAAGCAAAATAGATTTTTTCCTTAATGTTTCCATCGTTGTCTGACTAAAGATCTGCCAAAAGTAAAACAATTAGATAAAAAATTTCTTACTGAAATATAGAGACAAAAAAAGGAAAGCATAAGCTATAGTCAGATTAAAGACATGATAATTTCAATATTTCTAATACCACATTGTACATAAACCATATCTGCAAAGCACAATAAAATATGTTCATTTGAAGTATCCTGTAATAATGAAATGGACCTGCTTGTTCATCACAATATAACATTTTTCAAATATTATTCCAATTGTGCAAGAAAGAAAATAATAATGAGTTAATATAATTATTTATCCTTTATATCATTTAGATCACATGGTAGTCTACAATCAGTTACAAATATATACTGTTGATATTTTAAAGTATGCTTGAAAATAAAAATATGAAATCTTAAAAATATCTAGAAAAACCACCTGGATTCTTTCCTTCTTGGCTCTATTCTTAGCTAGTACCCAAATTCACTGGGTCTCTAAGATATCCTTCTCTACAAGATGATTAGATCATTTCTAAACTCCCACTCAACTCCAAAATTCTATGACTCTCAATGATTTGGAAAATTGGCTCTAAAATTAAATTTTGTTTTCTAATTAAAGAATATCACAAGAGGCACTGTATGATGTTCATTTGCAAAAAAGAATATGACTACTATTATTTAAAATCATTATAGTTTTCGATATATATATTTGTTCCCCTCTTATTTAACAATCGCTTGATAGAAAAAAATGCAGTTAAGTCTATCTCTTTTTAGATAGGAAAAAATAGAATCCTCACTATAGAATAAATATTAGTGGGGAAATTGGAACATCTTGTTCTCAAAAAATATAGTCTTAGTATGAACATATTGGCTCCTGCTGAGTTCTCCTGTGAAAGGATAAGTGGCAGGGACATACACACAGACTGGTGTAGTGACATTATGGGTCAAAGAAGACATGCTTTGTTAGCTTATCTCTTAAGGTCAAGCAAAGTTTAAAAATATATTGGATGTATAAGAACTAACTGAATGAACTGTCAGAAAGAGCAAGAAGCATCTTAGTGCCCTTTGGTGTCCTTCCCCAGCATCACATTATACAAGGGAGAAAAGAAAGGCTCACTTGGTGATGTTTAGCCTTCAGTGATTGCATTTGGAAAGGTTTGCTTATAAAGTTACTTTTTTCTAGGTAATTTAAAATTAAACATTGCTTATAGTCTTAAAAATATCTTTTGAACCAGAACCTAAAACATTCCCAACAAACATATTTTCATTTAAATTTATTTGGCATGTAATCTCTAAAATGTAGTTACTTGGAAATATAAAAAATACATTCTGTGATTCTACCATGGAGATATTGGCTGTTTTCGAAACTCAGTCATCTTTCCACATGGATTCTAAAAATACATCCAGGAGAAAAAAAACATTTACCAGTCTGTAAAATTTTTGCCAGTAATTCTAATATTTCTATCATTTTCTCTGGCTTCACTGAATTAGAAGGTAGAATATTGATCAATGTAGTTATAAATAAAGCAGTACTTGATGTTTTGAGTTTATTAAAGATCTTGCTGTATTTTTTAAAAATTACATACAAAAAAGATCAGATAAAATATATGGTGAAAGATAAATTTTTTAAATAGCAGAACTAGATAGAGTTGTTATCTGTTCTCATCTTTGAATAACAGAAGTTTTCCTTTCCTCATGTTCCTCATATCTCTAAACTCTCTATTTCTTTGCTGTAGTTACTAACTGCAGTTCTAACAACTATATAGGTCCTTTCCCTCTGCCAACATTAGCCTGAATGTCCTTGATGACCTGTGAGAGAGTACACAAAGCACTTGTCTGTGGTTGGAAAGACTGGAATTCAAATCTGGCTTCAGATATTTATTTGCTGGGCAAGTCACCCAATCTCTGTCTATCTCAGCTTTCTCAACTACATGGAGATAATAATAGCATCTAAAATGAAGATGATAGCACAAAATTACTGCAAGGATCATATGATATATTCATAAAATACATTTTTAAAATTTGTATTATTGATATACTTGATGCCACAAATAGTAGGTGGTTGGCATGAGTTTAGAACTGAATTTTAGATTTAATTTTCTTTTGAATTATTCAGATTATCTATCTTCATTGTCCAAGTGTTAATCCCAATTATTTGTTTTGATAAATCTGAACTTTCTTGAGTAATTCCTGGGTGACTTTAGACAAGTTACTTAACGCTTCTGGTCCTGAATATCCTCAGGTATGAATAAGATTAGACTAGATGACTCCTACAATTCTTTCTAGCTAAATATATAATCCAATGATCCTAAATCCTAAAATGTTTTTGAACTAGGATTTTTAAAGTTACTCCATTATAGTCACATTTTTTAAAGAGGCATGGTATATTGCATAATGATTATTGTATGTTAATTAAAACTCCAAAATTTTTGTATGATTAGCTAATGTCTAGCTAATGCATTGAACATAAGAATCACTAAATATAGCACTTTAAACATCAAATTAATGTTCAAAGAATACTAGGATACATTTTGAATTGAATTTTAATAGAATTTTTAGACTAAAAGAAGTTATTTGTCTACAAATAAATGCGAAGAAAGCTAGATTTGTACCTTTTTTTAAAAAAATCTTCATTGTTAACAGGTGAACATAGCTATTTGTAGCTATTTTCCTATTCCTAAAACAATTAAATTAATCAAGTTTTTATTAACTATATATGTGAAGATTTGGCCAAGCCCTAGAGATTCTTGTACAGACATGGCTAGACAATTGTCATTGTCACTTCTAAAGTGGCATAGAGAAGCACTGATAGCTGGACCAATCAAGAAATTACTACAGATGAGCTTTGATGAGAACTAAATAAGTGGAGAATAGATAGAAGGGAGAACATTCCAGGCCTTTATGTTGACAAAGTTGAAAAGGCATGGGGGCAAGAAAAGAAATGAGTCTAAGGAACATCAAGGAGGTAGATATAGCTGAAACAGAAGTGTGCTTGGTTTAAAATGGGAACTCAGTCTGGAAAGATAAGGTTGAGCTTTAAATGCTAAAAAAAAAAAAAAAAAAAAAAAAGAGTTTGCATTTTATCTTAGTTATAATAGGGAACTGCTGAAACCTCTTGCACAAGGATATAATTTACCTAGATTTTACCTTTTGTGTAAATAAAGTTTTCATACTGTTCTTGTAAAGAAGATGGAGAAATATGGATTATATGACACTGCAATAAGGAGTTAGAATTCAAAGAGTAGATGTTAATGTTTCTCTGTCAAAATGACGAGACATTTACTGTGGAATACCTCAGGAATCTCTACTTGGCTCTGTACTGTTTAACATTTTTATCAGGGACTTAAAGACATAACTAATAAGTTCACTAAATTTGCAGATGGTAGAAAGTTGAAAGCTATAAGCAAACACACTAGATGAAAGATCAATATTTGAAAGAAATGATTTAGGAAGTTGGGGACATGATTTATCCCTTAATCTTTTTTTAACTTTTAAAAAAATTAATTAAAAATAAAATAACAAAGAAAAGCCAAAAAGTGAAACAGAACAAACCAAAACAAAACAGAACCCTGTCATGTGACCAGTAGAACATTTTCTTCTTTTTTGTAATAACCTCTCCATTTTTCATTTCATTTGCATGGGAGACCAAAGGATCTTGGAGATGAGAGGCTAGAGCTGTAAGAATTTGGAGCTTGAGATCTTCTTGAAAGAACAGTACTTGAATGGTTTTGAAGGGAGTGAAAATTAGCAATCAAGAATTTTAAGGAGAACCTTCTCACCCTATCAGAGAATTATCCAGAGTGATGGAAAATGAATCTGCCAACAGACATATTAAGTTAAAAGACAGATAATATCTTCAAGTTCTACCTATTTAGGTATTACTGGCTCCAAAATAATTTTTAGCTATGGATTCTGAATACACTTCAAAGAATACTAATTCACTCTTTTTTTTTCCTTTCTCACAGTTTTCCTATTTTGTTCTGATTCTTCTTTCATAACATTACCAATGTGGAAATATCTTTAACACGATTGTACATATAATAATCCATATCAGATTGCTTATTGTGGTGAGTAGGGAAGGAAGAAAAAAATTAGAACTCAAAAATCTTATAAAAATGAATATTGAAAATTATCTTTACATGTAACTGGAAAAATACTATAAAGTGCAAAAAAGATAACTTTGCAAGGACTTTTCTTCTGGAGATCAAGCATCTCTTAGATTTCACTGAAGGTACTATAGAGTGAAAGAAAGGGTTATTCTTAGTCTGACATTGCATATATGAAGGGCTTGCCTTCTAAAAGCCTCTGGACTTTAAGCTAAAAGAGAGAGATAGGAAAGTGCCCTCTTTCACCTAAAGAATATTGAGTTGAAGATACTAGCTGAGATAAGAAACTAGACTCAGAAGGTTCATAACCAAAATTCCAGGGGAGCTGTGTCTGCCACCTACCAGATGACATATGGTATACCATATGTCATCTGGCAATAAACTACATTAGACTAGTGGGGAACTGGCCCCTGGCCATATAAGTCCAGTCCTATTAGTGTGCCCATTTTCATGTATTCCTCAGGTATATTCATTCTTCCTCCTGAACATGAGTTTATTTATTTGGCATTATCCTCAAGTTTGTGAGAGAAGTATTTTTGGTTGTTGTTATTTTTATTATTGTTATATCATCAAATTTGTTTAATTTGTACCGATATTATTCTCTGTCTCATTGTTAAAAGCAAGGGTGCATAAGCTAAACATTTTTGATTGAATGGACACAAAAAGAGTACCTTGAATCTGGGATTCTTTTCTGGGTTTTTCAATGTGTAAGGTGGAAAGTGGGACTGAGTGGTTCCCCCTGGGCTACATATGATTAGAGAATTAAAAAAAATGTTTTCCTAAGAGAAAATCTATTTGAGTAAGAACTCAGTTAGAATAGCTCCTGCCATCTGAAGAACCACAATTAGAGACAAGAGAAAGAATAAGCTTAAAGTAAGAAAAATGATGCTAACTACATGATATCTCTTCATTGGTTTTATGGTCTGTCAAGTTTTAAGTTTCAAAGCTGAGCTAATAAAAATTCATGCAAGTGAACATTTGAATAGGGTAAGTAAAGTTCTGGGTTGTAGAACTTGTGGTAGAAAAAGAAGCTATAAAACTACCACATTCCAGAAAAGGTGAGTAAAGACTTATTAGAAAGACAACCCTTACTTTATAAAGATTCCTAATGAGTATCTGGAAGAAAATTTCAAGAAACATCTAAGAAGAAGTTTTTAGTTAAGTGAAATCTAAAGAGTTCTTTTTTCAGGTATGCCTTGATATATAGCTGGTAACACAAATGATTTTCTATCAGAAAGTCATTAGAAGCAATAAAGTTTCTATTTAGATTAATTTTGTATTGTTTTCTGAAAGTGTATGAAAGCTTATGCATAAATAATATAGACAAAAATTTGTGTATTTAAAAACATTTGTCAAAGTTCCTTTTTTTTTAAAGACTTTTGCCCTTTGGTTGATTTGACATTAAATAAATAAGTTATAAGCATTCAAAAACAAAAACAAAAACACTCTTCAGTCTGGCAAAGAGCAAAAGCACCATCTAACGAACAAATACTAAATGTTTTATAGCTATGCCAAGGTCTTCATAAGTGTCATATAGTGTCAAATAAGAGAAAATATACTGAGCTTTGGGGAATTAAACCTATTCACTGAACATATGTCCAATTCTTGTGATTCCTCCAACTACCATTATAACAGCAAAAAAAAAAAAAAAAAAGAAAGAAAGAAAGAAAGAAAATGAGTTAAATATGTGGATAAAATAAGGTACACCCCAAACATATAAGATTACTTACCTCTAAACTAGCTTCTAAGGCACAAACCAACAAAATAGGGGGATTTGATAGTCGATATCCATTGACACCTGGGATTAAATCCAGCTCTGAAAAATTAACATCATATCACTTTTAATATTATATGATAAAGAAAAGGCTATTTGTGAAGGCACCAAAAGTGTTGCTCCTATTTTTAAAGTTTCTGAAGTATTTTATGAGTTTTTTTGAACACTACTCAAAATTTTGAATTTTCTATGTAAATGTATGCTTAGTCCACACAGAAATAAATGATCTGATAAATAACCAAAAGATATGATTAGTCAAATTTATTGCAGGGTTCACTGATACAAATTAATAAATTCCTACAAATTCATTGAGTTTCTATTATATGTAAAGTATGTTAAGTATTATAGGGAAAAATAAAGAAAAATGAAATCCAATTCCTATTGTCAAGAAATCTTCTACCAGGAATATATCATTTATATAAATAAATAAGTGTGTGTGTGTGTGTGTGTGTGTGTGTGTGTGTATGTGTATTGTGGATGTGTGTATATGTATGCATTCATGCTTGACTACTTTTTTTAAAAAGCTATTGATAATTTTTTTACATCACCTTAAATTCTGAATGTGTCTCCCCTCCTACAAAGCCAAAAAAAGGGGCAGGAAGGAGGGAAGAGGAAAAAAAAAATCAGTTCAGAAAAAATAACCAATATATCAATGAAATCTAATATTATTTATGATATTCTGTATCACAGTCATCTACCTCTAAAAATAAGTAAGGGAAGTAAATTTTCTTAACTCTTCTTTGGGATTAACCTTGCTAATTATAAGTACACAAGGTTCGGGTTCTGTTTTGTTGTTGTTTTCATTTATATTATTCCATGCTATACTAGTTCATATGAAAGTCTTTCCATCATTTTCTAAACACTACATATTCATTGTTTTTAAAATTACATTCATGATTATGAATAGTTTGGTTATTTCTAGATCTATAGGCAAAAGATAGTATTTGTTAAGAACCAAATAATAATATAGAAAACATGTATTAAATCAGATTACAGGAAAATTCGCAATGAGTTGAGGGGACAAGACTTTATTGAGGAGCTAAATCTTGCAGAATTATTTAAGGATGAATAGGAAGAAGATAAGAAAGAAAGAATAGGTAGATATTAGTTGTTGACATATAGTTTGAGGTTAAGTTAAAACTCTATCCTTATTAAAACAGAAGATTGTTTTTTAGGGAAGTAGGGAGAAGTAAAATAGAAATGGCATATTGGGATCTGGAGTACCAAGATATTTGGGGAAAAGATTTTAAATGGATAACAGAATTGTTACTCATATTAATTAGCAAAGACTCTTTTCACTTCATATTTGTTGAAAAGTGAAAATAATACTACTTGTCAAAATTTTACCATGTTATAAAAATAAAATGAGAAGAGATTTATTAAATTAAATAGGAATTAAAAGAAATTTTATTTCTCAAAATTATATTCTGATTTTATCACAAAAGAATGTTTAAAATAAAATGTTTTATAATAAGAATACCAATCTTTGTCTTGCTTTAGTCTTTTGACTGAAGGCAGAAGAAAGGGATAGAGTAAATGATTTCTTGAATACAAGTCTTCAGTATGCATTTTAAAAATATAAGGTCTGCTTTTAAAAGTGAAAAGACATGGATTAAAGTTATCTATTTAATAAGTTAAGCTGTCATAAGACAAAAAAAAACCATCCTTAATAGCATCTATATATCACCTACTATTTGTCAGGTACCATGATAAACACTTTACAAATATTATCTTATTAATAAAAAAAACTATTTTCCATTTAAATAATTGTCTATAGTATATAGCATTTTTATTTTAAAATTACCTTGAACTTTTTAGGAAAGTAAATTATCATTATAATCTATAAGTAACTTTGTTACTTAAAAAATAGACTAACTCATAGAATCTTTGGAATTCTATTCATAGAATTTTTTAATTAAAAGAGATTTAAGAATTTAAACCAATGCTATTAATTTATAGAAGAGGAAACCGAGTCCTGAAGAACTTAAATGACTTATGACTCATGAAGCAGACAATTGAAAAGAATTTTTCTCCTAACAATCAGCCCAAGGTGCTTTCAACTATATCAAACACCATATACGTTTGAAGGTAAACACTGCCATAGATATTGTCAAAAATAAAATCCTGATTTCATCTATTTCTAAGGCAAATCCATTTGAACTGTATCTCCATCAGTACATTTTAAACCTTATTAGTCTTAGATAACACTGGCCAAATTTTGAAACAACACAACTTATTGTATTTTTAATTTCATAGAATTTAGTGCATTGACCAATTTTGCATTTTAAATCATGTAAAATTAACTTAATTCAAATCTATGTTTTAAAAAAATAGAGGCAGTGAGGTTGTGCAGTGGATAGAGCACCAGCCCTTAAGTCAGGAGAACCTGAGTTCTAATCAGACCTCAGACACTTTATACTTCCTAGCTGTGTGACCCTGGGCAAGTCACTTAACCCCAGTTGCCTCAGAAAAAAAATTCAACAAATATATGTCTATATGTTTACACACACATATTTATGCACACATATATACTCCTACTATAATGAATACACTATGCTCATTATGCTACGCAGTGTCCGATTAAAAGATGGGTGAAATACAGAATTTTCTCTCATGGAATTTTAATCTTGTGGGGACATAAAATATAGACTCAAATATTCATAATATATAGTAGAATATGATAAGAATATGTGAGATACAAATAAAATACTAAAAGAGATCTGAAGAAGAGAACATTTCTAGTTAGATAGATTAAGGACAACTTCCTAAAAGTACATATGTAGCTAGACAGTAGGCAAATAGAAAGGGAAGATAAAGTGTGTATGTATATGTATGTATATGTGTTTGTGTGTTTGATTTCTAGTTCATCAGAAGTCAACACAGAAATTAAGGGAGAATATCTTGAATGTATATCAGGTAAGGACAAATTGATGTTTTGCAAGAAAAAGCAGAAAAAGTTAAGAGAATTTGAAGAGAGTAAATGTGCAAGCTTTTGTTTCATGTAATTCATTAGAGAATAAAAGAACAAAATTTTTTTAAAAAATGATAATTTTAGGAGAGATGGAGTTTTTGTTATTCAGTTGTTTCAGTTATATCTGACTCTGTGATACTATATTTGATTTCCTTGGCAGAGATACTGGAGGGTTTTGCCATCTCTTTCTGCAGTCCATTTTATAGAGATGAAACTATAGCACACAAGCTTGAGTGATTTGTTCAGGATTACATAGCTGGATTTGAACTCATAAAGATGTATTCCTAATTCTAAGCCCAGTACTCTAAAGATTGAACATTAAAAAATAAAAAGATAAGAACATCTGAGATGGTTCTTGAAGGAAGCTAATATATTCATATGAAAGAGGGAATGAGACAAAGTGGGCAAAATAGAATCATAGAATCAAAGAGATCAGGAATTGCTATCTTAGTTCTAATGCTTAACACTTGTGGAACCATGGAGAAGTCAATCTATCTTTTCCTCAATTTCTTTATTCGTAAATTCAGAGCAATAATACAACACCTGTTATCTCATACAGCTTCTAAAGAGAACGCACTCTTTCAATTCCAAGTTACCCATTTAATAAAGACTTTATTTTATAAGTAGTCAGCATAACTCATTATTGAATAAATAACATAATTAGACCTCTACATTAGGAAAATGTAGCACTTTGAAATAGTATATAGATTTGGAAGAGAGTGGGAAGAGAAAGAATGTTCATCTTTCACAGTCTCTCTGGAATGAAAATGCAGTGGTTGTGGGTCAGTTGACCAGTCCCATACTCATTGTGCTGGCGTCAGCTCATAAAAAACTCAAAGGAGTCACTTTTCAATTTTCATGGAAATTGGCAAATGCTATAAATCAGGCCTTGATTTATTATTTTATTGATTTTCCAGACTTAAGAAAGAGATAAGGAAAATTTTAATGTTCAGATTAAATTTAAAATTCTATGTTTTCTACCTCTCCACATAGTCTCACCAAGATGTAGTTATTAAATGTTTATCATCACACAACTGCACACTCTATGTGTACCTATGAGTCCAGGTGATAAAATGAGGACCTGAGCTAAGGCAATAATAATAAAATATAAAAAAGGAATAAATATGAAAAATATTATAGCAATAAAATTAATAGGCTTTGATACTTGTGGGGAAATAAGGAAGAAGTAATCAAAGATGAATACAGTTTTGAGTCTTTATGTATATAATAAAGCTATCACCATTAACAAACAGGTTATGTTATTAGCTGGAATCAACTGAAAAGACTGGTTTGAGGAGGAAAATGAGAATTTTCATTTCAGACTTGTTGGGTTAGGAAAACATGCCCAAAAGGCAATTAAAAATGGAGGGTTGAAATTCATGACTAAGTAAAAATCTAAACAATAATAATTTATTAATTTGCAAGACATCATGATACAGATTGAGAATGCTAAGACTAAGAATTGTATTTTACAAATTTAAAATCACTTTGAGAATCCTAGAAATAGCTATCACATCATGGGACACCTAAGTGTGCAATGGATAGAGTGCTGAATTAGAAATAAGGAAGACCCAATTTCTTGAGTTCAAATCTGGCCTAAGATATTTACTAGAGATGTGATCCTGGCCAATCCTGCTTGCCTTAGTTCCTCATCTGTAATATGGGGTGGAGAAGAATATGGTGAATCATTTTAAAACTTTTGCCAAGAAAACCTCAAATGAAGTTACAAAGAATCAGATGCTACTGAACTGACTGAAACATCACTGCTCTGCCTTCCCCTTTGCTGCCACTAAAAAGGACTTTTTGGTTCTAGTCCCTGCTTTGCTACAAACTACATAATCTCAAGGAAATCATTTGAGTCATCTGACTTAAGTTTTCTAATCTGTAGAATTAAAATATTGGGCTATATAGTTTCTAAGATCTGTTTAGCTCATTGACTGTCTTCTATAAGTATAATAGAATAGCCCATCTGTTCTCTTTCCCTAGTATATCAACTAAAATATAATACACATAGACATATCCATATTCAATATGCTGGGGACTAAATTTTTGAGGGGAAATAAAGTGAAGTAGAGACAAAGGATAGAATGTCATTAATTTGCAATCATAAACTGAATGTTCCATATTTATGATGATAACTGTCCTCTCCACCTTATAAAATAAACTCAACTATTTAAAGCATCCTTGTTGTTTTAAAAGAAATAACAACAACAACAAAAAAGGATTAAATTGCCAATGGGCTTACATCTGGCATGTTATAAACATAGATGAATTTTAAAATTAAGTAAAAATAAATATTACATATAATTTTAAATATACTTACTGTTATCCATGTTGAATCTACTCTCAAGTTTGTGCCCAAACCAGCCTATTAATCTAAAATATAAATAACAGTATTTCAGATTATTTCTTTTGAAAAAACCTTAAATAATACAGTTGCTAATTATACATTTGCCCAAAGACTAAATATATTTAGAAATAAAGTAATAAAACACTCAGAAAATAAAATGAACACTTCAAGGGAAAATAACAAAGTATAATTTATATTTATAGAGTTGCTTTGAATTTTAAATGTAGTTAATATTGGAGGCATTACATGTTTTATTTGTGTTACCTTTTG
Organism: Antechinus flavipes; assembly: GCF_016432865.1. Taxonomy (NCBI): domain Eukaryota; kingdom Metazoa; phylum Chordata; class Mammalia; order Dasyuromorphia; family Dasyuridae; genus Antechinus; species Antechinus flavipes. Next base: position 370,575,804 of record NC_067400.1, on the reverse strand, counting down.
AAAAGAAAATAAATAATTTTAAAAGATTTTCTCTCAGCTGAAAGCAAAATCAAATATAAGAATAACTTTCAACATTCTATTTTAAAAGCACAAAATAAAGGTTATCGGGGTGAGAATGAACCTTATACTAGTCTCCAAATAGAAACTTCAATGAGCAATAACAACATCCATTTCTAACTATATTACCATTGCAATTATTTTACATTCCTATGCTGAATTTTCCAAGGAGTCTTACAATGATATACTTTCAATAATGTTTCTTATTTTATTTTTATGTCTGGCATAATTTTATTTTTCCTCGTCTTCATAGCTTATATTTTTATCCTGCATTTCAATGTTAAAGCTCCCCAGTGAAGGTAAAATTAACTAAACTTGTCTGGTAAGTAGTTGAAACAAATGTTTAATTGTGGCATATTTTTTCATAAGGCTCTACATGTGTCATTACATTAAAAGATCCTTGATTTCATTAATATGGAGACTTCTTTCACTTGCATAAATTGACATTCTTTCAGACTTTAACATATAGTTTCATAAACTAATATAGCTGTGCATAACCTCTACAGTATAGTAATTTTAGGGTCAAATTTTTCTTCATTATTTTGAATTCATTCATTTTTAATAGTTTGTGGTTCATTGTTAAAGTCATTATTTATTTGACTCTACTTATTTTATGCATCAGTTCATGTAAGTTTTTCTTTCATTTTTCTGTATTTAACATAACTGTTATTTCTTACACAATAGGAATATATTGTATTATATTTAAGTACTACAGTTGTAATGACTCCCAGTTAATGGAAACCCTTATTTCCATATCTTTGCTTTCACAAAAAAAAGTACTGGTAAATAAATAAATATGGATCTTTTTTTTTTTTTGAAATGCATAGCAATGGAAGGAATTCTGGGTCAAAACATAGAGATGTTTTAAGCAATTTATCTGCAAATGCAAAATTGCTTTCCAGAATACATAGCTATACTCATACACATTTCTATTGACAATGCATTATTAGTAAACTTGAATGTCCTCAATTCTATAATACTGATTGTTTTCATTTTCCTCATTATTTCCATTCAACCTCTGACAAAGATCTGGCTGACCATAAAATCTCGGGGATTTTGAGTCATCAGTTTAGGAAGAGAGGAAACTAACTTGAGATTGAGATGGGATTTGTTGATGAGGATTTCTGGAGGAAGAAGAGGAGAGAAGGTGGGAAGTAATGTTAGTCCCACAGCAGCAGCATCAGACCAGGCTAGCACTTGGTACTCACCACATTACAACTTCTTGATGAATAAGGTACTGGTTCACTCAGGAGCAAGAGCAAGTAGAGAAAATAAGTTAAAAGAAGAAGAGAGGAATAATGGGCAATTCCTGTCCTACTTTGATCTTATTTCTATATGTGTTTTTCTTAAATTTATTCTGTTAAAGGACACATATGTCTCATTTTACATTCTTTCTTATTAATATCTGTGGTTAGCCTTGTCCTTGTATGGGCAAGGTGGCTTTTTGTTTGTCATATATGGGCATATGGAGCTACATGGGAGAGAAGGACTGGAGCTCAATCTGTAGCCAAGTGGTAGAATTTTGCTCTCTGAGGACATAAGTACAAGTCATTTCATAACTCCCCTTCTTATGAGCAGAATCATTATAAATTAAGGCAAAAATCCACTTTACAGATATGACTCAAGCTACACAATCTTTTGTCATCTGACAATTTGCAGGATATGGGGTAAAAAACCTCATTTGCACTGCTCTTTTTAGCAATGATTTGGAATATTTTATATGGTATTAGAAATTTGTGATTTTTTTGAAAATTTTTCCTATTTTTGGACCACTTGTCTATTGGAGCTGGTTATTGGTTATATTGTCTTTATATCTTAAATTTGAAACCCTTATCAGAGAAATATGATGCATTCCCCTACCTTCACTTGCCCCTTCTTCTTTTTAATCTTAGATGAATTAATTTTATATAAAAGTGGTTCAAATATATGTAATAAAACAATATACATATATATTATAATTGCTCCTATTCCTTGTTTGGTTAAAAATTAATTTCCTACCCATATATGTGAAAGATATATGTTCTGCTACTAATTTCTTTTTTTAGTTATATGACCATTAATATTCTGGTCAATTGTCCATTTTGAATTTATTGTGAAAGATGATGTAAAGTATTAGTCTAAGCTTAGCGTCTGCCTTGTAGTCTATTTTTCCCAGTAGTTATAAAATTCTTCCTGAAGTAATTTATTTTTGGATGTTTTTTGGACACTAAGTTAAGCTCCATCATTTCTGATTCCTCTTTGTCTAGTCTGTTCCATTGATCTACTTTTCTATGTTTTAATCAAGACTAAACAGTTTTACATGATTGTTATTTTATAATATAATATGAAGTCAGAAAGTGCTATTCCTTCTTTATTTCTACATTTTTCTTTTTTTTCTCATTATTTTTCTCATAAGATCACTAATGCCTTTAAATGAACTTTTTCTAAAGTATCCTTTTATCTAGCTCTCTTAAGTATCCCTTTGATAATCTATTTGGCATACTATTACAATTGTAAATTAATTTGGGTAGTTAGGTCATTGTTTTATAGTGGCATGACCTATTCATAAGTACTGAATATTTCTCTATCCATTTAAAATGTTATTTAGGGGTAGCTAGGTGGTGCAGTGGGTAGAGCACCAGCCCTGATGTCAGGAGGACCTGAGTTCAAATGTGGCCTAAGATACTTAACACTCCCTAACTGTGTGACCCTGGGCAAGTCACTTAACCCCAATTGCCTCAGCAATAAATAAACAAATAAATAAATACAAAATGTTATTTAATTTTAAGGAGAATTTTGCAATTGAATTTATGCAAGTATTAAAGGTGAGCTGATATACTGACTCTCAAATTTTTTTTTGTTTTGTAATTACATTAAATGAGACTTTCCTCTTTACTATTGCCTATTACATTTTACTGTTGCAAAGTGATTGGTTACTAGAGGTTTATTTTCAGAAGCTTTAACTTTATTTGTTATTATCTCAATTAATTTCTTTGGATTAATTAAATGTCATCAGCAAATACCTTTTATTATTTTCTCTTGTCTTGTAATTCTTGCTATATACTATATAAAACTATATAAAATGAACGTCAAGAGAGAGAAATAATTTTTCCCTTATGTTTACTGGGAGACCTTTTGTCATATTGCTACATGATTTCTGTTTTTGATTTTGATAAAGATACATATTATGACTGTAAATTGTAGAGGGTTTTCTTTAGCATACATGAAAATTGTACATTGTCAAAGGCTTCTATGTCTATTAAGTGTGTGATTTTTAGATTTTTAAATTTTAAATATGATTAAATTTCCTTGGCATCAAGGATATTATGGTCTACTGAAGAATTATTAATATATACACAAATAAGTAAATTTAAAGTACACTGTGTACTAAACAAACATAAAGAAAATTTAGGGTCAAGAGAGCACTTAAAAGAGCTTGAGGTAAAAATACTTTCCTGTTTTATGACTTATTCTAGTTATCATATGGAAATTGAAAAAAAAATCTTCAGATTAAAGGTTAATATGTGAACAGATTTTGGAGACTGGTGTCATTGACTAACAGTTTTGGAATAACTATAGATAAAGAAGCATTCAATTGCACCGAATTAGTTAATGCACTAATTAATCAACTTTAGGCTTTATGCAACTTCTTAACCTTCTGTTTCAGTAGCTTCATCTGCCAAATAAAGGACTATTTTAAGTTGTTTTTTTTCCTAAATTTCCATAACCTTATGTCATTATTTATTGAACACTTATGATGTGTCAAGTGTTATGAATTTTGCAGGTCATTACATCTGAGATTGTTGTACTTTGCAAAGAACTCTTGTCTTGAAAATGTGTTTTAATTCTATCTCTGATACTTATTATTTGTGTTACTTTAAACAAGTTATTTCAATCTTCTGGGGCTCATTTTTCTCATCTTGAAAATTTTGACAATAGTGTTTCCATGACCAATCTAACAATAGTACTGGAATGTATTTTAGAAACTATAAAATGATCTTTTTCAAATATATTCTTCAAATTTTTGAATTATATCATTTTTAAAAAATAATAAACCATGAATGCCAATATTTAGATATGATACTAGACAGTTAATATCATTTTTCCTTAAAATTTTAACCTAACTTTAAAAAAGCAAATTTCCTTTAGAAATCACAAAGACAAGTCAAAATAGCTTTTAGAATTCCCTATTTCTAAAACTCTAAAATTATACTTTGTATATTTTTAAGTGGAAAGAAAAAAATATACTTCAACTCAAGGTTTCTTTTTCTCTTTAAATGAATTATTCTAATTTGAACCAATGACACAATATAATACAAGGAAGAAGTATATTTCATTGCTTAATGATCATCATATAATTTTTCCAAGCTATCTTTTATTGGCTTCTTTACAGCAAAAGAGATTTTTTTAAACCAGAGTAACATACACACACACACACACACACACACACACACACACACACACATACACACACACACACACACACACACATATTCATTTAAGGGGAAAATACTAACCATTTTCAAAGCCACATAGTCTTAGGATTTTTAGAAGCATTCATGAACATTCTAATAACTGATATGCTCATCTAAAACTATATTTTTATATAGTTTAAAAATTAAGGGAAATTATCTTATATGAGTTTTTATCCAAGCATGGGACATAGTTTTTATTCAGTAAATAATCAAATTATTTCATTGATGATGATAAAGTCCCTTGCTTACTTATTTAATTTGAATATATCTAGAAATTTTGAAACATAAAAGGATTTGAGTACAAAATTTAGATGAAAATCATATTTTAAAACCTTATAGTTTCCTTATATGTAAAATAAAACATCTAGTCTTTGTGATGCCTCTAATCCCTTTAGTTCTAAAACTATGACCACATAAACTTCTTGCTAATTTGGTATATCTTGCTCAAAGGGGAAAAAATTATCTGATTAATCTTGCCATAATCAAGAGAAGAGTAAAAGTAAAACTGTGCCCAATAGCTTTTTATCAGTAAAGGCAGTGATAATATATTTTATTTTATAATTGTTAGGTTGTTTTTGGATAGTTTTCAATATTGTTTTATCTTGTGAAGTAATATTTCGGCAAATGCTTTCTAAATTTATAAAGTTTTACATGAACTGATGCTGAGTGAAATGAGCAGAACCAGGAGATCATTATATACCTCAACAACGATACTGTTTGAGGATGTATTCTGATGGAAGTGGATCTCTTCGATAAAGAGATATAACTCAGTTTCAATTGATCAAAGATGGACAGAAGCAGCTACACCCAGAGAAAGAACACTGGGAAATGAATATAAACTGCTTGCATTTTTGTTTTTCTTCCCAGGTTATTTATACCTTCTGAATCCAATTCTCCCTGTGCAACAAGAGAACTGTTCGGTTCTGCACACATATATTGTATCTAGGATATACTGCAATCCATTCAACATGTAAAGGACTTTTGCCATCTGGGGGAAGGGGTGGAGGGAGGGAGGGGAAAAATCGGAACAGAAGTGAATGCAAGGAATAATGCTGTTAAAAAATTACCCTGGCATGCGTTCTATCGATAAAAAGTTATTTAAAAAAAATAAAGTTATAAAGTTCAAGTATAGAAAGATAGTTGGTACAGTAGATAGAGCGCTAAGGTTGGTGCATATGGGCCCTGAAGTGAGGAAGTTGGTGGTAGTGGTGGTGCTGTTATTGAATTTTTATCAGTCATATGGTTTTATCAGTCATATGGTCTCCAGCTCATTTCACAGATGAGAAAATCTCCCCAGGATCACATAGCTAGTAAGTGTCTGAGGCCATATTTGCTGTGTGGCCCCAGCAAATCACTTTATGCCTCAGTTTCCTCATCTATAAAATTTCCATCATCTTTCATTCTCTATAAAATGGGGATATAAACAACTCCCACCTCACAGGGTCATGATGTCATGTTATATGTGTTATGTTATGTTATGTATGTATAATGTTCACTAGCTATTATTACTAGCTGAGTGACTCTGGTCTAATCTTTTAATCTCTGTCTCAGTTTCATCTTTTATCAAATGAGGATAATAATACCACCTCTCAGCAAGGATTTTAAAGTTAAAATTAAGTAATGCTTGGAAAGAACTTTTTAAACATTAAAGCATTAAATAAATGCTAGTTTATTACCATTATTGCTACAGTATATATTAGAATAATCATTCTTTTATACTAAGAGTATTTGTGTGGAATAGTTTGAAATTACTTGTCTATCTTATTTAACTTTGTATTTGACAGGCATAAGGAAAAGGAGGGATAGAGACTAGGATTTTATCGGCTTTTTTTTTTTTAACAATGCAAGTTGGAATCTCTCTCAAACTCAACTTAATGTTTTAGAGAGCTGACTAGTTCATGAAGAGCTTAAGTATCTTGAGTAAGATAGTTGATAATAAAAGTAAGTGACATTGAGAGTTAAGCGACTAGAAGCCTTCTCTACTTATTACAAATGGTCTTTCAAATAGGTTAGCCACAGAAGATAGGAGAGAGATAAGGTGAAAGATAGATCAAATAAGGAGTTTTTAAGAATGGCATAGACATATTTGTAAGTAATAGGAAAAAGAGAGATCCAAGATGTGTGATTCTGAATCACAGAGGGGGCAGCCTGCTAAAAAAAAAGCATAGAATAGATTGGTATCACTAGTAGATGTATAGGGGCTTTTCTGGAAAAGGAAAAGAGCCATCTCTTCATGGGAGACAAAATAAAGTAAGAGATGATGGCAGAAGGCTTCCAAAGGATATGAGATAAGGAAGAGAAGAGAAGTAGCTCTCTGGAAATAGTTTTAATTTTTCAGTGAAATATAAAACTAGATTCTTAACTGGAAGAGTGAAGTGGGGTGGAAGTGGGGAAGAAGCTATGGGAGCTTTGAGGAAGAATGAAAAGCTCTGGTAAAATTGTTGTGGCAAATGTGTTAGTAAACTTATTAGAGAAGTGTAAAAGAACTGCTTTTCCATCTGGGAAGCCCAGTTGAATTTATGTAGTACAAATTTGTTATAGATCAGAGTCAGTATATTTCATGATTTCTTCTACATTGGTTATTCAATACATGTAAATTCAGCAACTGATGGTGAGAGTAAACTAAGACCAGGGTTTGGCAAGTGAAGATCTTTGATAAGATAAAGAGTCAAGGGACTTGGGTGAAGAAATGAAATCAGAATTTTAAAATATACAGAAGAATTGGTTAGCAAAAAATTAAAAAGGGAACGTGAAGAGTAACTGGTGAAGAAGTGATGGACTAAGAAAAAACTGAGGGTTGTAGGAACTGGAAGTCAAAATGAAAATGAAAAACAAGGTTTATAGTTGTGAAGCAGAGGGAAAGGAGGATTGATAACATTATTATTAGATAAAAATATTTAAGAATCCATGGACCACTCATGGGTGATAGGTAGATCAAGAGCATGTTTTCTATGTGTAATTATGGTAGGGTAGAGTAGGTCATTATTATAGATAAAGAATAAATTGAAGAATTAGGAGGGTAGAATATCTAAGAATCAGTATGAATGCAGATTCCCAAATTATAAGGGCAGTAAAAGAGAGAAAAAGATAAGCCAGGCACTGATTTTCCTTTTTAAGGAAAGAAAGAGAATACTAGAGGTCCATAGACAATAGCCACAAGAATCTTGATTAAGTGATAAATATGAATTGAATAAACCTCTAAAGAACAGAAGTTGCTAAGTGATGATGATAGAGGAAGAGACGGCAATGACAATGAAGAGCAAGTAGTATTTCAACTCTTCTATCACAACCAGCAACTCAGAGGTATGGTTGAAAGTATAACTAATCCTGGGAATAGTATTCAGGGAAGTTGTATCATCAGAAGGGAGCCCAGGTCTCAAAAAATGAGATAATATAATATTGAAGATGAAAGCTAGTTTCTGACATATGGAACTGGTATTCCAGAAAGTAAAATAGAAGGATTGGGAGGCTTTAAATTGGGATGTTTTGAGGGGTCAGGGAAGATTTAAAGGGGATGAAAAAAGATCAGTGAAAAGACTATATAGTTAGGGCACAATATAAATCTTAACATATTAACCAAATGCTAGCTATTTTATTCTTATGTTAGTGGAATTAGACATAAGCAGAACTTAAGTTCTGTTTATAGGCAAGTGAAGATTTTTGATAAGATAAAGAGTCAAGGGACTTGAGTGAAGAAATGAAATCAGAATTTTAAAATATATAGAGGAATTGGTTTACCAAGAAAGGGTATTTTGTGAATAGAGATTAAAAAACAGGAATTTTAAAAATAGTGAAAGGGAGCAACCTCTGACACATAAGATCTGTAATTGGGGTCTGGACAAGGAGCAGAGAAAAGAAACAAAGAAATAAAAACACTTATCAATCATACAGTCTAGGTAAAAAGGGATTTCTCAATCAGTAGTAGCCTTATTTATTGACTGGGTCTTGGTTCAATCAAACTGAGATCTGTTAAAGACCTTAGCTTAAAAAGTCCAAGGTCTCCTATAGCTCCGCAGGCCTCCTGATCTATACCTTGTCATTGAATCCAGATAACTCCAGAAGAAAAAATGAGGTTTGTGTCTTTGCACAGTTATCCCTCATGACATCATCTTCCTGATGTTATGTTTCTCTTTGTGAGCAAAGGAGAAACAATAACAGTATTTAATATAATCCCTTCTCATTGCCTCCTTTGAAAAGAAGAATCAGGAAACAGAGATAAAAGGATAAGAGAAAAAAGATGAAAGGAAACCCACAATTAATTATCATAACTGAAAATGTAAATAGAATGAATTTACTCATGAAATGGAAAAGCATAGAGGATGGATTTAAAAACAATCCAACTATATACTGTTGACAAGAAACCAAATTAGTACATGAAAATGCACTCAGAATTAAATTAAGAAGCTGAAGCATGTCTATTATGTCTTGGCTTGATTCAAAAAAAAGAAAGGGTAGCTAACATCTCAGACCAGAAAAGGGCAAAAAAAAAAAAAAATGAACTGGTTAAAAGAGATAAACAGACAAACTATTATCTGAAAAACACCCCAGATAAATGAATTAAAGTTAGCGTTCTCTCTCTCTCTCTCTGTGTGTGTCTCTTTTTCTCTCTGTGTCTGTCTCTCTATTTGTCTAAATGGCTAAGCAGCCAAATGCTTAACATATATTGTAGAACTATAATAGTAAAGAACATCATTGGCCCCTTTTCTGATCTAGACAACTATAACTCCCCAAAAGGGAAATAAAAACCTAAATATAATTTAGAAAAAATAGATATGATTGATCTCTAGTGGTTATTGGACTGGACTGAAAAGGAGCATCAAACATTTTTGAGTTATTTCTACTCTTTTTATGAAAATTAACCATATGTTAGGGCATAAGACTTCATAGATTCTGAAAAACAAATATTGAGCAATCCTTTATTGACTAAAATGAAATAAAAATTGTATTCAATAAAGATGCATTGAAGAGAGGGTTAAAATTAAAATAGCTTAATTTTAAAATAGTGCAAAAAGAAAAACAAGATAATTATTTTGAAAGATAATGACAACAAACAAAAAAATTAAAGATATGGCCAAAATAGTTTTTAGATAAAAGTTCATATATCTAAAGACTAGATCAATAAATTGAACTTGTCACTAAAAAAAAAAAATCAACAAAATCCCAATTAAACTTCAAACTAGTAATTCTGAAAATTAAAGGCAATTAACACATACAACCAAATAAAAAAAAAACACTAATTGAATTAATAATATAAAACTAGAAACCATTTTAAAGCAATAAAATAAATAAATTATCAGTTAATTTTATTAAAATAGAGAAAATCTGAATTATCAATAACAGAATAAAAATAATTTGCAGCAAATCAAGAATAAATGAAATTATTAAAAACTATTTTGTCCCACTATATACCAAGAAAACTGAAAAATTACATGAAATAAATATTTACAAAAACATTATTCAGATAATTGGAATAATTAAAGAATTTAAATAATTAATTATAGAAAAAAGAAACAGAGCAAGCCATTAATGAACTCTCAAAAATGGTAGATAAAACTCTAGAGCAAGTAGATTTACAAGATAATTCTATCAAAAATTCAGGATGAAACTTAAGGTATATCTCCTTTGAAACAGCTTTTTGGTAGACCTTTGACATACTTAAATAATTTACAGATGATCTAAGGGGATAAAATGTTGACCCCATGGAGTTTGGGCCATGGAAAGATTTGGTATGAGTCTCAAGCCCCACAAATCACCATATGTTGTCATATCAACTAAACATGTTTCAATATTAGTAGAAGAGGTCAACTACTTAAGTCAAGTATTATAATATCTTTGTGGCATATCCTTTGTTTACTATGGCTAAGTATACTTTTTTAAAATTGTTAAATGATTCATAAATATCTCATTTCATTCCAACAATATACCTCAACTTATAGAAAACCACCCTGAGTTGGGATAATTCCTAACAGAATCCTATCAAATTCCTTCTATGTTATAAATAAAATTAACTTAAACCAAGGGAAAGAGAGGAGAGAGGAGGAAAGCAGAGGAAAAATGAGCATAAAGGGAGGAAGAGAGAGAAACAAAGCAAATACCAAAGGATAACATCTCTAATGAATATGGATGAAAATGTTTAAATAAAATATTAGCAGAGAGTATAGCAACATTCCAAAAAGATTATACACTATGATCAGGTTAAATTTATATCAGGAATACAGGCTCACTATCTACAGGTTCACTGTTAGGAAAACTATAAACAAAATAGATCATATTAATAATAAGAAATAAAAAGCATGTTTATAAACAAGATAAAGAAAATGTGTTTGCCAAGATATAATAGCCATTCTTGTTAAAAGAGAATAATTATAGGAAAAAAGAATACAAAACTATCATTTTTACAGAATACTTTTGCACATTCCCTAGAGAAGCAACTAAAATTTAATTGAAAAAAAATGTTCATCAAAGTAACTGAATATAAGATAATTACACACAAGTCATCAATAAAATCTAAGAGGATAGAGAGGACATAGATAAAATGATGTAAAATGGAGAAGCTAAATGGAAGCTGACTTTTTTGATATATTAAATGTGGAGTCTATATGTGCTGGAAAACACTTTCATATATGTCTAAGAAAACATTTTATTGTTTTTGATATGTCCTTCCTTTACATTTTAGAATGGTATTTTAATACTTAAGGCTGATGCAATAGAAGCAGAATTGGATAATCAAGGAAAGCATATAATATAATTTAAAACCATACAGACCATGGAAAGTCATATAATCAAATCCTATTATATTACAAGTTCAGAATATGAGGTCAAGAAAATTCAGGTGAGTTTCTCAGAATACTAATGATGGCCAGGACTGATTTCTACTGCATTAGGCTATATCTTGAAGATGAAAAGTAATTTCATGGCGTTATTCCCCACTTCCTATAACAAACAATACAAGTTAGAGACCTAAAATGCAGAAAATTTCCTCATTAACTCCCTCTCTCCTTCTCTATAATAGCTCTTCCAAAATTGTTCACCTTTTCACCCTTTCTCAAACTATTCATGCCAACTGAAGAACTTTGATTGCATGCTATAATAGTAATTTTTAAAAATGCCATTCATTATGAGTTACCTCAACTCTAAACTTCATCTTCTCTCACTCATAGACCTTTTGCCCCAATCTCTTTCTTTGCCTCTATTTTACTTGAAGAAGTAGTCCTCTTCACCCTGTTACTTATCTTCAATTTCTTGTTTTCTACTAACTCCTTTCCTACCGTGTGTAAACATATTCATGTCTTTATGTCCTGAAAAAACCCTTAATTCATTCTTCCTTCCCCACTATCATCCCATATTTCTTCTGCCCCTTATAGCTAAACTCTTTGATAAGGCCATCTACAGTGGGTACTTCTACTTTCTTTCCTCTGACTTTCTTCTCTTTTTAAATATTTTTTCCAATTATATGTAAAGACAATTTTCATTTTTTAAAAAAGTTGAATTCCTAATTTTCTCTCTTTCCCATCAGTCATTCCCTAAGATGGTAAGTAATTTGAAAAAGGCAATATATTTAGAAACATTTTTTCATATTATTTTGTAAAAGAAGAAGTAGGCAAAACAAAAGAACCAGGAAATAAAGTGAAAATGATTTGTTTTGATCTATAATAAAACTCTATCATATCTTTCTCTGAATGGGGATAATGTTTTCCATCATTAGTTCTTTGGAATTGTATTGGATCATTGTAACTAGGTTAAATTTATAAGAATACAAGCCATTCTCCAATTGACAAGTGGTCAAAAAATATGAAGAGGCAGTTTTCAGATGAAAAAAATCAAAGCTTGCTATAATCATATGAAGAAATGTTCTAAATTACTATTGATTAGAGAAATGCAAATTAAAACAATTCTGAGATATCACCTTAGATTGGCTAATATGACAAAAAAGGAAAATGATAGAAGTTGGAGAGGATGTAGGAAAATTGAACGTTAATGCATTGTTGTATATCAATTGGAGTTGTGTACTGATCCAACTATTCTAGAGAGAAATTTGTAACTATGCCCAAGGGCAATCAAATTAGGTAATTTATGTTCAAGAAATTTTTTTACATAAGCAAAATAATCTATCTAGGATAAATGGAAAAGCATTCAACTAGGAAAAACATGTTTTCTATTAAAAATTTCTGACAAGGATTTCATAGCCAATATACTTAAAAAAACAAAGGAAATTTGTAAGACCAAAACACATTCTCTAGTAGATAAATGGTTAAAGGATATAAATAACTCTCAAAAGGACTCCAAAATATTTAAAATCATATGAAACTGCTGGGTGAAATGAGCAGGACCAGGAGATCATTATATACTTCAACAACAATACTATATGGTGATCAATTCTGATGGATGTGGCCCTCTTCAGCAATGAGATGAACCAAATAAGTTCCAATAGAGCAGTAATGAATTGAACCAGCTACACCCAGTGAAAGAACTCTGGGAGATGACTATTAATCACTACATAGAATTCCCAATCTCTCTATTTTTGTCCATCTACATTTTTTATTTCCTTCACAGGCTAATTGTACACTATTTCAAAGTTCGATTCTTTGTGTTCAGCAAAATAACTGTTTGGACATGTATATTTATATTGTATTTAATTTATACTTTAACACATTTAACATGTATTGGTCAATCTGCCATCTAGGGGAGGGGGTGGAGGGAAGGAGGGGAAAAATTGGAACAAAAGGTTTAGCAATTGTCAATGCTGTAAGATTACCCATGCATGTAACTTGTAAATAAAAAGCTATAATAAAAAAAATCATATGAAACATTCTCAAAATCACTGATAATAGAGCAACATAAAAATAAAACAACCTTGAGGAAATTTCCAAAGATGATGAAAACTGAAAATATTGAAGGGGTTGTGGAAAGATAAATATATCGATGCAACATTGGTAGAGCTGTGATTTCAATGATTCTGGAAAGCAAATTGGAATTTTAAAAAGTGACAAAAATGACTACCCTTTGTTTGGAGAAATAACTAAACAAATCATGGGACATAAATGAAACAATATCTCTGGGATAAAATACACAATAGGTACTGAATCCAAAGAAACAAAGGAAGAAATTGATGCAAAGTACAATAAGTAGAGATAGAAAAACAATCTATACAATGACCACAGTAAAAGTGAAAATAACAACTTCATAACAATCAAAAATGTTTGCTTCAGAATTGAAACAGCCAGTTTTGACCCCAAAGAAAACATTAAAATATACACATTCTTCTATCTCATCCTCCCCATTCCAGTGCCACCCTAGCCCTCAACTTTCTTTGAACAGGTGGGAAGCTGTAAGTGTGAAATATGTATATACATATATCAAACTTTTCTAATATGCTGTTTAGTTTTATTGAAATTTTTTTTTCTTATCCCTGTCCCCTTTAGGAGGAGAAGGGGTAAAGGATTACAATTAGAAATATTGGTCCATTAAAAATTACATCAATATTTATTTTTAACATAATAATAAATAACTTTACATTTAATCTTTTAGATTTTCCAAAAAACTGAGAACTTTTAAAAAATATTATTACTAAACTTTGGCTCACCAGGGACATTTTCTGGATTGGTCTCTAGTACTCAGAATCTAAAATATTTCTAAATGCTCACAGTTAAATTCATTAACTTTTAACTTACAGACTGTAGCGGGGAAAAACCCTTGCTCCTTGTTATAACTTCCAAACTCTCCCACCATCTCTCATCAGTCTTTCCTACTTTGAGATTAATGATGTCCAAATTTATCATCCAATATAAACCTGGTGTCTATAACGTGCCAACCTCTCTGATTCCCTGGAACATTCTCTTTCCCTCCTCAATTAGTTCAGGGTTTGGATCAGTTTTTCTCTGGATTGTAAATCCTGTCTCTATATTAGGGGAATTTAACATACATATTGATGCTCCTCCAAATAGCTCCTCAGTTGTTCAGTCTATTCAGTTCCTATGACCTTCTTTTCTATTCCAGATGATCAACCTTGATTTTGGTTTTCTCCTATGCCTTATAACCCACAAATCTATTCTTTCTCCTCATTTTGACTTCAAATTCCTCCTCCTCCATCCCTTCAATTCTGTTCTCAGCTCTTGTATTGACTGGATGCTACACTTTTCCTGATCTCAAATCCTGTTATGTAGTTCAGCTCTGCATTTTCCTCTGCATTCAAATCCCTTAACCTTTTTGTCCTCTAGCTGTTCACAATCTGCCATTCTCCAATCAGTGATTACTGTCATCATCTGCCACCTTTATGCTTGTTCATGTGCTCTCATTTCAGTGAGAGATCTTCTCTATGTATCCCTTTTTCCCTGCTTTCACATAACTCAAAATCTTCCCCTGTTATTCACTTCTTCTCTGTCTCGTTCTCATAGCAGTCAAACCCTTCTATGCATAACTTAAATTCCATCTACATTTTGTAGCAGATTGTAACCATGATCATACTTTTTTTATTTCTCATTTTTAATCTTTCTCTAGTTAGTAGCTGCTTCCCTACAGCCTGTAAGTTAGGGCATATCTTCCTTCATCCAAAAAACAAAAATAAAAACCTCATTTGATCCAAATATCTTCACCGACAAGGGTCATTTCTCTTCTTTCTCTCTCAGCTAGTCTCAGCAAGAAAGCCCCTCTACCTTAGGTGCATCCTTAAATTCTCTGATACCAAAAAAAAAAAAAAAATTAAGTGAGGAGGTAGTGTACTACAGATATGAAGAATAGTCTGTGTAAAAGTATGAAAATGGGAGAAGGAGGTTATGAAGACAGCTGCTTGAAGAAAGACTGACAGATCAGTCCCCCCACACCTACTCTAGCAAAAACCTAAAAATAACACACCAGGCTGAATAATGAGATCCAATGAGAAACTAAAGTAAGCAATTTCTTTCAACCCAGCATTTCACAAAGTCAGCCAGAAGTCCATGGGCAAAAATGGAGTTATTCAGCAAAGCTAGAACCAGTTCAAACAAATAAACTGGCTGCTTCTCAGATCAGAGAGAGTCCAGGAATACATAGCCTGAATGGTTCTGTGTCCAAAATCACCTAGAATAAAATGCACCCCTATAAAGGACTACTTTGATTAGAAACCCACACTGAGGAACTTGGAAGCCATCAGAAGCAGCATTGGGGGGGTTCAGACGAAGACATATTAAAGCTGAGATCCCTGTGAAGGCTTGAAGGGCTCTAACAGTCCACCACTCTAAAGATCAAAGATCCTGGATGGATTAATCCTGAGAAGTGGAGATTAAATGCAAAAATACTAGTGACTAAGTCTAGAACAAGCAGAGCCAATCACCCTACCAAAAGACAACAGGATACAAAGCCTGACCATGAAACAACACTCCAATTTAGGAATAAAATTTCAGAAAATGAGAAAGTTGAAGAAAACTTTGATAACTGTGTGTGGGATTCAGGGAGGGGTGTGAAAAAGGAGAATCAGAAATAACAGAAAAGGAGGAGTGAAAAATGACTTCAGTGTTGTAAAGCTGCGACCAGAAAGATAAGGATGATGTTGGTAATGATTAGGAACATAAAATGAGTAGTTTGATAGAAAAGATGAGAGTTATACTTAAGCTCAAGCCAAGTTGAAATGTGTAATAAGTCCACTTATCGTGCCATCTGTATGTTTGGGAATCCAAGGAATAAAATTATTCTAAGAGATAGGGTTGGTCAGCAGCTGATAAACAACATTTCATCAATGTTAATTTTACTCTAAGCACACAGGCCATATCAATAATAGAAATTTATGGAGTACCCAGGAAAAGTTGTATTGTATTCTTTTCTCTAATATCTCTGAGAATTCTCAATTAAAGTGATCTCTTTTGTAATTAATGTTTAAGGTTTGAAAACTTAAGTAACTTCTTAAAGCAGGAGTATTCTCCCAATGTTAAAACTCATATTTATCTTTTTTTTTTTAACAATGAGTAATTTTCATGGATACCAGACAAAAACTGGTATACATAAACCTCAAAATGATTGTTTCTCTCACTGGAAAAGCTAAATGCAAAGATACACTCTGCTATGCAACAAAATAATTCTTAGATTTAGGTATTTTCCAGAGTATATTAGGAGAAGGGCATATTTGTGGTCGTTTTTCTCCTAGGAAAATGCACTTTTGAGGGGTTATATAGGCAAAATATGAAGAATAATATAAACTAAAAATGATGATCTATTGAAGTTTCTTTGATATTCATTTCAAACCTTTATTAGGCTTCCTTAACTGCTGTGCATTCCCTTTCTTCCTTCCATCATTCCTTTCTTGCTTCCTTCATCCTTCCCTCCTTCCCTCCCTTTCTTTCCTCCTTTTCTTTTCTCTTTTTTCTTCCTTCCTTTTTTCTTTCTTCTTCCTTCCTTCTTTCTTTCTTCGTCCTTTTACTTTTTCCTTTCTCTCTTGCTTCCTTTCTTTCCTCCTTCCTTCCTTTCTTTCTTTTGTTATTTTGTTCCTTCTTCCATCCTTCCTTTTTTTCTTTCTTTTTTCTTCCTTTCTCTTCCCTTCCCTTCTCTTTCTTTCCTTTTCTTTCCCTCCCCTCCTCTTCCCTCCCCTTCCTTTTTCTCCCCTCCCCTTCCCTACCTTCCCTTCCCTTCCCTTCTTTGTTTCCTTCCCTTCCTTCCTTCCTTCCTTTCTTTTTTCTTCCTTCTCCTATAACAAAAGTCCTGAAGGAATGATGGTTATTCCAAAATTCACCATTGCCCAGTATTTTTGTATCAATCATGCAAACTGACAGTGGGCTAGCACTCTTCCCCTTCTTGTTAGAACAAAAGAGACCCTTAATAAAACTCACTGACAATCAACGTGCTTTAAAAAGTACTTTCCATCTGTGTCCTTCAATCAAGACTCTATGAATATGGAGGAGCTGTGAGATAATTTTAGAGGCTAACACCCTATTCAAAATTATCCATAAGTCCCACCCTCATCCCTCACTCCAGGCCACTCAGAAATTCTAACAACTTATCAAGGGGAACCTAGATGTTCTTCTTTTCATGTCTCAGACTTTAAAAAAGCTCTTGAATGGATGTTGGCTGGCTAACAAGTAAAAAAAAATTATTAAGTCATTCAGCATATATGAAACTGTTGGACAATATAAATAAGGATAACAATAGAAGATATTTTAATAATTCATAATTTTTATATCACATATCTTCTGCTTCCATTTTGGGGTTCATGAAAACCATCCCAGACAGTTAAAAATCTTTTGAAAAATATTTCTAACAACATAAAAATATCTCAGATTCTCATATTCTTATGATAATAATAATAAAGCTTCCCTTCATGTAATTTAAAGTTCTTCCACTATCATTAATTTCACACATATTTATTTTTTATGCTGGTTAGTGAAAATTCATAGCAGTTTGCAGCCACTTATGTAGAATCCCACATACTTGACAGCTGATTTAAGTGAACAAAGCTTTGGGGGGAAGCCACATCTAAGAAAATCACTTAATCACATTTAGTTCTTACAAACTATTATTCTTAAAATGGTGCTGAAAGAGAAGGAAATTCAGATGATCTAGGAAAAGGTCAAATTACATCTTTGCATAACAGTTTGGGTAAAAGATGCTTAATGTAGCTTAATGGACCTGACCCCTAATTTGCTCACATGGTTTATTGGCAAGAAGCTTCTTGGAATAAATACTGGGTCAGCAATTTTGAACAATAGCCAAAATGTACATATTACTTTGACATACAAAATGAAGTGAAATGTGTTGCTACAAATGTAATTCATTGTCACCAATGTAAAGGAAATATAAAGGAGGATTTCAGAGTTACCTGGAAGATTAAAATAGTTGGTAAAGAGTATTACCTTAATATATGCTGGTCTCTTCTGCTAATTCTTTCTTAGTGAACAAATTATTAAATTTTAAATAATGTTCCTCCTACTTGGAAAGCCCTATTCCCTTCCTTTCTCCTTATCCAAATACTACCCTCTGTCTAAATATAACATCATGACTAGAACCTCTTCCTGAACCCACAATGAACATTCTCCTGACCTTTTAGGGGATTTCAAGAAGCACTTATTAAGAAAGTTCTATTCCCAACATATGCATCAATCAACTGACATTTATGATATACTGTCTTCTCTTATCAGTGAATTTTTCATTTGCATAAGTTATATCTTCAGAGTGAGACAAACCACTTGTAGCCTTCTCAAAAAAATCAATCCTATTCAGTATTTTGTTTTGTTTTATTTTTTACAAAACAAAATATAAGATACACAAGCATCTATTCTGTGCAAGTTGCTATGATCATTCCTATGAATACGCAAACAAAAAGAAGGAAATCATTTTTGCCCTTAAGGAGCTATATTTGCTCTTTTGGTGGAGCAGATTAGGGGGTGTGATTACTACATAAGTAAATAAATTATACATACATATATATATACATATGGGGGGAGTATATATATATTCAACATCATGAAGTGGAAAGGACCTGGATTCAAATCTTATCTTAGACATGTTTACTACCTGTGTGACTTTAAAGGAGTCACTCAATCACTCTGGATCTCATTTTTTTTCATCTCTAAAATGAGAGGATTGAATTCTATGGCCTCTGAGATTTCTTCCAACTCTAGACCTATGATCTATAATATAAGTAGAAAGCAATTTAAAGAGGGAAAATAAAATTTATTTTTATTAGCTACTATATCTGTCATAATGTTATGTACATATTTAGATCTCAGGAAATATTTTGAATAAATTAAGCATGTAATTAATACTTTCTGGAGTTTTTTTTAAAGAATACATTTTATTATTTCTTTCATCTACACTGTGCAAACATGACATATATTTAGAAATTTTGGGTTATTTAAATTAAAGTTGATGATCAAATTAGATAACTGAATAAAACCTTAGACTGAGAGATAAAGTATATGCTTATCACTGGACCTCATTCTAACTTGAAAGAATAGAGGATAGACATGAGAGAGCTCCTCCCATATCCTATATTTAAGGAGGGCTGTGGACATATATGTGTCACAATAATCAAAAAAAAAAAAAAAAACAACTCCAAATTCCAGCTTCTGAGATCAGAACTCACTATTTCACAAAAATTGCTGGGAAAACTGGAAAATAATGTGTCAGAAACTTGGCATAGACCATACCAAAATAAGGTCAAAATAGATACATGATTTGGGCACAAAAGATGTTACCATGAGCAAATTAGGAGAGCAAGGGATAATTTACTTATCAGATCCTTGGAGAAAAGAGGAATTTATGACCAAAGATGAACTAGAGAAAATTATGAAAGGCAAAATAGACAACTTTGATTATATTAAATTAAAAAGATTTAGCACAAATGAAACCAAAAGAAACAAGATTAAAAGGGAAGTACAAAGCTGGGGGGGAGGAGGAGGGAGATTTACAGCCAGTGTTTCTGATAAGGACTCATTTCTAAAATATATAAAGAAATTTGTCAAATTTGTAACAACATAAGTCATTCCCCAATTGATAAATGATCAAGGGATATGAACAGACATAAAGCTATCTATAATCATATGAAAAAATGCTGTAAATCACTTTTGATTAGAGAAAGGCAAATTAAAACAACTCTAAGTACATACCTCTCAGATTGGCTAAAATTACAGGAAAAGATTATGATAAATGTTGGAGGATGTGGGAAAACTAGGACACTAATGCGTTGTTAGTAGAGTTGTGAAATGATCCAACTCTTCTGGGGAAGTCCAAAGGGCTACAAAACCGTCATACCTTTTGACCTCATGGTGTGTCTATATCCTAAAGAAATCATAAAAGAGGAAAAGGACCCACATGTGCAAAAATGTTCGTATCAGCTGTTTTGTGTGTGGCAATGAAATGGAAATGGGTAAATGCCCATCAATTTGGCAATGGCTGGATAAATTTTGGTATATGAAGGTAATGGAATATTATCATTCTGATTTTTAAAAGGTCTGGCAAGATTTACATGGACTGATGCTGAGTCAAACAAGCAGAACCAGAAATACACTGTACATAATAATAGCAAAATTGTGTGATGATAAACTATGAAAGGCTTGTTTCTTTCTCACTGGATCAGGGATCCAAGACAATCCCAGTAAACTTTAGACAGAAAATGCCATCTGCATCCAGAAAAAGAACTTTGGAGATTAAATGTAAATCAACACATGCTATGTTCATTTCTTTTTTATGTTTCTTTTTTTCATCAATGGTTTTTCCCTTTTGTTCTGACTTTTTTTCATAACATGATTCATAAAGAAATGTATATTAAAATAAAATATGTTTTTTTTCTTGTTCTAACCCTTGTCTTTTTTTTTTAATTTAATTTTATAAAATAAAATATGTTTTAAAAAATCTATAATTACAAATAAAAATGTGGAGGGGTGTGGGTGAATAATTCATAATTTTCCATTTATCTGCAGAACTTCATTGTATTTCTATACTGATACTTTTTTCTCTTCAATTTTCCACTTACATTTTCTGAATCTTTTTATGAGCTGTTTCTTTCTTTAGATTGTGAGTTTCCAGAGAGTAGGGACTGTCTTCTGCCTTTTTTTGTATACCAAGTGCTTAATATAGAACCTAGCACATAGCAGGTGCTTAATAAATATTTATTGTCTCTCTGACTGAAGTACATTGGCAGTTCAGTATTACTTTCTTAATGAAACTAATAGTAATTTGACATAACCTTACAAAGTAAAGTACTCAATAAATTTTTTTCTGATAAATGTTATCTAGTGAGGGGTGAATGATAAAAATAAGGAGGCTAATTTAAATATTATAATACATATAACAATAATTTTAGCATTGTGTATTTTTAGACTTTCCCCTGAAAATTAGGAAGTGGAGATGAGATAAAACTTAATGAAGCCACAACTAATAGCACATTGTGCACGCGCGCACACACACACACACACACACACACACACTTCCTCTCCCTTTTAACAAATAATGTGTACAATATAAACGAGTTGACAAATTTCTTTTTTTTGTGAGAGAAAATAAAAAAATCTGATACCAAAAGAAAAAAATTGTTAGTATTCTAATATTAATAACTCACATTTATAGAGAACATCAAAGTTTATAAAGTACCATGTTCACAATAACCCTAGTTAATAATAGTAGTACTTACACAAGTAAGTTCTAGGTTTCAAATAATAAAAAGAATAACATTACCCAACTATACAGCAGGAAAAAAAAAAAAAAAAACGGTAAGATTAGGAAAAATTATCTGAAAACTTTAATGAACGTAACTAAACCAAAGTAAAACACATAGAAATTCCACAAAAATATAAAATAATTCCTATAATTTTCTTTTACCAAGAGCCTGTATATATATATATTCTAAAAGTATTTTCAGAGTATTGGTATTTCATATTTATTATTAAAACACTGGCAGGAAAAAGGGGGATAAAAAAACAAATAATGAAATTAAACTTGTATTTAACTTTAATTGACAAACCTTGACTAGATTTAGTTTAAAAAAGATAGATGCAATGGATCTCAACACTAAAATTCTATTCAAAGTTTAGCAAATAATAAAAAGCTATTTGGGAATTATTTGTTTGAAATAACTAGTTAGGCCACTAGGTGTCAGCCTTGTTTCAAATGAGATGAGAATTTAGCTATGGCAAAAAATAAATAAATAACAACAACCAAAAAAACCCTGCAACTTCGGTAGCAGTTAAATTCCACTCTATTTGATTATCCAGCATGCAGCAAATTGTTCTGCATTTAAATAAGGTATAAAATTGAATACTTTGACAGAGACAAATTTTCTTTATTCTCATTGACTTTTGGGATGTCTGAAAGGACTAGGAGACAAAAGAGAAGAGAAATGGAAGTAAAGTATATTTTCCACTATATGACCCACTAGTTGACCTTGAAGTCATAATAAACATTCCATAATTATGATTAATTAAAGAAACGATAATCACTCAAACTAAAAAGGTTTTAAATAGGAGTTAGTGTTTACTGTACTCCTTGACATGACTCTTAACTCTTCATTGAATCAATAAAGTTTTAAAATAAGCATTTTACTT
Organism: Antechinus flavipes; assembly: GCF_016432865.1. Classification (NCBI taxonomy): domain Eukaryota; kingdom Metazoa; phylum Chordata; class Mammalia; order Dasyuromorphia; family Dasyuridae; genus Antechinus; species Antechinus flavipes. The sequence continues at coordinate 370,553,291 of NC_067400.1, read as the reverse complement.
TCTAATTTTTTTGGTCATCATTATTCAAATACACTATTACTTGCAGTTTACTTTTTTACCTGGAGTTTTTAAAATGGAAATAAAATGGACAGAGTTTAAACTAAAAATTAATATTCTAGGTATTTGTTGTTTTTGTTCTAATAAAGCATGATACAAAAATATATCAAATTTTAACTCCTTTCAATAGCTTTATTCTTACCTGGGGTTGGGGAATTCATTAATAGTTTTAATTCCATTGTCAATGAGGTCACCAAGATTTCTATAAGATTCACAGATGTTTTATTGGAGCAATGTCCCCAAAATAAAAGACATTTTCCAATTACTGATTGTTTTTCAATGCTGCTCCTGGCCCCTAAGCAAATCGTCCCTATATTTAATAATGTAACTAAATTTGTTTTCAAAGTTAAAATTTCTTCAAGAAATAATATATAGTATATAGTGTATATAGTATATAATAATTAGTCAGATCATCCTCCTTACTGGTAGGTGGTTCCATAAAAAATATAAAGCATTACCACAAAGAGATATAGTCTTGAAATTAAAAATAATAATCATAATTCAAAATTTGTTTTTCTGGGCTTTATCCTACTTTTAACAACAATTCAACAAAGTTTTTTTTTTTTAAATTTTCAATTATACACCAAACAGTAGGAATGCAAAGATAAGAAATATAACTGACCAAGAGCAACTTAATATGTAGCTGGGGAGAAGAGAACATGTATACTAATGAATATATTGTAATTAAGCAAGAAAATAGGCTCTGTGTAAGGTATGGTCTTTTTCCATATTTATAGTAGAAAAATAAGATACCTTGCATTTCTTAGGTTTTATATATAATTCATATTATAATTTATTATATTACAATGATCTATTTCTATCAATTTCTAATTTAAAAAATCTTGTTTGTCTTCTTCCATTGTAATTCAACTATATGTTTAATTCTACAACACAAGTGAATGCAGAAGCTTAGGATTGAAAGTTGTTAAATGGATGGGTGAGCAAACCATATGATTCTTCAGGTCCCAAATAAGTCATTCTCACTATAGGAAATTGCAAGGCCTTAAAAGTAGTTTTAGAAGCTAATCAAGAAGTATATTTTATAGATGGAAAAAGGCACAGCAGCATTCAAGACAATGACCATTTAGTCAAGTTATAAGCTTGATCCTAAATCTCCTGGTCTCCAAACTAGATAGATCCCCTGCCAATTCTGTGTTATATCAATTAGCTATTACTACAAAGTATGTTTAACTTGCATTACCTGATCCATAAAGTTTTTTTGGGAGGGAAATTTTGCAAACTTTTGAGAGCCATAGGAATGTATGTTATCATAGTATCATTTGTATTTCAGAGATTTAGAGCAAGAAGGGACTTTCAAGATCATTTCTTTCAACCCTTTCCAGTTTACAAATGAAGAAACTAAGGTGAAGGGCAATGTAGTGACTTAGTCAAACTAGTGTTTAAGTTAAGGGCTCAGTAATCTATCCAATATACTATTCTAGTAGGTAAATGATTAAACTATTCTGAGAGTTATATGATTTACTCAGGATCATACAGCTATTAAACGCTTAAGGTAAGTTATGAATTTAGACCTTCTTGATTCTAAGTTCAGCAGTCAGACGCCACACCATCACACTGCCTTTAATAATCCTGCCATTCTTTAAAAACTCCTATTCTTAGATTTTGACAATGGAAAGACTTTGCTCCACATCTCCAATATCACCTTAACTGTTTATTTCTCTTTCATGTATTTTAACATTTCCCTCTTTATTGTCTCCTTTCTGTCTGCCAACAAATAAGATCCGCCTAGCCTCGCCTAAAAATTCTTCTCTAAAAATCTCCTATTCCTTAAAGCTATCATCCTATTTTACTACTATTCTTCCCTGCTAAAATTACTTTTTTAAGTAGTCTTGGACTTTTTGTTACAATGCTTATATTACCACCTCACTCTTCAACTTCTAGCAAACTGGTATTACCCTCCATAACTCTACTGAAATTGTTCTCTAAGATCACCAATGTTTTTCCAATTATATTATACAATAGCCTAGTAATTTGTCTACTTCTCTACCATTTACTTTCTTTACTTGTTTCCCTTCCATCCAATTTCTCTCCTTGGTTCACTTCACTGCTACAATCTTTCATATGTCTTTGATTTTTCACTTCTATGCAGATCAATCCTAAATTCATATCTCTAATCTAGACAATCTTTCCTCTGAGAGATTCCACATTTCAAAATACCAGCTGTATACTGACACATCGCTTTCCCACAAATAAAAGTCATGTTTCAAACAACTCTTCATTTCAAAAATCCATCCTTCTTTTTAAATATCAAATTTTTGTTATGTTATAAGACTTGAAAACCTGGAGTTATTCTTATATATCCCTTCTCACCACTTGCCAAATTTCCCAGTCCTTCTTGCAGAGTAGCTAACTTTCCATCTATCTTTTCCTTGATCAGGTTTTCTCATCACCTTCATGCTGAATTATTATTAGACTGCTCTTATCTCTTTCTCCCTTTTACATCCGTTCTTCCGAACATTACCAAAGTAACCTTCCTAAAATGTAAGGACAGAGACTGCCTTTTGCCTCCTTTGGATTTCCATTAGTCAGGTGGCCTGCCTTGTCCATTGAATTGAATTATGTTCAAAACAAGTTTCTCTAATTTGTCTGATTTTTTATATATTGGGTCTTTGACTTCTGAGGAGTTGGATGGCCTGATTTGGTATGCAAATGCTGGCTTTGCAAATTAAATCATATATGGCTTGGTAATTTTGTCCTCAGTTTCCTTCATAGTTCAGATAAATTTTAATACTGCCTATGTATTATCCTTGCTCTCAACCTATGACCAGTCCCTAGTTTTTGTAATCATATATTTCTGATACCACTTTTCACATAAAAGCTATAATTGATAATATGTTACAGCTTATGCATAGTTTTTGTGAAATTTTCTGTTGCTCATTGGCTCACCTAAACCTGACTCTTTTGAGATCATAGTGTTCTGTGACTTTCAACCATTTAAAGATGCAGTCAAATTATTAATCATAATATTAATCATATTAATATTGCCCAAAGTTTTTTTGCATCAGAGAACAATTTGGGATCACTAAAAGTACTGCATGACTTCCTAGTGCAATCCAGGCTGTTCCCATTTAATTCTAAACCCAGCTTGTTGTTCATCTTCAATTACTGTGCAAGATGAATGTAATGATAACTTAATAGGCTGCTCATCCAACTGTAATATTCTGTCAACAACCACTTAGTTTGTGCCAGGCATTGTGCTATGTAAGCAGTGGGGATATAAAGAAATGCAAAAACACTGTGCTTTCAAGGCATACATTATAGTGTGGGAGACAACTGGTAGATAGGTATATAGGAGAGATATACAAAGCAGATTGAACATAATCTGAAAGGGAAACATAAGCACCTTGAGGGACAAGCTTTTTGCGGAAGGTAGGCTGTTAGCCAAGTTTTAAAGGAAGCTAAAGAAACCAGTGTACAGCATTTTAGTGGTAGAAGACAACCTGTGCAAAGCACAGTAATGAGAGATGGAGGTCATATTCAAGAACTATAAGTAGGCTGTTGTAAGTAGATTATAGAGTATGTACAATGGAATAAAGTGAGAGCAGACAGAAAAGGTAGGAAGGGGCCACATTATGAAGGGCTTTAAAAGTCAAACAAAGGACTTTATATTTGATACTAGAGGAAACAGTGGATCTCATTGTGGGGAATTGTGGGGTCTGTCTTTCAGAAGCTAACTAAATGGATCCGAAGCTGGATTGCAAGGGGAGAAAATTGAAATAAAGAAGTCATATGACAACTTCATATAATAATTTAGGCAACATAGCATTTAGAGCTTCATTTTCTAGTACTTTTTTCTAGTACTCTAATCAAACTGGAGTATTTTTTGCTCTTGGATCTTGAATCTATGAATCTTTAAACATTGTATCACCTGTGCATAATTCTTCTTTTATTTCTACATATTTACATTTTTATATCCTTTATAACCTTGCTGAAGTATATCTGCTCAATGAAGATTCTCTCAGTTCCCCTAGTTGGAAGTGATTGTTCTTTATTTAAATATTCCAGGCTACATCTGAATTCTCCTATGCACATTATCATTATTATTTTTGTATAAATTTATTTTTATTATTGTATAAATAATTTTTATAAATTTTTCATATCTCTTCACTAGACTATAATTTCTTGAGGGCAAAGATTATGTAATTTGTCTTTTGTATCCTTGGCTTTAACACAATTAGTCTTATTGACCAGTCAGTTAACATGTGGAATTTGACTCAGAAGCTCCATATAATTAGAGCATTAAAATTGTATCATTTACTAGATGATATTGATGGTTCATTTGCCTGTCTGTCTGTTCTCAAATACCAAGGCATTGATTCAAAGCAAAAGGTTTCACCCTAAATGTGTACCCAAGTGTTACAATAGTAACATTTTCATAATTTTTAGATAGTAGTAATTTTTACATATGGATTAGTACATGGTACACAATATTATCAGGCCTCCATAGCAAATTTTATCTTGTTCATTATAGAAGGTAAAGAGCTAGATTCTTCGTTATTATTCTCATCTCTACTAATTAGTTGGGACTAAAAATCAAAAGCATTAAGTTTCCATTATACAAGTTACCCTGTTGTTAACATAGGTAAGAACACTCAGGATGCATTAAATAGTTAATGTGGTATTGTGTTGTTGATATATATGATGATGATGCTAATGTAAACAATTTTAGGCATCTAAGGCCAGAGGCTGCATACATTTAGAAATATACATTATAATAATCACACATTAAAATAGCTTTTTGAAGTTTCCATATTTCCTCACAATAACCTGGCTAAATAGGTAATACAAGAATAATTATCCTCATCTTATAGGTTCTATTCAAAAGTAAATGCCTACTATGCACAGATTCTCATCCAGATAACAAAATAAGTAAAGTCAGAATAGCCCACCTTTCTCATAACACTCCAAGAGGTTTTTTTTTTAATGAAGTAAAATGAGTATTGGACAGGGAAATGGTGAAGAAATCCAAGGAGAAAAATGTACTGTGCATTTTGCTAACTCAGATTCTCAAAAAGACAACCAAAAGGCTATGTGCATTAATGCCTAGACAGAAGGACTTAGCCTTAGAGTACAAAGCTTTTCCACGTCATCAATCTTACAAGGAGAAAATTCTATTTTTTACATTTATGAAGAACTTCTAATTTTTTTCAAAGCTCATTCATTATATCATAATCATTTTTACATCAAACAAATTTTGTGAATTATATAGGTAAAATATTATTTATCCCCTTTGTATTCTTTTTGTTTGTTTGTTTGTTTTTTGTTTTTTGTTTTGTTTAGGCAATTGGGGTTAAGTGACTTGCCCAGGATCTAATAGCTAGGAAGTGTTAAGTGAGGTCAAATTTGAACTCAGGTCCTCCTGACTTCAGGGCTGGTGCTCTATCCACTGTGTTACCCAGCTGCCCCCTTTTTATTTTTGAAAAAATTGAGGATAGGTAAGTTATAATCACAAAATTAGTAATCACTGAAAGCTGACAATTTTCCCCGATTAAATACATGTGTATTTCTTCCTGGGGAAATTACAACTCAAGCAAATCTTTGAAGACCCTTAAAGGAAAAGTGCTGTTTTCAGGGTGCAAGCCAGAGTAATTTTTGGGAGGGGAACAAGAGACACATACCATAGGATATGCTTTTCCAGGCCCTAAGTCTAATTCTGGGTCAGCAATTTTTTAAAAGAATTTGGTTCTATAGTAACACCCTAATGGCTATATTTCTGTGTATTTACAACATCGTTTTATTACCTTAGACAATAAAGGCTTATTATTTTAGATTATAGATAACATGAACCTTTTTTAAAGAACTATTTTAGTGTTTTTTCATGGCAGAGAGATAAGCTTGATTTTCTAGAAGGCTATGCAGGGTAAATTCAACCTCTGGCAGATTCTACCAAAGTGGAAGGTTTTTGGGCAGGGCTTATTAATAGACTATATCCCTGAGGCCTGAGGACCTGCCTAGTTAAATTTAGAGAATCTCAACACCAAGTTGACCTCAAGATGATAAATTTGTAAGCCATGCCATTTCTCAAAGACCATGTACTAAGTTAGAAAACAATTGAGATCTCTGCCAGTAAAGGGAATACACAAATCACTAAAAACCAGTGAAGTGAGTAAATATAAAAAAAAACATAATATAGAGAACAAAAACATGTGATTGAAGGGATAAAAGGAAGATAAGAAATTATGTTTGAGAACATTTAAGATATGTCAAAATTATTCTCTTAAAAATGTTAGAAGCAAGTTTCCCTGAATGAGTAGCAGGTCATGTTTTTATTTTATAAAGATTATATATGTACATGTGTGTACACAAACATATATATACACACACAAACACACACACATCGATAGATAGATATAGATTATAGTTCCCTTTGATCATCTCAAGGAGATTAGGGGATGAGGAAAACAGCAGTCTTTATAGAGATCACAAATGAAAATCATCACCTTTCAATGTATTTTAATAACTAAAACAACAAAACTAACAAGTCTTTAAAAAATATATGAAGGTTCAATTGAACTTCAGAAAATTATGTTAAAATTTGGAGAGTTTATATGCACCACATTGCAGATACTCTGACATTCTCTTAACTAAATTACTGATTCAAATCAAAAAAGGATGTAATTTTTATAAAGATTATACCACTTTGCCAATGGCTGAGAAGCTTCAGAGAAACTAATCAAACATTATTATATTATCTATCAAGAGTCTAGACAGTCTCGTCATCACTTATACTCTAGCATAATTGCTGTATTTTCCCTCCTCTTTCCAGGATATGGTTTAGTTTGGGTACTAGATAAAAATAAAAATAAAAATGTATCAATAAGTTTTCCAGACAACAAGAAAAAGTGCACATTTTTTGTGATATTAAATTCACATTCCTGGTGTCCCTGAAAAATGAGAATGGTGATATAAAACAGAAAAGTGTTGCATTTTTACACAGTCAATCTGTCATTCAACTATTCCAGTTTTTCACGGATTATAAAATATTTGAGAACAGGCAATATTCCTATAGTGGATCTTCACTTATCTTCAACTTTAAAAGTAGGTATAATTTTAATAAAAACATGCCACATTTAAAAAGCTATTAGACATAGCACTGAAGTTTCTTTTGATTTGTGCATGAATGTGAGACTAGTTAAATTTTTTTTAAAGTATAGTTTTAAAAAGAATATTTAAAATGGTATCTTTACATTCAATTATCTTTTGTACCTTAGTGTAGTTACTTTAAAAATATTAATGCTATCTCCCTTTATGATTAAAATTCTTATTTAGTCAACTATTCTCTAGAGCAAAGGTTTTTAGCTGCGGGTCACACATTTATATTGGATCACATAACTGAATGTGGGGGTTGTGAAATTATGACTTATTAACAGTAAATGCTTGATTTGTATAGCTATTTTATATTCTTATATATCTGGGGTCACATTAAAAATCTCTTGGCTGAAAAGGGATCACTAGGAGAAAACATTTAAGAATCGGTGTTCCAAAGAGACCATCTGTAATTGTTAATAAAACTAACATAATTATAAATTATTCAAATTTTCATTTGAATAAGAAACTTAAATTTCACAAATTTTTGAATAACTATTTTATATACTTTTACAGAACACTTTGGAGAAAACATTTAAATTTGTATAACAATAAACATACTTACGCTGGTTTCATCGTATGTGCATGCTTTTCATGAATGAAGGCACCAGCAAGGGCTCCTGCTCCTGAATTTAAATACTGGATAGAGAAATTTTATTTATATATACTATGTCTTTAAAATCTATGTGATAAAATTAAAATTTGAAATATTTCAGGAACCAAAATTTATACCCATATTAGTTATTATTGTTGTTGTTTTTCTATTTAGCTACCATGAGAGGACAAAACCTACTGTTCAAATATGAATGTAAATTGGTAAATGACAAATGATTAAAATATGAACAAATATATTTGAGAAAGAATATAAAAAAATTTAACTTTGGCAAAAACTAAGAAAACAGAGCATTAGAGATTAATTAAACATGGTTAGTTTTGCAAAGAGCAAGTTCTCCTGCCAACATAATCAAATCTCTACATGTACCAGAATAGTAGGCCTGGTAAATGGAGGAAAAACTGATTGATGTAATTGAGCAAGGCTTTAGCAATTCATTTTTATCTCATCTGATATACTTGACAATAAATGGAAAATAGTCTGGACAGAACTAATATTAAGTTAGTACTAAATTGATTATAAGATTAGACCCAGGAAGTTGTCTCAGTGAATCATCATCTTGAGAGGTATTCCTCAGAAATTATTCCTGATCTAAAAGTTCTTTGGCATTGTTTTAAATTACTTGAATAATATGAGACAAAAGTAATTCTTTTTAAGCTCAAATGTATAAGTGTATAGTTAAGTTAAATGGAATAAAAATATTCAGTTTGTCTAGATTATCTATATCACTTAACCACATCCTGAAGTCTTATAAATTAGTCTTAGAGTTCAAACACTGGGAATAAAATGAAATGCCATATTCCATACCTAATTGTCCATACCAGCATAGTAACAGAGAAAGGTTACATATGACATCAAGTAATGAAGGAGATATGGTAACATAACTTTGTGAATAGGATTATTTGGAAGACATGATCAGAAATTAGTAGAACATATTTTAAGTGTAGCATTTATAGTGAATCTCACCTGAGAAGCCTGGCTCAGAATCATTTGAACTTTATCTCAAGGTTTTGTTTAGCCTCAATTTTTAGATTCCATCTACTCAATTAGAAATAAATTTCCTAAAAGGAGAGCCTTTCATTTTCATATAGAAGGATATCAATATTTGCTTCACCTTAGTCTAAAAAGAATAAAGCCTCTCCTACTATGATCACAATCTATATTCTAAGGACTTGAGTTCACAAATAAATTTTGGCTGACTATCATCTTATCTAAGAAGAAGGTTAAGATGTAGGATTTCTGTACAAAGCTATTTTTCTTGGTTTCTTGTATTATTTTTATTAAAGGGAAAATTTTGAAGTAAACCAGAAACAAGTAAAAATTTTGGAAACAGAGGTAACATAAAAGTATAAGCATGTGTATCTTATTTTTAAAAAGTATACCTTTTGGACAATAAAAATTCAAAAGACACAAGATAAAAGTATGTAACTTGCTACTCAAATAATCACTCAGTAATCACTCAGCTGAAAGACTCAGGGACTTGTTATCAAAATGACCCTGAAGAAAGAACCCTGAAGAAGGGACCCTGAAGCTCTAAAAATCCTCGAAGGAGAAAATGTCCTTCAACTCTGCCTCAGTGAGGGACTCCGCCCTAGGGAAACAAGACAAAAAGTTTTATTCTGTTATCTTCTATTCAATTTTATTCAAATTTCAGTTCAAACTGAAACCCAGCTAGTAGATGAGCCAACTTGAGACTCCACCCACTAGCCCCCTTCAGCTTGCAGTCAAAGCTCCTATTATAAAAGAGCCAATTTAAAATCCTCTCTTTGCAGAGGTTCCAAATATGCCATGCTATGCCATGCTATACCATGCTAGGCTATGCCATGCTCTGCCAAGGAAGCCTCTGTCCACTGGAATAATATTCTTTTCCAGTGTTATCCTTTCTTTACCCTCACCTATTTCCCTAACCAGACTTTATGCCTCTCTATTGGGATTTCTAACCTTACTTCCCAATCCTTATAAGAAACCTCTTTTATCAATCTAGGTTTTCAGATTTGTAAATTCCTTTACAGAGAATGCCTGTGTCACCAGAAGGGAATTCCCCAAATCTCCCTACCCTTGTGCCGAATCCCAAGGGGTTTCAGGGGAGCCAAACCTCTCCATTTGGTTCCCTGAACCCTGAACCTGCCACTAGACCTTATCATTTAACTCCCTGATCATCAGAAACCCTAATCTCATTTTGGTTCCCTAAATCTAGACTTTATCATTTGGTTCCCTACTAAAGGGAACCCCCAAAACCTAAATCTCATCATATTTTGGTTCCCTGACTCATCAACCTCATTAATCCTTTCAAAATTCAATTCTGACCATGTCACAAACCCCACTGCCCCCCATTCAATAAATGCTAGTGACTTCTTAACACTTTTAGTATCAGATATAAAATCCTTGGTTTGATATTCATAACCAGGCACCCTCTCCAAGTTTTCCCGTATATCTTATACCTCACCTCTGTGATCCTGAGACAGTAGGCTTTTTACTGTTCCTTGAAGAGGACATTCCATATCCCAATTCTGGCTATTTTCATTGACTACTTACCATATTACTACTTCATATTCATCTTTTAATCTTCTTGGCTACTTTCAAGTCCCAGCTAAAATCCCACTTGCTACAGAAATCCTTTTCTTAATTCTATTACCTTCTTTCTATTGATTATTTCCAATTTATTTTATCCATATTTTGTCTGTATATAATTATTTAATTACCTCTCCCATTTGAATAAAAACTTTTTGAGAACATAGATGTCTTTTGTTCTTCTTTGTATCAACAGAGTTTAGTATAATGTCTGGCACATGATAGGTGCTTAATAAATGGTTATTGTGATTTTTCTGTGAGGAAAAAAAGAGAACTGGATGGAATACTTCATTTAAAAGGACAGTGTGATGTCAGAAATGCTTAGAATGCCTTTCATTCTTTGAAATATTTTCAACTATTTCAAATCCAACTTTAGTTATATCAACAAAGAATCAAAATTTAAAAATAATAACAAATATTTACAGCTCTTAAGTTTTGTAAAGTGATTTACATGTATAATTTCCTTGTTCCTGACAACAATGTTTTGAATTAGGTCTTATTATTTTCTTTTAACAAGTAGAAGAAGAAACTGAAGCTCAAGGAGATGGAAGTGCTTTAACAATGGTGACGCTGCTACTAAGTGTCATAGGCAGCAAATGAATTAAAGGTTCCTTCCTGTCCTCTGCAGCATGCTGCTTTTATTATGACCATTGTCCTCACCTTCTCCTTACCAGAACTTCGACTTTCCCTTCTGATAGGTGAGCTGCTTTCTCATCTTATTCAAGCCCAATTCTTCACAAGTACTATGCCTATTCTTTTCATCTCCCTTACTGCAAAATCCTGAAGACACTCCTAGGATTTATTCTTTGCCCTTCTAACTCTTCTTCACATTTTATCTTACCCCATTAGAACATCAATTCCTTGAAGACAGGTACTCTCTTGCAATTTGTATCCTCAGAATTTAGCATAATACCTGGCACATAGAAATCATTTAATAAAAACTGAATCTATTTTTCACAGAGGACTGGTCTCCATGAGGAAGCGCAGAGTGCCAGTGATGGCACAAAGTAAAGAGTGGGAAGTCTGATTCAAATAGAGTCATGATGTCATGTAACAGAAGGACTTTGTACAGAATTTCAAGAAGGTGGAGATGTTCTGTATCTGCTTCCAATCAGTTAATGACATGGTAGGTACCAGCATCTTTGATTCCTGGGTGACAGAATGGGAATTCAAGTAAGAAGCATTTTTAAAAGTCCTAATCCTTCCTATCTCATGGTTGTTCACCTTCTCTTGGTTCCTTTCCTAGCTGTGTGTGATGAGATATAATTCTGTAAGGAGTGAGACTTTGCTCCCTTTCCTTCTATATCTTATAGATATGTGGCCCTGTGAATGAAGGTCTTAATTCTTTGTTTCAGCATTCATTCTAACATTTTAGGTGAAGGAATTTAAGCTAGGACCTTATAAGTTCTGAAAGGTCAGGGGTATCCAAACCCTTCACCATAACTGAAAACTCAAATACAGAAGCAGGTAAAGTTTTGAATTCCATATTCAAGAAGCTACATCTTAGCTTTGGAGGGAGAAGATCAATGGTATATTGGAATTAGGTATACCTATCTTGAGAGAATTGTTAAATTCTAAGTGTCAGCACTTATACTTCAGAAATAAGCTAACACTATAAATCATTTCAATTTATTATTCTCTTGATTTCTAGACTTAAGAAAGTAAAAGAGGAAATGTTAACTAAAAAGTATGTCCTGCATACATTTTTTGAGAACCAGCTATTAAATATTTACCAGCACACCCCTCAAGAAGGCCAGTCTCTTCCCTTAGAGACTGTATGACACTGGAAACTATTATCTAGGATAGAATAATACTAAGAGAAGCCCAATCAAGAAAAAAGAAGGACTAGATTAAAAACTGTATTTACTAATTCCTTCCCATTCTCAATTCTGATCCCATCACTGAAACCCAAAGGCTGCTGTCAACCACATAGGTATCAAACAGGAACCATTTACTTAATGTTCAAGCATGATATTTTAAAGTAATATCCAATTCCATTTTATGTCATCATAGTTTTCCAGGAAACAGAATCCTTATCCTCTTCCAAATGGGGACTTATATCAGTAGCATTTTGTGCAGAGTTATAGATATCTAATTGTATATGTTACATATTTATCCTAACCTAGCTATTTACTACACGAGAATACCACTCCTAAACTGAATATTTATAATGCTTGTATTGCTTCTGACAAACTTTACTAAACATCTTTTTCTACCTTACGTTAAAGACTTTTTAATACAGTACAGATTTTATACAGTAGTCAATATTATTACTAAAAGTTCTAAAAGTTAAAAGCTATACCTCCCCTTTTAATAATCAATGTCATTGTGGAGTTTTTGGTGGTGGGGTTTTATGTAAGGATATTTGGATAATTGTTGGGAAGTAACAATTCTTTTAAGATAATTGAAATACTGGGGAAAATATTTCTAACAGAAAGCTAAAACACCTGTTTCTATTAATATGTTGAATTCAAATCCTACTTCAGATATTTAGTTACGCAACAATGATCAAATTACTTAACTTCTATTGGCCTCAGTTTCTTCATGGGATAATAGCACCTATCTCATAGAAGATGATTGTGAGCCAGGTGATTCAGGCCAGTTCCAATGGACTTATGATAGAAAGAGCCATCTTTACCCAAAGAGAGGATAGTGGGCCCTGAGTATGGTTCATAATATTGCATTTTCACTTTGTTTTTTGTTTTCTTTCTTGTTTTTTTTTTTTTTTTTTTTTTTTTACTTTTGGATCTGATTTTTCTTATGCATCATGATAATTGTGGAAATATGTTTAGAAGAACTGCACATTTTAACATATATGGGATTATTTGTCATCTAGGGGTAAGGGGAAGAGAGGGAGAAAAATATTTGGAACACAAGGTTTTGCAAGGGTGAATGTTGAAAACTGTCTATGCATATATTTTGAAAATAAAAAGCTTTAAATAAAAAAGAAGAAGGTTATGAGAATTAAATAAACATATTTAAAATGCTTTGCAAGCCTTAAAACCTTTATAAATACTAGTTATAACCAACCCCCCCCCAAAAAAAACCAGTTTTTATCCTGAAGGACTCTCTATTTTATTGATGGGATCAACATATAAACAGATAAGAATGTATGTGATGATTTTAAGAAAAAAAGGAGAAAGGCTTAAGAACTGAAGCAGTTCGTGCTAAATTTCCTATAGAAGGTAACATGTAAGTGGAGCCTTGAAGGGAATCAAGCAAGGACTCTAATGGGTGTTAGTGAAGAGAGTGTGCATTTCAATCACTGAACTCAGCTTGTGCAAAAGTCCTTTGAATGCTAGTCCTAAGTTTAGAAACATTAAGTAGGACTTTTTCTTCATTTGGGTTTTATGTTTTTGTTTCTTAGATACAGTGTGTAAAGGAGAATAACAAGATAGGATCGGAAAGATAGGCTGGAATAAATAAATGAAAGCTTTAAATTGTCAACCTCAAGAGTTTGTATTTCATTCTAGAGACAAAAGGAATCTACCAGTTTGTAAAGTAGAGGTATGCAAAGCCAGACTTGTTTTGTAAGGTGATTTGTTTTTCCTTCTAAATATATTTGAAGTGTTTTACTAACAAATATTAATTCTGATCATAAGAACACACATATATATTATGTCATTCTTCTTCACATGGAAAGGTGTTCCCTGGTTAAGGAAGTTTCTGCATTTTTTTATGTCCTCTTCACTGTAGCAAATATTCATGCCATTTAAGTTGCAGATATCTTTATCACAGCCTTTTTTATACATCATAAACACTGCAAGATGAGATGACTACAGATCCTATAAATAACATTTCTTAATGGCTCTGGATGCATGAAGAAACCAGCTTATTTATTCTACTTTACTATGAGTCATTCTTTCATTTATCTTCTACTCTTTATGTCCTATAGTTCTATCTAAGGCTAGAATTTCAACATGGATGCTGTTTACTTTCTCCTGTAATGAACCAATTTGTTGATCATAAATTAGGAGTACAAAATAAGCTTCAACATATGACTAGTTATATATTGTTCATGTCAACTAACATGAAAGACATCAAGAACACTCATGATGTGAAAACAGAGGCTGATCCTGTAACAAGAATGAGGAATAAGAGATGGGACAGATTGACTGCTCAATCGGTATGTACGAAATAGTTAAATATCTATATATATTAAAACAACTAAGTGAAGACCTCTATTGTATTAAATAAATACTTTAAGGAGCAATAGTCTAAACATAAGCAAAGAGTTGTACAGAATGAGATGATGAAGTTGTGTGGAGAGATAGGTGAGAAGTTGGGAAAAGTAGTCACATTGAGAAAAGTAAGAACCATTTCAAGCATATATTTAAAACCAAAATATTTAAATAAATAAAACATTGTTGTTGTTGTTGTTGTTTTTACCTTGTAGGAACACCAGCAGGCAAAATCTACTCCCCAGGCATGTAAATGAAGTTCAACATTACCAACTGCATGGGCCAGATCAAAGCCAACAAAACAACCCTGGGGAAAAATACAAGACACTGTTAATTTGCTTAATACGTAGGCAGAATGAATATAGAATTCCTCAATACCTTTAGAAAACTTTTCAAGCCATAAAATAGTTAAACATTTTTTTTTTTTAATCCATACATTAGGATGACTTAGTAGTTGGAAACTGTGCTAGTTGGGGAAAATTAGTAAAGATGAGATAACCAAAACACCAAAGAAAAGTGCCTTGAAAGAAATAATTTTTTCTAATATATTAACCAATTATTTGTTAATGTATGTTGTTTCACCTGCAGTGTTTTGTTTTGCCAGTTAGATTATAAACTACTTGAGGACAGCAACTTTATCTCATACTTCTCTATCTTCCACAGATTTTTAGTTAGTTTTGAAAGAACAGAAGGTACTTAATAATTGATTAATCACATGGCCTATTGGGGAAAAGCTACTAAAAATGACTCCTAGTTCTCACTAGAGCACTAGCACTGAACTTTTGTTAAATCACTTAGGCTCTTCAGCCTCAATTTTCTCATCTATAAAATGGGAAGAACAATTTCTCTTTTGTCTGCTTTACACTTGCTGAAAGGATCAAATTACTAAATCTAAGTATAAACACTTTGTAAACTGTAAAATATAAGCATTTCTATCTAAATAATAACTGAGGTTTATTGCTTACAAAGTACATTTGTACTTTGTACAATGTACAATTACATTGTAGATGTAATATTCTACATCTGTTATACAAATATGTGTGAATCAAAAAACATATTAAGCTATGCTTTTACTTTATGAGATCAGAAATATGAAAATCTGAATTTCTAAAATATAATTTATTGGAATGATACATTGAATTATGTAAGCTATGACTATATCCTGTGTGTACTTATTTACTTTTTCACCCTCATTGAAATATAAGCTGTTTGAACATAGAAACGTTGTGTCTTTCTCTCTCTATTACTTAAGAAAATTCCTAGAACATGTAAATGATTAATATATACTGACTGGTTATTAGAGAAAGATTATATTTACAAATATTCAATTTTTATTTAACCTAATTCTTTTAAAAACTGAAATATACCACTTTATATCAATCAAAAACCTTTTCTAAAATGTCAAAATATAGACATTAAAAATTGTATTAATGACAGAAAACTGATTACATTCTTTCATTATTATTAATCATTTATTGGCAACTGTTCTTTGGGGAATAAAAATATATGTACTCTATTATTTAAGTCGCTAGCTTCTGTGGCATCATATTTTCTGTGACATTTATTAATATTTGTATGCAATGTATTATAAGATGCATACAACTTATCTTCTTGAATGAATAATTATGAATATATACCCTAATTAAACTTTGGTTAATCTGATACAAAAAAAAAGTGCCCATCCTGTAGTTAAAAGAGTCATGAATTAGGATTCAAGACATTTAATTTCAAAGCACAGTTACTGACTTACTTGGTTCAATAACTTGTCCCTGGACCTTACTTTTCTCATCAGCCAAACAAAGGGGCTGAACTTAATAATTTATAAATTCCCTTTCAGTTTTTACCTCCTTTGAGTCTGAGACATGTTTGATTCTTACTTTTTCTATCAAAGATAATGATCTCCAAATATGTGAGCATGGTACAAAAAGAAGTGAATTGAAAGACAAGATAAAGAAAAGACTTCGTAAAATAGTTCCACTTAGCTTTCACTGAATTAAAAATCAACTGGCCTGAAGAAAGTATATCATAAGAAACTACTAAAAGTGAGGGCTCAGTTTTATCTGCTTTTCCCTAAATAAAAAAGAAGCCACCGGGAGGCAGTATTTGATTTACTAAGAAAAAAAATAATAAATTATAAATTGAATATGCTCCTTCTACAAGTGATAGATTCTCCATGCCTAATGAAGTTCAGGCAGAGGTTATATGTCCACTCCTTACGGGTATTGTAGAAGGGATTCACACCTGAGATATGGAGTTCGATTACATGACTTTTCAGACATCTTCCTACTCTGAAATTCTATAATTTTATAAGATGGCCAATGAAACTTGAAAAGATTAAGTGAAATATCAACAGACTATTCACAAAAATTTCACTAGATGGCAGCATTTAAAATGTTTTTCAAATGAATAGTTCAAATGAACCACTTCAGAAAAGTACTTTGTTAGTGTGGAGGAAAATAACGTCTTTTCTACATGGAGTTCGTTATATATTATTTTTATAATTTATAAAAGAAATCAGAGTCACTTTAGATATTGTATAATATCATTAAATTGAACATTTTAAAAAGCTAGGATTTCTAAATTGATTATTATCACTAACACACAAGAAATTTCAAGGAAGTTCTCCTGACCATCCGTTAGTGTTTATCATTATCAACACTTATTTTACAGCCCAAATGTGTACATCTCAGCTTTTCCTCCTGAAATATAAATTCCTATTAATATGATTGAGTTTTCTGTCAACCTATAAAAACTTAAAGAAATAGTTAGTATTCAAAGAGTTTATTTTCTTGCTATACTTGATATAAAATGTAATATCTACAAACAAGAATTCATCGTTGTCCAACACATTCAATTTCAATTAGTTCCCTGTGTCCATTGTAGCTGCCTCTTATTAAAATTCCCAAACTTTTAAATATATGTTTTATTTCTCTTCAGTACTAATATCATACACTATTAGATCAGTACATAATAATGGCCTACATTAGAAGTCCTAAATATTGGGTTATAATCATAATCCCTTCACCAAATCATTAATCAAATGATTTCTTCTTTTTTACTCATTCAAAAATTTTGTCTAAAGTAGGAAAAGAAACAATTCTATGCATGTGCTATCCTGAAAATTTTTTACTATTTTTTTTCCAAGTATAAAAATAATTTTTTATTAAAATGAATGATAGTGTCACCCTGGCCAGGCCATTTAATCTCTTTTTGCCTGAGTTTCCTTATCTTTAAAATCAGGATAAAAATGGCACCTACCTCCCAGGGTTATTATGAGGATCAAATGAAATAATGATTGTGCTTAGAATTGCCTGGCACATGGTAAGCACTATATAAATGCTAATGCATCATCCTTATCATCTCCATCATAGACCTAGAGTACAATGTACCAAAATAATTGTTTTAGTATAACTAAATTTAATATCATGTTTGTCAGGCTTCCTTCATATACAATATGATAAATACATGTGTAAATATAAATAAAACAGGAAAAGATTTAGAAATTATAGTGGTTTGTACATGCAAGAGGCTAAGTATGATTTAGAAAGGTAATGTTGTAATTCTAAAAAGAGAAAAGGATGTGAAATTTTCAAAAGTGATGGATTTTTAAACTGGAAATTGTAGGTCTAAAAAGGCAGAACAGATGACTACTGGTATTGGGCGATTTGGGTAGACTTCTACCTAAAACCGAGAGTGGAACATTTGACTTTTCACCATCTCTTCCATTTCATGATTAAAAAATAATCCAGAAATCAATTAGCTATTCAATTTTTAAAGGTATCTAGCAAAGGAGATTTGATAATCTCTTAGACTAGCTCAAAGTTTAGCAGTGCTCATTATAATTTGATCTAATTTAACATTCATTAAACATATACTTTGTGCAGAGTCCTCTACTCAATATTAAGAATCTTATTAAAGAAAACATCCAGTTTCTACCTTAAAAAAAAAAATCCTAATAATAATTATTATTCTAATAATAATGAAATAAGTGTTATGTAATTAGATTGTGGTAAGTGAAAGAAGAGAGAAAATACTGTGTAGAAAATATCCATGATATCTAACTCATTTTCTCTTATTATCAATGGATATTGTGATGGATGAAAGATGAAATGATTGAGGAAACAAATGTTGAGCTTCCACACATATTGCTTTATTAAGCAATGAATGTCAAATGCATAACAAATTGGGATCAAACTTTCTCAACTTTGGCAAGAAGGGACTGATTTTTATGCACTAAAATTAATAAAATAAATTAATTTAATTAATTATGAAATTAAAATGAAACAATTAACATTATACAAAATTAGGGAATCAGATTTGTAATTAGAAGAAAGGATGGGGACTTTCCAAATGGGAGAACAAAAAACTAACAAGTGCAATTTCCTGAAATCAGAAAAAAATGTGTATCTATATTCCAACAAAAGAAAATGAAAGTAATAACAGACTGGTAGTGAACCAATTTTCAGAAAAGACATATAGGCTGCTTGAGATGTATACTTGTGAGAAAACTCCTAACATCAATTTTTACATTTAGTTGATTTCTGGTTAGCATAATCTAGATACTTAGTTAAGAGTCTCTAAGCAACAAGTAAAAGTGGTCTGATTCCCCTGACACTCAGGGCTAGATTTTAAAAGTACAAGTTTTTCACACAATTCCCACAAAATGGAATAAAGTATCTTCACAAGCCTGAAATTGGTCTAGACCCATCATTGAATAGAAAAGGAACTGAACTAGCTCCATAATTGGAGTTCACTCAATTCCCACTACAACTTGATGTTCTCTAATGCTCCAATATAGACAATAACTGGTCATCTTTCCTGGATAATAATCTTTCTGCCCTCTCAACTAAATGCAGAAAAGGATAAGAATAGGAAGGTTTCAAAGAAAGGAATACATGCTATCAAAAGCAATATGAAAAGAATGCTCCAAATAACTAATAATTATAGAAATAAACACATGTGTATGTATGTATAACAATATATTAACACATATAACATAATTATATTATTTATAATTATGTTATATGTGTTCCTACCTTTCATTTTTTTCTTTTTTCTTTTTTTTTGATAGGATAAGAAGTTAAGGATGAACTAAGAAGTGGAACTAGAAATTATATAAATGCCAACCAAAAATATAAAGCTAAACCAGTAATTACTGATATATTTCTATATTTCAAAATTACCATACACTATATTAAATTAGAATTTGCACTTAGATTTGCTGAATGTACAAATGCTTATCACATAAGCTATATGGAAAGTTGCTGAATTCTGAGCTTTAAACTTTGTTATCTATATCTCTCATTCTCTCCAAAGCAAATAAAACAAATTAAGTATATATTTTGAAATCTATGAAATATAAGGTTTCAAAATTTCCCTTTTTTCTTATATGTATAAGTACAGAATAATTCTTTGTGAATTTAACTAGTAGTCTTTTGAATGCATTTCACTGGGTTATACTTTTTTTTTTAATTTTTATTTAATAATTACTTTATATTGACAGAATCCATGCCAGGGTAATTTTTTTACATCATTATCCCTTGCACTCATTTCTGTTCCGATTTTTCCCTTCCCTCCCTCCACCCTCTCCCCTAGATGGCAAGCAGTCATATGTTGCAGTATATCCTAGATACAATATATGTTTGCAGAACCGAACAGTTCTCTTGTTGCACAGGGAGAATTGGATTCAGAAGGTATAAATAACCCGGGAAGAAAAACAAAAATGCAGATAGTTCACATTTGTTTCCACTGGGTTATACTTGAAAATTAAGATGGGTCACATGGCTTGATAAATATAATAAAATGAGATGAGTTTGCTAAATTCTATGCTTAACTTCAATTAGTATTTTGATAATGAAATTTTTGGGACTTATTTTGGGTGTATGTGAGACAAATAGAATAGAGTCACAGATTCAGGGTAGGCAGATAATGAAAAAGAACTGAAAGGGTACACATTAAAGCAATGCATAAGTAACTGGTG
This sequence comes from Antechinus flavipes, assembly GCF_016432865.1. NCBI lineage: Eukaryota > Metazoa > Chordata > Mammalia > Dasyuromorphia > Dasyuridae > Antechinus > Antechinus flavipes. Next base: position 370,532,782 of record NC_067400.1, on the reverse strand, counting down.
TTTTTGTATCCTTTAAAACTAACATAAATAGGTCAAATTTTGCTGTTTCATCTTTTGCCTGAAACAGTTGTTAGTTCTCTCTTTCACTCTTATTTTAGAGCAAGAATGAAATGAAAAAAAAAAGAAACCCAAAAAACAACAACAACCACCAAATAATTCTATTAATCCTCTCATAGTCTACCCCAAGTTATTTGTCCAAGATCAAATAAGTAAAAAAAACCTACTTTCAAACCCAGTCATGGCTAAGTCCAAATCTAGCACTCTGTTCACTTTACCATAATGTTTCTGTAACAAAGAGTTTCTTGAAAAAAAGAATATAAAAGTTAGAAAAGAAGAAGGGAGAATTTCAGCAAAATTAATAATATATGCAACATTCTATACACCTAGATCCATACCTGTACAAGAAGGATTTGTATTTTCTCCTCGTTTCTTTGGAACCGTGATTGATCAATATTAATTATAGAGCTTAGTTTCTTCTGTTGTTGTTTACAGATACAATGCTATATAGATGTATATAGTGATTGTGCTATGGTTATTCTGTTTATTTCATTTAGTATTAGTTTATCTAATTATTTGTTTTTACATTATTTGCTTCATATGGCACAGCAATATTTTGTTACATCTGTGTGCCACATTTTATTTATTCATTTCCTAATTGATAAGGCATTTACTCTTTAGGAATTTCATGTGTGGGTGAGAGGTCCACACCACAAAAGACTAGAATATAATCACTTGATGATGGTGTACAATAACTACAGAGTTGAGTCTATGTCTTGATCCTTTTATAAAGTGCAAACACCTCTCAAATTGAGTCAAGAAAGAAACTAATTGACTATAAAAGTAAATTATTCATACTTCCAACTATAAAATGCTTTCAGAGATGCTTTTGGAAGATTTCCTCTCATCTTCTTGGGGAAAAGAAAGGAATGTCTCTCTTTTCTTTTCCAAATGTCAGATTTGGAGAGGACTTTTAGACCAGGAGGTCATCAAAGTATCACTTCAAAACAATTCTGTCTCTTAGCTTGGTTTTGTATGACTTAATAACCTTCTAGTGGTTTTTGCATTTTAAATAAATTTTTATTTTATATAAAATGTAAAAACAAAGCAAAATGTAAAACCTAACAATCTATTCTTACCTCATAGATTGTGTAAAAATAGGTAGCAGGCCAGATTTGGACTCTGGGACATAGTTTGCTTAATTCTATTCTAGACCATAGTAGATATGTGCAAAAAATACATTCTTGGTAGATGTACATAGAGATAGACATTATTGCTTTATGGAGAAAGTAGCTTTAAGAAAGTTGACCCCTAACAATTGAGAATCAAGCTGTTAACTGAAAACCCCAGATAAGGACTTTATAAAGAGACATGTCAGGAATTGTTAGCTACCTTTGATATATATACATATAAGTGTGTATGTATATATACACACATATGTACAGGATATATATATATATATCCTACACATGTTCCTCACTATCATTATACTCTTAAATTCCAGCTCAATCTTCCTAAGGATGCTAGACATAATTGTAGAACAGTGAGACATGGATTTATGGAAAGAGGCAGGTTTTATAATAATGCCATTTGATTTTACGCCTCTGATGAGAGCTGAGGGTATTGGCTGATTATTAATTGGAAGCACACTGGTGGGGCTGATAAGCTACAGTAAGTGGAATAGCTAACTACAGTGTTATCTCTGGAAAGTTGGCAACCATCCTTTGGGAAATTAACTTTTATAGGTTGGGAATATATTCCAGGAGTGTTACTCATGAATGACACAGTAACATCCACAAGAAGTCAAAAGAAAGGAGAAATCCTATTGTGAATGTATGGAAGGATATAGATCAGAGCTGCACAGGATGGATTCAGTATGTGATCACAGTATGTATCACTGGAGGGAATACTGACAATAAAATCATAGATACATTAGAATATTAGAGTGAAAACAGGCCAAGTTTTATTAATATTCAGCAAAATCAACTTGTTTTGGTTTTGCTTTACAGTTGAGCGAATTTTTAAAAAAATTTTAACTAGAGCCAAGTGTAATTCTTAAAATATAAACATCTAAGTTAAATAATACCCAAGATTAATTTTGACAAACTTAGAATACTTGGATTCCTTCAAGTTACAACTCAAGTGCCATCTTATCTTCCCTTGTTATCAGTATATTCTTCCTTCTTAGGTTATATTTTAATTGTCTATGTTTTTAAATGATATATCTTGTGCCTTTATGAAAAGCACTATTTCTTTGTTTTTTTGCTTCATTCTTTACTTCCACATTTGAAAGATCAGATTTGTGATTTCATTAGTGTGGGAGTAACTCTTAGTAAAGAGAATTCTTCTGTAACTTGTAGCTTTAAAGAATTGCCAAAGGGCATTGAGAGTTTAAATGACTTGTCCATAGTCACACAGATAGTATGGACAGGAGGCAAAACTTGAAACTTTTCATTACACCGAGCTGCATCTGGTTTTACACACAACAGTAACTTAATAAATGTCTAACTGAATTAAAATGAGCATTGGTGAATATTGCAATAATAGCTTACCTCAAACTTCCAGCTCAAAAGACATTGAAACTAGAGAACCAATTCCCAGGTTGAGCTTTGACTAATTTGACAGATAAAAAAAATCAAGCTTAACAATAGTGCTTGATAAGATGACACAAAGTAATGATAAGAATCATAAAATACAATCCTGAATCCTACTGCTATGAGACAAAGAAGAAAAATAACATTTAATTAAAGAAAATGAAACTTGGCAGTTCCATGTGCTATATTTAGGAGCATAAGACTGTTAGGAAGTTCACATATATATTGCCTAAAAATATGCATATTTTTGTACTACATGTACCAACCAATTGGCCTCTGAGGTCCCTTCTAATTCTCAACTTATGATCTTTTAATATAGACATATCACATTCCAGCTAATACATTAGCATTTTTAATACAACTACCTTTAAAGATGTAGAATGTTGTATCTTACCAAATAGAGACAGGTACTATCCAGAGCAACATCTTCAACAAGATAAAAATCTCATCCCTTATCCACTATCTTCTTCTCTCCTTACCCACTCTACTTACTAACTGTATGAACATGGAGGAATAATTTAAAATTTCTGGACCTCAGCTTTGTATCTTTAAAAAAAAAAAAAAAGATGGTTTAAATTAAATGGCTTCTGATATCCCTTTTCATTTTACATCAAAGATCCTATGACCTACTCAAACCAGACCTTTCACTCTGGCATGTGAACTCAAATATCTCTTTGTACATATTTTGTACATATAAAAACATATGAGTTTTTAACCTATGAAGTTCTATATCTAGATCACAGCACAAAAGCTTTATTGCATTAGTTATGGAAAAGATGTTAGCATTTTAAATTAGCTTGAAGTTTTTGTCATGTATCTGACTATAGGTGATGGCATTATACAGAAAAATCAGTGAATCACCTTTATTGGAATTATATTACAACTATCATATATAGTGAGACTGACTGAAAAATTATTTGATATAAATTCAATAAATTGACTTGACTATAGTAATGGAATTTTCCAGAGGGCAGAAGGAGGGACATTTCAGGCTTTCAGCAGGATGGTTTTGCTAGTAGATGAATTCTAAATCTATAAAACTATAAAGAACTTTTTTGGCAATAGGCAACACCAGAATTTTTAATTAAATCGTAAATGAAGCAAGTTCTCCTAGTTGCTCAGGACAAAAAAAAAAAAAAAGATGAAAGAACAAGCAAAAAAAGTCTATTTATGTGCTACTTCTTATGCCTATATAAATTTCAATGGATTAGTGACATAGGTATATACCAAGGGCTTCCAGACCTTCCTTAATTTTAGTGTTAACATTTAATCTCTAAATTAAGAACACATTATATTTATGTATTTTATAATACATTATAGTTACCCATCAAACTACTTTGAATTCCTGATCAGAAATACACTAGAATTTGGTAAAAGTGTAAAATTCATTTTCATTAATTTCAGGGATTGAATAAATTAACTAGATTTTAACCAGATTTTAATCTCATCACTTAATAGTGTTCAAATACAATTTGATTGTTACTATTAAACACAGCCGAATATTGATTGTTGAAATATGCTGGGTCAGCTTTAGTTGCTCTGCTTAAAGTGGGAAAATTAGGGGTATATGTGATAAGAAAAGGACATAGATTCAGAAAAATATGAGTTCATAACTTTCCTCAGATCCTTACAACTTGTGTGATCCTTATAAGTCCCTTAAGCTTTCTCACCATCAGTTTCATCATCTTTAAAATGGGAATAATAGCACCTCTAATATAGGGATGTGAAAATCAGATCAAATACAATAAATAAATGAATGTTAAGCATTATTATTATTTAGCAATGGGATATAGTAATAAATAATAGATAAATGAGTAGCCTCTTTGTATGGAAGACTTGAGTTTAAATCCTATCATAATTTGAATAATTTTGAGTAATTTGAGTAATATGAGTAATACTAGATGCATAAGCATCGACAAATCATTCATTTTCTCAGTGTCCTCTGCAACTCTCTAAGATTATGAATTGCTGATGAGTTACTTATATAAATACTTTAGATACAAACTGTAGCTTTACTTACCATTTCTACTCTAAACATTTTACAGTCAAATGAATACTAAGGATGTTGTTTTCTCTTTGCGTGCATATACATAGAGAAATACAAAGCTGCCAAATGGTTAGCAATTCAACTATCATACCATAAATTTATAACCAATTTAGCAACAGTATAACTTCTTGAATTTCTTAGAACAGATAAAGGGTAACAAGATGGTTAAAGTCCTTCTTTCATTTTGTACATAAAATTTTATGTCTAAATTAAGAAAATATTATCTTTATTTAATTATTTATTACATTTTTCAAACTACCAAACTATCTCCTGATATTAACATAATTTAATTGACTTTCCTTTTTTTTAAGTACCCAAGGCAAACATTCAAATAAAAAGAGACCCTGAAATATATTCAGTAGCAACATTTTAACATGCTACCAAAAAAGTAGCAGAATTGACTCAAAGGCAGTCATATCTAGTAGGTGATAATATTCAACATTCTATGCAGCTCCTATTCCCTTTCAGTGGCATACAAATGATACATCCCTACTGGGAATTTACCTGTCTTGCTAACTATAGGCAAAATGCTGTGATAGCAACTGCTAGTGAGGGATGGAGACTATAGATCATAGCTAAAATGTGTTTGAATATATTCAATTTTTTAAAAGATTATTATGATTTGGGGGACAATTTATAAAGAACTGTTTTCTTATCTTCTATTAAGCACACTTCTTAAAAAACATTTCACCAAATAAACGACAAAATATATTTCACTATAAGTGAAAGAATTTTACAACATTCAGTGCAAAAATCAAACAAACAAAAAATCCATGGGAATGGTTCCCATATACCTTTGCTTGTCCAGCTCTTGTAATTGCAGGTATATCAAACAGTTGCCCAGTATAGAACTGAACTCCACTGAACAAGATCACAGCAATAGAGTCTCCTTCCTTTTCAATTACTTCAAAGATATCTTCCATTCTCAAGGTGTCCTCTCCCTAAAACAAAGTGAGCATATCAACCTTAGCAATAAAGAAGCTGTCATTTCTTATTTCATAAACTATATTTTATTATAATCTAGGTACCTACATAAGAAGATCAAAAATCATCCAAGCCACAGAAATTTAGCCAACACCACAAAATAACATGAAATATCCACATATACAATCATTTCATGTTTTATTCAGCCTAGTAGGATTTTTCTTGGTCTCTTCCTCTCCAAGAAAAGAAATATGGTAAAATATGCCATTACTTGTAGACTAATTAAGTTAGTGAAAACTCTGAATAAAATGATTAGGTGGTGCAAAAAACTTGAACTGAATTTAAGGTGAATATCTTAATCATACTGATGTCTTTATCAAAACTACAGAGATTTTTTGCTTACAAACTGTCTTAGGCCTGATCTCTGGGAGTTATTAGATAAGTTTATCAATTATTATCAATAAGTTGGTTGTAATTATGTAGTTATGCAAAGATCTTTGATTATAAAATTTATGAAAATTTAAAACAAAATCTTAATTTTATAAAACTGTAGGAATAAATCAATCCAGAGTTTAATGGAAAATATCAGATATGAAAATGCTTAATTTATCTAATCATAATTCACAATGTCTTCAACAAATTAAAAAAAAGCATAGTACTTTTTTTTTTAACTTGGTCTAGATCAGGTTTCCAACAAATGAATCAAGGATCTTTGATAATTTATGAAAAACCATTAGATTTCTATAGTTTGTCTCTTGGTTATAAAGCTTGTATTATGAGAATCTGCACACTTCCATTTTCGCTATGGATTATACATGAGGAAGCATATATGTGGTACAATTTTATCTTTCTGGAGAATTCCTGATGTAATTCTTCCCCTGATAGAGATCATGAGGTTCACAGAGATCATGTGACCTGTTCATGGTCATGTCAAAAGAACGATCTGGGTCCAGGACTCTCTGACTCTAAAACTTGCACTTGACAGAGTGCATTATTCAACACTGTCTCTATTATTATTTATATCAAAAAATGGTCAGTCAAACAATGATCAATGTCATTTCATTGAAAATTTGTCAAAAACAATGTTAAAATCAATGTCAACACTAGTGTATTATTTTTATGATATTAAACAAGAATGAAAAGAACAGGCTCTTCTTTGAGTCGTTAGGCTCTAAAATATGGGAAATTTTTAGAAATTTTAGAAGAAAATGACTACTCATCCAGACAAAATGGCACATTAACTTGGCTATTTAACTATACTGTTTTTTTTTTTTTTTAGTTTGTTTTTTTTTTTTGTTTGTTTGTTTTTTTATTCATCTTGGGTCACATTACCAACCCACAACAGCAAGACTTGTATTTGTTTTCAAAAATCATTACATGGTGTATTTGTCTTAGCAATAGGATAATTTAAAAATAAAAATGTAAGGCTTATATTTTAAAATAACCTTTTAAAGCATTTTAAAGCATGGCCATATAAATAGACTACAGTAAAACGACAGACCAGATGTTTAGATGGTAAAAAATTTGATCTTATTTATATATGATTTATTTCTGTCAAAAGACTAGGATAGCAGATCTAAGAAGATTAAAAAAATATTTTGTTTTCACAATAACAAGAATCAGAAGTACAATTTATTAGAAGAAAAATTAGGGCTAATAATTACTAATCTCAAACAACATAAAACTTAAAGATTCAATCAAGAAAGAAATCAACATTACAGGTCAGTCATATTAACATTGTTCTAGATGCATCCCTACATATATGTAACTGCATTATATATGTGTATGTAGGTAATGTTTGTGTGTATATAGATATATGTATCTGTGGGAGGGGATGAACATATATATGCATGTGTGTATGGATATAAATAGATAGATAGATAGATAAATAGATATAGGTATAAATAGATATCCATATTTAACTATAACCTACTTGGGGGAAGTGAAGACGATAAAAGGAGAAAAAAGAATAAAGTAAAATGTATTCAACAGAGGACAAAAGAATAACCTACAAGGAAGCAAAGATGGATAGTTATGAATATAATGTCGTCTATTATTATACATTTTCTTGAAATGGAAATTTATTTTTACATATTTTGTATCTTTCCTCATGTTCTGCTGGGCACATGACGATGTTTCATCTTGTTATTTTTTCTTTTTCTGTCTTACTTTTTCTATTTTTAAGATTATTTTTGTATTTAATTTTAAAGTTTAAAAAATGTTTTTAATAGTTTGCTTTTAAATATAAGATGTAAAAGTAGTGACGACTAAGCTGTGTATAGTGACTGAAAGTTGCAAGGCTTCACACCCTTTATGCCTCAATTTCTTCAAATGCAAAATAGGAAAAATTAATAGCACCTATTTTGCAGGATTACTGTGAAGATCAAATGTGATATTTGTAAAATGCTTAGTAAAATAACTGGCACATAGTAGATCCTTAATAAATGTTCATTCTTCTTCCTCCTTTCCATAGCATACATCATAAGCAATATTTAGAATTCTAAGTCTTGCATTAACTGACCCCTCTCTTTAGGATGCTAAATACTCTAGTGATATTGATAGATTAATATTTAGACCAAATTACTGAATGTCTTTGAAAAGAAAGCTTAAAAGTCATTAGTTCCAATTTTCTATTTAAAAGAACATTCTCAATAATAATATTACAGGATTTCTTTTTAAGTCCTATTAATCTAAAATAAAGAGTAGTAATGACAAATCAATTAAGTTATAAAAATATGTATAATAAATTCTAAACAAAAGAATTATAAATATTCCTTTCTTTCTTACACACCTGTCTTGGTTTTATCATCAGCATACTTTTTTCCACATCTAGTCCACGAAGTCGCAGTTGTGACTCAATTGCATACTGGGAGGAAAAGAAGGATGACTAATTAAATTGAAGCCAATATGAATAAACAAGAAAAAACAATGATTTTGAGAATAAATTGCCAACTAAATCCACACCGCTTTGTAAATTTCAATGATCTCTTAAAAATTCTAAAGCTAGATGTTTTAATGGATAAAAAGTGATACTTGGACTCAGTAATGTCTAGGCTTAAATGCTACCTTTGGCATTTAATAGATGTAAAGAACTCATTTAACATTTCTGAGCCCTATTTTCCTTATCTGCAAAATGAGAATAGTAATACCTGCACTATTCATTTTACATCATTATGAAGCTCAAATGAATGATGTAATAGATTATTTAATATACTTTAAAATAATAATATAATAAATGCCCAAAAAATATTTCAGTTTGATCATGGTGAAGACTATGGAAAGAACTCTGAGCCTCAATTTCCTCATCTGTAAAATAGAAGTCATTATTGTACTAGCTCTTGATAAAGAAAGAATTCTAGATGTGAGGAATATGTAGTGCAAAGAGCACTGGACTGATAGTCAAAGACCTCAATTTTGATCTTGACCTTACCCATAATCAGGTATGTAAAGATAGCAAGTGAAGGAGTTGATCTGGGGTCTATAATCTAGTTTATCTTAAAACAAAAATCCCTTGTAGATCTATTTGAAAAAAGAAAGAAAGAAAAACCCAGCCTTTCCCTTTGAGCAGAAGATATTGCATCATATTTCTTTCTGTCTTATTTTTGGCAAGGCAATTGTAGTTAAGTGACTTGTCCAGAGTCACATAGCTGGTGAATGTTGTGTCTGAGATTGGATTTGTGTATGAGGTACAGATCCTCCTGCATTTTATCCTATTTCACAGAAAAAAAATTAAATCCTTTTATTACTAGTTTCCTCTCATCACCAATACTTCACTTCTTGCATGTTTATGAGAATTTTGGAGATTATGAGGGTTATTGCTGACACCAACTCTTCTACTTATGAGCTTAATTATCTTAGATTATCTTGTCTCCTCTGGGAATCCATCCATCAGATAATTTTATCTCTTATACTATTTTAAATCTTTCCTTATTCAAAATTCCCTCTTTGCTTTTTACAAACTTGTCCAGATGTCCCTCCCCATTGGTAAAATATTTTGACCCTACCAGCCTCTTGAGTTATTGTTTTCTATCTCTTTTCCCTCTATTAGTCAAATTACTAACAAAGATAGTCTACAATCCCCTACTGTTTCAACTCTCCCTCGCTTATCTTCTCCTTTTTTTCTTTCTCTCTCCTGTTACTTCTTATATTTAAAAAAACACTTAGCATAGTACTGAGCACATAGTACATGCTATATAAATGCTTGTTTCTTTTCCTTTTTCCACTTCTTTATTCTATATATTTATTTACTATATATATAATATGTATGTCCTTCGGAATATCATCTCCCTAATGCAAGAACTGTTAATGTTTGTATCCTCAGAAGCTGGCACAGTGCCCAACATATAAGAGGTATTCTAAACAAAGGTTACTGTTGGAATAATTGATATCAGAACAGTCTATACCAAGAATAATATGTTTTTAAAAGAAAATGTCCCTCTGAAATAAAATTCATTTAATAGATAAATTATTCATTAGAAATAATTGGATGATAACAAATAATTGAATCCTTTCATGTCATGTCATAGGATTTGCATATAATTTTCTTAATAATGTTAGTAATTGACATTTGTGTAGTGCTTTAAAGTTTGCAAAGCTTTTTACTAACATTCAATTTGAGCCTTACAATAACCCTGTGAGAAGAGTATACAAAGGCACTCATGTCTCAACTACTTTGTCACTAAGTATAACAAGATATACTTACTACAATCCCTTGTGTTTCCCCACTCCTATTTGAGAACTTTAAAAAAAAGGTAACAGTTGCCATATTGTAGGAGAGATGTCCTGGCTGGAAATGGTTGGGATAAACTCTTCTAGAAGCTTGCAATCCCTAATGCATCCAACCTGAGGACTAAAATCACTGTCCCTAAGAGTGTAGTTATGAATTTGGCAGCTATAACAATAAAAGTAGTAGAAAATCCATTGAGAGCTATAAGGTTTAAGAAATGTTTTATGTGCCTTATCTAAGAGGCAATATGAAGTGATGGATAAAGTATAAGCCCTTAGGTGGGGGTTATACTTGTGCTTCACACACTTAATAGTTTTAGAACCATGACCAAATCACTTGGGGTTGCAGAACTTCAGTTTTCTCATTTGTAAAATAAATGAGAATAATACTTATACTTTTGAACTCAAAGAATTAGAGGAAAATGAGCTTTCCAAAACTTAGTATTTGCATAAAGGAGAGTAATCATCTCATGATATTTATGCAACCTTATATGAAAGGACAATATGATAACTATGATAGATCAGACACTTGATTACCTGAAACAGGCTATAAGGTTAAGTGACTTGCTTATCATTACTTAAATGACTACTAATTCAGGGGCAACAAAGGAAATCAAGTATTTCCTGACTTTTCAACTGAGAAAGCTAAATATACAAAATAGTTAATGCAGATTTACAACATAAATGATATAAAAGGAGAAATCAAGCATGTTGAATAATAAAATAAAATTTACTCCATATCTGGGTTGAAAAAAAAAACTTGGCATCTAATTTATCTTATCTCTAAAGTTCAAATAAATTTACTTCTGAGAGTTGAGTAAATTGGCAGCAACAGCAGGAGCATATTAGTAAACCATACTTTTAAAAATTAAGTTTAAAATTGTTTTTTAATAAAAAATAGAATAAAACATTATTCCCTAGCTATCTATGAAAAGACACCTACATCTGTTTATAAGAGGCTGAAGGGTTAAAGAAATAAGGTCCATATTGATTTAACTTGATAAAATAAAACAACATCCACAATTAATAAAACATTTATAACTTCAGTTGATTTAGGCCAGCAGTTTGTTCAATGTCTTTAAAAAGATTAATAAATCAATGTCCCTATTCAATCTTTCCTCCACTAAAATGTTTGACTTGAACAAAGGAATAAAGCTACAATCTATAAAAAATACCTAAATCAAAAGCATTTGACAGATCTTTTTTATTTTAAGGTTACTTGAAAAAGACTAGTGAATAAACATTCAAGACAGGAAATTGATGTTCTCAAGAAAAAGGAAAAAGAATATAAATATATATTTTTAAAAGTTTCTTACATGGTCAGAAGGAAAAGCTTTGGCTTCTAGAAGAATTTTAAATCGTGTTGGTGTAGGCTTAAAAAACGATAACTGAAACAAAATAGTTTTATTGGACAAGATATTAATAACACTTGTAAATTCAATCACTTTACAACTTTTGTCATATAATCTCTACATATTATACAAACATAAACTAATTTAATTTAAGAATTAAAAGATATGAGAACTTTGTTGTTACCAATAAAATAGAAACATGAAAAGAAGTTTATATCAAAATATTATAATTTTTATTGAAATTTAATTGACATTGTCCATCCTCTGCAATGGTAGAATTCTCCAGTTAAGAACTCTTTAACATCGTGTTCTTTTTTTTTTTTTTAAATAAAGCTTTTTATTTTCAAAACATATGCGCAGATAATTCGACAATATTGACCCTTGCATAGCCTTGTGTTTCAGATTTTCCCCTCCTTCCCCCCACCTCTTCCCCTAGATGGCCAGCAATACACTATATGCTAAACATGTTAAAATATATGTTAAATCCAATATGTATAAACATATTTATACAATATTCTTGCTGAGCAAGAAAAATTTGATCAAAAAAATGAGTAAGAAAACAAAAAGCAAGTGAATAATAAAAAAGTTGAGAATGTTATGTTGTGATCCCCATTCAGTTCCCACAATCCTCTCTCTGGATGAAGATGGCTCTCTACATCACAAGATCATTGAAACTGGCATCAATCATCTCCTTGTTGGAAAGAGTCACATTCATCAGAATTGATTGTCATATAATATTGATGTTGCCTTGTACTCCTGGTTCTGCTCATTTTACTTAGCATCAACTCATGTAAGTCTCTCCAGGCCTTTCTAAAATCATCCTCCTGATCATTTCTTATGGAACAATAATATTCCATAACATTCCTATACTGTAACTTATTTAGCCATTTTCCAACTGATGGGCATCCACTCAGTTTCCAGTTTCTGGCCACTACAAACAGGGCTGCCACAAACATTTTTGCACATGTGGGTCCCTTTCCTTCCTTTAAGATCTCCTTGAGGTAAAGGCCCAGTAGAAACATTGCTAGGTAAAAGGGTATGCACAATTTGATAACTTTTTGAAAATAGTTCCAAATTGCTCTCCAGAATGGCTGGATCCGTTCACAATTCCATCAATAATGCATCAGTGTCCCAGGTTTCCCACATCCCCTCCCATATTCATTATTATTTTCTTTTTCTATCATTTTACCCAACCTGAGAGGTGTGTAGTGGTACCTCAGAATTGCCTTAATTTGCATTACTCTGATCAAAAGTTATTTAGAGCATCTTCTTATATGATTAGAAATAGTCTTAATTTCTTAATCTGAAAATTGTCTGTTCATATCCTTTGGCCATTTATCAATAGGAGAATGGCTTGAGTTCTTATAAATTTGAGACAATTTTCTATATATTTTAGAAATGAGGCCTTTATCAGAATCCTTAAATGTAAAAATAATTTCCCAATTTATTGCTTCCCTCCTGATTTTGTCTGCATTAGTTTTCTTTATTCAAAACCTTTTTAATTTAATATCATCAAAATTATGTATTCAATTATGAGTTCTAGTTCTTTGGACACAAATCCTTTCCTTCTTCACAGATCTGAGAGTTAGACTATCCTTTGGTCTTCTAATTTGCTTATAATATCACTCTTTATGTCTAATCATGAACCCATTTGGATCTTATCTTGATATTTGATAACATCATGTTCTACAAAAGTAACTTTGAACAAATTCCTTTATTTTCAGTTTGCCAGCTTCATTAAATTGCATAATGTTTTTATTTGCTTGGTTTTGGTTTTTGTTTCAATTCCTTCAGCTTATTTTCAGGCTTCTTTGAAATTCCTTTAGATCTTCCATGAAGTCATTGTCATTTTTTTGTCCCTTGAATCATGATCAGCCTTACTTTACAATGTATATCCTCAGAACAACTTCTAGGAAGACTAGCATTTATATACATTACGGTTATTTTTCCTCAGTGACACTAACCTTTTACTTATCCATGTTATTTTATTAAAACAAAAACAAAAATAATACTAAAATGTTACTGAATTCCTATTAATTACAATGATCAACTGTGGTTTCAGAAGAAGAGGAAGCTCTTGCCTTTCTTCTAAGTAGAGAGGTGTGGGAGCAGGATGATATATATGCTGCAAGATTCAGTTGCTTTATTCATTGAGCTTTACATATAAATATGTTTATACATATATATATATAATTACAAAGAAAAAAATCATTGTGATAGTATGTTGGGAAATGATTCTGAAGTTTAAAAGTCACAGGTAAAAGTTAATTAAAATAAAGTACAGAAAATTCAGAAAGTTTTTCATTTTGAAAACTTAAAAATTTTTATTTTTTTAAAATACATAAAATGTGTATAAGGATGTACACAAAAATACTTATATTCTATGGTAAAAACTTTCAGAAATGTGAAACTACTGACAAGATCTCAAATCAAAAATATTTATAAATATTTTGGATATTAAAGTATCAGATTTCCTTCATTAACTTTTCATTCATTTCTATTCCTTCATGTTTAAAAATGAAACAACTCCCAAAATACCCATTTATGATCTCACTTAATTTGTGGTATTGTTGATAGAAGATGATATTTAAAGAAGAATTTCTGGGATGGAAGAGATCAGTGTCTCGTATAATTTAAACAAAATTTGGTTTTGTGCATTCTTTAAAAGCAGTTTCTCTTGCTGTTTCTATAGCTCTTATTCCTTATGCTCTAAACAAAAATTGATCTTGATCTCAAGGCCTTTAGAAGCTTATGATTATGAAAAAGGCATTATATTGTGATCTAGTATTTTCTGGTAAAGATTGAAAATAATCTAGCAACTTATTAAAAATAAATACACCACCACAAGTTCATGAATTAAAGATAAAGAAACATCAGATTCGGGAACCAAAAATGTATTTAAAGATTGTTGGGAAAGCAAACTTACCAGTAGGAGATGCAAATTAACTGTCAGGCCATTCATTAGGGCTATTTCATCCTTATGAGCTCCTATAAAGTAAACAAACATTATAGCAGATTTTTCTTTTGATCCTTCATAAGCTCTATTAGAGCAGGTGGAAAAAAACAATACATAAAATTCAGTCACTCTTTCTTAATGGCCTTGAAGGCAAGCATATATTTTTGAGGTGTTGCCACCATGAAATAGAAGCTTACCCTGTTGCCTCTCTGTACCATCCAGACACACACACATACACACACATACACATACGCGCGCACACACACACACACACACACACACATACACACAGATACAGACGCATTTAGTTTTTTTCAGTTTTGATGCAGCAAATAAAAACAAGACAATAAAATATTTTCTCATTCCTGTAAACTAACAACTGATTTATTCATACTATTACATTCTTAGCCAAATTCCCAAACAGTACATTTTTGTGCTAAGTATGTCTCTAAAATATGGCTAAAAAAGATATTACAACTAATCACATTTTTATACTAGTGGTAGTAATGTCTCCCTAAAATGCATCTTTAATAAAAGAAGACTTCTTTGCATAACATAATTCTCCATTATTATATTGAAGTACATAACAGTTTACAAGATAAAATAGCTAGCATACAAAAGCTTTCGGTTTATCCATTCACAGAGATATAAAGTAATTAATATAGATGTATATCATCCAACAAGGGAAAAGTGTAATCTATATCTCCAACTTGACTGTTAATATCTGACATCTCTAATTCTTACTAATCAATTCTTTGGTATGAAAGGAAGATAGAGGAACCAAATGAAGGTTCATAGTCAAGAGGAAACAGGACACCTAAGAATTCAAAGCAGGAAAAAAATCAATACTTTCTTTGCTTTAGGCTCTTAATTTTCCTTTTTGAAAGCACATTATTTCTTTTCAAGTTATAAATTTTTATCAGAATTGAAAGCATAAGTTAAGTACCTTAGTGTGAGTAATGTTGTGTTTTTGTTAAAAAAATATATATTACAAATAAAAGCAAATTGTAGACATTTTTCCTGGAGCACATCCCTATGAAGAAATATAATTTCTTCATCCAAAAAATGATTAGGCTGTATTCAATGATGTCTGAAGTATTTTCTAGCTCCAACATTCTATCAATCTATTGCTGATGCAGATTTATATTTAAAAAGAAATAAGACCATAACTATCAATTTTACTAGTTCATACAAAGAGACTAATAGTGTCATGGCATATGGATCCTTAGAAAGGTCATTTCAGAGGAAGAAAGTGAGAACACATCCACATTTGATTGGATTTTTCAAGTAGATCAGTATATAGACCTAATTCTTGTCGTAGAAACTGTAATGTTGTGTAACATAATTTGATGCTTTCTCAATTTACTAAAAACAAGATGAAGTATGAAATATGTTGTTAAGTATTAAAATATTGTTAAGTAATTATAAGATGAATACTTCTAAGAGGAATGTAATAGTCTCGTTCCACCATTTCCAATATTAACTGTGTTTCTGCTCAGATATGTTAACCAAGAACATCAATGAATCAATTATCTAGTAGGACTCCATCATCCTCTCAGTTATCTGGGCCCATAACTTAGAAGTCCTTTTTGACTCCTTATTCTCCCATCTTCCATATCCAAGCAGTTGCCAAGTCCTGTCTACTTTGGAATTTTTTCTTATATGTTATCTTTTCTCTTATACAGCCACCACCCTGGTAAATGTCCTCTGCAGCTAATACCTTGACTATTACAACAGCTTGCATAAAGGTTTCCCAGCCTCAAGTATCTCCCCACTGCTGACTATGTTCTATTCAGTAGGCCTAAAATGCAAGTCTGGCCCTATGCATTTTCCCCACCCTCTATTATTTAATAAACTCCTGTGGCTTTCTATTATCTCCAGAATCACATTCAAAATCCTCTGCTTGGATTTTAAAGTCCTTCATAACCTGACCCCTTCCTATCCTTCAATTCATTCTTCTCCAGGCTTCACACTCTCAGGAATTACTCTACTATTGTAAACAGAAACTTCTTGATCCTAAAAATTTACTTCTCTCCTAGATTTTTCATACTGGAAGCAGTGTCTACCCAATGGTCTCTCCCTTTGATTCTTCTTTTTGAACTTTTTTCATTACCTGCCAACCTTTCCTCTACCACACCTGCAATATATAGCCTTTTCTAAACGCCATTGCCACAACTTTATTTTTAATTCTGACCTGAATAAATGGTCTATAGGCATTGTTACTGGTATTTCCTCACCACCTTTGGGAGGGTAATTGATTTAGAAAAACAGGTGATGGTTTGTAATCAGAGAATCTGCTTTCCAGCCTTGGTCCTTCAATTTACCACCTGTGTGACCTTAAGCAAGTAATTTTACTTCAATGGGCTTCATTTTTCTCAACTCTAAAATAAGAGAATTGGCCTAGATGGCCCCAAAGTTTCCCTCTAATTCAAAAATCTATGAACCTGAGTTTTTTTGGGGGGGTTGTATGTTTTAGTTGTTCAATAATTTTGTAGCGATCAGTACATGCAATTTCAAAAGGTTATAGAGCATAAAAGTTTGAGAAATAAAGACCTAGGGAATAAAATTGTGGACTGTCTTGCACAATGTTTAATATTCTGTAGTTCAATTACAATTATTGATAAGGAGAACAATTGTAATGCTTACAATAACAGCTTACGTTTATATAGCATTATAATGTTTATAAAGTGTTTCACATATATTAGGCCTCATAATGACCCAATTAATGAGTATTATAGTTATTATCTCTATTTTACACATGAGGGAACGGAAACTTATAGAGATTAAGAAACCTTCTTAGTTATCAAGTCTTAGCGTTAGAATTTGAAAATAGGTCTTCCTGATACAAAACTTCCAGGTACAAAACTGTCTATTATATCATACTTTTTTCTACATATTATTTGACCACAATTTATAGAAATTGGTCAGTAAAATGATTAAATGTTTACATAATTAAAAATTTTAAAAAGGATTACATAAAATGTACAAATGGTAAAATGAGTACAAACATAAAAATAAATATTTTTCTGTTTACATCATAGCATATTATCTGAAAAAAGCTTTATCCAAGTAATTGATATTAAAAAATAAATAACTTGGTATACTTAAATGATCAATATTTTATCACAAATATATGTCACTGGAAAATTGTTTAAAGAGAAATATGAAACATATATAGTAACTAGTGAATTAAGTGAATTGTAAATAAAGAATACAATGGGTAGAATTCTATCTCACTATTAACCATTAGCTCTATGATTTCAGGCAAGTTATTAAATATCTGCAATAATTTAAAACATAAAATAATTGAACTAGACAATCTCAAGAATGCCTTTCAGTTCTACCATCTTGCTATTTTATATACCATGAGATGCCATGGCTCATTAAGATAAATTGTAAGGTAGTAGAACTTGTATTTATTTGTCTATTTTGCTTGGCGTTTTAAAGAAAATCTGCCATGAGTGGGGTTAATTGAATCTTCTGAAGCTGTCCATTGTACTTAGAATAAAATCAGAAACAATGTTGTGCAAAGAGAATTTCCCATAAATTGAAAAACAAAGTACAATCCATTTACTTCCTTTTATTTTAAATGGTATTCCCCTTGACTTATGTCAACAGTTTTTAAGTTTTGAAAATGAGAGATATTAAAGAAAACTTAGCATGTAATTTAGGGAAATTTTTCATATCTTTGTTCATTAAATACTAGTGCTAATCTTCATCTTCTACAGAACAATGTGGTTTAATACAAAAAGCACTCAATTTGAAGAGGTTTGCATTCTAGAGTTCTCTCTGTAGGCTTTGGATAACTCACTTTACTTTTCAGAGCCTCATTTTCATCATTTACAAAATAAAAGGTTGGATCAAATTATTTCCCACATTCTTTCCAGCTCTCAATCAATGAGCCCATTATCAAACTGGAAGAAATATATTCCTGAATATGATTTGCTGTATAAAACAAAAGAAGTGGCTTTTTAAAATAAAATAACAATTCAATCTAAATATCACCTTTTTTGCTTGACAATATTCAAAATTAAATGACCCCACATTTGTCATTTAAAGCTCATGACTTTTGAAAATTATATATAAAGCTTTCATTTAGTGAGTTTTATGATCACAAAACAATTTTAGCCCATTTCAAAAGACAATTTTTGCCATTTGTGAGTGAAACTATTATAGGAACTAATTTTCTCCAATTTAATTAACCTATAACAATATCCAAAGACTATAATCCAAAAGCCAAAATAAAGTCTGTCTTCTTCTTATTACAACTTTTGTGAGAAAGACAAAAGTCCAAATCCTATATTTGAACTTATATTTCTCATATAGAATTTTTAATCCCAAGCCCACCTAAATTTTCCAAACAACTATCATTGTGTTAAAGCAGACAGTGACCTTTTTTCTGCATTTTACTGCCATATCTGGTGAACTTCAACTATAGTCAGAGCACTTGATAAGTACTGCTTCTCTGATACTCATAACAACAACAACAATAATAATAACAATTTCATACAGAACTTTCAGCGTCATTTAAGGCATAGTGGATAGAAAGCCAGTGTTGAATCAAGTCAGAAAGACCTAGATTCAAGTTCTCCCTCTGAGATATACAATGTATGCCATTATTTAATGGTTATTTAACCTCTTAGAATCCTGAGTAATTCTCAATGACTCTATGATGCAGAGGTATAGATGATTGCTAACAGTGGTGAATTTTCCACTGACTGAGATTCTCTTGCATGAGTAAGATCATAGGTCAAAGTTATTTATTTATCTAAAATCTGCAAAGCATTCCATTGAAGTTATCTCATTCAGGACTCAGGAGGTAATTACTTTAGCTAATACTATTCCCATTTTATAGATGATGAAAAATATTTAGGAAGATTACTTGATGCTTCTGTTGACTATACCAAGCTACCTCTTTATTTCTTCATACTAATGTCCAAATTATTGTCATTTTCATCCTTGTACACATAGACAAAAGCATCACCAATTTCTAATATTTTTATTTAATAGGAATACACTAGGAGTAGAATGAAGTGGTAAAATACATTGTCATTCCATTCCATCTCAAGGTGAGCCCTACAATGTTAGATAATCAATTCCTCGTTATTTTCTTCAGTTTGAACATGATAAAAAAACTTGTTTTTACTGCCCTTGACTCCATGTATGATATACATTCAATTCTGTAACACTTTAACAATAAAATGCTTGCCTATTTAATAAGTAAGTTGCTATAGAACTATAAACTTTTAAAGGAAAAAAAGAAATCTGCTACAAGTTTTAGTGCCTTTATGAATAAATCTTATAGCACAATATCTACTTCAGGCTTCTTTGATATAGCTAGAAACATTGTCCTTTCTCCATAGAATGATAAATAATAAGCCCAAAGTATACTAAAATTTAGTTTATGATTTGATATTAAACATAAAACTAAAGGAAACCCAGTTTCTTTCTCCTATCTTTAGCTATTGTGGAAAATGAAAAAAAATTACATGTTCATAGATAAGGATATTTCATAGATGCTTTTAAAATTCTTTGTGTTCTTTGCATTATTGCCTAAATTCAATATGACTCCTAAATAATCACAAAATATTAAGACAGCAGAATTAAACCCATATTTTATACAATACATAACCTAATCCAGAATTATTATGATGTTAATTGGCTCCATCTGAGAAAAAAAAAAAATCACACAAACTGTTTCTGGGTGCTAAAACCTGAATACAATTATAAGTCACATTTTCTTACTGAATAATATTTCACACAAAGTGAGGGAAACTGCTAAATAAGTATTTTTATTTATTCAGAATTGGTTGAGTGATCAAAATCCAAGACTTATCATTAATGGTTAGATGTTAACTCATCTCCACTCAACAGAGTCTAAGAAATTTTCTTGGTCTTATGAGATCCAACATATTTATCACTAACTTGTTTAAAGGTATAGATGTCTTGCTTATTACATTTGCAGCAAGCACAAAACTGGAAAGAATAGTTAAGAAAATGGATGGGTAAAAGACTGGGTAAAATCTAATATGATGAAATTTAATATGGATAAATATTTAGTTTTATTCTTGACTTTAAGAAATCAATTTCATAACTATAAGATGGGAAAGATCTGGCTACATAGTTGTTTACCTGAAAAAAATATCTGGTGGGTTTAGGGAACTGAAAATTCAACATGAGCCAGTATTGTGATATGGTGCCCAGGAAAGTTAATGCAAACTTTGACTACATTAAGAGGGATACTACATCCAGGCATAAAAAGGGGAATATCCTCTATCCTGGTCACATCACATTTAGAGTCCTGTGTTAATTTCTAAGAGGCAAAATTCAAAAGATAACTATCTTTAGAAACCAACATCTTTGGAAAGGAATAATATCACAGACATACTATAAAGCCCTTAGTGTGAGATAATCAGGATAGTGAAAAGCTCATGCCCTGTGAGGCATATTGAGAAAGATCCAACATAAATTCAAGTGTGTAAGATACACAGCAGAAATATATGTATGTATGTGAATATAGATACATATGAATATAGATACATACATACATATATATGTATACATCAAAAACTATGTATGCAATGTAGTTAAATTTTATTAGCTATAGATTTCTATATCACTATCCAAGACTACCATTTCATAATGAAACAAGTAAACCACGTTTCATATTTCTGAGCTGTCAAGTTAGCTTTTCAATCTGAAAATATGATTCCAAGGCAAGTATTTTACTTTTAATTTTAGATGGAGTGGGGTGAGATCTGGACTTATGGCTTTATCAATAGGGAAATTCCCTTCATGTATGCAGATTAGCAATTGACCTAGAACTTTATAATATAGTCTCTGAACTACATACTGACAGGAGAAGTGACTTATCTCTGGTCTCACAACTAGTATGCATCAAAGGAAGGGCTTAATACCAATTCAGTGCTTTTTTATCTATGGCCGCTCACCATAATATAACATTACATATCACAGAAACTGGAATGAGGATGGATAGTCTGGGTCCTCACAAGAAAGACTGGTTATGCACACTGACCAAAAAAAGAAATGTAGATAAAGGATTTGATTAGAAAGTAAAATGCTGTCACAAGAATATGTTAACTCTGGCTTCAGATTTATTGAATTTGAGATAACAATAGAATATCCAATTGGAAATGATATATCAGCAATATGGAAGTAGAAGGACTAGAGATGTAAATGTGGGAATAACGTATACTAGCTATCTTTAACTAGTTGAAGCTAAGCTAATGAACTGAGTAGATTGAAAGAACATAATAAAAAAAAAAAAAACCATTTTGAGAGAGGTATTTACTTCTCAAACTTTTCATTGTCTTTCTAAAGACAGTCTAAATGGGGGCAGCTAAGTGGCACAGTAGATAGAGCACCAGCTCAGTCAGGAGGATCTGAGTTCAAATTTGACTTCAGACACTTAACACATCTGGGCTGTGTGACCCTGGGCAAGTCACTTAACTCCAACTGCCTGGGGGAAGGGGAGGAAATTTTTCAGTTAATTGAAGAAAATCGCACATTAAAAATCAGAACAGGGCAAATGGAAGCTAAATGCCATAGGTTCCTAGAATAATGGGTTTAGAGTTAGAAAAAGATCTCAGAATCATAGCTAATCAATTTGTTAAGCACTTATTATACATGTGTACATGTAGCAAGGATAAAAGAAACTAGCTATATTACACTTTATTCACTGGATCTAATAGGACCATAAATTGTTGATTAGAGGCTGAATATATGTGTGACTGAGACAAGATCTGGCTGATCATGTAGAGAAGACAACAGCAAGTATAGAATGGGCAGTGCTGTTTTTCAGTGGATATATGCTTTCAACACATCAAACAGTGATAGATACAAATGAAAAATAACTTAAAAGTCTATAAGGGATTATGTTATGTGCTATGAACTGTGTAGAACATAAAGGATAATACTATTCTTCCACTCATTAAGTTTTCCTTATCTTTTTAATGAGGGGTGAGGAGAGGAAGAACACAGAAATTTATAAAAATATTTTAAAAATCCTTCAGCATATAAGGTACTATATTGTTTTGTTTTTGTTTTGTATCAGCCAGGTTAGGCAGTTTAAGTCACTAAATATAATGCAGTAAAAATCTTTGCCCAGTGTTAGTCATATAACACTACCTATAGCTAACCTTTAGTGTTAACAAGTGATATAATTAAAAATGCATTAAGGAATAAACAGAAGCTTATCATTATTACTCCCACAAAATCAATCCCTTTACAATTGATGTTTAAGCTTTAGAACAAACCATTTATACTCTTTTTAAAAGATTTATTGTTATTTATACTCACCTACAATGTTATTCATATGGTGTACAATGCACTCATCTCCTGTAATCCAAGGACGTTTTCCTATTTCGTGACCATAACTTCCCCTGAAATGGAAAAAGGACACAGAAACACCTGAGCTTTTTGTTTGGGGAAATATCTCAGCATCAGAAATTGACAGATTTCCAAACCAATCTTCATTTACTTCTTTGTAATTATCGGGAAAAAAATTATTAAGCAAGAGCACTCCAAAATTCTTTTAACTTGTTTATTTTCAGATTTTTTTGCTTATTTTTCCATTAAGAAAATAAAATTAATTTGCCTGTTTTTTTCAATATTTATAGTCTGATTTATTTTATATTTTATCTGTACTTGAACTGATTTCTTTCATTTACAACAGGATCAAATAGTATGAAATATTCCACTAATATGAAATAGATTTCATATTCAATGAGATATTCAATAATATTTGAATTGATTTCATCTATATGATGCCTCTAATAAATAACATTTGACAAATATTGACTATATTAACCAATTTCTATACCATTCCCTGACTGATTGATTTTCTGGTAGTTCTCTCCATCTTTCTTCTCATTATAACTTTTTCTAGAAATTGTATTTAATTCAATAAATGTATTGAATGTTTCTTATTATAAGGAAATGGATTAAATGCTAGGGAAATTACAACAAACAATTCAATAAACATTTATTAAGTACCTAAAATATTCTAAGCACAAAGATTTAAATGGATAAATTCTTCACCCTTAAGATCTATAGGTTGGAATACATTATGTACTAGGTAAGATAGAACAAGATGAGTCAAGAGAGAAATCTTGAAAAAACTGCTATAAGAAAGAATATTATCACTTTGAAGATTATGGAAGGATTCACAGAGGAGGTGACACTAGAGTTGAAGCTCAGAGGAAGTTAAGAAATCTGAGGTATATAGAAGTATGTTCTAAGGATAGGTTATAGTCTTCATGAATAGAGGGGGAAGTTAAAATGTTGCATTCAGGGAATAGTTAGTACTTCATTTTGGATGGAACATTTTGGTACTCATGGAGTTTGAAAACTAATAATCAACAGTTTATTCAATTTTCTATATTGTAATATATTAATTATTATCTGAGACACAAAAGAAATAGAAGAAATCTCAATAAAAATTATGAGTGAATGGTTAGAAAATCATATAAAAAAGACATATGAAACACAAAAATAGACAAAAACTCATAAAATATTATCCTGAAATGAACCAATGAGACCCTATTAAACCCCAGTCTCTCTGAGATTCAGTTTGCTTAACTGTAAAATTAGGGGATTTCAAAGGCTTTCAAGATCACTTACTAGTCTAAATCTATGATCCTATGATAATTTGGTCTTAATTTTACTGATTAGAAATTTTACTATACTTAATTTTACTGGTTAGAAAATTGAAAATAAGAAAGGATAAATAAGTCATTCAAGAACATATAGCAAGTCAGTGGCAGAATTATGACCAAGATTCTCCTCCAAGTACATCTAAATCTTGTGTTTTATCCAGCACAAGTGCAAGCTATGCATAAAGTAATAAAGATAACTCAAAAAGTACTTTATGATTACAAAATATTTAGATGTACATTATCCAGTTTGATTATTGCAATAACTTTGTGAGATAGGTAGTATAATTATTATAACTATAAAGGAAATATGTAAATTGAGGATCAGAAAAATAATGACCTATATACAAGTAATATACCTACTAGTTATGGCAAAGAGAGAACAATAATCAGGGATTTTGACTCTATATCCAGTACTCTGTTCAGTTAGTTGTATAGGTCCCAGTTAATAATCAAGAAACAACTATTAAACACCTACTTACTTTCATATCCAGAACTGTCCTAAATATTGGGTAATATAAAACAATGCAAAAGACAATCCTTGATCTCAAAGAGCTTACACTCTGATGGGGGAGATAATGAAGAAATAAATGTATACAAAGCAGGCTATATAGAGAGTATAATTAGAACATAATAAATAGAGGGAAGACACTAAAATTTAGAGGGATTAGAAAGGGCTCTCTGTAAAAGACTTAAAGGAAGTCAGGGATGTCAGTAGGTGGAGTTGAGAAGAGAGTATTTCAGGAATTGGAGACATCAGAGAAAATGTCTACAGGTGAAAGGTGGAGCTTATTTGTGGAACAGTCAGGAGGATAGTGACACTAGATGGAAAAATATAAGATGAGGAATAAAGTATTTAAAGACTATAAAGATAGGAGGAGGGTAGATTAGGAAGAGTTCTAAACCCTCAATAGAGGATTTTGTTTGATCTTAGAAGTGATAGAATGTCACTGAAGTTTATTGAGTGGGATGTGTGTGTATAGAAAGGAAGATGAATATGTAATATGGGAGGTCAGTAGAGAGGCTGGGACAGGACAGTTAGATTTGAAATAACCAGCATAGAGATTATAATTAAATCTACATGAACTGATGAGATCACCATGTGATATAGTACAGAGAAAGAAAAGAAAAGGACCTAGGACTGAACCTTGAGGGACATCTATGGCAGAACAGCATGATCTCATTGATTAGCTAGAAAGATTTAGAAGTAGCAATCACATAGGTAGAAAGAGAACCAAAAGAAAGTAGTATCTCAAAAACCTAAGAGGATATCAAGGAAAATGATGTGCTAAACAGCAACAAAGGCTACAGAGAGGTTAAGGACAATGTGATGGAGACTTTTGGTGGAATGATAAAATAAGAAGCCAGATTATAAGGTAATAAGAAGAAAGTGATTGGAGAGGAAATATATGTAGGCAATTGTACACAGCTACAAAAGACAGAAGAGATAATGAATTTACAGTTAGTGAAGATTGAAGGATTAAGTGAGGGTTTATTGTTGTTGTTTTTTTCTGGATGGGGGAGACATGAATATGTAGACAACAAGAAATCAAAAGGAAAGATTGAAAATGACTGATATAATAGGGATGACAGAAAGGGAAATCTGTTGGGACAGATGGGGTGGAATGGGATCTCTGGAATAAGTAGAGAGGGGATTCGCCTTCATAAGAAGACTACTTCATCATGTGAGACAGAAATGAAGGAGGAGTTAGTAGTTGAAGGCATGTAAATGGCAGCAAATAAAGAAGGTGAAAGGGAGAGTTTAAAGCATATGATGTCAATATTTTCCATAAAATATGAAGCAAGGATCTCAGCTGAGAAGGTGGGGAAAAGGCGAACCATGGGAAATTAGGAGAGACAAAAAGGTTTTGTAGAACCATTGTGGAGAGTGGATTACTGATCTGAAAAGAGAGATATAGTAAGACTAATTCACAGTAGTGAGTACGTAGTTGAGGTTACATTACGTATATTTCTAGTAGACCAGTGGATGCATGACTTTTTCCACCTTTATTTATCAGTGTCTATATAGGAGTCAACGTGGCAAATTGTGGGAGGCTGAGGCTTGGCAGGGTATAATTGGTGATATGATAAAAGGACTATGGATTCAAGAAAATAGAACAATGTACAGTTGAATTGGTTTACCAAGGGATCAAGATGCAGACAATGGTAGACAGTGGCTGGCCTGGGAAAGAATTGAGAGGTTAAGGAATTAAAGGGCACAGTGTAGATGAAGAGTAAGATTTAGTGGGGGAATACAGAGAGATAGTTGAAAAGACAAAAAGCTTATGGTCAGATGAAGGGATTTTGGAATAATTAAACATAAAGGTAGTATTATTGTGAGTGATGGCAAGATCAAGGGTATGAACATCTTTGTGTATGGCTAAAGTGGTATGGAAAAGTAGTTCATGGGAAGTGAATGGGTTGAGGAGTGGTCTGAGTGTTAAGGGAGAGTTGATATAGAATAAAGAGTCATATAACAAATTCATTAAAGGAAGTAACCAAAGAATCTATAGACAACAGCTATTAGGATTTTGATTGGGTGTTAGATCTACCATGAACCTCAAAGGAAGAGATGTTACTGAATAATGGAGCTAGGGAAAGAACCTGGGAGTAGCAATGGAGAGGAATCAAGATTCTAATTCCCCTATCTGTATCAGTAAGCTGAGGAGGAGTAAAGGTACAGCCAATATTGAAAAAACTGACCAAAGAGACTGGCAAACATCTGATTTTAAAAAAAGTAGTTTCTTTTCACATGACAATAAAGATAAACCTATTTCCTCATGCTATTTTGGTTATGTTTCATTTAACTTAAAGTTAATTTATTATCAATTTTATTTATTAAATTTAATTTGTTAATCAAAATATTAAATATTGGCTAATTCAATTCAAATTAAAAAATATTTATTGAGTGCTTATAGAGACTCTGTGTTATAAGGAATACAATAAGTGTTGCCTTGTCCTCAAAAAGCATGCAGTCTAGCAAATGGAATTCACTTTTTACTTACAAGCTGGAATATATATTTCAGTATTGTACAAATGCAAAGTAGAAGTTAAAATAAGACCTACTTTACTCATTCCCTAAAAATTACCATATAAGCCTTCCACACCATTTTTTGATTAGTTTTTCTTGTATTTTACCATGCCATTATCTTTCTCAGGATGAGCCTAGGATCAATTATCCATAGCTTTATGGAAACGTCCACATAGCTAGTTTCACATATTACTAACAAAAACTATAAATCTCAAAATCATAAAGTGTAGAAGGCTGGAAAGATTGCATAGGACTGGAACACTGAAAAGGTGTACTTGAATCCAGAATAGCAAAGCACTTAAGGCTAAGTACCTACTCAATGTGACATAATGGTTCTAAAAACATATACTTAGATGATATGGTGATGTGATGGCTCTGCTCACCATTGGTACCTGCTGAATGTGTTGTGGTGAGATAATCCTAGGGAAGGATTAGAGGGCTGAGGGAGAGGGCCAGAGTCTCTCTGCTGCAGAGAAGACTTCAGGCTCCTGACTCCAGAGTCCAGGATCCATCTTTAACGAGCCATATGGCACCTTGCTTTCCTCCTTCACTTCTCCTCCTAAAGACCAAGGACCTTGACTGATCCTGACTCTGACTGATCCTGAGGCCCTACAGACACTAGCCTGGACATTACAATAAAGCTCAGAAATGAAAGGAATCTCAAAAAATAATATTAACCAGTCCTTATATTTAGGAAGTTAGGGAATTATTTCCATTCAACATCTGGCAAAAGTTAAGAGAGGAACGTTAATTGACTTTATTGAAGTTAAAGTCTAATAAGTGATAAATATATATAGTAACCAAGAATGTTCCTCTGAAGAAAGTATTCTTAAGGAATATTTGTAGTATTGATGTAATATCATCTTGTGGACCCTGATTTTAGGGTGGACTTCTATTCTGTCAATAAATCAGTGATTCTAGATTTTCTGGCTTTGGAGTCTGCCTGAGGAAACTCCCATACCCAATCTATCTGATTCTGATCATTCCTTAGTTGTATACCTTTTGGTCTTAGGACAGTCCCACAGATCAAACTCCTTGAGACAACAATGAATAAAAACACTCCCCAATTCATTGCTGACTAATAATCTGGTCAGTAATAATCTGGTCAATGAGTATCAAATTCCTTCCTACCTAAGAGCTATAGAATTAGCATTCCAATGATAGAAGCTGAATAAATGTCCCTCCTTGTTTCTGTTTCTTTGCTAATTTCTTTTTAGAAATTCAAGTCCACTTTGGAATGGCATTCCTTACAATTAACTTTGTTCCTTGGCTAAGGAGAGGGCTTCAAGTCTGCAAAGTCTTTTGAGACACCTGATGACATCAATCTGGGATTCCAAACTTTTGGGGTTCCAAACTTTTGGGGTCCCCTTGTCCCAACTTCAACATTTGATAATATGATAAGGGGAGAATCTAACCTCCCCTGGCTTGATTCACCTCTGTCGAAATAAGCCTCCCATTTTTTTTCCTCCCACAATCCCAAGTCACTGGGAGAAGACTTGTCTAGTCATGATGAGTTCCACACTCCTTGACTGGGGACACCCAGACTAGGGAACCTTTGCCACCCTTTCACCTCTGCGA
Source organism: Antechinus flavipes (assembly GCF_016432865.1). Taxonomy (NCBI): domain Eukaryota; kingdom Metazoa; phylum Chordata; class Mammalia; order Dasyuromorphia; family Dasyuridae; genus Antechinus; species Antechinus flavipes. Next base: position 370,503,904 of record NC_067400.1, on the reverse strand, counting down.
GTCAGAGAAGACGGAAGTGCTATAGAAAAATTTTGGCAAAAATTTTACAACTTTTGGCAACGATAGGGCAATCCTCTTTTTGTTTGTGTCTGTGTCTCTGTACAGAATGTCTGTGTCATGTTTGTTCTATGAGTTAGATTTTATTACCTGGAAAGATTTAAAATGCAAGATAAAATGCAAACAAGAAAAATCCTCTATGCTGTAGTTAAAAGGTTGGGAAATTTTCCTTAAAAAAACCTAACTTTTTTCTGTGGATTTCAGCTCTAGCTACACTGGGGGCTACACAAAAACAGTTAGCTAATTAAAATTTAAATAACATTTTAATAGATTCTGAAAAGTTTTGAGAGCAAAGCATCTTAACAAATTCTCAAATTTTTGAAAGCACTGATTAAGAAGTTTGGCAATTAGTCATTTTAAAATTGCAAGAAAATTTCTTGAAACATATCAGTTGTGGAGATTGCTAGCAAGACCAATGTGGTCCAAGTGTCTCTGTTTGCTAACTCTTCTCATCTCATAACTGTAGGGAAATTCAAATTCTGCCTCACCTGCAAAAATATGGGAAACAAAACTGTGGGATCCCGCACAACCTTGCCCAAACACCCCCTAACCCAGCTTGGGGAAAAAGGCTCAGGCTCCATGGTCAGCATTCCCTGAGCCCTGACACCTGAAACTACCATCAATGGGATAACTTGGCACCAGCTTTCAGGAGGTTCTATTCAGAAATTGCTTGGGAAGGATTTAGGTACCTCTGGCAGCACTCAGAAAGCTAATCAGCCTCTACATTTGGTAAGACCGAAATTCTTTGCCTCAATTATGAATATGTATCAGCTATATAATTTATGGCAAATTATTTTATCTCTGCTCAGTTTTGTGATTTGTCAAGAGAAATAATAGTTGTTGTGGAGATCATATAATTACAAAAGTACTTAGCATAAAATATGCTATATATTTGTTAACTGCTTTATTGGACATAATTGCTTTATGTTTGATAAATTTATGGATTTTTTATGTGACCAACAGATAAATGATTTCTATGTGTGTGTAAAGTAATTTGGAGTTTTGTTTGAGATAAGATAGTAAAGGCAATTTTAAAGGAAAGTCCACTAAAGAGATCTATTTGCATTGACAGTGTTAACAGAAGAGTTTTGAAACTTTAGGAAAACAAGAGTAGTTTGTCACTACTTTAAAAACTCTGTTTATCTAGAGTCAGACTTCTGGAGGCTTTGTCAGTGGCTTTGTCCTGGCTCACAAAAGATAAATGATTTGTGTGAATAGGAAAATAATCAAATTGCAATTCAGTTTGTCTAGGCTTAGTTAAGTCAATTTTAAAATCTATCTCAATTTTACGAATTGTTTTGTTTTCTCTTTAAAACAAAAGGGAAACTTATTTAAGAGAATAGAAACTACAGCTAAGACTATTTGCTTATTAGGAAAATTCTAAAATTGTTAACTAAGTTACTTGGAGTTATTTCATCATGTTAAGTCTTATCAGTTTACCTTTAAGCATGAGGTGTGAAACTCCTTTCCCTCTTCCCCGAGTGGAACTACACTAATCTGGACCTCACTTCTTCAGAGGAGACCACTGTCCTCAGCATGCATTTTATTAATCAGTCTGCCTCAGACATTTGGAGGAAGCTGCAGAAGTTAACATTGGGACCTGAAACTTCCCATACTCAGCTGTTAGAAAAAGCTTTTGGAGTCTTTAAAACAGGGCTCGAAAGGCTGCAGGGCTAGAGCAAGAAACAAGGAGCAAGCTCAATTTTTAGCTGCTACCATATCCAGAAACCATGGGAATTCATGCTTTAGATGTCATGGCCACTGGGCTAGCAACTGTCCTCAGAGGAAACTCCCAGACTATTGTTCCAAATGCAATTAGGAGGGGCACTGGAAGAAAGATTGCCCACAGAGGGGTTGAGTCCCCTTCCCCCATGCCCTGTTCTCCGATCTCCTCAGGAGATCCCGTGCCCAGATTTGGCCAGGCTCCCCCTTACTCCATATTCTGAGGGCTGAACCCAGAGTAACTTTGAATGTGGCAGGTAAGACCACTGAATTCCTTTTTGATACAGCCTTGTTTCCTGTCTTGCTCTGGCACTAATAGACTTAGCTGCTCCTTCTCCCATAGAGTAATGGAGATTGAAGGAAATTTAAGAACTATTTTGAGATCTCTTCTCTGCCCTGCCAGTTTGGTGGCTTGTTATTTAACACTCCTTTCTTATTATTCCTCCTGTTCTGCTCCCTTGTTGGGACCTTCTCAGAAGGTCCTCTCAGACCTCCAGATGCACTTTTTGCACTTCTCTTAAAGCCCTCCCAGATTCCCTCTTAAATCTCAAAGGAAGTAGATTCCTCTGTTTGGGACCAAGAATCCCTGGGCGAGCCACTCATGCCACCCCAGCTTTAGTGCACCTACTCCCAGCATGTTCCTTCACAGATGCTAATACCTAGTAAAGCCAGAAAATAGGGAGAGATTACAGGTCCTGATTGAGAAATTTCTTTTTTTTTTTCTGAGGCAATTGGGGTTAAGTGATTTGCCCAGGGTCACACAACGAGGAAGTGTTAAGTGTCTGCGGTCATATTTGAACTCAGGTACTCCTGACTTCAGGACCACTGCTCTATCCACTGCACCACCTAGCTGCCCCTAGAAATTTCTTAAGCACAAGCTTTTAGCTCTCTGCAACCATCCTCACTCAGATCCCAGGAGATACAGTGGTTTTCCACTCTAGATTTTAAAGATGCTTTCTTTCGCATACCATTGCATTAGCATTCATCATTTCTTTTTGCCCTTAAAGCTGCAAATCCAGGGGAACATGGCCAGTATGGTATCTTGATCTGCGGCCCCACCTGAGAGGCTTCTCTGATTGCACCTATACAAACCCTTAACTTCCAGCCCTTCCCCTCATGCAGGGCCATACAATTTTATCAGTCTGTTAAAAACCTGAAAGCTAAACTAATCTCTTGCTCCTACCCTAGCCTTACCTAATGAAAGATAGGGAAAGGAAAAAGAGTAAACATCTATACTGATTCCAAATATGCTTTTCATATTTTGCATACTCACAGAATTATATAAAAAGAAAGGGGACTTTTGACAGCAAAAAAATTCTTCTATTAAATATGCAAGGGAAACAGGTTTGCAGATTCGGCTGCCCAGGGGCTGCTGCCCATTTAGCCTCGACCTTAGTATCTTTACTTCCCCAGCTGGGAGGAAAGGTGAAATACCCTTTCTCCTTCTGGGTGATTTCAAACACCCTCAGGCCAGTTTCTAATCCCAGAGGCAAACCAGTGAGAACTTCTTTATTTGCAGAGCAACCTTGGTTTAGTCTTCACTCCTCAAATAACTCAAAAGGTGGCTGAGTCACATAAGATTACCATTCTTTGTTTCTTGTTACTTATGAGAGGTTTGCTCCTACTATTTTTTTCTCCAACCCTCTTGGTATCACTCTGTAGGCCTCCAAGAGTGGGGAGCTAACTCCTTGGTCAGGCTAGGCAATTCCATGGGCCGTGAGGGCATTCAGGATTGTTGGATGTGCCCTCAGCATCCTCATAGCAACCACAATTGCAACCTGATGCATTATTTGCAAAAGCCCCATTCCCAAATGTTGCCATCCCCACCTTGAATGTGCCCTATTTCTACTACCTAATCCTTGGTGAATAACTTTAACCTGACTATCCTTTGTTATCTTGCCAGAAAGATGATAACAGTAGGATTTCTATTCCAAAATTATTCTGACAAACTCACTCAAAATGCATCTACACCACCTTCCTTGAAGCTTGTTCATAACCTTCTGAGAACTAACATTCTGAATCCTGAAGCCAGCCGATGGGCCTACACCAAGCTACTCACTTGAAAAAAAAAATGCTCTTCAATTCTTGTGAAATTTATTTTCACTGGTCACAATATTGTGCCACAGTTCCCTTTTGATGTCCTGACCTAGTTTCCCCATTGTCCTATTTAGTCATTCTGCCTCAGGTTATGACCTTTCCCTCTTAATGTTTGATGAGATAAAGGTTTACCTCAGTTGCTCTGCCCCAAAACCCCAGGCTATAGTCATACCCTCTTAAATGGTTGATGAGATAAAGTTTTTATATCTTTACGTTATAATCATTCCTTCTTAATGTTGGACAGGATAAAGTTTTATCCATTTTAGATGTCATTAGAATATCAATAACCTCTCCAGTATCTCCCTCCATTGTGTCATCCTAGGTGCCTCCTCCCATTAAGTTATTCCCATCCAGGTACCTCCCCCATTATGTCATTGTTTTTGTTATCCTATAAAAAAGCTTGCTGTCCCATGGTTGGATTCTTTGAGATGATAGTCTTCTCCAGCCCTTTGACCAAGATCCATTTGGTCCTAGTATATCTCTCCATTTAATAGTTTATTAAATTGGTCTCTACCTTGTCTTGCTCAGTTCCTACGGCATTACAACAGGCTAGGAGAAACAATTAAACAGATCTGTCAAATATGCCCAATTTGTGAAAAGGCTGCAAAACCTCCCATCCTGAAGCCTATCTGGAGGAGGGGTACACACTTAGGAAAGGACTAGTGTATGTTAAAATATACCCCTCTCAATGGATTTAAACTGCTTTTTGGTTTTTGTTGTCACTTTACTAATTGGGTAAAAACCTTCCCTGGTAAGACTGAAGGCTCAGGTTTTTGCTAAAGAAATTCAAACCCATTTAAGATTAATTATCTCCATTCTGAATGTCATCCTCTCTGTCCAATGCTTAACTCCTTTTAAACATTATGGTTGTTGCATCCAGGTCATCTGAGTGCTCATTTCACTGTGTATAATACCACTGCTTCAGACATTGGTACTTTAGACAGTCCCAGACTATCACCCCTTCAAGGAGACAAAAGTGAGGATTTGGGAGAAAACATTCCTTGGTATTTATCCTAGGAAAAGCTGTTTAGATGAAAGGCATTCATGAGAGCCTCATCTTCTCCCCACAGCCTTCCTCTGGGTGGTGTTCCTGGATATTGTCCCTACTGTGTGGGTCAGAAACCATTAATAAAACAACTGGATAGATCTCTAGAAGCAAAGCAAAGTTTATTTACTTTCTCGAGAACGGGTGTCCCACCCATCGAGAAGACAATCAAAGGGAGGAGGCACCATAGGGGGTAGGGTTGGCGCTTTTATCCCTAATGCAAATTCCCCCTCCCACCACTGATCCTCATCCTTATTGGCTGAGGATCTTACATTCTAAACTCGGGAACTATCCAAGAAATTGAACTTGACCAACAAGTACATAGTTGCCCATATTTGGCTGAAATAGGGAGGATAACAAGAAAAGGGGACTTAAGTATGCCCTTAGGGGGCTAACCAGGAGGGGATAGCAGGAAGAGACTTTAAGTATGTCCTTAAGGTAGCAGGGAGGAGACACTTTTATGCCCTTGACTTAAAGTCCTTCAGGCTACTCAAACTTTGAAATAGATGAAGCCTTACTCGATTTTCACAACTGTCTTGAAAGATCTCATTTTATCTAGTTCACTACTAATTCCATTTTTAATCATTATTTTTGCTCATATTTGGCCCCTGCATTTTTAACCTACTTGTGAGATGTTTCCTCTAAGCTTCAAGCTATGAACTGCCAACTACTCATTCAATCTGAATACCACTGGCTAACTGATTCTGAAACCCAGGACACTCCTGAATACTGCTGCCACCATCTTGCCTCCCCTCCTCAGTCTGGACCCCACTGGGCAGGGCCTAATATTATGCCCCTTGTCAGCATGAAGCAGCTCCAGAAGATAAGACCCCCATCCCTTTGTTCCAAATGAATTTGGGGTACAAACTGCTTGGGGTAGGGGAATGATGTAATATGATTTTGTGGTCTCCTGATTTTAGGGTGGACTTGTGTTCTCTCAATAAGTCAGTGATTCTAGATTTTCTGGCTTTGGAGTCTGCCTCAGGAAACTCCCACATCCCATCTGTCTGATTCTGACCATTCCTTAGATAGCTTCTGGTCTCAGGATAGTCCCACAGATCAAACTCCACAATAGTGAATAAGACCACTCCGCAATTCATTGCTGACTGATAATCTGGTCAGTAATAATCTGGTCAATGAGAACCAAATTCCTTCCTACCTATAAGCCATAGAATTAGCCTATCAGTGATAGAAGCTGGATAACTGTCTCTGTTGTTTCTCTGCTAATTTCTTTTTTAGAAATTCAAGCCCACTTTGTAACGGTGTTATTTGCAATACACTTTGCCCCTTGACAAGGAATTGGGTTCAAGCCTGCAAATTATTTTGGGACATTTCATGACTCCGGTATGGGACACCCACTTTCCCAATCTCAACAGTAAGATACAATGAAATAGAAAGCATACTAGATTTGGAATGAAAGAACATGGGTTCAGAACTCAGCTCTGCCACTTATTATCTGATGATTTTGGCTAAATCATTTATCTCTCTGGACCTCCAATTCTCATGTTATAATTTTTGGGAGACTATGAGACTATGAGATTCAACACTCATCTTGAGAATGTTTTATAAATCTGCCCTTCCTCTTGCCCTTCCTCCGTTGACTTTTAAAGAATATTGGATGAATTTACATTATAATATTCTTCCAAATTTAATCCTGATGTCAGAACCAAGAAACAACCAATCAATCCATCATCAACATCTATTTAGTTATTATTATATGCTAGATGTGATAATAAATGCTAGAGAATACAAATATGTAAAGGTATAGTTCCTGACATTAAAGAGAGTATTGAAGGAACTATGACATACACTCATAAAGTAATAACAATATCCCATAGTCTACAGTAGCCTATGACTAAGTGCTTAAATGCTAACATTTCTAAAATATAAAGTGTTAGTACTATTGATTTTCAGAGGAGACAGCTATCTAGAGACACAGTCCATAATGGCTAATCAAGTGCAATATAGGAAAGATTCTCCATAAATATTTTCTAAATGTCAATTGAAAACAAAGTTGTGACTATCCTTATACTAATTCATAGAAAAATATTAATCAACAAGTCCTTAGTAAGTACTTATTATGCCCAAGAAACCTATCATTATTATTTGCCTTCATTCTTGAAAAGGGCCATGACATTGAAGGAGTATTGCTTCTAGGGGAAACAGTAGTCCCCCAACTTTAGAGTGCTTCTGTTCTAACAATCTATCAGTGATTCTAAAATCTTCTGGCTTTTGAATCTGTGATCTCAAGCTTCCCCTTTCCCCAACTTTGGAGTGCTATTATTCCAACAATCTGTTTGTCCAAGACTTTTACAGTCATTGTCTGTATAGTCAATGACTGTAAAAGTCTTCTGGCTTTAGGATAGTGCTAGATCTGTAGGTCAGCGATAACCAAATTCCTGAGACCACTCTTCAGTTCTACCTCTAAGCCATAAAATTAGCATATCAATGACATAAATTCTTTAGGAACTTAGCCAGCTTCAACCGAGGTTACATATACAATAAACTTTGTCCCTTGACTTGGATATGGGTTCAACCCTGCAAATTCGTTTGAGACATCAGTTTGTGACCTCCAACCTTTATGGGTCCCTTCCCAACCTCAACAATATTAGGGAGAAGATGACATGACAAGCAAATGAATTGAATTTAAATGAGGGAGGACTGTGCAAAGTCACCAGGCTCACTTTCTCCTTTAGAGCCATCTGGGTCCAGTGGCAAGATATAAATCAAGATAATTAGGAATGACCCTGTTGGCAGCATCTTTGGCTTTTTAAAGCTAGAATCTTTAGCAGGTCTCAATTTGACTGAGGCAAAGCCCGTTCAGTGAATCTGGGTAGGTAAGACTTAAGGCAAAGAATGGCCTCTTTTACCTACTTAAAAAAAAAAAAATGAAAGGGAGGGAAAAAGCCTCAGGGTTTCTGCCAAAACAGACACAACTTCTATTTACTTTCACTCTTAATCAATCTGGACCCAAGCAAAAACTAACTGGGACCTGGCCTGGCACCTATTGTTGGTTAAGCAATGAGAACAGAGTTTTTCTTAAGAGAGAAATTAACTAGTAAATATCTTAGGAGGTTATGCAAACCATTAATTGTAATCTTAAAGTGACATCTCCAAATTCAGTGAAAGGCTCTGAAGAAAATTTAAGCAGTCTAAGTTAAGCCTGCATCATTCTCACCAAGCTGTGTTTGACATTAGAAAAGACAATATTTTTAAACTTGTGAATCAAACGTCTGAGGACTTTCATTCCACCTCCCAATCTGGTTCAAAATGTTTGTTTCTGGAAATTAAGGGTAGGAATAGGAGTTTTCAGAAAGTTTTCTAATTAACTTTCTTTTTAAGGGGAAAGGGGGACTAAATAGTACAAATACTTGGGTACAATGATTTTAAAACATGTATTTTATATGATCTGATATGATCTATGATGTGGGGTTTGTCACCAAATGATGGCAGACAAGTTGTCATTAGGTCAAGTGAAAAATTCACTTGACTATTCTCTTTGGCAAAGGTTAAATTTATTTAGGGAAATAAGGCACAGACTAAATGAAGAAATACAATAGACGCTAGGAATAGTAAATATGAAATAGAGTTGGGTAAACATATGAAAGACAAATTGCTCAATGGAATTAACAATTCCCCAAGGGGTTAGGATGTACAACTAGCTAGAAGGCTAAATGCTGAAAGGGACTCAGGACTCTAAAAGACTTATCAGTAAAGAAGAGAAGCGTAGTGGAGTTAGGGGAGATACCATGTGGCACTGGGGAAAGGTGAATAGGACTGACTGGATTAAGTTTGAGACTAAGTCACATGATCCCTATTCCCAGAGGCAGAAGATCAAGTCTTGGACCTTGGGTTGCAGGGAGTCACATGATCTCTAAAAGTCAGACCCTCTGAAGTTACAGAAAGTGATGTGACTCACAGGAAGCAGACAACATTGGTCAAGGATGGTATGTCCCTCTAGTCTATCCAATGAAAAGGTTTAGGTCTTTTCCTATTTGACTGGGTATTCTACTTCCTGCTGGTCAAGCTCATGGTGGGAGCTGGGATGGCTCCCAGGTATATCTGGGCCCCTCCCTGCAGGGGCTAAATAAAGGCTTTGCTTTGTATCTGAAGATGTCTCTGATATGTTAATTTGGTAAAAGGGGGTCTAACACCTGTCCCACACAAGGGGAAGAGGAAAGATGCCCCAAAGTAGAGTGCCCTGGTAGGCTGATCCAAAGGCAGATCTTGGGATGGCCCATAGGTAGATTTTTATAGGGAAAATTTAACCTCAGGGACATGGCTGAGATTTCTATGGAGGGAGGGTCTTGGGAGTTTGACTTAACCACCTTTTTGTTTGCCTGGATCACCTTCCCAAATGGTGGGACCATGGAACTAAACTGATCTCTATCAGAGCCTTCTGCCTGTTGCCTCAGGGATCAATCAATTCTTCAGTTTCTCTTAAAAACACCATTGGCGAACTCAATAGATCCACCTAATCTTAATTCTCTTCCCCTTGTTAAGATGCTCAAAGTCAAAAGCAAAATGCAAAATAATTAAAATTTTATCGAAATAGTTCTACTATTTCTGTGTTTTCCATTTTTTAATTTCACTTCTTTCTTAGGATGAATTGAATACTGACATCTCCCTTCATCAATATGTGGCATGTAATGCCAATTTAAAAATAACAATCAAATTATATATACATCAATGTGTCAAAGTATATAAAATACAATTAATATAAAAACTGATTTATATAAGATAAAAACTGACTTAAATAAGATGACAATTACCTTTAAAAGGACAAAACAATACATAGTACTAAGAAGAAAGAGTAGGGTAGTTAGTTATTATTATTCATACTATTATTAGATTGCCTGCAGCTTGCCTCTTCCTCCACTTCCAATATAAATGCTAAAGACAAAAATCATTATCGTTAAATGGTAGTTAAAGGCAGATACTTGGATCTTTTTTATTTTAATCACATAGAACTCTATAGCCTTTGCTGATAGCACAATATATCTTATTACATTTAGGTAGTAAAATTCTATGCTCTGCCTCAGAGAATTTATATCACTGAATATTATGCTACCTTACTTCTAACTCTGGTCGACATTTTTTGGTAATAATCTTTAAAGATACATTTCTGAATTCAATGCTCTTGGCATTCTATACCTTCCATATCATACACAAAGTCTACTACCTAATTTTGTCAGCCTGGTAGCCTGCAGTACTAAAATGAATGTGGAGTTATATAAATAAACCACTATATGACATGGTCCATCATTAGAAAAAGTTGATATAGATGAAACTACAGTTAGAAGCATCTGCATTATACTTGAGAAAGAACATATTACTATCATTCAAAAAATATTTAAAGGGTTTCAGCAAAAGAACCTTCTCTTTATAAATTCTCTGAAGGAAAAGAAGACATGAAAGACATACCAAGAGAAATTAAATCACTCCAATTCTATGTTTTCAGAGCTGTCTGAGGGACAATGTTTGTCTCAATCGTATGGCTATGAAATCAAATTAGAAAGCAAACAGAAAGCAAAGAACCTAGAGATTTTTTCATATCTAGTTAACCTTCTTGTTTATAGCTTGGATCATGCTAAAACTATCCTAGAAAGATGAAAATCTATTCTATTTTGAAAGATCTTACAATAGTTTACAACTTCACATGTCCAATTAACAAATAAAACTTATGGGGGAAAATATATCCTTATAATGCATAAATAATTGTCATACTTTTTTTTCAAATTCATGGGTTTTTTACATGAAAAAAACCTGAAGACTAAATGTGACAATAATAATTACACGGGAGATAGAAATTCTCATTTTGTCATGTACCAACACATATCTTGCTTCATGTCTATTCAATTCAAAATGTTCATGCATTCTTTTTTTTCTTTGCTGAGGTGATTGGGATCTGAGGCCAAATTTGAACTCAGGTCCTCCTGACTTCAAGGCTGGTGCTCTATCCACTGCACCAGCTAATTGCCCCTCATGCAGTCTTTAACTATTTTTCTTCTTTTAAGAATTCTTATAATGTCATTCTGAAGGGGGTGAATTCTGAAACTCTCCTCTGACAGAGAACCATCTTTCAGGGCAGTTAAGTGGTTACATTAAAATTAGCCCACCACTCCAAGTAACTTCAACTCCTAGTTATTGAGTGGCTAGAAACTCCCAAGATAAGTATTTTCTTTTCAAGTGGAAATCTAGGCCTGAGGGCAGTGACAATATTGAAGGAATCTCATTCAATAGAAGCCGTACTCCCAGACTGCCAATAAAATGACCATTTTGAACTCCAAATCTTTTTAGAAGTCTGAAATAAGAATTAAGCTTTGCCAATGAAGGTCTCTTCTTGGCAAAGCTGCCTGCCAGGACTCCTGTACCCTGTGAAGAGACCCTAACCTTTTGTTATTTCTCTGCCAGGACCTTTTACCACTGAGGAATCTGTCTTCCTAGCAAAGGTGGCTTCTCAGTACCAATAAAAATCCCTTTTGCCATTCAGACTTTTCAGGGTCTGTGAATTCTTTCCCTTTGGACCTGTGCGTCTCCAACCAGAGGGGATTCTCACAACTCTCTGCACTGCCACTAACTGCATCAATTTTTTTCATTTGCCAGACTCTACTTAAAATACAATTAGTGAATATCATGAACAATTATTGCCTAGTGAATTTCTTATAAGAGGTTCTTAATACCTCTTGAATGAATGAATAAATATATTGATAGGCATTCCTAGACACAAATGATTTGGGAATCATATAGTCAATTCCTGCAAAGTTTAGAGAATTCTTTATATGGTTTTTATGTAGCTAATAGATAAATCTATCTCATCAAGTACAGAACTATCTTTTGCTATACTCTGTAAGTACTTTTTTTCTGCAACCTCTCTGCTCTAATTGTATCTATCCCTTTAAAATACCTTCCAAAAAACTCTTCAGTTTCATTGTTTACTACTTCCAAGAAACTCTCATTGCAATTAAAAAAAAATTTTAACATTAGACAATACCATTTTCTGAATACTTAGTTATCACATGAGAAGAAAATCATAAGAATGCAAGTTATCTATTTCAAATTTTGAGACTTGCTATTTATTTTACAACAAACATTTTAAAAATCAAAATGTCACTAAGAAACTGTATAAGCCATAAAATGTTGAAATTGAAACTCAGAAATAAAAAATAGCCTCATACATGTCTTTGTTTCTCAAGAAGTCCTCCTTTCAAACCTTTGCCATAGCCATCTTGTTTTTTTAAAAGACAGTTTTATGTTTGGCCTGCAAAATGATACAAATGCATCAAGTTATTATCTCATTTTGTACATGTAGATTCGAATCACCTCAGACAACTTGTTGTGGCATGATTTTTTAAAAAAATGGTTTATTTAATGAATGGTCCTGTTACTCCATATGCCTATAATTGATGTGGCTGATTTACCAAATGATGTGGCACCAGGAGATGGGCTTTAAGAAAAGCACTAAACGTTGGGATTTGGCCATGAAGAATTCACAATGGTCATTCTCTTTGGCAAAAGATAGGTTTACTTAGGAAAAAAGGTTACAGATAAAATGAAGAGACACCAGGAACAGTAAAGATGAAATACAATGGGACAGCACATAACAAGGAAAGGGGTTTAAATATTTAATAATGGGAAAAAAAAGTTTCCTAATGGAACTTGCAGTTAGCTAGGAGAAAGGAAACACTCCACGAGCTGTTCCCTTAGTTGGCAGGATAAATCCTCAGAGGGAATTAGCACCCTAAAAGAGTTAGTTTGGTATAAGGAGGAGAAGTAGTTTGAGAGGAGAGACACCATAAAGAACAATGAGGTTAGAAGAGCTGACCCATGGCATGGGTAGGGATAAGGGGAAAGACACTGACTTAAAGGAGAGCAGTAAAGATGGCATTCTTTAAACAGATTCATAGGAAAAAATTTAACCTCTGGAATATGACTGGGATTTCTGATAGGACATAGTAAGGTGAAGCTGCCCCTGATTCCCACAGAGGGTGGCCCTCAGGGTTTAACTAGAATTCTGGGGAGAGGAAAGAGGTTATGGAATTAAACTGATCTCTATCAGAGCCTTTTCCCTGCCTGTCCCAGGAACAATTTCATCAATGCTCCAGTTTCTCTTTGTCAACCACACCCACTATTTAGGACTCCATCACAAAGCTACTAGGCAATTGTAAAGAACTCACAATAGTGAACCTGATGGTCCATTTCAGTATGGTAGATTTACAGACCATATGTGAGTAAAATCAAAATTTCAATATCTGTTTTTGTAGGCATTAACAGTGAAAAGAATTTGCAATTATTTTTGCTTACTATTTTTCTTATTTAAAAAAATCTCTTTTTAGACAGTCAAAATATTGAAAAGTATTAAAGTATACCAATTGTCCTTTCTAATTAATGTTCATTAAGGAGAGAAGAAGAAAAGAAATTCTCCATTGGTGCAAAGCAAAAAGTAAAAGAAGGTGACCCTCTATTAAAGAAAATCTTTTGACTGATAGGTGCTTTCCTTTTGCATCTCTGGAACAGCATGGAAATGTGATCTAACTGTAACCTTTAAAAAAATCAACCATTTACTTGATAAAGTAGGATAATTATAAGGAAATGGATATAAGGAAAGGGTTGCAATTTTAAAAAAAATAATAATTGGGCAGAGGTGATGCAGTGCTGGGCTAAATAAATAAGCAAGAGGCAAGGATACTTTCTAAAGTTCAAATTCATTCAACCTAATTCCCTGCTCCTTCAAACAAATCAGGTCAGAAAAGTGTATTAACCATTTTCATTAACTCTGATTCTCACACTTTAAATAACAAAGTAAGCTAGTTCAGAATGTTTTCCAATGTAGTGATACCTTTATAGTGTGAAAAAGGTATCACAGTCTTACAAGTGACAAAACTATCTTGGGCTTCACAAATTAGTCAAATTTCTCCCCTCACTGCATTAAGTACTTAGGTGTGAACCACAAAGGCTCAGCTTAGTTGTATTATAGTCAACCTGGGAATAATTAGATCTGTTACTACAACTTCTTATTACTATAGTGAGTTCAAGCTTTAGGTTGTCAACTTTAAATTCTGCATTATTAACAGAAAAAGATTTTCCAGTATGGAAGGCAGAGTGGTATGAAGATTAGTATAGAGAGAGTAAAGGGAAGAATGAATCAGGAAACATTCAGAGTATCTGGTTCAGCAAAAAGATCAATTCTGAAAAGAGTCAAAGCACCAGAATGTTTATATTTGTGACTTTTGCCTTCCCCTCTTTCCTCTTTTGCTAATTAAATTGTATGAGAAGAAGGCTATAATTTTGGCATCATGAGCATCTAAATTCAGATCCTATCAGCTTTCCTGTTAATTGTGTGACTTTGAATAAATCATTTCAATCTCACTAGGTCTCAACTTCTGCTTTTGTGTCACAGTTTCCTTTTATTGTTCTACCTCAGTTTCCCCGAATTGTTCTGCCTCAGTCCCCCTGGTTGCAATCCCTTCTTCCTGACCATTAGGACTGATACAATTTAGAGCTGGCTACTCTAGGGTAGTAAACTATAAATGTTTAATCTCAGATAAGGAGAAGATCTTCTATTTCAGATATCCTGGCTCCTAAGTCCTCCTAAGTTATCAAGAATGTATGGTCCTTACCCTGCAACCTGTCAGAACCAGATTGAAAGTCCCTTCCTAAAAATTCCTGCTCACCAATGCTCTTTACCACTCCCACCAATCCTCCCCCACCCCCTTTCCCTATAAAGAATCTCTGGAATCTCACAGTCCAGGCTGAATTCTTTGAGACAAAAGTCCAATTCAGCTCTGGGGGAAAAATGGATTCTGATCTACTTCCAGACAATCTCTCACTCTCAGAAATTCAAATAAAATACTAAAAACTCTCTAATCTCTATCTTGCCTTAATTTCTGTGGCATTACACTGCAGAATGAGAAGGTTGAGTTAGAACAGTAGTGTCAAAGTCAAAGTAGAACAGAACTCTCTGGATACTATTAGTTTACTGACTTAGAAAATCACAAATTAATACTATTTACTTTGAATTGTATTTTTATTTATTTTATTAAACATTTCCTATTTACATTTTAATCTGGTAGGGATGTACTCTGTAGTTTATAGACCCCATTTTGACATCTCTGGGCTTAAGGATTTCTAAGGTTCTTTCTAGCTCTAGTGCAATGATCTTGTGCTTTTGTGACTGAGAGAGAAATCAATTTGAGATGTCATAGCTGAATTATGCTTCTTGAAAGAGTTTGTTCTTAAAGAATTTATATATAAAGGGGGAGAGGGGAAACAGGTCAAACAATAGCAGAAAAAGCAGAAAGGAATGAGGAAAAAGTAACCAGGAAATTTGTCTGACTGGAAGTTAAATGAAAATTCTCTTAGGTGTAATTAAATAGGTTTGCCCTTTCCTCAAATTTGTAATACTAAAAGTGAGGATTATGTATTGGTACATTATAATAGTCTAAGTATAAGTGCAGAATGGATTTCTAAGGGATGTTGTGGTATCATCACTGATGATTTAAAAACAGAGCAGAACAGACAATTATTTATAAAGCCTGGTTTGAAATTCTTACCTAACTTTAGAAACTTGGATTAAATTATCTTTTTAGCTTCTTTCTGCAGAACTCTTATAACTCATATTGTCACTAAAATTAAATTAAAGGAATGGATTAAATACTTCAAGATTCCTTCTAGATATAAAATTCTTTGATCAGCTAAATATTATTATATAGTAGGATAACATACACATTTTTTGTTCTTAGCTTCAAGATCTTTTATGAAACTTTGAATCATAGTTTTTAGAAAGTACTCACATTTTGGCCCACTTTTCCATTTCCTCTTCCAGGTATGTTTTAACTTTTCTTGGTTGAAGGCCAAGAGAATTTCCCAATAAGTAGATGCAATTTTCATCTTTATTTACTAAAGACAGATCAACTGAAAGAGAAATGAAAACTGCTTATTTGAAAAATAAGGCAGTAGAAAAATTTTCCATTTGATATTTTGGCTAATATAGTACAAACACAATCATATGAGCAAGAATAAAGATCTTCTTTCCAAACCTCTAGTTATGTAGGATTTCCAGGCTAATCATCTCTTAATTACTTCTTAAAGTGAAATCCTTTCAACTTTTTCATCATGCCCCAACACCTGGTAAAGTCCTTCCTACTTCTGTCTCCCTCTGGTTTCCTTTTGTATATTGTTTTTCTCTATTAAACTTAAACTATTTGAAGGCAGAAACTGTCATTGTTTGACAGTTGTTATCTTTTGTTCTGGAAGAGGATCAATGATATCAAGAGGGTGATATCTTAATTTGCAAGTAAACTGTAGTTAAGAGAGGCAGGACTGTGCAAAGTCATCAGTCTCACTTTCTCCTCCAGCACTGAGTCCAATGGCAAGACACAGGTCAAGGTGACTTGAAATGAACCCATATGCAATGGGAAATGGCTTTTTTTTTTTCAAGCTAAAGTCTTTATTTGTATTCCAGTTGCTTTGTATGGTGTTTGACAAAGATAGACAACTAAGAAATGTTTATTGACTAACTTTTAATGTTAGATGCTCAGGCTGCAAAGATAACAAAATTAGTCCTTTTCCACAAAAAAAAAAAAACTTAAAATCTAATGTGCATGTAAAAATGAGAAAGATAAGAGAGGGAGGCTGGTTGGAAAGTATTTATTGTTGTTCAATTGTTTCAGTCTATTCAACTCCTTATAACTCCATTTAGGGTTTTCTTGGCAAAGATAATGAAATAGTTTACCAATTTTCTTCTCTAGGTCATTTTATAGACGATGAAACTAGGATACTGAGATAAACAGGGTTAAGTTATGTAACCAGGGTCATTTGAACTGGAGTCAGGAAGACTTATCTTCCCAAGTTCAAATTTGAACTTGAGAAAAAGAGATATATATACTATCATATTGAAACACAATCAAATATATTAGCTCCTTATCTCTCTCTTTCACTACAAATACATTTGATATCTCAGGCAAATGAAATCATTATGTTATACCCAAATTAACTACAAATGACATGGGAAGGAAGACACTATCTACATTCAGAGAAAGATCTGATGAATGTAAGTATATATAAAATGATTTTAAACATACATACATATATATGTACAGATTTATGTCTAATGGTAGTTTTCTTTCTCAAGGGAGGAGGGAAGAAAAGAAGAAGAAAAGATATTTACATGATAACTGTTATATATTTAAAAGGAATAGAAAATTATATATAATAAAGTTACAATTTCGTGTACAATAATTTTTGTAAAAATTCTACTATGTTATGGAAATGTTTGTTTTATTTCATAAATTACAAACAAAATAAATACAAATTTTAAAAGAAAGCTGACAATGAGCAAAAAAAATATGATTCTGTTTTCATGAGTTTTCTATTACATTTGTATAGAAATAGATAATCTTGATTAGGTACTCTTATGCTTCACTGAGTCCAAATAGCAGTGTATTTGTTGGAAACAAAGCTAATTTCTGCAACTCTTTAAATGTTTGAAGAGTTTTTAAAGGATGACTTATAAAACATACATTTGAATCTAGCTTGGTTTTTTTTTTTTTTTTAATAGATTTGTTGCCTCTTTTTCATCTGTATTCTGATCCAGTGAGAGGTATAAATATTATTCATACTCCTAAATTGGGATCATGAATATTCTTTGTTATCCTGAAGAATAAATAATCATCTTACAGAAAAGAGAAAATGTGGCCTTTTGTCTGCTGGATCTCAAATTCCAACACAACAAAAATATTTGACCCATTGAGAGTTAAGTATCTAACTCTTGTGCATTTCAGCATCATCCAAAGCAATATGAAAGACTACTGAAACAACACACCTGTTCATTTCCCTACTATTCCATTTTCTCTTTAAGACCCTGCTCTTCTTTACTTTATACTATTTCCATTGTTATACATGTGCATATAATTTCAAATTCAAACGACATCTCAATGAAAGGAAAGAGAAAGGATTCTAGATTCAGTTATCTATTTTGTATAAGCTACGAACATATTTCCCAAGTCCTTTCTTCCTATTTTAAAGTAAAGGAAGTGCTAGATCTGAAGTTTTGATATAAAGCTTTGCATCCTAAAAGCTTAGCTAACATAATATGGTATGAATTCAGTGAACAAAATTGATCATGATGGAATTATATCAAGAAAAAGACTTTATTCATTCTTTAAAGATTAACTTTAAAACTTCCTGTTCTGTAAAGACCTACTTTGACCATTGCAAAATATGGTAGACCCTATATTTGAATTCTTAGATTTCTAATCTTTTCATATTTCATCAAACAATCATAAGGTTCTGTCAGGAGGGACCATATTTCTCATACTTTATTTTTCTCCATAGAACAGGCAGTGTCATACATAGTATACAAAGCTATCATAGTCTAGACCAATGGCTTGCCAAGTTAAAATGGGATGAGTTAAGAATGATAAGAGATACATGATCAATTTTATGGGAGTAGGAAAAGAGGTCACCACCTACCTTTCCTGGCTTTTTAAGTATAGAACTTGTTTCTAATAGAAGGATATTACAAAATCATAGAATTTGAAAGTTGGAAGAGACCTCATAGGCTATTTTGTTCAACCCTTTCAGGGGAAGAATCCCCACTGTAGCATTCATCATCAGTGGTTATTCAGCCTCTTATTTAAAGATCACAGAATGGGGATTCATCACCATTCAAGGAAGTCCCTTCATTTTAAATAGCCTTGAATTTTAAGATTGATAACAAGCTTAAATTTCCTTTTTTTTTTTTTTTTTTTGGTCTTCTATTCATTGATTCTGGTTCTGTCCTGTGAGCCAAACAGAAAAAAATCTCCACATGACATCCCTTTACATACTAGAAGACAGCCATCATGTCTTTCCTCTGTATTCCAGATTTCAGATAAAACATACCCAATATTTCAACTACTTCTCATAAGATATAGATTCAAGGCTCTCCAGCTGTAAAGCTACCCTGCTCTGGTCATTCTTCAGCCAATCAACATACTTAATAAAAAAAAGAGGAAGGGGCATCCATTTCTGATATAGTGCTACAGATGAGACATGAAAAGTGTGAAGTACAGTGGAACTAACACTTCCCTATTCTTAACACCTATGAATCTGAATCCAGCCCAAGACTGTATTAGCTTTTTTGTGAGTCACATCACATTGTTAATAGTGAGCTAGTAATCCACTGACGATTATATCTTTTTTATTTTAAGATTAACTCCTAACTATGCTTTTCAAACACTTGTAAAGTTTTTTATATTCAAATGTCAGAATTTCAGTTCTTTAAATTATAAACCCATCAAGATCTTTTGGGAATCTGACTGTCATCCAATGAATTAGTTATCCATCCTCCAAGTTTTGAGTCATATCCAACATGTCATCAGATCTCTAGGATACTGCACTAGAGCCTTCTTGCCATATTATCATTGAACCACTAAAAGCTAATTTGAACATCCAATTACTATTGAATATATTTAATTATCTTCTCATGAAATTAATATTTGTCCATCTTTTCCACAAAGGAAAGATGAGGTACTAGACTATATCCAATTAATTTTAGTCATCTGTTAGTTTAGTAATCCAGTCCAAAAAAAGAATGAGTGTAGTCTGAGAGGGTGTTTTTTTTTTTTTATACCAATGTATACATATCTGTATTATATGTTAGGCACTACACAAAAGCAATGTGGATTCAAAGAAATGAGAGAATTCTTGTAGTCAAAGAACTTGCATTTTCTTTTTCCCATTTTAAAACATTTCTTCCCAATTTCAAAGCATTTATTTTCCCTTCCTTTATGTTTTCCTCTGCACAACAGATTAAAGGGAAAAACAAAACCATTGCAACAAATAAGTATAATCAAACCAAAACAATTTCCATATTAACTATATTTAAAAAAAGTATGTGTCATTTCGTATATTATAGTGTGTAATCTCTATGTCAGGAGAAAAGAATTATTCTTATCATTAGTCCTCTGGAATTAAGATTGATCAGGAGTTTAAAAGTTGCTTGTTTTTATGATGTTGATAAAGTATAAATTGTTCTGGTTTTAAGTATTTCACTCTGCATAAATTCACAGAACTCTTCCCAAGTATTGTTTCCCAAGTTTTTTTTTTTTCATTTCTTATATCACAAATATTTCATATATATATGAAATTATGGTATATGTATATATATATGTATATGTATATGTATATATGTATATTCAATTTCTTGAACCATTCTCAATTGTGGGACATCTCCTTAGTTTGTCACCATAAATAAAACAGCTATCCATACCATTGCTCCTATAAAACCTTTATCTTTTTTCTTTTCTCTTAAGGGTATCTTTGTAAGAATACTATCATATCATCTGCAAAAGAAAATTTTGTGTCTTTTTTTTTTTTTTTTTTTGGTCAAGAAATGGAGACAATGGACATCCTTGAGTTATTCTCTTCTTATACTAAAAAAGATCATATACTAAAATAAAAAAAGATCTTATACTAAAAAATAACCATTATAGGCAATAAAGTTTTAATTTTTTTCCCCCTTTTTTGTTGTTGTTCAGTTGTGTCAGACTTTCTTTTGTTCCTTTTTGGAATTATCTTGGCAAAGATATTGAATTTTTGTTAAATTTTTGCTTTAGTTTTCATTAGAGATGTTGATCTAAGGTTTCTCTGTTTTAACTCAATTTAGGTATCAAAATCAAATTTGTATCACAGAATGAATTTGCAAGGATCTCTTTTGGTATTTTTTTAAGTGTATATAATACTGCAATTAATAGTTCTTTGAATGTTTGACAGAAGTAATGTATAAATATAGCTGGTCCTGGACTGTTTCCTTTGGGATTTATTTATAATTATATGTTTTCTTTTTTGGAAATTGAGTTTCTAAATGATTTTCTTGCTCTGTTCATTAAAAAAATTTTTTTATAGTCATCATATAAATTGTTGGCACACATATAGTGAGGTAAAATAGTTTCTATGAATAGTCTTTATTTCTTCATTTGTTATAGCTTCTTATTCATGTTTGATACTGATACATTTTTTTCTCTTTCAACTCAAATTTGCTAATACTTTATATATTTTAATACTTAAGAATAGTTGTTTAAGCTGACACAGAATGAAGTGAGCAGAAGCAGAACAACTTATAAAATAACAATGGCAGTATAATGAAAAAAAGAACTTAGAAAAAACAAAATCTCTGACAAATTGGTAGCATAATTCTAAAGTGTGGAGTCAAACTCAAAAAGAAATTGATTGCCACAGGCCACATATTGACTTAGAAAATCACAAATTAGCATTATCTATGCTGCATTGTATTTTTATTTATTTTGTTAGACATTTCCTAATTTTAATATGGTCCTGGCCTCCTGTGGTCTGAAGATAGTGAATTTGATACCTCTATTCCATAAGATAGATGATCTGTGAAAACTATATCCAAAAAAGACATGATGGATTCAAGATGAAGAATAAAACCTGATTTTGGACATCAATAATGTTGGAATTTGTTTGCTTGACCATGCTTATTAGTTACAAGGGTTTTGTTTTTCTTTTCAATGGTAGAGTATGTGGGAGAGAGAGAAAAAAGCTTGTTAGCTGAATAATTAAATAAAATAGAAAAAATATATGTAAGGCCAATAACCATTTCAAAATAGTAAAGAGGTCAGCAATTATGAATACATTGATTTTAAATAAAGGAATGTCCAACTTTTAACTAAATAAAAAAAGTTCCAAATAGTAAGAAAAATATTAATCAATCCAACTGTGGAGTTCTGTATCATACTTAACAAATTAGAAAAGATAACAATATTAGCTGAGTTTTAGATACTGACACATTAATACACTAATACTGAAGCTTTGAATTAGTCCAACTATTTTGGAATTATATTTAAAAGGTTAGTAGGTGGCACAATGGTCAGACCAGTAATAAAAATCACTTTGCCAGAAGAATAGAAGCTGGATTAGAGTTTGGAGAGACTTCAGAAGGTTATTGTAATAGTCTAGGCAAGACATAATAAAAGCCTATAGTAGAGTGGGGCCTTATGTGAGTGGAGAGAACAAAATGAATAGTAAAGATATAGTAAGGGTAAAAATAACAAAATTTATACACAGATTGAATATGTGGGAAGAGTTCAAGTGAGGAATTAAGATGACACTGAGGTTGTAAATTTGAATGACTGGGATGGTTGTATTCTCAACATCAACTATTATAGGAAAGTTGGGAAGCAGATAAAATTTGGAGGAAAAGATAATGAGATATCTTTTGGAAATATTCGGTTTAAGATGCTTCCAGAACATTCAATTTAAGGTAATCAAAAGAAGTTTGTGATTGGAAGTGGAGATTAGGAAGGAGATAGAAAATGGAATTAGGGGAAGGGGATAAACATTTATAGTCTACTGATGATAAGTAAGCACTTTACAAATATTATCTCATTTTATTCTTACAATTCTGCAAAGTAGATGATGTCATTATTCCCATTTTACAATCAAGGAAACTGAGGCAAATAGAGTTTAAGTGACTTTCCCAGGTAATATAGCAAGTAAATGTCTATAGTCATATTTGAACTCAGGTCAGTCAGGAAGACTCCAGGTCTAGGGTGCTATCTACTGCACTAATTAGCTGCTTCTAGATATGTAGATATGGTTATCATCTCTACAGAGATGATAATTGAACTCCAGGACCTGATAAGATCACCATGTGACATAAAGCAGGAATTCTTAACCTTGTTGTAGGTCATGGATCCCTTTGGCAGTCTCCTGAAATCTCTTGACCCCTTCTCATATTTTAAGAATAAAAATAGCATTTTTAAATGAATAAAATAAAATACATATGATTACAAAAGGAATTAATAATTCAATTATCAAAATTTTTTTAAAAAGTTTATGGTCCAAAGATTAAGAACCCTTGATGGGAAGGGAAAGGAGAGAAGGGTCAAGGGCAGAGTGTTGGAGGACATCTATTGTTAATAGGCATAATGTGGATTATGATCCAGCAAAGACACTAGAAAGAAATAGAGAGCTAAGAAGGGAATCAGGAAAGAGCAAGCATGGATACTTAGAGGGGATTTTGTCCAGAAGAATATGGTAATTAATAGTATCAAAAGCTATGCAGAGGTCAAGAAGGATGAAATATGAGAAATAATATTAGATTTGGCATTTGATAACTTTGAAGAAAGCAATTTCAGTTAAATGATGAAGTTAGAATCTAGAGTGCAGAGGATTTAGAAATGAGAGGATAGGAAGTGAAGGCACCTTGTATATACTGACTGTCAATGAAAGAGGAAAGATGATCACTAATAGGGAAGGTATGATACTTTGATTTCACATATCCAATCATTTGCTAAGTCTTGATAATTCTTTTTCTTTTCTCCTGATTTACAGAAGTAACACCCCATTATTATCATCATCAATTTCCATTAGGACTATTACAATGGCCTCCTAATTAATATCTTTATTTTTAAGTCCATTCTTTCTTTAATTTACCCTCTACATAGTTTCCAAGTAGAGCAGGAACTATTTTATTTTTATTTTGTATATCCCCAACATTGAGAGGTTATATAATATTGTGAATAGAGAATATCCTTAAAGCAAGGAAAATGTAGGTTTAACTCTTGTCCTAATATTTAGTGATAGTGTGACTTTTGGGGAAGTTAATTCTAAAACATGGGTATGATCATGTCACTTCCTGATCAAAAGTTCTAGTCATGCCAAATTACCTTTAGGATCAAATATAAACTTCTCTATTTGGTACTTAAAGATCTTCACAAATTGAAAATTCCTTTTCAGCTTTTTCCCCTTTTTGCACTTATTAAAGGTCAAACTGATCTTGCTGTTCCTTAAACACATCTCTCTGTCTTTGCTGTTTATCTCCAGTACCTAGAATGTATATTCTCTTCTCATTTCCAGTTCTTAGAAACCATAATGAGAAATCAACCACCACTTCCTACATGGAATCTTTTTGGATTGTCTCCAGCTATTAGACTTCAACTCCCACTTAAATAAAATGACCTTGAATTTATTTTGTATGTACTTATGTGTGCATATGTTGACTCCCTAACTATACAATGAAAGATCTTTTTGAGAGTAAAGAATATTTCATTTTTGTCATTGTATATTTAGTACCTAACAGTTCCTGGGATAGAGTAGGCAATTAATAAATCCTCATTTATTGATTAATTGTAATGCCCTTTTTCCTTAGCTCTATTTCTAGCAAGATTTAATCAGTTCATCTGCTGCCTCCTAAAAGAGGCCTTTCTTGATTCCCTTGGTTGTCAATAGGATTCCCACAAAACTATTTTGCATTTACTTGAATAAAAAACTCCATAATTTGGTGTTTTCCTAACTTTCAAGTCTTCTTACATCTTGAACCTTCCGCAGGTTTTCTGATAACCTGTGACACTGGCTTCATGCCTTTTTCTCAGATATAACACTATTGCCTGACTCCAAACATTTCACTGTCCCTGGGGCCTCTTTCTCTCCCTCCTCATCTCAGCTTTCTTGCTTCCCTGGCTTCAGTCAAGTCCTAGCGCAAGTCCCAAACTCTGTAAGAAGCCTTTCCTTATGTTTCTTAATACCAGTCCTTCCCTCTATTAATGTTCTTCAGTTTATCCCATGCAGGTTGTGTTTATGCATAGTTTTTTGCGTGTTGTCTCCCCGTGAGAGCAGAGCGTGTCTTTTGATTATGTTGTTCTCATATATGTACTGTTTGACACAGTATCTGGCCCATAGTAAGCACTTAAAAATGCTAGTTGGCTGCCTTATCTTTGTATATTATTTCTTCTAGTATAACGTAAAGTCCTAGAAGTCAGGGGCAGTTTTCTTTTCTCCTGTTTATTCCTAGCATCAAGAGTCAGTGAGGAATAATAAATAGAAAATTAGCTTTTACTGTTGTCTCTGACTCATGCCAGCTATATGACTATGTAGGACATTTAATCAATGGTCTCTAAGTAATGGATAAAGAGGCCAACCAGCGTTGGTAAAACTAGTTTCCTCCTGTGAGAGAAAAGTATTGATCTTACCTTCTTTCCTAACCTTAGCTCCTGACAGTGTTTGACACATCATGGTGCTTAATAATTGCTTAACAGATAAATAAATGATCACATCTATACATAAAGGCAATCAGATAGATTAAGTTGGGGGAAAAATATATGTACTACTATAATAATCTAAAATGATGATATGTATTAGGGGTATGTGTATATAGTGAGAGACAGTGGAAAGAAAGAGAAGACAAAAAAGTGACAAATTGATAGGACTTAATAAAAGCTTTCAATATAATGAAAAAAAAAAGCTTTCATTATAAAAGATGAAGAATAGAGACATAGAAAAGATAAAACACTGAAATTCCAAATACGAGAGACTGGATAGATAGTGGAGTAAGTTAGAGGTGAATGCAGATTTAGAGAAAAAGATAAAATTAAGCTTGTATCAATTGAATTGGAGATAGAGGTAGGAGATTCTAGTGAAAGCCTTCTTAGAAAAGAGGTCAGAGTCAAAGAAATAGAAAATGGGGATATCTACATACTGATCCATGCTTGCTTGTCTCCTTAAACTCATCATTTATCTGACTTGCTCCTTCTTTAGAAGGGATAAATAGTAGAAGCTAAGAATAGATTTTCATGTGAAAAAATATTTTTTAGTGTCTTAATCAAGAATAAATAGAAGTTATGACCTTACAACTCTTTTTTTGTGGTAGCATGTTCAAATAGTAATCAATGAAGCAATTTGTGAGAAAACATGTGAAAGTACAGATAAGTTTCTGGAAATTTTGTAATGGTGATAAAAATAATACTTTAAGTTGCTTGTGCTTCCTTTCTATTTCCCCTTTCAAAAAATACAATCGATTTTGAAGAAAAATTAAAATATATGCAATGCCTTTTAGTTTTTTTGTTTCTAAATATATTTTGCCAGTTTAGGAAAAAACATGATATATTATTCATAATTTGATCATAAAATTATATTAGATGAAATGAATTTAAAATATAGCTTATCCAAATAATATACTTGGATTTAATCAATGGATTATATTAAAAACATTTTTGTTTTAACTACAAAGGCCAAAAATTTAGGAACTGTGCTAGCATGCATTTCTGTGTATGTGTATGTGCGAGTATGTATATGTGTATGTGCACATATGTGTATGTGTGTGTATGTGTATGTGTGTATGTGTGTGTGTGTGTAGGCAATCAGAGTTAAGTGATTTGCCTGTGTTCAGGCAACCATTAAGTGAGGGTGGGTTTGAATTCAGGTTCTTCTGATTCCTAATTAGGAGTCTGTCCATTGGGCCATCTAGCTTTCCCATATCTCTTGTTTTTGACATTTTACAAAAACTGGCAAAAACTTAAGAACACATGAAATTACATTTTTACTTTCTTTAGTGTCTTCTAAAGCACTGATTTCATACAAAACCATCCCAGTGGGCCACATACTGAATTAGATGACAAGAAATTACCATGTTGTATATTTTTATTTTGAAAAACATTTCCCAATTACATTTCAACCTAATTCTGACCTCATAGGCTGCTTAGGCCAGCAGGTTGGGAGTTTGACAAGTCTGTTCTATAGTGTTAAAGAAAGAGAAAATCTTCACTTTCCAAAAAGGTTCCATGGAAAAAATCTGGAAGTGGAGAGGGTGGGGCAGGTAGAGAAAGATCTAATTCAGTAAAATTCTTGCAACCTAGCATTTGTTTGATTTTTCTTAATGATCCCACAACTCCTTTCCTTTCAGCTTTTAATAGTTTTGTTTTAAATCCAGAAGTTTTTTTTTTTTAAACAGAAGTTCCCAAACATGGAGTATTAGTGTAGTAATAGTAATAGTAGTAATGAAAACTAACATGTATGGCACTTACTATGTGCCAGGCATTGTGTTAAGTTACATTCATTAGAAGATAATGTGAATTATTTCAATAAGAAGTTTTGTCATTGAATTTCGAATTTTAGGACTAGAAGAACCTTAGAAATTACCAAATTAATTTGCATGCCTATAAAAGAAAAATAAATTTCCATTTCTAAATGACACAAAAATGTAATTTCAAACCTCTAAGGGACTATTTTATCTCACCAACAATAGCAAAATTAAAACAGCAGAATAATATCCTTTATGCAATAATAGTTCTTGGAAGCTTTTTCATTTCACTTAACTTCATAGCTCTATTAGCTTAAATAATACTCCTTATCTAACAATCCTTCCTTACTTAGAGCCTACAAATTTGCATATGCATCAATCTTGAGAAAATAGGAAATGCCCACCATGATATCTATTGAAATCAGCACTTCTGGAAGAGAATTCAGCTACATTTATGCAACCATTTTCATTGATTTGAAGTTGAATAAGATCAAGGATGAAAAATAACTTCTTGTGTTTCATATATATATATATATATATATATATATATATGTATATATATACATACACACACATATGAATACATATATGTATATATTAATGAAATGTTCCCCTAATCAATATCACTGTTAGTCTCTTAGAAAAGGTTGATTTTTTTAAGGAAGCATTTCTAAGACATCATCTTTTTTATTCTCCAGTATATTATCCAGCATACCTTATATGCATATACCTTATATATGTACTTCTTTCACCCTTATCACATATCCAGTATATTCTCCAGTATATTATCTAGTATACCTTATATATGTACTTCTTTCATTCTTATCACATAAAGAAACATATAATCACACATTCTCTCTCTCAAACAGCAGGTACCAGAATAAAATTCACTTAAAATATGATATTACCATCAATTGAATAAACCAAATAGAAGATGCTAAAATATGTTGTATTGAAAGTAATTGCTTTGAGCTATAAGTACTTAAAGACATTACAGTCTAAATCCATTAAAAGGAAATGTTGGCCTATAATTTTCAATCAGTCACTATATTGTTCAAAGAAGATAAGTGACAGCATAAGCACTTTGTAAGTACCATGCTTTAGAATTTTATTCAAAAGAGGAATGTGAACATAAAACATTTGGGGCTGAGATAGACTGATAGGTTTATTTAGTTAGCAGCACCAGAGACCTGCTGCTCTATAGATCTGGCTGCAATGGATCTATTATGTAATGTTTTAATATTTTCCGAGTTTCTGCCTTAAATCATAAGGAAGTCTGGTACACTAGAAGGAGAATTGGGCTTAGAGCCAGGAAAACCTGAATACCTGAGTTCAATTGTCACACTTATAAGCAATATGTACATGTCGTTTAACCTTTATGCTCCTCTGGCAATTCTAGAATTCATCTCCTGAGTCACACAGAACCATAATCTGCATCAGTAGAAGGGGTTCCCATACTGAGAATTCTCAATGCTGAAGAAATAGCAAATCTTTCCCATATTAATGCATGATAAGCATGTGCAGAAGATAAAAGCTTCCCCAATGATTGTGTTTCTCACTTAAAGGCAGATCCTTCATTTTTGGAATATGGAAACATTCTTGGAAGTGCTTTAGCTCATCCTGTTCGTCCAGATACAAAGCAAGTTTCTCATCCGTCAGACTGCAACCAAGCTGAGAGGCAATGCACTCCAGAGTCCTTACTGGTAACTCATGAGAAGTAGAGTTCATCCTAGATTTTAGACAAGAAAATTAAACCAAAATATTATTTTATATTTTTCTAGCAGTCTTTAAACAGAGTAGTAACTTGTTGATGATGACAATAATTCCTTGAATCCAAATATTTGCCAAGTTATATTATTTTTATTTTGGCAATAGCTCTATTCCTTCCTCTCAATTACAACTGATGCTACCTGTGTTTAAGGCCTGATTTCTTCTCATCCAGACTATTTTAACAGCCCCCATTGATCTTCTGGCCTCTAGTTCCTGTCTCTCATTTAACCCTTCTCCATCCCATCCTTCACACTGATTTTGAAATAATTTTCCTAAAGTACCACTCTAATTATACTACTCTACTTAAAAAAAATCTTTACAGACTCCTCATTACTTCTCAAAGTGCAAATAATGCATTAAAAACACTCCATAATTTGAATTCTTTCTATCTTCCTAAACTCAATTTATACTACTCCAATTTCATAAAATCTTATGTTACAAAGTTCTCTCTCTGTCCTCTCTTCTTATGCTTCAGTCTCCCATCACTATGCTTTTGTGCATCAAGTCCCAGATAAGTAGCATCTCCACAAAGAAATGTTTCTTGGTCCCTCCCAGTGAATGTGACCTCTCCCTTTCCATGTTTTTTGTAGATCTTTGGCAGGATATCTCTTGAATTTTTATCATTCTCCTTTATTTCAGAATCACTTTTGCATAGCTTTTCCCTACCAGATCTTATGAGCAAGGCCTCTCCAATTCTAAACTCTATTATTCTTCTAGCATATATCTATGTTCTCAGTCCCTAGCACAGAGGATTAAACCGATTAAGTTTTTAATAAATATTTGCTAAATGAATCATTTATTTTGGAAATATGGATGCATTCTTTGAATGTATTAGCTCATCATCTTTTTAAAGATACAATACAAATTTCTCATTGCTTGGGTTGCTTCTAAACTAAGAGACATTTCACCATGGACACTTATGAAAAGAGTTGAATCAGTAATGATGGCAATGATGATATTTATATTTTAAGGTTTACAAAGCAATTTAAATATATTTGATTTTCGTAATAACTCTGTAACAGAGATACTTTCATTATTTTCATATCATAGATAATGAAATGAAGCTTAATTTACTTGCCCAGAGTTCCACATATATGACATAGTTTTCAATACCAAGCGTTTTTTATTCCATCTTCAGTGCCTTTTTTGGGGCTTAGTTTGATTTTTCTTTTTCACTATTTCTTCTTTAGTCAAGTAAAAGCTAGAAAACATCCATCTCTCTACAAATAAAGGTACCTTGTTTCTAATATTCCCACAATATTTCTGGCATAAAGAAGTCCAAAAAAATGGGTACATGCTATTTTCCTTGAAATTAGATTATGGCTTTTGTTTATATTCACATATTTTTCTCAATTTGTTACTTAAAGAGAAAAAAAGAAACTATCTTAAAGGGCACAAATGCGAATACATTTTTTTCCTTCATTCCTTTAGGTAGAAAAATTTTTTTATTTTTAGCTGATTAAAGAGAAAACTAAGTTTTAATCTCAGTCTAAGAAATGTCTCAAAATTCTTTCTTCCTCCAACTTTAGACTTTCTTTTGTAGGATTCTTATGTTGAAATGTATCTCCCAATGTTTATTTTGAACCTCCTATATACAATTAATATACTCCTAATTTATGGTAGGCAATTTTACCTAACATTTATTCAACGCCATAACAATTAAATGACTAAAAATTACCTAATTGAATTAGAAAAAAATAAAATAAAATTCATTTTGAAAAACAAAAGAATTTCAAAGGAGCCAGAGAAAAAAGATGTAAAGGAAGGCGATTCAGCAGTATCAGACCTTAAACTGTATTATAGACAAGAACATTGTTTAAGTGTAAATTAAATAATTTTGATTATTTTAAATTAAAAATTTGTTGTATAAATAAAACAAACATAACCATGAATAGAAGTAATTCAGGAAATTTGGAAGGAACAAACCTTTCATGGACTATCTCTCAGATGGGATGTGATTATATTAGAACACTGTTGTGGTGTAGGAAGCAACAAACTGGTTGAATTAGAAAAGCATACAAACAATTGGAAATATGGAAAGACTGGAACCTATGAAGTAAGATGCTCTCTACTACTTTGCATATATAGTAATAGTATGGTATAGTATAGTATAGTATAGTATAGTATAGTATAGTATAGTATAGTATAGAAGTATGTGAGTATATATTTACATATTTATAGTTATAGTTCATATATATAGCTATATATATGAATGTGTATGTTTACATATCTGTATATCTATATTTATGGGTAAGGGAAGGGTCAGAAAAAAATCATGTAAAAAGTGAACAACAGGGGGAAAAAAACCCTACAAGGAAGCAAAGAAAAGCTGGGTAACTTTGAAAACAATGTGTAGTTATTATGCAGATTTTCTTGAAATAGAAATGTATTGCTTTATATTGAATTCTCTCATGTTCTGCTGTATATAGCAAAATATTCTATTTTTTTTCTTTTTTTCTTTTGAATTTGTTTTAAATGAATAAAAAACTTACAAAAATGTGCTAGGATTTTTTTTTTTTCATTTCTTATCTCTCCTGTGATAGTACAGCATCTTTATGAGCTGAAGCTTCATCTTAGCAAGTAGAAAATGAAGATGAACTTGCTATAAACACTGCAAAAATTACTATTATGTAAAAATATTTAATATGATTTTTCTGATCCTAGGTCATGTTAGCATTGAACACTTCATGACACAATAATGAATTATAAGGAAAGACTAGAAGTATAGTCATAATTGATAATTCTGATCAAAGCAATAATCTTTAAAATAACTAATCAAATATGCAGAATAGAATGATATTATTATTTCTGAAATTTTAGTAATTCCCACTATTAACAATTCACTAATCAATGGATTCATCCAACCAAAAAATTTTATAATTACAAACAATTAAAAGAGCAAGTAACAGAAAGACTATGAAGGCCTAAACATAAATAAATGCTTTAAAGAGTTAAGATACAGGAATTATTTCAAGAAAATAAATTTTTTGGTCCAGACTCATGAATTCAACCATTTAGGTAGTTCCAAATATGAAAACTGCTTATCCAGCAGATCAGCACTTTATCCACATCTACAATCTTAAGACAGTAAACCTGGACACTAAGAAGTTGGATGGCACGTGCATGCTCACAATCACCATGTTTCAGAAATATAATAAGGCCGATTCCTTCTAATTTCTATTTACCCCACCATCTTGTCTCTTGAAGAAAACATTAAATATGAAAAACTGTATTTCTGTTTTCACAACGACCAGTGGAGAGATATGATATAGCAAAGCAAACATCAGGTTCTAGCATACGGTGAAATCTATGAATGAAGGAGAGAGGGACTGAACTTATGATTTTATTGATACAGGAAACTCCTGAACATGGAAATTCCTTTTATTAATGTAATTCAACAACTTCTCTGCAATTTAAAGTCTTGAGTCATGTAAATTGTCCAGAGTTAGCTATTATAAATCAGAGGTAGGGAATAAGCCCATGTCTTCCTGGCTTTTAGACCTTCTTTCCTATTATTATGTCACAATTGCCTGTATGAACTGAAATGGACAAAAGACTGGCCCCCTCATCCCTGGGTCAAGGGGCCTCAGGCTTATAGGAAAATGTTGCTTAAACTAAATTAAAGGAAGTGCTTTTTAGGATTAGCGCTTGCCTAACAATGTTAGACATCCTGTAAGCTCCCCAGCATCCTCCTTCTTGACTTTTCGAGAAGTCGAGTCACTGTTGTAACCACAAGGCAGAACGAGCATTGCTTATATGCCTGTCCCTATTTGGGTTCCAGGTGGATCTCTATTGAGAGTCTGGCCTGGCTGGTAAATAAACAATAAATGATTTCTAACTTATAAACACCTTGGCTGTCCTGAATTTTTTGCCTGAGGTATTTTAGAACGAATGATAATAGAAAATACCTATATCACTGAAGAATGATTACCAAAATGGTTGTATGAAAGAAAATAAAAGAAGAATTCATGGAAGATTCCACATTGAACTAAAAGTGTACTTATGCTGGATTTTTAAAAAAAGTAATATAGGAGGGGTGGCTATCTCTAGCCTAACCATTTGTTAGTATGAATACAAATACATGATACATTCCCAAATATATACACACTTTAATATATAGATAGAGGATATCTTCTGGATAATGATATCTTCTGAGACAGTAATACATTTATTCAAACAATAATATATAAGGATGAATTGAATAAGTATGTGAAATTATAATAATAAACACATGTTCTGAATTTATATATAATTTTGGTGGCTGGGAAGATGTTAGATAAATCAAAAGATTCCAAGCTCTCTAGATTACCCCCCCAAGCAAGACAAACTATACATCAGGGCAAAAGTAGGGTAGTTAAAAAGAAGTAAGAGTTTGGACAAAAGAATAGCCCTGGTGAAATAACCTGAGAAGAAGGAAAGAAATATACTAGGACAGAGGTTTGGCCTCTTGAAATGTAAATAAATGGAAACCCCTCCAGGGTAGTTCCTTTGAAACAGCAAGAGGCAAGTGCAGGGTAGCTGGGTTAGAATATTAGAATATTTTGCCTCAGGCCCAGCCACAGACCACCTGTGCAAGGTGCAAGGGCTCTGGCATCTGTTTAGGGGAAGACTGAGGGAACCTCTGCTGATAAGGAATGCCAGACCCAGCTGGGCTGCTGAGAAGTGGCCTGGGCAAGGAGCTGGAGCATACCCTGATGTGCAGAAGGAGGGGGGCAAGAGCAGTGCTAGCTGTGTTTATACAGTCATTTACAGGAGAGTGAAATTTTTGGTTCCTGGTTCCAGGATAGAGAAGAGAAGTGAAGGAGTACCTGAGGCTGGAGGCACCTTTCTTCATACTGCAGACCCAAGACTCGAGGTGATTTGCACAAACCAGCTGCCATTAATAACTAATTTTATTGAGAGTGCAGCAAATTACCAGCAAAAGATAATTCTGAACATCACCAGAAAAGGTCTGTTTTCATTGGGCAAAGGAACTTGGACCGCAGCCAAGAATAAACTACCCAGCAAAATTGAGTATTTTCTTCCAGGGAAGAAGATGAGCATTCAATGAAACAGTGAATTCCATTTATTTCTGATGAAAAAACCAAAGTTAAACAAAAAATTTGACCTCCAAATATAGGACTCAAGAGAAGCATAAAAAGGTAAAAAGAACTCTTGAGAACTGTATTTCTTTTATAGGCATACATAAAGAGTGCATGTATAATTTGATTTTACTGTTATAATATAAAAAATGAACTAGAGATGGAAAGGGGATTGTACCAGAAAAAAGGAAAAGTGGAGATAAAAAGAAGGAAATTACATATCACAAAGAGGCAAAGGAAACCTATTGTATCTGAGGGGAAGAAGGGAGGGGGATGAACATTGTGTAAATCTTAATCTCATCAGATTTGGCTCAAAGAGAAAAAAAATGATAAATGTAAATGATATAAATGTATAAATGATAATGTAAACATATCTGGTTTACAGAGAAACATCTCTCACGGCATTGAAAAGTGGGAGGGGAAAAGCAAAAAGGGAAGGGTAGGTTAAATAAAAGGGAATACAGAAATAGTAGGGGAAAAGTATAACAAAAAAGGAGGGACTCTAAGGGGGAGGGATTCTAAAGCGGAAGGACTAATTAAAGCAAGTGATGCCCATAAGTTAAAGGGGAAGAAGAAAGAAAAAAATATAATCTGAGGATAATAAGATGACAGAAAATACAGAATTAGTAGTCTTAACCGTAAATGTGAATGGGGTGAACTCTCCCATAAAGTGGAGGCAGACAGCAGACTGGATTAAACCCAGAATACTACAATATGTTGTTTACAGGAAACACACTTAAAGCAGGGTGATACATACAAAGTAAAGATAAAAGGCTGGAGCAGAATCCATTATGTTTCAGGTACAGTAAAAAAATCAGGAGTAGCTATCCTGATCTCAGATCAAGCAAAAGCAAAAATTGATGTAATTAAAAGATAAGGAAGGAAACTATATCTTGCTAAAGGGTAGCATACAGAATGAAACAATATCAGTACTAAACATATATGCACCAAGTGTTATAATATCTAAATTCTTAAAGGAGAAGTTTAGAGAGATGCAAGAAGAAATACACAGCAAAACTATATAGTGGGAGATCTCAACCTTGCACTCTCAGAATTAGATGAATCAAAATACAAAATAAATAATAAAGAAGTTAAAGAGGTAAATAGATTACTAGAAAAGTTAGGTGTGACAGATCTTTGCCAAAAACTGAATGGAGACAGAAAGGAGTTAACTTTATTCTCAGTAGTTCATGGAATCCATACAAATATTGACCATATATTAGGACATAAGGACCTCAAAGTCAAATGCAGAAAGGCAGAAATAGTAAATGCATTCTTTTCAGATCACAATGCAATAAAAACTACATTCAATAAAAAGCTAGAGGTAAATAGAGTAATTGGAAACTAAATAATCTCATCCTAAGAATGAATGGGTAAAACAGCAAATCATAAGACACAATTAATAATTTCACTCAAGAAAATGATAACAATGAAACAACATACCATAATTTGTGAGATGCAGTCAAAGTGATATTAAGGGTAAATTTTATATCTTTAGAGGCTTACTTGCATAAAATAGAGAAAGAGAAGATCAATGAATTGGGCTTGCAACTAAAAAAGCTAGGAAAAGGGCAAATTATAACCCTCCAATCAAATGCTAAACTTGAAATTCTAAAAATAAAAGGAGAGATTAATAAAATTGAATGTAAAAAAACTATTGAATTAATAAATAAAATTAAGAGTTGGTTTTATGAAAAAAACAACAAAATAGATAAACTTTTGGTAAATTTGATTTAAAAAAGTAAAAAGGAAAATCAAATTGTTAATCTTAAAAATGAAAAGAGAGAACTTTCCACTAATGAAGAAGAAATTAGATCAATAATTAGGAGTTACTTTGCCCAATTCTATGCCAATAAATTTGATAACCTAAGTGAAATGGATGAATATCTACAAAAACATAGGTTGCCCAGATTAACAGAGGAGGAAGTAAATTGCTTAAACAGTCCAATTTTAGAAAAAGAAATAGAACAAACTATTAATCAGCTCCCCAAGAAAAAATCCCCAGGACCAGATGTATTTACATGTGAATTCTACCAACCATTTAAAGAACAATTAACCCCAATACTATATAAATTATTTGAAAAAATAGGGAATGAATTTTCATTTTATGACACAGACATGGTACTGATACCTAAACCAGGTAGGTTGAAAACAGAGAAGGAAAATTATAGACCAATCTCCCTAATGAATATTGATGCAAAAATCTTAAATAAAATATTAGCAAAGAGATTACAGAAAATCATCCCCAGGATAATATACTAGGTCCAAGTAGGATTTATACCAGGAAGGCAGGACTGACCATATGATCATCTCAATAGATGCAGAAAAAGCATTTAATAAAATCAAACACCTATTCCTATTAAAAACACTAGGGTATAGGAATAAATGGACTTTTCCTTAAAATAGTCAGTAGCATCTATTCAAAACATCAATAAGCATCATGTATAATGGGGATAAACTGGAATCATTTCCAATAAGATCAGAAGTGAAATAAGGTTGCCCACTATCACCATTACTATTCAAAATTGTATTAGAAATGCAAGCTTTGGCAATAAGAGATGAAAAAGAGGTTAAAGGAATTAGAGTAGAATGAGGAAACCATATTATCACTCTTTGCAGATGATATGATGGTATACTTAGAGAACCCCAGAGAATCTACTAAAAAGCTATTAAAAATAATCCACAATTTTAGCAAAGTTGCAGGATACAAAATAAATCCACATAAATTATCAGCATTTTTATACATCACTAACAAAATCCAACAGTTAGAGATACAAAGAGAAATTCCATTTAAAATAACCATCAATAGGATAAAATATTTGGGAATCTATCTGTCAAGGGAAAGTCAGGAACTATATGAGCAAAATTACCAAACACTTTCCACACAAATAAAGTCAGATCTAAACAATTGGAAAAATATTAAGTGCTCTTGGATAGGTCGAAGGAATATAATAAAGATGACAATAGTACCTAAACTAATCTGGTTATTTAGTGCTCTACCAATCAAACTCCCAAGAAATTATTTTACTGACCTAGAATATAATAAAAAGAAAATTCATCTGGAAGAACAAACTGTCAAGAATTTCAAGGGAATTAATGAAAAAAAAAAAAAAACAAAACAAAAAAAAAAAAAAACATATGAAGGTAGCTTAGTTGTACCAGATCTAAAACTATATTATAAAGCAGAGGTCATCCAAATCATTTGGTAATGGCTAAGACATTGAGCAGTTGATCAGTGGAATAGATTAGGGTCATAGAATAAAATAGCCAATGACTATAGCAATCTAGTGCTTGACAAACCCAAAGATCCTAGCTTTTGGGATAAGAATTCACTATTTGACAAAAACTGCTGGGAAAATTGGAAACTAGTCTGGCAGAAACTAGGCATTGACCAACATTTAATACCATGTACCAAGATAAGGTCAAAACGGATTCATGATCTAGACATAAAGAATGATATAAATAAATTAGAAGAACACAGGATAATTTACTTCTCAGACCTGTGTAGGAGGAAGAAATTTGTGACTAAAGAAGAACTAGAGGTCATTATTGATCACAAAATAAAAAATTTCAATTATATTAAGTTAAAAAGTTTTTGTACAAACAAAACTAATGCAGACAAGACTAGAAGGGAAGCAATAAACTGGGAAAATATTTTTATATTCAAAGGTTTTGATAAAGGCCTTATTTCAAAAATATATAGAGAATTGACTCAAATTTACAAGAAATCAAGTAATTCTCCAATTGATAAATGATCAAAGAATATGAACAGACAATTTTCAGATGAAGAAATGGAAACTATTTCTTGTCATATGAAAAGGTGCTCCAAATCATTATTGTTCAGAGAAATGCAAATTAAGACAATTCTGAGATATCATTACATACCTCTCAGATTGGCTAAAATGACAGGAAAAGATAATGATGAATGTTGGAGGGGATGTGGGAAAACTGGGTCACTGATGTATTGTTGGTGTAGTTGTGAACAAATCCAACCATTCTGGAGAGTAATCTAGAACTATGCCCAAAGAGTTATCAAACTGTGCATACCCTTTGATCCAGCAGTGTTACTACTGGGCATATATTCCAAAGAGATATTAAAGAAGAGAAAGGAACCCATATGTGCAAAAATGTTTGTGGCAGCCTTTTTTGTAGTGGCTAGAAAATGGAAATTGAATGGATGCCCATCAATTGGAGAATGGCTGAATAAATTGTGGTATATGAACGTTATGGAATATTATTGTTCTGTAAGAAATGACCAGCAGGATGATTTCAGGAAGGCCTGGAGAGACTTGACGTTCAGTGAATTGATGCTAACTGACATAAGCAGAACCATAAGAACATTATACATGGCAACAACAAGATTATAGGATGATCAACTCTGATGAATGTGTCTTTCTTCAACAATGAGATGATTCAAACCACTTCCAATTGTTCAGTAAAGAAGAGAATCAGCTATATTCAGAGAGAGAACTATGGGAAATGAGTGTGGACCACAACATAGCATTTTCACTCTTTTTGCTATTGGTTTTTTGCATTTTTGTTTTCCTTCTCAGTTTTTTCTTTTCTTTCTAGATCTGATTTTTCTTATGTAGCAAGATAACTGCATAAATATGTATACATATATTGGATTTAACATATACTTTAAATTATTTAACATGTGTTGGACTACCTACCAGCTAGGGGAGAGGGTGGAAGGAAGGAGGGCAAAAATTGCAACAGAAGGTTTTGTAAGAGTCAATGTTAAAAAATTACCCATGCATGTATTTTGTAAATAAAAAGCTATAATAATAATTTAAAAAAGAACAATCCAAGAAACACAGGATGATGAAACGAAAATCAACCACCTAGAAATGGAGATATAGAGTCTTAAGGAAGAATATGATCTTCTAAAAACTAGAATTGGGCAAGGGGAAGCCAGTGAAGTTATAAGAGACCAAGAAATAATAATAATAATATTAAATATTATTAATTATATTATTATTATATTATATATATATGAAAAAACAAAAGATAAGGGGAAACATTTCACAAGAAAAACAAAGTGTGAGAAGAACAGGCATAGGCAATACATAAGGGAAGAAAATATGGAATGATTTGTATCTAAGAAGGATGATATTCCCCTTTAGAGGAACAAAGGACACACAAGTGTAATATAAAATTACATTGATGTATATTAATGTATGTGTATATGATTAAAAATATATCTGTGCATATGCATGCATGTACATATAAATATATATTCATGATTAACTAATATACTTCTGGGAGGTGGGAGGTGGAAGGGGGAAGGGAAAAATATAGTTAAAAGTGAAGAGCAGAGACCAAAAAATACCTTACAAAAACAAGCAAAGATGGACAGTCCTGAATGCAACATGTAGTATTTATTAAATATTCTTTTATGAAACAGAATTTTATTTCATATTTTGAATTCTCTTTTATGTTCTGTTGTACACAGAACCTTTATCAGAACCTTTTTTCTTTTCTATTTCGTATTTAAGTTTCTAATCAATCAGTTAATTAAAATTAGGTTAGGTTGGATTGTTATCCTTTGTTTTTGAAAAGGACCAAATTAACATTACTATGTTAAGAGTGGAGTTACAGTGTATCTGACTGTGCCTGATCAAATTAACAAAAGCTTGGAATATTCTGCCTTAGGTTGGACACAAATAGATTCCATGAATATTTGAAGTAGCTTCTCTAACTTTGGCCCTTCACATTTCTTCTGGGCTAATTTAATTCTGCTTTGCTCACAGAGCACACCACCTTCTTTAATGAGGGTACGCCAATCTAGGCAGTCCTGTACCAGTGTCTCCCATGTCCCCATGTCATACAATCAATTCTTAAGTTCTTGAGAGTGTCCTTCTATTGCTTTTTCTGACCACCTTGGGAGTGCTTACT
Organism: Antechinus flavipes; assembly: GCF_016432865.1. Lineage (NCBI taxonomy): Eukaryota > Metazoa > Chordata > Mammalia > Dasyuromorphia > Dasyuridae > Antechinus > Antechinus flavipes. The sequence continues at coordinate 370,464,435 of NC_067400.1, read as the reverse complement.
CTGAATTCTCCACATAAGTCTTTTTGATGAATGAATATTTGGCATTTGAACAATGTGGCCAGTCCAAAAAATAAAGAAAAAAAAGGAAAAAAGGACCACTTCTTGCAGTGGGCCTAAGAATTTATCTTAATAATAATCCAACTAAGTGTTTCACTTGCCTGATTCCGGCCATTCCCAAAAGATCAATGGAGGGTGATTTGACCAAGATCTCCAATTGAATGAAGCCGCTTAACTTGTCTGAGAAGATATGCTTTCCCAGAGGAAGACCAGAGACTGTGACTCTCCTTTCTTTTACAGACTAAAGGGGGATACGGTTTCAGAGTTCACCCCCATCAATGGGAGACCAGGAAGGCAGAGATAAGTGCTGGTAACTGGAGACATGGGATAGGTTCAAATCTTAGCCTAACTATATGACCTTGTGCAAATTGTTTAATTTCTCTGGTCTGTTTCCTCATCTATAAGAGACTTCTCAGCTCTAAATGTATGACATATAGTACAGCTGAGAGAACATTTATGTGTGTATGTGTAATTACATAAGTGAAATATATTCACACACTAACATAAAATATACATATATGTGGGTATCTCAACAACACATATGAATGTATGTATGTCCTTAAGACATACATATATTCATACAAACTGTAAATCCTTAAAACAACTTGGTCTCAAGATACCCTGTGATGACATGCTTTCTTTTCTATTTTTTCTCCTTTTTTTCTCTTTTTAAATGATATTCAGTTAAAAACATGGCCACATTGGGCCAGCTGTGGGTAGGTATCTCTCCAGGCAGCTACTAGGTCAGCAAACTGCGGCCCCGGGCAGAACAAGGCACTAATTGATCAGCTTCCTCCCAACAGGAGGCCGGCTTCTTGGGAACCAAAGAAGGAATTGAAGGGGCTGTGGCTGCGGTGTAGAAGGGGTGGGGGGTTGGTAGGTTCTGCTCCGGGGTGGAGCTCTCTTCCCTGGACCGTCTACCAATGATGGCCAGCGATAGTAAGCAACTGCGCAGGTGCAGTAGCTCAGCCTTCCCTGGTGCCTCTCGCTGACCTTTGATCCCTGTCCCCACGTTTCCAATAGTAAGGACAGAAGAGAGTGAATAGGCTTTTGTGTAGTACGAGTCTAGTTCTACGTCACCCCAGCAAAAATCCCGGACTGGTTTGCCATTTCCTTTTCCAGCTCATTTCATAGATGGGGAAACTGAGGCAAACAGGGTGAAGTGACCTGCCCAGCAGCCATAAAGTGTCTGAAGCCCAGCCCTCTTTTCCTTGCACCACCTGCGGCCTCTGGAGTGAGGCAGGAGCCCAGCAGGACCATAAGTTGCTCCAAACCTTACAGCTACAATAAAATCCGGAGTGCAGCTCCAAGGTTGGGGCAGGGCTCTGATTTCCTCCTTTCGCCCCTTTGTTGGGTGGATAGTCAAAGCCTGGAGAGCCACTGGGAGAGTTGGAGGGCGTGGGCTACAAGTTCCCAGTGAAACCTAAAGTTCCTCTCTGAAAGGACTCCAGGAGTCACGTGGAGCCCTGCTCTCCCTGACATCACCAGCACCAGGTCTGCTTTGCTGGAGGGGATTTTCTGACCATGAATTCCCCCATCAGTGATGTCACATTTCACTTCCGGGCCTCTGAGCTCTTTAGGACCTGAAGTCAGGCTGGTGTGAGGATCAAATGAGAAGATGTCTTATAAAGCAAATGGTCTTTATTATTTTTAGTTGTGTTCATATTCCAGTCGGCTCCTGGAAATTTCTCTTCCCCTTTTGAGAAGTACATAGGAAAGCTCTGAGGTTTTGTAATTCATTAATTTCTAAATTAAAGCTTTTCAACTTTCTAATTAATTTCCAAACTAAAACTTTGAGGTTGAGCCATTAATTTCTAAACGCTATACCTCAAGTGCCAGAGCTTAAATAATAGTAGCTAAGTTTTATATACCATTTATTATGTACCAGGAGATTTACAAACATTAACTTATTTGCTCCTCACAATAAGCCTGAGAGATAAGTGACTTGCCCATGTGCATTTGTGGTATGGTTGATTGAAGAGACTGCTGGAATGGAAGGCAGAAATTACTGAGTTTAAATCCTGTTTCAGATACTAGCTATGTGGCCCTTGGCAGATCACTTAATTACTGTCTGCCTCAGTATCCTGATGTGTAAAATGGGGATAATAATAGCATTTACCCCTTAGGATTGCTGTTAGGATTAAACAGGATAATACTTGAAAAGTGTTTTTGCAAATATTAAAACATTATATAAATATTAGCTATGTTATTATAATTAATACTATTTTATTACCATTAATGGATCCACTCAGTAAACTTAATATGAACAAGAGGCATTCTGCAGCCTGACATTTCCACTATGGATTAGTTAGAGTCTTTTGAGAAGTTGTGAATCCCGTTAAGGATGCTTTTTAGTATTCAGAAATTTGATGCTTTCATTACAGTTATCATCTGTTCAATTCAAGAAGCATTTATTGACTATATAGTGTGCCCCAGGCAGTCGATTAGGTACTGGAGATAGACAAAAAAAAAAGAACACAGTCCCTAACCTTAAGGAGTTTATATTCTATTTGGGAGAGGAAAGAATACTATGAACACAGGTGAGTAAATCCAAAATGTATACAGATTAAATATAACATTATTCTCTCTGGGCTTTGGTTTCTTCATCTGTAAAATGAAGGGATAAATTAGATTTCCTTTGAAGTTCCTTCAGCCTGAAAATCTGTCTGGTGTTTGCCTGATGGTGTGCTTTTGTGCTTCCCTGGGCTACAGCACCTGTGATCTGGTAGCCAGAGGACACCTACTTATCTGAAGCTCTGCCGATGCACAGAGGAGGCCTGTCTGCTTGGGGCCACGCCAAAGCATGTGGCAGTCTGGCTGCTGGAGGAGGCCTTGGTTGCCTGGGGTTGTGCTAAGCACTTGGCATTTCTGCCGCTGGAGGATGCCTGCCCATCTCGACTACATGGATACACATGATAGTTTCGGGAGCTAGAATCTGCTTGTTGTGGTTATTTTGCACATCTAAATCCTTTTTTTTTTTTCTTTTCCTGACTAGATATTACAGCTCAAAGGATTAGAATTATCTGTGATTGTATCTTTGAAGAAATTTTGTATCATTTTAATATATGCATGAGAGAGACTTTGTTGGAGAAGAATCTTTAAGAATATATATTTTACCACCAAGTCAACTCCTTTAAAAAATCAGTCAATTGAGTTGGGTATTATTTTCATCTTTCAATCAATTGAATAACAATAAAGATATAATCTATTGAGGAAAACAATTCCCAAAGCCTGCTTATTAATTTTTACCATATTCCCAAAAGCATTAATAGAAATATTTAATATGATCAGTGTATAATGGATTAGAAAGTGTTGTAAGGGACATTTGAACTTTTAACTTTTGGCAATATATCTGCCCTCTGCCAATCCTACAAATTTCTGACCTATCACACATTGGCTTTAATTAAGTAATCACATTTCCACATATATATATATTTATAACATGATGTGATATGGATATTTTAAGGTTTTACATGATTCCTTGCTAGATGGAATCGCAGAGATAGCTATGGCTGATGATCCTCCAGTTATTGACATCAAGCATATCAATATCCATAAACTGAGATTACTAGAGAGAAGCATGAAAGAGAGAATTGCTTGTAATAAGACCAAAAAAAAAAGTATGAAGGGACAGTCAAGAATTGCGTAAAAAAGATTGAATTAAAAAGTAGCAAGAGGAACAGAATGTTTGGAGAGAGAAGATATAGGTCAAGCCATTTCATTAGGAACAATAGAAAAACAAAGAATAATAAGGGATTAACTTTTCGTACACTGCTTAATATGGCTTTACCCACTGCTTTCAGGAGATGGCTTTTTTTTTTTTTTTTTTTTTCTGACGCATTTGGGTTTAAGTAACTTGCCTGGGCCACACAGCCAGAAAGTATTAATGGACAGGTCATATTTGAACTTAGGTCCTCCTGACTTGGGTTAGTATTCTATTTACTGAGACAATTAACTGCCACAACTAACTGCCCTTGCCTACCTTTCTTTAAATCCCCATTATATAAGCCACTAGCAACACATGTCAAAGACTGCTTAGAAAAGCAATCTGTCTTATATAGGCATTGCCCTGAGAGTAGATCATGAATTATCCAGGTCAAAATAATCATGTAGTATTAGTCTTAAGAAAGAGTCATATGAACTAGATTAAGTGTACAATTTGTGTGAAGCAAATAAAGCAATGTTGTGATGCAGTGATAGTTTTAATTTAATTTTATTATCCAAATAATTCATTTTAAGAAAAAAATCTAAGGCAAAGTTATTCTAACTTTATCATTAATATCTTTTTTTTTATATCTTACATTCATTTCTTAACATAGCTTTCTTTCTGACTCTCCAATAAACTCTTGCAACCAAAAAAAAAAAAAAAAAAGAAGAAGAAAAAGGAAAAGGTATTAGCAAAATCAACCAGATGATTCATCATATCTGATAATATATGAATAAAGGAATATCATTACTACCTCAGATTAATGTATTCACAGAAGATGAAGAATATAATCAGAAAGTATAAAGTAAATATTAAGAAATTTTTGGTAGCCCCTCAACAAATGGTGAATAAATGTTTAAGTAATTTGAAAGTATTACGCTATTGCATATGATGTCACACAACAAACATCTTGCGAATAGTTTAAAGGGTCTTAATATTGCATTCTAGACAAGTATACCAAACAAGCAAACTTCAAGAGCAAATTGTGGTTATAGAACCCTATCTGCACAAGAGGGCAGTGGAAAAGGAAGGGAGCTTACTTTATTTTTTCTCTCCATCATCTAACTTATCATTAGATTTATGGGTACAGTAGAAGGAAATGTTTAATGTAACAAAGACATATGAAGACAGAGACAGGAGAAGATAAATAGAGGATATATGACATATGAAATATTAAAACATATTTTCGTACCTCTGTATTGAAGTAAGGGAGGTTCATTTTCTCAACTCTTTTCCAGGTCAAGCTTGGTCATTATATTTATCCAGTTTTTTTCTTTTGTATTTATTTTTATGCTTTTCCATTAATCCCTGTCATGAATTTCTTGAATTTACTTATTAATTTTTCTTTCTTTTGCTTATTTATTGATCTGTTCCTCTACTCCCTCCTACTCTTAAAATCTTAGTTTATGTTACATTCCTTCTTTTGTTTTTTTTAGTCATTTTATAGTCACTTTGGAATCTTAGTGATTCCATTTTGTGTTTTCTTGGTATATTGGAGTGGTTTACCATTTTTTTTCCCCCTTCAGCTCATTTATAAATGAGGAAACTAAGGCAAATAATTTAGAGACTTGCTCAGGTGCTCTAACTTGTGCATGTCTGAGGCCAGATTTGAACTCAAGGAGATGAGACTTCCCAACTCCAGGCCTAGTACTCTTTCCTTAGGGACACCTGGCTGCCAATTCCTTTATGGCGCCCTTTTCTAATAAATTTTCCTTTTCTTTTCCCTTTTTCTTTTTTCCCTTCTTTGAAAATTGTTTTTCATAATAATTGTTTTTCTTTATAATCAAATTTCATTTCCTTGCTCAAATGAAAGAATATGTGCAAATATTTGTAAAACTCTTGGCCCTATACCTGGCATATAGGAAAAAATAATTCTTTCAGTTACATTCCTTTCTAACATTTTTTCCTATTATTGCATTTGTAATTTCTTGTAAATCTCTTAATACTTTGTAACTGCTGTACTTCACACAGAAAGACAGAATGAAAATGGTGTTATGTGGTGTCTCAAATGTATCCCTGAATTATGAAGACTGGTCTTACTTTTTTCCTTTAGCATAATTGCTCAATACTGCTAAGGGCAGATTATTCAATTTATGTTTCTATGTTTAACTTCTAACTCATTTATTCCACCTGCTTGTATGGAATGGCATCCTGTGAATTACAACTCTTTTTCAAAGAAGATAGTTTCTTAATATGCAGATTGCTTCCATCATTCAAACCCATTTTGAAGATTATATTTCTTATACACAGAGGATCATGAAATTTAGTCTAGAGAGCATCTTAATTCAGCTCTTTCTCTTTCTCTTCATGTTGTTTAAGTTCATTTTAAATCACATGATTCTGTGGACCTCTGAGGGTCTTAGTTTTCTCATTTATAAAAACAACAGCTTCATAGCAGATATTAAAAACTCCTTCCAGTTGGAAAATCTTAGTTCTGTTCCTATTCCCAGTTCTAAATACCAGTTTTTAAATCCTTCTCTCTAGTTTATTTATAACATAATTAATGTTTCATTAAACTTTAAGGGAAAACTTCCTGAAAAATCAAATTCCCACATAAAATTTATGTTTCACAAGAAGGGGGAAGATTACCTATGTTTAAGATATATATTTGTATTTTCCTCTGAAGAATATAGGTTTTCATATAATTAAGCCACTTTTATAATCTATTAAAATTTTCATTATATAAATAGATTATGAATTTAGGAAAGTAAATAGTGATCTTAGAAACCAGCATAGATTCATAAAGAATCAATTATGCCCAATTATTTCCTTGTTTTGCAAGGCCGAACATGCCTAGATTTCAGCAGGATATTTGACAATGTTCCTTGATATATTTATTGATAAGATGAAGAGATATGGACTAGATAATAGGACGATTAAGTCGATTTATGTTTGAATAACCAGATCAAACGAATGATAATTAATGAATTATATGAATCCAATCCTTGTTTAGTTGACTTTTTGAACCTGCAAGGGATTTTACATTTACATTATACGATCTTCATCTAATTAGATTTTTATTAGTGAATTCATCTTAGATTTGTCCAGCAGTCTAGTTTGTTGAGATGTTTTTGTATATTGGTCCTATCAATGAATATAGTCTCTATTATCTTATAGTTCCATATCATTTCTAAATTTTATAACTATGTAATCCAAGATATGGGTAGAAATGTTGAACAAGAGAAAAGGTCCAAAACAATATTTGGTGCTATTTCATTTGAACACCCTATAATCTGAAACTAGTTCATTAATTATCATTCCTTTGATCTGGTTTTTCAAATACAAATCATCAGAACTGTCTTTATATAAGTAGATTATGCATTTAGGAAAGGAAATAGCAATGGGAAGAAGTTTCTGAGATGCAGATCTTAATTGCATGTGACAGAGCAGATAAAGATAAAGATAAAGAACCAGGTTAGAAATCTGAAAAATACACATACACATATATATGTATGTGTATATATATATATATATATATATATATATATATATATATATATATATATATATATATATATATATCTTGAGCTTTTAACACTCAAGTCAATTTCCTTACTGTACTATATTAATGAAAGGGATTCCCACACTGGGAATCCCCTCCACTGATGTATTCATAGGAATGGCCCAAAAGATATGATAAGTCCAAAAGGCTCACAGATCTTACAGAATAAGCTGTTTACTTTTCATGTGGATTGATTATTGGAAAAAAAAAAACAGAATATTATTATTTGTGGAATTTTGAAAGAAGAACTACCTTTCTTTGAGACTCAGTTTCCTAATTTACATAATGAAAAGACTGGGCTTAGATAATGTCACAAAACTCCTTCTCTATCTGAATGTTCTCTGAGATTCTAACTCAGGCATAAATTTTGAGTCTTTCTTCTTTTGTAACAGAAATACAGGCCAAATTTTAAAATCTTGGATATAAAAAAATCAAATGTTTAATAGTTAGCTTTTAAATTATTAAATTATATGTCTACAAATGAAGAATATGGCATTAAATATCTTGAATTTTCATCTTTTACTCTAGAATAAGAATCTTAATGTTGTTCTTAAACAAATTTAACACCTTTCATTGTATGTCTATGTATTTGCTGAATTTAGAGGTGGAGAGAAGAGAGTAATAAACTCAGTCCTTTTTAGGTCATGTTTTCTGATAATAATAATATATTTGTATAGCATTTTATAGTTGTGAAATATTTTTCATATATAATTTTTCAAGTATAATGTTTCATTCATATATAATGTCTTACTATGAGGGAAACAAGAGCATGTATTATTATCCCTATTTAATAGATGATGAAACTGAGGCTGACAGAGGAAAAATTGCTCAAGATTATGTAGCCAACAAATTGACAATGCTGGTAAATGCATGAAATGTACATAGTAGGTCCCAGGGTTGATGCTGGGTTGAACATTAAGGAAAAAATAAGTGTGTTTATACACAGACATATATAGATAGACATACACCCACATACACAGATTAAAAATCTTTCAGTTCAATTCTGCAATGGGATATGCAGTGACTTGACATTATAAGTTAAGATCTTTTTCCTTAAGAGCTTTTTTTAAAGAGTCAATGAAATAAAACCAAGTAAATATTTGTCATATATATTTTTTTCTATTTCATTTACTGGTTAAATTAATCCATTAGTTTAACGACCATAACAACAAAATAGTTAATGTTTACACAGTCCTGAGCATAACATGTCAAAGGAACAAGTAATATCTAATCTAACAGTTCAAAGTTTAGAAATGTTTAAACCAAACAACCAAAGCACATTTAATAGTGGGGTCTGAAAAGTCATTAAAAAAAAAACAAAACACAACTTGTTAGAATACCATTCAAAGTGCTGGTCAGTAGAAATATAAATGACAATAAAAATTTTCATTAAAGCAGTACTTGCATTAGCTTCTTATGACCACAGAGCAGCACAGTTACATCCACTGGACATTTTAGCTCCAAACTAAGATAACACTAATTATAATGAGACTGATAACCGTTACACCACCTAATGTCAATAGATAAACGTACACACAAATAGCAGTTTTAGAAAATTATCTTCCTACTTAGACACTCTTTTTTAGGCAACTGTTTCTGAAAATGAAAAGGAAAATATTTTGTCCCATGCTTACACAATTTCACTTCTAAAAAAACAAACAAACAAACAAACATTTATTTGAAGCAGGCATAAAACAAACAATTGAAAGTGTAAAGCTTATTTTAAAGGTGGCTCACTTTGCTGTCTGAACTTAAAAGCTACCTGTGTAACCATCTATATATGGGCCTGTGCAATGACATTTTAGAAGTATTGAATTCAGGGTATTTCCAATGTTCATACTTTTAAAAATTCACTGAAATTTTTCAGTGGCTGTAGAAATCTCTGGTAAAACTACCTCCATTTATATGGGCAATTCCTTTTGAGGCCCTTATGGTTGGTTTTGTGTTTAAACAATAGTATCTTCTGAGAAGAAAGGATAAGCTACAAAACATGTGTCACAGATGATCCCAGGGAAATGGTAAGAAATAGAGACCAGGTTGTTCTAACAAAGTAATTGTGTGTGTGTGTGTGTGTGTGTGTGTGCATTCATCTAGTATCTTTATGAATGTGAGAATTTTCTCTGTGTGTGTGTATGTGTTTGAGTGTGTGTGTGTGAAAGAGAGAGAAAGAGAGAGAGAGAGAGAGAGAGAGAGAGAGAGAGAGAGAGAGAGAGAGAGGAGAGAGAGAGAGAGAGAGAGAGAGAGAGAGAGAGAGAGAGAGAGAGAGAGAGAGAGAGAGAGAGAAGGCGGGAGGGAGGGAGGAAGAGACAGAGACAGAGACAGAGACAGAGAGACAGAGACAGAGACAGCTTAGGTACTGTGAAATAATTCTCACCTGACCAGGCTTCTGTTGTATTCCTCAGCTTCAAGTAATAAGAGTGAACACTGGACCTTCAGCCAGAGTGAGCACTGAGATTCAACAAGAACTTTTATAGCAAGTTCCTTGTGACTGCACACCCTTTGTGGGGATTTTTCTCTAGGGTTAGCTCCTCCTCTCTTGTTGGATTCTAAATATGAACAATGACACTTCCATTGCATCACTGCCAAAACTCAAGCAAAACACTTCCTTTAGTTGTGCAGTCAGCTTTCTGTTTCACAATTTCACTGAGTTCAAGCTAGTTCAGGTCTCCCTTGGATGATGTATCCTGAAAAGACCGTTTCCTTGGGAGAGTTTGATTGTAAAATTTTCAATATGACCATTTATACTTAAAGATCAGGACTTAACTACAAATTGGAACTTAATTTATTTTTTTGATTGTTTAGAATCTGGCCTTAAGAAGCCATTAGTAATGCATATTCAACTTAAAGTGTGTGTATATATTCCTTCTCTCCACTCAGCTGGGTCATTAAAGATTTAGTAGCACATACCTATATTGTTCTATCAACATTGCTTGAGTTCAGCAATAGGAAGGTTCAGACCATAAAGTTATTAACAACTGGTGGCTTAGAGACTGGAGGCTAATAATAATGATTGGCTTTATATACCACTTTAAGGTCTGCATGGTGCTATGTATCTTTTTTCTCATGTGAACTTCATGATGCTCCTGAGTAGAACTTTCAGGGTGTAAAATTTTAGTCAGAATTTGGGGATAGCATCTAGATACTTTACTGAAAACAGAATGGGAATTTATTATCTCTCAGGCTAAATATCAGTATATTTGGATAGAAAGAAAATGCTGACCTAGGGTCTAGTTCTGGCTACTAACTGTAATAGTTTATCAACTTCTCTGGGATAAAAATCAACCCTCATGGAGAGACAACATAGTTTTCAGCTGGAAGTTTGGAGAATCTTAGTTGGACATACATTGAGGACCCACACTTAGCCTTTCCCTACACAGGAAGTGATAGAAATGATTCAGGTAATACAGCTTCTGAGGGAAGTTTTCCCATGGATATATCTCCCATTAGTTTTCCATTCTTTGACTAGTATATAAACCTAGACTTTTAAAAATTTTGTAAACTATGTGTTTATAAGGGAAGTTAGTAACAGTACAATGAGTGGCGTCCAGTAGTGAAGTTCTGAAATTGTCTTGGATGTGAACTACAAACTCAAGAAGTGTAACTCAAAATAGAATTGGGTTTCTTATATCGCATTACAGCCTCATTTGCAAGGGTTTACATGTCCACTGTGCTTCAGCTAAATTGGTGTACTTGCCATTCCTCTGAAAACGTCCGTTTTTCCTGTCTCCATATCCTTTCTCTTCTTAAAATGTTTTCTAGTGGAGCTTCCTCTTTTCTTTTGGCACACCTCCCAGTTTTTTTCATTTAAAAGACAAACCGCTTTTGCAGGAAACTTCATGGTTTAGATTTCAGTTTCTTATGGTTGTATAGTAGTGACACTACTATAAGTATATGTCTTAATGAAATAATAATAGCTAATGTTTGTATAACATTTTAAAGTTTGCAAAGCTCTTTACAGATATCTCATTTTATCCTTTAAATCCTTAGAGATAGGGAATATAATGATCCCATTTTATATTCAAGGAAACTGAGGTAGATAAAGATTAAATGACTTGCCTAAGGTCACACAGTTGGTTAGTATCTGATGAACTTGGCATTATTGGAAGTCAGGAGAAAAGATATTCAATATGGTGGGAATAACTTGTGTCCTGAATATGAGTCAACAGCACAACTATGAAGTATAGAGTTTTTAAGTAGTATACTTGGAAATGGGAAGAATAGTTTGTCTCTGGTGGGCAGATAAGAGAAAGAAATGTGGAACAGGTAGAATAATGCTTAATAAAGTCTAACTCCCAAAAAAGATCCTAAGCAAGCAGCCAATTTTCCCTTGTATATGGGAGCTCTAGGAAGCCAAATTGTAAATCAGCTTTTATTAAATGCCTACTACATGCTGTACTAGAGATACAAAATCAGAAATTAAATAGTACCTGCCCTGAAAGCTCTCACATAATTATGAGGAGAATGTGGATTTTTTTTTTTTTCTTGAAGGTCATAAAAAGAAAGGTTCTTCACAGTTATTTTATCTGCTGTTTGGTCTTTCCTTGTCATCTGTTCTTGTTTTTCCTTTGACTGAGAATATAGAACAACTTACATTATTTTGCAGATGAGTGGACCAATGTCCATAATAGGCAGTGGACTTTCTGTGTAAGTTGGTGGTAAGTATTCATACAGAAACTAAAGGCTAAGTTACTACCCCTTTTTCCCCTAAAAGATCCCAAACTCCCTACAGTGATGCTCAGTGATGGCAGTCAGGAAAACAAGGGGGTCTGGAGTGCAAGAAGAATTAAAGATAGCTGTTAAGTGCTATATGTCAGTTTGCCAAAATGACAGATTATATACATATTTGTGTCAGGGAAAAAAAGTAGAAAACAGAAGAATCTGATTTTTCTGTCTTTACTCTGCCTGCCTGATAGGCGGGCAAAGTTGGCTTTTTAATAGTTTGAGGACAGGGAATAGTTTTTATAAAAGCAAACTGCTTTGAATTGCTGCACTACAAAGAAACAAAATTAGTAGATTTTTAGAAAGTATTTAGAAAGTATGTTAAGCCGTCTATAATGAATTCATATTCTGCCGTAGACCATATTTGACCCTAGATAAGTCATGACCTCTTTGTGACAAAATTTCTTTTGTCAAATGGGGATAATAGCAGCAATTACTTCACAAGATTGTCGAGCAAATCAAATGAATTAACATATGTAGAGTACTTTGTAAGCCTTGAAGCATTGCATAGATGGATAGTGTTCTGTGTTGAGTGCTGGAATTGGAATCAGCTAATTGGAATTCAAGTGTTCAAATACCATTTCAGAGTCTTACTAGTTGTGTGTATACACTAATTGTGTGTGCAAGATACCTCATCTTTCTAAACCTCAGTTCCCTCATCTATAAAATGAGGACATTTTATGGATTAATCTGTAATTTCCTATGGAGGAAATTCCGTCTTAGAAATGAATAACTTCATCTTAGAAACTGCTCTCCATTTTAGTTAAAATGAAGTTGCATTTCTCTTTCTTTTAGGTCCCTTAGTCACTCCCTTCTTCTGTCCTTGCTTCTAGACTGATTAAAAAAAAAGTTCTCTTTCTGCCTAATAATGCTAAGTATTATATCAAGATTAATGTTAATATCCATTGTTCCAAGAAAGATAAATAAAATTCTTTGGGAGAATTGGAGAGACTTGCTTTCTTAAAAGGATCTCCCTGTGGGCAAATGCTCATGGGTCTGTATCTTTTGAATTTCTTGAATAAAGTTCCTACTGCCCTGCTTAGAATGAAGATGGAGTCTTTTTACAGTTGGCTAGAATGTATGAGATCTATACCCATCTGGGCATAATAACAATGTATTTACATAGATATATATAGATATCCCCAGAAAGGTATATTTGAATATGGAATATAGCTATATTCACAAATACACATACATATGCACATATATATGTATATATGACTGTGCATATATTTGTAAGTAACTATGTAGCTTTCAGGAACTTTAGAGATTTTTATTTCATATGATGCCATATCCCCTGTTCTCCCAGTCATTTATGACCAAGTGGATTTATGATATACCTCTCCATAGTTAGCTAGGATAGGTTTTAAAAAAGTGATTCATCCTGTAACCAGGGGCATACTCGGATGGTTTGCAGCATATCAGAATTTTTTTTAAAGCTTTTGCTTTTCTGCAAAGAATCCAACGGCATCTCCAAGCCACAATGAGACACTGGAGTAGAACAATTGTATATTTTTAAGGAGGAGGAAACTGGATCCCTAAGAAGTAAAATGATTTAACCAAGATTGCAAAATTGACTACAAATAACCACAATTTAAAGATGGGCCTTCAACCAGCCTAAGATAATAGGATTTTAGATTTAGAGCTGGAGAGGATGTTAGTGATCATTTAATCCATAAGTTATCTATAGAATTAAAAGAAAACAATTAAATTATAGCACTCTAAATTTATATTTATATACATATGTGTTTATAGGTATATATACATACACATATATTGCTTTTATTTTGTATCTCATATAATCTCATATATTTAGGACTTCTTTGACAAAAATAAGAGGAGGCAAGAGGCAGAAACTTTCTCAACTTTCTATAACATGCCATATCTTTACTGTCATACTGTTGACTAAAAGATGTAAAAAATAAAGTAAATATTCATTTTGTTTATATGTTAGTTATAGAGAACAACATGTAATCTTATATACTCCTTTCTCACAGAGTCTTTTGTGCATTTGTCGTATGATATTTTTGGGAAAGTAAGTGAAAGTGTAAAGTGTCTGAGGCTCAGGTCCTCCTAACTCCAGGGCTGGTACTCTACTTACTGGCCCTCAGAATGCCCCAAGAGAGAATCCTTTTTGATATTTATTAATGTCACACAAGCAGGGAGATATAGTCTCTCCAAAATTATTTAGTAATATGGGGAAATTCTGTAAAAGGACCAAATGGAAGAGGGAGAGATGGTGAACTCCTTCAGATATTCCTGTTCTCAAGCCTCAAAGTTATATAGGAATTACTCTATAAAAGACATTATTACTCAAAACAGTTCAACTTCACAGTACAAACACACACACACACACACACACACACACACACACACAGACACACACACAACACTGAAGGGAAAAAACAAATCCACACAACAAAACTTGCTTTATGTACTTTCTGAAGTAGGAAAACAGGTGGACCAGTAATCAGTTTAATTTGTGTGTTATTGTGTGTGTAAATAAATAAAGCATTTCTGACATGTTGTAGGTAGATGGATTGAAAATTTGAATAGAAAGATAATTTGAATTTTATTGGGAAATTGTACTTTTGAATAAGACCCTGAAAAATAATAAATTATTTTAACTTTATATTCTATAAGAATCAGTCACACAGTATCCAAATTATCTAAAATTCTAAGTTAATAGGAATCTGAAATAATGAAGTTTAAACTTTAATAGCTTAAAACGACACTAAGACATATGCAACATGCTATATGTACCAAACAATGGAAAGCCTCAAAAATGTCAATTATTCAGTTAATTATTCATATCACATTGGGCAAGTAAATTTACCTCTGGCTTTCAGTGTTTTTTATACTTTGTATCAGGAGACATCTGAGTTCCCTTCCTGCTTCTCTTGATTGTTCTAAACTAAAATGGCAACATGAAATGCCTGGTAGTACTTAGAAGAATAACTGCTTAAGAATAATAGAGAAGGAGAAGATTCTGGCAAGAGTATTTAGAAGAATAACTGCTTAAGAATAATAGAGAAGGAGAAGATTCTAGAAATAAGAAAAAATAATGACTTAAGTTGAATGTTGAGAGGGAAAAATAAACAAGAGTTGGGATAGTACAGTGATCTTTTGAGAAGATCCAAAGAAAGCTAGAGGATGGAAGTTTAGCCCCTGTGAATGCAAACACCTTTAGAAGAATTGCCCTGAAAGAATGAGAGGTAAGCCCTGAGACTAGTTGTTTGAAAGGTAATCTTAGCCCCAGCCACAAGAATTTTCATCTAGAGATGATGGGGAGACTAGAGCTGCTTTAAAAAAAAATTATAATAATAAGGTAGAGGGGCCTCTCATTGGTTCTCCATACTGGGAATTGAGGTTTCCTTGTTTTCCCACTGCACTGGTTGGAGGTCTCACAACTGGCTCTCTGAGCCGGAACCAAGAAGCCTCCATTATTGGTCTGTGCAAATGCTAACAGCTTCCTATTACATTCCCCACACCATACTTGTGTTGGGCCAAAATGAGACAGAATTCCTTCCTGATATCCTTTCCTGAAGTCCTTCCACTATATCTTAAGCTCAAAAGTGGTTTCACTGAATTTTTGAGGGTTTCTCTACTCCTGAGTCTCTTTAGAAGCTTGGTTTATTGTTGTTTCTGAAGGAAACTGTGGAGAACTCGAGCAACTTCCTGTCTCCTCTCCATCATATTTGAGACAGATGCCCTACTTGTAGAATTGGGCAAGGAGCAACCATCAAATTTATGAGACTAAGAAATAATAAAGAAAAATGTAAAGATGAAAAAATAGAAAAGAATGTAAGACATCTCATAAGAAAAACAATAAATCTGGACAACAGATCAAGAAGAGAAAATATAAGAATATTGTACTACCTGAAAGTTTTGATAAAAAAAAAAATCTTGTTGTGAAAATATAAGAAATAATTAAAGAAAACTGTTTTGGAGTTGCCACTATAAAAAGGGCTGCCACAAACATTTTTGCACAAATGGGTCCCTTTTCTTCCTTTAAAATCTCTTTGGGATATGAGCCCAATAGAAACACTGCTGGGTCAAAGGGTTTGACAACTTTTTGAACATAGTTCCAAATTACTTAAGGAATATACTTTTAAAATTTGTTTGTTTGCTGTGTTAAAAAAAAAAAGTCTCATCAAAAATCAGAGCAGTTTTAAAGAAAGAAAAAAAGCAAACTAAGCAAACACTTTGAGAGGCTCTACTAACAATAGTATAAACACATCATTTAATTCTAGTAATGATTTCTGAACTTAAATACATCTTACACACTTCTTATCTCTATTATCCATTGCTATCTTTTGTATTATAAAATGCTGCAGCTGATAATGAGGTCTCTCCAAGCCTTGGATTTACATGAAAGCACCGAGAATAAGTTTGTTCCATATATGATATAACACATGAAAGGTAGGCTTAGATTTTTTTTTTTTGAAGTAGCTATTCTTTAAATTATTGTCATTCATAATTCTTAGCCTAAAGTCATTGTTTATAAAGAGCAATTTTTTTTTCAGCCTTGATTGCTGGTGCCATGTTGGTTCCTAGCATTCTACATGAAGCCACATGTAGAATCTATAAAGTAGGAGAACTCAAGATTCATTAAGCATAAATTTAGACTTGTCAAAGGTATCCCATCTGGTTTGTTGAGCAGATACGCTACCTCTACTAAGCTTTTTAAAATAATATTAAATGGCAAGACATAATCTAGAAACTTGGTATGCAACCAGACAATGGGATATTCCTCATTATATTATAAGGATAATTTGGCAATTCTTTCTCTGGGTATGGTTATCATTTTTCATCATATCTCCTTCATGGTTGTTTGGGATCATTGTATTGCTGAGCATAACTAAGTGATTCATAGGTGATCATTTTACAATGTTGCTGTTATTTTGTACACAGTTAGTTTTACTTTGCATCAATTCATAAAAGTCTTTTCAGGTTTTTCTGAGAGCATCCTGTGAATCATTACTTATATCACAATAGCATTCCATCATAATCACATGTCAGTTTATTTAGCCATTCTTCAGTTGAGAGGTACCTGCTCTATTTTTAATAATTATCCCCTGAAAAAAGAGCTGCTATAAATATTTTTCTACATATGGTTTCTTTTCCTTTTTTGCTTTTTATCTCTTTTGGGATACAGGCTTAGTGATAGTATTGCTAAGTCAAAAGGTTTGTATGGTATTATAGCCCTTTAGTAATCATTCCAAATTGCTCTACAGAATAGTTGAATAAGTTCACAGCTCCACTAGCAGCACCTGAATATTTCATTTTTCCCACATCCACTCCACCATTTGTCATTTTCCTTTTCTGAATTATTAGCCAACTTAATAGATATGTGTTAATACCTCAGAATTATTTTAATTTTCATTTCTCTAATCAATGCTAAATTAAAGCATTTTTCCTATGGCTATACATAACTATAATTACTTCAGGTGAAAATGGTTTCTATCTTTTTAGATTTCTGAGTTAGGGAATGGCTCTTTTACAAATTTGTCTCAGTATTTTATGTTTGAGAGATAAAACCTTTATCAGAGAAACTTCAATTTTTTTTCCCCACACTTACTTTTGCTAGCTATTTCTACCATTCTTATTCTATTGTTTCTCTTTTTACCCTATCCCTCCTCAAAAGTACCTCTAATTATTCCTTCCCCCAATCTGCCCTTCCTTCTATCATTACTCCCTTATTATGCTCTTCCCCTTGGGTAAGATAGATTTCTGTACCCAAATGAGTGTGTGTGTTATGCCCTCTTTGACCCAATTTTGATTAGAGTAAGTTTTGCTCATTTTCCTTTTTCTTCTTCCCCTATACTATAAAAGCATTATCTTTGACTCTTTTATGTGAGATAATTTACCCCATTCTGCCTCTCGCTTTCACTTCTCCCAGTTCATTCTTCTCTCACTCTTTAATTTCATTTTTTAATATATCTCTTTACATTCAACTTACTCTTGTGCCTGTGTCCATATATCCTCCAGTTTAACCTTATCAAGTCCCTTATGATTTCCCTTTCATGTTTACCTTTTTCTCCTTTTCCACAATCTTAGGCTGAAAATTTTTTTCATTTTATATATTTTTTGTTTTTACTGCTTTAGAATTTGTTTAGAAACCTTATGTAAAGGTATTTAGACGTTTGGGGGCTGGGGAGAACTTAGGTGAGTCTTTGCCTTTAGCATCTTGGCCCCACCTCCCTGGTTTCTTTTTAAAAAAAGTTTATTGTTCCATGTATTGGAATCATGGAGATTGTGAATATTGGGGATGCCAACAAATATTAAATGATGTTCTTAAGTTTTCAAGAATCAGTGTTATAGTTGAGCAATTGAGGACAGTACTCCATGATAATAGATTATTATGGGTGTAGTTTATCGGGTGGATTTTCCAAATTATTCTGCAGTCTCTATTTATAGCTTGGGGATTTGTCATCTGTCAGTCCATGAGAGATTGCAGGCTTCTAATGTGTAGGACTAGTCACCAGGTCATATTTTATTTTGCTAAGTTTTCTATAGGTGCTAAACTTTTACTGCTGGAAATCATGTATTATACTGGCTCTACCATTTCTTTACATAATCAGTGTGGATCCAGTTCTTTAGTGTTAACCTTCTAAAATCTCAGATCTCATGGACCTAGTACTGAACTATTACCACAAATCCTTTTGTTTCTTGAAACAAATCGGTAGGTTTTATTGCTTCTTATTGATATCTTGTTGTCTTAATTCATGTATACGTCACCTATAGAGTATCCTTTCAGTTTGTTCAGGTTTCGTAGAAATGAGAGATGTGCAAAATTAGAGAAGAGGTCCCTAATATTCATAGGGACTATTTTGTTTGACTTCTGTCCAAGCTCGCATTGATCTTATCAGCTACCATTGCACATTATAACTTGAATCTAATGAAGGAAGGACAAACAACAACAACAATAATTTACAGAGTCAGAGCAATTAGCAAACATATGATTGTAAGAGTTGGATTATGAGGAAAGTTGTGTGCCACAAAATGAAGCTTTTGAATTGTGCTGGAGAAGACTTTTGAGAGTCCCTTGAATACCAAAAAAATCAAATCAATTAATTTTTTTTTTTAAACTGGAGCATCAGATACTGAAGCTGAATCTTAAATATTTTGTCCAAATAGTGAAAACATAGGAATAATTAAAAAGATCCTGATCTTGGAGAAGATTGAAGGCAAAAGGCAAAAGGGAAGGCAGATGATGAGATAAAAAGATAGTCAGGGAAACAATGAACATGAACTTAGACAGGTTTTTGAAACATAATTGAGGATAGAAGGGCCTGGTGTATCATGGTCCATGGGATCACGGAGCATTTGAAATGAAGCTACTGAACAACAACAATAAAAAGATAATTTGTTTTAAATTCTTCAATATGGAAACCATTCTCAGTTTTTGTTAAGAGAGATAATGGGTTTAAGGCTTTAAGAAAGAAACTAATAGCCTTAAACTTCTTCCCTGAAAAATAAGTATTTTATATTAATTTTTTATTGATCTTGTTAAATTATTAGAATACTTCATGTGGACATCAATTACTTTAGCATTCTCTCTATATTTTCCTCTACTTTTGTGTTATAAATATGTGAAAAAGTCCAAAGGGCAGAATTGAATCCAAAGCTTTGTGATAATTAACAAATGCAGTGTATTTGTTATGATTCTTTCAGGCAGCTTTTAAAATAATTACTAAATTAATAACAAATTGCTCTTAAAAAGCCCCTGGAACTTTTGGACTCATTGTTTTCTTATAATTGCTTATAGATTTTATGTGTGCATAATCCAAATTGAGAATTCCTTTTATAAATTACATAAACATATAATGGGCTTATTTTTAGAATGCTCCCTGATGTTCTCATTCTTTATTAATAGATAATGAGTTAAAGGCATAGACTTATCTGATCTCTCCCCCAAACCCATCCAACTACCTTTAAATAACGACTCTAAGCACATTTTAGAACAGCAGAACCCACAAAAAGAGTGAAAAAATTTTGAAGCCTAGTAACAACTTGAAAGGTTAGCAGGAAAGGTCTGTCACATCAAAATGAGAGTAGAGCATAACCTAGTCCAGTGTAGATCATACCAGCATAACCCCTTTGCACAGATGCCAGAGACCATTGATGATACTGAGGTCATGTAATGGGCTGAGGCTTGAGTTGATGCACTGAGGTCCCAAGCAGGTGAGGCTAAATAGTAATTGGACCATACTCTATTAATATATATGCTTGGAGAAAGAATGGCCCCCGCCCACTCTTTGTGCAAGTCTTGATGTATTGTATAGGAAATGACGTTTTTGGTGGGTGGAGGCAGGGGAGTGGGAAGGGAAGCGGAAGGAGAGACTGCTGGCTGGTGTCTTGTCACAGCTGCTCTCATTGCTATCGCAGCGGGCCTTCACCTCTGATCCCCCTCTGCTAGCTGGCTTCCTGTCGCAGCTGCCCATATTGCTATCACAATCCTTCTTCACCTCTACTGAGAATAAAGATTGAAGATTTTCCCCTTATCCTGAATTCCTGACTCCGGCTGATTTTAAATGTGCGGTCATCACATTTGGCGCCCAAGCATGGGAACCAAGGACCCTACTTTCACTGAAGAAGTCTCCAGTGACCAGGAACTTAGGTGAGTATAACAGACAAACAGGGAACTTATTTTCTTAAAGACTAAACTAGTAACCTTTTTTGGCTGAAATGGGGACAAATCCTAGCTAAAGATTCTCTATCCCCCACCCCAAACCCCCCAAGCCCATCCCCACCCAAGAGGCACCCACGCCAGTCCTTCATCAAGGAGACAGTGTGATAGAGTGGGTGAACCTCCCGGCACAACCAGAACAAAGCCTTGCTCCTTACCCAGTGCTTGTGGCTAGAATTTTGTTAAAGGCCATTAAGCGAGCAGTACAATTATCTGGGGCAAGACCTGATAAGATATACACCTTTTACACCAATACACAAATTAATGTGTGCTGTGAGACCATCCCAGAGTGGCAAATGTTATTAGCCATGGCTCCTAATTTTACACATGGGTCTCCATTAAAGATAACCAGACTTTTACATAATTGGCAATGGATTCTTGAAGAAAAAGTTTCTAAAGTTCCTCTTAAAGGACCAACTATCTTTACAGATGCGTCCAAACACAATATTTATGCTGTATACTCTCATGACTTAACGATTAAGAGAGTAGTCAGAACTCCTTTTCAGTCCACTCAGCAGAACGAATTATATGTAATCATGTTAGCTCTCACTTATTACCCAGGAGACATAAATATAATATCTGATTCAGCCTATTCAGTAGGTGTGGTACAAAGAATTGCCACAGCCCAAATAAAATTTGCAGCTTCTAATATATATCAGTTCTTTAAGGAACTTCAGGAGCAAGTGAGAAAGCATCCAGGAAAGATTTATATCTTGCATGTCCACTCACATAGTAAACTTCCAGGTCCTATTTTTGATGGAAATTCAAAGGCAGATAGCCTTTTAACTATGTTAGCCAGTACTCCTTTATTTCAGGAGGCCCAGGAATCCCATTCTAAATACCATCAGGCTGCTCGAGCTTTGCATTTACAGTTTGGAATAACAAAAGAGGAAACTAGGAGTATAGTAAAAAGCTGTACAGCTTGCCTTCGTTTCCACGCTCCTACACTGCCTCCAGGGAAGAACCCTCGTGGTTTGAGATCCAATGAAATCTGGCAAATGGATGTGACCCATTATAAATCTTTTGGTCACCTGTCTTTTATCCATGTTGTGGTAGACACCTTTTCAGGATTCACTTTTGCCATACCAGCAGCAAAAGAGACAGCCCGAGTGGTCACTAAATTCCTCATGCAAGCATTTGCCATTATGGATGTGCCACAAGCAATAAAAACAGACAATGGTCCTGCATACACCTCCAAACATTTTGCACACTTTTGTGCACAGTATAAGATTTTACACACCACTGGCATATCCTTTAATCCTCAAGGACAGGCAATAGTAGAGAGGAGAAACAGAGACATTAAGACCCTGCTCCAAAAACAAAAGAAAGGGGAAGACACAGGTAATCCTAGAAAACTTCTAAATCTAGCACTTTATACTATTAACTTCTTGATTTTCGACAAAGATGCACTGGTTCCAGCAGACAGGTTTTATAATCCACCAGAAGGGCAGTGTCCAGTGTGAGCAGCTCCACTATCTTTAGATAATCACCAGGTGATGTGGAGAGACCCAGAAAGTGGTGAATGGAAGGGACCAGATAGGCCAACTGCTTGGGGGAGAGGGTTTGCTTGTATCTCTACAGGTGGAGAAGGAATCAGATGGGTGCCAACGAGCCGTATTTGCCTTGTCCATTGCAGAGAGACGGAGCAGACCCTTTAAACCAAGAAGAAGACCCAAGAAATATCGGGTGGTTCAGTTGCTGATTGTGCTCACCATTGAAAGAGCGTGGCAATTATGGCGTTTGACTCATGGACATAGAAAATTGTTGGACTTCAAAATCCTCAGGAATCATTGGATTCTTTGAGACATAAGACTTGAAAGCCCTCAGGAATCATTGGATTTTCTGAGAAATGATAAGACTGTTATAGGACTTCAAAATCTGCTAGAATCATTGGATTCCCTAACACATAAAAAGACTTTTGCAGGACTTCAAAAACTTGGGGAGATCATTGGATTCCCTGATATGTGAAGCAATGGACAATAGATTGGTTTTGGACTATCTCTTGGCTGCTGATGAAGGTGTATGTGTGACTGCTGTTTACATATTCTCCTTCTGGGACTTCTGGCAATCTTTTACAACACCATGTTGATTTATATTGTTTGTTATACCATTACTTGTGTGTACAATTCATGTTTGTTACACCACATCAAACCTGCACTGGCTGTGGGGAGAGTCATCACTAATAGCCTCTGTGTTGTTGCTACATGCTTGTATAATACCTCCCATGCTGATGGGTTTGTGCATAATAAGACTCTTCAGCCCAGAAACCTGCTAGCAACCTCCACTTCCCTTTGGTGCTTTTCATCTCCTTTCCTGAGATGTCAGGGAGGGCGTGATTATCTCCCCTTGGAGGCTCTGACCTCCCTGAGGAGTCAGGGATGGCATGATCACCTGTGTTCTAAAATAAAGGAAAGCGGGAGATGTAATGGGCTGAGGCTCGAGTTGATGCACTGAGGTCCCAAACAGGTGAGGCTAAATAGTAATTGGACCATAATCTATTAATATATAAGCTTGGAGAAAGAATGGCTCCCACCCACTCTTTGTGCAAGTCCTGATGTGTTGTATAGGAAATGACGATTTTTGGTGGGTGGAGGCAAGGGAGTGGGAAGGGAAGCGGAGAGACTGCTGGCTGGCATCTTGACACAGCTGCTCGCATTGCCATTGTGACAGCTTTTCATCTCCAATCCCCCTCTGCTGCCTTTTTCACCTCTTCACTTCCATAAAGATTGAAGATTTTCCCCTTAACATGAATTCCTGACTCCAGCTGATTTTAAATACGCGGTCATCACAAGGTCACAGGTGTTAGTTGGATGTGAAGGGGTTATATCTAAAAAATAAACTTAAGGATTGAGAAAGGAATGTAACTGGAGAAAGGGAAAGGGAGAGGTAGAATGGAGTAAAACATCCATGAAAAAAGTTTAAAAAAGCTTTTACAGTGGAGGGGAAGAGGAGGGAAGTAAGGGAGAACAAGTGAACTTTATTGTCATCAAAATTAGCTCAAGGAGGGCATAACATACACACTCATTTGGATATAGATATCTATGTTATCCTAGAGGAAAGTAGGCAGGGAAGGGAATAATAAGAATGTGGTGATAGAAAGGAGGGCAGATTAGGTGAGAGGGTAGTCAGTAAAATACTTTTGAGAAAAAATAAGATGAAAAGAGAACAGAATAAGCAGATGGGAAATAGAGTTAGGAAAACTAATTGTGAAAAAAATGGAAGCAAGTTTCTCTGACAAAGGCCTCATTTCTCAAATATATAACAAAGAATCAAATTTATAAAAATAAGAGCCATTTCCCAATTGATAAATGCTTAAAAGATAGGAACAGTTTTCAACTGAAGTAATCATAGTTATATATAGCATATGAAAAATGCTCTTACTATTGATTGGAGAAATTCAAATTAAAACAAATTTGGACTACTATTACATACACATAGATTGGCTAATAGTTAAGAAAAGGAAAAATGACATGGTGGAGGGGATATGAGGAAATAGGATATTAATGAGTACAGTTGTAGAGTTGTGAATTATTCAACTATTCTGTTAAGCAATTTGGAACTATGCTAAAGGATTATAAAATTATATTTACATTTTGACTTAGAAATACCACCACTATGTCTGTATCCCCAAAGAGATTTTTTTTTTAAAGGAAAAGGACTTATATGTACAAAAATTATTTATATCAGCTCTTTCTGGGGGCAAAAATTAAAGGGAATGCCCCTCTATAAAGTAATAGCTGAATAAATTGAGGTATGTAATTATGATGGAATGCTATTGTACTATAAATAATGATGAGTAGGAAGCTCTCAGAAAAACCTGAAAAGACTTCCATGAACTGATGCAAAATGAAATTTACTGTGTTCAAAGTAACAGCAATGTTGTAAAATGATTAGTTGTGAATAAGTTAGCTATTCTCAGCAATACAGTGATCTCAGACAATAGTGAGGTTATGATGAAAAATGCCATCCATAACCAAGGAAGGAACTGATGATATCTGAATGCAGATTGAGGCATACTTCTCTTTTTATTTTATTTTTCTTAAGGGTTTTTTTTTTCTTGTCTATGTTTTATTTCATAGCAGGACTATTATGGAAATATTTTGCATGACTACATATGTATAATCTAAATTGAATTGCTTGTATTCTCAGTGTGGAGTATGGGGGTGGAGAAGGATGATGGGAGAGTATCGGGAACTCAGAAGTTTTAAAACTGAAGGTTAAACATTGTTTTTACATATAACAGGAAAAATAAAATACTACATAAAAAGCAGAAGAAACAAATGCTCACATTAAAAAAAAAATGTGGGATCAGTTTTACATAAGAGCAGAAGCTAATAAAGTGCTTTGCTAGTAAATGATGCATATTGTCAAGTGTTTGGGTCAATAATTATTCATATCTGCCCCTGCCACTTTTCAGGTTTTCAGAGAGGCCAGGTATTGATGTAAATTTTCTGTCATTCATTATATTAAAGGCATGCAAGTTTTAAAGTTCTCACCAATTTATATTTTTATTGTGTTGGCTCAAGGAGGGCATAACATACACACTCATTTGGATATACCTCATTTGACTGTATATTGTACATAAACCGTAAATTTTCTTCATCTTCCTACTTTGGGACTTCTGTGATGTCCTATTTTTTTCTTATTTCTCATTTCCTTTGTAAAATTTTGACTAATATTGAATTGTTTATTTTATTTTTCTTATTGATTTAATACATTATGTCATTTTAACTTTATTTTCTGTTTTCAAATGCTAATTAAGGGAATGTATTTTCCACATTTTTCTGTTTTGTTGTCTTTAACTTATCAGTTTGATATTTAAATTTTCTATTATATGTAACAGCTATTATATGTAACAGGATGATGGCATCCTCAATGGGCTTTCTGCAGACCTTTGATATCGTTTAGATTACTTCTAAATTATATCTAAATCATGATATGATTGAAAAGTTGTTGTTAGGATTCTTCTTTTTAGGGAGCTAGCATTTATATTAAAGTTATTGGGCTATCATTTCTGCATATATTACTATGAGCAGGTACTGAAATGTTTTTATGGTTTCTATCAAATAATGTGGGATAATATATCTCTGTTCATGATCAATAATTGAAGATAGTTTTTTAAAAAGAAATTACTCTATTTTGGCATAACTGTCTAATTAATATTAATTCTATAATGTCAAACTCAGAGCTTTTTAGATTTCAGTTTAAGTATGTCTATTTTCTTTTTAAAATTAGCTGAGAGTATTTAATCATATTATTTTTTATTATTAGTTATAATTTCTTGAGTTTACATTGAGTGAAGATTTTCAGTGACCTCATGTTCTTTTCCTTTTCCTTCAGATTTTAGTAGTTACTCAATTTTATTTAATCTAAGCTTAGAAATGAAGTTAAATTATTATAATTGTCTTGGTTGGTCAACAGTGTGTTTTGTGACTTAAAATTGAGGGTATTGTCTTGACGGGAGTGAATCCTGAAACTAGATTTGGGGTCTGACTCTGAAAAGTCTGGGAGAAAGCATACTTTTCCAGACAAACTTTTTCCAAATTAAGCTGCATCATTCAATTGGAAATCTTAGTAAAATCACCTTCCATTGATGTTTTGGGGGTAGCCCAGATCCCCTTCAAATTCTTAAGACTGTGGGGAAAAGCCTTCAAAATGATTTTATTCTGTTAGAGATCTGGGTCTGATATTCCTATTGAGTGGCTTGAAACTGCAAGATAAGTACTTTCTTTTCAACTGGAAATTTAGGCCTGGGGGCATTGACAACAATGTGGGAGTCTCCTTCAATGGAAGCCCTACCCCCAGACTGCCAATTAAAAAAGACAACTCTGAAACCCAAATCTTTGCAGAAGTCCGAAGTAGGATTATGCTTTGCCAAGGGACCTCTCTTTTTGGCCCAGCTTCTTGCCAGGACTCTTGCCTGCTGCAAAGACATTCTCTTCTCAGTGATAATCTTTATTTCCCTAACAGGACCTCTTGCCATTGAGGAGTCTGTCTTCCTAACAAAGCTAGCTTCTCAGTGCCAATAAAATTTTCTTTTGCCTCAGACTTTTCAGGTTTGCCAATTCTTTCCCATTGGACCTGTGCGCCAACCATAGGGGATTCTCACACGTCAGTTCACTACCACTAGACTGCATCAGTCTGACAAAAAAGCAATATGAAAGCCATTTCCTAAAACTAGTGAAATTTTTCCAGTTTTGTTTTTGATATTGTGTTGGTCCATATTAGAACTTTTTGCATCATTTCATTTATCATACACACATGTATACACACATCTATTTGCTGATTTTAATGACTAGTATCATCTGCCCTGAAGCATTTCTAGCAGACATAGTATTGGAATTTCTGATTTGTTCTTGCCCGTTGTATCAAAACATGAAGAAATGACAATTTGTCTGCTGTCATCTATGTTAAGCTGATCCTCATGATAGTTTTTTTTGGATTGGACCAGCTTGTAATTCAGTTTCCTAGATTCACAGGAGCAGTTTCATCACATTGGCTTGAGTAAGCTATTGGTTGGGGTGGCCAATTTACCATTGTTTCAAGATTCCTATTGTGCTTTTAAAACTAATGTTCTCACTATATACAACATGGCTGATATTAACTAGATTCTCATTAGCATGAATAATAAAACATGTGAAATGATTGTATTTGAATTCACAGTATTAGATTTATTATTTTATGGAGTATGTAATTGGTTTTAGACCAGTGGAAATAGTGCAATTTTTATCATGATTTGTACTAATCAAGACCTATCTTTATATCATCCTGCTTGGTATTATTTTATCTTGCCATTACATTGCTCCCACCCCTGCCAACACACACACACACACACACACACACACACACACACACCCACACCCACACCCAAGAATCATGAATTGGGTATTGGGGTTTGAGGTGCTATTCTTTTTAACAACAACAATAATAATGATGTTTATATATCACTCTGTTAAATTATTTAGAAGACATTGCATGGGTTGTTCTTCAGTATTTATAGAAGCTCCTTTTGCAGTGATAAAGTACTGTTCATCATTTGGGGAGTGGCTGAACAAATTATAGAATATGAATGTAATGGAATACTGTTCTACTGTAAAAAATAGTGAAAAAGAGTTCAGATAAATTAGGGAAGACTTGTATGAACTGATACAGAATGAAGTGAGCAATACCCAGAGTACAATTTGTGCAAGAAGAAAGAACGTTGTAAAAACAAATACCTTTGAAAAACTTAAGATGTTAGATAAGTGTAATGACCAACAATTCCAGAGATAATAAAGAAGCTACCCACTCAGTGTCAGAGGAGATGATAGATAACGAGATATTCGTTTTTGGAGATGGTTAGTGTGAGAATTTGTTTTGAGTATCCCTTTCTCCTTTGGAAGGGGAAGGCAGATGGGAAAGAGAAAAAATAAATGTTTTTTAAGGCAATTTTTACCCCTAAGTGTTTGAATTGGCTTATAGGAATTGGGGGAGGTAAAAAAAATATGAATTTGGTTCATTTCTATATGATCAACTTGGCAAATAAATATAATGATAAATCAATGGACATCATTTTCCTTTCCAGAAAAAAAAAAAATTATGTGTAAATTACTGTTTGGCCACTGTCAGACTTGTGATACAATGACCAGATCCTACAGACAAATATACAGGGAATAGAAAAGTTGTGGGGAGGGAGTAGAACTTAAACCTACTTCTTTACAGTTTCTCAGAATTTAATTTTCTTTGTTCTCCCACCAAATCTGAATCCAAAGATTAACTACTGTAGTTTAGCCTTAATAGGATTTAAAATGAGCATTCCTAAAGGAAGGACTAGAACTTTTTAAGCTGATTTTTTTTCAAAAACAGATTTCTCAGATTCCACAGACATAAAGAACTTGATGGAATTTGATTTAATCTTTATAAAAATATGTATGTCCCTATTCATGAATACATTTAAATAATACTGCTCTTCCTGTTCTTCCCCCCAAAAAAGCACTGGTCAGATATCACTGAGCAGAATGATATTACAATTTTTTTCTGTTATATTAGGTGCATAATAAAAGGGAGATAGTAAACTATAGAACTAATCAAGCCACACAGAATATAAAGGGAACAATATTGTCTTTGACTCTATGTAAGTGTGAGGTAAAGATAATTCATCTATAAAATGAAGGAATTGGAATACATGGCCTCTGAAATTCAATGATTCTAGATATCATCTAGTACAAACCCCTAACTTGACAGATAAGAAAACTATGGCCCAGTCATTATAGTGATTTGCTTAAAATCACAAGATAATAAGTAGTAATTCTAAGATTTCCCCCTTTTATTTCTTCTTCCAACTTTATAATGTAAGATACTTAAAGTTTCTCACCCCTCTTCCAGCTGATATTTGAAAACCCATAGCCTAGCATGTAGTAAGTACTTAATAAGTACTTGACTTTGTTGACAGATGCAGATCCCAATTTCTTTTAATCAAGATTAGAGCTTTACTACTACAAAGGAAAATAATGATGAGCTAAAACATATTCCATGTAATTTAACTTTTCCATATATAAAATGGAATCAATAATATTGGTCACATAATTTATCCATAGGAATTTGTGATACAGCTTGTAGATCACGTTTCTCAGGCTGGCTGGGATTTAGAACATTTAGGATTCACAAGGAATGATTACTTATATAAAAGTCTTAATATTCATGTTAACTTTGTGAAAATAACAAAACTGAACTTTGTTCTCTGAATCTTCTCCCTGTATTCCTTCCCTTTTGATAACATAGGGGGTGTGTGTGTGTGTGTGTGTGTGTGTGTGTGTGTGTGTTTGAAAGAGAGAGAGAGAGAGAGACAAAAGAGAGAGAGAGAGAGACAGAGAAAAAGAAAGAGAAGGTAATACAGAGACAGAGAAAGAGAGACAAGGACAAAGAGAAAGTGAGAGACAGGCGGAGAGACAAAGACAGAGAGATAGATATAAAACCAAAATCTGAATTGTTCAGATGGAAAAGAAGTGTTAGGAATGGAAGATAGTCCTAGGAAGTTGCCCCAAACCCCAAATCATCTGTTCCCTCTGTCTTTATCCTTCCCATAGTATCACAGATGTTTCAATTCATTCCACAACTTTGGATCCCTCTCTGTTGTCTCATCTATAAAATGAAATGTCAGACAATTTCTCAAATCCCTCCCAGCTTTAAATCTATAATTATATTATCCTACAATCTAATGTAAAATGCATCATTCTTTGGTAATGATGGATGAACTACCTATTCTTTTACTAGATTATCATTGAAATGCTTTTCAATATAAATACAATCTATTAGAGTTTAATGGTAGTCTTATATAATCTAATAGTATCTACAAACTTATTGGCTATGTATTTCAACCTACTTATTTTACAGATGAGGAAATGATGGCCCACAAAGGTTGAATAAGGACTAGATTTGTCTTTGTGGTTGCATTTATCAGTGAATTTTTGTAATTTTAAAAATTTTAATGTATGTTTAAGAAATATTTTTGAAGGAGAGCCATTAAATACTTCAGTTTGGTCTACTGAGTAAAATGCTTCCCACCTCTCCCATCCCCAAGATCAACAAATAAACACAGATATTTAATCAATTCTGAGAGTAAAGATGTGGCCCAGTATAAAAGATTAATTTGTGAAAGGTTGTATGTTTCCTTTTCATGTTTTCTTTGTGAACATGTTTTCATGTTTTTTTATTTGCTTAGATCATTATAATAAAGATTTTATAAAGATGAGAAACTAGGAATGTGGGTCAATGCTTATTGATATTGTCTCATTTGCATTTTGGGAGAATTAATGTTGTTTGTATGTTTTTCCCATTTTTTTTTTTTTTTTTTGCATATCTTCTTCTCCCAGAGGTATCCGTACACATAAAGTGATCCCTCAGTGCCTTCTAGCTAATGTGGTTTCTAGCACAGGTTTTTTTCCATGTGTACTTTCTCTGTCACAGATGCCTCTCTTAACTTCATCTAAGTCCAATTTCTACTTCTTGTTTACAACATTAGAGCCCACTAATTTTGTTACTAATGACAAAAATAGATTTTTATTAAAAAGTTAACAGATTTGTTCTAATTTACATCAGTTGTCCTTATGCCAAGTTTGCCTATTATTTTTTTGTGTTGTCCTTTTGTGAGTTTCACACCACACATTCTATTTCTTTCTTTCTTCCACTGTGTTTTCCCCCTGTTTTGTAAATTGATTAAAATTATAATATTCTTTACTTCTTCTCCACAAAATGAATTTCATTCTAAATTTTTATTGTTCTTGGTTGCTATTCCTTCCAAGTAGAATCAAGTATTTGGTTGTTTTAAGTTTCTTTTGATTTCTTCATTGTGAGTATTTTATGTGGATTAAATTTTAATAGGATTAAACTTTAAATGGTGATGATAATAGTCAATGTATTTGCTTTTGTTCATTTCCCATTTTTCATTGTAATGCAGTTCATTTGAATAGGCTTAAACTTTTCTAATTTTCCACAATTCTTCTTGATCCTTCCTTGATCCTTTCTTTATCCTTTATTCTAATTTTACTTAGTTCATGGATTGATGACAGAGAACTGATTTTCATATGACTCTTACCTCAGTAACAACCTGTTTCCTGTGTGTTAGGAAATACTTATTTTCATTTTAGTAGTGGTATTTACCACATCCTGTGCCTTCTGGCTCTTTTAAAAAATAAAATATTTATTATAAATATGCATGGAGCATATGAGTAGTGTCTAAACTCTTGGGCTTTTTTTTTTTTTTCTCAAACACGAACTGTATTTTCAAAATATTTTTGCCATTCTTCTCTGTATTCACTTTTACACTGAAGTCTTCAATCATCATAGTAACTGTTAACTGACTTTGGAGAATCTTTCATAAAATTTCTTTACCTTTTTTATCCTCTGCAAAAGATGTTGCTAGCTAGGGCAGCTAGGTAGCACAGTGGATAGAGCACCAGCCCCGAAGTCAGGAGGACCTGAGTTCAAATCTGGTCTCAGACACTTAACACTTCCTAGCACTGTGGCCCTGGGCAAGTCACTTAACCCCCATTGTCTTAGCAAAAAATAAACAAATAAATAAATTGCCTTGTAATTTATGTTTTTCATTATGGTAGGTTTTTGTTGTTGTTTTTGTTGTTGTTGTTGTTGTTGTTATTGTAGGTATAGCAAGAAGAGATTCCTATGAATTCCTATGAAAAGATATGAACTGGATCCAGCTTTTTAGAAATATCATAGTAAATCATTTTAACTTATAACTGTGTCTTAAACTTTACTATTTTTCATATTAGTATGGTTAACACTTGACACCCTCTAAATCTGAATGAGGATATTGATGAATCCATCTTACTTTCATATAGCTGTAGTCAAATTAGTTTGTTGTATTTTTCTATTATGAACACGAAAGGAAATATTCCCTACTTCCTTCATCCTGGGTTATTAGGTATCTTACTGTGATTAGTGTTATGGTGACTCTTAGTTCTGATCTTCTCATTGCAGGCTATATGAACTCTGTTCCTGGAAGATGCCAGAAAGACAAGAGTTTTAGAACTTTAAGAGCAAGATCATACAAAGTCTTGGATATTAAAGAGTCTGGATTTTATTCTGTAGGCTATAGGGAGCTATTGAACATTTTCAATATAGCATAGCATAAAGAACATAAGATTTAAGAGTCAGCCTATAGATTTTAAATAGGAATCTTGACTCTAGCAGATAGTAACCTCACTGAATATTGATTTTTTTTTTTTCTGTAACTATAAAATTGGGATAATTGTCCTACTATTAAAGTGGTAGGATGTAAGCTCCTTGAGGAAAAAGCACTATTTCCTTATCTTTGCAGACCTAGCACTTAGCCAGTATTTTCAGGGACTTGCAAACTCTTTGTAATGTGCCACAGTTCCCTTTTATTGTCCTGCCTCAATTTCCCTAATTGCCCTGCCTCAGTTTCCCTAAATCGTTCTACCTCAGTTTCCCTAATTGGTCTTGCCTCAGTTTCCTTAATTCTTCTGCCTCAATCCCCTTAGTTGCAAACCCCACCTCCAGTTCATTAAAGCTGATATAACTCAGGGCTACTTATTCTAAGATTATAAATTGTCAATGTGTAAACTCAAGATAAGGGCAAGTCCAGACTTCTTGGTTCTAAGCTGGATACCTCCTTAACTCCCAGTTTGTTAGAATTTATGGTCCTACCCCTGTCATTGTTCTTCTTTATCCCAACTTAACAGAATATCTAGTGCCTCCCTCCACACTGTCAGAACCAGACTGGTAGTCCCTTCTCACTCTCAGTGTTCTGACTCCGCTCCTGCCTCGGTCTATGCCTGTAGCTGAGCCACATGTTCATGGGAAACACACATTGATGGCTGGATGCTTTGGGCATCAGCCCTGGGGGCACCATGCCCCCAGGGAAATCTCTCCCTTTTAAATAAATTATTAAAAACTCTCTAATTTTTATCTTGCCTCAGTTTCTTTAGCATTACAGTAAGTGCATTTGAATCTAATGGAATTAAACCTTAAAGAGATATGTAATGGAGGAATGGCATAATCAGTTGTGAATACTAGAACATTTTTTTAGAAATCAGTATATTGAGGGAGAATGAAGTTGAGATGAGAAAATTGGAGGTGGGATAGCTTACAAGAGCCACAATCAGTCAAGAAGTACAGAGAAGTCTGGATAAAAGTAATAGGGACTGAAGTTTGAGTGATGGAAGTAAGAATGGATATAGAGGTGAAACCACTTTCAAGAGTTTAGAATTTTTGAACTTAGGATGAAACTTTGGTTAGATTTTGTTTCTATAGCAACAAAACTTCTTTGTCTGAGGGCCAAGACTAATTTGCATTGTACTTAAATGTTCTCTAGAGTGTTCTAGTGAGGTTTCAGTCTATAAAACAATCAGAGAATCTTTGACATTTCTCGATGCTTCATAAAGAAATGCAGAATCTCAGGTTCTTTATTCAAATAATAGGTAAATACAGAAAATTGATTTGAAAAACTCTTGTTAGGAAGGAAAGGTAAACTTAATTATGATTACTTCAATTAATGCTTCAAATCCACTTGAGAAAAAATTGCTATTCTAAAGGACTGATTAGGGCAGCTAGGGAGTGCAGTGGGTAGCGGACTGGACATGGAATTAGAGAGATTTCATATTCCTGAGTTTAAATCTGAACTACCTACTAGTAGTTTATGATTTGGGGTAAGTTATTTAAACCTGTTTGCCTTAGTTCCTTATTTGTAAAATAAGTCAAATATGAAAATGATAAACCATTCCAGTTTCTTTGCCAAGAAAACCCCAAATGGGATCATGGAGTTTAAAACACAAATAAACTAATGGAACAATACAACAAAGGACCGGTTATATAGATTTTGAATAGAAAATCATAAGAAAGTTTCTATGGTTGAGTACAACGTTTAAAGCATATTTGATTTGGGCTATTAACAAACATTTAGTCCTAGGAGAATCACTGATTGCGTTCTGAAGTCCTTGCCAGAGCTGATTTTCATATTGTGAAATCAAAGTCAAATATAGGATGCTTCTACATACCCACAGATTCTAGAAAGATGATACATTTGGAATATGCGACATCATACTCTTAAATATGATTTGAAATGTAACAACTATGATCATAATTTATTTTGAAATGTAGGTAGAGAAAAGGAATTGAGACAATTTCAATATTTGGTTCTTAAATTAGATTCAAAGGGTTGACTTAACTATACATTAAGTTATTCATCAAAGGAAGTCAGGACAGTCCATATTTCAAGTTCTGTATCATCTGAAACACAAACAATGGGACCTATTTCTTTCTAACAATTTTTAAATTCTATATCATCATGCAACCAGGTGTAAGCCCTTTATCTTTGTATTTAAGAATTGGACCCAGCTTCCTGATTATTCAAGGATTAGAATTAAAGATGGATATTTCCTTTAAAGGATTTTTCAAGGATTCTTTGATGATACATTTCACCCCTACTATCTTCACACTTGCTGGACAGAGTGGCAAGATATGGATTTGAATGAGTGGAGATGCAGTGGGAGACCGTGGTCTTTTTAAGTTAAGATTTTTAAAGGTCTCATTTTGAGTTAGTCAATATCTATCAGGGATTGAAGCTAGGTAATAAGAGAGTTAGAAAATAGCCTCTTTTACCTAGCACAAATATTTATCAATAAGAAGTATTTATCCAAAACAGAGAAAACATGATATGTAGTAGAAAAAGGTAAGTAAGATCAGGTGTAAGAAAATCATGTACTTTATCATCATTACTATTAAATGTCATTAGGAATGGTAGCTACAGCAGTGAAGCCATGTAGAGAAATTAAACACATGAATATAGACAAAGAAGAAAAAAATATATATTTCAATGATATGTTAATCTATAGAAATCTAAACAGTAAAAAATGATGAAAATAATAAAGTCATTACAATTACTGAATATAAACTAACATCTAAATCAACTGAAATTCTGCATGTTAAGAACAAAATCTACCAGGAAGAGAATGAAAAACTCCATTGAAGATAACTACAGTATAAAATATTTTAGTGTTTATTAAAATACACATACTGGAATTATATGAATACAAAGTACTCTTTCCAGAAATGCAGACATAAATAATTGGAGACATGCTCATTGTTCAAGATGGCGAGGTCATGCCATTATAATAAAAATGATAATATTACTTAAGTTAATTTACTTATTTAATGTTATCTCATTCAAAATATCAAAGGATTACTATTTAGAAAAAAAGTAAAATTTATCTGGAGGAAAAGATTCTCAAGAGAAAGAGTGAAAAAAAAAACAGAAGAGAAATGTACTTAAAAGTACCAGAACCATTGTTTAGCCATTTGGTCATGTCTGAATCTTTGTGACCTTATGGGTTATAGTATGCCAGGCCCTTCTATTCTCTACTATCTCTCAAAGTCTATACAAGTTTATGGTCATTGTTTCCATGACAGTACTGTATCTAGAAAGGAAAGTTTATCTAATAATTTGGTTTGTGTAAAAATACAAATCAATTGGTAGAGTAAATATGCACAACATATATAAACAAAATCAGTGGTCCAGAGTTTGATAAACAATAATACTCTAGTTATTTTGGTATTTCTACAAAAAATTTCTGTATAAATTTGAAAAAAGAGTGAACCAAACTAGGTTGGACTCAGTACCCCTCATTGTATAACAGGTTAAATTCCAAATAAACATGTGATTAATATATGAAGAATATAAACAAATTAAAAGAGCAAGGAAGAGTTTTTGGATTATCAGTGCTTCTATACCAATTCTCAAGGCCATCACACTGGGAAATAACTTTTGGATATGCAGCCTGGGAACTGTTCCTTCAAGAGCTGCAGTCATAGTTTTTAAAGAATAGAAAAAAAAAATTGCCATCAAAGTCCTTGGTGCTGTCAAGTTGTTCAACATAAAAAATGAATATGATTTTTTTCAGTGGAAATGATGTTAAATAAGAGGTATTAAATCAGCTCTGCCATTGCAATCTATGAGACTTCTCCAGTTGACTTGCAGTTAAAATTTTCTCTACATGTCATATACTCCATTATAATGTAAGTTCTTTGAGACCTGTTATTTTTCTAGTTGTATTCCCAGTACATGGCCTATTATTTTGTACATAATAAATGCTTAAATGCCTTATTTATTTATTCTTGGAAGAAGTTATTTTTTATATACATGCCTAGGAAACCAGTTCATGACCAAAGGATAGATAAAATCACATTCAATTAAAATGAATAATTTTATTTCATTATTTATAAAAACAAAAAGCCAATATAGTCAAAATTTAAGGAAAATAAGTGATTGGCTGTAGAGGGCTGAAACTATTGAGTTGATGCACTGAGATCAGGACTGCTGAGCACTTGAGACTAACTACTGATTGGACAATACTCTATGGGCATATGCTTGGAAAATGGTCCTTTCCACTATCCTGTGCTGGCTCAATGATTGGTGTATGCAGAGGATTGTAGGAGGGACTAGGCGGTGGAGTAAGATTAGCCAGAGTCACTCTTTGGCGGTAGATGAGGGTGAAGGCACTTGTGGAGATTCTGCTTCCATCCTGTTCAATCCTGCCTCAAAAGACCAGGAATAAAGACTAAGGACTTTTGGTTATCCTGACTCCTGCTGATTCTGAGGTATCCGGGGTGCTAGCGTGATTGTCACATTTGGTGCCCAAGTGTGGGGCCCGAGGACCCTAACTTCACTGAAGAAATCTCCAGTGATCTGGAAATAGAGTGAGTATTTAAATAGACAAACAGGGAACTTACTTTCTTAAGGGTAACTAGTAACCTTTTCTAGCTGCAATGGGGCAGATATTGGAAAAATATTCTTCCCCAGTCTCAGCCCCACTCCCAATCCCAACCCCACCCCAAAGGAGATCTGCAGGAAGCACACTCTGAAAAAGAAACAGGGTTTATTTATGACATGTACGCAGATTGATGGATTCCTAGATACATTAGAACATATGTCCCCTTGGTTCTTTGAGGAAGAAAAGATAAGCCTAAATAATTGGAAACTTGTAAGAGATCAATTATGTGACTATTATAATGATAATGGTTCGAGTCACTTTCCAAAGAAACACTATATATATATACACAACATAATACAACTGGCCTTAAAAATTCCTGTAAATTATAGAAAAAAGAAAAGTTTTCAGAATGGCCAGATGAGGAAATATGAGGAAAATGAGGAGGACAAAGGAGGGATTAAAAGTGGTACCACTGGAGGGCAGGAAGAATTAAGTGAGGCTGAAGGGCATGGTGAAGGGCGCCCCCTAAACCAGAACTGGTTCTTGACATGCCCCCATCAACTTCACCTTCTGGGATGGAGCGGGGAGGAGTAGTGAGAGAGGCAGTGACACCACCAGCACCTTTACCTTCCCCCCTTTCCCTCCCTTCAAATCACCTCCTCCTATGACTTGATTGCAAAAGGCAGTACTTAAAGCCACCAAAGAAGGCCAGAATTTAAGTGATTTGCAACTGGAAATGTATCCAGTGATTCAAGAGTTTGACTCTTCAAGTCGAGAAAGTAGAAGATATGCTCCTTTTGATAAAGAAATCCTCAAAGACCTGAAAAAGGCTTGCACTCTTTATGGGGCTACATCAGCTTATGTTAAGATGTTACTACAGAATTTGGCTTATGAAGTCTTAACCCCTAGGGACTGGAAATTTATAGCTAGGACATACTTAGAATCTGGACAAAAGTTGTGGCTCTCTGAATATAGTGAGCTCTGTAGGATGCAAGTCCAACAAAACAGGCAAAGTGGACTTAATCCTCCAATCACCTGTGACCAACTAACAGGTGTAGGTTCTTATGCAGAAATTTCAGTACAGATTAATTACCCCATAGCAGCTTATGGGCAAATTGCTGCTGCTGCTATCAAAGCATGGACTTTGCTCCCCAATAAAAATGACAAGAGTGAGGCCTTCACAAAAATAACACAAGGACCAAAGGAACCCTTTCCTGATTTTGTGGGACGTTTGTAGACTGCTGTCATACATACTAATGGTGAAAATGCAGTAACAGACATTATGATAAGGCAACTTGCTAAAGAAATTGCTAATGAGGTTTGTAGAAGAATTACACTAGGACTGTGCAAGGATGCTCCTTTAGAGGAGCTCATAAGATGCTGTGCCACAGTGGGCACAAATGCCTTTTATAGCCAGGCTATGATGCAGACTTCCCAAAATCCAAACATGAGAAGACAGGGTCCCTTCTAGCAAGGGACTTCCTAAGAGACTCATCAATGCTTTTAGTGTAGAAAAGTAGGGCATCTGAAAGCTGAATGTTGGCATAGAGACAGAGTGAGAAAATAGGGTGGGAGAACAAGACCCAAAACCCCATGTCCAAAATGCAACAGAGGCTTCCATTGGGCCTCAGAATGTAGACTGATTCAGGGAAGCAGGATAGGGGGCCCAGCCCCAGGTCCCAAGACAAAAAGGGGCATGATGGCAGCCAATGGTGCACCCAGAGAGTGCCTAGAAGTTCAGTACTCAGACATGACCAATCAGCCAGGAAGCCATATGATGGGAGAAGGGGATTACACAATCAACCATCCAGGAAGCAACCTGATGGGCGAAAGGAATTACAATTGGGGAGAATGGAGCTGTATGCAGCTGGGACAACTGAGATACCCCCTGGAGAGGTGAAATCTGTTCCTCTCCAGCCTATGGATCCTTTGCCTCCAGGCACAGTAGGCTTGACCATTTTACCTCCTTTTTGTACGTACAAAACAGTATCCATCCACACACTGATGTGGGAAACTGGGGAATGTGTAGATAATATCCCAGTCACTGATACAGGTAGACAATGTGTGACTTATCAACCTGGAGAAGAAGTAACATCAGGTTTACTAATACAGATTCCTAATAAGCAACCTGGTGATAGTCACTCAGATTCTGACTCCAAGCAACAAAATCCAGGAAGATACTGGACAGTAGCTGTAACAGCTGACCAACACATGCTCACTATCTATATAAATGGCATACAATTAGAAGGATTGGTAAAAACAGGTGCAGATCATACAGTTATTAGAGGTGCCAACTGGCCCAGTCACTGGCCAAAGATTAAGGCAGACACCTACATGTCTGGAGTAGGAGGATCAATAGCAGCTGAA
The DNA here is from genome assembly GCF_016432865.1 of Antechinus flavipes. Lineage (NCBI taxonomy): Eukaryota > Metazoa > Chordata > Mammalia > Dasyuromorphia > Dasyuridae > Antechinus > Antechinus flavipes. Next base: position 370,425,166 of record NC_067400.1, on the reverse strand, counting down.
GTTAGTGCTGCCCCTGTGAGATGGATATTTGAAGGTGAAATAGGAGGTTTTACTCCTTTTATAATTGAAAAAATCTCCATCAATCTGTGGGGAAGAGACATTTTACAACAGTTAGGATTAAAAATGAGTACTTTGGTTTTTTAAGCAGGACTGCTGTGGTCTGCCAACACTTTCACCTGTTCCTATTCAGTGGAAAACTGATACACCAGTGTGGATAGAACAGTGGCCCTTAGGTAGCGATAAAATTCAGGCCTTATTAGATATAATACAGGAACAACTTGACCAAGGACACTTACAACTTTCTCTAACTCCTTGAAATTCCCCAGTATTTGTTGTAAGAAAGAAATCTGGAAAATGGAGTATGTTGATTGATTTAAGAAAAGTGAATGAACAGATGGAAACTATGGGAACTTTTCCAGAACCGGCTGGACAGAGCGTATGTATAAAGGCCCTGTGAAGAGAGAAGAGGAAGGGCCAGACAAGAGATGTGCAGAATTGGAGACGACAGGCTTTCTGATCAAGTCTTGTTTATTGTGGGCAAAAGTACAAGTATTTATGGTGGTTTGTGAGGGAGTGGGGGTCGTGCAAACTCAGTACAGAGGAGACCCTAGACAAAGGGTTTGTTTCCCGCCGAAAGAGGAGTTGACCAGAAGCCTTTGATGATGTAGGAAGCTCCAGAAGGCGTCTAGATGTCTCTTTGTTCAAGGTTAGAGGAGTCTTAGGAATGTGGCTTTATCACCTGTAGATTAGTGCTGGCTCTCCACAGGAACTCTTCAGCCTGGGCTTCCTTCTCCTACTCAATTGCCTAGAGAATGGCCTCTTTGGGTTATAGACATTAAGGATTGTTTCTATTCTATCCCTCTAGATAAGGAGGATATGAAAAGATTTGCCTTTTCAGTGCCCAGCGTTAACTTAGCTGAGCCTTATAAAAGATATGAATGGACAGTTTTGCCACAGGGAATGAAAAACAGTCCTACTATGTGTCAAATGTATGTTCAGCTGCTCTTACTCCAGTAAGAAAAGCATTTCCAAAACTTATGTTATTCCATTACATGGATGATATTGGGATGTGCACCTGAGGAACAAATGTTAGAAGCATGTCTACAAAAGACCATAGAAATACTAAGATACTACAAATTGTACATAGCTCCAGAAAAAATTTAAGACATGCTCCTTTTCAATGTTTAGGATATGAAGTATATCCTAAGGTGTTCACAGTACAAAAACTTTCCGTAAGAACAGAAAAGTTAAACACCTTAAATGACTTTCAGAAATTGATAGGAGATAGCCAATAGATGCGTCCAGTGTTAGGCTTGATTACCTATCAATTGCAACCATTATATGACATTTTAAGGGGAGACAGTGCTTTAAACTCACCACGTCAGCTTACAAAAGAAGTTCAAGAGGCTTTGAGAAAAGTTGAACTGTCTTTATCCAATGTAGTTGAATGAATCACTCAAAAATCCTTGGAAATATCAATTTTTGTTACAAAAGCACTCCTTCATCAAGAAGACAGTGTGATAGAGTGGGTGAACCTCCCAGCACAATCAGAGCAAAGCCTTACTCCTTACCCAGTGCTTGTGGCTAGAATTGTATTAAAGGCCATTAAGCGAGTAGTACAATTATCTGGGACAAGACCTTTTATACTTTTGTACTTTTATACTTATTATACTAATGCACAAATTAATGTATGCTGTGAAACTGCCCCAGAATGGCAAATTTTATTGGCCATAGCTCCAAATTTTGTACATAGGTCTCCATTAAAGATAACCAGACTATTACATAATTGGCGATGGATTCTTAAAGAAAAAGTTTCTAAAGTTCCTCTTAAAGGACCAACTATCTTTACAGATGCATCCAAACACAATATCTGTGCTGTATACTTTCATGACTTAACTATAAAGAGAGTAATCAGAACTCCTTTTCAGTCTACTCAGCAGAATGAATTGTATGCAATCATTCTGGCTCTTACTTATTATCCAGGAGATATAAATATAATATCTGATTCGGCCTATTCAGTAGGAATGGTACAAAGAATTGCCATAGCCCTAATAAAATTTGTAGCCTCTAATATATATCATCTCTTCAAGGAACTTCAAAAGCAAGTGAGAAACATCCAAGTAAAATTTATATTTTGCATGTCCACTCTCATAATGGACTTCCAGGTCCTATTTTTGATGGGAATTCAAAGGCAGATAGCCTTTTAGCTATGTTAGGCAGTATTCCTTTATTTCAGGAGGCCCAGGAATCCCATTCTAAATACCATCAGGCTGCTCAAGCTTTGTGTTTACAATTTGGGATAACAAAAGAGGAAGCTAGGAGCATAGTAAAAAGCTGTATAGCTTGCCTTCCTTTCCACGCTCCTGCATTGCCTCCAGAGAAGAACCTTCATGGTTTGAGACCCAATGAAATCTGGCAAATGGATGTGACCCATTATAAATCTTTTGGTCATCTGTCTTTTATCCATGTTGTGGTAGACGCCTTTTCAGGATTCACTTTTGCAATACCAGCAGCAAAAGAGACAGCCCGAGTGGTCACTGAATTCCTTATCCAAGCATTTGCAATTATGGGTGTGCCACAAGCAATAAAAACAGATATGGACCTGCATAGACCTCCAAACATTTTGCACACTTTTGTGCACAGTATAAGATTTTACACACCACTGGCATACCCTTTAATCCTCAAGGACAGGCAATAGTAGAGAGGAGAAACAGAGACATTAAGATGCTGCTCCAAAAACAAAAGAAAGGGGGAGCCACAGGTAACCCTAGAGAACTTCTAAATCTAACCCTGTATACTATTAACTTCTTGATTTTTGACAACAATCCATTGGCTCAAGCAGACAGGTTTTATAACCTACCGGAAGGGCAATGCCCAGTGTGAATGGCTCCACTATCTTTAGATAATTGCCAGGTGATGTGGAGAGACCTAGAAAGTGGTGAATGGAAGGGACCAGATAGGCTAACTGCTTTGGGGAGAGACTTTGCTTGTATCTCCACAGGTGGAGAAGGGATCAGATGGGTGCCAATGAGCCGTATTTACCTTGTCCATTGGAGAGAGACTGAGCAGACCCTTGAAACGAAGGAGAAGACCCAAGAAACATCAGATGGTTCTGTTGCTGACTGTGCCCACCACTGAAAGAGCATGGCAGTTATGACGTTTGACTCATGGACATCAAAAATTGTTAGACTTTAAAACCCTCAAGAATCATTGGATTCTCTGAGAAATGAGAAATGATTGTTGTAGAACTTCAGAATCCTCAGGATCATTGGATTCTCTGAGACATGATAAGATTACTTCAAAACCCTCAGGAATCGTTGGATTCTCTGAGATATGATAAGACTATTTTAGGACTTGAAAACCCTCAGGAATCATTGGATTTTTGAGAAATGATAAGACTGTTGCAGGACTTCAAAATCTGGAATCATTTTATTCTCCAATACATAAAAAGACTGTTGCAGGACTTCAGAAACTTGGGGGGATCATTGGATTCCCTGACACATGAAGGAATGGACAATAGATTGGTTTTGGACTATTTCTTGGCTGCTGAAGAAGGCATATGTGTGACTGTTGTTTACATACCCTCCTTCTAGGACTTGTATAAATCTCTTATAATACCATATTGTTTTATATTGTTTGTTATATCACTACTTGCATATACAATTCATGTTTGTTACACCACATTGGGCCTACACTGGTTGTGGGGAAAGTCATCACTAATAGCCTCTGTGTTATTGCTGTGTGCTTGTGTAATACCTCTCATGCTGATGGGTTTGTGCATACCTGTTTCTGATAAGACCCTTCAGCTCAGAAACCCGCTAGCAATCCACACTTCCCTTTGGTGCTTTTATCTCCCTTCCTGAGATGTTGGGGAGGGTGTGATCATCTCCTTTTTCGTGCTTTCATCTCCGTTCCTGAGAAGTCAGGGAGGATGTGATCACCTGTGTTCTAAAACAAAAGAAAGTGAGAGATGTAGAGGGCTGAAACTATTGAGTAGATGCACTGAGGTCGGGATTGCTGAGCACTTGACGCTAACTAACAATTGGACGATACTCTATGGGTATATGCTTGGAAAATGGTCCTTTCCACTATTCGTGCTGGCTCAATGATTAGTGTATACAGAAAATTGTAGGAGGGACTAGGGGATGGAATAAGACTGGCCAGAGTCACACTTGGGTATTAGACTAGGGAGAAGGTGATCACGGAGATTCTGCTTCCATCCTGTTCAATCCTGCATCAAAGGACCAGGAATAAAGACTAAAGACTTTTGCTTATCCTGACTCCAGCTGATTCTGATGTATCTGGGGTGGTAGTGCGTTCATCACAATTGGTGAAAAGCAAATCTTTGTAGTAAATTTCTCTAATAATGGTCTCATATCTAAGATATACAACAAAGTTATTCAAATTTATAAAAGCATTACCATTTCCCAAAATTATATAGTCAAAGAATATGTATGTAGTTTCCAATGGAAGAAATCTAGACAATCAACATACATAAGAAAAAAAAATCCTCCAAATGACTAATAATTAGAGAAATGCAAAGTGAATCAGCTTTGAATTTCTCTCACATTTATTAAATTGGAAAAGGTGACCTCCCCAAATGACAGAAATTGGAAGAGCTGTGATAAAATCAGCATATTAACATGCAATTGGTGCTGTGAATTGATCCAACCATTTTGAAAAGTAGTTTGAAAATAGTTCCCAAATCACGAAATTCTGAAAATCCTTTCACCTGTAGATACTGGGTCTATAGTCTAGAGAAATTAAAGAAGGAAGGAATGGTTACCAAAAATTGGAGGGAGGGTATTTACAACATCTCTTTTTCTGTAATGTCAAAAAAACTGGAATTTAATGGAATGACAATTTTTTTTGAGATTACCTAAACAAATTATGGTGTATGAAAAAAAAATCGATAAAATAAATTACAAAACAAAAGATTCCAGAGAAAATTGGGTTAATTTATATTAAATGGTAGGGTGAGAACAAGCCAAGTAATTTATATAATAATATTATAAAGAAAAACAATCATTTTCAGGGCTGATCATGAATAGTACTCATTTCTTAATGTAGATTATGGAGTTAATATGTAGAATGAAAATTAAAAAAAAATCAGGTACAGCCTCTCTTTCTCTGTGTGTATGTTTGCCATTTGTTGCAATTTTGTTTTTATTTTTGGTTGGGTTAGGGGAATAGGGAAGTAGGGGTTAGGAATAGGTCAGGGAAAAAAATGTCATTAAGGCCTTTTTCTTGTATTACTATAAATGTTCAAATGTCCATTTTACTTGGTTCAAAATGAAAATAAAAGTTAATAAAACAACCCCCCAGAAAATATTTGACCATCATCTTCACCCTGTTTCATGGGTACCTAGAATCTGTCCTTAATACCTGTAATCTGATAGGTGAGTTTTCATTTGGTCTGGGCCACACCTCTATCTTATTTCCTTTTAATTTTTAGCTTCTGACATTTAATAATTACTTTCTTCCAACCTACCCTCTTTAAATTCCCCTTTATACATAGATTTTTCTCTATCGGAATTTAAGTTCCTTGTAGGCAAAGACTGTCTCCATTGTTTAAATATGTTAGCTGTAGTTTTTAGCATATTGCAAGCGCTTAATAGATGCTTTATCATCCATTGATTTATTCATTCTTTCTTGAATTATGTGTTACATAAATGGAAGATACTTTGTTGTAGAAGATAAAGAAATTATTTCTTTCCTCCCCTCCCCCTGCCCTGGAAACTAATCAATAACAAGCACAATGTGATCTTATATCCTCAGCTTTCAGACAATAGTGAAATGATCAGTATGTGCTTCATTGTTGCCACAGTTGGACATACTTGTACCTTGACTCCAACTTTGTGATGTCATTTTGTTCTTATTTGAGAATGAAGGAAAATAATCAATTATTTGAGAAGTCTACTTGTTTCCTATTCATGCAAATACCTTGTATTTTTGTATAAATGACTACAAAAGATTTTGTATAGGTGAGAGAGTAAGCATATTATTTAGGAATTGTTAATGTTCTTTTGGTTTCTACATTTAGTACTAACAAAGTGTGCAGATTTTTTCCTGTTTTCAGTGTTTTTTTCTTCTTTTGATTTCTTGAAGTCACTTTCACAATTACTCCTTTTCCAATCTGAATCTTTTTTATGTACACTTGATTTTATTTTACATTTTTTTTCTACTTCCTGAGATGTATGGAAGACTGTCATCTATGGTTTGAGGGCTTGCCAAGCCATTGTTAGGGCTGATCATCTGTCTTTGCTGTCCATCTTTCACTCAACTCTTTCCTGTGACTCCAAGAAGTTGAAGCATGTGGAATAACCATTATCTGAAACCATGTTGGCGATCGACTAAACCAGGTTGAGGGTAACTAGTAGATCTCAAACCTTCAGAAGATTAAAAGGGTACCTGAAACATGTGAAGACCTAAACCAGTGAAATGGATAAATGAAAACAGTTTGTTCTGACAGCTATGAAGTAGATGCTGTCTAGGACTTAGAACTTGGTCAGACATCAGAGGAGCCAAGGTCATCCACTGACTCCCACATCATTGCCAATCACCTTGACTTTGTCTGATAACTCTAGAAGAGAGAGTTAGACTGATGACTTTGTGCCACTCTGCCTCACTTAAATCCAGGTTGCCCATGAGTCAAAATGTCATTGATTCTCTTTGATAGGAAAGGATAAACTTGTCTTTCCATTTTCATTCTTCAATTACTTTAGTTTGGATTTTGCTTAATTGTACCTCTTGGCAACCTTTTTTTAAAACTGGTTGACCACAGATTGCTTCTGTCTCCTTTATAAGATGATACTCCTCATGATCATGCATTAACCTTTTTTATAAGAGTTTGCAAATTAATTTATATAATTAATTTATATATCTATATCTACTTTGAGAATGAAGTTCTGCAGTGCTGGAAAAGTTTTGAGTATGTCCCTTGCTCCTATTTTTCAAGTGTCAGCTCAAATAAGTACAGAAAGGCTCATTACTGTAAGGATGGATTTTTAAGCATGCATTTTTTTGGCCAATGAAATAGAAATAAATACTAAATAAAACTCAATCTCTGCTTCTGAACTGATGATGACAGATTAGTGGGAATGAGGCAGAAAATGGAAATCTTACAGACTACAAACTTTAATTTGATTATTTGTGCTCTAAGTCAGAACTCCTTGTTGAATGACTCACAAGTAACTATATTTATCTTGATATTCTTGCTCTAAATAAAATCAGAAGAAAGAAATTACAGTTAAATTGATCAATAACTCAGATACATTCCTGGAAGTTTGTTATATAATATATTCAAAAGGAAAAAGTGAAAGAAATATTTTGGGCTTCTTGTCAGGAACAAAACAAAACAAAACTTTCTAACAATTAAAGCAGTGCTAAGTGTCCTGAAAGAAGTAAATTTTCCTTATTTGGAGACTGAACAAATTCACAGATCATGTGAAGATTCCTTTTGTGTAACACTTGCACATGATAGTCATTGAGGTTTTTTCAGTTCTAAAATTCTGAGCCTGTGACTTATTCACCATTAACATTTGTGCAAGAGAAAATACTTCTATATCTTCTTTCTTGATATGAGTGACTATCTTTAAATTAGCCTTTTTGTTAGTGTAAATGGATAACCCATCTTCTTCCTTGTATTTGAGTTCTACCTTTGCTGTAGTTCTTCTCCATGTCTGACTGAAGAGAAAAAGAAAATTGGCGTGTACTTTGGACAATACTGATATATTATTGTAGCAAGTTTCTGTTTTCTTTTCCTGAAGGAAATAATCTGCCCTTTATAAATTTCAAGGCTGACTATGAGCAATTTGTGATCCAGTTTAACTGCTTTTGATTTTTTTCTTCTTTATTGTATTCTACTATATGAATAAGAAATTGGTTGTATTCAAAGCTTACTTGCTGGTAGAGAAAAGTGTCAGAAAAAGTAGCTAGTCAACCAGTGCCTCCTCATGTCATGGCTTATAATAACAACAAATAAATAAATAATAAAATTTCTTTCTGATATTTATTCTAAATTATATATTGAACTGTGGGTTTTCTTTTTTTAATGATAGAATAATATATGGTAGAATGTGAAAGTTAAAAGATTATATAAAAGTGGTTTATAAAAGTTCACAGGATAAAAACAGTCCTTTATATTTATATTTCCTAGGAAGGATAAGTGCTCCATATTTCTGAACAATAAGAAATTTCCAAAAATCTATAGTTACATTTTCCTAAATCTCTACAATAATACTGGGAGGTAAGTGCTTTTTTTTTTTTTTTCAGATGAAAAAACTGAAGCAAACATAGAGACTAAGGAACTTGAATAGAGTCACACAACTAGTGAGTGTGTGAGGTCATATTTTAACTCCTAGAGAACAGGCTCACTCTCCCTAAGAAATTATGAGATGGACAGATTCAGAGGAAACTGGGAAAACCTAGGAACAGATGAAGATTGAAGTGAACAAGTAAGAGAACAGTTTATACAATGACATCAGTTTTACCAAGAAAAAACAGCTTAGAAAGATTTTAGAACTCTGAACAATGTAATGACAGGCCATGACGCCAGAGGATTGATGATGAATTATATTACCTATCTTTTATCAGAGAAGTGATGGATTACAGTTGCAAAATGAGACATATGTTATTGGGTTTAGCCAATATCTTCTTTTTTCTAAATTTTGTGTATTTGTAATGAAATTTTACTTGCAAGTGTGGATAGATTTAAGGGAGTCTGAAATCAAATGAAAAAGTTCTTGTGGTTGAGGCTAAAGCTATCTCTGAATGCAGCTAGCCTCAGGGCTCCCAGCAAGCAGGGAAGTGTTAGCCTTGAAGTATTTACACTTCACTCAGCTTAAACCTCAGTCCTTGGATTTTCTGGAGGTCTTCTAGGGTTGTCCCAGGATTCTTATTCTGCCCCAAGCCTTATTTGTTTTTCACAGCTCTATTTTCACCCTGAAGTGTAATTTTGTTTTGTTTGTGGGAGAAATCTGGAGATTTGAAATTTTCTGATCCACTCTGCCATCTTCCTAGAATCTGCCCTGACACAACAAAGAATTAAGGACCCCTAGTTTAGAATCACATAGCTCTACAGCACCCAAAATATGTATGTGTAAGAGTAAAATAATAGAATCAATGTGAAAATAATTATCCTTGATCTCTTTCAAGAAGAAAGTAAAATTTAGCTTACTATCACCTGTTGAGCTTCTTCTCACCAAACCTTGGTTACACAATAAAAATCACAAACGAAAAGTACATCTCTTTGTTTACTAGTAAACAAATCAGGGAAATTAAACAATTTAGAGTAGTTATGTGTAAGTTAACAAAAAAAAACTTTTCATCTGAGAGAAAGGGAAGATCTTTAGTCTTGGAAATGAGGGGGAGGGAAGGAGAGAGAGAGAGAGTAAGAGAGAGAGAGAGAGAGAGAGAGAGAGAGAGAGAGAGAGAGAGAGAGAGAGAGAGAGAGGAGAAGGAGAATAATATTAATATTATAAGGAAGAGAAAGAGAAATTGGCTTTTAGCAATTTCTTGCGTTACAACGTTAAAAGTCTGTGACTGAGGGATTATGATAGCTATTCCAGGTTGTGCCTCTTCTTTTATCTATCTCCTCCAAAGGCCTTCAACTGTCTCAAAAAATCCTTTCTCCTCTCCTATATGTATACAGGTTCATGGCTCAGAGTTTTTCAGCCAATCAAGAAGGTACATTTTTCCCCTTAGAAGCAAATCACAGGGCTATATCTCCAGAAAAATCACTTCAAGTTTGGGTAGAAGATCTATTACACACATATTCAAATATAGTCACATTATCTCTGAATGTTGATGTTTTAATTTTGTTTTAATTTGTGATAAAAAGTTTCTTGCTTGCAAGATTCAAATTGTACTGAAATATGAAAATCTGCCTTTAAAATTTATTCTTTAATGATAATTCACTCTTTTTCTGAGTCTGAAGTTTGTATGAGTGTGTATGTATGTAAAAAACTCAGAAGCTGCTTATATATACTTACATCCTTGCATGTACACCTGCATATGAGAGAGTAAAGGAGGAATTTTTATAACTATTCAATAGAGTTGGAAAAAAAGGAAGATTAAAAACTAGAACAAGCCTGTCTAAAAATATTAGTCATTGAAATGCAAATTGCATCTCGATGTACAGAAAACTCTGTGAATCCTTTCCATATGTATTCCTCAAAGCCAGATTTGCTATAAGCCCGATGAAATTTCTTTATGAAACACTCATTAGAGATAGAAAATGAGCTTTTACAACTTTAGAAAATAAAACAAAAACATATTCCCTTTGCAACAATATTCAATATAAAACATATATTTTTAAAATAAAGCAATCTACATTTAAAAACATATATACATAAAAAAACATGGTAGAGATAACTGCAATTCTTTTGTACCCTGAAGAAATTTGCTACAATTCACTGTAATCTATGTTACAATCTATTATCTTGCTACTTTAATGCAACTTTTCCTTCAGTGTTGATTATCAAATTAAGCTGTGATAATATAGCATAAACTATTGCAACAGCCATAGCTTCTCATTGAGAATGATTCTCTACCACAGAAATGTTAAAGTCTTAATTCTCAAAAAAAGCACTAAACTAATGATGAGATAACCCATTAGCTCCTTAAGGTGACAACTTTACCATTTCTTACTGAGGTAGTTGGGTACCTAGGTGGCATAGTGCCAGTCCTAGAGTCAGGTGGTCCTGAATTCAAAGCATCAGATACAACCTGTGTGACTGAGCAAGTTACTTAATCCTATTTGCTTCAATTTCCTCATGTGTAAAAGGAGTTGGAGAAGAAAATGGCAAACTACTCCAGTGTTTCTGTTCAAAAAATCCCCAAGTGGGGTCACAAAGCATCAGACAGATATAATGGACTAGCTTGGTTTTGACTCTTGCTAGCTGTATATCCATAGGCAGCCAATCAGTTGTTTGTCCTTCATTCTCAAAGAGAATCAAAAAACATCAGGGAGGTAACACATGACCTGCAAGTAAGCTGGACATAAGTGAGTTGGGTTGTGCAAAATCACCAGCCTCACTTTTTCCTCCAGAGCCATTTAGGTTCAGTGATAAGATATAGATCAGGACAATAGGAAATACCTCTGGTAAAATGTGAAACCTTGTATTTTTAAGCTAAGGACTTTAATAGGTCTTATTTTCACTAAGTCTGGGTATCTATCAAGCATCTACTATATCTATATCTATCTATCTATCTATATGTATATATATATAATCACAATTGTGTTAAGAACTGGGAATGCAAAAAGTGGGAAAAAAGTCTTATCTTAAGGATCTCACAATGTAATGGGGGAGTCAGTAAACTAACAAATATCTATAAATAAGCTGTATATAAGGACAAATAAATAATGAAAAGAGAGATGGTGTTAGAATTAAGAGGGCTTCAAAAGGCATTTTTACCTGTAGATTAAAGGAAGCCAAGTTAGGTCAAAAGGTAGAGATGTGAAGGAAGGGTATTACTAGAATAGAGGTACTAGGCACTTTGCCTACAGCAACAATGGTGTATTTTCTTTGTAGAATAGCAAAAAGGCCAAAATATGTGATGAAGAGCAAGATGTAAGGAAATTGGAAGGGTAGGTGGGGCTAGGTTATTAAGAGTTTTCAGTGCCAAAGAGAGTGATTTTATATTTGATTTGGAGTCACTAGAGTTTATTAATTAGAGAGGTGATATAGTTGGATTTGTGCTTTAGGAAATGATTTTGGTTATTTAATGGAATATGTACTGGACCCGGGAGAGACTTGAGGTAAGTAGATCTACCAACAGACTATTACAATAATTAAAGAATAATTTGATGAGGGTCTACACCAAAGTAATGTTGGTATCAGAAAAGAGAAGGAAGCATATTCAAGTGATCTTAAAAAATGAATTCTCTAGGTCTTGGTAACATATTAAGAGATGTGGGAGTTGAGGAATATTGAGGAGTAAAAGGTGACACTTAAATTAGAAGCCTGGGGAAATTGAAAGAGTGATATTTTTGATAGTAGAAGAGAAGTTTGGAAAAGGAGATCATTTCAATGAAAGTGCAGTGCTGGGTATGTTTAGTTTAAGATTTCTACCCACTTGTATTTTGAGATGTCTAAAAGACAGGTGGAGATGGGATGGGACAGGTAAATTTGAGAATCCTTAGCACAGAGATGATAGTTAAATGCATGGTTGCTGTTGAGATCATCAGATGAACTAGTATAAAGGATAAAGAGAAAAAGAGCCTAGATGAGAACCCTGTGGGACACTTATGGTTAGGGCATTTCTGGATGAGGATCTATCAAAGGAGACTGAGCAGGAGTGATTTGGTAGATAGAAGGAAAACCAGAAGTAATATCTTAAAAACTAGAGATAAGAGAGTATGAAAGAAAAGAAAGTGAACATCAGTGCCAGAACCTGCAGAAAGATCAAGGAAAATGATGATTAAAAAAGGATTAAATTCCACAATTAAGATACCCTGGTAATTTTGGAGAGAAGGGTTTCAGTTAAAGCATGAGATAGATGATAAAATCATAAGAGTGAGGCCTAGAAGAGCAATGAGACCAATTATAACATTTACATGAGGAAAGGGAAAACCAACTAGACAAAGACACTTGTTCCAAGTAACACAGGTCTTAAGAGATTAATCTAGAATTTAAAAATACATCTCTTCTGACCAGCCTGCCTCATTAAAATCCAATTCATGTGCAAGATGTGACTCTCATGATGTCATTGGGCCTATTCAAGAACGAAGCTGTGACCATCATCTTTCTCAGCCTCATTTTTCTCCTCTATGTAAAAGGACTAATTTCTAAGGTGATTATGAAAAAAGTATTTTGCAAAGTGAGTGAGAAATAGTGTGTTACTGCAAAAAGTATGTGAGATCTAAAGCAAAACCCATCCTATCATATCTGAACTATATAGTTTACTCTTTGTGTGATCTTGAGTTATTTTTTACCTCTCTAGATTCCACTTTCTTCAAACATAAAATGAATATGGGATAGCTGACCATGAAGGCCTTTTCCATATCTAAAACTACAATTTTAAGCCTTATAATATTACTTCAGTTATCAAGGAATGTTATTGACATAATTATTCATCAACTGATATATAAAACTTAGGTTTGCAAAGCACTATGTACATATAATGCATTTATGTGTGTGTCTGTATATGTGTGTATGTACATATATGTGAATATATATGTATAGTTATATAACCCCATTTTAAAATTATAACCAAATATGTCACTTTACTCAATTAACTTATATAATCATTATGTACATTATCTATCTTATAATACTTTTGTCTCCTCCTAATACAGAGAGACATATTGTACAGTAGTTTTTAAATAAATACTTGTTAATTGCTAAAAGGTCGACATGAACTCTTCCTTTAGTGTTTCAGCTTGATTTTCCAGTTCTTAGCACTGTGTTGATTGTATACTTCATTCATTAGTTTCTCAAAGGACATATAAATGAATTTTGTTTTTCCTTACTTCCCATTCTTCACATACTACTTATGTGACTTTAAACTTATCTTTTTACTTCTCTAGTCCTCAAGTTCCTGGTACACAAAATTTTACTATGCTATTTGGCTATGATATATTAATATTGCAGCAGAACAGTTTTGGTTGAAGGAATTCTATGTGGAACTATTCCTGCCTATTAAACTTAATTGCATTTTTGTCATGAATTTTATCTCAGTCTTAGTGACTCTGCCATGTCAGGCTCAATCACCCAAATCTCAGAACCTTAATATAATTAATGATGATGCTTTTCCTATATCTCCTTACTGATGTACAATATTGCCTCGGATGTCTCACTAAGATAAATGACTTAGCCAACAGCAAATGAAACTGTTTTCTATCAGAAGCAGAATTTTACAATAGACAATAAACTCAACTTGACTTCATGAATGATAGAGATACTTTTCCCCTAAATGTACAATGGTGAATGATATAGTTAGTATTGATCTTTATCCATTCAAACATAGATGCCAATAGATCAGTTATTTTAGTCACATTTGTTATTGGAGAATAAAGATTATCTATTTATCATCTAAACTAATTTTAATAGAGCATTATGGCTTAGATTTTAAACTTTCAAAAATTATGTTTTAATTTTCATTTAGTTGTTTGTTTTTAAGAAAAAAGAGGATATAAAAAGTAATTTAATGGAATAACTGTCATTATTGGGGCAATACACAGAAAGGGATTTTACTTACAAGGCCTCTTCTGAAGCAAATGAAACTCTTGGAATGAAGAAGCTTGCAGTTTTTTTTCTGATCCAAATTACTTGGAGCTAATTAAAATGAACTATCCTAACATCTAAATAAGAAAGTGGATTTATGTATTTGCAAAGAAATGAGTCTCATTTTGAGGGACAAAATATATCCAGGTATACTGTGTATGGAAATATTTCAAATTAGTTTGTTTAAACTTCTTTCATACTGAAGAATTTTCTTTGAAATTGTCCATAGCAGTGTTACAGATTTCTCAAAGTTAAATTTTGTTAACTATGTTAAAATCTGTGATTTATTTCACTTAAAAACAATGCATTTTCACTTTATTTAGTTTTGATTTAAAATGGCTTGTTAGTTGAAAGAATACAAATTTCCAGGCAGATGATTTAGGTTTGTGTGCCATTTGTATGTGATTTGGGACCACTCTTTTGACCTCTCTAGATCTCAGTTTTCCTCATCTGTAAAAGAAGAAGATTTACTAGATGGGCTTTAAGGTTCATTCCAACTCTAAATCCTATAATAAGTAATGTTATTTTTAATGTAGCTTTGATTTTACAATAAAATAAAAAAAATATACATGGACACTGTGATGGATCTGCAATGACCTTGATATAAGTAATTCTTCCATTCAACACAATTCATGGTCTCCTATTTAGCCTGCATAACACTTAATATAGCTAACATTTATGTAGAGCTTTAATTTTTTCCAAGCATTTTACATGTGTTCTCTCATTTGATTCACACAATAATCTTAAAATTAGATGCTATTATTACCTTCACTTTACAGATAAGTAAACCAAAGCTAGCTTGAGCAAGTTTGGTCTAATGATCAAAGCGTCTAATGTGTTCCAATTTTTTTCTCTCTTCCCCAACTCCCCTTCCTTAGATGGCAAATAATCCAATATATGTTAAACAGGCACAGTTCTTCTATACGTGTTTATATATTTATTATGCTGCACCAGAAAAATGAAATCAAAAAGGGAAAAAAAGTGGGAAAGAAACAAAAAGCAAGCAAACAACAACAAAAAGAGTGAAAATGCTGTGTTGTGATCCACAGTCATTTCCCACAGTCCTCTCTCTAAGATGTAGATAGCTTTCTTCATCACAAGATCTTTGGAACTGGTCTGAATCATCTCATTGTTGAAGAGAGCCACATCCATCAGAATTGATCATTGTATAATATTATTGCTATGTACAATGCAATCCTGGTTCTACTATTTCACTTAGCATCAGTTCATGTAAGTCTCTCCAGGCCTCTCTGAAATCATCCTGCTGATCGTTTCTTTTCTTTTCTTTTCTTTTCTTTTCTTTTCTTTTCTTTTCTTTTCTTTTCTTTTCTTTTCTTTTCTTTTCTTTTCTTTTCTTTTCTTTTCTTTTCTTTTCTTTTCTTTTCTTTTTTTCTTTTCTTTTCTTTTCTTTTCTTTTCTTTTCTTTTCTTTTCTTTTCTTTTCTTTCTTTTCTTTCTTTTCTTTTCTTTTCTTTCTTTTCTTTCTTTTCTTTCTTTCTTTCTTTCTTTCTTTCTTTCTTTCTTTCTTTCTTTCTTTCTTTCTTTCTTTCTTTCTTTTTAATAGCTTTTTATTTACAAGTTATATGCATAGGTAATTTTACAGCATTGACAATTGCCAAAACTTTTGTTTCAATTTTTCCCCTTCTTCCCCCCATCTGCTCCCCCAGATGGCAGGTTGACTAGTAGATGTTAAATATATTAAAGTATGAATTAAATACACAATAAGTATACATGAACAAACCGTTATTTTGCTGTACAAAAAGAATCGGACTCTGAAATATTGTACAATTAGCCTGTGAAGGAAATCCAAAATGCAGGCAGGCAAAAATAGAGGGATTGGGAATTCAATGTAATGGTTCTTAGTCATCTCCCAGAGTTCTTTCACTGGGTGTAGCTGGTTCACTTCATTACTGTTCTATTGCTACTGATTTGGTTCATCTCATTGCTGAGGATGGCCAGGTCCATCAGAACTGGTCATCATATAGTATTGTTGTTGAAGTATATAATGATCTCTTGGTCCTGTTTAATTCACTCAGCATCGGTTCATGTAAGTCTCTCCAGGCCTTTCTGAAATTATCCTGTTGGTCATTTCTTACCCAACAATAATATTCCATAACATTCATATACCACAAGTTACCCAGCCATTCTCCAATTGATGGGCATCCACTCATTTTCCAGTTTCTGGCTACTACAAAGAGATCTGCCAAAACATTCTTGCACATACAGGTTTCTTTCCCTTCTTTATGATCTCTTTAGGATATACACTGCTGGATCAAAGGGTATGTACAGTTTTAAAACTTTTTGCTGCTGATCATTTCTTATAGAAAAATAATATTCCATAATATTCATATTCTATAATTTATTCTACCATTCTCCAATTGATGGGCATCCTCTCAGTTTCCAGTTTCTGGCCACCACAAAAAGCCACAAACATTTTTGCACATGTGGGTCTCTTTCCCTCCTTTAAGATCTCTTTGGGATATAAGCCCAGTAGAAACTCTGCTAAAAACCTCCTGGTGGATTCCTTTGTGGGGACACCACAGCAACCTGGGTCCCTGCACTGGCCTGTGCCTGACCACCTCCCCCCATGACTAATTTAAATAGATCTTTCCTGAAGTTCTTCAAAAATATCTTCTATGGGAATTTGTTACCCTCCCAATATTTGTGGTTTCTGTCACTCCAAAACCAGTTTAGAGGCTTGATGTGTGTGGATCGGAGGAGTGCCAGGAGGAGCTCAGAAAAAGGCCTGTCTACTCTCCACCATCTTGGCCCTGCCCAGAAGCTAGTCTTAAGGAGCAGAGCACAGGTTATGATGGGAGTAGGTTAGTGTAGATAGTGTGGTTTGGAAATGGCTGGATGAATAGAGAACCAAAGAAACAGGGATTTAGGTCTGAAAGAATATTCAGAAATCAGCTAGTCCAAGTTTCTTTAATTTATAAGTGAAGAAATTGAGGCCCAGAATAATTTTTTTTTTAAATTTTTATTTAATAATTACTTTATATTGACACTCGTTTCTGTTCCGATTTTTTTTCCCCTCCCTCCCTCCACCCCCTCCCCTAGATGGCAAGCAGTCCTTTATATGTTGGATATGTTGCAGTATATCCTAGATACAATATATGTTTGCAGAACCGAACAGTTCTCTTGTTGCATTGGGAGAATTGGATTCAGAAGGTATAAATAACCCGGGAAGAAAAACAAAAATGCAGATAGTTCACATTCGTTTCCCAGTGTTCTTTCTTTGGGTGTAGCTGCTTTTGTCCATCGTTTATCAATTGAAACTCAGGTCTCTTTGTCAAAGAAATCCACTTCCATCAAAATATGTCCTCATACAATATCGTTGTCGAAGTGTATAATGATCTCCTGGTTCTGCTCATTTCACTTAGCATCAGTTCATGTAAGTCTCGCCAGTCCTCTCTGTATTTATCCTGCTGGTCATTTCTTACAGAACAATAATATTCCATAACATTCATATACCACAATTTACCCAGCCATTCTCCAATTGATGGGCATCCATTCATTTTCCAGTTTCTAGCCACTACAAACAGGGCTGCACAAACATTTTGGCACATACAGGTCCCTTTCCCTTCTTTAGTATTTCTTTGGGATATAAGCCCAATAGAAACACTGCTGGATCAAAGGGTATGCACAATTTGATAATTTTTTGGGCATAATTCCAGATTGCTCTCCAGAATGGTTGGATTCGTTCACAGCTCCACCAACAATGCATTAGTGTCCCAGTTTTCCCGCATCCCCTCCAACATTCATCATTATTTTTTCCTGTCATCTTAGCCAATCTGACAGGTGTGTAGTGGTATCTCAGAGTTGTCTTAATTTACATTTCTCTGATCAATAATGATTTGGAACACTCTTTCATATGAGTGGTAATAGTTTCAATTTCATCCTCTGAAAATTGTCTGTTCATATCCTTTGACCATTTATCAATTGGAGAATGGCTTGATTTCTTACAAATTTGAGTCAGTTCTCTATATATTTTAGAAATGAGGCCTTTATCAGAACCTTTAACTGTGAAAATGTTTTCCCAGTTTGTTGCTTCCCTTCTAATCTTGTTTGCATTAGTTTTATTTGTACAAAGGCTTTTTAATTTGATGTAATCAAAATTTTCTATTTTGTGATCAGTAATGGTCTCTAGTTTATCTTTGATCACAAATTTCTTTCTCCTCCACAAGTCTGAGAGATAAACTATTCTATGTTCCTCTAATTTATTTATAATCTCGTTCTTTATGCCTAGGTCATGGACCCATTTTGATCTTATCTTGGTATATGGTGTTAAGTGTGGGTCCATGCCTAATTTCTGCCATACTAATTTCCAATTATCCCAGCAGTTTTTATCAAATAATGAATTCTTTTCCCAGAAGTTAGGGGCTTTGGGTTTGTCAAACACTAGATTGCTATAGTTGACTATTCTGTCTTGTGAACGTAGCCTTTTCCACTGATCCACTAATCTATTTCTTAGCCAATACCAAATGGTTTTGGTGATTGCTGCTTTATAATATAATTTTAGATCAGGTACAGCTAGGCCACCTTCATTTGATTTTTTTTTTCATTAATTCCCTTGAGATTCTCGACTTTTTATTGTTCCATATGAATTTTGTTGTTATTTTTTCTAGATCATTAAAATATTTTCTTGGAAGTCTGATTGGTATAGCACTAAATAAATAGATTAGTTTAGGGAGTATTGTCATCTTTATTATGTTCGCTCGGCTGATCCAAGAGCACTTAATATTTTTCCAATTATTTAAGTCTGAGTTTATTTGTGTGGACACTTTTTTATAATTTTGCTCATATAATTCCTGACTTTCCTTTGGTAGATAGATTCCCAAATATTTTATGGTATCAACAGTTATTCTGAATGGGATTTCTCTTTGTATCTCTTGCTGTTGGGTTTTGTTGGTGATGTATAAAAATGCTGAGGATTTATGGGGATTTATTTTGTAGCCAGCTACTTTGCTAAAATTATGAATTATTTCCAATAGCTTTTTAGTAGAATCTCTGGGGTTCTCTAGGTATACCATCATATCATCTGCAAAGAGTGATAGTTTGGTTTCCTCATTGCCTACTCTAATTCCTTTAATATCTTTCTCGACTCTTATTGCCGAGGCTAGTGTTTCTAATACGATATTAAATAATAATGGTGATAGTGGGCAACCTTGCTTCACTCCAGATCTTAGAAAGGTTCCAGTTTTTCCCCATTGCATATGATGCTTACTGATGGTTTTAAATATATGCTCCTGACTATTTTAAGGAAAAGTCCATTTATTCCTATGCTCTCAAGTGTTTTTATTAGGAATGGATGTTGGATTTTATCAAATGCTTTTTCTGCATCTATTGAGATGATCATATGGTTTTTGTTTGGTTGGTTATTGATATAGTCAATTATGCTAATAGTTTTCCTAATATTGAACCAGCCCTGCATTCCTGGTATAAATCCTACTTGGTCATAGTGTATTATCCTGGTGACGATTTTCTGTAATCTTTTTGCTAATATTTTATTTAAGATTTTAGCATCAATCTTCATTAGGGAGATTGGTCTATAATTTTCTTTCTCTGTTTTCAGCCTACCTGGTTTAGGTATCAGTACCATGTCTGTGTCATAAAAGGAGTTTGGTAGGACTCCTTCCATCCCTATTTTTTCAAATAGTTTATATAACATTGGAGTTAATTGTTCTTTAAATGTTTGGTAGAATTCACATGTAAATCCATCTGGTCCTGGGGATTTTTTCTTAGGGAGTTGATTGATAGTTTGTTCTATTTCTTTTTCTGAGATGGGACTGTTTAGGATATTTACTTCTTCCTCTGTTAGTTTGGGCAAGCTATATTTTTGGAGGTATTTTTCTATTTCTTTTAAGTTGTCGAATTTATTGGCATAAAGTTGGGCAAAGTAACTCCTAATTATTGCTCTAATTTCCTCTTCTTTAGTGGCGAGTTCTCCCTTTTCATTTTTAAGACTAACAATTTGATTTTCCTCTTTCCTTTTTTTAATCAGATTTACTAAGGCTTTGTCTATTTTGTTGGTTTTTTCATAGAACCAACTCTTAGTCTTATTAATTAATTCAATAGTTTTTTTACTTTCAATTTTATTGATTTCTCCTTTTATTTTTAGAATTTCAAGTTTAGTGTTTGACTGGGGGTTTTTAATTTGTTCCTTTTCTAGCATTTTTAGTTGCAAACCCAATTCATTGACCTTCTCTTTCTCTATTTTATACAAATAGGCCTCTAGAGATATGAAATTTCCCCTTATTAGCGCTTTGGCTGCATCCCATACATTTTGGTATGATGTCTCATTATTTTCGTTTTCTTGGGTGAAGTTATTAATTATGTCTATAATTTGCTGTTTCACCCAATCATTCTTTAGTATGAGATTATTTAATTTCCAATTATTTTTTGGTCTACTTCCCCCTGGTTTTTTGTTGAATGTAATTTTCATTGCATCATGGTCTGAAAAGGATGCATTTACTATTTTTGCCTTACTGCATTTGAGTTTGAGGTTTTTATGTCCTAATATATGGTCAATTTTTGTGTAGGTTCCATGAACTGCTGAAAAGAAAGTGTATTCCTTTCTGTCTCCATTACATTTTCTCCAGAGATCTATCATATCTAACTTTTCTAATATTCTATTTACCTCTTTGACTTCTTTGTTATTTATTTTGTGGTTTGATTTATCTAATTCTGAGAGTGCAAGGTTAAGATCTCCCACTATTATAGTTTTACTGTCTATTTCTTCTTGCAGCTCTCTTAGTTTCTCTTTTAAGAATTTAGATGCTACCCCACTTGGTGCATATATGTTTAATATAGATAGTGCTTCATTATCCATGCTACCCTTTAGCAAGATATAGTGCCCTTCCTTATCTCTTTTAATTAGATCAATTTTTGCTTTAGCTTGATCTGAGATCAGGATGGCTACCCCTTCTTTTTTGACTTCACCTGAAGCATAGTAGATTTTGCTCCACCCTTTTACCTTTAACCTGCATGTATCTCCCCGCTTCAGGTGTGTTTCCTGTAAACAACATATTGTAGGATTCTGGCTTTTAATCCATTCTGCTAACCGCTTCCTCTTTATGGGGGAGTTTACCCCATTCACATTTATGGTTAGAATGACCAATTCTGTATTACTTGCCATCTTGTTAACCCCGGTTTACGTTTTTCTCCCTTCTTTCCCCTTTCCCCCCTTCCCAGTATTAAGCTTGTGAGCACCACTTGCTTCTCACAGCTTTCCCTTTTTAGTATCCCTCCCCCCGCCTTAGAGTTCCTCCCCCTATCTTACCCCTTTCCCTCCCAGTTACCATATTCCCTTCCGCTTAGCTTATTCCTTCCCTTTTCACTTTTCCCTTCTCACTTTTCAATGAGGTGGGAGAAGTTTCACCATAGATTGAATATGTCTTAAGATTTTTCACTTAAAGCCAATTCTGAAGGCAGTAAGATACCCACTATATTCATCCCCCTCCATTCTTTCTCTCAGATATAATAGGTTTCCTTTGCCTCTTCATGAGATGTAGTACCCCCACTTTACCCTTTTTCTGGTACAATGTCCTTTCCACATCAATTTCTAGAACAACGTATACATGTATTCTTTATACATCTATATAGTCAAAATATAGTTCCCAAGATTAATCTTTACCTTTTTAGATTTCTCTTGAGTTCTATATTTGTAGATCAAACTTTTTGTTAAGTTCTGGCTTTTTCATCAGAAATAGATGAAATTCGCTTACTTCGTTGAATGTCCATCTTCTTCCCTGGAAAAAGATGCTCATTCTCGCTGGGTAAGTTATTTTTGGTTGCATACCAAGTTCCTTAGCCTTTCGGAATATCATATTCCAGACCCTTCGATCTTTTAATGTGGATGCTGCCAGATCCTGGGTGATCCTTATTGTGGCTCCTTGATACTTGAATTGGGTTTTTCTAGCCGCTTGCAATATTTTTTCTTTCATCTGAGGGTTCTGGCATTTGGCCACTATATTCCTTGGTGTTTTGATTTTAGGATCCCTTTCAGTGGGTGATTGATGAATCCTTTCAATGTTTATTTTTTCCTCTGTTCCTATAACTTCTGGGCAGTTCTCTTTGATAATTTCCTGGAAAATAGTGTCCAGGCTCTTTTTTTTCATCATGTTTTTCTGGAAGTCCAATGATTCTCAGATTGTCTCTCCTGGATCTGTTTTCCAGGTCTGTTGTCTTCCCCAGAAGGTATTTCACATTCTTTTCCATTGTTTGATTTTTTTGGATTTGCTTGACTGATTCTTCTTGTCTCCTTGAGTCATTCAATTCCACTTGTTCAATTCTGATTTTCAGTGAAGTATTTTCTTCACTCACTTTTTTAAAATCTTTTTCTAATTGTCCAATTGAGTTCTTTTGTTCTGTGGAATTTTTTTCCATTTCGCCAATTTTGTTTTCCAGTTCACCAATCCTATTTTTCAAGGATTTTACTTCTTTATCCACTCTCTCTTTAACTTTCTCCAGGATCTTTTGCCAAGCCTCCCTCTCCTTTTCCCAAGCTTCCCTCTCCTTTTGCCAAGCCTCACTCTGCTTTCCCCATTTTTCTTCTAGCTCCCTTGTGAGAGCCTTTTTAATCACTTCTATGAGGTTCATCTGTGCTGAGGAACAGATGATCTCCTCCTTTGGGGATTCACCTGGGGACTGTCTGTTTTTAGTCTCCTCAGGATTTAGAGTCTGCTCTCTATCTGTATAGAAGCTGTCAAGGGTTAAAGTCCTCTTCAGTTTCTTGCTCATTCTGTCTAATAATCAGAGACAAACTACCAAAGAAAAACAGAAAAAACTGGAGTCTTTCTTTGGGGGAGGGGCTGGGTATGTTACCGAGTTTCCTCTACAGACTGCAGGGGGCAGCAGTGAGGCACTAGCAGGACTGTGTGCGCCTGCGCTCTGAGATCCCAGAGCGTGCTGAGTCACTGTGGGGGGGGAGGGAGGGGCGGCTAGGTCCCGAGAGACTCCAGCTGTTTGGGTTTGTATTCTTCAGCTCCGGTGTTTTTAGCTTCTCTGCTAGGCTGCTGACTTGCTGCCGGAGCAAAGTATCCAGTCCTGTAGCGAAGCTCTCCCCACAGAGACGGCTGCGATCACTCCCCACCTCCTCTCCCGTCTGCTCCCGTGCTCTCACTGCCGCTGCCCTCAGCCTGCGCCCGATCTAAAACCGCCCCAGCCCTCCAGTAAAGACAGACCTTTCTTGGCGAATCTCAAGGATGGCTTCTCTTGGTAACTATATGTGGGTTTTTTTCAGTCAAGCATTGATTCAGAGGCTTGTAATGAAGTGGATAGTGAGAGAAAGCGTGGCGCTTATGCAGCTGTGAGCCTCCTCTCCACCATCTTAACCGGAAGTCCAGAATAATTTTCTAGTTCATCATTATATTTATGGTCTATCTTTTTAGCTAGATTATAAGGTTTGATCACATGTATCATATATTCCTGTGTGATCAATAGACATTTTTGTATTTGCATTCTACCACAGTGCCTTGAAGGCAATAAATGCTCAATAAAAGCTTGTTGATAATTATGAAAAAGAGCAATTGTTATCAAAAGCTGAATTCAGCTACTATGAGAGCTAGGAAGGAACAAAAGAAAAGAACAAGGTAAATAATGAACAATGATTCTAGCTGCCTCATTGTGATCCATATTGATTTAAAAGCAGAACTAGAACAGACGTTTTTGAAAAGAACAATTATCCAAATGAGATAATATTTGAAAAGCACTTAATACAAAATCTGGAACATAGTGCTACATAAATATATATTGCCTTCCCATCTTCTCTGCAGTTACACTCTGTTGTCCCTTTCTTGTTATTGCCTCAAAGACTAAATACTCAGCAACAACTCAGTTAAAAAGTCTGGATTGAATATCTTCGGATTGAAAGGTTCCTTGAAAGTCATTTGATCCAATTCCTTAAAAAATGCCTCCTACTTTATAATATTTTCAGGCAGTGGTCATTCAGGCTTTGCTTGAAGACTTTCTTTGAAGAAGTAGCTATACTGAGAGGCAATATGACAGAGTAAATAGAATAATGGACTTGGGGACAAGTAGACCTGAGTTCAAATCTTATCTCTATTACTATCTGTAGGGTTTTAAGAAATTTATTTAAACAATGAATCAACACTTGTTTAAGCATCTTATTATGTACTGGCATTTGGCAATGCATTGAGGATTTAAAGAAATCATATAAAACAAACCCTACCTACTCTCAAGGAGTTTATATTTAACTTCTCAAATCTCTAGCTTCCTCATATGTAAAATGAAGTTAATAATTGAGTCTAACTCATAAATTTGTTGTGAGGATCAGGGGTACTAATCCCTTTGTAAACTTCAGTATTTCTGCTGAAGACAACTTCATTCTTCTAGTTTTCTGTCCCCATACTCTTAATTTTATGCTTAACTTTTGATTTCACCTCACCTTATATATCCAATCATTTTCCAAATCTTTCTTTCTTATATTCATAACAACTCTTTTATGCAACCTTATTCTCATTTCACACATTTGCCACCTTATTTTAGGCCCTCATCACCTCTTGCTGAGATTATTGACATCCTAATAACTGTATAAATTGAATATCAAATGTGAAAGACTATAATTTTTGTTAGGCATACAGAGAGAGTCAAAACAGAGAAAGCCCTATAATTCTAGGCTCATGTCCATATATAACTACTAGACTAAAATGAAACTCAATGTTCTGATGATTCTGACCATTTTTACAATTATTATTTGTTGCTATGGTCAAATGGATTAATCAATGAATAAAACAGTTAATAAGACAGATAAAGGCTTCATATTAGGAAATCTGTTTTATTATTCTTATATATTCATCTTTAAATGTCTCTTCTGTGTTTTGTTTTCTAAGAGTTTTAATGGCAGGAAAACATATTCATTTTCTGATTAACCTGAATCATCTTATTCCCCCAAATCAGTAACTGCATAACAACAAAAAAGCAATTGTAACAGAAGTTATCAATCAGCAGACATTAAAATAGTAGTACACTATGGATAGAACCTTTCAAAGATGATACCTTAATCTATACCTAACTATAGAGTACAGAAATATTCAGAGGCAACATAAAATGGGAGGGAATTTCATAACAATTATTTTAGACTTGACAGAATTATTACTGTGCCTTGAAGAACTAAGATAGTTCTGCAAACTATTACAATAATGCAGAAAATTTGAGTTCATAGTGTTTTTCTTTAGAAAAAGACAAGTGTTAAGGAAAAACAACTAGTTCAATTTCTTTCTTTTTTTTTTTTTTTTTGTAAAGATCAGTAAAAACTTCTCTGTTATCTTTGAAAACTGTCTATGCATTTTGTGTATGCACATGCTTTTGTATGTTTTACCAGACTTGTGATTTCATCATAACTTTTCTCTATCAGATACAACTTCTCTACAACTTTTGGCCTTACAGAATAACTGGGGTCACCAACAAGTTAGAAGGATGTGTGTCACAGTGTCACACAGTTTATATGTCTTACAGATTAGACATGAACCAAGTTCTTGTTGAAGTTATATATGACAGCCCGTCATAGTGATTAGAGAATTGTCCCCAGAAAAAGGAAGACCCAGGTTCATCTCCCATCTTGACATATATTGATTGAATGAGTATGAATTAGTCACTTAAATTCTGAGTACTCAAGACAACTTTCTTTAAAAAAATGACATTTAAAATTAATAAACATTTCTTTTCCTCCCATTTCCTTCAATCTTGAGTAAAAATAAAAAAGAAAGAAAATAAACTACTCCAACAAATTTATATAGTTAAGCAAATCAAACTTCCACATAAGCTATAAACAAAAATATTTATCTCATTGAATATAAAGACCGTCACTTTCCTATCATGAAGTGGTTTGAATGCTTTAATTTTCGTCCCTTGGAATGGTATTTGTCATTGTTGCTAGTTAGAGTTTTTAAGTCTTTAAAAACTAAATAATGTTGTTATTATTGTTATAATTCTGTTCATTTCAGTCTTCATTAATTCCTACAGATCTTCAAGTTTTCTTTGAAAATACTCATATTGACATTTCTTTTGGAAAATTAATATTAATTGCATTCTTATACAATGTCATCCTGTTTAACTATTGTAAAAAAGATGGGCAATACCTCTTAGTTTCTAAATTTTTTTAATTAAAAAAGAAGTGTTATAAACATTTTGTATTTTCTTCTTTGATTTTGTCAAACTCTTATAGAAGTATTGCAGATTCAAAGGATATTGAGTTTAGTGATTTTATGGGAATAATTTTAAATTATAATTCTAAAATTGTTATTTTAATTTGTAGTGGAGCTCCACCCTTTCCCAAGAATCACCCCAAATTTATAATCTTTTTTTCTTTCATTTTAAGTTGTCTTTTCTATAAAGTATCCCTTAGGACATTTATACCAAGAAGAAGCAGTCAAAAAGGTAGGAATAAGACAAATGGAGAACAGTCTTAGGGAAGTTTGGAAAAGAGAGTATACATGGATATCAGTGGTAGCTAATAGTATCAAATAGTAGTATCAGATATCAAGTTAATAGTAAGACAAGTTCAGCATGACAAATATTCTGAAAATGCCTCCAAGTTAAATAATTTTGATGTAATTGGGGTCTTTGGAAAAAAGAAGATAACAAGGTGCTGAATACTCTATAAAAATCATGCAATGAGTGGAAGGAAAGAGATAGCTCACTTCAGATTCAAGGGAAACTAAAAAAAAAAAGATGATGGGGGGGGGAAGGTATCTTACTGTGTTTATTTCAAGTAGTCAGTGCAAAGGCAAAAAGGGTATATGCTGAGAAAGAGTCAGATCAGACTGATACATTGTTGGTGGAATTGTGAACATATCCAGCCATTCTGGAGAGCAATTTGGATGCAATGCTCAAAAAGTTATCAAACTGTGCATACCCTTTGATCCAGCAGTGTTTCCACTGGGCTTATGCCCCAAAGAACTCTTAGAGAAAGGAAAGGGACCTGTATGTGCATGAATGTTTGTGGCAGCCCTGTTTGTAGTGGCCAGAAACTGGAAACTGAGTACATGCCCATCAATTGGAAAATGGTTGAGTAAATTGTGGTATATGAATATTATGGAATATTATTGTTCTGTAAGAAATGACCAACAGGATGATTTCAGAAAGGCCTGGAGAGACTTACACGAACTGATGCTGAGTAAAACAAGCAGGGCCAGGAGATCATTATATACCTCAACAACGATACTCTTTGAGGATGTATTTTGATGGAAGTAGATTTCTTTGACAAAGAGATCTAACTCAGTTTCAATTGATCAAGGATGGACAGAAGCAGCTACACCCAAAGAAAGAACACTGGGAAATGAATATAAGCTGCTTCCATTTTTGTTTGTCTTCCAGGGTTATTTATACCTTCTGAATCCAATTTTCCCTGTACAACAAGAGAACTGTATGGTTCTGCACACATATATTGTAGCTAGGATATACTGTAACCTATTTAACATGTAAAGGACTACTTGCCATCTGGGGGAGGGGGTGGAGGGAGGGAGGGGAAAAATCAGAACAGAAGTGAGTGCAAGGGATAATGCTGTAAAAAATTACCCTGGCATGGGTTCTGTCAATAAAAAGTTATTTAAAAAATAAAATAAATTATAAGCACACACACACAAAAAAAGAGTCAGGTCAGGAAGGAGGGTGAAATTGAAATCAAGAGGCAAAAGAAATGCTTGATGGAGAACACACGTTGATAGGTATGGGAAGGATTATCATTAGGGATATATTAAAAGACAAGGAATATCATCGACCAGAAAGAGAATCACTTTATCATCAGATATTAGAGGAAAGGAAAAAAAAAAAAAAAACAATGAGTAAAAACAGAGAAAGTAAGAGAATTCATTATGAATGTTCTTGGTATTTTTTTTAGGATATTTTATTTGAAGCAGCATGGAAGAGTAACAGGATGATGGACTTGCTGTCTGGAGCCTCTGGATTCAAATCTCATCTATACTACTTCCCTGATGATAGGTAGATCATTTCATATCTCTGACACTTGGGCAACTCTCTGAAACAATTTTATAATATATAATTCATAATTATAATATAATGTGGTTATCTTCCCTGTCAAATAGGTTATATTAACTCATATGTGTACTCATTATATCTGACTAGTTTTTAATTACCTTGAGAACAAGGGCTCTACTTATTCTATTTGTATTCCCCAATGGCTGGTATGGTGCTTTATGCAATCAATGCTTAGCATTTGCTGCTAGAATAAATTGTATTTTGGCAAATATTTTAATTCCATTTTTGAGGGTTCTGACAACATTTGGATTAGATGTCAGTGGACTACTTTTTCTTATTTATTTCTCTTTCCTAGACTATTTCCTATTTTTGTATTGTTCTGTCAAAATACATTTCATTTAGTAGATGCCTGCCTTTAATTTAATAGTAATCTATTATGTATATTTAATCTATTAAATATAAAAATACTAAAATTACTATTAAATAATCATTTAAAGCTATATTGATGGAATAGTAAAACTAACAGGAAGTTATTTTAGGGTAACATAATTCAGGCTACTTAATTTTCTATTATTTATTTTTCAGAACTTGAGACTATTACTTATTTTTTCAAAAGTAGGATTGCACTTCATTTCTGAAGTGCAAAAATAGACTCACCTTAGTGATCTTCATGTAACAGCCACTTTCATACTTCTGACAATAATCATATGTTTCAAAGGCGGTTTAGGTTTATAAAGAGTAAACAATGAAGAGAATTCTCACTGGTTGTCATCAAGTTAAATTGTAGTGTTTACAGTTGTGTTGGCAGTTCATTCCTTAGATCAGTTTCAAAGTTAGCAGTATAAAAAAGATAATTTTCAGATTCTAAAATAATCATTATATGATCATCCACA
The DNA here is from genome assembly GCF_016432865.1 of Antechinus flavipes. Lineage (NCBI taxonomy): Eukaryota > Metazoa > Chordata > Mammalia > Dasyuromorphia > Dasyuridae > Antechinus > Antechinus flavipes. The sequence continues at coordinate 370,396,087 of NC_067400.1, read as the reverse complement.
ATGTAAATGACATAACATGACACAAATAACACATCAATTTGGAAAGAGGCAAAAATGACAAGAAAAAGCTAATGCAAAATATGGACATTCACCTTTGGGACACTAATTGCTTTCTATGTTGAAATCAATATCTTGGAAGCAATGAACCTTGACATGAAGAAACAAACACTAAAATATACACGTGTACACACATAACAAGAAAGATGAAATGAATAAAGTAATATTTCATTCTTTGTATCCAATGTTTTTGGTGTAAAAGCACAGGAGAAAAACAAATAAACCATATACTTTGACAGCCTAAAATCATTTGATCAATTGTGTAAATGTAGGTAGAAGGCATCTAAACTAAGTGGAAATGAAAAATCCTTATGCAATTTTTGTTGGAAAAATTATTCCAAAAACCCCATAAGTCTTTCTAAACGTCAATATTTGGTACATTATTAATTCACTAAATCATTTTTGTTATATTGTTTCACTTATGAAAGTCAAAACAAGTTAGAAACACAAAAGTGTATCAGATTAATAAATATTGGCTTATATGTAAACAACGTAAATCATTATGATTTTTAAATTACTCAAGCTATATCATTTGTGTAGTAGGTTAGAAATTTTAGTCCTCAGCAAAGATGTCTTATTCCAGGTTTAAACAGAAGACAAAACTGTGGCTCAGTAAGAAACCTTCATTTGAAGAGTTTATAATAGAAATGCTTAACCACAGCAATTCAAAAGACAACAGAGTAATTTAAATTTCAATTGGCAGGATATAAAAATTACCCTCAATAGTGCTGTCGCACATTTCTCTTTAAATGATCACTAAGTTTTTCCATGTCACAGAGTACATGACATTAAAATTTCAAGCTATAACTGTGTCAAGAAATGATGGGAATCAAGAGAAGCAACTAGGGAAAAAAAGAAACTTCAAATTTCATGCCTTTAACTAATACTTTATCCTTTTTTATGATTGAGATTATAATGCTTTTCTTGAATTATAGCTAATCAAAATGGATTCACAATGCACCACCCCCAAAGTTGGGGGCAACTAAAACATCCCTTTGAGCAAAAGCAGATAAACCAGAGGGGATATGAGACAAAGATGGTTGTTCCCAGTAATGAGCCAGTCTAGGCCTATTGTACTCTCTTTCCCTTAGTTATGCTTTCCTTCCTACTGCCCAGGTCATCCTGGTACTATATGATTACAACCATGTACTTTTTTCACAGGAGTACTCCTTCAAGGGATGAAGTCAGATCATTTCCCCCTCTCCTCCTACTTTCTTGTAATGATCATCTCTCTACCTCCATCTCATCTTTCCAACTTATACTTCTTGCTGCCAGGCTCAGCTCATTTTTCTTGCTCTCCTTATTCTCACACTTTCGCCACTGAAGTATTCCTAGTTTAATGATAGGATTATTGTCTACCAGTTTTTCTTACTCCCATCTATGAAAATAAGATTAATTCTTTTCCCAAAAGGACAAGAGTGCTGTTCTCAGGGATGGAGGGAAATGAGTGGAATATTCTAATCAAGTCAAATATCTCTCATGTGGAATATGGGAGAATGGGTAGGGAAGCAAAGAGATAGCTTGAAATTGGGAGGATGTGAAAAATCTTGTTTCAGGGATAGAAGAAGGTTTCAGTGAAAAATGGTTTCATAGGATAATAGATTAGATATAATGGAAGATGGGGAATTGGTAATGAGGTATATAATCTGTAGTTTGATATTTACAAAGGCCACTTATTCTGCTTCAAGAATGGGGCATCATCATAAGAAGAGGAATCAAAGCTCCTTCAATAAAATGACACCTGAGAGTGAGAGAAAGCTATAATGCATTAGTTATATGTTCCCCAAACTGAGAACACAAAAGAATCAAAATAATTCCTTTAATTAAAAATCTCAGAAAAAGAAATAGAACTTGTTTTAATGGAACTGCCAAAGGAAAATCTCTTAGACTTGATGACAAGAAAGTAAATATAAAAACAATCGTAAAATTAAAAGTGAATGTTGTAAAACTTCAAAGAACAAGGAGGGCTTGAAAGAAGACATAGGAAAAGATACCCTTATTCCATTGCTTTGTAAAGGCAGGAAGTCAGAAAGTCAGAAAATATTTATTAATTGTCTATTGTGTACCAAGCAGGGCTTAGAAATACAAATATAAGAAAATCCCTCTTCTCAAGGAGTTGATGATTTGTGTGGGTTTATTTTGCATCCTATAACTTTATTAAAGCTGTTAATTGTTTAAAGTAGGTTTTTAAATGATTATCTATAATTTTCTAAATATATCATAATGAATTCTTTAAATATATTACCATATCATCTGCAAAGAGTGATAGTTTTATTTCCTCATTGCCTATTCTAATTCTTTTAATTTATTTTTCTTTTGTTATTGCTAAAGCCAACGTTTCTAATACAATGCTGAATAATAGTGGTGATAATGGGAATCTTTATTTCATCCCTAATCTTATTGAGAGTGTTTATGCTTGCAGTTGGTTTTAGATAGATAGTGCTTATTATTTTAAGGACAATTCCATTTATCCCTATATTCTCTAATTTTTTTAAAAGGAATGTGTGTTGTATTTTGTCAAAAACTTTTTCTGCACTATTTAGATTATCATATAATTTCTTTTGGTTTTGTTATTGATATGGTCAATTATGGCAATAGTTTTCCTGATATTGAACTGGCCTTGCATTCCTGTTATAAATCCCACTTGATCATAGTGTATTCTTCTTCTGATAAGTTGCTATAATTTCTTTGCTAAAATTTTATTTAAAGTTTTTGCATCAATATACATTAGAGAGCTTGGTTTGTAATTTTCTTTCTCTGCTTTAGCTCTTCCTGGTTTAGATATCAGTACCATATTTGTGCCATAGAAGTTGGCAGAACACTTTTTTTATCCATTTTTTCAAATACTTATTTGAATATTGGAATTAATTGTTTTTTAAATGTTTGTTAGAATTCACTTGGAGACTGGATTTTTTTTTTTTTTTAGGGAATACATTGATGACTTTTGAAATTTCTTTTTCTAGAATGGAACCATTTAATGTATTCCTCTTGTCTTAATTTAGGCAATTTATATTTTTGCAAGTATTCTTCCATTTCAATTAGATTGTCAGAGTTGATGGTGAACAGTTGCACAAAATAGCTCCCAATTATTGCTTTAATTTATTTTTCATTGTGGATAAATTCATACTTTACATTTTAATTGGTGGTAATTTGTTTTGTTTTTTTTTCCTTTTCTTTTTCGAATCAAATTAAGCAAAAGTTTATCTATTTTGTTTTTTTCAATTCTTAATTTTATTAATTAGTTCAAAATTAGTTTTCTTATGTGTGGGATGCAAAAGACCCCTACCCAAAATGATTACTCAGAATTCACTCAAAGTAGAAAGCAGAAAAGGTTGTTTTTATAGCAACTCATGAGTGGGGGGGCAGTCCCACTGCGAGATAAAGAAACTAACAGTAGGAGGGCTCAAAACTCAGTGGATACACACCTGTTTTTATAGGTTTTTGTTACAAGAGATTACATCATAAATTAGAAAGCATTAAGAAGTGTGGGGTCTCCTAAATGAATATCACTGCCAAAAAGATGGGAATGAAATGTTTCAGTTTCCCTGAAATTACCTGCTTTTTAAGAAACCATAGATCACAAGATAACTAAGCTGACAGTGTTTAAACTAATATGTAATATTCTCTTCTCTAAATTATAATGTTCTGTGGGAGCAGGTTTCTTGGGGGGCTTCTGGAGGCAGCCTTTGTTTCAGTTCAATTCCATAGTCACCTCAAATGCAGCCAGGAGTTAAAATCCAAATCCTTTATTGTCTCCTTCAAAATAGCCCGGTTAGTTTTCTTAGAGGCCTATCTCTCCCCTTGGTTTCAAAAGCTCTTGCCACTTGTCCTTTGCCTCTGCCAGCTTCAGCCTCTAGCTCTCTCTGAATCCAAAGCCTTCAGCCAGCACAAAGGTGATATATAGAATGAATCTGCCTCTGCCTCTGAGAGTGGGATTCTGGGTTAGTGGGCTTGTCCTTCCTGACTTGTGAATCTCCTGGACTCCTCTCTGACTTGTGAATCTTGCAGAACTCCAATGAGTATTAAATACATTAGTGAGCCAGAGAACTGTTAAGTACCATGCTAAATTAGATAACTGACTTAGCACCTTATAAGAATTCTAACATTAATAGGCTAAATAATGTCAAATATTGATAAATGCCACCAGTTTAGATTAAGTAAATATGTCTGTAACTGGCCTAGGTTTAAGTAAATAGAGGCCTACATATAGGTCATAGGGGGTTACAGAAGTAATGAAAATAAAGAAAAAGCATTCACATATCCCTTGTAAATTCTTCATCTCATCTTTCCATTCCATACACATAAATTCATTTTTATTCATCTCTCCTTTGAGTTTCTCAAATTTAGAAATTCTAACTTGGTATTTAATTGTGGGCTTTTTAATTTTTTTTCTAGTTTTTTTAGTTGCATAAAGGCATTGCTAAAGCTACCTTATTTGGGGGGAAAGCTCCAAAAAGAAAATGTAGGAGAGATGAAGCAAGAGAGAAGATGCCCCCCAAACTGGAGGTCTGCAGAATTGCTGTGATGACCTCATTGTTGAATATCTACGATACCTGGACAGTCTAACAACACCACACCAGGAAAGTGAATTCCTTCCATTTGAAGATTTTGAAGATCACCTGGCAGAATAAGGTACATTTGTTAAGGTCTTTTCTCTAGCTTGTCAACAAGCATTCTAACTATTTCAGAGAGCACAGCTTGATGGCCACAAATGTCTAATGTACATTTGGCTAAAAGAAGAACTGGGGGGGAGGAGGGGAAGGGAGGGGGAGCCAAGATGGCCGAGTAAAGCCAGGAAGCTGCTTGAGCTCTCCCAATTTCCCTTGAAAACCACATGAAACCGAGCCTCTGAACAGAGTCTGAGAGAATGAAACCCCTCTCCAGCTCAAGATGGAGTGAAAAAATTTCAAGAAAGGTCAGTGTCCCTGGGGAGAAAAGGGTGTTCAGCCCAGCTCAGACAGACTCTGGGAAAACTGGTGAGAGAGAAAGCCAACCAATTAGGAACTGAGACCCTCAGTGCTGGCTCAGCGGAGGAGAACAGCACGGGGCAGCCTCCAGTCCCAGCTCAGGAGGCAAACCCTGGGAAACCTGGCTGTGTCCTGAACAGAGCAGACAAAGCTACCCTTGCAAACACAAGGGGGTGCTGTGCTCAGAGCCAAGGTCAGAGCTGCACAGGAAGCTTGGGACAAGGCCCCCTTTTCCTCAGAAGCAGAACTCAAGAATAAAAGTGAAAAAAAAAAAAAGGAAATGAGAAAAGGAAAGGAATAAGAAAAAGAAAAGAACCTTGAGCACAGGAAAACTATAATGATGACAAGGAAAATCAAAACACCAACTCAGATGAAGACAAAATGTCTGTGGAAGGAATCTCAAAGGGTGATATGAATTGGTCTCAAGCACAAAAAGGTCTCTTGGAAGCGCCCATATAAGATTTTGAAAAGCAAATAAGAGAGAAAGAAGAAAAAATGAGAGGTACGCATATAACTTTGGAAAAGGAAGGAAAAAATTAACTGAAGAAAACGATTCCTTAAAAAGTAGAATTAACCAAATGGAAAAATAAATGCAAATACTAACTGAAGAAAATCACACATAAAAACTAAAAGGGAGAAAATGGAAGCTAATGAATCTGAGTGATTCATTAAACAAACCAAAAAGAATGAAAAAATGGAAAAAAATGTGAAACACCTCATTGGAAAAACAGCCAACTTTGAAAATAGAGCCAGAAGAAAAAATTTAAAAATTATTGGCCTACCTGAAGGCCATGACCAAAAAAAGAACCTGGATAGTGTTGTTCAAGAGATCATTAAGGAACACTACCCTGTTATTCTAGAAATACAAGAGGAAATACTTATTGAAAGAATCCATCAATTACCTTCAAAAAGAGATCCCACAAGGAAAACTCTAAGGAACATATAATTAAATTGTCCCATTTTAGAAAAAAGAAATTGAACAAACCATTAATGAACTCCCTAAGAAAAAATTCCCAGGGCCAGATGAATTCACAAGTAAACTATACCAAAAATTTATAGAACAATTAATTCCAATACTATGTAAACTCTTTGGAAAAATAGATAAAGAAGATAAACAATTTCTTATAAGACACAAATATGGTACTAATGTCTCAACCAAGAAGAGCTAAAACAGAGAAAGATATTTACATAACAATCTCCCAAATGAATATTGAAGCAAAAGTTTTAAATAAAATAATATCAAAGAGATTCTAATAATTTGTCAGCAGCATAATACAGTATGACCAAGTGAGATTTACAGTAGAAATACAGGGTTGGTTCATGAAAACTATTACCATAATCGGCCATATCAATAACAAAACCAAAAGACATCATATGATAATCTCAATAGATGCAAAAAATGCTTTCGACAAAATATAGACCCCATTCCTCTTAAAAACACTAGAGAGAATATGGATAAAAGAAGTTTTACTTAAAAGAATAAGCAGGATCTTTCTAAAACTAGCTGTAAGCATTATTTATAATGGACACATTCCCAGTAAAAGCTGGATGAAACAAGGATGCCCATTATCACCACTATTATTCAACATTGTACTAGAAATGTTGGCTTCAGCAATAAGAAAACAAACAAAAAAAATAAATAAAGGAAATAGAATACACAATGAGGAAATCAAATTAAAACTCTTTATGGATGATATGATGATATACTTAGAGAGTCCTAGGAAATTATCCAAAAACCTACACACAAATAAGGTCAAAATGGGTATGTGACTTGGGCCTAAAGCATGATATCACAAACAAATTGGGAGAGCAAGCAAAACTTTACCTATTACATCTTTAGAGAAAGAAGGAATATATGACCAAAGAAGAAGTAGAGAACATTGTGAAAAGCAAAATGGACAAATTTTATTATATTAAATTAAAAAGTTTTTGCACAAACAAAACCAAGAGAACCAAGATTAAAATCGAAGTACAAAGCTGGGAAAAAAATCTCTACAATCAGTGTTTCTGATAAAGGTCTTATTTCTAAAATATATAAAGAACTGTGTCAAATTTATAAGAACATAAATCATTCCCCAATTGAAAAATGGCCAAAGGATATGAACAGACAATTTTCAGATGATGGAAATTAAAGCCATTTATATCCATATGAAAAAATTCTCTAAATCACTATTAATTAGAGAAATGCAAGTTAAAACAACTCTGAAGTACTATCTCACACATCTTGGATTGACTGAAATCACAGGAAAAAATAATGACAAATGTTGGAGGCAATGGGGGAAAACTGACACTAATGCATTGTTGGTGGAGTTGTGAAATGATCCAGCCATTCTGGAGAGCAATCTGGAATTATGCCCAAAGAGGTATCAAACTATGCATATCTTTTGATCAAGCAGTATCATTACTGTGTCTGTATCTCAAGGAAATCATAAAAGATGGAAATGGACTCACATATGCAAAAATGTTTGTAGTAGCTCTTTTTTTTTAGTGAAAAAGAATTGGAAAATGATTAGATGTCTATCAATTGGGTAATGGCTGAACAAGTTGTAGTATATGAAGATAATGCAATATTATTTCTGTATAAAAATGATGAAAAAGCTGATTATAGAAAAGACTGGAGAGATTGACATGAAGTAATGCAATACATTGTACAGAATAACAGCAAGAATGTGTGATGATTGATTATGAAAAGTTTGGTTCTTTTCATTGGTTCAGTTTTTCAAAGAAATAGAAATAGACTTTGGACAAAAAATGCCTCCTACATCTAGAAAAAGAACAAAGAAGACTTAATGTAAATCAATACATGCTATGTTCACTTTTTTTTTCCTGATTTTTTTTTAATGTCTCCCATGATTTTTTTTTTCTTTTGCTCTGATTTTTCTCTCCCTTCATGATTCATAAAGCAAGAATTAAAACTAAATGAATTTAGGGGAAAAAAGAAATAGTAAGTTCTAGAGCTAGGGAGATCAATTAAGAGGCTATTACAATAGAACAAGTTAAAGGGAGTGGGTTTGAACTAGGATGATGCCCATGTGACTGGAAAGATGAAGATAGATACGAAAGAGATCAAAGAGATAAAATCAGACTTGGTAACTGATTACATTATCACAGGTGTGGGAATGAGAAGAGGGTAGCACGACACTTGTAAACCTGAGTGACTAAAACAGAAGTGATAATTTTGATACAAATAGAAAAATTGGAAAAGGAATGAGTTTCATGGGGAAGATAAACCTCTTAGTTTTGAGGTTAAGATTGAGGTTCTTATAGGACACAATAGGGGAGGATATTCTGCATCCAGTTTTGTGATTTAAAACTGGTACAGGAAAAGAGATAGAGACAGAGAGAGACAGAGACAGATAGACAGACACATAGAAAAAGAAACAGGAGGAGGAAGCCAGAGAGACAGAGACAGATAGAGAAAGGGAGACAGAAAACAGAGAAAGAGACTGACAAGGAGATAGAGACAGAGACAAAGACAATAGACAAAGAGACAGAGAAAGGGAGGGAGAGAATCAATATGTATTGTTAAGTCTGCCAGCATAAAAATATTTCATATCCATAGTCCCTCAACTTTTCAAAGAAGTAAAAGAAATGAATTTTTTCATTACTTTTGTGGAATCCAGCTGGCTCATTATAATTAAATAGAATTGCGATTTGCTTATTTTCTCCTTTTTACATTGTAGTTATATATATTGTTTCACTGGTTCTATTTACTGCCCTTTGGATCAACTCCTATATACCTTCTGTTCTCTGTATTGTTCATATTCATAATTTCCTATACCACAGTGATATTTCATTACCAAAAAAAGAACTCACCTAGGGCATGCATTTACACAGAGGTCAGAAGAAGAAATATAAAAGACACTTTCATAATTTCTCTGAAGAATTTGAAATTAATTATGAATCATGGGGGTGATGTAAATTGTATTCCCTTTAACCTATGGTTGGCCCTGAAACTGTGTTCCCTTTAATCTGTGGGGGAAGGGTGATTCAGGGTCTCAAACCCTCCTCTAGAAGGGGCACACCCTTCTGTCCACAAGGGGAACACCCAGATAAGTAATTTCATTCAATTTGAATTAAATTGAATTGAATTGAATTGAAATCAGTCTCTCAGACTCATCTGGAATTGGCCCCTGGATTGGGGCCAAAGATCAAAGCAGCCCCAATATATCTAGCACTGACATCTTTGCAGAAGTTCTAATAAGATTTTGCTCACTAAGAAAGCCTACTCTTAGCATACTGTTTTCTTAACCCACCTTTGCTAATTTCTAATCAGGAGTTATTTGCTCTTCTGAACTTAGCCCACTGATGAAGATATTTTCTTCTCATTGTTAACCCATCTTTACCAAATTCCTAATCAGGAGTTTTGCCCAGTGAGAAAGGTTTCTTCTTAGTGTAAATAAATCCCCTTTTGCCACGGACTTTGGGTTTGTGAATTCTTTCACAAGGAACCTGTGACATCAACCAGAGAAGATCTCTTACCCTCAATTCTTGTACCTTATCGTTTGGTGGCCTGGTATGGGGATCCCTGAGAATCTGGTAGAGTAAAGTCTTTTCTTGTTGTCTATTCTATAGTTAGGATGACCCAAATTCCGGAGAAAATTTGGGTTGTTCGGAACAGAATTTTCTCAAGGATGCCTATTATGGGCCAGTACAAAGTTCTTGAAACAAGGATTCTTACTAAGTGGAACTGATAAGACAATGGTTATCTAGTTTAGCATGGTAATTAATAGTTCTCTAGTTCAGTATGATTGATTTAATCTTACAACAAGTTCCCTAGTGATGATTGGTTTGTAATCAGTATACTGTGAACGATCTAATTATAATAGAGCATATAAGTTGAGACAAACTCAGCCAGGGTCAGCATCCGAGAAGACAGAGGACTGGAGATGGGAGCTCAAGCTCTCAGAGCCAAGGAGAGACATTCATTCCATCTTCATCAGCCTCATTGTGGCTGTCCTGTTCTCCTATATTTCCTTCACTAAGACCAAGCTAACTGGGCCCCAGGCAAGGATCCAATAAAGAATTTGGACTTTGGACTTTAACATCTGGCTATTCTCATGGTGATTAATCTGCTGAAACGAAGGCTGGTTCAGAGACCTCCAGAAAACCAAACAGAACACTACAGACACCTAAAAGGGGAGTTCCTGTGTTGTCTGACAAAAAGTCCCCTTAATCAGGGAGTGTTTTGTCATCTCTCCATCTCTAAGGACGCCTAAGAAAAGGACAAAGTGCTATAGCATCTGGGATTCTAAGGCTTGTGGCAAAATGGGACAATTTACCTCGATCCCTAAAGATTCTCCCTTAAAAATCTCTTAAAAAACAGCCAAATTCAGCTTAAAAAGATCTCAAAACTAAAAAGCTTAAATTAAAACAGCACTGCAGGAAATCAAACTCCCTCATTCCTGCTCCTCTAGGGATACAGGGATACCTCCTTTGCACCCCTATGTAACCCTTATCAGAAAGCTTCTGAATCCCTTGCAGAACAGGACCTTATGTCCGGCAATATTTTTTTAACTCTATACTCCTCACCTGAACCAAATCCTAAGACTTCCCAGCCCCTATTCCTCAATCCCTCTGATATAAGGAGTGGGATCCCTTTTTCTTTCCCTCAGGATATCGATTTTAACCTCTGTCCCCTGAGAGAAGCAGCAGACTCTCAGGGAGAAACACTCAGAGCAGAGGTGCCTTTTTCAATGTCAAATCTATCCCAGACTAAGGAAAAGCCTGGCCATTTCTCTGAGGAACCAACCCAGCTTTTTGAGGGGTCCAAGGTCAATGCCCTCCTTGATCTCTCCTAGGAAGATGCTAATATTAAACAATCTGCCCCCAATATATGGAGGAAGCTGAAAGAAGTCAGCTTTGGGCCCTCAAATTTCTCCCACTCCACTGTTAGAAACAGCTATTGGAGTCTTTAATGAGAGGGATCAAACTGCAGCAGAGGAAAAAGACTGCAGAATCAAAGCCAGATTTGGGAAAAAAGTTCTTACTCTTGGCTGCTGACATTTCTGGGAACCATAGCGGTTTCAACCAGGAGGGGCACTGGAGGAGAGACTGCCTACAGGGGATAAGGTGCCCCCATAATGCCCTTCCCTCTAGCAGGAGTTTGGGGCTTGGTCAAGCTCCCCTTTACTCCATCACGACAGCCTAACACCCCCGGATGTGCCAGTAAGACTACTGAATTTCTTTTTGCTTTGGGGACTTCTCTTTTCTTCTTGCTCTGGCACTCTGGTCTCACTTGCTCCTCCCCCCATAGAATTGGGGTTTCAGGGGAACTTAGCAATTGTTTGGAGACTTTTTCTCTGCCTTGTCAGTTTTGTGACCTGTTATTTAAATACTCATTTCTTATATTCCCTGCTATCCTGCTCCCTTAATGGGGTGTGATTTAATAGTGAAATTGGGGACCCAATTTTCTTTTCTCAGACCTCTAGATGATCTTTTTTGTGCTGTCCCAAAAGTCCTCCTATATTCCTCTAAAATCTGGAAGAAAATAGATTTCTCCTGTATATTTAATAGGAGAATTCTTTGCTGTCAAAAGTCCCCTTTCTTTCAATATAGCCCCATGAGTGTGCAAAATGTGAAAAGCATATTTGGAGTCTATATAGATGTTCACTCTCATTCCCTTCCCCAGTTCCAAAGCTCTGGTTAGGGAATGAGTTCAGCTTTCTGGGCAGAAGTCCCAGGGTGTCATTAAGGATCACCACAGAATAACGCGTCCTTCTTTTCCCATTTTCAAGAAAGCTCGACCTATCTGTAAACCATTCACCATCATATGTTGTCAAGAGGAATGTCCCTTAAGTCAGGTTGGCTGGAGTAGACAGAATCTAAAGCTTTCTCATGATATGAATAACATCTCCTGACTGAGTGTTGTCAGGGAGCAGGATGGCTGGGTTATGGGTGTGACACACCCAGGGAGTCAGGTCAGGGTATCTAGCAGGAGAGCCTGATATCTAGTAAGCCTTTTAATAGCAAGTCACTGAAGTCCTTTAGTTTCTAAAATGTGCTGAACCTGGTGGGGAGTTAAAACCTCTAATGGCTATCCCAAGGTTAGTTTTGAGATTTCTTCAATTAAAAGGACTGTGGTAGCCACTGCTCTGAGGCAGGAGGGCCATCCTAGGGAAACTGAGTCGTTTCTTTGAGAAATAGATGATGGGTGTGGGATTGCCTTTTGTGGCCTTGCCTTTTGGAACTGCAAATCAAGATAAGACTGCAGTTAAGCTACTCTAAAAGTTTGTGCTTAAGACATTTTCCTATCCTATTAAATATACAGGAGAAATTCTACATAAACCCAGAGAGGTTTTAGTCATATTTTGTAAAGGACAGCAGAAGGGAGTTTCACTTCAAGCCAAGGGAAATAGGGTTGCAGATCTAGCTGCTGTGCCTGCTGCTCAATCACCCCTGGTTTTGATTCCCCAGATCCCTGATTCTTTCACCCTGCCTTATAGTCCATTAGAACAAACACCCTTAAGCCAACTTTTAGCTGTTTAACTCCTCCTTCCCTGAAGCCAGTTCAGGGAAGGGACACATCTGGATAGATGTTTTTCCCTGAAGGACTGAGAAGGCTCAGGAGATATCAAGGTGCTTGCTAAAAGAGATCATACCTCACCTAAGCCTATCTAGCTCCTTGCAGATGGATAAATAGTCCAGCTTTTACTTTTCAGGTATTTTATAGTGCTCCTGTGAGCACTATGAGGAAAAAAGGGTGAAATTGTCTGTGTCCTTCTTTCTCTCACTATAATCTCCTTCTTTCCTTTCTCAAGCATTTCTCTCCCAGCTTTTCTTGATGTAATTTTGTGAAACCTGCGTTAGCACCCTATATACTCTAGAATCACTGGGACTCACAATCAGCAAAAGTCCTTGATCTTTATTCTTTGTGGACGTGAACGGAATGGTGATACGAAGAGAGAGCAATTGCAACACACGAATCTGCCAGGAGTGACTCTGGCTCTCTCACTCCATCCCCTAAATCCTCCACCCAATCTCTTATACAACAGATCAAACCTGCACAGAGTAGTGGGCAGGGCCATTCTTTCTCCAAGCATATACTAATAGAGTATTGTCCAATAAGTAATTAGCCTTAAGTGCTTGGCTGTCCAAGTGCATCTGCTCAGTTTCAGCCTATTACATCTCCCGCTTTCTTTTGTTTTAGCACACAGGTGGTCACGCCATCTCTGATCTCTCAGGAAAGGAGGTGAAAACACCAAAAAGGAAGTGATCAGGCCCCCTCTTCCCCTTCTCCCCCTCCACCCCCCTCACCCTGACTTCTTAGGAAAGGAGGTGAAAGCACTAAAAAGGAGATATCATGCCCTCCCTGACATCTCAGGAAGGGAGATAAAAGCACCAAAGGGAAGTGGGGGTTGCTAGCGGGTTTCTGGGCTGAAGGGTCTTATTAGAAACAGGTATGCACAAACCTATCAGCATGGGAGGTATTCCACAAGCACATAGCAATAATGCAGAAGCTATTAGTGATGACCCTCCCCACAGCCAGTGCAGGCTCAATGTGGTGTAACAAACATGAATTGTACACGCAAGTAGTGATATAGCAAAGAATATGAATCAACATGGTATTGTAAAAGATTTCCCGAAGTCCTAGAAGGACGGTATGTAAACAATAGTCACACATATGCCTTCTTCAGCAGCCAAGAGATAGTCTAAAACCAATCTATTGTTCATTACTTCACGTGTCAGAGAATCCAATGATCCCTGCAAGTTTTTGAAGTCCTGCAACAGTCTTTTTATATGTTAGGGAATCCAATGATTCCTGCAGATTTTGAAGTCCTGCAATAGTCTTATCATTTCTCAGAGAATCCAATGATTCCTGAGGGTTTTCAAGTCCTACAAATGTCTTATGTTTCAGAGAATCCAATGATTCCTGAGGGTTTTCAAGTCCTACAAATGTCTTTTATGTTTCAGAGAATCCAATGATTCCTGAGGGTTTTGAAGTCCAATTATTTTTGATGTCTATGAGTCGAACGCCATAACTGCCACACTCTTTCAGTGGTGGGCACAGTCAGCAACAGAACCATCTGATGTTTCTTAGGTCTTCTCCTTCGTTTCAAGGGTCTGCTCAGTCTCCCTCTGATGGACAAGGTGAATATGTCTCGTTGGCACCCATCTGATTCCTTCTCCACCTGTGGAGATACAAGCAAACCCTCTCCCCCAAGCAGTTAGCCTATCTGGTCCCTTCCATTCACCACTTTCTGGATCTCTCCGCATCACCTGGAGATTATCTAAAGATAGTGGAGCTGCTCACACTGGACACTGCCCTTCCCGTGGGTTATAAAACCTGTCTGCTGGAACCAGTGCATCTTTGTCAAAAATCAAGAAGTTAATAGTATAAAGGGCTAGATTTAAAAGTTCTCAAGGGTTACCTGTGTCTTCCCCTTTCTTTTGTTTTTGGAGCAGCTTCTTAATGTCTCTGTTTCTCCTCTCTACTATTGCCTGTCCTTGAGGATTAAAGGATATGCCAGTGGTATGTAAAATCTTATACTGTGCACAAAAGTGTGCAAAAGGTTTAGAAGTATATGGATCAAGAATTCAGTGACCACTTGGGCTATCTCCTTTGCTGCTGGTATTGCAAAAATGAATCCTGAAAAGGTGTCTACCACAACATGGATAAAAGACAGGTGACCAAAAGATTTATAATGGGTCACATCCATTTGCCAGATTTCATTGGGTCTCAAACCACGAGGGTTCTTCCCTGGAGGCAGCATAGGAGCGTGGAAAGGAAGGCAAGCAGTACAGGCTTTTACTATGCTCCTAGCTTCCTCTCTTGTTATTCCAAATTGTAAACATAAAGCTCAAGCAGCCTGATGATATTTAGAATGAGATTCCTGGGTTTCTTGAAATAAAGGAGTATTGACCAACATAGTTAGAAGGCTATCTGCTTTTGAATTACTATCAAAAATAGGACCTGGAAGTCTACTATGAGAGTGGACATGCAAAATATAAATTATATCTGGATGCTTTCTCACATACTCTTGAAGTTCCTTGAAGAGATGATATATATTAGAGGCTACAAATTTTATTAGGGCTCTGGCAATTCTTTGTACCATACCTACTGAATAGGCCGAATCAGATATTATATTTATATCTCCTGGATGATAAATAAGAACTAGAATGATTGAATACAATTCATTCTGCTGAGTGGATTGAAAAGGAGTTAATTATGTTTGGATGCATCTGTAAAGATAGTTGGTCCTTTAAGAGGAACTTTAGAAACCTTTTCTTCAAGAATCCATCGCCAATTATGTAATAGTCTGGTTATCTTTAATGGAGACTTGTGTGTAAAATTTGGAGTCATGGCTAATCAAATTTGCCACTCTGGGATGGTTTCACAGCACACATTAATTTGCATATTATTATAAAAGGTGTATCTTGTCAGGTCTTATCCCAGATAATTGTACTGCTCACTTAATAGCATTTAATAAAATTCTAGCCACAAGCACTGGGTAAGGAATAAGGCTTTGTTCTGGTTGTGCTGTAAGGTTCACCCACTTTATCACACTGTCTCCTTGATGAAGGACTGCTGTAGATGCCTCTTGTGTAGCAAAAACTGTTATTCCAAGGGTTTTTGAGTGACTTTATCAACCACATTGGATAAAGCCAGTTCAACTTCTCTCAAAGCCTTTTGAGCTTCTTTTGTAAGTCGACATGGTGAATTTAAAGCACTATCTCCTCTTAAAATGTCATATAATGGTTGCAATTGATAGGTAGTCAAGCCTAACACTGGACGCATCCATTGGCTATCTCCTATCAATTTCTGAGTCATTTAAGGTATTTAGTTTCTCTGTTCTTAAGGAAAGTTTTTGTATTGTAAGTACCTTAAGGTATACTTCAAATCCTAAATATTGAAAAGGAGCATGTAATTTGAATTTTTTCTGGAGCTATGTGCAATTTGTAGTTCCTTAGTTTTTCTATGGTCTTTTGTAGGCATGCTTCTAACATTTGTTCCTCAGGTGCTATCCCAATATATATTCCATATAATGTAATAACATTACTTTTGGAAATGCTTTTCTTACTGGAATAACAGCAGCAGCTACGCACATTTGACACATAG
The DNA here is from genome assembly GCF_016432865.1 of Antechinus flavipes. Classification (NCBI taxonomy): domain Eukaryota; kingdom Metazoa; phylum Chordata; class Mammalia; order Dasyuromorphia; family Dasyuridae; genus Antechinus; species Antechinus flavipes. Next base: position 370,380,004 of record NC_067400.1, on the reverse strand, counting down.
TAGGGATGTTTTTCATTCCCTGTGGCAAAACTGTGCATTCATATCTTTCATAAGGCTCAGCTAAGTTAACGCTGAGTACTGAAAAGGCAAATCTTTTCATATCATCCTTATCTAGAAAGATAAAATAGAAACAATCTTTAATGTCTATAACCCAAAGAAGCCATTCTCTAGGCAAATGACTAGGAGATGGAAATCCAGTCTGAAGAGTTCCCATAATTTCCATCTGTTCATTTACCTTTCTTAAATCAGTCAACATCCTCCATTTTCCAGATTTCTTTTTACAACAAATACTGAGGAATTCCAAGGACTTAGAGAAGGTTATAAGTGTCCTTGGTCAAGTTGCTCCTGTATTATATCTAATAAGGCCTGAATTTTATCGGTACCTAAGGGCCACTGTTCTACACACACTGATGTATCAGTTTTCCGTTGGATAGGAACAGATGAAAGTGTTGGCAGGCCTTCAATGGCAGCCCTGACTAAAAAAACCAAAGTACTCATTTGTAATCCTAACTGTTGTAAAATGTCTGTTCCCCACAGATTGATGGCGATTTTTTCAACTATAAAATGAGTAAAAACTCCTGTTTCATTTTCAAAGGTTCATCTTAAAGGGACAGCACTGACTTCAGCTGCTATTGATCCTCCTAAGCCAGACATGTGTCTGCATTAATCTTTGAACTGTGACTGAGCCAGTTGGCACTTCTAATGACTGTACAATTTGCACCAGTGTCTACCAATCTTTCTAATTGTATGCCATTTATATAGATAGTGAGCATGTGTTGGTCAGCTGTCACAGCTGCTGTACAGTATATTGCTGGATTTTGTTGCTTGGAGTCAGAATCTGGGCGACTATCACCAGACTGCTTATTAGGAGTCTATCAGTAAACCTGATGCTACTACTTCTCCTGGGTGATAGATCATACATTGTCTACCTGTATTAGTGACTGGGATATTATCTACACATTCCCCAGTTTCCCACATCAGTGTGTGGATGGACACTGTTTTGTAAGTGCTCTCAGGAGGTGAAATGGTCAAGCCTACTGTGCCTGGAGGCAAGGGAGCCATAAGCTGGAGAGGAACAGATTTCACCTCTCAAGGAGATATCTCTGTTGTCCCAATTGCATACAACTCTATTCTCCCCAATTGTAATCCCTTTCTCCCATCATATGACTTCCTGGCTGATTGGTCATGTCTGGGTATTGGACTTCTAGGCACTCTCTGGGGTAGCATCGGCTGCCATCATGCCCCACGTGTTTTTTGTTTTGGACCCTGGGGCTGGCCCCCTCATCCCATTTCCCTGAATCAGTCTATAGTCTGAGGCCCAATGGAAGCCTCTGTTGCATGTTGGACATGGGGTGTGGGGTCTTGTTCTCCCACCCTGTTTTCTCACTCTTTCTCTATACCAACATTGAGCTTTCAGATGCCCTACTTTACCACATTGAAAGCATTGATGAGTATTTCTGGAAGTCCCTTGCCAGAAGGGACCCTGTCTTCTCATGTTGGGAGCTTGGGAAGTTTGCATCATAGCCTGGCTATAAAAGGCATTTGTGCCCACTGTGGCACAGCATCTTATGAGCTCCTCTAAAGGAGCATCCTTGTGTAGTCCTAGTATAATTCTTCTACAAACCTCATTAGCATTTTCTTTAGCATGTTGCCTTATCAAAATGCCTGTTACCGCATTCCCACCATTACTACATATGACAGCAGTCTGCAAACATCTCACAAAATCATTTGGTTCATTTGGACCTTGTGTTATTTTTATGAAGCCTTCACCCTTGTCGTTTTTATTGTGAAGGGAAGCCCATGCTTTGATAGCAGCAGTAATTTGCTCATAAGTTGCTATGAGATAATTAATCTGTGCTGAAGTGTCTGCATAAGGACCTAGGCCTGTTAGTTGGTCACAGGAGACTGGTGTATTAACTCCAGGTTGACTATTTCATTGGACTTGTATTCTACAGAGCTCACTATATTCAGAAAGCCACAACAAGTTTTGTTCAGGTTCTAAGCATATCCTTGCTATAGATTTCCAATCCCTAGGGGTTAAGACTTCATAAGCCAAATTCTATAATAACATCTTAACATAAGCTGATGTAGCCCTATAAAGAGTGCAGGACTTTTTCAGGTCTTTGAGGATTTCTAGATTAAAAGGAGCATATTTTGTACTTGCTTGACCTGAAGAGTTAAACTGTTGAATCACCAGATACATACCCAGTTTCAGATCACTTATATCCTTCCCATCCTCAGTGCTTTCAGTAGTGCCTGTTGTAATCTACTCATAGGAGGGCGTGGTGGCTGGGGGGTGGAGGGGTGCTGATGGCATCACTGCCCCTCCCACTCCTCATCCTTCCTCCATCCAGGAAGGTAGAGTTGATGGAGGAGAGTCAATTATCTGCTTCACAGGCCGGGTTGAAGTTTCCTGGTGGAATGGAAAGTCACTACACCCTTGAACTTCACTTAAATCTCCATGCCCTGTGGGGATATGATCATTAAACTGTTCTTTGTCTTTGTTTTCTTTGTCCTCATACTTCCTCATCCAGCTGTTCTGAAAACTTTTCTTTTTTCTATAACTTGCAAGATTTTTTAAGGCCAATTGTATTATGTTGTGTGTGTGTGTGTGTGTGTGTGTGTGTGTATATAATGTTTCTTTGGAAACTGACTTGGAATCATTATCATTATAATATTCACATAGTTGATCTCTTTCAAGCTTCCAATTTTCTAAACCTATCTCTTCTTCATCGAAGAACCAAGGGGATGTATATTCTAATGTATCCAGGAATCTATCACTCTGCTCCCAAGTCATAAGTAAGCCCTCTCTCTTCATCAGTCTGAGTATGCTTCCTGCAGATTTCCTTTGGGGTGGGGTTGGGGTTGGGGGTGGGGTTGGGGCTGGGATTGGGGGAGAATCTTTTCCCAATATCTGCCCCATTTCAGCCAGAAAAGGTTACTAGTTTAGCCCTTAACAAAGTAAGTTCTCTGTTTGTCTATTAAAATACTCACCTGATTTCCTGGTCACTGGAGACTTCTTCAGTGAAAGTGGGGTCCTTGGTCCCACACTTGGGTGCCAAATGTGATGCCCGCATTAGCATCCTGGATACTTTAGAATCAGCCGGAGTCATGATCAGCAAAAGTCCTTGATCTTTATTCTTTTTGCTCACGAATGAATGGCAATTCGAAGTTAGAGCAATCGTGACACAAATCTGCCCGGAGTGACTCTGATTTTCTCACTCCACTCTCTAAATCCTCCACCCAATCTCCTATACAACAGATAAAACTTGCACAGAGTAGTGGGGCAGGGCCATTCTTTCTCCAAGATATGCTAATAGAGTATTGTCCAATTGGTAATTAGCCTTAAGTGCTCAGACCTCAGTGCATCTGCTCACTTTCAGCCCATTATATCATTCTATGGCCCGGATTAATTCTAATCTTGAGACTCTTGTTTCTTAAATGAAGGGAAGCAGGCTTACAGATCAGCTGCCCATGTTGCCCATTGTTTTCCCCTGACTGTGGCAACTTTAATTTCCCAGCTCTTAACTCCTGCATTCCTTCATATAGCTCCCAGTCAAGTAAATTCTGAAAAGGCTCTGCCTACACATGTGCCCCTCGCAGGGGGTTCAGACTGATTTCAGTTTTAACACCTGTACTAATTGGGCAAAAACCTTCCTTTGTAAGGCTTTAGGGTTTTTTGCCAAAAGAGATCATACTCACTGAAGGACACATGTTCTATCCATTGCACCAACTCCTTTGAGGGAACAAAAGTAAGAATTTGGGAAAAAACATCCTTTGGTATCTATCTTAGGAAAAGCTGTTTGAGAGGCATTCATGATAGCCTCATGTTTCCCCTACCCCCAGCTTTCCTCTAGATGGGTTTCTGGTTCCTGGTTACTGTCCATGATAACCTCCATATTAACTACATTCTTGTTTATTCTTTCTCTTTTACACATATTTAGTCCTTGCATTTTAATATACTTGTGAGGGTTGCTTTCTTCCAGACTCTGAGTCATGAAATTCCAACCACTTGGTCAACCTGAAATCACCTGAGACTTGATTCTGACATTCAGCCTCAAACCCTGCTGCCACTTTAACTCACTCATGTCTCCTCTTCAGTCTGGACCCCATTTGGTAAGGCCAGCTATACACCTTTTGTCAGCTTGAAGCAACTACAGAAGATGAGACCTTCATCCCATTACCCCAAATGGATTTGAGGGGACTGCTTGAGGGGGAAATGGTGTAAATTGTGTCCTCTTTAACCTTGGGGGAGCCCTGAAACTGTGTCCCCTTTAATCTGTGGGGGAAGGGTAATTCAGGGTCTCAAACCCTCTTCTTGAAGGAGCACACCCTTCTGTCCATATTCTGTCCAATAACCAGATAAGTAATCTCATTCAATTTTGAATTGATTTGAAAATCAGTCTCTCAGATTCATCCAGAATTGGCCTCTAGCTTGGGGCCAAAGATCAAAGCAGCCCCAATATATCTAGCACTGTATGTTCAGACATTTTTACAGAAGTCCTAACAGGACTTTGCCCACTAAGAAAACTGTACTTAGCATTTTCTTAACCCACCTTTGCTAATTCCTAATCAGGAGCTATTTGCCCTTCTGGATTTAGCCCACTGATGAAGATATTTTCTTCTCAGTGTTAACCCATCTTTGCCAAATTCTTAATCAGGAGTTTTGCCCAGTGAGAAAACTTTCTTCTTAATGTAAATAAATCCCCTTTTGCCATTGACTTTAGGTTTGTGAATTCTTTCACAAGGATCCTGTGACATCAACCAGAGAGGATCTCTTACCCTCAATTCTCGCATTTCATCAGGGGTATTGGTACTATGCTCTTTTAGCAAGGCAGAATTGTAGTAGCTCAAAAACTAAGAAATGTAGTAGCACATGAAATGTGCAAATTTAGAGATCTCTCCTTCCCAAATACTTATCTGGAATATTTGTACCTGATCTGATTTGTTGTGTTAGTCTGACACACCAGCCACAGGTACACAAATTGTACATCGACACCAGCATTAATTGGTCCCCTTCAATTATGAAGGCAAAAATAAACAATTTATAGATAATGTGACCTTTTATATTGAAGGTGTATATTCATTTAGAGGATATTATAGTATACAATATAAGATGTTAAATTTAAGCCTAATTTCTCCTTAATGCTTTTACAATTTACCCAATAGTTTTTGTTGACTTGCTTACTCTTACTCTAGGTGTTGGAACTGTGGATAATGCCATATTATATCTTTGGGCACTTATATGACAAAGTGACTAGAGTACTATGTTGGAAATCAGAAAGACTCATTTTTTTAAAAGTTCAAATCTAATCTTGGACATTTACTAGTTGTGTTCAACTAGGCAAATCACTTTACCCTATTTGTCCTAGTTTTTTCAGCTGGGGGTAAAGACATGGCAAATTTCTTCAATATTTTTGTTAAGAAAATCCCAAATGGGGTCACAAAAGTAGGACATGAGTATAACAACTGAAAAACAACAGGCTATTTTCTAGTTAACTGTTTTGTTTTTTGATTTAATAAAATTAATACCCAAAGATTTTGATTATAATTGCTTGTGTAGTTTGAAGTTTGGTATTACTAGGATTGTTGTTTTCCAAATTTTTACCATTATTTCCTTTGAGATTTTTAATGCTTTTTGCCTCACTAGATATAATTTGTTTAATTTTCCCCTTTCTCTATTAAATAACCTTCTAATACATTGATGTGTGATACTTAGCTTGTGGCTTTGCAAATAGCTACTTAATGAATGTTTATTGATTAACCTACTGATACTTAATTGTAAATTGTAACTATTGGGGTAGACATTATGTTTCTTACTATTCCTAGACCAAGACACTCCATCTCCTAACTAGGTATTTTCACTGAGTGTTCCTTATTCCTAAAATGCTTACTTTCCTTATCTGTACTTACTGGCTTACCTGGCTTCTTTCAAATCTCAGCTGAAATCTTACTTTCTACAGAATCATTTCCCAACTGACTCTTAAATCCTGGGTCTTTTCCTCTTTTGATTATATCCAGTTTATCTCTACATAGCTTTTTCGCCCAGAGCTGTTTGCTATGTTCTCTCCTCATTAGACTTTGAGCTCCTTAAGAATAATGAGTACCTTTTCCTTCTTTTGCAACCCCAGGGTTTAGAACAATTTTTGGCATACAGTGGGTGCTTAAAGATGTTAATTGCCAAACTGAATAAATTAATTTAGGGAGCATAGTTATTTTTATTATACTTTTAAAATCCAATTAATATCTCTCCAATAATTTAGGTCTTTTATTTCTGTAAAGAGTATTTTATAGTTGTATTCTTATAATTCCTGTATATGTTTTGGTATACAAATTAAAAAAATATTTTATTCATCCTTTAGGTGTTTTGTATGGAATCATTATTTCTGTCTCTTTCTCTTGAGTTTTGTCAGTAATGTGTAGAAAAATGGATGAATTGTCTGGGTTTACTTCTTGCTACTTTGCTGCAGTTATTTTTAATTATTATTTCCATTTTTAGGATTCTTTCTTGAAGTAGATTATCAGTACTTGCAAAAGTCAAAAATGTTGTTTATTACCTTTACAATTTTTGTTACTTCAACATAATTTTTATCTAACCATTTCTAGCTTTCAGAGATAAATAGGCAAACTGATATAGAATTCCCGTGCTTCTGGATGTAGCCTTTGCAAGCAATTTGAGGGAAAATGTCGTACTCAGAAATACAATTTTATATCAAAATCTGAGAACAGTCACTAACAATAATCATTTAATCTTTAATTAAAATTATTTCATTCATTCTTTGATTACTTCCATCAAGGATGGAAAAGAATTTATTGCAAGAAAATTTTAACATGAATGGAAAACAATATCATGTTTTAAAACATAATTTATTGCCAGTCTAATAATGTTAATCTCTTTAAATGTATCTCCAAATCATCTACATGAAAAAAAAAAAACACTCCATTCACATTACAATTTTGGCCTTCAGAAACCAGCCTAAAGTATTTATCTCTTATGATGTCACAGCTACAATGATGTGGCAATAGTAGTTACTAGATAACAGAAGTTATGCAAGACACAAATCAGCTATATTGTGAGTAATTTTTTCTAAGTAATTTATCTGACCCAATGTAAGTTCAGATTTTAAATTGTTCAATTTTAAAGTTTGTTATATGATGTCAGCTAATTGTTCAGACCCACAAGAACACCAATATCTATGAAGTTAGTTCTGGCAATCATTACAAATCTCAAAACTAATTCCAAATCCCCACAGAAGAAACAAGTTTTGCTCAAGTGGAGCTCATAGTTCTGAAGGCATAGAAATCTTATTATCTTGTTATTTACTTATCACAATAAGGTCTAAAAAATTTTCTTAAACTTTTAAAATCACTATTCTTAAACTTGGGGTTTTCTTCTTCTTCTTCTTCTTCTTCTTCTTCTTCTTCTTCTTCTTCTTCTTCTTCTTCTTCTTCTTCTTCTTCTTCTTCTTCTTCTTCTTCTTCTTCTTCTTTTTACTGGTTTTATTTGTTTGTTTGCTTCAGTTGGTCCATGAATCTGATAGCTGGTAAAATGAAAAGATCTTGCATTTTTCCTTGTTTGAATGAAAATCCAACTCATTCTGTTTCTTATTTTTGAGCAAACTTAATACTTAAAAATGCAAAGATGAATTTTTAGAATTTTCTACTTTCAAGAACACATACATTTCTCATTCTCTTTTAATTGACTATGTCAATATAAATTATCTTTGAGAATATAAACAATTAGATCTAAGTTATACATGTGTAGTCAAACAAAACATTTACATAAAAGTCATATTATGAAAGAAAACATCCATCCCTGCTCTCTCCCAAAACAAACGCTCCAGAAAAATTAAGTAAAAAAATATGCTTCAATTTGCATTCATAGGCCATCATTTGATTCTCTGAGTATGTACAGCATTTTTCATCATAACTCCTTCAGAGTTGTTTTGTATCATTTTATTTCTGAGAATCATGATATCATTCAATGCTGATTATCTTAAAATGTTGTTGTTACTTTGGATACAATACATTTGCATTAGCACATGGATGTCTTTTCTCAGAGCATACTACACATCCTTTCTTATGGCATAATAGTATTCCATGATAATCACATACAATTTATTCAGCCATTCCCCAACTGAGGCTTATCTTCTCTATTTCCAACTCTTTGCCCTCAGAAAAGAGCTGCTAAAAATATTTTTTTTTACATATAGGTCTTTTTCTTTTTCCTTTTCTTTTTCTTTTTCTTTTTTTTAATCTCTTGAAGATGTGGACCCAGTGGTGGATGTGAAGAATATGCATGAATTTTATAGCCCTTTGGGCATAGTTCCAAATTACTATACAGTATGGCTGAATATTTAAGAACTCCACTAACTGTGCATTAATGTCTCATTTCCCTCACATCTCCTTGAACATTTTCCTTTTCCTTTTCTGTCCTATTAACCAATCAAATAGATATGTGGTAGTTCTTCAGATTTTTTTAAATTTGCATTTATTGAATCAGTAGTAAGTTAGACTATTCTTTCACATGTCTATAGATAACTATGATTACTTCAGCTGAAACTTCCTATCTTTTGATCATTTATCAATTGGGGAATGGCTATTATTTTTATAAATTTTGAATCTTCTCTATGTTTGAGAAATGAGACCTTTATCAGAGAAGCTTGCTTCATTTTTTTCACAATTACTTTTGCTAATTGTATTTCCCCTGTTTATTTTATTCTCTCTCTTCTTTCATCCCATCCCTCTTCAAAGGTGTTTTGCTTCTGACTACCCCCTCCCTCAATCAGTTCTCCTTTCTATTACACCACTCCACTTTTTTCCTTCCTCCTCCTACTTTTCTATATGGTAAGATAGATTTCTCTAGCCAGGTGTGTGTGTGAGTATCATTTCTTATTTGAGCCAATTTTGATTAAAGTTCATTTAAAGTTCATTTACTCTCTATTTCCTCTTTCCTCCACTGCCAAAGTTTTTTTCTTGCCTCTTTTATGTGAAACAATTTACCCCATTCTGTCTCTCCATTTTTCTTTCTCCTACACACACACACACACACACACACACACACACACACACACACGTATCTTCCTTCTGACTGCTTTAATAATGAGACAGTTTTTATAAGTTACAAGTGTCATCTTCCCATGTAGGAATGTAAAAAGTTTAATGATATTAAATCCCTTATGATTTCCCTTTTCTATTTACCTTTTTTTCATTTTTTAGGACCTTATATTTGAAGGTCATTCCCTCCCTCCCTCCTACTCCCCTTCAGTGCTGGTATTTTTATCAAGAATTCTTGAAATTCTTATATTCCATTTAATATTAGTAAATATCCCTTGAAATATTAAAACTCAGTTTTTCTGGGAAGGTAATTCTAGGTTGTAATCCTAGTTTCTTCGCCTTCCAGAATTTCATATTCTAAGTACTCTGATGTTTTAATTTAGAAGCTTCTAAATTTTGTGTTTTCCTGACTAGTTTCATGATGCCTAACTTGTTTTTGGTTGCTTGCAATATTTTCTCCTTGACCTAGGAGCTCTGGGACCTAATTTGTTTCTGGTTGCTAGCAATATTTTCTCCTTGACATAAAAACTCTAGAATTTTAATCTAATATTCCTGGGAGTTTCCATTTGTGACCTCTTCAATTTCTATTTTGCCCTCAAATTCTAAAATTGAAAGATGCTGCCTAGGTTCTGTTTTATTTTGTTTTGTTTTTTGTTGTTGTTTTGCTGAGACAATTGGGGTTAAGTGACTTATTCAGAGTCACATAGCTAGGAATTGTTAAGTGTCTGAGGCCAAATTTGAACTCAGGTCCTGCTGACTTCAGTCCTGGTGCTCTATCCATTGCGCCACCTAGCGGCCCCTTGGATTTTGTTTTATTTTGTTTTGTTTGATTCTGGCTTTCATCTAGTCCAATAATTTAAAATTATGTCTCCTGGATATATTTTCCAGGTCAGTTGTTTTACATTGTCTTCTATTTTTTTTTATTCTTTTGCTTTTTAAATTATTATTTTTTTATGTTTCATAAAACTTCCACTTACTCAATTCTAAATTTTAAGGAATTATTTTCATCAATGAGTTTTTGTACCTTGTTTTCCATTTTTCCAATTCTTCTTTTAATGGAATTATTTTCTTCTAAAGCAGTATTTTCTTCATTGGCTTTTTGTACTTCCTTTATCATTTAGTCTAGTCTGTTTTTTTTAAGTCTTATTTCTTTAAAGTTTGTGTGATTGTGTGTGAATGTGTGTGTGTGTATGTGTGTGTGTGTGTGTCTTACCAAGCTTTTGACTTATTCTTCATCTTATTCTTACATCATTCTTATTTCTCTTATACTCGATTTTCAGAATGCTTTTTGAGATCATCCATAGCCTAAGACCAATTCATATTTTTCTTGGAGGCTTTGTATGTTGAAATTTTGGCTTAGTCATTTTCTTCTTCCTTGTCACCATCCTCAGAATGTCATGATGATCATTTCTGTAGTTTACTCATTTTCCTAGACTATTACTTGACTTTTCACTTTTCATAAAATAGGACTCTGATTCCAGAGTGAAGGTTGCACGTAGCCAAGCTTCAGGGGTTTTGTGCAGGTGTTTACAGAGATACTTCTAGAGACCTGTAAGTTTTCAGTTCTTTCAAGATGGTGTGTGATCGAAGGAGAGCTGGCCTGATCTCTGTTCTGTGGGTAAGCACAAGGAACTGCGGGGGGGAGGAGGGGAATCCCAATTCCACAGGAACTTAAAGGTTTGGTGTGCTAGTGCTCTTCCTCACCTAATCCAGATCCAAGATCCAGATCCAAGAATGGGCAAAACAACTGACTCCTGCCTCAGTGCTAGCAAAAAGCCTGCAATCTCCTTCTGACCAATTGTTTAGCCCTCTTAATGGGTGGGACAAGACCCCCAGAAGCCTTCAGTGCTGCTGCTGATTCTATGTTGGCACACCCTGAATTCCACTTTCATCTGGGTGCAACAGGCCTTTCCTGTTGATCTTCCAGTTGTCCTGGGCTGGAAAATTGCCTTACTGAATCTTTTTCTCTCTCTTTGGTTCTGATGCTTTAGAATTTTTTAAGAATCATTATGTATTTGGGGGAGAATTTTGGCAATTCCCTGCCTTGATTCCATTATCTTGCTCCACCCTGAGCCTTGTCATGTTTCTAAGTACAGAGACTTATTTCTCATTCCTGAGGCTCATGCATCATCATATTAAACCCTCTCAAGCTGAGTTCATTGACCAGTTTTGGTTAAGCACTCCAAATTGGCAAAAGGATCCTTTGAACAATTAGTCAAATCCAGGGAGACTGAGAGGGAGGAAAGCATTGTGTGGCCTACTCTGAAAAGGATATATGCTGTGAGTTTCACGAGGGGTTAGTAGGTTGAACAATTCTGCTCCAAATATAAAACAAAACATCCAACCCCAAACAAAAAAACAAAACTCACCTATTCACAAGTTGCCTCTTCTCCACACTTGCAATCCAGCAATTATTATGCTTTGTCTTCAAGTGTTACATATGGAGAGATTAAACCCTGTCTTCTCCAGAAATCCTGGAGGAAGTACAGTTTTCTGTCTCTTGGCTTGAACTGATATAGCAGAAACATGGTAGAAATTTCATTGTTCATACACAGCCTATCCTAACAATTACATTAAAGAAGGTTAACAAGTATTGAAGATGATATAATAAATTGGTACTCTGTGATAATGTGGGAAACTGATGATAATTTTTTTCTGAAGAATATGGGAAGCAAAAAGTGGAATGGGTTATCTCAGATAGACCATGCTTGATGCCTTCGAGTAAATGCTAGATGGAGTGTAGCTGGGTGGTAACATAAAATCACAAAATATGGAGTCAGAAAGACCTGATTTTTCGTTCCACCTTAGATGCTACTTGTGAAACTCTAAGCAAATCACTTAACTTTTGTCTCTATTTTACCATCTGTAAAATGCTAATAATAATAGCACCTACCTTAAAGTTCTGAGAATCAAATGAGCTTACAAATATGTAAAGGGCCTAAAGTGCTATATATATATAAAAAAAGCTATTATATTATAGAAGGAATTTCTATACAGGAACAGGTTAGAGTCAATGGCCCTGAGAACTGCTTCAATATTTGAAATTTTGTTACACTTAATGACTTAGTGCAGTCTTCTCTGTTTCACCTTGTTGTTTCAGCTCCGGCTCTCCTAATTTTTTCTTATGTCATTTTTTATTACCTTCTTTCAATAGAATTTAAGCTTAAAGTCCCTTAAATTCAGGGACTATTTTGTTTTTTGTCTGTGCATCCTTAATTTCTAGTATAGGGCCTTCTAAATTATTCTTTTCTTTGACAGTGGGGTCAATTTAATTTTATCTTTGATTCACAGAACACTGAACAGTGCTTTAGACATTTAATAAATGCTAGTTGATTGGATTGAATTATGACTTAGCACTGGATAAAGGCTAGCTTAAGGCAGCAGATATTTGCTAAAGTCAGTCTAATAGGCCTTTTCATTAATTCATTCTACATTCTTCAAGTTCAGCCCTTTATTCAGTTAGCTCATCAGACAATAAAGTATGAAGTTCATACTATTTCAGATCCCTCTCCTGGAAATGCTTTCTTTGATTACAATTTAGTACCATGACCACATGAGAGTACAAAAATCATCCATTCAACATCATTTCTATATCAATCATAAACAGAAATTTAAGACACTATACATTATGTATTCTATGCCCCTTTTAAACAACTTACACAACAAATTCCTGTTTAAATTAATTTCCAAGAAAAGATTTGTCTCCAGATAAATTTATATGCTTTCTTTTTGTCAGACAATAAATATTACTTAACAATGATTTTTTATTCTTGAGCCAGGTTCCAGGAAATTGAGAGTCAAATTCAATGCCCAACAATAACAGTTGACATGCAGTCATAAATTGTCTTAGATGTATGATTTTAATTGATCCTCACAATAAAGTATGTGGGGAAAGAGTTTTTATCTTGATTTTACATATGAAGAAACTGAATCTCAGATAATTTAATTTTACAAGTTATGCAGGCAGCTAAGCCAAGAAGTGACAGTTTTGTGTGTGTGTGTGTGTGTGTGTGTGTGTTTTTAAACTATTCCATACTTTTGGTAATATCCATTCTCTATCTTCTCATATCATTTCTGTTCTGATTTTAATCTTTGTTTTTTCTCATTTTGCAATTATTTTGAATTTTTCAAGCTGCCTTAAAGCCATTGGGATATTGTTTGTGAGAACTAATTCTAGAATCTGAAAAAGTTTTTTTTTTTTTTTTTTTTCTTTAAATTAGGTTCTTTGGTATAGGAGAGCAAGCTGCAAAAAAAAAAAAAAAAAAAAAATGTGGCTCCCTCTCCTACAGGTTCTGGAAAAATTAGCTCATCTAGCATTTAGACAAGGGTCCTGCACATGAAGTATATATATATATACAATTAAGTAATTTTTCTGAGAATGTAATTAAAGAACAAAGGTCGATGAGATAGATGTCAATAAATATGAACATACAGTACAATTTGGGCAAAGTCAAAACACAGACGAATCTCCAATAAGACCTTGGTGTGGAAACTCAAAAGTATTTCCAGTAGATCCAGGACCTAAAGGAACCCCATACAAACAGTATCTAATCATTTAAAGTTGGATATAAACATTATAATTCTTTTGAAATTCCAATTACATGTAAAAATTAGTATTAGTATTAATAAATATTAATAAATAAATAAAGATTAGTATTAATTTTTATAAGACTTTGAGTTCCAACATTTTTTTCTTCATCCCTCTCTTATCATATCCCTCTCTTATCATATCCCTAAGATATCAAGCATTCTGATATAAGTAATACATGGCTATATTTCCATATTAGTCATGTTGTGAAAAAAAGAATCAGAACAAAAAAGAAAAACCATGAGAAAGAAAAAGCAAACAAAATTAAAAAATGAAAATAGTATGCTTCACTACATATTCAGTCTCCGTAGTTCTCTCTCTTGATGCAGATGACATTTTCTCTCTCTTCTATTAAAATTGTCTTAACTCATCACAGTTATGAGAAGAATTAAGTCTGTCATACTTGATCATCACATAATCTTGCTGTTACCAGTGTTCTCCTGGTTCTACTCTTGTAATCTTTCCAGACTTTTCTGAAATCTGTTTGCTCATCATTTCTTATAGAACAATAATATTCCATAACATTCACATACCATAATTTATTCAGCCATTCTCCAACTGATGGGCATCCACTCAGTTTCCAATTCCCTGCCACCACAAAAAAGATCTGTTACCATCATTTTTGCACATGTGGATCCTTTTCCTTCTTTTACTATTCCTTTAGGATATTGACCCAGTAATGACACTGCCAGAACAAAAAATATACACAAGTGCTTTAGACATAGTTCCAAAATGCTCTCAAGAATGGCTAAATCGGTTCACAACTTCCACCAACAATGCTCTAGTTCTAGTTTTCCCACTTTCCCTCCAACATTTATCATCTTTTCCTGTCATCTTAATCAATCTGATAGGTATGAGGGGATACTTCAGAGTTGTTTTAATTTACCTTTGTCAAGTTAATAGTGATTTAGAGTATTTTTCATATGCTGAATTTAATTTCTGTAATGTCCCCCGGCTAGCTTTCTGGAGGATCTTTGGACAGGCCTTGGTCTTTAGGTGGAGAAGTGATGAAGGCAGGAGAGTCACCAGGAGGCTGGTTAAAGATGGAGTTGGCAGTCTGGACTCTTCTCTTGTGTCTGTATCTGAGACTCTCAGTTCTTTTAAATTTGATTATTCTCTTAAAATTCTTCTCCAGAATTTGAATAAAGATGATGAGTGGAATTACATTTCAATTTTTTGGCATTACATTCACAATGCCTGGACTTTTGTTTTCTGCTTTTCTGTTTTTGGTCCCTTTGAGAGTCAATCTCCCTCAGACATTTGTCTTATCTTTTTTTCTTTCTTAGTTCTCATGAAAGCACACAATAGATGTCTCTCTCTTAAATTCTTCAGGGGCTCCTTATAGAGATAAACATATTTGACATGGTCAAGCTTCAGTAGCAGAAAAAAGAAAGCTTTGGTTCTGTGCTAATGGCAGGAAACAGTGGGTATTGAAAAAAAGAGAAAAAAAGTGGCAGAAGAGGGAGAAGAAATTAGGATACATTGGCTGATGTTTCCTGAATTGGATGGGAGGAAGAAGGATGTATAGGAAGCAGAAAGACAGAGAGAAATAAAGAGAGAGAATGAGTGTGTAGGGACTCAACTTCAGAATAATGGTAGCACCCTTTTTTATCTATTCTTTCTTGCTTATTACTTCCAAGAAGAGCAAGTGATGTATAACAATATCTGACATTTTTATTGTACCTTAATATTTGTCAGGTATTTTATACACAATATTCATGTGAATCTTGCAACAGTCCTGCGAGATAGCAATAATAAGTTCAATCACACCATTTTACAGATGAGGAAAATGAAGCTCAGGGAATTTAAGTTCAGGCTCATATATCTGGTATCAGAGGCAGGGATTTGATTCTATGTTTCATTCTATTTATTATACCATATCACTGCCTCCCATATTCCTTTCTTTTTTCCCCCTTCTGCTGTATAAGATTCCTCTTCCTGAGTTAAAATCTGGCCTCAGACATTTACTAACTGTGTAATTCTGGGAAAGTCACTTACATTTGCTTGCCTCAATTTCTTCATCTGTAAAATGATCTGGAGAAGGAAATAGCAGACCATTTTAGTATCTTTGACATGAAAACTCCAAATAGGTCATGAAGAGTTAGACAAAACTGAGAAATGACTGAACCCAGTCCAGCTGTCTCGACAGATGCCTCCAAGCTTCAGTCAGTAGCTTCTTCCACATTGCTGATAATAGCAAAGAAACCAGTGGGAGTTAGGGGAGGGATTTATAGAGGTAGTAGTAAGATGGATTTGGCTAACAAATCAGATTATGGTCCAAATGGATTTTTCATGATAGTAAAGAGCCAATTTCTTCCTTCTCTCTCAAAAAGTCTCTCAGTTTCAATCCCTATAAAAATAAGATACAGTCAGCAGCATAAGTATGCCTTTACTGTGGCACTACCTTTCCAATCTGTGTGCTGCCCTAAGCACTTCCATTTCTGTCACCCTATACTGGCTCATCAAAAATCTGTTTCCAGGAGTCAAAATAAACACGCTTAATTTGTAATTCTAGAAGAATGAGATACTCATTGTATATTTCTTTATCTAGTATTTAAAAGTGTCCTAATACATTTGGTCCATGTATCTGAGAATAGATGTTAAAAATCTCCCTTCTATAGGTATCATTCATACTTTTCATCCCACCCATCTCCACTTGGACCTTTCTTTCATTTGGAAGTAATCTAGTCAGGACAATTTTGTTGATTCCTTGCTACTTGTATTAAAACACACAACATTCCATGTGAATCAAATACAAGTATTAAGTATTCATCATCTATACTGGGCTGCATGTCCCACAGAGGACTAGAAGTCCTTTCAGTCATTTAATTGTGTTGCAAGACGTATTGTGTAAAGATATTCAAAATGCTGACGCTGTTCTGCCTTTATCTAGGACAGCAGAAATCCAAGTGCTATTTGCACCTTTTGGGAGAACTGAAGGAGGTTTTAAAGCTCTCGTTCACTGCCTTGGTACTGAGACACTTAAAGTGATAACAAAGAACATGGTTCCTAACCTAACTAACGATTTGGATATAGGTGACTGTACTTATAGATTTAATTAATTAATTAATCATATTAAAGTGTTCTTTCTATTTTATAATATCTCATTTGAGACTTGTTTAGCTTGATAGGTAGCGTGGTATAGTGGATAAAAGCTGTTCTTGGGTCACTTATGACACAAACCAGCTGTGTGACCCTAGGTGAGTGATTTAATCTCTGAATGCTCCCTCTAGACAGCTCCCTGGAAATTCTAAGTTTCAGAGCAGAAACTCATCTACATTTGGTAGAGGAAATTCTCTATACAAATGAAATTGAAGAACCCATCCAGGAACACACACACACACACACACACACACACACACACACACACCATATACACACACACACAAACAAAACCCCAAAACTAAGAGTTACTTATGTTTTTTTCTAACTTCCATTGTGGAACGAAGCAATTGTTAGGCGGAATTAAAAATTTATGAATTGAGTGAAAGTTTTTTCCTGGTTTTCTTTTGTAGAATGTAAGACTTGAGAAACCAAAACACAAATTTTCATTACTCATAGCTATTCTGGTATTTGAGGGGCAAACAGATAAAAATGAGTGTCAAGAAGAACAAAATCTGGATAAGAAAAGGTGCCATAAAATGGCTCATGGGACCATAAAACATATACATATATATTTATATGCCAGCAACAAAGTTCAGAGATGGCCATAAAGGCAAAGTGGAATGGACTGGGACCATAATTCCAGGAAAATGTGCTAACTCAGGAACCAGGAACCTAGAATTGGAGAATAGTCATAACCTAAATTAGCAGTCAAAAGACATTTTTATTCATTTTATTCATTCATTCACTGTCTTCAATGTTCAAGATAATGGTCTGTGACAAAGGAATGACAAAAAATAATAGCAAGAACAGAACTTCATCCAGAACAACCAACCTTTGATCAGGGAGAGCTATGTGGCCCAATGGTTAACATCTTTGAATTTACATTCAGAAGATTGGAGACCAAATTTAACCTCAGATGCTTACTCAGACACTGGGCAAATCATTAAACTTCTGTCTCAGTTTGCTCACCTGAAAAATGGGAATAATAATAGCACCTACCTCAGAATTGTTGAGAGAATTAAATGAGATATGTCCTCGACACCTAGAAGGCTCTTAGCAAATGCTTTTTTCCTGACTGCCTTCCTTCCTGTTTTCTTCCTTCCTTCCTTTCCTCTCATTTTCTCTGTCTCTCTCTATCTCTGTTTTTCTGCCTCTCTGTCTCTGTTTCTCTCTGTGTCTCTCTGCCTCTCTCTGTGACATTTCCTAACTGATGGGCATCCACTCAGTTTTCAGTATCTTTTCACTACAAAAAGGACTGCTACAAACATTTTGGCACATTTGGACTCTTTTCCTTTTTTTATGATCTCTTTGAGGTACAAGCCTAGTATTTCTACTTTTTTTTGTTGTTGTTGTTGATTTTTGTTGATTTTGTTGATTCAAAAGGTATGCACTGTTTAGTAACGCTTTAGGCACAGTTCCAAATTGCTCTCCAGAATGGTAAGATCCGTTCACAACTCCACCAACAATGTATCAGTATCCCAGTTTTCCCACATCCCCTCCAACATTCTGCATTATCTTTTCCTGTCATTTTAGCCAATCTGAGAAGTGTATAGTGATACCTCAGATTTATCTTCAAAGTATTCTTTAAGTCATGACTTTACTGGAATTGTTGTGAAGATCAAATGATATCATACATGTGAAACCATTTTTTAAAGTTGATATCTTATACTGTACACAAAAAGGCACTGAATTTAAAAAGTCAGGAGATCTGAGCTCAGATCGTGGTTTGGCTACCTAAATGTGACTTTGTGCAAGTGATTTCACATTTTTCTAAATTATTTTCCCAAACTGTAAAGATGACTTTTCATATCCTTTCCATCTCTAAATGTGTGATCTTGATATCTATCAGCAGCAATATTACTTTGCCCTCAAGAAACTTCTAGCCATACTTAATGAGATAATACAGATATATAAGTGGTCCTAGTCTCAAGGACCATTGATTCTGGGATTTTCTTCTCTTTGTTGGAGATTGATGCCCTATGCCTGAGTAAGGGTCTATACATAGTTAGCAAGAGGGGAAGAAATCTTCAGTTTCTTTAATCTTCAAGTTCTCTTCAAGTGTTGTCTTTTTGGGTGCTTCTGGCTTCTGGAGGAAAGATAGAGTCTTAAGTCTCCTATTCATCTTCTAAGGCTGACAAAGCTGCTTTCTTATTAGTACATGTTTTACCATTCCACCATGACCCCCAGTTCAATGATGGCAAATAGCTCCTATTGACCCCAGGATGAAATAACAACAACAATGATATATAGCACTTTAAAGTTCGCAAATCATTAACATATGCTATTTTATCCTCACAACAACATTGTGAAATGAATGCTATTATTATCTCTATTTAACAAATGAGGAAACTGAGGCTGGAGAAGTTAATGAATTTGCCTAGTGTCACACAGCTAATAAGTAATGCTTCAGGATTTAAACTCAGATCATCTAGTTACAGAATCCTAGACTTCTACTTTGTCAGTGTTATAGAAATCAAACAGAAATGAGTGCCACTAAGCACTATATAAGGATCTGTGAATATGTGTATTGATTTAGAAAACCATATATTAATATTATGTTCCATTTATTTTGTTAAATATTTTACAATTTCATTTTAATCTGGTTCAGGTTGAGTTCTGTGATCTCATGTTTGACACTTCTATACCATACCACTTAGGTGCCCAAATAAAATGTTATTTTATCATTATGTGCCTCTTTAAAAAATTTCTATTATTTATAATTCTGTTGTGTATAAACACACATATATTGCCAATGTATACTTAATTGAATTTTATTTCACTAATGGGTATTGCAAAATTTGCTGATCACTGTTCTAGACCAACTAGTGTTTAAGTTATACTCTTAACAAATGCTGGAAAATTAGAGAAAGAGAAACAATTATCTCCCCCCCCCCCCCACATGAATACCATCATTGCAATGGGATAGTGAGAAGAGGTAACATTTCTTTCTTGTCTTTCATATATGAGGCATAGTGGTAAACACATAGTAGGACCTTACTTGTTTAACTAAGTCAAATTGAATGAGGGAGAAAAAAATAATAAAACCTGAAGAATTCAAAACTTATGATTCCAGAGTCTCTCT
This sequence comes from Antechinus flavipes, assembly GCF_016432865.1. Lineage (NCBI taxonomy): Eukaryota > Metazoa > Chordata > Mammalia > Dasyuromorphia > Dasyuridae > Antechinus > Antechinus flavipes. The sequence continues at coordinate 370,360,172 of NC_067400.1, read as the reverse complement.
ATTCCATCAGTCACATAGATTTCTTTTGAAATAAATCAAATAAAACTTCTAGATTTATTTGGTCATTATGAAAACAAGGTACTGTCAGTTGTGTTGTCATTTTAAAATCCTAATGTTACTTAAGTTAGTTACTCAAATTTTGAGTTCTTAGCTTCTGGTGATAAGAAAATTCAAGTAGGAAAATCTTAAGAAAACTAAGTCTAGTGAAGAATTTTCTTAGCTCCCTGGAGTGCTGATATATTTTAAAACTATTACAGGTACCCAAGTTTCTTGTTCTGCTGAAGTGTTTGAATCACATAAAGAAAACAAACGGCCACACTAATTTTATATGAAAAGGGAAGAGAATAATCTCCACAGAGACCTTCAATTCTGCCTTTCTATCAAATACAAATTTTATGGCTTAGTCATAAACCCCTGAAAATCTTGGATTTTAATAGAAATGCTGATGTAGTTTTAAATATAGCACCTCTGGGCCTCACATGTATTGCCAGGAAAGTCTGTGTCTCCTATGGCAACTGAATATTGTAATCTGTTGTGGCAGGATTCTATTCAAGTTCCTATTTAGATCTTGGACGTAAGATCAATCTTTTATTTTATTTCTTTTTGGATAGGAAATTGTTTTAGTCATAAACAATATTTTTTCATATACTATCCCAATGTAGGTATTTCTATGAAAAAAAGAGCTGTTATCTTGTCAGTTTAATTCTATATACTGAAAACTGTTTCATATGCAAGTACTGTGAAAACAACATATTTGACACTTTGAGAGATAGAAGAACCAATTATTTCATCAGTGATGAAATTGATGCTGCTTTTGATGCAAATCATAGCTCTTCTGTATCTTTTCAACCTGTGTTGATTCTTGCCACTGAATTCACATCAGTTCTCCTTAGAGGGTCCATCCAATAAGTTAGAAGGCTTTTCATTCTTTTTATTTCTAGGGCATAGCAATGCACTTCTCACACCATCCATCTGTTACCTTTCATTCTGAATGCTTGATCATTATACTTCTGTCTGAAATCATACATGTCCTTGATATCATTTATTGCACATAGCACAAAAAAGCAAGATTAATAGCATGCCTTTGTCAAGTTATGCCAATCTTTCATCATTTGAGCTATTAATAATTTTGAATATTCTGTCCCAAAATTTTGGTGTCCCATGATTTGTAGCCTTGTAACCTTCCTAGAAGAAAACTAGCATTAAAGAAATAGATCTTCACAGACCTTTGATCTGCTTAAGGGAAGGGATACACAATTGAAAGCCCATAATATCCCAAGTGTGATTTAATTAAATTTTGTATTCTATTGACTTTGATGATGAGATCACCACTGACTGGATCATCTATCTAAAACATATGCATTGATGGACCAACCAAATGAAAATATTGTTCCATTAAGCTTTATTTAATAGTCTTAGAAATTAATTTCACAGGAAGCTAGATGGCACAGTGGATAGAATACTGGCCCTGAAATCAGGAAGACCTGAGTTTAAATCTGGCCTCAGACACTTAAGAATTATTAGCTGTGTAACCCTGGGCAAGTCACTTAGCCCCAATTACCACACACACACACACATACACACACACACACACACACACACACACACGTTACTTTACTGGTATGGTAAGTTATATCAACTTCTTTCACAGAGTTGTAGATTTCATCTGAATGGGAATAGTTTTCAAAATCTCAATTTGTTAAGAATATGTATAGTAGTTTGGGTATTATATTTGAATTAGGAAGATCTAGTTTCAATCCAGATACCCTTATTAGCAGTGTAAAACTGGCCTCTGTTTTCTCATTTGACCTTTAAGGTTCCTTTCTGTTTTAAATCTGTGATCCTGTGATCTTTGATCCAGATGCTACAATGTCATCTGCAAACTCCACCATAGAACAAGGACTTTGTATAGGTATGAATTAATAAATTTCACAGGTTTATTTGTTCAAAACATCTTGCTTACTGTCAAACTGCACAGAATTGTTGAACAAAATTATCTCTTTTAGTTACTTCTGTCATGGAATATTGTATAATTTTAATGTTTTTGAGAAGTACCTCATCTGAGAAGAACTTTTCAGACTATGTTTCATATTCTAAATCAAATGAAAAAACAATAAATAGATCTGGAATTTCATATTCCTTTTTTAAATTTTTTAAAATTTATTTTTTTATTATAGCTTTTTATTTACAAGTTATATGCATGGGTAATTTTACAGTATTTTACAGTGGCAATTACACAATTGCCAAATCTTTTGTTCAATTTTCCCCCTCCTTTCCTCCACCCCCTCCCCCAGATGGCAGGTTGACCAATACATGTTAAATATATCAAAGCATAAATTAAATACAATATTAGTATACATGTCCAAACAGTTATTTTGCTGTACAAAAAGAATTGGACTTTGAAATAGTGTATAATTAGCCTGTGATGGAAATCAAAAATGTAGGCGAACAAAATAGAGGGATTGGGATTTCTATGTAGTTGTTCATAATCATCTCCCATAGTTCTTTCACTGGGTGTAGCTAGTTCAATTCATTACTGCTCTATTGGAACTGATTTTGTTCATCTCATTGTTGAAGATGGCCAGGTTCATCAGAATTGATCATCATATAGTATTGCTGTTGAAGTATATAATGATGCTCTGGTCCTGCTCATTTCACTCAGCATCAGTTCATGTAAGTCTCTCCAAGCCTCTCTGTATTCATCCTGCTGGTCATTTCTTACAGAACAATAGTATTCCATAACATTCATATACCACAATTTATTCAGCCATTTTCCAATTGATGGGCATCCATTTAGTTTCCAGTTTCTGCCCACTACAAACAGGGCTGCCACAAACATTCTTGCAATACAGGTCCCTTTCCCTTCTTTAAAATCTCTTTGGGATATAAGCCCAGTAGTAACACTGCTGGATCAAAGGGTATGCACAGTTTCATAATTTTTTGAGCATAGTTCCAAATCGCTCTCTAGAATGGCTGGATGTTGGAATTTCATATTCTCTAAGGTTCTTAGTCAGTTTTATATTAATAAAGATGTGAGCTTCTATACAAATTCATTTATGAAAGTCTACTTTTTTCCCTTTATCATGATACTATTGAGAAATCTCTTAAGATTTCATGAAGGTAAGAAAGCAATTAATGTATTAACAACATTGGAGGCCTTTTATTTTATTTTTGGAAAATTATTTTAAAATCGTTTTGAATCTGAATTTTTGAAAATTGATTTATGAATGTTTTAAAATTATATTCTCAGAGACCCCTTCTGTATGCATTTGATTAGTTATAGTAAATTTATTAGATATAGTAAATATTATTTCCAATAATAGATATATGAATAGAGTTCATATATGTTTTCACTATTGTTTTTGATGAGAATAATGCATTGAGACATATTAATGGATAAATTTTATTTCATATGTTTGTCATTGAAGCTATAGCTAACACAGAACCATCAGTGCTTTACTCTAGGGCAAAAACTATAAAGGGCACATAATTTGGAGGGCACAAAAATTAATACATCTATTTCAGGAATAAATTTAGTAATAATAGTTTTGTGTGGCTATAAGTCCTGAAATTAGTTTCATGTAACAAGTTTTGATTAATATATAATCCTCTTTCAAGTTTCTTTATTAAAATATTTGGTTATATGGATGAATGTTATTTATTTATTTTTAAAAAAACATAGGGGAAAAAACCAAACCAAACCAAACCATAGAATTTAAGGTCTGGAAAGGACCTCACTAGTCATCTAGCTCAACCCATGAAAGGAATTTCCACTATAATGTACCAGGGCAAGGAGTCATTCAGGCTCTTTTTAAAGTCCTCTAAGATGAGTGAATCCAATATCTCTCAAAGTAGCTCTTTAGACTTTTGAACAACTCAAATTGTCAGGGGTATTTTTTTCTTATTTAGAAATAACTCCAAAATTTGCCTTAAAAAAATTTTTTTCCCCCAACTTTCAACCATCATTCCCAATTTTCCCCTCTGCCACTAAATAAAATAAAGCCGTCCTAGTTTTATGCTATCTACACATTCAATTATTATACCAACTGTGTTCTTTTTTTTTTTTTTTTAAATTAAGCCACTGAAAACAACTTAAATAACAGCCAAGCAGAGTGAAGCCAGGAAGCTGCTTGAGCTCTCCCAATTTTTTCGAAAGCCACATGAAACCAAGTCTCTGAATAGAGTCTGATGAAATGAAACCACTCTCCACTTCAAAACAGATTGGAAAAACTTCAAGAAAGTTCATTCTCTCTGGCATGAAAAGGGTGTTCACCCCAGCTCAGACAGACTTTGGGAAAACTAGTGAGAGCATATTAATCACAGCAAATCAGCAACTGAAACTTCCAGTCCTGGCTAAGTAAATGAGCCAGATCAGTGGGACAGCCTCCAGTCTCAGCTAAGAAGGAACAGAGAAACCAGGCTGTTTCTGAAAAGAACAGCTAAGCTTCCCATTGTAAACACAAGGGTCCCTCTGCTCAAAGCCAAGGCTCAGAGCTGCCCAGGAAACTTGGGATATAAAGTGGAGAAAAAAAAAAAAAAAGGAGGAAATAACAAGGAAATAAAATGGATAGGAAACAGAAAAGAAACCTCACCATAGAAAGTTACTATAAATGCAGGGAAAACCAAAACACGAACTCAGCAAGAACAAAATGTTCACAAAAGAAATCTCAAAGAGTGATATGAATTGGTCTCAAACCCAAAGAGATTTCTTGAAGGTGCTCATAAAAGACTTTAAAAAACAAGTAGGAGAAGCAGAAGAAAAAAATGAGAAAAGAAATGAGAGATATACAAGAGAGAGTCAATTGCTTGGAAAAGGAAGGCAATTCCTTAAAAAATAAAATTGGCCAAATGCAAAAAAAAAAAAAAAATCCACTGGAGCAGGTGGGGAACCACCTTCAAAAGTAGAATTAACCAAATGGGAAAAGAGATACAAAAGCTAATGAAAGAAAATCACACTATAAACATTAGACCAGAGCAAATGAAAGGTAATGAATCTATGAAACATGAAGAAGCAGTCAAACACACTAAAAGGAATGAAAAAAAAATGGAAGAAAATGTGAAATACCTCATTAGAAAATCAGCCAACTTAGAAAATAGATCTAAAGAGAAAACTTGAAAATTATTGGTCTACCTGAACTTCATGACCAAAAAATGAGTCTGGAGATAATTAAGGAAAACAGCTCCAATATTCTAGAAACAGAGGGGGAAATACTGAAAAAATCCATCAATTAACTTTGGAAAAAGATCCCACAAGGAAAACCTCAAGCAACATTGTTGTGAGACTCCAAAACTATAATCTCAAGGAAAAAAACAAACTGCAAGTGCCAGACAAAAGAACGTCAAATGTCAAGGAGTAATCATCAGGATTAACCAGGATCTGGCAGTTTCTACAATAAAGAATCAGAGGGACTAGAATACCATATTTCAGAAGGCAAAGAACCTGGGGTTACAACCAAGATTTAACTACCCAGACTCAGTATCAATTTTCAAGGGAGGAAATGGAGCTTCGATGATGAAATAAGAGACTTTCAATAATTTCTATTGAAAAAAACCAGAACTAAGGTATAATAGAAATCAATTCACATGAAGAGGCATAAAAGGCCTATTACAACTGAGGGAAAGAAAGGAGGGGTATGAGAATTGTCTGAAGCTTGATCTCATCAGTTCTGGCTGTAAGAGGGAATAAGTCATTCAGTTGGGTGTAAAAATTTATCCAAAAACGAAGTAGGAGGAGAAAGAGGAAAGAAAAAGGAGGAGCTGCGTAGAAGGGAAGACACAAACATTAAGGGAAAAAGGTAAGAGAAGAGGGAAGGGTGATAGAAGATAACTACTAAGGACGGGGTGGAAAGGGAGAACAATATGATTATTTAAAAAATCTTGATACATTAATACAAGAAATAACTAAAGAAAATTGTTCTGAAGTGTTAGAACAAGAGAGGAAAGTAAAAATAGATAAAAAAAAATCTACTAATCACCATCTGAAAGAGATCACTTGAGGAAAACTTTCAGGAATATTATAGCCAAATTTTGAAATCACCATATCAAGATAAAATATTAGAAGCAACAAGAAAACAAAAATAATCAAATGTCAGAGTCCAGGTCCAGTGAAAACTGAGAGTTTGAATCTGATGTGAATATTTGAGGTAAGGTGTAAGATATGCTTTGCAATATCCATTTATTAATCTGAGAGCCAGGATTTATATACTCTGTAAGCTATATTACCTTAACACCAGCTACGTTCAGGTGATGTTGTTAGGATTCTTACAAGGTGCTAAGTAAGTGGAATTGAGGAAACAGAGGTTAAAGCTAGTTTAGAATTGACTTAATCCTACAACAAAAAATAGTTTTCTAGTGATGTAATGAAGGGTGTATACTCAGTGTGGGGCATGTAAGAAGGAGCTGTCAGGGCCAGAAGGACAAGCCCACTAGAGGATAAGCCTACTAGAACAGAAACCCACTCAGCAAGGATTCAGTCGGGGAGATTCACAAGCCAGAGAAGGCAACTTAAGTTCTTGGAACCAAGACTACAGAAGGCCTATTTAAAAAAAAAAAAAAAAAAAAAAAAAAACTAGCTGAACCCCAAGTGAAGAGACACGACTTTAAAGGAGACAGTAAAGGATTTGGACTTTAACTCCTGGCTGCATTTGGGGTGATTACACTGAATTGAAACGAAGGCTGCTCCCAGAAGCCCCCCAAGAAACTCTCCCAGAGAACAATATACTTTAAAGAAGAATATTACATGATGCTATATACTTTCTAGGGTTAATGTATAGACAATACTTTGATATTTCAATTCCACCTTACTAGCAATAACAATATTTTTTTTGTAATAGGGTAGTCAATAACAGAAATTATCAATAACAAGGTATTTATCAAAACAGAGTTGTAAATAACAGAAATTATCAATAACAAGGTATTTGTTAAAACAGAGTAGTAAATAGCATATTTGTGATGCCTTGTTCCTGTCACAGGCATTGTCCATCAATATTATTCTAAATTTATCTCAAGTATGTCTTTCATACATTGTTAAAGGAGATGGTAAGCCAATGCTTTGAATTATTCACCATTAGAAAGAACAGGTCTAAAATAACATCTGGACCGGACTCTTCCTGTACATGGACTTATTCAATACAGTCCCTCTGAAATTAAAGATAGCAGAGCCACAGTTAGAATCACATAACACCTAGCAGAAGCAATATTCAAAGACAGTAGTAGGTCTTGGAACACTATGTATTGAAGAACAAAACAAATGGGGTTGTGACCAAAAATATCTTCCCCAGAAAAGTTAAGCATAATCCTGAATGGGAAAAAAAGGATATTAAATGGAAAATAGAAACTTTAATATATAACATCCAGGAAATATATGAATTTAAATCAAAGACTAATTTCAATGGTCTCAATAAGGACAAACTTTATGTTTCATATGTAGAAAATGCAAACCAATTGTGTAAGATTGCCAGTAATTGGGTAGTTTGAAAGAAGGATTGGGATAGAACTGACTATGATGTGATTAAAAAAAAAACAACTATGTAGGAAATTGTAAAAAAGGGTAATTATGTTTTAAGAATGAGATGCAAAAGGAACAACTTAGAGGAATTAAATGGGGGAGGAAGGCTGGATAGTTCTGAAATCCTACTCACTTTGGAAAAGGGTTAAAAACAATAAGTATATATCCAGAAGGGTATTAAAGTCTTATAAATTTATAAAGAATCAGTTGGGGGAAAGACTCCAAGGGTGGTATGGTAGACTGTGTAGATTAATAGGAAAGAGATTAAATGTGTAGATTAACAGGAATGAGATAGGGAAAGGTTGGAGAAAGAAGATAAGAGAGGGTCCTTAAAGATTGGGTAAGTAACCTCAAAATAGTAGGTAGAAGTAAAACAGAGAAGTCAGTAGGTATAGGAAAAAAGATACACACAAACATAATAATGATTGAGAGTAGATTTTATTAGAAAAAATATTTGGGGTACTAATTATTGATTTCCAACAAAGTTAAAACTAAAATAGATTTAATCAAATGAGAAAAATAGAAAAACTATACTATGTTATCCATATTAATCAATATTGTTATAGACTATTTAACATAACTAAGTAGTTATAAAGTTGAAATATTCCCCTGTAAGGAAATGATAAGTTGGTGGATTTAGAAAAATATAGAAAGATTAGGACTTATAAAGGATGATGTTATCCACTTTTAGAAAACACTATATTTTTATGAAAGTCTTCTAAATTTATAAAGAAATAAGAAGGAATGGGATAAAGAGGGAGGGAAAAGGTAGAAGGAAAAGGTCAGGGGAGAGGATAAGGAAGGGATTATTAAGGGGTAAGTTAAATAATTGCAAGGCAAGATAGCTGGTAGAAGTAAAGTATGAATGCATATGTGTGTGTGTATGTGTGTGTATATATATGTGTGTGTGTGTTTGTGTTTGTGTGATTATAGATATCAATGTATGTACATGTATATGTATGCATATATGTGCTTATGTGTATGTATGTGTGTGTATATATATATATATATATATATATATATATATATATATATATAGAGAGAGAGAGAGAGAGAGAGAGAGAGAGAGAGAGAGATTGATAGATATAGAGATAAAGATATATCCATCCTTAATTGTAGTTTTCTTGAGGGAGATGAAGGGGAAGGAATAGAATAGTAGAGAACAAAAGACAATCTACAAGGAAGCAAAGAAAAGGTGGATAGCTCCAAACACAATGTGTAATATCTATTATTAAGGCCTTGAAATGAAAATATTTCATATTTTGAATCATCTCATCTTCTGCTGTGCACGTGGCAAAGCTTTTTTAAAATATTTTTTATTTAAGTTTTAAATAATTTTTTTTAAATGGGACATTTTGATCTTTGGAAATATCACTGAGAGTGGCTCAGCAAAGGCCAGTTCTTTCAGTATCCAAGGATTTAATTCATCTGGGCCAGGTAACTTGAATTCATTGCAGGGAATTAGGTATCCTCCCACTGTTTCCTTATATATAGAAGTATCAATTCTGTAATATTCATTTTTGTTCTTTCATCTCTTATTATTGAATCATTCATCTTGATGGAGAAAATACATTTTCCAGATAGGCCAGACTCTCCCACACTTCCTCCACAAGCATTTGCCGCTAATATATTTGCCACTAATAGGGAATAAGTAAAAAACTTAATATTAACTTTTTATGGGAATTTCACTGAAGCTTCTCTGACAGAGCAAAAGCAACAAGGCACTAGTAATATCATTGGAGAAGATGACTTCAAGAGACCTTGATGATTTCTTTGTGTATAGTAGTTCTGAAATTGCCACTTCTGACTGATTATTTTCTAGCTGGTTTCACCTAACAGGATCCTCAGAAAACCCAGTAATGATAAGAATTTTAAAGCAACTTGAATTTTTCTCAGCTCTTTTTTTTTTTTTTCAGTCTTAGAAGGTGCTACAGCTTGGAAGTTATTCTTTCATCTTTGTACATATGCTAATGCTCAAGTGAATTCGCTATCTCAGCTTACCCATTTCTGCCCATTTTATATTATTGAATCACATCCTATAATTCCATTATAGAAGGGTCTCACCAAAGCTGACTGTGATATTCTTTGTTTATGATCAAACTCCTTTTACATACACATATGTTTCTTGTCAGAAGAGGCAGAAAAAGACATTTGTGTGAGAAAAGCAGCTTGAGAGAGTTTGGAGGATCTAAGGGAAAAAATCTCTCAAATAAATATATTGAGAGGACCCTTCAGAAAACAGCTCAGAGACAATGGTATCGACTGAGGTAAAGATACTAGCAGTGAATTGCAATCCATCACTTTTTTTTTTTTTTTTTTTAACAAAGCATTGATTTCAATTTTAAAGGCCATAAGTGAGAAATTATAAATCAAAGAATTGTTTCTGGACATCTGACAGAATGATGGCTTTATTTATTTGTTTATTTATTTATTTTAGCTTCTCTTCATAAGGACTAGATATGAGTTGCTAGATCAAGGAGGATCTTTTGAGGAGAAGAATGTCAGAAGTTCAATAGAGGACAAAGAAAGACCCAAAAGCTGCTTGAAGAGAGAAGCTAATGATAAAAGCTTCCGCTGGGGGAAATGGAAAAGTCAGAAGGGTGTGGGGTGAGGGAGAGGAATAAAAAAATCAGATTGGCCTCTTTGCATGAACTGAGAGAGGAGAAGCCTAATTGATTCCATAATTCATGGGAGAAAGCAAAATCTTCTTTGTGAAGTCTTGTTTTTCTGTGATAACAATAATGCCTATCATTTGTGTAATCTAAGTCTACTTTATTATCCATTTGTTGTACAAGCTTGCTCAATCTGAACATAATTGATAGACTAGTCCTCCACAAAATCATATAACTGCTAGCTGATTATCCAAAGTTGAACAATTCACCTTCATCTACTTGGTTTTTCTTTGAGGAATGATAGACCAGATTACTTTGAGTGGTTATGGATCTTATCAGGGCAGCTCCACAATGTTTAATTGGCTAAAACAACCCACATGATATATGGAAACAGGACCATTTGATGAACTTCTCTAACCACATGGAATTTCTAACTTGGACTTTGTACTGTCAGTCAGATAATAAATATTTGTTTAAATGTCCACTATGTGTTAGATCTTGAGCAGGTGCCAGTAATACAAAGAAAGATTAAATACTGTCCCTGACCTCAAGTTCATATTCTAATGATGGCATTAATGATAATAACTAACATTTATGTAGCACTTATTAAGTGACTGGCACTGTGCTAATTGCTTTACAATTATCATTTAATTTGATTCTCACAACAACCCTAGGAGATAAGTGCTATTATTATTCCCATTTCACAGATGAGGAAATTGAGGCAAACAAAGGTTAAATGAATTGCCCAATATCGCACAGCTAGTCTGTACTAGAAGCCAGATTTGAACTCAGTTTTCTGACTCTAGGCCCTGTACTTCAGCCACTGTATCACCTCTATAGTAATATATTCCATAATTTTAAAAATATATATTTTAACATGATTTGCTACATATTAAAATCATTGCCCTGGAAGTAATTTATATTTAGTGATAAATTTTCAATCCAAATGTCTGATTATCTTAGCAATGTCATACTCCCTCTCCTTTTGCTTTTGTTTTAGTTCAAGCAAAGTAAACAAAATCAATTTTCATTCAAATAGAATACATATTTCTAAATCTATCTATGGAATCAATTCCATAGTAAATATTTAATCTGAAATTTAAAAACAAATATTAATTGGGGAAAAAGCAACCCCTTTTAAACTGTTCTTTTCACCTTATAAATTGCATGAAAACAACTTACTGGAAATTGTACTTAACCTCTATATGCCATGATTCTAGATTATTTAAGGTGACACTTTCAAAGCCAGAACAATTGAATTAAGAGCTAAAATTGAAAGGAGATATATATGCCCAAATGAGTTCCTTTGTAGAATATTTTTCCTCTAAGAAATACTTCAAAGGCTAAAATGGAGTCATCTTGCAGTAATAATTTTCCAAATCTTTAGTTAAGTTCATTTACTTGCATTTCCTCTAATTAGCTTTAGAAACAATTAAAATTAAAAAGCCATTTGATTTCTTTTAGTAGTCTCTGGAAGGTAGACTACTCCTCAATTACCTGAGTATCTGTGATGGTGATGATGATAATAAAGATGCTGATGCTGATATTGATAGAATTTTAGGGTTTGCCAAGCATTTTCCATATTCTATCTTAAATTTGAGTTTCACAACAATCTTGTAAGGAGAGTAATTTTGTTTAGCTCATTTTACAAATGAGGAACTAGGGACTTAGAGTGATTAAGTGACTTATTCAGATATGTTAGAATGCTGGGTAGCATGAGCTTATTCATGAAGGAGGAAGAAAAAAGCAAAGGGCATGAACTTAAGGCATGGTTAATGGAAGAACTAAAAGCATTAAGTCAAGTCTAAGAGGGCATCCCCCTCGCTCCAAAGTTCATTGCATCACTGCTTGTGCTTGTCTTATTTGCTTATTCTGATGGATGTTTTTAATGTTTTAAAAAACAGACTCTAGGTCCCTTATTCTATCTTGGTATAAAATATCACAGCTTTCTAACATCATTTGGGAAGGTAGGACTGGTAGGTTGCCTGGACAGAGGTATCTGGTTTCCTGTGATATAGATACCTACACCTTTGACTGTGCTTCCCCATGGTGGACCAAAGCAGGGACTAGGAGATGACAGTGAGGTGAAAAGGATATATGTCTCGTGTTCTTGGATGAGGGAATGCATCCATTAAATTGGTTTTCATGCTATCAAAAAACAATTTAGTAACATCAATTTGTTCTAAGCCTTTGCCTGTGTTCCTTGAAATCCCCAAATCTGATTAACACAGATATAACCAAGGGGAAACAAATACCTGTTAGCTATAAATCACCACAATTGCAATTATAGAATGATATAATACTATCGTGGAAATGGAAGTGACCCTAGAGATTGTGTAGTTCTGCTCCCTTATTTTACAGGTTATTGGCATGTTCTAAACCAACAAATGAAATATATCCATTATTGATCATTTCCCACCTGGATGTTTTCCTTGACTTCATCATCACCAGAAATTCATCATTCTCCAAGATTAAATTAGTTCTGAAACTCTTTTATCTCTTCAGCATGCCCTGACTCTGAGACCACTCCCTTCTGAGTGGTGAGGGTTTGGGGGAATAATGGAGAGCTCCTCCTGAATTGTCTGTGTTTAACGAGAGCATCCAAGGAATTCCCATCATTTCCCACCTGGCTACTTTTTCTGTACTTCATCATCACTAGAAATTTACCATTCTGTAAGATGGAATGAATTCTCAAACTCTCCTCAACCTTGCTTTAAGCCATCCACATGTCTCTTCCTTACTGGGTAACCTCTCCAACAAAGAAAAGACTCCTCTCACTTTACAACTTGTTTTTAGGTTCCATTTTCCCCGTTTGATTGTGAGCTCCATGAAGGCAAGAACTATTTTTTGCCTTTCTTTGTATCCTCATTGCTTAACAAAGGGCCTGACACATAGAATATGTAATTACTTAATGAATATTATTTACTTATTGTCAATTCAATAACAATAGCAATAATATCTCTTGTCATATGTCTTCTCATATTGTATTTTATTATTTAGTAATTTCTCAGTTAAATCCAAATTTTAGCTTTTCAGGACAAAAGTTCAAAATAAGTATGATATGATATTCATTCATTCATACAAAAACACATTAAAAATCTCCTATCTTTAAGGATCATCTGTGAGCCATTTAGAGAGATTTAAGGTTGAATCAGACAGGATTCTGTCCTCAAAGAACTGTTATTCTAATAATAGACAGAGCAGAATACAATATGCACACCAAAAATGTGCAAAATAGAATATGAACTTACATAAAGGAATAATTGAAATAAGGAAGGAGCACTTTTGCTGGGATTATCCAGGGAGACAATCTGGGAGAAGTAAAAGATCTTCTGGATCTTGCATTTATTCTATCTCTGACACAGAGATTATTACTCAAATTAGTCATTTAGTGATTTAGTGTAGTCATTTAATGCAAGTATCATAATCTAAACAATTTGTGCAGATATGAACATTGTATATACTTTACCATTTAATTTTACCTTTAATTGTATTCACTACCATAAATTTTGTTTTATTGCAAAAAAACCCTTTCAAATTACCTTTTAATTTTAGCTTTAATTTTACTATCCACCAAATTAGGGGTTTCTTTGCCACATGATATGTCTGTAGCCATAAATGGCTTTTTGCCAAATGTGTGTTGAAAAGAGCACAGGACTGGAAATCAGAGAACTTGCAATCAAATTCTAACTATGGTTACTTATTAATGGAAATTTGCACTTTATTAACCTTCTGGAAACCCAGTTAGTCCGATTTCAAATCTATACTCTTTCTATTGCACCATAATAAGATCCCTTTCAGCTCTAAATATTTAATGAAGTTATGATCAAAAGAATCAAAAGAAGAGGTAGTGTATAAATCAATGTAAATTCATTATTAGTAGTCAGTAAACCTTTATTAAGCCTCTATTATGTACCATTCTTTGTGCTAGGTTCTGGAGATATCAAAGTAAAATAACATAAAGATGGATGATAGTCCCTAACCTCAAGAAGTTCACAATTTAATGGGAAAGATAATATATAAATATAATACAAACAAGCTATTTACAGGATAAAAGGAAAATAATTAACAGAGAGACAGTATTAGCATTGAGGAAAGAAAAGAGACTTCCTATTTAGAAGGTGGGATTTTAGATGGAATATAAAGAAAGCCAGGGAAATCAGGAGATGATGATGAGGAAGGAGAGCCTTCTAGGCATAAGGGATAGCCAATGAATTTATCTGGAATTGGAAGATGGTACATTTTGTTCCAGGAACAGAAGAAAATGTGATTCTATCATAGAGTACCTGGTAAGATGTAACAAGACAGGAAAGGTTGGAAGTGAGAGTTTATAAAGGACTTTTAGTGGCAAACTTAAAATTTTGTTTTTTTTTTTATTTTAGAGCCCTTGGAGTTTTTTTTGTTTGTTTGTTTGTTTTTGTTTTTTGAGTATAGTACCTGTGCTTTAGGTTATACCTGTGCTTTAGGAAGACCACGTTGACAATTGAATATAGGTTGAACTTTAGTGAACTTGAATAGGGAGAGAGTTGGAGTAAGCAGGCCAATTGTCAGCTATTCCACTAGTCCAGGGATGAAGCGATGAGGATCTGGTCAGAGTGATATCAGTGTCAGAGGAAAGAAAGTGGCATATGTGAAAGATTTTTACAAAGATAGCATTAAAATATTCAAAATACATATTCTACTAAAGTCAAATCAGTAGTCATTATCTATAAAACATATGTATTGTGTTCTCAAGATATGCATTTAAAAAAACAATATTCTTGGGAGATGTAAACAAATAGTATCATAAATTCATATATAGACATTCTTGTATTAAATTTAGAACTTGTCAGATTTTTTCTTATTGATGTGTAGACACACTTCATCCCAGTATCCTTCAACTGGGTCTGTGAAAATGCAATGATATGAAATGATGTTACAAGGGACAGTTAGCTTTAGGAGAGCAATATTGTAAATGTTAAAAATGGACATTTTGTCAAATGATGTCACAATGGTATTTGCTTTTCATATATTAATTAATTTTATTTAAAGCAGCTATAGAAAAGTTACGTCAGATATTCCTGAATTAACCATGTCCTTCACAAATAAAGAAGATTTAGACAGCTTAGATAAGATTCAGAAGACCTCTTATTTATCTTGTAATAAGGCAAAAATTCACAATATTAATTGAACTTTTAAATTCAATTAATCTTAAAAAAAATGGTGTCCCAGAACAAATTCTAGACATTCTTTTTTACATAATGTCATTTTCTTAGGCAAGTAGGTACACACAGAATTTTCTGTTGCTTTGCCATATGTAAAGCTTGGGCAATGATACTTGCCACCTGCCCACTTCACAGAATTTTATGAGGATTGATGGGTCATTTGTAAAAGGCTCTAAGCTTCTTGGATGAAAAAGACTACCTAATACAAATTCTTGGTATATAAAAACCATTGAGCATCAGTTCTGGGATAATGGCAAAACATCTAATCACCGATGCCTGCATTATATAAAACTGCATGCATAATTTGATTTACAGATAATACATATGTCAATCATGTCCTTTCCTCCTCTCCACAGGAATCTCAAATCATTTTATAAAACATTAATTAAATATCACAACATTTCTAGTCTTAAGGATTATTCACAAATTTTCAGGCACAAGGTTGTGCTCTTAATGACCAGTGAGATATTAACAAATGTCTGAACAATTCTCAAGGTTATATCTAATTAACAAAGTTCCCAAATTGACTTGGCTGGTATACTAAACCAGAGAATTGGATAGAATTTAGGACAAAATAACTGTCAGTATATGTATACTCTTTTCCTTTATTTTTCTTTCTTGTCTTAGTGTGATCAAAATGAGGGGAAAACTACAAACCTCAGCTTCGTTATATCTTTAACTCCTGTGACTCCTGTGGGGAGAAAATGATGGCATGACTACATATTACTAATTTTATCCTATAAAATGTTAATACAGTTTTTATTATTATTACTCTTTCCTATATTTCTAGGTACTACTTTCTCCCTTGTACCCTTTTCCACTTCTGCCCCCAACTTTTCTTCCCTTGGTACTCTCTACCATTGATAAAGCATTATTTTATAATTCTAAAACCCTTTTATTTTGATGCCATATTAGTTCATACTTTCTGGGGCAGAGGAATAATTGATGCCTATAAACAAATGAAATAGCTATGTAAAAGAAGAAAAGATAACTAGAAGAGAAAATAGGAGAAGAAGAGGAGAAAATGACCATTTGAGTCCCTTGTTTTTATAAAGAACTGATTTAATCTCAGGAAAATCATTTTGATTTACTTGGTATCAAAGAACTAATTGTAAATATATGCAATTTGTAGATAGCTTGCAAAATAAGAGTATAAATAAATAAAAACTATTCCTAATGATACTTCTTTTATTATTGAGGAGGCAAACATAAATGTCGAGATATGACACATTTATAAATAAAATTGTGTTTCTAATTATATTTGTTATTTAATTCAAATAAACCAACACTAGAAGTATTTATAACCTTAAAAAGAACCACAACATCCCAATATAGTCCTAACTGGCACAATGAATTTAAGACTAAGGGTGTGTTGATTACTATTCTGTTAGCTCTCCAAGCTACATACATACGCCATCCTCCAAAGTGAATGTTTTAAAATTATAAAGAACAACTATGACTTCAAACTACAGTTATGAGAAGACATACCTACCTTATACCTTTGCAGTGATAGGAAGTGCACGAATGTTGTACATTGTACATATTTTCAAACATTTTCAATATAGATTTCAGTTTTATTGATTTTTTTTCTTTTTTGCCTTAAAATTTCTATTTTTTTATATATGTAGCTGTCTGCGTGGAGAGGGGATGCTATAGGGAACCATAGTGACTAAAAAAAGCATCAATAAAGACTCACTTTAAAAAATAATGAGGAGGAAAAAAAGAAGCTATTTCCATTTTGGGAAAGGTAGAGACTATTTGAGCATACAAACCAAAGAAACATGACTAATATTTATGGGAAAATCAACCTCTGAATACTATTATAATCATAGAAAGGACCATAAAAGTCAACTAGTCTACTGGTACAAAAGGGTAGAGGCAAGAAGAAAACCATGATTTCATTGATAGAGAAAAGTTCTGAAGCAAATGCTGTCTACCCATTTGGTAATCAATTTCCCTATGATTTATAGTCTTTTTGGTGTCTAGAACATTGGGAAGGTTTATCCTGAGACTGTCTGGTTCTGAGACCAGTTTTCTAGCCATTATTCCATACTTGCTGTTATAATTGTTGTTGAATTTTTGGTTTTTAAGAGGACCAGTGATATCTTGGGGTGATGTTATAACTTGTGTATGAATTAGATCTAAGTGATATTCCTTCACCCTGAAGCAAAAAACTCAATTGTAACATTGCTGACAAATGGTTACCTGGTTTCTCCATAACTGGAAACCTTTTACCTTATGAAGTATATTGTTACATTTTTGCCCACTCATTTCAATATAATGCAAAATACATATTTATTTGCTTCTTATTTAGTATTCTGGATGAAAAGTAAGGTAGGAAGAAGATCTCAGGTTTTCCTTTCTACTATTTTATCTTTCTCTAACCATTCTCCTTTTATTCTTTTATATACCTACATATTTTTTGAGCATTAGTTATTCAACATTCCTACTTCCTCTCTTCCTTTAGAGTCTTAAGAGTCACTGAAGTCTGTAAATGAAAAGTACCTTTTTCTTTCTCACAAACTGACTTGAGACAGATCAGTGTAGTATGTGGTTGTTAAGCCTGGTAAACTATCCTGAGGGTACAGGCACTGAAAAATACAGAATCTCCAACTCTAAAACTGTTACAGTGACTGACTGTAGCTGTTGGAGGCCACAGGGAGTATAAGATTTGGCAAGAGAGAAATGTAGATAGATTTAATCATTTTCATGACTCCTTAAGACTGCATAGGACATTCACTGGGAATTATTTAGAAATTATTATAATTCAATATAATTTTACATATGACTGCATAAATGTATAGGAGCTGTAGCTATAAAACCATGTGCCTTTTTTTAAAGCATTATACTCGTATAACTAAACAAATGTCTTCATCTGTAAAGTAGTTCCCTTAGAAGAGTACACATACACATCATCAATATGTTGTCATTGCTCAAAATGTTTTGGAACTTCTCTTTAATCTGTATTCAAAACCTGTGGCAAAATTTCCATCTTGTCTCAAATGTTCTTGCATCTAATAATTTTGCCTCTTTCTTTACTGATTGTCATGTTCCCTCAATTGAAGCAGTATGGTATGGTAAAAAGTTAAAATATATCATTTTACTAATTGGGAAAACTATAGCCCAAGGTGGTTAATTTGCTCAAGGTAACAGAGATAGTAGATTATATCTTGTGTCTCTGATAACTATGAATCAGTAATGCTCAGATTTCTAATCCTTTGCACTTCAAAATCCATTATTAACTACATTGTCCATTTTGGGACTTTGTAATTTGTACTTCAGCATTAGCACTCTCCTTTGTACACAGATATTGATTAACAAATGTTTATTGATATTGTTTTGTTGAATGAAACTCTTTTCCTCTTTGCCCCTAAATCAAAGGGTAGAGTTCCCTTTCCTTATACCAAGGTTAACCCTTGACTTGTGTCTTTATTGTCTTTAATCCCATTCTCTTTCCCTGTCTATCCCTTCCTAGAAATTAGCTCTTATCAATCATTAATCATGAACTTTTTCTGTAGTACTCTCTCACTTCCTCCCACCTCTCCTCTTTCTTATCACCCATTCCCTCCTTCCTACTCTGTTTCATTTACTTTCTCAGGTTCAGTCTTTCCAATTTTCCATTCTTTTTTCCATTACCTACAAACATACTCAGGTCCCCAAAGTATTTGAAGAAAAAAAAAATCATCTCTCTCTATGGTATTTACTGGATTGGATGACTTCTGAAGTTATAGGAGCACAAACTTGAAGCTGAAGGATATTTAAGAGATCATATCATTCAATATACTAATTTTGTACTCACAGAAACTGAGGCCCAGAACATTAAGGTGATTTGTATATTTTCAGAAAGCTTGTCAAATGTAAAAATTAGGGTTTGAACTCATGTGTTCATAATCCAGATTGAGTTCTCTTTTTGTTATATTACATTGCCTGTCTGATATACTGAGATGTCATGAACATTCTAGGAATTTAAGAATCACAGAATCAAAAGCATGAAAATCAAAATTTATGTGTGTAGGGAATTTCAAGCATACCAATTTGTCTGAAATTCCAATGGAATCCCATAGTCCTAGAACTTCAGATATCATCTAGCTTATTTCTCAATTGAAGGTTCATAGAAAGCTTTTATTGGTCCAGAGATCTTTTATAATATAAGTTCTTAACTTCTTAAACTCTATAAGCTTAAAAAAATCCCGAATTCTTTGTATAGTTTTTTTCCCTCATCCTTATATCTCTCCTTTCTCTAAATCTTTCTCCCTCATCTCCACATGCCACATGCATTTTAGTATCTAGTCCCACCTTTCAGATTAAGAAGAACAGAACAAATCATAGAGATCATATTATTTCCTGTTCTGTGGTATAATCTGGGTTTGAAAGTTTATGAATAAAATAACCTTTATTCAGAATTCAAATATTTATGTTATTCATACAAGTGGTCATTCAGATCCTCTCCAAATTCTTCATTGACTGTGAATTTATTATCTTTCAAAATTGCTATTCAATTTAGGGTTAGTGCTGATTATACCATATAATTTCCATATATATTGACTCCAAATATAATACTGTGTAATGTTGACTGATAAATTCTTTTCCCTGGAGCCAAGAAAAACAGGTTTAATTTCTCTTCATCCTGGCAATATCTTCATATATTTGAAAATGACTATAATATTCATATTTTCTGTTCTTCTGTTCCATTCTGAATATCTATCCCTAGGTCCTTCAACCTGTTCTCTTCATGGCATGATCTCAAGTCTACTCATTGTTTTGTTCAAGATATTTGGGAAGTGCTATCTTGTGAACGTCCTTCACAAAATGTGATGCCTAAAAATGAATGTGTAATACTATAGATATGTTGTTACCATATGAGAATACAGCTGAGTTATAAACATCAATTCATGTAAAGTAGAATTCTGAAATAGAAGAAAAACAGATAAAGAAAAAGCTAGAAAGGTAAATGTTATAGAGGGCCTCAAATGTCAGGCTAAAGAAGTTATGGTTAATATCCCCCATTCTGCACTTGTGAGCCACTGAAGAATTTTGAATTGTGGAGAAATATATAGAAAAGGATATTTTAAGAAGACTAATTAGGCAGCTCTGTGCAGGCTGGATTAGAGCCAGAGGAAAATGAAGTAAAAGAGATTAGTTAGAAGATTTTTTTAAATGGTCAAGAGAATAGTTAATATTAATAAAGAATTTTAATGTTTGTAAAATATTTTACATGTGTTATTTATTTAAGTTTCACAATAACCCTGTGAAGTAGATACTGTAATTATCTACATTTTACATATGAGGAAAAAGAAAGGAATGAGGAAAGCAGGAGAAAGAGTGTGAGTCAATAATGAGTGTATATCTAATTAGCATCTTCAAATACAGGTGTTTTGAACTTCAAGTCCTGTATCTATTCTGTATATTATCCTGTACAACCTACCTGATAAGGAAATGGGAAACCACACTAAAATAATAGCCTAGGAAATATGAAATCATAGGCTGTAATTAGACCATCATACCAAAAAACCAAAAACCTACCCAGAATTGTTGACTGTCTGAAAGTGGGAACTGAAAAAGAGGGAGAAGTTGAAGGTTTCAAGTTTAGTAACTGTGAAGATTGTATTATTCCTAGATCAGTCATAGATGAATATATCTCACTTAAAAATGATTTTCCCCAAATCACACAAAATCCATTTTGAATGAATATGAAATGTAACACCGAGAAAAAAACACCCACAAAACACTCTGATCTACTGACAGATGTTTCAGAGATTCAGATGCCATATTATTTTTTTCTGGAATGAAATCAAATTCTGTCCTTTTTTATATCAATCTAGTTCTTTTCTTTTATCATGTATACCGTATAGAGGGAAGTTTTTTTATTAAAGGTTTTTAGTTTTCAAAAGATATGCCTGGATAATTTTTTAACATTAACCCTTGCAAAACCTTGTGTTCCAATTTTCCTCCACTTCCCTCCATGCTGAGGTGCCAAAATATACCATCCAGACTAGCTCTCTGGAAGACCTTGGGACTAGCCCCAAATTAACAGAAAAGGAAATAAATTACTTAATATTTTTATTTTAGAAAATTAAATAGAACAAGTATTAATCAACTCCCTAAGAAAAAATCTCCAGTGCCAGATAGATTTTCTTATGAATTCTAGCAAACATTTAAAGAACAATTAATTCCAGTACTATACAAATTATTTGAAAAAATGGGGAAAGAAGGAGTTCTATCAAATTCCTTTTAAGAACAGATATGGTACTGATACCTAAACCAGGTAGGGTGAAAACAGAGAAAGAAAATTGTAGATCAATTTCCCAAATGAATATTGATGCAAAAATCTTAAATAAAATATTAGCAAAGAGATCACAGGAAGTCATCTCCAGGATAATACACTATAACCAAGTAAAATTTATACCAGGAATGCAGGGCTGGTTCAATATTAAGAAAACGATTAACATAATTGACTATATTAATAACCAAATTAACAAAAATCTCATAATTACCTCAATAGAAGCAGAAATAGCATTTGATAAAATTCAATATCCATTCCTTTTAAAAAACACTAGAGAGTATAGGAATAAATGGAATTTTCCTTAAAATGATCAATAGCATCTATTTAAAACTATGCACAAGCATCATATGTAAAGGGAATAAACTAGAACCATTCCCAGTAAGATCGGGGGTGAATCAAGGTTGCCCATTATCAGTATTACCATGCAATATTGTATTAAAAATGCTAGCTTTGGCAATAAGAGATGAAAAAGAGATTAAAGGAATTAGAGTAGGTAATGAGGAAACTCTTTTCAGATGATATGGCATACTTAGAGAACCCTAGAGAATCAGCCAAAAAAACCTACTAGAAACAATTCACAACTTTAGCAAAGTTGCAGCATACAAACTAAATCCACAAAATCATCAGCCTTTTTATATATTACCAACAAAGTCCAATAGCAATAGATGCAAAGAGAAATTCTATTTAAAATAACTGTCTATAGTATAAAATATTTGGGAGTCTACCTAGGGCAAAGTCAGGAACTATATGAACAAAACTACAAAACACTTTCCACACAAATAAAGTCAAATCTAATCAATTGGAAAAATATCAAGTGCTCATAGGTAGACCAAGCAAATATAATAAAAATGTCAATACTATCTAAATTAATCTACTTATTCAGTTCCATGGCAATCAAAAATAAGAAATTATTTTACAAATCTAGAAAAATAACAAAATTCATCTGAAAGATGAAAAGGTCAAGAATTTCAAGAGAATTAATGAAAAAAATCTAAATGAAGGTGGCCTATCTGTGCCAGGTCTAACACTATGTTACAAAGCAGTGGTCATCAAAACCATTTGGTACTGGCTAAGAAATAGAGTAGTCAGTCAGTGGAATAGGTTACATTCACAGGATAAAATAGTCAATGATTATGGCAATCTAATAGTGTTTGACAAACTCAAAGACTTCAGCTTTTGGGGTAAGAACCATTTGACAAAAACTGCTGGGAAAATTGAAAACTAGTATGGAAGAAACTCTATATATTTTGGAAATGAGGCCTTTATCAGAACTTTTGAATGTACAAATATTTTCCCAGTTCATTGCTTCCATTCTAATCATGTCTGCATTAATTTTGTTTGTATAAAAACTTTTTATTTAAATATAATCAAATTATCTATTTTTTGTTCAGTAATGATTTCCAGTTTTTCTTTGTCCACAAATTCCTGTTTTTTTACACAGATCTGAGAGGTAAACAATCCTTTGTTCTACTAATTTGTTTATAATATACTCTTTATGTCTAAATCATGAACCCATTTTTGACCTTATTTTGGTATGTGGTGTTAGGTGTGGGTCAATGCCTAGTTTCTTTCATATAGGGATAAAAGCTTTTTAACTTTTAAAAGAAATTTATCCTTTCTTTCTTTTTTTTTTTTTTTTTTACCTTGAGGTCTCGCTTGAGATCTGTATTTGAAGATCAGCTCTGGTCTTTTCATTAGAAATAGATGAAGTTCACTTGTTTCATTGAATGTCCATCTTTTGCTTTGAAAGATGATGCTCAATTTTGCTGGATAATTGATTCTTGACTGCAATCCAAATTCCTTTTCCTTTCAGAATATCAGATTCCAGGCCCTTCAGTCTTTTAAAGTGGAAGGTGCTAGATCCTGGGGAATTCTGATTGTGGCTCCTCAATATTTGAATTGATTTCCTCTGGCTGCTTGCAATATTTTCTCCTTGATTTGATAATTCTGAAATTTAGCTATGATGTTCCTTGGAGTTTTCATTTTGGGGTTTTTTTCAGGAGGTGGTCAGTGAATTTTTTCAATGAATATTTTACCCTCTGGTTAAAACCAGATAACTGGGCAGTTTTTCTTGATGATTTCTTGAAAGATGATATGTAGGTTCTTTTTTTTTCATCATGGTTTTCAGGAAATCCAATAATTCTTAGATTGTCTCTCCTAGATCTATTTTCAAGGTTATTTGTTGTTCCAAGAGGTATTTTTACATTTTCTTTTATTTTTTGTTTATAATTTTTGGTTTTGTTTGGCTGATTTTTGAATTCTCATTGATTCATTCACTTCCATTTCTTCAATTCTAATTTTTAGTGAACTATTTTCTTCAGAGAGCTTATTTATCCTTTTGCATTTGGTCAGTTGAACATTCATATGAAGTATTTTGTTAATTGCTTTTTTTTCCATTTCACAGATTTTGTTTTTCATTGAATTGGTTTCTTTTTCATATTTATTTTTGAGTAGTTATATGCTTTTCCCATTTCATCAAGTCTATTTTTAAAATAGTTTTCTTCACATAATTTCTGGTTTTTCTTTTCCATACCCTCTTGAAAAGGTCTCATTTCCTTTTCCCATTTTTCTGCTACTTCTCTATTAAGATGCTTTTTGAATTCTTACAAGAGAGCCTTGTGAAATGGGGAGCAATTCATATCACACTTTGGGGCTTTATCTGGTTCTCATTTTTTCTTTTTGCTCATTTTTTTAAAGGTTGAGATGTGCTCTTAAGGTAAAGGGGTGATAGATGTTTTAGGTTGCCCTGGGGCAGTTCTGCCAAATGATTTTTGGGACTGGGTAAGCCTTCAAAGTCCCACGTTTTTCCGGGGCTCAATGGCTCAAAATTTGCCTTTTATATTTGCTTTGACAAGCAAAGGACAGAATAGCCTAAGAGCCTTACAGTAGATTTTCAGGTTCGGAACCCTGCAACATTCTGGCTTTCTATCCCACTCCCTGCCACAAGCTCCCTATGCTGCAGTCTGCGTCTCCCCCTTACCTGATTAAAACAGAATTCTTGAAGTTCTTCCAAAGTATCTTCTTTTGGAAATTTGTTGTGCTCCAAATATTCCAAAACCAGTTCAGAGGCTTAATTTCCTGTTAATTTGAGGGAAGCTTGGAGGAGGTCACACAGACACTTGTCTGCTCTCAGCCATCTTGGCTCTGCCCAGAGGAAAAATATTTTATAAGTGATTCAGATAGGAAGTTTACATGATATTTCTCATGAGCTTGCTATTAGGTCAATAATCATCTAAGATTTTTTTTAAGTCACTTGAAAATTCTATATCTAATATGTTTTGTATTTCCCTGGAGGTCCTTGAAATATCAATAAGTAAGTCAGATTGTCTGAAATGAAACTTGAATTATTATGATGTGTAGGAGGTATTTAAAACCAATAGCTCTTTCAACAAACCATAAAAAAAAAAATGACAATTTTGTGCCAAGTCATTGTCTGGCCTGAAATATTTGACTACACTTGTATGCTCATATTCCAAATCTCTCCAGCAGTCATTTTATTATGCTGATTGAAAATCACAATTTGCCATATCAGTATATTAGCTGAGATAAAATCTTAGCACTTGTTTAATATATACAATATAAGATTAAGTACATATTTTATTATTTATTTTAAAAAGATTATACATTAAAAAAATAAAGGTATAATGAAAATTGACTTAGTTAAACTATATTTTATAAAATTTACTTTAACAATAAATCACAAGTAAAGATTAGAGGAAAGACAGGTGTTCTTGGAGACAGCCTAAATCTTATTTATCACAGACATTTTACTTGCTATGTTATCCTGGTTAAGTCACTTAATTTATCATAGTTTTAGGTAGATTTTAAAAATATAAATTGCAAAAAGGGGACAATCCACTAATCAAAGGAATTTCTTTATCTGGAAGTACTCTCTATCAGAAAAAATGAAGGTTACTTTGTGATTATTTTCTGGAATTGCTGCAGATTGCTTGATTGATTGATCATGAATCCTTTCTCCTTAATTGAGCAGTCTGAGGTAGAATCTTTTAACCAATCTATGTGGAACATACATTTCTTACTTTTTAAAAAAAAGAATTGTTTAGGAATATCCCGAGTGTGATGAAATACATATGTAAAGACAGCTGTCAAATCCTTTGCAATTGAATGTATGTTATCGGTAAAGGAAATATTTGAGAAAGATTTTAAACTATTTCCTTCTTCCTAATAGGCTGATTAGTTGGCAGCAGTAGAAATAGTGCCAAAGGCTTGTCCTATTTAAAACAATATGAAGGACTATGATGAAAAGACAAACAATGTTTAAAAGAGATTTACAGTAAACATTTCTTTATCAAATCTTTTGAGGCTCTGATGGATGGAAAACAATATGCATGGATATAGTATCTTTAGTCTTAGGTTCAATCCATTTACTAGAGCTATTGAAAATGATTTTTTCTGCATCTACTATCATCTATCCCTCATCATACCTTTTAAAAGTTTATCATTTATTAAGATAATCTAACCAGAAAGAAATATAGCTGTGATGTTGAATATGTAGTAGCCAACTCTGCTTACAAAAGCCCCATCAATTTCAGTGTTAAAGATCAGCAAACAAAGCTAATCTTAATTTAGGATGTATATGAAGGGAGTTAGCTCTTAATTCTTTTCAAGGTAGAAGTCCTTAACTTAGAGTCAGTGAATTTGTCTTTTGAAAAACATTTTGATAACTGCATTTCAATATAATTGTGTATAAAATATTCCAAAATGGAATTTATAGGCTTCAACAGATTGCCAAAAGGGTCTATGATATTAAAAAAGGTTAAGAACCCAAACTGGTTTAAAGGCTGAACTGCTTTGCTTTTACATTTTTTATCAGGACTTTTTCCTGATAAAGATATACACAAATTAGGATATTTTTTAATAGGATAAAAACTGGACTTGTGATTTCAGTGACATAAGGGTTTCTTAAAAAGTAATTTTCTTTCACAATGAAAGCTGTTGTCTCTCTCAACTTTAATTTTTTTTTTTTTGCTTGATCATTCTATCTTGTTATCTTCTGTCCTATGTCTCACTTCCTTTTCATGATTAAAATTCCTAGAACAAACTGTCTGTAATCATGGTATTTATTTTTCTTCTTACTCTTAAACTCTCTGCTCTCTGGCTTCTGACCATAAACTGCTTTCCCAAAGTTAGCAATGATCTCTTAAGGAGCTAAATTTAGTGGCCTTTTAAAAAATTCCTCATTCTTCTTGATGTCTTTGCATCTTTCGCAATGTCAGTCACCATCTTCTCCTGAATACTGTCTTTTCTCTAGGTTTTTATGATTCCACCTGATCTTTTATCTCATTTTTAACCTTCTTTGCTGCATCTTCATCCAGGTCATGCCCACTAATCTTGAGTATCCTCTAAATCTTTGTCCTTGTCCCTCTATATTTTGTCCCTTAGAGGTCTCATGACTTCCTATGAATTCAGTTATCATTTCTATGCAAATGATTCTCAGATATATTTATGCAGTTCTGAGCACTAAGCTCTAGTCTAGTCAACTCACTAAACTATCTATTGGACACTTCAAAGCCAATATGTCTTAGATATCTCAGACTCAACAATGTCCAAAAAAGAAGTCATTATCCTTTCCTCCAAAACCTCCAAAGAGGTGATTCATAAGTTAATAGTTCTAGGAAGTAGAGAGAGAAAGAGGAGGGAATGCATTCCAAAATAGGAGATGATCTTTAGGCACAGAAAATTCATTATCTTTTCCCTGAAACTACATATAACCTTCCTATGATTTTCAAGGGCCCCATCCTTTTAGTCACACAAACTTAACATCTTGATATATTCCTTCGCTCCTATATATCCAATTTCTTAACAAGTCTTTTCATATATACCTCTGAAAAATCCTTAATGTACAAGCCCTTTGTTATACTCTGATGAAGAATGCAGCTCTCTCATGCTGTATTACAGTACTCTGCCTACCCCAAAACTCTCAGCTATCAGTCATCTAAGTAAAGTCCAGATCTAGCCATGTTACTCTTGCCTATGTTATTAAATACAAAGTCCTCTGTTGGCATTTAATTCTTTCACAAACTGCCCCAATCAAATTTTCCCATTTTCTTATATTTTATTCCTGTCCATATATCTGTGATCCAAGATGCTGACCTTGTTGTCACAAGATACTCCATCTTCTAACTGCCTTTTCATTGCCTATCTCCTCTTGTCACTTATGTTCTACCTTCTCACATCAGTCTCTAGACTTCCCTGGTTTCCTTCAAGCATAAATTATATCCCATCTTCTGCAAGAAGCCTTTCCAAGGTCCACATATCTTAGTGCCTTCCTTCTGAAATTACCTCCAATTAAATATACACATATATGTATGCACATATATATCACACACACACACACACACACACACTATCTATATCTTGTAGGAACATAGTCATTTTTATTCCCTTTAGCATGTAAGCTCTTTCAAGAAAGGATCATATTTTTGTTTTATTTTGAATTTGATTCACCACATACTTGATAAATTCCTGGCACATAGTGAGTGTTTAATAATATGTTTGTTAACTTGACTTTGAAGTTTAAGAAACTTGTTTATGGTTATATAACTGACATTGGAGAGAGATAAAATTGTTCTTGACTTGGATATTAGATCTCCACTCATTCTTCTCATGTATTTACAAAACAAATATAAGATGATTTGGGAGAGGGGCATTAGCAATGGGATAGAATATGAAGAAAATTTATTAACATGATAAAGTGTTAAAATATGTAGCCAATCAGAAGCCTTCTGTAGTAATTTAGGATGAATAACACCTTTCCCAAGGGAGGGAGGAGCAAAGAAAAGAGAAAATAAGCCAAGAAGGAAAATTAGGATTTTTGGGGAAATAATGCTATCTGGAATTTTTTGTGACATATCTGTTACAGAATTTTAAAAATTCCCAATTCAAGGGCAAGAAAGAAGGGAGGTAACAAAATATTCTTATTTCTTAAAGAAGTCTGTTTGATCTAAGACAGCAAGCTTGCAAGAACCATTTAGACAAAGTCAATATTGTCTCTTATCCAAGGATGACAAATAGTTTTGGAAAAAGTGGCAAAAATATCTACTTTGCTGTGTCCTTCCATAGTTTTTAAAATATTTTCTTTCTCCTTCAGTAGCTTCTACATAGCATTCAGTTCACTGAGTTCCTTTCCAATTCAGCATGGATGAGTCTGCATTCCTACTATTGCTGAGCTAGATCAAATAAATCACTCAGGACATTTTCTTGCTTTTGGAAAATTCCAACATAAATCCCAGTTCCTAGATTTCCACTGATTTATTTCCCTGACCATACATACCTCAAAAGGTTGAAGATCACCTCCAAATAGGAAATATATATATATCATGCAAAAGAAACATCAAAATTACATATTCACAGGACATACCTTAGCAGCCTTAGTTGAGATATAGAGATTCAAGGGTTTACTCCCCATTTGAACATGTTAGATATACCCCAAAACAAGACCTAGCATACTAGTTTTGGATACTTTATCTATTCTATCAGTGGTTAGTATCTTTATTATTTGGTTAGCAGAGTGGGAGCAGAGATAAAATATCTGTAGTGTTCCAAATCAAGGACTTCAGTTCTATTTCCCCATCTTACTAATTATCTATTTCAATACATATCTTATCTAAGCAATTAAAAAACAACTGTAACCAAATCTGTTGCTTCATTCATTTAAAAGATGAAACAGGAAGATTATAGTGTCCCGACTATTTGATCAGAAAGAGTATTCAGTAACATATCCAAATTTCCTTCTTCTTCTATTTCTATAAGGAGAACTCTTTGAAGATGCTTTGCTTTTTATTTACTATAAGTTGTTTCTGCCATATCAATAGCAATAGGCAGTACCACCTTTTATTATTGGATGAGGATTTTTAAATAGAAATTTTGTAATATTAAGTCATGCATTCAGTCCTTTAATCTTCATATATCAATATATTCTATATGTACACTTTTAAGAAATGATTTTAAATTATTAAGTTTTATGGCTTCTGAAGCTAAATAATACATATGATACAAAGCAACATCTTCTCCATCAATAACAGTATTTGTGAGTCCCAATGATAAGTATGATGGATTGTATTTTCTATTTATTTTTCTTTCTGTGTTTCTTGTACTTAAAATAGTTTCTTTTTTTTTCTTTTGTACTAGTTTTAGCTGTACTAATGAATTGTCTCTTCAAATCACTTATGTATTCATCTATCATGAAAAGGTATATGCACTTTAAATTTAGAGAAAATAAAAATTTAAGCCATGTAACTTTATATATAATGATTGAAATGTTCAAATACTTTTTATAACTATTCTTGAGCATTTAATTTTTTAAAATAAGTTGTAGATTTTCTGGAAAGCAGTTTATTATGTTGTACTTACCAAAATCAATTATATTGAGAAATAGAATATATATTTTAAACTTCCATATAAAGATTAATTAACTTAAGGGTTATGTACTTCATATTCAAATATAGCTGTCAACATGATGTCCCAATTTGTCTGTCATGAACATATACTAACTGTTAGTGACAGTGGCAGATAATGCCCCAAATTAGATTTAATATATACTGACTCATTTATGTACTTTGTGTTAGTTTCTGTACTAAATTCATTGTCAATTTACCACATGAGTCTCATTTTTAACTTTGAGTTGAACTTCGCAATTTTAATAGAAAAAAATATATTAAACAACATTCATATTTAAAAGAATCCCAAAATTGTGATTTGCTTAAAATTGCCCTACAACATTTTTTTGTTTCTAAGGATGATAGAGACTGTTATCAAATACTGTGCTGGAAGGTATATGTTCTCTGTCTCCAGTATTTCCCCCATCTACTAGTCAAATACAAAATTCAGCCCTTTAAAACTTTAGAGACAAAGCTTTTCAGTGTTTCTTATTTTCTGCTGATTCAGATATTATAGCCAGCAATGCCTAAATCTGTAATCTTCTCATCCTTCCTTTCTCAATTCCTTTCTCCCAATGCACATTCAGGTGTTTACTCCCTTGGAAGGGATTGACTAAAAAAATCATTTCAATTTTGAGAAATTGCCAACTTTTTATTCATATGACAAACAGAAAATAATGTTACTTTAATCCTTATAGCACTTGTTTAATGACAGACAGAACTGACATTTAACAAATGTGATAAAGTACCTCCTTTTCACCCCTCATTTTTGTTATGCAAATGACATGCTTAAAGTAGTTCCAAACAGTTAAGGGGATGCATCAAGAGATAAAGTCTTGTAATATATAGTAATAAAGGGAATAAAGCTGTGAAACTGAGAAAAGTTGTGTGGAATATGAATTGCTCTGACTTATGAAAGAAATTTTGAAATTCTTATTTTGCCTAGTCAGCTTTGTAGATCATTTAAAAATTGTCAACATTGTTTTAATAGTTTCCTTCTTTAGGTCTCAGGCCTAAGAAGTAAAGCCAGGAATATATTAAGGAAATGTTCAAGTTTAATTTGTATCTGTGTATGAAGGTGATAGAGTACTTGAGGTTATTGGTTCATGTGGTGTTAACTCAAAGGCCAATTGAAAGTCATCCTATTTATTTATTTGTGGTATAAGGCTCCAGTATTACAAAATTCTTGTCTTATGAACTTGTTAAGTGCTTCCATTTCTATTTTAGCAATGGCCTTTATATAAAGTCATTTCTCACCCTTCCCCTATACTGATCAAACCCTTTTCAGTGTCCAAGAATATCTTGATACAATGACTGTATTGAAAGTGCATTTGATATACCAGCCTACTAAGAAAATATAAACATTTATTTATTTGGCACCTATTATATTCCAGGAACTGTGCTAAGTGATTTACAAATATTATTTCATTTGATCCTCACAACAACCCCAGAATAAGTTATGCCTTTTACAATTG
Source organism: Antechinus flavipes (assembly GCF_016432865.1). Taxonomy (NCBI): domain Eukaryota; kingdom Metazoa; phylum Chordata; class Mammalia; order Dasyuromorphia; family Dasyuridae; genus Antechinus; species Antechinus flavipes. The sequence continues at coordinate 370,328,692 of NC_067400.1, read as the reverse complement.
AGGAAACTGAAACAAATAGGTTAAATGGCAAGGAATCACAGTTAGTAAGTATGTAAAGTTTAATATGAATGCAAGTTTTTAAAATTCTAAGCCTAGCCACTCTACTAGCTGTGCCAGCTAGCTGACTCTTGTAGTCGTCTAACTCTCTATCATGAGGAAATATCTTTCATTATCTTTTTTTAAAAGACTGTTTCTATCTTGAAAAAAACTAGAAGCAGAGCAGATATTCATAGGTCCAAACCCTTGATTGATTGGAGAAAAGATTTGATGTATTCCATTTCTCATATAGATCAGATGGTCCTTCTCTTTAGATAGCCTGATTGCCCCCTGCTCTCAGAGACTAACCATGTTAAAGTCAGACTCAGTGTGGGCACCTGATCATTTTTATCTTTAAAAAGGTGAAATAATAGTAATAATTCACTAATGCCCAACTACTACTACTACTAATAATAATAATCCACTAATGTCTAGCCTACCCGATAGCAGGAAGTATTGATATGCACCAGCAAGTCTGACCCTTATCTCTTGAACTTTCTCTGATATTTAATTTGCTCAAAGTTTTAAATTTTCTTTGTTTTGTTTCTTGCCAATTCAATTTCCCCATATTTTCTGAATTTTTCATATTTGCTAACCTTACTGAATGATAATATTCTAGTATGTTTATATACCATAAGTTTTTTTTTTTTTTCTATTTCTCATTCAATGACTATCTATTTAGTTTCCAGTTATTTGCTATCACAAAGAATGCTGATTTGAATCTGTATATATTCTGGACCTTTTATTTTTCTTCTTCTTATAACTTTTTGGAATATGTGTCTAGTGATGAGACTTTTGGGTCAAAGAATATCTATACTTTAGTCATATTTCTTGAATAATTCTGCATTGAAATCCAGAAGGTTTGGATAACTGAACAGCTTCACTGAGAATACATTAATGTTCCTATTTTCCCATAGCTCCTTCAGCACTAAATATTCCCATATTTTGTTATATTGCTAATCTATATGTAGTGAGGTAAGCTCTGAGTGTTACTATATTTTGCATTTATCTTACCCTTAGTGATTTGGAGCCTCATTTCATATAATCATTTATAATTTAAAAATCTTATCCTAAAATTTTTTCATTTCTTCTAATTTATTCTCTATTATCTCAAATGAAAGTGTTTTATTAATTATTGAATGATTAACAAGTATGCTTTTATTTTTAATTAATAAACCACTTTTATAGTAGAAAAGACAGAATTGCAAGAATTTTGTACTGTTACCCAACTAAGAAAGATAGCCAGTAGGCCAATGCTTTCATAATTTATTGCAATACTTACTGTTCACCTGATGACAACTACCTGAAAGATAAGGAAAGTATTTAAGAGGAATGAATGAATCTAGTCTTACAACCCTGAACCAATTAAATGACAGTAAATGTCACAGTAGTATAGCAGCTGTAGTACAGAAAATATGCCTGCTTTGGAAAAACTATCAATTTCAGGGATTTAAAACAAATAAATATGGTGACAAATGCAATTGGACAGTCTATCTCTCCATATCTCTGAAGATTGTAGAGTTACAAATCTTTTGAAGATTACACACACACACACACACACACACACACACACACACATTAATGATATGCATATTTAAAAATCTGAACCAAAGGGAAATGCATTATTAAATAAAGAGTACTCTAGGTCTTGGTTATCCAGAGTCAATCTAATTAATTCAATTATGAATATTTCTGACAATAATTTAATTTAGAATTCATTTGAATTATAAGATTAAGTTGCCAGTACTCTTTTTTTCTGTACACTTATAAAATCTACCCAGATCTCTATTTTTATCATATTCGAGATGGGTGATATAGATTCAAAAAGCAAATTTGTCTTAGAGTTTCCTCAACATCAGCACAAAGAGTAAGAATTCACTTTGAATTTTAAATGAGATTTATAACATTTCTTTAAGAATTTACTAAGGAAATTTTCTTTGTTCTAGAACATTCTCATTTAAGAAATTCTGAATTTTATTATGTTTCAGTTGTTTGCATATTCATTTACTCTGTATCTCAACTGGATCTGTGATCTCATCAAGGTAGTATTCCCTTCAGTGATGGAGATCACACCTCATTCTGGCTCATAAATCCTGTGACATTTTTGCTCATGTTTTTCCCTAAGTTTGCCACAGTCCATATGGTGGGCCAAGGACCATATCTATTTATTATCAGTCATTCTTACATATGACTATCCCACCATATTCTTTTTCAATCATGTTTTTCTTTGATGTTATCCTTTTCACTTTTTTTTTTTTTGTTGTTGTTGTTGTTGTTGCTGTTGTTAATTCCTAGGTTGTCAAATATTACAGCCTTTTCAGATCTAGCGCAGCCATCTTCTTCTTTTTTTTATTAAAGGTTTTTATTTTCAAAACATATGTGTGAATAATTTCAACATTCACCCTTGTGAAATCTTATGTTCCAATATTTCCCTCCCTTCCCCTCATCTCTCACCAGATGGCATGTAATCCAATATATGTTAAACATGTAATTCTTCTATACATATTTCCACAATTATCTTGCTGCACAAGAAAAATCAGATCAAGAAGGCAAAAAAATGAGGAAGAAGACAAAAATCAAGAAAATAAAAGCAAAAAGAGAGAGAAAACTGTTGTGATCCACAGTCAGTTCCCACAGACCTCTCTCTGGGTGTAAATGGCTTTCTTCATCACAAAATCATTGGAACTGGTTTGAATCATCTCATTGTTAGAAAGAGCCATGTCTACCAGAATTGATCTTCGAATAATCTTACTGTTAGCACACCTTTATGGACCATTGTATTATTCTCACAATAACCTTGGGAAATAATTGCTATTATTATCCTCATTTTACCATTTGGAAAATTGAATTTAAAAGAGTCAAAGTTGGTTTAGTAGAATACATTGAATATACAATATTCAGAAACAAAGGAATCTAAGTAGATTATTGTTCAATAAATTCAAAGATTTCAGCTATTGGAGTGTGAATTCACCATCTTTGTGCCACACTGAACTCATGTGTAAACCAAGTTGGTTGTACATGATGATGGCTATGTAATAATCAGGATTCAAATTCAGAAATAGTTGAAGGAGCTAGAGATAGTTATTCTGCAAGAGAGAAAGATGACGAAGGACATGATAGCCATTTTCAAATGTTTGTTAAGTATTTCTTGTGGAAAAGAGGCCCTACTTATTCCATATAGTTTCCTATCAACAGAATTATTGAAATGCATAAAAGTTATAGGGAAGTGATCACTCAGTGTAAGAAAGACTATAATTGGTAGTGAGTTCCCTGTCATTTGAATAGTCTAGGCAGAGAAGCTGAATGATCCGAAATGGATGAGGCAGAGAAGGTAGAATTGAATTGACCTTTATAGTTTATCCCAACTTTTCTAATTCTCGAATTCTAGCACATTTTCTTTGAGATGTGACCACTGAGGCCTATAACTTTTCATTTTCACATTGCTTTTATTTGCATATTTGAATCTTGCTTCTTGATGATAAAAATACTTTATAGATATTTCATAAGGACTCTAGTCACCATTTTCATTTTGTTTACCAACCGAAATGGACCTGCTGCTATGTGTCCTTGGCACCTGACAAAGACAAACATACTCTGTTACTCATCCAAGTAGCCTTAAGCTAAACCAAACAGTATTTTTAATTAAATTGGTCTCCTTACCTCAGTGAACAGGTTATACAGGGATTTTGGCCACTGACTCAAATCACCAGTAGCAGGATATACTGGAGCTCCCCACTGGTGCCCTTTTGTGCTATGAATTGCATGGTTGTCGCTGAGAGCTTCACTGAGAGAACATTGTTCATTTCCCAAGAAGGAAATCTGCATAATGAAGAGAAAACAGGTTTTTTTTTTTTGGTCATTGTTGTGCTTGTTGTTTCAGAAAGCCCTTAAATAAAAGATGATGTGGGCTCATTCATACAAGCTGGTTATTAAAAAAGAGTTCTAAGAAGTGATCATCATGTTCCTCAAAGGAACAAAAGCATTTCCTTTTAACTACAGAGAAAATGCGCAATAAATAAATTATACCATTCCATGAGGTGTGAACCCAGTGTGTAATTATTAGCATTATCATTTTAATGGCAATTCGGTTAGCTATTTTACTAAAGATTTGTCTTTCTAGTGAAAATAGCAAGCAAAATGTCTTATTAAGGGTTATTAAATGTATCTATTGCACCTGGATGCTTTTATTCGTTAAGTAAGGCAAAAGGTTTCTATTTTGTATCAGGAGAGAAAATACAGGAGCAACAGATACCATTTTTAATATTTAAAGGAATTGTGTTATTTCTTGGTCCCTTCAGAAAATCTCATTGTGTAACATTTACTAATTGTGACTGGATCTCTGATTCTGAATGAGAAATTTCTTAAATTTTCTTTAATTAATGCTTCTGCTTACATAGAAATATTCTTTAATAAATTTGACAGGTACCCAAATTGAAAGAGAAATAATAATTGTCATTTTTATCATGCTTATTAATCTATAGAGGGCATTAGATATAATACTTCCTGATGGTCTTAGAGCAAAATTGCTTATCATTTTAAAGAAAACTCTATTTATTCCTTTGTTCTCAAGTGTTCTTAATAAGAATGGGAATTGTATTTTGCCAAAATCATATGATTTGTGTTAGTTTTGTTATTAATATGATCAGTTATGTTGATAGTTTTCCTAATATGGAATCAACCCTGCATTCCTGGTATAAATCCCATTTAGTCATGGTGTATAATCTTCTGACAAATATTGTTATAATTGTCTTGCTAGAATTTTGTTCAACATTTTTATGATGATATTCTTTAAGGAAATTGGTCTATAATTATTTCTTGCTTTAATTTTTCATAGTTTATGCATTAGCACAACATTTTTATCATAAAAAGAGTTTGGAAGGACTCTTTCTTTACCTGTGTTTCCTAAATAGTTTATAAAGTATTGGAGTTAATTATTTTTTTTAAATGTTTGGAGGCCAAAATGGCAGAATAAAGACAGGAACACTCCATGCTCTCCCCACTGTTCCAAATTCCTTTAAACAATGACTAAAGAAATTTGAGAGTACGAGAACATGCAATAAAAACAAAAACAAAAACCAAAAAGCAGAGTAGAGCAATTTTCAAGCCAAAGACAACTTAGAAGGTCTGCAGGAAAGATCTGTGGTACGAGAGTGGGAGTCCACTGTGCAGTCCTAGGGAGAGGCTGTGCCAGTGTAGTACCAGCTCTAGCCCCAATTCTGGACCCAGTGCTGGCAAAGTAGGAACTGGCCTAAACACCTCTGAATTAGTACTAGAAGCTTCTCAACCTCTCAGCCCAGAGACACCACAGACAATTTGGAAGGTTGGTAGAAAGGGTTGTCAGTAGGGTGAGAGAGCTTTGAGAAACCACCACCAGGGATGACCATGGACAATGGTGGCAGTGGCAGCTTCCACGAAGCTCTTTAGTAGTAAAGAGATCTCTTTACTAGCACTAAAGCAGGATTCTGTTGCTTTAGCACACTAATAACTACAGAGAGGTGAGGATATTCCTAACAGTTCAAAGCAGTGCTTGTGGTCAAGTCTATAGAAGGATCTCTAAAAACAACTGCACAAAACCCCTGAAGTTTATGCACCCTCCACTCAGGAAACAGAACCCTACTTTAACAAAAAAGTTAAAAGTCAAGTAATAGGCTAGAAAAATGAGCAGACAACTAAAAAATATTTTGAACAACGAAAGTTATTATAGTGACAAGGAAGATTAAAACACACTAAGAAGAAGATAACAAAGTCAAAGCTCCTCTGTACAAAGCCACCAAGAATTGATGTTAGGTCATGGAAGAGTTCAGAAGGACTTTTGAAAATCAATTAAGAGAGATAAAGGAAAAATTAAGAAAAGAATTGATAGTGGTACAAAAGGAAATATAAAAAGCTAATTAGGAAAAATATCTTAAAAATCAAAATTGGACAAATAGGAAAAGAGAGAAAAAGCTCAGTGAGGAAAATAATTCCTTAAAAATTAGAAGTGAGAAAATGGAGGCTAATAACTTTATGAGAAATCAAGATGCAATAAAACATAACTATGATGGTTCCAGCCCTGAAGTCAGGAGATTCTAAGTTCGAATCTGGTTTCAAATACTTAAAATTTCCTAGTTGTGTGATCCTGGGAAAGTCACTTAACCCCAACTGCCTCAGAAAACAATAACAACAACAACAACAACAACGAAACCCAAAACAATACAAAATTAAAAAAAAAAAAAAAAAAAAAAATCGGAAAAAATGTGAAATTTCTCCTTGGAAAAATAACTTACTGGAAAGTAGATCCAGGAAAATGATTTAAAAATTATTCATCTATCTGAAAACTATGATCATAAAGAACTTGGACATCATCTTTCAAGAAATTATCAAGGAAAACCCTCCAGATATTCTAGAACCAGAGGGTAAAGTAGAAATTGAAAAAAAAAATCCACCGATCACCTCTTGAAAGAGATCCAAAAGTGAAAACTCCCAAAAATATTATAGTCAAATTCTGCAACTCCCAAGTCAAGGAGAAAATGTTGCAAGCATCCAGAAAGAAACAATTCAAGTATAGTGGAGTCACATTCATTATAACACAAGACTTAGCAGCTGCTACATTAAAGGACCAGAGGGCTTCCAGCATGATATTCAAGAGAATAGTGGAGCTAAGATTTCAACCATGAATTACCTAATCAACAAAACTGGGTATAATCCTTCGGGGGAAAAGGTGGAAGTCCAATGAAATAGAAGATTTTCAAGCATTCATGATAAAAATTGAAGAACTGAATAGAAATTTTGATTTTCAAATATAAGACTCTGTAAAAGCTTAAGGAGGTAAAGGAAAGTGATATCATAAGGGACTTAATAAGGTTAATATGTTTACATTCCTACATGGGAAAATTATAGATGGCACAGGTTTGGGTTGAATACGAAGGGATAATGTCCAAAAAATTAACATTAAGGGTGAGAGAAGAATGTACTAGAAGGAAGGGAAAGGGAGGAATGGAAAGGTGTAACTTATCTGCCATAAAAGAGGCAAGAAAAATCTTTTGCAGGAAAATAGAAGAGAAGGAGATATAAAAAGAGGGTAGAGTGATAGAAGAGAGGGAATATTAGAGGTGGCAGTGATGATTAGCAAAATACTTGAAAGGGGAGAGGGGAAAAGGAGAGTGAATAGAGTAAATGGGAGACAATACAATTAGCAATAATAATTGTAAAAAGAATTTTATAGCAAGTTTCTCTGATAAAGCCTCATATCCCAAACAGATAGGGAACTGAGTCCAATTTATATAAAATAAGAGCCATGCCCCATTTGATAAATGATCAAAAGATATGCTATATCAAAGTGCTATAAAATAATGCATATACTTTGACCTAACAATACCACTACTAGGCATGAATCCCAAAAGAAATTTTTTTTAAAGAAAAGAACTTATATAAACAAAAATATTTAAAGCAACTGTCTTTTCAAAGCAAAAAAGTCAGAAACTGGGGGCATGCCCATCAATTGGGGAATGGATAAATAAATTGTGATATGTGATTATTATGGAATATTATTGTTCTATGGGAATATATTCTATGGGAAATCATGAGTGAGATTCTCTCAGAAGAAACTGGAAAGTCCTCCATGAACTTGAGAACAAAATGAAATGTGATGTTTACAAAGTAACAGCATGTTCTGGGATTGTTCAGCTGTGAATGAGGTTGTTATTTTCAATAATAAAATGAACCAAGACTACTCTGAAAGATTTATGCTGAAAGATCATGTCCACAGCCAGTGCAAAAACTGGTTGTTTCTGAATACAGATTAAAACATTTTGTCTTTCCTTTCCTTCCTTCCTTCCCCTCCCTCTCTTTTTCTCATTTTTATGATATTTTTTATTTGTGTCTCTGTGGGGGAGATCTTTGTTTTTTTTTTATGACTTTTCTGAAAATGTTTTGTGTAACTTCACATGTATTTCCTTAAGGGAAGCTGGGATGGGGATAAGGAAAAGAATTTATAACTCAAAGTTGTAAAGGAAAATGTAAAAATGTTTTGAATATAACTGGGAAAAAATAAAAATAATAAAAAGAAAAAAGTTAGATAGTAATTAATATTTCATAAACCCCCAAACTCTACCTTCTGGGATAAGAATGCACTATTTGACAAAAATTGTGGGAAAAACTAGAAAATAATGTCAGAAATTCATCATAGATCTACATCTCACACCCCATATCAAAATAAGGTCAAAATGGGTACATGATTTGGGCATAAAGGATGATACCATAGGCAAATTAGGAGAGCAAGGGATAATTTACCTATCAGATCTTTGAAGAAAGGAGAAATTTATGATCAAAGAACTAGAGAACATTATAAAAGGCAAAATGGACAACTTTGATTATATTAAATTAAATGCTTTTTGCACAAACGAAACCAATAGAAACAAGATTAAAGGGAAGTACAAAGTGGGAAAAAAGCTTTACAGCCAGTGTTTATAATAAAGGTCTCATTTCTAAAATATATAAAGAGCTATGTCAAATTTATAAGAATACAAGTCAATACCCAGTTGATAAATAGTCAAAGAATATGAATAATCTGATGATGAAATTAAAGCCATTCATAATCATATAAAATGCTCTAAATCACTATTGATTAGAGAAAATTCAAATTAAAACAACTCTGAGGTAGCACCTTACACTTCTTAGATTGGTTAAGATAATAGGAAAAGATAATGACTAATGTTGGAAGGGATGTGGGAAAACTGGGATACTAATACATTGTTGGTGGAGTTGTGAAATGATAATTCTGGAGAAAAAATTAGAGCTATGCCAAAGGGCTATATATAAAACTATGTAACCTTTTGGTTCAGCAGTATCACTACTATGGCTATAGCTCAAGGAAATTATAAAGAAGGGAAAAGGACCCAAAATGCTTGTAGGAGCTCTTTTTGTGGTAGCAAAGAAATGGAAAATGAGTTGATACCCATCAACTAGGGGAATGGCTAAACAAATTTTGGCATATGAAGGTAATGGAATAGTATTGTTATTTTTTTTCTGTTTATACACACATGTACATACAATGTATTTATTCCTTGTAATTTGTCACTAGATTTTTGTGGTAATAAGGCCTAGTGTTGACTATATTTATTTATTTTTTATTATTTTTTTTAATTATAGCTTTTTATTGACAGAACATATGTATGGGTGATTTTTACAACATTGTCTCTTGTACTCACTTCTGTTCCAACTTTTCCCTTCCCTCCCTTCACCCCTTCCCCTAGATGGCAGGCAGTCTTATACATGTTAAACATGTTAAAGTATATCCTAGATACAATATATGTGTGCAGATCCATATAGTTCTCTTGTATAGTACAAGAAAAATTGCATTCAGAAGGCAAAAATAACCTGGGAAGAAAAACAAAGATGCAAGTAGTCCACATTCATTTCCCAGTGTTCCTTCTCTGGGTGTAGCTGATTCTGTCCATTATTGATCAATTGGAACTGAATTAGATCTTCTCTTTGTTGAAGATATCCACTTCCATCAGAATACATGCTCATACAGTATTGTTGTTGAAGTGTACAATGATCTCCTGTTTCTGCATCAGTTCATGTAAGTCTCTCTAAGCTCTCTGTATTCATTCTGCTGGTCATTTCTTATAGAACAATAATATTCCATAACATTCATATACCACAATTTATCCAACCATTCTTCAATTGATGGGCATCCATTCATTGCAATATTATTGTTCTATTAAAAATGATGAACAAACTTGATTTTACAAAGGTCCAGAAAGATTTAGATGAACTGATGCTGAGCAAAATAAGTAGGAATGCACCAGCAAGAATGTGCAATGATTAACTATAAAAGACTTGGTTCTTCTCAGTGGTTCAGTGATCCAAGGCAATACCAGTACACTGTGGATAGAAAATGCCATTTGCATCTAGAAAAAGAACTAAGGAGATTGGATGTAAATCAACACTTGCTATGTTCACTTCTTTTTTTCTATTTTTTTCCTCTCATGTTTTTTCTTTTGTTCTGATTTTTCTTTCCCAATATGACTCATAAAGCAATATTCATTAAAAATATTAACTAAAGAGAAAAAAAGAAAAATGTTTGGTAGAATTTATTTGTGAATATATCTAGTCCTGGAAGTTTTTTTTTTTTTTTTTCTTAAAGCACCACCTTCTCTAAGGGTAATGCTAAAAGAATTCATAGAACAATTCAGAAGACTTTTAAAAACAAATGAGAGAGATTGAGGGGAAATACACACACACACACACACACACACACACATATGGGTATATGAACAATCAAGAAAAAAAACCCCAAGAAATCAACCAACTAAAAAAGAAGATCCAGAATCTTAAGAAAGAAATTGACTCCTTGAAAACTAGAACTGGGCAAACAGAAGCCTGCAATTATGAGTCCAAGAAATAAGAACACAAAATATAAATAATTTAAAAAATAGAAAAAGAATGTGAGATGTCTCATAAGAAAAACAACTGATTTGGAGAACAGATCAATAAAAGAAAACATAAAAATAATTGAACTATCTGAAAGCTTTGATAAAAAAAATTGATACAGTAATACAAGAAATAATTTAAATTTTTTTCTGAAATGTTAGAACACGAAGGAAAAGTAAAAATAGAAAAAAACTCACAATCACTACCTGAAAGAGATCCTACAAGCAAGACCTATAGGAACACAATAGCCAAATTCTAAAACCCCCAAGTCAAGAAGAAAATATATGAAACAACAAAACAATTCAAATATAGCAGAACCACAATTAGAATCACACAAAACCTAGCAAAGGCTATTTTAAAATATTTTGGATCTTGGAATACAGGATATCAAAAGAACTAGAGCTGCAACCAAAAATATGTCCAGAACAGTTAAGTATAATCCCTAGAGAAAAAAAAAAAGGATATTCAATGAATTGTCCAACTTTGAGGATTTTGTCATGAACAGACCTAAACCTAATAGAAAAATTGACATATGAAATTGAAAAGATATTTGATAAAGGAAATAGATTAAATTCAAGGAGCTCAATAAGGACAAACTGTTTATGTTTTACATATGGAAATGTAAATAATGTTTATAATATTATCATTATTAATTGGATGTATCTAAAGAAAGATTAGGGTAGAGCTGAGTATGATGTGATGCTAAAAAAGGACAACCATGTAAGAAAAGGTAAAGAGAATAATTATTTTATAAAATGATATGTGAGAGCAAGAAGTCATACAGAAAAATTAGATGGGGGAGAGGGGCTGTTAGTTCTGAAATCCTACTTCATTGTGAATGTCTTAAAGAAGGATCAATACAAATATATATATAAAACATAAAGATCTTCTAAATTCTCAAAACTATTTGGCACTGGCTAAGAAATAGAGTGGTGGATCAGTGGATTAGATTAGATACACATGACCCAATAATCAAGGCCTATAGTTATGTAATATTTGATAAATTCCCAAACTTCAGCTTCTGTAATAACCAAATTCACAATAATCAAAGCATACAGTTATGTAATATTTGATAAATCCCCAAACTCCAGCTTCTGGAATAAGAATTCACTATTTGACAAAAATTGCTTGGAAAACAATATGTCAGAAATTTGGCATAGACCTACATTTCATACCCCATACCAAAATGCATGTATGATTTGGGCATAAAGAATGATACCATAAAGAAATTAGGAGAGCAAGGGGTAATTTTTCTATCAGATCTTTGAAAAAGAAAGAATTTATGACCAAAGAAGAACTAGAGAGTGTAATGAAAAGCAAAATTGATAACTTTATTACATTAAATTTAAAAGGTTTTGCCCAAACAAAACCAATAGAAACAAGACTGAAAGGGTAGTTGGGAAAAATATTTACAGCCAGTGTTTATGCTAAAGGTTTTATTTCTAAAATACATAAAGAACTATGTTAAATTTATAAGACTACAAGTCATTCCCCAAATTGATATGTAGTCAAAGGATGTGAATAAAATTTTTTTCAGATGATGAAATTAAAGCCATCTATAATCATATGAAAAAATGCTCTAAATCATTCTTGATTAGAGAAATGCAAATTAAATAACTCTGAGGTATTACCTCACATCTCTCAGATTGGCTAAGATGACAGGAAAAGATAATGACTAATGTTGGAAGGGATGTTGGAAAACTGAGACACTGATGCATTTTTGGTGGAGTTGTGAAATGATCAAACCATTCTGGAGAGCAATCTGGAACTATACCTAAAACGTTATAAATTTATGCATACACTTTGCCTCAGTAGTGGGTCTGAATCCCAAGGTATCATAAAGAATGGAAAAGGACCCAGATATGCAAAATATGTTTGTAGTAACTCTTTTTTTTGGTAGCAAAGAATTAGAAAACGAATAGATGTTCATCAGTTCAAGAATGACTGAATACATTGTGGCATATGAAGATAATGGAATGTTATTGTTCTATAAAAAGATGAACAAACTTTTTTTTTAAAAAGCCTGGAACGATTTAATTGAACTGAAGCTGAGCAAAACAAGCAGAACCAGAAATACGTTATGCACAATAACAGCAAGAATGTGCCATTATCATTTATGAAAGACTTGGTTCTTCTTAATACCTCAGTAATCCAAAGCAATCCCAGTAGACTATGGACAGAAAATGCTGTCTGCATCAAGAAAAAGAACTAAGGAGACTGAATGCAAATCAACATATTCTATGTTCACTTTTTTTTTCTTTCCCATGGTTTTTACCTTTTGCTCTTATTTTTCTCTCCCAACATGATTTATAAAGCAATGTGTGTATTAAAAGTAAATAAAAATTTTTTTTAAAAAAAGACATTCTAAATTTATTTTAAAAATCATTGGGGAGTTAGTTCAAGGGTAGTATAGAAGATTGTGTAGATTAATGGAAAGAAGATAAATTGTATGATTAACAGGAATGGGATAAAAAGGAAGGGAAAAAGTAGAGAAAAAGGATGGGATAGGTTAAGTAATACTAAATACAGCAGAGAATAGAAGTAAAGTAGAGGAGTAAACAGGGATAGGAAATAAGAGATACACCCAAATATAATACTAATGATTAGAAGTAGAATTATTAGGAAAAAAATGGGAAAGATCATTGATCTCTGACAAAGTTTAAGCTAAAATAAATTTGCTCAAAAGAGAAAAATAGTGAAACTACCATTTATCAGTTTTATTATAGATTATTTAAAATAACTTAATAGTATAAGATTGGAATATTGCTATAGTGTCGGAAATGATAATTTGGTGGATTGAAAAAATATGGAAAGATTTGAACTTATGAAGTAAAACAGGACAAACAAATATAATACAGCCATATATATATATATATACATATATATATATGAATGTACATGTGTACATATATTTATGATTATAGATATTTATATATGTGTGTGTGTTTTTGTATTTAATTATACATGCACTTATGATCTATATACATGTATATATACATATACATACACTTATGATATATATATATATACACATAAATACATATGTATATCTGCATTTAATTGTATTCTTCTTGGGAAAGTAGGGTAAAGGAAAGGGTAAAAAAAGAACAAAGTAAAAAGTACACAGCAGAGAAAACAAGAAAATTTACAAGGAAACAATGAAAAGATGAATAGCTCTGAATACAATGTATAGTTATGTAGATTCTCCTTAAATAAAAATTTGTCTCTTTTTTTGAATCCCCTGTTTTGTTGTACTCACTGTAATGTATTTTTGTTATTTCTGCTTCTTTTTTGTTTTTCTATTTAGTATTTAAATTTTTAGTTAATTAAAAAAAATTAAAAAGAATTTATGCATTCTGAGATGAAAGGTGAGGGAGTGTACATTCATCCATGGGAATGTGAGTTGGGTTATGGAGAGATGGGAGATGGCATGTCATGTGAGGAACAGCACAAAGGCCAGATTGTTACAATCTGTATAATATATAGTGTATAAGAAACCTGGAAAAGTGGGATAGAATTCAGTTGTGTTAGTAGGTGATGATGAAATACATATACACATATACACATACTCACATACACATACACACACCTCTCAACTAAAAAACCAAAAAAATTGACATAGTCAAGTTTCCTTAAAATTTGACAGTTTCCAACCTAATAAACATTTATTAAATACCTACTATGTACTAAAATAATTAAATAAAATTTCAAAAATAAAATAAATTAACAAAATAAAAATACTAGTAAAAAGTAATGCCATCTTTGACCTCAAGAAGCTTAGACTAAAATGAGAGACAACACACAGAAAGAGGCAGAATAGGGAAGGGGGGAATTTTATTTTCTGCATATTTAGAGCATATCATCTGGTAGCCTTAGAATGCCCTTCCTAAGGAAAGAGAAATCACAATATTGTTCATACGTAATATGGTTCGGACTATATCTTGTAAATTTAATGATTAAAAAAGCTCTTTAAGACAGAACTTTAGTGTTGTGTAACAGTTTAACTCACAGGTGCCATATGTGTCTGTTTCTTTCCTTATTGCCTCCATTAATGGAAGTACCTGTTAAAAGAGGAAAGGCAGTTAACAAGGCAAAGGATACTTTTTCACTTTGACTGAAGCCATTTGTGATGTCAGACATATTATTTGACAATGTGCTTGTCTATGTGAAAGAATACTTGAGCCTGTTGGATGGCAGTTTGCTACTTAGCACTCTGAGCCACATGTATCTTTATTTTTGGAGTCTTTGATCATCTTGTTACAGCCAACTGGCTTAAGAACATATTGCTAATACTTGCAACTCTTGAGAAGTGTTTTTTATCTTTATGGAAATTAAGAGACAGGAGATTTTGTTTATTGTTCTCTGATCTTGGAGACTAGAGACAATATGTCACTATAAAGTATAATTGTCATCTCAAAACATCCTTATTTTCTAAGAGATCTTAAAAAATACCACCCATAAATTGAGGCTGCTTGTTGGGTGCAGGCTCAAAGATTAACAGACAAGTGTGTGGTAGAATAGGAAAGAGTATTAGGTAGGCTATATATACAGTGAATAGATTAATATGTTTAGTATTAGAAGACTTGGATTAAGTTTTGGTCATCCATTTGCTATTTATTAATTATGTAAAAGAATATAATCTTAGAGAAGTTTTTGACAAACAAAAAACTTCTCTAAGTTTAGATTCCTCATCTGAAAAATGGCAACAATATTAATAATAGTTATAATATCTCACAATAATGTTCTGAGTAAAATGGAGAAACGTGTAAAATTGTTACTTTAAAATGCCATACCAACTGTTATTATGATTTCTCACCTTTCCATCCTAACAATAAAGTTTACTATAGGGAGTTTTAACACAACTATTAATTAACCAATTAGTGGCCAGAAGATCTTAATAACTAAGAACTAATATTTACATAGTGAATTAAAATTTTAGAGTTCTTTACATACATTATCTTTTTGTTAG
Source organism: Antechinus flavipes (assembly GCF_016432865.1). NCBI lineage: Eukaryota > Metazoa > Chordata > Mammalia > Dasyuromorphia > Dasyuridae > Antechinus > Antechinus flavipes. The sequence goes on along the minus strand of NC_067400.1, from coordinate 370,313,271 downwards.
TAAGCCACTAAACTACTATTTTTACATGCTCATCAGTTTGTTGATGACGGCAATCACTTGCATCACTTCCAATTCCAATACTACCTATATTTTAAGGTACTTATCACTCAGTCCTCAGTAGACAAACCAGTAGGTAATTACATATAACTGTACCATAATGTCTCATATTTATATAAAATCTTATGTTTGCAAAGCAATTTATATACAATTTCATTACGAAATAGGTGCTGCTATTCACAATTTGCAAATGAGGATGCAGGATAAAAGAGTGGGTAAATCAATGAACAACTTTGGGCTTACATTTCCCATCTGTTGAATCAGAGGACTAGAATTTCCTTCCAACTATAGAGTTATCATATGAAAGTCACACATAGTTACCCAGTTAGCAAATGTCAGAAATATAGCCCAGGTCTTCCATACTGTATCTCCTTTTCTAACCACCTGAAGGAAAGCTGAAAAACATGAAATTACTATATACAACTGCAGCTATTTATATAGGCAGTTAATAGAGGGACAGTTGCATATTTAGGTCAGATAAACAGGTAACCTTAGAATGCCCTCCTCAGGGAAAAAGAAATCATAGCATTGTTCATATGCAATATATTGCAACTGTTTCTTGTAAATTTAACGATTAAAAAAAAAAATCTTTGAGGCAAAACTTAGTGTTGTGTAACAGTTTAATTCACTGGTGCCATATGTGCCTCTGTTTCTTTCCTTATTGCCTGCACTGATGGGATTATCTGCCAAAATATTAAAGGCAGCTAACAAGGCAAGGATATGTTCATTCTGACACTTTCCTAATTTGACACATATGGAACCTTCACCAAATGTTTTAGATAAACTTATCTATTGTGTTTCAGATAATGTACTCTTCCACTATTTTACCAAACAAGGGCTATACTATATTGGAAAAACTCTTTTGTTTATATACTGATACAAACAATTGGATTCTTTGCTCCTGCTCTATTTTTTTGTCTTCTTTCCTTGGCAAAACCTTTATAAAAGCTAGTAGGTTCCACAAAATGACAGAAAGGAGGTTTTGAGTACTCATAGTCTTGTATACTTGGCACACTGCAGAAAGTTGAAACATCTGAATGACTTTTAAAACTAGTATTTTTTTGATCCCTTAAGTTCTTCCCAGTTAAATTCCCATTGCATTTAAAATTTTTTAATTTTTTTTTTTGTTAAATTTAAGTTTTGAATTATCTCCCTCCCAGGCCTCCCATTATAGATAAAGATGTCGATATAGATACATGCATATAGATATAGACATAACATATGGGGATGTGGGTGTGTGGGTGTGTATATATATATATATATATGCATATGTGTGTGTATATATATGTATATGTAGATGAGTGTATATATATATATATATATACATACATACATACATACATACAATATATATGTATATATAAACTATACTATGTATATTTAAATTTATCAGTTCTTTCCCTGGAGGTAGATAGCTTTTTCCTTCAAAGGTCTTTTGTAGTTGCTTTGAGAATTTATAATACTCAGAACAAACTTATTTGTTCAGTTACTCTTTGTATAGTAGAATGTTCTTTTGGTCCTGCTCATTGCATTTGTCACCCATTGGATTTCAATGTGAACACAAACAAAAAATAATTGCATCTGTGCAACCATATTTTATTATTTTGAGGATTAATATGTCAATATATTAATTTGGCAGCAGGACCAGGAGATCATTATATACTTCAACAACTATACTATATGATGACCAATTCTGATGGACCTGGCCCTCTTCAACAATGAGATGAAACAAATTAGTTCCAATGGAGCAGTAATGAATTGAACCAGCTACACCCAGCAAAAGAACTCTGGGAAATGAGTATGAACCATTACATGGAATTCCCAATCCTCTATTTTTGTCCACCTGCATTTTTTATTTCCTTCACAGATTAATTGTACACTATTTCAAAGTCTGATTCTTTTCATACAGCAAAATAACTGTTTGGACATGCATACATATATTGTATTTAATGTATACTTACATATTTAACATGTATTACGCAACCTGACATCTGGGGGAGGAGGTGAGGGGAAGAAGAGGAAAAATTAGAACAAAAGGTTTTGTAATTGTCAACGCTGAGAAATTATTCATGCATATATCTTGTAAATAAAAAGTTATAATAATGAAAAAAATGGAAAAAATATATTAATTTGGCAACTGGTGACAAATTGAAGAGATACATAGGATTTTGAGTCCTCTATAATGGAAGGCTCTGGGAAGAGTTTTTTCCTTTGCCCTCCTGCTTTCCAGTCAGAGGGAAAGAAGAAATGAGGGTGCTAATGAGGTATGACTATCAAAGCTGCAATCCCATGATGTGAGTTTCCTAGAGATGAGCTTGTCATAGGGAGAGGGCATACTAATGACAGTGATAATGATGATGATGAAGACTGCATTGATGATGGTAATGATGAGAATCTAGTGGTAGTGGTGAAGTTAAAATCAAGTTGGGAAAATGGTAGGAAATTACATTGATATTTTTTATAAACTCCAATGATGCAGTCTGTAACTCATCCCTACCTTATCATGATGTTTGCCATGTCTATCTATATCGTCCTACAAATATCCATAGACTATTATTCATTAAACTATATGTCTTTGTATTTATTGATCAATGTAAACAAATGGATTATATAGATTGCACACTGGTTATTATTCACTCAACATATGAAGAGTTTCTTTCATATAATTCCCTGATAATGTTTTTTATGTTCTTTTTATTATTCGTTTTTTCTTTGGTAATTCTTTAAAATCTACTACATCTCCCATGCACTTTTGTTTTAATCTTTAGAAAACCCTCTACTTTAGGTTCTAAGATCATAGATCTAAAATACAAATGTACTTTAGAGGATACCCAGATTTTTCACCCTCTCTCCTCAAATCTGCCTTATTTTATAGTTAAGAAAACTGAGGACACAGAATTTCAAATATTATGTGGCATTTCTTAGTGTAAGATCATCTTCTTGAAAAATAATATTTTAAAAGATAGGTCTTTGTTTTAAGGAAAAACTTGTAATTAAAAGTATTGTAGAATTATCTTTCTTTTTCAGAAAAAACTTAAAAGTTTCTTTTTAATATGCTGGATTTTATAATACTTTTGTAGATATTTGTAGTTTTTTTCAGAAACTCTTTGGTTATTAACATGTCATCTGTTTACAAACATAACATACTTTATAGAATAAAACCCTGTACTTAAAGCAATGAAAAAAAAAAAAAACCTCAGGCACCTTTCCTTTTTATAGGCTATATGCTATCTATTAGATTGCCAAACTTTAATTTACTTCAGCTTAGTCTTCACAGCTAAAATATGTAAATAATTCAAATATTTTCACAAAAGTATGAAACCAATTTATCAAGAGAGAATTGCAGTTATGATTTTTTGATACCTTTGTTGACAAAAGAAAACATTGCAGTATATATATCCTTAAGATTTCAAATAGATATCAATGATAAAGATTATGCAAAAGTATACTTTGAGAGCTTGTATTTCTACCTTTTCATTGTGTTACCATAAATATATGTTCATCTATAAAATACTGTTTTCAAAAGTCTTCTTTTTTCTTTCTTATACCTTCACCAAAGATTCCCTTCACTTATATTTAGTTTATTCCCATCTACATTTTGTAGAAATATGAAAGTAGTTTTGAAGATTGATAGTTATTCATTTTATATTTGTCATTTACAATAATAATGATTATGATTTTTATTTATATTTTTCTCAAACATTATGTTCATGTATTTTGTTTTTATATTGCAAACATTGCATATTACTCCATATCATGAGAGAGATCTTATAATAAAATAAAAGAATTAATTAAAATTAATGATATAATGACCCAATAAGAAAATATAAACAGTATTGCATATCTGCAGTATCACTACACTTCTTTATATAAAATTCACAGAAACCTGTTATTATCCATTCCTACTTCCAATATTCTTGATAAGAAAAAGAAAAAAAAAATTCTTTAAACAAATATGCATACTCATACAAATCAAAGCCACTCATTAACTATATATAAAACATATGTATCATATTCTATAACTTAAATCAATCAGCTATCTATCATGGAAAACATATTTCATCATTGTTTATCTGAAATCATGAATAGATTTTTTATTGCTCATCATTGTTTTTAATATGTTGCTGTATAACAATTGATATACAAATTACTTTCCTGGTTAATTAATTTCATTCTTCATCAGTTTATAAAAGTCTTCAAAACTGTTCATTTTTATTACCTGAAATTTAGAGTATAAATTGTTCTTCTGGTACTGCTTTCTTTAAATTTTTTTTTTTTTTTTTGTATGAATTGAACATTTTGTCTTTCTTTGTTCATTTATGGATATAGACCTAACAAAAGAATATTTGCTCCACAGAACTGGCACTATTTAGCAATAATATGTGTATAAATCCAAATTGCTCTCCCAAATTGTGGAGCAATTCTGAAGTCCATCAGGAGTGTAACTAAGTGTATGTTTTCTCACAACCCGTCTAACACCATTGTTTTCCCTTTTTGGAGTCATATTTGCCAATCTGATAAATATGAGCTAGAATCTCAGAATTGCCTTAATTTGCATTTTCCTAATTAGAAATGATTCGGAACTTTTTTTTTTAACATGTGGCTATATATAACTGAGTTTATTACCTTGAACTTGGTCTATTGTTATCATTAGATCTTTTTTTGATTATGGAATGACTCTTATTATCACCCATTTAAATCAGTTTTTGCTTGCAACTGGCACAAATTCTGGATAAAGCAGCGAGTGAAATGAAGGTGGAGCTAAGTGAGTTAAATCTTAAAACAAGGAACTGACTTTATTTTCTACAGTTTTCCTTTTATAGCCCACCATAAGCATATTTTTCTTTATTTTACATTATACAAATGCTAGAAAACCACAGAAAATATAACTAAGGTTGTGATATTTCCTTATTTGATTAGTCAAGATCCATCCTGTTATTTGTTTTCATTTTTTAAAGCATCCTGTCTCAAAAATGCACTCAGGACATGTCAACTGTCAGTAAATAATCTGAAGGAGCTCAGATATCAATTATCAGCTGGGAAACTGGCTTTGCCAAGTCTCCTAAAGTCCTCCAAGCAGCTTCATCTTACTTCAGCCTTCCAAAGGACTTATAGCTGGATCCCCACAAGTTCTTGACATATGTTGAATATAATAATTAAAGAATTTTGCTGCAAACCTCTCCTCCTTCTCTCCACTTAATTGTTTTCCATTTAATCTTTAAAATATTGGATTTGTTTGCACATAATCTTTAACTTTTATATAATCAAATTTATCCATTTCATCTTTTGTAATTATATTTTTTGCTTAGATATAAAGTTTCTTTCTATCCACATATCTGAAAATAATTTTTCCATGCTTCTCTAATTTTTCTAAGATATATGACTTTTTAAATCTAGGTCATGTACAATTTGAGCTTATTTTAGGAGAAATGGGATGCATTGGCTCAAAATCTAATTTCTTTCATACTGGTGTTCAAATTTCCCAGCAGTTTTTTTGCAAATGAGGAATTTCTATTCCAGGAGTTAGAGTCTTTCTATTTATCAAAAACTTAGGTAGTACATTCGTTTACTTCTGTATGTTTTTATCTAATCTGTTGACTAAATGATCTTAAAAAAAAAAAAAAAAAAAAAAAAAAAAAAAAAAAAAAAAAAACTAAAGCTTTTTGTTTTCCATGTATACATGGATAATTTTCAACATTTACCTTTACAAAAATGTGTGTTCTGATTTTTTTCTTCCCTTTCCTCCACTCTCCCAGTTGGCAAGTGATCCAATATATGTTAAACATGTGCAATTCCTCTATACATATTTCCACAAATATGGTGTACAAGGAAAATCAAATTAAAAAAGGAAAAAAAATGAGAAAGAAAACAAAATTCAAGCAAACAACAACAAAAAAGTGAAAATACTATGTTGTTGTCCATATTCAGTTCCCACTGCTCTCTCTTTGAAATTATCCTGCTGATTGTTTCTTATAGAACAATAATATTTCATAACATTCATATACCATAACTTGTTCAGCCATTCTCCAACTGATGGGCATCCACTCAGTTTCCCATTACTTGCCGCTACAGCAAGGGCTGCCACAAACATTTTTGCACATGTGAGTCCCTTTTTTGAATCCTTTATGTATGATCTCTTGAGGATATAAATCCAATAGTAACACTGTTGGATCAAAGGGTATGTATAATTTGATATTTTTTGGAGCATAGTTCCAAATTGCTCTCCAGAATGGTTGAATCAATTCACAATTCCACCAACATTGTATTAGTGTCCTACTTTTCCCACATCCCCTCTAACATTTGTCAGTATCTTGTCCTGTCATTTTAACCAACTGATTGATTTCTTTATTTTTCAACTAATACAAAAGTATTTCAATAATTATTGTTCTGTGTATAGTTTGAGACCTGGAATTGCTAGCACCACACCTCCTTCTGTGGTGCATTTTTTTCATTTTTTCTCTCGATATTTTTGACTTCTTTTCCTTCATATGAATTTTCTTATTATTTTTTTCTAGTAACATAATCACTTGATATTTTGATTGCTATGTCATTAAATAAGTAAATATACTTCAGTTGCATTGTCATTTTTATTATATTGTCTTGACTTATGCATTAATAACTAATATTTGTGTAATTGCTAAGATCATTTTAATTTTTGGAAACAATTATGTACAACGATAATTGAGTTACCTGGCAAAATTGAATTTTAGGGGAAAAATGCACCTTGAAGGAGATAGATTTTTGAAATAGTCTTGATGAAAATAACTAGATTTAAAAATGAATTTTGATATGCATATCTCAAGACAGAAGATAAGACAGAAGAAAATGAATAATCAGAAGGGGATTTATAAGGGTTATCTGTCTGAATTCTAATGGCAAGTGTGTCATTGTGATGCTTAAATAATTCTTTCATAATTATTTAATCATAGGGACTCATGGTGATAGTTGATATAGAAGACTTGGCAATAGTTTTTGTTGTGTTTTGGAAATTCGGGAAAAAAATTAAAAAGAAAGGAAATGATACATTATGAAAAAAATGGGAGAAAAGACAATAGGAACTTTTTCAACAAATATAATCAAGTTGTACAAACAGAATCATTTACAAATGTGAAAGGAATATAAGAAGTAGATATAACTTGAACTTCAATTTCATTTAGATTGGTCAAAATGGGACAAAACAAGTATATTCTCTCACAAAAAGTTTGATATATAGTGTTTCGATCAGATGTTTTTCAGTCCTGTCCAACTTATTGTAAACCCTATATATTATACATGGGGCTTTCTTGGCAAAGATACTGGAATACTATTCCATTTCCAGAATATTAAAGAAAACATAGATAAAGTGACTTGCCTAGGATCACATAATTAATAAGTCTCTGAGGCTGGATTTGAATTCAGATTTTCCTGATCCCAGATATAGTTCTCTAGCCATTGAATCATTTAACTGCCCCTCAACTCTACAGGGATACAGATAGAAACAAGAGCAAAAAGGTGAATATAAAAATGGGGAAGAGATTCAAGATTGTATTATTCATAAGCAAAACAAACTAAATTGGAGAAGGCATAGAGAACAGAAGATTAAAAGAAAATGAAAGAACAAAAGGTTAATAACTTGAAATAAGCATGGAACAAGGAGTATAGAGAGGGAAAGTATAATAGGAAAGACTGGATGAAATTAAAAAATGAACTTTGTAACTGTGAATGGAAATGGGATTAAAATGCCCATAAAAATGAAGAGGTTAGTAGAATGGATTAGAAAGCAAATTCCAATAACATGTTGTTTATATGAGGCATATGTGAAATATAAAGACACCAGAGTTATAATAAGGGGTTAGAACAAAATATAGTGTTTCTGATGGGGCAATAACAAATATAGACTTAATTAAAGAAAAAACTACAATTTTTGAAGAGGTAATATAGATAATGAATTGATTTAAATGCTTAACATATATACACCCAATGGCATAGTTTCTAAATACTAAAATATTAATTGAATAATAAAGAGAAATGGAGAATAGAGCTATTACATTGAAGTGACCTCAATTTATACTACCAGCCTTAGGTAATCTAACCAGAAATAAGTCAGAAAGAAGTTAAAGACTTGAATAGAATATTAAGAACTTGAATAGAATATTAAGAAAATTAGATATATTAGACTTCTAGCAATTATTCAATAGAAATGGAAAGGTATATTTCTTGGTTATATATAGCAATTTTACAGTAAATGTAAAATCCAGAAAAGCAGAAATATTACAAACATCTTTTAATTTAAAATTATATTAAGGTGCTATTAGAAATAAAAAGGATAAAAAATTATATAAAATAATTGATTATATAAAACAGATTATATAAACAGATTATATAAAATAATTGATGGGTCAGAGAACAATCTAGTAAGTTTGACAGGTCCTCATGAGGACATGTAGTATTCTCAAATTTCATAGCCTGGTTGAATGTTGTAACTAGGTCAGCATTGATGTACCATGGATCCAGGAATTATATTCAGGAACAACCTTAATAAGTCCTTATTTCAGGGAAAGTTGAAGCAAAAACTTATCTAGTGGATGCCACCTTTAGACTTGAACTTAGTGTGAACAGTGTTATTTAGGAACTGAAATTTATACATGCTATATCTTTTTTTTTTTAAACAAGTGATGTTAAATGGAACTGGAATGCAACTCACAAGCACCAAAATCCAAAATAGGAAAGGAATATAGCTTATGAGAGCTCAAGTTAATAGCAGTAGAGAATAAATATCCAAACCCATCTGAAATGAGAGAGGAGATGAGCCTATCTGGCTCTAGAAGAAGGGTCCAGAATATACTTATTACCTTTTTATGTCTTTGTGCCTATTTTTTTTTCCTTTTGTTCCTTTCACACTATGACAGCTGTCATTGCAGCAGAAGGAAGACAATACTAAAAGCTTGATTGTGTTAATTTTAGTTTCATTAGTTTCTATGGCTAAAATCTTCACCACCAAAGGTGTGAGCTTATTAGTGATGAATCATTCTGTACTTAAACTAAACTTGTCTTCATAAAAACAGACACAGACTTTGACAGAACCTTCTCTGAGCCTGAGGTGTCCTCCATGTCCAATTATCATTAGGTTAAAATTGTTTAAAAAAACAAACAAACAAAACCAAACATGAACAAATGGTGAGTCACAATGATGAGATTTGAGAATATAGCAGGGCCTGAGAAATCCTAAGTCTACCCAGCCTCAGGAGTGCCACAAATAATACTGGCCAATAGTGATAATTTAATACTGATTCTATTCATCAATAAGTTGTAGAAGTCAATAATGGGACCTATCCCACTCCTACCACCCCTCAATTGTACTTTTAAGCATTCATATTAACATATCAACCTAATCTTTGTTTTTCTTTCCTATAAAATTATCCCCTTGACTCTAACTCTTTGCTAAGCATTGTAAATCTTTGCCCCTTAATCTGGAGACTGAATATGTGAATTCTTTCACCCAATCCATAACACTGACCAAGGGAAAGGGAAGACAGATCAAGTCTTTCTCCTCAGTATTTTTGGCACTCACTATGGAGCTTCTGCACCCAGATTTTATGTCTTCATTAAGATAAGCTCTTTTCATCTCATCTTATAGCTGAGGACAACCCAAGCTCCTAGGAAAGTTTATGTGGGTTGTCTGAACTCAGTACTCTGCAAATTTTCTTTGGCCAGGGATGCCTGGATTTGGAATCTCTTATCATTTCTTGACAAAGTTCCTTCTTGACACCTTTTTACCCTCCATAGGATGCCAGAGGAAGTGAGGCACTATAGCATTAGGAATTCTAAGATTTGTGGCAAAGATAGGACAGTTTACTGTTCAAAGAAACAGTAAACTGTCCTATCTTTGCCACAAATCTTAGAATTGTTGAACCTTCTGGAGGGGAATTGAGAATAGACCCCCCTCTTTTCTACTCCAATGTCAAGGGATCCCCTTTACCGCCTCATGCAATTCTTCTCAGGAAATCTGAGAATCCTTTTTTGGGACCACCGTCTTATCAGTTTCTGAACCTTATGTCTGGCAATATTTCTTCAGCTCAATACCTCTCCTCTGGATCCTTACCTCTTAAGGTGAATTCTGAAAACTCCTAGTCCCCACTTCTCAGTCTCTCCCATATAAGGAGTAGAATCCCTTTTTCTTCCCTCTGGATTCTGATTCAGCCAATTCTTCTAAACTCTGTCCACTGAGAGAAGGAGAAAACTCAGGGTAGAACACTAAGAATGCATGTGTCTTTTCCAATGTCAGACCTTTTCCAGATTAAGGAAAAACTTGGCCATTACTCTTAGGAGTTTAGATATGCTGAGGGCTTTAAAGCTCTGTCCCTCCAATTTGATCTTACCTGGGGAAATGCTAACATCATTATCTCCTCTTGTTGCACCATAAAGAAAAAGAGAATCTAGGATCTAGCCCAGAAGTTTGGGGATGATATAACTAAATCCTCTTCCTCCTCTGGTAGAAAACCTCTCAGGGACTATTGCTGTCTCAATTGATCCTTTGGATGGGATCCTCACGAGGGAAACAGAGACAGAGACAGAGACAGAAGTGATCATTTTCTAATCTGACTCACTGAAGGCAAGAAGAGAGTAATTAAGCAGGTTAAGTATGAAAAACTTAAGAAAGTTACCCAAGGAGCTGAGGAAAATCCTTATCTCTTTCAGGGACACTTTGTAGAGTCTCTAAAGAAATACACTATCCTGGACTCCATTTTCCAGAGAGTACCACTGTGTTCGGCATGCATTTCATTAGTCAGTCTGCCCCAGGTATTAAGAGGAAGATGCTAAAGTTAGCTATGAGTCTTCCATCTCCCCGGACACAGCTGTTGGAAACAGCATTTGAAGTTTTCAATAATAGGGAACAGGCTGAGGCAGAGGAAAACTTATTCAGGGTCTGGGCAAGAATGAGAGAGAAGGCTCAAATTTTAGCTGCTGCATATTTGGAAACCATGTGGGTTTGTGCTTCAGACATCTCTGCCAAGGCTATTAGTCTGACAGATGTCCTCAGAAGAAACCCCCAGGTCTGTACTCTAAGTGCAAACAGGAAGGGCACTGGGAGACTTCCTACAGTGGGATCCAGCCATCTTTCCCCAATGCCCTCTTCTCTGGTCTTCTTAGGACTAAGAGTGATGGCACCCGGGTTTGGCCAGCGCTCCTTCTTATTCTGTCATGATGGTTGAACCCAGGGTAACTTTGGATGTGGAAGATAAGTCCATTGACACAGTGGCTTCCTATTCTGTCCTGCCTGGCACTCTGACTCTATCCGTTCCACCCCTCACTGTTATAGGAATGGAAAGAAAATTTAGGAACTCTTGAGATCTTCCCTCTGCCTTGTCAGCTTGGTGATCTGTTATTCAAAAACTCCTTTTAAAATCCTTTTTCCTGTCTTGCCCCTTGTTGGGGCATGACTTAATGGTGAAATTGGGGATCCAATTTTCTCTTCTCAGACCTCCAGATGTACTTTTTGCACGTCTCTCAAAGCTTTCCCATATTCCTTCTGAAATCTGGGAGGAAGTAGATTCCTGTCTGGGACCATGGAATCCCTGAGCAGGCTTCTCAGGCCATCCCAGCTTTAGGGTGCCTCTGGAATGCCAGTGTGTAGAATGCCCTCTTAGGCATCACTACCTAATGAAGCCAGAGGCCAGAGAGGATTGGAACCCCTGAGTGAAAAATTTCTTAAATACAAGCTTTTAATTCTTGTCAGTCTGCCTGTAATACCCCTATCCTCCCTTTAAGAAATCAAATGGGAAATTCCATAGGGTACAAGATCTCAGAGATGTTAATGAGGCAGTTATTCTCATATACCCCATCGTGCCTAATCCCCATACTATCCTGACTCAGGTCGCAGGGGACATAGAATGGTTTTCCACTTTAGATCTCAAAGATGCTTTCTTTTATATACCATTGCTTAAAGACTCACAATCTCTTTTTGCCTTTGAATGGGTGAAGCAGGGGGAACGTAACATCCACCGATGTTTAGTTTTACTCTGGGGCTTCTGAGACAGCCCCCACATATTTAGACAGGTGGTAAAAGATTTAAGAGGCCTGAAGCTGTTTAATAGCAGCATCCAGTGTGTTGATGATATTCTGATCCATATCCCTACCCAGGAGACTTCTCTGGCTGCTGCTATAAAAACCCTTAACTTTCTAGACTCCCCAGGCTATAAAGTTTCTTTGTCTAAAGCCGACATTGCCTGTCTGTCTGTTAAGTATTTGGGACCTAAATTAACACCTACCTCCTGTTCACTCACAGTGGAAAGGATGCAGCCTATCTTGACACTTCTAAAACCTGCCTTAAAGAAACAACTGTGTACTTTCCTGGGCATGCCTGAATTTTAGAATCTGGATACCTAACTTTATGATTATTCCCAAACCCCTCTGTGATTCTATTCAAGGCCTGACACATTTCCCCTCCCCTGGGACCCTGATCTGGTAAGACTTTTAAGACCCTGAAAGCTAAACTGATTTCTGTCCCCATTTATAGCCCTGCCTAATTTAGAAAAGCCATTTACTTTATATGTTGATGAAAGGTGGGGCCAGGCCCTAGGGGTCTTTACTCAGTTTCTAGGCCCTGATCCCAGATCTGTTGCATACCTCTCAAAGAAGCTTGACTCAGTGTCCTGGGGTGGTCCTCCTGTCTTAGAGCTGCCCCAGGAACTGAGGAAGTCTCCAAATTCACCTTAGGTCAACCATTGGAGGTTTAAGCTCCCCATCATGTTCAGAGCATTTTGGAAGTCAAAGGTCATCAGTGGAAGCTTACCACATATCAGGCTCTCAGTTAGACACCTCCAAATTGACTCTCCAGGTGTGCCACACTCTCCACCCTTTACCCTGCTCCCTGACAGTGCTCATTTAGGTGACATTATTCACAATTGTGAAGAAGCTTTAGACTCTGTCTACTTCAGGACCTGACTGGACGGATATTCCTCTTGACAACTCAGATGGTGAATGGTTTGCTCCAAGAAAATGGAAAGAAAGTCAGGTTCCTCTGTGGTGAGCCTCAACAGCATCTTGGAAATTAAGCCTCTCCCTTCCCCCTTCTCCTTCTTACATCCCCCCCCCCCTAATTCTGACCAAGGGGCCAAACTTTTTGCGCTCACCAGAACTTTAGAATTGAGGAAAGGAATGAGAGTGAATATCTATATTGACTCCAAATATGTCTTTCCTGTTAAATTCTACAATTACTGCAAGCTGTCCCTGAACTTAGAGAGGTTTCTGTTATGTTTTGTAAAGGACACTAGAAGGGTGATTCACTTCAGGCCAAAGGAAGCAGCTTTGCAGATTCATCCCACCTGTGCTGCTGCCCAGGTAACCCTGAAGGCCTTTAATTCCCCAACTCCCTGACTTCAGTACTCCCTCATATAACTCCCAGGAATAGGCCTTTGCTTAAAAAAAAGGGATATACCATTTCTGCTTCTGGGGTGGTTCAAATACTTTGAGGCTAGCTTCTAATTCCAGTGAAAAATACTTTTTGGCCTACACCAAGCTACTTACTTGGGAAAAAGTGCCCTGCAAAGCCTTGTAAAATCTATTTTCATTAGTCACAAACTGGGAGAAACAATTAGACAAGTCTGCCAGGCCTGCCCAGTATTTGCCCAAGTAAATCATGAAGTAACATCTCACCCACCCTACTCCTGAAGCCCCTCAAGAGGAGAAATACATACCCAGGGGAGGACTGGCAGATAGATTTTCCACATAGGCCCCCTTGCAGGGACTTCCAACCACTTTTGATTTTTGTTGACACCTTTACTAATTGGACAGAGACCTTCCCTTGTAGAACTGAAAAAGCCCAGAAAGTATCAAAGTGTATACTAAAAAAGAAATCACACCTTGTTTTGGCCTGTCCAACTCTTTAAAGAGCAAACAATTCATTTCTCAAACAACCCAAGCTGTGACTGAGGTGCTTAAAATTGTTTATCATCTCCACTCTGTCTGGCATCCTCAATCTTCTGGAAAAGTGGAGAAAATGAATCACATGCTCAAGCAAGCCCTGATTAAACTGTGCCTGGAGATTCTAGAGGAGGTGAGGAGTCTCCTGTCAGGGTTTCTTAGAGTCTGCATTTCACCTTGAGAGAATATTAAGTTGAGCTCCTTCGAACTTTTGTATGGGAGGCCTTCTTCAATACGGACACTCTGGTAGATCCAGAACAGCATCTGGTCACTCAGTTTGCCACTGAGATGGGTACGATCCACAAGGCTCTTTCTGAATATGCAAATCAACCCACAGATGCTCCTGCCCAGACTAGCATGCCCGTAAATGAGGGGGCATGGGATGCTTGGGAATCTTGGAAGGAGGAGACAAGATGGCAGAGTAAAGCCAGGACGCTGCTCAAGCCTTCCCAGGTTCCCTCACAACACAGGAAACCACGGCTCTGAACAGATCTGAGGAAGGAAACCCCTCTCCAGCTCGAGATGGACCGAGAACTTCAAGAAAGGTCAGTCTTATTGAGGAGAAAAGGATTGATTGTGAGAAAGCTGGTGAAAGGGTCTTAATCACACAAATCAACAATTAAGACCCTCAGTCCTGGCTCAGAGGAGGAGCACAGCAGGGGGCAGCCTCCAGTCCCAGCTCAGGAGGCAAACTGGGAAACTGGGCTGTGTCCTGAACAGAGCAGGCAAAGGTATCCCTGTAGACACAAGGGGACGCTGTGCTCACAGCCAAGGTCAGAGCTGCACAGTGTTTCCCCCTCTGTTTCTTCAATATTGGGGCAGTTTTCCTTAATGATTTCTTGTAGAATGATTTCCAAGCTCTCTCTTTTTTTTTTTTTTTTTTTTTTTGGCCATGGACTTCAGCTAGGCCAATAATTTTTAAATGATCTCTTTTGGATCTATTTTCTAGTCTGGCTGTTTGGCCAATGAGGTATTTACAATTTTCTTCCATTTTTTCATTTCTTTTTAGATTGTTTGACTGTTTTCCATTTGGGTTATTCTATTGTTTAAGTAATTGTTTTCTTAAGACAATTTTTTTCTTTCCTTTTCCAAAGTGTTGACTCTCTCATCCATACCTCTCATTTCCTTTCTCTTTTTTTACTTCTACCTTTCTTATTTGAATTCTTTTATGAGCATTTCAACAAGCCTCTTTGGGTTTGAGACCAGTTTATTTCATTCTTTGAGATTTCTTCTGTGGACATTCTATCTTTGTCTGAGTCTGATTTTTGTTCTGTCCTGTTACCATGAGAGCTTTCGCTGGTCAAAGTTCTTTTTTGTTTCTTGCTCATTTTATTTCTTTTTCTTTTGTTATTTCCTCTGTTTTTGTTACTTTTAAGGCTGAGCTCTTCCCAGGGGCTAAAGGGAGCAGGGTTTTGCAAGGGCTAATGCTAAAGAATTGTCCATACATATATTTTGAAAAATAAAAAGCTTTAATAAAATTTTTTTAAAAAAGAAATTTACCTGTTTCATTGAATGTCCATCTTTCCCCCTGAAAGATAATGCTTAAGTTTGCTTGGTAGTTGATTCTTGACTATAACATAAGTTCCTTTGTTTTTAGGAATTTCAGGTTTCAGGCCCTTTCTTCCTTTAAAGTGAGAGATTCTAGATCCTGGTTAATGATTGTGGCTCCTCAATATTTGATTTTTTTTCTTTCGGGCTGCTTGAAATATTTTCTCCTTAATCTGATAATTCTGAAATTTAGCTATGATTTTTCTTGGAGTTTTCATTTTGGGGATTTTTCAGAAGGTTATTGGTGAATTCCTTCAATGGCTATTTTACTCTCTGGTTCTAGGATGTCAGGGCAGTTTTCCTTGATGATTTCCTAAAAGATGATGTCTACATTCTTTTTTTTTTCATCATGGTTTTCAGGAAGTTCAATAATTCTTAGAGTATCTCTCATACATCTAGGTCAGTTGTTTTTCCAGTGAGGTATTTTAGATTTTCTTCTATTTCTTTTCTTTTCTTTTTTGGTTTTGTTTGATTCTAGAATTCTCATTGAGTCATTCAATTGTTCAATTCTATTTTTTAGTGAATTATTTTCTTCAATGAGTTTTTTATCTCCTTTTGCATTTGGCCAATTGAACTTTTAAATGAGATGTTTTTATCATTGCATTTTTTCCATTTCACAGATTTTGTTTTTCAATGAATTTGTTTCTTTTTCATATCTATTTTGTAAGGAGTTATATTCTTTTCCCATTTCATCTAATCTATTTTGTAAGGAGTTGTTTGCTTTTTTTTTTCATTTTGTCAAATCTATTTTGTAAGGAGTTATATGAGTTTTCCATTTCATTAAATCTATTTTTAAGGAGTTTTCTTCAGGTAAGTTTTGTGTTTCCTTTTCCAAACTCTTTTAACAGTTCTCATTTCCTTCTCCCAATTTTCTTCTTACTCTTTTTCAAAGATTCTTTTTGAATCTTAAAGAGAGCCTTGTGAGATTGGGACCAACTCATATGATCCTTTGAGGCTTCATCTGGAGATGATTTGGCTTTAGGATCCTCAGGGTTTGACATCTGTTCTTCTCTTTCTCCATAAAAGCTACTTATGATAAGAGTTCTTTTTGCTTTTCTTGCTCATTTTTTTTTTTTTAAAGGTTAAGGTCTGCTCTTAGGGCAAAGAGGAGATTGTTCCAAACATCTTCTATAGGTGAAAGAAGCTTTATTCTGCCCTGGGCTGACTTCCTTCTGGTGTTGGATGGGCGTGGCCAAGTCCCATGCTATTTTGGGGTTCAGAGGCTCACTATTTGCCTTTTGTATTTGCATTAGATATTTCACAGCTAATCTGCTGATCCATTGCTTATAACCAGGACAGAATAGCCAATGCTGCTATATTTTGGCTAAGAGCTCCTGGTATTGTCCCTTGTGGGGATACCATAGCATCCTGGGTCCCTGCGCTGGCCTGTTCCTGGCCACCTGCCCCCATGACTGATTGAAATAGATCTTTCCTGAAGTTCTTCAAAAATATCTTCTTTGGGAAATTTGTTACCCTCACAATATTTGTGGCTTCTGTCACTCCAAAACCAGTTTAGAGGTTTGATGTGGTGTGGATCTGAGGGATGCCAGGAGGGTTCAGATAAAGGCCTATCTGTTCTCTGCCAGTTTGGTTCTGACTCTACAAGTGACTTCTACCAAACATTTAAAGAATAATTAATTCCAATTCTATGTGAACTATTTGGAAAAATAGGTAAAAAGGAGTATTGCTAAATTCCTTCTATGACACTAATACCTAAACTAAGAAGGGCCAAAACAAAGAAAGAAAATTACAGAATAATCTCCCTAATGAATATCGATGCAAACATTTTAAATGAAATATTATCAAAGAGATTACAGCAACTTATCATCAGAATAATACACCATGACACAGGGGTATTTTTGCCAAGAATACAGGGTTGGTTATTCTGCGGAAAACTATTACCATAATTGACCATATTGATAATAAAACCATGTGCTAATTTCAATAATTGCAGAAAAAGCTTTTGACAAAATGCAGCATCCATCCTATTAAAAACACTAGAGATAGTAGGGATAAAGGGAGCTTTTGTTAAAAAAAAAAAAAAAAAAGCTTTATCTATCTAAACCCTACAGCAAGCATTATTTGTAATAGAAAGAAGCCATATGCATTCCCAATAAGATCAGGATGCCCAATATTACCCCTATTATTCAACATTGTCCTAGAAATGTTGGTGTTAACAATAAGAAAAGAAAAAAATAAAGTAATTAGAATAGGCAGTGAAGAAATAAAATTGTTACTCTTTGCAGATGATATGATAATATATTCAGATAATCATAGAAAATCTTCCAAAAACCTACGGGAAACAATTTACAGCTTTAATAGAAATGTAGGATATAAAATAAACCCAGATAAATCATCAGTATTTCTATGTATTTCTGACAAAGAACATCAGCATGAGATAGAAAAATTCCATTAAAAAAAAACTGTAGATAAAATAAAATACTTGGGCTTCTCTCTGTCAAAGCAAATTCAAGAATTACATGAGCACAATTACAGAACACTTCTCACACAAATAAAATCAGATCTAACAATTGGAAAAGTATCAATTGTTCATGCCTAGGCTGAGCTAATATAATAAAAATGACAATTCTGCCTAAATTGGTCTACTTGTTTAGTGCCATAGCAATCAACCTACACGTTATTTTATAGAACTAGAAAAATAATAACAAAGTTCATCTGGAAGAAAAATGGCAAAGAATATCAGGGGAATTAATAAAAAGAAAACACAAAGGATGGTGGCTTAGCATGATCAAACATAAAATTATATTATAAGGCAGCAGTAATCAAAACCATTTTGTACTGGCTAAGAAATAGAGTGATGGATCAGTGAAATAGATTAGACACATAAAACACATTAATCAAGGCCTGCACCAATGTAGTATTTGATAAACTCTCAAATTCCACCTTCTAGAAATTACTCTTTGACAAAAATTGCTGGAAAAACTGGAAAATAATGTCAGGAACTTGGCACAGAACTATATCTCACGCCCTCCCCCAAAATAAAGTCAAAATGGATATATGATTTGGGCATAAAGAAAGACACCATAAATAAAATATGAAAATAATAGATCAGTTACCTATCAGCTCTTTGGAAAAAGAAGGAATTTATGACCAAAGAAAAAATAGAAAACATTCTGAAAGGCAAAATGGACAAATTTGATTACATTATAATAAAAAGTTTTTGCAAAAATAAAACCAACAGAAACAAGATTAAAAGGGAAATATAAAGCTGGGAAAAATTTTTATAGACAGTATATCTGATAAAGGTCTCAATTATAAAATATATAAAGAACTGCAAAATTTATAAGAATACAAGTCTTTCCCCTACTGATAAATAGTCAAAGGATGTGAAGAGACAATTTTCAGATAATGAAATTAAAGCCATTTACAGTTATATAAAAAAAAATGATCTAAATCATCATTGATTAGGGAAAGGTAAATTAAAACAATTCTGAGGTACAGGAAAAGATAATGATAAATGTTGGATGGGATCTGGAATTTCAAAATGATCTAGCCATTCTGGAGAGCAATCTGGAACTATGTCCAAAGGACTATCAAATTATGGATACTCTTTTACCCAGCAGTGCTATTATTAGGTCTTTATCCCAAGGAAATCATGAAGAAGAGAACAGGACCTATATGTGCAAAAATAGTTGTGGTTGCTCTTTATGTGGTAGTAAAGAATTGGAAAATGAGTAGTTGCCCATCATTTGGGGAATGAATGAAAAAAACTGTGGTACATGAAGGTAATGGAATATTATTGTTCTTTAAAAATGAAGAACAAGGTGATTATAGAAAGTCCTGGAAAGATTTAAATGAATTGATGCTGAGTGAAATAAAAAGAACTAGGAATAATACATTGTACACAATAATAGCAAGAATGTGTGGTGATCAACTATGAAAGACTTGATTTCTTTGTAGTGGTTCTATGATCCAAAGCAATCACAATAGACTTTGGACAGAAAATGCCATCTGGATCCAGAAAAAGAACTAAGGAGACTGAATATAAATAAAGATGTGTGATGCACACTTTTTTTTTTTTTATCTTTCCCCTGATTTTTCCCTTTTGCTCTAATTTTTCTCTCCACGCGATTCATAAAGCAATGTGTATTAAAAATAAATAAATTTACTGCAAAAAAATGAGAAATCTTGGAAGGCCCAAGGCACTTACCCCCTATGTATAAAATGGAAAGGACCATATAGGGTCATTTTGATTGCTCCAACTTCCAGGAAATTAAAAAGCCTTTCCAGTTGGATTCCTTTCTAGAATTAAAAGTGTGGCTCTTCTCCTTCAGATTTTCCTAGATATTTCTGTGAACTCATGGAGGACCTGAAACTAATGTTCTGCAGGATTCCTGGAAACACTGGAAACTTTCTGAAAGACAGGTGAATTTGTCTGTTTTGTTATTACCTTCCACTTTCTTCAAGATAATTGTTTTCTTACCCTCTTGTGAGTTTTTTTATCTTCCAAACTCCAAGCCATTACCTTCCTAAACTGAAAAGCACTGGCTTCCTAATTCTAAGACTCAACAGCTTTATACCCCTATTCAGCCTGAAGTAGCTGGAGAATATGAGATATTTGCCCTTTTGCCTCAAGTTAATTGGGTTTCCATTGCTTAAGGGGGAAATGATGAATTGTGAGAATGTAACAAAGCCTGCAAAACCCTAAGTCTAGCCAGCCTTGGGAGTGCCACAAATAATGCTGGCCAATAATAATAATTTAATAGTGTTTCTGTTGGTCAAGTAAGTTGTAGAACTGAATGATGGGAATTACCCCATTCCTCCTCTCAGTTGTATTAGCATATCAACCTAATCTTTGTGTCTCTTTCCTATAAAATTATCTCTTTGACTCTGATTCTCAATTCCTTGGAAATTAGATGATTGTCAAGCAGAGTGATAAATCTTTGCCCCTTATCCTGGAGAGGGAGTGTGTGAATTCTTTGGCCAAACCTACAACAAAGATCAAGGGGGATGCTAATCTCTTTGGGGTATCTTTCTGCTCATTAACATTATCATAAATTATTTAGATATTTTATATCATCTTAATTTTCACATTAATAATTGACTAATAAATTAAAAGGGATTCCCAAAACACAATTGTTTTTCTTTTAATCAGAACTGATATATTGATTTATGTATTTAAATTTTTTAAAGCATTTTTACTTTGAGAAATCTGTCTTCTGCTGACTTCTTTAATATATGTATTCTGAAACTAAAGTGTTTAGCAGAAACATTTTAGCTTTATTAGTTTGGCCTCTGGGCTTTCTCTAGCAGTAGGGAAAGTATTATGTAGTTTCTCTTTTTAACACTAATCTTTCAAAAATTCTTTTTTCAATGTTTTAGAAATAAGTATTCCCCCCTCACCCCAGCCATAATTCTCTATACTTTCTCCTTTGGTATAGTTTCCTCAGGAGTGATAAAGAATTGTCCTTTCTTTTACATATGATGATAACCTCAGTGACTCACTATAGCTAGGCACCCACTTTGAATTTTTTTTTCAAAAGCAGTTAAAGATTTACATTCCTCATTTCATAGCATTTCATCATAAGATGCCTTATTATCAGTGGTGCACATTAGTGAGGCAGTTGACTGGAATTAAAAGGGTAGTCAATGACTTTAGACAGGATAAGTATTTCCACATGGAGAATGAACAATGAACAACAGATAACAATAGTCATAGACAATCATTGTTCTAGGTTATTCCTCCTTAAAGCCAGTACTGGAGGACATAAATAAGAAATGCTTCATCAGGAACTAATTCCATTCCTTTTTTATTCATCTTTGGTTTCTGTTTCATTTTTGTCAATCTTCTAATGAAATATCAAGTCAACCTTCTACTCTGTTATGTTTATAAGCCTATATCTCCAGTTCATACAGACGTTGGAAACCCTGATCTTTGTAGAACCATTTTTCAAGATTTTTTTTGGTGAGGACATCTAGATGACACAATAGATAGTGTCAGAGCTGGAGTCAGGAAGAATCCTTTTTTTGATTTCAAATTCGACCTCAGATGTGCAAATTACTTAATCCTGTTTACTTCAGTTTCATCATCTATACAACGAACAGCATGTAGGATGCCTCACTTGTTACCTAGCCTTAATCTCTGAATGGGTGCAGCTTCAGTCAAACTGAGACCTATTAAAGACTTTAGCTTAAAAGGCCAAGGTCTCACACTGTATGCAGGGTCACCTCCAGTCATCCTGATCTCTATCTGGCCACTAGACCTAGATGGTTCTGCAGGGGAAAGTGAGGCAGGAGACCCTGCACAGCCTCCATTGTTTAAATCAATTCACTTGCATATCATATGATATCACCTATCTGATGTCAGGGTCCCTTTGAGAATAAAGAACAAACAACAATGAACAGGAAAAGGAAATGGCAAACGATACCACCATCTTTGCTAAGAAAGCCTTCTAAAAGTTTCCGAGAAAAGTCTGATGTGACTGAAAAAATGACTAAAGAACAAATTTCTGTTTTGAACCAGACCTGTTTTCACTGGGACTGTGAAATCACAATGAGGAATACAGGAACAGATCAACATATACCAATATAGATCAGCACCTTCTCTTCAGCACAGAGTTGCTGAAAGTTGACAGAGTTTCTAGAGGCATAGAGGGGCTTTGCCCAGCATCATCCAGTCAGTATATGATAGTCAAGCTTTTGACTCCTCAACTCTTAAGGCTCACTATCTCTTCACTATGCTACAAAGGTTCTCCTCAACTCTTAAGGCTCACTATCTCTTCACTATGCTACAAAGGTTCTCAAGCTATAATTTTGAGGAAAACACATAGCCCATCCTTGGGAATTTATATTTCATATCCCTTAATGACATGTTTTATATTTCCAGTCAATTGTTAGAATTTCCTGTGTATGTAGTGAATTGGCAGTATTGCTAAAATATAATACCAGTTAGAAGATCCTTGTGGATACATAGAAGTGACATCTAATCTCATTCTTGCCAGAGATAAATGAATGGAGAAATATCCAGTATATCTTGTCCTGATTCTGAATGTGTACGTCCTGTATAATCTTGTTTAGAATATTTTTCTATTTTTAGGTTGTCGCAATGCAGTGTCAGAAAGAACTCAAGAAGCTAGATTTGGTCCTATAATCCCTGATGTAGGAGAGACTGAAGCTGGTGTATTGCTTATACTTGAAAATTCTGACCTGAAATATTCTGATCAAGTACTTACAGTAATACCAATATTGTGAACCCTGGTGTGTGTGTATGTGTGTGTGGAGGGGGTTACTGCATCAGTGTTAAGGAGGAGTAGACAGGTTCAGGTCAAAACAAAAGCAAATTGAAGCTTCTCTGCTGCTCGGTACTGGGATTATGAGTCTGAATGGCTACTGATCTTGAATTTGGGAATGTTCATGATAGTGACATGATTTAGGAGAATTTCTAATTCCAAATGATATTTGAGGTTCAGTACTAAATGATAAGATTAACATAGACACTAAATGTTGAGGTTTGGTCATGTGAAGAATTCACAATGTCCATTCTCTCTGGTAAAAGGTAGGAAAAGAGGATGCAGATAAAATGAAGAGATACAATAGACATCTGGAGTGGTAAATATGAAATAGAATTGGGAGATCACATAGTTAGCAAGGAAAGAGGTTTTACAATTAATGATGGAAAGGACAAGTTCCCTAAAGGAACTTTTAATTAACTAGGTGAAAGGAAACACCAATGAGGTAGGAGGATGCCTTTAGTGGGCAGAATAAATCTAGAGAAGACTTAGCTGTAAGATGGAGAAAGAATAGAGGCATTGTAGGGGCTGAGAGGACAGATATCATATGTCATCGGGGAGGCAGAGTGAGGTGGCAGGTGGAACCCAGAGGGGTTCACCAAAGATGGTGTGATCCAAGGACAGATTTATAGGGAGAATTTAATCTCACATAACTGACATAACTCAGATTTCTGACTGGACATAGCAAAGTGGGGCTAACTTCAACCTCCACAGAGGGTGGAACTATGAAGCTAAACTGATCCCCTCTGGTGCCCTTCTCTGCTTGCCTCAAGGAGTAATTCCATCAGAACTTCAGTCTTTCTCTGCCAATCACACCTAGTTACTCAGGATCTCATCAATGATACATATGAAACATGAAGCTCCAAAATATTGCTATAAAGGCCAAAGTGTCCCACTGTATCCAGGACTATCTCCAGGCATCCTGATCTATATCTTGTCCCTGGGTCCAGATGGCTCCAGAGGTGAAGTGAGGCAGGTGACCTTGCATAGCTTCCCTCACTTAACTACAACTCACTTGTATGTCATGGTATAACCTTCCTGATGTCATGGTGCTCTTGGAGAACAAAGGACAAACAAGAACGGCAATCAAAGACATCACAAACTTAATTCTAACTTTTGC
Source organism: Antechinus flavipes (assembly GCF_016432865.1). Lineage (NCBI taxonomy): Eukaryota > Metazoa > Chordata > Mammalia > Dasyuromorphia > Dasyuridae > Antechinus > Antechinus flavipes. Next base: position 370,289,394 of record NC_067400.1, on the reverse strand, counting down.
AGCTAGTTAGAGGGAATAAAAATGATTTATAAAAATAAGAATCGAATGCATTGTGGAGATAGAGAGCATCCCAATGTTAACACTTTATATTTAAAGATTTCAAAGAACTTTATAAACTTGAGATTACAATGAATGTACCTGCTTGTACAGTGTATTAGAGAAAATAAGTGAATAAATGATTGATTCAAGAATAATATTTAATTTTAGAATAACAATAGCATTTTTTCAAGGATAAAAGTGTGAAATGCGATTTCACATCCTAATGAATGAGTGAATATACTTTGTTTAAAATGAGGTTTTTAAAGGAAAACTTTTTCCATGCCTGCACAAATAAAAGCCATCTTAAGGAGACCACATAGCTCCTTGTTTATGGAAAAAGAAGTTACACAAACTGCTGTCTCAAAGTATTTTCTACTAAAATGATACTGTAGTTTGGAATACTTTTGAACTAAAAAAGCATTTTGACTAGCATACTCCTTTTCCCATGATTCAAAAAAATTTTAGCCACACTGTGACAGGGAACTGGAAAGAAAGTACATAAATGACCCAAATCCAAAGAAAGTACATAAATTGCTCCTAAGAAATACATTAATGTAGCTACCTATTCAAGGCACAATGGAAATAATTTTTATTTTAATATACACATGTAAGGGTTGTATGGCCAGGATGATTGAAGGATCTTTGAATCTTTGGAAAAGAACTCGGGGAGGTCACTCCAATCTGGCCCTCTCCATCCCAAGGACCACTGGGCCAATAAGTGAATAAATGATTGATTCAAGAGTAATATTTAATTTTAGAATAACAGTAGCATTTTTTTCAAGGATAAAAGTGTGAAATGAGATTTCACATCCTAATGAATGAGTGAATATACTTTGTTTAATCGGGCCAGATTAGAGTGACCTCCTCGAGTTCTTTTAAGGATGCCAAGCCAGTTGGGGGGAAGGTGGGGAAAGGAGGGCAATGGAAGGGCCTGACTTCCCCAAGGTCACTGGAGCTGCACCTACTATTGCTCCCTCCCTATTTCTTCCTCTTCCCCTGAGGGCCCCTGCCACAAGGCCTGACTTTTCCTTGCCTGCATTCCAATGCTCACACACTCTCCCAAGATATTATGGGAGTCCATAACTATCTTCATTTTTTTCTAGGAATTTTGATACATCAGACAGAAAATTTTTCCAGAACTTTTAAATTAAATTCTGCTCCACAATTTGCCTTGGTATTACTTAACCTCCTCCCACCCAAAAATCCCTTCCTTGTCTTCTCTCACCCTTTGCTTCCCCATCCTCTCATCCTTTCCCCTTTATTTCTTTATAGATTTTGGAGGGTGTTATATCCTTCATAGTATATATGTAGTGTTGCCTATTAAACCCTTTCCTGATGATAGTAGGTTTTCAGAAATACAAGCCCTCCTCCTCCTCTAATGCCTGTGTGTCTATTGTTCCTCTGAATCTCATTTGTATAACATGATTACTATTTTTACTTTAAGTTTGCCAATCTTTCTTTTGTACTACCCTATTGTTGATGTGAATCTTAACACATAGTTTACATTTCCCATGTAAAAAAAAAAATTGTCCATATTTAAACGGTTTGTCCAAGTTGAGTTCTTTGAAATTGATTTTTAATATTAGCTTTTATATGTTAAATTTTCTGTTAAGTTCAGGTTTGGTTGATAGAAAGTCCTGAAAATCTTCAAGTTCATTGAAGATACATTTTTTTCTCATTCAAAATTATAGATAATTTTATTGGATATGATATTTTTGGCCACAAGCCTAGTTCTTTTGATTGTCAGTAGATATGATTACAGACCTGTGTTTTTTTAAAATTTTTTTTATTTTTATTGTAGCTTCTGATAAGTCTTGTACAAGTCTAACTATAGCTCTAGGATATTTGAATTATTTTTTTTTCTCTTGTTTCTTGCAAAATTTTCTCTTTGATCTGGGGGTTTTGAAATTTGGCAATATATTCCTGTGGGTTTTCCATAAAGGATCTCTTTGAGGTGGTAATTCGTTGATTTTTTTTTCCTATTTGTACTTTCCCCTCATGTTCTATCACTCACACACAATTTTTTTGAATTATTTCCTGTATTATTTGTGTTGAAGTTCTTTTTGGTCACAACTTTCTAGCAGTCCAATTATTCTTATATTTTTTCCTCTTGATCTGTTCTCCAGATCTATCATTTTTCTTACAAGATATTTCACCTCTTGTTCTATTTTCTCATTCTTTATTAATGTTTTGTTATTTCTTGGTCTCTCATAGCTTTCCTGGCTTCCCCTTGCCCAATTCTAATTTTCAAACAATTATTTTCATCTTTGAGACTCTGTACTTTCATTTCTAATTGGTTAATTTTTTACATAATCTTCTTGTTTTTCTTGGATTTTTTAAAAAAATTTTTCTCAATGTCTTTCATTTGGTTTTTAAATTCTTTTTTGAGTTTTATAATATCTCTCTGGACAGGAAGCCATTTCAATTTATTCTTTGGGGTACAAGCTTTCTTTTACTAATGTGTCCTCCTCTGAAGATGACTCTGGTCTTCCCTGTTCCTATAATATGCTTCAATGGTGGAGTTCTCTGCCAGTTCATTTTTTTTCTAATAATACGAGGTATTAGTATAAGCACCTCTAATTGTGGGGTTAAGGGATGGTGCCTCAAGCTTTCCTTTAGCTCTCTACTCTGACCAAGAAACCCTAAACTAAGAGCTCCACTCTCCAGCAAGTGCCCACAGCCTTCAGCATCCCTGCCCCCCTGCCTCTGCACTCATTGGGTGCTGGTTCCTTCTTGCCCAGGCAGGGCCTCTGCTCAGCAGCATAGCTGAGCCTGGCCTTCCCAATCAGTAAAGGTTCATTTTCTCTTCCTGGACTCAAACTCCTACAGCACAAACAGTCAGGGAGGTGAAAGTCTCTGTGGATCCTGCTGAGGCTCCAGCCACACTCAGCTAGTCCAAGGAATCCCTACTTGATGAGCTAGTCCTGAAATGTTTGCACTTCAGACAGGTTAATCCCAGCACAGGATTTTTCTTCAAACCTTCTCAGATTATATCAGGAGGACCCCTGTTCTGCCTCAAATTTTAATTTTTTTCACCAATTTATGCTTGTCCAGAGGCATTCTTTGTGGGGGGAAATCAGTAGAGCTTGAAATTTACCAATCTACTCTGCTATGTTTCCAGAATCACAAGAAAAAAATTAAAGTTACCACTTTCATTTTCTTATTGAAAAACAACTTATTATAAAATTATAAAGAGAATCATATAGAACTTTCATATAGTGGACTCTTAGATATTGTTGCTTGATTGATTAATCGAATTGAATGACACACAAAACAAATAATTTAGTATTTGTTGTCATGGAACCATCCATTTTGACAGTCTAGTAAATCAAGTAAGCCAGAATTTTCCTGGATTCTTCGTATTTTGTATGGATATGATTGCTACCATTTGTGTGATAAGGATTGCTGCCTATCTTCTTTTAATTAGTCAATCATAGATTTGTGTTAGGAGAACAAAAAGGAATTTATTGCTTTCTCATGAGAAAGGACACATCCAAAGTTGACCAAAATGGCCTCAGCAAGGGAGTGCAAAGATAAGCAGTTCGCAACAAATGTAGATAGATCCCAAAGCAGAGTCCCCGCCCTCCCCCTGGCTGTTCCTCACCTTGGCTGGGATTCAAAGCTTAGCAGGAACTTTCCCCAATAGCAAGAAAAGAACATGAACCCCAAAAGGGGGTAAGGGTCTGGAAAGGGAGCAAGGTCTAGTCAAATGGGATCTTGTGGTGCCTTATTTTCTCTTGAGCCACAAAGAGAGTTGTGCAGGAATGTGACTGTTCTGAGAGAGGGCTTCAGTAATGAAAAGGTAGGGGTAAAAAGAACAAAGTTTCTTTTTAAATCTCGGGCTACCACCCCTGATCACAAAACTTAGTTCCACTCCTAAGGACCTGACATTCTTACATTCTTTTGAGGAAGATAACCTCCACTCAGACCATCTACTGATGTCCCTGTGGATTTCAGCTTTCCAATTCAAGTCCCATTTCTCCAATTCAATCTTCACAACTGTGGAAACCCAACAAATAGCCATGTATTTCTCACCCATTCAACTTTCTTTGATATCCAGGCAGAATTGAATACTTGTCTATGAATTCTTTTTGCATCTTGTTCATATCTCTGTTATATATGACTGAATTCTATTTTGTATCAAAATAATTTTGTTTCTTGTATTTTCCTGATTAGATTATAAACTCCTTGAGAGTATAATACTATGTTTTATTTATCTTTATATATCTTCATATATCCGGACCTAACACTGTGTCTTGAAGATAGTAGTTTTCACTAGATGTTTATGTTTATTAAATTTGGAAAGAGTAGGAAAGTAGGCTAGTGAAACATTAGTAAAAAAGTACAATTGTAACTTGAAGAGTTAAGAAACTGTTCTAATTAATAGAATACTGAGAAATTGCACATGAGTTCAGTTTTTTAAAATTAATGATAATTCTTTCAGGTATCTTTCATTCAAACTGTGAGATATAGTAGCTCTCTTTCTCTGAGACAGTGATGTATAACATAGCTGTTCCTGTTAATTTGCAGAGTCATCCAAGAAGCACTATTTTCTAGAACAGGACCTTAATTAGCCAAGCTGAAAACGTTATGCTAACTGCATCTGATCTAACAAAAGGGTCCCATATTCATGAGAACATAGACTGGCAACTTTGATAGAATCAGAAGTAATGATCAAGCTAAAGAGACCAAGTGTAGTGGCTTAACTTGCAAATAAAATTTAAATAACTTTCAATGAAACTATTAATGAAGATATTAAAAGGGTATCAGCACAATGAGGAAAATAGATGATTAAATTTTTATATATTTCATATGTATATTACATTTATGTGAATATATACACATACATAATATATATTTACCATTATTTCTGTGTGGGGTTCTTGCCTCTAGATGGAAAAGTATTTCTGCACAAATCATATTTAGATTAAACTATTTCTTTGTGGTCTAGGGAGATCTCTGTCCTTGACCCCATATCAATTTCTCAACTAGTCCTTAGGATTAAAGCATCTCATATAACAATGATGGACCATCATCCAGAACCTCATTAGCATTCCTCTTAATATTTGCTCCCAGGCCCACACAAGTGTTCTTAAACTTTACAATCAACCAGTAGATTCAATGGCAACTTTTACTGAAGATTTGGCATGAATTTAAAGTACAATGGAATTACTGCTAAGCCTACTGCTTCAATTGTGTGCTTCTAGAGTGGAGTCTCCAGTAACTACTATTACTATTACAACAAAGAGCATTCTAACAGTAAACCTATGGATGCTGTGATGTGTTTCGAGGACCAAAATGAAGTGGGTGATGAAGACACCTGATGATGGTAGGCCCCAAAAGTTGAGGTTTGGTCATATGAAGAATTCACAAAGGCCATTCTTTTTGGCAAAAGGTACATTTATTTAGGGAAGAGGTTATACACAAAATGAAGGGATAAAATAGACACTGGAATTGGTAAATATGAAATGGAGTTGGGAGAGTACTCTTCTCTTTGTTGTATTCATCACATTTATATCCATTCAACTATTAGCAAAAATAAATCTCTACCCCTCCACCTATTCTCTGGTGCTGCCCTTGAATTAGACAATAATGACCTTCTGATCTCTTGTTTCCCTAACTTCTTGTAAAAATGGTATAATATATTTCATCTGGACTCAACTGAATTTTTTCAAGTTAGATTATTCTCTGTAGTTTGAAAATCATTCATAAATGGATTTACTTTGGCCAGCAACCAATCAAAATATGCATTTTTTCTTTGACCTTGAGATCCGTTAGGAATCCTTTAACTCTTTATGGTATATTGTACCCCAACACCTGAAACAAACTAAGTATATTTCCTTCCTCATATTTTATTACTTTTTTTTTTTTTATCATTTTTAGTTACAAACTTACAGGGCCTTTCACTTTTTCATTGAGCAATAGACTTGAATGAAACTTGGAAAATATTTTTCATGGTTCCCCACATGTTTCAAATTCCTTTTCCAGTCTCTGCAAGCACAATTGTCATATAACTTTAAGTTTTTGAATGTTTAAATTCTGTTAGTTAAAAAAAAATATTACTTTAAAACTTCCTAATAGTCTATTTTTTTCCTTCACTCCTCAACTCCCCACCCCCAGTTGAGATAACTGCCAATTCAATAGTGATTTAATGTTTCTTCCCTAGTGGGACATAGGTCATTTCCAGAAAAAAAACTCCATAGATAGAATTGGGTCTCTATTTCATTATAATTCTCTACACTCTTGAATACTGAGACCTGGTGGCTTCTGTGGCTGGTCCTGGCACTTACTATGTCTTACCTTTTAAATTCAGTCATGATATATTTGTCTCCAGGTGCTTTTTTGTTTCCTTTATTTATTAACAGATTTCTGACACTAAACAGTATCATCTTATACTCTCTCTTTTTGTCTAAGAACTAGGGATCTTTAGAGAAGCTCTAGTTTATTGCCAGGTAGTAGTGGCTAGGAATGCAATATATTGCTCATATAAGACATATAAATACTTAATAATATTTGTGGAACTACAACAAATATTAGTATTTAAAAATTCTAAACAAAAATTATTTCAAATGTGCCTGACTTATAAAGGAAACATACTAGAAAAGAGATAAAAAAGGAGAAAAAATGCTTCTATTTTTTTCTTAATAGGTCCCTACAGAGCTAAGGCATGCTCAAAGGGATATCTTGAGTGGAAAATCTTTCTATTATTTTTAGTAGATTTAAATAGTGCACAAAACACATCATGGAGAAGACATTATGTGTAGTAACCTTGCTAAGCCTACTGCTTTAATTGTGTGCTTCTAGAGTGGAGTCTCCAGTAACTACTATTACTATTACAACAAAGAGCATTCTAACAGTAAACCTATGGATGCTGTGATGTGTTTCGAGGACCAAAATGAAGTGGGTGATGAAGACACCTGATGATGGTAGGCCCCAAAAGTTGAGGTTTGGTCATATGAAGAATTCACAAAGGCCATTCTTTTTGGCAAAAGGTACATTTATTTAGGGAAGAGGTTATACACAAAATGAAGGGATAAAATAGACACTGGAATTGGTAAATATGAAATGGAGTTGGGAGAGCATATGAAAGACGAGCTTGTCTTTCCTCAATAGAACTCACAATTACCCAGTAGAAAGGGAGCACCCCATGAGGTTGGGATATGCCCTTAACTGGCAGGCTAAATCCTGAAAAGGACACAGCACTCTAAAAGTTAATTAGCTATAGGTAGGAGAAGTGGGGTTGGGAAGCAGAGTGGACTTAGGAGAGAAACCATCTGGCATGAGGGAAGGAGAAGGAGAAAAATGGAGTGATTTGAGGACTCATCCAAAGGAAGGCAGCAGCCCCCTCCCAGGATCATCATCCAGAACCTCATTAGCATTCCTCTTAATATTTGCTCCCAGGCCCACACAAGTGTTCTTCAACTTTACAATCAACCAGTAGATTCAATGGCAACTTTTACTGAAGATTTGGCATAAATTTAAAGTACAATGGAATTAAGGCATACTTGTAAAGAATACAAGTGGCCAAGACAATTCATAATTTGAGCTAAAGGGCCTTAATTTCTTTTCTTTCAGAGGATGTTACTTGTGAAATTTGCTGCAGGTGTAGTATTGCTTATGCATGAATTGTTGTTGAGTTGTTTTATTTATATCTGACATTCTGTGACTCCATTTGGGGTTTTCTTGGTTACAATACTGGAGTGGTATTTCCTTCTCCGGTTCATTTTAAAACTGAGGAGGAAGGACTGAGGCAAACAGGGTTAAGCGACTTGCTGAGGATCATATAGAATAAAGCATCTGAGACTGTATTTGAATTTCTCTTCATAGGACTTGCTATTTTTGGTTAAATGCATTTTTGCTGTGAAACTGGGTCATTTGCCTTCTGAATTGACCCCTCACTGAGCCCTGAGGTAACGAGGCCCTTGGAGAGCCTCATCCATTATTTTGTCACCTTCAACAACTGGCTCTTCTAGATGTAGCAGCCTTTATTCTGTTGTATGTTACAGTGTTCTGCAGTTGGAGTTGTGCTCTTAGTCAAGGCAGGAGTACTTAGTCTACTCATAGAGACCTCTCCAATTCTGCTCCCTCAGCCTCAGGTCTGAGTTTTGTCACTTCCAGTCAAGAGGTGAGAGGCCTCCATCTTCTAATGGTCAATTAACCTTCCTGATTAAGGATAATTCTGTTTCTTCTTTGGTTTATACTGATCAGCTTTTATCTAGTCAGACTCCATTAGGAGTCTTAGGGAGATGAGTGTTTTTACTGACAAAAGTATGAATGTCGCCAATGTCCTAGAGGTGAATTCTTTCTCTCCGCTGCCCAAGGAGTCATTCATGTCTCACACATTTTCTAAGATTCGAAAGATTTATTTTGCACCACAAACATTTGTGCAACCTTACATTTAAAAGTTTTTGTCTTTTCATCATTCCAGACACTTAGCTATGATGAAGTCTCATGGGACACACTGTTATATAATACACACAATACACATGCATACATACATGTATACAAATATAAATGCCTACCAATATATACATATGTTATGCTTTATAGATAAATAAATATAGATTTACAAATTTGAGATTCTTCAAAGGAAAACAATATAAATCATAGAAGTTTAGAGCAGCAAGGTGGTATAGTGAACACATTGAACCTAAGATACTTATTAGTTGTGTAATCCTAAGCAGGTCACGTTATACCTCAGTTTCCCTGCCTCAGTTTTTCTGAATTGCTCTGCCTCAGTGTCCTTGGTGGCAAACTCCTCCCCCTTTCCTGGCCAGTAGGGTTGAGATAATTAGGGTTGTGGAGCTCTGGCTACTCTAGCATTCCAAAGAGTCATAAAACTTCAGATGGCTTACCTCAAATACTTAGATGGGACTCTATCTTTCTGGCCCAGACTTCCTGTCTCCCAGATTCTTCACCCTCAACCTGTCAGAATTAAAAAGTTATGGTCCTTCCTGGAGTTTCCATTCACCAGTGCTCTGCCCCCAACTCCTGCCTTCATTTCCCTGATCATTGTAGCCTTATAAAAGTCTTTGAAATTACTCTCTCGTCTTTGAAACGTGATGCTTTGAGACAAGAGTCCAATCCACCTGGCTGGCTAGTATGGCTGCCAGTTCAACTACTCCACTGTTAAAAACCTCTACTCTCTATCTTGCCTCAGTTTCTCTGGCATTGCAGATCTATCTATTTTCGGATTCCTCATTTATAAAATAAGGATAATAATAGAACCTACCCTCATAGGACTATTGTAAGGATAAAATGAGATATTGCTATTTTGAAATGCTTAAAGCTCTATAGTATGCATTTTACATTATATTGTATATACAAAATAATTTGTATAGTCATTGTTGTCACATCATAATTATCACCATTACTAATTATAATTAGCAGGAAGCTAATAGATCTAGTGCAAGAGAGTCACCCACTGATTTAGGCCCAGAGAGGTAAATAATCTGTCCAATTCACATAGCTAAATCCATGATTTTATTTACTAGAGTTGAATACCCTGTATTTGAATCATTGTATGTGAAATGCTGAATACAAAAGAATGAATTTGAACATAGTCAAAAAGTATAAGTAGATAGGTAGTTTTATGAAAATCACTTTATTTCTGATCCTTAATTTTATTAGCTATAAAGGGCCATCATAATGTCTACATGTTCCATTATATAATAATGTTGCAAAGAAAGTATTTTTCAAATCCTAAAGGACCATCTAAGATGATAACAATGATGTTATTTGTCATTTTAGGAAAAAACTATGTTTGTAAGGTGTTTCTTTGTTTACTTTGGTTAAAATCTTTAAGAGCATTTTAGAATAGAAAAAAATTTACTTTGGTGAACTTCCCGGATCTTTTTTCCCTCAGGTCACACACAGCATGCTAAATGTCATTTGAGGTAAAAAGACTTTTAAATTATACCACTGAATCACATAACCTAAGCCTCTTCTTTCATCTGTAGCTCCTTTCTCTTGTATTCACACACTAAAATGTGAAGACAAGAGGCATAAACATCAAAAGCATTATTCTTAAAACTGTCTAAAATTAACCTAAATTTTATGTTACTCTTAGAGGCAAGATCATCAATTTATTTGGACAAGATAGAGGAGGGGTAGGAGGATCTGTCTGTTGACTGTCATCATATAATCCATCAACCATATGGCACTCAAGGCAATGGCTTGCTGTTAGTCTGTTGGTAATGTTAGGTTGTTTCATTTAGTTAAGCTGATTTTTAAGGATTGTTACACTAACTTATGATTTTCTTTTTTTTTATTATAGATTTTATTTACAAGCTATATACATGGGCAATTTTTCAGCATTGACAATTGCAAAACCTTTTGTTCCAACTTTTCACCTCCTTCCCCCCACACTTTCCCCGTGATGGCAGGTTGACCAATACATGTTAAATACGTAAAAGTATAAGTTAAATACAACATGTCCATACAGTTATTTTGCAGTACAAAAAGAATTGGACTTTGAAATAGTGTACAATTAGCCTGGAAAGGAAATCAAAAATGCAGTTGGACAAAATAGAGGGATTGGGAATTCTATGTAGTCGTTCATAGTCATCTACTAGAGGTTTTTCGCTTGGTGTAGCTGGCTCAATTCATTACTGCTCTATTAGAGCTGATTTGGTTCATCTCATCGTTGAAGAGGGCCACGTCCATCAGAATTGATCATCATATAGCATTGTTTACTAACTTATGATTTAAAAAAAAAGTAAAAGAGAAGACTCTTCCAAGTACTTTAGGGCTTTCCAGATCTAATATTCTATAACTCAATGATTTTCCTACATACCTTAAGCCAAAAAATTGAAGTGGCAATCCATCTGGCTCATTTCATAACTATGGCAAACAAAATCAGATAAATGCATCTAAACTCCATCAAACATTTTTTAATATTTTAACTCTATAACATTAAACAAGTTTAAAATTTAACTCCATTTAACATTTTAATGAGAATCCATTAAAGGGGAGATATCCTCTTTGGAGACAGATGTGGGTGACTGTCCATAGTGAATGATATTAATAGGATGTGCCCAAATATCTACTTTATTTTGCATTCTGTAGATTATTACCATAAGTTCCTTTCTGTTGTATCATTTTCTTATCTTCGATTTTTTTTTTTTAGTTATATTGGTGGTAAGAGTATCACTTCTGTACTAAGATGGTCAATAAAGAATGGGTCTCTATGTTCCAACTTATCTCTCAACTGAGGATGTATTGTGAAGCAAGTCATGCTCTTCTACAGAAAAGATTGTCCTTTCTTTGAACCATAACCCACTGAAATGAACTATCAAATAAGAATTCTGTTATTATACTTGTATTTGGTTCTTTTGAATGCTACTTCTAATAAGTAGCATTTAGTGAAGATTTACAAATTTTTTGTTCTATAATATTTTATTGTAATTTTTTTTACCTTGTATACAAGATGATACTACCAATTTCTTTCTTTCTTTTTTTTTTTTAATAACTTTTTATTGATAGAACGCATGCCAGGGTAATTTTTTATAGCATTATCCCTTGCATTCACTTCTGTTCCAATTTTTCCCCTCCCTCCCTCCACCTCTTCCCCCAGATGGCAAGCAGTCCTTTACATGTTGAATGGGTTACAGTATACCCTAGATACAATATATGTGTGCAGAACTGAACAGTTTTCTTGTTGCACAGGGAGAATTGAATTCAGACAGTATAAATAACCCGGGAAGAAAAATAAAAATGCAAGCAGTTTATATTCATTTCCCAGTGTTCCTTCTCTGGGTGTAGGATACTACCAATTTCTAATCACCACTGCCTTTGTAGCTATGGTCATAAAATTCTATTAATCCATTTGTATTCTTTCAGCTAAAGCCCCTTGTCACTTTATATTTTGGTCAAAATAAACCAGGGTCAGGGATGCAGATAATAGATTAACTAATTGGTCCACATAGATCCAAACCTATATTTTAATCTTATCAAAATCAGCAATATAATAGAAATTAGATTGTCTTTGAAAGAAAAACTGATTGTGGGCTTAATAACATAAAGATTCAATGGATTTTAAGAAAATTTTCACCTTCATTTAAATGGAATATGTGCTTTTTTATGACTGAAATTGGCAAGTCTGATTATACATTTTTTCCAAGCTGATACCCAACTTTTTTTTTAACCCACAAATTTTAGAATTAGTAGAAACAAAGGAATAAAGAATTCTTTTATTGGGGTGGTATAGGTGTACATTTTGGGGATTAAATGTAAATTATTTCTGCATATAATAAAGTTTCCCCTATTAAGTCAATATTAGCTTACATAATTAGAGATAGTCTCATTTCAATCCTACAGCTATGTATTAAAGTGATCAATTATTTCAGTTAGAGAATTAACTGCACTTACAAGTTCCAGTCCTTCCAGTTGCTCTTTGAATTGGTTGGTCTTTGCAGGTACATCTATAAATGCATCCTTTGAAAGCCATTTCAATGTTCCATTCTATTTTTTAAACAAATTCCACAATCTAATTCTGGTGCTTCCTATTGCTTTTACTTTCTTCTGGTAACACAAAAATAAACTTAAACAATCACACACACATACACACATGCACACTTTTACTTTTCATAAAAGTAAGTTCAGTGGATAAAATGAATAGATATTAAGACTCATATCCAGATTTTTATCTAGTGTTCATAGAAAATTATTTAACAGTTCTTAAATTCTTCAATTAAAAATAAATATTGTTATCTTTGTTGCATAGTCTTTGTTATATAATGACTTGTTTCCCCATGAAAATGATTTTAAAGTTCTCCTTAGATGGACCACCTAATAGACTTCAAGATTTGTAATTTGAATAGAAATTTAGTTCTGCCTTTTGTATCTCCATAATTTATAAAACTTTTCAATTCCTTTGAAAATCACAGTGTCCTCAATAATAAGGTGACTCTTTTGTAAAGTTAGTAATTTTGATACTATATCTACCCAGAAAATATTTTTAAAATGATGGGACAATACTATTTATTATACTTAATTGGTCTGCATTATTAAATATTTTTATTTGTGTGTTACTTTTTAAAATTTCCATCCTTAACTACATCATTGTTAAGATTTTAGAGAAAATTTCCTGTAACAAAGTATTGGGTCTCATTCTAGCCATGTCAAATTCCAATAAAGAGGGACTCAATGTTATATTCTTCCTGAGAAGATTTTGTCAAAAGTAGAGAAATATGATTAGAAAAAATTTCCCTGGAGTTTTCTTGTTTTTGTTTTATTTTTTGTTTTTAAATTTTTTCTTTTGGACCCTCTGTGTGGAGAAGGAAAAAAAAGAAAGAGAAGGGAAAGAAGGGAAAATAAAATTTATTAATTGAGCACCCAGTATTTCAGAGTTTCTGAGTGGCAAGGAATCTTTTCAAGGAATTGTGTATTTTTTTGTTTTTTTAATTGACATTTTATATATTTCAGATAATTTTATTTTCTTTCTCTCCCACCATCCCTCTCCCTCAGTGGACAAAAAGAATGACAAAACCCTTATAATGTGTATGCATGAACAAGTAAAACTTATTCCCTTATGCTTCTGACTGGTCTTTGAAAACTTTGTGACTTGATTCTTGAAAAATTTAGATGATTCTTATATTTATCATATTTTCAGTATTTGTGCAGCATCTTTTAAATATCATCCCTGTTGCTTGACATTTACCTTGATGCTTCCTACTTGGGTGTGCCCTCATGTCCTTTGATCTCCCTGGGGATGCAAAAGTAAAATGGAATGAGAAGAATTGTTCAGGTTTTTTACCTTCATTAACAAATTAAGAGTATGCAATATTCTGTTGCTGAAATTTCATATGAGGATCTGCCTTTGGCTATATCTACATTACCCTCCAGGTAATGAAGGGCTCTCTCTAGAGTAGTTATTAGGATAGTACATTTCTTCTCTCTTCCTACCAATACAAAGTGGCAGGCCAGAAGGCATAGATGGTGACATGGGCAGATTCCAGGGGGAGATTACTATTCAAATCACTTCTCATATGACCAATCACTCTGCCAAAATTTTTGTCTTTGTAATCAGAACATATTCACATTTGGTAGAGATTCATAACTCTTACTTATATTAATATGTGTTGTGCACATGACTCAAAAAGTAACTGGATCTTAACAGTAAAACATAAATTAAGATGTGTAGTAGAGTATTGAATTTTCTCCTAAAATCCAAACGGGATCATAAATAACAGATGAAGTGTAATGGCATAGAACGCAAGAATAAATGACCCTATAAGGTTTGAATTTCCAATTAGAATCAGGTAAGCATTCAAAGAGTTGGTCCTTAAGTGTATTCAGAATTGATCATCTCATCTCCTGTGATTCCTGTGCCTTTAATAAACGTCCAGCATAATGTCATGGATTTGTTTGCAGAAATAATTATCTGAAATCTTAAGCTTGGAGTCTTCTTGTACATTTTTTCTACTTGTCTACTTGTAGGTGCTTTCTATATTGTGCAGACCTCAGAGGGACCTCAGAAAAGGAGGTTTGCATCCAAACATTATGGACAAATAACATGGCGAGTGATTACTTATTGTTCTTTAAAATTGGTATTGCTGCATGGAAAATCATAAGGATCTAGATTCCTATAAGAGTCTCTCAGATTTCAATAGATGGCATATTTCACGTATCTCAGCTTCAGTCTTTGCCATAATATTAATTTTATGCTCTCTCAAAGCCAAGTTTTCTCATGCAAATCTTTATTTCTTATCTTATTCATAGTGTCTTTTTCTCTGTCTCTGTCTTTCTTTTCCTTTGTGTCTGTCTCTATCTTTTTGCCTTTCTCTTTCAGGGTCTCTCTCTCTTTTTCTCTTCATTTACTCTCTTACTTCTCTTCTCCTTGACTCTTGAATTATATTTCCAAAACAGTATAATTCAATAGTTACTGAGTCATGTTCAACTGTTTGTGACCTGGTTTCTTGGCAAAGATATTGATATGCCTTCCCATTTCCTTTTCCAATGGATCAGAGAGACAGAGATTAAGTAACTTCACTAAGGTCTTCCAGTTAGTGAGTGTCTAAGATCAATTTTGACCTCTGAATTTTTTGACTCCAGGCCCAGTGCTGTATCCACTGAGCCACCTAAGCTGCCTCTATAATTCTATAGCTTTATGCAATGATTTCTCCCCCCTTCCTGCCATGCCTTTAACATTAGCAGTAAGCAATATTCCTCTTAAATAAATCCGTTAAGCTGTTGATAGAATCTACATGCTTTTATGATTGTGGGAATAAATTGTGTCCTTCTTGCCAACATTTCTAATCCTTTTATTATATGTGTGTCAGAAATAATGACCAAGATTGAATGTTGACAATCTTAATAAATAGTGTATAACTCTAGCAGCCAAAATGTATAAAGCAGAAATTGCAGGGCAACCATGTGGTTCAATGAATAGAGTGCTGGCCCTTGAATAAGAAGGATTTGAGTTGCCTCAGTTTCCTCAAATGTAAAATGGAAATAATGATATCCACTTCCAAGTGTTATTGTGAAGATTAAATGGGGTAGTAATTGTAAAGCATTTAACAGATTGCCTTCACATAGTAAGTGCTAATAAATGTTGGCTATTACCTATTACTTAGTTGCATGCCACTTCTGCCTGATGATTTTGTAAAAAACTCTAAAATAAAAAGGAAGGTCTTCATATATAAAACCTTCTTTCTCCTTTTCACTTTATTACTAAATTAAAGTTGAATATGAAGTCTCAAGATCTAAGCAAAGGAGGAATAAATGACAACGTATTTTCTACCTATATGCTACATCTTTAAGTACCATTACTTTTCACCTGTTTTATATATACTATTAAGGGTAGCTTACTGATAATCCTTGAAATCATAGTTGATTTGGCCTTGGTTTATGTGCAGTTTCATTAGTAAAAACTCTTTCTTATAATATGATTTGTTCAGAGCACTTTCCTAAGTACCTCCTACTGTCTACAACCAGATATATTCCTTTCTAAGAGATTTTCATTTTTGGTGGAACATGACATTTTTAGTCATTTTGGTTGTATATGATTCTTTTTTATCCCATTTGGGTTTTTCTTGATAAAGATATTACCATTTCCTTCTCCAGTTCATTTCATAGATGAGGAAACTGAGACAAATAGCATTAAGTGATTTGCCTCAGGGTCACACAGCTAGAATGTGTCTGAGGCTGGATTTGAATTCAGATATTCCTGATTCTTGTCCCAGTGTTTTATGCTCTGGCCCATCTACCGGTCTTAGGAAAACATAATGGGCATTATATAATTTCTTGAACACAAATCCTAATGAGCAGCCCCACAAAAGAGGCAATAAAATAGAGTACTGTAGATGAAAGCCTAATGATAGCATTGAGAGATACAATAGTTCACAGGGCACCAAGAGTATTTAGATTATGAAACACATTTGATAATAATCTGTCTAGAAAAACTCATAGAAATGGTAATCTGGAAAACTTTTATATTTAAAATATTCTAACAATAAAATAATGCCAAGAACAATATAAAATATGCCATTTTCCAATAAGACTTCTCCCTAAATGGAATTTTGACCATCAAATCAAATAGGGAGTTATATCAAATTATCATATTAGTCACTTAATACATGGATGACATTAAGGTATATAGCTCCACAGAGATATATGTCATACATTTGTTTCATCTTCCCCAATAATATCAAAATATCATTTGGACTCAATGAATGTAAAGTTCTTAATGTACAAAATGGAAGAATATAGATTGAAAGCTTTTTAACAAATCTGGAGGTTAAATTTTACAAATGGATAAAGGTGATGCAACTTGAAAGAATTTAATCTTTCAAATAAAAAGTTGAAGCAGTGTTTTTTAAATAATTTTTACTGATGTATCCTTTTTTTTTTACATCATCATAGTCATCTCCAGTATTCTCTCTCCTAGTTAGCCATTCCATATAATTTACAGCATTTTTTAAAATTTAGCACAACTGATTAATTTATTGAAAATGTTCAAAACCAAATGCAATGTATAACATCTGTGGACATTCTACTTCCAAGAAGGAATGATTTTGGTATTGTCTTCTTGTATCTTTTCCTCTGAGTCATACCTGATCTTTATAATTTTGCTACTTTCAATTTTGAATTTTTTTGATGTCTCACTTTCCATTTAAATTATTGCCATTATTGTAGATTTTTTGTTTTCTTAGCATTGCTAACCTTAGTCTACATCAGTTTATGTTGATTTTTTTCCATGCTTATTTGTTTTCATCACATATAATACAATAATTTCATGGACCACAATAATCTATTACATTTATGTAACACAATTTCTTTAGCCATTCCCCAATTTATGGACAACCTTTTTTCTTAGTTCTTTATTATTACAAAAATGCTACTAAGCATATTTTGAAATGTGAGGAATTTTTTC
The DNA here is from genome assembly GCF_016432865.1 of Antechinus flavipes. Classification (NCBI taxonomy): domain Eukaryota; kingdom Metazoa; phylum Chordata; class Mammalia; order Dasyuromorphia; family Dasyuridae; genus Antechinus; species Antechinus flavipes. The sequence continues at coordinate 370,271,981 of NC_067400.1, read as the reverse complement.
TTATTGATTAGTTTCTTGGAGTTTAAGATCAATGAGTTTTTGAATCAAAAGGTATGGATATTTTAGTCACTATATTAGAAAAAGTTCAAATTGCTTTCTCTGTTATATCATTTTATAGCTCTACCAACAATGCGTTACTAAGCACATCAGTCTACAAGTCTTCCAACACTGGCTACCGGTATTGGTATCGCCAATTTGGAAATTGTGAACTCTAGGGTTGTTTTAATGTGTATTCTCTTATTTTTAGTGATTTAGATCATTATGTAACTGTGAAAACTTTGAAATATGTTTTTGAGAACTATGAATGAAGGCTCACATACAACATATATAGCACCCTTAGTCTCACTTTCCCCTCCAGAGCTTTCTGGGTCTAGGGGCCAGATAGAGATCAGGATGACTGGAGATAGCTCAGGACACAATGGGAGACCTTGGTTCTCATGAATCTCTCTTCCTTCTCAAAGATGAACTTATACAATGGAGATTTTATATATATATATATATACATATATATATATATTTATATATATATATATATAAATATATATATATATGTATATATATATATACACACTATATATATGTATGTGTGTGTATATATATATATATATATATATATATATATATAACTAAATTCTTATCTGAAAAATTTGATACAAAAATGTTTTCCTATTGAACCATTTCCTTTCTTATCCTAGGTATATTAATTTTGTGTATGTAAAAGCTTTTCTGTTTCATATAATCAAAGTTTTCTATTTTATCTTTTGAGATTGCTTTAGTCTATTATTTGGCTAAAAACACATCTCCCACACATCACTGTAAAGGGTATATAATCTATTTTTCTCTAATTTTAGAAATCATGAACTGGTTGTATATCTATTTAGAATGGATTATAAAATTTGGTTTTTGCTTCTATTTCTCATTTATCTGGCCTAGAACCTGCAGCCTAGGGAGCTGTAGAATTGGTGTTCTGGAGTTGATTTCTACCATCCCAATCTTTGAGGCTCTGAGAGGAGGGAATGGTGGTGGTTATGGTGAGGAGGGGAAAGTTTAGCTCAATTTCAAGCCCAGATACTTGACCAGTTCTCTTTCCTCTGTGTCTGTTTTCATTTTCACTCTGTGTTTGTCTTGGCCCTTGAAATTTTCTGTAACATACAGTCTTACTCCAGTTTTAGAAGCTCAGATAAATTTCTGCAGCCATGAGCTCTGCTTCTATGCTACCTGTTTCTTGCAATCTTAGCAAACTTCCTTAGCTTGGAGCTGGGATCTTCCCAGCACTAGAGCTAGAGAAAAAGATGGGAAGTCTTAGTCCATGTGTTGGGATCCTTGGCTTAGCTAGTAAAAACTTGCTGCCAGGAGTGTGGAAAAGGGAAGAAGGGTTCTGATTGACTTTAAACTATGTGTATGAACTTTTAAAATTTTCTTTTGGATTTGGGATATCCTAAAGAATTAGGCAGCTAGAGTTGATTTATCTTTGGTAAATAATTTCTATTTTGGAGAGATCTGAGAGTTATTAAAGAAAAAAATCTAATATTCTTGCTTGTTTATCACTAGTCAGTGCAGGGTATATATAGGCCATTGTCTTATTCACCTGCTCAAAAATCTATAGAACAATAAATATAAAAGAATTAATATCATGATGGGAACTTATTGTGGGGAAATCTCTAGCTGGGCTTCAGTGAGATAACAATAGTTATGTAACCTATACAACCAAGTTCTCAAAATTATAAATTAGAAGTTTGCTATCTTTTGTAAGCTCACAAACAACATATATAGCACCCTTACTCTCAAATCATTGGGAAATCAATAAATATGCTGTAAGTAGAATATAATTACATAAAACTTTTATTCACAAATTTTTTGTTATAATATTGACCCTTAAAAATTTAAGAACAATTTTTAATAGTTGCCATCATGTTCAGCTCCAAAGTATATTGAATGAAAACCTTTCAAGGTATTGAGACCTCCTGGAAGAAATCAAAGCATATGATCACAGAAAGAACAGGCAGGCCATCCCTACCATGTGTCAGCTATAATAATGGTCTAGAGATATGTTTAATGCATCTGTATCCAATCATTTTTATTGAATCATAAAAATAAATATTTTTATCCATATGGACCATAGTTAGCCAGTCAGTAAACATAAAAATGTAGAGGAGGATTGACTACTTTCCCAAGTGATATTTATATCTGAACTCATCAAACAGAAGATGACAACTAAGATAACATAATAATTGGCATATGGCACTTTAAGATTCACAGAGATCTCTGTGTATGTAGTATGATCCTTTCCTATTTGTATGGTTAAACCTAATTCTTTCCTACATTCTATACATATACCTCTGTACTTTATCTTATTATTATTATTATTTTTTATTTTAGCAAATTGCTTATATACATCTCTGTGTGTAGATATATTTCTTATTGAGCACTCATTCTCTTCAACATGTTCACAATCGTACTTTACAAAGCTTTACTGACTCTGGGGAAGTGTCCAAAATTTTCAGAATAAGTCTTAAAAGAACTGGCAGGTGGATAGTGAAGTGAATTGAGCAATATCCAAGTTATAGGAAGACCAAACTTTACATCTTTCCTTAGACATTTAGTTCATTGTACAAATCTAAGCAAATCACCTAACCATCTCTCAGCATCATTTGTCATGTTTATAAAATGGTAACAATAACAATGCTTGCATCACGACATTTTTTATGAGGTTCAAATGAGTTAAAACACACCTTAGTTGGAGGAGATACTATTAGTCATTTGGTACAACTGCTTTGTTTCATATTCTAGTGAAACAGTGTGATGTAGTGCATAGAATACTTGACTTGTCCAAAAGACATGATTTCAAACATCCTGCCTCAAAAGTAATTTGTTGTGTGATCATGAATGTATTGTTATTGTTGTTGTTGTTTGTCCTTCCTTCTGGAAGAGCACTCTGACATCAGGGAGGGGGTGCTATGACATGCAAGTGAACTGGATCTAAGTGAAGGAGGCTGGGCAAGGTCACCTGCCTCACTTTCCCCTCCAGAGCCTTCTGGGTCCAGGGGCCAGATAGAGATTAGGACGACTGGAGATAGCTCAGGACACAATGGGAGACCTTGGTTCTCATGAATCTCTCTTAAGTTCATGTTTGAACTTATACAATGGAAATTTTAAAAAGGGAGGGAGAGAAGGTAGAAATGAGAGAAGAAAAGAATGATAGAGTAAATGAAGAAGGAAGGAAGAGACATAAGGGTGAAGGAAGGAAGGAAGGAAAGAAGAAAACCTCTTATGGAAGCTAGATCAATCAGAACTAATTATGTAGCCATATTTAAAAAGGCATATTCAGGGATCCTCAAACTTTTTAAATAGGGGGCCAGTTCACTGTCCCTCAGACTGTTGGAGGGCCAGACTATAGTAAAAACAACAATTTTGTTTTGTGGGCCTTTAAATAAAGAAACTTCATAGCCCTGGGTGAGGGGGATAAACATCCTCAGCTGCTGCATCTGGCCCGTGGGCCGTAGTTTGAGGACCCCTGTGACATCTGTATATCATGAGATGGGGACTGGTTTTTTATCTGTCCTCTGGAATCATGACTGACAATTTATGAATCACAGTTATACAGAATTATTAATTTCATCATAAACAATGTAGAGGAACAAAGAAGAAATTATCCCTTAGATTAATGCATAGGAATTTAGTTGAGTTCTCTTCATGTAGAAGATGATACAGGAATATTTGTTGAATGAATATGATAGATAGGCTCAGTTGGATAGAACAAGGTGCTGATAATGAAAACAATGATTGGTCACATTTATATAACATTTTGCTGTTTACATAGCACTTTACTTACAATGACCTGTGAAGGAGGTAGGCTAATAAAATCAAGGTCATGAAAGTTCATGGATTTCATTCTTATGTTCTTCATTTATCTGTGCCACTGAGGCAATGAGGTGAGGATGATAGGTAAGATTTAAACTATGTGATATAATGACATGAATGTAATTGTTTTTAGTATGATTTTTCCCCTTTAGAAGAAGAGATAGAAAAGAGGAGAGATCCAAAAGAAAATCCTTCAGACTGCTTTATTTACTTCCTTAAGTATCTTTATGATATTTAACCAATATAATAAGCATGGGAACATTTGGAAAATCTGCTGTGACCCAATTACAATATTATCATCATCAATCCCATACATTATCATACTAGAAGAGTCGTTATGTCATTGAGTTCAACTCCTTTATTTTGGGGAGAAATTTAAGCCCCGAGAGGTTAAATGATTTTCCTAAGGTTATGGAGCTAATAGGTATTTTAGATGGGTTCATCATAGATTTAGAGCAAGATTAGTCCTTATAGGCTCATCTAAATCCAACTTTTTCATTTTATAAAAGATAAAATTGAGGACTTAGGAGGCTAAGTAATTTACCCAATGTCTCAATATAGGAAGTGTCAAAGATAGGATTTGAACCCAGCTCATCTAATTCCAAATACGTTGTTTCCTCCATTGATACTTTTTTGTCTTTGGAAAAAGGCAGCAGACTATTTTTTTATTTTTATGTATGAAGTTGTAGAAAGGGTTCTTGATCAAGATGTATCTTAAAGTAGATCACTGTTGAATTTTCTTCCAACTCTAAGATTCCTAGTTCTAAGAAATTGTTTAATCATTTTGCTTTGATTTACTTACATGTCTTTGGAACTGTATTATTCTGATTTAATTCCTGAGGTTATACAGGTGGCAGCAACATTGGGAAAGAGTATTTTTTTCCTGGAGTCAAGATTTATATTCAAATGTTGCCTTTTATGCCTATTAGTTGGCAGAGAGCACTGGACCTGAAATCAGTATGACCTGAGTTCATATCTGACCTCAGACACTTAGGCTATGAGACCCTGAGTATGTTTCTTTACATTTTTGTCTCAGTTTCCTCATTTGTAAAATAGGAATAATAATTAAACCTACTTCCCAGAGTGGTCAGGATTAAATAATAAGTGTAAAATGCTTAGCACAGTGCCTGGCTTTAATCAAGTCACTTAGTTTCTTGTATATTAGTTTCTTCATTTATAATAATAACTAGTTGTCATTAGCACTTTGAGGTTTTTCAAAGCATCAAACTTATATAATTTCATCTGCTTCATCTGCCCAACTGTAAGGTAGTTGCTATAGGTATAGATGATTACATTGTACTTCAAAGAAGTTAGCTGGGTTAGTATGTTGGGTCACACAGCCAGTGTGTGAAATGGATTTCAAACCAGGTTTTCTTGATTCTTAAATTCAGCTTTCTATTTACTGTTTCACCCTGGAAAAAAGAGGAAAAAGGATTATGTGAGCTTTGAGATTAGTTTTAGCTCCAGATCAATGATCCTATGAGTTCAGTTTAACAAAAAAACAAAACAAAACAAAACAAAAAACCTTAACATACTTAGTTGCAATTGTGTTTTACAAGTGTATAAGATCTATCTTCCTAAATGAATTATAAATAGCATCTAGAAGACAGGCATCATTTATTTTCTCTAAAACTACTATGTATAATATCATTTAGAGTCATACATGAATTTATTTTCATCTAAAATATTAATATAGGTATTAATTTTTTCTTTTGTGGTGAGGCATTTGGGGTTAAGTGACACACCACTGGTAAGAGTTAAATGTGTGAAGTTGAATTTAAATTCATGCCCTCCTAACTTCAGGGCCAGTGCTCAATCCACTACACCATGCAGTTGCCTCCCTACTTTTTCTTTTTTCTTCCTTCCTTCCTTCCTTCCTTCCTTCCTTCCTTCCTTCCTTCCTTCCTTCCTTCCTTCCTTCCTTCCTTCCTTCCTTTCTTTCTTTCTTTCTTTCTTTCTTTCTTTCTTTCTTTCTTTCTTTCTTTCTTTCTTTCTTTCTTTCTTTCTTTTTTTGTCTTTCTTTTTTTCAACCACTATTTGTTAAACTTCATAAGGCAGTATTATATATTATATTAGAAATAAGACTGTTCAAAATCAGAGGATCTGAGTTCAAATCCTAACTCTGTTGGTTATCTGCATGACACGGGGCATAATGCTTCCTGAGATGCATTATGATATATGTATAGTGGAAAGGGCTTTGGGTTTTGAGTCAGAAGACTTGGCTTCAGATTTTTGCATTGCTCCATGTCTCTGGCTATTCCAATTCATCCTCCACTTAGCTATCAAATTGATCTAACTACTGGGTAGCTCTGATCATATCTCCCTGATCCCTAATTCAACAAATTCTAGTGATTCTGTTACCTGAAAGATAAAATAAAAAAATAGTCAGAGGCATTTAAAACCCTTGACACTTTGGCCCCAATCTTCTTACTAATCTTACATCTTTTCTTCCCTCCATGTACTCAGCAATCCAGTATTAGACTTTTTGCTTGTTCTTAAAACAGGTCATTTAAGCTCCAAATATTAAATGTTTACAGGGGCTATCATTCCCCATGCTTGGAATTCTCCTCATCTTTACCTTCCAGCTTCCTTGGGTTCATTCATGTCTCAGGTAAATTCCTGCTCTTCAGGAATATTTTATGAGGATATAGCTCAACTGTTATTGGAGTGACAGTTTCAGATGTAGAAAGCAAATTTGACCTTAGGTGCTTTTCATTTAGGTTTGGATTGTAGGGCCATCTGGTCAGCAGATTTATTGAAGAGGGATATTGAATCCAAATTCTTGGCAAACTTACATCCTAAAAATAATTTTGAGTTGTCAATGCAAATATCAAAAATAGGTTCCAAGGTCATTGATTTGCGAGGAAAGTAACAAAAGTAAATCATTATAAAATTACTTTCAAAGAGTATGCTTTTATTTCCCTAACAAATCAAATAAATTCTTCATAATCTAAATTATTTAGATAATAATGCCCTATGTTAAGATTGCTAAGATTTGAGAGAAACCAATCTAAAGTGTAATTAATTCTATATTTGATTTTTACAATTTTAAAAAGTACTTGAAAATAATAACAAAAATAGCATTTAGTACTTTAAGATATACAAAGTGCTTTACAAACATTAAATTCTGATTTACAATCCTGGAAGGCAGACGCTATTATTACCCTAATTTTTCAGAAAGAAACTGAGGTGCAAAGAGGTCAGTGAATGTCTCAGGCTAGATTAGAACTCAGGTCTTTCTGACTTGTCCACTCTTCTCTGGGCTATCCACCTGCCCTAAGATTATACCTGACTCCATGCCCATTCTAATGGTATGGATGATGATGATGATGATGATGATGATGATGATGATGACTGATGATGGTGATGGTATCCGAGGCCAGAGTGAAAAGGGACTCTGAGTTCCTTTTGGTTAGGATGAGTGTGGCTGGGGAGGCGATGTCAACATTTAGCATCTGGGTAACAGAGGCTGGGGAAAGGATAAGGAAGAGCTCCCTGAAGCATGTTCCTAATGGGGCCTTTGACATCCTTTTGGAATTAGACAGTGGAACAGTCAGGGTGGAAAATGAGATAGGGAGGTAACTAAGAGTAAAAACATTATTTAGACTTAGTGTAGGCTCAAATGATATTATGCATTGTAAATTTATATAGTAAGTGAAATCAGCTTTTTTTTTTTTTTTTGTTGTTTGTTTGTTTTCTTTTTGTGAGGGGGTTTACCAGCAAGTTCCTAAGAACCCAGTGCAGGATTAGACATTGGATGGAGGGGCTTAAATAGGATTGAAGATTAGTCAGGGAAAAAGAGTTGGGAGTCAAAATGCAAAGGTCAAGGAACGTTTGGACGTTATTATACAAAATTACAAACAGAATTTGAGAGTGAAAGAGGCCAGGGAATCCATACAGTACAACCCATGTTGCAATACACACATATTCATCCAACTTCTTAAAGAAAAAAAAATCTTTAAGAAAGCAGTTGATATCTCTAACTGAAAGTGAATATGAATACGGCATACTTTATAGATCATACATTAATTAAGAGAGAAGTGACATACAAGTGCTATTTCACAGTGGGCCAGCTAAAATTAGTGGAGTAATTAAAGAAAGAAATCGGTAATCATGATTATATGTAAAGCATTTTAAACAAATTGCTTACATCACTTACAGCCAGACAAAATATGTAAGGATCTTTTGAAAAAAAACAAAACAAAACAAACAATTCTATGCTATAATATAAATGAACAAAGTAGTCTTAAAGTATTTTTTCGCTTCTTTTATCTAATTTTTATTATTTCTTTTGAATGTAGCTTATTTAACCATGTAGTGATATTTATTACTTAGAAACCACATTTTGGAAATTAAGATGAAATCTAGAATTATTGCTTTCTCTTGCTTTATTTTTTATGTTATAAAAATAATTGAAATCATGTGGTATTTTCTTCTTATCTAAGCCTTATTTAAATTGCTTATTCAAATATTCTAAATGAATACATATGTATTTTATATATGTACATATTGTGTGTGTAGCTATATCTATATCTATATCTACATCTATATATATTCTCTTCTCTCCCCTCCCAAATCTAGTTCCTTTGGGAAAATTCTCCTGGGGCTGGAGTTGGAGGGAAGTTCCTGCCAATGCTGACAACCTACATAACTCATTATTCTAAGCCCTATCTGACACTGATTCTCATGAATACTTTTTTAAACCTTTGGTTGATGCCATTTCCACTATAATCACTACAAGTAACTGCCTAATAAGCAATTCGCAAGAGTAAGTTTTTCTCAGGAAAATGTTCATTTCAATATTTAAGTAAAAAGATAGTTGTCATTAATCATCTTGATGAAATTATAGCGAAAAGGTCCACTTCACATGAAAGTGGTCACAACACATGACACTTTCTTGGGTAGACACAAGGAACATTTCTGATTAGTTCCTAGTGATTGGGATTGATCCCCAAATGATTGACAACTAAGAGTTGAAGCTGGGATAAGGAAAATACTGCTTTTGAACTTCTATCCTACTTCCATACCCAGAACCTTCAATGGTGATCTTTTGAGGCAGTTTGGGTTAAGTGATTTGCATAGGATACTAAGTGTCTGCGTCTAGATGTGAACTGAGGTCATCCTGACATCCTGATTGCCCCTCAGTAAGAATTTATAGGAAATGCAAATGCCCAAAACAGCAATAGATATGTGACTACTATGTATTTCATAAGAAAAAGAAATTCTGGTGATGAACTTTCCCAATCTTGGTAGTTTCTTGGTTAGTAATTCGGAGTTTGAGAGTTCTAAATTTAAGAGTATCTGAATTTGAATATTTAGACAATATATTTCCTGTAAGGAAAAGATTTCTTAGGCAACATCTTACTTGAAAAGTCAGTGAATTATTCATACGGTGTAGAGCTGATGTTGAAGTTTTACTTGTTCAATAAAAATAAAAGTGTCTTTAAAAGTTTTCTAGAAATTTAAAGCACATGACACTATCACTCTCATAGAAACGCCATTGGACAGTGTGAGGAAGGAGGACCTAATTCCTCTTCTCTGAACTCAGTTCCCAGTAGAGTTACATTTTACAGTGCTTGATGAGAGGAAGCAGAAAATAAGCATTTAAACAATTTCATTGTTATCCTAAACTTTACTAAAATCCTACACTGATTACTTAGAGTTATGGAAGTCGATTATAGAAGGCTAGCTCCCAAATTGTAAAGACCCAGGAAATGACTTTGCTATATATTGTCTCTTAGAATCCTTAATTTCCTTCAATGTTTAGCTCAACCTCTATGCAATTCATTTAATGACTCCTTTGGTCATGATATCGAGTAAAAGAGCATGGTCCAGGTCTTGGGGCCTTTTCTCTCTGAGGCCATGTGACTCTGAGAAACAGGCCTTGGTCCTTGGCCTTTGTATTTTGGATTTCTCCATTTTAGGTCTAGGAAGTGTAGCTTCTAGATATCATCATTCAAAGGGTGCAGAGGACACCTTGATTCCTTGACTGTCTAGGTTCCTGCTTCACAAAATGAAACAAAAAACAGTACCCTCCAAATTACCTTACATTTATGTTTTATATGTTTCCATAATGTACATGTTGCCTTTCTTTGATAGAATAGAAGCTTCTTAAGGACAAGAACTATTTAATTTCCCTCTTTATATTCTCCAGTGCCTCAGACAGTGTCTGGTAGCTGTTAGTAAATGCAAGGAACTTACTATTCCACCCTTGCTATATTCTACTGGCATCCAAACTTTTCATCTCAGAGCTTTTGTCCATGCTGCTTTCTCTTCTTGGTGTGCCCTTATTCATCGTACCTAATTTATTTATTCATATGCTACTTACCTCTTTTATACATATACCATACATTTATAAGAAGTTTATGTTATACTTATTTGTACAGTAATTAAATCTCCCCATTAGGCTGACAGGTCTATGAAGTTAGGAACCCCGCTGTAACTGATGTTTATATTCTTCCCACCACCTAGTAGAAAGGTCTGTGTAGGAGTTACAATATAGACTTATTGAGTTCAGAAATATGGATGGGAGTATTTGCTAGAACAAAAATATGGATCCAAAATAAACTTTTTTCATTTTGTTATAACCTCATTCTCTTTTCTGACCTCATTATTCAAAAATAAGGGGGAAAAGCTGTCCACAAATGTAAAGCTGTTTTGTGCCAAAAGATTAACATCTTGAAAATGGAGGAAAGAATTGTATCAAAGAGACAGTACATGAAGATAACTTTTTAAGACTTATGACTGGATGCTTTATTTACTTTGATGTGAGTTTGAAAACATTGAACTTAAAGAACACTAGTAAAATTAAGAAGAAAAATCCTCCAATAATTAAAGCATGCAATTAGTTAAAGGAATGCTTGAGATTTGTTTTCTTTTTTTATTTTATAATGTTCTGAATGATAAAACCTCATTCAGTTTGACTAGAGGTGGGATTATTTGGATAGAAATTATTATAGAAGAATCACTGTTTAAGATTTTCTCCTCTGCTATCAAGCTGTCACATTTTACTTCTTGATGTTGTCAACGTCTATAGTAGCGCCTCATTCTGCTGTGTGGACTTGGTGAAATCTATTTTGTCAGTTCAGGGGTCTCATTTTATTATTACTTTTTAAACTTACTTCTAAGTTGTCAACTGTGTTTGAGATTAGTCTTACAATTGTATAAAGGACTAATAAAATATCAGAAACAAATGTTGATATATTTTGACAGATAGAGTTGAAGTTCAGATATATTAGATCACTAAAACATACAGTGATAACACAGTATTCCATATTTGTGAAATGTACTTTTGTAATGTGAAATTTTTCTATTCTCCATTACATTTCTGCTGATAGATAAATTACTGACATTTTAAATAGTTTTTGGTTTGTATATTATTAAAGTGGCATTTAGCAAAGTACTGTTATGTTATTTAGACATCAGTTTAGGTCATTGATATCTGTTTTAAGAAATAGTAGCTTTTTAAGTTGTCTGAATAATATTTAGACATTTGATTCATTTCATGTATCATTTTGAAAATGTGTATCATTTTTCTATTGAATTTAAAGATACAGAATAACTGATAGCTAACACCAAAAATATTACTGACATAGTAAAAATATTCAAAATACAAAATAATCCTGAGAAGGGTAGAGATTGTTTCTACTTATAACTATTATGCTTGACTTGAAAGGCAATGTTTCACAGTGAATAGAGTAGTTTGGAGCCAAAAAGACCTTAATTTAAATTCTGCTTCTGGTAGTTACTATTTATATGGCCCTAGGCAAATCACTTAAACAGGTGGTGATCTGTTGAGTGGAGGCAGTTTTTACTCCTGAAATTCCACAATTTGATAAAAATAATTGGTGTTTTACATATGCTAGCAAAAAAAAATTGAGAAAAGCTATAATCATAATGTGGATGTTTTGCTCATATTCTCTAATATATTTACATATATATTAAATATTTAGTGTTTCAAATTTGTGAATGAATGCTTATAGCAAGCAAATAAATATGCATGCACATAATTATAGTGAATAAATATTCCTCTCTCAAAAGTAATTCTCTTTTTTATGGTGGTATGGAAATAGATCTGAGTTCATTCTCTGAGGCCATGATGGAGGGATGCAAATTGTCAGGTACTATTAAACTAGAAAAAAGGCTTTAGATATAGTTGTAATGATAGACCATGATTTCTGTCCAAAGATTAACCCATATAAATATCGAGACATTCAAAGCAGCAAGCTGGTCATATAGTGATGAATTTTTGAGTCTTTGATGACCCAGTAAGAATTCTAAATGGCTTTTTGAGGTCTTATGTATCCTTTCCCAGATCCAAAGTGATAGTGAGAGTGGTCGGGGGTGCTATGAATCACGTATTCTCATGGCAAACTATGAAATTAATTTAACATTTGGAACAATTGTGAAATCCTCATTTATTAACAAAAAGTTGGTATGCTAGAAGAATTGAACCACACATATCATGACACACTTTTTTTATGGAACCAGAATGCATAATAGAAAAAGCAGCTCATATGTTTTCCTCCAAAAAAATTAATAAGGATGTTAGATTCTTTATGGATCCAGTGATAACAGGAAATATAATTAAATAGAATCCTTGGTCAGCTTGCTTTTCAATTTTCATGATAAGCATGTGAAAATGGACAAGGAAGACTATAATTGCAGTTTATGCAATAATATCTGTTCTCTAGAGCATCAAGAAAAATTCTAAAACCTTTACAAAATTCCCTAAATTGAGTCAAAATTACCTTGATATTGAGTAACCTCAAGTGAACTTGCATATTGAGGAATTCAGTGAAAAATACACTGGAAAAATGTGGTTCCTTATTTAGAAATGGAAGAAAATTGAAGAGAATAATTAAAAGAGAATTGAGTGTCATTTGTAAGCTTCATGTCTACAGAGAGGTATGAAGTGTTAGAGATAATAAGCATCTAATAAACAACATAAAAATGAACTTGACACAGTAGATTTGCAGTTTTAGATGCAATTATTTTATTTTTTATACTATCTAATGGAAATGCTTATTTTCTTTTGTAATATTCTTCTTTAAAATATAATATTCTCTGGAAGCAGGTTTCTCTGGGGGCTTCTGGAGGCAGCCTTCATTTCAGTTCAAAGTGATATTAGTTCAAATGCAGCCAGGAGTTAAAGTCCATATTCTTTATTGTTTCCTTCAAAATAGCCCAGTTAGCTTTTTTAAAGGTCTATCTCTCTCCTTGGTTCCAAGAGCTCTTGACGCTAATCCTTTGTCTCTTCCAGCTTCAGCCTCTAGCTCCCTCTGAATCTCCAGTCAGCACAAAGGTGGAATATGGAATGAATCTGACTCTGCCTTTGAGAGTGGTCTTGTGGGCTTCTGTCTTGTGAATCTCCTGGAATCAATTCTTGTTGAGACTCCTAGCTTATATATGATCTCTTAAAGATGTGAAAGGTGTGAACTCTAATAAGTACTAAATTCATTAGTGAACCAGAGAACTGATAAGTGCCATGCTAAATTAGATAATTATTGTCTCTATCAATTCCAGTGACTTAGCACCTTGTAAGAATTCTAACATTATTCAATAAATTAAAAATGAAATAAAATTTTAAAATTAACTTGACTATATATTTTCACATAGGAAATAATTGTTTATAGATGTAGAATTTATCTTAGAATTGACTTTTGGTAAAGACAAATATTAAAATACCTGCCAAATTATAAGAATAAAATGAGAAAAAACAATACTGTAAAAGTATCTGCAATATAGCCTAGGTGATGTATTAAACAGACTATTGACTCTGAAAAATATTAATTGAATTAAGAGATAGCTCATTATCAGCATTTTAAAAGGAAATTTAAAGGATATAAAACAAAAGCTGCAACAAAGAAGGTCAAGAGTCCACACACACACACACACACACACACACACATGCATACACCTAAAATACCTTGTCAGTTGTCAAATAACAGTCAAATGCAATACAAGTTTCAGAATTCAAGATCATCCGCATTCTGGAACAAAATAATGGAAGATTGATATTCTTATGAAACAATAAAAAGCAGTAGTGAGGAAAATAGCTTTAAAGAATGTTTACCATGAGACCCGACTTCTTCATGTAGCTAGTAATAATAAGAAATATGATTGATTTGCTATGAAACTCATCTTGAAGTATTTACAGTCAAAGTGTAAGAACAAGTAGAAGTGAAAAGAGATAGATCTTCAATTTCATACAAACCTATGTTTACAGTGGATACAGCACCTTTGGTCTTTAATAATGCACTGATATTACAGTACATTGCCTACAGAAACAGAAATAGTACTCAAAAACTAAGGCTGGAAAGAGACTGACCCTGACTAAGTTTATAGAGAATTAATCTATGTCAGAGTGAAAATAATATCAGAGACAAGTAGGGGTCAATTTTCATTATGTTGAAAAAAAAGAAAAATTCCAAAAAAGGAGAGAAAAACCATAAATAGGAGTATTCACAGAAAAAAAATATTAAAAACCTGTTTAACCTGTATATTTATAGACTGCATCTATATACCATTTTCATGAGTATGAATTATGCATTCTTCAGGAGGTACATTTGTAGGAAAATATAAAATATGTAGAGGCAGACCCTCTCTGTCCTACTTTCTACCAAAGAAAAAGCCATGATATTATTGATAGAAAATTATACTAATTTCAAATTAGATTGTATTTACTTTGTTCTGAAAAAAAGCTGTTCTATTTTTTGATGGTTACATCATTAATTCTATAATAACATTTATAGTATTATTCCTGTTTTTTTTTTTGTTTTTGTTTTTGTTTTTGTTTTTGCTTTTTACTTAAGTAGTCACTATGAATGCATTTGCTTGGACTGTGTCCAACTCTATATCTTTAACTGCCGTATTTTCTTGAAGGCTTCTTTTTTTCATTCTCTTCCTCTTCAGTTGGAATTTATATGCTTTCCTGACTTTTGAAACTAGTTCACCTTAACTTTTGTATTTCTTAGTAGCAGATAACAGTGTCTGCTAGACAGACAGACTTTCCATTTCCCTGTCTTTCCCAAAACAATTGCACACTTCTCCATTTTGTTAAAAAATAATTTAAATGAAATTTTACTTTTCTTGATAATTCAGAGTAATAATTAGGCAAATTAATTATTGCATTATCCTCTAAGGTAGGGATATCTTTAGAATCTAGCAAAATGTATAAGGCTATTTGCCCCCAAACTAAATGTCTCCATCTGATTCTTTTATTTCTGAGGTTTCCTCTGTTGCTATCAAACTGTAGCATGCTTCTTGAAATTTTTTTCAGTAAATAGAATGAGTGAGAGATCTATAATAGAATGGACCTCAAAGACCTTTTATTCCAAAACCTTCATTTTATGGGTGAGAACATTGAGATTAAGGAAGATTGGCCCAAGGTCACATATAAATACCAGAGCCAGGATTTGAATCTTGTTTCTGTGACTCTAAATTCAATGCTCTCTAGATTAAATGCTCTTTTCCTTGTAACAAAGCCATATTCTATGGAGGAGAGGTACCATCTATGTATCTCTCATCAACTAACACAGTGACTTACATACAGTGCTGACTTATCATATGCTTATTGAATTGAATCTGATTGGATTGAATAACATCTATCATAAGTATCCCTGTACATTTTTATTCTCTACTGAAATGTAATGAAAATAGGATTTGCTTCCTACAGACCTCTACAGTAGAGTGGACATTGGGTGTCCTATGTTATCTAGGTGCTACAGTAGACAGAATTCTAGGATTTAAATCAAGAAGATCTGTGTGATCCTGGGCAAATCATTTTACTTGTTTGTCTAAGTTTTCTCATAGTAAGATGGAGATATTAATAGCCCCTATCCTGCAGGTCATTGCGAAGATCAAATGAGATAATAATTGTAAAATCCTTAGCACAGTCCAGAACATGTAAGTGATATATATATATATATATATATATATATATATATATGTATATATATATATATTAGCTATTATTATTCCCATGAAACTAAATTCTATTTACTAACTAGAAAGTCTTAGATACAAACATTTTTGGTATTACCTCAGAGAACTCATGAAGGCAGTGAATGGTCAACACAAATTTTAGAGATCAAGTGCTAAGACAACACATTTATTGAAAGAGAATTTCTAGAAAGTGAGATTCTTTTTCCTATGGGTAAAGATATAAACTCATTCAAATTACTAATATAAATCATGACCTTTTTGCAGTTTCTCATCCCACTCCTAGGAAAATAAATCCCACTCCTAGAATTACCTGTCTGGGATGTAAAGGGGCACAGAAAACAACACTGGCTGCAGAGGCCTGTCCCTGATGCTTGTACATTCATGGCCATGGGCAAATCCTTGAGTCCCAATGGGACTCATTTGTCCCATTTTCTCATTTGTAAAATGGGGGAATAAGGGGCTGGACTAGATTTTTCCTAAGTTCTTCTTGAGACATGTAAACCTGTGAATGCTGATAATGAGGAAAATATCTTTTTTTCTGGTATATTGGAGTGATGACTACAGTTAGAATTAGAAGATCAAGGCTCATTGTATCCTTGTTTTGCAATTTTGGGCTGCTGTCAACTCAGAAAATGTACACCCTTACTTTCCTCCCTTTCCCCATAAGCATCTTTTGGAAAAGACACATCCATTTTTACAGCTTTGGATGCTGAAGCATTGTCAGAAGAATGATTTCCCTCATATATAGAATGGCTCTGAAGGTGTGCCCCAACATGGGAAAGTCTGGGGAGCCTGCTTCTGGGACAGTCATGGTGACAAGGATTGGGAGAATCCTGGAGCAATTTGGAAGGGAGGATAAGGGACTGTCAGAGTCAGCCAACAAAATTCCCTAGTGGAAAGAGACTGGAGGAACTCTCCAAGAGTCAAGAAAATATATATTAGAAATTAGATAAACAATGCAACAGGCACAGACCTTCTGTAACTGGTTCCATGAAGTCTGCTAACTGTGTTGTAAATGGTGGTCTCTTAGAAGGGCTTTGTAGCTCGAACAGGGGGGCAGCTAGGTGGTGTAGTGAATAGAGCACAAGGCTTGAAGGCAGGGGGATCAAATCTGGCTTCAGACACTGTGTGACCCTAGTCCACATGCTTAACTTCTTTTTGCCTCAGTTCTTCATCTTCATCTTTTAGATGGTGATGCACTGAAGAAGAAAATGGAAAATCACTCCAGTATTTTTGCCAGGCAAACCCCATGGGCAAAAATTCACAGGGTCACATAGAGTCAGACATGGTTGGGAAAAAACTCAATAAAAGTTAGAACTGCAAACACTTTCAAAGCCTCAGATATCCTCTGTCTGCTCTCAAATGGAACAAATATCTCTGTAAAAGCTAATTGATGTTTAAAGTTTAAATGTAATGCAGTGTTAGTCAGTGGTCAGAACAAAACCAGTGGGAGTTCAAAATAATGTCATTAGGAACAACTCAAAGCCCCATAGCATCACCTTTAAAACCCCCCAAGGAGAAAGATAGCTGCTTGACTTTATGATAATGGATCAAACCATTAAAAAAAAAGATAAAGATTCAGGATGTTCAGAAAGATACTGAGCAAACATAAAGAAACATGTAATATTAGTGTATATTATGATAATATTTTAACTACAATCATAAAAATAGGTAAAGGGGAATCTCATTTGAATTATTGTTGTTTAGTCATGTTTGACTCCTTATGAGCCCATCTGGAGTGTTCTTGGCAAGTATACTGAAATGGTTTGGATTTCCTTCTCCAAATCATTTTACAGGTGAGGAAACTGAAACAAAAAAGTCCTCCTGACTCTAGGTCTGGCACTCTATCCATTACGCCATAATGACTAAGATATATTGGAGGCATTATGTGTTTTTTTAAATTTATTCTTGTAATTATTTGAGTTATCACATCAAATCTACAATTCATTATCTCAAAGATTTTGCTATTAAAAAATCCTCCAAGGATCAAATTACATTCTAATGAAGAGATCACCAAAATTAAGCTTGTTTAAGTCAAATTTGTTTAAGCCAAATTATCGTGGGTTTTCTTCCTTTTCATATTCAGATTAGTTAAAACAAAGTCTAAGAGGAAGCGTATGTTCTTGAAGGATAGGAAAAAAAAATATGTAGGAAGTAAAATGAGTTACAAGCAGCCAAAGGAAGCCTTCCTGGAGAGGAAGTCTTAATTTTTTTAAAAAATGAGGTTGGTTCAAATTTCAAGTTTACTTAATGTTTGAAATTCAGATAATATTTTTGCAGAGACCAGCAGACACAAGAATTGCCATGGGTTTTCTGAATGGAAATCCATTGTTTCCTTTACTGTGCCAAATCTGCCCAAATCAAGCAATAGCTTGATGGTTGTTATTAAGAGTCCAAGTCATGAAAATTGCCTGATTTTTATCTGATCTTAGGTACTGATAGGATCTAACTACCCTGCATAACAGCATTTCTAAGAGAAAAAAGAATTCAGTTTCTACCAGTTGACAGGAACTTAGCTCCTCTCTACTACAATGTCTCACTTCTAGACTCCAATAGTCAAATAATAGGGATTTTATCAGTACTGAGAGTCTAATGGTCTCCTGTAAGCAGGGGGTTAGTGCCCTCAAAAAACATGGATTTAGAAGTGAGAAGGTTGGGTTGTTAGGACATCTATAAATCTGAATAGGTTTAGATAAGACAGATTCTTGGGAAGTTGTGAGAGAAGAACTAAGGAAATTTGAGAAATAAAACAGGATTAAATCTAGTAGGAGGAGGTTAGCTTATAAAATCTGGGGTATAGGGATTCAGACCATGTTTTTGTATAGATGTTTTTGGACACTTTGATCAAGAGAATATTTGTCTTTCTGGATACTGGCTCTCTTTCCATCCTATGACATAGGTAAGTTGATCTGCTCCCCTTTTCTTTTCTATTTTTTTAATGAGTATTTTTTTTCCAATTACATTTAAAGACAATTTTACCATTCAATTAAAAAAAATTGAGTTTCAAATTTTCTATCTCTTTCCCTTTTCCACTCCTTAAGAAGGCAAGCAATTTGACATAGGTTATATATGCTGCTTCCCTTTTCACTACCACAATGAATTGTTTATAGCACAATTTGTTTCATGTACCTCCTTATTGAAGAAAAAATACAGTCTTCTCATACTCTTTCCTTTGCACTATAGAAATTCCTACTCTTTTCTCCTAAAACAAGCACATAGCAGTTTTATGCTTTTCTAACCTCCTATCCCAGAAACAATGGGGAACCAGACTGAATAAGTCTAAAGATTCCTTTCTATATGCTCCTCCAACTTTCTCTTTTTTCCCTTAGATTCTGTGGGGAAATACACAAGCACTAATTAAGACACTACATGTCATCTACATTTCAATAGAAAAATCTTAATCATGCTATTTTGGACGTTTTATCCTAGGCACCAAAATAGAAGCTTAGATTCTAGGTAGAAAAGCAAAACAAAATAGAGACAGGGAGACTGAATAGAACCTGTAAATATTAATTACTTCAGGAAAGAAGAGTGACTTCCACTCTTATCCTTTCTCTCTACTACTAAAGCTGCCAATAAAGACACCAACACATCTAAATCCTGGAATAGGATAAAAGACAAACACTAGAATGGCAGATGTCACAGGCAACAATGTCACATGCGTTGAATGCTGAAGCTGGAGACAAACACCTATATCCTTTTTCTACATGGCCTTTCAATTCCCAGAGGCAGCTAGTTGCTCAGTGGTTAGGTCTCTGGGCCTAGAGTAAGAAAAAATTGTGTCTAAATCTGTATCAGACAATTATTAGCTGTGGAATTCTAGGTAAGTCACAACTGACTGTCTCAGTTTCCTCAATTATAAAATGAGAATAATCGTAGAAAATTAGCATAAAAATTAAACAGAGGTTGTTTTTAGGATCAAATGAGCTATTTTCAAAATGCTTAGTGCAATGTCTGGTACCTAGTAGGTATTCAATAAATGTTTTCTTTCTTCCTCTCTTTCTTTTAGTGGAGAGTTAGTGTCATGAAAATTGTCTTGAAACTCAGTGTTATGACTTTGAGGGAAAGGTGAAAATTGAAGGAAGAGAAAGTGGCGGAAGGCTCTTGAGTAATAGGAAATTATGAAGGGAAAAGGGGGAATTCACTGTGAATTGCCTCAATTTTTTTCTGTAAAATATGAGATAAGAATCTGAGTTAAGAGAGTGGGTGGAAGGGGAGCCTTTGAAGAAGGAGGAGTTACTGTGGAGAGTGGGAGAGCAATTTGATAAAGGAGGTATAGTAGGATTGCGTAGAAGCAGTGATGTCCCAGGTGAGGTATATAGTTTTCCTGATTCCAAGCTAAACACACTTTCCATTGACCATACTGTCTTTTTATGTGTATTTGTTCCCTGAATCAGAAATAAGCTTTTGAAAGGCAAGCATTTTGTTTTGCACAATTGTAGCACTATTTATGAAAAAAAAGATGCATTCCTGCAACAAGACAAATAGATTAGTGCAAGTTCTAGCTTGCCAATCTGAAAATGGATATTATAATATGGATCTTGAAATACAAAGTATCTTGAAAGAAAGAGTAAAATAGTGTTTAATGTTCCTCAAACTATTAAATATGTATCTGGGAGCGCAGAGTGAAAAGGAATACTAGATTCCTATATACTTTTGACTTTCTGTCTTTTAATATATGTATGTGTTTATATAACATTTCATCCACTAGACTAGAAAGTGAATTTCTTGTTCTGTCTTTGTCTGTTTATTCTTCATAGCACTTACTATGTGCAAGGAACAATAGGAGATAAAAAAAATGAACAAAACAATGTCTGCCCTCAAAAGAAGGGCATAATCCAATATAGAATCTAAAATATCAATAAAAATAATAAACTGAAAAATATAATTAAATGCTAACACATGTAGGTAGTTTCTTTGATTGAATTTTAAGGATTTTGGTAGTTCTTTAAAGGATAATTCTTTCCCTTTAATTCACACACTGTCTATCTATATGCCCTACAAAGAAGTAGTATGGTATAATGAATACTGTTCTCCACTGGAATCAGAAAGAGCTGTGTTCAAATTCCACCTCTTATGCTTGCTGGCTGTGTGAACCTGGAAAGTTTACTTAATGCTGGTGTGCCACAGATATCTCTCTAGGATTTATCTATTAAGTCAGACTGCAACATCACACTTCTTTCAGATCTATTTCCCACAGTTTTCACCATAGTGCTGAGTATACTGTAGGTAATTAAATATATTTATTAAACTGAATGAAAGATATTCTTAGTCTTAATCCAAAGCCAGGAGATTGGGTATGGTGGAAGAAGAGGAGTAGAGAAAATACAAGAATAGGAGCAGAGAAGAAAGAGAAATGGATGCTGGCTAATACTGAGACAATCTATCAACTCTCATTTTCTCTAGGTGCCAAGATTTTTTCTTCAGTATCATGGTCTGCCTTGCTGAGGTTTTAATGTCATATACCTTTGATGGGGTCCCCTATCAGAAGATTAGCTACTACTAATCTCCTCACTGAAGGCCCCAACTTCCAGAACTTTTTCACAGAGCAGCCAAAATAGCATGCTGAAGACATAGGTCTGACCACGTCATGCACATGCTCAGAAATCTTCAGTGACTTTCTAATGGCTCTAGAATAAATGTAAACTTCTTATTCCTCCATTTAAGTATCCCCAATTTGTCACATATCTCTCCAACATCAATTCATATAATTTACATTCCAGCCAAGCAAGACCAGTGATCTCATCCTGTGCTCTCTGGCCTCTGCATTTGTATAAGCCATCTTCCAAGACCAGCATGAACTCCCTCTTCATTTTTTCATATTGAAATCCTTCTTTTCATTTGTAGAATCAGGATGCAAAAATCAATCTCACTTTTCTGTGCTTCCAAAAAATTTGACCTTATTACAAAGGCCTGTGAATTGACTACCTATTGCCAATTTTATTTCTTGGAAGGAAAATGAAAAGCACCTGCCTAATTTGTAGTAGCTCTTCCTAAACTGTTCTAATTACAACTTGTTCTTTGTGTGCTAATACCTATACTTTCATCAATCTCCTAACCTATTTTCTTCTCCTATCTGAACTAAGCCCCATTTATTTTTCAACTCTGTGACATTCCCAATTTATTCTTAGTCTTCTCAACTGAGTTGTAAGATGTTAAACTGTAGTTGTTGAAGAATATGGCTCTAAGTCTTGTTTGGATTTCCAAAGTCTTCTTTAGTGTACACAAGTAACATAATTTTATTGACTAAGCCAGAAAAATGTAGTGATAAGTTAATTCCTCAAAACTTTGAAGAGCCATGTAAAGGCCCATTTGCTTTAGAAAAATTTTTCCAATTTCCACAATTAAGTGTCTATTACAGCTTCAAATTTTCTTCCAACCCTTTCTCTTCATTTCTTCTTAGTTCTCATAACATTCTACATACATTATATTTATTTATGCATATATTACATTTCTTCTATTCAAATATAAGGTCTTCAGGTCAATGACCATGTTGTTTTTGACTTTTGTATTCCCAATCTCTTTAACAGTACCTTGCATGTATTTGACACTTAATTCCGTTCCGTTCTCTAAATATTAAGCATCTAAAAACTAATACCTTACTTTCCCTGAAACTCAACCCTTTCTCCAGTCTTCCCTCACCAAATAATCTGAGACAAAATTCATAAGATACAATTTGCACTGGAGTTAAAAATATGGCAAACATTTTTTCTTGTATTTTTGAGGAGTATCAGGCCTTCAAGAAAACAAAACAACAAATATATTATTTGTTGGATCAAATTGTTTTGAGGCCAGAAAATACACTTACAATATTTAGCACTGATTTCTGTTAGATAACTATTTGTTCTCTTCTTGGTGAAATGAAAATGATGCTGGGAAGCAAGTCATTCATTTAACCCTGCCACTGAAATTGAAGTAATTAATTTGTATGGCCAATAGCTAATACAATTTACATTTTTGAAGGTTAAAATGAAGTGACCGTTCTAAGATCATGGTCTTTCTTCAGTTAATTGAGCTAGTTCAATGCATTTTCCTGTGATAATTAAGATTTTGGCTTCTATGATGGTAAGTAAATTCAATCATCTAAATGCCTCTAAATTCCCTTCTTTTAATTTACACCAGTGAAAATGGTTTTGTTACTAAGCAAAGCAATGGAATTAAATTAGATGTGTAAAGAAGAAAATGAAGTAGAAGGTAAATGTATTATTCAAATTATATGTCAGTGTTCTCCAAGCTTTTCATCTTGGAAATAATGGATTTTTATTTGTTAAAAAATGTGGGATGATGGGGAAAAGAAATGATTTTTCTTTAGTAAAAAGCAAATAAAATGTAATGTTTAAAATGCACATATAATATGTATACTGGAAAAATAAATATTAATGAGTTTAAAGATGAATCAGAATTTTAAAGCTAAGCTAAAAAAGAATTGAAAATCATCATTTAACTTTTAAAACATATTTCTTCACATACTACTCTATTTTTTACAGACCCATGTGTTTTGCTGGTCCTATCTTATCTATAATGAAATACATTTAGTTAAATGTCGTGTTTGGTTTGGGGAAGAAATTAAAGAATGCCCTAATTTCTTATTAACTAAGGCATTAATCAGTGGTTAATTGTAATTATTTAGCCTGTAGAAAAAATGAGAGTTGAATTAGAATCCGACTACAAGTCAAATAAACTTTGCCTTTGCTATTGATTTAAACATTTTGAAGACAGATACTCAATAACGTTTGCTTAGCAAATGTTTTGGTGGTGCTTGGTCAATGTGTTGAATAACAATTGTGCTAAGCTTCCATACCACATTCTGTATCACATTTAGGTTACCTTGTAATCATCAATATTCTTAATAATAGAAGACAGCATTTGAATTGCTTTTCCAATATCTTGGTGAAGAGTCAGAAGGTAAGTTTGTTCTATGCTTGTGGTAAATGTTATGCTGTTTATCCTTTCTAGTAGGTCAACTATTCAAGTGAGATGTACCTTGATGCTCTGGGATTCAGTGAAAACTTGTTATGAGTTTCATTTCTTCAAGAAATTTCTTAGAGCAATCTACTGGACTTTTAAGTTGTCCACATTAATGGTTCTATTAACTTGCAAGTTTATAGACACAGTTTAAATTTGTTTAGTTTCTTCAAATAGATGTTTGTTTTATATTACAATATGGAACCTTCCACCTTTTTCTTTTTCCTCTTAAACTGGAGTTATGTTCTTGTATGTGATATTATGGAAATAGCACTGAGCACTGAGCTTATATGCAAAACATTTGGTTTCAAATCTAAGTTCTGCAACCCACTAGTAGTAAAGTCTTTGGACAAATAACCTTCATTCTGTAGGCCCCAGTATCTTCACCTGAGGAATTTGATGAACTCCAAGATGCCATTCACTTAAAACTGTGATCATGTAATAAATGTCATTACTCTAATTCATGTTAAGTAAACTGGAATTTTTAAAATGATAAATTAATTCTGGATTTTATCAATTTTACAAGTTTAAAATAAAATTTCAGCGATAGGCATTTTCTCTTCCTTTTGCCTAGATTTAGATTTAGCCCTTCATTAAGAGAGATGGAATTAAAGCCAGAGAACTAAATTCAAAACCTGCCTCTTCTATTTCCTCTCTATGACTAACAAGCTATGACCTTGAATAGACCTTTTAACCTCTCCAGGTCTTGCTTCCCTCATACATAAAGTTAAAAGAAAGCTTCTTGGACACTTTCAGCTTCAAATTAACCAGTCCATATGCTCTAAATGAGGGAACTCATGCAGACCATCCACTATTTTGCAATTTGTGAGCTTAGTTACATGAGGTTAAAATAACAAGAAAGTTAGGTGATATACAGTTACAGTATATTTAAGAGATAAAAGATTTTCTAACCTTTAAAAACCAGTTTACACCAGCTTTGCACATAGAACTGAAATGAAACCAACAAATAAATAATGGCGATATGGTAAAAGTTTATTCTATATAGCATTTCAGAATTTGCAAAATACTTTATAACATTATCTCATTGAGTTTCACAGGTAAAGGTGATCCTCCCCATCTTAGTCCTTCCCTCCAAACTCCTTTACTCAGTTATCAATGTGATCTTTCTAAACCATAGGGCTGACCACATAACAACCTCCTCCACACCTTTATATCCTGGTTCCTTCCTACCTTTTCAGTCTTCTAACATATATTTTACAATCCAGGAACACTGGGCTCTTTGCTTCCACATTAATCATACTTCAAAGATAGTATTTGAACCAGGTATTCTGATTGGTTTTTTTAAATTGTCTTCTGACTTTAGATTCATTCCCTTATACCATGCTACTCCTTTATATCATAATATGCCTAATCTTTTACACCAGGACAAATTCTTAGCTTCTAAGAATTCCACACTTCTAATGATTAGTCATAAAGAGTCACATACCTTCAGGTATTGTTTATTAAAAAAAATACTGCCTGAATTTGGCATTCTGTCCTGGCTGTCATCAGTTCAAATTATCCATATGTTTTCTAGATCTTGTACTAACAGACATCACCAGCCAAATGCTAAATGGTATTAACTTCTTACAAATTGGATTTCTGAGGAATACATGCTCTGTTTGGAAACAGTGTCAATAAGTAATCACGGTACTTTTCCCCAGCCTGTTTTCATTACTCTGTGATTTGACCAGTCCATACAGTCTTTGTAATTGATGGCTTTGATGTCGTCCTTTGGAGGTTTATGGAAAAAAAGCCCAAAACACAAAACAAAAACTATACACATTCAAAGATGATACAATATATATTCCAATTAGGTACAATCAATGTGAAGCACTGGTACTAGATTCTGTGGGAGCCACAAAGGAAATACAATAACACAAGTCTATTGATATCTAGGGCATTTGACTTTTAATTTATTTGGGATCCTTGAAGAATGAGTTTTTCTGTGTAAATAACATTTTTAAGTACCTGAGGCTTGTCTTTAAGCACCAAACCATTTTTGTCTAAACCATTTTGATGTAGATTTCTAATATGTAAATTTTCTTGCCATTTGAAACAGATGGTGCTCAACATGATTTAACCTTTTCATGTAAAATTAGTGTCCTCATTATGACTATAGACCCTTTAGAGTGCTTGGCCATAACCTAATTCTGCATAACTTTTGGGTTTTACTATCTTCTCCCTCTAGGCCAGGCTATCAATTGTCACATGGATAGTACTGTGTCTGTTTCTAACTCTTTCCCTAATCTGCCTCTTTCATCCTTAGGGGACTCCTATCCATGCCTTCATGAAAGTTCCCTAATGCCTTCCTTTGTTGCTGTTCAGTTGCATCTGACTCTTAGGGAGTTCATTTGGGATTTTCTTGGCAGAGATACTGGAATGATTTATATTTTTTTCTCCAACTCATTTTATAAATAATGAAAATGAGTCAAACAGTTAAATGACTTGTCCAGGTTCACATAGCTACTAAGTGTCTGAGGCTAGCTTTGAACTGAGGAAGATGAGTCTTCCTAATTCCAGACCTAGAGTTTTATCTACCCAGCCACATTGTTGCCTAATGACTTGATATCTCCCTTTTCCCCCTTTTGATCTACAGGGTAATGAGGTGGTGCAGTGGATAGAGAAAGGGCCTGGAGTTAAAAAGACCTGAATTCAAATATAGCTTCTGATGCTTATTAGGTAGATGACAGAGCAGCTAGGTGGTCCATTGTTTAGACTGCCAGTCCTGGAGTAGGAAGACTCATCTTCCTGACTTAAATTTGACCTCAGACACTTATAAGCTATTGATGCTGGGCAAATCGCTTAACTGTGTTTAACTTACTTTCATCATTAATAAAATAAATTGAAGAAGAAAATGTAAACCATTCCAGTATGTCTGCCAAGAATCTCCAACTGGGATGATAAGGAATCAGACAAAACTGAAAAATAACTGAACAATCAATACATTTGAAAGAAAAATGCTCTGATTTTCAACAAAATTGAGAAGATAACCCATTTGACTTTGATAATTCAAGTTCTTCTTCTTTTAATTATCCCTGTGCTGCTCCTTTCCTGAAAACCTCTCTCTTCAGAGAACATTAACATTAACAGGTACCAGTGTGATGCACAGTGTTAGGGAGAAAAAACATTCCAGGGAAGGCTGATAGGAATGAAAAACATTGAACTCTAAAAAAACCCCTCATCTTGGGGATGGAGACAAGTTGAAGAAGAGGAGATAGTTGTCTTTTCTACTACAATGTGGTTCATTCTGAGAGTATTCCACTATAGACTGTACAGCTGAGAAGAATTCTTGATACATCCAGAGTATTATTGCCTTATCTGCTGCCAATTTCATTTCCCAAATTATAGGACTGCATGGAGGCCTTGGAAGTAGAAATTATCACTATATCTCAGGTTTGAGGGTTGCTTCCCCCCCTCCCTTTCTTTTTGTATTTTGCTAAAGATAGTGGTGGGCAGTTGGGAAAGAAGGCAAATCCTTTAATATAATTGGTTTGGGGAAATCTTAATTTGAAAGTTGCCTTAATTGATACAGATAAGTAGTAACTCCACTCCAACTTAAGTTTTATTAGAGTTGCCTCAGGCACTAAATCTTTGCCAGAGCAGAACTTGAAAGTAGGTCAAAGATTTAAAAGCTGGACACCATGTCATGTTACTACTAGGAAAACTGAGACTTTGCTTAGGATCAAACAATTAAGAAGTAGCAAAGTTGGAATGTGAATCAATTCCTCTTAATATAAAATGAGTACTATTTCTATTACACCATGAATGATTTTAAATCTAGCTTAAATTTGGAGGCCATGTTGTCTCTTATTAGCAGCTCAAAAATGGATTTCATACCAAACAATCAATATTTATTAAGTACCTACTCCTGTAAGGCACTGCACATCTGCTCTCTGCTTTCTTTCATCTCCAGGGAACAAGATGCATCTCCAAGGATGAACATATCACTTCTAATATCATCCAGTTCAGTCATGTCCAAAATTTCATGATTTCAAATCTGACTTCAGACACCTACTAGCTGTTTACCCTTGGACAAATCACTTAACATGTTTGCCTTATGAAGATGAGTGTTTCTGACTGCAGATCTGGTAGGCTATCCACTATGGTACTTAGCTATCACCAGTAATGTCATCACAGTACTCCTAACTCAAGCCTGGATACCATGTCCCCCCAGCCTCCTCTCCCCTCTGATTGAAGCACTAGAGGGTGGAGTATCAAATTCTTCCCAAACTCTTCCTTTACAGAAGGCAAAAATTAGACTTTTAGCTCATTTCACTTTACATCTACAATTCTCTCTGGTTTCATTTCTATGGAATTAGATATATCCATACCACACGCATACTCTTTAGTCACCCTTCTAGATTTATTTTATGTTGTTTTTCACTGTTAGATTGTGATTTCCTTGAGGGCAGGGACTGCCTTTCTTTTTCTTATTTGTATTACCAAATTGTAACATTGTGCCTGACTTATAATAGATGTTTATTTAATGTTTATTGAATTTAATTAAATTGAGGATACAAAAAAGAGGCAGAAGGTAGGTCTTATTCTCATGAAGCTTGTGACTCTTGCCTTTTATTTACATTTATGGACTATATGCTTCAATGTGATTGAATTCCAGAGTAGAAATTGGTTTGGTCAATAGTTGGGGTATTAATTTGTTAATAATCATGTTTAGACACATTACCTTCTCAATCTTCCATTTCATCCCCTTTCCCCCAACTGATTTAGGAGAGAGAGACAAAGAACTGGAAGACCCCAATAGTCCCCCTCTGAGGTGTGGCTGGTAATTAAAAGAGTTAATCTTCGGGCTTGGAGAGACCTACATGGACTGATGCTAAGTGAGATGAGCAGAACCAGGAGATCATTATACACTTCGACAACGATATTGTATGAGGATGTATTCTGATGGAAGTGGATTTCTATGACAAAGAGACCTAACTGAGTTTCAATGGATAAATGATGGACAGAAACAGCTACATGCAAAGAAGGAATACTGGGAAACGAATGTGAACTATTTGCATTTTTGATTTTCTTCCCGAGTTATTTTTACCTTCTGAATCCAACTCTCCCTGTGCAACAGGAGAACTGTTTGGTTCTGCAAATATGTATTATATCTAGGATATACTGCAACATATTTAACATATATAGGATTGCTTGCCATCTTGGGGGGGGGATGGAGGGAGGGAGGGGAAAAAACGAAACATAAGCGAGTGCAAGGGATAATGTTGTAAAAAATTACCCTGGCATGGATTCTGTCAATACAAAGTTATTATTAAATAAAATAAAATTTTAAAAAAAAGAGTTAATCTTCGGGAACTTACTTTTTATTTGTGGGCAAAATAGTTACATAAAGAAAAAATATATAGTAAGTAAATGCAGGATAATTTGAAGGTAGGAGAATGAGGTGGAGTGCGCTAATAATTCAGGAAACCAAGGAGAGTACTTTTTAGGAGATAAGTGTCAGTTTAGCTTTGGAAGAGCTAAAGGTTCCACTCAGACAAGCAGAGAAGAGAGAACATGCTTGCAAAGGTGGGCTTGGTATCAGTGGATAATTAAAGTTTTTTCCCCTCCATTTTTATGGTAGAAGATCTGAGCCCTGAGAATCTTCATTATCTCCTATCAGGTCTGAGCCACAATAATTTTCATCATCTCCTGTCAGGTTTCAGCTTTGACAATCTTCATTACCTCCTGTCCCTACCCTCTTAAATAAAACAAACTCGGGTTTTTTGCGCCTAAGACATTCAGATAAACATGTTATGAAGGGATCCAAAGTTAGCACAAAAGAATATGGAATTCAACATACTTGAATAATGTCTTTGTGATAATGTCTTTGTGCTCTTTTTCTCCAGCTTTTGAGTTTCACAGATGTAGGGGACCCAGAATTCTTTCTCACTTTCCTTTTTCTATGATCTAAGATAGTTATGCTTTCCTTCTTGGGTCTTATTTTTATTTTTATTTTTAAGTCCTTCATCACTTACAAAATCAGGAGATTTTGTTATTGTACCTTGAGCATTAATATGTGATCAACCTCTTGAGGCTCCTAGGTGACCCGTTGAATAGAGAGCCCATCCTGAAATCAGGAAATGATTTCAGATCTGCTTTCAAATTATTTAACCTCTTCCCATTTCAATTTCTTCTTTAATGAAGGGATAATATTAACATCTATACCCCAAGGTTGTTTATAAGGATTAAACGAGATAATTTTTTGCAAAGTGCTTTGTTAACCTTAAATTGCTATATAAATGCTAGCTATTAATTTGCGCATGATACTTTTACTTCTTTGATTCCCTTGAGAGAAAAGACACCTAGAAATTCATAAATACTCCAAAAGTTTTAGCACTAGAAAGGACCCAATAGTTCCTTTATTAAGAATTAGAAGGGATGTAATGTTTTTTAAAACTTTTTTAAAGTTTAGAAAAAGAATCCTGATTCACCACAATGCAGAATTTACATTCATGATACATATTTTGTTAGATCTATATTAACATAAAATAATATCTTATATACATAAGTGAATTGGGAACCTTTTCAAATAACTCAGCATCCTCCCTATATACTCTCCTGTCTCCTTCTCCCTGTCAAGCTTTCAACAGTCTAATGGTTCAAATCATTGAACTTGTCTCATAGAACACAGAATCACAAAATGGGGAGGTACCTTAAAGCTTTTTCTGATCCAACAACTTTATTTGAGGAAAATAAGACCTAGAAAGCTCACATATCTTGCCCAAGATTGTAGTGTAAAAATTAATGATTAATGCCAGGATTAGAACTCATGTGTCCTAGTTCCTGGTTAATGTTCATTTTATAATATTATGCACCATCCTCATTCCAACATCTCTATTCTGTAGATGGAGAAATTAAGTAACAAGACTCAGGCTTTTAGCAAAGCTAGCTAATAGTCATCAGAAACTCTTTGAGGTCAGTTCTATACCTTAATTCTTTGTAATTCCAGTTGGAATGTGGAATATAACAGGATTCTTTTGGGAGTCTGATAGGAAAATACAGAGGTGAGGAGGGAATTTAGTATTAACTAAAGGCAAGGGATTTCAGATGTAGGCAATGGAAGAGACAAGATCAAAGAAAAAAACAGAACACAAGTAGTCTCCTGGATGTTGGAAATAAGTTGAAAATTTTGTGGGTGTAAGTTATGAGGATTAAATGCTATTAGACATCTCAATCAAAATTGTCAAATTTGATACTGCTTATAGGTCCTGGAGAACTAAGAAAGAAAAGGGAAAATCAGTATAAACTTTGTTGACTTTGTGAAAATAATGCTAATTCTAGTTTAAAAATGATATGTATTCTTCACTCAACTTATTGCCTCATAGATGTGTCAGTTTTCCCAAAGCAAGTCTATGCTCCTCCCCTCAAGGGTCTAGGCGCATCTCTGTGAGGTTGTGGTCTTTGTGGGTATGATGGAGTCAGTTTATACTGGTTCTTAAGAGTCAATTAATAATATTTTCAATGTGAGTATTTATACCTTAGACTTGATTTATTGTTTTGTTTATTGTTTAAATCTAAGAAAGTGATGGAAAAATGTTAATAATGTAATTAAATTTTAAAATTTGTGTGCATATATTTTTTGGAGAGAGAGTTATTAAAGTGTGTTGTACATATATTTTTGGGGAGCCAGCACAAGGATCCCATTTTAGTATATTCTCCTCAATATCAATGACCAGTTACTATTAATATCTTCTTTATGTTATCAGTATCCTCCAGTGATTCTCACTTCAGAATCATTTTAATCAATCAACATTATTTAGTTTGTAGAAAGGAATATTTACTGAGAAGATACAATAAGAACACAAGTTAAACCATTTCCAAATACCTGGCAGCATCCTTTCCTCTGTATCATCCTTGTCTTTGGAAGAGATTAGATTCAACTTAAAAGCAGCTGCTATGACCATTCAACACACAAAGTTCCTTGCAGAATTTTGCATCACCATTGGATGAACTACTCCCTTGTGGAAGGACAATGTCTCATATGAATCCAATCATAAGTTGGGTGCTCAAAGTTGCTCTGTAGTTGATTTTGCTGGTGCTTTACTAGTTTGGCTGCCTACAGAATCTAGCATGATCTCCAGCTCTTAGATTTCTAGAGTCTCTTTCTCTCTCTCCTGACCTTTCAATGTTCACAAACTAGAAACCTAGTCTAATATTCACTTACTTAAAAACAGGAAAGAATAGACATAATAGAGATAGAAAACAGCTGCAACTATTTTTTGTCATATGTCCAAGGCATTGATTCCCACCTGAAGACCTCTAGTATTCCTCACTTATAGGCAGCCAGGAAACAGAAAGGGGCTGAATCATCTGTTTTGCTCAATTTAGTAACCAATCAAAAGGTTTTTCTTCACACTATTAACAAGACAGACCTGCACATGCTGTGAAATCCACATGGGGATTGTATCAGCGGAGCATGTTGCCTATGCTTATAAAGATTGGGCTTATTGACCACTCTGGTCTTTTTTCCAATTCTAAAGGAATTTATGTGAATATTTTATAAGATAATTAATTATGATCCATAGCAATAGCTTCTGTATATATTTAGTATATTAAAAGGTAAAAATATATGTGCTTCAAACACATAAGGGTACCTGCTTTATAAAGGCAGTAAATAGTTGTGCCTACAGGTACTCAGTATAATAAATCCACAAAAATCCTTCCTGATGGCTGTTATAGCCCTGAGCTACCAACTACAGTAAGTAAGAATGTGTGGACAGGAAGGATCAGTGCTTGATCCAGAGTACCTTTCAATTCCTTTGCACATGTTTAGACAGGCTCTGTTTCAACTCTGAATATTTTTAGCTTTTCCCTTTTAATGCCAACCTTAAATTTTATATATACAAGTATGAATCCTCTGCTCATCATTTATAATTCACTTGGCTCATATTCACCCCCGTTTTACAGGATCTTAATCTCTTTCTCAATTTTGGTGTAACCCTTAAAGGGCTTACTACTCCCATATGTATAAATTAAAGTACATTTACTGAAATTAAATTGGAAATAAAAGAGATAGTATTAAAACACAGTAAGGCTTGATGAACTCACAACTACTTATGTTTGTGTCTGTACTCTCCATCTCTCTCCACTTAATGTCTTCTCCCCTGTAGTTCCTTCACCTGGTAAAGTAGCTGCTCAATGCCTTTATGTATTATGGATTATTCAGTGTCCTGCTAGAAAACTTCATCTGATATTGCTCTTGGGATCCCAGGATAGTCCCAAGCAAAATGCAAAAACAACTAAACTTTTTCATTTACTTACTTATTTGTTTATTTAATAATAGTTTTTTAATTTTCAAAATACACAAAAAGATAATTTTCAACATTATTCACCCTTGTAAAATCTTTTGTTCCAAATTTTTCTTCTTCCCTTTTCTCCACCATCTCCCCTAGCCAGCAAGTAATCCAATAAAGTTTAAACATGTGCAATTCTTCTGAACATATTTTCACATTTATCATGCTGCCCAAGAAAAAAAAATAGATCAAAAAGGGAAAAAATGAAAACAAAAATAAAAGCTAGCAAACAATAAGAAAAAATGGTGAAAATACTATGTGGTAATCTAGAGGCAGTCCCCATATAGTCCTATTTCTAGATGCAGATGACTTCATTACAAGTCTATTAGAATCATCCTGAATTACCTCATTGGCGAAAAGAACCAAGTACATCACAACTGATCATCACATAACCTTGTTGCTATATACAGTATTTTCTTGGTTCTGCTCATTTCACGTAGCATCAATTCTTGTAAGTCTCTCCAGGCCTCTCTGAAATCATCTTGATAGTTTCTTATAGAATAATAATATTCCATAACATTTATATACCATAACTTATTCAGTCATTCTCCAACTGATAAGCATCCACTCAGTTTTCAGTTCTTTGCCACTACAAAAAGGGCTGCTAGAAATATTTTTGCTCATGTGGATTCTTTTCTCCTTTTTCTATGATTTCTTTGGGCTATGGAGTAAAAACATTACTGGATCTATACCATTTGATTACCCTTTAGGCATAGTTTCAAATAGCTCTCTAGAATGGTTGGATAAGTTGATAACTCCACCAATTAGTGTTCCAGTTTTCCCAACACCCCTCCCAGCATTTACTATTGTCTTTTTCTATCATCTTAGCTGTTCTGAGAGGTGTGTAGTAGTACCTAGAGTTGTTTGAATTTGAATTTCTCTAATCAATAGTGATTTAGATCATTTTTTTCATATGACTTGAAATGGCTTTAATTTCTTTGTCTGAAAATTGTCTGTTCATATCCTTTGACTATTTGTCAAATGGGGAATGTCCTATAAGGAAAGACTACTCTCTAAACACACACAGCCTGATCAAAGTGGGGATGGGGTTGAGGAGAGAAAAACACAGACAGAAAAAAACAGAGACAGAAAGAGAAAAAGAGAGAGAAAGAGAGAGAGAGAAAGAGAGAGAGAGAGAGAGAGAGAGAGAGAGAGAGAGAGAGAGAGAGAGAAGAGAGAGAGAGAGAGAAACAGAGATGCTAAGTTTTGTGTTGTCATTCAGCAGTTTATGATGTATCAAAATTTGCTCTTTATTTTATTCTTTCTATGACTTACAACATAAAGGGCTGAAAATCTGAGTTGATGCACTGAGATCGGAGAAGGGAGCACTTAAGGCTAATTACTAATTAGACAATACTCTATTAGCATATGCCTGGAAAATGGGTCTTCCAACTGTTCTGTGCTGGTTCAATCTTTTGGTGTATTCAAAGAATTTGGAAAGGATTAGGGGGTGGAGTAAAATAAGCCAGAGTCATTTGGGCGGTAGATGAGGAGAAAGGAGGTCTTAGAGATCCTGTGACCATTCAATTTACTTCTACCCCCAAAGACCAACAATAAAGACCAAGGACTTTTGCTTATCCTGACTCCAGCTGATTCTAAGGTATCCAAGGATGTTAACTTGGTCTTCATAAAATAACATATGTTTCCTTGCACAAGTCATTTATAAGTTCTCCAAGTTTCATCTTCTTGGTAAAAATGATGTTGGAAAATGAGATGATCTCAATGATCTCTTCCAATTCTAAATCTCTGATTATTTGAATTACAAAAATATAAGGAAAGCAGCATGAAACTTAACCATTAGAAAGAAGCTTTCTGGCAAAGTATAGAATGTGGAATCAATAAGATCTGACTTCAAATTCTGCCTCAGATAATTACTAGTTTTGTGACCTGGGCAAATCACTTAAACTTTTTTCTTGGTTTCCCCAAATGTAAAATGGAGACAGTAACATTTACCTCATAAAATTATTGGGGGATAAAATGATCAGCTCAGGTAAAAATGCTTTGTAGACTTTCATGAGCCATATAATTGCTAGCTATTATCACCTTTACCATCATCATCATAGGTGTGGAAGTGGAAAGGAACAAGAGTTAAACCTGATAATGTATTTTAATTGATATAAAATTTAGTATTTCACTTAAAATGTCACCCATAATGTCTTCTAATATATTATATGATTAAAAATCAGAACCATGTGGGACAATATTGATAGTTCGGTGTTGTGAATCTACCAATGGATAAGATAATTCTTTGTAAGATACATCAGGAATTAGTTTACTTGCAGAAGTGATGAGGAAGGTCTTGCCAAATACTGACTAATGAAGATTTGAGTTACTGGAGTTGAAGGAGAGAGTTGCCAGGGAAACTGGAAGATTGTAATTGCCTCTCCCCCATTCCCTTTTTCTTTCTATTTTTAAAAATCTCTTCTCCTCTCCTGCTTAAGGAACTAGTTGACACTGTCAATAGTGCCTCAATAGCTTGATAGAAGCTAAAATATTATTTAGTATTCATAGGTTTTTCTGATTCTTATTGAGAATTTGTTGAATGTGTCAGTTAATTAGCATTTATCATGTCCCTACTACGTGCAATCACTGTGCTAACTGTTTAGGGTACATGAAAAGATTGTTTCTTCTCTCAAGGAGCTTATAGTCTAAGGAAAAAGACAACTTTCAAAATAGGATATTTATAGGATACATTAGAAATATTTCAATGAGAAGATAATCAGACATGAAAAAAGCCAGGAAAAGTAAGTGGCAAAAATAAGTAGGGAGAGTACTTCAGAAATGGAGATTGTCAGTGAAAAGGCTAGTCACAGGTAGATGTAGGATTATATGTGAGGAAGAGTAAGGGGATTACATAAAAGATTAAACTCTTTAGAGTCAGGTCCATATGCATATCCCAGTAATAGTCTTAAATGCTGGGTATATAAATATAAGTAAGCAAGATAGTTCTTGATACTAAGAAATTTATTTTCCGATGGAGAAAGACAGCATATAAATGGGGGATATAAAGGGAAAAGAAGAGAAGGGGTTTTGCAGAACTTTCTTTCACTGAGTAGAATGTAAACTCTATATTGGTTTGGTTTTGTGTTCCTAGTCCAAGTGCTTAATAAATATTTGAATTAAATTGAATTGAATTTATACAATCTTCTTAGTTGGATTTTTACATTCTAGAGTTATTCTCTCCTACTTTTCCCAATGCAAGAATTGGTCTCTTTTTGGCCTAAATTATTTGTTTTTCTAAGAAAATAAAATGTAATGCTGATGCATAGCTAACTCATCATACTCATCTCTCTAATAAGGACTCATTGAAATTAACAGGATAATTGTCTGACCAAGTATGTGAAAGTCAATAGGCTGCTGACATGGTACTTCTTGATTATAACACTTGGGGATTTTAACTTTCCATATTGATTCTGTTGCCTCAAGAATGACTGCAGAAATCCCTACAGTGAATCCTCAATTAATCAGGGAATGTTTGAATAAACTCTCTGGTTAACCAAGTATTACATAGAAATGTACATATTTTTAAATTTCAGTCTTAACTATTTCAGGCCTTTTCCCTGTTTTAGCACACTGATGGCGATGAAATATTTTGGTTCAGGATCATACAATGTTTTTAAGGATCATTAATGACTCTTATTTAGTACCACAGATGCTTTCAATGGCTCCAGAGCCACAATATTGGGCAAGGAAGGCCTTTTTATTTAAGTTTTATTATCTTTATTGATTTTAATTATGTCTTTCAACTAAAAGCTTAGTGAAACAAGGACAAGCACCCTCAACTAGTACCTATCATGGAAACATCTGAGTTTTTGTCATGTTATTTTAAAAAGTCAAGTTTTAAGAAATGTTTGATAATAAAGAACCCATGTATTTATTTTAGCTGGATTCTGAATGGAATTAATCAGTAAAGTTTTTTTTCCTAAAAAAAGAGAAACAGAAAGAAGTGAGATATATTTACAAAATTTAAGAGAGGAAGACTTCTGGCAAGATAAGTTAAAGAGGATGTCTGAGCC
The DNA here is from genome assembly GCF_016432865.1 of Antechinus flavipes. NCBI lineage: Eukaryota > Metazoa > Chordata > Mammalia > Dasyuromorphia > Dasyuridae > Antechinus > Antechinus flavipes. The sequence continues at coordinate 370,234,894 of NC_067400.1, read as the reverse complement.
TCCTTATCTCAAAGCAGCAGGAAATGAGTCAAATAAAGTAAAATAATAACAACAAGTAATGGGGGAAAGAAAGCATGTGAAAGATTTCTACAGAAGAAAATTGCCACAATAAAGCTAACAGATAGACTAAAGAAATGAGTGAGCAAAAATAACTCAATACAATAAAGAAATATTACAAGCTAGTAGAAGGGAATAATGCTGCAATAGGAAGAAGTTGGGAATATGACTTCATGAACTGCAAGGTAGTTGAATTGTGCTATAGTCATTAAATAAAAGTATCTAAAATAAAGGATGTTATAGTTTCAGTGTATTTTCCTTTAACCAATTCTAGAGTACTGCTTTGAGTTCTAGGGATACACTAAAGTATATTGATCTATCAATATAGGCTCAGAGAGGAATTACTGGTATGGTCTGAAAAATTGAGGTCTTATCAGGTATGTGATAGCTATTTAAAATATTTGTAGGACTGTCATAAAAAAGAATATCATAGTTATTTTACTTGGCTCCAGAAAGTAAAACAATTGAGACTGATACCAGGAAAGATGTCTTAAAAATTGGCCTTTTCCCAAAGTAGAAAGGACTACATTAATAGGTCATACGTTTCCCATCATCCTGGGTCTCTGAATACAGACTGGATGGCAATTTGTCAGCACTGCTGTTGAGAAGATTTCTGTTCAGAGATGAATGGAAATAGATGACCTTTGAGGTCCTTTCCAATTCTGGGAGTCTATGACTCTTGAGAAGGTGATTTCTCCCCCCTGTGCCCATTCTTTCCCTGGGAATATCCCATTACTTTTATTTCTTTCATTTTGTGAGAATATTCATCATAGCATATAATGGAAGATTCATAAATACAGAGGAGGTTTCTAGTTTTTGTTCCATATTTACCATATTAGTCCCCTATAAATCTGTTTCTTTTTCTTAAGAGAATATTTGAGCAGGTAGTACTATTGATATTTTTTTTTGTTTGTTTTCTACAAGACTTAGCTAAAGCACCTCCTTCTGCATGGGACTTTTTCTGGTTTCTCCATATTTCATCAACCTTCTAGTTTCTTTCCTTCCAAGGTTACCTTTCATCTCCTCAATTATGTCTTCAATTAGAATATAACTTCGTTGAGGATTTGTACTGTTTCAATTTTGTCTTCTTAAGTTTTTAACCTGATATATGCATAGTGCTTGGCCCAAATGTGTATAAAAATTTATTGATTGAGTGAATCTGAGTATCACAAAACAATATATGGTTGGCATTTTCCCAGTATTCTGTGGTGGGGTCATGTGTTTTTAATACCTTTCCAAATGATAAGAGGGGATAGAAAGGACTTGCCAGATCTAGAAATTGCCTGGCTACCTGGCATTGGGCCACTACACTACTGCAAGTTTTCAAACATGTACATAGATCTCAGTCATACTATTGTTTTTATGAGGTCCGCAATTTCTCTGTTACTTTGAGATTAGAATTTAGAAAATGGAAACAGTTAAAGAACAAAGTACTCAATTACCATATCTGCCCTATGGCAAAAGACAAAATATCTGAAAATACATGTGAAAATGCATCTGAAGATAGAGTGAGAAGTCAGATTGAAAAGTCAATTATCCATCCTGGTGGCAATTACCCATCCATCTCAGGGAGAAACAATTTCTAGTGAAGAAAAAAGGTAAGGCTTGGTACTTATTTAAACTGATCAAATAGCTGAATATTTTTTGATATATTATATAAATAGGAGCTCTTACTTTGATTTTCCAGATATCCTTCTTTCTTGGCAAGAGAAATCCAAATCCTTAGAATGCTATCAGAATAGTTTGAGACAGGATGGAAAGAAAACTATTCTACAATTAGAAAATAAGACATTCTTCAGAATTAAATGGATAACTATCTATATCTATTTCCATCTATTGATTTCTGTGTATGATACATAAAACATTTGATTTTTCATAGTACTTTATTTCTTGTCCTTTACCAATAATCAGGTGAAGTAGATGGGATATATATCTGTTCCCTCTTTTCTCAATTTGAAGATGAGGCAACTAGCAAGTTAATTGTTTATATGCATTGTTTCATTTGACTCTTACAACTTTTTTTTAATTCCTATTTTATAGATGAGGAACTGAGACTCAGTATTATGAAATCATTTGCCCAAGGTAACAAAACAAGTTTTTGGAGACTTAAAACCAGACTTTTTATTCCACATCCAGGACTTTTTTTCATCTTACTGCTATTGCTATACACTTTTGTAAGATCACTAGGTTAATCAATTAGATTGATCAAGTTTCATAGAATTCTTCTTAAATTTAACTCAATAAAAAGAACTGGGCCCAGAGCCTAAGTTTTTTGAGCATAAGATCATTGTTTCATTAGGCCTATATTTTTAAAGAAATTTAAGCATAGCTAAAAATGGACTTGATAACTATACAATGTAATAACCTTCATTTATTAATTTTTTCAACAAAAGTAACTGTTATGCATCATGTAGACTTCAAGAAGATCATTGGGTTTAGATCTGGAAATTATTGCTTAGATCAGTACTTTCTTTCTATAGATAACAAACCTGAGGTTTAAGGTTAAATGTGTCTGCAATGTGACCTATCAAGATGTAAAACCACCAGTATTTAAATCTGCATGCAAATGCAATGTTTTCAAGCCCAGAGTAAAATAAAGAGTTGATTTGGTATTAGTTGATTGGTTACATCATAAAAGGTTTCATATACTAGGCTGAGAAATTAATATTTTTTCCAGAAAGCAGGGGCATCATCATACTTAAGAAATGAGTAAATTATTATAATAATCTAGCCCAGAGGAATCAGATTCTCAGCTCTGAAAACTTCTAGGATCAAATTAAATGTAATTGAGAAATGTATAACAAAATAAATAAAATAGTATACAATAAAAGCAATTTTAATTTGTGGTTTTCTCCTTCTCTATGTACTTCCATTTTATTTGGACAGCATTGACTTAGACAATAAACATAAAAACCTCACCCTATTCTAATGAATATGTAGTGAAAAATATGTTCATAAAATTTTCATTAGTTCTGTTCTTCTTTAGCAATCGTGATTTTTTTTCTGTCCCTTAGTTCTGATTTGATTGAAACACTGCCTGATTTCTCCATAGTGCTAAGTCTATGAACCTGTACTATTTTAGACAACTCATTTATGTATGTAAAGCATTTTTGGTTTATAAAGTATTTTGAGCTTCTCAAAGAAATATGCTATCAAAATCTGTGGTATTTGTGAAATATATTATAGAAAGGCTAATTATCATTTATTATTAAGACTTCTTACATCAATTGTGCATAAAGTAAGGCACTTCACAGCAGGCACTACTTTCATTAACCTTTTCATATAGGTAATGATCTAATTCAGTGACCTTCTAGCTGAATTATGTGCTCATACCACTCACTGATTCTTTTCTACCTGAAAGGAAAATAGGCCCATCTGTAGCTGGAGATTGTTGTTTATATCAAAGAGAAAGGAGATAAAGGGAAGAATTTAGGAAAAAGGAAAATTTGACTTCTATGCCATTTGCTATTTTGCTTCCTCTTTTTGTAACTCATTTTACTCAATTTTTTAAAAATTTCTTTTCCTTTCTAAAGTGGAATCAGGCACAATCATTGATAAAAATCTTACTATGTGGCAGATACTATGTTAAATGCTAGGAATATATAGAAAGGGGGAAACAATAACAGCAACAACAAATGTAGCCCCTGCCTTTAAGGAGCTCACATTCTAATGAGGGTTATTGAAACATACAAGAATCAAGTAGAAATAGAAGATTAATTAGAGAGAGAGTTAAGTGGGGAGGGTATAAAGGCCTCCCCAAGGAGGTTGGAAATTAAACTAAGTCTTGAGCCCAGGAAACTAGGAGGCAGAGAAAAAGAGATATAGTATTCCAGGAATTTGGGGAGTAACTGCTTGCAAAGAAACAGCTGCTATTCAGTCATTTCACTCATGTCCAAATCTTGGTGACCCCTTTTGGGGTTTACTTGGCAAAGATACTGAAGTGGTTGGCCATTTCCTTTCCCACTTCATTTTACAGATGGGAAAACTGAGGCAAAAGGGGTTAAATGAACCACTAAGGTCACACAGCTAGTAAGTGTTTGAGGCCAATTTGATTTGAACTCAGGTCTTTTTTACTCCAGGTCCAGCTCTAACCACTGCACTACCTAGCTGCCCTATAAAGGGACAGACTGGAGATGAAGTGTTTTGTGTGAGAAATAACATGCAAGGCAGTGTAGCTCTACTGTAGAATATGTGAGAGGAGACTGGAATGGGTATGGCAGCAAGGTGGCACAGTGGACAGAGTGGCAGGTTTGGAGTCAAGAAGACTCATCTGAGTGCAATTAAAGATATTTGAATCTTGATGAATTTGAAAGATAAAGAGTGCAAAGAATTTTAGTTCTCAGAGAGACAATTTACATTTGGGTCTGTATATGAAAGGGAACCACTGTAGAATTTGAGGGGTGGGGGGAGTTAGAATGTAAAGAGAACTTGAATGTGGAGGGTGACATAGTCAAACTTGTTCTTTAGGAAAATCCCTTTGGCAATTAAGTAGAGGATAGATTGATAGAACGAGAGGTCTGAAAAAGGAAGAGTAATTGTTTCAATTTAATCAATTGTAGACAACTAAAGAAACAATGACACATACATCCTAAAATAGCTTCTATCTTCTATTCACCCTATAACTTTACAAGTTCTTCTGTTACCACTCTGATAATTCATCTTCTGCCTTCTCTTCTTCCCACCTCCCCAAATATAAGCATACTGCAACATTGTATTCAACCCTTTTCCTTTCTCTTTTGTGTGTTCTTACTAAGAGCTGCGCACTAGGGTTCATGTCACTGCAAGTCACTCAGCGGCTCGTAATTTCTCTTAGTTGTCTTAAACATTTTCATGTATCTTCAATATAAACAGTTCCTCCAAATATGGAGGACACATAAGAGAGGAATATGAGGAATGGAAAGTATACATTGGGGTGAGCATCGTTTGTAGTCCGATTTCTGACACACCTTTGCTCCTCTCCTCGTTACACTGCTGACTCATCTCCACAGGATTTTTTCTGCCGTTTTATAGAAACCCCTCCACTCTGGAAGCTCCCTCCACCCCTGGGGTGCTTCTGGCAGTGGCGATATGCTCCACTTCTGGGACTTCTCTTTTGGTTGTCATCCTCCTAGGACCTTTCCCTATCACACATGCTTCCTTCCGCTGCCTTTTATATGTTGTTTTCTCTCCTCAGAATGTAAGCATTTTGAGGACAGGGACTATCCTTAAAGCTTAAAAATGTTTCCCTCATGTTTAACACAGTAGCAGACACAAAGTACCTACTTAATAGTTGCTTTTTGACTTGATTAGCATCGCGATTGTAACCTGATTCTGCTAACTGAGTCCCACTCTTGACAACCCCAAATGGCTGCTAGTTGCTCTGAGACTGTTATCTCAATGTAGTCCTTTCCCCCGAAGTTTTAGACATGTACCTCCACTCTTAGGCTTGGTTCCTATTTGCTTCTTTGATTTCCCTGATCACTTACCTTTTTCTATTCTTTTATATCTTTCAGATATCTGGGTTCTGGGCATCCAAGATTGAGAAATACGCCTTGGTTATGATCATCAGCAAATTCTGAAACTATATCAGTGACTATTATCTTGGTTTTTGAATTCTAAAGCTTTTTGAAAATAAAACACAGCCATCTGATAAGTAGAGATATAGATTTTGGGTAACATAGCCATAAATGAGTAATGCACATTTTAATATTCTTACATATTGCTGGCTATTTTGAAACAATTTTTCAAAAAGTATATATTCCTGGAAAATCTGAATTCTGTCCCTTAAGCACACAAGTGCCCTCACTTAATAAATCATGGAGGGAATCAATGAGGCTTGCATTGAATGCCCAAAGGAAAGCTGTAATCATTCATGGGGAGTAACTTCAGATGATTACTAAGTTCTCCAAAGTAGTTGATGCTGCAGAAAACCATAAATGCTTTGTCCAACAATTATCACTACCCTGTGGACCAATGGAACTATTTTGGAAGTATAAATTTTCAAATGCCTTAACTGGAACTGATGGTGTCTCTCTCTCTCTCTCTCTTTTTTTTTTTTTTTTTTTTTTTTTGCAGAACTCTGTTGTAACTCTTAGTTACAAGGTTGCTATCTGAATAGAATTGTAATGATCTTTTGTCAGGATGATAAATATGTTTGTAATTGCATCTCTTTTGATTTAAAAATGTTGTCATTCAAAAGAAAAAAAATCACAAAAACTCAATTAGATTATTGTCAAAATGCTACCACATAGGGATTAATGTAATATACATAGTAATAGGATACAGGCATTTAAAGGTTTGGAGAAATACAATAAAGCAGTATTTTAATGATAGACTATGGATAATTATGTTGTGTCTTCTTCAATTCATATTTGGATTGATTTTTTCAAGTATTTGAAATTATATGAACAATATATTTTCTTGAATACATAGAGAGAAAGCTGTTTTCTACCACCATCCCAAATTGACAGATTTTTGATGACTACATACAATCTACTCTTTCAGCAAGGATAGGGTTTCTAAGCCAAATGATTGCAGAAAAAAGAATTTATTGAAGTTATATTTGGGTGTTTCATGAATCTCTAAATGGACTACAACACATTATTTGCCAAGAATTGTGCAAAAGTAGCAGGGTAAATCATCAGAGATATATACAATCAAGAAAAAAAAAGTTCAATAACAAAATGGTCTTTATTCTTTATGGGTTTCAATGCCAAAAAGCTAGCATTAGAGTTTCAGAAAACTGGATGGAATCTTGTCTGATGATGTTGAGGAGGACATGGAGAAAAGTCACCCAGGATGAGAGAAGATGTTTGCATGGTCATCTGAATGAATCTCAAATTAATGAGAATATACCCAGAAGTTAATTCATTCATTTAAAAAATTATTCCCAAGGACTCAGCCACCTTTAATAGTGACTGTATCTATTTAACTATTTAACTACATTTAACTACCTCAATTACAGACCAGATCACACTTCACTTTTATATCCCATTCAGTTTTTCACCCAAGCTATTTTGCCTTTTCCCTCTACCATGCACCAACACTTCTCTAGCTTTTCACCTTTTGTTCTGTATCAAGTGATAGAATTATCTGGAATGGTAACCACTTTATGGATGAACATATCATCTCTGTAACTTCCCAGATAAGAAACTTGCTTCCACATTTACCATTGTCTGATATTTGTTCTCTTCTTCCATTGAAATATGAGCTCTTTGAGTCCAGAGATTGGCTTAAAAAATTGTATTCAAAGTTTTTAAGTACAGCAATGTAAGTTAATATTGGAGCTATAATCAAAGATTTTCTAGCTTTTTAGTGTTTTACCATGCTACCATTGCCTTTGGGTAAACTAACTTACCTAAGCCTACCATGAAGTTATCAGAGAAGAATTTTTACTGGAAAAGGAAATAACACTATATATATATATATATATGTATACATACTTGCACATTTATGTATTAGTGTATATATACACATACTTATACATACACATTACTGTATATATACACATGTTAAAGAACTATTTAGAATTCAGTGCGGACAGAAAGGTTATTCAAGGAAAAAGCTTTTTGTTTAATTTCATGAAGAACTGTCAACTGATTCTAATTATATCATGAAAATGTGGGTTGGGCACTAATTTTATTGATTAATAGATTTTTTTTAACCTTGAGAAAACTATGACTTCATTATTTTGGGTGCACTTATCATAATCCTTCCTCACCCTAATAAATTATATCCTCATATCCTATTACTAAAGCAAAAATAAGAACAAAACAAATAAAGAAAACTTGGAGGCCAGGCTGGCTAGAGGTCAGCCAGCTGTCAGGTGATCAGCCTCTTTGAACTTAAACTAAGCAGATCCTTTGGAAATAGATGTACAGTAAATCCCAGTTGTGCAATTAAATCTATTTTATATAGTAGTAATTTTTATTTTTAAATGTCCTAAATTTCTTTTTATGTGTCCTTCTCTTAAAGGGCAACCGTTTATTTAAATACAACAGTTTATGTAAAGAAAAAGAGAAAAGAAAAAAAACAACAGCAAAATCAATACATACATTGAAAAAACTCGACAATACATGCAATTACACTTGTGAACTTTCTTCTGCTTCTAAGTTCCATATCTTTGCAAAGGAGTAGGTGGAAATGTCTTTATTTTACCATATTAGTTTTCTATTGCTTTGTGGCAGTTATCATTTTCATTTCCATTATTGTGTATATTGCTTTCTTAACTCTACTTACTAGACTTTGAATTAGCTCATTTAATCTTTTCTATTCTTCTTGATGTTCATATTCTTTTTATTTTCCACTACATTCATATTTCATTAGATTTATGTCTAACAATTAAAAAAAATAATACTTCAACTGATGACCATTTACTTTTTTTTATTTTAGTTCCCAACACTTAAATTCTTTCTATTTTAGAAGAAACTCCAAGAGCTTGAACTTTTTTGGTATGGCCTTCAAAAATCTTAAATCATCTCTACACATTGATGAGGGAACAGAGTAGAGCTTAGCAACTGTAAATTTTATTCAAGGAGATGATATCACAAATTGCCAAATCAAAAGTATGCTTTGTATACATACCCATACACTCATATACTTATATACACATATATATGCATGTGTTTATATATATGTATACATATGTATAGATGTATACATATAATTATATATTTAGTACAGTATATCATTGAAAATTAGAGTTAAATAGTATTGGTAAATGTACTCTTATGACTATATGAAGTTCAGTATTATTCTTTTAGCATCCAAAGAGTAGAGAGAAACAAGTCTCAAATATGAAAGCACCTGGGTACAAAGTTTACTTGAGTCTTTTTCACATTCTTGTAATTCCCCTTAGGAAACAAACTCAAATGCTTAGCCTTCTCTGAAGTGGGCCCATGCCACTGCATTAGCTCCATAGGGGTGTTGAACAACACTCAAATTTGCCTCCTTATGACTAAGGACCAAGGAAGACAGATGGTAGGGTGAGGAATGCGGAGGTTGTAATAGTTCTTGCCAACAAGATGCCACAGACATGGTGCTAACATAATATATTAGATCAATGGAAGCATCTTGATGGCACCAAATTTAGAAAAGGAAGAGACTTCTGTCTGCCTTGGCAAGTTATGTGTTGCTTGAAAGGAGATCGACTAAACTTGGGTTAGTTATATTTGCTTATTGAGCAAATAAGGTTCCCATCTTTAAACACTGTTATTTTTTATTTAGAACTTTCTCTAAGCATGTTTTTAATAATTAATATTTAACTAATTTTTTAGAGCCTCAAAGATTTTTAAACTGCATGAATTCCACTATAAAATTAAACAACTTTTTTTTTTCATCTGGCCTATATAAAAGATGTATTCACCCTGAGCCTCAGATAGTCAGAGATCAAATCCTGATTCCCTTGAGCTAAACAAATCCCAGCCAGGACATAGTGTAAGGTACATTGCTCATCACTTTCTGTAGTATATTCTCTATGCTATAAATGTTGGCTGTATTTATTGACCTTGAGTTACATATCTTTTTTCATATCTACCTATTAATGCCTAGCACTAACAGCAGCTTTCAGCTTTTTCCTTTGGACGTGGTGTTTTAGATTGTTTACATTTTTAGACCATTTTGTGTTATATTTTGTGAATCTTTATTATTTAGTTTTAACTGGTAATAGGTTTTGATACAATACCACATTATTGTATAAATTCTAAACGATGACTAATCATTTAGCAACTCAGAAAAGAAAACAATTTAGTGCCAATGAAAGATTAAATAAATTATTGGATTACTTAATATAATACTTTTGCATCTTGAAAATTATTTAGACTATGATAATTTTTTCCTTTCAAAAATGGTCACCTAAAACATTTCTTTTTAGGAGGAATTGATAGGATAACTATATATACAGGTATTCTTCTGTTTAGAAATGTGTAAACCTGGATTGGAGATATACTTAGTAAAAAGAATGTGGCTAAGAATGGAATGAAAGAATGTGAGGCTCTGTGATGGTGAGAATATATACTTTAAGGCTGTTAAGTCTGCTTGAGAATCTGGAAGTTCTTGATAAAGATCTGAAAGTTGGAAACAAGGCAGAATATGCTTCTAATTATTCTTATCAACCATGTAAGCATTTCCTATAGACCTCCTTAGGCAAAGCAACCAATAAATCTTGTGCTTCTCTTAATAATAATGATATCTTTCAGGAAATGGAGGGACCATCAATGGTTATTTCTAGTTAAAATCCAAATATGACAAAGGAAGAAAAATTGGTTGGAGAAGTAGAAATAATAAGAACAGACATGTATGGGACTGGTTGGATACAAGACCTTCTTCCCAATTAACTAATGAGAGACATCATCAGGTATAAAGAGAAAGCATTTATTTAATTCCCTGCAGGGAGAGGCCCAAGTACACCTGGGAGCCATCCTAAATCCCAACATGTGTGCCTGGAACCTGACCAGCTTCCAGCTTGTCCAGGGTTTAAAAGCAAAAGACTTGAGCCTTCTCACTGGATAGACTAAAAGGACATAGTCATCCTTGACTAATGGTGACCAATGCTGGCTGCTTCCCATAGGTCATGTCACTTCCTACAACTTCCTGTATTTCCAGATTCATCCCTCCAGAGATCAAATCACCTCTCAAGGTCTCAGTTTTGGAAACAGGGATGGGGGGATTCTGACTTAGAGGCATTCAATCATCCCTGTGGTAACTTTTCTGACACCTCCTGCTTAAAACCCCAAAGGTCATGTAACTCAATACTGAGAAATACTTCATCCAATCAGTCCCATTCAGACATCTATCCAAGATGGCTGCCTGAATGGATAGACTACCCATGTCCCAATCTAGCACAAATATGAAATTTATTCCAGACCAAATAATTATTAAAAAGTTCAATGATAAACTACACTAAGCTACTTCCAGAAAATCAGTCAGCAGCTTGTGGACAATAGAAAAATGGGACACAGGTAAATAAAGTAGGCAAATGAGCCCAATTTCCCAGTATGACTAGTAATGGACCAGAGACTCACAATTTGTAAAGCTCTATGTCAGGGAGAGAAGGGACACATTCAATCAAGTGTTCCATGGCATTAGTGCACACTTATACATCATTTTGATCCAGCAATTGAGAGGAAGATCTTCTATGGAGAGGGGGTTTTCCATCCCTGCCAAAATTATCAACCCATCTACCATTCCTGGGCAGGCAAACTAGCTGAACTGAAGTAGCAAAACAGTGCTGGGGAGGCATAGCAAGCATGTGCTAAAGAGCTCAAGACCTCCTCTTAGATTTTCACTTTCTTTTAGATGTATTTGGAAATAGCTCAGGATTTTATGGCCAAGACCCCCAAGAACAGTAAAACTTTTACCCTCACACAATGGATCCTGCTTCTGTAGCTAGGCCCAATTAGCCATTATCCAGCAAAGCACCCTATGGAGAGGATGTTCAGGATCCTTGTCATTCCCAAGATCAACCATCTGCTCTGAATAGGCACATAATGTTTAAGAATTCTGGGGAGATTAGCAAATCTTAGGCCATCAGTGCTACTCTCCCCCTGACCCCCAACAGAGTTCTTAGCCCTTGTTCAGTTTTGCAAACCTTATGGAAATGTAACCTGTTAACTGCCCCTCCAAGTGCCTTGTCAGCAGCTATTAGTACTGGAGACCCAATATTAGCATGGCTTTTATGGTGCTCAATTGGATTTTCTGCAACTTTTACCTTTAATTATTATCTGTATCTATAAGGTGGGAATGTAAATGCAGTTTAATCTATATTAAAGCATTCTCATGGCATTTTTTCCATGTGTGTGTGGACAATTGTGTTAACCATAGATAAGAATGTATCCATTCTTAGGGTACAAAAGTAGGGAAAAAACAATTGTGAGTCACAGAAAAGATAGAAAGAAGTCATACAGCGTAGAATAATTATCATATGATCTTACCAAATATCTCCTAAAAGGGAGGCATCAGTGATTATCTGCTGGTTATAAGGCATAAGAACACTCTAGCCAGGCTCACTGAAATTAGAGGAAAGATGTACCTAGATATATCCAGACGTTAAGATTCATCATCAATGATATGACTTTGTTGTGAGAATGTACTTCTGTCATTAGTGTGTGTGTGACAAAGAGAGGCAGAGAGAGATAGAAACATATGCACACAGAGAAAAAAGGAAAAAGAGAGAGAGAGAGAGAGAGAGAGAGAGAGAGAGAGAGAGAGAGAGAGAGAGAGAGAGAGAGAGAGAGAGAAAGAGAGAGGGAGGGAGGGAGAAGGAGAGATTGAGATTATTGGTACAATAGTAGGGAAAAAAAGTCAAAAGCCTCCTGTCATGATGCCATAGGAAATAGCAGTTGTTTTGTGTATGGTAAAAAAAGTACTTTCTGATTCAATTTAATCTTATTTGTCTTGCTCTTCTTTTAATTAACTGTCTATTGCTTTGGGTTTTATGTATCTTATGGGTGGTCTGCCATAGTGGTGAGGCTTAAATCATTATTTTAAATACATAATGACCCCAAATAATACATTGATTGTGGAAATAGCAAGGGGCATCACAGTGTGATGCATTGGGGATTCAGTGATATAGGTGTAAAATGAGATTTATTTGCCTTATTAACAAGTTCAAGAGAGTGTTAAATCAACAAACCACATTCTTGTACAGCCTATGGTATATTAATATAGCAAAGCATGTTAACTAAGAAATATTGCTCCAAACAACACTCCTTGGGAGTTCATTTAAGAGCTAAGAAAACCAAAATAAAATATTATTATTATTTTAATATAATGCACTAAAATTACATTTATTTTGTTAATCCTCTTAAATATTAATCTAACTACTTAAAGGCATTATTGTGCTGCTTTTAATATTAGCAAAATTTACTGCTCTGTATCACATTTTGTTAATTTATCAGTAAGAAAAATCCTCAATTGTTTTCATTGAATTGCTAATACTTATTTTTTCTAGGCTTAGAAAGTTAGATGTTCAAATATAATTTTACTTAATTAGCTATGTGACACTGGGCAAATCACTTAACCTTGTTTGTTTCAGTTTCTCATCTATAAAATGAGTGAGAGAACAAAATGGTGAACCATTCTAGTCCTTTGCCAAGAAAATCCCAAATAAGAGTCACAGAGTTGGACATGATTGAAACTACTCAACAAAAAAAAAGAAGAAATTTAGGAAGTCACTGCTAGTATATCTAATTCCTTCTTCCATGTTTCATTCTTACTAAAAAAAACAAACAAACAGTCTATTCTGGCCTGCTACTTTGCTATCACCTTTATATTATCATTTTCCCCTTGTTCCTTGCATAGAACTGAGTTGGTGACAGTAAATTTTATGTAAATTTTTAACATTTAAAAAGAGTTTTATGACTTACTAGTTGATCTCAACCATAATTTAAATTTGATTGACAGTAATTTGTATAATATTTTCTCAGAGATAAATGAATGTTTTTATATTTCAATATAGATTCATGGAATCTTACAATTTGAATTAACCTTAGAAATCAGTCATTCTATCCTTTCACTTAATTTGGGAATTCTTTATAGAACATCCCTGAAAAAGAATAAAATTGTTTCTTTTGAATAATTTCAATGCCTGAAATCATTACTTTATGTAATGACTTATCTAGTTTTTAATATTCCCATTTGTTTAAAAATATTATTTTATGTTGATATCTGCTCCTAACTTTTAGTCCCTGGTTCACTTTTTCTTCTCTGGAATTATGTACAATAAATTTATGCCCTCTTCCACATAAAAACTCTTCACATATTTGAAGGTAGTTACCATGCCATTCCTAAAACTTCTTTTTTCTACATTAAATGATACTTGAGGGTAATATGCATGACTTTAACAAGTTGTGAGGTGGTAAGATTGAAGTTGAAAGGATTTTGAAAATTATACTATAAATATACAAATATATGTTGCATAATCTAACCATGATATATAGCAATATCATGTTTTTATGTGTATATCCTTATTTTTCTAAGTCTACATCTGAATCTTAGCTTCACCACCTGTAAAATGAATAATTTAGACTAGGTGCACTTTTCTATTATCATATTAATCCAAATTAAAATTTCAGTGCCTTTTTTAATATAATCACATCATGTTTCTGGCTCATATCATTTGTAACTATTTTGTCTTATAATTGAATTACTACCTAGCTAGATTTCCCTCAACATAAACTTGTATAGTTTATCTTAAACATAAGCTTAGGCCTTCAATTTTTATCATATATATATACATATGTATGTACACACATTTATACACATATGTACATATATTCATTTCATGCCATCATTTTAGTTTTGTGAGATATTTTAGAATTCTGAACCAGTTATTCAAAATATTAGCTATTGCTCTCAGATTTTTATGATCTCTAATACCCATATCATCTGTAATACCTTTGTAATGTCATACCTATATTTACACAAATTGTTTATTTAAATATTGAACATGAGGACAAGTGTAAGGCCTGCAAATGATGGTCTCCTCTTAGCCTTCTTAGCTGGAATCAAAGTATTGCTATCTGAAAGCCTAGCTGCATCTCATATCTTGGGACATAGCTAGTCCCTAGAAAAGAACAATACAAGAATCCCTTCATAACTTTATTCCTTGTTAAATTTCTAGTCTTTCTGCACTTTATTCCCATTCATACACTTTAAGATTCAGCAGGACTTGTCTATCTGCTCTACCTTTTATTTGCACAGACCATTGCAACTCCTGACCTCATATCTTTCCATTAGCTATTCCTCATACCTACAGGTCAGATTAAATTGATAAGTCTCTATTAAATGCTTACATTTGATAGGCTTTGTGCTAAGTACTGGAGATATAAAAATTTAAAAAAAAGTGCCTGCTCTCAAATAACCGAACATTTAATAGAGAGCAAAAAGGACTGCTATGTGCAAATTTGATGAAGAAGGGGTTGTTTTGTGGTTTGAAAACATCTTTAATCTCTTCTCTTACCATCCTGGGGAAGCTCTCATTCCTGCCAGGTTGGGTAGCAGGAGGTTGGGCCAGGAAATATCATTCTTTTCTCCTCAGAGAGATGTATTTCTAATTGTTCTCTTAAACTGTATTCATCTAGAGGATATGATCGTATTCAAGCTAACTTTTGATTACTTTGTTATTTTGAAATAGTAAGAAAACCTCAAGTTCTCTAAGTCTTAAGCCTTTCCCACCAGCTCCACAATGAAATCATATAAGCAGCAGCAAAGTTCATTTATACAAATGATAGTAAAATATAAATTCAAAGGTATAAATGGAGATTATATATCATACAATGCAAAGCAAAGGAACATTCCTATTGGGAGTGAAATAACTTAGCTCAAGCAAGGGAGAGACACTGGAATTTCATCCAACATAAACTCCTCATATTCTCTTAGTTTAGCAAGTTAGGGATATTGACAGGATGGAGATTGCCTATTCTAATAACTTCCTATACTCTTTTCCTTAAGCTATCTGAAATAGAATTTCATCTCTCTTGAAACTGGAAGCTAGGACTGTCATATATGACTAGACACTTAAACAAGACTAGAAACTTGATGAGTCTTCAAAGGAAAATGACTCTAAAAAGCTCCAAAGTAGGACTCCAAGAAGACTCTTACTTGAAGAGATTGAAGGCATTAACTGAGTACTGACTCTCATTTCTTGTCAACTCCACCCTCCTGCTCCCACAGGATAGGACATTAATCTCCATCAATAAGAAAAGAATTGAATCTCTTTTGGTTTTGGGATAAGTTTTATATTTTTAGCTTGGCCAAAACTGTTTGTAGTTTCCTGCGAAGATTGAGGAAGGTCCCAAACTTAAACTGTATATATTTATACTGTACATTTATACACTACAACCACAAATACCAGTGCTTTAAAATGAGAAAGATGATTATCCTAGCATCACAGGCTACTAACCTATGGTTCCATTGAAACTGAAATAAAATGAATGAACATTAACAATGTATGCATCTCTTGGATTAGAATATGGGATACTTGAATACAATGACTTTGTTACCTTTCTTTATTTCCCAACACTTTATACAGTACCTAGCAAATACTAAGAGCTTAATAAATGCTTATTGATTATCTGATGGTCCAGTCTAGAATTGTGTTAGTGATAATTATTAAGCTCTGTTGTTTACTAGTTTTGCAGGTTCTAGAATGTAATTCTCCCTTTTAAGAAATCTGGGCATTTGCCAGACTCATCTCCTATTCATAAATGAGTATGACATTTACAATACCTTTTATTTACAAAATTGTTAGTGGCTTCAAAAAGCTGTTTAAAACTTATCCCATGAAAACAAGAGAATACTTGATTCTCTGTTTTTCTGTTTGACTTGGGATAAATTAGATGCCAAATTTGTGATAAAATTCTGTGATTAAATATGCAAATCAGATGCAATCTCTTTTTTATGATTAATATATCCTTAAAGGATGTGAAAGTTTTCTTTAGTTTTCTTATTGTCCACCACATTATGTGACTTTTTTTTTGTATTGTCATATTCTATTCTCCCTTTTTAAACTATCTTTGCACAGTATGTAAAAATAAACACTGAGATACTATCCTGCCTACTCTGTGAAGATTGGTCTATTTTAGTTTATATTAATGTCTCATTTTTTTGAATTCCTATGGATTTTGTGGTCCGTATATTATCAAGATTTGATTTTATTCTGTATTTTTCCTCTACCTTCTTATATATGTTTTGATACATTCCTCAGCTAAAATAATAGCTCTTTGAAGGAAACAAATAAAGAGGATTTAATTTGAAGTCACAGGACCTGCAAAAGCCTTTAACAATCTCTCTGTACCTCGGTTTTTTCATATATGTAATGTAGGAATCTGGATTAACTGAACTCTCACCGCTTATTCAACTCTAAATTAATAATTTCATCATTCTATATTTTATATAAATCAAGCAAAATATAGAGAACACAATAAATGCAAAATAAATGTTTTTTCCCCTTAACTCTTTGAATATATGTTTGGCAGAACTGGTATCTATATATTCTTATGAAATCACTGAGTTATCTATACTCAAAACAAGAAGTGTCTGTCTAGAAATTGCTTCTATCAGGTACTGTTCATCGATTCAAGGTCTGTATTTACATACATTTGAGTGTTTCACACTAGTTAAGTATTTGCAAATATTTATTGTTCCTTTTTCTCTTCTATCTGTCAATTCTAGCAGAGAGAACTGAGTGGGACAGGCATAAAGATAAGACAGTAATTCAATAAGAAATAAAATAGGGCACTTTTGTCCATAAACCTGACTGGGACTGATTAATAAGGAAACTGTTACATATAAACAAACAGAAGATCCTTATTCTTTTATCTATCTACCTATCTACCTATCTATAATACCCATTGCTCTATAAATCATATCAGGAGAGAAAAATGGGAAGAAATGGAAAAAACATGGGAGAGAAAAAAAAAACAAGAAAAAGAAGTAAACATAACATGTGTTCATTTATATTCAGTCTCCATAGTTCTTTTTTCTGGATGCAGATGGCATTTTTTTGTCAAAAAGTCTATTGAAATTGCTTTGAATCACTTAACCACTGAGAAGAACCAAGTCTTTCATAGTTGATCATCGCACATTCTTGCTGTTATTATGTACAATGATCTGGTTCTGCTTGTTTTGCTCAACATCATTTCATGTAAATCTTTCTAAAGATTTCTAAAATCTGTTTCTTCATCATTTTTATAGAAGTACAGATAGTAAAAATAAGTAAGAGAAAGGGAAAGGCACTTAGGAAATTCCAGAGAATTGTTATGAGGCAGAGATGAGGAGGCTGTGTGTTTCAGACATATGGAATGGTCCATGCATGTAGATAGGTAAGGAAGACTTGTGGGTGAGTAGCAAGAAGTCAGTTTGGAACATATTGAGGGGAGGGATGAAAAAGGAAAGAAAATACTATCACTTTTATTCAGGCCTTCTAAAGTTAATAAAATATGATGTCTTCTCTTTAGCTTTTAAAACACAAGACTGTAGGTTGTGGGCAGGGTTTTAGGCATTGTCAAAAGCTAAATAGAAGAAATTGCATTTTATTTTAGAGGCAATAAGGAGCCACTGTAGTTTATTGAGTAGGAAAGTTACATGGTCATATTTACATTAGAGGAAAATCACTTTGGTATCATGTGGAAAATAGAGAAATCGAAGGAAAGAATTAGGATAGAAAGATCAGCTAGTAGGTTTTTGGAATAATCTGACTGAGAAAAGTGATAAAAAAGTAAAATTCAATGTTGGTTGTTGAAGAAGAGCTCATTTAAAGAGCAAGACTTCAGTGAAAGTAGACAGTTTTTAGAAACTCAGTAGAATTGTAGGCACTCATGAAAGCAGTCATCCCAGTACTGAGGCTGGCATGAGAGCTACTAGAAAGGACATTGTTCTCTCACATGGTTAATAACCCCCTCTTATACAATTAAAACTCAATCTCTAGACTTTTAAGGCATTAGCTAAACTGTTCTATTTGTTCATACTACGAGCTGAAAAGCAATTTTGTAGGAAGCCATATAAAAAGTGTAAATAAAATGAATTCTTCCACAAGAATAATTTTAGAATATAATTAGATGAACCTAGATCTTTCTTTAATGTTTCCTATTGAGGAAACAAGGACATCACAACATAGTTATTATTATTATTATTACAATGATTCTGCTCTTGGACAAACCTAAATAAATGTCAGTTATTTTTACTTATTATTAACAATGATAATCAGTACAATTCTGTCACATCGAGGGATCAAAGCATTTCAGACTAATTGATCAGCATATAGATTTTGGAATTTAAAATAAATTTCATGTCACTTAGTATCTTCTTTAGTGCCATTTCTGCAAATTTCGTTCCATCTGAACAATTTAATCAGCCAATCTATTAATGATACCACTAAACTTTTTGCCCCTTCACCTAATAGAGGTTCCCCCAACTAAAGGAAAACTCAACCATTTATATTGTTCTTCGTCCCTTCTTAATTCCCTAGTCAAAGACTATCATCATCCAGAAGAAACTGCCTTAAATCTTTGGAAGGCCATTAGTTTCTTAGATGGTGTGTATAAACTAGGAAGGGCCTTTTTTCCCTCCTTCTATAAGAACTTTGGTTGCTATTCTGCATACATATATAAATTCTATATAAATTCTACATGCACAGGTATAAACCTATCTAGTCCTTACAAGTAATGATAATTGTCTTCTCTGATAATTTGGATTTACTTTAAAAATTAATATCTTGTAATGACTACATATCTTATTCTGAAATATGGCAGTACAAAGAAGCAAATTTGGGAGTTCTGAAGAAGAGGTCATTTAAAGAGAAATAGAACAACATAACTTGAAAGGACATTAGAGCAAGAGTCAGTTGTGGCTATATTTCTAACTGTTTATATCTTCATAGATAAATCATTTAACCTCTATGAGTGTTAGTTTTCTTGTCTGTAAAATGGAATTAATAATTCTTGCATTAGCTATCTCATGGACCTGTTATAAGAACACATTGTAGTATTATATAAATGTGAACTATTATTACTATTCTCAGACTTGAGCACCATCTGTTTATTAAAAAATCTGAATTTTAGAGAAAAAAATTCCCATTTTTTATTAATCAAAAATGGAGACACACAGCCTGGAAAAAAGAAAGTTATTTTTCTTAATGTCAATTTATTCATGCAAAAAGGCTCATGAAAAACAAAACATGAAAATAAAGTAACATTTATTCATGAAACTATAGATTTAGAGCTGAAGGCTATCTAGTTCAATAACTTAACTTTACAGATTAAAAAATGAAGACTAGAAAGGAAAAGTGACATACCTATGATCATTTGTCTAATAAGTGGCAAAACTAATATTATTTCTATATCTATCAAATCATCTTTATTGATTAAAATAAAATTATATAGATAAAATATGAAATCCTAAAAATTAATGAATTTAATATTTATGTTGTAATTTTTGTCTTACAGGTATAGATGTTGTTGCCTCAACATGGTGTCAAGATAACTCTGTATTTTCAAAGATTCTGTGAATGGAACTGAAGCTTTTTCAGATCCTGTCATAAGCTTGGGTGATAGCCTGAATGTCTGTTTTTAAGGGATCAGGATGGCTTTGGCCAGAAAAAAACAAATATCACATTGCAGTGTGATGATTTTTCAGCATAATAATTCAAAATAATTTATTAAATTTCAGAGAGCTTAAGAACTACATACTTATAGGGAATAGAAACTACAGAACATTAAAAGATTGTAATATCTGATACTTGAGTGGATAGGATTCATGCTTGTTTGATATGCTATTCATTTTAAAAAAAACATATATTGGTCTCTGTGTAATTAGTTTGAATTATGAAAGATATTTTCCTGTTTTAATTATCATAATCTTTATATTCCCTCATATTATGTCCTTCATGATGCCCTGTTAAATTTGAAGATAGAGAAGATTTCAAAACAAAAAATCTTTAGTAATTAAGAGAATTGAAGGTTCTCAAGAGGAAAAATCCTCCAGACTAGTATCTCAATTTCTGGCATTTTTTTTCAGCTGAGAAAATTTCTGGATGTATTTTTCTGTTCTGATCATTTCATTTAAAAATTGTTATTGTCAAATAAATTCTTATTGTTAATTGAATACAATATTTGATCCATTTAAAATATATTTTAATTTAATTAAATATCTCCCGATTAAAAAATTTTAAATACACTAAAATTTTTCAGATTAATTAAGAAAATTCTTTTTTGAATTTCAAATTCTCTCCCTTCCTCATAGCTTTTTCTTACTCCTTGGGAAAGCAAACAATAAAATGTTGATTATACATGTGGTCACGCAAAACATATTTCCTTATTAGCCAGGTTGCAAAAGAAAACACACACACACACACACACACACACACACAAAACATGAAAAAAAGTGAAAGACGTATGCTTCAATCTGCTCTCAGAGTACTAATATATTATTTAAGTCTTGTCATAACCAGACTCTAGTCTGTCATTCCAGACTTATTTAATACTGTTTCAATTCACGTACATTACTATTAATCTCTAGCCCACATTCTCAGACTTTCCTTCTTCCCAATCAGTGTTTTTTATCACACTGTGTCCCATGCCTACTCTGGACACTTTCCCTCCATTTCCATCTGTTGATTTCCTTCTACTTGATTCAAGAACTATAAAGTTTTCTCTAAAAGAGATTTCTCTCTTTTGGCAAATATCCCACGAACAGAATTTCTTCTTTGCTCATATTCCTTTGGACTGCCTTCTTTCTCTATTACTCCTCCTGTGTGTGAGTGTATGTGTGTGTGTGTGTGTGTGTGTGTGTGTGTGTGTGTGTGTGTGTATCTTTCACATATGATTAAAAATTCCTTGAGGACACTCCCTGTGTCATATTTATCTAGCTAACTTATCAACTACCATAGTGCTTTTCACATAACAGCACTTAACTGTTTGTAAAATTGAATTAAATGGAATTAAATTCCACTTCAGGTTAGTGTCCCTTTGTTTTACAGCTATTTAATCAAATTAGTAAAGTTATTAGATAAAATTAAAGTATGTTCATCTGTAGCAAAGATGAAAAGAAGATTCTTCCTATGTTGACTTGAATTATCTCTAACTAAAGTTTGACTTAAAAGCAGCTTAACCTATTCCTTTCTCCTTTTCTTTTTTCCTCTTCCTCTTCCTATCACCATTACTATTTCTTCTAAATGGCATTTATATAGCTCTTCAAAATTTACAAGGCACTTTAAAAAATGTTATCTTATTTAATCCTTATAATAACCCTGTGAAAAAATATTTTATTCTTTTCAATTACATGCAAATAATTTTTAATATTTATTTTTTAAAATGTTGAGTTCCAAATTTTTCCCTCTTTTGTTGTTATCTCTTTCCTAAGATGGTAAGAGGTTTGATATAGGTTATATATGTGAAATCAAAATAAAACATAGTTACATATCAATCATGTTGTGAAAGAATATATAGGCCAAAAGAAAAGAAGCACAAAAAAGTGAAAATAGTATGCTTTGATCTGCATTCAGACACTATCAGTCTGATATGGATAGCATTTTCTATCATGAATCCTTTGTAATTGTCTTTATTTGTTACATTTCTGAGAAAAACAAGTCGCTCATAGTGAATTATCACATAATATTGCTGACATTGTGTACAATATTCTCCTGCCTCTGCTAACTTCATTTTGTATCAGTTCATGTAAGCCTTTCCAGGGTTTCCTGAAATATACCTGCTCATCATTTTTTTTCTCAAAAGTATTTTGTTTTTTTTCTAATACACATATAAAGATCATTTTCAATATTCATTTTGTAAAACTTTGTTCCAAATTTTTCTCCCTCTCTCTGCTACCTGTCCCCTCCCCAGGACAGGCAAGCAATCTGATATGTTAAATATGTGCAATCCCTTCAGATATATTTCCATATTTAGTATGTTGTACAAGACAAATCATGTAATAAACCATGAGAAAGAAAACAAACAAACAAAGTAAAAATATTTCAATCCACAGTCAGTCTCTATAGTTCTCTCTCTGGATGTAGATGATATTTTCCATCCCAAATCTTTTGGAATTGCCTTGAATCACTGTATTGTTGAGAAGAATCAAGTCTATCAGTTAATTATCTCATAATCTTGTTATTGTGTACAATGTTATCCTAGTTCTACTCATTTCATTTAGCATCAATTCATGTAGTCTTTCCATGCTTTTCTGAAGTCAGTCTGCTCATCATTTCTTATAGAACAATAATATTCCATTACCTTTATATATCATAATTTACTCAGCCATTTCCCAACTGAGGGATATCCACTCTATTTCCCATTCCTTTCTACTACAAAAAGATTCTTATCATTTCTTATAGCACAATAGTATTCCATTATATTCATTCCACAACTTATTTAGCTAGTCCCCAATTGATTCACTTTCTAATATTGACCCCCCAAAAAGCTTCAGTAAATTGTACATTGGGTCACTTTCTCTTTTCATAATTTCCCTTAGTGTGCGTACCTAGTAGTGACATTGTTAGATCAAAGGGTATGTATTCTTTTATTGCCTTTTGGGAACAGTACCAAATTGTTCTCCAGATTGGCTGGATACAAATCCATGAGTAGAGCATTAGAGTCCCAATTTTTCCACATCCTCTCCAATATTTATCATTTCCATTTTCTGTCATGATTACCAATCTGATAGTGTGAAGTAGTACCTCAGGGTTTTAATTTGCATTTCTTTAATAATGATTTAGAGTATTTTTCCATATGATTATAGACAACTTTGATTTCTACATCTGAAAACTGCTTGCATAAACAGTAATTTATATAATACAAAAATAGTCTTTTAATTGATTTTCTAGGATTCTCTAACTATATCATCATACCATCTGCAAACAGTGATAGTTTTGTTTCCTTATTGCCTATTATAATTCACTCCATTTACTTTTCTTATTACCATAGCTAATATTTCTAGTCCAATATTAAATAATAGTGGTGATAATGAGCAACTTTGCTTCATTCCTGATCTAATTGGGAAAGGTTTTGGCTTATCCCCAATATAGATAATGCTTGCTGATGGTTTTAGTTAGATATTTATTATTTTAAGGAAAACTTCACTTATTCTCTTTTATTTCCTCTTTTAAGAATTTAGACAAAAGAAAATTTTTTCTAAATACTGTTTTGGCTACATTGAATTTTTATAAGTTATCTCATTGTTTTCAATCTCTTTAATTAATTAATTAAATATTTCTATAATTTGCTTTTGACCCATTTATTCTTTAAAATTATATTATGTTTTCAATTAATTTTTAATCTATCTCGCTATGGCTATTTATTGAATGCAATTTTGATCTGAAAAGGATGAACTTAATATTTCTGCCTTTCTATATTTAATTTTGAGGTTTTTATGCCCTCATACATGATCAGTACTTGCACAGGTGACATGTATTGCTGATGAAAAGATATATTCTTTTCTATTCCAATTCAATTTTTCTCCAGTGGGTCTATCATATATAACCTTTCTAGAATTTTATTCACCTCCTTAATTTCATTCTTGTTTATTTTGTGGTTAGATTTATCTAATTCTGGAAGCGGAAAGTTGAGCTTCCCCCAATATTATAGTTTTGCTATCTGTTTCCACTTGTAATTTACTTAACTACTCCTTTAAGAATTTGGATACTATCCAATTTAGTACATATATGTTCAGTATTGACATTACTTCATTGTCTGTCTGCCTATCCTCTCATTTTCCCCTCTACTGTATAAATGTTTTTGGTACCTCTTTATGTGAGATTATTTACCTCATTCTACTTCTCTCTTTTTTCTGCTTAATGTTTTTTTTTTTTTTAATCATCCCTTTAACTCAACTTATACCTGCTCCCTCTTTATATGTATACTTAACTGCATTAATAGTGACATGGTTCTTTTTTCCTTTTTAAATTAAAGCCTTTTATTTTCAAAATATATACATGGATAATTTTCAACATTCACTCTTACAAAACCTTGTGTTCTAATTTTTCCCTCCTTTGTCCTTACCCTTTCCCCAGATGGCAAGTGATCCAATATATATTAAACACGTGTGATTCTTCAATAATATTTCCGCAAATATAATGCTGCACAAGAAAAATCAGATCAAAAAGGAAAAAAACACAAGAAAACAAAAGGCAAGCAAGCAACAACAAAAAGAGTGAGAATACTATGTTGTAGTCCACATTCAGTTTCCACTGTCCTCACTCTGGGTGCAGATAGTTTTCTTTATCACTGAATCACTATTATCTGAATCCCCTCATTGTTGACAAGAACCATGTCCATCAGAATTGATCAACATATAATCTTCTGGACTTCCGGTTAAGATGGCGGAGAGGAGGCTCACAGTTGCATAAGCTCCGCGCTTTCTCTCACTATCCACTTCATTACAAGCCTCTGAATCAATGCTTGACTGAAAAAAACCCACAAATAGTTACCAAGAGAAGCCATCCTTGAGATCCGCCAAGAAAGGTCTGTCTTTACTGGAGGGCTGGGGCGGTTTTAGATCGGCGCAGGCGGCGGGCAGCAGCAGTGAGAGCACGGGAGCAGACTGGAGAGGGGGTGGAGAGTGATCGTAGCCGTTTCTGCTGGGAGAGCTTCGCTACAGGTTTGGATACTTTCCTCCGGCAGCAAGTCAACAGCCCAGCAGAGAAGCTAAAAACACCGGGGCTGAAGAATACAACCCCAAACAGCTGGAGTCTCTCAGGACCTGGCCGCCCCCCCCTTCCCCCCCCTCAGTGACTCAGCACGCTCTGGGATCTCAGAGCGCAGGCGCAGCACAGTCCTGCTAGTGCCTCACTGCTGCCCCCTGCAGTCTGTAGAGGAAGCTCGATAACACACCCAGCCCCCCCCCAAAGAAAGACTCCAGTTTTTTCTGTTTTTCTTTGGTAGTTTGTCTCTGATTAATAGACAGAATGAGCAAGAAGCTGAAGAGGACTTTAACCCTTGACAGCTTCTACACAGATAGAGAGCAGACTCTAAATCCTGAGGAGACTAAAAACAGGCAGTCCCCAGGTGATTCCCCAAAGGAGGAGATTGTCTGTTCCTCAGCACAGATGAACCTCATAGAAGTGATTAAAAAGGCTCTCACAAGGGAGCTAGAAGAAAAATGGGGAAAGCAGAGTGAGGCTTGGGAAAAGGAGAGGGAGGCTTGGCAAAAGAGCCTGGAGAAGTCAGTTAAAGAGAGAGTGGATAAAGAAGTAAAATCCTTGAAAAATAGGATTAGTGAACTGGAAACAGAAAACAGCTCTCTAAAAAACAAAATTGGCGAAATGGAAAAAAATTCCACAGAACAAAAGAACTCAATGGGACAATTAGAGAAAGATTTTTAAAAAGTGAGTGAAGAGAATACTTCACTGAAAATCAGAATTGAACAAGTGGAATTGAATGACTCGAGGAGACAAGAAGAATCAGTCAAGCAAATCCAAAAAAATCAAACAATGGAGAAAAATGTGAAATACCTTCTGGGGAAGACAACAGACCTGGAAAACAGATCCAGGAGAGACAATCTGAGAATCATTGGACTCCCAGAAAAACATGATGAAAAAAAGAGCCTGGACACTGTCTTCCAGGAAATTATCAAAGAGAACTGCCCAGAAGTCATAGGAACAGAGGAAAAAATAAACATTGAAAGGATTCATCGATCACCCACTGAAAGGGATCCTAAAATCAAAACACCAAGGAATATAGTGGCCAAATGCCAGAACCCTCAGATGAAAGAAAAAATATTGCAAGCGGCTAGAAAAACCCAATTCAAGTATCAAGGAGCCACAATAAGGATCACCCAGGATCTGGCAGCATCCACATTAAAAGATCGAAGGGCCTGGAATATGATATTCCGAAAGGCTAAGGAACTTGGTATGCAACCAAAAATAACTTACCCAGCGAGAATGAGCATCTTTTTCCAGGGAAGAAGATGGACATTCAACGAAGTAAGCGAATTTCATCTATTTCTGATGAAAAAACCAGAACTTAACAAAAAGTTTGATCTACAAATATAGAACGCAAGAGAAATCTAAAAAGGTAAAGATTAATCTTGGGAACTATATTTTGACTATATAGATGTATAAAGAATACATGTATACCTTGTTCTAGAAATTGATGTGGAAAGGACATTGTACCAGAAAAAGGGTAAAGTGGGGGTAGTACATCTCATGAAGAGGCATAGGAAACCTATTATATCTGAGAGAAAGAATGGAGGGGGATGAATATAGTGGGTATCTTACTGCCTTCAGAATTGGCTTTAAGTGAAAAATCTTAAGACATATTCAATCTATGGTGAAACTTCTCCCATCTCATTGAAAAGTGAGAAGGGAAAAGTGGAAAGGGAAGGAATAAGCTAAGCGGAAGGGAATACGGGAACTGGGAGGGAAAGGGGTAAGATAGGGGGAGGAACTCTAAGGTGGGGGGAGGGACACTAAAAAGGGAGGGCTGTGAGAAGCAAGGGGTGCTCACAAGCTTAATACTTGGAAGGGGGGGAAAGGGGAAAGAAGGGAGGAAAGCATAAACCGGGGTTAACAAGATGGCAAGTAATACAGAATTGGTCATTCTAACCATAAATGTGAATGGGGTAAACTCCCCCATAAAGAGGAAGCGGTTAGCAGAATGGATTAAAAGCCAGAATCCTACAATATGTTGTTTACAGGAAACACACCTGAAGCGGGGAGATACATGCAGGTTAAAGGTAAAAGGTTGGAGCAAAATCTACTATGCTTCAGGTGAAGTCAAAAAAGCAGGGGTAGCCATCCTGATCTCAGATCAAACTAAAGCAAAAATTGACCTAATTAAAAGAGATAAGGAAGGACACTATATCTTGCTAAAGGGTAGCATGGATAATGAAGCACTATCTATATTAAACATATATGCACCAAGTGGGGTAGCATCTAAATTCTTAAAAGAGAAACTAAGAGAGCTGCAAGAAGAAATAGACAGTAAAACTATAATAGTGGGAGATCTTAACCTTGCACTCTCAGAATTAGATAAATCAAACCACAAAATAAATAAGAAAGAAGTCAAAGAGGTAAATAGAATACTAGAAAAGTTAGATATGATAGATCTCTGGAGAAAATGTAATGGAGACAGAAAGGAATACACTTTCTTTTCAGCAGTTCATGGAACCTATACAAAAATTGACCATATATTAGGACATAAAAACCTCAAACTCAAATGTAGTAAGGCAGAAATAGTAAATGCATCCTTTTCAGACCACGATGCAATGAAAATTACATTCAACAAAAAAGCAGGGGGAAGTAGACCAAAAAATAATTGGAAACTAAATAATCTCATACTAAAGAATGATTGGGTGAAACAGCAAATCATAGACATAATTAATAACTTCACCCAAGAAAACGATAATAATGAGACATCATACCAAAATGTATGGGATGCAGCCAAAGCGGTAATAAGGGGAAATTTCATATCTCTAGAGGCCTATTTGTATAAAATAGAGAAAGAGAAGGTCAATGAATTGGGTTTGCAATTAAAAATGCTAGAAAAGGAACAAATTAAAAACCCCCAGTCAAACACTAAACTTGAAATTCTAAAAGTAAAAGGTGAGATCAATAAAATTGAAAGTAAAAAAACTATTGAATTGATTAATAAAACTAAGAGTTGGTTCTATGAAAAAACCAACAAAATAGACAAACCCTTAGTAAATCTGATTAAAAAAAGGAAAGAGGAAAATCAAATTGTTAGTCTTAAAAATGAAAAGGGAGAACTCACCACTAACGAAGAGGAAATTAGAGCAATAATTAGGAGTTACTTTGCCCAACTTTATGCCAATAAATTCGACAACTTAAATGAAATAGAAAAATACCTCCAAAAATACAGCTTGCCCAAACTAACAGAGGAAGAAGTAAATATCCTAAACAGTCCCATCTCAGAAAAAGAAATAGAACAAACTATCAATCAACTCCCTAAGAAAAAATCCCCAGGACCAGATGGATTTACATGTGAATTCTACCAAACATTTAAAGAACAATTAACTCCAATGTTATATAAACTATTTGAAAAAATAGGGATTGAAGGAGTCCTACCAAACTCCTTTTATGACACAGATATGGTACTGATACCTAAACCAGGTAGGCTGAAAACAGAGAAAGAAAATTATAGACCAATCTCCCTAATGAATATTGATGCTAAAATCTTAAATAAAATATTAGCAAAAAGATTACAGAAAATCGTCACCAGGATAATACACTATGCCCAAGTAGGATTTATACCAGGAATGCAGGGCTGGTTCAATATTAGGAAAACTATTAGCATAATTGACTATATCAATAACCAAACAAACAAAAACCACATGATCATCTCAATAGATGCAGAAAAAGCATTTGATAAAATCCAACATCCATTCCTAATAAAAACACTTGAGAGCATAGGAATAAATGGACTTTTCCTTAAAATAGTCAGGAGCATATATTTAAAACCATCAGTAAGCATCATATGCAATGGGGAAAAACTGGAACCTTTCCCAGTAAGATCTGGAGTGAAGCAAGGCTGCCCACTATCACCATTATTATTTAATATCGTATTAGAAACAGTAGCCTCGGCAATAAGAGTCGAGAAAGATATAAAAGGAATTAGAGTAGGCAATGAGGAAACCAAACTATCACTCTTTGCAGATGATATGATGGTATACCTAGAGAACCCCAGAGATTCTACCAAAAAGCTATTGGAAATAATTCATAATTTTAGCAAAGTAGCTGGCTACAAAATAAATCCCCATAAATCCTCAGCATTTTTATACATCACCAACAAAACCCAACAGCAAGAGATACAAAGAGAAATTCCATTCAGAATAACTGTTGATACCATAAAATATTTGGGAATCTATCTACCAAAGGAAAGTCAGGAATTATATGAGCAAAATTATAAAAAAGTCTCCACACAAATAAAGTCAGACTTAAATAATTGGAAAAATATTAAGTGCTCCTGGATCGGCCGAGCGAACATAATAAAGATGACAATACTCCCTAAACTAATCTATTTATTTAGTGCTATACCAATCAGACTTCCAAGAAAATATTTTATTGATCTAGAAAAAATAACAACAAAATTCATATGGAACAATAAAAAGTCGAGAATCTCAAGGGAATTAATGAAAAAAAAATCAAATGAAGGTGGCCTAGCTGTACCTGATCTAAAATTATATTATAAAGCAGCAGTCACCAAAACCATTTGGTATTGGCTAAGAAATAGATTAGTGGATCAGTGGAAAAGGCTAGGCTCACAAGACAGAATAGTCAATTATAGCAATCTAGTGTTTGACAAACCCAAAGCCCCTAACTTCTGGGAAAAGAATTCATTATTTGATAAAAACTGCTGGGATAATTGGAAATTAGTATGGCAGAAATTAGGCATGGACCCACACTTAACACCATATACCAAGATAAGATCAAAATGGGTCTATGACCTAGGCATAAAGAACGAGACTATAAATAAATTAGAGGAACATAGAATAGTTTATCTCTCAGACTTGTGGAGGAGAAAGAAATTTGTGACCAAAGATGAACTAGAGACCATTACTGATCACAGAATAGAAAATTTCGATTACATCAAATTAAAAAGCTTTTGTACAAATAAAACTAATGCAAACAAGATTAGAAGGGAAGCAACAAACTGGGAAAACATTTTCACAGTTAAAGGTTCTGATAAAGGCCTCATTTCCAAAATATATAGAGAACTGACTCAAATTTATAAGAAATCAAGCCATTCTCCAATTGATAAATGGTCAAAGGATATGAACAGACAATTTTCAGAGGATGAGATTGAAACTATTACCACTCATATGAAAGAGTGTTCCAAATCATTATTGATCAGAGAAATGCAAATTAAGACAACTCTGAGATACCACTACACACCTGTCAGATTGGCTAAGATGACAGGAAAAAATAATGATGAATGTTGGAGGGGATGCGGGAAAACTGGGACACTAATGCATTGTTGGTGGAGTTGTGAACGAATCCAACCATTCTGGAGAGTAATCTGGAATTATGCCCAAAAAATTATCAAATTGTGCATACCCTTTGATCCAGCAGTGTTTCTATTGGGCTTATATCCCAAAGAAATACTAAAGAAGGGAAAGGGACCTGTATGTGCCAAAATGTTTGTAGCAGCCCTGTTTGTAGTGGCTAGAAACTGGAAAATGAATGGATGCCCATCAATTGGAGAATGGCTGGGTAAATTGTGGTATATGAATGTTATGGAATATTATTGTTCTGTAAGAAATGACCAGCAGGATGAATACAGAGAGGACTGGCGAGACTTACATGAACTGATGCTAAGTGAAATGAGCAGAACCAGGAGATCATTATACACTTCGACAACGATATTGTATGAGGACATATTTTGATGGAAGTGGATTTCTTTGACAAAGAGACCTGAGTTTCAATTGATAAATGACGGACAAAAGCAGCTACACCCAAAGAAAGAACACTGGGAAACGAATGTAAACTATCTGCATTTTTGTTTTTCTTCCCGGATTATTTATACCTTCTGAATCCAATTCTCCCTACGCAACAAGAGAACTGTTCGGTTCTGCAAACATATATTGTATCTAGGATATACTGCAACATATCCAACATATAAAGGACTGCTTGCCATCTAGGGGAGGGGGTGGAGGGAGGGAGGGGGAAAAAATCGGAACAGAAATGAGTGTCAATATAATGTAATTATTAAATAAAAAATTAAAAAAAAAAAACAAACAAACAAACAAAAAAAAACATATAATCTTCTTGTTGTTATGCACAATGATGTCCTCATTCTTTCTGCTCATTTCTCATATTATCAGTTCATGTAAGTCTCCCTAGGTCTCTCTGAAATCATCTTGCTTATCATTTTTTATAGAACAATAACATTTGATAACATTCATACACTATAACTTATTCAGCCATTCTCCAAGTAATGAGCATTCACTCAGTTTCCAGTTTCTTGAATAATATTATAGTTAAGAATTATGAGTGTCATAATTGGAGATGTAAACAATTTAGCCTAATTGAATTCTTTGTGTTTTCTATTTCATTTTTATGCTTCTCTTGAGTCTTTTACTTGAAAATCAATTTTTTTGTTGAGCTCTGATCTTTTCATTGAATAACCATTTCTCCCCAGAAGATTATGTTAAGTTTCACTGGGAAAATGATTCTTGGTTGTAGTCCTAGATCCTTTGCTTTCTTGAATATCATATTCTATGATCCTACTTCCCTATAGATTGAGACAAGTTTCTCTGTGAGCTAAATTTATCTGATATTCTTTTTTGAGACAAATATGATGAGCATAAGATTCACACAATGCTCACTCTTCTCCTTTCTTTCCCTCAATTTTAATAGATCTTTTTTGCCTCTTAATGAGATATAATTTATCCCATTTTACTTCCCCCTTTCCTCATCTTCCAGTACAATTCTTTCACCTCTATTTTCTCTTTTTTGTTTATATCATCATAATAATGTCAAATTATACCTATACTCTCTAATTATACCCATATCAGAGATACAGTTCTCAGGAATAAAAACAATCATCTTACCACATAAGGATGTAAACTTTTTAACCTTTTAAAGAAACAGCTATTTTTTCTTTCATTTTTACCTTTTTATGCATCTCTTGAATTCTGTATTCGATAATCAACTTTTCTTTTCAGCTCTGGTCTTTTCATCAGAAATAAATGCATGTTACCTGTTTCATTGAATGCCCATCTTTTTCTCTGAAAAATAATGCTTAATTTTGCAGGATAGTTGATTGTTGGCTGTAATCCAAGTTCTTTATCTTTTCAGTTTTCAGTCCATTCCATTCTTTAAAGTGGAAGCTGCTAAGTCATGAATAATTCTGATGTGGCTCTATATATTTCAATTGTTCCTTCCAGGCTACTTGCAATATTTTCTCCTAGATCTGATAATTCTGAAATTTGGCTATGATATTCCTTGGAGTTTTCATTTCATTTTCAGGAGGTGATTGGTAAATTTTTAATGGCTCTTTTACTATCTGGTTCTTGGATAACAGGGCAGTTTTCCTTGATGATTTCCTGAAAGATGATTCTAGTCTCTTTTTTTCATGATGGTTTCACAAGTCCAATAATTCTTAGATTGTCTTTCTTAATTCTATTTTCCAGGTCAGTTGTTTTTCTAGTGAGGTATTTTACATTTTCTTTTCTTTTTTCATTTTGTGGTTTTATTTGATTAATTCCTGATGTCTCATTGAATCATTCACTTCCACTTGTTCAATTCTTATTTTTATTGAATTATTTTCTTCAGCTAGCTTTTGAAGCTCTTTTTGCATTTGGCCAATTATACTTTTAAATGAGTTATTTTGTTCATTCGGTTTTTTTTTTCCTCATTTCACAAATCTATTTTTCAACAAGTTGGTTTCTATCTCCATTTCATCATATCTATTTTGTAAGGAGTTAGTTTTTTTTTTTTTTTTTTTTCCATTTCATCAAGCCTATTTTTAAAGGAGTTTTCTTCAGATAACTTTTATTTCTTTTTCCAAACTCTTTTGAAAAGGTCTCATTCCCTTTCCCCATTTTTCTTCTCTCTTTTAAGATCCTTTTTGAATTCTTCCAAGAAAGCCTTGTGAGATGGAGACCAACTCATGTCAACTTTTGGGGTTTCATCTGGAGACAATTACCTTTACTGTCTTCAGGGTTTGAGGTCTGTTCCTCTCTATCTCCATAAAAAACTATTTATGATCAGAGTTCTTTTTGCTCATTTTGCTCTTAAGGCAAAGGGGAGAGTTTCCCAAGCTTCCTCAAAGTGACGGAGGCTTCATGCTGCCCTGGGGCTTGTGCTGCTGACTTCTTTCCTTTTCTGGGTGGGTTTGGCCCAGTCCTGCATTATTCTGGGGTTCAGTGACTCTCTATTTGCCTTTTGCATTTCATTGAATGTCTTACAGCTAAGCTGCTGATTCACTGGCTTGTAACCAAGACAGAGTAGCCAATGCTGCTAATTTTGGCTGAGAGCCTCTCAGTAGATTCTTCTCCTGTGCTGACAGCACAGTATCCTGGGTCCCTGCACTGTGCCTGTCTCCTCCTTTCCCCCATGACTGATTGAAATAGATCTTTCCTGAAATTTGTCAAAAATATCTTCTGCTGGAAATTTGTGCTGTGTGGGTTCTGTCATTCCAAAACCAGTTCAGCAAAGATCTGGCTTGATCTGGTGTGGATCTGAAAGAAACCAAGAGGAGCCCAGACAAAAACCTGTCTGCCCCCTTCATCTTGGCTCTGCCCCCTCAGAATAACATTAAATGTTTGGTTCCTACTCCCTTTTTTTGGCTCATCGCTTCCAAATTATTTTATTACTTTTAAAATTGAGTTCTGATTCTGGTGGAAGGGGTACTATCCTCAGATTCTTGTTCCAGGGGCTGTAGACCTTAGATGTTTACCTGGTGCTATGTTGGTAGTGCACCCTCCTGCTGCACTGTGGGCATCTGGCAGCTTGCCTGCTGCTACACTAAGGTGGTGTAGGTGGGGTGATTGCTTGGTCCCAGAGGCACCTGTGACCTGGTGCTGAGTTGAGGCATGGAGGTGGGGATGGTGCTGGCACTGCCCTCTCATGCAGCTTTGCCCTGACGGATTTGGGGGTGGGGGAGCTAGGAGAGCTAGTGTCTGCCTTTATGCCTGGTCTTATGATAAGGCCTGTGAAGGGCATGGCAGGACTGGCATCTGCTTTTTCTTCTGGTGCTTCTCTGAGGCATGTGGAAAAAGCTGGTGTTCCAGGTTTTATTGCTAACTACAACTTTCAAAGGAATCAATAAATATTTGTTCAATGCAATCTCCTTGAGTGTAGGAACAATTTCACTTTGGGTAGCTAAACAGTTCTTAGGGTAGTAATTGTTGGGAAAAGAAAATATTAGCTGTTAACACTGCTCCTAGCTTTATGCTTTGGTTAGTAGGGCAAAGGACAGATATCATGGTTAACTTGGGTCTATTTGAATAGAAAAAAGGGGCTATTCTCCAGAATATGCAGCAACAAGTTTACTCCTCTCCTGTTTGAGGAAGCTTCTACTATTTCAGTTTTCTTTTTTGTATTGTCTTCTTCTGCTAGAAGATGACCTCATTGAGGGAAGGCACTACCCTTTTTTCTATTGGTATTTATATTCCTAGAGTATATGGGGTATTCAGGAAATATTAGTACCTCTGATAAGAGCTTGCCAAGTGCTTTTCAGGGTTATTCATTTACTTTTGGTGTCCACCTTTTCATCCATCTATCACCTGTGACTCCACAGATCTGTTGCATGTGCAGTGGACCCATGCAAGTAAAACCATCTCAGCACATGGACTACACCAAGGTAAGGGTGATTAACAGGCCAATAAAACTATTGATGACTTAGGGGGATGTCTACCCCAAGGATATGAAAAGATTCCCTGGAGGAATGGGTGGATGAGAATAATTTATTCCAATAGCTATGAAGGGACCTCAACCAGGCACTGTGATGTGGTTAGAACTTGGTCAGGCATCAAAAATGTCATATTTGCCCACTGTACCCTTGGGCCCTCATCACTCATTTTGACTGTCATTTTACCTCTGGACTTCAATGTCAAAGGAAGAAAGTAAGACTAATGACTCTTGTACAACTTTGCCTCACTTAAATCCAGATTGTCCTGCAGAATGGTTGGATCATTTCCTAACTCTACCAACAATGTATATTAGTGTCTTAGTTTTCCCATGCCCCCTCTAACAATCGTCATTGTCTTTTTATGTCATTTTAGTCAATCTGAGAGATGTGATGTAGTACTTCAGAGCTGTTTTTATTTGCATTTTTCTAATCAAGAGTGATTTTGAGTATGTTTTCATATAACTATAGATAGCTTTAATTTCATCTTCTGAAAATTCTGTTCATATCCTTGACCTTTTATTAACTGGGAAATGACTTGTATTCTTATAAATTTGACACAGTTCTTTATATATTTTAGAAATGAGACCTTTATCAGAAACACTGGATATATAGATTTTTTTCAACTTTGTTCTTCCTTTTTAATATTATTTCTATTTAATCTTATTTTGTTTGTACAAAACCTTTTAAATTTAATGTACTCAGTTATCCATTTCCCCTTTCATAATGTTCTTTAGTTCTTCTTTGGTCATAAATTCCTCTCTTCTCTAAAGAATTGATAGGTAAATTATTCTTTGCTCTCCCAATTTCCTTATGATATTATCCTTTATGGCCAAATCATGTACTCATTTTGACATTTTTTTGGTATAGGTTGAAAGATGTAGGTCTGTGCCAAGTTTCTGACAAATTATTTTCCCATTTTCCTAGCAATTTTTGTCAAATAGTGAGGTTTTATTCCAGAAGCTGGACTTTGGGGATTTATTAAATAATAGATGGCTGTAGTCCATGATTATTGTGTTGTATATATCTAATCTATTCCACTGATCCACCACCACTCTATTTCTAAGCCAGTACCAAATGGTTTTGATGACTGCTGCTTTATAGTATACTTTTAGGTTTGGTACTGATAATCTACCTTTCTTTGTATTTTTTTCCTCATTAATTCCCTTGATATTCTTGACCTTTTGTTCTTCCAGATGGATTTTGTTATTATTTTTTCTAATTCTATAAAATGAGATTTTGGCAGTTTGGTTGGCATGGCACTGAACAAATAGATCGATTTAGGCAGATTTGTCATTTTTATTATATTACCTCCATCTGCCCATGAGCAATTAATAGTTTTCCAATTGTTTAGATATGACTTTATTTGTGTGAAAAGTGTTTTGTAATTGTGTTCATATAGTTCCTGGGTTTGTCTTGGCAGGTAGACATCCAAGCATTTTATTTTGTTTACAGTTATTCTAAATGGAATTTCTCTTTTTGTCTCTTGTTGATGGGCTTTGTCAGTAATATATAGAAATGCTAATGATTTATGTGGGTTTTTTATATCCTACAACTTTGCTAAAGCTGTTAATTGGTTTGAGTATGTTTTTGAATGACTTTCTAAGATCCCCTTAGTCTATCATCTTATCATTTGCAAAGAGTGATAGTATTATTTCCTCAGTACATATTCTAATTCCTTTAATTTCTTTTTCTTTTCTTACTACTAAAATCAACATTCCTAGTACAATATTGAATAATGGTGGTGATAATGGGCATTCTTGTTTCATCCCTGATTTTATTGGGAATATGTCTAGCTTCTTTCCATTACAAATAATGTTTATTGTAGGTTTTAGGTAGATATTGCTTATTATTTTAAGCAAAACTTCTTTATCCTATACTCTATAGTGTTTTTAATAAAAATAGGTGCTGCATTTGTCAAAAGCTTTTTCTGCATCTAGTGAGATTATTTTATGATTTCTGTTGGCTTTATTATTGATATGGTCAATGATAGCAATAGTTTTCCTGATATTGCACCAGTCCTGCATTCCTGGTATAAATCCTACTTGGTCAAAGTATATTATCCTGTTGATAAATTGCTACAATCTCTGCTAATATTTTATTTAAATTTTTGGCATCAATATTCCTTACAGAGATTGGTCTGTAATTTTCTTTCTCTGTTTTGGCTTTGCCTGGTTTAGTTATCAGTGCCATATTTGTGTCATAGAAGGAATTTGGCAGGACATCTTTTTTACCTATTTTTTCAAATAGTTTACATAGTAATGGAATTAATTATTCTTTAAATGTTTGGTAGAATATTCTTGTGAACCTCTCTAACCCAGGACATTTTTTCTTAGGGAGTTCATTAATGACTTATTCAATTTCTTGTTCTGAAATGGGATTATTTAAATAGTTAATTTCCTCTTCTGCTAACCTGGGAAATTTATGTTTTTGCTAATATTTATCCATATTGGTCAGATTGCCAGACTTGCTGCCATAGAGTTGTGCAAAATAGCTCCTAATTTTTGCTTTAATTTCTTTTTTTTATTAGTGATGAGTTCACCCCTTTCATTTTTAGTGGTGATGATTTTTTTCTTTCTTTTTCTGATCAAATTAACCAAAGATTTATCTATTTTGTTAGTTTTTTTCATACCAATATTATTAATTAGTTCAGTAGTTCTTAGTTTCAATTTTATTAATTTCTCCTTTGCGTTTCCAAATTTCTTATTTGGTATTTAATTGGGGTTTTTAGTTTGTTTTTGTTCTATCTTTTTTTTAGTTATATGCCTAAGTGACTGATTTGCCCTTTCTCTATTTTATTTATGTAGCTATTTAGAGATATAAAATTTCCCTTAAGGACTGCTTTGGATGTATGCCATAGTTGCTAAAATGTCTCATTATTGTCATTTTCTTGCATGAAATTATGGATTGTTTCTGTGATTTGTTGTTTGACCCACTTATTCCTCAGAATTATATTATTGAATTTCCAATTGATTTTTAATCTATCTTTCCCTGATTCTTTATTGAATATAATTTTTATTGCAATGTCGTCTGAAAAGGAAGCATTTACTATTTCTGCCTTTTTACATTTGATTGTGAGCTTTTTATGTCCTGATACATGGTTAATTTTTGTGTAGGTGCCAGGTACTGCTGAGAAAAAAGGTATATTTTTTTCTGTCAGTATTCAATTTTCTCTTGGTTTTCTAGGATCCTATTACCCTTCCTAATTCCTTTCTTGTTAATTTTGTGGTTAGATTTGTTTGATTCTGAGAAAGGAAGATTGAGGTCCCCCAATAAAATAACTTTGCTGTCTATTTCTTCTTGTAACTGGCTTAAAATCTTCTCTAGGAATTAGCCTGCAATACCAGTTGTGCTTACACATTTATTTTCTTTACTACTTCCTATGTATTTATTAATATGTACTTTATTAATTAATATGTACTTTCCCTGCTTGTCTCTTTTAATAAGATCAATTTTTAATTTTGCTTTATCTGAGATCAAAATTGCTCCCCTACTTTTTTTTTTTTTTTTCGCTAAGGCAATTAGGGTTAAGTGACTTGCCCAGGGTCACACAGCTAGAATGTGTTAAGTGTCTAAGGCCATATTTGAATTCAGTTCCTCCTGACTTCAGGGCTGATGCTCTATCCAGTGCAACACCTAGCTGCCCCACCCCTACTTTTTAAAAATTTCAGTTGAAGCATAATAAATTATGTCCTAGCCTTTTATCTTTATTCTTTGTGTCTCTCTGTATTAAATGAGTTTCTTGTAAACAACATATTGTAGGCTTCTGTTTTTTAATCCATTCTTTTATTTGCTTTCATTTTATGGGAGAGTTCACCCCATCCACATTAACTGTAATGATTACCACCTTCTCCATTCTATTTTCTGGCCTGTATATACTGTTCCAGGTCCATTGTCTTCTGGAAAATAGTATTCCAGGCCCTCTAATCCTTTATTGTAGAGGCTGCCAGATTCTGGGTAATCCTGTCTGTTGATATTTGAATTGTTTTTGTCTGACAGTTTGCAGTATTTTTTTCCTTGAGATCATTGTTTTGGAGTTTCGCAATAATGTTCCTTGGGGATTTCCTTTTGGGATCCCTTTATAGAAGTGATTGATGGATTTTTTCAATGAGTATTTCTCCCTCTGTGGCTAGAATATTGGGGGTAGTTTTTCTTAATGATCTCTTATAGAATGCTATGTAGGCTTTTTTTTTTTTTTTTCTTCTTCTTTACTGAGTCAAGGCTGGGGATCTTAGTTGCTTATTTGCTGTGATTAAGACTCTCTCACAGGCTTTCCTCTAGTCTGAGCACTGTTTTCAGCTCAATGAGACTGACCCTTTTTGAAGTTTTTTCAGTCCATCTTGAGATGAAGAGTAGTTTTGTTCCATCAGATTCTGTTCCAAGGCTTGGTTTCATGTGCTTTTCAAGGGAAATTCTTAATGTAGCTTTAAAAGGAACTAGATATTGTTAAAAGTCATAAGTAAGGGAAAAATGCATTCTGAGTGAACTGCATACACACCAAAGTGTGAGAGGGATGTTGTGCTGAAAAACAGCAAGATTACTTTGGCTATTGTATCATAATGTATACGGAGGGAAGGAATTGAACTGAATAGGTATATTGCAGTCAATATGGGAAAGATTTTAAATTTAGAAGAATTTGTATTTGATCCTAGAGATGATAGAAAGTCATGGTTTATTGATCATGGAAGTAATATGGTTTAGGTATTAGGATGATTATTTTAACAAGTTGATGTAGAATGAACTGGACAGAGGAAAGGATTTAGGCAGAAAGACCAATTAAGTGGCTATTGCAATAGTTAAAGTAGAAAGAGATGAAATCCTGATTTGATGTAGCCATGTGAGTAAAAAGAGTGGATGAGATCAGTCATGTTTTGTCTTTCTGTCTGTCTATGAAGGTATGTCACCCTTCATAGAACGTAAGCTCCTTATGGGGAAAATAAACAAACAAAAAGCCTTCATTGTTTATCTTTATATCCCCACTGAATGATATTTCTATTTACAATTTTCTCATTTGAAAGCTGGTTTTAAACAAAATGAACTAAGTAATTATTCTATATTAGGAGCTAGCTTTGGGTAAGCCATCATATACTATTAATCTCCCAGCAATTTTCTAACAATGCTATGTTGTTCTACAGTACTGGAAAATGCTCTCATGGTACATTTATTTACTCAATTCCTTCCTTCTGTCTGATCTCCATGAAGTTAATAAATTTGCATTAAAGTGACAGAAGAAGAAGGGGAGTAAATATGGCTTTTGGATTCTGTTGGAAGTGAGATCAAATATTATAGTTGCTATCCCCAGGAGTATAATTCCTCTGCTAAGTCTTGGAAGGAGTGGTCAGAGAAGTGTCCATTGTTAAAACTGTTTTTCACACTCTTACTTTTGCTTTATATGAACAGGATAAATTGCTTTGTGTGGATAGTCTAAATTATTTTTCTTTATCTGCTCTAACCAAGCCTTTCAAGATGCTCCTGTTTTTACCCTCCAAAGAAATGCAAAAGGAAAAAAAAAGTAGATGAGTGAAAACATCCATATTTCTTCTTCTAAGTTGAGCATCAGTATAGGAATATATGTGGGAGAGCAATATGTAGTCAAATATGGTACATGTTATAGACATTTCCCAGATTACCTACCATCTTTTGATATATCCTGTAATACATAGAGAATGTAAGTGGGAAGTGAAATGTTTCAGGCAGTATTACCTGCTAGTGACAGAAGAATATAATAAATATTTGCAAATTTGCAAGTTATTAATATATTTCAGTCTAGTTAATTTCAATGCATATTCATACCCTATGAATTGATAATGAATCATCTGCTTCTAAATGTCTCACTTTTTTTTTTCTTTTGCAAAGTACTATTTGTCAAGAGTTTGAAAATGGGCAGCAATATGGTAAAGGGTGTCTAAATATTTCAGCAGAATTACAATCAGCCTGAAGTGAGCATTAATGTTTGTATTCATGAAAATCATTATTGTTTGAGCATTAAAAAAAACCTTTTTTCTGTAATTGGTAACACATATTGGCTGACATATCATAATGCATATTTTATAAAGTGTCTGATTATTCTATTTGATGTCCTGAAAACTTTGAAGTTAATTAACTTTTCTTCTTTTTAACTTAAACTTTTGAAAAACAAACTCAGATGTTTCTGTTATTATATGTGAAGTATCCTATGTACAAGTAACTGTTTCTCAGAAGGTAACATAATGACTGGACTCCCTCCAATGATTGCCTAAGAGAAACTGATACTCCTAAAAGGAGATATAGTTTGGCAGAAAACTATTTATTATTTGTAAATGTGCTTAAAAGTAATATATGGATTCTTTTTTAAAATAAAGTTTTTTTGTGAATTTTTGCAAGCATTTATTTTCTCTCCTTGTTTCTTCTCTCTCCTTTCCCCCACCATAATCTAAGGATATTTATTGTTCTGTCACTCAATCATGCCCAATTCTATGCAATCTCATGTTCTTTTATCAATGGGGTTTTCTTAGCAAAGAAATTAGAGCAGTTTTCCATTTCTTTCTTGTGTGCCCTTATTTCACTAAGGAGAAACTGAGAAGATAGGAGTTAAATGACATGTCTAGGATCACATAGCTCGTGTTTGAGACTGGATTTAAACTCAGAACTTTCAACTCCAAGACTGATGCTCTCATTCTGCCACCTAGCTGCCCCTGATCTAAGGATATACAGTTCAGCAAAAGTAAATTATCATACTGATCAAAAGTATTTAAATCCATCCCTCACTGCAATGGGTACCATGCTTTATCTTTGGGTCCTCCATTAGTGTACCTCTAGGACATCTACATGGCTCATAACAAAATGTTACTATCTTCAAAGAACAGGCTTATCTGCATGATCCCTGAAACCTTCACATCTGACCAATTTTTACTTCAGGAGTATGTTCTTCCATACCAGCTAGGATAGCAAGATGAAGGGGCAAAACAAGCATAAAACTGTCTACTATAGATCTACATAGTCACTAGGAAAAAGAAAAGAAAAATAATTGTTTAATAGAATTGAATAATTAAAATAAAATAAGTTACTTCTGCCTGTACTACCTGGATCACATGCAAGTTTAGGCTAGTTGATTCAATCTAACAATCACTTATTCAGTCCCTAATATGAACAAGTCACTGCTACACCCTCAAGACAAAAATGAAGTTCCTCTATTATCTCTAGAGAGAGGGTATTTAATATTGGTTTGAGATTAATAATGGGATTATTTGTCCAGTAGTTCCCATTTATCCTTTCACCATAGTGTGTGGCCCATTCATTTATAGCAAAAACTTGCTCAGTATGCAATGAAAAGTCAACTTATATTTATCTCAAAACAAAAATCCACTATAAAGTATTGCAGCAATAAGGCCTATGGGAAAAGGAAGAAATTTGGAGATGAGTTAATTTGCTTGGACATAGTACTAAATTCTGTCCAATCAGGCTATTCTTTCTGATCTAAATTAACACTCCAATTACTCATAATGATATTCAAGGATAGCAGTACCCTTCCCTTGCAATAGACTACTGCCTTCCCATGTGGTTCTCTGAGGTTCCAAAGATAGTACACATATACTTGTGCGTCTGTATATATAAATAAATAAATGTGTGTGTTTGTGTTTTTGTGCATATGTATATTTGTCACAAATATTTTATATATCTAATGTATATCTATAATTCCAACTATTTGCCAGGACTGAGCTAAAATCTTTACAAATATTATCTCAATCCTCA
This sequence comes from Antechinus flavipes, assembly GCF_016432865.1. Taxonomy (NCBI): domain Eukaryota; kingdom Metazoa; phylum Chordata; class Mammalia; order Dasyuromorphia; family Dasyuridae; genus Antechinus; species Antechinus flavipes. Next base: position 370,192,325 of record NC_067400.1, on the reverse strand, counting down.
CAACTCTAGGAGATAGTTGTTGTTACTATTCCCATTTTAGTTGAGGAAACTGAGGCAGACAAATGTTAAGTGATTTGACTAGAATTACACAGCTAGGAAGTGTCTCAAATGAAATTTTAACTCAGAAGTTCCTGATTCTAGGCCCTGATTCTAAAGCCCAGAATCCAATGAAGTATAAAACATGTAAAAATATAAGACTATATGTGCTTTTTCTGAGGAATCACTGACAACTAGGGAAGTTCTTCAGAAATGATGTGGTTTAAAGTCAGAGCTGAAGAGAGACTGCGTTATGGATAACCTGTGTAAATATAGGAAAGCAAAAGGTGGATATCAAGTTCTGACAGCAATAAAAAATAAAATTCATCAGAGAACTGAGGTATCTTTTATGATTTTATGGCCCTAAATGTAAGTTTTATCCAAATCTAGAAACACACTTAATGATAAAGTACTATCAATTCTCTTCTTTATCAATTATCAATTATTAATGTAAGGAATTAAACTCTGAATGTCTCAGTAGACATATCAGCACATATTATTGAATCCCTCAAAAATAAGTTGACTTCTTTTAGAGTAGAGGAAAAATATTTCATAAAACAACTTTCTCAGTAAGCTAGGATGTGCCCATATCTGATTTGTGCTTCTTGACCAAAGGATACAAAGTGTAAGATAAGAAGAAAAGGAAGTGCATTAATTAGTTCTAAAGTCATTAATTAAAAATAATTGAAGTGTAATAATGCATTCCATTTGAAATTTTTTCCCAGATTAGTCATTAAATGATTACAAAATGCTGTGTAATTTATTTAAATTGCATTTGATTTAGTTTTGATTTCTGGAAACATGTAACAGATGTGCTGCTTGTGTTACTGCCAGCAATCCAGGTGGGGCTAGGAGAATAACAGCTCCATGTAAATCAGTCTCACAGTCTCATTTTTGCTTGAAATCTGTTTATTTTGGGGAGGCATGAGCTCAGAAAAGAGAAACAATCCTACATTTGAATGCCAAATTAATGACTATGTTCATTACTTGAAAAATGATTCAGATGTACTTGTCACTTGAATTTTGCACATGAGTGCAAGATGTTTTCAGATTCTCCTCATATGGTTCCATGTTACAAGCCCTCCCCAATCTCCCTCCTTAGCAATGGCATGTTTGGACCTGGAGACCTAGCAATGGACATGAAGATAAAGAGGAAACAAGGTATGCAGCTCAATTATTGAGAGCTTGGACTGAAGAAGTCCCCCATCTCATGTCCTGAGGCCATATTCTGTTTCAAACTCTTGTTTATTCTGCTCCATGGTCATAAATTACATCCCCAAGTCTCAACAGTCATATTGTAAATGTGTGCTGCTGGTCACAAGAGCGGAGCAGAGTGTGGGGATAATCAGCACATTTAATGCATTCTGAAGGGAAAAAACAAACCCCCCAAAAATCAAACCTCAATTTGTGCTCTACTTAAAGCATGAAGTACTATGTCTCGGAGGTAAGGCAGAACATCAGAACCAGGTGTAAAGACTTAAGACTCAAGGATGGTGGGAAACACATTGATAAGCAAACCCAGGCGCCTAAGGAAACCTTTTTAGTAGGAGAAAGACCTCATGGGAATGCCATAAATTCTAAGCTTTGTGCCCAAAGCAAAGTCCTCCAGGGCATCTCTATTACTTTAATTAGGATATTGACAAAGGATATATGAATCAAAGCATTTCAGATTGATCTACCTTCCCTACTGTCTAAACTTGCTGTAGTTAAAACAAATCCAATTCTTTAACACTCCAGATCTGGCAGAACCCTCATTTGTTAATCTCTAAGTACTGCTTAACTGCTCCTGACTGTGATGTTGAGAGATTTACATTCTCCATTAATATCTTAGCAGACATTACAGAGGAATGGGAGTTCCTCGAGGTCAAAGGCTGATTTATGGCTTATACATGTATATTTCAATGGCTAGCACAGTAGGTAACGGGGATAAATAAAGGCTTGATTTGAATAACAACAATGAGCCTGAGTACATGGTTTAGTGTTTGCCACATGCTACTGACCAATGTGCTCTGACAATATCAGGACAAAAAAACAGTTAAATTTTGATAGATCCTATAATAGATAGAAAACCTGGGTTTTAGTCCAGAATCATCCTTCTGGACAAGTCATTCTGTTTGGTTGGATTTCACAGTAAAGATTGATTACATAGTTTTTAAGGGGACTTAGTGCTTTAATACTGTCTTCTGAATTTAAAATAAAAGTACAAATAAATGTGTTCTTTGGAGTTGCAAAATTATTAATGTCAATTCAGTTAAGTCACTTAATCAAAATAATTAAAATTAAATTACAATTATATTTAAATATAATATACATATAAAATTAAAAAATAAGTCTCAGCTTTACTACATCTTAGCATTGTTTATTGGAAAGAAGCCTGGATTGATATTTAGAGATTTCTAATTTGAAGTCTGCCTCAGTTGTTTGCTTGCTACCTATGTGACCTTGGACAAGTCACACTTCCCCTTCCTGCATTCAGTTTAATAAAAACAGGGGGAGTTGGGGTAGATGACCTTAGAGGGACCTTCCCGTTTTAAATCTATGTTCCTTTTCTTTGACAAGTCCTTTTTTTGTTCATTAGGTGATTGCATTGTCCCTGCAATGACCTCTCTGATGACATTGCTTTGGGAACATTCACAATTTCATTGGAACAGCAACTTTTAAGTGTGAGACCTTTAAACATCGATGAATTTCTCTTAGTGACCTACTTTCCTTGTGGCAATGTGACGCATGGGAAACATACATTGATAAATGAGGATCTTTGTTGAGCATTAGAACAAAAAGAACTAAATTGGGTCTCCAGATATTAATTATTCTCAAAGAAACAGTCCATCTTAGCAATCTTCTATTTGAAAGACAACTTTATGCCTTTAACATGATCGAGAGTACAAATATTTTAGACTTAAGAGTGGAGCAGGCAATAGCACAAATGGGGGGAAAAACCTTTTGAACATTTTTATAAATTACACAGAGGTGGCTAAGATCTGCAGCCCTGAGACACTGTAGTAAAGCAAGCCTATCTAATTTAAAATCAGAAAAGACACAAGTCTTACCTGTTTCTTCTATTAGTTTCTTTTATTAATTCCCTCGAGTTAAAAGTTGTTTTGCAAAACAGATTGAGGCACTTTTTTTTTTCTTTACAAGCAGATATACCTTGATCAAAGTCAGGTTGCATGACTGAGATTAATGATTCAAATACATGAAACACTAGGTAGGAAAAAACATCCTTTCTTATTGTTAATAGTTTATTTTGATTTTTTATTTAGTAAGTGAACACACTCAATTCTTTCAACTGACTGGGCATTAAACACTTTTTCTAATTACTTTAGGGCCTGTTGTCAAATCGAATTAAATAATATGGAAATTAGGCATTGTAAAATCCTTACTATAATTTGTAAATGAGAACTATCACAAACATTTAAAAATAATTCTTCCAATATAGATTTTTAGTGATAGTTTGCTGTCCCCAAATGTGACTCACTATACCATGTTATATGGAAAGTTCAAATACATTGAAATAATGTAAATTTACAAAATTTAGATTTCCAATGGACATGAGAAATTACCTAATTGAATTATGGATTAGGAATGAATCCTAGAATGGTACCTGACATAACCATAGGCGTGTTATTGTTTAGTCATGTTTTCAGTTGTGTATGATTCTTCATGACCTCATTTGGGATTTCTTTGAAGAGGTACTAGAGTAATGTGCTATTTCCTTCTCCAGATTATTTTACAGATGAAGAAACTGATGCAAATAGGGCTAAGTGACTTGGCTAAAATCACACAGCTTGTAAGTATCTGAGGCCATATTTGAATTTAGGAAGATAATTTGTCCTAACTCCTGGACAGGTATTCTATCCAGTGTGACACCTAGCTACCCTTAACCAGAATTACATAGATAGTAAGGTATAAACAGGATATAATTCAGATCCTTTGACTCTAAATCTAAACTTTGTTTTTCTTTTCTTCATTTTGTCTTCCACTGAAAGGTTTTGAGCAGAGGAGAATTTTTTTTTTTTTTGGTTATCTACATAAGTAAGTCCTACAATAGCATAAATGATGAGTTACAAATTATTACCAATTATTATTACTGATTATATATTATTACAAATAAGATGCTTGGTTTGCACAATTTTTCAAATTTCTTCAAAATAAAAAGTGTGTGGGATGTCAAAAACCCTTACCCAAAATGACTACTCAGAGATCACTCAAAATAGAAAGCAGAAAGGTCATTTATTATACCTCCGGAGGATGAGCAGTTCTAGCACGAGATAAGAAAGAGAAAGCTCGTTGTAGGAGGGCTGAAGAAGTAATAAAAATACACAGCTTTTATACAAGAGATTACATCACAACTAAGAGAGCATTGAGAAGGGGAAGGGGAGGCATTTAATTGGTTGTTGCTATCCAGAGAGATAGGAATGGAAGTTTTCTGTTTCCCCAAAATCACCTGATTTCTAGGAAACAGAAAATCAGGTCTTCAGGCTGCAGATATAGCTGACCAAGGCTCAAGTACATATGGGCCAGCACAGATTATACAGGTCATAGGAAAAACAGAAATAATGAAAATAAAATACAGAAAAAGAATTCACATATTCCTATAAGTTTTTCACCTTATCTCTCTATTCCACACAAACGTGTGCACAAAAGGTAAAATAATTACAGCTGTCTCCATATTCTAAGCTAGCCAGAACCTTAACAAGATGATGAGTCAGGAGTATAGGTTAATTCCTAATCTCTAAATCACTTACCCAACACTGTCTCTCCCTCCAATCACTATGATTTGCCAGGACTGGACAATAGAACCCATAGACTAGGTGCAATACAATAATTTCTTTGATGCTGTTGAGTAGTCTGTTGGCTACTCTTCCTCTTACAGTAAAATGCTTTTTTAATAAGCAACAGAACTTAACTCTTCCTTTTCCTATCCTTACCCTTATACCTCAAAAAGGATATGAAAGTAGAGGAAAGCAGGAAAATTTACTTTATCTAGTGCCATAGAATTGTTGTTTTTATGTAACAGTAATCAGCTGGAGAATTAATGAACAGAAGGACTATGGCAGGGTATCAGTATTTGTGAGAATCCACTACAGCCTTTGTATGCAGCATTGGCCATTTTTTGTTCCAGAGAAAATCACTGAGAATGATGAAAAATGAATTTCTCATCATGAGAGGAGGCTGAGATTGCTTTAAGATCTAGCCTTTCCCAGATTGACCATCAAAAGGGAATGAGTCAGAAAGTGAACAATAGGGGAATGTAAAGGAAAAAAAGGTTCAAATCATGAAGCTCTCCAGAACAAAACTCAATTTAAAAACCTTGAGTACAAGTAAATAAATAACCAGAGAAGTTGTTACTAACACAAGGGAAAGGTCCAAACTTCTTTAAATAAATATTGCAAAAAAATTAATTAACTCTTGCTAAGAGAAAGTATCTTTTTGAGACCTAGAAAATTATGGAATTTTTGCAAATGATTCAAGAGAGCAATAAGAATCAGGAAAACAAAATTTATGGTTTAAAAAGTAGAAGGAATTAACAGGCTTAAAAAAAAAACAAACTATAATTCTTAATGGCAAATACACAAAAGTGAGAATAAATAATAGTGAATGCAAATATGCAGAAGTAAAGGAAATCATTAAATCATAATTAAAGAGTAGATGATAATAAGGACCTGCAATTAAGGACTCTATTACTATTTTTTCCCCTGAACCCATAAAATGGATATTCTCAGAAATCTATTCCTTGACCTTTTTTCCACTCCATTTAACACTCTTCTTAATCTCTTATACATTCCTTCCTATTCCTTCAACTTTCACCTCAACAAGATGATTCCCCTAAATATGTCAGAGAGATCCCCATCTTTAAAAGTTTTGAAGTCAAAGTGAAGAAAGAAAGAGTTAAAGAGTATGTAATTTAAAAGCGCATATGAGAAACACTGAGGAGGAATAAGAATTTTAATGAAGTAGAGGAGTATGGCAAGTACTTGGCTTGAAATGTAGATAAAATACTAAAGCTTGGATTACTTATATCCTGCAGAGACACAACCCAGAAGGGTAGAAATACAACTAAATATAACAACTTTTTAGGAGGTGAAATGAAGTCACGGTTATTTGAACCACAGTTCAAAAACATCACATTCAAAAAACAAAACTTCAGTTTTGTTCCAGTTTACCTGATGCTTCTTTGCTTGTTTAAGCCATACTATCCATTTTTTAAAAATAGCTTTTTATTTTCAAAATACATGCAAAGATAATTTTCAACATCACCCTTGAAAAACCTTGTGTTCCAGATTTTTCCCTCCTCTAGACAGCAAGGAATCTGATATAGGTTAAACATGTGCAATTCTTCTAAACAGATTTCCACAATTATCATGCTGCATAAGAAAAATAAGATCAAAAAGGGAAAAATAAGAAAGAAAAAAAGCAATCAATCAACAACAAAACAGTAAAAATACTATGTTGTGATCCACATTTAATCCCCATACTCCTCTTTCTGGATGCAAATGGCTCTCTTCATCATAAATCTATTGAAATTGGCCTAAATCATTTCAATGTTGAAAAAGAGCCAAGTTCATCACAATTGATCATGACATAATCTTGTTGCTGTGAACAATGTTTTCTTGGTTCCACTCATTTAGCACTGGTTTATGCAAGTCTCTCCAGATCTTTTTGAAATCATCCTAATGATCATTTCTTATAGAACAATAATATTCCATTATATTAATATATCATAATTTATTCAGCCATTCCTCAACTGATGGGTATCCACTCAGCTTCTAATAGAGACATTGCTGAATCAAAGGGTATGTACAGTTTGATAGCCCTTTGGCATAGTTCGATATTACTTTCCAGAATGGTTGGATCAATTCACACCTCCACTAATAATACACTAATGAATTAGTCTCAGTTTTCCCACACCCCCTCCAGCATTTATCATCTTTTCCTGTCATCTTATTCAATCTGAGAGGTGAGTAGTGATATTTCAGAATTGTCTTAATTTGCATTTCTCTGATCAATAATGATTTAGAGCATTTTTTCCATATGACTAGAAATGGCTTTAATTTCTTCATCTGAAAATTGTTTGTTCACATCCTTTGACTATTTATCAATTGGAGAAACAAGATATGCTACCTTTGAGGAGAGAACAAAGAAAACATTATGTGCCCCCAATTCCTGAGTTCCCTCCAGAGCCTTGAAAGTGATCATTAATTAGTAGGCAACCACCTTGATAGATGCTTGCTGATTCTCTATGGGAAAAACTCAGAGGAAGGGATTGAATCTTTTGTGGGTTTTTTGTTTGTTTATTTTTGATGTCCTCAGACAGAAAAAGTGGCAGATGGGCTGTCTGGTCTTTGAAGAGTCACATTTTCTAAGCTTGTCCTGGTTTGTTGAATATATTTATTCAATATATTCTCTTTTGGTCAGTATTAAAGAAATACATGTAAAAGAGCAGTGATTTTACTGGAAATTTAGTTGCCATGGAAAATTTTCTTTAATGAGTTGGAGGGAATCAATCCAAAATAGTAATTAGATAAAATCACACAATGAGAATACAAGAATTGTGATGAACAAAGGGATAAAAAGGCAAAGGAGAAAGAAATTCTGCTTTAGGAGAGCCTTGAAAACTTGATTTAAACTCCATGGATAAAGCCTCTGGTGCTAGTTGGACCATAGAACCACTGAAAATAAGTGATTGATAAACACCAATTAATTGATTTTGCCTTTATGGGTAAACTTGATCCATTAACCAGGAAGCAAGACTTCAAGGTATTTAAAATATATAGCTTATTCCCAAAGCATTACTACTCAGCAGTATTTCAAGACATTAAATATATATTTCTGTCTCCAAAATATTAGTTTTATTTTAGTATTTAATAGACTAATATGGCATTAAGACTTTTAGAACACTCTAAATTTCCATTTTCAGATTCCTTTTCTCAACTCTAAGCCTACACCTCCTTAATATACAAGAAAATCTCATAGAATCACCGGATTTGAGAGTAGGAAGGAACTTTAGTAACAATCTAGTATAACTCAGAAAAAAAAAAAAAACCCTTCAGTATAGTACACTTGATAAGTTGAAATCACATGTCCAGAAGACAACTCTTTTTTCAAATGACAGCCTTATAATATTTGAAAGCAACTGACCAAGTCTTCTTCAGGGGAAACAACTTAAATTGCTTCAGCTGTTTTTCATGTGACCTGTGTTCAAGACCCTTTAATAGCTAAAGATTAAGATTTAAAAGTAGGAACGTATATTATCTCACTTAATTGTCACAACAGTTCTGTGTATTAGATATTATTGTTATTATACTCATTTTAGAATTATGAAACTGAGGGAGAAAGCTAAGTGACTTGCTCAATCAAGCATCCAAGAAACATCTTGAGAAGGTATTTGAATACAGATTTTTCTGACTTCTGATCCAGCATTCATTTAACTACAATACCATTCCATGGAATGGTATTCAGTATATATTAGTAGTCTTATACTGTAATGAACAGAATTGAATTCAGTTTTACAAATGAAATCTGATGGGGCAAAGTGAAGGAATTCTTTTGCCTCTCTGTTCCTGGAACCTATGCTTGAAGATCAACATCCTGTTAGTTGTGAGAGTTGCTGCTTAATACTACTTTTGTTTTATTAATAATATATTATTAATTATATTATTATATTATTTTCCCTTCTGACTCCCATCTCCAACATGATTCTGCTCTATTTAATAATAATAACCAATAATATTATAATAACTAATTATATAATAATACAATATGATAATCAGTTATAATAATATTAATAAATAATAGCTATTGAGCTTAACAAAGAACTTAGTATGTTATTTCATTTGATATCTATAGCAGCTCTGTAATGTATGTTACTATAACCTCATTTTAGAGATGAGGAAATTGAGGTTGATTTGACCAATATCACATAGCTAATGTTTGTGAGAGGATTTGAACTTAGATATTCTTTTTTCCCCCGAGGCAACTGGGGTTGAGTGACTTGCCCAGGGTCACACAGCTAGTAAGTGTTAAGTGTCTGAGACCAGGTCCTTCAGACTTCAGGGCTGGTACTCTAACCACTGTACCACCTACCTGCCCCCATAACTTAGGTATTCTTTAATCTATGTCCTGTATGTGATCCACTCTACCACCCAGTTTTCTATACTTTCTTCATTTTTGCTCATGAAACAGATTGTTAGTTACACTTGTCACGATTGAATTTCATTAGATTCAGCACAGTCCTCTACCCTTGAGAATTTTTGGATCCCAATTATGTCACCAACAACAATATCTCAGTATATTAGCAATTCCTCCCACCGTTGTATCAATTGCAAATGTGATGTTCATGCCAGCTATGCCTTTATCCAAGTCACTGATAAAAAATGTTGGGTAACACAATTCCCAGGGTACTCCACTGGTGAACACATCATATATTCTTTGATTCTAGCCATCAAACTGAATCAATCTTATTATATTCTGATGCCCTTCTTATCTTTCCATCTTCTCCACAAGAATACTTGATGTATTTTATCAAAAGCTTGGTTAAAATCTTAGTATAATATATCCATGGCAGGCGGCACATTTGTATATTTAGTTATCTTGATAACAAAAAAGAAAACAAAGTTAGTTTGGAATGACTTGTTCTTTATAAAGCTTTTTTTTAATATTTTATTTTATTTTATAATAACTTTATATTGACAGAACCCATGCCAGGGTAATTTTTTACAACATTACCCCTTGCACTGGCTTCTGTTCCGATTTTTCCCCTCCGTTCCTCCACCCCCTCCCCTAGATGGCAAGCAGTCCTATATATGTTAGATATGTTGTAGTATATCCTAGATACAATATATGTTTGCAGAACCGAACAGTTTTCTTGTTGCACAGGGAGAATTGGATTCAGAAGGTAAAAATAACCCGGGAAGAAAAACAAAAATGCAAATAGTTCACATTTGTTTCCCAATGTCCTTTCTTTGGGTGTAGCTGTTTCTGTCCATCATTTATCCATTGAAACTCAATTAGGTCTCTTTGTCAAAGAAATCCACTTCCATCAGAATACATCCTCATACAGTATTGTTGTTGAAGTGTATAATGATCTCCTGGTTCTGCTCATTTCACTTAGCATCAGTTCATGTAAGTCTCTCCAAGCCTCTCTGTATTCATCCTGCTGGTCATTTCTTACAGAACAATAATATTCCATAATATTCATATACCACAATTTACCCAGCCATTCTCCAATTGATGGGCATCCATTCAATTTCCAGTTTCTAGCCACTACAAACAGGTAGTGCCACAAACATTTTGGCACATACCGGTCCCTTTCCCTTCTTTAGTATTTCTTTGGGATATAAGCCCAATAGAAACACTGCTGGATCAAAGGGTATGCACAATTTGATAACTTTTTGGGCATAATTCCAGATTGCTCTCCAGAATAGTTGGATTCGTTCACAACTCTACCAACAATGCATAAGTGTCCCAGTTTTCCCGCATCAAGCTTTTTTTTTTTTGAAAAACATTTTATTTTCTTCATTTGTAGATGTTCATCAAATATCTATTTAGTGATCTTTACTTGAAATTTCCCAGCAATCAAAGTCAAGTTCTCTGACCTGTGAGCTTGACTTAGATTCCTGGGAAATTGTAGAATAGATCACTGAAGATATGGTCTATAAATATCTATAAAGGAAGAACTAGACCAACAAAAATCCAGGGAAATGGGAGAAACACCATAAGATCAAGAAAGTACAAAATCAGGACAGGATTTGTACTTCTCTGGTCATGAAGTGCTTTTATTATTTCCTTTGATCTTTCATATATTTTCTTGATCTTTCACACAGGAGATTCCCTTTATAATCCATTGTTACCAGGAGTGTCTTTTTCTCAGGACTCCCCCTTTGTCTGCACTAGAAAGACAGTTGAGTTAGTAACCTGGGGAACCTTTAATAGCTGCACAAAATAGATTTTAAGCTTCTCAAAGGCAGGGACTACATATTGGGTTTGTTTCTGTATGTCTGTCTTTTTATCCCCTGTTCTTTGAAAAGGATAGGTCTTTGTTGAATAAAATAGAATCAAATTGCATTGAAAGGATAATCTATGATGAAGCTGATCCTTTGACCTGAGTCATGGCTCTGATCTATGTAACACAGGAACTCATTTCATTAGCACCAATGCAATCCATTATGACTTGGAGAAACTAATATAATTCCACAGAAACACAAGTACTGGGTTTTTCTCCTTAACCTGGGGTGACTGAAAGCTGGTGGGATTTGCCATTAAGCACAAATTACTTTCTTATGTCCAATGTTACAAAGTTAATCATATCCATGTAGGAATTGGACTCACTAGTTTTTCATTTTTCTGAAGGCAAAGAGGTGTCAGTGCAGGTAACTCAAGCTATCTGGAATGGTAATAAAATGTTCATGGACCTAAAAATGATAGCTGATCAATGCTAAAATATTCTACAAGAGTAGAATTATAATATAATGAGTAAACTTTGATATTATGGTTTTATATCAAACTGTTCTAGGAACATGTGTGATTTTGCATTTTTTGATTTATTTTACTAACCACACTTAAGGTCTTATAAAAGCTTTAAAAAGTTAATTTTCCTTAGTTCTTTTGTACCTCCTGTGAATTTGGGGGACTTCCAAATTGCTTTATACCATAAAGTTAAAATTAGTCGTGACAAGACCAGATAAGCTTTTGTGATTTTATTGTTTCTAGAATTAAAAAAAAATCTAACATTGAAATTAACCTTTTTGCGATATTTTAAAAATAAAGATGGTAATGATAAAAAGCATTCTTATCCAGAAAGCTTCACTTTAATGTCAAATGAAAATTCACAGATGCTTAAAAATGTTCCAATGTAAATACTTAAGAGATTTTGAAAAATAAAATTGTTTCATTTAGAAATATACCTGTATTTTCACTTCAGCTTTTTTTCCAAGTGGTCCATGAGGCTACCTATAGAGAAATAGTCCATGAACATTATCTCTATATTGAATTCTGGCCTCTCCTTCAACATTTTTGGCTTCATTTCTTATTTTGTCTTCTTTTATTAAATTGTAAACTCCATGAGGGCAGGAATTGAATTTCTATTGGAAGAATTATCTGCAGAAGAGCTATAAGGTATATATATATATATATATTTATTGAGGGAGAAGGATGAGGACCTTACAGAACAACATAAAGACACTTACTTTCCCTGCTTGATCCTTAAGGAAAGATTCTTTGTTTATTTTTTGGAGTGAATTTTTTGAGAGGCAATTGGGATTAAGTGACTTGCTCAAGGCCACACAGCCTGTAAGTATTAACTACCTGACACTGGATTTGAATTTAGGTCCTCCTGGCTTCAGGGAAGGTGATCTCTTGAATGCACCATGTAGCTTCCCTTTAAAAGACTCTTTATTGAAAGCAAAAGAAAAAAATGTATTTTGTATTTTTAGAGTTGGAGTCCTGGCATAAAATAGGCACTTAATAAATGTTTACAGATTGGATAACTGATTTTATTTTCTGTGCATGCTACCTACCTCTAATCATGCTTGAAATATTGTATTCAATTGTAACTGTTGGATTTTGGGAAGGACAATTATAAGTGAGGATAGCCAATATGGGAAAGAGCCTTACGATCATTCCTTATGAGAATAGTTTGAAAAATCTGAGGGAGATTTGATATGGAGTGGATACTTGTGGAGGAAGGGACAGAGGAGAGAAGTATTCTCTTTAATGGATTGTCTGAGAAAAAGTTATTAAGCTTCTTTTGCATGGAATCAGAGATCAAAGAAATACATGGAAGTTGCAAAGAGACATATTTAAGCTTGAGACAAGGAAACCCTACTGACAATTATCCAAAAGTGTAATAGGATTCCTTGGGTGATGGTAGGTTCCTCCTTAATGGAGGCTTTTAAATATAAGAGCCAGAAAGAAGGCCCATTTAAGGATGCATATAGAATATCTCTATTACTGTTTGAATATATCTCCCTTAAGTGTTAATTGGCAGCTAGGCAGTGCAGAAGAGAGAGTGCTCGTCTTAGGTGTATGATTTTGGTCAATTCACTCAATCTCTGTCTGCTTCAGTTTTTTGTCTATAATACAGGAATACTAATAGTACCTAACTCCCAGGGTTGTTGTAAGAATAAAATGAGATATTTTTAAAGTGCTTTGCAAGTCTTAAAGTGCTATAGAAAGGTAATTATTATTATGTACAAAGCTTCTATATTGTGTCTGGTAACTATTTTTTTTACTGCTTGTCAGGAGGGAAAAAAGTATATAAAGTCTTTTCTTTGGGTATTGACTCTGATAATTTGATCTCTTCTTTTCCATTTCTTTTTATTCTTGGGTCAAGGAGTAATGGTGGGAAAGAAAGACTAAGGAAAAAGGGAATCAAGAAAATTGTGACTAAAGTTTACAATGATATTTGGTTGTCTAGTCTGAACAACTAGAGAAGACACCATGGGAAATGTTTGCTCATTAGTATTAAACGATTTAAATTAAACTCAGGAATCAATTTAAAAGTCAGTTTTGTACATGAAAGTAATATATTTTTTTCAAAGTTCTAAACGATTAATGAGTGTACATATAAATAAACCTTTAATACAAATCATTTGTATTGATACTTTCAAACTTCAAAAGATCAGTGATTTTAACAGTATGGGTATTTTTTCTAGCAATACAGAGCACAACATCCAGCAAGGCTTAGTAGATGATGTAGCCATAGAAAGTGGCTAAAATACAGGCAGTGTATATACCACTGGAGCTGGAGTCAGAAAGACATGAATTAAAATCCAGCATCAGTCACTTGGTAACTGTGTTACTCAGGCAATCATTTAACCCTTTTTTGCTTCAGTTTCCTCATCTGTAAAACAAAGATAATAATGGCATTTCCCTCCCAGTGTTGTTGTGAGGCCTAAATAAGATAATGTATGTAGAACATTTTTTATAATTTAAAGTTCTATATAAATATTTGCTGTTATGAGAAAGTCTAGTTATTCTTCACATAGGCAGCATATAATCCATCACCAATGGGATATTCTCAAAGACTTTTATGCTTCATTGGATATATTAGAAGCAGGAATCATGACATAATTTATAAGAAACCAAATTATTTTTCTTACCAAGATGAAATTAGAGTTTCAAAGAAAGGTTTTTTTTTTTTTAGTTCTACAATACATGTTTTATCATATTAATCAACAGTCATATATTCCAAAAATTCCTATATAACATTTTGATGCTTATGGTTATAGGTAATCAATAGGAAGATAAAGTTTACCCATAGAACTAGGACTAGAAGGCCCATTAGACCAACTCACCATTTTTTTCTTTTAAAAGTTTTATTTATATTATGAAATGTATCATATAGTTTAATTAAAACTGTCACTTTCCAAATACTTTCCACTTAATATCTCACAAATTATAGGGAGAATGAAGAAGGAAAAGAGGAAAGTTTTTTTCCTTCTTTCAATAGACATATGTCATTTTAAAAAAAATGGGAAAATACATAGAGAACTCACCAGCTGGCTTGGGAAATAGAGGACTCTAGACTTTGGAATTAGGAGCAAACTTGAAAAGGGAGAGAGCCCATGCCTTCAGTTATTATTCTGTTGTTATAGCAATATTACCTAAATCATTCCTTTTGACAAAAGTCAATCTATTTTTCTTCTCTCAGGGGAAAAAAAAACACTTACAATTTAGTTCCAGAGTTATTGTTTTTTTCCTTCTATTTTTCAAGATCCTTAGAATGTTATTGAATGGTGTCAGTAGTGCAGTTACTTTAAATGATGCATATAAGCCAAAAAAAGCTGTATACTATTTGTGGAGTCATTTGGAACCTATGGTATATTCAGGTGAATCCTTTATTGATTTCAATAAGTTTTTTATCTGATTAAGGACCCTAGCTCTGAACCTTTAAATATCTCTATGCAATTAGGTCATAGATCAGTTTAAATTTTGTAGACAACAATCCTGGGCTTAGATGTTCATCACCAAGTATTATAGACATAGGCACATAGATTTGGCACTTGTTTCTGATACTAAAAAATCTTATAATGTTATTGATGCATAATATAATGATAGAGGATTGCTAATGCATTTGTTGATAAATAGAAGCCCAACTTTGTAGCTTTGTTCTTTATTGGATATACTGTGTTTCATCTTTTCTTCATTAAATTGTCAAAGCTGTGATACTCAATCACAACTACATCCTGTACATTAATGTACAGCAATGATTAGTGATGGAAGAATGCATTGAAGAACATTTCAATTTTTTCACTTCCTAGGTTTAGGATTTAGTTAATTACCTTACAATTGATGTCGTTGTAGGAGAGTCATTGATCTTGATTCCCCCGATTGTCTGCTTCATTCCCCAGTAACATGTAACCTATTAAGGATAGTAGATTAACTCTTTTAGACCACAAGTGTACCATTTGTTGAATTGTACTATTGCAGTCATTAAATTTAGTTTTTCCTCAATTAGCATACTTTGAGCATTATGTTAAAGACGTCCAAGGTATGGGCTCAAAGGGGCATTTAGATTCACTTTGTTCTATAGCCATAGACTACATTCCTCCAAATGCTGGCTAGCTGCTTTATCAATATATACAATTAGGCACAGACAGTGCAAAAAACTAGAATGTTAGAGATGAGTGAGATTAAAGAGATAATTTCTTCTGAATATTTTGTATGTAGATGAATAAACTTAAGAAGAGAGGTAAAATTGCTTGCTCAAGGTAGTTAGTAGCAGGGGCAGAATCAGAACCAGAGTATTGTGATGTCTCAATCCATGATTTGTTTTGTCCATGATTTAAGCTATCATCACAGCTAAGGTATTGATTTGTGGCAGGTCTGATGATATCATCTTTCTATTCGATAAACTCCAGGGCTCTTTATCACTTACAGGATCAAATATAAAATCCCATGTTTTATATATATATATTTTTTCAAAGCCTGGCTCTCTTCTTCCTTTTATAGTCTTCTTACATCATATTCCACTTCAGATATTCTATGATCTGGTGGCACTGAATTTTTTCCTGTTCTTCACATAAAAAACTTCATTAGAGTAAACACTCACTCTTTTTCTCTATCTCCTTTCCCTGTCTTCTTTCAAATCTCAGCTAAATCTCTATTTTCCACAGCAAACCAATCCAAATCTCCATTAATACTAGTGTGTTTCCTTTGATGATTATCTCCAATTTATCTTGCACATATCTTGTTTGTACATGGTTTCCATATTGATTCTCCAACAGACTGTGAGCTTATTGAGAGCAAGGTTCTGTCTTTTTGCCTTTGGTTTTTTTTTTATCTTTTACACTTAGTAAGTACGCTTTCTGGAATAAAATAAGTACTTAATAAATTCTTGTTGATTAACTGGTAATTGATATATAGCTGTTGACTCAATTGTTCTGATCTGTTTTGTGTCTGGTTGCTTCTATCACTGCTATAGTTAGTAACAACTACATTCTTATACCAAATATTCTTTAGTGTTGATTGCCTGATAGCAGATATTCTTCCTGTTGCCATATTTTGGTCAATAGCACTATTATTAATCACCTCTCACATCTTTTTTGCATACCTTGATTCTTAATAATGTCCTAATTTTAATGAAATGATGATCATTTGGTCATTTCTGTCTTTCAGGCCAAAGATTATCATGGCAGAATTCTCATGGCTTGTATGCCCTTTTGTATATTCCTCAGGATGGCAATCAATGAGAAAAATTAATAATGCCAGGAGAGGTTGGACCTGAACTTTTATTATATCCTTTAGTTCTTAAGTTACATCAACCTTAGGAAATCTATTCAAAGAATTTGTCTTCAGACAAACCTGAGTTGAACACAATAATTGTGTCATCTAGGAGAGGTCTAGATAGAGGAGAAGGATAGTTCTTGAATTGGGGGTAACAGAAAAAGGGGGAAATGTGAATCTCCCCAAATCACTGATTATAAATAACCATTTCTATCAGTCTCAACATTCTCTCTGATTCTATGCTCTATGATGTTTCACTGTTTATTCGTTGACTTACACAGAAATAAGATTCAAAAAGGAAAAAAAAAAACAGGGATTGGGAGCAATGTGGAATTGTTGATCAAGCAATAGACTTGAAAGATGGTTTGGAGCCTAATTTAGACACAATTCTAACAATATAATACATTTTGGACCTTAATTTCTTCATCTACAAAATGAAGGAGTTGGACTTATTGACTTCTAATACCAATTTCAATTCTATGATTCTTCAATTAGTGCCAGTTCCCTGGACACAGGAATCATGAAACAGAAAATTGTTCTGAATAATATCTCTCTATTTTTAAGTGATACATCACTTGGATTTTTATAGACAAGTTCAGGGCTTACTATTTCTCATCTAGAGCTACCAGTACACATGGAAACACATGCGAACTCAGGTATACATATATAAGCTTGGTTTTCATGCCTTAATTTTTTTTTCATAATGTTGTTATTTTATAATGTAGTCCCTACTTTTCTGAAAGAATTAGTTTCTCTTAATATTTGATTTATTATCAGAGTGAACCCAAGGTAATGTGAATATCTTATTTATTTTATGTTGGAACAATTTTAGCTTTTGCATTTTCATTGGATGGTGAGGTTTTTGTAGGTAGTTCTTTACCTCTCACTGGTTCCTTACAAAATAGTCCTTACTACTACTTATCCTATCTTTTACTACGTCCAAGTCCTTTCCTATGACCTCTCTTTAGTATTGCCAGCTGAGGCTCCTGGGATCTTATTATTGCGGTGTACATTTTCCCCCTCTACTAATGATACTAGTCCTCTGTAAGGTCTATATAGGATGCTTTAAAGATGTCAGAATTCAAAGATTTATGCCTTTTATTCTATTGCTTTTTGAGTCTGAGGTATAGAATTTATTTGTAGAGATTATCCCTTTGAAATGTGGAGTCTTGCGATGATTGGCAATATTTGAGTCACAAGGTGATGCATTTCAACCATCTTTCAAACATTAGTCAACCCCATTGTTTAAAAAAAAAAAAAAAAAACTTTTCAAGAGTGAGTCCAGATTGTTGAATAAAACTGATCAATGCTGGTCAGAATGGTTAAACACTGGACAGGAAGTATTGTGGAGTTGAAACAGTGCTAGACTTTTGAGTCAGGATATCCTAATTTTGATGTCTGACATTTGCTAACAGTGTGATCATCTTCAAGGCATTTTGTTTGTAAAATGGGAATAATATTATCTAGAGAACAGGATTCTTATCAAAATTTAGATAAAATAGTCACTCCCCTCATACTCAGCTAGAAAGATAGTCAATTTGGATAAAAAAAAAAAAAAAAAAGATAATGGCTCACATGTATATAGCAAATGCAAAGCAAAGTACTTGGTAAAGGATTTTTTTTGGGGGGTAGTTTTGAGTAATTGTTACTGGGATTATAGCTCATGGAATCTTCATTTATAAGAAGGCATTTAGGGGCAGCTAAATGGCACAGTGAATTGAGCCCTGCCCCTGAAGTCAGGAGCACCTGTGTTCAAATCTGACTTCAAACATTGAATACTTCTACTGTGTGACCCTGGGAAGTCACCTAACCCCAAGTGACTTGCAAAATAAATAAATAAATAAAATGATGTGGGAGAAAAGAGCATTTAATTTCAGATTCCAGAAGATGGATGGGAATTTAACAAGATAGATGAGGAGAGGAGGTACCATTCAATACACAGGGAACATACAGATATGGGATACCAGAGGCACAGCTGAATAAGTGGAAAAAGCATTTGTTAATGTGATGAGAATGCTTCCTTCCTGCCTGACCACTTTCTCTTTCTCTCATCTCAGAGACCTCTCCTATTTCATTGTCATAAAGTCTTTCCAAACAATCATCCTCAATGTCTAGTTACCATGATACATTTATTTTTTCCTCTACATTTACAAGTATAAAAGGTTATACACATGCCCTAAGTGAACTGTTTATTGTTCATGTGCCCCTTCAACTGTTTTTACAATTTTGTGAAAAGCCATGATTATAGCTCCACATTGAAGATGAAACATGGGATACAGAGAGTATGCCAGTTGGCTGAACCAAAAGAAAACTTAGAGAAAAGTAATATGTGATGTGGTTAGAATGCTAATATTCAGTGGTACAACCTTAAGTTTACCCTAAATGTTCCGATACGAATGCTTTTTCAATGATGTTCTAAATGTTTTGTCACAATTCTGGACATGAATATAAGATTAGATTAATATTACAATCAAAAGAATTAAACTCTAGTTAAACATTTGTGAAGAGGATCACCACGAGTTTTTCTAGACAAGGACAAAGAGGTTTATATATCCAATCAAGCTACCCTCTGTGTGTCTGAAAGCTATTTGCTGAAAGAAATAGAAAATGAGATTGGATTGGGAAGAAAAACAATAGGTTGTGTTCTGAAAGATAAATAAATGAAATTGACTCTTTATTTGCACTCTTCTTCATATTCTAATCAAAAGGACATATGAAGCCTTGGCTAAAATGAAAACACTTTATAAATTTTATTTCCTTTATCAGGCTACTTAAGCTGGCGTAACTAATTTATAATACAATTATCTGAAGGAGCAAGGAAAGGAGTATAAATCTATCTGTGGTACATTAGAGAGAAATCAATGACTCCTATAAAAGAAGGGTCAAAATTCTTTCATGCATAGGGTCTCAAGTCAATTGATCTTTGTTTTTCTGAATGGAAGTATATAGCACAGAAGCTAAGGAGTCTTCGAAATGACCCCTAGTTCAGTAGTATCATATCTATACATTTCATCAAATAGAGATAACCTTGGTTTAATAAATGTTTCTTTTGAAGTACAAATAGTATCCATTCCCTATTCAACATAGCAATAAGCTAGTGATTCCCATGAGATTTCTTTCTAAAACTATCCAACAAGAGAAAATACTATGTGTTTGATTAAGATAGGGCAGAAAGTATATTGGATTTTAGCACAGTATCTGGCACATAGCAAGTGCTTAATAATTGTTTGTTGAATAACTGACAGGCCATTTTGGAGTTTGCTGAGAAGTAAAGAATCCTGGACTTTAGAAAGTCAGAGGTGAACATAAAAGCAGTGTGAACGTTAGAGATAAATGGGTACAGAAAGGGAGATGGGTTGATGATAAAGAAAATGTCTATTTTATAATTTTGCTTTAGGGACAGCTCTTCTTTCTTGTAACAATGAACCTACATGCTTCCTTTGTTACAAATAAAATAATTAGCCAATGTCTACTACAAAAGAATGTTTGCTGTACCTCTGAATATGAATTGATCTTACTCTAATCTATAGATTCACATATTAGAGTATATGATGAACTCTACTTGTATTTAATAGATGGCTTGTTGAATATGGGGAAACTAGGTGGTACATTGGAAAGACTAATGGGCTTGGAGTCAGGAAGAATCATTTTTCTGAGTTCAAATTTGGACTCAGACACTGACTAGTTGTGTGACCCTGAGCAAGTCACTTAATCCTATTTGGCTCAATTTCCTCATCAGCTGGAAAAGGGAATGGCAATTCACTCCACTATCTCTGCCAAGAAAATCCCAGATGAGGTAGCAAATGTCAGATCTGACTAACAGCAATAACAATGTTGAAGATATAGTACCTTCACAATTACCTCATATTAAACTGACCCAGGACTCAAGGTGACCTATAGTTTCATCAGTGTGGATTTTAACTCTAGGAATGCCAATAAAAACCCACTTATCCTCAAAGACTTGTCAGTATCCTCCTATAAATTCACCATGATAATCCTAGTCAGTCCAATAGACCTTTCTCTTGACATTTCATGTATACCAGCAGAGCACAGGGGCTATTTATCAGTCTTCCCTCACTCTCTACATATTTGTAATCTATCTTTTCTTTTTAGATGGACTTTAAAAAAATGATTCTGTTTATTTCAAATTTCCTTTGGAATCCCTTCTTTATAATAAATTCATCTCTATTCATCCCCAGCATGAACCTTTCCCTTCCCTCTCTGGGTGCTATTCAATTTTAGTTGTTGGGCAATTATAGCGCTTCATATTTTATAACCATTCAACAACACTAGCAGGACCTTGATATTAAAAAGATGGACCTATGTTACAGGGAGAAGTTTAAGTTCATCAGAAGAACTTTGCAATATCCCAAATAACTTTGCTAGTTGCAAGCTTAGTAATATTTATTGAAAGTGGAGGACTATAAAATCATAGCAGAAGGACAAGATCAATACTAACTAAAGATAACTAAATATATAACTTTAATTCAAATGTTAAATAAGTCTAGGAATATTTAGTTTGGATTTTTATTCCATTCAAAAAATTGATAATTTTATTATATTAGATTCTATTATCTTCACATGGAATTCTTGGTGAGTCTTTCAATAAAAATGAATAGGGAAATTTTTGTACTATTTTTTGAGAGAAAGATAAAGAAACATCAGTGTTTTTTAAGTAGAAAATTCATTAGCATTTATTTAATATTTTTTAACAGGGAGTAGAGCATAAGGAAATCATGTCGTTTGCAAAAAAGAGTTAAAGAAGAAAATGAAGCCTAGAAAGAATACATATTTGACCAAAATTAATGATGTTTTAACATGGGCTATTTTTTATAAATGAGGTTGTTTAACCATGTCATGGACATATTATCTTCAAATAAGTTATATTTTTATTCATTTTATTAAAAAATACACAAGGCATTTTTCCTAAACCAGAAAAATAATAAAGTGTTTCTGACAACATAAATAGTCTTATTTATCTGCATTAAGTAGTTACAGCATTAGTAGACCATATAATTTTATTATTAATAATGAAAAAGCCATTCCTTTTCTCTGCTTCAGTTCAGACACACTTTTTTCTCCTCTAAAGTTGCTTTTTCTTTTTGTTTTCCTTAATATTCTTCTATTTACATTTCTGTTACCTTTCTCATCTTAGATCTACTGTAATTTATAGCTCTTCTTTATATGTAAAAATAGAACAATATTCCACTGGGCTCTTATAGCTATAGTCACTGTGATTATAACTTTTATAGAAGAAATTTTGCTAATGTCCTATGTGACTAGTTTATTATTTATTTTTGATTTTGAGATAAATAAATATTAAATAACCAATTGTGTATCAAAAACTATTTTCCCCAAATTTCCCCCATCTATCCTATCTTATGTTGATAGAGTTATTGCCTTATCTAGCCAGAAAAATTTAGAATGTATTTAATCTGAGGTGAATTCCAACCATTGTGTTCCACTTAGACAGGTTTGGATAGGAGATAGATCCTTTGTCTAAATTGCCCAAGGCTGGGGGTGATTAAAATTATATCCCCCAGCCCCTCATTAGAAGTAAGTTTATTTCTCATTATAATATTCATTCTTTTCATTAGTTCTTAATCAATCATATTCAATTGTCATCACTTGGAACACCCACTCTTCCAAGGTCATATATGTACTGAGTGAGTTCTATCAGGGTTCTCTGGCATTTGAGAGTGTTACTCTCCTCTTTGATTAATTATTGCTAGCATGATTAATGAAATGATTAATTATTCCTGAAACTATATTTCTTGAATTTTTTAAACATCACACTTTTATGTCCTAAATTTAGTTCTTACTCTTTTCATGTTCATCATGATATTTAGATGTAGTATTTCTTTAAATATATTTTAGTTTTTGCCAGTTAAGCTTGTTTGTTTGTTTTCTTTGTTTATTATAGTTTGTCTTGGATGGTTTCAGAATACATTAACATTCCTAACTGATGTTAGCACCAAAAACATAGAATATTTCTTATAGATCTATTTATAGGAGGCAGTTGATAATTTCAAGATAAATGAATTTGAGGTGTGAAGACTTGGGTTTTACCCATAACTTTTTATGAACTTAAATATCATTTCTTCTTTGTACACAGTTGGTACTTAATTGTTATTGTTGTTGTATTTTATTGCCTCACTCTCTGGGCCTCAGATTCTCCACTTCAAAAAAAATGATGGAATTGTGGTAATGTCTAATGTACCTTATAATTCTAAAATTATGCAATTCTCCCATAATTCAGACTGCAGAGTTCAAAGATTTGAAATCCCATTGTTCTTCAATATGATTCCATAAAGGTTTCTCCCCTATAACTTCAGTTGCCTTTGATTTCTCTCTTCTCTGAATTTCTAATAAAAATACTTTCCCATATGATTTAGCTTTTAATTATTCACAATTTTATATTGTTCTTAAGTTGTTTCAAAATTATTAATGTTATATCCTAAACTAGATTCTGAGTTCCTTTACGGTAAAGGCTGTATTCCTCATTCCCCTTTCTGAAAAAAGTGATTGCTACAGACTAAATGCTCTAGAAATCAGAGTTGATTGCATGATACATGGTTCAGTTGCTGATTTTATTTCTGTGGGAATTTTCTAGATTATCAGCATGGAAAGGAACTGCAAAGTTAGATGGTGGGCGTGTAATTGGGCTTTTGCTCTAGAGTGGCACATAAGCTACAAAGTGGGAATTTAGAGAGACTTCTTGACAACATTTGGACATTTCTGAGTAAGAAGAATAGGATGATAGGATTGAAGTAGAGCCTGATGGTAAAGATGCTATCAAAGCTGGTGACAGGATGATGAGTATCATAGAAAGAACTGGGGAAGGAACTGATTCCTCCTGAGAGAAACTGTTCAACTCTGTCAAAGAATTTTTCAGTCTAATATGGAGAAGGTAAGGAGCCTAATTCAGACAGAATGAGACATGAGTACAGCCTCTTATCCATTCCTATGGATAAAAACTATGACTCGGCATCAGGGCAGAGAAGATGGCCTTGTTTTGTCCTATAAAATTAGTCATTTTTTTTAAAACTCTCCCTTACTCTCTGGAATCATAATCTTTTGTTGCCTATTAAACATTTCAAATTGAGTCTCAGCCATCTTAAATTCAACATGACCAAAATAAATTCAGTAATTATTTTCTCCCCCCCAAAAGAATTCCTCTTCTCTTCATAACTTTTATATTTATTATTTTGATAACACCACAAAATTTCTCAGTCACCTAGCCTCACATCTTAGGTATCTTTAATCTATCTTGCCTCCACTCCTTTATCTAATCTGTTTCTAAGTGCTCCCAATTCTGCTTTGGCCACATCTTATATACTGGTCCCTTTTCTTTCCTATGATCCTACTAACATCTTGGTGAAGGCCCTTGTAACTTCATGTTTAGCCTGTTATAATTATCTGCTGGTTGGTCTGCCTATCAAACATATCTTGCCACTCCAGTCCTTTTTACCCTTAACTGTCAAATTGAATTTTCTCAAAACTTTGTTCTGACATGACAAAACTCCTATTCAAAACTCTACTCACTCTTATTTTCTGAATCCAATACAAAACCCTATATTTGCATTTGAAACCCTTTCTACTCAGTTCCTTACTACTCTTTTGACTGCTTTCAACCCCTACTATTTTCCAGTAACACCAGATCCTGGATCTACACTCTTTTCTTGATTCTGCATTTTCAGTGACTGTTTCCCATGCCTGGAATTCTCTTCCTTCTCGTATCTGTCTTCTAGCTTCCTTCAAATCCCAGATAATATCCCATATTTCATAAGATTCTTTCCTTTATTCCCTATAGTTTTAGAATTTTCCCCTTCTTGATTATCTCCAATTGTCCCTTTTTATATCTCATTTGAACAAGTAGTTTGTGAAGTGTCTCCCTTATTATACTTATTATAGATTTTTTTTTCATATCTCCAGTACTTAGCCTGATACAAATTTAACAAGTTTTATTGATTTTGATTTTACTTGCCAACCATTGTACATCTTTGAGGATGCAGTTGCTAGATCAACGGTCACTTTGGGAAACTTGTTCCCCACTATCACCACAATTAGCCTGAGAAGTTGGGGGATAGATGCAAAGGAAAAGTGGCCTTCAGATAAGGGAAGTTGGGGAATGGAGAGAGTGTTTCAGACCTAGCTTCTTAAACAGTGACTTGTGACTGACTCCATATGGTGTGTCATAACTGAATATAGAGGTTGCAAAATTATGATTTATTATCAATAAATGTTTGATTTGCATACATATTTTATATACTAACATATCTGGGATCACATAAAAATTTCTCAAGAGAAAATGGCTAGTTAAATAAACTTTCCTACAGTCAGAGGTGGAGATTTGAACTTAAGTCTTCTAATTCCAACCCCACTAGGAATTTGAGGCAAGGTCACAAGCACATGGTTTACTCACTTAATTCTTCCTTTTCTTGAAAAGTGAAATATTGTTCTAACTCTAATCTCAGGGCACTTTTCGCTTTATCTATAATCTTTCAAAGATCACAAAGAATGGTTCTTCAATCACATCTGTTACTTTTTTTTGTTTCATTTAGACTTGTACTTCTATTACTCTGGACATTTTATAAAGGACTCTTTCTTAAATTAATTTCTGATTTGATTAATTAAAATCTCATTTCAGATAATTGTGTCTGTACATACTTTTTTCTTTGTGGAATCCTATTTTTTGCACAGGTCAAATAATGATTATGAAGTGAAGAGAATTATCAACAATTTTTGACTCAAAGTAAACTTTCCCTTAGCCTCTTTACATGACTTTTTATAATAATATCTGGCCAAAATCCAAAGGGAGAGATGACTGTTATATGTTGGAGCGAGGTCAAGAAATTATTTAGATAATAGCTGAATTTTTTTGGTCTGGGAAGTTATATAGAAAATGCACATTTGTCCTTTTGCCTTTTAGACTAGAATGCCCAGAAGCTGGCATTCCAGTGGGAAGATATATAAAGGGTTGTCATATTGCACCTGACTCCACTCTGGTACAAGAGGACATGTCTTGCCAGAATAAAGTGTTTAGAGAGGAAATATCTTAAGCATCAAGAAGGGGTTGTGAAACCCTATATCTGTGTAGAATAGGAGTAAGTAGAGTGAGTAAGTGATTCAGCTCAAAGATTCTGTATTCTCAATCCTTTTAGTAATTAGGAACTTTAATAGTTCCATCATTGTTATTGCTATGATTTGTGAGGAATTTTTAAAAGGCCATCCTCTCAAGAATTAACCACATTCATACATTCACCTTTTCTTTTTATAATTCCAGTTCACCAGTATGTTCATACGAAGAAATCATGGTCAGGTAAAAGTTGACTTTACTCCAGAAAGTGCAGCTGAGAGTTAAAATAACCATGCAAAGAATTCAACCTGAGATAAAATTGAGAATAAGGGTATCTACTATTGATAGTATGTGCGGTTTTCAATGAATTAACATAAAATGACTTTGTCAAGGTACCTACAACCTGAAACTGAGTTGATAACTTATCAGATTATTTATAAAATTAATTGCAACCAGTTTCATTTTTACTTTAATTTCAGATAAGACCTTTCAAACACATCATTTTCTTTTAAATCTTGAAACATTGTGTAATTTCTTAGAGCTGGAATATGATTACAACATGGAATCAACTAGAAAGCTGATCTGTAATCAATCAAATTTAATTAGCATATAAATTCAAGTCATATAACTCTGGTGAATTCGTCTGAATTTTTGTCAGAGATAGCGTTGTATTTTTTTGGTGGGGAGTAGGAGTGTTGGGTTTTTCCTTGTATATGACTGAATCAAAGTTCTTGCTATGTAGATTATAGAGACTGGGAGCACTCTTTGTAAATCTTGATGGTTTCATTCTAAAATTCTATGATGTGATTTATGTGAAGTACCTAGAGGGTGAAATGGATAGAGCAGTGGGCCCTGAGTAAGAACAGACCTGATTTCAAATATGACCTCAGACAATTCCCAGCTACACAATCTTGAACAAGTTACTTGATTTTTTTTTTTGCTTCAGTTTCCTCAGCTATAAAATAATAATAATAGCATCTCCTTCCTGAGATTGTTGTGAGGATCAAATGAGTTAATAATTATAATGCCTAACATATTCCCTAGCACCTAGTAAGCACTATATACACATTAGCTTTTATTATTATTATTTATGATTATATATCTTTATTTGAACAAGTCAGCAATTAGAGGATATAAATCTTTATGCTCCACTGGTTGACTGAAAATATTTTACTAGGTAAAAAGCAGCACCATATGAGGTGCTGTTATGGTGGTAGATTAAAACAAGCAAAAAGACTATTGCTGCTTAAATAGTTTATATTCTAGAAGAGAAATGAAAACATACTTACATATGTACCCTCAAAAGCATAGATGCATATATACAATATATACACCAATTATAGAATGCATTTGCAGAGCAACGCACCGGAAGTAATGGATTTTCATTATCATGGTGCTTCAAGAACTTTAATGAATCTGTGACCCAATGCCATAAACTTCCTCCATAGATATACATTTGAACCTATCTATGACTTTCGTAGTGTCTGATTCTTGTTCATATATCTCCTTAAATTATCCAAAGAGTTGCATAACACATACACACACAAACACACACACACACATATATATATACATACATATGTATATGTATATATATATTCTATATATTTATTAATATGTTAGGGAAAATAATATAATGCCTGGGTAGTCTATTTGTTAGTCCTTACTTTTGCTACATAATTGACCAACATCCTCTTCCAATAATGCATGACTATTGTGCAATCTTTTCCACTATTTCTCACATGTAAATAGCTTGAGCAATACGTAGTTATCTACCTATATTGGAGACACACCTCTTCATTACCCTTCAGATAATTTGCAATTTTTACTCTTTGCATATTATACCATTCCATTGTATATAGTCATCTAGAATCACTTGGAGAATAATGGTATTAGAGAGATGAGTTGTTATATCTTAGAGCAGCTTGTGATCATTGAAAACATTACATAATTTCCCAACTATGAAAGCTACAGACATTTTCAGTTATTTTTTCCTGACTTTCATTACCAACATTGTTTTCCCAAACAACAAAGATGCTCAGATCAAGAAAAAAAAAATAAAGATGGTTGTTTCCATCATACAGACTAATAAAAAAGTGTATGATCAGCCAGGCAAGAAGTTGCTATCTTACTGCTACAAGGAATTATAATAACTTGATAACTTACTTTAATATAATATCTTCTGAGACAATGTCTTCTTTTGGTTCAATTATTTCTTTTAGCTTAATTATTTTCTCTAACACCACACATTTAATTATTATAAAAGTCCAGAAAACTTACACATATGTATACATATAATTTATTTTCATTTTCTAATCTGCCTCTTTTTCTATTTTTGGGAATAAGTCATCAAAAATGTGACAAAATAGTAATTGGATCTTCAAAATGGTAGGCAATTGGGCTGGCAATTATTTTTTTTTTATTTCTTATTTTGGCCAGGCATTTAAGGTTAAGTGATTTGCTCCAGGTCACACAACTAGTAAGTGATATGTATCTGTGGTCATTTTTGAACTCATCTCCTCCTGACTCCTGGGTCAGTACTCTATTTGCTGCCACACATCTGGGTTTTTATATGGGCATACCACCTAGTTTTATTTGGGTGGAGTACAACTGAAGTACTTTGTGGAAATTAAAAGATAATTTAAGTCACATAGGAAAATTTAATGTTATAATTTAAATAACAAAACAAATAAGAAAAACATATTTAAATGAATTTCTAAGGGGGAATTAATTTATGAAGAGAAAATCATGCTAGGAAAGAATTTGAAAAAATTAGCAAATTCATAGATTAATAAAGGTCCATGTAATTTAATATATTTGGTAAAATCAGATTCCTGATTGAATTTCAGTCATCATTTTATTCACGAGTTAATTTAAAAAGGTTTGGCTCCTACCACCATCATAAGGTTTCAAATCTGGCTAATGTACAAGCAAGGAAGAGTAATGATCAACAATGTTATGTCCACTTGGGCATCATAAGGATAAATGTTAGGTCTGGTCTTACTTAAACTCTCATTAATGATCTGGGAATGGGAGTAAATTGTGTACTAATGAAATTCTGAGATGAGATCAAATTGGCAGGTACTAAAAACACCAGTAAGAAAAAAATGCATTATATGAAATGACCTCATAAGGGTAGAAATCTTGGCAAGAAAGTTAAAAGACATTTAATTTAGAAGAAAATAAGACATAAAAAATGAGAACTACCGGCATTCAAATGTTGAGCTCAATCCATAAAACATAGTTTAGGAAAGCGAATAGTAAATTTCAATTTAGAAATTTGTATTAAAATATAACAGCAAACAGGTCTGTATATGGCTTGACATTTTGTTCAAAAATGTAAAATGAGCTTATCAAGACATCCACATATCTATGTAAATATATCACAAATCTGTAATATATTTTAAAATATGGATATGAGTGCATTCTAACCCCTCAGAGAGAGTGATGTTTGCATCCTGTTATCGATATTGGCTAGCTCATTTTGAGAAAGATGTAGATGAAGTGGCAGGAGAGAGGGAAAAGAGCAATGAAAAGCAATTAGAGGTTAGAGAAGGAATAAGAATTAGGAAGGAAGAGCACTGCCATTATACCTCTGGGAGAGTTGGGAAAGAAAACCTTGCTAGAGTAATCATTTTATGTAAGAGACAGGGGAGCATGGTGGGCATAATAAAAGGATGAAGAAGAGAAAAATGGAAATAAATTTTGAACATATACTATTTGAGAAAGAACTCCCCATTGATAAGAAGTTCTGGGAAAACTGAAAAACAGTTTCCCAGAAATTTGTCTTTGAATATTAGCTTATACCAGAATAAGCTCTGAATCTGGATATGAAAAAATTAAACCATGATTTAGAAAAGAATGAAATCAGGTACTTTTCACATTCAATTTGGCTGATATTAATTGTCAGTGAATAAACAGTTATTAAGTGCCAACACTATTTGGCACTAAGTATAGGGTTAAGAATACAAAAATATAGGCAAAAGATAATCCCTGTCTTCAACAAGCCCATAGTCTAATTGGGGAGATAAGAAGCAAATATATAAAAATGAGCTATATACAGGATTAATAGGAAGAGAGGTTGGGAAAATCTTCATGTAAATGCTAGGATTTTAGTGGAGACTTTCAGGAAGTCAGGAAAACAAATAGGTGGAGTTGAGAAGATATAGCACAACAGCTATAGGACAGAGAAAATGCTTGAGATAGAGAGATGAAATGTCTTGTTCATGTGTTACTGGAATAAAGAGTAGACGGCAAAGACTAAAGTATAAGGTAAGAAAAGGCTAGGTTATAAAGGGCATTGAATGCCACATGAATGAGTTTGCATTTTGATATGAAAGAATTCTTACACAAAGAGATAATAAAACAAATAATGAGAGGCAGCCTGACTCAGAGAAAGGGCTGGATTTAGACACAAAGGAATGAGGTTCAAAACTTGTCACTGATGTTATTTTAAAAAAATACCTGTCTAGACTATAGTTTCCTTATATTAAGGTGAAGAGTCTGGACAGTTTTGACTGCAAAAGTGGCTTTCAATTTTAAACTTTTAATTGTGATGATTGCAGAAATGTCTGGACAATAAAAAACCATAGGGGAGAGAAAAAAATAAAAACCTAATAACTTTTACTTTTTGTGTTAAGAGCTTCTTTGTTGGTATGGTGAAATGTATAGATCCCTTAATTTCAAATGTATCAGACCTGAAACTCAAAGAACAGTATATCATTTCTCTATAGATATTGTCTTTTATCAATCTTGATTCTTCCTGAAGCATATAAATGTTAATCACATTTAGGATACTTCTTTTTTAATTGGATCACTCTTGGTTATTCTCCTGTCCTTTGATCACTCTTTCTGAATCTCTATCTATGCCATTCCACTAACCAGGGGGGGGGGGTAATTCTATGGTCTGCTTTTCTTTTCCTCTATTCTATCTCATTTGGTGATATCATCTTTACCAAGTACAATTATGTCTACATGCAGATGATACTTAGATTTCTATTTTCAGACCTAATATATAGCCTGATCTTCAACTAATATTACCAACTACATTTTGACATATATCTTGGGTATGTCTCATATGATTCTCAAACTCAGCAGTTCAAAACAAAATTCATTAACTTTCTTTTCAAACTTTCCCCTCTTGCCAGCATCTCTTTTACTGTCAAATGAACTTACCATCCTTTTAGTTAGCCAGAGTTCTATTTTCAGTGTCACCTAGGATTTCTTATTTTTTTTCTTTACCATCACAACTTCTAAAGCTGTCTCCATTTATTCCAGTATTATATCCACAAATTTACTTCAAATTGTCCTCCTCAATCACCTGTATTTTGAAAAAAAGCTTCTAACCATTCTCTTCCTCTAATTGCTTTCTACTTCAATTCATCTTCCATGCATCTGCCAAAGTAATTGTTCTATGGTGAGGATTTGACCATACCATATACTCCCTCTCAATAAACTGAAGAGGCTCCCTATTATTTTTAAAGATAACATTGAATTTTTTTTATTTAAAACTAAAGTTTTTCTCTCTCTTATTTTTATCTTTCCAATCTTCTTACACTAAATCTTCTTTCTAAACTGTACATTCTAGAAACATTGATCTACATGCATTTCCTAAAACTTACATATCCATGCCTTTGTACTAATTGTTCCCCATGTCTAGAATATTTTACCCTTTAGCTCTGCTTCTTAGTTTCTTGCACTTTCCTCAAGATTTAACTAAACTAAGGGGTAGAGCCAAGATGGTGGAGTAAAGGTAGGGAAATGGCCTGAACTTTCCCCCCAACCTTTCCAAATTCCTATAAATGACTCTAAATAAATTTTAGAGTGTCAGAATCCACAGAAATTCAGAGTGGAACAATTTTCCAGCTGATGACAATTCAGAAAGGTTTCTTGCACTAGGGTGTAAATCCAAGTACAGTCTCCACATAGACCACATCAGCAGAATTGTAGTTCTGGTCCCTGGACCAACAAACCAGGAGTGGACCTTGGGATCTCTGAAATCAGTTGCAGTATTGGTGGTTTCCAGAGTTCTCAGTTCAGAGATAGCAAAGACAACTTGGAAAATCAGCAAGAAAAGTTTATCTCATTAGGGATCAGGAATGCTTCCAGAAGTCTCAGTCCATAGATGGTAAGAGGTTGGAATGGAAAAAAAGGAGATTTCTCTACTAGCCTTAAGGAGGAAGTCTGTTGCTTTAGCACACTAGAATTCATAGCCACAGTTGGGGTGAGGATCCTCCTCACAATTCTAAGGCAGAAGAGTGCTTGTAGTCATTTAAACACAATTCTCCTTGGAACACAATACCTTGGAACTTACATGTTCCTAGAAGGAACTCTGAAACAAGACACACAAACCCCCAAAAGCTTGGGACATTACAACCTCCACTATGGAAACAGAAATAGACTGGGGGAAATGAGCAAACAACAGCAAAAATGATTCTGACCATAGAAAGTTACTATGGGACAAGGAAGATCAAAGCACACATTCAGAAGAAGATAACAAAGTCAAAGCTTCTATATCCAAAGCCTCCAAGAAAAATGAAAGAACTAACAAAGGATCGTGAAAATCAAGTGAGAGAAGTAAAGGAAAAACTGGGAAAAGAAATGAGAGTGATGCAAAAGGAAACACAAAAAGCTAATGAAGAAAAAGAAATTGGCCAAATGGAAATAGAGATACAAAAACTCACTGAGGAAAAAAATTCCATAAAAATTAGAATTGAGCAAATGGAAGTGTGATGACTGTGTTAGTTCCCAGTTAGTTAGTTAGTTAAAATCAGCCAGAGTCACGATAAGTTAAAATCAGCCAGAGTCACGATAAGTCACCTTCTTTGTGGAGGTGAAATGGAATGGCAATACTAAGTGAGAGCAATCACAACATGAATCCAGCCAGCAGTGCCTCTGGTTCTCTCACTTCACCCCCAAAATCCTCTATCCAATCTCCCATACAACAGATCAAACTTGCACAGAGAGTGGGGTGGGGCCATTCGTTCTCCAAGCATATACTAATAGAGTATTGTCCAATTGGTAATTAGCCTTAAGTGCTCTGGCCTCCTTGCATCTGCTTAGCTTCAGCCCATTACACAGACGCTAGTGACTTTATGAGAAATCAAGAAGCAATAAAACAAAACCAAAATAATAAAAAATATAAAACAATATGAAATACGTCATTGGAAAAGCAACTGACCTGGAGAATAGATCCAAGATAGATAATTTAAAAATTATTGGTCTACCTAAAAGCCATGTTCAAAAAAGAGGGCTTAAACATCATCTTACAAAGAAATTATCAAGGAAAACTTTCCTTATATTCTACAGAGGGTAAAATAGAAATTCAAAGAATCCACCAATCACCTCCTTAAAAACATCTCAAGATGAAAACCCTCAGAAATATTATATCCAAATTCCAGAACACCCAAGTGAAAATATTGCAACATCTAGAAACAAATATTTCAAGTATAGAGGAGTCACACTTGTTGGGATAACAATTTCTACATTAAATGATCAAAAGGCATAAAATATAATATTAGAGAGTGCATTGGAGCTAAGAATACAACCAAGAATCACCTAGTCAGCCAAACTGTATATAATTTTTCATGGGAAAAGGAAAATATTCAACTAATTAGAGGACTTTCAAGCATTCATAATGAAAAGATCAGAGCTGAATAGAAATTTGATTTTCAAATACAATACTCAGGAGAAGCACAAAGAGGTAATTAGGAGAGAAACATCTTAAGGGACATAAGATTTATCTATTTACATTTCTACATGGGAGGATGATAATTGTAATTCATGAGAACTTTCTCATAATTATGGCATTTAGAAAAAGTGTACATAGTCAGAGAGCACAGGTGTGAGTTGAATATGAAGGGGGCTAATCTCTAAAAATATAAAATTAAGAGATGAGAAAAGAATGTACTAAGAGAAAGAGAAAGGGAGAAGCGGAATTGTATAAATTATCTGCTACAAAAGAGGTAAGAAAAAGAATTATCTGCTCCAAAAGAGGTAAGAAAAAGATTTTATAGTGGAGATAGAAGGCATATTGGGTGAGGGAATAGTCAGAAACAAAACATTTGAGGAGGAACAGGGTGAGAAGAGAGAATAGAACAAATGGAGGGTAATACAGTTAGCAATTAATTATGAAAAGAATTTTGAAATATGCTTCTCTGATGAAAGCTTCATTTTTCAAATTTATAGATAATTGAGTCAAATTTCTAAGAAATTAAGAGCCATTACACAATTGATAAATGATCACAAGATTTGAACTATGCTTGAAAGGCTATGAAATCATACATATACTTTAACCTAATAAAAACACTACCAAGAATAAATCTCAAAGAGATTTTTAAAAAGGAAAGGGATCTATATGTACAAAATATTTATAGCTGATCTTCTGTCAAGGCAAAGTATTGGAAATTGAGAGGATGCCCATCAATTGTGCAATGGCTAAATAAGTTGTGGTATGTGATTTTGATGGAATACTATTGTTGTACAAGGAATTAGAAGCAGGATGCTCTCAGAATGCAAAACAAAATAAAATAAAACTGGAAAGTCCTCCATGAATTTAAGCAAAGTGAAATGTAATGCTCAATAGCAATAACAATATTCTGGGGTGATCAGCTATGAATGATTTTGCCATTCTCAGTAATACAATGATTCAGATTACTTTGTAGGATTTATGATGAAAAATGCTATCTATACACAAACAAAGAACTATACAGATTGAAACATACTTTTTTTCCATTTTTACTTTATTGTTCTTGAGGTTTTATCTTGGGGGATAGGTGGAAATCTGTTTTCTTTTATAATATGAATTCTATGTAAATGTTTTGTATAACTTCACATGTACTTACTTAATGGGGATGAGGAGGTAGGGAAGAAGGGAGAGAATCTGCAACTCAGAATCATTAGAAACAAATATAAAAATTATTTTACATGTAAATGGGAAAATAAAATATTAAATATATGAGAAAAAAGATTCAACTATCGTGAAACCTAGTCTTAGAACTCTTTCCCTATTCTGCACTTTCCCTCCATCCCAGATACTAATGCTTGCACTTATCAGATTCATCTACTTTGCATATATCCTATATTTTCATGGTTATTTACATCTCATCTCTCTCATTAAAATGTGAGCTCTTTGAGGAAAGAGATAGTGTTTTTGACCTTCTTTGTATCCACAGCATTTACTACATTTCTGGGCACATAATAAATGCTTCATAATTGCTGACTAGTTCAATTTGCTCAGCACCTGGTATGTAATCATATTTTTTATGATTATATATGTAAATGTGAAGTCAACAGACTTAGTCTCTCCTTTACTTAAGTCCCAAATAGAGTCTTTTTCCTCCCACTTAATATTGTTTAGCTTATAAGATAATATTTTTTAAAAGTCTAAAGAGATTTACATTCTTGATTTTATGGATAGGTATTCTTCCCATCAGTGCATATTGCAAAACCCCTCCTTACTTTATTTTATGCTACTCTTGTCCATGTTCTCTTAGAGATCCTCAGAAAAAGATTTAGCATGTTGTTGGTTTTATTCTAGGCTTTTTTACATTCATCAAATATTAATGTATCATTTAAATTGTTCATCTCTGATACCTTGCTATCAGAACCTGTGTAGTTCATTTCCTTGCTTGGACTTGCACATCCTGGATTATTTAATTTTTCAATATTCAGAAAAATTTTGTTTTCTGAGTATTATGAAACTCAATTGATGCAACTAAGTCTTATTGAGTTAGAAGAACTTTTCAAATACTGAAAAGGGTGTCATTTGTTTGGAAGAAAGTGAGGAGATTTGAAGTTTGGGAGACAACATGTGGGGAAAATAGTTTGTTTTTCTGATCTCTATCTGATACCTATCTTATTTTACTATCCTGTGTGAGGGACTGTAACTCTTCATATCTCATTCTGTCTATAAAATTAGGAAATGATCATAATGATTGCCAAGGTCACTCCCATTTGTTTTTCAGTTGGTTTGTTTCAATGTAACTTCATGAACTTTTTTCTAGAGGATTTTCTTAGCAAAGATACTGGAGTGGTTTGACATTGTCTTCTCCAGCATACCCCTATTATACAGAAGAGGAATTGAGGCAAATAAATGCTAAATGACTTACCTGAGATCACACAGCTAATAAGTATCTGAGGTTGAAATTTGAACTCAGATCTTCTTGACTCCCAAGTTAATGCTCTAACCACTGTACCACGGCCCAGTATTCCTTAATCCCATTTTAAACTTAAGTTGACCATGCAGTGGTGGGCAAACACTTGATTTCTTTCATATGTCTCATGAAGCCTTGGTTTCCTCATCTGTTAAATGGTGATATTAGTAGTTACACTATCTTACAATGTTTTGTAGAGAAAGTACTTTATAAACCTAAAAATTATATGTGTATATTTGAGAGATTTACACAGAGAGAAAGTTTACTTTTATTGTTATATAGTTAGAATTTTTCTTTTTGCCTCCCTCCTCCCCTCATCCAAATCTGTCAAATGTGAGCTAATTTTCAAATTGATGTGCTGACAACATGGAAACAATAATATCTAACTGAAGCCAGACTGTACCATCAAATTTTAATAGAGATGAAGTAAATAGTAATCTGCTCTCACACACCGTGTCAAGAAAGCTTAATTTTGTTATTGTAATCAATTTAAATGGGTCTTTAAAGTATTGAGGTAGAAAAGATGGTATGTTTAGTTTTTTAAAAAATGTTGAATTTAAGAATATGTTTTTATGGGTTTTTATTGTCACATGGGAAAACTCAATAAATAAAGATAATGAGATAGCATATAAAAGCACCAGAAAAAAGAGTGATAATGTTTTAGAGTTTTGTTGTTAAACACTTATGTAAAAGATCTTGAATTTTGATTTTTTTCCTATGGAATTTTGACATATGCCACTTGGAGGCACTCTTATGCTGTTGTAATGTGCAATTTATATGATCAGTGCTTCATATAATGAAACTATCATTTTTTATTTCCTTTTTGCTCCTAATAATCACTTGGGAATGGGTAATTAACACTGGTTGTGGTAGTTAAACTTTGACATTATTCATATTTATCACCTTGTAATTTTTTCTAGGGTAAACAGTCCCCTATACATTTAATAAATCTGACTTCATTCATGTCTGTGAAGGGTGACAGAATCATTTTAGGACATTACTTTGAAAATGGCTTCAGAATAGATCTCAGTTTATAAGGTAATGGGTAGTATTCAAATAAGGATTTGGATTTTTCCTCTTATTTTAATTTTTCATTTAAATGTTATTCAAGGCAGAATACTTGATGAGATACTTAGAGATACATTTGATAAGAATAAGTTTTGCTCATCACATCTTTTTTCCTAAGGAATATTATAGAAAGAAATGAAGAGATTTTAAAACAATTTCTATATAAATGCAATAGTATGGAAAATATTGATTAAAAATTGACTCTCAAGAAGAGATTACATTTCATGTTCATTAATTCCCTATAAAAGTGTTATTATATAGAAGCAATAGTCCAAAATTAGTTATAAACTAAAAATTTGTATAACCATATAATGCCCATTTATCCTCATTTTTTATAATTCCTTATCAATGTACATCTAGATAAAATATATCAAATTGGATTGTTAGTTTCCCACCACTTTTCATTATTTTAAATATTTATTCTTCAAGTTTTTAAGTATTTAATAAAGATGCAAATATAGTTTGCCTTTTCTTTATGCATAGTGAACATAGTATGCATAAGATAATGTAATTAAGAATAATCATCCATTTTAAGTATTTGAATATGATCTATTCATCTTTTATTATGGGTATTAATTATTTAAAAATCATTCCTGTGATTTCATTAATGTAAGGAACTAACAGTGATGAAATTCCCTCTACCAATGTTAATCAGTTCATTCTTTGCAGTTTATAATCTTAGAGAGTTGACTGGGACATTGCCAGATTAAATAATTTGTTCACAGTTACCAAGCCAGTATGTGTCAAAGGTTGGATTCAGATTATTGATGATAATGGTTCTAAAATGCTTAAAGGAAGTTTTGGATATTTGTTTCAGTGATACAAATAGCAACCCATACATTCCTGCCCATCTTCTGAGACTGAAGCTCACATTCATAAAATTGACCCAAAGCTTTCCTGCAAAATGCTGCCATTAAACAGAGCTACATGCTTGCTTGCTTTATTTTGACATATTCAGGATACTAATGTAGTACATAGATTGCCTAGTGATTATCCTATTCTCCACAATTTGATTAATATATTTTTTATTCTTTAATCCCTTTTGTTTCTTTAGAATTTTTCATTTGTAAATTGTTGTAGCCTACTTATACCTTCTGTATATCACTCTCTTTTTCTTTGTGTCTTTTAATTTCACTCTGTAAATCTGACATTTAATCATATATCATCACTGAAGGAATATAGACATTTAAAATGCGTATATATATACATATGTATGTATATATATGTGTGTGTGTATGTGTGTATATATATATAATCTCACACACACACATGTGTGTGTGTGTGTCTGTGTGTGTGTGTGCATATTGATGAATAATCCTAAATTGTTTATCCAATTGCATATCTTCTTCTGGACATTTGTGACTCATCTACTTGATTTTTACCCATTTGGATAGTTATTCTGAACTCTTCTCTTCTGAATAATTATGAACCAAATCTAGGAAGCCTTTCAGTGTGCTGAGACTGCATACAATGTCAGCTGGGGTACCTCATTTTCAAAGTCTATAGTAATCTAGTATTTGATAAACCCCCAAACTCCAGCTTCTAGAATAAGAACTCACTATTTGACAAAAACTGCTGTGAAAACTAGAAAAGAATATATCAGCAGAAACTTGGCAGACACTGACATCTCATACTCCATACCAAAATAAGGTAAAAATGGGTACATGATTTGGGCATAATGAATGATATTATCCACAAATTGGGAGGACAAAGGATAATTAACCTATCAGAACTTTGAAGAAGAGAGGAATTTATGAGCAAAGAATAGACTAGAAAATATTATGAAAGGCAAAATGACAATTTTGATTGCATTAAATAAAAATTGTTTGCACAAACAAAACCAACAGAAACAAAATTAAAAGGGATGTACAAAGCTGGGGAAAAATCTTTTAAGTCAGTGTTTCTGATAAAGATCTCATTTCTAAAATATATAAAGAATGGTGTCAAATTTATAAAAATACAAGTCCTTCCCCAATTGATAGTCAAAGGATATGAACAGATAATTTTCAGATGATGAAATTAAAGTCATCTATGGTCATATGAAAAAATGCTCTAAATCTGTATTAATTAGGGAAATGCAAATTAAAACAACTCTGGGAACCATCTCACCTCTCAAATTGGCTAAGATGACAAGAAAAGATAATGATAAATCTTGGGGGGATATGGGAAACTGGGATTTCCCATGCATTATTTATGGAGTTGTGAAATGATGCAACCATTCTGGTGAGCAATCTGGAGCTATACCCAAAGGACTATCAAACAGGGCATAACCTTTGATCCAGAAGTACCATTACTGGTCTTGTATCCCAAGGAAATCATAAAGAAAGGAAAAGGACCCACATGTGCCAAAGTAATTGTAGTTGCTCTTTGTGTGGTAGCAAAGAATTAGAAAATGAGTAGATGCCCATTCATCTGAGGGAATGGCTGAACAAGTGTTGATACATAAAGATAATGAAATATCATTGTTCTATAAAAATGATGAACAAGGTGATTTTAGAAAGACCCAGAAAGATTTACATGAACTGATGCTGAGTGAAACAAGCAGAACCAAGAACACATTGTGCACAATAACAGCAAGAATGTGTGGTGATCAACTATGAAAGATTTGATTCTTTTCAGTGGTTCAGGAATCCAAATCAATCCCAATAGACTTTGGACAGAAAATGCCATTTACATCCAGAAAAAGAACTATGAAAATGGAATGTAAATCAAATATATGCTATGTTTGCTTCTTTTTTTTTTCTGTTTGTTCCCCTCTCTCATGGTTTTTCCATTTGTTCCAATTTTTT
Organism: Antechinus flavipes; assembly: GCF_016432865.1. Taxonomy (NCBI): domain Eukaryota; kingdom Metazoa; phylum Chordata; class Mammalia; order Dasyuromorphia; family Dasyuridae; genus Antechinus; species Antechinus flavipes. Next base: position 370,152,471 of record NC_067400.1, on the reverse strand, counting down.
TCTCCCAAAATGATTTTGTAAAACAATGCATACTTAAAATAAATAGATAGATAGATAAATACATAGATAAATTAATAAAAAAAAAACAAGAATCTTCCCTTTGTTTGTTTTAGTATGGGCCAACATAAGAGGAAACATTAGCAAAACGTTACACATTTGAATGTAAAGACTCCAAAATTATAATGATAAAGATTAGTCCCAAAAGAAGAAACATGAAGAGATACTTGCATCCTTTCTCTGCAAAGGTAAATGTCTTTACCTATGGAACATTGGAATATTGTAGATAATGGCCAACTTTTAAATATTTTTGTAGTTTTGCTGAGCTGCTTTAGTTTTTTGTTGTTGTTATAACTGATGTCCCTGAAGGGAATGAGAAAAGATGCAATAGAAAATATAAGTAACATAAAAGCAAATAATATTAATATTTTTTTCTAAAAAGAAGGGAAAAAGCAAGCATCTGTAACAAGCTGTTTAATAACCTTTTCCATCATAAGACCTTATTAAAAGATACTTTGTTTTATACCAGAGAAGTCTAAAATTTTTATTTTTATTTTATGCATTGTTTACTGTACCTTATTGTACAATTTTGGGTTAAGTATTTTTCCATAGGCTCTGTGTTGTCTGAGGTTTCTCCAAAACTCTTCCCAAATTCCCATTTAATTTCTTATGCTGACCTGTGATATATTGAAACTGTGGTGAAAGAAGTCATACTATGGAAATGATAACTGTGGTGTGATTGTTAATAAGTTATTAATGATAATGAACAATATTAATTAATAATAGTTTATTTGACATTATATAAAGTTAATTTTCCATTCTTTCAGCTTCAAAGGAACAAATAGTAAATGTCACATATATGTTTTCTATTTAATTACATGTTTGATGGGATGTTTAAGGGCAGAGTGGTGCCTTCTGTGCGAGGGTCTGCTTATTCACTTTTGGTGTTCCCTGCCCTCTAGCTCTCACCTGTGCTCCAAGAAGATGTAGCAAGCACAGGGCCACACCTGGTAAACAAATCATCTAGGTAGATGAGCTGAACCAGACATAGGGTGACTGACATGACCTTAAGTCCTTTGATGAGTTAGAGAGAGGTCGACCTCAAATATGTGAAAACTCCCCTGTGGAACAGGCTGATGTGAACATTTTATTTCAATGTACCATGGAAGAGGTCGAATACATAGATCATGGTCAGATATTTAAGACATCGAGGTCATCTACCACAACCAGAGCCATCCCTGTTCACCTTGACTTTTGTCTTGTCACTGGGCTCTGGGAACTCTGGCAGCGAGACTGAGACTGAAAATTTCATACAACTCTACCTAACTTAAATCCAGTTTATATGAGAATCAGAAAAAAAGACATCTTTGAAGTGATGAGGAATGTTACTTCTGAAACTCCACAGATGGAATCTCCACAGCCATTCAAACAGCTTTAAGTAGCAAGCGAGCCATCTCATTATCTGTTATTTCCACACTTGTATCCACACTACCCTGTCTCATATATATATATATAATATATCTATACATATGTATGTATATATATATATATATATATATATATATATATATATATAGTCATATGATACCAAAATGATCAGCTAATATAGTTGAACACACATACACATACATGCACAGAGCACAAACTATTAAATGGAATGTTGATAAAAACATGAGAGGGGAAAGAAGTCAATTAGATTATTTAAAATTGGAAAAGTGAGAAGTCAATTAAAAAGGACACAAAGTTAATAACACTGTTAAATACCAACCCCAAATGTAAGGATCTGTGCTCACTTTAGTTTATTTTGCTTCCATCATAAATGTTTAGATGTTCTAATATTTTAAAAGTCAAGCCTATTTAGTTCATCTTCAATCATCATTGATGATCTCCTTCAAATATAACCTGAGTACAACATTCCTTTCTAAATACCTTTTGACAAAATGCTTCATTTTAACTTTCCTTTCATATGAGAAGAGTTGGAATGTGGAGTGTTTACTCTTTTATCATTTACATATTTATTTATTCTATCTGCCTTGAAGAACTTGGGAAATCACTTCTAGATCTGTAACTTTACAAAAAGACATCACACATGTTTTATATCTCCGTTCCTTCTTAAATTCATAGCAGGTTATAGTGACTAGACAGCTGCAGCTTTCCATAATGAACAGATGTAGGATTTTTTTTTCCTATCAGAACAAAAATAAAAGAATGAGTCACTATTAGTACTACTAATCTATCACTTTAGATAGTGCTATCAAACCTATGGTTAAATGTCAGAATAGGCCAATGTAGCTAGGTCAAAGTCATTCCTAAAAGTAAGATTTAGAGAAACAGAGATGTTGCACAAATAAGAGTCTGTCCATAAATCAGGTCATTGTCCTAGTTTCTTTATAACAAAAAAAAAAAAAAGATTCTGAAACTCAGAACAAAAAAGATAATTCCTCTTCTCTCCCGCAATAGTTTAGATGAAGTGCAACCCAGAAGAATTACTCTTGAAACCCAAAATGGAGAGCATGTGGGCTCTTTTTTTTTTTTTACCACAATCAATATCAATTCAATCATTTTTTTTTTTTTTTTTGGTAAACTGGTACCTATCTATTGGTCATTTTTATTTAGTATTCTTCCTCTCTCTACATTATTGTTGCACCCAAGTAACCTTTATGATCCTTCATGAGTCAACATGTGTGGGGAGACATGTGCATGGGAAACAGGACACAGAAAAAAAAAGTTAAACCAGTAATCTCAGTAATACTCACCTCTGTGTCATAGAGAAGGTTAGCCCAGGGACTTCCTCCTCCAGCTTAGAGCAATGTTTAATCTACCCAAGTAAAGACCATTTATTACAGGATATAATGAAATTAAAGATGCAAAGAATTTATTGGAGGTATAATCAAGTACTTTATCATCAGTGATGTGTTATGGCCTAGAGTAGTCAATCAATAAACATTTATCAAATGCCAACTGTGTGCCAGATATTGTACTAAACTCTCTGAATATAAAGAAAAGCAAAAGACAGTTCCTGCCCCCAAGGGACAACATTCAAACAACTACATCCAAGAAACTATTGACAAAATAAAATATAAATACTCAATATAGGGAAGGCACTAGAATTGGGAGATTTGGAAAGTCTTTCTGTAGAGGGTGATGTTTTTAGCAAGGGTTTCAAAAGGTGTGTGTGTGTGTGTGTGTGTATATATATATACACACACACACAAAACAGCTTGATTGTTTAAATGATTAAATATATATATGTGTATAGATATAATTAGATTGACATATATAATATACATTATATATCACTATATGTAATCTATCTGAAGCTAAATAGCAAAATGATAACAGTTTCACACACCAATCAAAGTTTAGTACAAATTGACTAATTCTGAATTTTTTGTTTTATAACAACTTTCTGAAAACATATTCCTTTTTCTTTTTTTTTTCCTTCTACCAGAGAATTTTCTATGAAGGCAGAACCTCACCCACACATTGGGTCATTACATGAATTATGCTTATCGTTTACACCTTAAGTGGTGCCTGATGTTAATTTGACAAACCAACTGGTAGATTCCTTAAAAATGTTTTCTTGTTAAAATGACATGACTGAGTTGATATATATATATATATACATATATATATACACACACACACATATATACATATATATACACACACACATATATATATATACATATATACATACACACGTACATAAAACAGCTTGATTGTTCGAATGACTAAATCCTATTCATTGCCATTAAACCATAGTTTATATCCTAAGGAAGGCTTTGAAAGATCATTATATAACTTTATTTGACTTTGTATTCAGCCAATCATTGTGAGGTAAAAATCTTGAAGAACAAAAATAAGTCACACACAAGAAGACAAAGAAAAAGAATGACTACATACACATTTAACTGTATCTACACAATCACACATATACATTTATGTACATATTACATATATGTGTATATATGTATACATCTATATCTATAGTAAAATCATACGGGTTCTAGGTGATTAGAAGAAAGCAGTATAATATTGAAACTCAAATCATGGATATATCATGGATTTAATAAATGTCAGACCTAAAAAGACAGGTATTTCTTACACACAGTATCCACCAGGTCTACCAATAAGGTGAGTAATGTCAAAGAAAGAAGGACTAATTGCCCATGAAACGACCTATCCCTTTTTGAAATCCATCTCAAGTTCTTTTCACTTCCTTACTAGTGAATTCTATTGTCCTAGATCTTTTTTTTAAAAGGCAAAAATAACATTGTACCCCAAATCATAGAAATAGCCTTTGTGTGAATTACAGTCTAAAAGGCTTCCTTTTTTATTCTAGGCCTTTTGTATTGTAGATACAATGAAATCAAATGGATGAATGACAGTGGCTTTCACAATTTTCCAAGTGAGGGGAAGGGGATAAATAGCCAGATTTCTAATTTTAATCCTATGCTAGAACCACATGACATACAAAATACTTTGGCAGCTGAAAGAAGGGACTGTGTGGGAGATACAAATGATGTTCTAAATATGATGTTTGCTCACTATTAAACCTAATGAACTATGAATATGTGAACTGAAAATGTTATTCCTTCAGTCATTTCAAATGATTTAAATCTGGCTCAGTGACAGCATCATGCTTAAGAAAATTCTAGAATCAAATTTCCAAATTCTTTGGTATTGTGCATCATTAAGCACTGCTAGAAAATACTCTGGGGTCTTTTAATTCTTGGAGAGGCTTTATTTTACAGCTCAGAAAAATAAAATTCATTTCAAGGTGGAGTTTATTTACAGAATGCAAGAAATTACTTACAATCCATAACTATTATTATATATAATAATGTTATGGATAATATATTATTAACTAAATTATATTGGCATTACCCTTTTCCTTGTATCTTAGTCCCTCTCTTACCCCTTATTAGAATATAAACTCCCCAAAGCATTGTAACATTTTAAAAAGCTGTGTCATGTATTGTGCAGAATAAGTGCTTAATGAATATTTCTTGAATTGAGTATAGCATTTTGTCATTAACAAAGATTTTTTACAGCAATTTTTTGATATAGGATGTGTCAGCTCTGCAGCATGACAAAGAAGGATAGTGAAATTTGAAGCCTTCAGACTTGATTTCATATCCTACATTTATCACCTACTGGCGTAATGATATTGGGCAAGTCTCTTAATTTTAACTGACCATAATTTAATTATCTAAAAAAGGAAAATAATATTTTATTATATGCCTCATATAATTGTTTTGAGGAAATAAAAATATTTTTTCTTCAAAATATGGTTATATACTATATTTTAATATCATACTTATATACATATATATATATATCCAAATTTTATAAATAAGAAATATAATGGTCAAAGAGAATAAATTATTTACTTAGGGTTCCAAGTATATAACTAGCAAATTGGAGACTCCACCCCCAAAGTCTAATGCTATTACTACTCTTCAGACTACATAAATGTTGAAACAAATAATATCTATATTAATGGCAATGACAATGATGATGATGATGATGATGATGATCATAATGATGACAATAGTTAAACTTAGCTTTTATAAAGTGCCTACATAGTATCAGGAACCGTGCTTAACACTTTACAAATATTTTTTCATTTCATCCTCATGATAATCCCAAGAAGTAGTTGCTACTTAAGGAAACTAAGGCAAACAGACTTGCCCCGGATCATACAACTAGTGAGTGTCTGAGACTGAATTTGAACTCAAGTCTTCCTTATTTTAAGCCTAGCCCTGTATTCACTGTATAATCTATCTACTCAAATTATACCATATTGCTTCATTTAATTGACCAGGAAATTTAAAAGTTAATGCAAATTGACTAATTCTGAATTTTTGTTTTATAACAACTCTCTGAGATCATATTCCTTTTTCTTTTTTTTTCCTCCTACCAGAGAATTTTCTATGAAGGCAGAACCTCACCCACACATGGGTCACTATATAAATTATGCTTATGGTTTACACCTTAAGTGGTGCCTGATGTTAATCTGACAAACCAACTGGCAGATTCCTTAAAAACGTTTTCTTGTTAAAATGACACAACAGTGTTGAAATTATGCACTAAAGCATCAATCAAAAAAACCATCTGTTCTACCAATGAGTTTTGCATTTTCTAAATTGTACAATGTAAAAAGTTTAGTAAGACTTCTAGATTAAAATCTCACCATTTATACAATATTGACAGATTATAGAATTAGTCAGAAGAATGCAACACTTTTTTTTCAGGAAAAAAATAGTGTATATTCAAAGAAAAATGTTAAGTATTCCTATAACTGCCATTCCAACGCTTAAGTTCCTATCAGCCAAGAATTGTAACAACTTATTTTATAAATAGTATCTTGAAGTTTACATCATATTCAATCAGAGTGAGAAATTCTCAGATTACAGATATACTCCCTGTCCCTGTCCCTGTCCCTCTCCCTGACCTTCTTCCTCTCCCTGTCTCTCCTCCCCTCTCTTTCCCTTCCTCTCTCTCTCTCACTCTCCCTCTTCCTGTCTCTCCCCCCACCTCTCTTTCTCCTCCTCTCTTCTCCTCTCTCTTTTCCTCTCCCTCTCCTTCTCCCTTTCCTTCTCCTTTTCTCTACCTCTCCCTCTCTTCTGCCTTTCCCTTTCCTCTCCCTGTCCCTGTTTTCCCCCCCTCCTTGTCCCTCTCTTCTTCCTCTCCCTGTCCCTGTCCTTCCTTTCTCCTTCTCCTTCTTCCTGTCCCTCTCCCTGGTCCTACCATCACCAGCTGCCTTTATTTTGGTCCTGCCACTGGACTTTAATGACTCGGTGAGACTGATGACTTTGTGCAACTCTGTTTTGTTTAAATTTAATTTACTCAAGATTCAAGACATTATTCATGTATAATCTATATCAGATGGTTTGCAGTGTTGGAGAGGGGAAAGACAAGAAAGGGAGAAAAAAATTAGACTCAAAATCTCACAGAGATGAATGTTGGAAACTATTTTACATGTAATTGGAAAATTGGGGGAAAGAGTTTTTAAAAAAAATTAAAAAGAGTTGTCATTAGTTAGTCCTCTTTTGAAATTGTGATGCAGGGAAGCATAAATTTTCTTAAAAAAATCCAGAAATGACTGCAAGGAAGTAAGTCAAGTAGACAAGAATGAAAGATTCTAAGAATAAACCTACATTAGGTTAAGAAAACCATCCCACTGAGGAAGTATAGCTGTTTTTTCCCCTTGATTTATAATAATCATTATCCCTGGTTCTACAGGTGAACCTAGACAAAGAACTAGTAACTGTCTTCTTACCTAACATTGTCTAGAGAAGTTAGATAATAATTTAAATACATAAATATGAAAAGATTAAATGGAACAAAGATCCAATATTATATTTTCAATTATCTTACTTTATTTCTGAAGAAAAGATTGTTTTGACTGGGCTACCATCCTCAGAGTTCCTGTCATGTAACTTGAACAGCTTCTAGTTTATGACATACACCTACAACATTGTTCCTGGACTTTTACTGATGCAAATGGAAGTTTTCGTCTTTCCTTCTTTTATACCACCAAGATGAGATTCACCATTAACAAAAATTAATTACCAAATGATATTACTGGGTAAAATGCAATTCCAATGTTAATGCAGTTTCAAAGATGAGAACTTCGGGCCCAGAAATACCTTATGGCATCTGAAAGTTGAGTTTCCTAACTCCTAACCATCCTGACATGGAAAATGTTGTAAGACATATCATGGATTTAAAAACATTCATTGCAAATCTTTGACTCCTCTTCATATTATTTATATTTCAGGTAGCTAAGATGCAATCCATTCATTCCCTATTTTCATCCTTCCTCTTCCTATTTCTGTATTGTGCTTATCCTCCACCAAACCATTGCTGGAATAAGTCTCCCTCAGAATGAAATCTCTCATTGTCCTTCTTTTCCTCTAAGACTCAAATCAACTGACATCTCTTCCATGAAGCAGCATCTGCTTATTTTCTTCCCACTCATTCTGTAACTTGAAAATTTTTCTCCCATTTTAAAATATCCCTTAGCACTGTGTCTGGGTCTGCCTCTATCACTTATTTTTTTTCTCTTATGTGTAATCTTTACTTTTATGCATCTTTTCACCTCTGGTATTTTCAAGAATGGTTGGTGTCCCATCTATATTTATTGTTACAATAGTACTTAGCATACATTAAGTATTTAATAAATGTTTGTTGAATTGAAATATTTTGAACAGTTTAGTGTTTTAAATAAAACAAAATATGGGTTACAAAAATGTTTCATTTTTCATGGATTAGATTCTGATGTTTTCAGCATCAGTATTGGAGGATTATTGCTTAGCTCAGAGCCAAACCTTGAGCACTCTTACCTCTAGAGACCATTCATGAGGCATGCTTAAGGCCAAAAGGCTTAACCAGTATGTTTTTTCCCCTAAAAGCACGTTTGCTGGTGGTATAATAAAAATAACAAGCAGTTTTGAAAAATTTGAAGCAATTCATTTTAAATACCAGGAAGCCCCTCATCCCACCTCCCCACTATCCAAAAGAAAAATCATCAAATGGGCTTGTAACACAGTTAATTACACAATTCTGAGTATACTTTGAAATTAAGCTAAACTTCAAATATAAAATATATTTCATATTTGTCATATCACAAATTGAACTGGCTAAGATTTGCATAGACTCACTGTTGAAAGGAATTGGCAAGGATAGGAAGAAAAGCACAAGTAATAGTTCATAACAAGGTTAAGGAAAGAGAGTAAATGTCTGAATTTATTAAGACATAATTTCCTACTGGCTTCATATTGAAATGTTTCAAGAATGAAACATAACATATGGGAAGAAGTTTGGTTTTTTATAAGTATGCTTTTAGGCATTAATTGCTGAACAGTAAGTATGTTTACCAGTCTGTAGTGGCTGAAAAAAACAATGACATTTTAATTGTGGTAATGGTATTTTGTAACTTTTAACTACAATATTTTAGATTCATTTTAGGAGTGACTTTAGTGTGTAATAACTTCTCTATTGACACACCAAGAATATAGGGATTAATGAGATGTATTTCCAAAAATATTGGTTGTTTGTGTCTTTCCTTGTGGAAGAGGTCCAAAATGGCATTATTGTGTTAGAGTTGAGTTACTATGTGTGGCTGACCACATCAATATGAGCTCAAATGCTTTACCATAGGTCAGACACAAATAGTCTGGCTTCTCTAATTTTGCATATTTTGCATTTCTTTTGGCTAATTCAATTCTCCTTTGCTCATAGAGCACAGCACTTTCTCTGATAGGCACTGGAAACATGCCAGTGTTTCCCATGTCATACAATTAATTTTAAAGTTCTTAAAGAGAGACCTTGAAATTGTCCTTGTATTGCTTGTTCTGACCACCTTGAGAGCATTTGCCCTATGTGAGTTCTCCATAAAATAATCTTTTTGACAAGCGTACATTTGGCATTAGAGTAATGTGCCCAGCCCCATAGACTTGTGCTCTCTGAGTTGGAATGCTTAGCAGTTTAATTCGAGAAAGGACCTCAGTGTCTGGTACCTTATCCAGGCAAGTGATCTTCAGAATCTTCCTAAGACAATTCAAATGGAAGCGATTCAGTTTCCTGGCAGGGTGCTGGTAGGTCTATAGCCCAGGTTTCACAGTAATGAGATCAGCACAATGGCTCTGTAGACCAGTCAGTCTAATACCTCTCCTTTCCCACACTTTCCTTTAGAGTCTATTGTCCAGAACCTGGGCAAGCTTACTATCTTGAAAAAGTCCAAAAATATGGAGCTCTTTGGAAAGGGCAGAGAAATATCTGTATTGCTAGTATAGATTTAGAAAATGTGCTATCATCTAGGTTAGTCTAATCTGCATATGGGTAACATTGCTTATGGCAAGATGGATCTTATCTCTGATACTTGCCTTTCTACAACTGACTGAGTTTATTTCTGCTGATTTTTAAAAACTTCCTATATTTAGTTGCATTTCTATGTACTTGTATAATACTATTTTTTAAGTTTATGATATGTGTGTTATACCTGATATTTTACAATAGATCATTTGTGACATAAGCCTCAGGGGTTGTCAATTGTTCAATGTGACTAAGTACCAAAGGTAATTCCTTTGGTGTATGAAGGTACCTTTGGAATTTTGATTTTACATTTTTTGTGATTAACTTGGGAAATTAAATGCCTTACTAATCTTCAGTCTTCAGAGAGTTCCTCAAATTTCAGCTTCTGCAGGAAATTTTACCAAAGTAAAATGAATATCTTAATAGACAAGTAACTTTTCTCTATCCCAAAATAACATCATCAAATTACTATGCTAACTATACTAAAAAAAAATTAATTCTTTCTTAAGTCATCACAAGTCCTTTCATTACCATGTCTTCTCTGTCTTGGGTCCTCCTCATTATGTTACTTCTGTAACCTCTCCTGCCACTGAGAGGCACTATTCTGAAGAACATTTCTAATCCTCTACCTATATATAACAAAGTGAATGATTGAAAAAAATCATTAATTAAGCATTTACTATTTGTGTTGCATTGAGACTACAAATGTAAAGGCAAGTTAGTCTCTTCTCTTAAGAGACTCACACTCCAATGGGAGAGGCAACACAAGAGAATTCATTTGCAAGTCAGATGGAAGAACCCTATGGCCTTAAGTGTGAAATAACAAAGGAAAAGAGGATAATGCATCAACTTTAATATCATTCCTATTAATAAAATTATATGTATTTTTGATGTTGAGCCACTGAAAGTGCTAGGAACATTGGTGATGAGAATATTATTTTCTGGAGTTTTATTAGCCTGTCCTAAGACATACCAAAAAGAATGATGCTTCTGTAGCTTTCCTATGCAGCTAGGAGGAGAAAAACAGGTGAGTGGGGGTTATGTGGGAGTTTTTGTCACAAAAATATGCACACTTTCCTAGAAGAGAATCAGATGGAACACTCCAAAACATTTAAGTACTGGGAATTTATTTCACAAGATAATAGCTTTGAGGATAAAAGGAGCTTTCTGTCATCTGATACAATCCTCTCATGTTAAATCTGAAGGAACCAAAATCTAGAGAGGTTAAGTATCTTAACTGTGGTGTTACATAGGTCATAAGTAACAAATGTAGGAGGAAAAATTTAAATCCAGGTCCTCAACTTCAAATTGGTCACTATTTCCCTGAAATATGCTGCTTCCTCATTGTTTTGCTGTCTGTGTATAAGAAAGTTTCATTAGTCTATTTGGATTGTTAACTTTAAGAGAGGAGACTATATTGCATTTATAGAGCAGGTAGAGAACCTGCCAGACTTAGAATCCTTAATAGTTATTTACAATGAAGTTGGAAACACAGTCAAGTTACTAAAGTATACAGCTATTTGTGAATCCATCTCTGCATTTTGGTACAATGGAAAGAGAACTCTTTCTGGAGTCTGAAGACTTAGCCAAGCTCATATCCTTCCTCTGACATTTGCTAGCTAGGTGACCACGGATAGGTCACTTAGCTTATCTGGACCTTAGTTTTCTCATCTGTAAAATAAAATGGTTGAATTAGATGATCTCTAAGATCCCTTGCAGGACTACTTCTCTGAGTCTACAAGTCAAAGATCAGACACAATTTAGAATAACATGAACTCAGGCTATAATTCAAGCATAGTGGACTGGATGATAGTTCAGTCATTGATATAAACACTAATGCAAAAAATATCTTCCTACTTTTTACATATCACCAGATCAATATGTCAAATCAATTAAAAAAATGTTATAATTTCCAAGCCATAGACAAATTTATGCCAATGAATGCTTGGCTATCTTACACTGAATTTTTACATTGAATATTGGCAAATACCTCAGATTCATCCTAGATAACACATGTATAGATATAGATATAGATATATAAATATAGATATAGATGTGTGTATATAATACAGTCCTGAAAACTAATTTTTATCCAAGTACATGGAAACTAAATATAGGACCTAACACAAAAAAGTAGGATGATGATATATCTTCTGATTCTATTTAATATTTCCCTTTTATATTTTCTTTTGTTTTGCATTGTGCTTTCAGAGCAATAATGCTTAATCATTTTATGAATACTTAGCTTCAGCTTTCTCCCCAAAATGGAGATACGTTTGACATTGCACACCCTGAAAAAGGTTCATGATCTCCCCTTCTCATTGTCAAATCAGCAAGTATAACAGCAACCAGTTGTTTGGAGATTTAATGGATAAGGCATTAAGATCTACTATTCAATTTTATTCTATTGTTTAAAGAGTCTCATTGTAGAAAAACTTGGAATGTGTCCTTTATTAGCATATACTTTGTTCTTTTAGCCATTTGCTATCAAGGAAAAGAAAAATATATTTAAAAAATTAAAATCCCATTAGTGGTTTCGTGAAGACATTCCAAAAATCATGGTTTTATATCAGACTCATTCTGATCTATGTTGAGCTGTTCATAGAAGTGCATTATGAAATGGGCTTGAAATATTTTCTTAGGTTTGGAGTAGTCATAAGTCATTTAGTTTAAGTTTGGGTCATTTATCCATTCAATAAGCATTTATTACCATTTATGTACTGTGGGATTAGGTACTGGGAATCTGAGAGAGAGAGAGGGAGAGAAAGAGAGAGAGGGAGAGAGAGAGAAAGAGAGAGACAGAGAGAGAGAGAGAGAAAGAGAGAGAGAGAGTATTTGCCTCTTCAAGCAGATTACATTCTACATGTAGGAGAAAACATATCCCCAAAAAAGGAAAATAGAAGACATGCATGTGACAGCTGGTATAGGCTATATATTTCCTGGGCAGTGCAGTAGTCACAATAAAGATCTACATTTGAATTGTTCTTTTATTCTCTTGAGCCTACAGAAAGGTAGTTTGTCAATTAATCCCTTAGGAGGAGTATAATATAATTTGACCACTAGGGGATGTTGCTCTTGGACCACTAGCTGAGTAGCTTTGTCAGTGACTTTGTATTCATTTTTAATAGGCTTCAATTTCCCCACTGCTTATGGAAGGCTCTAAGATGATTTCTCTTCCCATCACTAAGAGCTTACATAGCTTGTGGCTTCTGGGCACTGGCTCCAATTCAATATTGATATGGACTAAGAAAATGGAATTATCACTTTGAAATATTAAAATTATGGTAATTTCAATGTCTCTGCCATCTCCTACCCTGCATTTGGGAAATTGTTCTTGCTTGACCAACTTCATTCATTCACTCAGATGATTATTGTTTTAAAATTTTTAATGAATATATTATTATTTTGTTTAACTTGTATTAATACATTCTTCCTCTTCCCCCTTCCAACAATCTAACCCCTAAGATGAATTTTTGTTATTTTTAAAGAGAAAAAACAGTTTAGAAAAGCCAACCAGATTATGAACTGACTCCAACATATTTAATATTTCACATTTAATATCCTCCCCTGTCTGCAAAGAAGATAGAGAGATGCATACTCATATCTGTTCTCTGGTATCACACTTGAACAATATAATATCTTTTATTGTCACATTTTTATATGATTGTATAACATTTTTTTCTTTTTAATTTTGAGTTCTGGATTTTTTTCCTATTTTCTTCCTTTCCCTCAATACATTGATTGTAAATGTGAAATCAGGGAAAAACATTAGCCATATCAGGGAAAAACGTGCTAAAAATAAAGAATATTATACTTTAACTTGCATTCAAAGTTCAGCAATTCTCTCTCTGGAGATAGACAGTACTTTTCATCATGAATTCTTTGGAATTTCCTTGGATCATTGTATTGATCAGAGTAGCCAAATCTTTCACAGTTTATTATCGTTACAACATTGTTGTTATCAGGTATAATGCTCTCCTGTTTCTTCTCATTTCACTTTGTATCAGGTCACATAGGTCTTGTCACATGTGTGTGTTTGCTTTGGGTTTATTTTTTTCTGAAACCACCCCTGCCTTCATCATTTCTGATAATACAATTCTATTCCATCTCAATCACATGGCACAACCAATGAATATCCACTTATTTTCCAATATGCCACCACAAAAAGAAATGCTATAAATATTTTAATTTTTAAATTTTTTTTCTGGTTATACATATGTATTAACTTTTTAAATATTTTAATTTTAAAATTTTTTTTGGTTATACATATGTATTAACTTTTTAAATACATATTTCTTTATGAATCATGTTGGGAGAGAAAAATGAGAACAAAAGGGAAAAGTCATGAGAGAAAAAAAATAGAAAAAAATGAGCATAGCATGTATTTGATTTACATTCAATCTACATAGTTTTTCTTCTGGATGCAGATGGTGCTTACTATCCAAGGTTTACTGGGATCGCCTTGGATCACTGAAGCACTAAGAAGAGCCAGTCTTTCATAGTTGATTATTGCTGTTACTATCCACAATGTATTCTTGATTCTGCTTGTTTCGCTCAGCATCAGTTCGTATAAATCTTTCTAAATCTTTCTAAAATCAGATTATTCATCATTTTATTAGAACAAGTGTTGGAATCCTTACTAACTGCTAACTAATTAGAGTTGATCTAATCTTACAAGAAGATGTTTTGGGCAGAACCTGAAACAAGGTACTAAGTAGAACTAATTAATACAAGGCTTGTGTTCACACCTTTACTCATTGGAGTTCAATGAGTTCACACCTCTCTTGAAGCTCTTTGGGCCAGAGAGCACTAGCATAAATAGAGCTTCAATGGGCCAGTCAAAGAAGTTCTTCAGAGTGAAGAGATTTCACTGGAATGACATGAAGAGTGGAGCTGGCTGGAGGCTGAAGAAAGCAGAGGCAGAAGCAAAGGACAAAGCAGCAAGAGCTCTTGGAACCAAGCAGAGAGATAGGCCTCTAAGCTAACCGGGCTATATTGGAGATAATAAAAGATCTGAACTTTTATCACCTGGCTGCATTTGGGAAGAAGATCACCACAAACAAGAATATTGTTCTATAACTTATTCAGTCATTCTCCAATTGATGAGCATCAAAAAGCTGCTACAGACATTTTTGCGCATGTGAGTCCTTTTCCCTCTTTTTTGATTTCCTTGGGACAGACCCAGAAATGGCACTGCTGAGTCAAAGGATATGCACAGTTTGAAAGCCCTTTGGACATAGTTCCAGATTGCTCTCCAGAGTGGTTGGATCATCCACCAACAATGTATCAATGTTCTGCTTTTCCCGCATTCTCTCCAACATTTATTATTATCTTTTCCTTTCATCTTAGCCAATTTGAGAGATGTGAGGTAGTACCTCAGAGTTATTTTAATTTTTATTTCTATAATCAATAGTGATTTAGAGCATTTTTTATAATTATAGATTAATTTATTCATCTTAAAATTATCTGTTCATATCCTTTGACCATTTATCTATTGGAGAATGATTTGTATTCTTACACATTTGACACAGTTCTTTATGTACTTTAGAAATGAGATCTTTATCAGTAATACTGGCTATAAACATTTTCCCAGTTTTGTTCTTCCCTTTTAATCTTGTGTTGATTTTGTTTGTGTAAAAATTTTAAAAATTCAATATAATGAAAGTTGTCCATTTTCCCCTTTTATAATGTTCTCTAATTCTTCTTTAGTCAGAAATTCCTTTCTACAAAGATATGATAGGTAATCTAGCCCTTACTCTCCTAATTTGGTTATGGTATCACCCTTTACACCAAAATCATGTATGCATTTTGACCTTATTTTGGTATGGGATGTGAGATGCAGATCTATGCCAAGTTTCTGACATAGTACTTTTCTAATTCTCCCAGCAATTTTTGTGAAATGGGGTGAGATCTTATTCCTGAAACTAGAGTTTGGGGCTTTATCAAATACTATCAAATATTACATTACTATATATATATATATATATATATATGAAATCCTTGATTATAGTGTATGTATCTAATCTGTTTCACTGATCCACCATTCTATTTCTTAGCCATTACCAAATGGTTTTGATGAAAGTTGTTTTATAAAATAGTTTTAACTTTGGTACTGCTAGACCACCATCTTTTGTATTTTTTCCCATTAATTCCCTTCATATGTTTGACCTTTTCTGTTCCAGGTGGATTATGTTACTATTTTTTCCAGCCTATAAAATATTTTTCACAGTTTTATTGGTATGATACTGGATAAATAACCCACTTAGATAGAATTGTCATTTTTATCATATTAGCTCAGCCTATCCATGAACAATTGATATTTTTCAACTGTTTTGATTTGACTTCATTTGTGTGAAAAGAGTTTTATAATTGTATTCATATAGTTCCTGGGTTTGTTTTGGAAGGTAAATGCCCAAATTCTTTATTTTGTCCACAGTTATTTTGAATGGAATTTCTCTTTCTATATCTTGCTATGGGACTTTGTTGATAATATATAGAAATACTGATGATTTGTGTGGGTGCTATAAATATTTTTGTACATATAAGTCCTTTTCCTTTTTCTTCCATCTCTTAGGGTACAAACCTAGCAGAGATATTGCTGAATCTAAAGATATGCACAGTTTTATAGCCCTTTGGACCTAGTTTCAATTTGTTCTCCAAAATATCTGGACTACTTCACATCTCCACCAACCGTGCATCAATATTCTAATTTTCCTTCATCTACTCAAAAATATGTCACTTTTATGGATCTATGGTGGTACCTGAGAGTTGTTTTAATTTGTTTTTCTCTACTCAATAATAATTTAGAACACTTTTTTGTATAGCTTTGATTTCTTCTAAAGCCAACATGTTCATATCCTTTAATCTTTTATCAATTAAAGAATGGTTCTTGTTTTAAAAAATTATAACCATTTATTCATTATTAAGTTTAAACATGAAGAAAACTTTTTATAAATCAAAACATGCCCCTCAAAATAGGACTTAAAGTGAAACTTTGAATTTTACTTCATACCACTTGTTTTCAATATATAATTCATTTCAAAGAAGTTCTGCTTGCCATATTACTAGCTGAATAATTAAATTTTCTTTATGTAAATTTAAAATATTACAATAGCCCTTTGAAACATCATCATCATCATTATCATCATTATTATGTATTTTAAATTAATTCCACTTTCCATAATTTCCCTTTCCTCCTCCCAATTAAAAACACAAAGGGGCAGGAGATGAAGGGGGTTAATACAATCAGAATTAATCCATATAGTGTCTATATCTAGAAATGTATTTTCTCTTTTTCATTTTGTGTCTGAATAAATGGCACATCTCTAGATTGTTTCCAGGTCTTCTGGAGATATGGTGCTTTGACTGCATTCATTATTTTCAAAGTTGTTTTTCTTTCTTTTTTTTATTGTCCTGCTTTAAATTTTTCTGGTTCTGCTTATTTCACTCTGCATCACTTTATTCTACACAGTACTCTATGAAATCACTTTTCATCATTTCCTTTTTAGAATTCTCTGAACTCCTGTGATTTTATTCTAAAGTTCTTATTCAGCTTTGGTCTTTCCAGCAAAAATTCCACAAAATTTTCTATTGTGTTAAATACCATTTTCCCCGTATCGGATTAGGCCAAATTTTTCAGGGTAGTTTATTCTTGGTTGTAAACCCATCTCTTTTGTCTTTCTAAATATTGTATTCCAGAATTTTTGTATTGCAGAATTTTCTCTCATTTATCATTGAAGCCGCTAGGTTTTTGTTTTTTTTTTTTTTTTTTTTTTTGGTGTGTGTGTGTGTGTGTGTGTGTGTGTTTGTGTGTGATTCTAACTGTAATTCCTTGGTATTTGAACTGCTTCATTTTAGATGCTTGAAACATTTTTGCTTTGACATGGGGTTCTGGATTTTGACTATAACATTCTTGGGAATTTATTAGAGGAGGTGATCTACGGATTCTTTCTATATTTATTCTGCTTTCTTATGTTAATAAACATGGGAAGTTTTCATTTATGATTTCTTGAAATATTGTACCCAAGCTCTTTACTATGTTAATGTTGTCAGGGAGTCTAATAATTTTTATATTCCCTCTTCTTGACCAATTTTCCAAATCAGTTGTTTTTGCTAGTAGATATCTTATATTTTCTTCTTTGAGCTTTTCAATCTTTTCATTTTATTCTAATATTTCTTGCTGTCTCATGAAGTGATTTATTTCTATTTGATCTATTTTTATGTTCAAGGATTCTGCTTGGGTAAAGTCTATAATTTTCTCTTCTAAACTGTTGATTCTGCTTCTCATTGTTTTCTCTAGGTTTTTTTACTTTTTATTCTTTTCATTTCTTGTAGAAAATCATGTAATTCCTGTTGCAAATTACTTTTTTAATTTGAATCCCTAGTTACAGTTGTTATACAGTTGATTGTTCTTTCTTTCAAAGGATCCCTCAATTTGATCTATTTTGTGTTTTCATCTTTAACGTAATGATTTCTCCAGGTTTAGGTTTCTGACCTGAGGTTTTGTGCAAGGGTCAGATTATGTCCCTTAAGAAATTTCTGGGTGAGTAGACTGACCAGGTAGGGTTTTACCCTCAATTCTTTTGAGTTCATTACATTGATTTCCACATCCTGAGATTAGGCCTTTTTGATCTTTGAGGTTTCAAGCTGAATCTTCAGGATCTTCTCTGATGTCTTGGGAAAGTTGTCAGGAAGCTCACAAACTATAGTCTTGGGCTTACGTACCTACTTCCTCAGAACTCCTTTAACACTTCCAAGTTTTTTATTCTAGGGATTTTGCAATAGAAAATATGCTTTTACTTTTGCAAGCTACAGTCTAGACGAGTTTCTTGGAGGGAGTGGAAAAATGTAGATTTTACTTTTGATTTTTGGTTATTTGTTTTTGTTTTTTGCAAATCTCAGGTGGAAGGAGTCACTGACTTGTACTTTCTCCTTAAATTTCAGTGTGGAGAGGACTCCAGGGATCATTGCATAGAATAGATGGAAGAGATAGATGACCTGCCTTGAATAGAGAGCTGATCCTAGATGCTTACTTCTTAGAAATGTTGAAGGAGGAATTCTTGTCTAGAAATGAGCTGGCTAAGATAACTTCTTCCAACTATGGGGCTATGAACTGATACTAAGTAGAGCAAGCAGAATATTGTATACAGCAATAAGATTATGTTATGATCAACTCTGATGAATTTGGCTCCTTTAAACAGTGAGATGATTTAAGGCAATTTCAATAAATCTGTGATGGAAAGACCAAGTGACTAATTGTGAATCACAAGCTTTTTTTCTTTTGTTATATTGTTTGCTTGGGTTTTTTTCTTATTCTTTTCTCCCTTGATATGACCCTTTCTCCTTAGCATGATAAATGTGGAACTGTTTTTGTACATGTTTAACCTTTATTGGATTACTTGCCATCTTATTTAAATCTCACAAAAATCGTGGGAGGTCAGGTGTTGATCGTTTTTACAGTTGAAAAAAATGAGGCAAATAATTTAAGTAATTTAAGAGTCACACAGTAAATAACTAAAGCTGTATTTGAACTCCAGTTTTCCAACTCTCTTCTACCCAACTTTGTCAAGTGGCTGCTGCTTTAACTATTCAAAATAAATAACCTTCATAAAAGTTCTTTTCTCTCTTGTGTTATAGGAATTCCAGTTCCAGTTCCTCAGTTCCCTTAAGCAGCCAGCAATTTTTTTAAGATGAGGAAATATTATCTCTAGACTTGCCAGAGGAGGAATTTACCTCAATATTTTTTTAGACAAGGTATCTGTAAATCTACCTCTTAGAAAAGCATCCCCTTCACTTTCATCTCCAAAACCAACACATGGTTGTTATTTTTATAAATTTGACTCCAATTCCCTATGTATTTGAGAAGTGAAACCTTTATCAGATAAATTTGCTGTAAATATTTTTATGTTACTCCATTATCTATGATACTTTTAGTAAAATGTAGTTTCCCTGATTATTTCTTTCATTTATGTTTTTGTTTTGAGATCATGATTGCCACTCCTGCCCTCTTCCTTTCAGCTGAAGCATAACAGACTCTGACCCAGCCCTTTATTTTAACTTTGTATGTGTCTTTCCATCCTAAGTGTATTTCTGTCACACAGCAAACTGTGGAAGTCCATTTTCCAATGTTTTCTGTTTCCTTTCTATGCGATAGCCCATCCCATTCCCATTCACAGTTATAATCACTAATCATTAATTTTCTGCCATCCCATTTTCCTTTATTTATTCTTTTATCTTTTTATTTTGTTCTTCCTCAAAAATCTATTTTACTTTCAACCCCTGCCTCCCTTAGTCTTCCTACTTCTTTATTATCTTCACCCTTCCAAAATTTCTTATCCCTTCCCAGAGTTCTCTATTAGATAAATGGATTTAGATATTTAACTGACAGTGTATATATATGAGTATTTGTATGCATACACAAGTGAGCCTATATGTACACAGACATATATGTATATACACACATACATGTGTACATGTGGGTTTCTAGGTATGTTTCTATGTCTGTGTGTGTGTATATATAAAATTATTTTTTTCCTTCTTTGAACTGATTATGATTAAAGTGAGATTCAAATATTGTCTGCTACACTTAGAAAAGTTTTTTCTTGTGTGCCTACATTATGTGAGGAAATTTGTTTTAATCTGCTTCTCCCTTCTCCCTTATACTAATGCAAATCTCTTTCTCTCCAATACATTCTTTTTTGGTAGATCATTCCAATATAAGCAACTCTCACCCATTCCTTCAATCTATGTATGCTCCTACTAACTGCCCTCATTATGATAGGGGGCAACTAGATGCACTGGGCCTTGAGTTAGGAAGACTCATCTTCCAGAGTTCAAATATCCTTAGAACTTCATAGCTGTGTGACTATGGGCAAGACACTTAACTTTGTTTACTTTATTTTCCTCATCTGTAAAATGATCTGGAGAAGAAAATGAAAAACTGCTCCAGTATCTTTGCCATGAAAACCCCAAATGGGTTCCCAATGAATCAGACAAGACAAAAATAACTTTAAAAAACCCACAAAGTTCTTTGGGATTATCTTTCCTTAGAGGAATATAAACAATTTAAGTTAATTAATATAATATTTTTGTTGTGTCACAGTTCCCTTTTATTGTCCTGCCTCAGTTTCCCTAAAGGTCCTGCCTCAGTTTCCCTAATGGTCCTGCCTCAGTTTCCCTGAATTGTTTTGCTTCAGTTTCCCTAAATTGTTCTGCCTCACTTTCCCTAATTGTCCTGCCTCAGTTTCCATGAATTGTTCTACCTTAATTCCCCTGGTTTAAAACTCCCATCCTGATCATTAGGACTAATATAACTTAGGGCTAGTTACTCTAAGGTCATAAGTCATAAATGTGCAAACTCAAGATAAAAGGGAGTTCAGATTTCCTGGCTCCTAATACCTCTTAAATCATCAAGAATTTATGGTCCTAGTCCCCAACCTGTCAGAAATGGATTGATGGTCCCTGTCTGGAGATTCCTGCTCATTAGAGTTTGGACTCCAACCCCTCATCCCCCGCCTTTGTTTAGCTATCTGAGCTTAAAGCTATACATATACACACACACACACACACACACACACACACACACATATGTCATATTCCCAGATGGATGTTTTGGACAACAGCCCTGGGGGCAACATGTCCCCATTACAATCTCTCGCTCTCAGAAATCCAAATAAAATATTAAAAACTCTCTAATCCTCATCTTGCCTCAGTTTCTGTGTCATTACACTTTTATGATTTTTTTCATTTTTACTTTATATGTTTCTTTTGATTCTTGAACTTAAAAATCAAATTTTCTATTTATATCGGATCTTTTCATCAGAAAGACTTGGAAATACTCGGTTTCATTAAATGCCCTTTTTTTCTTCCCTCTTCCTCCAAAAGATTGTACTCAGTTTTGCTGAATAGGTTTTTCTTGTTTGTAATCTAAGTTTCTTTGCCTTCTACACTATCATATCTCAAGTCCTCAGTTCCTTAAACATAGAAGCTATTAGATCTGTGTGACTCTAATTGTGATTCCATGATATTTGAATTGTTTCTCTATAGCTACTTGCAACACTGGGAGTTCTGGAATTTAGTGATTATTTTTTCAGGTTAGTTGTTTTTTCTTTGAGATAGTGAAAATTTTCCCTATTTTTTCCATTCTTTTGATTTTTAAAAAAATTTCTTTCAGTCTTATGAAATCATTAGCTTCCATTTGTCCAATTTTAATTTTAAGTAATTATTTTCTTCTGTAAACTTTTGCATCTTTTTTTCCATTTGGCCAATTTTTTTTTCTTTTTATTTTCAAAATATATGCATGGATAATTTTTCAACACTGATCCTTGCTATAATTTGTGTTCCCAATTTTTCCCTCTCTTCCCCTATCCCCTTTCCTAGATGGCAAGTAATTCAATAAATGTTAAACATATTAAAATATGTTAAATCTAATATATGTATACATATTAATACAATTATCATGCTACATGAGAAAAATCAGCTCAAAAAGGAAAAAAAAATGAAAAGAAAACAAAATGCAAGCAAACATCAAAAAGAGAGAAAACGCTATATTGTGATCCACACTCAATTCTCACAGTCCTGTCTCTGGGTCACAAGATCATCAGAACTGGCTTCAATCATCTCATTGTTGAAAAGAGCCACATCTATCAGAATTGATCTTTGTATAATCTTCTTATTGTCCTATATAATGATCTTCTGATTCTGCTCATTTCACTCAGCATCAGTTCATGTAAGTCTTTCCAGGCCTTTCTGAAATCATCCTCCTGATTGTTTCTTATAAAATCATAGTGTTCCATAACATTCTTATACCATAACTTATTCAGCCATCCTCCAAATGATGAGCATCCACTCAGTATAAAAAGGGCTGCCACAAACATTTTTGCAAGGGAGTTCTTTTCTTCAGTAAATTTTTGACCAGTGGTAAAATTCAGTCTCTTTATGTCTTTTTTCCAGTATTTTTGTGCATTGTTTATTGAGCTTTTAGTTCCCTTTTCATTATTTTCTTGCATAGTTCTCATTTATTTTTCCAAATTTTCCTCTACTATTTTTATCTTTTTCTTTAACTTTTTCAGGACTTCTTTCTGTTCTTGTGTCCAGTTAACACTTTTCTTTAAGGTGTTGTTTGTAAATGTTTTCCCATTGTTGTCTTTTTTCTAAGTTTATGTCTTGGTCTTCTCTGGGACGATAGTAGATTTTTGTGGACATCCTCAGTCTTTTCACATTCACATGGACTGTGGTGCTTTCCATCATCATCAATGGCAAACTTGTATTTTCAATCTTTGCCAAGATGTCAAGTCTGACTGTCAGCAGTCATAGAAGAGATTATTTCAGATGGCATAGCATGAACAATAGCAGGCACTAGTGGTGCTGGAGTTTTCCTCTCTCAGCATTTCTCTGTGTATTCATCTGTTTGTAGCTCTTGATTAACTTTCTAGAACTTCACATGACATCCAAATGAGAAAGATTGGACCAACTGCTGGTCCAATCTAGACCAGAAGAAATTGCCTATAAAATGGCCTTGAAGAAAAGCAAAGACATGAAAATTGACACAAAATTTTGTTCTGCTTCCCAAACTTTCATTTTGCTTCATTCTGTGGACTCAGTTTCCCTTTTGACAGTGGTTATAACATATTAATCTCCCATAGGGATTAAACATTGTCCTCACTATATATATAAAAGTATAATAAATAGATTAGGAACTAGGAATTGTTTCAGCTGTTCTGGATTTGAAAAGAAAAATGACAAATCCTTTGACCTGTGATCAAATAATTGAACGAACATGTTGAGGACAATGAAAGAAAAACCTAGAAAAGAAAACATTCATTTTTACTAATGTTCCAGGGAAAGGAGAAGAACATGCATGAAGAGATATAGATGTGGAAGTGTCAGTGATATAAAAGCAAAAATCTTCAATGAAATTTATTTCAAACTAAAATGTGATTTAATGTCACTGTGGAAATATTCATGATAGGAGAAGAACTTTAATGGAACCTCAAAGGGAAAATAGAGTTTTTAATAAGGGAGAAGATTATGACCATAGCAAGGGCAATTGCATGGATGCAGGAAGGAATGTCATGTGTGCAAAATGGCAAAGTTACTGATAATTCATATCAAATATTTCATTATTAAATGTCCCTAATATACATCATTGCAGTCACTCCCTCTTCCAATGCAGAACACAATCGCTGTACAACTTAGGAGTTAATCTTTATTTGCTTTAGTTAAACCATAATGAACTCATAACCCACATAGTGAAATGATCCAAACTGGATGACAGATATCCAGTGCATGTTGAAGACTGCATTAGACATTTTCACAGCTCAATAGGACCAGGAAAAAAGGTTTTCATCATATTGTCAAGATAACAGAAGATAAAGATGAGAAGGTCAAGTAGAGTAAATTAACACAAGCTATTATATGTCAGGTTGAAAATCTTGAACTTAACCCAATAGGCCTCTAGGAAACATGTTAAATTCATGGGTATGTGAATAATACACTTGAATAGAAAATTGCATTTTTTTTAAAGGCGATTCCTCTTCTGGCCCCAGAGGATTACTAGGATGGAGAGAGATTGACACTAGCAAATATAGGTGAGTCCAATGCAAATGTTTGCAGTTCAAATGATTTCTGAAAAGTATTTCTAATACTGTTTATATCCTGGTCCCAAAGATTGTTTCACACATTCCATCTCATTAATCCTCACATTATTCCCATGTGGTACATACTTGACATGTATTATCCACTTTTCACAGATGGTTTAAAAAAAACAAACAAAACTGAAAACAAAGAAGTAAATGAATCGCCCCCAGTTCCCTTCTGGATAAATGTAGGTTTCTTGCAGGTCTGGGCTCTAGCCAACAGATCAGACCAACTGATCACACAAAGATCACACAAAGACCCTGTAACTATGTTGGGCATTACTATACTGAATGATAAATATTTAACCCTAACCCTTTATTTAATAAAGTCTTTACTAAAAAAAAATTAAGGACAGCCTTAAAAAAAAACTGTTGGAAAGATTCAACTGACCTTTAAAAAAAGAAAACTTTGAATTAGGATTGAATTTTTTCTTCAGTGAAAAATACAAATACATAAAATTTTATATTCAAGTATTATTTGATTAACTATAAGAATGAAGGCATATTTAAATTTGGCAAACCAAAACACTATATATTGAATAAATCTAAATTTGTAATTTTAAAACATTTCTACATTTAAAGGAAAAGTTCAGATAAATTTTGGGAAGAGGTGGAAGCAAGAGTTTCAAAGAAATTATATGTATTTATATTACGCATTATATATGAACACAGGTATATAAACATACAGATTTCACATTCATTTACAATCTAGGTTATGCAGTTTAGGACTTATTGAATGAAATGATTATTTTTCAAAATGCTTTATAATATTCTACACAGAGAATTTCAACTTTGAAGCAGACAGAAATATGGATATTAACCTAAAGAGAGAAATCTTCTGCAAGAGGGAAGGACAACAACCATTTCAAAGAGAACAAAAAAAGTAGATCTTTAATGTAATTTGTTAAGAAATTATAAACCAGAATTTCCCAAAGTTTACTAAGTTGGGGTGCTGAGAGTCACGTGATTTCCCTCATCAATTAAAACAAAGACAATTTCCCTATAGTATGCCTTTTCTTTGGAAAAACAATCTTCTAGAGCTTAATATGCTATCTCTCTTCTCAGAAGCGTCTTTGAGCAGACTTTAGTGATAAAAGAGACCTTCCTTCAGTAAAATTTTGCTGACAGTTGAGAGCTGAATGCTACATTTTGTACCCTTAAGATAATGCAATTGTGTGGCTCTGGTAACCGTTATGCCTTTTGGTTATAATGAATCAGTGATTGACAATTCTAATTAGAAGTCTTGATTTGTGCAATCTGAGAGTATTTCCTAACAACTTCATAGTCTATTACATCTCCTCTGCTATGCCATAAGGCAAAAAAAAAATAGGGTACTTTATAGATAATTCAATATATGTTGCTGTCAATTATTGTTTGCTTATACTGAAAGATTTTATTGGTTTTGAAGCATATCATTTTTGGATGTACTTCTATAATGACTTTATAGATATCTCCCAAGGCCTCAATATTTTTGCTCTAAACAGTCAAAGATATTTCAAATAGGCATAGACAGATTATTGGTTCTTTATTGTATTCAGAATGCAGTATATTTCAGGTGCTTTGATTTATATTTTTTCAATGGGAAGTTTCTTTCCTTCTCCATCCTCTATCTTTCAACAAAGGTGATTGATAATGGGATACAGTAATCAGAAGAAAAATGGCAACATTAAAAATGTGGTTCCTTGTTACAAAGCCATCATGGAAAACCATATTTTTGGGGCCCTGAAAACACTAGAAAAATTGGTATTCATTTCTCTTTATAATATGACATGTGTTAAGAAATGTTTAAATATATTTTTCACATAGAAATATCTTCAAAAATCTTTTAAACTTCAAAATGGATAATTATAATATATATTTGTTTCTTTGCATTTCAATTAGTATCTGCAAGTTGAACTTTTGATAGTTACTCTGCATATAGACAGAGAAATTGAAGTTATAAAATGTAAAAGACTTCTTTATATAAAATGATGCAATAATAAACTGAATGCTTTCCTTTAATTCTCTGAGGTTTCTTTTGTAGAGCAGAGTTTTTCATCAAAAGGAAAGTGATAAATTACAAAAAAGATATCTTATCTTTTCTTGTGTGTGGATATAAATCCGCTTGTGCTTTTGGAATTAAAAAAAAAAACTATATAAAATAAAATTATACTTTTATTTATTTATTTTTACTGAAATGGCCAGTAGAGCAGTTTGAGCTTAACTGCATCTGCTGGAAATTAGTATGCTAACATTTAAAAAAATAATTTAAAGATGGAATATCAGTATGATTTCTATAATAGTGTAAAAAGAGGAAAAAAAACTGGAACATGTAGATAAGGACGTTATTGGGATAGTCACTTGAAGTATTAGCTTCACATAGAGATAATGCAAAGCATACAGGGGCAATTATGACAGGCTGATTCATCTTTTTAAAATCATATATTTTATTTTGGCATTTTATAAAGCATTTCTCATTTCTATAATTCAGAATTCTATGATGTTCCCAATGATATCATCATTCCAGTCCTGAGTGATATCTCCTTAATCCAAGAGAAGTATTCTGCTGAATAATATATTTTTCCTTCACCAAAAGTATATGATGACTTCTAAAACAAACAAATCAATGCACATATAAATTCAGCACAAGTATCTTGAAAACTATAACATGATATGTAAATGAATATATACACATATCTGCATATATATTTGTACATATACATATATGCATGTCTGTATGAATGTCTATTTATATATCTCTATCAATAGATCTATCTATCTATATTTACATGGTGGGGATAGAGAGAGAAACACACAAGTGAGGTGAAAATAAACACTTCTTAGAGCTAGTAGAACAGGTTAAAAATAGGCTGAATTTACTTGGGGAAATCATTAACTATTTTAATAATATAAAACTTATCTCTGAAATAAAAGCATATGTTTTAGATCAATATTCTTACATTGATATTGTATAGTGGTAAATCATGGAACACGGAAAATGGGTAACACAATGAAGAAAGGAGAAGGAGAAATGAACAAACATTTATTAAATACCTAATATGTGGTATATTATTAATATTATTTCACTTGATTCTTAAAATAGCCCGCTAGGTAAGTGCTATTATTATGCCCAAATGAAACTGGGGTCTAATTTGGATCAGGAACAGCTCAAAAGCTTATTTGGGCTGGTCAAATAGAAACAATTACAATTAACCATTATACAACTCTATGCTTTATTGATCTCCCTAAGATAACAACAGGATATCTCATTGCATGCTAGATGGATTCCTTGTGGTTAATTGATGAGTAGATGTGGAAAGGATTGGAAGATATGGATGGGTTTCTGTCTGTACTTTTGGAGTGATATCACACACAATGATATCATAAATCCATTGTAGTATCGGAATCCAAAAAGTGTTAAGCGGTAAACATATTTATGAGAAACACGTCCACAATAAAAAAATTAAAATAATATTCTCAGGATCAGCTTTTTTTTTTCCTTTACTCCAGAGACAAAATCAAATATAAAGAACATTACATTACAAAATAACAACAGGAAAATTCTGGGAATAATTATCACAGAAACTGACATTTTTGAGTTTGTGTTATTATGATCTTCTCAGAACTATGACTATAAAGACCTTAGGGTTATCTTAGCATGATATTCTCAGAACGATGACCATAGAGACCAAGGCCATCCTCCTTACTTTTATAAAATTCGTATTTTAGTTATGTGACCGCAGGTATAATAAATCTTGAATGGATACTTTTCTCAATGCATTTTCTTCTCCCAGAATGTTTTAAAGACAACCCTTCTGATGCTCTACTTCATTTTCATTGCTTTACTCTATGTAGTCTTAGACCTAAAATAATGAAATATCGAAAGCCATGGTTTGACCAAAGTCCTATGCCAATTTACTAGTAGGGATGTGTGAAATATCCAAATCTCTCAAATCCCAGCCCATTTTTATGCTACCAATTTTGACTTTGCAACATTATCTTTTTTTTAATACCTTTTTATTTACAAGATATATGCATGGGTAATTTTTCAGCATTGATAATTGCAAAACCTTCTGTTCCAACTTTTCTCCTCTTTCCTCCCACCCCCTCCCCCAAATAGCAGGTAGACCAATACATGCTAAATATGTTAAAGTATATGGTAAATACAATATATGCATACATATCCAAACAGTTATCTTGATGCACAAGAAAAATCAGATTTTGAAATAAGGTAAAAATAACCTGAGAAGGAAATTAAAAAATGCAAATGGACAAAAACAGGAGGAATGGAAATGCTATGTTGTGGTTCATACTCATTTCCCAGACTTCTTTTGCTGAGTGTAGCGTTACTGAATGAATGGAACTGATTCGATTCATCTTGTTGTTGAAGAGAGCCACATCCATCAGAATTGATCATCATATAGTATTTGTTGAAGTCTATAATGATCTCCTGGTCCTGCTTATTTCACTCAGCATCAGTTAATGCAAGTCTCTCCAGGCCTTTCTGAAATCATCTTTTCTTATAGAACAATAATATTCCATAACATTCATACACCACAATTTATTCAGGGATTCTCCAATAGATGGGTATCTATTCAGTTTCCAGTTTCTGGCCACTACAAACAAGGTTGCCACAAACATTTGTGTACATACAGGTCCCTTTCCCTTCTTTATGATCTCTTTGAGATATAAGCCCAGTCGTAACACTACTGGATCAAAGGATATACACAGTTTGATAACTTTTTGAGCATAGTTCCAAATTAGTCTCCAGAATGGTTGGGTGTATTCACAATTCCACCAACAATGTATTAGTGTCCCTGTTTTCCCACATCACCTCCAACATTCCTCAATATCTTTCCCTGTCATTCTAGCCAATCTGACAGGTATGTAAAAGTGTCTCAGAGTTGTCTTAATTTGCATTTATCTGATTAATAATGACTTGGAGCATCTTTTCATATGGCTAGAAATAGTTTCAATTTCTTCATCTGAGAATTGTCTTTTCATATCCTTTGACCATTTATCAATTGGAGAATGGCTTGATTTCTTATCAATTAGAGTCAATTCTCTATATATTTTGGAAATGAGGCCTTTATCATAATTTTTGACTGTAAAAATGGTTTCCCAGTTTGCTTCCCTTCTCATCTTGTCTATATTAGTTTTGTTTCTACAAAAGCTTTTTAATTTGGTATAATCAAAATTTTCTATTTTGTGATCAATAATGATCTTTAGTTCTTCTTTGGTCACAAAATCCTTCCTCCTCCACAAGTCTGAGATGTAAACTATCCTATGTTCTTCTAATTATTTATAATCTCATTCTTTTTGCCTAAATTATGACCCCCATTTTGACCTATTCTTGGTATATGGTATTAAGTGTGGGTCAATGTCAAGGTTCTGCCATACTAATTTCCAATTTTCTCAGCAGATTTTGTCAAACAGTGAATTCTTATCCCAAAAGCTGGGGGTTTTGGGTTTATCAAACACTAAATTGCTATACTTATTGACTATTTTGTCCTGTGAACCTAACCTATGTCACTGATCAACTAGTCTATTTCTTAGCCAATACCAAATGGTTTTGGTGACTGCTGCTTTATAAAATAGTTTTAGATCTGGTACAGCTAGGCCACCTTCATTTGATTTTTTTTTTCATTAGTTCCCTTGAAAGTCTTGAACTTTTGTTCTTCCAGATGAATTTTGTTGTTATTTTTCTAGGTCATTAAAATAGTTTTTTGGGAGTCTGATTGGTATAGCACTAAATAAAGTAGTAATGTCATCTTTATTGTATTCACTCAACCTATCCAAGAGCACTTAATATTTTTCCAATTGGTTAGATCTGACTTTATTTTTGTGGAAAGTGTTTTCTAGTTTTGCTCATATAGTTCCCGACTTTCCCTTGGCAGATAGATTCCCAAATATTTTATACTATTGGCAATTACTTTAAATGGAATTTCTCTTTGTATATCTACCTGTTGAATTTTGTTAGTGATATATAAGAATGCTGATGATTTATGTGGGTTTATTTTGTATCCTGCAACTTTGCTAAAGGTATGGATTATTTCTAATAGCTTTTTAGTAGTATCTTTGGGGTTCTCTAAGTATACCATCATATCATCTGCAAAGAGTGATAAGTTGGTTTCCTCATTACCTACTCTAATTTCTTTAATCTCTTTCTCAACTCTTATTGCCGAAGCTAGAATTTCTAATACAATATTGAATAGTAATGGTGATAGTGGGCAACCTTGTTTCGTTCCTGATCTTAGTGAAAATGGTTTCAGTTTATCCCCATTACATATGATGCTCACTGATGGTTTTAAATATATGTTCCTGACTATTTTAAGGAAAAGCCCATTTATTCCTATACTCTTTAGTGTTTTTAATGGGGAATGAATGTTGGATTTTATCAAATGCTTTTTGTGCATCTATTGAGATGATCATATGGATTTTGTTAATTTGGTTATTGATATAGTCAAGTATGCTAATGGTTTTCTTCATATTGAACCAGCCCTGCATTCCTGGTATAAAATGCTACTTGGTCAGTGTGTATTATCCTGAAGATGATTTTCTGTAATTTTTTTGCTAATATTTTATTTAAGATTTTTGCATCAATATTCATTAGGGAGATTAGTCTATAATTGTCTTTCTCTGTTTTCAATGTACCTGGTTTAGATATCAGTACCATGTATGTGTCATAAAAGGAATTTGGCAGGAGTCCTTCATTCCATATTTTTTCAAATAGTTTATATAACATTGGAGTTAATTGTCCTTTAAATGTTTGGTAGAATTCACATGTAAATCCATCTGGTCCTGGGGAATTTTTAATTAGGGAGTTGATTAACACCTTGTTCTATTTCTTTTTCTGAAATGGGACTATTTAAGCAATTTATTTCATGCTCTGTTAATCTGGGCAGTCTATATATTTTTTGAAGATAGTCAACCATTTCACTTAGGCTGTCAAATTTATTGGCATAAAGTTGGGTAAAGTAACTCCTAGTAATTGCTGTGATTTCCTCTTCACTGATGGAAATGTCTCCCTTTTCATTTTTAAGACAACAATTTGATTTTCCTCTTTCCTTTTTCTAATCAAATTTACCAAAGATTTATCTATTTTGTTGTTTTTTTCATAAAACTAACTCTCTTAGTTTTATTTATTAATTCAATAGTTTTTTAACTTTGAATTTTATTAATTCTCCTTTTAATTTTAGAATTTTAAGTTTAGTATTTGATTGAGGGGTTTTAATTTGCTCTTTTTTTCTAGCTTTTTAAGTTGCAAGCCCAATTCATTGATTTTCTCTTTCTCTATTTTATTCAAGTGAGCCTCTAGAGATACACAATTTCCACTTATTACCATTTTGGCTCTTTACAACATTATCACTTCCATCTTTCTTTTTTCCTTTTTTTTCTTAAAGCTTTTTATTTTCACAAATGCATAGGCAATTTTCAACATTAACACTTGCAAAATCTTGTGTTCCAAATTTTTCACTCCCTTACTCCCATCCCCACTCTTAGACAGCAAGTAATCCAATATATATTAAAGATGTGCAATTCTTCTATACACATTTCCATAAATATCATGTTGTACAAGAAAAATCAGATCGAAAAGAAAAAAATGAGAAGGAAAACGAAATGAAAATAAACAACAACAAAAAGAGTGAAAATACTATGTCATGATCCACAGTCCTCTCTCTGGTTGAAGATGTCTCTCTTTATCACAAGACCAGTGGAACTGGCCTGAAACATCTCATTTTTGAAGAGAGTCACTTTCATCACAATTGATCACTATATAATCTTTTTGTTGCTATATACAATATTCTCTTGGTTCTGCTCACTTCACTTAGCATCACTTCATGTAAGATTCCCCAGGCTTTTCTGCAATCATTCTCTTGATCATTTCTTACAGACCAATAATATTCCATAACATTCATGTACCATAAATAATTCAGCCATTCTCCAATTCAGTTTTATTTTACAAAAAGGCTGCCACAAATATTTTTGCACATTTTGAGCCCTTTCCTTCCTTTATGATCTCTTTGGTATTAAGACCTAATAGAAATACTGTTGGATTAAAGAGTATGCACAGTTTGATAGCCCTTTGGGCATAATTTCAAATTGCTCTACAGAATGGTCGAATCAGTTCACAACTTTACCACAATGTATTAGTGGTGAATCTCCTCCAGCATTTATCATTATTTTTTCCTGTCATGCTAGCCAAACTGAAAAATATGTAGGGATACCTCAGAGTAGTCTTAATTGGCATATCTCTGATCAATAGTGATTTAGAGCATCTTTTCATATGACTAGAAATGCTTTTAATTTCTTCTGAAAATTTTCTGTCCATATCCTTTGACTATTTATTAATTGGAGAATGGCTTGAAGTGTTATAAATTTGAGTTAGTTCTTTAAATATTTTAGAAATGAGGCATTTCTTAGAACCCTTGAATGTAAAAAAATCCATTTTATTGCTTCCCTTTTAAATTTGTCTGCACTGGTTTTGTTTGTACAAAAACTTTTTAACTTAATAAAGTCAAAATTATCCCTTTTGTATTCAATAATGTACTTCAATTCTTCTTTGGGCACAAATTCCTGCCTTCTCCACAGATCTGAGAAGTAAACTATGCCTTGTCCTTCTAAATTGTTTATAATACCACTCTTTGTCTAAATAATGAACTTCAATGTTTTCTTGGTATGGGATGTTAGTTGTGAGCCAATGCGTGGTTTCTGCCAGTCTAGTTTCCAATTTTCCCAGCAGTTTTTTGTCAAATAATGAATTCTTATCCCCAAAGCTGGGATTTGGGGGTTTGTCAAACACTAGATTATTATAGTCATTGACTATTTTGTCCTGTGAACCTAAAATATTCCACTGATTAACTACTCTTTTTTAGCTAGTACCAAATGTTTTTGATGACTGCTGCTTTATAATATAGTTTTACGTCTGGCACAGCTAGGCCATCTTCATTTGCATTTTTCCATTAATTCCCTTGAAATTCTTGACCTTTTGTTCTTCCAGATGAACTTTGCAATTATTTTTTTCTAGATCTGTAAAAGTTTCTTGGGAGAGTCATTGGTATGGCACTGAATAAATAGATGAATGTAGGTAGCATTGTTATTATCACTTCCATCTTTCACTGAATCATTTTGAACAATTAAAGAAACAGACAGACAGAAAGACAGATATACAGACATGCAGAGTGACAAACACACACTCACACACACAGAGTGAGAGAGAGAGAGAGAGTAGAAGGACAAAGGTAGGAGGAAGGGAGGGAGGAAGGGAGAGAGAGAGAGAGAGAGAGAGAGAGAGAGAGAGAACAAGAAGTATAGAACTTGAATAGCCTTCCAAATCTTTGAAAGACTTCTAGTTTTAACAGTAACACTGATTATACCAAAGGTCCAATTCTATTTATCTAGTCATCATGGTCTCTAGTATTTCACAATTTTCTCTGGTATTTCACAATATATATTTTAACAAACCAATAGGTGTTGATAGAAATTGAACATGTGATTAAATCAAAAGTAAACTGATAAAAATACAGTCAAATTGGGCATGGATTGGGTGGCTAAAAGGTCGCTCCACATAGAAAACAAAACAAAACAAAATACAAAGCATAATAAAACTCATATGGCACAGACAGAAAGCATATTTTTCCATAATAAAAGAAATTATAGGTGACATTCCCCAGGGCATTCAGAACAAATAATCAAAAGTCTTCTTATAGTGAATTCTATTCTCTCCTTAAGAGAATAAAAAGTACATTTTCAAGAAGATTTTTTCCATATGTGCCTGTGATAGAGGGTGATAGAGGGTTCTCTTATTAACTTGAAATCTTTTTTAATTAGCTGACATGTTATACTTCTCTCTATTTGTGTACAGTGTGATTTCATCACATTAGCAGAAATTTTAAGGATTGGTCATACCATGAGTGAAATTCTTCCCTAAAGTTTGCACAGCAGATTGGGAATTAGCATGTCAAATGTGTGTCCAAATCTCTCTCATTTCATTGAGTCCATTTGGTGAACTACTTTATGGCTCAACATAAATCACAAGTATTTTGAAGCCAAGAACACGTTCTGTTCTTCTCAAGCTTTTACCAAATCTTATAGTTCTTAGCAATGTTGGCTTCCCAATATAACATCTTTGCTCAGAAAAGTACAAAGGGTACATTTAACCTAATTAAATTAGTAGGAACATGGCTGCTCACAGCCTAATTTAGAATTTCTATAACAATATCCCTGAGAGAACTTATTGAGCTCAAGAACCACTTCTTTTCTTTTTCCTTTTTCACATTTTTTTACAGCACCTTCCTAAAACACAGAGTCTCTACTTTTAGATGGAAGATCATGGGAACACCATGATCTTTCTCCATCCTCTGCAGGAGACTGATTATATTCTATGGCAAATCCATTCAAAGACCTGGGCAACTCAGGTCAAGAATATTGGCTATCTTCATTGACTGTTTAAGCATTAGTAAAAATCATTTAATATAATGGCACTGAGAAGCAAAGTTTAAAACTTGTTTACACATTGCTGAGTAAGCTAACCAGTAGAATGTTGAAGAAACAATGAAGAACTGCCTCTGTGTAAAGAATAATAACTATCATTTATGGAAAAATTTAAGTTTTTCAATGTACCTTATATGTATTATCTCATTTGCCAGTGCAATTCTAATCCACTTTTTCAAATGAAGAAAAATGAGCCAAAAAAGTTAAAAGATTTGTCCAAATCACACAGCTAGTAAATATTGAGATAAGATTGGAATGAAGATATTCCTGACTTTAAAACCAATGTTCGCTCCATTAATAATAATGACAATAATAATTATGTAGTATTTTGTAAAGGGCTGAAACTATTGAGTCAATGCACTGAGGTCAGGACTGCTGAGCACTTGAGGCTAATTACTGATTGGACGATAATCTATAGGCATCTGCTTGGAAAATGGTCCTTTCCACTATCTGTGCTGACTCAATGATTGGTGTATACAGAGGACTGTAGGAGGGACCAGGGGGTGGTGTGAGACTGGCCAGAGTCACACTTAGGTGATAGACAAGGGAGAAGGCGGTTGCAGAGATTCTGCTTCCATCCTGTTCAATCCTGCAACTAAAGACCAAGAATAAAGATTAAGGACTTTTGCTTATCCTGACTCCGGCTGATTCTGGGGTGTACTGGGCCCTACCGTGGTCATCACAGTATTTTATATAGTTCATTAAGGCTTTCAAGGCTCTTTATAAACATTTTAATTCTTGCTACAATTCTGGGAAGTACAAGCTATAATTTATTATTTATGGATGAGCAAATTGATGTTGAAAGAGTGCTAGTGAGTAGGCCAGGGTCACACAGTAACTTCTGAGGATGGATTTGAACTAAATTCTTGCCGACTCTAAGATCAGTAATCTATACATTATACAACCTGGCTGTCCTAGATCAATGAAATCACCCTGAAGGATGAGGTTGCTGTGAGAGCTCCCTAAATGTTTTTGAAATTAGTTTTAGAAAACTGATGGAGAGGAGCCACTTTGCAATAAATTATATGGCTGTCTATTTAGGCTGGGAAGTGCATAAAGAGAGCAGAGGTGGACAAATTAAATAAAACTCTTACAGGGTACCAGAATCCTGCTTTATTTTCCTTTCTGACAGCTTTAAAATTCTGTCTCTGAATTTCCACAACTAAGAGTAGAAAAATATAGGAGAATGATTTAGAATTAAAATGAGATAACTATTAATGTGGGAGGCAAAGAATGACATATGTGCCAGAGCCATTTTTCTTCTTTAATTTCATTCAGAACATATATTTTATTTTTATTTTTTATAAGAACTGTTTTGTTTCAGTTTCTATTGAGTATAATACATCTTTATTCCACCCCCCCTCCCCACCGAATGTTCAAATCTTTGGAAATTTTCAAGGCATTTGTGGTTCACACTATAGAAAGAAGAAAGTATTCAAATTATATTCTAAATTGCTCTTTAAAATCATAAAAAGGGGGAAAAAGAAAAAAGAACATAATTGGCCTTTATTGTCTTGGAACATGTATAAGAGTGTATGACAGAAAGCTGAACAAAGGTGAACTGGACATATTTATTTCTAGGATATTGCAATTTGAAGAATATTAAAATAGGCTGGTACTTATGCCAATTAATTTTGAATTGTCCTTAACTATCCAAATTACCTTTGCCATTTACAAATATAAAACATTTTCTCCAGACTTACTGCAGCACTGGACATAACAAACAGCAGCAATACATTGTTCACCAGTATTAAAGCGACAAGAACCCATGAGAGAAATATTCTGCCTTTTACCTTAATCTGTGGAGGTCTGTCCAGTCATTTTTGGAATTAAAAGTCAGTTCTAGGTTGTGTCCAAGTACGAACTTTTTCAATTTTATGGTTATCTATAAACCAAGATTTAGTGTGTGACTATTTCCCAAAAGCTATAATTTTGGGCTTACTGTAATTAAATTTAAGCCCTTATCTAGTAGAAAGGATGGTAAAATATCTTTTCAAATATGTGTTAGGTCAGGTCTTAGGAGGTGCAGGCAAGAGTGGTGAAGGTATCCATGATAACAGCTCCATCCCTCATCAACTCACTATCAATGCTTGGAGAAAAATACATTAACATATAGTTCATTGAGGAAGCCATTAACTATTAATATGTTCAGGTATAACTAGGAAAAGAGAGTTTTAAATTAAATTCACAAGTACTTGCATTATACTGTCTCTGGTAACAGTAGGTAATTTTTTTTTTTTTTATTATGGCTGGATCTTCTTAGCATTTAGTGCTTTGTTGGGTACAGAAAATGTATTAAATAAATACTTCTTGATTTGATTTGATTTATAATCATTATATAGAAATGATCTAATTTTCATTATCTATTTTAAATAGTGAGATACTTATTCAAAAGCAGACTAGTCGTAACCTCTTTCTATCTGAGGTATTTTGTTGTGTTGATATGGACATAGCTTGCTTTTTTTCATTGCTGGTAAAAAATGTTTAGATTATATACATAGAGATATAAACACACACACACACACACACACACTCATTTCAATATATTTAAAATGAAAAATCCACTACCTATGGAATTGATTTTATATCTGTGAGCCATCATGACTTATCTGCCTAGTTACAATGGATATGTTTTCACACATAGCCCACAATAGAAACCTGTCATATTAGCTTAATCTGTCCTAGGAAATGTAATTTTTATTTTTTAAAAATATTTAATCAGTGTCTTCACACACAATATCAGACTATGTTTTTGATATCTAGTTACTTCCTTAAAGGCCTTCTACCTCTTGCTCCATTTTCATTTGAGACAATGTCTTCATCTGATACTTGAGTGAAAAAGATATGTCTCTCTCATCAACTCTATCTTATTTTTCTTTATTTCCCTATCATGACTTTTCTGATCTATTTCTTGATTAAAATATATCTATTTGTTCTTGCAATGCTATTTTAATTGAGAAAGGATCCATATTTATGCCCTTTACATTGTTCCCTATTGATCTTGTTTTTTCCCTCTCTCTTTCCCTCCTGCTGCTTATTAACATTTTGTAATGTCTACCATATAAGGCAAAAAAATAATGAAAAACTTTCATTATATTTAACTGTCTTTCTAGAATTTTATGAAAGCATTATAATTATATTTACATTTTAAAAAACTTTATATAATCTCTCTCTCTCTATGTATCTATGTAATCAGATTTGAAATACCTGGGAGATATAACATCAAAACTAAGGTATTCTAAGAAACTACATATTAGTGTTTGAATTATTTACCCATACCCACAAAGTTGCTAAATATTAGCAATGAGATCTGAACCCAAGTATTCCTCATTCCAAGTTTAGTATGTGTTCCCCTTTATATCCAAACTCATCAATAATGTAAAATACTTTATTTGCCTTTGTTTTCTTTTGTAAAAATCTTTCTTTATTTTCTTGTAGTCAGATTTCAAAAATATCAAAAGTCAGAAATTTCATTCCCAAATGATCTTTTCTTGGCCAAATTGACCAATTCTTGCCCCAATCCAATTCCATCTTGATCATCTTTAACCTTTTCTCAGTTTTGGTTTATTTGACTATATTCTTTCCCATTGCTTATTCTCTGAAAGGAATGTTCAAAGTGATGATCTCTTGTAGAGGGCTCTCTGAAAAGCTCTACTTGAATCAAGGACAGCAGGGTGCTTATAGTTAAGCATACTGAGTAGTGTGAGATAATGGTTCTCTAAACATATACTTAATGTGATGGTGATGTAATGGGCAGTTGGCACATGCTCAGATGTTGTAGTGATATAATATTACTGAGCTGTTTAAGAGAGTCTCTCAGACACAGACACAGGGAAGATTCTAGGCTCCATATTCCAGACTCTGGACTCCATCTTTGATCAGCCTCGTGTTGGCCCTCCTGTCTTCCTCACTTCTCCACCTAAAGACCAAGGCCCATCCTGGGACCCTCCAGAAAGCTAGCTCAGATATTACATTTTGGTGTCCAAAAGTGGGGCCCTAGAAATGTAGGGCCTTGCAAAGCAGGGAACAAATCAGTTTGACTGATGCAATTGGTTGAGTTCACTGAAGAAGTCACTGTTACCTGGAAAAAGAGGGAGTACAGAAATAGACAAGCAGGAAACTTTGGAAAGGACTAAATTAGTCACTTTCATTTTTCAGCTGAAATGGGGCAAATACTAGGAAAAGAGCCTCCCCTACCCCAAGGGAAGTGTGTAGAATGCATTGTTAGATTAGTAAAGAAGCAAGGTTTGTTAGTAATTCAGAGGCAGATCACTGGACTCTTAAATATATTAGAGTGCACATCTCCTTGGCTCTCTAAGGAAGAAAAATTAGAGCCATAGAGGTGGGAAATAGTGGGAGAACAACTAATTGAATATTACAAAGCTATGGGTCCTAATTAAATTCCTAAGGAAACATTCCTTATGTACACTATAATACAATTGACTCTGGAGCCCACAAGTTCAAAAAAAAAAAAAAAAAGGAAAAGTTTTAAGGTTGACAGCCATACAAGGAAATGTGAGGAGAAAGAACAGGAGGGGGATGGTATTGACAAAGCAGCTGAAAAGCATGGAGAATTGGACAAGAAAGTAGTTAAGTACAGCATTGATGAACTTAAGGGATGGTGGTACTTCTCATTTTCATGGATCAACTTGAAGGGCATGGTGAAGTGCATGGTGATTCTCCCTCTCACAGCCCAACTTCAACCTCACCTACACACAAGCAGGCTGTAGGTCCCCATCAACTTCACCTTCTGGGATGAAGGGAAGAGGAGGAGTGGGTGAGGCAGTGGTATCACCAGCACCTTCCCCCCAGCAATCATCCTCTCCTATGACTAGATTTTAAGAGGTACTACTTAAGCCACAGAAGAAGGGCAAAATACAACTGATTTGAGAATAGAAATGTATCCTGTGATTCAATAGTTTAATTCTTCAGGTCAAGAAAGTAGAAGATACACTCCTTTTGATCTAGAAATCCTCAAAGACCTGAAAAAGGCTTGCACTCTTTATGGGGCTAGATTATCTTATGTTAAGATGTTATTAGAGAATTTGGCTTATGAAGTCTTAACCACTAGGGATTGGAAATCTATAGCAAGGACATGCTTAGAACCTGGACAAAACTTGTGGTTTTCTAAATATAGTGAGCTCTGTAGGATACAAGCCCCCCAAAATAGTCGTAGTTGAGTTACTCCTCCAATCACCTATGACCAACTAACAGATGTAGGTTCTTATGCAGACATTTCAGCACAGATTAATTATCCCATAGCAGAATATGAGCAACTTGCTTCTGCTGCTATCAAAGAATGGGGTTTTATCCCAGGTAAACAGGACAAAAGAGAGGCCTTCACAAAAATAACACAAGGGCCAAATGGACCCTTTGCTGATTTTGTGGGATGTTTGCAGACAGCTGTCATACGTACTATTGGTGAAAATGCAGCAACAGAAATTATGATAAGGTAACTTGCTAAAGAAATTGCTAATGAGGTTTGTAGAAGAATTGTACTAGGACTACACAAGGATGCTCCTTTAGAGGAGATCATAAGATGCTGTGCTTCAGTGGTCACAAATACCTTTTATAGCCAGGCTATGATGCAGAATTCCCAAGCTCCCATCATGGGAATACAGGGTCCCTTTTGGCAAGGGACTTCCAGAGGGACTTGTTAATGCTTTTAGTATGGTAAAGTAGGGCATGTGAAAGCTCAATGTTGGCATAGAGACAGAGTGAGAAAACAGGGAGGGAGAACAAGACCCCACACCCATGTCCAAAATGCAACAAGGGCTTCCATTAGGCATCAAAATGTAGAATGATTCAAGGAAACAGGATGAGGGGCCCAGCCTCAGGGCCTAAGGTAAAAAATATATAGGGCATGATGGCAGCCAATGCTACACCCAGAGAGTGCCTAAAAGTTTAGTACTCAGACATGACCAATCAGCCAGGAAACAACCTGATGGGAGAAAGGGATTATACAATCAATCAGCCAGAAAGCTACCTCATGCAAGAAAGGGATTACAATTGGGGAGAATAGAGTAATATGCAGCTAAGACTACTGAGATACCCCCTGGAAAGGTGAAATCTGTTCCTCTCCAGCCTATGGATCTCTTGCCTCCAGGCTCAATAGGCTTGACCATTTCACCTCTGGAGAGTCCTTATAAAACAGTGTCCATCCATACACTGATGTGGGAAACTGGGGAATGTAAATATCCCAGTCACTAATACAGGTAGACAACATGTGAATTATCAACCAGGAGAAGTAGTAGCAACTGGTTTACTGATATAGACTCCTAATAAGCAATCTGGTGATAGTCATCCAGATTCTGACTCCAAGCCACAAAATCCAGGAATATTCTGGACTGCAGCAGTTACAGCTGACTGTCCTATGCTCACTATCTATATATATGGCATACCATTAGAAGGATTGGTAGATACAGGTGCAGATCATACAGTCATTAGAGGTGCCAACTGGCCCAGTCACTGGCCAAAAATTAAGGCAGACACCCACATGTCTGGCGTAGGAGGATCAATAGCAGCTGAAGTTAGTGCTACCCCTTTGAGATGGACTTTTGAAGGAGAAACAGTCGTTTTTACTCCTTTTATAGTTGAAAAAATTCCCATCAATCTATGGGGAAGAGACATTTTGCAACAGTTAGGATTACAAATGAGTACCTCCGGTTTTTAGGCAGGGCTGCTGTTGAAGGCCTGTCTGAACTTTTGCCTGTTCCTATTCAGTGGAAAACTTATACACCAGTGTGGGTAGAACAGTGGCCCTTAGCTAATGATAAAATTCGGGCCTTATTAGATACAGTGCAGGAGCAACTTGACCAAGGACACTTACAACCTTCTCTAAATCCTTGGAATTCTCCTGTATTTGTTATAAGAAAGAAATCTGGAAAATGGAGTATGTTGATTGATTTAAGAAAAGTAAATGAACAGATGGAAATGATGGGAACTCTTCAGCCTGAACTTCCATCTTCTACTCAAATGCCTGGAGAATGGCCTTTTTGGTTTATACACATTAAGGACTGTTTCTATTCTATCCCTCTAGATTAGGAGGATATGAAAAGATTTGCCTTTTTGGTGCCCAGAGTTAATTTAGCTGAGCCTTATAAAAGATATGAATGGACAGTTTTGACATAGGGAATGAAAAATAGCCCTATTATGTGCCAAATGTATGTTGCTGCTGCTCTTACTCCAATAAGAAAAGCATTTCCAAAAGTAATGTTATTACATTAATGGATGATATCTTGGGAAACACATGTTAGAAGCATGCCTACAAAAGACCATGGAAACACTAAGGAACTACAAGTTGCACATAGCTCCAGAAAAAATTCAAAGACATGCTCCTTTTCAATATTTAGGATATAAAGCATACTCTAACGTGCTTACAATACAAAAACTTTCTTTAAGACCAGAGAAGTTGAACACCTTAATGGACGCATCCAGTGTTAGGCTTAACTACCTATGAATTGCAACCATTTTAAGGGGAGACAGTGCTTTTAACTCACCATGCCAGCTTACAAAAGAAGCTCAAGAGGCTTTGAGAGAGGTTGAGCTGACTTTATCCAATGTGGTTGAAAGAGTCACTCAAAAACTCTTGAAAAACATCAGTTTTTGCTATAAAAGCAGCACCCACAGCAGTCCTTCATCAAAGGGACAGTATGGTAGAGTGGGTGAACCTCCCAGCACAACCAGAAAAAAGCCTTACTCCTTATGCAGTGCTTGTGGCTAGAATTCTATTAAAAGCCATTAAGCGAGCAGTACAATTATCTGGGACAAGACCTGATAAGATATATACCTTCTATACAAATGCACAAATTAATGTATGCTGTGAAACCATCCCAGAGTGGCAAATTTTATTGGCCACAGCTCCAAATTTTACACATAGATCTCCATTAAAGATAACCTGACTATTACATAATTGATAATGGATTCTTGAACAAAAGGTTTCTAAAGTTCCTCTTAAAGGACCAACTATCTTTACAGATGCATCCAAACATAAGATTTGTGCTGTATACTCTCGTGACTTAACTATAAAGAGAGTAGTCAGAACTCCTTTTCAGTCCACTCAGCAGAATGACTTGTATGCAATCATTCTAGCTCTTACTTATTATTCAGTAGATATAAATATAATATCTGATTCAGCCTATTTAGTAGGTATGGTACAAAGAATTGCCACAGCCCAAATAAAATTTGTAGCCTCTAATATATATCAGCTCTTTTTTTTTTTTCCAAAAGGGCAAAAGTATAAATTTTAATATTAAGAAGTCAAATTGAAAACAGATACTTAAATGGATAATACAAAGATCTGGTTTTAAATTTGATGTGATTTAATTCCATTTGATGAAGTACTTGCATGAGAAAAGCAGGTATATTATTGCTGTCTATCCAACAATTAACTCCTTCTAGCTGAAAAGCAACCATATTACTAAAACTTTGGAAAAATCAAACCTTGATGGGCATATTTTAATCATCTGAAACTCCTAAATCCCCTTGGGGGAGGAGGAATAGAAACTTTTGCCAATTTATCATTGTACACCTTCTGGGGCTAATCCCTGGGGACTCATTAGTTATTTACGAGTCATAGATGATAGCTTTGTAATTCTGTTTTTTTTTTTTTTTTAATAATTTTTTATTGACAGAACTATATCAGCTCTTTAAGGAACTTCGAGAGCAAGTGAGAAAGGACCCAGATAAAATTTATATCTTGCATGTCCACTCTCATACTGGACTTCCAGATCTTATTTTTTATGGAAATTCAAAGGCAGATAGTCTTCTATTCATGTTGGTCAATGCTCCTTTATTTCAGATAGCCCAAGAATCTCATTTTAAATACCATCAGGCTGCTCGAGCTTTACGTTTACAATTTGGGATAACAAAAGAGGAAGCTAGGAGCATAATAAAAACCTGTACAGCTTTCTTTCCTTTCCATGCTCCTATGCTTCCTCCAGGAAAGAACTCTCATGGTTTGAGACCCAATGAAATTTGGTAAATGGATGTGACCCATTATAAATCTTTTGGTTCTCCTGTCTTTTATCCATGTTGTGGTAGACACTTTTCAGGATTCGCTTTTGCAATATCAGCAGCAAAAGAGACAGCCCTAGTGGTCACTGAATTCCTTATCCAATCACTTACAATTATGGGTGTGCCACAAACAATAAAAACAGATAATGGACTTGCATATACTTCTATCCATTTTGCACACTTTTGTGCACAGTATAAGATTTTACATACCACTGGTATACCTTTTAATCCTCAAGGACAGGAAATAGTAGAGAGGAGAAACAGACATGTTAAGATGCTCCTCCAAAAACAAAAGAAAGAGGGAGCCACAGGTAACCCTAGAGAACTTCTAA
The DNA here is from genome assembly GCF_016432865.1 of Antechinus flavipes. Lineage (NCBI taxonomy): Eukaryota > Metazoa > Chordata > Mammalia > Dasyuromorphia > Dasyuridae > Antechinus > Antechinus flavipes. The sequence goes on along the minus strand of NC_067400.1, from coordinate 370,108,193 downwards.
ATCTAACTCTTTATACTATTAATTTCTTGATTTTTGACAAAGATGCACTGGCTCCAGCAGACAGCTTTTGTAACCCATTGGAAGGGCAGTGTCCACTATCTTTAGATAATCACCAAGTGATATGGAGAGACCCAGAAAGTGGTGAATAGAAGGGAACAGATAGGTTAACTGCTTGGGGGAGAGGGTTTGCTTGTATTCTATAGGTGGAGAAGAAATCAGATGGGTACCAATGAGTATTCGCCTTGTCCATCAGAGAGGAACGGAGCAGACCCTTGAAATGAAGGAGAAGACCCAAGACACATTGGGTGATTCTATCGCTGACAACTTGTGTCACTGAAAGAGCCTGGCACTTGACCCTAGCATATGACAACTGACTCATGAACATAAAAAATTGTTGATGAGACTGATGCAGGACTTCAAAACCAGCAGGAACCATTGGGTTCCCTGCGTCTTCTCTCTGTCTGTGTCTGAGAGATTCTCTCTGATATACCTCAGTATGATTACATCACTACAACAACTGAGAATATGGCAATTACCCATAACATCACCATTATATGAAGTATATGTTTAAAGAACCATTATCTCATACTGAATAGGTGCTTAACTTTAAGTACCCTGCTGTCCTTGATTCAAGCATGCCTTTTCAGAGTCATATATTTTTTACCTTTTCTTCATGTTGTATATTATCATTTCAAACAAAATATGAGAATGGGTTAAAATCTGAGGAAAAACCCTACAATTGAAACATAGGTTGAATTGTTTATGAAAGGCAGACTTAGGTCAGGAGAATTGTCGAATTAAATTTTTCAGATATTCCATGGCACACAGTCACAGGGCACAGTTTATTAGCTACTTACAGAATGTAAACATTTAAAAAAACCTTAATTTGGAATTTAAATATCATGTTGTCTTATTTTTATCAGTATTGCCTGACTTTTCTTGTTATTCTATAAATAGTAAGGACCTCTAGAGACTTGAAAAATGAAAAAAACTGTGCTTAATGACTTATTTATTTCATTTTAATTTGCCCTTATTCATTCTTTAAGGGTCTGAATGAGCCCAGATCAAGATAAAGTTCTTCTATATTTAATGACATGATAAATGTCCTAATATTGACACATTTTTTTAAAATAAAATATCAGCATCAGTAATCATGCTCCAATTATTAATTTGGCTGAATAATAAATGATTGCACTTAAAATATCTCCATCATTGAACATTATAATTAGATAAAAATGCTACATATTAAGATTTTCCAATGTCTGTATTGTGCCTATGAATTTTCATTCATATATAAGCATTTTTTGTTAATTAATCAAACTTGCCTCATGGTTGTATCTCTTTAATCTCTTTGTTTTATCTTAAACACAGTTATATTTCCAGATGTCGTTTCTACTTAACTCTTATTTTTACTTTTCATCCACCTATGTCCAAATTCTTATTCCTGCAACATTTTCTACTCCTATTTGCCACCCACCTTCACCACTCCCTTAGCCAACTTAGTATCTCCTAGGCAATCATCATATTCTTCTTTAATTGAATTGAAATGGATTGAACTGCATTGCTCACCTTTATGGCAAACATGGCACCTTTGAGTGGGGATTGGGCACTGGGGATGGAGAAGCAAAGATGGAACAAGAAGCTATCAGTGAGAAGAATAGGTAAGGATGAGTATTATTGAACATTTCAATAAAAGAAAAAAAATACTTTCAGATGAAATTAAAGTTAGTAAAGAATGCCATCCATCAGTCCTTGGAAAGTCATTTATAGGTTCTTGAATTCTCCTTAATTACATCTAGAAAAGCCTCTTGTATGTGCACTTAAATTTGTTTTTGTTTTTCTTGAATATCGAGTATTCAAGATAAAAAAATTACTTATTAATTTGTCCATTTTTCTGCAAAAAATAATATTTTGGAGTACATTGGATATTAAATAGTATTTCATGAGATATTTAAAAATCCATGTTATTCATTTATTTATTAACTTTTTGAGTTATTTTGAATTATTTTAATATTTAAAGGAATTTTTGAATATCAATTTGAAAAAAATAACTATGCCAAGTATTCTGGATGATATGAACAAATATAAGATGTGGTCTTTGACTTCAAATAGTAAAATCTAGTAGAATGGATAAAATATTTTACAAATAATTTAAATATAGAGACATAAAAATCTAAAGGAGTTAAAAAGAAGTAATTACCTACAACTATGGTTACCAGAAGAAGAAAACAGCATTTTAAGTAAAAACAATCAACTTAGAAATATTTTTAAGAAAATCACTCATTTCTAACTATATTCATCTGAAAAACACAAATTGCATGCATGTGTCTATTTACAATTGTTATGTAGTCAATAAAAATATTTAGCCATGTAGTATACTTAATTATTTGTTTATTTTAGAAGTTACCTCAATGGATTTGTGGTCATATCCATGTAGATACTTCCTCCAAAGTCAGAGAATGCAATCAATGCATGCCTTTCTATTCCTTGTTGACTCTCAATCATATGCTCCCAATTATGTTTCATAAATGTCCATTTAGCATATACTGCAGGTCTTCATTGAATTGCCTTGATTTTGATTGGAAAACAATGAAACTTATTCCTAGCTCTTATTATATTACTTAATTCTCAAACTTTTAAATGTATTTTTATTTAATTATGCATCTCAATGATTATATGCATGATGTTTCTTCTCTTGGGCAATTGGGTAGTGAGTTGTAACCAAATTGTGTCCATTCTGATCTTCTCAATTATCCTTCAACTTTAATTTTTCAGACATTCTGATGTTTCATAATAGTCATAGAACATAGTTTGTTGGCTACATACAAGAATTAGGATCAATGAATTCACAAATTATAAGAAAATAACAAAATGACAAAGACAAAAAGTGACAAAAAGAAGACATTAAAATGTTCATGGGTTATTGAGTATTCCTATCAGAAGAAGATAGCTATATCTGTGTCCAACTATTTTTCATCTGGTTTTTGATCTCTCTGATTTCTGAATCTTCTACTAACTCAAACCTGAGCTGCAACTTTTAAGAACAATTCTCTGGTTTAAATTTTAGACATCATTCATTGATTTAATTCATGGCTTTGTAGATAGATATTAGTAGAATTTCAACTGGATTAGTTCCTTTAAAGTTCAATTCTGAGGAATTTTTAGATGTGGTTATCTGAATAGTGAGCACAGGAAACGAAAAAGTATTAGGAAAATATGGGGAAGGATATATAAACATAATTATGAAGTATGAATGTAATTTATCAAAAGATTTGAAATATCCCCATGTATCTATCAAGATTCTTTTTTTCCCCACAAACACATAATCTTCACTCCAGAAGGTTGGTCTCTCAAAGATTTTCTACACTACCAGATTTTAACTTGATCTGCTTCTTTTTTATAATAATTCACTACCACATGAAAAGCTGTCATCTGAATTGTGTTTGTTTGTTTGAAGGGACAATGTCTCCTTCTTCAGGAAAACTTTTTCTAGTTTAGTCATCCTGGCATAGGAGAGCAATAGAAACTTATTCCTGACTTCCAGTGGAATTGTATGAGACTAAAAGAGTAGTAATTATCATCATAATTAATATTCCTCTTCTGCTCCCCACAATTTGTCTCCTGTGTAACAATTTGAGAAAGGATATTGGCTTATGAGCTGGACTGTTATTACTAAATGACATAAGAAAGATCTGAGTTATTTCTACCTGGCTAAAATTTGACTCAATTTGTCATTTCATTTGTCTTATTTGCTTTTTGCTTTTGTCCATACAATAAATTAACTTATGACAAGTATATTGCATTTACTGCTTCAAAGCAAGTTATAAAAACTGTAGTGCATTTTTCTTATTGCAACATATAGTAGATATTAAATTAAGCATTAGTTCTTGACTATTTCCAGCTCTGGTTTATATCCTTCATTGGTAATTTCCCCGAATGTATCACTACATTGAAGACATATGTATATTATTCAAGTAGTATATTTTGCTTACTATCTCAGAGAGCGGGGCTAGGGAAGGAGGGATAGAATTTGGAACTCAAAACATAAAAAAAGTTGAAAATTTGTCTTAACACATAATTGTGGGGAGGAATAAAATATATATTTTAATAAGAATACTATTCATAACATCAATAAATTCAAAGAATTGTAGAACTGAGGAATTCTACATTTCATATTACTGAATACAAATATTCACATAATTTTGTTGTTCAATCACTGCCTGGTCATGCCTTCATAATCCCATTTGGGTTGATTGTTTCTTTCTTTTTTCTTTCTTTCTTTTTTCTTTCTTTCTTTTTTTTTTTTTTTTAACAAAGATACTGGAGTAGTTTACCATTTCCTTTTCCACCTTATTTTACAGATTTGGAAATTGAGGATAATTGGGTTAGATGATGTGCCCAGGGTCACACAGCTAATGTCCAAAATCAGATTTGAATTAAGAAAGTGAATCATCTGACTCGAGGTCTGACTTTCTATCTACTGCACCATCTAAGTGCCTTTATCCTCTTTATACAGATGAACAAAATGAGACTCTAAGAGGAAAAGTTATCTGTCAAAATCACAAAATTATTTAATGGAAGGAATAAAATTACACACAGAAATTCTGTCACCTAATCACTTTCTTCACTGTATAAAGGCCATATCCTGTAAGACATTAGTAAATTAATTACCTTTTATTAATCATAAATAATTGCAGGAGTTCCTCATATGTAACTTTTATTCTTTATGTATTCTACTTGGGAAATAATCATAGATAGTCTCAAGCAATATCACAAACAGAAATCCAACCAATGTTTAATGCCAATATAGTTTTATGTAACCTTCAGAATTTTATTTGTCTCCCATAAAATAAACTCATTAGAATGAAAGCACAATGGGTAATAATGTCAAAAGAGAAAAAGAGACATATTTGGGAGATGTTGTAAGCCAAACATTATATAAATACTAGTTTTTTTATTATTATTATTATTATTATTAATGTTCCAGTTATTACTCCACTAGAGGAAAATGGAATAAAGAATCTTTCTGACAAACTATGCAAAATAGAATATAAAAGTTAACAGGAGAAATTGCATTGATTTGAGTTATGAAGGGAGAGCCTCCAGTACAAGTTCTTCATTTTAAAAATGGGGAAATTGGGACTCATAGTGATGGTGTCTAATGCCAAACAAGTAGTAAATAGCAGGGCTTTGTTTCATTATACTGCTCCCCAAAATCATAAGATCATAAATATAGAGTTGGAATGGACCTCAGATGCCATTGAAAGATTGCCTCATTTCACAAATGGATAAATAGTCCTCAGTTATAAGAGGAAATAAGTTGGTTGTGTCTTAGCTCTAGAAGGAAATAGGAATAGAGGGGAAAGTGGTAATACAAGGAATTTTTCAACAATTATTTAATGAGGCTAGTCCTAGATATTAATTGAAGGAAAAGGGGACAAGACAAAGTTTCACCAAAATCAGTCAATGGATTAGTGAGAATGAATACGATTAGATTCCATTTGGAATAAGGATGTTATGATTATCAAATCAAATAAAATATTCAAGTATTCTAAAAATTATAAAGCATTCTATACCCAGCAGACATTGTTACAATGTGTAGAGTTGATAGTAATAATAATAATAGTAAGAAGAAGAGGGAGAGTCTCCTTTCTCTCTATCTATATCTCATTCCTTTCCTTTCCCACCTCTTAATTTAATAATTCAACTTGTCATTTAATAAACTTCTACTGTGTATAGAAAAAAATATAATAGGTACTAAAGGAAATACAAATTAGATAAAGACAGTTTTTGTTCCTGCCCTCATGAAAATTACAGTAAAATTATAGGAAGATATGTTAGATACATGTAATTATTTTGCAAAATAATGCATTAAGATAGTATATGGTATATGATTGCAGTAGAATATAATTGCTACAAGAAATGACAAGCAGGATAATTTCAGGAAAAAAACTGGAGAGACTTAAATGATCTCATGCATAGTAAAGTGAACAGAACAGAATGTTGCACACAGTAATAGTAATGGGGTTCAATCAAGAACTGTGAATGATTTAGCTATTTTCAGCAATACAATGAATGATTCAAGACAATCCCAAAGGACTAATGATGAAGCATGCTTTCCACCTCCAGAGAAAGAATTGATATTGTTTGAATACAGACTGAAGCATGCTATTTTTCACTTTCTTTCATTCTTTTTTCTTTTGAGTCTTCTTGTACAAAATGACTAATATTGAAATGTTTTGCATAATTGTACATGTATAACATACCTGATTGCTTAATATCTGTGTAGATGAGTGAGGGGAGGGAGAGGTAGGATTTGGAACATAATATTTTAAAAATTGTTTAAAATAGGGGAGGGAGCAAGAAATATATGTTAAAAAATACATCATAATGTTTTTCAATACTGCTATAGTACTTTTGCCAAGGATATCTTAAACTACTTCCTTGGAACTTTATTGATTGGTGAGAGCATCCCATATCTAACCAGACCTAAGCACTGACTCGTTTCCTCCCTGTAAACACATGTGTGTCCCTTCCTCCTTCCACCTCTTTCTTGGGGAATAATAATTTAAGAGTCTATCATTCAATTACGCTATGTTTCAGGCAACTATTATTATGAATTCATGCTTCCTAGCCCACTACTCACTCAAAGTATTGTTATTTCACCTATCAAAATGTAAACTTCTTGAGAGCATGGACAATCTCTCTTTGAAATTTGAATTAAGTTTCTTATGCTTAGTTTAATACCTGGTGTCTAGTGAATGCTTAACTACTTTCCCTCTCATTTATTCATTTAAAGTACAGTAAGGAGAGATTGTGGATGGTTGAGAACACTTTAATCTCACTACTCAAAACAAAATAAAACAAAATATCTTGTCTGATATAAAATGAATTGATAACATCTTTAAATCTGAAATACAGTTAATCTGACACATTTAATTTTCCCCTTTTCTTCCCATGTCAGGGGAATATTCACTCATCTTAAGGCCTCTTGTGATGATTCTCTCTATTAGTTTTGATTCAACAATGGGAATCATATCCAAACATGAAGAACACTGGAGATAAATTGACTGAAGTGACAGGTTGACAGTAGGCTTACTTACATTATAGATATACTTATTATTTGTTTCTAGGGGTTCAGAAATCCTAAAAGAAGTTTTTTGGGGACTGTTTTTTCTGAGATATGTGCTATCAGCACAATGGAGAAAAAAGTGGCAATGTCAGGACACAACCTTACCTGACTTCTCTCTATTAGTTGGGAGAGACCTCTCTTTCTAACATGATCTTAGACCAATTATCAGAGTGCATCATCTTCAAAAGGGCAAGATATCTTAAACCAATGCCCATCGATAAAAGCTTTTCCCATAAACTCTCACTATTAATTAAGTCAAATGTAGCTTTTAAATTGATGAGGCTGCAAAGATAAGTTGTTCCTTAAGCTCAGTATACTTATCAGTAATATAATATAAAACAAAGCAATGAGCATTTGGCTTTTCTTATGAAAAGCCCTGGGTCATCTGCATTAAATTTCCACAAGCATTCCTGTAGGTATCTAAACAGAGTTACGGAAGGAAAAATATTCAGATGACTGCTGGCTGAAATCCAAAACATTAAATAGTATCAGATGCATGTCATATCTATTTTATCTTCCATTGGATGGAGTGATTTTTAAAAAATGGACTTACAGAAAATGGATAATCACCATGCTTGTAGCAATTGACCTCAGATTCAAGTTTATTATTTTAGATAAAAGAATACTATCTTTTTAAAAAGTTCATCTTTCAAAAGTATTTTAATTATAGATATGAGGTGAAGTCTGTTTTTTTGAGGATTTTATCTTTCAAATTTGGCCTTAAAGAATATATAAGAATGTGAAATGAGGTGCTTGGTGAGGTTTTTAAGGGGGAAACAAATGGTACTAACAATGAAATTAGGGAAGGCTTCAAGAAAACATAAGCAAGAGTATCAGGTTTCCGAATTAGAAAATCTCTAAATTTAAATATTGGCACTGGAATCATTTCCCTGTGTGATCTTGGACAAGTCACTTAAGATCATGGGTAAAATAAGGCAGTTGAACTATGTTTGCTAAGTCCCTTCTAGCTAAAATTGAATATAATCATAGTCATAGATGCAGAGTTGCAAAGGACTCATAATTTATCTAGTCCAAACCAGTGGTTTTACACATGAGGAACTAATGATTAGCTATTTATTTCCACCTCCACTTTTATCTCATGTTCTTCCATCTTAATTTTTCCTTTTCAGAATCTTACCTTCAGGGCTCAAATGTCACTTTATCCATGAAATCTTCCCTGGGAATTCCAGTTCATAGTGATGTTGTTTTTCCTTGAATTCAGGAAGCAAAAACTACTTGTACCAAATCATTTGACACATATATACCCTCTTGTATTATTATGTAGTTTCATGCAGGTATTTCTTGTCTCTACAAAGAAGTTGTAATTCTTTGGAAGCAGAGCCCACAGAGTTATTTGACTTCCTCACAGGGTCAAACCAACATGGTGCTGAGCACACAGTGGATACTTATTGAATTGAATAATTGAATTGAATATTCACTGAATGTTCAAAGAAATACATTAGTAATTAACTATATATTAAACCATTAGATTTTAACTGCAAGGCAATTAGCATTAAAAATAATTGATTCCATTATGGTTATACTAATTTTACAAAGTGAAAAATGTTTATAATTTTCTATACTGGCTAAATTTCCCTTTTTTCCAAGGTTAGAGGTCCTCTTGTAAGGCAACCTAAATAAACATGTTTTTACAAAATTGAATAATAAATAATTAAAAAGCTAATTTTCCACCTAATTTTTAAAAATGGCTTATCTTCCAAAAATCATTATTACTAGGAGTAGAAGGCAATATATTGAGGAGCAGACAATATATTGTTGGGGGTTATGGTTTCTTTTCTCAGTATTTCAAATATCCACTTATAATTGAGGAAGAAAGCTAAAACCTGAGCTATTGTAAGGAATCAGATGGAGAAGCTTTTTGGTATTTCCACAGCTATTGCTAACTTCAGAAAAAGAGTTTTAATTCATTTAAAAATCTATTTTTAGCTGAGAACTAGAGGCAAAAAGAACCAAACAAAACTGTTTTTGTGCTTTCCTAGGTCTATTCAATAAAAGATCTCCTTGTGCTTTTAAAGTATAAGCTGGTACATGAAGAAATTAAACTATAGAGAAGTTGCTTCAGGGCACCAATATGGGACTAATGGAAGCTCAAGGATGTACAAATCATAATTACATTCTGACCCTTAGGGGCTGTTTTATATAAAATTCACTGAGCAATTCTTTATACTTAAGTTCTTATGACTTCATGCAGATTTTATACAGCTCTATGATATAAATAGATCATTCAATTCAGTAAATTAATTAAACACCTATCAAGCATAATTGTAGCTAGAGGCAGCAAGGTGGGACAGTGTATAAAGTGCTGAGCATGCAATCAGGAAGTTCCATATTAATGACCTCAGACACTAACCCTGTGATGCTGGGCAAGTCACTTAACCCTATTTGCTTTGGTTTTCTTCTCTGTGAAATGAATTAAAGAAGGAAATGACAAACCACTCCAGTATCTTTGCCAAGAAAACCCCCAAAGAGGTCACAAAGTGTTGCTCACAACTGAAAAATGACTAAACTGCAAAACACAATGCAAAGAAAAAATGTCTTACTATGGACATCATTAAGAAAAATTTTTAGTGTTTTTATATTTCATGTGTTTTAGGCAAAAGTATATACTAGCCTGAGGTAGGATTATAGTAGTAACAAAAAGAAGTATGGACATGAAATCTATTACAGAAAGCATTAGTATCTTGTCAGTATCTTTACAAATATTTGTTTCCCTTCAATTTTCCAGGCACCTCAATATGGTACCAATATAACAATCTTTGAGAATACTGAATATCAGCACTCACTATTTACAGAATTTTATTGTTATGCTAAATCAGTGCAACTGATCTTTTTCATTGGTAGTTGATTTATTTCCCTTTATGATCTTGACATGAATACCTGATCTTTTCATAAGTGCTTGTTTATTGTTTCTGCATTGCCCTGAAGCTCATTACCCTTTCTCATTTGTCTCTTCATTTCTGACCCTTTCTCTGTCTGGTACATACTGATTTTTTCTCTTCAGTGTCACCTCTCCTACCTCCATTTCCTACAGATCATTTTCTACTTCTTACCTTCCTCTTGTTCTGTAGAAAGCAAACTATATACAGCATAAGTAAGGAATAATTAAAGAGGAAAGCACCAGAATAAATGAATTAATTAGGACTTAAAATAATTCAGAGAAATCAGTCATGTATATCTATTTTTCTCTCTTTTTCTTTCTTTTTGTCTCTGTGTCTCTGCCTCTGTCTCTCTTTTCTATCTCTGCCTTTGTGTCTCTGTCTCTATTTGTTTCTCTGTCTCTGTGTCTGTCTATGTTTCTCTTTTATCTATCATATCACAAGTCACTTTGATGCTCTATATAGACTATAAAAGTCTTAAAATGTTCACGTGTTGTGTACAATTTATGATATTCTTTATTATGGAAATCAACTATGATGCATGCTAAGGGTGGATTATGACTGCATGTAAAACACTGAAATCGTCCTTTCCTTATTGAAAACCTATATTACACAGCAAATTGTGGTCTTTGAAATAAAAATGAATCCGGATTTTAACTTGAAAGCTTAAGGTTTGAAGCTACTTTTTTTAGCCATTTATAGTAAACAATCTATTAAAACCCAGTTTCCTTGGTCCACTGTGGTTTCTGGGGGACCAATTACTCTTAAAAGGTCTCACAGAACTTTATCTTCAAGGTCAATGACACTGAGTTGTAAAGACCTCAAGTACCCTTCCATCAGAAAATGAAACAAAACAAAACTGCAGCCTATTATTGTGCATCTGCATTTTTGTATTTTTGTCTCTGTCAATCTCTTTCCCCACTGCTTTATTAAGATTTTCTCCCTTCTGTTCTAAACTGTCAATTTCTTGTCATTTCAGTTTTTCTTTTCTCTCCAAATAATTTCTCTTATTCTTTTATTAAATCCCTAACTCGCTCAGGGGTTTTGTAATTATCCTCTTTTCATTTCAGAAAGCTTAGTTATTGCAGTTATTCATTTGTTCTAGAGAATTCTCAATTTCTATAATCACACAGTATTTATTTATTGTATTAAGACCTTTTGTTCATTGATTTGCTCATTTCTCTATTCTGAAGTTTTTCTTGTTAGGATTTGTTTTATTCCTTTTCTTTTTGGTTCTTGTTCTTCTCCTTTATTTAGTGCATTTCCAGCAGTTTTGAGGTTTTGAAAGGGCAATGGGCTTACAAAAGAATGACTGACTCAGTCATCTTGCTAAAAGTTCCTTATGAAAAAATCACAGCCTATAGAATTCCAGGTATGAAGGAAGAATGTCATTCTTCTCTAAAGAACTGCAATCTATAGGAAAGAATCATTAATTTTGCCTCTAATTCACTGGAGCTTTTCCAGTTGGATTGGTCTTTTTATTTATTCATTTTTTTCATCTTAGAGAATGGATTATGATTTCTATAATCCATAAATCAAGCAGTTAGAGTCATTTGGATTTTTTCCATACCTAGTTTGCCAAGACTTTCTTTCACAGCAGAAAAGATATTTTCAATTAGACAGAAATCCTTCAAATAATTTTCTCATGGTCACATTTAGATCCTTAGTACACACTGTGGATCTGTTAGCGTTTGCACTATTTCCTTCTTCTGCAATAAATTTTAATCAGATACTTTGTACCCAGTTGTACTCTTGTCTGAAATCATCCAAAGCTGTTGTTGCCAAGGAAACCATTTCCTTGTTATCAGTGTGTTCCGCATGTCTATCTCATTTTCTCTCCTTCTCCTCTCTTTCACTTTTTTTTTTTACCCTCTTGACTCTAAGTGGAAACTTTATGTCACACATTTGGGTGGATATAGCACACTCTCCCCTCCTTAGACATAAGTGTTCATTAAAAAGATTCAGGACAAAAGTTGCAACTGTGAGTTATAAATCCTAAAGTATTTTTTTCATTTGTCAGAAAAAAAATCTACAATCTTCATTACATACCTTACTCCATGTTTGAGAAGGTAGAGTATGTACAGAAAGTTTTCTTTTTTTAAATTTCCCTGCTGTGTACTTGGATGCTGTGAAATTCTACAACAGGTGCCCTTTGTCTGAATGATTTTGTCCTGCTCCTTTGCATATGAATACAAAGGAGAAAGGGACAAGAAAGAACAGCAAATATGAAAGGGAGCTTTAAAGAAACCAACCTTTCCAGGGTCTTTAACCATCCAAATCCTTCCTTTTCTAAAGAAAATAACATGAAATAAAATGGACAGTCCCAAAGCATTCCTTTTGCCAGCTCCTTTGCAAGATTTTGGTTGTGTACCATCCTTCAAAAGAAAAATCCTCAAAGTCATTTGACTATGGAATTGATTTCCTCCTAATGAGTTTTCAGGCTTAACGTATTCAACTGTACCACAAGCAGAGTCTGGCATTTATGGATCCACAGCCCAAGCATGTGCACAGCCCAAGAGTCCACCTATTGAATACCCAGGAGGACTTAATAACTATTAATGCTAAAATTTTTAAAAAATGAGGTATGTCATTTAGAAAAAGTCTCTTGGTATATATGTGCATTCCTGAGATAGATAGATAGACAGATAGACAGACAGATAGATGGATGCATGGATGGAAGGATATACATATAGACATAGATATACAGATTAGCTAATTCACATATACATATATATGTACACACCTGTATATAAATATGAATATACAGACACACACTGACAATGTTTATGCACATTATATACATACCATATATGTCTCTGTATACACATATACACAAAGCATACATCCATATGCACATGTGCATATACACACGTGTGCATGTGCACACTCACACACACACACCTTTCTTCTGGAAACCCTGGGAAATTTAGCACTAGATCAAACTTCAGAATTTCCTATAGGTGACTTAAGCCCTGAATTTGAATTTTCAGAACTCCAAACTTGTTGGTCACCAAGTGAATATTTAAGAGCTCTGACTTTAATGGGACAAACTTTACTTTATCCTGAAATGCAAATAAGCAGGAATTACTCATATGCTTCTTTCCCACACTCAGTGTCATAGAGTGATGATTGGGATAGGAAAGTCCTCCTGAAAGTCAGGCTTTTCCACCTGATTGTCTCTGGGTGCTCCTTAGAGTGTTTCTGGAGCCCAGGTGTATTGGAGATCTATCATCCCTCTTTAGGTAGTTCCTGATGTCAAGTCCATCAAGTTGAATCCGGTGGAATGCATAAAATTTTATCCTTCTTCCCTATAGCTTCCTTAGACTATGCTCTAAGGAAAGGTAGAGATTGGCTGAATAAGTTTTGGCTGATAATCCTCAAGAGTGTCCTCTCATGCTTTTTCTTGTGAAAAATACCACTCCTTCTTCTGGCACTGTCCAAATTCATATATCATTATGTTCTTTAGGACATAAAAATAATAGAAGACTAACTTATAAGAAATAAAACTTTAACAATGATCTGAGAGTGAGAGAATTTTCCTCAGCTAGCTAAGAAATATAGCTAAAAATTAACTATTTAAAATCTAAAGACCCTTTAATTTTACATATATATATATTAAAATGGTAAATATAGAACTTCTGCACTCACTTTGGAGTATTAAGACTTGAATTCAAGTCTGTGCTCAGATACTTGTTAGTTGTGTGATATGGGGTAAGTAATTTCTTAGTTTCAATTGATTCATGTAATGATAGTAATACTTATGCTACCATTGTTATTATTAGCCAATATTTATATAGCATTTTCTAGTCTATATCTTTGGTTTGAGAAAAATAAACAAAATATTAATGAAAACAAGTGGTTTTCTGTGGGTTGTCTTGCTTTCATAAGGTTTCCATATTTCTTTTTCTTATTTTAACCATTTGTTTTTATAGGTTTTTTAAAGATGCAATTGGGGTTGTCATTTGCCCAAAGTCACAGCTAAATAGGTCTGAGGCTAGTTTGAACCCAAGACCCCCTGACTTCAGGGCTGGTAGTCTATCCACGGCTAGCTGCCCCATAACATTTTATATATAGATAAATAAGTATATACATATGTTTAACTAGACCTCTGATTTCATTTCAATCCTCGTTTTCCAATGAGGAGTTCTACCCATAGAAGTCTTTTTTCTTTATTAGGGTGGATCAGCACTTTATCTGTAACTTAAAGTTTTAGAGGATACCAAAAGGTTGACTGACTTGTCTAAGATTACACAGAGAGTATAGGTCAAAGGCAAGACTTCAGCCCAGTCTTGTTGACTCTAAAGACAATTCTTTGGGCACTGTACCATACTGCTTCTCAGGAATAAAAATAACTATAAATTATATTATGTATGTAAAATATATCATATATTTAATATTTCTCAAATATACTTTTAAACACTTACTGATCTTTTTATTTAGAATCTTGGACTTACTTCTCTTTTCTTACTTACCTTTACTTTTCTCTCTGACATTTTCACAGAAAAAAAAAAATTAAAATTGCAGGGGAAACAAACAAAGAGAATAAAGGTTTAGGAGTCCACAATACATCTTTCTACTGAGTTTGGACTTTGCCAAATTGGAGCTCACTACTATTAACCCTAAATGCAAGAATCATGCTGGCTTGGTTATAGTTGTCTATTGACTTTCTCTGGATGAATAAGTCTCTGTCAATAGTCCCACTAAAAATCCATTTTAGTAAGGTTTAAAAAGGGATTTTGCTGGAAATGTCTCTTTCTCCTTCCAGTCAGAATCTTGCAGTAAAAAAAAAAAAAAAAAAGATAAGTCTGAGTAAATATATTATAGGGCTTAATGAGATACATTTTAAAAAAGCATGTTCAAAAAGGAGGAATGAATACCTTCTCATGGTTTCATGGAATTTTAAAGCTAGAAAGGAACTTAGTAATTATCTGATGAGACATAAGCTTCTATAGTCATTTTTCATTCTATGTGCATCAGTAATATAAAACAGTTTTCAGTTTGCATATAGTAGCTATGTCAAATCAGATACTCAAAATTAGTTTTGAAATTGTTATTCGTATATCTATCATATATTGAATAATAACAAAAAAATCTCTTTAGGTGAGCCGATGGCAACATCAACCTACTTGTAGTTACAGACAGAGGAAAAAGAGGAATGAGGTTGTGTAAATTATCTGCAAAATTCAGTTTGAGTGTTCAGAACTTAAATTAATTACCTGAAAATGACTGCCTGGAATTGAACCAAATGCTATCTCATCAACATGCAACTTTAGTGCTGTAGAGAAAGGTGAGAAGGAAAGACATTCTTCCTTCACAGAAATAGGGCATCAACAAAAATTTGGAAAGGAGTAGATTAGGGAGTTAGGAAGAGAGACATCTCATAGATAACACCAATATTTTACACACAAAGTCTTATAGATAAGTTTCTCATGAATAAATTATCACTATTTGCTTTTAAGTTTGATGGAAAATTCTTAGCATTTACTTCAGTATAATTGTTGAATGTAATAATATAAATTGTAGGCATGTTTTTTATATCTTATGTGCGGTTTTAGGAGGAAGAAAAGAGAAATAAAAGATTCTATCCTTAAACTTGTGTGTTTGCAATCTTTTTGGGAAATAATGGTCTCTCAAAGGAAACAAATCGCAAAGAATGCAATATATAATCAAAGACAAAGTTATATAAGTGGTATAGCTCTGAGTTGAGGTTCAGAGAACTTTTCTGCAAGTCATTAGCTATGAGTTCAGGCCTCAGTATATCTCTGCAACAGATGATATAGAAAAAAGGCATTTAATTAAAATAGAATAGCAAAGTAAAGGACAATGTATTTAAATATAATAAATATTTGTTTCAACCCATTAAGTAGAAGGTAAACTTGTGGAGGGCAGAGATTCACCTTCCCCTTAACCTATTTCAACCCATTGAAATAACTCCTTATTGTAATATTATAAGCAAATTAAGGGAATGTGAAATTTATAATCTGTCAAATCTATGAATAAAGGGATGTATTGAGTACCAAACAAGGGAGGGAAAAAGAGAATTACAAGAAGTATAATTCATAATTCTCATTAAATTAAATTTAAAGTTTTTGCACAAACAAATCCAATGCAGCCAAGAGTAGAAGAAAAGCAGAAACAGGGGTAAAAAAATTCACAATAAGCTTCTCTAATAAAGGTCTCATTTAAAAAATATATATATAGAACTGAGTCAAATATATAAAAAATAGAATCACTCCCCATTTAATAAATGGTCAAAAATATGAACAGATATTTTCAGAAGAAAAAATTAAAGTTATATTGTCATATAAAAAATCTCTATTGTTTAGAGGAAGGTAAATTAAAACAATTTTGAGGCATCACCTCACACCTATAGAATTGGCCAATAATGATAAAGAAAGAAAATGATAAGTGTTAATAGGATGTGGAAAAATTGGAACACTAACACACTGTTGGTGGAATTATGATTCAACTGTTTTGGAGAGCAATTTGGAACTATGCCAAAAAGGTTATAAAATGGTGCATACCCTTTCACTCAGTTATATCACTACTAGATCCATATCGCAGAGAGCTTTAAAAAAACAACAGAAAACAATGATGTGTATCCAAAAAACACCTGTTTATAACCGTTTATTTTATGGTGACAAAAAATTAGAAATTGAAGTTATGTCAATCAATTGGGCTGAACAGTTGTGATATGATGTGACAAAGTACTTTTGTGCTATAAGAAATGATGAGCAAGATGGTTTTAGAAGAACCTGGAAAGACTTATATAAACTAATGCAAAATGAAGTTAGCAAAACCAGGAGCACATTGTACACAGCAACAGCAATATTATACAACTATCAATTGTGAATTGCTTAACTATTTTCAGTAATACAATGGTATAAGACATTGTCAAAGGACTCATGATGAAAAATGCTATTCACTTCCAGGGGAAGAACTGATAAAGTCTGAATACAATTGAAGCATACTTTTTGTAAAACTTTTTTGTCTGTGGGGATGAAGGGAGAAAAAATTGGGGACTCAAAATTTTTAGAGTATTAAATTGGTACCCCTTGGTCAAAAAATTCTAATGCCTCCAAATTTCCAGTAGGATCAAGTAAAAGAAACTCATCAGTTTGACACTGATAACTGTTTTATAACCTTTTTCTTTCCATTCTTCCTCCCCTCCATTACACCTCTTCTCAAACTCATGAATCCATATCCATTGCCTGTCTCTCTGCCTTTATACTTATTATATATCCCTGATGCTTAAAATACCATGTCAAAATTCTTGTTTTCCTTCAAGACTCAGCTTAAGGGCCCCCTTTTCTGATTTCTTATCTCCTGCCAGCTTCTAGTGTACAACCTTCTCAATTTCCTATTTATTGTGTATATATTGTATTTCCCATACTTAAATACATATATATGTACACACACACACACACACACACACACACATGTTATCTACTTTTTTAGAACATAAGCTCATTAAAGGAAGAAACTGTCTCTTTTATCTGTGTATCTTCACAGCTTACCAAGGTGCCTGACACTTAGCAGGAACTAAAGAAATGTTTATTGATCCCTCATATAATAGGAAAAGAGAATAGTCAGAACAAATTCATAATGTCATTTCTAAAGCCCAAATTTTGGCCTCTTCTTTTTCCACACCAAATTCAGACACAAGAATCCTGTGGTTTTTGGTTTTGTTTTGTTTTGTTTTGTTTTAAATTTCCTGTTGGGCAGAGATTCCTCAGGCAATCAGAATCAGAGCTAGGTGGCAGCAAACTGTGTATCGAGACGTCTATGAAATGGGCTATGAAGAACTGAATTATCCCCCTTTCATCATCCACCCACCCAAGCATTAAACTCACTTGGCTCCAAGAATATAGGAAATGCAGTTTATATGCATATCTATTCCAGATAGTATTGACTTTAAAATGTTATAGGAGTTCAGGGAAGGGTGGGGGCTTGGAAGATCAATAAGGACTGAAAGGTTGAATACCTATACCACCAAGTATTTAGAGATTTTTATTATACTTAGACCCCATATTTAAGCAGTTTTTCTCAGAGGACATAAAATTGACTTTTTTCTTGCTAATTTGACCTAGTTGGGCACCTTTTTTCTGGGAAACATAAAAAGTCATGCCTTCCTTCTTCAATGCCATTCCCAGATATAGTATTATTGAATTCAATCCTGGAAAGAAATTTTCCTAATCTCATGTATCAACTTAATACTCTAACGGTCTAGGTTAAAAGCAGTCATTCTCTAATATGAATTTTATATCTTCTATTGCAAATAATATTAACTATTAGTCTTCAGAAAGATTTTTGTGATGTTTCTCTAGTGACTCATAGCAGAAATGACTTGTTTTAAAGATAAGGAATTTGATCAAATAGTGATGAATAAATGAATTACTGAAATTCTCCTTACATACATACTCACATACTTTATCCTTCATCTTATTTGTGATAACAATCTGACTAACATTTTTGGGGCCCACCAAGTATCCTAAGATACTTCGGCAAAAGATTTCAGCTTGTATCAAAATCACAGAACGAGAGTATTCATTTCTTTTACATAATTTTTATTCAGCTACAGGTCCTTTTTTGGGACCTCCTGGTATTTAATTCTTGGATAATTCAGAATAAAAGTATTTACGTGCTCTCATTTAGCAATCTTTGGTTTAGAAATATGTCTGATACTTCTAAAATAATAAATTCAGGACAAAGTATAAACATGCCAACATGTTTTTGAGCAAGATGGAGGTAGATGTGGTAGAGGGAGGATTAGGAATCCTGGATTGGACATACAATCTTGGATGAGTTATTTCATGTTTTTATTACTCAGTTTCCTCATTTCCAAAATATTCATTGATACAGATGTTCTCTATGAAATTTTTTTGAGATCTAAAATTCTATAATTCTAAGATTTTGGGGGGTTTATGCATAATGAATCAAAACTTTGAGAAATCAGATCTAATTAGTCAGTATTTCACATCATATAGCTATATAAATCAAGTATCAAGTATGGTTCTAAATCCTATGAACTTTACAATTTTTGCTGATGGTGAAATTTAAAGAAATCTTTATGAAAGAGCAGCTTCTCTAGACAACTCTTCATTCAAAATCAAAAAAGTATACAACTTGTCCTTTTCAAATAGCCTTTCTTGAGGAGAGAGATAATACCTAAAGGAAGTGAATCATTGTTGTTTGCCTTTTATTCTCAAAGAGGATCAATGATATCAGGAAAGTGATGTCTTGACTTGCAAGTAAATTTGATTTAAATGAGGTGCCCTGTTCAAAGTCATCAACATCACTTTTTCCTCCAGAGCCTTGAGGGTCCAGTGGCAAGATATAGATCAAAATAACTAGAGGAAGGAAGTAAAATAGAAGGAACAGAGAATGGCTAGAAATGAAGAGAAAGGCTTGGAGGGAGGAAAGAAGACAGAGGGGGAAGCAGAAAGAACAGTGTTGGGATGCTACAAATAATCCATAGTAAATATATACACTGAAGTGATAATCAATAATTAACCTACCTTTAACTACCCTAAGAGTATGAGGGTTTGAGTAAATCTGAAAGGAGAAGATTCTCCAAAGCAATTATTTTCATTCCATCTAGGGAAATAGTATGTTATAGGGGAAGATAAACGATAAGTGAATCCTAGTTCTATTAACCAACTATGGGACCATGGATCAATCACCTAACTTCTCTAGCTTCTTCATACATCAGATGAGTGGGTTTTATTAGATGATCTTTAAATTCCCTTCCAGTTTTACAGCTCTGTGATTTGTGATGTAGAAGAGGTTGGTTGGTAAAGAAAGAACTCAGTTTGAAATTAGATGACTAGAATTTGAATCCTTCTTTATGTCTTCTATAAGCTTGAACTAATTAGTTTACAATTATTGTTTTCTTCTTTGTAAAATAAGGAGGATGAGATAAATAATCTTTAAATTCCTTTCCAGCCATTAAATTTATTTTTTAAAAAATCTCCTTTTTTGACCTTGATAGGTTTTCACAGCAACTGATAATTGTAGGGGCATCCTGAGAATATCTGGATATGCAGAACTGTAGGACATATGGAGAAGCAAACATTTTTAGATTAAGGGTAAACGTGAGCAAGATAAAGCCTATTTCTCAGATGAGGAAAGCAAGGGACAGGGGTCATTTCGTAGTCCCTTAATATAACAGCAAAATAACACTAACCCAAAAGAAGGTTGAAATATCTTTGTCACTTACCAGCTTACTCATTTAACTTCTTACTCCACATGTCCAGTCTTCTTTGATTATCTGTTTCACCGGTAAATGAAAGAAAAATCCTTGGTATTAACCTGTCATATTAAAAAAAAACAGCAGTTTTTATTCTGGCACATATACTTGGCACAATTGCACATTGAAATAGCCTTCTACCAGTGGGCTGCTTAAAACTATTGCTTTTCAATGGGAAATTAAACAGGGAGCTGCTTAATGCTCCTTGTTAGATTTTTAATAAAAATGAAAGTGAGAAGCCAGCTGCACCAGGAGCAAATGACTACCAGACCCCATAGCTATGCTCAAAGCAAAGTGGAAGAACAAAAAAATGGGCATCTCTTCAAACCCTGGCTGCAGTAACAGCTTTGTGAGACCCCTCCCACTGTGGCCCTATTAAATTGCCTCCCCAAATGTTGTTTAGAGGTTACACTGAACTGGGAGAGCCTTCTCCTGGGATCATTAAACAGCTCTCAATTCCGTTTTCTAATAAAATATTGAAAGTTACCATTTAGGGGCACAGCAGCAACTACTGAATTAGCCTGGCTTGTGCTGGGTAGAGAGGCAAGGGAAGGAGAGAAAGGAGGAGTGGAAAAGCAGCAAGGAAGCCCATAAAGGAATGCAGAGAGGGAGAGAAAGGCACTGAAAGGACTCTGATACACATTAGGGACACAGTTAACAAGAAGGAGTTGGTGACCATCAAACATAGTCGGAAAGTTTAATTTTTATATTTTATTGAGTTTGTAGAAGCAGCATGATGCAGTAGATAAAGAGCCTGTCTCAGAAAGGAATTGGGTTTAAATTCCAACTCTATGTCACACAAATAGAGAAATCCAGAGCAAAGGCATCTTACCTCAATGCATCCTGGGTAACCCTGAAAAGCTGGAAATTGCAAGATAGTTGTACTTGCAGTAATAGAGGAAAGCTTCTCTCATAACAAAGAAATTGCAGGTGGAGGTCCCCCCAAAATCAAAGGTCTACAAAGTATATTTTTACATTCTTTACCAAGCAAAGAGGGTAGTTTAAGTATTTGTTGTTCAGTTGTGTGTGACACCATTTCTGGTTTTCTGGGCAAAGATACTAGAGTGGTTTGCCATTTCTTTCTCCAACTCATTTTACAGAAGAGAAACTGAGGCAAAAAGGGTTGTCTGAGACTGGCTTTGAACTTGAATCTCCCTAACTCCAAGCCTGACACTTTATTCTGCCAGCTAACTGGCCCACTAGAAGCACTTTCATTCTAATTTAAAGGCAGCTACATGGCACAGTAGATGTAACTGGAGTGAGGAAGACCTAAGTTCATCCATCTTCAGACACTTACAAACTTTATGACCCTGAATAAGTCACAAACCCTCTTCGACCTTTTTTTTTTTATCATAAAATGGGCACTACAATGACTACAACATAGTAGCTCCATAAAAATATTTATTCACTTTCTCCTGATTTTGTAGGCTAGGAACCTGAAGCTTAGAGAGATTAAATGATTTCGCCATAGTCCTATAACTAATAAATACCAACCCTCTCCAAAAAAAAAAAATCTGGCAATTAAATCTCAAACTCTTGACTTGTCAAAAAAATAAAGGGGAGGAGAAAGTTAAAAGAGGTTGAGGCAGGCTTCCATTTGGGAAACCTTAACTTTAATAAGCAGCACAAGGTACTAGTAAAGAAGAACAGATTGAGGAAGAAGGCAAAGTAGAAATGACTAGTGGATGAAATTCCTTAAGCAGAGAGGAGGAAGAAAGATCAAAGTTACTGGCAGAAGGAAATTCCCATCAAAGTGAAGGCTTATGTATACTCTGAAACTAAAAGTACACAGGGATATAGCCATGAAGAAGTTAAAGAAATGCAAGGAAAGAGACAAGAAAGCTCAAGTGATTCAGGTCTAATGTTCTTGGTTAAGTGGATAAAGCCATATGCAAAGAGAAGAGTTTGTGAGGGGATTTGGAATTAAGGAGACCTTGTTTCTTTTCTTGCTTTTTGTCATCAAGTAGTGGCCTGGCTTTGGAGAAGTGCCATCTATAAAATGAGGGAATTGGATTAGACTATCCTTTTAGTCTGTTTTATATTTAGCATTCTATTCTTGCTTTATTGAACATATAAAACATTTTTTAAATTGGGAAAAAAAAAGATTCTATATGGAAATGAAGAAGATGGCAGTAAGAATGAACAAAACATTATAATTCCAAAGAATGGGTCTTCTGGTCCCAGGTAATTCTCTAGGACCACCATCTTAAGGTTGTGCTTTTGGTGTTAGTGCTCATCAGTCTAGCTCACAACCTTCTTCTCTATCCTCATCTTGGTCTCCAGAAGGAGAGCTTTGCTTTCAGGGTTCTCATCCTTAGGTCAGGAGCAGTATCAGTTTAAATGATGGCTCATCCCCAAAAGGGCTTTCCACCACACAGCCTGGATGGAAGAAGCATAAGTCAGCTGGATTCCCTGCCCCCAGCTCCTCAGGGCTCACCACCATGGCCATGATGCCCAAGGCTTCCTTCCCTCTCCTATCCCCATCCTGCCTGTCTGCTGATTTCAGCAGCTCCGGGGAAGAAGGGGTTGGTGGTCACTGTTTCAAGGGATCTGACCTTGGAGGAATGGACCATGGTGGAAAAGGGGAAGAGTAGGAGCCAGAAGGCAGTGTGTGAACAGTCACAGGACTAGGACCCTGACTGAGGTTGGTCATGGGGAAACAGCTCACAGAGAATAACTGGCCCATTGGGATTATGGCAACAGGAGAGATTGTGATAAACTACTTTACATTCTCAAGTGGTATGACATATATATATACACACACACACACACATATATATATATATAATATACATATACATAAACATACACACACACATATATGCATATACATAAACATATAGAGAGATGGGTGGATATATAGAATAGATATAGATCTATAGATCTAGATATCTACCCACCAATCTCTTTATATGTATATGTATATGTGTGTATATACATGCAGGTTATATAATGTATGTACATATATCTTCATAATATGTTATATATGTGTGTGTGTATACCTATCTCTCAATATGTGTGTATATATGTATATGGTTGTATATACATACATATATGTATGTGTAAACATATATATATATATCCACATATATGTGTGCATGTATATATATATATATATATAATACACATACACAGACATATACACCATCACACTTTCATTGGTCATATAAGTTCACATGGGTTAGTGCATATCTAACTGTAATCATTGAACACTCTTTATGGCTTTTTCAGTATTTATATTTCAAATTTTAAAGTTATATTTGAAAACTATTTTAAAAGGAAGGACCATTGCTAGGAAGAGATTTTGTGGAGATAAGAATCCTTCCACATTCACATCTACATGGTATTGTAGATATAGCACTGGACTGAGAGTCAAGATGACTGGAGTTCAAATCCAGCCTTGAATATTTGTTAATTGTGTGAATCACTTTATCTTTTTTTTTGCCTCTTTTTTCCCAGCTGTAAAGTGGGATTTTTATCACAGGTTCTTGTGATCATCAAATGAGATATTTGTAAAGTACTTAGATGTCACTGGCACATAGTAGGTGCTACATAAGTGCTTATTCATTTTTCTATATGATTGTTTTTCTGTTTCAAAGCAAATTCTTCCTCCTCTAATAGAAAAAAAAAAACTCTCCTGATTTGTGAGATTGTTGTACAAATGCCACAAGTCCAATATATTGCTCTAAAAATCAATACATTTAGAAAAATGCCTAATCTATAGTGTTTTAAGTCTATGAAAGAAGAGGTTTCATGCAAAATTTGGTTATGATGTTGTCCTCATTTGTCAGTATTATAAAGAGTTTTAGAGTAAGAAGACGGGTAGGTAGAAACATATTACTTCAATATTGCTGCTCCTTATTAAGTAAAAATTCTGACAGTTCTATCCTTTTTCTACCCACATTTTCATGTCATTTTTCTGTTATATTATGAGAAGTCTTATTGCATTTCAAAATCTCTTTGTCTTGAATTTGTGAAAATTCAGCATATTTGAAAAATGTCTATGGAGACATTCAAATGTTCCAACAATACTTATTTCTTCAAAGAATAGCATCAGAGTGCTAAAGCCTAGAATGAGCTGAGATTGCTGGTGAATGCTAATGACAGCAAGGGGCATTTATAAAAGGTATATTGGAAACAACATGAAAATCAGAAAAAAGATGGGACCATTGCGCAGGATGCATTGTATGATGACACTGGATAATCATAGGGAGACTGAAATGCTCAATTCTTATTTGGTCTCAGTTTTCTCCAGTGGATAGTTCCTCTGTCCCCTAAGCATCACAAATATATTCAATAAAGAAGTTGTTCTTATTTTTCCCAAATCCTTCCTCTTCCAAAATTCCTAATTGCTCTCCAGGGTACCATGATCCTTCCAGGTATTCAGTTTCAAAACCATAATGTTATGTTCATTTAATTTCTCTCAGTTTCTGCACATAATCATTTTCTTCAAAAATCTCAGAATTTCCTTTTTTGAGAAATAAGCATTAAATATATTCTCTGAAATGTATTAATATTAAATGTATTCTCTTGAATACATTTTTTCTTTGCTCACAGAAATCCGGGTTAGTTCAAGCATGTGTCACCTCTTGGACTAATCTTCTAGTTGATCTTCTAACTCAAGTGTCTTATTTTTCCATTCTTTCCATTCATCTGCCAAAGTGATTTTTTTCTTAAAGTGTAGACCTTAATATGTTATTATGCCTTATTCAACAAACTTTAGTATTTCTATAACAACTTTAGAATCAAAATATAACTTTTTTGACAATTAAAGTTCTTCTCAACCTGGTGCCTTTCTACCTTTCCAATATCTTCATGTATAATTCATCTCTACATGCTTCTTTTTTCTTTTAATTTTTAATTAATTTATTTAATATTTTCCACAGTCAGACAAAAACTTTTTTTTACATTTAAAAAAAAATTTGAGTTCTAAATTCTCTCTCTTATTCCCACTCTCAGTCCCTATTAAGAAACCACACATGAAGTTATGCAAAAACATTTCCATAAAAGCCATGTTATGAAAGAAAACATAGATTTCCCACCTTAATTAAAAAAAAACATCAAGAAAAATAAAGTCAAAAAAGAGATAGAGAGTATGATTCAATTTGTATTCAAACTTCTCTGGGTATAGATAGAATTTTTTCATCATAAGTTCATCAGAGTAGTTAGGACCATTGTACTGCTGAAAATGGTGAAGCCATCCCAGAATATTGCTATTACTTTGTGTACAGTATATATTCATGGATGATTTTCTAGGTTTGTTTTTTTCTCCAAGAGCTTTCTGCTCATCACTTCCCATAAAACAACAATATGCCATGCAAATCATACAGCACAATTTATTTAGCCATTCTTCAAATGATGAACATCCCCTAAATTTCTGATTCTTTGCCCTGTGTAGAGAGCTATTACAAACTTTTTTGTACATATAGATCCTTTCCCTCCCCCCTCTCCCTTTTAAAAAAATCTCTTTTGATATTCATGCCTAATAGTAGTATTGTTAAGTTAGAGGATATGCATGCATTTGGCCATAGATCATATCTTTTGATCATGTAGCAATTGAAGCATGACATTTTTTACAAATTTGACTGAGTTCCCTCTGTGTTGGAGAAATAAGACTTTATTAGAGAAACTTGCTTCAAAATGCTTTTCTACAAAAATTGTATTTCCTCCCATTTATTCTCTTCTTTCTCTTCTTTCATCCTGCCCATTCTCAAAAATGTTTTGCTATTGACCATTTCATCCCCCAACATGCCTTCTTTTTTTAAATCACCCTCCAGATTTTCTGTCTCCTATTCTCCTCCTATTATCCTGTAAGGTAAGATAAATTTCTGTACTCATTTTGAGTGTGCATATTATTTTCCCTTTGAGCCAATTCTGATGAGAGTAAGGTTCACTCGTTCATCATCTCCTTCCCATCTTCCCCTCCATTATAAAAGCTTTTTCTTTCTTCTTTTTTTATACCAGATAATTAAAACCATTCAATTCTCCCTTTCCCTTTCTTCCTCCATTAATTTCAACATTTTTAGATATTATCCCTTTATATTCAATTCACACCTGTGTCCTCTGATTAATATATTCGTTCAAACAGCCATAATAATGATAAAGTTCTAATAAGTTACAAGTGTCTCCTCCCATGTAGGAATGTTAAATAGATAAACCTAATTAAGTCCCTTATGGTATAGCTTTCCTGATTACCTCCTTATACTTCTCCAGAGTCCTGTATTTGAAAATCAAAGTTTCCATTCAACTATGTTCTTTTCATTACAAATGTTTGAAAATCCTCTATTTCATTGAATGTATATATGTTTTTCTGAAAGATTATTTTCAGTTTTGCTGGGTAGGTGATTCTTGGTTGTAATCCTAGCTCCATTGCTCTCCAAAATATCATATTCCAAGCCCTCCAATCCTTTAATGCAGAAGTTGCTAAACCTTGTGTTATGATGACTGTGATTCTACTATATTTGAATTGTTTCTTTCTGCAATATTTTTTCTTTAACCTGAGAATTCCAGAATTTGACTATAATATTCCTGGGACTTTTCATTTTGGGATCTCTTTCAGGAGATGATCAATGGATTCTTTAAATTTTTATACCCTGTGGTTCTATAATAACAGGAGAGTTTTCCCTGATAATTTTTTGAAAGATGATATCCAGGTTCTTTTTTTTTTTTTTTTTGATCATGACTTTTAGGTAAACCAATAACTTTTAAGTTATTTCTCTTGGATCTATTTTTTCAGATCAGTTGTTTTTCCAACGAGATATTACACATTGTTTCCATTTTTCCATTTTTTTCGTTTTATTGTATCTTAATTTCTCATACTCATTAGTTTAAATTTGCTCAATTTTATTTTTTAAGCTATTATTTTTCTCAGTGAGTTTTTTGTACTTCTTTTTCCAATTGGCCAATTGTGCTATTCTTCTCTTCATAAGCTTTCAGTATTTCCTTTTGTGTTTTTCTAATTTTTTTCCTATTTTTTCCTCTCTCTCTCCTGTTTCCAAAATCCCTTTCGAACTCTTCCATTCTGAGCTCAATTCTTGTTTTTCTTGCAGGCTTTGGGTGTAGAAACTTTGACTTTGTTATCATCTTTCGAGTGTATGTTTTGATCTTCCTTGTCATCATAATAACTTTCAATGGTCAGAAACTTTTTTTTTGTCGCTTTTCATTTTCCTAGCCTATTACCTAGTTTTTAACTCTTTTATTAAAGAAGGATTCTTTTTCCAGGATGGAGAGTGCATTGTTCCCAGTTTCAAGGGTTTTGTGCAGCTTTTTTTTAGAAATCTGGCAAGGGCCCTGACCACAAGTACTTTTTTTCTATCATGAAACTGTTAGGAGTGTCCCCATCCCACTATAGCTGTAAGATCTAGTGTGCTAAAGCACCACTACTTTATCCAATTCTACTGAAGAGGAGTGAAAGACTTCACTCTTCTATGATCAAGAATTTAAGCTGGTACCAAGATCCTTCAGAGAGCTAGTTAGACATTACAATATACCACAACTCATTCAACTAAGTCCTAATTAATAGGCATTCTTTCAATTTCCAGTTTTTTTGTTACCACAAAAAGAGCTGCTATAAATTGTTTAGAACATATAAGTTCTTTTCCTTTTTCTCTAATTATTTTCAGAAATAGATAAAATATTACTATTGTTGGGTGAAAGGGTATGGATAGTTTAATATCTTTTTGGGCATAATTCCAGATTGCTTTCCAAAATGATTGGATCAGTTTACAATTCCAACAACAATGAATTAATGTTCTAATTTTTAACATCTCCTCCAACATTTGTCACTTTCCCATTCTAGAATTTTAGCCAATCTAGTAGATGTAAAATGACTTAATTCGCATTTTTTGTTTTAGTTTGCATTTCTCTACTCAATAATGATTTAGAGCATTTTTCATATGTGTATAAATTGTTTTAATTTCTGCTTTAGAAAATTGCCTGTAATCTAGTGTTTGACAAACCCAAAGATTCTAAATTTTGGGATAAGATTTCATTATTTGATAAAAACTGCTGGGATAACTGGAAATTAGTATGGCAGAAATTAGGCAAGGACCCACACTTAACACCACATACCAAGATAAGATCAAAATGGGTCCATGACCTAGGCATAAAGAATGAGATTATAAATAAATTAGAGGAACATAGGATAGTTTATCTCTCAGACTTGTGGAGGAGAAAGAAATTTGTGACCAAAGATGAACTAGAGACCATTACTGATCACAAAATAGAAAATTTTGATTATATCAAATTAAAAAGCCTTTGTACAAACAGAACGAATGCAAACAAGATTAGTAGGGAAGCAACAAACTGGGAAAACATCTTTACAATTAAAGGTTCTGATAAAAGCCTCATTTCCAAAATATATAGAGAACTGACTCAAATTTATAAAAAATCAAGCCATTCTCCAATTGATAAATGGTCAAAGGATATGAACAGACAATTTTCAGATGAAGAAATTGAAACTATTACCACTCACATGAGTGTTCCAAATCACTATTGATCAGAGAAATGCAAATTAAGACAACTCTAAGATATCACTACACACCTGTCAGATTGGCTAAGATGACAGGAAAAAATAATGATGAATGTTGGAGGGGATGCGGGAAAACGGGGACACTGATGCATTGTTGGTGGAGTTGTGAACGAATCCAACCATTCTGGAGAGCAATCTGGAATTATGCCCAAAAAGTTACCAAACTGTGCATACCCTTTGATCCAGCAGTGTTTCTATTGGGCTTATACCCCAAAGAGATACTAAAAAAGGGAAAGGGACCTGTATGTGCCAAAATGTTTGTAGCAGCCCTGTTTGTAGTGGCTAGAAACTGGAAAATGAATGGATGCCCATCAATTGGAGAATGGCTGGGTAAATTGTGGTATATGAATGTTATGGAATATTATTGCTCTGTAAGGAATGACCAGCAGGATGAATACAGAGAGGCTTGGAGAGACCTACATGGACTGATGCTAAGTGAGATGAGCAGAACCAGGAGATCATTATACACTTCGACAACGATATTGTATGAGGATGTATTCTGATGGAAGTGGATTTCTCTGACAAAGAGACTTAATTGAGTTTCATTGGATAAATGATGGACAGAAACAGCTACACCCAAAGAAGGAATACTGGGAAATGAATGTGAACTATTTGATTTTTGATTTTCTTCCTGAGTTATTTTTACCTTCTGAATCCAATTCTCCCTGTGCAGCGGGAGAACTGTTCGGTTCTGCAAATGTGTATTGTATCTATGATATACTGCAACATATTTAACATATATAGGACTGCTTGCCATCTTGGGGGGGGGGAGGAGGGAGGGAGGGGAAAAAACGAAACATAAGTGATTTCAAGGGATAATGCTGTGTAAAAATTATCCTGGCATGGATTCTGTCAATACAAAGTTATTATTAAATAAAATTAAATTTAAAAAAAAATCGAAAATTGCCTGTTCATATCCTTTGACAGTTTATCAATTGACACAGTATCTCTCTCCAATCAATAAGACTGATTTAACTTTTTCTTTTTTTTACATTTCTTAGCAGTTTCTGATACATAGTAGGTACTTAATAAATGCATATTAATATGTTCCATTAATATCCTTGTAATGTCCAAAGTACTTGAGAAAACTTGTGGAATCCCTTAGGCAGATTAGTGAGAGAATATGGATTTGTTTTGAAAAGGATGGGTAAACATGGTTGGACTGGATCTGTTATGCTGGGGATAATACATTAAGATCATAGATTCATTGTGACTTTTGAGAAGAATGAATGTTAAGAAAGAATAGAATAAATATAATATAATATAATAAATATAAATATAATAATAGGAAATTGGAGAACAAAATAAAAGAAGAATTGGTCTAAGAATCTAAAGTTATTCTCAATGAACTTGTCACAAGACTCATGCAAACTACATTATAGTGTTTTGAAGGAAGTGACAGAGGTGTTACTAAATCCTTGAAGATATAGGGGCAATTACATAGGACTAGAGGTAAAGTATATTTTAATATTTGCAAAAGAGAAAAGAAAGGATCATTCAAAGTGTAAGTTGGTAAGCCAGACTTTGATAACATGAAAAATTCTAAGATTTTTTTTTTTTTTACTGTTTTATTATGGCTTTTTATTTTCAAAACATATGCATGGATAACTTTCAACATTCACCCTTGCATAGCCTTGTTTTCCAAATTTTTTCCTTCCCTTCCCCTGACCCTCTCCCCTAGATGGCAAGAACTTCAATGTGTATTAAACATGCAATTTTTCTATACATATTTCCACAAATATCATGCTGCACAAGAAATATCAGATCAAAAAAGAAAAAAAAATTAGAAAGAAAACAAAATGCAAGCAAACAACAACAAAAAAGTGAAAATACTATGTTATGATCCACACTCAATTCCCATAGACCTCTCTCTGGGTGCAGGTGGTGCTCTTCATCATAAGATCATTGGAACTGACCTAGATCATCTCATTGATGAAGAGAGCCATGTTCATCAGAATTGATCATTGTAAAATCCTATTGTTGCTGTGTACTGTGATCTCCTGTTTCTGATCACTTCACTTAGTATCAGTTCACATAGATTTTTCCAGGTCTCTCTAAAATCATCCTGCTGGTCATTTCTTACAGAACAATAATATTCCATAATATTCACATATCACAATTTACTCAGCCGTTCTGTAATTAACGGGCATCCACTCAGTTTCCAGTTTCTGGCCACTATAAAGAGGGCTGCCACAAACATTCTTGCACATACAGGTCCCTTTCCCTTCTTTAGTATCTCTTTGGGGTATAAGCCCAGTAGAGACATTGCTGGATCAAAGGGTATGCACAGTTTGATAACTTTTTGAGCATAGTTCCAAATTCCTCTCCAGAATGTCTGGATCCACTTACAATTCCACCAACAATGTATCAGTGTCCCTGTTTTCCCACATCCCCTCCAACATTCTGCATTATCTTTCCCTGTCATTTTAGCCAATCTGAGAAGTGTGTAGTGGTATCTCAGAGTTGTCTTAATTTGCATTTCTCTAATTAATAATGATTTGGAGCATCTTTTCATATGACTAGAAATAGTTTCAATTTCTTCATCTGAAAATTGTCTATTCATAACCTTTGACTATTTATCAATTGGAGAATGGCTTGAATTCTTATAAATTTGAGTGAATTTTCTATATATTTTAGAAATGAGACCTTTATTAGAACCCTTGAATGTAAAACTATTTCCCCAGTTTATTGGAAAAGCAGTTTTTCTAAAAGCATAACAAAAAAACAAACAAACAAACAAATAACAACAGAACAAGACCCAGTTTGGTTTCACTAAGGGTACTTCATAATAGACTAATCTAATTTTATTTTTTGGTACAGTAACTGTATTGGAAATAGGTAAGACAAGTTACCAATGATAACCTTGCTTTCTAATCAAGGCCATATAAATTCCCGAGAAGCGTCCTTTAAGTACCCTGAAAAAACAGACACAGTATTGATGACTTTTGTCTGGCATTTCTTGAACTAAACCGAAATCACTGCCACCCTTCTACAAATAAATGAGTACTAGTACATATATTTTTAAAAAATCAATTTCATAAATACTACATGGGGTAGGCTTCACTGGACAACAAATAAATCGTTCTTGTGAAAATCATCTAAGAGTTTTCGTCTACTGAAAACTTAAAATGAATGAACAATAATAAAAAATTTTACTGCTATCTTAGAGC
Organism: Antechinus flavipes; assembly: GCF_016432865.1. Lineage (NCBI taxonomy): Eukaryota > Metazoa > Chordata > Mammalia > Dasyuromorphia > Dasyuridae > Antechinus > Antechinus flavipes. Next base: position 370,076,215 of record NC_067400.1, on the reverse strand, counting down.
ATGTTCTGAAAGTGATAAAGTCTAAAATGAGGGAAATGAGAGTCCCCTTGCAAACTAGTACTCCAGTGTATGTGAGAACTGTACTCTCATATCAACAGCTACTTATTGGTCATTCTAAACTGAATATTCTGCAGTCATCTCAAATGCAATATATCCAAATACAACTCATCATCTTTCCCCTGAAACCCACCACATTTCCAAACTTTTATATTTCCATTTAGGGCTCCACCATTTTTCTGAGTTTTCCCAGGTTAGAAACCTCAAGGTTTTTCTTGAGTTCCCACTTGCACTCTCCACAAAAAAAAAAAAAAAAAAAAAAAAAAAAGAAAAAAAATCAGTCACCAAATATTGTAGAGTCTATTTTCACAACTTTTGCGACCTTCTTACCAACATGACTACCTCCCTAGAGTAAAACCTCATCACCACTTAATTTGACTGTTGTAAGAGCTCATCTTCACTGTCTGGAGTTAATTCCCACTCCCATAAATCCACCATATAGTCCTTAAAATGAATTTTCTAAACTGCAAGCTTGACCATTGACTTTTCTTTTCAATAAATTCCAATGACTCCCTATGACCCTGAGGATCAAATATAAACTTTTTGGTTTGGTATGTAAAGTCTTTTACAATCCTGTGTCAACTATTTTTCTATCATTGCTATAAACTGATTCACTCAAATTGACCTCATTATTATTTGCCAAATAGAGGCACTCTATTTCTCATCTTTGTGCCTTTGATCTGGCTGAACCTCATACCTGGAAGATATTTTTTCCTCATCTCCTCTCCTCTAAGTCTGCTTCAGGACTCTACTGAAATTCTGCTTTGATTATGAGACTTTTCCTGATCAAACTAGTGATGTCTTTAGTATCCATTTTGCATATATACATATATTCATATTGTCACCATTAACATATTGACTTCCTGAGGTCAGGAAGTGTTTCAACTTAGTCTTTGTATTTCCTTTGTATTTCCCATTGTATCCAGTTTTGGCCTTAGGATTAATACACAGTAGAACTTAATAGTGGTAAATTTTATTTTTTTAAATTTATTTTATTCTTAACTTAAGAAATAAAACAAACATTTTCATAAACTAGTAGACTAGAGAAAAAGATGATTGTACATTAAACTGCAAGACTATTATGTACTACTTGCTATTCCTTTTAAATATTTAAAATTAACATATAATTTTTTTCTTTTCCTTTTTTCCTTCCTGCAGAACATTACATACAATACATTCATGTTTTGTGTATATATATGAATATATATTTCTAAACATATAAATGTAATATCTTTATAAATATATACATCTATGTAAAATCATTCTATATATGCTTTATTTATCAATACTTTCTATGGATACAGTGTCTTCCTTCATGTGGAATTTTGCCTAAACTAATTTACATATTTAATGTCATCCCAATTAAAAGTGGGCTTTATTGATTGCTTCATTGATACAAGGTGTGAATACTTAACTTACAGATCTCCTCTAGGCTTGTGTTTTTTAATATTTAAAAAAATTCAAAATATTCAGTTTTCTTTGTAATCTTGTGTGATAAATTTTATGTCCTTTTAGAATATTTTCCTGCCAAAATTTCCATAGGCTTCACCAGACTGCCAAAGTAGTCTATGACAGATCAATAGTTAAGAATTTCTACTTTAGAGCATCTTTGTCTGCTTAACCATTTTGCTTAGGGCAAATAACCACCATCTTCTCAAAATTATCAAACATTATGAATCATCCTATTGCAGTTGCATTGTACTCATTCTGAATAAAAAGAACATAAAGTCTAATGGTATGTTACAAGGTCATATCTTGGTGAACACACAATAATAGTAGCAGCTAGGTTCCCAAATAACCAAGCACAAAAGGTTATTGGAATTTATCTCCTACCTCCTTTATGTTTTTCCCTTCTCTATTTGTATACCCCTAAACAGTGGGATGCTTCCTGGGATGGCAGAGCATAATTATGCAATTTTCCACACTTCATTATAATCTAAATGTACATTATGAAGCGTACTTTTTTTTTCCAATCAGACAATAGAAAGAAAGGTCATCTCTTCTAGGGAGGATTCATTCATTACATAAAGCAAATACATACAGAGTGTGTAACTCTCGCTTATATTTCTAATTCTTTTTCAACAGGGAAAATTCCATTATTGAAAAGAAGCTCATTCAATATTCTCTCATTATGTTCATTGCTTCATTTGAGAGTACTAAAAGGCAATATTTTCTCCACCTCTCCAAAGGTTGGTACTCTTGTTCTCTTTCTATTTGTAAAGTGACAATAATCTAGAACTAATTTTGACAGTCTGTTCTTTATATTAATTTCCATCAGTGTGAATATATGTGTGTGTGTGTATGTATAAATATATATATATATATACATATACATATACATATATATATGTTCATTTTCAAAAATGTGCCCTTTGATTTTTCAATGTGTTTTCTAATCTTTCTTGTCTATAGTCCCATGGTATATATAGTTTAATTAAATAATTTTCAATTCTTCACTATCAGATATGAAACATACAGAGTGGGACTATAGAGTCCTTAATTACCACATTATCCAAAGCTGGAATTGAAGAAAAATCCATATCCCATTAGAGCTATTTGTGAATGTGGGCAATTTGGTTACCAAGATCTTGTTTTTCATATCACAAATACATAGGGAACAAATTAACTTTTGCGAGCTCACCTCCTAGGGCACCCTGTCCTTAATTGGAAGATTAAAGTTTTCTCAAGATTTTCTTACATAATTTTATAGAGAGAGGTAAAGCAATGTTGAGAACTAGGTGGGGGTTTCTTTGTGGAACCATATTATTCCCACATCTTAGAATACCTGACTTCCTTCTAGAGTCAGTTCATGTTCCAACATCCATGAGAAGCCTTCTTTCAGCACCCTATTTGTTTTCCCTCAATTCTTAAATTATCATAGCTGTGCTTGCTCAATTACATTATGAAATCTTCTCAGACAATGTAATTTCTTTGAGGGAAGTGAACTGTTTTTCATCGTATCGTCACATCTTTAATTCTTAGCCCAGAAACTTATACAACAGGCTTGTTGGATCATATTGGGATAAGGTAACATCCAGAGCTATGTTAACAAGTAAATTAAAACACTTTGAAGAATATAGATTTGAAGCAGTATATGCAAAATCATATCTACCTTATGAACTCTGAATTTTCAAACAAGAAGAAATGCTTAAATAAATTACAGTAGCATTTAAATAACTCTTCTTTATAAGGAATGAACCCACAAGAACATTTGATTTCATTCCCTGCCTTAGACAAGGTTGAAGTTATTGAAATCTCACTTTTCAAGATATTTAAAGACAGAGAAAAATAATAATACTTTCTCGTATTTTCTGAAATTAATTTCAGGCTATAATCTGTGAATACTAGAAACAAAGATGGGTAGAAAATAGATATTAATCCTCGCTGATTAATTATATGATTAAATTATTATGAGCAACTTTCTAGCCTTCTTTTATTTTCTTTAATTTTTCTTTCTTTTTTGTGGTATAGGGAAGATCTAATGAAGTTTACCTTCCACTTTTTGTAAATGAAATTTAACATTTCACATTATTAAGTGAAAGACATTTCAGTCTTTAATTTAAATTTACAGATACTGCAAAGGGAAAAAAATCTCATTTTCATTTATATCTAAATGAATTTTGGTTTAGTGAAAAGGTGGCAATAACCATAAAAATATTTCTATTGTTATAAAACATTCCTAAAGCTTGGAGAATTACATTCAGAGGTTCAAATAATAGAAATAAAGATAGGTCTCTGTTCTGTGGGCTTATAATAATAAAAGAAAAACCTCACTTCATTTGAGTAAAGATGAAAAAAATAAAAGAAGAAAGAAGAGGAGATATTGGAAGTAGGAAATCAATGAAAACTATCAAAGTAGAAAAAAAAGTTTTAAAAGCTGAATTTTGATTTTGTTCTTCTAGACTGAATGGTAATTAGAACCAGTCAATGTATGAGATAGGAAGCAGGGCAGAGCGATATGATATTTATGATAGTATCCTCAAGAATTCAAGAGACTTCAAGGGTTTGAATGATAAAATGGTGGTGGCTCATAACTTTTTAAAATATATTTTTGAGAATTTCTCTTGTCTGTTTTTCTTCTAATATTATCTACTATGATGTTGAAATCTTATTGTATTCTAATTTCCTTTTGCCTTATATTTGTGTACATTCAATATATTTGAAATGTCTACAATAATTGCCCAATACTGCAATGTGGCTATTTCTTCAGAAAACAAAATTCTCAATCTATTCTCTGCCCCCTCCTTAGGGCTTTCACTCTTTTAAACTAAATCAAATGTTTACAATCTAGATGTGTTTAATGTTCCTAGGCTCAGAATCCTACCAACAAATTAGAACACTCAAGGTCTCAAAAGGCTTTGATGCTATGTTCCAGGTGCCTAACATAAAATTAGAGATTAAACTGTACATTGAGAGAATATTCTCCATAAAATTGTTGAATGTTGGTAGAAATATACAAAATGCTCTTCCCCTGTTGTCAGGTAATGCCAGCCTTCCAATAGAAAACCATCAGTATCCCAAAACATTATAATAACTCAATAATGAAAAAAAATCCACAGCTATCACATGAATTTATGAATGTGCCATTACCAAATCATCTATTGAAAATTGATCTCCTTAAATAAAAAGGAGAGCTGATTTCTTCCCCTTTTTTCATTTTTATTTATTTAGGATTTAATAATTGTGGTAGACCTGGTTCTATATAGAAAGCTCCTAGATTTTTTCTTTCTTTCTTTAATTAATTCCATTATTTTACTTCATGCAGTTATTTTCTCAACCTTATCCACCACTACAGTATTTGCCTGGTGGCTATCCTCCTAGCAACTAAGGAGTTACCCCATTAATGATTAATTATTTATTGAGCATCAACTGCATTAAGAGAAGAACCTGATTGTCTTCAGAAATTGCAGCTTTTTTAGTGAATACAACCTGAATTAGGCAAACCCAAAAAAAGAACATCAATTTGCCTTTCCTATACTGGTTCTGTGGAATGGAGAAGAAAAGTTGTTACTTCTAATCAGATGTTAGAAACTTGGCAAGATTTTGAAATGGTTAGCATAGTGATGTGACAGCTCTACTAAACTGGACTGCTGGGCTATATGACTTTCTCTCATGGATCCAGTCTCATAACCTAATATTTCACCTGCCTGAATCAAAATGTGAGACCTGCAAGAGAAGGTAGATAAGTATGCTAGAAGAGCAGAAAGCACAGTTAGCAGGTTTTCTCCATTTAGTCTAACATAGAAATATGTGTAAAACTTCAGAGCCATGGATAAGATTGGACAAGTTGGGTTTTTCCTGATGTGATGACTTTTAAAGGGTCACAGTTCCTCCTCCAATGGTGTACCACCTGCCTACCCATAGCCTTCCCTATCTCTGATGCAATTTTCATCAATCTCTTGTTTTGGTTGTGGTGCTCCACCATTCGGAAAACTATAGAGATGATCACTGATTTTCCCACCAATTGTGCCTCCTTATTCCAATTACCTCTCTTCACCTTTCCCTACACAGAGCATAAGGTGACTTCTCTAATGATGGCTGCTTTTGAGGAATTTCAGCCCCATTCCTCCCTGATCTCTTTTTTCCTCCTACTTGTCCTGGGTATGACTTTTAATACATGTCCCAAGGAACAAAAATTTTTAGATAAAGTTTAATTAAGCATTTATTATATGCAGGTCACTGAAGAAACAAAAATCAAACATGTCATAGTTTCTATCTGTCATGACTTTAAAAATCTTCAATATGGATTTGAATTCAGACAGGTGATTTTGAATTCCACCTCTGCTACCTACTATCTATGTGATATTGGGCAAATTACTCATCCTTTTTTGGTCTTATCTACAAAATGAGTGGGTTTGGTTAGATCATCTCTGAGGCTCTTTTTAGTTCTAAATTAGTAACCTTTTGATTTTACTGGGTAGGGGAAACATGCAATATTATATTCATACATAAAGAAGGCTTTAGTAGTAAAAAAAAAAAAAGAAATAAAAAAAATGAGGAGGGAAAAATACTTTCAGCAGGAGATGAGGCAGGAAATTATAATGATTCCTAAAGGAGACATAGAATAGATAATGGATAATAGCATTCCCAAATTCCAATACAATTCTATACTTTGAGCATACATGTTCTTTGTCTCTAAAGATCCCCAATAATAATACAATTTATGGGCACATTTTAATTCTGCCAGAGGATGGGAAGTCGGAGGTGGGATGGTTGTTATTATCTGTTTCCCAGATGGAGAAAGTAAAGAATAGATAGAGATATGCCCTGTCAGAGAAGCCAGCTGGGGGTAGAATTCAGGTATTCTTGTTTCCGGTTCAGTGGTTTCTTCACCAGACCATGCCTTCTTATGCTGTCTAGCTTTTTGAAGCGTGAAATCCTGATTCTTTGTCTAGATTGTAGGAACATGGTACCTCAGTGTCCTGCCTCTGACACTTGCTACTGCCAAACATTTCAGAAAAAGACATAAATGCCATGGAATGAATATGCCTAGTTTTGACGTTCCATATTGCATATTAAAGTGCCAGAGAAAAAAGAGGGGGCTTTCCTTTGAAATTCAGCTATTAATAAGTGTATGTTCTGAAGCATAAAACTAGATCACCGTTGTCATTTCATTTCTAGCCTGGGTGACTGTTCCAGCTTACAGTCTTATTAACTTAAATGTCTAAAGTTACTAGGTTCATTGATATTTCTGAAAAGCTGCCCTTTTTGTGCATTTCCACTGCTGCCAACGTTAAAAAAAAATGTAAATGACATTGCCATTCACAGGAAACCGTGACTCTTCTTTGGCTTCTAAGCCCTGGAAGCACTTCAAATCATATATAAGTGGGGATAAAAATAGGGGGCTGCAGTTAAAGCCAAATAAAGAGTAGATTTACACATTTCAGTAATAAAAAAAATACAAAAGGTAGGGCATAAAAGCTATGATATGTGAGTTGTTATATATTTATAGGCAATGTTATTTAGAGAAAACATTCTGTTTATTTCTCCACCATTAGAAATAAAAGGAACACCTGTCCCTTATTTCAGGAACCCTCTTCTTGTCTAATGTGCCTTTACATCATAAAAATATTAACTTTTAGACTGATTTATTAGGTGCCAATTTTGAAATGTCTTTTTTGAAAACTGATTTACTTTGGTTCTGATTATGTTTTCCATTTATTACCTGTTTTTAGGTTGATTGCTTTTTAAAATTTTTTAAAATTTATAATAATAAATTTTAATTTTCAAAATATATACAAAGATAGTTTTCAACATTCTTCCTTGCAAAGTCCTGTGCTCCAAGTTTTTATTTTTCCCTCTTACATCTCTTCCCTAAGAAACAAGCAATAAATTAAACATGTGTAATTCTTCCATATATATTTCCATATTTATCATACTAGACAGGAAAAATCAGCTCAAAAAGGGAAAGGGAAAAAAAAAAAAACAAGCAAACAATGGGAAAAAAAAAAAACAAATAAACCAAAATGTTGTGATCCACATTCAGCTCCCGCTCTTATTTCTGGATGGAGATAGCTCTCTTCATCACAAATCCATTGGAATTGACCTGAATCATCTTAGTGGTGGAAAAAGGCACATCTATCTGATTGATCTTCACATAATATTGTGGACACCATGCACAATTCTCTCTTGATTCTGCTCACTTCATTTAGCATCTAAGTCTCTCCAGGCCTTTCTGAAATCATCCTGCTGATTGTTTCTCATAAAGAGATAATATTCCATAACATTCATATACCACAACTTATTCAGCCATTCTCCAATTGATGGGTGTCCATTCAGTTTCCAGTTTTTGGCCACTACAAAAAGCGCTGCCACAAACACTTTTGCACATATAGGTCTCTTTCCCTCCTTTAAGATCTCTGGGACATAAACCCAGTAGAAACATTGTTGGATCAAAGGGTATGAACAGTTTAATCACCCTTTGGGCATAAGCCCATATTGTTCTCTAGAATTGTTAGATCAGTTCACAATTTCACCAAAAATGTATTAATGTTTTTGAGTTTATCAAACACTATAGTTACTGACTATTTTGTCTCGTAACCCTAACCTATTCCAATGACCAACAAGTTTCCTAGCCAGTAACAAATGGTTTTGATGAATACTGCTTTATAAAATAGTTTAGTTGATCTCTCCTAAAACATTGTATCCCAATATGTGGAGGGTAGGTGGGAGAGGGGAACATGTTTATATATCTCAAGATATTATTACTTATAAAAGAATTATTTAGAAGGAAATTTGAAACAAAATAAAACAGGAAAACAACTTGGTGCTGTTCATAAAAATTTAGTTTGCTAGTCTTTCCATCTTAATTCATTTTGAAAATTCACTTTTTTCTTTTTTCTGTGATGATTGTTTCTTTATAAAAGTGCAGAGCCAGTATAAACTTCAACTGACCTTCTCACTTATTGTAACCATCTACTATTTCCACTTAATTTATTTCCTTTCCCTGAAGTCATAGTACAAATCAAGAAACTTCTGTAGAATTATTATGTGACAATAGATGCAGATGAAAGGACTCAAGTAGCATGTTTTTGAGCATTAAAAAAATCTTACAATCAATTAAATTTCTTAATGAATAACATGATTAATTTGTTTTCAAACATCTTTTGATTGCACACCAAGTTTGTATTACTCTTTCAGAGAAAGAGCCACTAACTTGAGGTTCACCCAGGACTGCGGACCTGGTACTTGTCATTCATTTTTAAAGATGATTTTCATGGATGTTGATTTGATGATTAAAATGTTGAATGGGAAAGATGGACAGAGTCAGATACATGATCATACTATATTGTGGGCAACTAAATAATACCTTTTGGTTTATGTATGAGCCAGGGTATGTACATTTTGTTTTACAACTTTCAAATTTAGTGTTTCTGAACTGTTTACCTGTGTACAATATTCTTTCATGATCATGATTTCCTTAGCTGGTCTTCTTAGAGATCAAAAGAAGGTATAATACAGTTACACACACATACACACACACAGAGTATTTAGATGTGTTGACATCATGAAAAATGTTATAATCTGAAGTTTGTAGCTAAGCAAGAACCATAAGTCTTATCTCTCTTACTTCCCTTCAAAAACTACCAAATTTTCTACTTATTTGACCATCTATAATGAAAAAGTCTTTAAAAAAGAAATATTTTTAATTTGATCTTTGTATCCTCAGTGTCTATCAGTGCTTTGTGCATATTAGGTGCCTAATAAATGTTTGTTGAAATGACATGGTGAATTTTACCACAAATGAAATAACTACTAAAAGTGAATTTACATATCATTTTTGTCTTGTTGATGAAAACCCTAGCTTTTCTCACATGAAAATAACTTATAACAATGTGGTCATTTCTCAAAGAGATCTTCAACAAACAGCTTTTCCCATGTGCATGTGAGAGTATATTTCTTAGAAAGCAGCAGCTATAGAATGTTGGTCTGAATTCTCACTAATGATATAAAACAGCATATTACAAATTAATATCAAACATAGGGATCCTGTGTTTGAATTACAAGGACCTATTAGTTGCTCAAGCCATAACAAAATGTGGTCTTTAAATATCTGGAAGCAATTTGGAAAACTACATGAGTCCATTAATTAGTCAACTTAAGAGCATTTATTAAGCACTTACTATGGGCAATACTGTATGCTAAGATTAAGGATACAAAGAAAAACAAAACCACTCCCCACTGGCAAGGAACATAGATTCTAATAGAGAACACAGTGTGGAAATAGCTATCTCTCTCTCTCTCTCTCTCTCTCTCTCTCTCTCTCTCTCTCTCTCTCTCTCTCTCTCTCTCTATATATATATATATATATATATATATATATATATATATACCAGACATTCAGAGTAGATGAAAGAAATCCGTGACAGTAGCTGTGAAGAGCAAGGCTTAAAGGACAGAGAAAGGTCTCTGAGAGAAGGTAGGACTTGAGCTGAGTTGTAAACGGAGTCAGAAAAACTAAGAGAAAGGAGTAAGGGACCAGGATATTCCAGAAATGGAGTATTGAAGATACTGATATTGAAGATATTGTCCAGATTTGCTGGATTGTAGAATTTGTAGAGGTGAGAACACCATGAGAAGAATATAAAGTTCATAAAGGTCTGAGTTATGAAGAGCTTTAAGGGCCAAGAAAAACAATTCATATTTGCTACTGGGTTAACAGGGAACATGGTATGGTCAGATCTATAAGGAAAGAACAACTTGACTGCTATCTTGAGAATGGGTTTGAATAAAGAGAAACTTGAGACAAAGAAATCAGTTATATGCCTACTACAATAGACTAAGTGAGAGGTGATGAGGATTTGAAGTATGATTGTGGCTACGTGAGTGGAAATAAAAGCAACATATATCAGAGATGTTGTAAAGCTTAACAGTCCCAAAGATTCAAACTATTCAACTCACTAAGAGTGATTTTATAAATGCCATCATGCTAATTTCGTCCTATGTGCCAATAAACTAGGAGAAATAATGTCTAAGGATGCACCAGAGTGTAAGAGAGGATATCGAATGTCATTCAGAGTCCATTGAACATTCTACTTATAAATTCCTATGGCACCAGAATTAGAGGAAAATCTTATTTTTTATTTTCAATTTTACATTCTGTCTTTCTTTCTAGTCTTCCCTTGCCCATTGAGAAAGCCTAAAATACAATATATATATTACACATATAAAATCCTGCGAAACATTTCCACATAGAAATTTTATGAAAAAAAATAAAATTAAAGGAAAAATATGCTTCACTCTGCACTCTTAGTTCCTTGATTCTTTGTTTGCAGCTGGATAGGATTTGCATCATAAACTCTTGGGAGTTATATTGTATCATTGCATTGATCAGAATACTTAGTCTTTCACAATTGATCATCTTTACAATGTTACTGTTACTATGTACATTATTCTTCTGGTTCTGCTCTTTTCACTTTGCATCAATTCTCACAAAATCTTCCCAGGTTTTTCATGTCTTTTTTCCTCTTTTCTTTCTTTCTTTCTTTCTTTCTTTCTTTCTTTCTTTCTTTCTTTCTTTCTTTCTTTCTTTCTTTCTTTCTTTCTTTCTTTCTTTCTGCTGAGGCAGTTGGGGTTAAGTGACTTATCCAGGGTCACACAGCTAGGAAGTTTTAGGTGTCTGAGGCCAAATTTTAACTCAGGTCTTCCTGACTTCAGGGCTGGTGTTCTATCCATTTTATCAACTAGATCCCCCTAGTTTTTTTATTTCTTACAATACAATATTATCTCATCACATGCATATATCATTAACTACTCTCTAACTGATGGTCATATCTTCACCTTCTAGTCCCTTTCCCCTATAAAAAGAGCTGCTATAAATATTTGATATTAATAAGTCATATTCTTTTTTCTCTGATATAGTATATAGCTATGGTAGCAGTATTGTTGGGTCAAAAGCATACCCTTTGACATAGTTCTAAGCCATTCTCTAGAAGAGTTGAACTAGTTTATAATTCAACCAACAGTACATTAGTGTACCTATTTTCTTTCATTCCTTATGGCATATCATTTTTTTCTATTCTGTCATCTTATCCAATTTGATGGATGTAAGGTGGTACCTTAAATGTTTTACTTTTCATTTCTCTAATTCTTAGTGATTTAGAACATTTTATATGATTTGATAGCTTTGGTTTCTTCTAGTTTCCTATATATTGAAGAAATGAGATCTTTATCAGACAAATTAAAGTGCATTTAAAAATATCAAATGCAATGAATAAGGTACTAGTTAAGGACAGAAAGTCCAGTGCTGCTGTGTTGGAGTATGTGTCTTTCTGAACTATGTTGTCATTGTAGTAAATAAGGATATTTATGAAGTATCTGTGTAAACCTCTGGCTGTGGTCTGTATTCCTGTCAAGCTCAAATACAGCACACACTGGACCTGGAAAAATAAGAAATAATTAAATTGTATTTTAGATAAAATCTTAATCTATCTATCTGAATTGTGTTGGCTGCTTTTTTCCTAAAGGAGTAGTAGTATATGATCATGTGTCATTAGATATATTCATAGCTTTAGAACTGAAGGGGACTTGAGGGGTTATATAGTATAATCTCATTTATAGAGATGAGGAAACTAAAGTTAATTGACTAATGAAGTGAAACTCATAGAGATTAAGTAACAGTTGATTAAGGTTCTTTGGTTGTTTTGTCATACTGTTGACTCATATTGAATCTGAATTCCAGGGAAAGCCACCTTTTTATAGGAATTGCTTTCTCACTACAAGGCAGGAATCATACAGGTTTATAGTTGGATTTTTGTCCCCAAGTACAGAATTTTATATTTGTTCTTATTAAATGTAATTTCATTGATTGTAGTCCTGTCTGAAAATAGTGGCAATGCTTCATCATATCCATAGTACTAATTCCAGGATTACAGCCCTACTACTAGGTTTGTGTTTCCAAATACATAATTTTGATATTTCCTACAGAATTGTGAGTTCTAAGAAGATGGACACTAGGTAATTGTTGAATATTAATTTTTCTCTGGTTCCTAGCAAAGTCCTACACTGATGCTTCATTGTAACATTGGATGACTCCAGCAGTAAAATACAACCTCTGGTGGGTTCTATCAAACTGGAAAAGCCTTGGGTTTAGGTATGATGATAGACTGTGAGCCTCTTTGTTTGTAAATTGAGCTAATTAATCTTGACAAGATGCATCAGCAAGTTGTCTACAAGGAGATAGATTGTTCAATTATAGCAGCTCTTTAAGACATATATAGTAAGTAAGAGAGGAATATAATGGAAATTAAAGATTCTTGAACCATCTGTCCCCAGTAGGTAGCACAGTGCTATGCACATAGGAGTCACATACATTTTTTTTTTACTGAAATTTAAATTATATTCAGTAAAAGGGAAATAAAAACTTCATAACTGGTGTCAAGGAGAAGGATTCATGACTTTTACCTTTTGCATTTGTCCCCATCTCTGATAAAAACTTGTGAAAGTATTCCAGCAATTAATCTGTGACAATAATAAAAAATCAATTGATAAAGTAAGGAATGTAATATAAGCAAGTAATTATTAAAGTAAATTTATGTACTATTTAAAGGTAGAAAAAGCATGACAGCCTAGTACTTCAGCTTCAAAAGCATCATTTTTTGGTCTTGTGATGGGTAATTTATTCTCTATTTGTACGTAAATTAAATATCCTTAGAAGCAAACTCATTATTTCAAACATGCTAGGATTAATATAAATAATACATAATAAACAACATTCAGAACTAACATATTCTAAAATAAGATACCCCAGATCTATCATCTTCTTATTGAAATTCTGCCTTTATGCATTGCGTGATGTTGCCATTGTTTCTTGAAACTCTAATATTTTCACCCGAGACCTATATTGAGATCATCTGGAATACTCAACAACAGTAATTAGTCCCTTCAAAATGAATATCCATTTTGAAAACCAAATTTAGAATAATTATTTTCTTTAGAAAAACTAATTAAAGCAATTTTTGCTGTAATTTGGCATTGGAGACAAAGATTGATCTAAAAATGCCCAAATTAATTTCAAGCATGTATGCCAAAGATAAGCTGAAGACATTCTTTGTTTCCTCTTAAAAAGTTATATTTCTAAAGGTCAAGGATTTGCCATGTTCCCATTTTCCTGTTGATGAGAACCTATAGGAATTACAGAAATTCAGCATGTGAAAACAATGAACCAACTTTCCACATTCATTCTATATATCTGTTGGCAGGTGGATCTGGCTTCATTCACCAGTACCCAAGAAATTGTCCATCTGGAGTCCAGACCATCCTTAGGGACTGGACAAAGGGGACTTTGTTTTGTTTTTTTATGAATGAAATCAAAATAAAGTTTTGCAAAACAAAAACAAGGATATTTTTGAAAGGGAAAAGCACTTAAGAAACCCAATCTGAAGAATATTTATAGAAATGAGAGTGGCAGTCATATCTTATATACCTGGAGGAAAGAGAGTAGGTATATTTAGATATCTTTTTTTCATATAATGCTTTAGAGTTTATCGGGAACTTTCTTCATGCTGATCTTTTAAAGGTAGGTAATTAAAGTTTTGAACACTTAAAACTTTTTAGATGAGGAAATTAGTTGAGATATTATAGAACTAGTAAGTGGTACATGACAGATTTAGGATTAAAAATCAGATTACCCAATTGAAAATCCAAGGTTCTTCCTACCAAAACATGGTCTGATTTTTGGGGATTCATCTTTTGGCAATACCCACATGTTAGAAGCACTTCTTTTCTCTTCCTTCTATTACTCTGTGCTCCTTCCTTTTACATGTTACTTAAAGAAACACTAATTAACACTGTGTATCGATGAGATAGAGTATATGATAATGATCACTTATATCTGGACAAGGTAGAATCTGCATTGTGGATGAGAGCAATAGGGCATAGTGGATAGAGAATAGGACTAGGTACTTGTATGCTGTGTGATATTGGGTAAACTATTAACTACTTTTAGCCTTGGTTTCTTCATCTGTAAAATGAGTGTAATGATAGAATCTACCCCACAGAATTATATCAAATGTGATAACATGTTTCAAAACTTAAAGCTATATAAAGATTAGCTTCAAGTCCCAACTCTATTCTTATTACCATTTTAATTTTTCCAACTCTTGGGGAGCTTATGAGTGAGTTCAAGTCTCTCCAGCCTTAGATGTAGAGAATTCTGTAACTACTAAGCTTGCTCTGCTAAAGGCCCCCAGGTATCCCACTGTGCAGGTGCTGAGTCCTTGCTCCCCATTTTCCACTTTTCTTTAAAATCTCTAAGCAACAAGCAGAAACGAGATACATGATATACAGGATTGTTTTGCTTTCTCTTGGGTCATGATTTTTAATAGTAAATTTGCAATGAATCTCTGGTGTTACTATAAAGCAGATTTGTACCCAGGCTTTTTCTGCATCAGAGCTTCTTAAACTTTTTCCACTTGTGATACCTTTTCACCCAACAAATTTTTATAGTGACCCCATCTCAAATCTGAGCAGAGGTGTTTCTGGCAGCATTCAGGTATGTGCAGTGCAAAATGTTTGTTGTGTATTAAGACTCAACAGTGATGCAAAATGGGCAAGTGCTGTCAACAACACTTCATTATACATTTCATTTTGGATTAATTTTTGGTCATTGCATTCAGAAACCTTTTACTGTTGCCAAATTTTTGGCAATTCTGTAACCTGAATATTTAGTTACATAACCCCATATAGGGTGGCAACCCAGGGCTTAAGGAGCTTTGTACAAGACAGCTGTTCCCCCTTCACTGAGCAAAAATGGCTTCCAATTATGACAAGGGAAATTCTTCTTTTTACTTATCTGTCCTTATACCTTTAATGAACATAGAAAAAAAGTTTGAACCTGTTGGCCTTCACATTTTTTCCAAGAATTTTCATACACTGAAAAATGAAAGTAAATGTTTAGAAAAAGAAGGAGCTTCCAAAACTTCTTTGCCATTCAGAGAATGGAAGGGAATGTGAAAGATTAAAAGCTAATGATCAGGTTATTAATGATAGATGACACCTGGATGGGGTATGTGATTGGAACCATTTTGGCTTAGTTTTGTGGGCCTTCCTTACTGTATGCCCATCACAACAATTTGGTCCTGATCCTCAGAAGTCTGAAAGTGATCTGCTCATCTTCCCCTTCCCCTTCCAGTACAGTATAGCCTTCACTTCATTTATTGATGATGTCTTCATCTCACCCTGTTTTGTATAGCCTGAACCAGATAAAGTCCAAGGTCCCTGATGCCCAGGGAAATCTGGAACATCTCTCTGACTACAGAAAGCTTCTCCCTGGAGACTGAGTTCCTAAGACAATGCCTATGTGCTAATAAAGCAGCCCATTATTTCTCTCCCATGCCCTTGTGTTTCCAAATCGAATCAGTAGGAGAAGGAAAGGGATTGAGCAGGAAAGGAATGATGAATTCACATTTCTAACAACCTAAGGGTTGCTTGCTACATTAGGCGCTTGGGCTGATGGGCTGATTATGCCCTTGGAAATGTAGTTATAAAACATGAATAGTTTAAAATTATGTCCTCAGAGGATCAGCATTTAATCCAGGTCCTAGAGAAGTCACTCTGCTTTGTGATAACCTTTGCTCTTGTGCTGTTAACAAAGGGATGTGAGGAAAGATAGAGAACAGAGACAATCGCAAGTGTTTAAGAAAAACAAAATAAGATCAGTCAGATGCGGTCTACCAGAATAAAGGATTTGGTTAGAATTGGGTCTCAGTTGCTGCTCTCTTCTGAGCAGAGAAGCACCTGCTTGCTGTTTCTTCATCTTCCTCCCCCAAGGGTTTTATTCAATGACAGAAAGATAAACACATAGAAACAGAGGGAAAGACACAGATACAGATACAGAAAGAGACAGAGACACACAGAAACATAGACAAAGAGAGACAGAGATAGAGAGAGACAGAGACATAGAGAGACAAAGAGACACACACAGCAAGGCAGAGACAGAGAGATACAGAGAGAAACAGAAACACACACAGAAGACAGAGATACAGAATGAGATACACACAGAGAGAGACATAGACACACGGGGGGGGGAGGGAGGGAAGGAGGAGGAAGAGGGAGAGGAAGAGGGAGAGGAAGGAAGAAGGAGGAGGAGGAGGAAGCACGGATATACAGAGAGACAGATACAGAGAGAGATGAAGAGACACACATCAAGACAGACACAGAGAGAGATGCAAAGAGAGACAGAGACGCACACACAGAGACATAGACACACACAGCAAGACAGAGAAAGAAACAGAAACACACAGGGAGAGACAGAGAAAAAGATACAAAGATGAAGAGACATACACAACAAGAAAGAGACATAGAGAGAGATACAGAGACAGAGAGAGTCAGAGACATACAGAGAAAGAAAGAGACACACAGAGACAGATTCAGAGAGACAGAGGCATATAGAGAAATACAGAAAGAGACGAAAAGACACACAGCAAGACAAAGACATAGAGAGAAATAGAGAAAGAGACAGAGACAGAGAAAGACAGAAACACACACACACACACACACACACACACACAGAGAGAGAGAGAGAGAGAGAGAGAGAGAAACACATACACAGAATCAGAGACAGAGTGAGCATGTGATTTTGTATATTGATACTTGCCCTTTCCTATAATATCACTTTCATGTATTAACAGAAAGCCCCTCCATTCTTATTTTTTTGAGTATACTCTTCCCTCTCAGGAGATACTTAAAGCCACTACTGTGTGTGGCTTCCATGCTGGGAAGAACTACAATTGTCAGAATCTTTAGTGATTCAGGAAGCTTTTCAAGGCAGCTGGTTTACACCTTGTCAGAAAGAATGTTTCACATAGGTTAGAAAATGGGAAATTAACCATGTCCCAAAAGTGTGTTAATTCTGGCACAGAATGGTGCAGAACTATTGTGAGCAGTGGAAAGTAGAAAATCCATGAAAAGGCTACTTTGATTCTGCCCTGCTTTATCTCTTTTGCTCTAAAGGTAACATTAATTCTTTCCTTTTCCATGATCTCTTCATATTCCTATAGTAAGCATGCTGTTTTTATAATCATAAAAATATTATTACATATTGATTTATCATGCTAATATCACTATGCATTTAGCATATGCTTTATAATCATTTGAAATTATTTCTACAAATCTACATAAAAATGTTAACGAGAAGAAATTAAAGCAAAAACAAAGATAAGTAGCAGTAGCAGCAGCGGGTCTGGGGTTAGAATTTGGGGCTCTATCCCCAAACTTCTCTTATCTGCATTGAGCTATGAAATTGAGGACCCAACCATGTGTGGTCATTTAAAATAGAATGGAACATATTGCTGAAGGAGGGGGTGTGGGTGTGTGTTAGGCCCTATTTTCTGGCCAAATTTCAAGTTGGATAATTCTATTCCACCTCCTTAAATTCTCTTGTTTCAATATAAACAAGATGGTAGAGTGGGAATAGTACTGGATTTGACACTAGAAAATGTGGATCAAAATTCTGATTCTACTTATTAAACCACATGACTTTGGCCACATGATTCTCACTCCTGCATCTCAGTTTCCTTATCTGTAAAATAAGAGATTGGAATAGATCATCCTCAAGGTCTCTTTTAGATCAAAGAACATGTTACTCATTTTATTCCTTCTTCTTAATTAGCTCCAGGGGCTTTTCAAGATTTGTCACAAAGTGTTATGTTGGCTATGCCATCCATATGCTTTTATCAATTATTTCACCAAAAATAAAAATAATTCCTATAGAAAGCTAGAAGAAGCATTTGTGGCACAAAGCAGACAAAAGAGTTCTATGTCATGTGTATTCCTATCTAATTGGCTTTGAGATAGAACAACAATAATAAAAAATACATAGAACCATAGATTAAAAAAAAAAAAACTTTTTTGAGCTGTAAAGGGTTCTTAGAAATGATATAGTTCATTTTAGTTGAGAAAACAGGATCAGAGGCTTTAAGTGATTTATCAAAACTCACACAGGAAGTAAAGAGAATAGTTGGGATTCAAGCCCAAGTTCTTTGATTCAAATTATTCCTTTAGATGTAGAAAACTGTCAAACATCAGAAAATTCACTTGTAAATATAAAAGTTAATATTAAATATTTTCTTTTGCTGTACTTCCTGATTTTGTCCTGTTCCTTGTCTTAGCTCTGATCTATTAGAAGAATCCATAAATAGAATTTTCAATAATTGCAATTTAGTGTGGCCTTGTGGTCTTATGCCAATTTAAATAATTTAAATAAAATTCAGATGAATAAATCAGTATTTAAATGCCTACTGT
This sequence comes from Antechinus flavipes, assembly GCF_016432865.1. Classification (NCBI taxonomy): domain Eukaryota; kingdom Metazoa; phylum Chordata; class Mammalia; order Dasyuromorphia; family Dasyuridae; genus Antechinus; species Antechinus flavipes. The sequence goes on along the minus strand of NC_067400.1, from coordinate 370,057,417 downwards.
GTGAAAAGCACTGTGAGTCGATGTGACTCACATCTGAAATTTGGCCTTTATGTAACAGGACTGTGTGTGATTCAACATTACCTTACAGTGGTGCAGTACATTAAACATTAACAATTGGATCTGATGTTATAATACATTACCATCAAAGGCAAAACTATTCTATCTGTGCTGTCTGTTTTTTTTTTTTTTGGAGTACGAAAAATATTTAACATCAAATTTCCAATTCAATTCTCTTTTCTGTTTCTTTTTCTTATTTCCCCTGTCATCTTTTTAGCTGCTGAAGCACTCAGAAATACTGGAACAGGAAAACTATCTTGACTGCATTTAAGTACCAACATCTTAAGTGGTTTCCAAGTTGTTTTGATGGATGCTATTTATCAAGTAATTTCTTTCTCTGTTTAAAATACACAAAACCAAATGTTCTAACAGAGACAGCAAAATAAATCAAATAATAAATATACAATCCCTTTTTTCCAAGTGCCAGAAAGAACCCTACTACAGTACTTTAAAAAATGACAAGTGCTTAGCTGGCATTATCCTTCTCTTTTTCAGAGCTGAAACTATTTCTGAGAATAAAATAACAGAAAAAAAAAAGTCTGCTATGGACATTCCCATTTCCAAAACATAGCTATTATTAAGTAGTCATTGTGAGATAAATGCAGAAAATAACTTTAAATGGACAAATTTAAGAAAATAAACTTTAACACAATTGATAGACTTCCAAAGATAGAAATTCTGAAATACCAAGAGGAAAAAAAAAACTCAAGAGTGTAAGATTTCACTTTTTTTTTCAAAATAGCTTTCAACAAATTTGAGTAAAAATTGAATAAAAATGTATTGCATTGAATTTATTTGATCAAGAAACATGGTATTGATTATAAGAACTGATTGCTTTTATCAAAGGCAATAAGAAATTAATAAATAAATCTGGGTATCATAATAAAGAGTGATTCAGTTAAAATCAACTGAATTATTGAGTTCAAACTGAATGCAAAGTATGGTGCTAGGTTTTAGGAATTCAAAAATGAAATGAGATTATTTCTGGCAAAATGCAAAACAAATTTTTATACTAGCTTCACATTCCTGATGAAATTAATATACTCTACTCTTGCTTTACTCATGTTACACCGTTTTCAACAGCTCAAAGGTAGTTTCCAAATGTCTCAGAGGTCAAAGCAAAAATCCTACACCTGTTGAAAGGGAATTGGGCACACAGGCTTTTGGGACTGTTCTTCAGGAGTGTTATGAAGTTCAAATGATATAATGAACAAAAAGCACTTTATACATTTTAAAGCACTGTATAAATGTCAATTATATTTATCATCATCAGCGAAGCATCAATAACAACAGCAGCAGCAGAGCAGCAGCCTCTAGTCACTATCTCCAGTCTAGTGATGACTTCATTCCCTGATTTCTTTCCCTGACCCTCTTGCTGAACTTAAACATTATTTATAGGATAGTAAAGGGAGTGTGCTCAGAGATGATGAGCAACAACAAAACTATATGTGCACACTATTAAGTTAAATCTGTTTATACTTTCTTAAATCTAGAATTATTGATCTCTATGGATTAAATACTTATATCGAAAACTATCAATGGTATTAGACAAAGCTGGCTTCAGAATACCTTTAAATATGATAGGACAGTTACTGCGGGGCTGGGGCAGTACTTTGTACTAGAGAGTCTTTGCATATCTCTGATAATCTTCCTTCTACTGAGACAATAAAAAATAAGTTTCCACAGATAGAAGGTAATTTAAGGAAGCAGAAATCATTACCAACTGGGAGTAAGCATAGACTTAAGTGGGGCTTTAGGGAGAAGGTTACAGCCAGATTTAACCTTCAAGCATAATAAAGATTCTGAGAAGAAGAGTTGAGGAGAAAGGTGATTCCAGGAATTGTGGTTAGCTTGCAAAAATGCACAAGGACAGAATAGAAAAAGTAGGAAAGACTGTCCAATTTGACTGGACTGTAGTACAAGAAGGGAGTTAATGAGGTAGAAGCCTAAAAAATAGTTTGGAACTAGGTTAAGGACAATTTTAAATACTATTCCAAGAAACACAATTTTATTTTAGAAGCAATATAGAGATACTGAAGTCTGGAGGTAAGAGGGCAGGAAGTATCTTGTCAAACTTTTTCCTTTAGAAAGATTATTTTGACAACTCTATGAAATATCTATTTGATGGGGGAAAGATGGGTTACAGGCAAATCAAAAAACTATTACAATAGATCAGAGAAAAAGAGAATACCTGAAGTAGGATTATCTCCATGTGAAGAAGAGAAGGGTATAAATGAGAAAAAAAAATTGGCATGAAGGTAGAATTGAAATGACTGGTTAATTGATTGAATATTAGGGATAAGAGAATGAAGGACAATTTCTAAGTCATAAAATTGGGTAAGTCAGAGAATAGTAGACTTTTTGACAGATAACAAAGTTTGAAAGAAAGAGATTTCCAGGGGGAACAAAGATCTATTTTGGATATGTTGAGTTTGAGAATCTGATGGGTGGGGACATGAAAAGAAAGTCTCATTTCAGATAATTGGTTTTGTAGACCTGGAATTAAGGATAGAGATAAGGATTGAATAAGTAGTTCATTTTCAAGGAAATGATAATTGAACACTTAGGAACTACTGAGATCACAAAGAGCAAGAATAAGAGAATAAAGAAAAGAGAGTCCTCTGTTTAACAAGAAAAAACAAATCATCAAAAGAGTTTGACAGTATTAAGACAGATAAGAGGAGAAAGTGGGAGCCAAAGGAGAAAATAGTGTTTATGAAAATCCAGTGCTCATTAAGATCAAAAGCTTAAAAGATTTTGAGGAGAATGAGAACAATGAAAAAAAAAAAAAGATCGAACAGCAAAAAAACCACTGGCAACTTTGAAGAAGAGAGTGTTTCTTACTGAATTATAGGGATAAAACCTTGAAAAAAAAAGTTTGAGAACAGAGTAAAAGGAAATAGAGGGAACCAGTATAGGTAATTATTTTTGGAGAAATTCTTAACCTGAGATTTGTAATTAAAAAAAAAAATTGGTAAATATTTCAATATAATTCATTTCTTTTGAGGTATTCATTGGAAAACATTATTTGGAGAAGGAATCTACAGATTCAGAACAAAAAAGTAAAACAATTCCTATGCCTAGGTATGTATATATAACAATACCTCTACCCAATTGACAATCCTGAAAATGAATGGTGCTGGGGCATGAGGATATTATCTGATCATCTGTTATACTAGATGAGATGAAACAAAATGGAAAGGCTTAAGAGGTACAATAGACTTGGATGGGATGAACCCATAGACATTATATAGTGCCATAGTGCCCACGCAGAATTGCCAAAGATAATGTAAACTGTCTGCAGGATTGTCAATTGGGTAGATGTATTGTTATATATACATACTAGGCATAGGAATTGTTTTACTTTTTTGTTCTGAATCTGTAGATTCCTTCTCCAAATAATGTTTTCCAATGAATACCTCAAAAGAAATGAATTATATTGAAATATTTACCAATTTTTTTTTTTAATTACAAACCTCAGGTTAAGAATTTCTCCAAAAATAATTACCTATACTGGTTCCCTCTATTTCCTTTTACTCTGTTCTCAAACTTTTTTTTTCAAGGTTTTATCCCTATAATTCAGTAAGAAACACTCTCTTCTTCAAAGTTGCCAGTGGTTTTTTTGCTGTTCGATCTTTTTTTTTTTTCCCATTGTTCTCATTCTCCTCAAAATCTTTTAAGCTTTTGACCTTAATGAGCACTGGATTTTTATAAACACTATTTTCTCCTTTGGCTCCCACTTTCTCCTCTTATCTGTCTTAATACTGTCAAACTCTTTTGATGATTTATTTTTTCTTGTTAAACAGAGGACTCTCTTTTCTTCATTCTCTTATTCTTGCTCTTTGTGATCTCAGTAGTTCCTAAGTGTTTAATTATCATCTCCTTGAAAACGATTTTGCTTCCCTGATTATTTCTACCTTCTGAATCCAATTCTCCCTGTGCAACAAGAGAACTATTCTGTTCTGCACACATATATTGTATCTAGGATATACTGAGACATATTTAACATATATAAGACTGCTTGCCATCTGGGGGAGGGGGTGGAGGAAGGGAGGGGAAAAATCGGAACAGAAGTGAGTGCAAAGGATAATGTTGTAAAAAATTACCCTGGCATGGGTTCTGTCAATAAAAAGTTATTAAAAAAAAAAAGGATTGCCAAAGATGTACATATTGTTAATAGCAGTATCAAATACTCAAACGAAAATTCTCAAATGGAAACTAAGAAGGCTAAAGTAGTAAATGGTTCCACATTATCAATAATTAACTATGGGACTGTCAACATTCTTTGGTTAATTTGGGGCCAGTTGCATGTAATAAAACTCTAAGTCTATGAACTCTTCTTATCAGTCAGTACAACTGGGCTTCAGGGTAAAAAATTTTTAAGTTTAATTAGATAAGTCCTTGGAGTGTGTTTACTAAAATTTCAGAGGTTAATGCAACAAGGTGGATTTCATGATGATGATTAAGGTGGATGACCTGATTATATGTGAGGCATATCTGGGGTGCTTGCTAGAAGAAATGGAGAAGTCCTAAAGGGTTTATGGCAAAAAAGAGAGATAGCAATAATTTGTGATACTAGAAGTAGTTAGTTACCTAGATAAATATTTTTTCAATACCTTTGTAACCTTGGGCAAATCACACAATATTTCTAGTTTTTAATTTCTTGTAAGGACCGTTTCTGCTTTAAATTTAATAAAATTTTGACCCTTTATATGATGAGGAATTTCAGAAACAAGCTAGGTAAATAATAAAGAGTAACATCCTACATCTTTTCTCAAAAACTATAGAAGTAAAGAATCAATTACCTGGGGAAAGAAAATGGATACTGGAAGTTATATACATCTTTTGGATGAAGAGAGATTTATATAGCTTTCTCAAGAAAATGGTAACTTTTGTTTAAAAACAAAGATTTCTCCTATAATATTATTAATTACATGGTTGAAAATAGAAAATTGGTCTCAATACTATAGTAGTCTGATATGGTTAGAACACAGAACAGTTGAAGTAGTGAGAAATAACACTGAATTAGAGAGATCATAATCACATTATGGAAGATATTAAATGCCAGGTTATAGTTTTTTTTTTTTTTCTTTTACTTAAATCTATAGGCACTAGAGAAACAGAAAGTTTTTGGAGAGGGAAATAATATGATGAGAACTAAGCATTCAGACATCTAATCATGTGTATTATCCAGAGTAACAGAAACTGTACTGTTTTGCTTATGAGTATTTTGAGTGATGGTTTAGGGAAAGATGTGAATGGGGTCCACAAAACAATGCTATATTTTGGGTTCGTGCTCTGGCATTGTTCCAAAGTCCAATTATTTCCAGTGAATAAACTTCCTTAGGCAAGGTCAACAACCTATAGTATACAAAATTTCTCAAGAGAGCACTTTCTACTATACTGAAGCACAAGGGTAGCCAGAACCCCAGAAAGAAACAAGATTTCTGTACATGACAGTGTTAACAGCTTAAATAATGACACATAGGACCTTTTCTCTCTAAAAAGAAAAACAGAGGCAGCATGAGCCTCCCATAGCCAGATTTATACTTGATATTTTAAGTAGTTATTTTTACAACTCAACTCTATACCAAACATAATCTGTAAAACTGAACTGAGGAAATGACTTCATAGATGAATAGAATGACACATTGAAAGAAACCGGGTATGCAAAGGAAGTTCTGGGGCTATTAAGAGTTTTACATTTGAATTTTAAAAAGTAGCTTTTGGTTGCTGGCAAGGTTCAAATGACTTGGATGTTTGGTGATACTAAATAAAATAAAATACAGAATTGCCAGAAATGATTTATTTTTACTTTTCCCCCTCTGCAAACATGTGTAACTTCACTGAAGCTTATGATAAGATTATGAAAGGAGAATAGATTGAGCTAGAAGGCAAAAAGAAACACACACACACACACACACACACACACAGACACATATATACATATATATTCAAATGTTTACAGAAAATAGCTATTTGATTGTTTGGTTTGTATTTTTTTTTCTTTTGAAAAGTGTTTGTCTACATCCTTTGCCAATATATACATTGGAGAATGAGTCTAAATCTTCTAGATGTATATCAATTCTGAAAGTATTTTAAATATCAGATTTTTATGAGGTAGTAGATGTAATTATTTCTCAATACCAATATCAATAAATTGTATTAATTGACTTTTTATAGAGGAAAGAAGAAAATGCACACATTCCTTCTTTCTTTAGAGATGGAATACAATAAGGGCATGTTGGTATATATCCTGTCATTTGAGGTTAGTATGTCATTTAGCTTTCCTTTGCTGTTATCCTTTATATATGTAAATATGTATGACATAAAGAGAAAAGATATTAATAAGATTATATTTTAAAGTGCACAATATTACCTAGAGATGTAAAAAAATATTCTCAGATTGATAAATGAATACATTCTTTCTAAATATTTACTAGATAGATGATATTCAAGGTAATAGTTTATATTCACATATTTTAAACACTTTATAATGGATGCATATTTTTATGTCCTAGCACACCTTTTTGAAGAAACAGCCAAACAAATTCCCTTTTGAAACAATTAAGGAAAATCTAATAAAATTGCAGTTACCTATAATAGGTGACACTACATTTTTATATTTTGATTACTAAAAATCAAACCAGCCCAATAAACAAAATAAAACAAACAAATAAACAACAAAGGGAATGTCCTTCAAATTTTGTTATCCCTGAGGACTAACTTGCCTTAAATAGTTGTATTTATAATTGTGTATTTATTTTTCAATTTGCTTTTCCCCCATACATATTTTTTTTCATCATTTTATAATTTTCAAATCTTAAAAAAAGCATTTCATACTAGTCTTCCTATGATTTTCTGAATCTATCACCTTTATTATGCCTTACAAACATCATGTTATTTTATTTCATTCAAGTAACACTTTGTTCATCCACTCCCAATTATTGGACATGTAAATTTCATTTCTGAAGCAGGATAATTTCAGAGAGGCCTGGAGAGACTTGCATGAACTGATGCTAAGTGAATGAGCAGAAACAGTTGATCATTGTACATGGCAACAGCAATATTATACAATGATCAATTCTGATGGACATGGCTCTCTTCAACAATGAAATGATTCAGCACAGTTCTAATTGTTCAGTGATGAAGAGAGCCATCTACACCCAGAGAGACGACCGTGGGAACTGAATGTGGTTAACAACATAGCATTTTCATTTTTTTTGTTGTTGTTTGCTTGCATTTTATTTTCTTTCTCATTTTTTTCTGGTTTGATTTTTCTTACACAGCAAGATAATTGTATAAATATTTATGAATGTATTGGATTTAACATATATTTCTACCATGTTTAACTGGACTACTTGCCATCTAAGGGAAAGAATGGGAGAAGGGGAGGAAACTGGAATACAAGGTTTTGCAAGGGCTAATGTTGCAAAATTATCCATGCATATGCTTTGAAAAATAAAAAAGTTTTAATAAAAAATAATAAATAAATTTCTGGATCTTTATCATAACATAAAGTTTAACAATCTACTGTGAAATATAGTTCCAATAGGGATGTAATCAATTTAATAGATTTTATTCTTACATAATTTTTAATTGTTTCTTCAAATGATGAAGTTAATTGATAGCATCAGCTGCAATGAATTAAGGAATTGTTGTCTCTCCAACAATGATTTTATTTTCTTTGTCAAATTTATTAGGTAAAAAGTTTTTACATAGTTTATATTTTCCATTCTAAAAAAGTGTCTATATACTTTACTCAAATAGTCATTGGAGAATTGGTTTAAATCATGCAGATTTTTTATCAATTCTGCAAAGATTTTTGACTGTCAAATTAAGTGCAATGATTTCCCCAAAATCCATATCTAATTTTCTAATTATGTCTAATTAGAAATATACATAAATAAACATATAATTCAATGAATTATAGATAATCAAGATGTCTTTTATTTTTTCTGATTTCAATAATCTATTCCTGATTATGATTTCTTCCAATTTTCATAATTGCATTATTTTTAATATTTTGGACAATATTTTCACAACCAATTTAATGGTATTCTTTTTCTTTTGTTAAGATGAATTTTCTGAGATTTAATTTCCCTCCAAAGATTTCCTATAGTAGCATTTGTCAAATTTTGGTAATTTATCTTTTTAATGTACTTTTAATATATTTTTTCTCTGATTTGTTCTTTAGGATACCATTATTTAGCTTCCGTTTATGTATCTGTTTGTTCATCTTAGCCTTATTGGCTATAATTTTATTGCCATGTTATCTATAAATGATGCACTTAAAACGTGCCCTTTACTGCATTTATTTGTAAGTTCTTTATGTCTTAATATGTGATAAATTTTGTAAAACATACAATACTGAAAAATATATACACATTTCTATTCAATTTTAATAATCTCTTAGATTTAGTTTTTCTGACATTGTTTTTAAAGTTCATAATTTTTTATTATTTATTTTTGCTAGATTTGTTTCTGTACATAAGAAGCACATTCAGCCACTACAAAAATTGTATGACTACTTATGTCTTTTTGAAACACTTCTTGCTTTAATCTTCAATTTTAGATAACTTTTCAGCACAAATAATCTGAATATAGTATTTATGTATATATGAATATATTTGTTGTGAAGATAGACATGTTATTTTATACATGTAGAGAATTCCTGGTTATGAAACTGCATTGTTTTATATCACTATTTATTCTAAAATATAGAGTTCTGGAGAATTTCCTGGAGGCATGTAATTGAGTGAATGAGTGACTGAATAAATGAATGCTACTCTGTGTGTGTGTGTGTGTGTGTGTGTGTGCTATATACTATATATTACTGATAGATTTATCTCCAATCTTCTTGATGAAATTAAAACATAAAATGAGATGCAGAGTATACTACTTTCACATTTTGAGAAACCTCTGATCGCTCCACTTACATTTTGCATAGGGAGTTTTCTTTTGGAATTTAATTGATCCATTTGCATAGGAAAATTAAGGAAACTTATCTGAAACAACAGAATTGCTTAGAAGGACAGTTTAATAAAAATTTTATGGCAGAGGAATCTAGTTTAGGAAAACTTGAGAGGAATTGATAAGAAACACCTAGCAGTTGAGGTTCATTCTTTACCCTTTCCCATATGCTTCTTAGATAGTTCAATGAGGGAAATGAGAGGAAGATTTCTTTCTCTTTGCAGAAGCCTTTTTCACTCATGTTCTGGTGCTGCAGTCGAGTTCTGGAAGGTGATACCATCATTTTGAACACAGTTCATACCTCTATGGGTAGTAGGGGATACTAAGATGAATTCAAATGTGGGTCCAGAAATGTTCTTAAAAAAAAAAACAGAGCAAGGAAAAGAGGTTTATTTAAAAATGATCCTTGTAAAGGATCTTGTAAAGATGTTAGGAAATGTTTGAGTTTAGTCTCTTCACAGGACATACAGGAGTAGGAGTAATAATCTCTGAGATAAATGGAGATAATTAACTAGTGGGAAGGAGAGAAATTGGGTTGGGAGTGATTTGGAAAATCAGGCATCTGTCCTAAGAAATAGGCTACACATAGCAGAGAAGGTGGCAAAAAGATGGGGAAAATCATCCTTGGATAGATGCCAGACTCTTCTCATCAGCATTCAGCATTAGTGCAAAAACAGAAGCAGGAAGAACACAGTGCAATTTCAAGAGGGAGCAGGGGAAAGATACACTGAAGATAGAGAAAACATTTTGAAAGTCTTTTCAACACTAGTTAGGGTAGGAAAATGGCTCTATGGCACAGCTGCACATTTGTGCACATTTGCCCTCACAGCAGAGCCTAAATCAAAATCTCCACAAAGGAAAGAAACTGATATTTAAAAATGGTTGGTCCTTTCATAGATAAGTTTAGGCAGATATATACTCTGAGCTTTCTTATTCCATTCTGGAAAACATTTTCAGGTTTTAAATTTAAAGGGCTTATTAGCAATCTTCTTAATAGAAAAACCTTTTCCATTGTTTTGTCTTTGTATCATAGTGCTTAGTATAATACCAGAATATATGCATGATTGATTAAAAAATGCATTTTTAAAAATCACATTCATTTGATAGTATAGGAGAAATAATATTGTTTAACATATCAAGTGGATGGTGGTGGCTTCAGTTAATTTGGAAAATACTTTCCATGGGTCATATATTCAATGACTGCCCTAGACAATGACAGATTTCATGTCTTCTGATACCCAAACTAATGGCCATTCAATAGTTTCATGTTATGGAAGAAATTAGGTTCCATAGGACAGTAGTAGTATTGATACTTTATTTTTAAATTTTATTTTAACTTTCAATTCCAAATTCTCTACCTCCTTCCATTTATTCCTGATCCAAAAAGATGAGAAATATGATATCTGTTATACATATGAAGTCATGCAAAATAAGCATTTGTAAAAGCAAAGCCAAGAATAGAGGCAGCTAACTTCCCCCCAAAATATTTTTCAAACAACTTTAAAATAATTCATCCAATTAAATTGTTGATTAACAAAGACAAAGATCAAGGTGATAACCTCCTTCCCCCCAGCTCCAGATAATTTAGGAGATTAAAAGAAGAGGTCTATGGTGGAACCCAGGCCCAAGTACACATGATGGTAACACTAATAGAAGGCCTTGGAAATAGAGACAGCAGCAGCAGGAGCTTTAAGACCTCCTAGCTTACTGATGGAAAGAGTCAGAGAACTACTAAGAAAGATACTGGAGGGTCCTCAGAGCTGACAAATGTCATGGTTTGTATGGCAGCTTCACTAGCCATATGAAGCTCTGGATTCCACATTGAAGAAGAGTGCTTGTGGTCACTCATAGGGGATTAGAGACCCTGATCACAGTTCCAGGACAGAAAGGAGTGCTAGTTCTTGTGGCTGCAGAGAGCAGGGACCCTTTCTGGGTTACGACCAGAGTGCAGACTAGAAGAACAAGGATCATACCTTTCCCCAAACTATATTCTCAGAAGTACCAAAAACTTCCAGACTTCCAGAATTAGTTCTGAAAACAGCAGCACTAAAATGTATGAAGCTTAGGACAGGGTCTTTCCCCCATTCCCTGGAAAAATGAGGAAACAACAACAAAAAAATTAACCTGACTATAAAAAGGAATTTTTAGGAATTATCGAAAAACAAATTCAGAAGAAGACAGCTATCTAAAAGCTTATCACCCAAAGCAAATACAAAATACAAAAGGCAAATAGTGATGTTTTGAACTCCAGAAAAAATACTAAAGCTGGCCACAGTTATCCAGCTCTAGTTAGCAGGACCCACCTCAGAGCAAACTACAATGGCTATTACCCTTTTGTCTTAAGAGCAAACATCAAACTTCTTTAAAAAAAAAGGAGCAAAAATGCAAAAAGAACTCTGACAATAGATAACTTTTATGGAGAAGGATAAGAACAGAGCTCAAATCCTGAGTATCCTAAAGGCAAATCATCTCCAAAGGAAGCCCTAAAGGAGGATATGAGTTGGACTCCATTTCATAAGCTCTCTTGGAAGAATTCAAAAAGGATCTTAAAAGAGAGTTGGAAGAAAAATGGAGAAAACAAATGGAAACTTGGAAACAGAGTTTGGAAAAGGAAAAACAGAAATTATCTGAAGAAAACTTAAAAGTAGATTTGATGAAATGGAAAAAGCAATTATCTCTTTACAAAATAGATATGAAAAAGAAACCAATTCAATGAAAAACAGAATTAGTGAAATGGGAAAAAAATGCAATGAACAAAACATCTCATTTAAAAGTTCAATTGGCCAAATGCAAAAAGAGATTAAAAAAGCTAACTAAAGAAAATAATTCATTAAAAATTAGAATTGAACAAATGGAAGTGAATGACTCAATGAGACTTCAGGAATTAGTCAAACAAAACAAAAAAAAAGAAAAAGAAAAAAAAAGAAAATGTAAAATGTTTCATTGGAAAAACAATTGACCACCAAAAGATTTAGGACAGACAATCTAAGAATTATTGGACTTCCTGAAAACTATGATGAAAAAAACAAGCCTAAATGTCATCTTTCAGGAAATAATCAAGGGAAACTGCCCTGATGTCCTGGAACCTAAAGGTAAACTAGCCATTGAAAAAACTCACTGATCACCTCCTGAAAGAGACCCCAAGATGAAAACTCTGAGGAACATCAAAGCTAAATTTCAGAATAATCAAATCAAGGAGATAATATTGTAAGGAGCCAGAAAGTAACAATTCAAATTTGCATCGAGGAGCCACAATCAGGATTACTCACAACCTAGCAGTTTTCACTTTAAAGGATCAATGGGCATGGAATCTGATATTCTGAAAAGCAAAGGAACTTGGATTGCATCCTAGATTGCAATTTTGTTATCCAACAAAATTGTGTATTATCTTTCAGGGAAAAAAATAGACTATCAATGAAACAAGTGAAAGAGGTTACAAGAAGTCATCCCCAGGATAATATATCATGTCCAAGTAGGATTTATACCAGAAATGCAGGGCTAGTTCAATATTAGGAAAACTATTAGCACAATTGACTATATCAATAAACAATCTAACAAAAAATCATATGTTATCTCAATAGATGCAGGAAAAGCATTTGACAAAATAATACCCCCATTCCTATTAAAAACATTATAGACTATAACATTAAATGGAATTTTGCTTAAAACAATCAGTAGCATCTATTTCAAACCATCAACACGTATCAGATGTAATGAGGACAAACTAGAACCATTCCCAATAATATCGGGGTGAAAGAAGGTTGCCCACTATCACCATTAATATGCAATATTAGAAATGCTAGCTTTGGCAACAGGAGAAGAAAAGAAGATTAAGGAATTAGAGTAGGTAAAGAGTATCACTCATTGCAGATGATATGATGGTATACTTAGAGAATCCTAGGTAATCTACTAAAAATCTACTAGAAATAATTAACTACCTTAGCAAAATTGCAGGATACCAAATACATTCACAGAAATCATCAGTATTTTTATATGATACCAGCAAAGTCCAACAACAAAAGAGGCAAAGAGAAATTCCATTTGAAATAATAATTGATATATAAAATAATTGGGAATCTACCAGCAAGGCAAAATCATGAACTACATGAGCACAACTTTAAAACACTTTCCACACAAATAAAGTAAAATCTAATGAATTGGAAAAAAATATCAAGAGCTCATGGGTAGGCCAAGCTAATATAATAAAAAAATGACAAGACTACTTAAATTAATCTACTTATTCAGTGCCATGTCAAACTCCCAAGAAATTATTTTACATATCTAGAAAAAATAATACCAAAGTTCATGTGGAAGAACAAAAGGTTAAAAATCTCAAGAGAATTACTGAAAAAAAGGCAAATGAAGGTGGCCTAGCTGTACCACACCTAAAAGTCTATTATGAAGCAGTGGTCATCAAAACCATTTAGTTTTGGCTAAGAAATAGAGTAGTCAAGCAGTGGCATAAATTAAGTTCACAAAACAAAATAGTCAATGACTATAGTAATTTAGTGTTTGACAAACCCCCAAACCTCTGCTTCTGGGATAAGATTTCATTATTTGACAAAAACTGCTGGGAAAATTGGAAATTAGTATGGCAGAAACTAGGCACTGATCCACACCTAACACCATATACCAAAATAATATTGAAATGAGTTCATGATTTAGACATAAAAAAGGATCTTGTAAGCAAATCAGAAAAACAAAGGATAGCTTACCTCTCAGATAAGTGGAGAAGGAAGGAATTTATGGCCAAAGAGGAAGTGAAGTTCATTATTGGATACAAATAGGTAATTTTGATTATATTAATTAAAAAGTTTTGTACAAACAAAATCAATGCAGACAAGTTTAGAAAAGAAGCAATAAAGAATTCTGTTATTCAAAGATTCTGATAAAGACCTCATTTCTAAAATACAGAGAGAATTGATTCAAATTTATAAGAATTCAAACCATTCTCCAATTGATAAATGCTCAAAGGATATGAACAGACAATTTTCAGATGAAGAAATTGAAACTATGAAAAGGTATTCTAAATCATTATTGATCAGAGAAATGCAAATTAAGATAAATGAGGTACTACTATACACCTTTCAGATTGCCTAAGATTACAGGAAAAGATAATGACAAATGTTGGGGTGGATGTGGGAAAATTGGGATGCTAATATATTGTTGGTGGAGTTGTGGACTGTTCCAAAAATTCTGGAGAGCAATTTGGAACTATGCCCAAAGGGCTATCAAACTGTGTATACTCTTTCATTCAGCATTGTTTCTACTGGGCTTATATCCCAAAGAGATTAAAAAGAAGAGAAAAGGATTCACATGTGCACAAATGTTTGTGGCAGCCCTTTTTGTAGTGACAAGAAACTGGAAACTGAGTCGATGCCCATCAGTTGGAGAATGGCTGAATAAGTTATGAATGTTATGAAATATTTTTTAATTTAATAATAACTTTATATTGACAGAATCCATGCCAGGATAATTTTTTTACAACATTATCCCTTGTACTCGCTTCTGTTCTGATTTTTCCCCTCCCTCCCTCCACTCCCTCCCCTAGATGGCAAGCAGTCCTGGTATATGTTAGATATGTTGCAGTATATCCTAGATACAATATATGTTTGCAGAACGGAACAGTTCTCTTGTTGCACAGGGAGAATTGGATTCAGAAGGTAAAAATAACCTGGGAAGAAAATCAAAAATGCAAATAGTTCATATTCGTTTCCCAGTGTTTTTTCTTTGGGTGTAGCTGCTTCTGTCCATCATTTATCAATTGAAACTCAGTTAGGTCTCTTTGTCAAAGAAATCCACTTCCATCAGAATACATCCTCATACAATATCGTTGTCGAAGTGGATAATGATCTCCTGGTTCTGCTCATTTCACTTAGCATCAGTTCATGTAAGTCTCTCCAAGCCTCTCTGTATTCATCCTGCTGGTCATTCCTTACAGAACAATAATATTCAAATGTTATGAAATATTATTGTTCTGTAAGAAATAAACAGCAGGATAATTTCAGAGAGGCTTGGAAAGAATTAGCTACATGGCAATAATGATTATATGATGTAGTTCTTTTCAACAATGAGATTATTGAGGCCATTTCCAATGATTTTGTGATAAAGAAAGTAATCTATACTCAGAGAAAGAACTATAGGAACTGAGGGTAGATCACAACATACCATTTTCACTCTGTTGCTGTTTGCTTGTGCTAATTTTTTTTTCCTTTTTGATCTGATTTTTGTTGGACAACAAGATAATTGTGTGTGTGTGTGTGTGTATGTGTGTGTGTACACACACACATACACACACACACACACACACACACACACATATATATATATATATATATATGTTGGATTAAATATATATTTTACCTTGTTTAACATATATTGGATTACTTGCCATCTTGGTGTGGGGATAAGAGGAAAGGGGAAAAATTTGGAACACAAGGTTTTGCAAGCAACAATTTTGAAAAATTATCCATGCATATGTTTTAAAATAAAAAAAAAAGCTTTAATAAAAAAGAGAAAAAAAATTGGAAAACAAATTAGAACTGTACACCTGGAAACTAATGATTCCATGAGACATCAAGGAAAAAAAAAATAAAGAGAAAAAAGTAGAAGAAAATGAAATGGAAATAAATATAGGTGAGATAATTTAAGAATTATTAGACTATCTAAAAATCCATGACAAAAAAGAGACAATCATATTTAAGAGATTTCATATAGAACTTTTTGAAATTATAAGAAAAACTGTTATTCCAAAATTAGAGGTTAAACTAGAAATAGAAAGAATCTGTTGATAAGCCTCTGAAAGACATTCCAAAATTAAAATATCCAGGTATATTTTAGTCAAATTTCAGAGCTTCCAAGTCAAAGAGAATATATTACTACCAGTCAGAAAAAAAACTATGCAAATATCATAAATTTATAGTTAGAATCATAAAATTTGACATTCAAACACAAAACTTAAGAGAAGCATAAAAAGATAAACATGAAAATGAAATCATAAAGTAGTTAGCAATGTTAAATTGTTTATATTCCTACATGGAAAGGTAATAAATGTAACTCAAAAACCTAATTATTATTAAGGCAGTGAAAAAAGATTCTATATAGATAGCACATGAGTCCATTATGTTGAGATGATCTAAAAAAAAGATGAGAAAGAAGGGGGCGCCAGGAACTCAGGGAAGAGAGAGGAAGAATGAAAAAAAAAGTCCTTCCAAGGAATTCAAGGAAGAATTTTTATAGCAAAGGGGAAAATGGAGCCATTGTGGGCAATATTTGAACCTTTCTTTTATCAGAATTAGTACACACACAAGAGCACATATGTGCGCGCACACACATACATACACAGAGTTGTGCATAGAAATATGTTTTAATTAACAGGGAAATGGGAGGAAAGGGGGATAAGAAAAAGGTGGTGATAAAAGGGAGAGGTGATTAATGGAAGCAGTGGTCAACAGTTCAATAGTTTAAAAAATGTATTTTTGAGGAGTTTTAGAGGAGAGGGGGGGGAGAGAGAGAGAGAGAGAGAGAGAGACAGAGACAGAGACAGAGACAGAGAGATATAGATACAGAGGGAAGTTAGAGCAAGATTGGAGAGAGAGAGGAAGAGAGAAGGATAAATAGAAAATATACTGTAGGAAAATATAGTTAGAAATCATATCTGTGAATGTGACTGGAATAAACTCACTCATAAAATAAAAGCAGATGGCAGAATATATTAGAAAGCAGAATCCAACAATATATTGTTTATAAGAAGCATATTCGAAACAGAAAGACAAAGAGTTAAATAAGGAGCTTGAACAAAGTCTATTGTGTTTTAGCTGAGATAAAGAAGGCAGGGCTAGCAAACGTGATCTCAGACAAAGCAAAATAAAAATAGATTTAATTAAAAGAAATAATCAAGGAAACCACATTTTCCTAGAAGATACCACAGACAATGAAGGAATGTTAATCCTAAACATATATGCACCAAACGGCATAACATCCAAAACTTTAAAGAAAAGTTTAAGTGAGTTACAGGACAAAAAAAAAAAAAAAAAAAGTGAGTTATGTAGACAATAAACCTATACTAGTAGAGGACCTCAACATTCACTTCCCTGAATTAAATAAACTTAACAACAAAATAAATAAGAAAGAAGTTAAAGAAATGAATAGAATCTTAAAAAAGTTTGATATGAGATATCTGCAAAAATTGAGTGAGATTATGACTTTTCTCAAATATTCATGGATCCTTCAGCAAAACTGACCAGGTGGTGGGGTATAAAAATCTTACTACCAAATGCAGAAAAACCATAGCTACTAAATTTATCCTTTTCTACATAATTCAGTAAAATTTATTTTTGATAGAGAATCTTGGAAACATAGATTAAAAATTTATTACAAACTAAGGCTTTAATTCTAAAGAACAAATTGTCAATCAATAATTTCATTAAAAAGTAATGAAAATAATGTGAAAAAATACCAAAATCAAAGAAAAGCATTCAATGTAGTACTTAAGGGTAATTTTATATCACTAAAGTGTTACATCAACAAAAATTATAAAGAGCAAGTCAAAGAATTGAAAATATAATTAAAAACTAGACAAAACAACAAATAAAAATACCATATAAATATTAGAGTCTAAAAATCAAAGGAATAATTACTAAAACTGAAAACTAAATTAAAACATTGAATTAATAAAATGAGAAGCCAACTTTATTAATAAAACAATAAAATAAATAAAACATTTATTAATTTTATTTAAAAGGAAAAAGAAAAAATCCCCCAATTACCAGTATCAAAAATTAAAAATGAGAATGTACAACTAATAATGGTGAAATTAAAACAATTGTCAGGCACTGAGTTGCTCAACTTTATGCCAATAAAAATGACAATCTAAATGAAATGAAGAAATATTTACCAAAATGATAAATTGCTTATCAAGAGGAAATAGCATACCTAAATAATTCTGCCTTAGGAAAAGAAAATGAATGTGCCATAAATGAGCTCCCTAAGGAAAAAAGGCCTAGTATCAGATGGATTTACAAGTTAAATCTACTAAAAAGTTAAGAACAATCAATTCCTATAAAATATAAGCTGTTTTAAAAAAAATTATAAAGCAAGAGCAATTCCAATTTCAATCTTTGACACAAATATATATTATTAATATTATATATATATATATATGTATGTGTGTGTGTATCACACACACACACGAGAGAGAGAGAGAGAGAGAGAGAGACAGACAGACAGACAGACAGTGACAGCACTGACAGGAAAAGAGACAGAAAGAATCAAATGATTCTGATGGTTCAAATTTTGGTGTATTATAGAATTATGATTTCCTTAATAGAAGCAGGTAAATCAGAAAGAAAAATATATTTAGGGAAAATGATGAGAATACTCAAATTTATGCCACATGAGATTAAAGGGACTGGAATTGTTTAGTGTGGAGAAGAAAAGACTTATGAGTGATATAATAGCTACCTTCCAACTTGTTGAAAAGCTGTCATGCAAAAAATGGATTGGATTCATTTAGTATACCTAAAGTCAATGGGTTCAAGCTACAGAAGCAAAGTTGATGTATGGGGAAATATCCTAAACAATTGGGCTTTCTAAAAGTAGAACAGGCTACTATAAGAAGATATTGGGTTTCCCTTTCCCTGGATATCTTCAAGTGGAGCCTGATCAATCATTTGCAGTGGGAATTTCTGTCCAAAAATATTATATCTGAAGTCCCTTAAAACTCTAAGAGTCTATGATTTTATAAAAAGAGGGAGCTTGCCAGAAAGATCTATGTTTTTGCAAAGGAAGCTCATCAGCCCACTTAGATTTTAAAATGACCTACACACAAAATGGAACCAAGCATCAGTAATTGATCATGAACACAAGAATGGAATAGATCCAGAGTAATTGTGTCAGAAGCTCTAAAACTCAGATAATCTGATGTTAGTGATGAATGCTAAGGACAACTAAAAGGAATTTTTTTGATCTATGCTGCAAAAAAAGTGATAGTAAGGAAGTGATAGGACCATTCTTCAGGTTGGATGAGTAGACTGATGTCAGGATAATGGCAGATTGAAAAAAGAATTACTCAGCTGTTATTTTGCTTCTCTAGCAAGGAGAATAATCTCTACACTGACAAGGGTATAAAAAAAGTGAAATCTTGACAAGAGTACAAGTAACTGCACTAAGTGAATTCAAGTCATTGAGCCCAGAAAAAGTACATACCTGAGTATCGAATTTTTGTTGTGGCTAATATGTTGTTTTTCTCTGGTTTGCACAAATATGATTCAGCTTCCTTCTTTTCCAATCAGTTTTTGTAAATTATTATTTCATTAGTAAGTTGCTCTTATAACTTCCATTTCAAGTTAAGGTCTAAACTTCCCACCTTCATTCTCTAAACTTCATGGCCTGCCCAAAAACCTACACTGTCCCCTGTCTCCCTCCATGCCCTACTACTATTAATCTCCCTTTTATTTGTTGTCTTTCTTCAAGCCTTTTGAGGAAAGAGAATTTCTTTTAATTTGTATTTGTATTCTCAGTGCCTAGCACTTAGTATCTATTAAACACTTGTTGACGTGACTTGATTTTGATGTCATTGAAGGAATGCCACATTGAAGAAGTAAACTTCTTTTTGTCTACTCCCCAGGACAAATCTCAAAACCTAAAATTGCCAAGAATATTGAGGTTTGATGTAAGGAAAAACTGTGTAATAATTATAATAGTCCTAAATTGAAGGGAATATCCCAGGAAGTGGGTTCTATGTATTCTAGGAAAGGCTAGATTGATACATTTAATGGATGTGGTAGAGGGGATTCTTGTTCACATATGTCAAGTTTTATGTAAAACAAATAGTCCTTTATGATACTGAGACAGTGATTCTGTAAAAGCACTTTACTTAGGTCTCATATTTGTCATTTGTAAAAGTGAGACTATCAGACAAATTGGTCTTCTCCAAGGCAATATAATCTTTGCACTATAAGTATCAGAACAAGATAAGGATAATAGCGAGTTGATGCCCAGCTCAACCAAGGACATAAGAAGGAAGTACCTTGTTTCCCTTAATGAATTCAAATCATTTGACCCAGATGAACTACATCCTTGAGTGCTAAAAGAATGAGAAGAGATTTTTTCTAAGTCATTTTCAATAATATATGAATCTTGAAAAAGGAGAGGCACAACAAAATTGGAAATGGACAGATGTTCACTTCTGAGAGAAAGACAAAAACACACAAAGAGAGAATTTTTATTCCTGAGAAAATTCTGGAATATATTATTAGAGATTGTTGCTAAGTATCTAGCAAATAAAGTAATGAATGAAAAGATCCAACATGTTTTCAAGAACAAGTGACAATAGACTAATCTCATTTTATTCTTTAACTAGATTACTGAAGTAATAGATGAAAGGAATGCTGTGAATATAGTTTACCAGGGTCTTAGAAAAACTTTTATTAAAATATTTTATTTTATTTTTTGGGAAAAGAGATCTCTAGAACAAATAATAACATGATGAGATTGGTTCAGAAGTTGTTAGATAGCACCATTAAAATAGTTGTTAATGATTCAATATTAATTTTTTTTTTTTGAGATCTCCAGTGACCGGTTTCAGGGATCTGGAGTTTTATCTGTTTACTAGTTTAACTGTAATTTGGATAAGCATAGATGATATGCTCAAAATATTTTCTTCAGTTGGCACAAAGCCAAGAGGGATTGATGACACACTAGATGACAGAGTCAAGATCCAAAAAACCTTGACAGGTTAGGACACTGTCTAGTGGGTTAAATCTAAGTATATAAAATTCAACAGGGATAAGTATAAATCCTTGTACTTGAGAACAATTCCATGCTTATAAGTTAAGTGAAACATAGTTAGGCAGCAGTTTATCTGAAAGATACGTGTTTTTATTTTTTGCAAGGCAATTAGGATTAAATGATTTGCCTAGACTAGTCACATAGGTAGTAAGTATTAGGTGTATGAAGCCAGATTTGAACTCAGCTCCTCATTTTAAGACCGGCATGCTATTTACTATACTATCTAGCTGACCCTCAATATACTATACTATCTAGCTGACCCTCAATACTGGGGTTCTGGTTTACTATAAACTCAATATGAGTCATAAATCGCTAATGAATTCTTAGCTTGACCTCAAGCCTCATGGAGACATTTTGTTTATTTATGGGTATTACATATTAAAAAAGGACATTAATGGTGTTCAGAAGAAGACAACCAGATAAAGTGTTTTGAGTTCATTTTGAATAAGAAAAATGAAGGAAATGGAAATTTTCTTTTGAAGAAAATCAGACTCAGTTTTCTTCAGGTAGTTGAAGGATTGTCATGTATAGAAATATTAAACTTGTCCTGTTTGGCCACAGGAGACAGAACTAGGACAAATAGGAGAAGTTTCAAAGAAGCAAATTTATGTTTGACATCAAGAAGAATTTCCTAATGATTAGAATTATCCAAAAGTAGAAGAGACTGTCTCAAGATGATCTGGTTCCTCTTTTTACAGTTCTTTAAGCAGAGCCTTGATAACTACCTCTAAGTCTGCTATAGTAGAGACAATAGTATCCCTATGATCCTACTCTTCAGTGTAGTTTGGACTAAACAGTCTCTGAGTCCTATTCCAATCCTATAATTCTGTGATTCAGTAATGGCTTTATTTAACTTTAACATTTTATAGTTCTATGATTCACTGTTTTTTTAAACGTGAATTTACCTTCTTTGATTTGGTCTTTAAGCATGATGATCTACTTTGCCCAAGGGGCTACAAAATTATTCAAACCCTTTGACAATTGTGCATTAAGTAACAATAAGTAGGATATTCTCAGGAGGAAAAAAAAAACAGATGGAAAGATTTATGTGAACAAATGTAAAGTAAAAAGAGCAGAATCAAAGGAACATTGTACACGGTAACAGTGACATTGTATGATGATCTACCATGAATAACAACTATTTTCAGCAACACAGTGATCCAAGACAAATCTGTAAGAGTCATGATGATAGGTGCCATTCAATTCCAGAGAAAAGAGGACAAATTTATGTTTTCTTTACTTTTGTCTTTTTTCCCCCAATATTTTCTTTCACAGAATAACTAAATATAAATATATTTTGCATGACTACATATGTATAATCTATATCAAATTACTTGCCTTCTCAATTGGGAGAGGAAGAGAAAGGAGGGAGAGAATTTGGAACTCAATAGTTGAAAAAATAGAATGTTAAAATTGTTTTGTATGTAATTAGAAAAATGTTAAATAAGAATTTAAAAAGAATGATGATTCAATGTTATGACCTCTATCTATCTATCTATCTATCTATCTATCTACCTCATTTTCTGAGATAAGCAGAATGTCACAGGGAAAATAATGCTGGACTTTGAGTCAGGAAGATTTCAATTTGAATGTTACTTGTTACTTTTTGCACTTAGTCATTATTTGTCCACAAATAAATCAATTAGATTTTCTAAGTCTCCAGTTCCTCATTTGCAAAACTACAATAATCATTCCAATAATATGATTTCACTGGGTTCTTATTAGGCCCAAATGCTATAAAGTATCTAGAGTGCTTTGCAGTCTTTAAATGCAATATAAACAGCATGTATTATTATTTTGTAGTCTAATGAATAAGAATCACAAGGACATTCCTGTCAGTGATAAATAATAGGATATTTATTACAGAAAATTCTATGATATAGATTGAAGGACTTGTGTTCATAGTATGAATGTTGAAAACTATCTTTATGCATAATTGGGAAAATAATGTTAAGTCAAAAAAATTTCAGTCTATTTTTCATAAACCACTTCTCATGACAGTCTTAAGTTGTTACAAAATATTAACAGATCCATGTTAATATAAAGTACAAATATGAAATAAATTTATTTGGTGCTTGTGGAATGAGTGAATACTGTATTTATATAATCAAAATGTGCTAAATGGTGATGTACTTCAAAATGTAACTATTTACTCTAGTGCCTGTCATTCCAGAATTTTAGACAATGATTTTCTAGTAAAAAAATCGATCCTTTTCCTCCTAGGTTTTTGATTTGATATGGACAGCTAGTTCTACAACAAAAATAACAACTTTAATCCTCAGAGGGTTGGATCTTTGTTGTTGTTATTGTTGACTCATGTGTCGAATCACAGCCAGTTTTAGGTTTCAGAGGGTACAGCAACCCACAATCTGTGCTTATGTCAGCATCTTCTCAGCTGGAAATGTGAGATAATTGATCCATACCACCTAGTGGCTACTACTAAGATATGAGGACCATGACAGCTATGGATGCACATGTAATCAATTTCACCTCATGGGGATGAGGGCTGCTTGCAGGCTATAAATCAAGGAATGAGAGTGGAAACTTTCTATTAATGAAAACTAGCTTCCTATCATTCAGCAGCAGCAGTACAGTACAGATCCAAGGGATTTCCAGACTAGAGAAAAAAAGAAAATGTATTCCTTCACAATGTACAAAAAAACAGCTGTAGTATTTTAGAATAGCTTAAGTTTTCTATCTTCACCAAAATATTTTTGCTCCCTCCCCCCGAGGGAACCAGTTAGCATGATTAGACACTCAGGAGTCATTCACCTATTTGAATTCCTGGGAAGACTGGCATTTGGAGAATATCATTGGCCTGATCTTTATATATCTCCTGAAGAGATTTTCCTAAAGTACATTTCTGACCATACCACTGTCCTACTCAATAAAATGTAAGGATGAACTATTGTTTCTAGGATCAAATATAAACTCTACTTTTGATTTCACAGTTATCTTTTGGCTTTATTACATATAACTCCTTTTCACAGAACTTATGGTCCAGACAAAGTAAACCTCATATAGAGCACTCCATTGTCTATCTTTGTGTTTTTGTGCTAACAACCATTCATTCCTGGAATCCCATTTCATTTTATTCTAATTTTTTCATTTGAGGCTTTACTCAGGTTTCCTGCCATTGTGTTCTTTCAAAAACTTTTGTATCTCTTTGGCATAATCTTATACATGTATAAATTTCCCAAGAAGAAATTATGAATTTCTTAAGAAAAAGACCATTTCTATCCCTCTACCCTAGCAGAGTTACCAACATAATGATAATTAATAAGTGCTCTTTGGTTGAATATTTAATAGATATATTAGGTAGAAGTAGTTATCCAATTTTCACAAAGGTCCTTGAATTTCAATGTGTTATCTTGGTGATATTCATCATTGCTGTTTGAAAGGCAATAAAAAGAAACCAAGAAAAGAAAAGTTCATATCTCCAGAATATTCACACTTTATTCAGTAGACAATAGTGGAAGGAGAGAAGGAAAAGGATTTACTTTATTCCTATGAGTATGTCCCAAGTAAAAAGCTGCTTTGAGTTTCAGAATTTAATGTTCCAGAAAAATATAATCAATTCGATGGTGGAGGTTGCTTTTGTATCTCTAATGTCTAGTATAACAACTTGTACATAGAAAGGAGAATTGAATGAATGAATAAATAATTGAATGGATGAAAGGTTTGTTAGATTTTAGAAAGTTAAATGCTATTCACTAAGTTTCATCAGAATTCATTAAAAATTGATCGTGATAACTAAAGTCATTTTATTTTTTGACAGTAATTAGATTGGTATATCAGTAAAATACTGAAAACAGTATTTCAGCGAAGTAGTTGATAAATTCTCTCAGTTTATCATTATGGCCAAGGTAAAAAGAAGTGGGTCATTTGATGAGATTTTTAACTAAATTTGTAACTGGTTAACTGATTGTACCCAAAGACCATTTATTACTGTGTTATTCTTCTTATGAAAAAAAGATCTCTAGTGGAAAGTTTCAAGCTCTCTCTTTAGCCCTGTACTATTTTAATTTTTTTTTTTTAATTGAGAAATCAGATGAAGGCATTTTAGTAAAAACTGTCAGATGACAAGTCTAGGAGGGACAGCTAATATAATGGATAGGAGATCTTAAAAGGTCTTAGGCCAAAACAGGGAATTAAGTTAATTATAATTTTACATACACATACACACACACACACACACACACACACACGCACGCACGCACGCACAGTTGCTGATCAGCTTTAAAAGTAAAGGAAGGAATGGCTAGAAAACTACAATTGCCATAGAAAAGCTCTGGATATTTTAGTGTCTTGCTAGTTCAATTCAAGTCAAAAATCACAAGGAAGGCAACCAGACAAACAAATAAAAGACAAAAAACAAACAAAAAACTCTACCGATGTCTTGTTCTTCATTAAGAAGAATAGTGGAGTGGCCTAATCCTGGATGGTGGAAATGAAGGAGTTTTCTGAGCTCTCTCAAATTTCCCTCAGAAACAATCCTAAAATAAACTTCTAAATGGATTCTGGAGTAAAAGGATCCACAAAAAGAGTGA
The DNA here is from genome assembly GCF_016432865.1 of Antechinus flavipes. Lineage (NCBI taxonomy): Eukaryota > Metazoa > Chordata > Mammalia > Dasyuromorphia > Dasyuridae > Antechinus > Antechinus flavipes. The sequence goes on along the minus strand of NC_067400.1, from coordinate 370,032,047 downwards.
AACAATTGTCCAGCTTAAGATAATTTTTTAATGACTTCAGGAAAGGTCTATGTCACTTGGATAAAAAGAGAATGCAGCCCAGCACAATGCAGCCAGCACAATTGTTGTGCTGACAATCTGGTTGGAATTAGCCACAACAGACATCAGCAACTGTGGCCCTGGATTTTGAAAGTAAAGTAAGAGAGGTAGTAGAAAAATTGGGAAAAAATGGAGAATTATGCAGGAGAATTATGCAAAAAGAATGAATAGTTTGGAAAAAGAAGTACAAAAAATGAGGGAAAAAGACCCAACAGCTTATAAATTAGAAGTGGCCAAATGCAAGAAAAAAATCATGAAGAAAACTCATTTAAAGGTAGAATTAGGTAAATGGGAAAGGAGACACAAAAACTAATTAAAGAAAAAGAATTCAAGAAAAATTGGAATTTGACAAGTAATGGCTAATGACTCTTTGAGAGTCATTTTGAGACACCAAGAAGCAATAAAACAAAATCAAAAAGCTTTAAAAAATAGAAGAAAATGTAAAATACTTCACTAGAAAAGCTACTGACTTGAAAAATAGATCCAGAAGAGAAAATTTAAGAATTATTGGACTCTGTGGAAAAGAAAGGAATTTGTGGCCAAAGAAGAACTGTAGTTCATTATTGAACACAAAATAGATAATTTTGATTATATTAAGTTAAAAAAATTTTGTACAAACAAAACTAATGTAATCAAGATTAGAAGAGAAGCAATAAACTGGGAAAAATTTTTACATTCAAAGGTTCTGATAAATGCCTCATTTCTAAAGTATATATATATATATATATATATATATATATATATATATATATATATATAAAGAGAGAGAGAGAGAGAGAGAGAGAGAGAGAGAGAGAGAGAAAGAGAGAGAGAGAGAGAGAATTGACTCAAATTTATAAGAATTCAGGCTTTTTTTTTTTTTTGCTATTTCTTTTTTTTTTTATTTTTTTTTTAATTTTTTATTTAATAATTACATTATATTGACACTCGTTTCTATTCCGATTTTTTTCCCCCTCCCTCCCTCCACCCCCTCCCCTAGATGGCAAGCAGTCCTTTATATGTTGGATATGTTGCAGTATATCCTAGATACAATATATGTTTGCAGAACCGAACAGTTCTCTTGTTGCGTAGGGAGAATTGGATTCAGAAGGTATAAATAATCCGGGAAGAAAAACAAAAATGCAGATAGTTTACATTCGTTTCCCAGTGTTCTTTCTTTGGGTGTAGCTGCTTTTGTCCGTCATTTATCAATTGAAACTCAGGTCTCTTTGTCAAAGAAATCCACTTCCATCAAAATATGTCCTCATACAATATCGTTGTCGAAGTATATAATGATCTCCTGGTTCTGCTCATTTCACTTAGCATCAGTTCATGTAAGTCTCGCCAGTCCATTCTGTATTCATCCTGCTGGTCATTTCTTACAGAACAATAATATTCCATAACATTCATATACCACAATTTACCCAGCCATTCTCCAATTGATGGGCATCCATTCATTTTCCAGTTTCTAGCCACTACAAACAGGGCTGCTACAAACATTTTGGCACATACAGGTCCCTTTCCCTTCTTTAGTATTTCTTTGGGATATAAGCCCAATAGAGACACTGCTGGATCAAAGGGTATGCACAATTTGATAATTTTTTGGGCATAATTCCAGATTGCTCTCCAGAATGGTTAGATTCGTTCACAACTCCACCAACAATGCATTAGTGTCCCAGTTTTCCCGCATCCCCTCCAACATTCATCATTATTTTTTCCTGTCATCTTAGCCAATCTGACAGGTGTGTAGTGGTATCTCAGAGTTGTCTTAATTTGCATTTCTCTGATCAATAATGATTTGGAACACTCTTTCATATGAGTGGTAATAGTTTCAATCTCATCCTCTGAAAATTGTCTGTTCATATCCTTTGACCATTTATCAATTGGAGAATGGCTTGATTTCTTATAAATTTGAGTCAGTTCTCTATATATTTTGGAAATGAGGCCTTTATCAGAACCTTTAACTGTGAAAATGTTTTCCCAGTTTGTTGCTTCCCTTCTAATCTTGTTTGCATTAGTTTTATTTGTACAAAGGCTTTTTAATTTGATGTAATCGAAATTTTCTATTCTGTGATCAGTAATGGTCTCTAGTTCATCTTTGGTCACAAATTTCTTTCTCCTCCACAAGTCTGAGAGATAAACTATTCTATGTTCCTCTAATTTATTTATAGTCTCGTTCTTTATGCCTAGGTCATAGACCCATTTTGATCTTATCTTGGTATATGGTGTTAAGTGTGGGTCCATGCCTAATTTCTGCCATACTAATTTCCAATTATCCCAGCAGTTTTTATCAAATAATGAATTCTTTTCCCAGAAGTTAGGGGCTTTGGGTTTGTCAAACACTAGATTGCTATAATTGACTATTCTGTCTTGTGAGCCTAGCCTTTTCCACTGATCCACTAATCTATTTCTTAGCCAATACCAAATGGTTTTGGTGACTGCTGCTTTATAATATAATTTTAGATCAGGTACAGCTAGGCCACCTTCATTTGATTTTTTTTTCATTAATTCCCTTGAGATTCTCGACTTTTTATTGTTCCATATGAATTTTGTTGTTATTTTTTCTAGATCAATAAAATATTTTCTTGGAAGTCTGATTGGTATAGCACTAAATAAATAGATTAGTTTAGGGAGTATTGTCATCTTTATTATGTTCGCTCGGCCGATCCAAGAGCACTTAATATTTTTCCAATTATTTAAGTCTGACTTTATTTGTGTGGAGACTTTTTTATAATTTTGCTCATATAATTCCTGACTTTCCTTTGGTAGATAGATTCCCAAATATTTTATGGTATCAACAGTTATTCTGAATGGAATTTCTCTTTGTATCTCTTGCTGTTGGGTTTTGTTGGTGATGTATAAAAATGCTGAGGATTTATGGGGATTTATTTTGTAGCCAGCTACTTTGCTAAAATTATGAATTATTTCCAATAGCTTTTTGGTAGAATCTCTGGGGTTCTCTAGGTATACCATCATATCATCTGCAAAGAGTGATAGTTTGGTTTCCTCATTGCCTACTCTAATTCCTTTTATATCTTTCTCGACTCTTATTGCCGAGGCTAGTGTTTCTAATACGATATTAAATAATAATGGTGATAGTGGGCAACCTTGCTTCACTCCAGATCTTACTGGGAAAGGTTCCAGTTTTTCCCCATTGCATATGATGCTTACTGATGGTTTTAAATATATGCTCCTGACTATTTTAAGGAAAAGTCCATTTATTCCTATGCTCTCAAGTGTTTTTATTAGGAATGGATGTTGGATTTTATCAAATGCTTTTTCTGCATCTATTGAGATGATCATGTGGTTTTTGTTTGTTTGGTTATTGATATAGTCAATTATGCTAATAGTTTTCCTAATATTGAACCAGCCCTGCATTCCTGGTATAAATCCTACTTGGTCATAGTGTATTATCCTGGTGACAATTTTCTGTAATCTTTTTGCTAATATTTTATTTAAGATTTTAGCATCAATATTCATTAGGGAGATTGGTCTATAATTTTCTTTCTCTGTTTTCAGCCTACCTGGTTTAGGTATCAGTACCATATCTGTGTCATAAAAGGAGTTTGGTAGGACTCCTTCAATCCCTATTTTTTCAAATAGTTTATATAACATTGGAGTTAATTGTTCTTTAAATGTTTGGTAGAATTCACATGTAAATCCATCTGGTCCTGGGGATTTTTTCTTAGGGAGTTGATTGATAGTTTGTTCTATTTCTTTTTCTGAGATGGGACTGTTTAGGATATTTACTTCTTCCTCTGTTAGTTTGGGCAAGCTGTATTTTTGGAGGTATTTTTCTATTTCATTTAAGTTGTCGAATTTATTGGCATAAAGTTGGGCAAAGTAACTCCTAATTATTGCTCTAATTTCCTCTTCGTTAGTGGTGAGTTCTCCTTTTTCATTTTTAAGACTAACAATTTGATTTTCCTCTTTCCTTTTTTTAATCAGATTTACTAAGGGTTTGTCTATTTTGTTGGTTTTTTCATAGAACCAACTCTTAGTTTTATTAATCAATTCAATAGTTTTTTTACTTTCAATTTTATTGATCTCACCTTTTACTTTTAGAATTTCAAGTTTAGTGTTTGACTGGGGGTTTTTAATTTGTTCCTTTTCTAGCATTTTTAATTGCAAACCCAATTCATTGACCTTCTCTTTCTCTATTTTATACAAATAGGCCTCTAGAGATATGAAATTTCCCCTTATTACCGCTTTGGCTGCATCCCATACATTTTGGTATGATGTCTCATTATTATCGTTTTCTTGGGTGAAGTTATTAATTATGTCTATGATTTGCTGTTTCACCCAATCATTCTTTAGTATGAGATTATTTAGTTTCCAATTATTTTTTGGTCTACTTCCCCCTGCTTTTTTGTTGAATGTAATTTTCATTGCATCGTGGTCTGAAAAGGATGCATTTACTATTTCTGCCTTACTACATTTGAGTTTGAGGTTTTTATGTCCTAATATATGGTCAATTTTTGTATAGGTTCCATGAACTGCTGAAAAGAAAGTGTATTCCTTTCTGTCTCCATTACATTTTCTCCAGAGATCTATCATATCTAACTTTTCTAGTATTCTATTTACCTCTTTGACTTCTTTCTTATTTATTTTGTGGTTTGATTTATCTAATTCTGAGAGTGCAAGGTTAAGATCTCCCACTATTATAGTTTTACTGTCTATTTCTTCTTGCAGCTCTCTTAGTTTCTCTTTTAAGAATTTAGATGCTACCCCACTTGGTGCATATATGTTTAATATAGATAGTGCTTCATTATCCATGCTACCCTTTAGCAAGATATAGTGTCCTTCCTTATCTCTTTTAATTAGGTCAATTTTTGCTTTAGCTTGATCTGAGATCAGGATGGCTACCCCTGCTTTTTTGACTTCACCTGAAGCATAGTAGATTTTGCTCCATCCTTTTACCTTTAACCTGCATGTATCTCCCCGCTTCAGGTGTGTTTCCTGTAAACAACATATTGTAGGATTCTGGCTTTTAATCCATTCTGCTAACCGCTTCCTCTTTATGGGGGAGTTTACCCCGTTCACGTTTATGGTTAGAATGACCAATTCTGTATTACTTGCCATCTTGTTAACCCCGGTTTATGCTTTCCTCCCTTCTTTCCCCTTTCCCCCCTTCCAAGTATTAAGCTTGTGAGCACCCCTTGCTTCTCACAGCCCTCCCTTTTTAGTGTCCCTCCCCCCGCCTTAGAGTTCCTCCCCCTATCTTACCCCTTTCCCTCCCAGTTCCCGTATTCCCTTCCGCTTAGCTTATTCCTTCCCTTTCCACTTTTCCCTTCTCACTTTTCAATGAGATGGGAGAAGTTTCACCATAGATTGAATATGTCTTAAGATTTTTCACTTAAAGCCAATTCTGAAGGCAGTAAGATACCCACTATATTTATCCCCCTCCATTCTTTCTCTCAGATATAATAGGTTTCCTATGCCTCTTCATGAGATGTACTACCCCCACTTTACCCTTTTTTCTGGTACAATGTCCTTTCCACATCAATTTCTAGAACAAGGTATACATGTATTCTTTATACATCTATATAGTCAAAATATAGTTCCCAAGATTAATCTTTACCTTTTTAGATTTCTCTTGAGTTCTATATTTGTAGATCAAACTTTTTGTTAAGTTCTGGTTTTTTCATCAGAAATAGATGAAATTCGCTTACTTCGTTGAATGTCCATCTTCTTCCCTGGAAAAAGATGCTCATTCTCGCTGGGTAAGTTATTTTTGGTTGCATACCAAGTTCCTTAGCCTTTCGGAATATCATATTCCAGGCCCTTCGATCTTTTAATGTGGATGCTGCCAGATCCTGGGTGATCCTTATTGTGGCTCCTTGATACTTGAATTGGGTTTTTCTAGCCGCTTGCAATATTTTTTCCTTCATCTGAGAGTTCTGGCATTTGGCCACTATATTCCTTGGTGTTTTGATTTTAGGATCCCTTTCAGTGGGTGATCGATGAATCCTTTCAATGTTTATTTTTTCCTCTGTTCCTATGACTTCTGGGCAGTTCTCTTTGATAATTTCCTGGAAGACAGTGTCCAGGCTCTTTTTTTCATCATGTTTTTCTGGGAGTCCAATGATTCTCAGATTGTCTCTCCTGGATCTGTTTTCCAGGTCTGTTGTCTTCCCAGAAGGTATTTCACATTTTTCTCCATTGTTTGATTTTTTTGGATTTGCTTGACTGATTCTTCTTGTCTCCTCGAGTCATTCAATTCCACTTGTTCAATTCTGATTTTCAGTGAAGTATTCTCTTCACTCACTTTTTTAAAATCTTTCTCTAATTGTCCAATTGAGTTCTTTTGTTCTGTGGAATTTTTTTCCATTTCGCCAATTTTGTTTTTTAGAGAGCTGTTTTCTGTTTCCAGTTCACTAATCCTATTTTTCAAGGATTTTACTTCTTTATCCACTCTCTCTTTAACTTTCTCCAGGCTCTTTTGCCAAGCCTCCCTCTCCTTTTCCCAAGCCTCACTCTGCTTTCCCCATTTTTCTTCTAGCTCCCTTGTGAGAGCCTTTTTAATCACTTCTATGAGGTTCATCTGTGCTGAGGAACAGACAATCTCCTCCTTTGGGGATTCACCTGGGGACTGCCTGTTTTTAGTCTCCTCAGGATTTAGAGTCTGCTCTCTATCTGTGTAGAAGCTGTCAAGGGTTAAAGTCCTCTTCAGCTTCTTGCTCATTCTGTCTATTAATCAGAGACAAACTACCAAAGAAAAACAGAAAAAACTGGAGTCTTTCTTTGGGGGGGGGCTGGGTGTGTTATCGAGCTTCCTCTACAGACTGCAGGGGGCAGCAGTGAGGCACAGGACTGTGCTGCGCCTGCGCTCTGAGATCCCAAAGCGTGCTGAGTCACTGTGGGGGGGGGGGGAAGGGGGGGGCGGCCAGGTCCCGAGAGACTCCAGCTGTTTGGGGTTGTATTCTTCAGCCCTGTGTTTTTAGCTTCTCTGCTGGGCTGTTGACTTGCTGCCAGAGGAAAGTATCTAAACCTGTAGCGAAGCTCTCCCCGCAGAGACGGCTGCGATCACTCCCCACCCCCTCTCCAGTCTGCTCCCGTGCTCTCACTGCCACTGCCCGCCGCCTGCGCCCGATCTAAAACTGCCCCAGCCCTCCAGTAAAGACAGACCTTTCTTGGCGGATCTCAAGGATGGCTTCTCTTGGTAACTATTTGTGGGTTTTTTTCAGTCAAGCATTGATTCAGAGGCTTGTAATGAAATGGATAGTGAGAGAAAGCGTGGAGCTTATGCAGCTGTGAGCCTCCTCTTCGCCATCTTAACCGGAAGTCCGAATTCAGGCTATTTTTAAATTGATAAATGGTCAAAGGATATGAACAATTTTCAGATAAATTGAAACTATTTCTAATCATATGAAAAAGTGATCTAAATCATTATTGATCAGAGAAATGTAAATTAAGACAACTCTGAGGTACCACTACATATCTCTCAGACTGGCTAAGATGGCAGGAAAAATAATGAAGAATATTGTAGAGGATGTGGGAAAGCTGGAACACTAATATATTATTGCTGGAGTTGTGGACTGATCCAACCATTCTGGAGAGCAATTTGGAACTATGCCTAAAAAGCTATCAAACTGCATACCCTTTGATTTAGTAGTGTTTCTACTGGGCCTATACCCCAGAGAGATTTAAAGGAGGGAAAGGGACACACATATGCAAAAATGTTTGTGGCAGCCCTTTTTGTAGGGGCAAGAAAAGTGGATGTCCATCAGTTGGAGAATAATTGAATAAGATATGGTATATGAATGTTATAGAATATTGTTGTTATATAAGAAAACATTAGTAGGATGATTTCAGAGAGGCCTAGAAAGACCTACATAAACTGATGCTAAGTGAAATAAGCAGAACCAGGAGATCATTGTACAAGGCAACAACAAGGTTATATGATGATCAATTCTGATGGATGTGGCTCTCTTCAACAATGAGATGATACAGGCCAGTTCCAATGATCTTGTGATAAAGAGAGCTATATATACCCAGAGAGAGGACTGTGAGAACTGAGTGTGGATCACAACATGGCATTTTCACTCTTTTTGTTGGTGTTTGCTTGCATTTTATTTTCTTTCTCATTTGTTTCCTTTTTGATTTGATTTTTCTTGTGCAGCAAGATAATTGTATAAATATATATGCATATATTGGATTTAACATATGTTTTTACCATGTTTAACATATATTGGATTACTTGCTATTGGAATCTTTACAAACTGCTAACTCATTAGAGTTGATAGATTATTGATCTGATCTTACAAGAAGATGTTTTGGGCCAGAACCTGAAACAAGGTACTAAGTAGAACTAATTAGTACAATGCTTGTGTTTGCACCTTTACTCATTGGAGTTCACAAGTATGCCAGCTTCACAAAGTAAACTTTGTAACTTTGTGAATTCACACCTCCTTTGAAGCTCTTAGGGCCAGAGAGCACTATGGGAGAAAACCCATAATCCCTCTCTCTCATATCCCACAATTCCTTTCTCTCGTATAAAAGAAACAGACAGAGGCTCTCGGTCAGATTTCAGCGGAATTATGGCAGAAGCCCTCTCTCCGAGGCAAGAAGGAATATTTTCCACTTGGCTGGCTGGTGGCAGAAGAAGAGTTTTCAGAGGAAGAAGCTACAAGTCGAGAGTTCAGTGGACAACCAGATTCATCTTCATCTCACACCATTGTGGTTGGTGGTTGGGCTCCTGCACTCCCCCACTGAGACCAAGCTGGTCTGAAAGACTCACCAGAAAGCTAGCCGAGCCCCAAGTGAAGGAGATAAGAGATTCATTCCATCTTTGTTCTGGCTGGAGGTTGAAGAAAGCAGAGGCAGAGGCTGAAGGACAAAACCTTTGGATTTGGAGACATTTGGAGGGCTCTAAGCTAACTGGGCTATATTAGAAACAATAAAAGATCTGAACTTTTATCACCTGGCTGCGTTTTGGTTGATTATTACTTTCAACTGCAATTAAGAGTGCCTCCAAGAAAAACCTTCCCTGAGAAACCTACCTTTTCCCCCTGAGAAACCTACCTTCTCCCCCAGAGAGAACTGTACTACTTATTTTAAAAGAAGAAGATCACCACAACTTGCCACTTAGGAAAGGAGGTGGGAGAAAGAGGGGGAAATGGAACACAAATTTTGCAAGAGTTAATGTTGAATAATTATCCATGCATATGTTTTGAAAATAAAAAGCTCTAATAAAAAAACAAAGCCATGACCAAAAAAGAGTGGGGACAACATCTTATGAGAAATTATGAAGTATAACTGGCCTGAAAGAATCCACTAATCACCTTCTGAAAGATGCCAAAAGGAAAACTCCATGAAATATTGTAGCCAAATTCCAGAATTATCAGTTCAAGTAGAAAATATTTCAAGTAACCAGAAAGAAACAATTAAAAGAGCCACAGCTGAAAACACTGACCAGTGGTAGAGCCAAGACAGTGGAATTAAGTCAGGAAACTGCTTGAGCACTCCCAGTTTCCTCAAAACCACATGAAACCACAGCTCTGAACAGAGTCTGATGGAATGAAACTTTTCTCCAGCTCAAGATAGCCTGGAAGAACCTCAAGAAAGGTCAGTGTCACTAGGGTGAAAAGGGTGTTGAGCGCAGGTCAAACAGACATTGAGTAAGCAGGTGAGAGGGTCTAAATCACAGCAAATCAGGAACTAAGACTCTCAGTCCTGACTTAGCAGAGGAGCACAGGAGGGGGGCAGCCTCCAGTCTCATCTCAGGAGGTAAATTCTGGGAAACCAGGCTGTGTCCTGAACACAGCAGGCAAAGCCCTAAAACTACAAGAGGGCGCTATGCTGAAAACCAAGGACAGTAACCCTTTTACCTCAGGAGCAGAGCTCCACTAAAAAGTGAATTAGTCTTATAGTTTGAACTTATAATACCAGGCTGCTTCAATATTAGGAAAACTTTTATTGTAATTGACTTTATCAATAACAAAACAAAATCATACGGCAATCTCAATAAATACAGAAAAAAGCTTTTGACAAAATACAGCACCACATTGCTATTAAAAACATTAGAGAACATAGGAATAAAGGGAGCTTTTCTTAAAATAATAAGCAATACCTATTTAAAACCTACAGAAAGCATTATTTGTAATGGAAAGAAACTGGACACATTTCCAATAAGATCAGGGATTTATTCAACATTGCATTAGATTGTTGGCTTTAGCAATAAGAAAAGAAAAATAAAGGAATTAGAGTAGGCAGAGGGAAAATAAAACTTTCACTCTGCAGATGATATGATAATATACTTAGATAATCCTAGAAAGTCATCCAAATATTTACAGGAATCACTACACAGCTTTAACAAAGTTTCAGGATATAAAATAACTCAATAAAAATCTCAGCATTTCTATATATTAATGACAAAGCTCATCATCAAGACATAGAAAGAGAAATTCTATTTAAAATTAGTGTAGGCAAAATAAAATACTTGGAGGTCTACCTGCCAAGATTAACCTAAGAACTGTATGAACACAATTACAAAACACTTCTCATACAAATAAAATCAGTTCTAAACAATTGGAAAATAGCAATTGTTCATGACTAGGCTGGGCTAATATAATAAAAATGACTATTCTGCCTAAATTGCTCTACTGGTTCAATACCATACCAATCAAACTCCCCAAACAATATTTCATAGAAATAGAAAGAAAATAATAAAATTCATCTGGAAGAACCCAAGGTCAAAATATCAAGGGATTTAATGAAAAAAAATACAAAGATTGGTGGCTTAGTAGTACCAAACCTAAAACTATATTATCAAGCAACAGTTATCAAAACCATTTAGTACTGGCTAAGAAATAAAGTAATGGATTAATGGAATATCTTAGATACACAGGTGACACAATAATCAAGGTCTATAGCAATCTTGATAAATCCCCACACTCCAGCTTCTGAAAGAAGAACTCACTATTTGACAAAAATTTTAGGGAAAACTAGAAAAGAATATGTCACAAATTCAGCAAATATCTACTTCTCTCACCCCTTACAAAATAAGGTAAAAATAGACACATGATTTGGTTATAAAGGATGAATACATAAAGAAATTAGGAGAGCAAGGGATAACTTACCTATCAGATCTTTAGAGAAGGGAGGGATTTATGACCAAAGAAGAACTAGAGAACATTACTTTTTTTTATTATTTATTGAGAATATTACTTTGATTACATTAAATTTAAAAGATTTCACAAAAACAAAACCAAAAAAGCTGGGAAAATGTCTTTATAGACAGTATTTCTGATAAAGGTCTCATTTCTAAAATATATAAATAACTGTCAAATTTATAAGAATACACCTCATTTCCCAATTGATAAATGGTCAAAAATATGAACAATTTTCAGATGATGAAATTAAAGCCATTTATAGTTACATGAAAAAATGCTCTAAACCACTATTGATTAGAGAAATGCAAATTAAAACAACTCTGAGTTATCATTTCACACCTCTCAGATTGGCTAAGGTGACAGGAAAAGATAATGACAAATGTTTCAGGGGATGTGAGAAAACTGGGACACTAATGCATTGTTAGTGGAGTTGTGAAATAATTCAACCATTCTATAGAACAATGTGGAATTATGCCCAGAGGACTATAAAACTGTACATATCCTTTGACCCAGCAGTACTACCACTGGGTCCGTGTCACAAAGAAATCATAAAGGAGGGAAGAGGACCCACGTGTGCAAAAATGTTTGTAGCAGCTCTTTTTGTGTTAGCAAAGTATTGGAAAATGAATGGATACCCATCAATTGGGGAATATTTGAACAAGCTGTGATACATGAAAGTAATGGAATATTTTTGTTCTATAAAAATTGTTTTTAAAAAAAGTTGATTACAGAATGGCCTGGAAAGAGTTGTATGAACTGATGATGAACAAACAAGTAGAACCAAGAATACATTGTACACAATAACATCAAGAATGTGTGATAATCAACTATTAAAGGCTTGATTCTTCTCAGATGTTCAGTGATCCAAAGCAATAGCAATAGTCTTTTGATAGAATATGCCATCTACCTCCAGAAAAAGCTCTAAGGATACTGAACATAAATCAACACATGTTATATTCACTTCTTTTTTCTGTTTTTTAAAATCTCTCCCATGATTTTTCCCTTTAGTTCTGATTTTTTCTCTCCCAACATGATTAATAAAACACTATGTATAAAAATAAATTTACTACAATAATAATAAAATACAATAAAGTAGACATGGTCAAAGAGCTACAAACAATCAAGGAGTCACAATCAGGATTACTGAGGTCTTCTCCATCAAAGGATATGAAGACATAGAATATAATTTTTATGGAAAGGCAAAAAAAGTTTGGATTATATCCAAGAATCAAGTACTCATCAAAATTGAGCATATTTCAGGTGAAAAGATGGATATTCAATAAAACAGGACTTTCAAACTTTCCTGATGAAAATATTAAAGCTGAACAGAAAATTCAGTCTTCAAATACAAGACTCAATAGAAGCATAAAAAGGAAGAAGAAATGATTTTTAAAAAATGACAACATGCTCTTCAATAAGATTACATTGTTTACATTTCTACATAGAAAAATAATGCTTTATAGCAGCATTGACTTTGATATGATAATATATAAAATGTGATATATAGAAAATTAAGGGTGAAAAAAGGATTTTACTCAGAGGAGAGGAAAGGGTGAAGAATAGGGTAAATTTCATAACGTGAAGAGGTACAATAGACTTATTACAGTAGAGGAAAACTTAGGACAGGATGAGCATTGTTTGAATCTTGCTGTCATTTGGGTTTAGGTTAAAGAGGGAATGACTTAGTTGGGCATAGAAATTTAGCTTATCCTTTAGAGAAGAGTGGAAAGGGGAAATAAAAAGCAAATGAGGAAGCTGATAAATGGGACAGTAGAATGAGAGGGGAAATGAAAAGAAAATGGGAGGCTAATATAAGGGAGGGACAAAGTGAAATGAGAGAGAAAATATATATGGGGAAAAATGGAATTGAGATAAATATAGTTTGCAATCATAACTGAATATGAATGGGATTAACATTTTTGTAGAAAGGAAGTGGATAGCAGAGTGGATTAAAATCCAGAATCCTAAAATATGTTGTTTACAAGAAACACATTTGAAATAGTCACAAAATATAAAGATGGAAAGCAGGAGTAGAATGTATTATGCTTCAGGTAAAGTTAAAAGAAGCAAATGAGAAAGTAGGGACAGCAAACTAAATCTTATACAAAGCAAAAACACAAATAAGCCTCATTAAAAGAGATGAGGAAGATTAAATCTTGGTAAACGGTGCTATGGAAAATGAAATAATATCTACTCTAAACATATATACCAAGTGGTATAGCATGTATATTTCTATAGGAGACATTAAATGAGTTATAGCAGGAAACAGATAACAAAACTATATAATGGGGAACTGCAATTTCCCTCTTTCAGAACTAGATAAATCTAACCACAAAATTAAGAAGAAATTAAGGAGGCCAATAGAATTCTTGGAGGAAATTGAACGGGAATAGGAAAGAATATACCTTGTTCCTTGGAAGATACATGGTACCTAAACAAAAAGTGATAATACATTTTACTTTATCAGGGCATACAAACATCACAATCAAAAGCAAAAAGGCAGAATATTAAACAAATAATTATCAATAAAACTTATATGTAATAAAGGGCAATATAAAAATATACTAAAAGCTAATTGGAAACTTAATAATGTAATTCTAAAGACTGCATGAGTCAAATACCACATCATAAAACAATAATTTCATCTAAGAGAATGATAATAATGAGACAACTTACAGGATGTACAAAACTGTTCTTAGAGGAAATGTTATTTGTCTAAATGCCTACATGAACAAAATAGAAAAAGGAGGAACTTCATGAGTTGGGATGCAAGGAAATTATATAGGAGGGAAAAGGACTCACATGTGCAAAAATGTTTGTAGCAATTCTTTTTGTGGTAGCAAAGAACTAGAAAAGGAGTGATTGTTCATCAGTTGGGGAATGGCTGAATAAGCTGTAATACAAGAAGGTATATTAATGTTCTATTAAAAAAATGATTAACAAGCTGATTTTAGAAAGGTGTGGGAAATGAAAGACTTGGTTCTTCTCAGCAGGTAGGTGATCCAAAGCAATCCCCAAAACCTTTGGAATGAAAATGTCATTTGTATCCAGAAAAAAACAAACCAAAAAAAAAAAAAAAAACCTCTAAGGAGACTGAATGTAAATCAACATCAACATGTTCACTTCTTTTTCTCTGTTTTTTAAAAATTTCTCCCATGGTTTTTCCTTTAGCTCTGATTTTTCTCTCTTAACATGATTCATAAAGCAATGTGTATTAAAAAAATAAATAAAATTACTACAATAAGAAAAAAAATGAGTCAGATTTCTAAGTATACAAGTCATTCCCAAATTGATAAATGGTCAAAACATATGAACAAGCAGATTTGAATCTTTTTGGGGGTGGATTTGAATTTGAGAATGCTTTTTTTTTAATATTTTAAAATAATATCTTTTTATTTTAAAAATATGTATAAAACTAGTTTTCAATATTCACCCTTGCAAAACCTTGTGTCCCAAATTTTTCTCCTTCCTTTTACTAGACAGCAAATAATGCAATATATATTAAATATGTACAATTCTTCTATATATATTTCCACTTTCATCTTGCTGCCCAAGAAAAATCAGATCAAAAAGGAGAAAGGAGAAAGAAAATGCAAGCAAAATGCAAGCAAATAACAAAAAAAAAAGTGAAAATTCTATCTTGTGATCCACATGCAGTCCCAACAGTTCTCTTTCTGGATGCAGATGGCTCTCTCCATCACAAGTTTATTGTAATAGTCTTGAATTATCTCACTGTTGAAAAAGAATAGTCCCCATAATTAAACATTGCATAATCTTCTTGTTGTATACAATGTTATCTTGATTCTACTGACTTAGCATCAGTTCCTGTAAGTGGTTCCAGTTCTTTCTAAAATCCTCCTGCTGATTGCTTTTTGTTGAACAATACTATTCCATAACATTCACATACCATAAATTATTCTGTCATTGCCCTACTGATGGGCGTCCACTCAGTTTCCAGTTTGTTGACATTTTTAAAAGGCTGCTACATTTTTGCACATGTAGGTCATTTCCCCTTTTTTATGATCTCTTTGGGATTTAGGCCCAGTAAAGACTCTGCTGGATCAAAGAGAATAGGCAGTTTTCAGATGAAGAAGTTATAGTTATATATAACCATATTAAAATGCTCTAAATCAGTTTTGATCAGAGAAATAAAAATTAAAGCAACAGTGGTGTACCAAGTCCCACTTATCAGATTAGCTAATATGGCAGAAAAGGAAAATGATAAATGTTGCAGGGGATGTGGGAAAACTGCAACACTAATGCACTGTTGGTGAAGTTGTGAACTTGTGAAGTTGAACATACTATTCGCAAAGGGCTATAAAATCAAGAATACTCTTTGCTCTAGCAGTGCTCCCACTCTATCTCTATGCCAGAGTGATCATTGAAATGGGAAAGAGACCCAGTTGTACAAAAAAAAAGTTGCAGTTTTTTTATGGTTGCAAAGAATTAGAAATTGAAAGGTGCCCATCAAATGAGGAATGGTTGATCAAGTTGTGTTATGTGAATATAATGGAATACTGTCAATTCTTTACGAAATGATAAACAGGCAGATTAAAAAAAAATCTGGAAAGACTTATATGAATAGATGCTGAATGAAGTGAGCAGAACCAGGAGAACATTGTATGCAGTAACAGCAACATTGTGTGATGATCAACTATGATAGAAAATTATTCTCAGAAATAGTTATTTAAGACAATTCTAAAAGTGACAGAAAATGCCATTCATATCCCAAGAAAGAGGTATGAGATGGACTGCAGAATGAAACATACTATTTTCAACTTTTGAAAATCTGGTGCTTTTGTTCTGTGTGGTTTTTCACTTTTTTTCCTGATTCTTCTTTTATAACATAATTAATTTGGAAATATGTCTAGTATGATTGTCCATGTATACCCTAGATTAGATTGCTTTGAGTATTAGAAAGGGAAAAGGAAAGGGAGGAAAAAAATTCCACTTAAAATTACTGTAGAAAAAAATAAAATACTTGGGTATCTTGTTACAAAGGTTATTTTTATTTTGTTTTTGTTTTAGTGGGGTTGGAATAGAAGGGAGAAAAATGAATTTATGTTAAGTAAAATATTTAAAAGATTAAATTTTATGAAGAAAAAGTTAATAACTTTATAAAATTATGAAGACAGAAGGATAAATTAGATGAATTCTCATAAGAATTCTAACATATATTTTTTTATAGTTTACAATGTATTTTTCTTAAAATCATCCTGTAAGGTAGGAAAGGTAAGTATTATGATCTCCATTTTATATGAATAAATGAGAGCCAGCCACTTCCCCCAGGTCACACAATGAATCAGTAACAAAGCCAGGGGGTATAACCAAGATCTTCTGACTTTTTATTCAAGGTTTTCCCCAACAAGATGTTTCTTTATGTGACCTTTATCAAAAGCATCATCAAGTTCTGAAATGCTAAATCTTTATGTAAAATAAATAATTTAAAGTGAATAAAAATAAGACTATTTAACTACATCAAGATATATTTTAATGCTAATAACAGAGTTTTATTAATTCAACCTGATTGACTGCTATTGAATCTAGTTTACATAACAATTTTAATTTCTGCCCCGTCTGTCATTTTTGATTAATATAAAGTGCCTTTGCTTCTCCAGTGACTCAGCCATGATTCTCAGTATTTCATCTCCAAGAAATTGACAGGCTTCCCAACGAAACTTAATTTTGTAAAGTAAAGTATTTTTAAAGTGAAGAATGCTTTCAGACCTTTAGATAATAAACCCACAGATCACAATAAAAATCATAAATCACAAATAAAAATCTATTGTTTTGTTTCAGTATACCTTGCAGGAATCCTTAGAAAAAATATGGAAAGCCACCAGCCTTATCACTTGTTCATATAAGTTTGATTATATATGACAGGTTTGATTTTATATTACAGTTTTTTTTTTCTTGTGGGTACTTAATATCACTCTGAAGCAAACACTCTCAGAGGTTAAATACAAGTGAGTAATATGAATGACACTTTCAGGACCCCCAAAATATTTTGATTGTAATATAGTGTATAATACTTACTAACTTCAGCCTAAAACATTTTTTAAAAGTGCTTGGTATTCATATGTTTCAATGACCAAAAAAGAAAAAAATATGGTTCCTTGATGATCTATAAAATGAGCTACAGGCATTTGAAGAAGTAAAAACTGAGTCAATTTTATGTAGACTAACTCATGGTGTGATTGAAGGAGCACTAAAAAAAAGAAAAAAAAACCTTCTTATTTAAAAGGAGGTAATGATAATCAGAAATTTAAGTGATACTAAAACAAAAATATCATTAAAATAATTTTTAAAGATTTTTTGCTCAAAAATATATAACCTCTTTTATCAGCCTTATGGCACTTAAATTCTCAAGTATGATAAGTGACTAGAATGATCTTTTTGATTGCTTTATTCCTTCATTTTACGGCTGAGAAAACTGATGCCAAGCAAAGACTCTTTCCAAAAGACAGAAAGAATAAAGTTTCTGTTTGGATTTATCTAATATAATCTTTCCACTACACCAATGATTTTCAAAATTCAAGGACCACTGGGTATCCATTTATGGGATTTGTAAGACCAAAATTATTTTCATAATAATACTAAAATATTTTGATTTTTAATATAGTAATATTAAGAAATATTACTAGAATTTTGTTGGAAACATTGGCTCTTGAGAGTTTATTGTTAAATAAGTATAAGCATTTACATTTCAGAAATTGAGAATTAATACAAATTGGATCTTAATTTATTGCTTTCTTGATTTCTAGAGTTCAAGTATTGGAGAAAATATTAATAATGCAGAACAAATTCAGAAGTGTATCAGTTGTATTTTTCCCCTGGAGAGTTATTTATTAAACATCTGTCAATATACTCCCAGATATAACATATATAAGCAAAAGCTCTTTTTTGGGGATGGGGGGTGGTTCTTAATAAGAAAACATCTGAGAACCCTTGCACATCTCATGCTGCCTATCTTTTACTCAGTGGATTAAAATACTGAAGGCCTTCATTTAAAATTTGGATATTACCCGGAAAGGACAAATTTAGTCCACTATTATCAGGCATGAATATCTTAGTTTATCAGATTTGTTATCCAGTCAATTAGTTAGCAAGTCAGTAGAGAATAAGCTTCTTGAAGTTTGGGATGATTACTTTCCTTTGGTTCTCCAGCTCCAGTTCCAGTTGCTGGAATTTATGAAGGAGCCTAATAAATGCTTGTTAATTGATTGTTTGGGGAAGTGGTGATTAGTTATTAGTATGAGGCAGAGCAAAAATGATTAAGACATCAAAGTAGAAAGGTTTGAGTAGACTAAATGAGCATTATATGGTTATAAGTACTTTGTTTTCTTTGGAATTGAGCAGCATTGAATAGGAAAACAGAGAGGAGAAAAAGATAGCTTCCAGTCTTCTTTTCCTGCCTTCACTGAAAGTTTTAAGACAACCAATGTTATACTGCAGGCTGATGTATCAAGGGAAAGATCAACTGAGATAAATTCTGGGGCAACAGTAAGGGAAATTTTAGATAAACTGAGAAAGAACTTTAGCTTTCTAGACTGCTCAGAAGTCTGACGGCAACAAAATCACTTACTTAGAAAAAAAAAAAAAAGAGATCATAGAGATCCACAGCTCTGAATTTTGTTTAAGAAAAAGATTTGGACACTCAGTATTACAAAGAAAAGTACAGTGAAGGGAAGAAAAAACCTGGTTTTTTAATGTAGGGTTCCATTCAAAGCAGTAATTTCAGGCTGCGGGTATAAAGATATTCACCTAGAATTTGGCCTTGATTTGCTGATTTTACAGAGAGAGTAATTCCATCCCCAAAATCTGGAGCATCCCACACAGCTGTGGCCCCAAGTTTTGTGGTGATTTCTAGGGCAGCAGCTGGTGAGGTCCTTAATAAAGAGGATATTTCCAGGGCTCAAGAGGCATGCTTGAATTGAAAGGCACAGCTCATTCTCCTTGTGTCATATGAAGGAAATGATTTAAAAAATAAGTAAGTAATCAGCATTTTAAATCACTTTGCCATTTTCAAGACAGTCTGAAAAGTTCAAGATCTTCTTTATCTCCCCCCTTTAATTACTGTCATTCACATGTCACTGCTTATGTCAAATTGTCAGCCCACCTCATTTGCTGAAATGGGCAATGAAGTGCATGACAATATAAGGAGGTCAATTCTACAGCTACAGGTATTGTGGTTTAGAATTGAACCTTTGAATTTACTCCAGTATAATTTTTTCCTACATATCTCTGGGTAGCTTTACATTCATAAAGGAAACAGAACTTTCAGACCTAATCATCATTTTTTTTTCCTTCTTTTCCTTCATTAGATTGTAAAATCCTTAAGAATAGAGTTGATCTAGGAAACTGTATTTCCAGTAATTAGCATAGTGATTTATACTTAGTGTTTGTTGGATTAAAAATAATTATATGGAAGGAAATAAAGTCAATTGTCATTTGATTAAAACAAATAAAAATAATTGCCCTAAGTTAAACATGGCTATAGATATAGAAAACATTATTTTTTATTTAATTTGATTCCTCTTTTTTATTGTGTTTTACAACCAAATAACTAATAAAATAGAACAATGTTCGATGCTGGTCTGGAGGTTGAGAATGATACATAGATACTTAATCCACACTTTCAAATTTTGTAATTTACAGTTGCTTATAACCTGTATTTAGAACATCTTTTTAAATGAAAGGATGTTTTTAAAAAGCATTTATTAAATACATGTGCAAAGCATTGTGATGAGTGGTGAGGATACAAATAGAAAGTGAGACAAATCTTTATTTCAAAACTCTCATAATGGGAAAAATGTAACTTATAGAAGGTGTCGACTGCAAGTACAATGGAAAGGTCCCATTTTTAAGCAAAACAGATAATGCTGTTTCTTCTTTGCTATAATTTCTAATGATAAAATTATTTCAATTTCTTATTTGACAGTGCCAAGGACCTTGGTGAAATGAACTTTCTCCTCAGGATCTTCAATACTTGTGACTAGAGTACCTGCAAAGTTGTAGTTGACAAGTTACATCTCCCTAGACACTGCTTCTCAGGATGATGTTTGTGCTGGCAGCAGATATACCCAAGAATTTTTAATGCAATGTTCTGGGCTGTTTTCACTGGGGTGTAAGCAAAGATCATGGTAGAGGCTTGTCTACTACAGGCTGCCTCCAGGTCTCCTTTCAGGTACCCTGCTGCTTCAATTAGGCTGGTTTACCTACCCTATATTTGGCAGCTGTTTGAAAATGGTTAGCCCTTTTTAAAAAAGAGTTGCTTCTCTGGATGATGAATATGAGAGTTGGGCTGTAAATAAGATTGGTTATCTGGGGAATGGTTCCATTCCCAGGATTCTTGTGCCCATCTGTCTGTTGGTGACAGTTAGTCATCTTCCAGTTTTCACACTCTTCAAAGTCAAGCTCAATCCCTCTCCCAGTCCCTGTTCTCTGCTCTTTTCCTTTCTCTCTACCTTTGGAATTGTCCTATATGTAAACTAAATTTATCATCTTATCATCAGATTTCTTCTCATTTTCTTTTCATATTTTTTTTCCTTTAAAAATCTGCCTTTTATTGTCATGATTTAAAATTTAACAGCAAAAAAGTATAGTGAGACAATTCTCTGAGCATTTTAAAGTAACACTTATTATTGGGGGCATGCTGTTTCTCAGTAAAGACTGTTCTTTTAGCCAAGACTGAATAAAAATACAGCTTCTCTTTTACAGGTTTTGGGAAGTATACAAAGAATAGCATAGGCCATATCATAGAGCTGAGAGCAAGATAAGTGTTTAGAGCTGAAAAATAACTGAGAACAATCTGATTGGTTGAAATTTTGTAATGATGATTACTGATCAACCCCTCTCCCTCTATTCTGATACTAAAAAGTGCTCATTGTGTCCAAGTGCAAGATGGTGGGCCAGACTTTTGGACAGCAAATCAAACATACTTAAATGTTAACTCTGTGGTAGAAAGATATTATACCTAGCTCCCCTGTGTTAACACATATTCCTCAAGGTCAGCTAAATTCCTTGAGGCAAGAACAGATCAGTGATTAGCAGGAAAACTGGATTTTTTAACTTAACTCATTACAGACCAGTCAAATTGTGAGCCAACTTTAGAGACATAAAAACTTAAACAGCTACAGCCAATCTTTAAAGCTATAGGACAAAAAAATTAGCTGTAAAATAAGCAAATGATACCAGTTGAATCTTAATTTTCTCATTATAAATGCCACCTCATCCTTGATCACCCTATAGAGTGATGATTGTATCTTTTCTCAGACCCTTGAAACATCAGGAGGAGGAGCAATTGATGTTCTTAGTGATTTCTAGTGCCACTTTTCTATTTTAAGGTTTACTCCATTCTACTTTGTTATAGTACTCACATTTTCATTGCTATCATTCCACTCTTACTGTTCTTTCTAATATCTCAGAATCTTGGTGACAGTCTTCCTCTTCACATTCACTTTTGCCATTATACTTGGGGACTTTGGCAAATCAGTTGCTCCACAAGTATTAATTAAGCAATGACTATATATCAGTCATTGTAATAGTACTGGCAATATAAAGGGAAAAAGAAACATTCTTTCCCTTAATACGAATTTATTTTCTAGAGATGATATATAAAAAGCTAGGAATATGCAAGATAGATCCAAAATACTGAGATATTCTGAGAGAGGAATCCATTAGAAACTTGAAATACTGAGAAAAGATATTTGAAGATGATAACATTTAAGCTGTGTGTTGATAGAAAGCTGGGAAACTAAGGAAGAACTGAAGGGGCAGAGCATTCCAGACAGGAGGGCAGACTGTAGAAAGGAATGAAAATGGGTGATGGAATGTCACATTCAAGAAACAGTAAGCAAGCCAGTGTAGATGGATTATAGAGTAGAAGAAAACTGCAAGAGGACTAGAAAGATAGAAAGGTAATAATTTGGAAAGGCCTTTAAATGCCAAACAAAGGATTTTATATTTGATTTTAGAGATAATAGAGAATCACTTGAAATGAAGAGGATTAAGGAAGTGGGGAGGGATGTAACATATTCAGACTTATGCTTTGAAAAAACATTTTGGTAATTGAGTGTATGAATGATGGGAACTTGAGACAGGGAGACAGGGAGACCCCATGGAATGTTCTTGCAATCTTCTAGGTGGAAAGTGCTAGAGAAAGGCTTGAATTTGGATTTTGTTTGTGTTAAATGGAAAGAAAGGGTCACAGATGAGAGATATTGTGAAGCTGGAAATGACAAACTCATTTTTTGTCAACACTGACAGCATTACAAATATCCTGGAATATCTCAAATCCAACTCATTATGTCATTTAACTCCTATGACCAATATTTCCAATACTCTTTAGACTCTTTTAAGTGTAATCATATATTAGATTTGGCCATCACCACAAAGTGTATGCTCTCTGAGATCTTGAAACCTCAAATTTCCTTCTATGATGTTATTCTGTTATTCTTTCATCTTCCTACCTACTTCACTGAGCCATAAACAAGAATTATTGGTCCTAGGAAAAATTTAGTTGGGATGTGATTTTAGGTGCTAGCACAGAAGAAGGTATGACTGTTAATGGTTTGGGAGCAACCTTATCCCTCAGAGACTCTGGCATACTCTTCCTGCGTGAGGAGGAAAAGCAAGGCTTGAAAAAATGGAATTTTGGCAGTAGGTTTCTAGGTGTAAGAGGCCAGTCAGTCTTGAAGAGGAATCTTGGTTCCTCCGAGGTAACTGCTCCCCATGTTAGTCCCCTGGTGTTAAGCTATAATTGTCCCATGCTAATTATAGCTTTGATATTACTCTTTCTAAACTTCAGTTATCCTCAGGTTTGGCATTTCAGAGTTTGTGATGTCCAAGATACTTACAAGAGGCAGGATGGCATAGTGACTAAAGAGGGCGACTAAAAGGAAAAAAGACTTACTTGGATTCAACTTTTGTTTTTGACACATACTGATAGTATGACCCAGGATAAGTCATTTAACCTCTCAATATTCTAGGCATCTCTCTAAAGTGTATAAATTGCTAGAGAAATATGCCATCAGGCATTAATAGCATTTGGAAGTTTCTCATAAAGTGAAATTACATATTTAGTTCATATAACATTTCCCCAAAATTTGTTATTTATTTATTTTAACTTAAAAAAAATTATGAGTTCCAAATTATCTCCTTTCATCCCACCCGTTGCGAAAACAAGCAATATGGTATCAATTATACATGTGAAATCATGCAAAACACATTTCCCCCAGTCATATTTTTTAAAAGCAAGAAAAATAAAAAAGTGAGAAAATTATACTTCAATTTACACTTGAAGTTTGTCAGTTCTCTGGAAGTGGCTAACTTTTTTCATCATAAGTCCTTTGAACTTGTTTTGGATCATTGTATTGATCAAAGTAATCAAAATTTTCACAGTTGATCATCATTCTACATCTTCTATTTCTTTTCACTGACCTTAGCTTCAGTTCATATATGTCTTTCCTATGTTTTTCTGAAACTACCACACCTCCTTGTCATTTCCCATAATACTTTCATTCCCTCCAGCATTTGTTATTTCTAATTATTGGTTTTTATTTTTATTTTTTATTTTTTACTTTTTTTTTACAAGGCAATTGGGGGTAAGTGACTTGCCCATGTTCACACAACTAGTAAATGTTAAGTGTCTGAAGTGAGACTTGAATTCATATTCTCCTGACTTCAGGGCCAGTGTTCTATCCATTGTGCCATCTAGTTGCTCTGATTTGTCATTTCTGATAGGTATAAGGTGGTATCTGAATTTTTTCCATTTGGCTTTCTTTGATTAATAATAATTTAGAACCTTTTTATGTGACTTCAACTGAACACTTCCTATTTATTACTTTTGACCATTTACCTTTTGGGGAATGGCTCTTATTCACAATTTTGACTCAGTTTTATACTCAGTATATGAGAAATAATGACTTCATCAGATAAAAAAAAACACTACAAAAACTTTGGCTAGTATTGAATTTTTAATTTTAAATCAAAATTTAGCTGATTGATTTTTAAAATTACAATAGACCTTTAAATTAGATCTATTTTCACTTTTTGTTTTGTCTCAGGATTGTGATTGCTACCCCTACCTTTTTTAAGTTTAGCTGAAGTAGATCAGATTCTTCTCCAGTGCTTTATTTTAAATCTGTGTGGATGCCTTCTGTAAACAATATATTGTTAAATTCTGGTTTCTAATGCATTCTGTTATCTCCTGTAATCCCACTGACATTCACAGTTATGATTATGATATACTTTTCCCTAATTTATTTTCTTCTGTTTCTTCTCTTTATATTTTTGCCTAGTCCCCCTAAAAAAGTTCATTTGGCTTCACTTTTCCCTTTAATTTGTCCTCCATTTTATCTTTATTCCTCATTGCTCTTATTTCTTCCCTTTTTATTTCTTTACTGAGTAAGTTGCACATGTGTATATATAGACATACATCTATACATATATGTCTACATATATATCATATATGCATATGTGCACACTTTCCCCTTTGAACCAACTCAAATGAGAGGGAGATTCAAGCTTTGCTTGCCAAGACACCATTTCCCCCTCCAATGTAAAAGCTCTTCCTTGTAAGGCTCTTTTATGTGAGAAAAACTTCTCTATTCTACTTCTCCCTTTTCCTTTCTTCCAGAGTATGTTTCCTTCTCATTGCTTCATATTTTGAAAGATTATTCCAACATAATCAATTCATGCCCTCTGTCTTTATAAAGACTCATTCTCATATCCCTAATAATGACAAAGTTCTTAGGAGTTACATTGCATCACCTTCTCATATTGGAATGGAAACAGTTTAACTTGGTATCTCTTATGATTATTCTTTTGTGTTTGCCTTTTTATGTTTCTCTCCAATCTTGTGTTTAAATGTCAAATTTTAAAATTCATTTCTGGTCTTTTCATCAGGGATGCTTGAAAGTCTTCTATTTCATTAAATATCCATTTTCCCTCAAATTATTATATTCAGTTTTATTGCATCAGTTATTCTTGGTTGTAATCCTAGCTCTCTTTATCTCTGGAATATCAAACACTAAACCTTCCATTGCTTTAACATTGAAGCTGTTAAATTCTTTGTTATCCTGACTATGGTTCCACAGCATTTACATTGTTTATTTTTAGCTGCTTGAAGTATATTCTCTTTGACCTGGGAACTCTAAAATTGGCCTAACATGTTTCTGGGAATTTTTATTTTGGAACCTCTTTCAGGAGGTGATCAGTAATTTCTTTTAAGTTTCTAGATGATTTCTTGAAATAAGATCTCTCTGCTCTAGTACAATAATTGAAAATGATCTCTCCTTGATTATTTCCTAGTTATTTTTCCAATGAGGCATTTCATGTTTTCTCCTATTGTTTCATTCTTTGGAATTAGTTTTAGTATTCCTTGATGCCTCATAAAGTCATTTGCTTCTACTTGCCCAATTCTAATTCATAAGGAATTATTTTCTTCAGTGAGATTTTCTACCTCTTTTTCCATTTGGACAATTCTTTTTAAGTACTTATTTTCTTCAATTTTGTTTTATGCCTCTTTTACCAAGCTGTAAATTTCTACTTTTATTACATTCCTCAATTTTTTTTCCATTACCACTCTATATCTTCCTTTGATTGGTCTAGAAATTTTTGTTGCACTTGGATCCAATTAGTATTTTTCTTTGAGGCTTAGTAGCTGTTTTTACATTATAGTCTTCAATCTTCTGAGAACAGCTTTTTGTGGTGAAATTATTTAATTTTTTTAGCCCAATTCTTGCCTTTGAACTTTATGTTTAAATTGAGATCTGCTCAACTCTAAGTGGAGAGACACTCTTAAATTTCAGACTTTTTTTGCTATTTTCAGGTGGACTGCAAGTTTTTGCTGCTTTCAAGGTGATATGATCCTGGGAGAGATATGTTTTCTACTTTCCTGGTCAGCAATTTGTTCCTTACGAAGGACATATCCTGGTACCCTACATTCACAAGACTAGTACCTTCTTTTCTTTAGAATTGTGGTCCATGTTTTGTTGTAACCAACCCCCAGCACTTTTCTTGGCCCTGGAACTATGACCCAGAACATGGACAATAGATTTGCTAATTAGTACTAGCTATTCCTAGTACCAATAAATGACCCTTGCATCTCTTTCTGTCCACTCCTTTACCATTCCTAGGCTGAGAAGCCTCCAAGATATTGCTGCTGTGGCTGCTTCTGCTGCTGCTGAGTGAGTGGTTTTTATGGACAACTGTCACACACTTTTTCTGCCAATCTTCTCAATTTTCTTAGGCTAGGAAAAAATCACCCTTAATTTACTGTTGCATTTCCAATCCAAAATTTGATTTGAAGAGTTATTTTAAGCTTCTTTGGAGAAGAATGCTGGGAATCCAATGGGGTTGCTTCTAATCTGCCATGTTCCTCAATTTCTAGTTACTTCATTCCTCCATTCATCACTCTTTCTCTATAATCACTTTCTTCCTTTTACTTTCTTGACCTTACAGTAAACTAACTTAATGATACTTTTCCCTCTACCTTTGAATACCCTGTCCCCTTGATTTTCCTTTATTCACACTTTCTATAGTAAACACAGTTGTTAAACTTTACATAGATTTCCCTCTCTTACTGGAGGAAGCTATATATTCATGCAATCTGGATCCTCTACTAAAGTCATGCTATTTATTCTTACTTGGGCCCTCATTGCAACAGAGCAGGGAGAATAGATATCTTGGGGGGGTACTTTTTCATACTTTAGCTAGGAAATATTGATGTGGATTCATCACATCAAGAAAGAAAGCTGAAATTAAAAAAAAAACATGGTACTTGTTGATTACTAATCAAATGATAATAAGGCAGTTATTTGATCTAGCATAACTTTCAAGCGTTGTGATTAGAGGGTATGTATTTAGAATTCTCTAAAATTGTTAATCCTTATAACCAGTGATGACATTTGATGATTCATGTGAGAATAAATCATATACACAAAATGATACTGGAAAGTGTAACTAAGGTTCATGACATCGTGAGCAAGAAACTAAAGGAAACCTGTAGGGATAAAGGTGGTGTTTTCAGCACTTCTGACAGTTAAATAGAGAGGCTTTAAAGAAGAAAGGAGAATATGTGAAGTTGATAACTGGCTAAGAAGGTGATATCTGAAAGCAAAATTTGTATTTTTTGTTTATGGACCCATAATGTAAAGCAATTGCCACAATGAAAAGGTCAAACTGCTGTTTGCCACAACTACTTATTGTTCTGAGTTCTTAGTTTCCAAGAGTAGCTGAACAATGATTGTTGTATTTATTCTAGGCTCTGTCTTTTCTTGCTATGCCATTGCTATCTTACTCAGCTGTCTTTGATTGGCACATCATTAACACATTTTTCCTAAGTCCTTATGTTAACAGAAAGTATACCAGACTTTCCTCTAGGAATTAAATTACCAACAAATATATTTTCCTACCATTTTTTTCCTCTTTACAACTTTTCACTGAAGTTCAGATACCTCCTTACATTTCTCTGCCTGCTTAACTCCCTATATCCACTGAGGATAAGGTTTATTTTATTGTTGGTTCTCCTATTTTATTTTTCAGTGTATAAGTTCTAGTTCTTTCAGTTGTTATATAGATGTTTCTACTAATCCCCAGTACCTGCTTTGATATATCCTGTACAAATAAAATTATGAATAAGGCTATATCTGATTAAATCCCAATAAGTTTTATTTCTTTATTACTAGTCTGTTCTTCCTGTTAAAGTTCAGATCCTAAAACCATGGGAGCATAGATCTAAACCTGGAAGGGCCCTTGTAGGTTATATAGTGCAACACCAACATTTATTTTCTTGGAGAAAAAATTGTAGCCCAGGAAGGCCCAAAGCCAAAGAGATAGGGAAAGAGGCAGAATTTTAACCTGTGTCTTCTTTCTGTCTTTCAAGGCAAAACTCTTTTCATCACATAATATTAGATTTTACTGATTGATATCAGCCTTAGGGAGCTTCCAGTATAGTGACATAGTACCTTTCCTTGGTCTTGTTTTTTTCAACATGTTTTCCTTGACTAAGATAAAGGCATATGAGATAATTAACCTGAGAATGACCTAAAACTTAGATAGATAGCTAATATGTAGCACAACAGAAACAGGATCCCAAAATCTCAACAAACTAGAGCAACAGGGAACATAAAACAAGATAGAAATTATGTAGGATAAATTAGTTTGTTATAGAGGTAAAGAATTTCTAGTTATTAGTAATTTTTAACAGAGATAGGATAACTACTCATACATAAAATTGTTGAGGAGAATTTCTGTTCAGGTGGGGTTTGGGCTAGATGACTTCTAAAGTTTCTTTCAACTCAGAGTTCTTATAGAAAGGTTTGGTTTTTTTTTCTGCTCCCCCTCCTCCCTCCACTAAATGTTCACTGTTACCACATTCAGGGAATTAGTGGACTTCTTTTCTGAGATTCTATTTTTTGTATTCTGATAGTGCATGTAGGTCCTATATAAATGTAAGAAAAGCCTAGACTTTTGAGCTAAATAAGAGTTAAATCAGAAATCCAGGCTATTGGAGATGGGGTGAAGAATGAAGAATAAAGATATCTTTATTCTTTTTATGACTTAATGACCATTTATGCATTAGAGAATTTCTCAGAACCTAGCTAAGGCCACGAAAAGTGGGTTTCAGTATATAAGAATAAACCAATTTCAGGGATGAGATGTTAGATTTTTTTCCCTTTCTCCCTTCTTTTCCCCTTTCCCTTGTAACCAATTACAAGGCTCAAAGATCTTTCAGCATAGTTCTGAAAATAGAGAAAAATGCAGCTGAAGTAGATTTCTTCCCCACTAATTGCCATCCAGAAATCCTTGGAGAATGAGTGATAATCCCTAACTCATTTCAGAGATAGATTTTTTTCCTATACAAAAGAAGAAAGCTGAGACTCCATCTATTGAAGAGCTGTACTACTACCACTCCAGTTCAGAGAGAGAGTAAAAGATTTGTACACCTATTGTCTCTGGTCCAATCAGAGATCTTAAGCTGTACAGCTGTACAGAATACCTTTCTTTATACCTTTATATCTTTAGACATAATTATTATGCATTGATTTTTCTCCTTTCCTCCAATTTGATTTTCCTTTTTAAAAGTATTGAAACATGTTTAAACATATAGTAACCTAATCATTTCTTGATTTTGCTTATAGGTTGGTTTTGATGTTTTTCTTCGTATTTCATGTTTGAATTACAAAAGTTTCATTAATATTTCAGTTTTTTTTTATTTTTAGGGAATAACAAGAGCTTTTAAAAATATAAAAACAAACAATAACAACAACAAACCCCCCTCCCGAATCCCTAAAAGACAAAATATGTGTCAATTACATTTTGAATAAAATTTTTGCGAACATACAAAAAAAGTTGACAATAAATACTTTCTAAAAACAATGAAAAACCCTACTTTGCCCAAATAACTTGAGAATAATATCATCTAATTCTCAATATATAATAAAATAGAAGGAGTAGAAAAGAAATAAAGATAGAAAGAAAAAGTAGGAGGTAGGGAGGTATAGGGTGACATAGGTGAAGATAGGAGTAAGTTGTATGGGATAGCTACAATATAAGAGATTAGATGCAATTCATCTTATCAACCTGCAATTGGCTAATCATATATTCTTTGATTTTATTTCATGATTTATTTCATTGATATTTATTTCATGGGTATTAAGATTATAAGACTGATATTTTGAAGACCATTGAATTAATGGCTAGAAAGTAGAACTAAGCTTGGGGTCAATTACTGCTTCTCATTTTTTTTTTATTAAAGATTTTTATTTTAAGACATATATATACCATATATAGCTATAGCATATATAGCATGGCATAGCATATAATGCTAATTTTTTATCATTAAGCCTTGAAAAACCTTGTGTTCCAATATTTGTCCTCCTTCCTCCAACCTCTCCTATATATGGCAATCCATATATGTTAAACAGGATAAAATATGTTATATATGCATACATATTTATACAATTATCTTGCTGCACAAGAAAAATAAAATGAAAAAGATGAGAAAATGCAAGCAAACAACAAAAAAATTAAAATGCTATGTTGCCACAATCCTCTCTCTGAGTGCAGATGGCTCTCTTCATCATGAATCCATTGAAACTGGCCTGAATCATCTCGCTGAAAATAGTCACATTCATCAGAATTGATCATCGTATAATACTGATGTTGCCATGCACAATGATCTCCTAGTTCTGATCATTTCACTTAGCATCAATTCAATTAAGTCTCTCCAGAACTCTCTGAAATCATCCTGATGGTCATTTTTATAGCACAATAATATTCCATAATATTCATATACCATAACTTATTCAGCCATTCTCCAGCTGATGAGCATCCATTCAGTTTCCAGATCCTTGCCACTATGAAAAGGGCTGCCACAAACATTTTTGTACATGTGTGCCCCTTTCCCTACTTTATGATTTCTTTGGGATATAAGCCTAGTAGAACACTGCTGGATCAAAGGATATGAACAGTTTAATAGTCCTTTGGGCATAGATCTAAATTACTCTCCAGAATGATTGGAGCAGTTAACAACTCAATCAACAATGTATTAATGTGCCAGTTTTCCCACATCCCCTCCAACATTCATCATTATCTTTTCCTGTCATCTTAGCTAATCTGAGAGGTATGTAGTGGTACCTGAGAGTTGTCTTAATTTGCATTTCTTTGATCAATAGTGATTAGAGCACCTTTTCATATGACTAGAAATGATTTCAATTTCTTCATATGAAAATTGTCTATTTTTATCCTTTGACCATTATCGACTGGAGAATGGCTTAAAACCTTATAAATTTGAGTCAATTCTCTATATATTTTAGAAATGAGGACTTTTACCTTTGAATGTAAAAAAATATGTTCCCAGCTTATTGCTTCTTTTCTAATCTTATCTGCATTGATTTTGTTTGTACAAAACCCTTTTAACTTAATATAATCAAAATTATCTCTTTTGTGTTCAATAATGAACTCCAGTTCTTTGGCCACAAATTTCTTCCTTCTCCACAAGTCTAGAGGTGAATTATCCTTTTTTTATTCTGATTTGCTTATAATATCCCTCTTTATATTTAAATCATTAACCCATTTTAACCTTATCTTGTTATATGATGTTAGTTGTGGCTCAATGCCTAGTTTCTGCTATCCTAGTTTCCAATTTCCCCAGCAGTTTTTGTCTAATTGTAAGTTTTTACCCTAAAAGCTGGGGTCTTTGGGTTTGTCAAATACTTGATAATGATAGTCATCGACCATTGTGTCCTGTGAACCTAATTTATTCCACTTTTTGACTATTCTATTTCTTATATAGTACCAAATGGTTTTCAAGACTACTGCTTTGTAATATAGTTTTAGGACTGGAACAGCTAGGCCATCTTAATTTGCATTTTTCATTAATTCTATTGAAATTCTTGATCTTTTGATCTTCCAGATGAACTTTAATTTTTCTAGATCTGTATAATAATTTCTTGGGAATTTGGTTAATATGGCACTGAATATAATTTATGGTTAATATGACATTGAATAATTTATGTAATACTAAAATAAATAAATACATTAGGTAATATTATGTAATAAATTAGGTACATTTTTAATTATGTCACTCAGCTTACCCTTGAGCACTTGATATTTTTCTAATTGCTTAGATCTGACTTTATTTACATGGAAAATGTTTTGTAGTTGTGTACATATAGTTCCTGACTTTCCCTTGACAGGTAGATTCCCAAATGTTTTATATTATCAACAGTTAGTTTAAATGGAATTTCTCTTTGTATTTCTTGCTTATGGATTTGTTGTTGGTTATATCTAAAAATGCTGATGATTTATATGAATTTATTTTGTATCCTGCAACTTTGGTAACGTTGTGAATTATTTCTTTTTTAAATTTAATTTAATTTAATTTTTATTTTTTATAGCTTTTTATTTACAAGTTATATGTATAGGTAATTTTACAGCATTGACAATTGCCAAATCTTTTGTTCCAATTTTTCCCCTCCTTTCCCTCACCTTCTCCCCTACATGGCAGGATGACCAGTAGATGTTAAACATATTAAAGTATAAATTAGATACACAATAAGTATACATGACCAAACTGTTATTTTGCTGTACAAAAAGAATTGGATTCTGAAATGTTGTACAAGTATCCTGTGAAGGAAATCCAAAATGCAGGCAGGCAAAAATATAGGGATTGGGAATTCAATGTAATGGTTCTTAGTCATCTCCCAGAGATGTTTGTTGGTTGTTGGTTGTAGCTGGTTCAGTTCATTACTGCTCAATTGGAACTGATTTGGTTCATCTCATTGCTGAAGGTGGCCAGGTCCATCAGAATTGATCATCATATAGTATTGTTGTTGAAGTACATAATGATCTCCTGGCCCTGCTCGTTTGTGAATTATTTCTAATAATTTTTTGGTTGATTCTCTAGGGTTCTCTAAGTATACCATCATATCATCTGCAAAGTGTGACGATTTAGTTTCCTCATTACCTACTCTAATTCCTTTAATCTCTTTTTTTTTCTCATTGCCAAAGCTAGCATTTCTAATACAATATTGAATAGTAACGGTGATAGTGGACAACCTTGTTTCATGTCTGATCTTATTGTGAATGGTTCTACTTTGTCTAGTTTGTCCTCACTTTTCATATCAGACATATATTCATTTTTAAAAATTCTGCCTTTGCAATACCTCTGGCCCTTATCTACATCTTTCTATTCTACTTTCACCTTCTGGACCTTATTTTCTCCTTATTCAATCACAGAAATCTCCACAGTAATTTCCCTGCTTTCAGTTTTTTTTCCTTCCAAATCTATTACACATGTACTATTCATCACTCTGATTCTTTATACTACTATGTTAATAATAAAATAAAACAAAAATAAAACTTTAGCAATCACTCCACTCCCAAACATCAACAATAAATGTTAAGTGGAATAAAATCCAAAGCCCTTAGTCTGTTATTGGGTGTTGCTTTTTCTAGTCTAGACCTACCTTTTCAGTTTTATCTTAGAGCATTCCATTGATTTATTCTGTTAAAATCAAACTAGATAGTTTCTTGCTTTCTGAAAACACTGCTGTGCTTTTTTCTCATGATGTTTAGTTTGCCTAAAATGCCCTCTATCCCATTACTTTTTATTGAGATCATAATTAGTTTTAAATATCTGGCTCAAATGCCATTTCTTCTACTAAACCTTCTTTGCTCCCCTAATAATAAGTTGTCTCTCTTTTCTTCTTCATGTTTATAGCTTCCCTCCTTTCTTCCTTTCTCTAAAGTGCACTGAATTATGTTTTCCTTTGTATTTTTTGGCCATGAATTTTCATGCCCATCTCCCTAACTAGATGAGAAGCTTCTTAACAGCAGGCACTATGTTTTCATAGTATACCCTATCACGATAACAGTACAATGTAATAGCTGCTCAATCAATATTTATTGGATGAATGGCATTTCTTCACAGAATTCAGAATGTTTTAATATCAAAATTTTAATTTTCATCTTTGACCACTTAAAAAATGCTAACATCTCAGAGTACTCTCAAGCTGCTTGGTTATAGAAACTGTTACCATCTGCAGTAGAGATGGTACCCAGTGTAAAAGAACCAGATGTAGAAAAGAAATTAAAATATGGACCATTGTCGAATGTTCCTGGTTTGAAGTGACTAAGTGTTATAGCAATTAATGTCTGTGAACAGCTGCTTTTAAAGATTAAGGAAAGTGATTGCTTTGCCCCATAAATGGACAAATGCACAGATGTTTCAGGTTGTGCTCAGTTGTTGGCATTTAAAAGATATGTTTTGGAAACACTGTGAATGAAAGCATGCTGTTTTGTAAAACTTTGCTGGCTGGTATGACAGGAGAAAACTTTCTAAAATTTTTCAAGAAGTGGTCCTGATTTGGCTGTATACTAGGAGCAGCATGCTGCTCTTTATATCGATGCTGCTAAATCAATGACTGAACAAAAACAGTGGATTTGTCACTCGATTGCTCAGCAAGGTGCCTGATGCTTTCTGGGTGCACTCTATTATCCACAGCCATGCTCTTTCTGTCAAAGACTACTGTAAGTCATACCAGCTGCTTGGCAGAGCTATTCAAGTTGTTGACTACCTTAGGCATTGTTCTCTAAATCTATTTATAGGCCTATGAAAATGGGATCTCTTCCATAGCATAGTCTCCATGCAGAAATCCAATGACAAAGTGGAAAGAATTAAAAGAGGTTAGTTGAAAAGTATTTATAAGAGCTGCTTTTCTTTCATGATCAAAACAAATCTCATTTGGCATACTATTTAATAATCTATTGGTATTTCCTAGCTTGCCTTGCCTGGCAGATATAATTTTTTCACCTTGTTAGACAATATGAGATTTTTGTTTCACACACACATAAACAAAAATCCCCCATGATCATCTTTAGTGACAAAATTTAAGCAGGATGACAACAAGTAAAATCTATTAAAACTTTAAGAGCAGTCCACTGAAGCTACAGAAGATGTTGGCCCATGAAAGCGATTGCTAGCAATAGCAGCAGGAACTCTAGGTATCTAAGGAGGACACTCACCAACATGGCAGTAGGTAAGGAGCTTTAAGTTTTACTATTATGCCTATAGAGAAACTGCTCTGCCCACCTTGGAACAATGGTGTCATAGAAATTACAGGAATGATTAATGTACATCATTACAAATACAAGATATTAGGTATCAAAATGTTAATTAGGAACTAAAAATGTCAACGATAGTTTTCAAAATTTTGTTTTCTCATCACTAAATGAAATTTGTGATTATAAGAAAAAAAGAATATTAGGAAAGATTTAATATGGGTTTACTAGAGTCCACATAAAGTAGTTAGAACTATTTAATAATTGTACAAATGTTAACAAATAATTACTATAAAATAGTTGAATAGAACATCACTCTAAAGTTCCTTGTAGTCAGCTCATCTTTTTGTTATTTTTTTACAAATAGTATTTTATTTTTCCAATTATATGTAAAAATAGTTTTTAACATTCATTTTAAATAAAATTCTGAGTTTCAAATTTTCCTCCTTCTCTTTTCACCCCTATTCACAACACAGTGAAGAATCTGATATACAATTGTGATCATGTAAAATATATTTCCACATTAATTATGTTGTGAAAGAAGAAATAAAACAAAAAGAAAAAATGAAAAAACAAAACAAAACAAAGTAAAAATAGCATGTTTCCATCTGTATTTAGACTTTACAATTTTTTTCTCTGGATACAGATAACATTTTCCATCATGAATCTTTTGGAATTGTCATTGTATTGCTGAGAAGAACTAAATCAGAGCTGATCATCATACAATAATACCTTACTGTGTATAATGTTTTCCTGGTTCTGCTCACTTCTCTCAGTATCACTTAAGGGAAGTCTTTCCAGGTTTTTTCTGAAATGCGCCTGCTCATAATTTCTTATAACATAGTAGTATTTCTTTATGTTCATATACCATAATTGTTTAGCCATTCTCCATTTAATGGGCATCCACTCAATTTCCATTTCTTTACCCCCATAAAGAGCTGTTATAAATGTTTTGTACATGTAGGTTCTTTTTCAATATGTGATTTTAGTAACTCATGAAAAGTTTAAAGGCTTCATTTATGAATTTGATATTACTGTCATTGACCTTATTTTATGCTAAATTCAAACTGGGTATTTGGCATGATTAAGAAAGATCATATTGCAAAAGAAAAGTAGAAAAGAAGCATATATTTTTAAAAGCTATGGGCAAGGAATGAAAGAGGAACCAAACCAATCAATCCTTTAATTGTGCAAATGGAATGGCTTTTTAAAAAAAATTAACACATTCATGATAAAAAAGATAGTAATCAAGTGGGAGAATATCTTTATATTAAATATTTTATGGCAATTTTGTATTCAAGATATATAAACAACTGTCTTAAATAAGTCATTCTTAAATGTATAGGTACGCAGGATGTAAACAATAATTTCAGATGAATATTATTAACTTCAGAAGAAAGGATGCTCTAAATGAATATTACTAAAAATTCAAATAATAAAGAATGCTACTAATATTTGACCCCCCAAGATTGGCAAAAGTTAAAAAAAAATATGGGAATTGCAAATGTTGAAAGGATTTTTGGAAAGACAGCCACATTAATACATTGTGGTGATGCTGTGAAATGGTACAGTCATCCTGGAAAGGAATTTGAAATTATGCGTAGATTGAAATGTCTATATCCTTTGACTCAGGCTCAATATTATTGATGGAAAAAATGGTCTCCATGTGCATCAAAATATTTATAACCAGTATTTTAAAAAAGTGAATAGAGATCACCAGACCATTGATACAATAATTATAATGAATAAACTGAAAGAATTACAATCAAAAACCAATGAAAATTAAATGTTGCAAAATTTGAAAGATTAACATTGACTCCAAGAAGAGATATGAAAGAATGTGAACATTGCACATATTAGATGTTTAAAAATTATTAAAGCTTTTTATTTTCAAAAAAATAATAATTTTTCAACATTGACCCTTGCAAAACCTTGTGTTTCAAATTTTCCCCTCTTTCCCATCCCCTCCTCTAGATGGCAATCCCCAATATATGTTAAACATGGTAAAAAATATGTTAAATCCTATATATGTACATATTTATAAAATTTAGCTTGCTGCACAAGAAAAATAATATCAAAAAGAAAAAAAAATGAGAAAAAAAACCAAAATGCAAGCAAACAACAAAAAGAGTGATAATGTTATGTTGTGATCCATATTCAGCTCCCACAATCTTCTCTCTAGGTGTAGATGACTCTCTTTGTCACAACATCATTGGAACTGGCATCAATCATCTCATTGTTGGAAAGAGTCACGTTCATCAGAATTGATTGTTGTATAATACTGTTGTTACCATATACAATGATCTTCTGGTTCTCCTCATTTCACTCAGCATCAGTTCATGTAAGTCTCTCCAGGCCTCTCTGAAATCATCCTGATGGTCATTTCTTACAGAACAATAACATTCCAATATAACATTCATATACCACAATTTACTCAGCTATTCTCCAATTGATGGGCATCCACTCAGTTTCCAGTTTCTTGCCACTACAAACAGGGCTGCCACAAACATTTTTGCACATGTAGGTCCGTTTCCCTCCTTTATGATCTCTTTGGGATATAAGCCCAGTAGAAATATTGCTGGGTCAAAGGTAATCACAGTTTGATAACTTTTTCAGCATAGTTCCAAACTGCTTTCCAGAATGGTTGGATCCATTCACAACTCCAGCAACAATGTATTAGTATCCCAATTTTTCCATATCCCCTTCAACATTCATCATATAATATTAGATTTTCTCAGTATGATGACTGATGTTGCTAACATTATTCATTTATTTTTTCTAAAAAACTTTGTTAAGGAGATTATTCTACAAAGGGAAGAGAGAAATAGAGTAGAATTTGGTGACAAAAAGAAAGATAAAATTTTGTTTAAGAAATAATTTCTTACAAAACTAATCATTCTTAGAGTTATAGTTCAAGTCATACAACTATAGGCATATAACTATAACAACTCTACAAATATAGAATATTGGTAATATAGACTGTTATAGTTATATAGAGACTATAAAGGTTATATAATTTAATGGAAAGTGAGAGATCTAGGTGAGACATTGTCCCAAAAGAGCTATGTGTCTGGAGATATACAAGAAGAAAGAAGAGAGATATCCTGATAGTACTTGAGCAGATTTATCATTGTCTTTGTTTTCTTATGTTGGGCCTATTCCAGAGAGTTCTTACATGGTAGGTTTTGCTTTTAGTTAAAATTGCTATCAATGAAAAAGTTAAGAAAGAGTGGTCTAGTGCTAGATTCAGATTCCTGCTTCTGACTTACCCTAAAATTTTCTTGTTTTCTTGTTTTCCTTGTAGATGGCAGTTAGTTGGAATTTAGTGAGGATAATTGGCTCATTTTCTATAAGTGTTTGTGGATTTAAAGTATGATAAATAACAGTCTTGGAAGTACTGACATTATCAGAGGTATTGGCCTTATATTACCTCATTTGAACCTCAAAATACACAATGAAGAGCTACTTTTGGAGGTCTGTCAGCTTCATATCTCTGTCCTCTCCATATTTTACACAATAAAGCAAATTATTTGAGATCTAAAGGATTTTTAATCACACTTTAAGATCAGCTCAATGATATATAGCTAGCTTGTGAAATGTTTATGCCTAGTAAAGCACTTTTGGCAAGTAGAATTGGGGGTCAAACTCAGTTAATCCTGTCAGAGACCAGAAAAGGTATTAGCAAATAAAGATTTGCAGTTTTATACCAAATCATTTTTTTCTATTCTACTATGTTATGGAAATGCTTACAGAAAGAGTTGCTCAGTAACATGGTTGCTCTATCTGGACACTGGTAGCACAAGAATACTCTTACGCTTATTAGTCCTAAAAGATAATGTGAGTGCCATTCTGAAGGAAAAGTAATGACCAATTGCTTTCATTCCCCTCAGTTCAAAATTTAGAGGAAGACAGACCATATGAAATATTTATTGTAGTAGAAAAGTCAGAGTGAGACCCTGGAAGAGGCCCTTTTTCTTTGTGAAGGTTTTCTAAAAAGTTCATTTTAGAAGTTCTCTTTTTTATCAACTCAAGCAGCCTACAAGAGAGGATTGTTGATTAAAAAGGAACTGAACATAGCATGAACAAGAGCAATGAGTTCTCTTCAGTTAAGATACAGATGAGAATAGCCAATGACAAAAATCCAATATGGTAGCCTGAAATATTAATTTGGGGTTCTATTTGCCAAAGCTTCATTAGTTACTTTATGACATTTAAAAAAATGAATCTGTGAATGTTCTTAAAAGAAAAATTATAGTGGCCTATAAGCGAAAAAGAGAAAAGAAAAAATTAAACGACCCATAAATACACAAAAAAATTACTGCACAGATGGAACCAAATGGTCAATTGGTAGAAAGAAATATAGCAATCTTTCTCCCATACCCTTCCCATTCAGTTCTAAATTTCCTCCATTCAGTTCTAAAAAGTGCACCAGACTAAATCTTGATGAGGAAATAAAAGGGAAAACAAGAATATCATTTTGCTAAATCAGGTGAGCCTAGTGAGGCAGACAAAAAAACAAACAAAACTTCAATCACTGGCACTAGAGTCTGATCAGAAGGATCAGTATGGAACATTAAAACTCAGGCAACAGCAAGCTAGAAGTCAGAAGAAGAGGAGGTATCAAACCTAGATGCAGGAGCATCAAGATAGGAACAGATAAAAACTGACAGCTTTGATGACCATTATCTAGTGTGCATCAAAGATCTAGGGCAGCATAAGGAGATAGGCTTTTGCCCACAGGCAGTATGAGGAGTAAAGACTGAATGCAGACACAGGGACAAACAACAGGATAGTGGCTCAGATCCCAGAAGCACAGCAGAATCTGAGTGCCAGCTTTTAATCCAGCATGAAGCCTGTGAGCAATACACAAGGCAAGAATCTACCATTGTTCAGAACCAAATACAGTTGAAGAACGTAGAGATCAGATCAAGGAAACATTAGTCAGACTTTTCCAATGGATCCAATCAATTTGGGAGCATTGAAAGCTAGCAAATCTCCACCCTGAGTTGTCTCTGAGAGTCTGGAATAAACCAACATTCTTTTTTGGAGGGGGGGTATGTTTCTTTTCTTTTCTTTTTTTTATTTCATAGCTTTTTAATTACAAGTTATATGTATGGGTAATTTTACAGCATTGACAATCGCCAAACCTTTTGTTCCAATTTTTCCCCTCCTTTCCCCCACCCCCTCGCCTACATGGCAGGATGGACCAGTAGATGTTAAATGTATTAGAGTATAAATTAATACACGATAAGTATACATGACCAAACTGTTATTTTGCTGTACAAAAAGAATTGGACTCTGAAATATTGTACAATTATCCTGTGAAGGAAATCCAAAATGCAAACAGGCAAAAATATAGGGATTGGGAATTCAATGTAATGGTTCTTAGTCATCTTCCAGAGTTCTTTCACTGGTCATAGCTGGTTCAGTTCATTACTGCTCCATTGGAACTATTTTGGTTCATCTCATTGCTGAAGATGGCCAGGTCCATCAAAATTGGTCACCATATAGTATTGTTGTTGAAGTATATAAGGATCTTCTGGCCCTGCTCGTTTCACTCAGCATCAGCATCATATAAGTCTCTCCAGGCGTTTCTGAAATCATGCTGTTGGTCATTTCTTATCGAACAATAATATTCCATTTCATATACTACAATTTATTCAGCCATTCTCCAATTGATGGGCATCCACTCAGTTTCCAGCTTCTAACCACTACAAACAGGGCTGCCACAAACATTCTTGCACATACAGATCCCTTTCCCTTCTTTATGATCTCTTTGGGTAAACCAACATTCAATACCAGGAATAAAGCAATAAAAAGACAAACTTAGTTCTTTCCTCCAGAAGTGCATCAGAATCTGCATCTAACATCAAGATTAACACCAAATCCCAAAATAGATTTGAAGGATAAGCAATCAGGAAAAAAAGCTATGATATAGGGATGCATAAAATACAAAAGTAGAAGAAGATAACTCTAAAACATCTACAAGCAAATCTCCAAAGTAAAATACATATTTAGCATAAGGTCAAGAAGAATTCTTGGAAAAGGAAATTTCCAGTCAAAAGATGAAAAAATCTAGAAGAAAATTAAAGTATTTAATAGCAAAAGCAATTGACTTTGACAACAGGTTGAGGGCAAAAATCGAGAATCATTGAACTACCTAGATTTCATGACAAAAAAATCCCTCCACTGGCCATACCACCAGTAGTCCTGTGCCTTCAGGTATATTGCAGCCTATCCCTCTAAACTAATCTGGGGACATTACCAAGATGCAGTGTATCCTGCCTACCCTGCCCTAGCAGCTGCAAGTGGCCTCTGCCTCAGCAAAACCTGGCTCCAAAGCTGCCGTTGTAGAAGAATTGTAAGGTGAGTGGTAAGTCCCTTGGCTAACATTTGCTTTGCTCTGCCTTTCTTGCCGTGGAAGCACCTAGCATGGCAGCATGGAATGGGATAGGGGGTGAGCCTGTCCTTCTTTTTTCAATTGCAGAAGCTTATTAACTTTGTAATTTTAGACAAGTTATTTTATCTCTGCTCCAGCTTCCTGATCTGTATGTATATAATATATATAATATACATATGTGCATGTAA
The DNA here is from genome assembly GCF_016432865.1 of Antechinus flavipes. Taxonomy (NCBI): domain Eukaryota; kingdom Metazoa; phylum Chordata; class Mammalia; order Dasyuromorphia; family Dasyuridae; genus Antechinus; species Antechinus flavipes. Next base: position 369,990,717 of record NC_067400.1, on the reverse strand, counting down.
TACATATGTGCATATATACACAATACAGACATATACGATGTCACTCACTCCCCAGCATTGTTATCAAATCACAATAATATGTAGTGATTGTAAAGTGCTTAACATAGTGACTAGTGGATTATAAGCACTATATTATTTCTTTAGCTGAATGTAATTGTTCCATACCTCTTAACTCTAGTGATTTTAAAATATCAAAGGTAATACTATAAGTAATTTTTATATAGAATAATTTGAAACTGCAAAAACCTCAACTGAGTTTATCATTTATGTTTGTATGTATTGTTTTTCTAAATTTTCTTATATTTTAAATTTTAAAATTTGAGAGACCATTGTAACAGAAATATTAGACAAAAATCTGAATGCTATTAGATTATTGAGTTTTTAAAAGGATGTGATGAAATCTGTATTTGAAAACAAATATTTAATGAGGTATATTTTGCATAACAAAATGTAAAACATAATAAAACTATAATAGCGAATCTTCCTTTGAAAATTCTTGACTATGATGAAAATAATTAGGCTGATTTGAAGATAAAACTTCAACATATTAATGATGAGTCAACTACCAGATATTTTCTGTATGTTTGAAGTCCCAGAATGTGATGATTTAATTTTACAAGTTTATTTTATAAATTATTTTATAGTTTTATTTTATTTTTATAAAAGATTAATAAAATGTTAACTGCTAGGGAAACATCAGAAAAGATCTTCAAGTCTTAAATTGTGATTGGTGAAATTTTGCTATTTAAGGTAAAATTTCTGGGACTGTAATTTACTATTGTTTTGAGCTTAGATTACAGGGATAGTTAGTTGAATTATTTAGTTGGTTGAATTCAGGGATAGTTGTTTGAATTGTCACAAAGCCAATAGTAGAAAATGGTATCTGCTGCAGTCTGTGAACTGCTAAAGGTGGATATCTGTGCTTGGGAAAATTTTAGAAAAGACTTCAGACACAACTTAGATAAGATCCTCCTGACCCTAATTCCCCATTGTACTATCTCCTTTCAAAAAGGAAAATTCCCACCTAGTTAAATTGAGTCATGCTTTTAACCCACCATAAGTACATTATTGGCTGTCAGATATGATTTTTGCCTGAAATTAAACAGAGGTAGGGAAGTTTTTCCTCCTGTTACAATATATTATATGACTATACCTGTGTTCTTCTTTTTTCCTTTTATAGCAAATTTCTATAATCAAGAAGTTTTGTAAGTATAACATTAAATCTATTAAATAAAATATTGATATTGGGACAACTTTGTGTTATCTATAATAGGATACCTGTATAAAAATCTTACAATTTTAACAATTATTATGATTATTATTATTTTTGCTGAGGCAATTGGGATTAAGTGACTTGGCCAGGGTCACACAGCTGGGAAGTGTTAAGTGTCTGAGGCCACATTTGAACTCAGATCCTCCTGACTTCAGGATTGGTGCTCTATCCACTGCATCACCTAGCTGTTCCTTAGCAATTATTTGTGGTAAAATTATAATATGATGATGATATCCTTCTAAGGGAGAAATGATTAGATAAGACAAGGATGTAATATGAAAGTTTTCTTTAAAAAAAAAAGGATAGTAAAATTTGAGCAAAGCCACAGAATTAGATTTTTTTCTCTAAGACCTATAAACATATGTAAGTGGTTGGTTTCCAAAATTTATCTATCATGGAAATTCAGGCTATTCAGGTATGTTTTAGCAATAAATTCTCAAAATTATGTTTATTAATTAGATTTAAGGATTTTACAGGTAAATTGTATTGATAATGTCAGAGAAAATGAAATTATTTTCCAATTTTTAAGTGTCTGTCTGATAATTTTAAAAGACAGAAGGAAAGTCATAATTGAGCTTCTTAAGAAAGAAACACTAGCACCAGACAGATTTACAAGTGAATTTTATCAAACATTTAAAGGTCAGGTAATTCCAATATTAAATAATTTGAATAACAGACAAAGAAAGGAGCCTACCATACTTCTTTTGTGAAACAAATATAATACTGATGCCTAAAACAGGAAGAGGAAAAACAAGAGAAAAGAAAATTATACACCAATTTCAATAATGAATATTGATGAAAAAATCCTAAATAAAACACTAGCTAAAAGATTAGAGCAATATATTACAAAGATTATGCATTACAAGCAAGTGGAATTTGTACCAGGAATGCAGAGATGGTTAAAAATTATTAACATGATTGATTGTATCAATAGATGCAGAAAAAGCTTTAAATAAAGGACAACACATTTCTATTAAAGCATTTTAAAATATGGGACATAAATATTTATGTTTAATACAAATCCATCAGCAAACATTATTTGTATTAAGGATAAGCTAGAAACCTTTTTAGTAAGATCAGGTGTGTAACAAGGAAAGCCATTGTCACCTCTATTGTTCGATATTATATTGGGAATCCTAGAAATAGCAATAAGAGGTTGAAAAAAGGAAATGGAATCAAAATAGTGAATAAAATAATAAAATTATCTTTTTGTAAACAAGATAGACAACCAAAACCTGTAAGAAGATATAGTAAGAGAAGCCCCATATAAAATAACTCAAGATAGTATTAAATATCTAGAATTATATTTGCCAAAACAAATCCAGGACATATATCAGACTTAAATAATTGGAGAAATATAAATTATTCATGCGTAGGTAGGGTCAATATAATAAAAATGATTATCAAAAAGTCAAAAGTAACTGAGAAGCTAATAAAAAATGTAGAAAAGCTTAGCCCTATCAGATCTTAAACTGTTTTACAAGGCAGTAATTATCAAAGCTCTCTGTTCCTAGCTAAGAAACAGAAAAGTATCTCATAAATTTTTAAGAGATTCTTGTATCGAGTACAAGATTTAAGTAAAGATAGAATCAGTAAATGATATATTAACTCAAATTCTCTTAAGTTTCAAGATTGGAAAACCAGGTTTAAGTGATTATATTAAATCTCTAGATTTGGAACCAGAGAAAGAGAGTCCCTTTAAAGCTTTTTGAAATCTATTCTCCAAGAACAGATATCTAGGAACCAGATAACTATATGAGATATGTGGGACTCAAAAAGTACTGATTAAATGTTTATTGAGAATGAGTTATTAGGGTATAATAAGATTTGATGTAACATTGGTAATAATTGTTTGTATTGCTTTGTGTGGCTTATGTTTAAATATTATTGGTTATCTTGATGACATGGAACTCTCCTTTCTCAAAACAAGCCATTGTGAGCCTCCCAAGTATTTTGATCTATACCCAACAATATGCTAATCAAACTGTGAAAATGTTATTTCATTGCTTTAAACTACTTCTGTGTGACTGGGAAACTTGATCATCTCTGTGTGTCATTTAGAGACTCTTAAATAAGGACCTATTTTATGTTGATCAGAAACTCAAATCCAGAGATTGATGCATTTTCTTACTTATAAACTGGTCTTGCACTGATCAATTAATCTTTAGGCCTTTCCTATATCCTTCTCACTATTCCCACTGTGGCTAAACTTGTGAGTGTTTATCCTTTGACCATCTGAAGAAAGCCCCTGCTCCTAAGTGAACAGCAGAACTCTTCAGCATCTTCAAGGTTTGTCTAGTCCTGACCCAGAAGCAGCCTACATCTAAATAAGACAACTGTTTCATCTACATCTAGATGAGACAAGATTCTGGATGAAGGCTGAATATACAATCCAGTTTGTTTTTGTTTTTGTTTTTGTTTTTTTGTTTTTTGCTCTCTCCTTTTGATATGTGTATAACTACCAATGTCCTGATTCAAGTGTGTGTTTGTATTTTCTCCCCCTAAATTCTGGGTACCCCCTCTTTTCTTTTTGCAAGAAAACAATGGCTAGCAATAATACCTGGGATTTCCCCAAAGGTCTCCTCAAGGGATTAATCATCTGGGCAACATCTCATTCTGATCCAACTGCCTTTTCATGGCATTGTGGATTATATTTACCTCTTCTTTATTGGCCATTGTACTCAGGGTCTTTCAGACTCCCTCCATTTGGCCAAAAGATATTAGGAAATAGCCTATTTCCTAGAGTCAAGATTCCAGCTATTCTTTGAATCTGGCATAAAAGCATTCCTTTATACCTATTCTCTAAATGATCTCAGCCACAGAAAATCACGGAATTGTTTCTGGTCATGAAGCCCTGCTAGGTTTGTATGAATTAATGGAAAGTAAGGAATAACACTGAGAACAATTTTTATAATAACTTTGAAAAGACATTTTTGATAGACTTCAAAATTCCTTGATTAATGCAAACATCAACCACAATTCCAGAAGACCAGTGATGAATGCTACTCAATTTTGAAAGAATTATGAGGTACTCAAAATGTAGAAGAATTCTTTTTGGATATAATAAGTGCAAGAATTTTTTAAAATGTCTATAATATAGCAAAGGCAAAAATTATCAATACCAATTGAAAAGAACAAGACCAAATATTAAAATATTCTCTGCATCTTGAAAGAGATAACCTAAATTATTTTTTATCTTTTTCAATTAAGAAAAATTAACTTTCTTAATTTTCACCATAATTTGTTCAACCACTGTTAATTAATGGAGAACTCATTAATTTCTAGGCCTTTGTTACCATGAAAAAAGTTATTATAAATATTTCATACCTATAAGACCTTTTTCTCTTTTTTTGATCTCTAATTTAGGTCTAATAGTGGTATTATTAGGTGAAAGGGTACATATAATTTAGTAATTTGGGGGGCATATTTTTAAATTTCTTTCCACAATGACTGAACCAATTCAAAGTATCAACAACAGAGTACTAGTTTGTTTGTTTTAACTTTATGTCAGCTTACTTCAATAAACATTAAGTACTAATATGTGTCAGGCATTGTATTAATTTCTGGGGAAACAAATCAGACAAAGAAAGACAGTCCCTACTTTATAGAGCTAACAATCTGTTGGGGAAATGAACACAAAAGGAGCTTGTGCATGAAAGGGAATATCTTGTTCTAGGGAATTGAAAACTAATAGAGCTGCAGATGCAAAGTGGAGTGAAAAGATCTGTTTTCTACCCTCTCCAAAAGAAATTCCCTACTTGTCATTTTCTGTCTACTTTGTACATATTTACAAATAAAACAAAACAAAAAACTTATAAAAGTGTATGTGTAGTTTTATGAATAAGAGTTATAAACTCTCAAACTGGTCAAATAACATGAATAGGCAATTTAAAAAGAAGGCAATTCAAGGGCAGTCATATGCTGATGATGCCATATTACACTGTGAGTTGTGGAATGAAAATTCCCAAACAAAACTAAAATTACATGTCAATCTTTTTCAGAGTAGTCTTACCCAGAGAGACACTTCCAGTGGCCATGATGAAGGAATACCCTCCTGAAGGACATGCTGATTTTCTCAGTTCATGCTTCTACCCTTTAATCAACTCATTTTCATGAATTGTATGCTATTCACAGTTGGCTGACAGCTGTCAATCAGAATTTATAGTGTCAATATGAAATCAAATTCTAAATCAAGGTTAGAATCTCTACAAGTTTGTCATACTAGCCTCATCTAGTGGAAAGGACATTTGAAAACTTGAATTTTTGTCCGGTCAATCCAGGTGTGCATGTGTGTGTGTGTGTGTGTGTGTGTGTGTGTGTATGTGTGTGTGTTATATACATAAGAAAGTCATTTGGAGTTGTTTGGATCTTATACTATCCATATAACAAGTGATTAACTTTCATATGTACCTTATTGTATTTCTCCACTTTTCTTCTTTCTCCTCCTCCTGTCAATTCTCCTCCACCTTCTACTTTCATTTATACATCACTTCCAGCTTTGCAAAGTGTTTTATTTATATTATTTCATCTCTATCTTCATTATAATCCAATGATATAAGTGCTATTATTATCTGTATTTTATAGATGAGGACATTGAAGCCGAGTGATATTCAGTTCCTAGAATCACAGAGCTAGTAAATGAGATAATATTTGTAACTGTGCAGTGACTGACTCATAGTGTTATATAAATGGTAGTTAGCTAGCTATAGTGGTACTGAAAAAACTTCAGTTTCCTGGCCACAACATGTGCCTGATGACTGATGAGGACCAGCCTTGTAAATTATGGAAAGGCTCATTACCAACATCTTGACTACTTGGCTAATTTAAGTACTAAATTCTTTAATAGTGGTGATAGAGACCTCACTTGACTTTTATTAACCTCAATTCCTAATTCACTTTAAAACACCTTAAGTTGCTTTAATATAATACTTCCCAAGGCTGAGTAAAAGGTGTCTGGAGGTGGTTTAGCACAGATTTTAGTTGGAAAGACTGAAGTGATGACAAGATGCTGGAAGGCACAGTGATTTGGGGCAGGGTTGATTATATTAGTAAGTGAAGTCTGAAGAGGAAACGACAAGAAACAAAGAAGAAAATCGGGTAAGAGTTCCTGGTAGCCATTTCCCATCTTGCCTCCTCTTGTGGAGTTTGAGGATTACTGTTTGTTCTTCTTGCTTTAATGACAGTTCTGTGAAACCAACGGCATGATTCTATCCAGGAGCTGTAACTTTTAAAGATGACTCTCTCCTTCATTAGTCAGCCTTGTGCTCAACTGACACATTTTTTTTTTCTTTTGCAAAAAATGTCAAGAGTGACTACATCATCCCCCCTTACCTCTGCTTTGGTTAGCCTAAGTAACTTGGGTGTCAGAAAGGTAGAACATACCATGGAGTTTTGAAAGATTACACTTACCACTCATATTGTCATATTTTGGTTTTCATTATCCAGAGAATTTTAATCAATTAAAAAAATCAATATTGAAAATAAAAGATCAAGGAGTTACCAGTGTACAGAATCAGCTGGTACCAAGGTGAGTATCAGGCTCCTGCAGAGTAAATGGAAAAGACTCCTTTTCTGGGATAGACTATGCATAACATTATTGCACAGACTTGGCTAACATGATTATGCTGTTAAACAATTAGCAGTCTTTCCCTTTTTCTCACTGTGTTTCTCCATATGTGTATGTAATATACATATGGAGCCCGGCAAAATCATCTGCCACAGTTTTATATTTCTCACTAGCCATTCCTAAGAAGTAACTTGGACATGGCAACAGCATTTGTTATATGTGTGAAATATATCAACAATGAATAAATATATGTACACATAAAATGCATTTGAATGGACTTCTCTGTGCATGGTAAGTATTTCTATGATATCCAGTGATTTAAATTCATTTTATATTAATCTATTAGATATGATATTTCTGATTGACACTAATTGATTGCTACACCTGGAACTTAATTTGATCAATTTTTTTCTTTGTAAACCTACTTAACTAATAATCTTTTTGCTATATTTGAAAAAAAAGAAGGTTGCAATTGTAACATCAGCAGGGGGTTCCATTCTGACAGCATGCTTGCTAAGGAAAAGTATGTTTGAAATATGCTGGTTCAGCTGTTCTTTTCCAGTACCTTATTTCATTTATATTTTTAGCTTTCTTCTTCATAAGTCCTTGGACTTAAAATATAATTAAATTCTACACTTTATGAAAATCCATCACCAAAACAATGAATTGTGGTATGCATAATAGGAAAAGATATAAAAGATATACATATTTAGAATATAGTCATGCAAATTATATTTGGAAATTATTATTGACTTAATACAGATTTTTTTTACCTTGCTTAAGAACTTATTACAGGATTCCTTTGAATATCTAATATTTAAAGTGATTCAACTTTCAAAATTTCCATTCATATAATTTTTCAGAAACACATTAAAACAAAGTCCAATTTGAATTTTGTAATCTTTTGAATTTGTCTTCTAAAATTAATTCACAGAAGTACTTTGAAATTAATTTTTTAATTTGCTTTGGATAAGAATTGAGAAATCTTATTTCAAGAAAATACATTATATAATATCATTCCTTCTAAGCATAAAATCTAAATATTTTTATTCAAATGCCAAACCATACATTTTACACATAAAGAACATAGCCTTCCTCAGTAGCAGTCAAAGGGACACTGCTAAAAAAAAAGTGATCACTAGATTTTCCCTTTTATTTCCCTCCACACATCAATTTCCATGTCCTTTCATTCTTGTCTGCACAATATACATATATATGTATATATACATATGTATAATTCCATTAAATATTTATCATTTAAATTAAATATTTTTAACAATCATCTTTTTTAAAAATATTGAGTTCCAAATTCTCTCCCTTTTCTCATCCTTCTTTCCACCTTGAGAAAGGAAGCAATTTGATATTGCTTGTACACATGTCATATATAAAACATAAATTTCCAGGTTAGCCAAATTGCAAAACGAACCACAAGCAAAATATCAATAAAAATAAAGTTTTAAAAAATATGCTTCAATCTGTTTTAGAATTCATCAATTCTCTTTCTGAAGGTGGATAGTGTCAGTTTATCCTAAGTCCTTTGGAATTGCCTTTGATCATTGTTTTGATCACAATAGATTAGTTTTCACAGTTGATTTTCCTTCCAATAGTCTTGTTATGGTATATGTTGTTCTCCTGCTTCCACTTACTTCAGTTTACATGAATTCACATATGTCTTTCCAGATTTTTCTGATACCATCCTGTTTATCATTTTTACAGCACAATAGCTTAATGATATTCTATTGCAATCATATATCACAACTCTTTCAGCTACTTCTTAAATTAATGGACTTCCACTCCATTTCCAATTATTTGTGACCATAAAAAGCTGCTACAAATACTTTAGTACAAATTGGTCTTTTTCCATTTTCTTTGATTTCTTTTGGGTATAGACCTATTTTAGTATTTTTGCTGATTCAAAGGTACAAGCAAAATATATTGTTTTGGGATACAGACCTAGTAATATTACTGCTGAGTCAAGAAATATAGAGTTTTATAAATCCTTGGGCATAGCTCCAAACTGTTTTTCAGAATGGTTACACTAGATCACAACTCTAGCAATCAATTTTTCTAGAAAACGATTTTTTGACATTTTCTCCAGCATTTTTCATTTTTCTTCTTTCATCATCCCCAAACTGATATGTGGTAGTTTCTCAGAGTTATTTTAATTTTCATTGCTCTAATTAATGATTTAGAGCATTTTATGTGACTATTGATAGCTTTGACTTCTAAAAACAGCTTTTTCTTATCCTTTTCTCAACTTGAGATTAAAGCTTAATTTTTTAATAAATTGGGTTTAGTTATTTCTATATTTTGAGAAATGAGGCCTTGGGGGATGGGGGGGAGCCAAGATGGCAGAGAGGACACATACTTCTATCTAAGCTCTTCCTTGCCCTCAGACTACTTCTTTCATGATATGGTCTCAGAATTAGTGCTTGACTGAAAAAAATCACAGATATTGGGAATACAACACATTACCAACAAAAGATATCCTCGAAATTCACCAGGAAAGATCTGTTTTTGCTCACAGGTGGGGATAATTAGACCAGGCGCAAACCTCAGGCAGTCAGTGAGAGCATGGAAGCAGCTAGCACTGAACAGAGGAGAGGGGGTAAAGACTATAATCCAGAAAAGCTAGGGTCTCTCGGACCTGGCCACACCTACCCAGCACCTGGCGGGACTCAGCACGATCTCACAGTCTCAGAGAGTGGCTGCTGTGCAGACACAGCACAGCCATTACCTATTCCACTGCTGCTTCACTGTTGCTTCTTGTTGTCTATAGAGGAAGCTTGGTAACACTACACTGCCCAAAAAGCAGACTGCACTTGCTTTTTGTTGTTTATTTGTTTGTTTTCTTTGTTTCTTTTTTGTCACAATGATTAAAAAATTAAAGCAAGCTCTAACTATAGATAGCTTCTATATGGATAGAGAGCAGACTTCAAACCCCGAGGAGACTAAAAACAGATTGTCTCCAGATGAATCCCCAAAAGGGATATGATCTGATCCCCACCATGCAAGGCTCTCTCTCATAGAAAGAATTAAAAAATCTCTTACAAGAGAGCTAGAAAAAAAAAATGGGAAAAGGAAAGGAAAGCTTGGCAAGAGAGGGATAAGTCATCCCACTCATTAAAAGATAGAGTGGATAAAGAAATCAAATCCCTGAAAAACAGAATTAGTGAAATGGAAAAGGTAAACAATTCCAAGGTAAATAGAATTAGTGAATTGGAAAAAGAAAATAGCTCTCTCTAAAAAAAAAAAAAATGGAAAAATGGAAAAAAATTGCATACAATGAAACAACTCACTTAAAAACCCAATTGGACAATTACAAAAAAAAAAAAAGAAATGAAGAAAATAATTCATTAAAAATCAGAATTGAAAAAATGGAAATGAATTACTTGACAAGACAGCAAGAATCAGTCGAGCACAACCAAAAAATGAAAAAAAATTGAAAAAATGTATATACCTACTTGGAAAAACAACAGACTTGGAAAATAGATCTAGGAGAGATAATCTGAAATTATTGGACTTCATGAAAATTATGATTATAAAAAAGATCCTAGACACTATTTTTCAGGAAATCATCAAAGAGAACTGCCCAGATATTATAGAAACAGAAGGTAAAATAGACATTGAAAAAATTCATTGATCATCTACTGAAAGAGATCCCAAAATCAAAACTCCAAGAAATATTGTGGCTAAATTCCAGTACTATCAGATCAAGGAAAAAAATATTACAAGCAGCTAGGAAAAAAAAATTCAAATACAGAGGAGTCATAATAAGGATTACTCAGAATCTAGCAGCATCCACATTAAAGGATCCAGGGCCTGGAATCTGATATTCTGAAAGGCTAAGGAACTTGGTATGCAACCAAGAATAACTTATCCAGCCAAAATGAGCATTTTTTTCCAGGGAAAAAGATGGACATTCAATGAAATAAGTGAATTTCATCTATTTCTGATTAAAAAAACAGAATAAACCAAAAAGTTTGATCTCCAAATACAGGACTCAAAAGTTATTTAAAAAGGTAAAAAGAAATCTTGGGAACTATATTTCTAGTATGAGTATACATAAAGAATACATATAATTTGGTTTTACTGCTATAATATAAAAAAGAAACTAGAGGTGAAAAGGAAATGAACCAGAAAAAGGGGATAAGTAGGGGTACTACATTTTACAAAGAAGCAAAAGAAACCTATTATATCTGAGGGAAAGAAGGGAGGAGAATGAACATAGTGTGTATCTTACTCTCATCAGAATTGGCTTAAAAAGAAAAATATTAGACATACTCATTTTATAGAGAAGCTTCTCCTACCTCATTGAAAAGTGGGGGGAAAGTGAAAAGGCAAGGAGTAAGCTAAGTAAAAGGGAATACAAAAATTGTGAGGAAAAAGGATAAGAAAAGGGGAGGAACTCTAAGGTGGGAGGAAGGATCCTAAAAAGGGAGGGCTGTGGTGTTCACAAAGAGGGGTAAGGAGGAAGGAAAGGAGAAAAGCATAAGTTGGAATTAACAAGATAGCAGGAAATACAGAATTAGTCATTTTAACCATAAGCTGGAATGGGGTAAATTCCTCCATAAAGCAGAGGTGAATAGCAGACTGGATTAAAAGCCAGAATCCTACAATATTTTGTTTACAAGAAATGCACTTGAAGCAGGGTGATACATACAGAGTAAAGGTAAAAGGCTGGAGTAGAATCTACTATGCTTCAGGTGAAATAAAAAAAGCAGGGATAGCCATCCTGATTTCAGATCAAGCAAAAACAAAACTGATCTAATTAAAAGAGATAAGGAAAGGCACTACATCTTGCTAAAGTATAGCATAGATAATGAAGTTATAGCAATATTAAACATATATGCACCAAATGGTATAGCATCTAAATTCTTAAAGGAAAAGTTAAGAGAGCTGCAAAAAGAAATAGACAACAAAACTATAATAGTGGAAGATCTCAACCTTGCACTCTCAGAATTAGATAAATCAAATCACAAAATAAATAAGAAAGAAGTCAAAGAGGTAAGTAGAATACTAGAAAAGTTAGGTATGACAGATCTTTGGAGAAAACCAAATGGAGATAGATAGCAGTACACTTTCTTCTCAGCAATTCATGGAATGTATATAAAAATTGACCATATATTACAATATAAAGACATCAAATTCAAATGCAGAAAGGCAGAAATAGTAAATGCATCCTTTTCAGATCACGATGAAATGAAAATTACATTCAATAGAAAGTCAGGGGAAAATAGACCAAAAAATAATTGGAAACTAAATAATCTCATCCTAAAGAATGATTGGATGAAATAGAAAATCATAGACACAATTAATAATTTCACTCAAGAAAATGACAATAATGAGACATCATTCCAAAATATGTTGGATGCAGCCAAAGTGGTAATAAGGGGAAATTTTATATCTCTAGAGGCCTACTTGCGTAAAATAGAGAAAGAAAATGTCAATGAATGGGGTCTCCAACTAAAAAAGCTAGAAAAAGAGCAAATTAAAAACCCCCAAACACTAAACTTGAAATTCTAAAAATAAAAGGAGAGATTAATAAAATTGAAAGTAAAAAAAAAAAAAACATTGGATTAATAAGTAAAACTAAGAGTAAGTTCTACGAAAAAAACAACAAAATAGATAAACCCTTAGTAAATTTAATTAGAAAAATGAAAGAGGAAAATCAAATTGTTAGTCTTAAAAATAAAAAGGGAGAAGTTGCCACTAGTGAAGAGGAAATTAGAACAATAATTAGGAGTTACTTTGCCCAGATTTATGCTAATGAATTTGATAACTTAATGGAAATGAATGAATAACTTCAAAAATATAGCTTGCCCAGATTAACAGGGAAAGAAGTAAATTGTTTAAACAGTCCCATTTTAGAAAAAGAAATAGAATAAGCTATTAATCAAATCCCTAATAAAAAATCCCCAGGACCAGATGGATTTACATGTGAATTCTACCAAACATTTAAAGAACAATTAACTCCAATGCTATATAAACAATTTGAAAAAAATAGGGATTGAAGGAGTCCTACCAAATTCCTGTTATGACATGAACATGGTACTGATACCAGGTAGGTTGAAAACAGAGAAAGAAAATTATTGACCAATCTCCCTAATGAATATTGATGCAAAAATCTTAAATAAAATATTAGCAAAGAGATTACAGAAAATCATCCCCAGGATAATATGCCACGACCAAGTAGGATTTATATCAGGAATGCAGGGCTGGATCAATATTAGGAAAACTATTAACATAATTGACTATATCAATAACCAAATTAACAAAAACCATATGATCATCTCAATAAATGCAGAAACATCCCTCCCTATTAAAAACATTTGAAAGTATAAGAATAAATGGACTTTTCCCTAAAATAACCAGGAGCATCTATTTAAAACCATCAGTAAGCACCACATGTAATGAGGATAAACTGGAACTATTCCCAATAAGATCAGGAGTGAAACAAGGTTGCCCACCTATCACCATTACTATTCAATATTGTATTAGAAATGCTAGCTTTGGCATAAGAGTTTAGAAAGAGATTAAAGGAATTAGAGTCAATAATGAGGAAACCAAATTATCACTCTTTGCAGATGATATGATGATATACTTAGAGAACCTCAGAGATTCTACTAAAAAGCTATTAGAAATAATTCATAACTTTAGCAAAGTTGCAGGATACAAAATAAATCCACATAAATCCTCAGCATTTTTATACATCACCAATAAAATTCAACAACAAGAGATACAAATAGAAATTCCATTTAAAATAACCACTGATAGCATAAAATATTTGGGAATCTATCTGGCAAAGGATAGTCAGGAACTATATGAGCAAAACTACAAAACACTTTCCAAACAAATAAAGTCAGATTTAAACAACTGGAAAAATATTAAGCACCCTTGGATAGGCCAAGTGAATATAATAAAGATCACAATACTACCTAAACTAATCTATTTATTTAGTTCTATACCAATCAGACTCCCAAGAAACTATTTTATGACCTAGAAAAAAAAATCATATGGAGGAACAAAAGGTCAAGAATTTCAAGGAAACTAATAAAAAAAAATCAAATGAAGGCAGCCTAGCTGTACCTGATCTAAAACTATATTATAAAGCAGCAGTCATCAAAATCATTTGGTATTGACTAAGAAATAGATTAGTTGTTCAGTGGAATAGGTTAGGTTCACAGGATAAAATAGTCAATAACTATAGCAATCTAGTGTTTGACAAAACCAAAGATCTCAACTTTTGGGATAAGAATTCACTATTTGACAAAAACTGCTGGGAAAACTGGAAATTAGTATGGCAGAAACTAGGCATGGGCCTAATCTATTCCATTGACTAATTATTTATTAGCCAGTACCAGTACCACTGTTTTATAATATAGTTTTAGGTCTGGTATAGCTAGGCTACCTTCATTTGCATTTTTCCATTAATTCCCTTGAAATTTTTTATCTTTTGTTTTTCCAGATAACTTTGTTATTATTTTTTTCTAGCTCTGTAAAGTAATTTCTTGGCAGTTTAATTGGTATGGCACTGAATAAGTAGATTAATTTAGGTAGAATTATCATTTTTATTATATTACCTTGGGCTCTTCCAATTGTTTAAAAATGACTTTATTTGTGTAGAAAATATTTTATATTTTTGTTCATATATTTCCTGACTTTGCCTTGGCAGGTAGACTCCCAAACATTTTATATTCTCAACTGTTATTTTAAATGGAATTTCTTTTCATATCTCTTCCTGCTAAATTTTGCCAGTAATATATAAAAATCCTGATCATTTATGTGGATTTATTTTGTGTTCTATAACTTTGTAAAAGGTGTGAATTGTTTCCAGTAGTTTTTTAGTTAATTATCTAGGAATCTCTAAGTATGCCATCATATCATCTTCAAAGAGTAATAATTTTGTTTCCTCATTACCTATTCTAATTCCTTTAATTTCTTTTACTTCTCTTATTGGTAGAGCTAACATTTCTAAGACATTATTGATTATTAATGGTGGATAATTTTGTTTAACTCCTGATCTTATTGGGAATGTGTCTAATTTATCTCTATTACATAGGATGCTTGCTAATGGTTTTAAATAGATGCTACTTTTCATTTTAAGGAAAACTCAATTAATTTCTATGTTCTCTAGTGTTTTCAATGTGTTGAATTTTGTCAAATGCTTTTTCTGCACCTATTGAAATGATCATATGGTTTTTCTTAATTTGGTTATTGATATAGTCAATTATGTCAATAGTTTTCCTAATATTGAACCAGCCCTTTTTATTACATCATGATCTGAAAAAATGCATTTATTATTTCTGCCTTTTTGCATTTGATTTTGAGATTTTTATGCCCTAATACATAGTCAATTTTTATATTGATTCTATTTACTGCCAAGAAAAAACTATATTCCTTTTGTCCCCATTCAATTTCCCTAAAGATCTATTATACCGAATTTTTCTAAAGTTCTATTTACCTCCTTAACTTCTTTATTTTGTCATTTGATTTCTGACATAGCAACATTGAGATATCCCAGTAATATTGTTTTGCTATCTGTTTCTTCTTGCAGTTCTATTAACTTCTCTAGGAACTTGGATGTTATACCACTTGGTGCATATATGTTTAGTGTTGATATTACTTCATTATCTTTGGTACACTTCAGCAAAATGTAGCTTCTTTTCTTATTTCTTTTAATTAGATCTATTTTTGTTTTTGCTTGATCTTAGATCAGGATCATTACCCCTGCTTTTTCTTTTTTCTTTTTTTTTTTTCACTTCAAATGAAACCTAATAGATTTTACTCTAGCCTTTTAACTTTACTCTCTATGCTTTAAATGTGTTCCTTGTAAACAACATATTGTGGGATTCTGGCTTTTAATTCAGTCTGCTATTCACTTCTGTTTTATGGGAGAATTCATCTCATTCACATTCACAGTTAAAATTACTCTGTATTTCCTGCCATCTTATTTCCCCCAAGTTATCCCCCAAGGATAGTCTACCGCTAAATTCTGTGGAGAACTAGATTACATTATGAATAGAGTCTGACAGAAGGAAATCACTTTCCAGCTCAAGATACACTGGAAAAATTTCAACAAATGTCATTCTCACTACAGTGAAAAGGGTATTCAGCCCTGGTCAGACAGACTCTGGGAAAGTTGTTGAGAGGGTCTTAATCACAGCAAATCAACAACTAAGATCCACAGTCCTGACTCAGTAGAGGAGGAAATCAGGGAGGCTGTTTCCTCCCACTTTAGAAGGCAAACTCTGGGAAACTAGGCTATTACTGGGAAGAGCAGCCAAACTACCCACTGCAAACACAAAGGGCTCCACTGCTCAAAGTCAAGGCTTAGAGCTTCACAGGAGGCTTGGGATAGCACTCCCTTTACCCCAAGAGCAGTGCTCAATAACACAAGTTAAAAAAAAAAAAAGAGAGAGAGAAAATGCCAAAAGAAAAGGGAAAAAATAGAGAAGAAACAGAAAAGAACCTTGACTATAGAAAACTACCATGACAGGGAAGATCAAAACACATTCTCAGATGAGGACAAAATATGCACAGAAGAAATCCCAAAGACTTACATGTTTGGTCTCACGTCCAAAGAAGCTTCTTGAAAATTCTCATAAAAGATGCTAAAAGGTAAGTAAGAGAGGTAGCAGAAAGAATGAGAAAGTAATTGAGAGGTATACATGAGAGTATCAATTGCTTGGAAAAAGAAAGGAAAAATTGTCTAAAAAAATTCCTTCAAAAGTAAAATTAACCAAATGAAAAAATATATATACAAAAGCTAACAGAAGAAAATCCCACATTAAAAACTAGAACAGGGCAAAGGGAAGCTAAAAACTCTTTGAGACAACAAGAATCAGTCACACAAACTAAAAAAAAATGAAACGATGGAAGACATTGGAAAAACAGCCGACCAGGTAAATAAATCCAGAAGAGAACATTTTAGAATTCTTGGCCTCCCTGAATGCCATAACAAAAAAAGATCCTGGATAGCATTCTTCAAGACATAATTTTAAAAACTGCCCCTATATTTTAGAAACAGAGGGGGAGATACTTATTGAAAGAATCCATCGATTACTTTCAGAAAGAGATACTACTAAGAAAACCCCAAGGAACATTGTCGGAAAACTCCAAAACTATAATCTCAAAGAAAAATACTACAACCTGCCAAACAGAAACAATTCAATTATCCAGGAACAATGGTCAGGATTACCCTGGATCTGGTAGCTTCTACAATAAAAGATCAGAGGATCTGGGATACCATATTCCAGAAAGCAAAGAACCTAGGGTTATAATCAAGAATTAATTATCCAGAAAGAATCAGCATCATCTTTCATGGGAGCCTATGGATCTTCAGTAAAGTAATTTCAGTCATATATATATATACATATAATTTAAAGATTTAACTATTTACTAAGCAGTATCTATCTAAAACCAACAGCAAGCATTATTTTTAATGGAGAGAAGCTGGATGCATTCCCAATAAGAACACAGATGAAACAAGGATTCCCATTATCACTACTATTCAACATTGTACTAGAAATTTTGGCTTTAGTGATAAGAAAAGAAAAAGAAATTAAATGAATTAGAATAGGCAATGAGGAAATAAAATTATCATCTTTTGTAGAGATATACTGATAGAGAATCCTAGAAAGTGATTGGTGGATTCTTTCCAATTTTTTTCATTTTTTTTAGTTTGTGTGACTGATTCTTGCTGTCTCATAGAGTCATTAGCTTCCATTTGCCCTGTTCTAGTTTTTAATGTGTGATTTTCTTCAGTTAACTTTTTTTTTTTTTTTTTTTTTTTTTTTTTTTTTTTTTGCTGAGACCATTGGGGTTAAGTGACTTGCCCAAGGTCACACAGCTAGAAGTGTTACGTGTCTATTATTTGCTATATAAACTCTTTTATGAACATTTCCAAGAAAATTCTTTGAGATCAATTCATATGACTATTTGAGATTTCATCTGTGCACATTTTGTCCTTGAATGAGTCTCTGTTTTGGTCTTCCCAGTCATCATAACAGTTTTCTATGGTTCTTTTCTCTTTCTTTCTCATTTTCTTCCTTTTCTTTTTCTATTTGTTGTAATAATTTTAAGGTTGAACTTTGCTCCTGAGCTAAAGGGGACACAGTCCTTTGAGCACAATGCTCCATTGTGTCTGCAGGGATACCTTTGCCTGCTCTGATCAGGATACAACCTGGTTTCCCAGAGTTTCCTTCTGAGCTGGGACTGGAGGCTGCCCCCTGCTATGCTTCTCTGCTGAGCCAGGACTGAGAGTCTTAGTTGCTGATTTTCTGTGATTTAGACCCTCTCACTTGCTTTCTCAGAGTTTCTTTGAGCTGGGCTGAACGCCCTTTTCTCCCCAGTGACATTGACCTTTCTTCAAGTTTTTTTAGTCCATCTTGAGCTGAAGCAATGTTTCATTCTCTCAGACTCTGTTCAGAGGCTTATTTTCCTGTGGTTTTCAAGGGAACTTGGGAGACCTCAAGCAGTTTTCTGGCTTTATTCCGCCTTTTGGCTCCACCCCCAGAAGTCTTCCCAAATATCTTCT
This sequence comes from Antechinus flavipes, assembly GCF_016432865.1. NCBI lineage: Eukaryota > Metazoa > Chordata > Mammalia > Dasyuromorphia > Dasyuridae > Antechinus > Antechinus flavipes. The sequence goes on along the minus strand of NC_067400.1, from coordinate 369,972,339 downwards.
ATTTGGGAACTTGTTACATTCAAAATATTTGTGGATTCTCTCATTCCAAAACCTATTCAGAGTCTGAGGGAAGCTAGGAAGAGCTCAGAGAAAGACCTGTCTACTCTCCTCCATCTTAGATCCACCAATATCAGGATTTATTTTCTTCAGTGAATTTTTGTACCTTGTAAGGAGTTATTTTCTTCAGTATATTTGTGCTTCTTTTGTGTAGTTATTTTTCATAACTTTCTGCCTTTTCTTTGATATCTTTACTTAATTTTACCTCTACAACTCTTATTAGATTGAAAAAAAAATATATTTTTTTTGTTCTTGGAATTGTGTCTAATTTGCTTTTTTTTATACTCTCAAGCTTTGCTTGTAGCTATTTTGACTTTATTTTCTTCTTCTACATTTGTGTCTTGCTCTTTTCTGTTACCATACTAGCTTTTTATGGTCATGTTCTTTTGTTGTTGTTTGCTCATTTCCCCTCCATCATTCTTCATTTGAAACTTTATCGTAATTTTGGGTCCTGTTCCCAACTCGGGTGATAGTGAAGAACTCTGACTCAAGTTTCAAACTTTTTGCACTGCTGTTTTTAAAGCTAATTCTGGGGGTTTGGAAGTTTCAAGTACTTCCAAAGTGGTATGATTTGGAGAGGAGTACAGCCACTAATCTCTTGGTCTGCACTCTGTTGCTTAAAAAGGAAGTGCCCCTTTTCTTCATGGTTCCCCCTTCATTGACACTAGAAGTCATACTTCCCTTCATTAAAGGAAGTCCCTCTTAACCAAAAGTAATCTTCTTCACCTTTAAACTATCACCCAGAAGCAGGCATGCAAAATGAGGTTGCCAAGTAGCATCTGTTTCTGCATCCAGTGCAATCACAAGCAGATCATTTTTCTATGTAGTTGCTAGGTTCCTTTACCATTTCTGACTTTTTGTTGGCTCTGACAATCCAGAACACAAAATAGGGATTTATTTTAAAGTTATTTGAGGAATATAGGTAGATTCCAGCTAAATGCTTTCTTTACTATGTTATCTTGGCTTGATCCTTGAAGTCACACTTTATCCCTTATATATCCTTTTTACTCCCCCAACAAATCCCACCAACAGATTTTATGCTTCTCTGAGAATAGACTAATAAAACAAAACATTTCCAGGTATAAGTTTTATTTAAAATTAAAGACTCAACACAGGCTTTTTGCAAGGTAGAATATATTTTATTTTAGTTTCTTGATGAGTTTTAAAAGCCTCTCTATTATATATAGTTATTCCACTTTATTCCCAATGCATACATCCCCAATCAAGTTCTATTATGTTCTTTATTAGATGACTTTATTTTATTTTTAAATTTTATTTTGAATAATATTTTATTTTTCCAAATACATGCAAAGATAGTTTTCAACATTCACCTTTGCAAAACTGAATGTTCCAAATTTTTCTTTCTTTCCCTCCCCCGCTCCCAAGACAGCAGTCTGATATATATTAAACATGCTCAATTCTTTTATACATATTTCCATATTCCTCATGCTGCACAAGAAAAATCCGATCAAAAGGGGAAAAAAACACGAGGTTGGGAAATAAACAATAAGGAATTAACAATAACTAAAATGTGAAAATACCATGCTTTAATCCACATTCCGTCTTCATGGTTCTCTCTATGAATGCTGATGACACTTTGAAACACAAGTCTTTTGGAATTGCCTTGAATCAGCTCTTTGTTGAAAAGACCCAGGTGCATAGTTAATTATCACATAATCTTGTTGTTAATTGTGTACCATGTTCTGTTTCTGCTTGGTTCTGCCTTTCTTGACTTTTCTGAAATGAGCCTTCTCATGATTTCTTATAGAACAATAATATTCCATTATATTGTTAGACTATTTTAAATAGATTTCTAGCTATTCTTCCTTATCCCTTTTTTAAATAGTAGAATTGTTTACCAATTTCTTCTCCAGCTCTGTAAATGTATAATTTATAAGTGATTCTGGGAAGAAACTTCTGTAGAGATCCAGTCTGGAAACTAACAGATGTGAATCTGTTGAAAGTTTTTGGCAATGTGAAATGATTCAGTACCAGAAATTTATGATTTTACCAGAAAACAAAACAAAACAAAATGAAGTTAATGAGGAATCATTACCATCAACTTTGTGTATGTACCCTAAGGACCATAGGGTCTTTCCATCTGGCTTACATTTGATAATTTCTGTATATTCTCCTCCATTAGAATATGAATTCCTTGTCCATTTGTATTCCCAGTGCTTTATACATATTAAGTGTTTTTTAAAATTTCATCTTTTCATTCTGGAACAAAATAGAGAAATAAATGAGGAGATCATATATTTATTTAAAAACTAGATATTATTGATTTTTGGCATTTGTCAGTTATTGAATAAGAACCATAATGATTATGCATTTCACTATCACTGAAAAATCTTTACCAAGATATACATGGCACACTTTCCCATCTCTTAAACACTTTGTATTGGCCATTACTTATCTTTTCTTCAGAATTATTATTATATCAATCAATTATTATAAACGATAAATATAGCATCCACCCTGTTCACTTCTACCCCTAAAGACCAAGAATAAAGACCAAGGACTTTTGCTTATCCTGACTCCAGCTGATTCTAAGGTATCCAGGGTGCTAACTCGGTCTTCACAGTCACCCATAATTTCTCAGTGTTATCAAGACCCAGTCTATATTTAATTGGTTTTTCTTTCTTTCCTTCTTTTAATATACAATCCTAAATCATGCCTGAAGGTGGTTCCAAGTTACTCTAAAAAGGTTGGGCTTTTCAATAGGTGTTTATCTCCTTCTAAAAGGCCTTTTAAAATTATTATCATTGATTACATTCTATGTTCTATATAGTTGAGACTGCCTGAAATCCAACTTCTAGGTAAGTGGGGAATTGCTATATTTGGTAAATATTCATGATAATCCATGGAACTTTTTCACCAAGTTGTAATGAGTTCAAACTATTGAATTCAACAAACATTTATTAAATACCTGATTTGGCACAATGTAACCTATTAGATACTATGGTCCTTGCCATAAAGCAATGAAGCGAATTTAAAAAATAGTATGACCAGTAAATCAGATATATTTTTATGAATGTTGTAATAGTTCTACATATATATATATATATATATTTTCTCTCAAGACATTTCACCATCACCTGTATTTTTAGATTCCCTTGGATTCAATTTTCTCTAATCAGTCAGCTATATGGTGCTAAATATGTGATACTAAAAATGAATTCATAGTCAAGTAACCTTTGTCACTCTGATTTATGCTGTTTAAATGTTCTGCTATGAAACCAAATATGATCACAGTTTAACTCAGGAAATTCAACCCCAAGGATAATTTATTTAAGTGCTTGGAGCTAAAATCTAGAGAAAAGCCACCCTACAATTTTGAAATATGATTATTATTTTTATGCAATTCTATAGTGGAAGCAACTTTCCACAGTATGGAAATGGTGATCAAGATAAAAACAATATGATCAGGCCTTTATAGGAGGGAGTCAACGTTGTTGGTGCTACATTATACTTTATACCTGGTGGTCTCTGGTAAAAAGGGAATCACTATAAATCATCACAAGGTAAAAGCATCTTTCTCATGAGCTCATATGATTAGGAAAGAAATAGTTCCTCTTAAATAGTTATCTGTTCTATTGTGTCCCCTTAGCCTTATGAATTTTTTATGGTCAGTACCCTCTGCTCCTGCTACTTTAAAACATAGACCTCTCAGAGCATTTCTTTAAGAAACTGCTGTGGATTACTTACAGTTAAGGCTTGAAACCTTATTTTAGGAAAATTAAAGAAATTTAAGCAATGAGATTTACATCTTAAAGAGTCTCTTAATGCAAAGGCAAGGTGATCTTTTGGTCCCAGAAAAGGTAGCCTGAATAATTCTAGAATCAGATAAACCATGGAAAACCATTTCATTAACCATAGACTGTTCAACTGCCAGAGGGTAGAAAAACAGCATAACTTGTACATGGATAGGCTTAACAATGGAATCTTGGAGTTTTTTAGGGTGATAACTAATACATTTTTTATTAGACAGACTAAAATGAGACTCCAGAGAAGAGCAACAGAAAAGACTGATCAGTGAGAGTTAAATTGGTGACAAGAAGATTGGAAAGTGGAGCTTGTGGAACAAATAAATCACAAGAAAAGCTGCTCATAAAGGCATAAAAGAGCAGACTAAATTTCAGAAATCTAAGTTTTGCTAGAGGTCAGACTAATGAATTATCAATGTGAATATTTAAATTCTTTAATATTTTACCACATGTGGGAGAAAGATAGTTGTTGACCAGAAAGAGAATATGATTTTTTTTCTTGTCTGCATGTTCAATGCAATTGTAAAAAACAAAACAAAAAACTTTCTAAGATCAAAGTCAGATAAAAAAGAAAAGCAGGACCTTGATTAAATAAGCTTCATACTTTTATTGATATTTAAAGACTTGGGCTCTAGATTAGCCATTATTATATGGAACACTAAAAAAAATGATATTTATCTTGTTCACCTGGTAAATAAAAGATTATTATATTGTAATTTCAATATTCTTTAGATTGTGAGGTCTTTAAGGACTAGGATTGTCTTTGCTTCTTTTTGTCTTCCAATTGCTTAGCATAGTGCCTAACAGCTAAAAACTCTTAATAAATAATAATATATAATAATACTTAATAAATGCTTATTGATTAATAACAGCATATCTGTGCCTAGCACATAGTAGGTGTTTAATAAGTGCTTGTTCTTTTCTCTCCCTATGCCCCTTCCTGATTTGCTATCCATAATTGTCTACTATTTCTCAAGTACAAATATTAGTGATGCACTTTTCAGGTAAAAAAATTAGTCTCCGATTAAGTGACTTGTTCTGGCTTATGTAGATAATAACCAGAGTCATGTACTCTGATTTGAAGCCTCATTTTCTCTCCCTTATATCATGCTGCTTCAGAGTTAAATCATCCCTTTAAGATTATGTGTTCAATTTTGAATAAAGAGGAATTTAATATTTTTTTTGGGTAATTCACCTGGATTCAAAAGCCCTTTAGTTAAAAATTCTTCCTAATATTTGACAAATCCATCCTTTGAATATAAGAAATCTATTTTCTTTTGTAGAAACTGATCATAGATATTTACTGAAAATATAACCTTAAGCGGAATTATGTATTATTAAAAATATTATTTAGTGTATTTATTTAAAATCTTTATTTTCTTTTTTCTGAAGTTTAGAAAACAACACAAACAATAATACTTCATAGTTATACAGTGTTTTAAGTGGCAGAGCACCTTTTATATTATCTCATCACAAATGAAACTCTAGACAGTTCATCTTTAAAACTCTGATATTGTATTATGAGACTGCTTAGTTATTCCTGGGAATAACATAATTTTCTATTAATAACTCATTATCTGCTAGTTAATTGGAATAAAAAATATAATGACTCCTCAAAAATAGGGAAAAGGCATTAGGTCTTCTCACTGAATTTAAAAGGTACTTTTTGTTAATAAGTCATGACTTCTATCCCAGAAATCTCATCAGGAGTGGGAAGGAGTTAAGAAAATCCAAATCTTCAAAGTCACACTTTTTTCTTTTCACTGTCTTCTTTCCTTTCTAGTCAGTGCAGAGACAGTCCACATATGTTTACTCTTTTTAATTTTTCTTTATCCTTCAGTTCTTTCCTTCATCTGTAATTCATGAGACCCAAATGAACCCAATACATGTATCAATTGATAATCCAATATGATACTATTTTAAGAAATGCTTCTATTTCTATTCTGAGTTTACTTTTTAAGCTTATATTCATTTGTAGGCATTTTTGTTGGATTTGTATGCTTCAACTAGACAGGAAATTTCCCTAGAAATTCATAGATCTGCAAGTCCTTGTTAATTCTCTCTGTTCATGAGAACCATTATCCCTATTTACTGCTATTTATCTAATATACTATCCTATAATCCATGGTTTAATGATCCCCAGACTTATTGTTTCGGAGATCTCATGTACAACCAAATGCTATGCAAGAATCATGTTGATGTTAACTATTGGAAGATAGGATAAACAAATTTACTTTGAGTTAATGGGTGCATGAGACTTTTACAATTTTGAGTCATTTTGCTTTAAAAGAATAAATTGTGATATATTGATTAAGTGATTAATTCTATAACATAAATAGATACATATGTATCTATGTTATAGAACTAATCACTTATTTATTTATGTTATAGAACTAATCACTTAAATGTATATATATTACATACAGATGCCAGTTCTGTAATTTTCTTTTTGACTTTTATCAACTCTATGTATTATGTCCATCTTTCTGGAGAACATGTACAGAGTCAAGGAGTCATCCAGACTGCTCAGCCATCTTCAGTAATACATCCCCTCCCCACAATACAGATAGGTCAGGTATCATTCCTGTCAGATAGCCAGGATTCTCAGGATTCATTTGACAGTCAGTCTAGGCCCTTTACAGAAAGCTATGGGTATTCTGGAACAGAATACATCTTTTAAAAATTCCATTGTTGAAAAAAGTCACATCCATCAGAATTGATTGTCATATAATCTTGTTGTTGCTGTGTATAATGATCCTCTGGTTCTGCTCATTTCTCTTAGCATCAGTTCATGTAAGTCTCTCCAGGCTTCTCTGAAATCATCCTTCTGATCATTTCTTAGAGAAAAATAATATTCCATAACATTCATATACCATAATTTGTTCAGCCATTCTCCACTTGATGGACATCTACTCACTTTCCAATTTCTTACCATTACAAAAAAGGACTGCCATAAATATTTTTGCACATGTGGGTCCCTTTCCCTCCTTTATGATCTCGTTGCAATATAGGCCTAATAGAAACACTGCTGGTCAAAGAAGTATGCACAATTTTATAGCCCTTTGGGCAAAGTTCCAAATTGCTCTCCAGAATAGTTGGATCAGTTCACAAGTCCACCAACAATGTATTAGTGTCCCAGCTTTCCCACATCCCCTCCAACATTCATCATTATCTTTTCCTGTCATCTTAGCCAATCTGACAGGTGTATAGTGGTGTCTCATTTTGTTTTAATTTTTAAAATTTGTTTAAATTTTCATTTCTCTGATAAATAATGACTTAGAGCACCTTTTCATATGACTAGAAATGGTTTCAATTTCATTGGAAAATTGTCTATTCATATCCTTTGACCATTTACCAATTGGAGAATACCTTGAATTCTTATAAATTTGAGCTAATTCTCTACATATTTTAGAACTGAGGCCTTTATCAGAATCCTTGAATGTAAAAAAAAAAAATTCTCCCAGTTTATTGCTTTCCTTCTAATCTTGTCTGCATTGGTTTTGTTTGTATAAAAACTTTTTAACTTAATATAATCAAAATTTTCTATTTTGTGTTCAATAACGTACTCCAGTTCTTCTTTGGCCACAAATTCCTTCCTTCTCCACAGATGTAAAAGATAGACTATCATTTGTTCTTATAATTTGCTTATAATATCACTCTTTATGTTTAAAGCATGAACACAGTTTGACCTTATCTTGGTATGTAGAGTTAGGTGTGGATCAATGCCTAGTTTCTGGCATAGTAATTTCCAAATTTTCCCAGAAGTTTTTGTCAAATAGTGAATTCTTATCCCAAAAGGTAGGTCTCTAGATTACTATAGTAATTAATTATTTTGTCCTGTGTCCTATTCCACTGATTGATTACTCTATTTATTAGTATGTGCCAAAAGCTTTGATGACTGCTGCTTTATAATATAGTTTTAGGTCTGGTACAGTTAGGCCATCTTTGTTATCATTTTTTTTTTTCTTTAATTCCCTTGAATTTTTATCAGCCACTATTCTGAATTGCAAATTTAAAAGCCTCAGTTCAGAGGCTTGATATGATGGTGATCTGAGGGACACTAGAAGGAGCTCAGATAAAGACATTTTTACTCTCTGCCATCTTGACTCTAACACTCAAAATAAAACTCTAATAGAATAATTAAAAACTTTAGAAGATCTCTATTCCCATAAAAATTTCTAAAAAATATATAAATAAATTTATAGACTTGTCTAAAAATTAATTTTTATTTTTATGGAATTTTAAAAACTAAATTTTTTATAAATAATAATTTAATAAAATCTTTTTTATTTTACTTTTATAAAATAAATAAAATAAAACTTTAAAAACTGGGAGTTGCCACATAAAGAATAAAGATTTTATTTATAATATTCTGGTGATAGTACCTGATTAAAATAAGAAAACTTCAGGCAAGCTCCTTGTATGACTAGAACCTCTATTGGAATTAACATTAACAATTGTATCTGATCAATAGAACTTGATTTCTAACAATTTGAATTTCCCCAAAGAGTAGTTATCAACAGAGTTTTCAACTGAGACAATTCATGAATGGAAGTTTTATGGGAGACTTTAAACCAACATTTTATTTGCTGAAGACTTTCATTTCTTACTAGGTTCTGAAATATGCCCTTTTCTGTTATTTATATAAATATTTTTATCAGCCACTATTCTGAATTGCAAATTTAAAAGAAAATCTAATGCTTTGTAAAATGTTTAAATTATGTGTACTTTGCTCAATTGTTAAGTCTTTAAAATGATCTTTTAGAAAATGTTTTTTTGCAAGAGGTTTAAGGAAAAAAAACAGAACATAATCATTTTTCACGTCTTTTAAGATGTCCAAACCATGTGAACTGAAAATGAAACTTTCAAAGAAGTATTCCAATCATTTTATAGAAATACTTTAGTAACTGGACAGAGCAGTATAAACATTTGAGAGTTTTTTATTTAAATAGTAGTAATTTTACTTTTTTTTTTAGATGTGATAACTTTCCTAAATGGATTATAATAAATCATGCACTGATTCTACATATTTCTGATATATATTACTTATTCTACTGTGATCTAATAGAAAGAAATGTTTACAAGCCCCTAAAATTATTTGAGGATTTAAAAAAATAAGCTCAAGATACATACCAAAATATTTTTCAAAGAGGTTTTTTTTTCCCTATTCAAAATCTAATGTAGAGAATATCAATTTTAAAACAATGCAATTTTAAAACAACTTTTCATGTAGAAAGTGAAGTAATATATAGTTAATCTTCATAATTTCTAAAACTGTGTTTTTATACTTGTTTTATCTGTTTATACAGTTTTTTAGTAGAGAATAGATTTTTAAAATGCCTAGAAGCTAAAGTTAAAAGTCAGAAAATGGCTAATGATCTACTTTGGATGAAGTAAGTCAGAAAATTTTAGTGGAACCTAGATTGTGAGTGGGATTACATGTAAAGTTATTGAACAGGTGGCTAGTTGATAATCATTTAAAAATTTTGAGCAGATGATTGACATTATCAAATTTTTTCCTTAGAAAGATGACTTAGGTATCTATATGTAATATAGATTGTGGAGGATAAAGACAGAAATCATAGAGATAAATTAGGAGGCTATGGAAGTAGGAGAAGTGAGAGCATAAAAGGGACTATAAATAGATAACTATGAAGATGAAGATGAAGGCCCAGATACTAGAAATATTGTGGAGTAAAATTAATAAGACTTTGCAATGGATTGGATCTTTAGTGAAGAAAAAGAAAGAAATGATAATTCTGAGTTTTCAGAACCTAGAAGTCTCAGAGGTATTGGTTCCTCTTAAGAGATGTTTGGAAATTTAGAAGGAGAACATGTTGAGGGAAAAAAAAATGGGTTTAATTTAGGATATTTTGCAAATATACAAAATGAACATGTAGATAAAGGATAGTGATACTTTACCAATCACAGAAACTGATAGTACAAAGATTCAATCAACAGCAGAATGGGTCAGATGATGGGTGGCTAAGATCCAAAGACTGAACAACTGGGATTAAATAGAGAGTATAAGAAGCACCTAATCATGAATACAAGAAAAAGTCTTTGAACAATAATTATCAAAGTACTATAATACCAGACATTAATAAACATACATAGTAGATAGTAGGTATCAAAGAGGTCTTACACTGGAGGGCAAAATAGGAGCTCTAACAATAAATATTTGAAAAGATAATTTAACATGACTAGTTTGAAGACTGGGATGACTATTTATCAATGGCAAGTCCCTTAAACTGGCTAACCCTCACTTTTCTAATTTGTAAAATGGAAATTAATATTACTGTAAAAGGGAGCCTGGCATCAGTATAATGAAGTAGAAGTCTAGATAGATTAGAAGTTTATTTCAAGGAATACTTGGAAAAAAGGATTCAAAATTTGGTTGTAATTTAGAGTAAGGTATTAGTCCTTAGAAGGCAGATCATAATCTCAGAAGAATTGAAACTTGAGAAGGGCTAAACCAATTGGATCTTAAGGGGACCTAGATAAAATATTAATGAAAGGAATATACAAGGATGGGAACTTAATCTCACAAGATAAGACTGGATCTCAATGACTTAGAATGAAAATACAAAAACATGGTAAACTTGCTTTTGAGTCCCCAGAGCTATGATCTAGAAGTTCTTCTCTTTATCTAGTCCAAGCAATGACACTGGTTCTAGAACGTGGTGTACAGTTAAATATTGTAAGTGATGGTTAAGTGATGGTAATTATCTGAAAGAATGTTTGGGGTAAAAGACAAGACCAGTTATTAAACAAGATTGCTTAACAAATGGCAATGTCAGTGAAAGTAAATTGGGGTGCTCACAGAATCATAAAATATAAATTTTAGAAAGAGCCTTAGAAATCATCTACTCCAATTCCCTCATTTTATAGATGAGAAAATTCAAAGCCATAGAAGTAAATTGTTCTCCTGTTCTGGGCTAGGTCTAAGGTCAATCTCCTGATAATTTAGGTTCAATATTGGAACAAAATGAGACACCCATAGGTCATTCAACAGCTAACCAAAAAGTGATTTATTTATCCATAGCAACAGAAGGATATCCAACAAGAATAGGCTTTAAGGAAACCTCAACTTGATTAAGCTAAATGAATCTCCCTTGTCTGAATTATCATTTTGACCTACAGGCCAAACATCAAAGTACCTTTACAATGCCTCTGGAACTCTTGTGGTTGCTTTTATTCAAACAATGAGAAAATGATGACAACAGTACATTTAAGGAATGTCTTAATATCTTTCAATTTAGGATGGGGAAGAGATGTAAAGAAGGATTATAATATTTTTCCTACCACCCCTAGAGTAAAATAAGTATTGAGCAATAACATATTTAAACCCAGTGTTCTTTTTCCTTTCCCAGGCTGCAGTGAGCTAGTTATGGTGCTACTGGAATTATATAATTTCCCCTTTTTACTATTCATCACAGGGCAATATGTCAAAATGTACTCCAAAAATGAGTCTGTATCTAGTAGTGGGTTTAACTCTCATAAACAAGCTCCAAATCTTAGTTATCTGATCAAATCCTATATTTTCTCCAGATAATTCAAGTGTTCAAAGATATATAGAGATAAGCAGACCTGTAAAAGTCCCTTAGTATGTAAGTTCCCAGAAAGCTGGGTTTTGTCTTTGTTTTTCCAGTCCTAAACACAGTTTATGGCACATAGTGAGTGCTAATTAAATGGTTGTTGGAAACTGGCTTTTCAAGAAATACAAAAAATGATATCCATCTACTCTAAACTAGAACTTAAGGCACTAGCCCAGATAAAAACAGACTTACAATACAAGGGAAATGGAAGCCAGGCCACAAGTCCCAGTGAGCAGAATTCTGTGACACATAGGGTTAAACACAGATTGATCTTCAAGCTCAATCCACAATCCTCTCATTTAGCAAATGAAGAAACTGAGCCCCAGAGATAAGGGTTTTATCTGAGATCATACTAGTGGCAAATAACAGAACAGTTATTCAAACTCAAATCCTCTGATATAAAACAAAATACAAAAATATAAATAAAAGTTATTTCTCAGAAGACAAGACTGTATGATCAAATGGACTAAGAGGAAATTAGTGTTTTGCAATTAGCAAAGGAGGTCTTTTATATTTATTGTCTACTCAATTAAGTCTTCCAAAAGTGAAGGAAGGACTCTGTTGCTATAGGGCATGCCTACACTTAATTCAATAATTCAATTCAATAAACATTTTTAAGTGTCTACTTTATTCTGGGCAGCACAGCGAGGTGGTATAAGTGAACAGAGTTCTGGGCCTGGAAACAGGAGGACTTGAATTCAAAGTGTGTATGTGTGACCCTGGGCAAATCCCTTAAACCTGTTGGCCTTAGTTTCTCATTTGCAAAAGGAGCTGGGGAAGGAAATGGCAAATCACTCCAATATCTTTGCTAAGAAATCCTAAATGGGATCATAAAAAGACATGACTGAAATGACTCAACAATAGCAATAAATATACCAGATACTCTGCTAAGCACTGAAGATTAAAAGAAAAAGGAAGAGCAGGAAAAGGTGGAAGAAGAGGAGGAAGAAGAGGAAGGGGAGGAGATCAGACCATGTGAACAGATCACTTTTAGATGTGGTAACTTCATCTTGCTGACAGTTCTGTTGGTATTATTAAAGGGCACAATAAGCTCAACTCTCCATAGTTTGAAAATGTTAACATAGATTAGAGTTATGGCACTGAGTTTGAATCTTTTTCTCTAATCATCTTTACCTAGAGGATAGAAATCTGTTGTCCAGATCTCTGTTATTCACTTAACCTAAATAGACCTTATTTTCTTCATTTGTAAAACAAAAGTACTAATTCTTTTTCCATGTCATGGATCCTTAGGCAATTGGTGAAACGTAGGTGTCCCTTCTCAGAATACTTTTTTTTTATACTAGAAGAAAATGCAAATTTTCAGTTAGAAATTAATAATAATAAAAACTAACTTTTCCTCCATCCCAATGCATTTATTAAGTATCTTCTCTAAGTCAGACACTGTGTAAAGCACTTAAGAAATAACTATTACCTCAGTTGATCCTATAATAGTTCTGTGAGGTAGGTGCTACTTTGTAGTCAAGGAAACAGAGGCAGATAGAAGTAGTGACACATCTGGGGCCATATAGCTTATAAATTTCCAAGGCCTGAATTTGAACTCAGGTTCTCCCATTTCCATGCCCAGGAATCTCCATGGGACCACCTAGATGGCCTTAGGGATGATCTAGTCCAAAAATATTAAACGTGTCTGTTGGCTACACACACTTAAGTTTTAAGTGAGACTGAAGCAGATAAAAAGTACTTTCTATCTGCTTTTAGTGTGTTGATGTATTAATAAAAATAAAATCTGTAAACATATCTAAATCAATATATAGTACACAAGGATCTTTATGTACAGTTTAATGTCACCCATTTCTATTTGAGTTTGATGCCACTGATCTAGTCCAACAACATCCTCAGTTTTATAGATAAGGAAACTGAAACCCAGAGAAGTTGAATAAATTGACTAAATGTCATACAACATACAGATAACTTTTGTTGTTGTTAAAATGGTTTCTGATTCTCCATGACCCCAGTTAGATTTTTGTTATCAAAGATACTGGACTGGTTTGCCAATTTTTTTTCTCCAGTTCATTTTACACATGAGTAAATTGAGGCATAAGGTTACATGACTTGGCCTGGATTACATGAGGCTGTATTTGAACTCAGGTTCTTCTGACTCCATGGCCAGTGCTCTATCCACTGCACCATAGATAGGTGCTGACAACAACATTATTCAAATTCAAATCCTGTGACTCTCACATTAAACATTTTTTACTCTTATACTATTCCCCACTTTCTGCCTTTCCTTCAATTGAATGGAAACTCGTTAAAAGGTAAAGACTTAAATATAAAAGCAACAAAGACCTCTTTAAAAATTCCCAGTAATTAATATGGTAACCTGCAATTTAGCTTAGTTAAGTTGTACCAGCTGCTGAGTATCAAGCTCATTGATCTGCAACAACTTGAACCCTGTCACTCATCACAAGCAGATTAACTCTGAAGCCACCGTATCAAAATGTTTATATTCCAATCCTTGATTGTCCTTTAAAGGTAGGGAACAATATAAATGCAAAATAGTCATCTGTTTCATTCCTGAATCATGATCTCAACAGACTCACACTCAACATAAAGTCCAAATGACACTAATTTTTCTCTTTCTTGACAATGCATTTTTCAAATGTCCTTTCTGTTTTGAAATCAAAGCTTTATCTTCCAATTAACCTTATTATGAGTACGCTATGTTTCAATTATTTTATTTGAGTATTAGTACTAAAATCATTGCTTTTTTTTTCAAAATCAGCATTTATAAGGGTTCAACAAAAGACAACATACTATCTCTCTGTCTTTGTCTCTCTCTTTGTCTCTCTCTCTCTGTTTCTCTCTGTGTGTGTCGATCTCTCACTCTCTCACACATACAGACTCACCACACACATGCACATATACACACAAACATAAACAACCCTAGATATGGTTACCTTGGCTAACAACTACAAGGAATTCCCTATTAAGCTTCACTATACTTATTTATCACCATAATAAAATGAAAGAACATTAGAAATACTCACAAGTAAGGGACATAAAATCTATATAATATAATATAATATAATATAATAATCCATAGAAGAAAATAAAGTATGTCCTCTGTAGTCCTTCTTTAAGGGCTGACCTTCCTATCACAGATTTGGAATAATTCCACTCTGCTATGATATCTCATATTTTTATCTTAGGACACTTTTTATTTTCTGTGAACTTGAATGGAGAAAAGAGCCTCTTTAGTTTCACTTAAATTATTTAAAGCTATTTTTTTCTGAAAATGTTAATTAAACTTCACCAAATTGCTAAAAAGGGATCCATGGTACACATGCAAAAAAGTTGAGAATCCTGGTTTAGAATTATTGATTAATTAGTAACTTGTCACCCTCACAGTCAGACTAAATCAAATTGGCCAATCCAATTCCTTCAAGGCTTGCCATATTATTGCATGAATTGAAATCTAAGGTAATAGTTCAGCCAATGGTTTAATTTGATTAGTAAAAATATAATGAAAATCAAGAAACACTGAAGCACTAAAATCAGAACATGACAGTCCAAACTCTTCCCATATTCAATCTTGTATACTCACATTACTCCATTGTTACCACTTGCATATATGTTTTGCCTTTACTTATTAGAAATAGTGCTCCTTAATTCTAGGGGCAGAGCCAAGATGGTAAAGTCAGGAAACTGTGCAACCTCTCCTAATATCCCTCAAAAATCACAAGAAACCAAGCCACTGAATAGAGTTGGATAGAATGAAAGTACTCTCCAAATCAAGATAGACTGAAAAAACTTCAAGAAAGCCCCATATCACTGGAGGCGAAAAAGTTGTTTAACCCAGATCAGATAGACTTTGGGGAAACCGTGCTTAATCACAGCAAATTAATAACTGAGACCCTCATTTCTGGCTCAGTTAAGGAACAAGTCAGTGGGGCAGCCTCCAGTCCCAGCTTGGAAGGCAAACTATGGGAAACCAGGCTGTTTCCTGAACAGAGCAGGCAAAGCTACCCCCTACAAACAAAAGGTGCCCCTGTGTTCAAAGCCAAGGCCTAGAGATACACAGGAAACTTGGGACTTTTCCACCTTAACCAAAGCAGCAGAGCTTCAATTTAAACATAAAAAAGAGGAAATATCAAAACAAAAATGAGTGAGAAACAAAAAAGAACTTTGACCATAGAAAGTTACTATGGTGACAGGGCAGACCAAAACATAAAGCAGACAGGAATAAAATGATCACAAGAATCTCAAAGAGTGAGATAATTGATCTCAAGCCCAAAGAGGCTTCTTGGAAATGCTCATAAAAGACTTCAAAAGGCAAATGAAAGAGGCAGCAGAAAAATGAGAAAGGAAATGAAAGATATGAATGACAGAACCAATAGTTTGGAAAAAGAAGGGGAAAAAATTGTCTGAAGAAAACAACTCCTTAAACAGTAGTATAAACCAAATGGAAAAAGAAATACAAAATCTAACTGAAGAAAATCACACAAAAATTACAACAGGGCAAATGGAAGCTAATAACTTTGTGAACAGCAAGAATCAATCAAACTAACAAAAAAGAATGAAAAAACAGAAGAAATTGTGAAATACCTCATTGACAAAACAGCCAACCTGAAAAATAGATCCAGAAGAGACAATTAAATTATTGGCCTATCTGAAGGACATTACCAAAAATAGAGCCTGGATAGCATCCTACAAGAAGGCATTAAAGAAAATTGCCCCTATATTCTAGAAACAGAGGGAGAAATATTCATTGAAATAATCCATGGATCACCTCTGGAAAGAGATCCCACAAGGAAAACTCCAAGGAACCTTGTTGCAAAACTCCAAAATTAAAATCTCAAGGAAAAAAATACTGCAAGCTGCCAGACAAAAATAATCCAAATATCAAAGAGCAACCATCAGGATGACCCAGGATCTGGCTTCTTCTACAATAAAGGATAGGAATACCTAAAATACAATATTCCAGAAGGCAAAGGACTGGGTTTACAACTAAGAATTAATTATCCAGTGAGATTTAGCTTTATCTTTTAGGGTAGGTGATGGAGTTTCAATGAAGTTAAGAGATTTTCAATCTTTTCTATTGAAAAAAATCAGAGCTAAATAGAAAATTCACTCTACAAACATAGAACTCAAGAGAATCATAGAAAAGTAAACAGGGTGATATATATGTGTATGTATATGTGTATATATATATATATATATATATATAAAATTATTTACATCCCTAGATGGGAAAAAAAAGTCTATAACTCTTAAGAACTGTATCTGACACAGGGAAAGACAAAGCGGGGCATCACATGGACTAAGGATATGGTTGTGAGTTTACTTTGATGTAATGATATCAAATAAAAAGTATGGAAAATGGTCTGTACAGGAAAAGGGGGAAAGGCAATGTTTAATGGGACAATTAGTTCACACCAAGAGGCTCAAAAGACTTACTACAATGGAGAGAAAAAAGGAGAGGAATGAGCTTTGTCTGAAGCTTGATCTTCTCAGTTTTTGCTCTAAGAGAGAATAACTTAATCATTCAGTTGGGTATAGAAATTTATTTAAGAAAGAGCTAAAGAAAAGGAAGGGATAGGATAGAAGGGAGAGAAGAAACACTAGGAAAAAGAGGTAGGAGAAAGGAGAAGGGATGATAGAAGATAAGATAGTCTGTGGAATAGATTAACACTACTAAGAAAGAAAGGACGGGTTGTAGGATATAAGATAGTGGGTGGAGTGGGTATAAAAACACTAGTAAGAGAAGAGGGAGGGATGATAAGAGATAAAGTAGTGAATGGGGTGGGTTAAAAAAACTAAGACTGAGGACAGGTTAGAAAGAGAGGACAAAAGTATACATAGCGAAGAAAATAGGATGGAGGGAAATACAGAGCTGGAAATCATAACTGTGAATGTTAACAGGATGAACTCTCCCATTGCAGGCGTCCAGCCTCTGCAGGGGATCCAGGGAGCTGAGCAGGAGGAATAGGGTTGATGTCAAAGGAAGACAGGAGTCAAGAGGTAGTTTGAGTGAGGAACTGATGGAAGTGATGCTCCCACTTCTCTCAGGCTCAATAAGGCTTTATTTTTATACTATATCATGATCATATATTTTTCTTTAGGTCAATAAAGTCTTCAGACATGTGTCTGACTTATTGACCTTTATATGTTACTACATTTGACATTTAATATTTGAATAAGTTTTGTATGGTTAAGTGTTAATTATTGATTACATTACACAAAGCTAATAATGAAAAGATAAATGTTATACAAGGTAAAATGTCAGTGAATTTTGTTAGTTTATTTATGTCTTCTTTGTCAATTCTATGCATTGTCTGATTCCTCTATTTCCCTGACTTGGAACCTTGTACATAGGCATTTAGGGCAATTCTTAGATGTACTTTAACCATCTTTTGGTTCCTAGATATACTGATCTTTTCTGAGTCTAAATAGGTAAACACCATTATTTCCTCGATCTTTGGATTCTCTCCCATAATGACAATGGTGTTCTCTCCTTTATTATTTGTCTGAGTGAGAGATTAGTTTTATTAGGACAGAATATGCATGTGGAATCATTTCTAGTTAACTTGCATTTGTCACCAGATTTTTTTAGATAATGTTTTAGTGCTGTAATCAAGCCAATTATAAATAATATAGGATAGTAGTCCACTAATGAGAATCAGAGAAGGAAATGTTGTTCCTGCATAAGTGTTGTCCACATTTGATCTCAGTGTTGGGCTTTGCCAATTAATTTAGACTTTGAGGCTCCCAACATTCCATGAAACAGAAGCAAATAGCAGAGTGGATTAAAAAACAGAATCCTACAATATGTTGTTTCCAAGAAACATATTTGACCTATTTACAGTAAAGGTAAAAGACGAACAGAATTTATTATGCTTTAACTGAAGTAAAAAAAGCAGGAGTAGCAATTCTGATCTCAACTAAAGCAAAAGTAAAAATAAATCTTAATAAACGAATTAAGAAGGAAAAGTATAAAGGATACAATAAATAATGAAATAGTGATGATACTAAATGTGTATGCACCAAGTGGTAGAGCAAGCAAATTCCTAGGGAAGATTTTAAGTCAGTTACAGGAATAGAGAAGAATACTATTCTAGTGGGAAGACCTCAACTTTCCTCTATCAGAATCAGACAAATCTAATCACAAAATAAACAAGAAAGAAATTAGGGAAGCTAATAAGATCCAAGAAAAACTAGATATAATAGACTCCTGGAGAAAATTGTGTAGGGACCAGAAAGGAATATATCTTTTTCTTGGGAGTACATGGCACCTACACAAAAATTGACCAAGTATCAGGGCATAAAAACCTAACAATCAAATGCAGAAAGGCAAAAATAGCAAATGCTTCCTTTTCAGACCACAATACAATAAAAATTATATTCAATAAAGGGCCAGGGAAAGAAAGACTAAAAATCAATGGGAAACTAAATAATCTAATACAAAAAAAAAATGTGTGGGTCAAACAACAAATCACAGAAATATTCCATGACTTCGTCCAAGAAAATGACCATAATGAAACAACATACCAAAACCTAAGGAATGGAGCCAAAGCAGTCCTTAAGGGATATTTTATATCTCTAAATAAATAAAATAAAGAAAAAGGAGATCAATGAATTAGGCATGCAACTAAAAATGCTAGAAAAAGAACAAATTTAAAAATCCCAATTAAATACCAAATTAGAAATTTTGAAACTCAAAGGAAAGAGTAATAAAATTGAAACTAAGAAAACTATTGAACTAATTAATAAAATTAAGAGTTGGTTTTGTGAAAAAAAAAACCTAACAAAATAGATAAACCTTTGGTTAATAATTTGATAGAAAAAGGAAAGAAAAAAAAAAAACAAGTCATCAGCATCAAAAGTGATAGGGTGAACTCACCACCAAATGAAAAACAAAGTAAAGCAATGATTAGGAGCTATTTTGCACAACTCCATGGCAGCAAATCTGACAATATAACCAAAATGGATGAATATTTACAAAAATATAAATTGCACAGGTTAACAGAAAAAGGAAATAAATTATTTAAATCATCCCATTTTAGAAAAAAGAAATTGAACAAATCATTAATGAACTCCCTAAGGAAAAATCTCCAGGACCAGATAGATTCACAAGTGAATTCTACTAAACATTTAAAGGACACGTAATTCCAATACTATGTAAAGTATTTCCAAAGATAGGTAAAGAAGGAGTATTGCCAAATTCCTTTTATGACACCTATATTGCACTGATATCTAAACCAGGAAAGACCAAAACAGAAAAAAAAAATTTATAGACGAATCTCTCTAATGAATATTGATGCAAAAATCTTGAATAAAATATTAGCAAAGTTTATAGCAATTTATCAGCAGGATAATACTGACCAAATAGGATTTACACCAGGAATGCAGGACTGGTTCAATATCAGGAAAACTATTATCATAATCAACCATATCAATAACAAAACCAACAGAAATCATATGATAATTTCAATATATGCAGAAAAAGCTTTTTGACAAAATACAGCATCCATTCCTATTAAAAAATACTAGAGAGCATAGGGAGAAAAGGAGCTTTCCTCAAAATAATAAGCAATATCTATCTAAAACCCACAACAAGCATTATTTGTAATAGAGACAAGCTGTATACATTCCCAATAAGATCAGGGGTGAACCAGAGATACCTATTATCACCACTATTATTCAACATTGTTCTAGAAATGTTGGCTTTAGCAATAAGAAAAAAAAAGAAATTAGAGGAATTAAAATACTCAATGAGGAAATAAATTATCTCCCTTTGCAGATGATATGATGATATACATAGAGAATCCTAGAAAATCATCCAAAAGCCTACTGGGAGCAATTCACAACTTTAGCTAAGTTGCAGGATATAAAATAAATCCACACAAATCAAATCATCAACATTTCTATATATTATTGATGAAGCCCATCAGCAAGAGATAGAGGGGCAGCTAGGTTGTACAGTGAATAGAGCACCAGCCCTGAAGTCAGGAAAACCTGAATTCAAATTTGGCCTTAGACACTTAACACTTCCTAGGTATATGACCCTGGGCAAGTCATTTAATCCCAATTACCTCAGGAGAGAGAGAGAGAGAGAGAGAGAGAGAGAGAGAGAGAGAGAGAGAGAAAGGGAGGGAGAGAGAGAGAGAGAGAGAAATTACATTTAAAGTTACTGTAGACAAAATAAAATACTTGGAGGTCAACCTACCAAGATAAACCCCAAAACTATATGAATACAATTACAAAACACTTTTCATGCAAATAAAAGCAGATTTGAACAATTGGAAAAAATATTAATTGTTCATGGGTAGGCCAAACTAATATAATAAAAATGACAATTCTGCCTAATTTGGTCTACCAGTTCAGTGCCATAGCAATCAAACTGCCAAAACATTTTTTATAGAACTAGAAAAAAATTATAGCCAAATTCATCTAGAAGAATAAAAGGTCAAGAATATCAAGGGAATTAATAAAAAAATTACAAAGGATAATTTATTAGCAGTACCAATATAATTTATTGCAGCAATAATCATAACTGATATTGCTGACTAAAAAATAGAGTGGTGGAACAATGGAATAGATTAGATACATATGACACAATAATTAAGACCTATAGTAATCTACTATAGTAATCAAGACCTAAAGCAATGTAGACCCAAATTCCAGCTTCTGGAGCAAGAATTCACTATTTCACAAAAATTGCTCAGAAAACTGGAAAATAATGTCACAGACCCAACTTATACCTACATTTTGCATCCCATACCTAAATAAGGCCAAAATGGGTACATGATTTATTTGAGCATAAAGAATGATAGGCAAATTATCCCTTGATCTCCTAATTTGTTTATGCTATCTGATATGTGGAGAAGGGAGGACTTTATGACCAATGAATAGCTAGAGAACATTATGAAAGATAAAATCAACAACTTTAATCACATTAAATTGAAAAACTTTTGCTCAAACAAAACCAAGAGAAACAAGATTAAAAGGGAAGTACAAAGCTGGGGGGGAAATTTTCATAGCCAGTATTTCTGATAAAGGTCTCATTTTTAAAACACATAAAGAACTGTGTCAAATTCATAAGAATACACATCATTTCCAGTTGAAAAATGGTCAAAGTATAGGAACAGACCATTTTCAAATGATGACATTAAAACTGTGGATAGTCATATGAAAAAATGCTCTAAAGCACCATTGATTTGGGAAATACAATTTAAAACATCTATGAGGTACCACCTCATACCTTTCAGACTGGCTAAGATGATAGAAAAAAATAAATGAAAAATGTTGGAGGACATATGGGAAAACTGGGACAGTTATGAATTTGTGGAGTTGTGAAATGATACAACCATTCTGCAAAGCAATCTAGAACTATGTCCCAAGGGCTATCAAATTGTACAAACCCTTTTACCTAGCAGTGCCATCATTGGATCTGTATCCCAAGGAAATCTTAAAGGAGGGGAAAGGATTCACACGTACAAAACGTAGCTCTTTGTGTGGTAACAAATAATTGGAAAATGAATAGATGCCCATCAATTGCAGAATTACTGAATAAGTTGTGACATATGATTATAGAGGACCCGCAGATAGTGGGGAATTCTGAAAAAAGTATACTTGAAGCAAAGATACAGCAGGGTGTTAACTCAGTATTATTAATGAGATGATGGTTTTTTAGTTCATATATACATAGCGTGCTGTAATGATATAATCATACTGAGGTATTTAAGGGCTGAGAGGACTGGAAATGAGACATTACATCTTTGACCATCCTCCTGGTGGCTCTCCTGTCTCCTGAATGCCTCCACTAAGACCAAAGCTGGTCCCAAGGTCCTCCAAAGAGATAGTCCAGACATTAATTACATTTTGGTGCCCAACATGGGGCCTCAGAGGACCTTAGGATCAACCTGAGTCTTTGGTCTTTGCCAGTTTAGTAATTGAACCTTACTCTCATCAGCATTGTTTCAAAGAAGGAATATTAAACACATTCATTTGAATATAGAATTCTCTATTACTCAACCAGAAAATTGGAGGGGAAAGGGATAAAAGAAGGATATAGTGGTTTGATAAAAAGAATAGCAGACCAGAGGAAGTGATAGTCAGAAGCAAAACACCTTTGAGAACAGACATGAGAGTGTAGGAAAGCTAGTAATCCTAAGTACAAAAATACATCATTTATAAAATAAGTAAACAATTGAAACAGATATATAAAAAAATAAAAGAAAGACCGATTCTCCATTTGTTTTATATATATAAAAGGATATGAATGGAAAGTTTTTAGTTGAAATCAGAGCTATTTATTTTCATATGAAAAATGCTTGAAATAATTATTAATTAAAGAAATGAAAATTTAAACATCTTTGAAGTACTACCCCATGTCTATCAGATTGGATAATATGACAGAAAAGGAAAATGACAAATGTTGGCAGGAATGTGGAATTAGATCACCAATGCATTATTGGTGGAGTTGTGAACTGATTGAACCATTCTGTAGAACAATCTGGAACTCTGCTCAAAGGGCTATAAAATCATGCATACCCTTAAACCCAACATTACTATCATTAGGTCTGTACCACAAAGAGATTAAAAAGGGAACATGACCTATATGTATACAGATATTGTAGCAGCTCTTTTAGTGTTGACAAAAAGCAGAAATTGATGGCATGCCCATCAATTGATAAATGAATATACAAGTTGTGATATACAAGTTGTGGTATATAAATGTGATAGAATAACATTGTATTATAAGAAATGATGAGCAAGATGATTTTAGAAAAATTAGGAAATATTAATTACATCAACTGATACAAAGCGAAAATTTCAGCACCAGAACATTGTATACAATAATAGCAATAGTGAACAATAATCAACGTGGATGATTGATTAACTGTTCTCAGTAATATAATGATACAAGACAATTAAAAAAGAAATGATGAAAAATGCTAGTGAAAGACTTTATAATGTCTGAATGCAGATTGAAGAATTTTTTTAAACTTTCTTTTTTAATTTTTTGTTTTTGTTTTTTTTACAACATAATTAATATGGAAATATCTTTCACATAACTGTAAATATATATGCAGTATGTAAAAGTATGTCTGATATAACCAATCTCAAACTGCTTCTTTTTCAAATAGGTTCAAGGAGAGGGAGAGAGAGAATTTGGAAATCATTTTTTAAAATGAGTGTTAGAATTGTTTTTTTAGATATAAATGGGGAAAATAAAATATTAAATAAATATATTTTTAAAATATGAAAATCAAATTCTATCTAAGACTCGATATGATGAACATAATTCACAAAAATATTTGGGGTTGTAGGTCCTTATCTTTCTCTCAGTAGTTTGAATCCTCTGTCATTCTGTTAATTTGAGTCATGAGGTTGTAAATCCAAACTCTGAGCTCTGTTTATTGTCTCCCTGGGCTGATAGTTGGCTCTTAGTTCAAAAAAACTCATCTCTTCATAGTCATAGGGTAGGTTAAATGACATATAATGCTGCCACTTTAGGATTGCTGGTACAGATGAGGTGTACTCCAATTTCAGGAATATAGGTTGAACCTGATTAATTTGGTCCAGATGGTTTCCCATCATAGCCAGAAGGCAATAGTAGGAAGACATTTGTTCTTTGTCTTTTTTGTGCTTTTGTAGAAAAAAGCTAGAAGGTATTCACTTGTAACTGAAGGAAATCTTACAGGAAAAACTTGCTTAGGATTAAGCCTTAGAATAGGAGAGGAAAAATCTCACAATCAAACTGGAAATATCAGCAATGAACTCAACAGTAGTGCTAAAGATAGAAGACTCCTCACCCCTGGACACAATCATAGATGAGGAGGTGGAAAACAAATATACATATACATTCATATACATATGGTTTATTTTTGTGAATATGAATATAGGTTTAGGTATGCCTATATTATATGGTGCATACACATGTACTTATATATTTATATATGTTATAAATATAATGTATTTAATTAAATTTGCATATATAATATATGATTATGTCTCTGTGAGTATATATCCATTTGTTTAGTTTAACATTATTATTCTCTATGGGACTTAGCTTTCTCATCTCTAAAATAGGGAATATGGACTAGCTGACTTCAATAGTCCCTTATAACTCTAAATATTTGATGCTATGAGCTGAAATTTGTTTGTTTAAAGAAATTTCAAAGTGCATGTTACTTACATGTGCAGAGATCACTAAATCTATTCTTTAAGGTTTCTTCAGAACCCATGGCAATGTCCTTGTGGCATTTGACCCTTTAACTCAATAAATGTCAAAATCTCATTCTCTTTTGTAAGGCAGGGGAATAAATGAAGCCTTATTTAAATATCATCTTAGGTAAATTAGTGTGTATAGGGATGATTTGTATAATTACACCCATTAGTAATTAGTGTAAATAGGGATAATGTCACAATTAGCAAACATAATTAAATCATATAAGGAGACTTGGAGAATTCATATCTAACTCTCTGAAAAAAAATCAGCAGATCAATATGACATTTGTATTTTGAAAAGATCTCCACTTCAAAATACTAATCTTATTATATTTTAAATAATTGAAAGACCATAAAAGGGAATTTCCAATATAATTTTCTTTCAGATAAATTATTTTTTAAAATTTCCTCCATTATAGAAACTACAACCAAAAACACAAATTTTGATTTTTACAATTTGTTTACATAATTGAAATCTTACATCCCCAAAAGATAAGTGCTTACCATGTCCCTAAATTTACTCTGTAAATTGTATTTACCTAATATTTTAGAATTTCTATTGGAAATGAAATCCCAGTCTTGAATAACATGCTTCTACTTCTAAGATACAATCCAATATCAATAATGTATAGTTTAGGAATGAATGCATTAAAAATGAACTTCTTAAACTCTTACTTTGTACACAATTCTGAACTAATAAAGATACATACACAAAACATGAGCTAGGGCCTGTCTTCAAGGATCTTATACCCTAATGGAGGAGGGAAGAAGTATAAGAAAATGGCAGCCTGGGAGAGGATGTTTTACTTTGGAAAATTACATAATAATAATTAGAGTCTTTGGTATTAACAGTTCTAACAAGAACTGATTTCTTGTTGGACTCAATTTTTACTTACATTGGCTCATTTTCCCCATTTATCTTTGTTTATGTGCCCCTCTTTTACTTTTTTTGGCATATTCTTTTAAAACCTGAATTTTGCAACATCTTTTTGATGATTATATGTCAAACATTTGAGAATCTCTCAAATCTTATGAACCATATTGTTATTTTGAATCCTTCTCCATGAAACTCTATCTTCCCAAGAATTAAAATTCAAAGATCTTAAAGTATATAATATATATCTAAAGTCTATTTCTTTGGATATTTTGAACTCTACATTTTTTATTATTGTCATATGACTAATTTTTTTTTTTTTGTTCACAATTCTATACACTGTAGCAATTGTCTTTATTTCCACTTCTGGGCAATCAGATTGTTAGCAAAACAAGCATATATTCTAAATATAGTAAGATGAAATCTTCAAAACCTGTTTAAATTAATTCAAGTCTCTTGCCTTTGCCTTAGTTTATTTCTGCACTAAAGTTGTATTCTGTATGAGGAAGGCTCAATCCATATCCTCTGATTGACTGGATAGTTTGTAGCTCTTTTTGTTTTTGTTTCCTAAGTGCATATATAACACAGTGTCTGGTATTGAATAGCTGCTTAATAAATGTTTATCTATTAATTGATACATTCCTTATTACTTATCTCTGATCATTACTCTACTTTTCCCACTATGGTCGTTTGTATGTAAAACTAATTTTACTCATCTTATATACTACATATTTTAAAGAGTTATGTTGGGATTTTTCTCCCTTAACCTCAAATTTTAGTTCAGAACACTCATATAAAAATTGATCAGTCAAACTGACTGCCAAACACATTCTTTCTTTCTTTTTTATCCTGAAATGCACTCTATTCTTTGCCAAAAGCCCATCATCCTGTTATTATAAACCATATTACAGAGACCCTATATTTCTTAACTATAAATACCAGGTTTAATTAATGATAAGTATAATGGGAATCTACATTTGTAAGTTCCTATACTCTTGTTTTTTTAAAAATGATTATCTCCATAGATGATTTATATTTTAATTATAATACATCTTATATCTTTCTGCCCTATGTGTACTCAGTTGATCCTCATTCTCTCCTGAAATGGTCTGCTTTCAGTTTGTCTTGATGTATTTCATTCTTAATACATACTATACCAATATGTCCAATTAATTTGGATTCTAATTTAATCCCTAAATTTCCCTAGATTACTTATAACCATATATTTTTCACTAATATTCAGATAATTGCCCAATAGAAAATCATAAATCTCTAGAGGTTAAATTAAAACTATAGATAAAAACCCTTAATTTGATTTTTCTCCCTGCAAAAAAAAAATTCCCTCAATGCTTTTTAAATTTCTATAATACATGATTTATTTATTTTCCTCAAGGAAAGGCTCAAAAGCCTTCATCCAAAATTTTGATCATACTATCCTTCTTCCTTGATGTCCTAAGGTCCTCACTGTTACACATGGTAGCAGTTCTTTAATAAATTATGAGTTATTTATCAGTACCCTTTTTTGATCTAGTTACTTATAAAGTAATTCAGTACATTAGGGCATAACAAAATGTGTTAATATTGTAAAGCTTTGTGTTATTATAAAAAGGAGGCTTTTAAAATTTCAGAGTTTTAATCAGTTGACCTCCCCTCTCCCAATAATTGGATATTTCAATTTAGCTCACAAATTACTGGAAATGGTGTTTTCAGATAATTTGATGTAAAATTCACTTAATGAAAATGATGTTTTGGAAGAATAGATTTTCTTCTAATGCAGAGTTAACTCCTGTCATCATGCTTTGTGGTTAATTCATTGTTACCATCATTCAGGACTTTGATTCTAATTTTTAATAGTTTAGAATTGAGATAATTAGAAAGTACATAGTGATGTCTGATTAGAATATGAACAGCACTAATCCTTAAGTGCAAATAATGAGTGGGAAATGTGTTGAATTTTTAAAAAAATGTTTGGAATTATATTGGCACTTGAGAAATCCAATTATCTTTTCCAGTAGCAGTTTCACTTATATCAGAGGAGAAAAAAAAACAAATAAAACAGGATTCTAGTTTTTGAGACTTCCAACTTTGTTCAAATATGCTAACTTCTCACTTATGTCCCTTTTATTTTAATATGCCTAAGCTGTGATTTTGAAACTCGAATTTCTGTCTATTTATAAAGGAAATATTTGGGGTTATGTTAAAAAATATGTATCTTATCTTGTTTTTTGAAATGCATTAGCAGACTTACTTTCAAATGTAGGACAATTAATTGGCATTCGTAAGGCTATTTAATGAATGGCTTTAAAAATGCAACTAAACTTATGACTTTGACTTATCCTGCTGCCAAGTGAATATTGGGAGGTTATATTTGTAGCTGTTAACTATTCAGGAAGTTATCAAGGGAGTAGTTATTTACAATGATAGATTTAGGAATAAAGTTGAATAAGACTCTAAACATATAGTTGTTTACTTTCTTACTGAGTACATTCTTAAGAGCAGAACTTGACAGGGTTGGACAGACAAAAATTGGCACAATAAGACTACTGATAGTTTGAATGAAAATTAATGAGTCAGCCTTTAACCTGGTGATAGTGGTACAGCTTCCAAAGTTGCTAATTCTTTGGTTCTCTTTCCTCATAGCATTATGCTATTTTCTTCAATATCTCCAAATTTTTCACTTCATGAATTCAATCAAACATATTTAATTTGTCTTTTTTTATGCAGAGGGTATAGTGGAAGTAGGGAGAACATATTACGAACTCCAAAAGTTTCTGTACACAAATATGGAAAATTATTTACAAATTCCATAAATGATATCGTGACATTGTAGGGACAGAACGTTCATGTTTCTTTGAGGGGAAAAAGATATTTTCTCCAAATATATAGAAGTGATACACTTTATTTTAGCAGTATGAAATGATTTCAGATGTGCAAACTAATGAGTCTTAAGAATGAAAGAATGGATTACCTGGAATCATTGTGATACTATGTTTCATACTTTTCTTTAAACCTAACTCATTTCTATTGAATTCATGTGGTTATGGAATATTGGATAGAGGATTAAAAATTTTGTTGGCTTCACTGGAAATGTCATTAGAAATCTAAACCAATAACCAATACTTTCATATTCTTTTTATGTAACATGGCTAGGAAGATTAGCTATGGAAAAACAAAGGGACCATACTTTATTATGATCAGAAAATAAAGCAAACTTATTAAGGGGTGGGTCAACTCTCCAAGAGCCTCCACAGCTGTGGATCATGACACTTGAAGGAGTTGCGGGGTAGTCTTTGCTGATGCAGGTGGTCCTTGTGGATTAGAAAATAAATTGGAGGTAAAGAGGGAAGAGGAGACAGATCAGACAATGGCAACTGCCTCTTAGACGGGAGGTCAGAGAACAGCAAGTGCCTCTGTCTCTTTGTATCATCATCATTATCATCATCATCATCCTCTCACATGAAGAGATTCATTCTACAGGTCTGAGTTAGACCTCCAGCAGCCACTGGCAGGTGACTCCTGTATCATAACATATGGTGCCCAAACAAGGACAAGAAGAACCAGCAGCGTTCGAGAACTTTTCTTGAGTAGGTTCCTCCCAGAGTTCCTCTGCAGAGAAGGAAAGAGAGAAGAGACTTAGCAAGACTTTTTTAGTCGGGGTAATTAAATGGGCCAACACATCAAAGGGCCTAGCCAGGAGATTGATAAGAGACTTAAATGCTTGTTCTGACTATAGTCCTTTTCTCCGTTTGAAAGTTTGCCTCCATGACATCTCACAAGATTCAACACCTGCTATAGTGCTATTTGTACTCCCTAGCATGCAGAAACTTACTAACCATGCTGTGGGAGAAAAATAATCACATTTAAAACAAAAAAAAAATGGGGAATTGTTAAGGGGCAGGTAAATTCTCCAAGAGCCTCCACAGCTGTGGATCATGACATTTGAGGGAGTTGCAGGGCAGCCTTTGCTGATGCAGGTGTTCCTTGTGGATTGGGTAATACATTGGAGGCAGGAGAGAAGAGGAGAGGTCAGACAAGGAAATTGCTTCTCAGTCTGGAGGTCAGAAAACAACAACTGCTTCTCAGTCTCCTTTGTATCATCATCATCATCTGCTCACATAAAGAGATCTATTCTACAGGTCCGAGTTAGACCTCCAGCAGTCACTAGCAGGTGGCTCCTGTAACATAACACAAACTAAATACAAATAATTGTTGATTACTTTTTCATTAAACAGTGATATTTACTCTAAACCAAATCACGTGATTAAAATGAGGACATTTTGAATGTATATTTATTTAGCATGAATAATAAAATTAAAATGAATCATATACATAATGCTAGAACCAATTCAAACTGAATCATGGAAGCAGATTGCTAAAGTTTTATGTGAGCATTTATAATTTAGAAATCAGCAAATGATACAAATCAAAGCTTATTTTATTGATTTGTTGAGTATCTAGACTTAAGGAAGTAATGAAAAAATGCTAAAAATGAAGATTAAAAGTATGTCATGAATGCATACTTCCTTCCTCCTTTCCTCCCTTCCTCCTTTTATTCTTTCCCTTCCTTCCTTCCTCCCTCCCTCCCTTCCTTACTTCCTTGTTATTAAACATTCACCTGAAGAAAACTGACCTAAATATTCCAATTGGGATATATGTGATGGGAACAAATATTTTAAAGTATCTTCTATGTTCCAGGCACTGTGCTTAGCACATTATTAATTACTTCACTGGATCCATGAAACAAAGAGACCATCCTATTTTGTTGGAAATTATGATGTTATGTGTTATGAAACTACATCCGATTATTTCATGATGATAAGTGATTTTCATATAAAAGAACCATAGATTTATGTGTCAAAAGAACCTCAATTTGTGCATGATAAATTTTTGCATATTGTCATAAAATCAATGATTTGCACAAGACTATTTAGTAGCTGTCTGGGGTGGTATTCAAAGATAGTTCTTCCAGAATGCAAGTTCACTACTCTCTCCACTCTCTCTAGTATACCAGAGTGCCTCTAAGTAACTATAATATTTTGAAGAAATTTCATAAATTTCCATAATATCTTAGTTAATGCCAAATTTCAAAATGATTTGTAACTCAACTTGCACACTATTTATAAAGATCACTTCATCTACCACTGAAATCTAGTCATTTCTTAAAAGAAAAAGAGTAATTGTTTTTGCTGAAGCTCCATACAGTTTTAGGGTAGACAGCAAAGAATGACACCTCAGCCAATGAAAATGTCAAGAGGAGTTTGAGTAGGCAGAATGTCATTCACCTTGGATGGTTAAATTGCTTGTTTCTTCATTTAGTATTTAGCAAATTGATCTATATTTCTTTAGTGAAGACATTTCTAGAAATGACAGAAAATTATGTATTATATCAGGAGGAAATATTTTCCATAATAAAAACAACTGGTATATTTTATCTGGTCTTAACTCAGGGAAAGGGAAAAGAGAGCATAATCATTAAGCTTAAAGAGGAACAGAATAGACCTTTCTTCTTCTATAATGACTTTTGCAGAAACATTTTTTCTTAAGCCCAGGCTAATGATCCATTTGAGCCCTCTACCACATATTCACACATACACATATGAACATGTATATATATATATATGTATATGTGTATATATATACACACATACATGCTTATATACCATATTTCCCTGATAATAAGACACTGTCTTATTATTTTTTGGACAGAAAAACACCAGAGGGCTTATTTTCAGGAGAGGGCTTATTTTAATGAACATTGACATCAATTTTAATAAACAGGTAAATGTGAACCAAAAAAAAGTACCTTTATTAATTAACGATCATGTCATCTTCTTCAATAACATCATCATAAGTGTCCATACCCAGAATTCCACCATGGATGTTTTGTGCCTCTATTTCCTTCAGAAGAAGTGGACCCAATCTGTCATGTCCAGCAATATAGCTCTCTTTAAATGAACATGTTTTGTCCAGGTAACCTGCTCGTAGTGCCTTGGCAACATAGCTGTCAGTAATTTTATCCCATGACTTCTTCACCACTTCTTGCAGACAGGGCTTCACAAAGTTTCCATGCTGATTTCTTTCCATTCTATTTTCAATGTAGTCATTGACTTCCATGCGCAAATAGTCCTTGAATGGCTTGTTTATTGCAATATCAAGGGTGTGGAGATAGGCAGTCATTCCTGCAGGAATCATTACTTGATATATTCTTCTCTCTGCAAGGAAGTACTTCATTTCTTTACCGTAGTGAGTGCTGGCTGAGTTCTTCTTTTATCCTCCATCATGCCCCCTGAGTTCTTCTTTTATCCTCCATCATGCCCCCTGAGTTCTTCTTTTATCCTCCATCATGCCCCTTTTATCCTCCATCATGCCCCTTTTATCCTCCATCATGCCCCCTCACTCCCACTTAAATATTGGATTTTTATGTTGTCCTGCCTCAGCTCTCCTCCGCGGCACTGCTCTCAATGGCACCAGCAAGCAAATCACTGGGAAAGAACAGGATGACACACTCACTGCTGCAGCTCTGATTGGATGCAGCTCAGAGCGTGGTGTGCGTTTCACCCAGGTGGGGGGGAGGGAGATGGGGGGAGGTGCATACAGAGGGTACCATAATGTAGCATGTAGCACAGGGGACCACCTTCACTACAGTAGCAATCTCAATAGGGCTTATTTTCAGGGGAGGGCTTATTTTAAAGGAATCATACACAGTAAGGGGAGGGCTTATTTTCGGGATAGGTCTTATTATCCGGGAAACATGGTAGTACTTTTTTTAGTTGATTCTCTAGGATTCTCTAAGTACACCATTAGATCATCTGCAAAGTGTGATAATTTGGTTTTATCATTACCTGCTATATTTCCTTTAATTTATTTTTCTTCTCTTATTGCTGAAGCTAACATTTCTAATACAATATTGAATAGTAATGATAATAGTGAGCAACCTTATTTCACCCTTGATCTTATTGGGAATATTGCTAATTTATCCCCATTACATGTGATGCTTGCTGATGATTTTAGATACATGCTACTGATTATTTTAAGGAAAATTCCATTTATTCTTATGCTCTCTAGTATTTTTAACAAGAATAGGTGTGGATCCTACACATTAATACATGCTTAATCTTTAACATTTCTTGCTTTCAAAGTTCTCTAATGAAGGCCTTATTTCTCAATTATAGAGGGAACTGAATTAAATTTATAAAAAAAAAAAAAATTTAATAAGAGCCACTTCCCAATTGAAAAATGAGCAAAGGATTTGAATGATGCTCAAAGGGCTATAAAACCATGCATATTCTTTGATCCAGTTATACCATTAGTAAACATGAATCCAAAATGTGATTTAAAAAAAAGGAAAAGGACCTATAGGTACAAAAGTATTTATAAGAGCGCTCTTGTGAGGGAAAAGAATAGGCAATTCAAAGGATGTCCATCAATTAGGAAATGGCTGAATAAATTGTGGCTTGTGATTATGATGGAATCTTATTGTTTTATGGGAAATTATGAGCAGGTTGTTCTCATAAAATTCTGGAAAGTTCTCCATGAATTCAAGCAAAGTGAAGTATACTGTATACAAAGTAATAGCAGTGTTATGGGATGATCAGCTATGAATTATTTTGCTATTCTCAGCAATACAATGATCCAAGACTACTCTGAAGATCTTATGATGAAAAATGCTACCTAGAAAAAGAACTGATTGTGTCTGAATAGAGATTGAAGGAAAAAAAATTGTCCTCCATCATGCCCCCTGAGTTCTTCTTTTATCCTCCATCATGCCCCCTGAGTTGTTCTTTTATCCTCCATCATGCCCCTTTTATCCTCCATCATGCCCCCTCACTCCCGCTTACATACTGGGTTTTTATGTTGTCCTGCCTCAGCTCTCCTCCGCGGCACTGCTCTCTCAATGGCGCCAGCAAGCAAATCACTGGGGAAGAACAGGATGACGCGCTCACTGCTGCAGCTCTGATTGGATACAGCTCGGAGCATGGCTTGCATTTCACACGGGGAGGGGGGGGGGGGGAAGGAAGGGGACGGTGCATACAGAGGGTACCATAATGTAGTGTGTAGCACAGGGGATCACCTTCACTACAGTAGCAATCTCAATAGGACTTATTTTCAGGGGAGGGCTTATTTTAGAGGAATCTTACACAGTAAGAGGAGGGCTTATTTTCGGGATAGGTCTTATTATTGGGGAAACACGGTATGTATACGTATATATATTTGTGTGGGCATGTCATCTTATGTGGATATTATGTTTTCTAGATGTATGTGTATATATATATGTACACATGTACATAATGATTGTAGTTCCTTTATTATTGGGAAAATACAGAGTCGAACAAGAGCAATTTTCCCATTTTATAAAAGAGGAAACTGAGGCATAAAGAAATTATTGACTTGCCCAGGATAACACAGCAATATTATATGTCTGATAAAGGATTTAAATGCAGGTCTTCCTGACTCCAAGTATAGCAATCTATCTAATATGTCATCTATCTCATTCAAACAAAATTTCATCCCAAATAGCTTACATTCTGCTGGGGAGATAACTTTAGCTAGCTACCTACCTACCTACCTTTCCATCCAAACACACACACATACACACACACACCACAAAGTAATTTCAAGAGGTGATGTATGCTATTACACCATCACCCTTATTCACATATTTACAATGATTTGTGGTTTGTAAACTGTTTCGCTACCCAAAACTTTGTTTGGGGTTTAGAGTGCAGTATAAAGCATACAGAAATAATGGCAACACAAAATAATGGATGATAAGTATCTTAGGTGTGAATAAAATGATATGGTGAGTTCCAATGAATTATAAAGTTCATATCCAACTTGGAGCTATAGAAAAGTAACCTAAGTTGCCATTACCTCAGTTTTCTGCTCTCTGAAATAGTGTCAATATAAACTCTCTTACCAAGATCACAAGGTAGTTACAAAGATTAAGGAGTTTTCATCTGAGTGGTGTATATTTGAAAGAGTTAGAGACCAACATTTCAGAAAAACACAAATTAGAATCCTAGCTGTGCCATTTTACTACCTATATACTTTGGAAAAGTCACTGCACTTCACTGAGCCTCTCTGAGTTTCAACTTCTACCTCAATGAAGTGAGAGAAGCAGAAGTGATCTCTAAGAACCCCTCCATCTTTAAATCCTCATTCAAAGTTAGTATGACCAGAAGGGAGGGGGAGGAGGAGGCACGTGAGCTGCTGTGGGAGATGTTGTGGTGGCTAAAAATTAGGCAGAGTAGGAAGTGGAAACAAGAACAATAATGGGAGATTATGTTGTGGGTACCAGTCAGTCAGAACCTGAAACAGAAACAAAAGCTTTGTGAAGGCAAGTACAGTGAAAATGTGAATGTGCTAACCACTGCTCCCTTCATCGACCAGTTAAGGGTAATAGCTGGTGTCAGTTTTTCCTCTTTGCTCTTTTCTTCCTGTCTCTTTTTTACCCCAGTTGTTTCACTTTTTCCTCTAGTTCTGATTCTTCAAGGTTCCTAGTTGCAGATGAGTACTAACTCCAGGGCCAGTACCCTATCCAGTGAGCTATCTAGCTGCCTCTTAAATCATTATGTAAATGCTATTATTGTTACTTTTGTTAATAAAAATGTTAATAAATAATAGTTCTAATCTGGGTATTTGAATTTCATTATAGCAATAAGTCTATTTCTATATAATTGGTTTCCTTTGTAACCTTATATATTTTAAGTAGTTAAAACCATTAGTCTGAGAATGGGGTCAAAAATTTCACTAGACTGCCAAAGCAGTCCATCACACAGACTCAGACACACAGACAGACACAGACATACAGACATACAGATGTACACATACACACACACAAAAGACTAGGAACTCCTACCTTGAGGAGTTATAATGTAACAGTGCTTTCTGTTCCTTTAAATTGTTTTGTATAATTTTGCATTTTTTTCATGGTCCATGCTGTATACCTCCAATAGAATATAAGCTGTTGAAGTCAAAAGCTCTTTCATTTTTGCGTTTGCATTCTCAGTATGAGCCACATAATTCACACTTAATAAATGCTTAGAGAATGGGGTTATTATAACTATTAAATTAATCTGAGGATAAGGATCACATCTTATGTTAACTTAACATTACTTTCAGTTCCTCATTCCATATTTTATAGACAATTTTATATAAAATATACATTTGGAAATTTAAACACAAAGTATTTAATAAACACATTCAATCAAAGTACAGAAATGAAATGGGAGATGGGAAAAATCAAATTTTTATATATATATATGTGTGTATATATATATATACACACACACACACACACACACACACACACACACACACATATATATATATATATGTATGTATTCCTAATCTCTAAGAAAAATAAAGTATGAAAAATATCATCTTTATCAAGGGAGGGGAAATTCATTGCTGTGCAAGGAAACCATGCCTCTTTGAAGGGAAGATGAAATAACTGTACCCTCCATATCCTCTGAGTCCTTTACCATCAAATGTAAAGAGGAACTCCTAAGTCTACAGGGTGATTCCTAGCTTGTCTTCACTTGATCACCAACACTCTCTTGTATTATACATATTTTACTGAAATAATTAAAACCAAAGTCTAAATTAAAGAACAAAGTAGCTGTTTACAAGAAGAAAGAGGATTGCTGTCCTTAAGAGATAACAAGTAACAGATTAAAGAATTGCTAAAATAAAAAAAATTAATAAAATTAATGGAAGATATCTATAATTTTCAAAAATCAAGATCAAGAAATTATCAGCAGAATGGGAAAAAGATACGAGTTAATAGTGCCCAAATAGCAGTCAAGGGACAGAAAAACAAGTTAATTTATAACAAATCCCTCAGCTTCAGAAGTAGATACCATAAGTAAATTGTTGAATGGATAGAAGGATTTCTGAATTTTATGGTCTCACTGTCTAATTGCACAAATTTTTTGATAAATTCTTTTGGTTGCCAGACTTAACATTCTTTATGTTGCATAGGAAGGAGATTTAGTTTCCCCAGTAGTAAATATGTGGAATTGTAAGTTGTTGGTGAGAACACCACATTCATAATACTAATAGTTAATTAATATTCATAGACATTCTAAAAATCATGATTCTTAACACCCTCTGCCCCCTTTCTTACCATTCTGCCACCTTCGCTGCATAAACAGATGGAGACCACACAAGACACACTACACTTTTTATATTTTGTGAATTTCTATGTATAAAAAATTCATGGAGATGAGCATCACTCTACTTAGCTAGACTGTTCTCAGACAACAGACGTAACATATTTCCTGGAATATTCTCAAAGTCTTTCCAGAATGGAAGAACTTGCCAGACATGTGCTCCATGACCTAGATAGGAGATATCAGCCCTCCTTCCATACAAACGTAAGACATTACACTATGCTATATCCCCTTTTGAGGCTTTATAAAAAGTTTGGTTAAAGGCCCTAAGTCACATGATTCAGAGAGAAATTTAAAATGAACTTGAAAGGGATATAGAGAGGTTAAACTAGACAAATACATAGATATACACATATGTATATGTATATATCTACATGTATATATAACAAATTTATCAATATTTCTATCACAAAATTTTATTCTTCAATAATAGTGGAATCATCTTATTTATATTTTAGCATTTCTTTCCCTTATGTCTATATGAAAAAGAGGAAATATTAATAGAGGAAACTGTGCTAAATTAGGTATGTGTTGGAAGAAATCTCAGCAAGGGTGGCACAGTTGAAAGCACTGAGTTATCAATGCTAAAAAATGTTTGAAAATGACAGTATTACTAAAAAGGTGATGGACAGATAATAAGTATTAACTAAAAACCTGCTTTTTCATTTTTAGCAAATCTGTTTGAAAATAAATTACATCTCTTTCAAGAAAACTTGGTAAGGGACCAAACAGGTTTTCACAAGCAATATTCTACAGCTGGCTAAATTTTAAAGTCATATAATTGAGTGAAAGCCTCAGGGAATACAAAATTTCACTGTGTGCATTATTTTTTGATTACAAGCAAAACAAAACAAAATCAACTTTATCAAGCATTTATTAAATGCCTACTATGTGTCAGGTACTGTGCTGAGTATTGGAGACGCAAAGAAAGGTAACTGTTTCTATCTCTATGTATGTATGTATGTGTGTGTGTATATATGTATATACATATATACACACACATGTATGTATGTGTGTATATGTATATACATATATACACACATACATACATATTTATATATGTAAATATATAGCATAATTTGGAGATAATCTCCAAAGAAAAGAGATAACCTCTAGGTGGTCCAAGAAAGGCTTATTGAATACTTTAGAATTTTAACTAATACTTGAAGGAAACCAAAGGAGCCAGAAGGCAAAGATGAAGAGTGAGTGAATTACAGAAATGAGAGATGACCTTTGAAAATGCATTATGTTATATATTGTATCTAGGATATACTGCAACATATCTAACATATATAGGACTGCTTGCCATCTAAGGGAGGGGGTGGAGGGAGGGAGGGGAAAAATCGGAACAGAAGCGAGTGCAAGGGATAATGTTGTAAAAAAAATTACCCTGACATGGATTCTGTCAATATAAAGTTATTATTAAATAAAATATATAAAAAAAGAAAATGCATTATGTTAGAATATGGACTATCAATAATACTAAAGAGAGATATAGGATATTAAGGAGAAATTATTTTAGAAAACAGACCGGAGCAATCTTTAGAAAGAAGTTGTAAAGATAATGGCAAAGAAAATTATGAAGAGCAGGAATATAAGAAGGAAAATAAAAGAAGACATATCTGAGTAGGTTATAACATGAAAATAAAAAACTGATGGACTCAAAAATGGAGGCTTTGAAAAAAGAAATAGAAGGCTAAAGGAAATAGATCTAATTCCAAGAAGAAATATCAAGTCACAAATCTTCTTTACAGTTGTTGAAAAACTACAGCTCAACACAGAAAATATTTCACCTGCCACAAGCAGGCTGTAATAAAGGAAATGATAAAAACCTATACAAATGTTTCATTTCTAATTAGCTCATAAGAAATTATCTTTGGTTTCAGTATTCTCAAAATTGGTGAAGGTGGAAGCCAAGGTATAAGCAAGGTACAGATAGAAAAAAAAGTGATTGAATAGTATCAAAATGATGGGAAAAACCCATAATCTTAGAAATAATGATTTTCTGAAATAACAGACAAATGGAAATGAATCAAATGTAAAAAAAAATCGTCAAGAGAACAACTGAACAGAAGGATAAAAAATATAAGAAAGAATAGGGTAAACATTGTGAACTAAAAACACTCAAAATTTGAGATCTGGGAGTTCAAATCACAGTCCATGAGAAACTGACAGGTTGAGTTTCTGCAAATTCTGTTGGGTTGATTTGGCTCTTCTAAAGACTTTTAAAATATATATATGACATAAGCACCAGACTTTAAAAAAATAGATAAAATTTCAAATTCATAGAATTACTCTGAAAGCACTGTACTCAGGCAGAGAACTATAGTGATATATTCTGGAAATATTGAAAAGAACAGGAAAAGACTTTCTAATTCTTTCCTCATTTATGCTTAAAGTAATTTCTTTTTTTGCTCAGATCAGTAACATAATATAATCACTTTCCTATCTGATTTTTTTTCAATTTATTTTTTCTCATGGGATTACTTAGAATTTGAATACAGGAGTTGTGCATTTCTCTTGTTCTATTTATGTTCATTGTTTTTGTCATACATTTTAAATGAAATGGTTTTAAGAAACAAGAGCTATAGTTAACTAAGTTTCTTGGCTTGAAACAAATAAGTGTTCTACAATAATGCAGATAATGATGATGTTAATGCTATCCAATGATGTATTCAAATAGGATATTACTTTAGAACAACTCCATTTTAATAAGAAATTATTTCATCTTTATATTTTGCTTTTATCTTCTAAAAATGGAGAGAGAAGAGAGTTAGGACTTTGTAAATCTCATAATTATTTTGTAACTCACATTCAAATCCTATTAATTTTTCTTAGATGTTACTTTTTTCATAGGATCACTGATCTAAACATAGAAGGGATCTTCAATGTCATCTAGTCCATCTCTTTCATGTTCAAATGAGGAAACTAAGGACAACAAATTGAAATTGCTTGTTCAAGGTCACACAAGTAGCATCAGAGTCCAGGTGTGCATCCCAGTGTTCTTTCCATCATGCCATGAATTTTCTCAATATCATTCTCCCATTGAAAACTCACCATTTACTATGAGTCAAATGCCAAGACAGTGTATTCAAGACCATCATCCAATCTTCTTTAACAAACTCCTTTCTCAGAATTTCCCAAAATGACTACATTGTTTTTCATAGACAATGCTATTTAGAACTGGTAGATATTTCCAACAGCTGAATATTCCTGCCTTTTGCCTGGCTAAATTCTACCCACATTTCAAGGCCTATCTAAATACTTTCTAAATTTTTACTTACAAAACTCTAGTCTATGGCACTGAATTTTTTAGTTTGAGCAAAAAAGATCTGTTCTTAAGTAGGAGAAGTAAGTCAGTTAGTCAACTATTATAACAGCTATTCCAATAATGTTTACTGAATTAGAGACAAAATGGTGTTAAGGGAGATATAATAACATGGTAGACTGAACATTGGAGTAAGACTGATAAGACACAAGTTATTATTATTATTATTATCTTTTATTGATTACAATTTTGAAAAATCATTTCATATCTCAAATACCTTATCTGGGCAATGTGCTTCATTTACCACTAATGATTTGCAATTCTATTCTTAAATGCCTAGTTCCTTTAAAATCACATACAGCAAATATTTATTAAGTACCTGCTATAATTTTATAATTAAAACCTCTCTACAATAAAAAAAAATCCTCATTGATTCTTAGCCTTCCTTAACAAAGGAAGATAATTTAAATAAAATCCTCAATTACCTATCTACCACCAGAGAAGTAAATGTTTTTTAGACTTGTACCTTGCATCATTGGAGAAGCAATGTTGTTCAGAAGTGATACTGTTCCACAGTGGAGTGTTGATCAGGAAAACTATAACTATAGCTAGAGGAGAAGCCTGGATAAGCTGAATGCTGAGGGTACAGCTTTTCAGTATATGAGAACTACTATAGTCTTATGTATTCCAGGACATTAGTCATATCCCTTTATGTATGTATATGTATATATGTATATGTTTGTGTATATATAGTTATATATAAACATTTATACATAGGCACACATACATATGTATGTACATGTAATCACACATATATACATGAGTACCCATATATGTATGCACATGCATAGGCATCTGTGTATATGTCTGTGTCTGTGTACACATAAAGAAATGTATGTGTGGATATATATATATATAGCTACGTATAATATATCTAATTATAATTATATATATTATAGATCTTTCTTTTTTCTTTTATTTCTGTTTATTATCAGCTTGGACGAATGAATTTATTTGCTTTAGGTCTTTATTGTGGCACAAGAATTTGTTTGGAAGAGAATAAAGCCTTCAATATATGATGATATACTCCTTTCTCATTAAGAGATAGTAAACAGGAACTTTTATTGAACCTAAAATTTATTTCTCTTAGTCTAAAAATATATATGGAAAGGGGGCATGGATTTTAATCTTTTGTCCTTTCTTTAAAGAGAGCAGAATGGTCATCCTTCTACCCTCTTTGGAAGTGGCTGAGGTAGTAAAAGAACAAGCATGCATCTACTACATGTCAGACACTATGTAAAGCATTTTATAAATATGCCATTTGATTTTACTTGGTCCTCACAATAGCCCTATAAACTACATGTTATTATGTTTTCCATTTTACAGTTAAAAGACATAGAAAAAGAGATTACTTACTCAGGGCTTCACAATTATTAATTGTCTGAGGCAAGATTTGAACTCAGGTTTTTTAGATTCCAAATCCAGAACATTTTCCTTTGTACTATCTAGATGTCTTTGAAGAAGAGTGGCTAGAAGAGATTCCATAGATTCAGATTTCCCTGAGAATTATATCAAGAGAAACCCACATGAACACTCATAACTTTCACAGGAAAAACATAACATACTCCTTATAAAATATGTACATATATGAATTTATATGTATCTTTAAAATTTTGTAAAGTAGTGGATATATCACTTGAAAAATATATTGTAAACGTTTTTCATTTATGGAATATCACTAGAAATATGAGATAGTCATTTTTCTCACTTCCTATAATTCTGAATGCCCATTCAAATTGTTAATTTGAACATATAAAAATAACTAAAAGAAAATTCCTTTTTTTCAAATTTACCAGTGTTTTATTTATTCATTTCTTTCCTGCAACATATACAATTTTCTTACAATGAAAATCAATAATGCCAACTCAAATAAGAACGAGGCCACTAAACCTGCAGGCTACATATTGACTTAGTTTTGAAATATAATATTATCTATTTTATTGTGTTTTGTTTATTTTGTTAAACATGTCCAAATTATATTTTATCTGCCATTCTTTGGAGCACTATGGGACATATGAGTCCTATGGGCTGTATGTCTGATGTAAATAATTTTCTGTAATCACTAAGAAGGGAAGTAGGTCCTTACCTATACTTTTTAGTTATGTCTCTGTAATGCCAAAGAACTAAACAAACTAAAAAATAAACAAAATCCCCCAAAACGTAGCTGCTTATTTCCAGTTAAGGAAAATTTCTTGTAATTTTATTGATTTCACATAAAAAAAAACCTTCATTAACTTTAGTCAAGTTTATTTTTTGTAGATATACAAAGACAATGTAAGAATGTTTTCCATAAAACTAGAGTTTCTCTTTCCTTGTATTTAACCATCTAGCAATCATCTTGTAAACATTCATTTGTTGAGATGTATTTTCTTTTTTACCATTCCTTCTATTGGATACTTTGGAATGATCAAATCATCAAAATAGAAGAAACAACAGAAATCATATAGAAATTGAAGTTCAGGGTAAAGATATGTAGAGGATTAAATAGACCAATATATGACTTCTTCCTTCCAATTGTATTGCTACCTCATATTCAAATAATGAGGATGAATTTAGCTTAGCTATATCTTTTTTTCCAAATTTTCTCATGCTCCTGCCTCTGATTTTGTGAGCATGAAATTAAAAAAATATCTTACAACAGATGGAAGAGAGAACAGAGAGCATCAAACTCCAATAGCAGTCCTTGGACGGCTGGACTGGCAGATTGTGAAAAACTGGGAAACAATGATCAAGACTGCCAAGTAACAAGTCACCAATCAATCACAATCAATTAATTGTCAAACCAATGTACTCTGCAGATTTTTTATTGACCCTCCTTCCTTTTGTAGTTTATAAGCATATCCTCATAGAGTATATATGTAAAGTGTTTTAAAGACCTGAAAAACTTCTGTCTATATAAAGTGTTACTATTAGTAAAAGCACTAACTTGTAGTACACTATTATTATTATTAAACTGCACAGAAATTATTATGATCTCTCACTTCCCACATTTCTTTTTACTTCCTCACTTTCATAACTTATCTTTCTTTTTGTCAACCTGTGCTTATTATGATCTAGGAAGCAAAATTGTAATAATGGTTAACTCCTATTTACAGCTGACAAGGTGTTAATCGTTTCTAATTATTTTAAAAGAACTAGCTTAAGTTCAACTGTGACATTTATGTATTTCTGGAAAGAAGGATGAAATTGTGTGTTTTGGTTTTGAAAGAATTTTGCAAAGCTACAAGTAGAATAGGAAAATCCTAATAGTATAATAGCCTCACAGATTTAGATCTGAAAGACATCTAAAAAGCTTTGTCATCCAACTCTTCCAATTTAGAGATTAGAGAACTAGGGCTAAGTGATTTTAAGTGATATGAGCAACTAAATGATACAATTGATGGGGCACTGTGTCTGGAGTCAGAAAGATCTGAGGTTCAAATCTGGTCTCAAACATTTACTTGTTTTGTGAACCAGGGCAAGTCATTCATCTTCTGCTTGTCTCAATTGCCTTATAAAATAACATAGGGGGTAATAATAGTACTTCCAAGGGTTGCTATGAGAATCAAATAAGATATTTAAAGTGCTTAGCACAGTGCCTGGCACACAGTAAACATTATATGAGTGTTAGTTATTACTATTATTACCCAAAGTCATTCACATAACAAAGGCAGGTACCAAATTTAGGTCATCCTATTCCAAATTCACTGTTCCTTTGGAGAACAGCAAATGACAAATGAATCAGCTGATTTTTATTAAATGCTTGCCAGTATCCAAGCAGTGTACTGAGAGATGAGGATAGGAAAACAAAGATTGAAACAATTTCTGCTCTCAAGGAGTATATTAAAATAAGAATTTTGTCATTACTTCTACTGAATGTCATCCATAACTTTTCAACTAGATTTCAGTAATGTCAATATAGTAAGGAACAAAATTTTTCAGTAGGAAATGGAACAGAAATCTGCTTGAGGGTTCAGTAAAGCATCCTTCCCTTCCTGCTTCATATAGAGGAAACTCTTTAACTACTTAGTTTAATATAAGAGCTCACAGTAGAAAACACAAACAATATATGTGGGAGAATTATATTTAGGCAATCATTTAAAGAGCGATTTCTTTGCTTTTTCCTGTTCTGTGGTATTTATCCTTTTCGGAGCCCAGTAAATTTTGTTTTTCTTCTTCTTGTCTGGTTCTCCACTTATTTATTGCAATTTCCTGAAATGCAGTAAACATAAAGCAGGGTAGCAACCAGCTAAATAAAAGAAAT
Source organism: Antechinus flavipes (assembly GCF_016432865.1). NCBI lineage: Eukaryota > Metazoa > Chordata > Mammalia > Dasyuromorphia > Dasyuridae > Antechinus > Antechinus flavipes. Next base: position 369,928,104 of record NC_067400.1, on the reverse strand, counting down.
TAGGTTATTTAGTCATGTCTTAAAATAAGGCTTTATGCATATATGTTTCAACAAAATTCTCTCAATTATTCCAGAGGATTAAGTACCTACTAAGTGCCAGAAACTGTGCTGTGCTTTACAAATATTATCATGGTTAAGAGAAGAGAAAAGGTTCCAACTAAATGACCTATTGGCCTCTGTTATTTAATTGTTTTTAGTACAAGTCAACAGTTGATATGTATTTTATTTAGAAACTATGTGCTAGCTTCTGTGTTAAGCTCTAGGAAGACAAAGAAGGATAAGATATTACCTTCTCTCAAGGAATTTGAGTTCTGATGGGGGAAATCACATGCAAACCATTACATATAAACAACTTCTATACAAAATAAATTGGAAATAACAGAAGGAAGGAATTAGAATTAATGGGGAAGAGAAAAGCTACTTTTAAAAGGTGGAACTTAGTTGAGACTTAAAGGAAGCCAGGGAAGCCAAGTGGTGGAGATGATAAGGGAGAGGATTCCAGACATAGAGGATAATCTAATCAGTGGAAATGTACAGGGCCAGAAAATGGAAGATGCAAAGAAGACTCTCTTTTAGAAACAGAAAGACTAGTGTCACTAAATTACGGAGTATGTTGTGAGGAAGTGTGTAAGAAATAAAAAAAAAAATTAGAAATGTAGGAAGGCAGGAGTTGAAGGGATTTGAAAGCCAAACAAATAGTTTTATATGTGATCTTTAAGATGACAGGAAGCCACTGGAATTTATTAAGTAGAGACGGTAAAGTGGTCAGATCTGTTCTTTAGGAAAATTACCTAATATTGCCTAAATAACCATTCAATTCTCCATTTTTATTAGCATTTGTATGCTAATGTTTTGTAATAAGAAAACTTTTTTTTTCTCAATCAACTTTTCTGTCCAGTTAAATTCCTAATGGTCAAATAGTTATTGCAGAAACTTTTAACTATAAGTAAAGCATCATTTATTTAGAACACTTGGGGGAATGAGTCAATGTCTAATATTCTTGATAGCTGATGTTTTACATGCCAGATAAGAAAACTATTTTAATCAGTTTGGATGGTCTTTCTAAAATATATCAAATCGTGAAATAATCCAACCATTCTGGAGAGCAATTTGGAACTATGCCCAAAGGCATACCCTTTGACCCAGCAGTGCCATTACTGAGTCTGTATCCCAGGGAAATCTTAAAGGAGGGAAAATAATCCCACAAAAATATTTGTAACCGCTCTTTTTGTGGTAACAAAGAATTGGATAAATAAATTGATGCCTATCAATTGGGGAATGGTTGAAAAAATTGTGGTATATGAAGATAATGGAATATTATTGTTCTATTTAAAAAATGATAAGCTGATTTTAGTAAGACCTGGAAAGATTTAGATGAACTGATGATGCTGAGTAAAATAAGCAAATCTAGGAATACATTGTACACAATAACAACAAGAATATATGATGATCAACTATAAAAGATTTGCTTCTTCTCAGTGGTTCAGTGATCCAAAACAATCCCAATAGACTTTGGACAGAAAATGCTATCTGCATCTAGAAAAAGAACTAAGGAGACTGAATATAAATCAACATATGCTATGTTCACTTCTTTTTTCTGTTTTTTTTTTAAAATCTCTTCCATGGTTTTTCACTTTTGCTCTGATTTTTCTCTGCCAACATGATTCATAATGTAATGTGTATTAAAAATTAATAAATTTATTGGGAAAAACATATTGAACCTTCTTTGTCTTCTTAAACAGAGTGTACTGAACATAATTTATATTCTTCTTAATAACTCAAGGTCATTACTGTACTATAATAATATAGTATAATATTACTATGTATTATTGAACTATTCTGAGATATCCTCAACAGATATCCAAATATGTAAGACTGTTTGGTTTTATCAAATTAAATGGTTCCTGATCATGGGTCCTATCTCTAATTTATAGTAATTCTCTTTTGTCCTCTGATGTCAGAAATATCCTTTTTCTAAAGATGATAAGCCTACCTTTTCTTATTTAATGTGAAAATCATGAACTACTCATTTACTAGAACTTAGTTAACCTAAGAATCTCTATGCATATATCTGTAATAAGATGTGAACAATGGAAAATCTGTTTGGGTCTGTACAATATCTTATTTGGATGAAAATGTTTCATTTCTATACTTGCTTCTTTGGTTTATTTCTATTCTCTTTTCCTTGAATATTCCCTGATGATTCTTAGTGGCTATTGTCTTTTAGATTACAATATAATACATAAAGATCATGTGATTTCACCATATTATGGAATTTCTAATATGAAAACTCCATTTATACCTCCATAATAAGTTTTCTTACTTATTCAATAAAGCAATTATATAAAAAACTTTTCATCCAATCTCAAACTTCCTATGATCTCTTTCCTTTTATCTAAGAACCTGCAAATGATTTCTCCAAGAAATTGAGACTATTTACAAATGAGTTCCTTTTTCTACCTTTGTTCTCTTTTTATATCACTCAAACATCTTCCTATGTGTTTTCCTCCTTCTTTCTGTGTTACAAGAAGAGTTAGCCCCATGCCTTGCCAATTCAAACTCTTCTATGCGTACCCTAAATTCCATCCCCTTTTTCTGTCTCCCTGTCTCCCTCCTTTATCTTCTCTCATTCCTCTGTCTCTCCCTGCATATGTGTATATGTGTTTGTGTCTTATATTCATTCTCTATTGGATCATTCTTTGCTGCCTGCAAATATATCAATCCCATCCTTAAAAATTTTTTTTAACTTGATTTTTACCATCCCCCTTACCTGTCAACCTATATCTCTTCTCTATTGTCTAAACTCTTAGAGAACATTTCCTGTTCTTTCACTCATTTCTAAATCTGCATTCTGACTACTCAGCCTCCTAATTCAACTGAAACTGATCTCTCAAAAGTCACCACTATTCTCTTAATTGCCAGATTGAATATCTTTCCCAATCTTTATCCTTCTTGATTTTTCTTCAGGCTCTGACATTGCTGAATCTTCTGTTCAGATCACACTCAGTAACTGAAGATTTCTCACTCTCTCATTCTCACTGGCTTTATCCTGGGATTTCTCTTTCCCCTCTATATCTAATTTGCTCAGGTCTTCTGCTTCCATGAGTTTAATTGTCATCTCTCTGCAAATGATTTTTAGATTTATATGCATAGAATCTTTTTCTATGAACTGGAGTTCTGGCATCACACACTACATTTTGGATATCTCATATTATGTCTTGTAGGCACCTCAAACTCAATATATTCAAAATAGAACTTATTGTCTTTCATCCAGTTTTCTTGATCCCAACTTTTCCCACTTGTCCAGGATGCTACTGTCCTCTCAATTACCCAAGCTCCCAACTTTTTTATCATCCTGAAATCCTGAAGTCACTTTCAAAGATCTCTCAATGTCTCAGGCAGCCTTCTAAGACTATAAATTGCAGGAAAAGGGAAAATGAACCTCAATAGAAGAACTTTCATACCAACATCTCCTTAAATCTTTGAAACCAATAGTTGGTCTGATATTTCTTCATAAAGCAATTGAGTTTTGGATGTCTTCTGGATAATGAGAAAGAAAAGAATGGAAAAAAAGTTGGCACCTTGGAACTGATTCAAATTAAGTGCCATTTCTGTGAAATGAAGGGAAATGTTATCAAATAATTTGTTGTTATTCAGTCATTGCTGCTTTATCCAATTCTTGGTGACTCCATTTTTTTGGCAAAGATATAGGGTGGCTGGCTGTTTCCTTGCCCAAGGTCACATAGCTAGTAAGTGTCTGAGACCAGATTTAAACTTAGGAAAATGAGTCTTCTTGATTCCAGGTCCAGCACTCTACCTAGTATACCACCTAGCTGTCCATGGTAGAACCTAATATATATATATATATATATATATATATACACACACAATACCATGAACAGGCATTAGAGAAATAATGCCCCTCCTATCTTTTTTGCAAAGGGATTAGTCAACTCAGAATTTCATGATGATTATGGTTGTAAACTCAAAGATAACTTGGGAAACATAACAAAAAAGAGACCTCACTTGAGAGTACTAATTTAACATTTTCAGAGAAAGAAGTAGAAGAGAGGAAAAGGAAGAAAAAGACAGAGGATAATCTTTTTGAATACTGGTATCCTTCCCTTGGTAATTAGGATTAGCATAGCCTCTGCTCATGATTATTATAGTTGAGAGTTTCAGGCAGTCTTCAGTAAGTGCTTTGCTTGAGAGCAGCTTCTAATATTCCTTGACTGCATTCAACTAAGTACAGCATCTATTTATCAAAGTAATTACATTTATCAAAGGAATATCATTAGTATTTTAAACATGCTCTGCTTCCCCAGTAATCTTTTTTAAATAGTATTTGCAAATAACTCCTATATACAATGAATTGAGATTAAAATTTTTACAAATTATGTTTTTTTTTTTTAATTTTCTCAAATACATAAAATGTGGCTATTGGTTAACCTCATCCCAGTCAATTATATTTAATGTGTTTTTATGTTTGAGTTCATTGTTAGAATGTGACAAAGAAAGACTCTAGCTTCTTAAAGATCATCCTAGCATACTACACTTGGAAAGACTACAAGTCTGGCAAAGTGTCAGGATGTATCCCCCCCCCCCAAAAAAAAGTAGCCCAAATTAAGAAAGGTTTATTAGCAGATGGAAATTTGGGTTTTGTTGTTTCTGGGTTTTGGCCTTAGAATGGTTATAATACTTCATAGCTACCGGATTGGCTAAGATGACAAGGAAAAGGTAATAAGCAATGTTAGAGAGGAAGAGGGAAAATTGGAATACTAATGCATTGTTGGTGATGTTGGGAACTGATCTGACTATTTTGAAGAGCAATTTGGAACTATGTCCAATGTGTTATCAAACTATCCATACTCTTTGATCCATCAAACTAGATCTATATCCCAAAGTAATCACAAAAATGGAAAAGGACTTAGATGTACAAAATGTGTATATCAGCTCTCTTTACAGTGGCAAATAAATGAAATCAAGGGGATTACCCATCAATTGGGGAATGTTTGAACAAATTGTGGTATATGAATATAATGGAATACTATTGTCCTGTGAGAAATGATGAGCAATAAGTATTCCATTAGAAAAACCTATAAAGACTTACATGAACTGATGCTGAGTGAAATGAGCAGCATAGTAACAGCAACATTGTGCACATGATTGACATAGATAGATGTTGATCTTGGCAATGCAAAGATCTAAGACAATTCTAAAAGACTCATGACAGAAAAGGCTATCCATATCCAGAGAAAGAACTATGGTGTCCAAACAAGATTGGATCACTTTTTTGTTGATTTTTCTTTCTTGTGGTTTTTCCCTTTTGTTCTGATTCTTCTTCCCCAAAATGAATAATGTGGAAATATGTTTTGTATGATTATACATATACAATTTATATCACATTGCCATCTGGGAAATGGGGAGGAGAGGAAAGGAAAAAAAGATGGATTAAAATCTTATTAAAGTAAATGTCAAAACCTAATAACTTAAAAAAAAAAAAAACAAATGCATATAGCCTTCTAGGGCTTCTAGGAATTGTAGTATCCATTCATAAATGATGTAGTCTTGTAGATAGATCTAGTATCTACAGGTAGACCTGACCAATTATACTTCTATTTTTCCATTATTCACATCATAGTGATTGAGTATTTTATCCTCATCTAAGTGTATTTTTTCCTCAGATAAACATTTTTTCATTCTGAGAAGTCCAGAGGTACTAGATCATGGCTCAAGGGTACAATCCTCAAACTTGCATTATAGATTATTTTGCATGCTAAGAATCCAAAACTAAAAGGGTAACAAGTTATACTTCTTCCATCACACTGGTATTCTCTGATTTGTACTGTGGCAAATGCTTTCACAGTGTTAGTGATTTCCTTATTAATCTTCACTGAGTCTCCTAGCAACAGACTAAGGAGACTGCAGGTCCTTCTCTGAAGGTACTTTTTTGTTTGTTTTGTTTTGGATAACATCCATATAAAAGTATTATTTTTGGTGAATACCAGTAGAATCACCAAAATCTCACATTTAGTTGAGCTTAGTTGATTACCAGTAGATTGATTTCTGAAGGAAGGATAAAAAAATGGTGCATTATGAGTAATTGGATTACTTCAAAAAGGAAATATATTTCTTTTTATTACAAAATCAAATCACTAATTTCTGTATATCTATTTTAAATTAGAGGTAAAAATGTTAATATTTGTATCCAGACAACTTTTATTTAAAAAAAATCTCTTCATGACATATAAAAGATTTAGGAAAATTGAAATTGGGATTTTACTTATACAAATATCAGTACAGTTAGTAGCTATGATTCTTCAGACTAAAATGTTGAAGAAATAATGTAGGAATTAATGTTGATACTATATATGTGTTTTATGTATATCTCTATGTATATTTGTGTGCATTTTTATATTTATATATTTATGCATGTAGGTATATATATCCACATTCAGGAAGTCAAAATTTCAAACTCCTAAAACATAGTTTTGTGTGTGAATGTTCAATTTTTAAGTCTGGCTAAGCATAGGATTGTTTAAATAGAAATGTCTATAGAAGACTATCTCATTTAGCAGAAGTAATATGTTTTCCCCAAAGAAAAAGATACAGAGAAAAAGCAGAATAGCCTTTTGTGCCTTGAATTAAAATGAGTATTAAAAAAAAAAAACAGACTGCTCTTCAGCATCTTTATAAAGAAAAAAATGTTTTCCTTTTAATTTTTATTTTTGTTGTCAGAGACATTCTTCTGCTTAAGAGACTAAGCTCTGGAAGTTTAAGAAGAACACAAACATTTAAGCCAAAGAGAAAAATCTTGGATAATTGCAGACTCTATTAAAACCTTAATTAAAGGGCAGTGGGAAAGAGTATATAGTACATCTAAGGTTTTAATCAAGCCACTATTTCAACCAATTTATTAATTGACTTCAGGATTAAATTGTAATGTGCACAAAGATGTATAATCATGATTTGAAAATTTTGCTACCATAGCCTGAATTTTTTTATTTAATAGAAGAATAATGTTGAAACATACTGAAACATGATCACCTTGTCTTTGGGGAATTATGATACATATTGTGATAAATTATCCCACACTTATTTAACCATTCCTACTTTTACCAAATAGAAATATTCAAGATAAATGTATGATAAAAGGAAAGAATATTCCTAGGGGAAACTAATGTTCACAGGCATCTATTTGTGTGTCACTGATCTGAAAGCCTTCATTTTTATTGATACATCTTTAGGCAAATCTATGATAGTGAGTTTGCTCTTTATTGGTCTCAAAAGAGATGACTTCCAGCTTAAAAACTGATACTAAAGGGAGGGAGTAGCTCCTTATGAACGTAGCATTTCTTTATTTTGACATTTCAGCATTAGGTATTTAGCCTATCTTAACTTTGAACTATTCTATCATATAACTAGGTCTTATTTTTTGATATACTACAAAATAATAAGAAAATGGTTGCCTTATACAACCTCTGGCTTTTAAAATACAAACATATGTTTTAGGAAGGCCATCTCTTGTTTTTCAATAAAAGTGATTTTTATCAATCTTGGATAGTTAACGTGTTACCTTGCCTGAAGATAGAAATATGAACTGTGTAATCTTATGAAGTTGCTTCCAGAAAAAAAAAAATCTTAGTCCTAGTCCTCATGAACATTTCAAATTGATAAGTCATTCTTTATTTAAAAACATATTGTTATATGGAAGGTATCACAAATCAATCTAATCCACCCTTCCCTGAAACCTCTCAAGAAAATCTCCCAATAAGTTGCCTCTTTGGAAGCAAAAAATGAATCAGAGTTTCTATTGCAAATTGTATTGTTTGGGGTATCATATACATCATTATTACTTTAGAAAACAATCCTCTGAAAAGTTTTACATAGAAGTAAATTAATATTAAATTGAATGCTGCTTGACAAGTTGCGTTCTTTAGGATGTTCAGAGATGTTGGACACATCTATAGAGTACCTTTACTTATATACAACACTGCTTTAGATTAATTTCATGTCTTTATCTGTAATATTATTGAGGTAAGTACTCTATACAACAATGTTAGATTATTCTATACTAACTAATCTATCTATTTTCTTAGCTAGAATGATTCCCACAAATCTTCTATACTGAACTGTCACCCAGTATTTTTGGGAAGTGGTTGTAGTCTTCTTAACAATACATACCAATAGAGTATGAATAAAGTATTTCTATCATTTGCTCTTACTACATGACTTGTTGACCTTTCCAGTCAGGCTCATATACTTGTGCTATATCTAACCCACATGCAGCATGAACTTTTCCAATATTTTATGGCTGACCTTAAAATTTAGTTCTTCAGGGGCTGTGGTATTTCACATCTCAAAGATTCTGTTTTAGAAATTAGTCTCTGAAAACTTTTAATGGAATTCCTATCTCTCAAACTAAATTATTCAAAATAAAAACTATAGTTTGACTATGTTGTTTCATTTCAGTCTTTTCTGGGCCTATTTGGAGTTTTCTTGGCAAAGATTCTACAATAGTTTGCCGTTTTCTTCTTCAACTCATTTTACAGATAAAGAAATAGAGGCAAACCAAATTATGTGACTTGTTTAGTCACATAATTTGTGGGTTTTTGAGGGCAGATTTGAACCCATGAAGATGAATCTTCCTGATTTTAGGCCCAATATTCTATCCACTGTACCACCTAGTTGTCCTGATACACCTAGCAACTATACTTTCCTGACCACCAATTTCGACAATCTTGTTTTTTTAAAAACATGTGTTAAAGCCAATAATTGTCAGATGCAAAGTTCAGGTAATATATAGGATTTCTCAAAAAAGCATATATTACATAGTAATATGTTTTTGACAAATTATGATTTCTTATGGTACTGACAGCAATACAACATGATGGAAAATTAATTTAGTGGATTTCAAAAGTTTAAATTGTCTTGATATTACCTTTTCATTGTGAAAGATGTTCATGACCCAGTAGTAACTAGACAATTCCTTTCATTGATTGTCATATTTGGATAGTTTTAAGTACTTTTATATTTTACCCCCACATTATTAACTATTCTCTACATAATCATTATTCTGAATATCCATTCAAATAAATTTTCATTTGTTGTAGTGAATCAATATTACTGATCATGAAAGAAGACTGATATGTCCACAATTATTCCAGAAATCTTTGAGTGCTAATATGTTATAGTGAATCAATATTACTGATCATGAAAGAAGACTGATATGTCCACAATTATTCCAGAAATCTTTGAGTGCTAATAATAATAACAACTATAATTGACCATCGCCAATAGTTTGGTTGAACAATAAAACAATTCATGTCACTCATGTATTGATTATGGTTTGCTAATTGTTTCTTCACTCAGGCCATCTTCATAGTCATAGTTTCATCTTTAACAAATAAAATAGGAACAAAATCTGACAGAATTTGAAGGATATTTAAGGATGAAATTCATAATGGATGGAGTTCCTCAACCTGGAGTCAGGAAGCCTTAAGGTAAATTTTGGCCTTAGATATTAGTTATGTGATGCTGGATGAAATCACTTCACATCTATGTATCTCAAAATGTTCCTAAAAATGTTTCTCATAAATAATATGGGGATCATCATAGCTTAAAATAAAAACTTATTGAGCATTTTTTCCACATATATTGCTAAAGACCTGAAGAACTATTTATTTATTATTATTATTATTAAAAAAGATTTAAAGATGTCATCTTAAAACATTGATAAAAATGAAAAATTTCTCAACCACCCATTATATTAATAGATAAGAACTCCATGACTTCATTCTTCTTTTACTTTAAAATCTCTGTTTCTTCACATATGTTTTCGTCCCTTCTACTTTTCACAGAGGAAGAAATTACCTTCCTCTTTAAAGCCAGTGCTTGTGTTTCCTACCTTTCCTGAGACTTTACCTTTTATCACTCTCTCCATTGATTCCTTCTGTTCTGCCTATTAAGACATTAAGGTCATTCCTACTCTAAAAACAAAACAAAACAAGTAAGACAAACAAAATAACCTTCTCCAAATCCTGCTGCTCTTTAAAGCTATTGTTTTATTAATCATCGTTATTAGTCTACACTCACTGCTTCTATTTATTCAAAACCTAATGTGTGGCTATAATGGATATGAATGTGACAACTTATTTTAAACCCACAAAACTCCTTAGGATTTACAATCTTTCACAGTTTGGGAAGAGAATAAATTAACCTCTGATCCTATTCTCTCTTCTTTTTTTCTTCTATAAGAAAATGAGAATTGAACTGCTTTAAGTGGTCAAGCAAGAAGATGCTTATGCTTTTTTGTGTCTTATCATGTCCACTTACTCTAGTTGCAGTAGTCGAGAGAAACAAGCCCTTCCAGAGAACAGAAAGATTTATTTCTGTTTGTGCTTTCTTAAATGTATTCCGCTAAAGAATAAATGTCTAAGTTTTAATAGTTTTTTCCTCCCCCACAAATTCCTATGATTGATCAAGTTCCTATGTTGTTTAGTATTTATTTGTTTCTGGCATAAGAGTACAATGGGAGCCACAAAGGAGAGAAAGACATTCCCTAATGTAGGCTAGGAGTTTTAATTCCAGTCCCTTATAGAGATTTGTGTCTTCTGTCACCATCAGTTTGAGTCTTATTATAATTGTCCTTTTAGTGTGGAATCACTATGATCACTATGACTTCAGACACACTTTTATAAAATTATATCTTAGACACTAGGCCAAAGGTCAAAGTTTAATAAACACACTGACATGTGTGTTTGTGGTATATATGCACATATCACACATCTGTTATACACAAAATAAGGCTATTTTCTATTGATTCTGCCATATCTACTCTGCTAATATAACATGACATGTACAATTGATATTTACTTAAATTTTACAAATGCTTATTAAATGCCCACTTTGTATTAGGCATTGTATTAGACACCATGGGCAAAAGTTAATTATTCTAGGATTTCTTCCATCATGGAACTTAGAGACCTGTAAAAGAATGTGACATATATAGCAAACCTTTGATGAAAAAAATGAATAAAAATAGCATAGTAGAGGAAAAAACAAAATCCTGTAAGACACTCAGGGGAAAAAGTCAGCAATAAATTAGGAATCAAGGAAGACTTCAGAGACTAGTTAGCTTTTGAGTTAAATTTTAATGGATTAATGGGACTTCACTTGATTTACTTTTGCAAAACCTGAACCTGCAAATTAACCCTATTAATGGTACTCCATAAAATTGTTCATATTTGATAGTTACAAGTGACTTGGAATTAATTTTTTAACTTACAAATGATTCCATTTAGATAAAGCTATCTTTAATAAACTCTTCTACATATTAAACCACACAAAGAGGGTGTAAAGTACTTAGTATATCATTTTTATGAGATGATACCCAGAAAATATCAACTATCCAGTCTCAAATTTTCCAAATGTTGAATTCTTGTTGGTAATTTGATAAAGATCCAAAGGTAATACATGTGGGACTTGGAAAGATATTGTGGATGGATGTGGTAGTGAAATTAAGAAATGATGTGACAATTTCTAGAAATTGACAATTTAAATCAGTAGAAATTATATTATTTTTCCATAAATATAACTGACACTTGGGCCACAAGTCATAAGACAGTCATAAGAAGATACAAGCTATATGAATAGCTGTTTGTCCTCTGTTCTCAAAGACAACCATGATATCAGAGACATGATGCCATGACATGCAAGTAAATTGGATTTGTGAGGATGCACTGTGCAACCTCACTTTGTCCTCTCAAACCATCTAAGTATACTGACAAGACATGGATAAGAATGACTGAAAAAGTCCCTGAACCAAGTAGGAGAGCTCAACCTTTTTAAGTTTGGCTTTTTTAACAGGTCTCAGTTTGGCTGAGACAATACCCATTCAATGATTAACGGTAGGTAAAAATTGAGGCAAAGAATGGACTCTTTTACCTAGTTATAAAAATTGAAGAAATTGGAAGTAGTAATGAGTCTGAAACCAAAAGACAGCTTCAAACCATAGGCATAATGGATTTAGAGCTGAAAGGGGCCAGCTTAGAGTAGGTCTTCAATTTCTTCATTTTATAAATGAGACAATCCTTGCTCTGCAATTTAAATCTATGTGACACCCAACAAGTTGTTTGATCCTTCTGGGTTTCAGAATCCTCATGTGTATAATGATACATTGGGAATAGATGAGCACTAACAATTTCTTTTCACTCCAAATTCACCATCATCTCAAAATTCATTTCTAAAAAGGGTTAATTTTATGTTTATTATAAAAAGCAAAAGAAAAGAAAAATGAATTTTAAAAGTAAAGATTGTGAGCAATCTGGATTTATATAGATTGCTAAAAAATAAATGAGGCAAAATCTATTTTATTTTGTTATTTTGAGATATGCATTTGCCTAGTTTCATAAGCTAATAGAAAAGTAAATCAAATCAACACTGTTGTCTATTTTTTATCCAAGTATCACTTGTTCCACAAAGCCTTCCCTGTTTGCTTCAGAGGGCTTGTCTAAAGTTTGTCCCCACTACCCAATGAAGGTCTACATGTAGCAAATAATTAATGAATATCTGCTTAATTTTAATTTGGACAAGTAATTTTTACGTACAGGAAAGTCAAATTTCCACCTAGGTGCTTTTTTATTTTTACCAATCACTTTCATAAATCCTAATGACTAATGACACTAATGACACAAGCCTGCAATTGCCCTGATAACCTTTCTGCACATTCTGAAAATCTCTTTCAAAGAAATCTTTCTTAATATCTTATAATTGCTATTTAAGACATTGTTGTATCTGATTTAAAAAATACAGTTAATGATGCCTGAATCATCATCTTCTCATCTTCCCATTTTCATAGACAGAATTAACTATGGCTACTAATGTCTTACAAAGGAAATCTTGAAAAATGTGGTAAAAATTTCACTGTCAAACTATCTGTTCTGGGAATTGCTCCTTTCCATAGAAAATATGATGCTAATCTAAAATTATGCCTTCTTTCTCTGTAGTAGAACCTGAATGATACCTTTTGGGGGGAAAAAAAGCTTAATTTTTAGAGTGACACATTTGTTTGAACATTTTTGAAAAGCTTCTTCTTCCATATAAATTATATAAATTTCCCCACTTTCTCTCCTATATCTTCTAATATATCAATGGAATCATGTAAGCGAGATCAAGTTGATAATTTTATGCTTGGTGCTCTATCTACCCAATTAAATATAATTTCTATAAATTTGGAAAATCTGCATTACAAAGGGAGTTGAATGTCATCTTGGTCAAAATATGTGGAATCAAGAATTTCTCTACAAAATTTTCAGCAAGCATTCCCTCCTTTTCTCCTTTTAGACCTCTATTATGAAATTCCAATATCTACCGAACATCTCATATCATTTTTGATAGCTAGGAAGTTTGTTCTTTCTCTTTAAAGAAAGCTGACTATGAGGATTCTGGGAAGCTGATGAAGAAGCTCTTCAGATTTCCCCTACAAAATATCCCTTTTGGGACAACCCAAGAAGACCCAAAGAAAGACCCCAGGCCAGAGATTAACTCTTGTGAAGTATGAACACTTCTAGACTATCTCTGCAGAAACACCAAGTGGAAGCAGCCTCCACAGGTATCACAGACACTTTCACTTATGGAACTTCATGAGGCATTAGGGGTCTGAGTCTGGAAAGACTGAGGGAACCTTCACTGATTAGAAACCCCACCTCTGCATGCTAGGTGAGAAAGAATCCCATCAGGTGAGTATAGAGGCTCTAGGGCTGGCAACTGCAGGAGGTAGAGCTCTTGGTTTAGGTTTTCAGGTCAGAGGTGAGAGCTAAATGAAAACTAGAGACACCATCCCCTCACCTCACCATTAGAAATGCTTACACTAATAGTTCTCATTTTTAAAAAATGAACCAGCAAAAAAGAACCCAACTTGTTTGTTGCAAAAATTTCTCTTTAATTTGGGGATTTCAAAATTTGCCAATAATATACTTATGTGTTTTCCATAAAGGATCTTTTTGAGGTGGTGATCAGTGGATTTTTTTTTTCTGTTTCTACTTTTCCCTCCTGAGCTATCACTTCAGGACAATTTTCTTGGATTCTCTTGAATTATTGTGTCAAGATTATTTTTTAGATCACAGCTTTTGGATAGTCCAATTATTCTTATATGTTCTCTAGATCCGTTGATTGTTTTATAAGATGCTTCTCATTCTGTTCTTTTTTTTATTCCTTATAATTTGTTTTGTAATTTCTTGGTCTCTTTTAGCTTCACCACTAATTCAACAAAATTAATTTCAAGGAACTTAACACAGACAAATTGTTTTTTATATGAAAATGTATACTATATGTTTATAGTATCATCAGTAATTGGATAGCTCAAAAGAAAAACTGGGGCTGAGTTGAGAATGATCTGATTCTAAAAAGCAAATCTGTCTAGGAAAAGGTAAAAATAGTAATTATCTAATGCAAATGAGGTATAGAGGAAGAATAAACACAGAGGAATTAGAGGAAGGAGCTTATAGTTCTGAAAATCTACTTACATTGGGGATGGGTTAAATAGGCAACACTACTGTAACTACCACCAAGGTTGTTGTTTGTCCATTGTTCTAAAAGGAACTATGGCATCAACCTTAATCAAAGACATTAGGTTTAAAAGGCCAAGGTCCCCTGTTTCATCCAGGGCCATCTCTAGTCATCTTGATCTATATCTGGCCACTGCACCCAGATGTCTCTGGAGGGGAAAGTGAGGCAGGTGACCTTGCACAGCTTTCCCTCAATTAAATCCAATTCATTGGCATGTCATGGCATCAATTCCCTGATATCATTGTCTTCTTCAAGAATGAAGGACAACCAACATAAATACCATGGAGGTTTCTACAAAGAAAGAAGGGAGGAGTGATGGAATAGCAAGATAAGAGGGAGTATAGAAAGATGTGTAGATTAATGAGAAAGGAATAAAGAGGGAAAGGATAGCATAAGATAGCAGAGGGATATAGAAGGGTGTTTAGATTAATTATTGTGGAATAATATGTGTAGAATAATGGAAAGGGATAAAAAGGGAAAGAAAGTTGCAGAGAGAAGATAAGGGAGGGATTCATGGGTGGGGGAGGTTAAGTAATAACAGGGCACGTTAATGAGTGGAATTAAAGTAGAAGAATTAGCAGGGATAGAAAATAAGAGATGTACCCATACACTACAACAAAGATCAGAAGTAGAATTTACTAGGGAGAAAAAAAAAAGGTAGCACCAGCTCTGAAGTCAGGAGGACCTGAGTTCAAATTTGGCCTCAGATACAACACTTCCTAGCTGTGTGACCCCAATTGCTTCAGCAAAACAAAAACAAAGAAAAAACAAAGTAGGACTGGGGCAACTAGTTGGTGCAGTGGATAGAGCACTAGCTCTGAAGTCAGGAAGACCTGAGTTCAAATCTGAACTCTTCCTAGTTGTGTAACCCTGACAAGTCACTTAACTCCAATTGCCTCAGCAAAAAAAAAAAAAAGAAAAAAAAAAGGTAATATTAGTAATCATTGATCTTAGACAAAGTCAAACTTAAAGATTCAATGAAGAGAGAAATTTACATTATATGTTGGCCATATTATTAAGGTTTCAAATGCATGTTTACATAGGGGCAAATGTATATGCATATATGAGTGTCTGAGAATATATGAGTATGTATGCATGTAGGTGTGTATATAAATATATGTATATATATGTGTGAATGTAAATATGAATATACTTGTATATATAAGTATATATGTGTACATATATATATATAAAATATACAAATGTACATATATTTCTGCTTAATTGCTTGGAGAAGGTGAGGTGGATGAAAGAAAAGCAGAGAACAAAAGAATAACTTATAAGGAAGCAAAGAAAACATGAACATTTGATATTGTCTCTTATTATATATGCTTTCTTGAAATGGAAATTTATTGTTACATATTTTGAATCCTCCCTAGTTTTCTGCTGGGCACATGACATGTTTTGTGGTGTTTTTTAATTTTTTTTTCCTTTCTGTCTTTCTTTTTTCTATTCTTCTTTTTCTTATTTTGTATTGAGATAAATAAATAAACAAATGAAAAGGGGGGAAAAAGTCAATCTGACTGTACAATAGCTAGAATACTACACTTTGAATCAAAAATATTTGTATTCAGCGGCAGCACCATGAAGACCTCAGGTACCCTGAGAGAGTAGTTGGACTCTGCCTGCCTACTCCCCAGAGTCCAGTGCCACCTTTTTATCGAATGCTCATCTTTACTCCTAATCATATTGTGGCCAAGTCCCAGTTCTGGTACTTTATTTCCCACCTGAAAAAGATGAAGAAGTCTTCTGGAGAAATTGTGTACTGCGGACAGGTCTTTGAAAAATCCCCTCTTAGGGTAAAAAACTTTGGCATCTGGCTGCTCTACGATTCTAGGAGTGGGACCCTCAACATGTACAGGAGAAGTACAGGGACTTGTTCACAGCTGGTGCCGTCACTCAGAGCTACTGGGATATGGGCACCTGTCACCGTGCCAGGGCCCACTCCATCCAGATCATGAAAGTGGAAGAAATTCCTGCCCAGCCTGCAGTCAAACAGTTTCACAACTCCAAAATCAAGTTCCCTCTGCCCCATAGAGTCCTGCGTTGCCAGCACAAACCATGCTTTACTACCAAGAGGCCCAATACCTTCTTCTGAACACAGAGTCCAAGATGCACATGTTTTGTTTGGTCTGTTTAAATACATTTTCCAGGTGAAAAAAAAAATTAAAATAAAGGACAGTTTAACCCTATGAAAGTTGCGTAACCTGTCTGCCTCAGCTTCCTTATCTATAAAATTAAGATATTAATTCTACCTATTTTCTAGCATTGTTGTGAGCATATGGTGACAATGATATATTTAATTAATTCTGTAAATCTTTAAGCACTATGTAGATCTTGGCCATTATGATTATAAGTGTAGATTTTCTTCTTTATGAAGTTAATTGCACGGAGTCATTGAAATCCAGTCTAACCTCTTCTCATCTATTAGAGCTAAAAGACAGAGATGGTGATTACAAAAGGTTTCTCTTTCCTTCTCGAGGCTATCTACATGGTTCCTTCAACTAACTTAATTTCTAGACCATGTTATCATTAGTTTACCAGTGTCCTCGCTGATGTTTACTATGGCCCAGGACCTCAGGATCTGGATTTAGAAGGATGTGGTTCAATCCTCAGAATGTACTATTCCCCAAATAATATTTGTGATATTTTGCCTGTATCTAGAGTTTCCTCTGGGAATCTCTGAATACTATTGATATCTAAATCTCTTTAGGTATAATTAAAATGTTCTCCATTTGCATTTAAATTTGGCACATATTTAATATAAACACAAAGGCCCCCAAAGGCCGCCAAACAGTAAGTACTCTTCCATATCCAGTGAGTCCCTTTTAGTTAAGCTAAAAATCCCTGATTCAGTCAATTCTTATATAGCATGAAATAATTATTATTCTCATTATTTTTTTCACATACTATTCAGCTTATCAATGCCTTCTAAAATGTGGTGACCATAACTGAAAACAAATCTTTTAATGTGGAGCCAAGATGGTGGAGTAAAGGTAGAAATTCACCCAACTTCTACCCCAACCTGCACCAAATTACTTTAAAACTCTAAACAAATTTGAGAGCATCAGAACTCTCCAAAAGACTAGAGGGGCAGCGAGGTGGCGCAGTGGTTAGAGCACCAGCCCTAAAGTCAGGAGGATCTAGGTTCAAATCTGGTCTTCGACACTTAACACATCCTAGCTGTGATCCTGGGCCAGCCACTTAACCCCAGATGCCTCAGCACAAAAAAAAAAAAAAAAAAAAAAAAAAAAAAAAAAAAAAAAAAAAAAAAAAAACAAACAAACAAATAAACAACCACCAAAAAAAACTAAATAGAACATTTTCTGCCAAAGACAACCTAGAAGATCAGCAGAAAAGGTCTGTGACAACAGGGAGGGAGTCCAGCGTGTAGTCCCAGTGCAGGTCATGCCAATGCAACCCCAACCCCAGCCCAACCTCTGAATTAGCAGCAGTTGGCTGCCAGACCTCTCAGACCAGAGACACCAAAGAAGATCTGGAAAGTCGGTGGAAAAGGTCTGTGGAACCAGGGTGGGAGCCCAGCATGCAATCCCAGAGCAGGCCTGGACAGCATAGCCCTGGCCCTGACCACAGATCCAGCCCCAGCCCCAGCCCCAGCCTGGACCACATCAGTGAAGTGGGCCCTCTGAATTAGTAGCAGTGCTGCAGGCTTCTGGACCGCTCAGCCTAGGGATACTGGGGATGCCTTGGAAAGTCAGCACAGAGGATCTGAGGAAATGGGAGGGAAGTCTGGTGTACAGTCCTGGCACATTACACTCCAACACAGTGGGGGCACTCCTAACAACTCCAATGCAGAAAAGAGTGCTTGTGGTCAGGCTCCTAACAGCTACACAAAATTGCTGAAGCTTGGGACAATGCATCTTTCACACTGGAAACAGAGCCCTACTTCTACAAAGAGTTAAAGACTGAGTAATAAGCTAGGAAAATGAGCAGATGCCAAAAAAGGTTTCTAATCACTGAAAGCTATTATG
This sequence comes from Antechinus flavipes, assembly GCF_016432865.1. Classification (NCBI taxonomy): domain Eukaryota; kingdom Metazoa; phylum Chordata; class Mammalia; order Dasyuromorphia; family Dasyuridae; genus Antechinus; species Antechinus flavipes. Next base: position 369,909,544 of record NC_067400.1, on the reverse strand, counting down.
GTGATAAGGGAGATCAAAACCATACACTCAGAAGATGATAACAAAATCATAACTCCTATGTCCAAGGTCTCCAAGAAAAACAAGAATTGGGCTCAGGTCATGGAAGAATTCAAAAGAGATTTTGATAGAGAATTAGAGATAAAAATAGGAAAAGAACTGAGAGTGGTGCAAAAAGAAATAAACAAAGTTAACAGGGAAAAGCATTATTGACCAAAGCAAAATTGACCAATTGGAAAAGGAGAAAATATTGCAAACATCCAGAAAGGAAAAAAAAAAGTCAAATATAGTGGAGCCATAGTCAGGATAACACAAGATTTAGCACCTTTTACATTAAGGGACCTGAAGACTTGGAATTTGATATTCCAGAGAGCAAGGGACAAAGAGTCATCTACCCACCCAAACTAAGTATAATCCTTCAGAGGAAAAGGTGGTCATTTAATAAAATAGAAGATTTTCAAGCATTCTTGATGAAAAGACAAGAGATTAATGGAAAATTGGATTTTCAAATACAGGACTCTGAATAAGCATAAAGAGGCAATCAGGAAAGTGAAATCATAAAGTACTTAATAAGGTTTATCTGTTTAATACTTGCAACATTAGAATTTTCTTATTATTATGGCAGTTAGAAAGAGTATGTATAGACAGAAGGCACAAATATGAGTTGAATAAGAAAGGATAATATCTTTTTTGAAAAATTATGAAATTAAGAGGTAAGAGAGGTGGGTAATGGGAGAAAGGGAAAGGAAGTGGAATAGTACAAATTCTCTGCCATAAAAGAGAGGCAAGAAGAAGCATTTACAGTGGAGGGGAGAGTAGGAGGAGAGGGGAAATGAACTGTACTCATCAGAATTGGCTCAGATAGGAAATTACACACATACTCAATAGAGGTATAGAAATTTATCTTATCCTGCAAGAAAATAGGGGAGGAATGGGATATGGGAAGGAGAAAGGGTGATAAAAGAGAAGGTATATTGGGGGAAGGAGTGGTCAGTAGTAAAAAACTTTGAGGAGAGACAGAGTAAAAGGAGAAAGAGTAAATGGGGAAAAATACAATGAGCAATAGTAATTGTAAAAAAAAGAGAGAGAGATATGTTTCTCTGATAACCCTATTTCTCAAACAGAGGAAACAGTTGAATTTATAAAAAAAATAAATAAGAGCTATGCATCAGTTAATCAATGATTAACCCAAAAGGCTACAAAGTCATGTATAACCTTTTACCTAACTGTAGTGTCCAGACTAGCTTTCTGGAGCTCTCTGGCCCTGCCTTAGTCTTGGGTGGAGAAGTGATGAAAGCAGGTGAGTCATCACAAGGATGATCAAGGATGGAGTCTGGAGTCTGCTTTTTTCAAGTCCTCTCAGCTCTTAAATACCTTAGTACAATTACTAGTACTACTACTGGTAGTAGTAGTAGTAGTACAATTACACACTGAGCATGTGCCATCTGTAGAACCATTACATCACCATATCACACTAAGTATATGCCAACTAGAGTAATTACATCATTACATCACATTAAATATATGGGAACTAGAGAACCATTATCTCATTAATCACACTGAGTAAACACCTTGCTGTAAGTATCATTGCTTCAAGTATACCTTTCCCAGAGTTCCCCACTATCTGTGGTCCTCTACACCTAACAACAGCAATCCTTGGTAAGGATAACAAAAGAGATTTGGAAAAAACAACAACAAAGGAAAATAATCTACATTTGTACAAAACTTATTTGTAGCAACTTTCTTCTCAAGGTAAAAAAAAAAAAAAGGAAACTGGAGGGATGGCTATCAATTGGGGAATGGCTCAATAAACTGTGGTATATGTTTGTGATGAAATATTATTGTTCAGTAAGAAATGATAAGCATGATGCTTTCAGAAAAAAAAAAAAAGAAAGAAAAAGAACAATACCTGGAAAGTCTTCCATGAACTCGTGTAAAGTGAAATATACCATATACAAAGTAATAGCAATATTTTGGGATGACTTTGCTATTCTCAGTAGTACAATACTCCATGTCTACTCTGAAGGATTTATGATGAAAAAACCTATCTATACCCAGAGAAGGAACTGAATGTGTTTGAATACAAATTAAACTCTCTCTCCTTTTTAACTTATTTTTTTCTTTAGGGTTTTTATTTTCCATAGAATGGGAGTGTTTTCTTTACATATATCTGACATGGTGGAAGGATGTTGTGTGATGAATGTAATGGGGACAAGAACCACAGTGGTAAGAATCTATTTTAATGGTTTGATCTCTTACTCCACAACCTACTTTTCCACCATTTTAGTTCTTCTTTTAAAAATAGTCTTTAAACTACTCTTCCCCATTTAGAGACTCATCCAAAAATATACACCTTATTCCCACTCAATCCCATATACCTTATGGCTCTTTCTCCTCCATCACTGACTGCCAAAGACTATTTTTTCCTTAGTAGAGAGCTCATTTGAGCAACCCTGATTTCTCTTTTTGGTCCCTTTCGAACAGTATTAGCTTTCAGTTTCTTACAATTATACCATTTCAGTACCTACCTACATAAGCCTAAAACATGTTAAGGTAGTTATTTATTTCATATATGTAGTAGAAGAACATTGATGATCATGATGTTTAACTAAAAGTCTTAATTAATATTGTGAAGCCAGAGAGGTAAGAGCCCAGAGTACTCTACCAGGATCACATTTGTGGAAAACCTATCCTATTACTAGAACATCTAGTATTAGACCCTCCAAAATGGGCTATTCAATACTTACTTAGCTTAATATCTATTACTTAGTAATTATAATTTCATCGTAATGTTCATTTCTGTTATGGCTCCGTGCTGTATTGTGAAATTTAATCAAAGAATAATTTGAATTCATGTGTTAACACTTCTGGTTATCACCTCATAATTAAACATTTGATTCAAAGAGGTTTGAGAACACAAAAAAGTGTATGTATATATGTTTTTGTGTGTGTGTTTGTATTAAACTGCCTGTATACCATTCCTTTGTTGAGCTAAAGAATAAAAGAATTCATATTGAATAGAGTAACAGTTTAGGACATGTTAAAAGCATAAAATTGTGAACATGTTTTGTATGTTCATGAGATGCTACAAAAAGATTTGAAATTTAGAAATATTTAATTTGAAAATAACAAGTAATGCTTTTGATATACTCCACACTTAAATTACAAATGAATGCTTCCTCTTTTTTAGACACATAATCCCAGCCTCATTTTATCACTAAGTTGAAAAGTTTGAATGTTTACATTATCCATTAAATTCATTTTTAAAATACCTTATTTGTTATGCTACATATTTCATTGTAAAATTGCTTGGGTATTTTAGTGGTTGCTCAATTTATCAACAATTCACATCATTCAAAATTCAATGCCAAATATGAGAGAAATAAGCGTGGATCATAAAAAGCATTTTGAATCCCTATAGAGCCCACTGGAATCATTGAAATATGAACCTGTTCAACCAAGTTCCTTGACCTGCAGAAACACAAGGCTCCCTAGGATAATTTGTTTTTCATAGTTTGAGTTACTTTTCCATTTGTGAATCATTCATTAGTTTTAGTGAGGCATGTTAGACAATTTCATATAGTAGAAAGAGCAGTAAGTTTGGAATCAGAAGACTTATATTGAAATTTTACATCTACCACTGACGTTCTGTTTCCTCACCTATAAAATGGGAAGTATAAGTTGCACTATTAATTTTATAGGGTTACTGCAAGTATCAAATAAATGAATAAAAATAAAACATTACTTAAATATGTCATTTTTGAGTAAATATATGCATATGCTTTATTTGTGTTTTCTTCCTTATTTTCTTTATTTTGTTTTAAATTCATCAATTACATTTGATGAATATTGATTGTTTCTTACAGGATTTCTCCTTTCACCCCGGTGTAAGAACTTTTTCTACTTCATCCAAAACTTCATCCAAACTTCAAAAATGGATTATACACACACAATCACCAATGCCAGGAAATGATTTATGATTTAGTGATAAGTAAATGTTAGGTGTTACCAGAGGGAATTTGTTTGTACCTACATCCATATGAAGTTATTTGTTTTATACTTCCCAGTTATAGGATGAGACACATTAAAGGACACTAGCTAATGTGCTGACTGCCAAAGAATTTTATAGAATAGAGCCTTAGAATTTCTGATTCACTAAAGGTTTTTGAGACAAAATAGTTACTTATATACAAACCTACCCTGATTGTGGCTGAATTCATTTAAAATTGGGATATTGTATCCAATTCAGGATAACTATTTATCAGAAATAATCTTTTCCTATGTATATAGTCCAGACAAAGAGGAATAATTAAAACGAAGATACCATTTTATATTTTACTGTTATTATTGTTAAAGAAGTTTTTGCCCAAAGAGATATAAACTATGCCTGCCCTTTTATCCACAAATACCACTACCAGGTATGTATCCCAAAGATATCATAAAACAAAAAAAAGGAAACATACAAAAATATTCCTATTAGCTCTTTTTCTGTGAAGGCAAAGAATTGGAAAGTGAGTGGATATTCAACAATTGGGAAATTACTGAATAACTTGTGATATATGAATGTAATGGAACACTATTGTCCTACAAGAAATGAGCAGGTACATTTCATTAAAAAATCTGGAAAGACTTACATGAACAGAAGCTGAATAAAGGAAGCAGAACCAGGAGATCATTGTACACACTAACAGTAACATTATGCAGTGATCTACTATGATAGAATTAGTTGTTTTCAGCAATGTAATGATACAAGACAATTCCAAGGGACTTGTGCTGGAAAATGCTGCCCACACCCACAGAGAGAACTATGGAATCTAAATGCAGATGGAAGCAAACAATTTTCACTTTTTTTCCCTTTCTTGTGTTTTCCCCCCTTTTTTCTGAGTCTTCTTTTACAACATGACAAACGTGGAAAGATATTTAATATAATTATACTGTATAACCAATATTAGATTGCTTGGGGAGAAGGGGAGAAGGGATAGAGGGAGACAAAACTGGAGTTCAAAACCTAAGATGAATTTTGAAAACTATATTTCTGTGCAATTGGGGAAAAATATAAAACAGTTGAAATAAAAATGCATTTTTGAATTTTTTTACATCACCATAATCTTCCTCAGTATATTTACTTTATCCTCTCAAAGAACCAATCAATATAACAATAGAATTTTAAAAGAAAAAATAAAAAGAGGAAATCAACATCATTCATCAATAGAATGAAAAATATCTTTAAAAAGGATATTGTTCAGTGTACAACATTTATGGACTTTCCATTTCTAATAAGTAATAGAGTGAGAGTATTTTTTCCTGTCTTTTTTTTTTTTTTTGAGTCATACTTATTGTAGTACTCACTTTTGATTTTTTGTAGTGCTTTGATTTTGTATCTCTTTTAATTTAAATAGTAAAAAACACTTTCTTTGTTGCTTACTTTACTCTCCATCAGTTCATATACATCTTTTTAGGCTTATTCATATATATCACATTCATTTTTTTTCTTATAGCATAGTGATATTCCTTTATGAGTATGTACTATTAAAAAAGAGTTGATAATTTCAGACAGGTTTTCTCAGCCCCAGGAAAGCCATTTACTTTTATTTCTTACATGAACTTAAATATTTTAAGTTTTTCAAACCACATAAAGTTTCATAATCCCAAACTCCTTCTGCTTTATCAGTCTCTACCTAGTCTGGATCATATCAGAAGACAGAATTATTTTTACTTGAAGGACAATTCATAAGAAACATGCAGAAATGATCGAAAGTATCCGCTAGATTCAAATATGTACATTTCAGCAGTCAATCACAGAATGCATTTGTGGATGATTTTGCCATATGGTTTCTGGTAATAGCACCCAGAATTGGCTTCATAATCCTTTTATGCTTCCTCTCCATATTTTCTCTCCCCCTTTTTCTCTCACCACCCATCTCCATGTCTATCTATCTGTCTCTCTCATTTTCTTTCTGTTTCTGTTTTGTGTGTCTGTCTCCAGTTTCTCTTGCTCCAGTTTATTGATGTATTTCATTTTTGTTTTACCAATATTTTCAAATTGCTTTCACTTTATAAGAGATCTCTTGTAACAAAGTGAAACACAGCTAATTATGTAATTGTCTCATTTAAAGGCACCTGTAACATTTTACATCTCTAGAACCCTTCCTATTTTAAATAAGATACAATGAATATAATTTTTTTCTCTATCCAACCTCCTACTCAATAGGGGAAAAATGATTAGAGTAAATATTCATTCATATATGTGCTATTTTTAAAAATTCACACATAATATTTCTCAATACACCATATTCCAACCAATACAACATTAAGCTAGCTTAATGATATTGTTCTCATTGTTAACACTGCATTCTTAAAATATTCATCTACATTTTAGTGATTGAACTGGATAAAACTTCTGAATCACATTGAGTCTCCTAATATCCACTGATTCAAAGAGAAAGAAGCTTAAAAAGATCAACATTTTCATTTTTAATATACATCTAACTATGTATATATCTATACATCAATGCATGTACATAATATATAAACATATACATTTTATTTCATATGTATGGTATAATATATATTATAATCAAACACACATATACTTATGTATGTATATAAATTTGGTAAGCATTTTGTGAATATAGCCAATGTTTTCATTACAAAAGAAAGTAAAATACTTGGTATAAGGTTCAAGGGATTGGAAAATGAGTACCATCAGAGATATAAAAAACATGATCCCAAAATGAGAAATGCTTGCAGTATGACTAGGAATATAAGACAGACACTTTCATGAAGCAACTTGAGACCAGGTCTAATGAATCAAGCAGCAATGCTAAACATTAGCACTCTCCAGAGGGACTCTATGTAAACCATGATTCTTCTTTCATTCTTAAAACAGCACTAGCTTTTTGTGATTTTTTTTTTCTTGAATCCTTGTGAAGACCGAGTTAGCATCCTGGATATCTTAGAATCAGCTAGAGTCAGGATGACCAAAAATCTTGGTCTTTATTCTTGGTCTTTAGGGATAAAAGTGAAGTGGATGGATGCAGGATCTCCACGACTTCCTTTCTCCTCATCTACCGCCAAAGTGACTCTGGCTTGTCTTACTTCACCCCCTAATCTCTCCCACAATTCTCTGCATACACCAAAAGATTGAACCAGCACAGACTAGTGGGAAGGGCCATTTTCCAAGCATATGCTAATAGAGTATTGTCCAGTCGGCAGTTAGCCTTAAGTGCTGGGTTGATGCAGTGCATCAACTCAGAGTTTCAGCCCTTTTTGTGGTTTTTTTTTTTTCCTTCTTGGATCTTGATCGAAATCATACCTCTATTTAATCCTTACCATATTCATACCTCTTGGTGAGACCCTAGGCCTTATTTCATCCCACACTCAACATATCTTGCTTCCCTCATGTTAGACCTTTTTGGCTTCAACAGGAACATCTAGCCAAATTTTGCTTTTTCCTTTCAAATTTTGCTTTAAGCATTCCTTATTGAAGTTGAACTTTGACTTTCACCTATTTTTGAACCATGACATTGGCATCTGCTTGTTAGCTCTTTTATATGTGATTTAGTGAGCAAGGCATTTAGGTTTGACTCCTTTTATTCAGAAGGAAAATAATGTGACAAATAATCTAATAATGGAGAGCAGGGGAGTTGTACTTTCAAGAGAGAAGTTAACTATGGAAGCTTAGTGGTTAACTGAAAGTCATTGTATTGGATTAAATGAGAAGGGCAAACTTTTGAACTATTCTTCTCTTATAATAATGGAGCCAAATTATTTGGAGACCAAAAATACTGGCCATGAGATAAATGGCTTTTAGAGCTTGAGACAAACAGAACAGAGAGATACTAATAATTATTCACTGAGTCTCTTTAGCATAATATTCTCAGGCTATTATTTACAACTTTTGTTGTTGTTGTTGTTGTTGTTGTTGTTATTACTATTGCTATTCTGTGATCAGATACATGATGAGATATAAAGACCCTGAAGTCAGGAAGGCCTAAATCCAAATCCCTCTTTTGACATTGGCTGTATCTTCTCTCAACTTTTGTCTCCTCATTTGTAAATGGAGATAATCTGTAAGCCCTCATGTTGAGTCTGACACAAATTATGTAATGTAGAAAAAGTACTTTGCAAATATGAGAGTGAATATCCTATTATATCTCATATAAGTGAAACTGGCAAGCTTTCAGAGTTCTCATATTTGGCTAGATATTCATGTTGAAGCCAAAGAGGTCTGAAGTGAGAGAAGCAAGATATGTTGAGTGTGGGATGAAATAAGGGCTAGGGTCTCACTAAGAGGTGTGAATCTGGTAAGAATTAAATAGAGGTATGACTTCAATCAGGATCCAAGAAGGAAAAAAAGTCACAAAAAGCTAGTGCTTTTTTAAGATTGAAAGAAAAATCATGGTGTACATAAGTTCTCTCTGGGGAGTCCTGATGTTTAGCACTGCTAAAAAATAATATTTGTTGATTAGCTCATTACATATCTTCTTTGTAGTATTTTAAAAAAAAGGATGTGTTCTTTTTAAAAAATAACTATTTTAACCAACAAAAATCCATTTTCTTTGTTTCCTTATTCTTCTTGAGAGCAATAACAAAAACATACATGTTTCATAATTAATTCTCTGAAATTATGATCAGAGTTTCTAAATTTTTTAGTTGTTTATCTTTACAATATTGTTTTATATATTATTCTTTTGATTCTATTTACAATGCAGGATTGAACTTCCTGTATTAGTTCACACAAGTCTTCCCAGCTTTCTTTGAAATTATATTCTTCAAACTGTATGGATATGTACACATATATTATATTTAAGATGTAAGATATAACATGTTTAACATGTATGAGACTGCCTGCCATCTAGGGGAGGAGGTGGAGGGAGGAAAGGGAAACGTTGGAACAGAAGTAATTACAAGGGGAAATGTTGAAAAATTATCCATGCATATATTCTATCAATAAAAGCTATAATTAAAAAAACTATATATTCTTCATCATTTCCTATAGTAGAATAATGCCCCATCACATTTATATTCCATAACTTTTTTTAGTATTACTCCAGTTTATAGAACCAGAGTAGTTAAATTGACAATGGATTTATAATTGGAATCATAACAATGACATCACCACCACCATCAGCATTTTAGAAAGTGCCATGTATTGTGCTAAGCACTTCACAAATTTTATTTCATTTTATCCTCATGATAATCCTGAAAGGTAGGCCCTAACATTATCTCCATTTTACAGATGATGACACTTGGGCAACAGAGCTTAAGCAACTTGCCCAGGATCACACAGTTATTAAGTACCTAAAGTCAAATTTAAACTTTGGTCTTCCTGATTTCAGGACTCAAGGTTCTTTTTAGTTCACCTCCTAGTTATACCTTGGTGGGAATGCAATTGGAGCTTTTGGCAAGTCAATTCCTAGACTTTACTTTGACATAGTCTTTATTAAGGCCATCTTAGAATACAAACAGGCATAGAATACAAACCAGGTTATTAATGCTGTAGCATGATGGTTTAAAAAAAAAGAAAAAGAAAAAATGAAAGTTTATATTTTATTTCTATTACTATCACTGAATTCCTGAAGGAGATATTATCATTGCATCATGCCCTATTGAAAATAATTTGATCATTTTGTCATACATGTTAATGTTAACTAGAGCTAACCTTTCATGTTAATGCACACATCTCCAACTTTCAGTTTCTCCTTCTTCCATTGGAATTCCTCAAGCATTCTTACCAAATGATATCAAATTCTTAGAAACTATAGTCCTTATACTATAAGATAAGGATTTTTAAATGTGTTAAATTGACTTAGAACAACATGTTAATATTATATATGTTCTACTGTATGTCTATTAGTTTAAAAATTTTCCAATATTATTTTATTCTGGCTCAGATTTAACTTGGGAGTATTAGAGGCCACCAGGCTATTCATTTGACAACTTTGCTCTAACAGGTATGGTGCTCAAATTTGAGAAAAGACATTCAAATAATTATCTTGTATTTTGTAAAAAGATTATGTTTCTATGAAATTCAAATAAAATAATGTGTATAAGGGACTTTGGAAACTTTAAATTTTAAATAATCCAATTAACAAATCTCTTTGAAATTTAGTAGATATCCTAGCTTCCGGAGATTTTATATAAAGCAGCTATCATTTGTCTTCCACTTCAATTTTCCTTGGCCTGCATTTTGAATCCTATCAAAATATCCTATATATGCCTATGTAATGTCATCAGCATCATAGTTAAGAAGGTTTTTTAAAGCCAGTAGTTCTCCTTGCAGGTCAAGTCCTATGAGGGAGAACTAGTGCTTCAATCAGCTATATGGTCACAGTGTCTATTCAAATGTATAATTACAATGCCAACTTAACATTGTAGTGCCAAAAAATTCAATAGCACTTTTGATACAATGGCATGGAATTTTAAGAGCACTTTGTTATATAAAAGTATAACAGTAAGAGTGAAACAATAGGTCTGGTAGGTAAGACTTTCAGTGTGCGTGTGGGGAAATAAATTCTAGATTATCAATTACAATCTCAAAAGAATGTAAAAGGGGAAAAATTCAATAATGGTCCTTCAGTAAAGTACTGGAGCAAGTAGTACAACTTGACCCAATACTCAAAACAGCTTTGCTAAATACATAAATAAATAAAAGACAAAACAAGGCAAAACAAAACCTCATAGAATCAGAACTTCTGAACTGGTAAGAATTTTAGAAACCATTTAATCCAAGTTCTTCATTTTACAGATTAGGAAAGTGAGGCAGCTGGATGGGATAATGGATCAAATATCAGGTCTAATAAATCCAACTTAAGATACTTATTAATTATAAGAACTTGGAGAAATTGCTTAACACTGTCTATTTTCTCATCTGGAAAATGAATTGGAGAAGGATATGGCAAATCACTTCAGTATCTTTGCCAAGAAAACTCCAAATGAGATCATGAAAACTGAAGAATCAGACATGACTAAAATAACTGAAAATTGTGTGTATGTGTGAGTGTGTGTGTGTGTGTGTGTGTGAGAGAGAGAGAGAGAGAGAGAGAGAGAGAGAGAGAGAGAGAGAGAGAGAGAGAGAAACAGAGAGGCAGTCTGAGGTTCAGAGAGTTTCAAGGCTTTGAACTTGGTTACAAAGACAAGGAATGTTAAATTCAGGTATTAAAACCAGACCTTCTGTCTCCAAATTCCACAATGTTTCTACAGTGCCATAATTATATCCCAGGCTGAGGAAAATCTCTGCCGAGTAATAGCAAATCAAATCAAATAACTCAGAGATTCACTGAGTGAATCCAGTGAAAAAAGAACAGGCTGGTGAGCAGATTCAAAATGTGCTTATCAACACTGACTGAAGGAAGAAGATGGGGATGTTTTGAAGGGAGAAGAGACTGCTTAGTAAGGATATTATCATTATCTTCAAGTAAGTGGAGAATTATCATCAAGAAGAGAGCAGAAACCTTTCTTGATTGGTTAAAGTTGTAGACAACATTTTGCAAGGAAGGAAGGGAGGAAGGGAGGGAGGAACAAAGGTAGGAAGGAAAGAAGGAAGAAAGGCAGGAAGAAAAGAAGGAAGAAAGGGAAGGAGGGATGGAAGGAAGCAATGAGGAAGGCAGGGAGGGAGGGAAGAAAAGGAAAAAAAGGAAAAAAAGGAAGAAAGGGAAGAAACTATTAAGAATCTATAATGTGGCTGGGAATATTTTATCAGTGGTATCTTTGGCCCCCTTAATTAGTCTCTGAGATATATGCTATTATTATTCCTATTTTTATAGTTGAGGAAAGTGAAGAAAAGAGAGATTAAGTGGCTTGCCTAAGTTTATACAACTAGTTAATATGTGACACAAGATTTGAATCTAGGTCTTTCTGACTTTAGGACCAGTACTCTATTTGCTTAACCATCTAGCTGCCTCTAGCTCTAACATTCTGTGATTCCATGGCTGTCCAACTATATATTATCCAACCTCTCACTCTAGTAATGATAGTTTACTAACCTGTCTCATTGCCTTTAATTTCCTTTCCATCTTATTAATTCCCATCAGCTGAATCTTCCTGAAGCAAAGTCTTGGTTCCCTTCCCTACTAATAAATTTTTAAAAAGCTCTTTATTGATCAACTCAATGTAGATTATATATATATATATAATATATATATATATATATATATATATATATATATATATATATATATATATATATATATATATATATGTATGTGTGACTATACATACTATAGTCCTCTATATATTTCTATTTATCCAGCTTAGTTGGAATACTCAAAATTATTCCTAGAATACGGCCCATAATTTTCTGCCTCTAGGTTTTCCACCTTCCTAGTGTAATATTCTTTAACTTACACCTGTTGTACTATTGAAGCTCCAGTGAACACCTCATCTTATGAACACTTCCCCAATTATATTTCAGAAGCAATCTCTTCCTTCTTTGAAGAAATTTTTTTCTTCTTGCTGTTGTTGTTGTTATTTTGTTAATAACCTTGCCATGTCACTTAACATGGTTCCTTTTTAAAATTTTATGTATCTGGATATGTATGTTCTATGTCCCCTGAAGACTGTAAACTTGTTGAGGGCAGGAGTTGTGGTTTTTGTCTTTTTTATCCCTTAGCACATAGCACAATGCCTTAGAAAGTGCTTAAAATCAATTTGTTGAACTCTGAGAGAAAAAAAAAGCAACAAGAGTGATACTCAGTAAATCACATCTATAACTCTACCCATCTATCAAGTTCTATTGAATTTCAATTGTGTGACCATTTGAAAATTTGTAATGGTCAGAATTGTGTTCTCAGCTAGCAAACTAAACCACAAATCCCATTTCAGGCTTTTACTCATGTGTTATATCAGAATAAAGAATTTTGTCAAAGAAGGCAAGTCTTTTGAAGATTTCAAATAAAGAGTCAGGGACAAAATACTAAATCCATTAAGATAAACCCTCAACGTCCCAAATAGGTTGACCCTATTTAATTTATCATGATTCAAAGAAGAACAATGTTAACATGGAGGAAAACAGGTACTAAATCACTATATATTAATATCTAATTCTTATTTTCCCTTTAGTAAAACACAGAAAGCAACTTTCTCATGTGACTTAGCCAGATGTTTCACTTACATAAGCTCTTTACAATTCAGCAGCACATGCAACAGTCCTCAAACTCAGACTGTTCCCATTTAAAGTTGTGAGTCTTCTCAAAATATAGGAGAAGGCATTTTTAAAGTCTCATTAAAACACATTATAAAAGTATTTATCATAAATGTAAGATTATTTTGAAATCTCCTTAATATTAATTAAAATGAGTAGATCTCCAGTGAAATGAATGAGAAATGAGATGAGATTGGTCTGGCTTACCTTGGAGTTCCATTCTCTTACTTCAGTATTGCAAAGACTGCTAAATATATGTGGGTTAAACAAAATAACAGTTACTAGCAATACTTCCTTTGGGAGAGTAGGCGATGGAGAATGAATGGCCATCTGGGAGGAAAATGTCTGAAAAGGGACATTTGTCTGTGAGGCAGAAGGAATGTATCTCTGCAATCTGCTTCCTATGTTTGTGGGAAAAGCACCATTTAAATTTTTAAACAACTTTTCTATTTCATGTGGCTTTTTTTATAATACTAAAATCACTTATTAATTGTTGTGGACCTCTGAGGACTATATACCCTTAGTATGCCCTTGCAAAATGCCAGATTTCCTGGAAAAGCTGATAGCCATACAAATGAAAGGGATATAAAATCATGCAATATTTTCATTAATTACTGTTCCCCTCTCTGCTACACAAAACCCACTTCTCTATGACCACCTCTTTTCAACAATCTTCCAGATGATGTTTTTCTCCTTCTGAACATTTTTGACCATCATCAACAAATCCTTCTCATGTGTTCATCTTACCTTGGGAAGGATGTTTGATATTAACTAATTTCCACCTGTCATAACTTAAGTGGATTAGTCTTTGTGACTCTGTTTTTCACATTCAGAAGCAGAGTTATTGAAAATTGGATGAGGAATCACTGTCCACAATTGCTCATATCAGAACAACTTTCAGGGGCATTGGTCTGAGTGGAGAGTGCTTGAAAGCCTCAATAGATTTGAAAGTGAGTCTCAAGACTTAATCATCAAAAAGAAAATGAAATTATTGGTGCAGACCACTTCGAACATTTTTTTATACTTGAATAACAAGTACTATGGCTGCTGCTAGCAGAACTGTATTTTTGGTATTCAACTATAGTTATGCCGTATCTCATTTTATGGCTTAATGAATAACGCACAGTGTATGCTGCATACAGTCAAATCAGTCAGAATATAAAATTTTAATTCAATTTTGGATACAAATGAAACCACCATGTATTACTATAGGTTTTGATTTTTAAATTTAGTGCATAAACTATATAATAAATTTAGACTGGAAGACTGCTTGTCAAAAAAAAAAAAATTATCTAGTCTCTTTCTGAAGAATTGCTAAATTGAGAAATTCACCAATACATTCTTGGGCAAATCCCTTAAACTTTCTAAGCCTCAGTTTACTCATTGGTAAAATGAGCAGGCAATGTATTCTATGTATTATAAGTTTTCATCTACATATTTCTGATCATGTGATTGTTTTATAAGTAAATTCAAAGAAGCAATGTCTAATGTTTATGGAATGTCAGACCTGGCAGAAATCCTAGAAATCATTTAGTGTAATCCTTCTTTCTAAAGATGAGAAAATTGAGGTCCAGAAAAATGGGGCAATCAGGAGAGTATCACATAGATACCCACACCTCATCAAGCTTCTCTAAATCTCTAAAATTTCCTATAATATTTATCTTTCAGGACATTGCTTTTATGTTATTTTGTGCCCTTCTTTTGTAATCTCCAAAATTGACCAATTTTTGGTCAATATTTTTTGCAAATATTCTGAGTATGAAAATAAAAACCAGTTTTAAAATTTGCATCTCTCTTTTCATTTTAATGATTTTGATGCTTACTCCTCACATAATTTTTGGCAAACTTTTTTTCATATAAGAGGAAGTTGGATTATAGAACCTCTAAGGTTCTGTCTTGTTTTTTTATTATAGGATTTTGTGATCCCATAAATATTGCATTGAAGGAAAATCTATAGCAAATAGTGATTTTGTCATTTCATTGTCAACTATGAACAAAATGATTATGATTAGAGCAACAGTCAAAATGAAGCCTTGTGAGTGGATCCCAACTCTCTTGTTTCATTGTGACATTGGTCAAGTCACTTTCATGTTATAAAACTTAGTTTGATCATATATAACATAAAAACATTGGATTAGCTAACCTTTTTTTTCTGGCTCTTTCATTTTTTCATTTTTTTCAAAATGTGAAGAAATTATAACAAAGAGAAGACATAATTATAGTGATTCCCTCCTGACCTTTTGTCAAGTTGTGGAGTCCAAAAATGGTAAATGGACAAAATTAAAGATACTGCCTGTAAATTAGTATTTCCTAATAAAATTTCAGTATGTAAACAGCTACCACAACAAAGACACTGAACAATCCCAGAGAAACTATCATTTGGAAGATACTTAATCTCTTTGTCATGTCGATCAAAGATACCAGTTCATAGAACAAATTGATTTGCTAAGCAGTATGAATGTGAAGATGGGACATTATCATCAATTACAGCCTGACAAAAAATACCACAATAGTTGAGATAACAAGTCTGAAGAAGACTATATACATAAATATGTATTCAAGATATGTACAGAATAAATAGGGGGAAAGAAGAATACTAATCAACAAATTTCTTAAATATATGTTATGGTACTTTCCATGCACAGATTATCCCTGATAATATGAACTAGCATTCTAAAAGTTCCTTATTGTAAGTCAAGCGCTGTGCTAAGTGCTAGGAAGACAAGGACAGGTAATGGCAAAAGAATACAAAAGAATCCTGATCCTCTAAGAGTATTGTCAAGAAATAGAAAACTTAGTTGTTGAATATTAAGTATGACAAAGCTATGATGAGTTCAAGAGGAAGCTCAAAGGATGGATTCAACATTCAGGATAGATGGAACAATGATAAGAAATAATAATAAGATAGAGAAAAAGCACAAGTTTCAGGATAAGTATTAACATTAAGCAACATAAAAATCAGGGAAGTATCTACACATGTAAGGTGTTCATAGATGAAATAGGTCATTTCTTCAGGATTCCAGGTGAAATTTCAGCTGAATTTCATAGCACATGTGAATGTGCTTACATTTATACATGAGTTTGTACCAATTATATTGAGTCCCAATACACAGTAAGAGGCATTTTAGCAAGATGAGGAAAAAGGGTGGGATGGCAAGCACAAGATTTATAATTAGGAAAGATGGTTTCAATTTTTAGCTCTGATCCTTTCTTACTATGTGCTTATCAACAAGTTTCCTTTGTGTCTTATTTCCTTATCTGTAAAATGAGGGAATTTAATTGAATAATCTTTGATTTCTTTCAGCTCTAAATCCCGTTTTAACAAATAGTATTAAAGCCTTCTCAGTGAAATCTATGCTTATTCAAAAGGGCTTGGTTTAATTTTCCTCATAGAACAGAACTGGCAAATAGGTGGTGGCAATTGATAAGAGTGCTGGTCCTAAACACAGCAAACTTATCTTCTGGAATTTAAATCTGATCCCAGATACTTGGAACTTATGTGACCCTGAACAAGTCACTTAACCATGTGTATCTTCATTTTTTCATCTGGAAATGGCAAACCACTCTATATCTTTGCTAAGAAAACTCTAAATGGGATCATAAAAAATTGGACACAATGAAAAATGATTGAACAACAGCAAAGAACATAATACATTCCTACAACACTAAAAGCAACTAATAATTATTAATCATGAACACTTTATATAGCACACTAACAGGCAAATGTAATAGGAACTTTATTCAAATGAAATAAACAGGGTACAAATATATGGTGGTAGAGGAAGGTAATTGAGGGTAGCACTTTTCCTATCCATTTTTCATGTGTTTTTTTATACTTCCTATCACACTTATGTGCACTCAGCTGTTGCTTTTTAAATACTCAATTGATTTGGGGATATTTAATCAAGGCAATTTTTCATGCAGATGACACATAGTATTGATGGCATAGAGCCCTGTTATTGTTCAGTTATTTCAGTCTTGTCTGATTCTTTATGACCCCTTTGGGGTTTTCTTGGCAAAAAGTATTAGAATGGTTTACCATTTTCTTCTCCAGTTCATTTTATAGATAAGGAATTGAGGCAAAGAGGGTTAAGTGACTTGCCCAAGGTCACACTTCTACTAAGTTTTGGAGGCCAGATTTGAACTTGACTTCAAGGTAGGCATTCTATCCACTGGATCACCTAGTTGCCTATGAATAGAGCACTAGAACACTCTAACACTTCCTCAGTAATATTCATGACCACTCTCAAGAAAATGGGCAATGATCTATCTACGATAAACAAGTTGTCTTTCTGACAATATGACATTTAGTTGGCCAGAATTACTGAATTAGTCTATCAGTTCAAAAACCTTTGATCACCACTACAAAGGAACTATCATTTTGAAAAGGAGGAAACAGTGAGGGACCTTCTTTGAGAAATTCTGCAGTACTTTCAGCGATTATAATAAACTTCCTGACACAAAGTCCATTTTTTAAACACCAGCATGGTACTTGTCCAGCGATACTATATAGCTGAGAATAATGAATTATAATCTAGCAAAAACAAAAATTGCAGATGATCCAAAATTCAAGGATTCAGCATTACCAGGCTAATTTGTGTGTAGAAAGTGCCATAACAGATATTTAAGAAATTTACTGATTAGTATGCTCCTTCCCCATCATCTATTCTCTACATATCTTATATGTGTATTTATGTAAATAGTGTTGTTTCTTCTGATATAATGTTAATTCCTTTGGGAGGGAAATTTATTTCTTATATTTATATCCCTAACACTTTGCTGGTTCCAAGCACATATTAGATGTTTAATAAATGAATACTGATTTTAAAAACAAATGAAAATACTGACTATAGACCTCTTGTCTTTTTTTGCTGAACAGATCTATAATTTCAGTAGGATAGAAAATGAGCAAATCTATTCTATCAATGAATGCAGACCAGGACTTTTCATATTTATATATTTGGAATTTGCTTGGGAATTGAGAGGTTAAATGAATTACTTCTAGAGTGGCATTATTGATGTGTAACAAAGGCCAGAATATCCAGGACTTCTTGATTCTGAGAATCTCCTATTATCTGCTATGTCATCTTATATTAATTTGATATAACAAAATAACTAGAGGACTTTCATTTGATAGGAAGACCTTCTATGAAAGAATTAATAGAATGTTTGACTTACAGTCAGGAAGATCTTAAATGAAATCCCACCTCTGATATTTACTGTTTCTATGATCCTGGTCAAGGCATTTAACTTTTTAGCAGTTCCACTCTTTTCATCTGTAAAATGGGGAAAATAATAGCATCTACCTCATAGAGTTGTTGTGAATTATGTGTAATGAATTTATATGTATATAGAGTTTTGAAAAACTTAAAACATTTTATAAATGTTAGCAATTGTTATTAACATTATATGTTAACATTACTATATATATATATGTGTATATATATATATATATATATAAACATTAACAATATAATATATTATTAGAAGAATATAAACAAGAATGGCACAGAATAGAAAAGTACCAATGGAGGAATGTGTAATATTCAATTCATTAGATATCTATTATACTAGACCTCAAAGAAAAAAGTAAACAGTTTATTGATGAAATAACAAATCTATCAACATATTGAAACATCTAGCTGTAACAGCAGAAGAACAAAATGCATCTCTAAAAGCAAGCAATTTGATTTTTTTTCACCAATAAGATTGGATTTGTCATAACCAGTTTATTTGTTCTACTGTATTTGGAATTGGTCTATCAAAAGAGCAAAGAGCAATGATTTATGATACTGTTTCTATAGCATCACCTTTAGTAGCTTGCAGACACTGAGATATAATATAAACTCATGTAAAGAGTCTTACCAGTATTCTGTGGAATCCAAAATATAGTGCCCTGTAATAAAAGTATATGGTTGCATAGTTACCATAGCTTTCATGTTATCAGACTAAAACAGCTTTAAACTTCAAGCTTGGAAAAAATGTTGTCCATGTGGGCTATTGTAGATCTTTCTCTACACTTGAGCATACACCCACCTTTTACCCCAAAAAAGGAGTTTGATAAGCACAGCTTATGTATTTCACTGAATAACATCCTCACTTTGTGGAGTTTGGGTGGAGTGTGGTTTGCATGAATAAACAGCATATGTGAAACATTTTTTTGAAAGTTGGATTGCCTTAATTCATATTTGTTTATAGGTTCTCAATAACTAGAACTTCTAAAAAACAATTCTTAAAATTCTAAAAATAATTAGGTTAGGTGATCTTAAAATAGAAAATGGAAATGCTATTATATTTTATCTAGGGGAACTTGAAGCATTTTGTTTTGCTCTAATTCCCCAAAGGGTAGAAGAGATATGTAAAAGTACCAGCTAAGAAACTGTTATAATTATAAAACATGCATTCATTTCCATTGAGAGTTTTGTGTATTTGTGTGTGTGGCAAAAATTTTAAGCTTTGGACGAATGGAGTTTTTTACTCCTGGATTACAATGAAATGCATGTTAGTTTCCTGAATTATTTATGGGCTAGCAACCTTCACATAAAAGTAGCACAATATACAAAAATCCTGTTGAGCAGATTGAAAATCTAGATAATTTCTAGGCTGGCTCAAGAAGGTACAAAACATTTTGAACTATCTTTAATTATTTAGCTTATCTTGTGAATAAAAACAGTTGAATTCAGAAAATAATATACAAAGTTGGCACTTTCTGGATTCAATATATATTTACCGAATGTGTTTGAGTAATAACTCTGTTAACACAGAGAAAGACACTTAAAAAACAAAATCCTACTTATTCCAGGAAAACTTAGAGGTATAGTTAAAAATCTTTCCTAACATCTGGTAGACTAATGAATTATATTCTTATGTGATCACTGATGAGGATTTTAGGAATTTGTACTTTAAGCTTCCAGTCAAAATTTCTGCTGTAATGTTGGTAAAATTGTCAATTAATCCAGCTGTTCTGAGATGGAGTGTGTGTGTGTGAGGCACAAAACAAAACAATTTGAAACAGTGCCCCAAAAGTCACTCAAAAGACCAAGCTCTTTGAATCATTGATACCAAAATTTGACATATAGCTCCAAAAAGATCAAAGAGGAAAAATACTCACACATACAGAAATAGTTCTTTCCACAGTAGTAAAAGAAAGAAGAAAAGAGAAAGAGAAAAGAAAAAAAATGTAAAATGATGAGTGCTGGTTCATTGTGAGGGATCTAAACAAGATTAGATATATATAAATACATACATACATATACATAAGTATGTATGTATGTATATATACAGTAAAATATTATTGCATCATAAGAAATAATGATATGTACAGTTTCATATGAAACTGAGTCCTCTGTGAACTGATGTATAATGAAGTGAGCAGAATTAAGAGAAAAAAATTGTACAATAATACCATTTTAAAGAAAAACGGCCTTGAAAAACTTTAGAAATCTGATTGCTATATAACAACTCATGATTCCAGGAAACCAAAGATGAAGCATAATAACCATATCCTCACAGAGAAGTGACAAAATCAAAATGCAAAATGAAATATTAGAATTTTTGACATATCTGATGAGGGAATTTGCTTTGCTTGATCATACACATTTGTTATGATAATTTGGTTCAGTTGGAGGGTGGGACATCCTGAGGGGGAAAAAAAAAAGATGCTTTTTATTTTTTTAATGACTAAATAAAATTGTAAAATGATTTTCTGAATTTTTTGTACTTTGTAAACCAAACAAACATATTGTTTAACTTGACATGGAATGATTTTGATTTTTTTCATTTTTTATTTTAAGAACAATTCCACTTTAAGATTTTCCTTACTATTTATGCATATGTTCTTCCTCTATAGGCCTAATCTTTAGTGTCATCATACATAAAGATGAACTGAGATAATAATGGCAAAATGCTTTGAAAACATTAAAATGCTATATTAATGTTACTTGTCATTAACACTATAATCATCATGTTAGAAAAGAACTCTGTTCTTAAAGTTTTTGCCAATAAATGGTAAATGCTGGAAAATTCCATGAAGATAGAAAACCTCTGTTAAAAGCTGTGTTGAATATACTTTAACATATTTAACATGTACGGGACTATCTGCCATCTGGGGGAGGAGGTGGAAGGAAGAAGAGGAAAAATTGAAATAGAAGTTCATGTCTGTTGGCGGTGAATGACCAATGATATCTTAAATTTTTAAACTAACATATTTATGCAATACATATCAAATGACATAATGATGGGTAAATTTATGACTTTTATCAACTTCATTTTCTTTTCAGAGATGTGTGTATGTATTTAATGTGTATTTTTTGGATGTGTTTCAAATTCTATTTTGCATAATTACTGAAGTTTTTCAACCTGAATTTGGGAGATTGAATTGCCAAAGAACTAAAAAAAATAAAAATCATTTATCTGACTTTTTAAAGGGAAAATGCCTATATGTTATAGGCAACATAACAGTAATTAGTAACCATATGGGAACCTCATTTTCTCTGGGGGAAAATTAGAAATAGGTTATGGATCATATTCCTATGTACCTTCCCATATGTACAAAAAAAGTTAGAGCCACCTGCTCGGGAGGAACTTTCTACTTGAAATGGGTATAATTCCAATCTATAAAGAAACTATAGAAGGGGGAAAGAAAAGTTCATTTTTACCCTCTATCACTGACTTGGAAATAGCTATTTTCATGGAATTCTTCATAAATTATATGAATCTCTGGTCTATACTTTCATTTATGCTATTCCCCTAATTCCTGATAGCCACCACCATCCAAAAACAAAGAATTTGTATGTAAATGATAGATGGTTAGATGGCAGAATTAGATTATTAGAAATCATATAATGAAACATCTTATTTCAATTACTTAAAAACTGTCATAAATTCAGGCAATGAGTAGTACTGGATAGAATGCTGGATTCATAATCAGGAATATAAGTTCTAAGTACAGATCAGACACAGGTGAGTCATTTTTTGATAATTCACTTTCCTTATCTGTAAAACATAAGGCTCAAACTTAATGGCCCTCTAATGTTCCTTGAGTCTCAAAATCTATTATTTCATTATCCT
Source organism: Antechinus flavipes (assembly GCF_016432865.1). Taxonomy (NCBI): domain Eukaryota; kingdom Metazoa; phylum Chordata; class Mammalia; order Dasyuromorphia; family Dasyuridae; genus Antechinus; species Antechinus flavipes. The sequence continues at coordinate 369,887,334 of NC_067400.1, read as the reverse complement.
GTGAATCTTCTCATCTCTTTGCTAAACATCTTCAGTTCCTAAAACCTACACTCTCATAAGAGAATTCCAACTATTTTAGTTGCCCTTTTTTAACAGTTGCCTATCCATCACAAAACTTATATTTACAGTAAAAGATCTTTTGATTTAACCTAATCTTAAATGCTACATATTAAATAATGTCACACTGTGTAATAAACAATATAGCATGGTGTGCTTCATAACATTCTTACTAAAGTGTCTCATTTCGGTAAGGTTGCGGTTTTGCTTATTCTTAACATCTGTCTTTTGATGATCTATTCAGAATGCCTCTTCACCTGTCCACCTGTTTATGAATTTTTAAGCCACAATAATATAGGTTTCATAAGAAACAAGGAAAATTCTAAACTGCTCTTATTCCTGGATTTGTTGATTAAGTCTTTTCTATTGTGTCTGACTCTCTGTAAGCCCATTTGGGGTTTTCTTGGCAAAGATACTGGAGTATTTCCCATTTCCTTCTCCAACTCATTTTACAGATAAGGAACAGAGGGAAAATTAATGAAGTGATTTGCCCAGTAGCTAATAAATGTCTGAGGCTAGATTTGAACTCATGAAAGATGAGTGTTTCTGACTTCATCCTCTGCACACTGTATCACCTAGCTGCTATATATTTCTGATTAGATTCAGTAAGATAAGATTACCACAGGGACCGGGGACTGAAGGTTGAGCTGATCATTTTCAATGCCCTTCCCTGATAAATAAATCTGAGAGGGGAAGATCCTCTGTTTCTGGCCCAAACAGGAATAACTGCTTTTTGCATTCACTCTAAGTTCGCCTAGACCCAAAACAATAATCATTTTGGGTATGAACTGGGACTTATTGGTGCCCAATCAATGAGAGTCACTGTAATTTTGGTTTAAGGCATGGTCCTTGAGAAAGTAAGCTAGCCAGTAAATCCTAAGATACCTCAGGAGGGTTCAGTGATTCAAAAAACAAAGTTTTCAAGTGTGTCTGTAGGTAAGAATATGATACTCTAAATCACTCCTGTCTTCCTTCCTGCCTTTCCTCTCTCCCTTTCCAACTTTCCTACTTCCCTTCCTTCTCTATTTCCTTTCTCCCTCTCTTCCCTCCTTTTCTCTTCGCTCCATCTGTCCACATAAGGTATCATATCCTTACCTACACACACTCTAGCCCCTTTCTACTCTAATAAAACAAAATATATCAGACAAAAGCTACAAAATACTAATAATTATAGTCATGGAATCATCCAGCACTATCCCCTTATGAAGCAATAAGAAAGAGTAGAGGGGGAAAAACATTTCCTTCCCCCAAATCCCCTAAGTTTGTAGAAATGTTAAAAAGACCAAGTTAAATAAGATTACATCAAGAAATATAAGGATGATACTGGAAAAAGGACAAACATACTTAAGAAGGAAATGATCTATCAATATTTCTATAACAAACGGTTGTTACTACTTCTAACAATGAAGTAGAGTCTTTGTAAATTCATATTTCTCTCTATAGATTTAGATATATGTATATATGCAAAGATATGTATATATTATACATAATTATGCAAATATATTTTTTCTTAAACTGTGCATTGGTTCTTATACAATTTTCTATCTTGTGTATTATGTATTAAAATGTGGCTTTAAATCATAGTTAAGTTTAAAATTGTCCTTAGGGGTTTCACATATGGTACAATGGGTTACAATAGGATACCATGGCCCTGAGGGTTCAAACAATTACTTTATTAAAAACAGCAATCTACCTTGCCCCAGGAAAAAGGAGTGTGCTTGGAAATTCCTTAATTCTGAAAAACCCTCTTATCAAATCAAAAAAATTCTATATATATTATTTGTTCAAAAGGCCCACAATTATAGTTTCAGGTAAAGTAACCTTAGGGAAAAGTTAGTTCAAGCTACTCACATTTTTCCCATAGCCTCTGGGATTACAATAACCCTAGGGTAGAAGAAGAGTCAACCCAAGATGCCTAGTCTGTAAAATACCATCCTAGCATCAAACAACAACAAAAATATAATCTGGAGTACAAATGAAAAAAGGAATCCCTAGTGATCATTTTGTCTTATAGACATCCCTTTTTGTAGATGACATTGCATGAAATACATCAAGCCCTAGAAGACTCTAACCTCCTAAGTGCTGAAGGATTTCTGATCCTAGTTTGCTTTCTAAAAAGTGTGTGCTTTCTCTACAGTGTGTGTGTGTGTGTGTGTGTGTGTGTGTGTGTGTGTGTGTGTGTGTGTTTGTAAAAGATAAAGAAATCACTAGGTGAGGGTGAGAGAAGTCATGAAATCTTGATAAGATTACTCCTTGAGTCAAGAGGGAAGGGCATTGAAAATGATCAGCTCAACCTTCAGTCCCACTCCCTGGTAAACCTATCTTTATCTAATCAGAAAGCAAGTCACATCAAATCCCAGAGATAAAATTTTTCCTATTAATCTGTCCAGGGTCCCTGCCATCTTTGCTGAATTCTTTGGGTTAACTCACTACAGTGCTCTGTTTCCAGATGTCTTTCTTCTCATGTCCTCCCCCATGTCTCATAGTGTCTTTCTCCTTATCCCAGCACTCCCCCATGCCTCATGGTATATTTCTTCTTCTTAAAACTAATTAACTTTTTTGGGTGCTAAACTCCTCTATGAATTTAGCCTTAAGAAGTGAGATAGATCTAAAACTGGGGCAAAATAAGATGAAAATTCATTTATTAAAGTCTAGTGTAGTTTAAGGGATGATAGCCAAGTTTCCTGTGTATAAAGAGCAGGAACTCTGGAGAAATATACTTAAGGCTCTGTATGATTGATTTAATCCTACAAGTTGTTAACTCAGTGGTATTAAGATAATGATTCTCCAGTTTGCATGTACTTAGTACTTAGTTGACACCTATGTTACAAGATTGACATCTACTATACTCTACTTATAATAGAGTATATAAGAGATAAGAGATCTGGAATGGGAGACAGACTCAGAAGACAGACAGAAAGAAGACAAAGGACTGGAGGCCATACTTGAAGATAAAGACTTTCTTGGTGGCTGTCCTGTTCCTTCACTTCTCCACTGAGACAAGAGAGATTCCATTTTTGACTAGCCTTGTAGTGGCTTTCCTGCCTTCTGCACTTTGAGAGAGAAACTTGACTACCAGCCTTTGGTGGCTCTCTTGCTTCCTGCATTCCTCCACTAAAACCAAGGCCCATTCAGAAGGACCTCCAGAAAGCTAGGCAGGCCCTAGATGAAGAAGACAGACTGTGAAGGATATGATAATAAAGACTTTGTACTTTATCCCTGATTATTCTGGCGGTGATTATTCTGCTGAGACCAAAGCTGGTCAGAAGGCAAGTTAACCAGGACATTACACCTGTGAAAGAAGTTTTAAAATGTGATGGACAGCTGAGAAGAGGCATAGTTTGGGGTGTTCAAGATATAGCTCGTCGAGATCATGTACTATAAAACCTATATTGCTGACACACAATACATTATCAATAAAAAGTTTAATTTATTTGGATTCATAAAAGAAGTATAAATTTAACTTTGGTAAACAAATTATATTTTGATGATATTTAAAAGAATTTTATTCTGATCCTTTTGGAAAATAATATTTATTGCCTATTGTAGGGGTGTGTGTGGGTGTATGTATGTGTGTTTGGAGATGCATATATAAAAACTTTATGGGAAGCTATTCAGTTAAGGTACTGGAACTTTAAAGGGGAAATTTAGCTCTCTTATTGATTTGAAAATGCTTCAATAAATTGATATGCTTTCTATTTGGACTTCATGTCTATCGATTATTTGGTATAGAACCCATGAGATTTTGCAGACTTTGTTTTGGCATAAATTTTGTTTGATTTTCAAATTTCATCTCTCTTTTTAAAACCAGAGAGCAGTGTCCCCTCTATGGCCATGTTGATTTAACACTGGTGTCTTGATTTCAAGTTCATAAAGCATCATTAGCAAGAATTCCCTAATAGCAAATAAAAATTCTCTCTCATTTCTCTTCCTGTGGGAAATCATTCCCCCCTCCCCACCCCCAACCCCCTCTGCCCAGGATCAACTGTATCTGAGAGAAAGGATAGATTTCTTTTTTTTTTTTAATTTTTAATTTTTCTTTAATTTTCTTTTCTTTGTTTTTCTTTTTCTTTTCTTTTATTGTTTTTATTTTTTTTTTTTATAATTATAACTTTTTATTGACAGAACCCATGCCTAGGTAATTTTTTACAACATTATCCCTTGTACTCATTTCTGTTCCGACTTTTCCCCTCCCTCCCTCCACCCCCTCCCCCAGATGGCAAGCAGTCCAATACATGTTAAATATGTCACAGTATATCCTAGATACAATATATGTGTGCAGAACTGAACAGGTAGAGACCTGTTGCATAGGAAGAATTGGATTCAGAAGGTAAAAATAACCCGGGAAGAAAAACAAAAATGCAAACAGTGAAAGGATAGGTTTCAACATACCTACTTTCTTTCAGAGATGAACACATTTGTATCTAGGCAAAAGTACTGAATTATAATTGTAGTATGCATAGACTGTCCCATTTTTTGGTTTTCTGCAACAAAATACCTCTTGAAAGAGGAATGAAATAAAATCACCGAGGCAGATTTTTTTTTTTTTTCTTGGAAGATCACTACTATAAAACCGTTGAGATGGAGTATTTTTGTGATGAGAACACTAGGACAAAATGATAGAAGCAGAAAATATTTCTTAGAAAAACAGTGGTTTAAGACCTCTGGGGTTAGAATGTGCCTCTTGGAAAAGCACTGATATAAAACATCTAGATTCATTTTTTTCTTATAGACTTTAATTTGACAACTGACCCATTAAAAAGTACATTAAGTGGTATATTGACTATCACATTGGACAGTAATTGATTGATTGTTTTGTAATAAAGAGCCATAAAAAAGTTATTTAATATATAAAACCTAGTACCTCCACCAAAATGTACTGGAGTTTTAGCAATACTTTTATAACATTTTTTTAAGCACATACTTTGATTTTTATTCAATGCAATACAATTTTATTTTCAATCACCTATTTGACTCACATTTAGTAAGCACTTACTATGTGGTAGGCAGAAGAGAAATAAAGATATAAATGAAATAGTCCTTTCTCCAAAGTCTCTAGCCAATGACATAATACAACAATGTTTTATTTAATGCCTGTATTAAAGAAATTTGAGAAGAATTAAAAGTGAAGTAATTATATACAGTTTCTTTTATAGGAAAACAAAAACTAAAAATTAACTAGAGTGGATGAGAACTATGTAAATGCATTGAAAAAGATTTATTGAGTAACTACTATTTTCAAAATATAGAGCTTAAGTGATGAGGAATTTGTGAAACTATATATTTTTGGAGAATCATCCCTGCATTTCTGGGTAAAAATCAATATAGGAATAAATGTAAGAATAGAATCAGATGAGAAAGATATTACTTCTATCTGGAGACTAGAAGGACTTCATGGAAGAGGTGGCATTTAACCTAACTCAAAAATGAGGGCAAGAACATAGAAGAAATCATATGGAATCAAGATATAGACAGAACCAGGAAAAGAGATAATTCAAGTTATATAGATTAGCAAAAACAAAGACAAAGGAAATCAAAAAACAAGGAGACATATAAGGGGGAAAGTGAGCAGTTCAGTTTTGGACCATAAAGTATATGGAAAAAAAGCATTCTGGTAACCGATTGGAATATGGATTTTTGGAAATATATGGAAGAATCTCCTCAATGATTGAACAAAGAACTTGGACTCTGATAGGCAATGAATAATTATTGAGTTTTTTTGTGAGTGATGATATGATATGATCAAGAGTTACCTAGTAGTTTTTCTTGAAAACCACATGAAACCAAGCCTCTGAATAGAGTCTGAGGGAATAAAACTACTCTCCAGGTCAAGATAGACTGAAAAAACTGCAAGAAAGTCCAGTGTCAGGGGGTGGAGCCAAGATGACAGAGAGGAGGCAAATTTTTTCTGTGCTTTTCTTGACTTTTCTCAGATCAACACCAAACCAACCCTCTGAACTGGTTTTGGAGTGGCAGAACCCACAAATATTTGGAATGTAACAAATTTCCAGCAGAAGATATTTTGGAAGAACTTTAGAAAAGGTCTGTTCAATCAGGCAGGGAGAGAGGAGGCCAATCACAGACACAGTACAGAGACCCAGGATGGTGTGGCATCTGTGTGCTGGGCAATCTATTGAGAGGCTCTTAACAAAATATAGTAGTGTTGGCTGTCCTGATTATGAGCCAGTTGGTCAGCAGATTAGCTGTGAGATATCCAACACAAATAGAAAAGACAAATAGTAAGCCTCTGAACCTCAGAATAACATGAGACATGGCCATGCCCACCTACCACTTGAAGTCAGCAACACTGACCCAGTGCAACTGCTATTGCTTGTAAATAAAGCTTGGCACAATCTCTGCCTTGCCCTAAGAGCAGACCATAGACTTTAAAAAAAAATGAGCAATAAAGAAAAATAACTCTGACCATAGAGAGTTTTTATGGAGAATGAGAACAGCAGACTTCAAATCCTGAGGACATCAAAAGCAAATCATCTTCAAATGAAGTCCCAAAGGGTGATGTGAGTTGATTCCATTTTCTTATAGGGCCTTCTTGGAAGAATTCAAAAAGGATCTTAAAAGAGAGTTAGAAGAAAAAGGAAATGAGAACATTACAGGAGAATTTGGAAAAGGAAACACAGAAATCATCTGAAGAAAATGCCTTACAAAATATATTAAGTGAAATGGAAAAAAAACAAAACAAAACATAAAACTCCTTATAAAATAGATGTGACAAAATGGAAAAGAGAAAACAACTCCTTGAAAAACAGAATGTGCGAAATGGAAAAAAAATCCATTGAACAAAACAACTCATTTAAAAATCAATTGGCCAAAAGCAAAAAGAGCTAAAAAAGGTAACTGAAGAAAATAATTCCTTGAAAAATTAGAATTGAACAAATAGAAATGAATGACTCAATGAGACTCGAAGGAAAAAACAAAAAACAAACAAACCAAAAAAAGAAAGAAAGAAAGAAAGAAAGAAAAGAAAAGAAAATGTAAAATATCTCATTGGAAAACCAAGTAACCTGGAAAATAAATCTAGGAAAACCAATCTAAGAATTATTGAACTTTTTGAAAACCATGATGAAAAAAAAGAGCTTGGACATCATTTTCAGGAAATTATCAAGAAAAACTGCCCTGATATCCTAGAAACAGAGGGTAAAATAGCCAATGAATGAATTCATCAATCACCTATCATGTACTTATAGAATCTCCAAAATGAAAGCTCCAAGGAATATCATAGCTAAATTTTAGAATTATCGTATTATAGAGAAAATATTGCAGTCAGTCAGAAAGAAACAATTCAAATATCAAGGAGTCACAATAAGGATTACCCAGGACTTAACAGCTACCACTTTAAAGGATTGAAGGGACTGGAATCTGATGTTCAGAAAGGCAAAGAGGCTTGAATTGCAGCCGAGAATCAATTATCCAGCAAAACTGAGCACTAGCTTTCAGGGAAGAAGATGGATATTCAATGATATAGGTGAATTTCATTTATTTCTTATAAAAAGACCAAAGCTGAATAAAAAAATTTGATCTCCAAATACAAAACTCAAGAGAAACATAAAAAAGTAAAAGGGAAAGCGCTCTTGAAAACTGTACCTCTGTTATAGGTCTATATAGAGGATGCCTGTATAATTTGATTTTGTTGTGATAATATAAAAAAAAAAAAAAAAAACAATGAGAAGTTAAAAGGGGATTGCACTGGAAGAAGAGGAAAATTGACGTAAAAGGAGGTAAATTAAATCTGATGAAGTGGCAAAACGACCTATTATAATTGAGAAAAGGAGGTAGGAGAGGAGCATTGTGTGAATCTTACTCTCATCCAATTTGGGTCAAAAAGATAATATTAGACATATTTAGCTCCACAGAGAAACTTGTCTCACCCTATAGGGAAGCAGAAGGGAAAAGGGGGAAAGGTAAGGAGGAGGCTAATAAAAAGAGAAAAAGAAGTGGTAAGAAAAAGGTATAAGAAAGGGAGAAGGGCTGTAAAAGGGGAAGTCTGTTTGAAGGAGAGGGTAGTCAGAAGCAAAATACTAGGGAGGGGGGAAAGGGAGAAAGGAAAGAAAAAAAGTATAACTTGGGGAAAATAAGATGGCAGGAAATACAGAATTAGTCATTTTAACTGTGAATTTGAATTTGATGAACTGTTCCATAAAATGGAAGTGAATAGCAAACTGGATTAAAAGTCAGAATCCTACAATATGTTATGTACAAGAAATAAATACAAAGTGAAGGAAAAGGCTGGAGAAGAATCTAGTATGCTTCAGATGAAGTATAAAAACTGGGATAGGGATCTCAATCTCATATCAAACAAAAGCCAAAATAGATCTAATTGAAAGACATAAAGAAAAAATATGTATCTTGCTAAAGAATATCATAGATAATGAAGTAATATCAATACTAAATATATATGCATCCGAATTCCTAGAGGAGAAATTAGGAGAACTGCAAGAAGAAATAGATAGCAAAACTATACTACTAAGGGATCTCAACCTTGCTTGCTCAGAACTAGATAAATCGCCAACAAACAAATAAGAAAGAAGTTAAAGAGGTCAATAGAATATTAGAAAAGTTAGATATGATAGACCTTTGGAGAAGATTGAACACAGACAGAAAAGAGTAGACTTTTTTCTTGGTGGTTTTTGGAATCTACAAAAAAAATGATCATGCATTAGAGCATAAAACTCTCACAATCAAATGTGGAAAAGCAGAAATAGTAAATTCATCTTTTTCAGATCATGATGCATTAAAAATTACATGTAATAAAGGGCTAGGGAAAAAATAGACCAAAAATTAATTGGAAACTAAATAATCTGATCCAAAGAATGAATAGAGGAAACCACAAATCATAGACACAATCAATAATTTCATCTAAGAGAATGACAATAATGAGGCAACATACCAAAAATTTATGAGATGCAGCCAAAGCAGTTCTTAGAGGAAGTTTTATATCTCTAGAAGCTTACTTGCATAAAATAGAAAAAGAGAAGATCAATGAATTGGGCCTGCAACTAAAAAAAGCAAGGAAAAGAACAAATTAAAAATCCCCAAGTACATACCAACTCTGAAATTCTGAAACTCAAATGAGAGATTAATAAAATTAAAACTAAGAAAACTGTTGAATTAATAAATAAAATTAAGAGTTGGTTTTATGAAACAATCAACAAAATAGATAAACCTTTAATTAATTTGATTAGAAAAAGGAAAGAAAAAAATCACCAGAATTAAAATGGAAGGATGAACAATACAAGTGATAAAGAACTTAAAGCAATTATTATGAGCTATTTTATCCAACTATATAGGAGCAAGTCTAACAACCTAATTGAAATGGATGAATATTTATAAAAATATTAACTGCCCAGATTAACAGCAGAGAATATAAAGTACTGAATAGTCCCATTATAGAAAAAGAAATTGAAAAAAATCTATTAATCAACTCTCTTAGAAAAAAATCTCCAGGGCCAAATGGATTCACAGGTGAATTCTACCAAACATTTAAAGATCAATTAATTCCAATACTATATAAACTATTAGGAAAAATAGGTGAAGAAGGAGTACTGTCAAATTCCTTCTATGATACAAATATAGTACTGATAACTAAATCAGGAATAGCCCAAACAGAGAGAAAGAAAGGTCAAACTAATCCTCCTATTGAATCTTGATGCAAAAATTTTTATTTTTAAAAATTTTTAAAATTAATTTTATAATTAATTTTAATTTTACATTATTATATTATTAATATAATGTATTAATTAATAATGTGATTAATATGATTTTGATTTTTTAATTTAATTTTTTTGGTCTTTTATTATCCAAAAGATTAAGCATTTATCTGCAATATAATATACTATGACCAAGTAAGAATGATCATATCAGTAACAAAACCAACAGAAATTGTATGATAACCTCAATAAATGCAGAAAAAGCTTTTGAAAAAATAGCATCCATTCTTATTAAAAACACAAGATAATATAGGAAAAAAGGGAGTTTCCTTAAAATAATAAGCAGTAGCTATCTAAAACCTACAGCAAGCATTATTTGTAATGGAGAGAACCTGGATATATTTCTAATAAGATCAAGAGTGAAATAAGGATGCCTATTATTACCATTATTATTCAACATTATACTAGAATTGTTAACTTTAGCAATAAGAAAAGAAAAAGAAATGAAATGAATTATAATAGGAAATGAGGAAATAAAACTATCACTGTTTGAGATAATATGATGATATATTTAGAGAATTCTAGAAAACCATCCAAAAATTTACTGGAAACAATTCACAGCTTTAGCAAAGTTGCAGGATCTAAAATAAACCCACACATCATCAGCAGCATTTCTATGTATTACTTACAAAGCTTATAAGCAAGTCAGATCTAAACAATTGGAAAAATATCAATTTGCTCATGGGTAGGTCAAATTAATATAATAAATATGACAATTCTCCCCAAATTGGTCTACTCTTTCAGTGCCATACCAATTAAACTGCCAAAAATTATTTTATTGAGCTAGAAAAAAAAAATAATAAAATTCATCTGGAAGAACAAAAGGTCAAAAATGTCAAGGGAATTAATGAAAACATAATACAAAGGATGGTGGCTTAGCAGTACCAAACCTAAAACTACATTATAAAGCAGCAATCATCAAAATCATTTGGTACTGGCTAAGAAATAGAGTGATGGATCAGTGGAATAGATTAGATACACATGACATAATAATAATCAAGGCCTATACTAATCTAGTATTTGATAAGCTCCCAAATGCCAGGTTCTGGAATAAGAACTCACTATTTGACAAAAATTGCAGGAAATCACTGGAAAATAATATGTCAGAAACTCAGCATAGACATACATCTCACACCCTATATCAAAATAAGTTCAAATTGGATACATGATTTGGGCATGAAGAATGATAACATAAACACATGAGAACAAGGGATAATTTACCTATCTGATTTTTGGAGAAGATAGGAATTTATGATGAAAGAACTAGAGAACATTATGAAAAGCACAATGGATGGCTTTGATTACATTATATTAAAAAGTTATTGCTCAAACAAAACCAACAGAAACAAGATTAAGAGGAAAGTACAAAGCTGGGGAAAAATCTTTTAGATCCAGTGTTTCTGATAAAGATCTCATTTCCAAAATATATAAAAAACTATCAAATTTATAAGAATATACAACATTTTAGGGGAGGGGGTGGAAGGAGGGAGGGGAAAAATCGGAACAGAAGCGAGTGCAAGGGATAATGTTGTAAAAAAAATTACCCTGGCATGGATTCTGTCAATATAAAGTTATTATAAAATAAAATATTAAAAAAAAGAATATACAACATTCTCCAATTAACAAATGGTCAAAGGATATGAACAGATAATTTTCAGATGATGACATTGAAGCCATCTCTAGTTATTTGGAAAAAAAATGTTCTAAATCACTATTGATTAGAAAAATGCAAATTAAAATTACTCTGAGAGACCAACTCATACATCTCAGATTGGCTAAAATGATAAGAAGTGGTAATGATAAATGTTGGAGGGAACATGGGAAAACTGGGACACCAATGCATTTTTGGTGGAGTTGTGAAATGATTCAACCATTGTGGAGAGCAATCTGGAACTATGCCCAAATGGCTATAAAAATGTGCATACCCTTTGCAGCAGTGCCATTATGGAGTCTGTGTCCCATGTAAATCATAAAAGAGGGAAAAGACACACATGGGCAAAAATGTTTGTAGCAGCTTTTTTTGTGGTAGCAAAGAATTGGAAAATGAGTAGACAGACTCCCATCATTTGGAGAATGGCTGAACAAGTTGTGGTATATGAAGACAATGGACTATTATTGTTTTATAAAAAATGATGAACAAGCTGATTTTAGAAAGGCCTGGAGAAATTTAGACAAACTGATGCTGAACAAACCAAGCAGGACCAGGAATACAATGTCAGAATAATAGCAAGAATATGCAGTGATCAACTATGAAAGACTTGGTTCTTTCCAGTGATTCAATAATTCTAAGCAATCTCAATAAACTTTGGACAGAAAATGCTATCTGCATCCAGAACATGAACTAAGGAAATTGAATATAAATCAACACATGCCATGTTCTCTTCTTTTTTCTGGTTTCTTTTTAAATTCTCTCAGGAGTTTTCCCTTTTGCTCTGATTTTTCTCTCCCAACATGATTCATAAAGCATGTATATATTAAAAATAAAAACAATCATTAGAAAAATGATTAGCCTAATAATAATATGAAATATGTTTTGGAATGGATTAACTGAAAACTGTGAGGACTTTAAGTAATAGCAATAAGGTAATAGTCAAGAAAATTGAAGTTCTGGTAGAAGGTTTCTTTGGTAATATTGAAAAGGGTAACAATAGAAACTATAGAGATGGTCTATCTAGAGGAACTTGGAGTATAGTAAGAAATTGCATTTGACGATATAATTATGATGTGGGAAACAGTCAATGAAGGTGGTCAATATCAGTGGCAAAACATTATCTTTTGTGTAAAACTCAATATGGTAGATTGTCAAAATGGAGGAAAATGTTCAGCATATGGAAAATCCAAAAGAGCCCCCAACTGGTCAGTCAGTAAATATTTACTTGTGTTTTCTTTATGCCAGACACCAGACTAATAGAGGGTATATAAAGAAAGGCAAATCCCTGCTTTCATTAAATTTGTAGACAGAGAAAAGAAAAGTTAGGCTCCTAGTATGGGTAATGAACATGTTTGGAAAAGTGGTAGCTGGAATCTTGATGTAGAAAAGTTGCTATCTTTTAGCAGAGATAGTATGTCCCATGAAAGACAGCAAATCCTTGTGATGGGTGTTAAAAATATGAGAGAAGTCATATTGACTTCTGAGAGTGTCCTTACTCAGAACTAATGGAAAGTTTCCTCAATCCTACTTCTCAATAAATGTGCATCAGAAGGATTTTGTTTATGTGAGGATAAAGGGAATATTTTTATTACTCAATTTCCTTTTTTTGTTAGTTACATTGTTTCTTGCCTTAAATTCTTTTTCTACTAGATTTGTCTTGAATAGATTTGGCAGTAGAGACTGCCAAAGATATGAGATATGAGAAATATGAGTTATGTAATTAATTATAATTTGACCCTGAGAAACTTATCAAGGAAGTACAGGACCAGAATATGAGTTGGGGGAGAATACTTTATATGCAGTTGTAAGAGTAGTTCAGCAAAATTCTGAGGTCCATCTGTTTCAATTTGCTTTCAATTATAATTATTGAAAGCTGCCAAACAGTGACAGAGAATTATTGGGAAATTAAGGACATATAAAAACAAAACAAAACATATATAGTATGTGTTGTGTGTGTGTGTGTGTGTGTGTGTGTGTATTAAAGAAAGCAGATCATTAAGACATTTTAAGGATACTGATGTTAAGAAAATCCCATTTGTTTTTTGGGGCCATCTGAGCAAATATGATTCCTGAATATATGGATTGTTTCTTCAATAGACTGAGAGAGATTCTTAAAACAAAGGGAATTCCTGTACTGATAATTTTTTCTAATTTCCATTTATGTATCTCCTTCCATAGAATTTCCTTTGATGGAGAGGACTGGCGAGACTTACATGAACTGATACTAAGTGAAATGAGCAGAACCAGGAGATCATTATATACCTCAATAACGATACTGTTTGAGGATGTATTCTGATGGAAGTGGATCTCTCTGATAAAGAGAGCTTTAATTGATCAAAGATGGACAGAAGCAGCTACACCCAAAGAAAGAACACTGGGAAATGAATATAAAATGCTTGCATTTTTGTTTTTCTTCCCGGGTTATTTATACCTTCTGAATTCAATTCTCCCTGTGCAACAAGAAAACTGTTCGGTTCTGCACACATATATTGTATCTAGGATATACTGTAACCTATTCAACATGTAAAGGACTGTTTGCCATCTGGGGGAGGGGGTGGAGGGAGGGAGGGGAAAAATCGGAACAGAAGTGAATGCAAGGGATAATGCTGTAAAAAATTACCCTGGCATGTGTTCTATCAATAAAAAGTTATAAAAAAAAATTAAATTAAATTAAAAAAAAAAAAAAAAGAATTTCCTTTGATGGCTTTTAAACTCCAGGAGATTTTTCTGTCTTTCTCTGATCTAGGAAAGTCGAAACCCCTCGTTTGACTGATTTATCTTATCCAATAGCAATAGGAGCAAGACAAGGAATGACAATCTTATATGATAGAAATCAACCTGCAGCAAGATTTCACGATTACCCAGAAAATGTCCGAAGTTCAGAAGTTTCCCTTCTATTTATAACAAAAGGTAGAATCTGTGGGACATCCTTGTTATGAAATGTGTTAGACAGGAGATGCTTTTAATATAGTCAGACAACATAGTATCACACAATGTAGTATAACCACAGCTTAGTTTTCTCATTATATATACTTGTCTATTATGAAAAATGCTTTCTCATAGTGTTCTATATAAGCCAACAGAAAATTGTGCTCCTTAAGTACTGTGAAGAATTTTTTTTTTAAAGTTAACTAATTTTTCTCTCTTTTTTAACTCCAGTGAGCCTAAAAACCATGTTGTGAAATAACTCACCATTCCATAGTTTACATATTTCCAAATGGGAAAAAAGATTCATTAGAGATTATATTTCTTACCAAAAATACAAGTATGCTATAATTAGACAAATATAAATATATTTTAAAAATTAAAGATGTAATAACTTTACATATCTATAAATTTTTAAACTTAGAATTTTAGAAACTTTAGAAATCAGAAAAGTCTTCTCATCCAATCCCTTCATTTGAAAGGTCACTAAATGTGGAGACTTAGAGAAGTATAGTGACTTGGCCCAGATCACAATCCCAATAAGTGAAAAGATGGAGATTAAACCCTTATTTTCAAACTCAGTCCAATGATATTTGCATTATACCATCCTTTTTCTTTTCTGCCATCTCTGCTCCTGATTGTGATTCACCACCATGCTTCAGTTGCTCTCTCACTTTTGAAAATCATTCTCTCCCTTGCAACCTTCTCAGTCTTGAAGATCTAGCTGAAGAGGTAAAATAGAGACCAGAAGTGGCAAATATGAAATATATTGGGAGAGCAATAAATTGTTAAAATAATATTATATAAAAATATCATAATAACATATGTTTATGACATAGAACAACTATGACAAGATATCCATCACAGATTACAAAAGAATGCTATTTATTATGTGAATTAACAAAAAGTTAGGAAGGAAAGGGTTTTAACAGTTTACAAGGGAAAAGACAAGTTCCCCAGTAGAATTCATAAGTAAACAGAAGGAAGATGCAATTAAAGGGAATACTCCCATGTGGTGGGAGTATGATGGTCAGGCTAAATCCATAAAGTTTACAGCTAATCCCAAAGAGGGTTAGCAAGGGAAGGAGATTATACCTTTGATTGGTGGGGTAATCCTAAAAGGGATTTAACAAAGATCTATATCATGAACAGATATTTTAGAGGGAAAATATAACTTGGAGTTTGATATAAGTTGACTTTCTTGGATACAGTAAGGTGGGGTTTCTAAACATCTCCACCTGGGGTAGGATTGTAATAGGAAAGTCCACTTCAACAAAAGACCTACTTAAGAAGAAAAAAATTATTCTCCAATAGATAAATGGACATGATAAATGAATAGACAATTTTCAGATGAAGAAATTGAAACTATTTCCACTCATATGACAGAATGTTCCAAACCACTATTGATCAGAGAAATGCAAATTAAGACAACTCTGAGATACCACTATTACACATATTAGATTGACTAAGATGACAGGAAAAGATAATGGTGAATGTTGCGGGGGATGTGGGACACTGATACATTGTTGGTGGAATTGTGAATACATCCAGCCATTCTGGAAAGCAATTTGGAACTATGCTCAAAAAGCTATCAAACTGTGCACACACCCTTTGATCCAACAATATTACTACTAGGCTTATATCCCAAAGAGATATTAAAAAAGGGAAAGGGACCAGTATGTGCCAAAATGTTTGTGGCAGCCCTTTTTGTAGTGGCTAGAAACTGGAAATTGAATGGATGTCCATCAATTGGAGAATGGTTGGATAAATTGTGGTTTATGAATATTATGGAATATTATTGTTCTACAAGAAATGACCAGCACAATGAATACAGAGGGGCTTAGAAAGACTTACATAGAACTAATGCTAAGGGAAATGAGCAGAACCAGGAGATCATTATACATGGCAACAACAATACTGTAGGAGGATGTATTCTGATAAAAGTGGATATCTTCGACAAAGAGAAGATCCAATTCAGGTCCAATTGATCAATGATGGACAGAATAAACTACACCCAGAGAAAGAACACTGGGAAATGAATGTGGACTGCTTGCATTTTGTTTTTCTTCCCAGGTTACTTTTAACTTCTGAATCTGATTTTTCTTGTGCAACAAGAGAACTGTATGAATCTGCGCGCATATATTGTATCTAAGATATACTTTAACATGTTTAACATGTATGAGACTGCCTGCCATCTAGGGGAGGTGGTGAAGGGAGGGAAGGGAAAAGTTGGAGGAGAAGTGAATGTAAGGGACAATGTTGAAAAATTACCCATGCATATGTTCTATCAATAAAAAGCTATTAAAAAAAAAAAAAGAACAAAAGGATTACTTGAGGCTGAGGTGATTCTTTTTGTGCCCTTCCTGCTTGCCTCAGGCAGTATTATCATGCTATCTGTGCTTTAGGCTTTCTCTGGGAAAACACACGTAGGCTACCCAGAACTTCATCATCTCTGTTTCACTATCACTCCTCCTTCTACTGGTGAATTCCTTAATGAACTTCTGTTTTAAACAAGTGTCCAAGCTGAGAACCCTTCATTCCTTTCCAAGGTCCACTGCTGACTAATCAGAATTCCTTATTATGTTTTAGTTTCCTTTTCAAAGGGAAAATCACTTTACATTGTGGTCCCCTCCTCTCATTTTTGAGGTCATCTTGTAACTTCTTTTTTGAAGAAGTCTTCAAGCTAGACAGCATTTTCTTCCCTCCTAATTCTCCAGACTTTACCATTATTCTCCCATATGAGTAATTTCTTCCCTCCTCTAAAATCCAGTCAAGTCAAACCAGTAAGTATTTATCAAATGCATTCTATGTAGCAGACACTATATGCGTGGAAGAAAAATATAAGTAGAAAGAAAGATATTCTTTGTTTTCAAGGATCTTGCTTTCTCATAAGGGAAGACAATGCATAAAAGGGAGCTGAAAAGTGGTAAGAAGATTTGGTAAAGAAAGTCCTGCAGAGATGCATTGACAATGTAGCTTCAAGAGGAATGAGAACATAGTTAAACTGGGTTTCCTTCTTAAAACAGATTCTGGGAAGAATCTAAGGGAAAGGTCCCAGGAGTGCAGGGTTTTTAACAATGTGAAATGTAGTCCAGAGGTGGAGATAACTTTCAGAATGGAGCAGTTTCTATGTCATTGTAAAGAAAGTTCTATGGAAATGCCAGTAGCACAGTCTACAGAAGTATGAAGAAGAATAAGAAAGAATTAATTCCTCCTTACATGCTCATTATAGTATTATTTCTTGAAGGTTGTACAGGTAAAGATAATCAGATTACTAAGGAAAGAGTACTAGAGATAGTCAAACAGTATGGACTTAAATTCTGCTATTTACGCTATATGGAACTATATAGAACTATGAATTTTATAAATCTTTATTGCCTTGTCTATAAAATGATGGTGGTACAGGAATGTCCAGCAAGATTTTTTTTCAATTCTAAGTTTTGGATCTTACTTCAAAGTTTCATAGTTCTTGGCTATCTGAAAATAATTCTGGATTCTGGCCTAGTAACAATGTGTCTTATTACCCAGTGTCAATTTAGCCAAATTCAGTTAGTCAACTTCCAGGATTAAATCTCTCTCAGCCTGGCTTGGCTGGCCCTGATAATGTTGTACCACAGTTCCCTTTTGTTGTCCTGCCTCGGTTTCCCTCAATTGTTCTGCCTCAGTTTCCATGAATTGTTCTGCCTCAGTTTCTTGAATTGTTCTGCCTCAGTCTCCTGGTTGCAACTTGCCTTCCTGACCATTAGTACTGAGATAATTAGGGCTGTAGCTAGCTACTCTGACATTCCAAAAGATAAAACATTTATAGTCCTAATCCCCCACCCTGTCAGAATCAGACTGATGGTCCGTTTCAGTTCTCAGTGCTTGGACTCCACCCCCTTGCCTTGGTCTACCCTGGTCTCTTAGAGTCCCCTGTATATATTTCATGAGAAACTCACAATTCCAGGCTGGGTACTTTGAGACTTATTCAGCTCTGGGGGCAACTTGAATCCTGTTTTGCCCCCAGCACAATCTCTCCCTCTCAAATAAAATATTAAAAACTCTTTAATATCTATCTTGCTTCAGTTTCTCTGGCATTACAATAAGATACTTTGTTACTGGGAAATTATTGAAAGCTAAAGGGGTTAAGAACCACATTAGTGGAAATATCTTCATTAATAAAAGCTTAGATTTTCCAAAGTAACAAAGGTAATTAAAAGATCTTAATTAAAATATACAGGTATAGGAGAATTCTATAGCATTATAAGTTTAGCTTGTCTAAAATTAATTAATATTCTCCCATAATCAAGTTAAATATATAATTGATAATAATTTTGCTTGTTTTCTAATTTTAAGAACTTTCTATTGAAATTTGAATAGTGCAATATGTGAATTTAAGGGTAAAAACCATTCTTGTTTATTTGTTTGTTTTTCATCAATTCATATTTCCCACATGAGTAGGTGCTAAAGAAGTATTTTTGAATAGTATGGAAATGTTTTTTTAATAAAACCTATAGGGGAAATTTATACTCTGGCTTTAGTTTTTTTTTTTTTCTATCTGGTAATTTCCAAAGTGTATTTAAAATGTGAGACATTGTATCACTAGTTTTTCTTTTTGAAAGTAATGTGTGGCATTTAATTTTTAAAGGTATACCTGGACTATAAAAATGTTATAGTCTTGTTACTTTTAAAAATTCTATCTTTTACTTTTTCCGATCACTCCCCCAAAAGTAGCCTGGGAGGAAAAAGGAAGTCTCATAATAGGGATATACTGAATACATATCGTGCTTTTTAAAAAATAGGGAATAGTATATGTGTATGTATGCATAATACATATAAACATATAATGCATATATTTTAGGTGAAATCAATAATTATACACACATATATTATGAATGTGAGTATGCATGCATATATGTGTATATATATATATGTATATATATATATATACACACATACATATATGTATGCATACACATCACAAAGCTGTGTTCAATACCAACTGTCTATTCCCTTGCTACCTCTCCTGAAAGGGAAATAAAACTCCCAAGCTTTCACACAATATTCCATCCTCTCAATATGAATTTGAAAGTTGTAATAGCATTACCTTATAACTCAGGTGAGGTTCCTTTTTGGAGATTTAATAATAAAGATACTCTCGTATACTCAAAATTTCAACATGGGAACCTGAAAACTGTAAGAAGCAATGTAAACTCATTTAAGATATAAGATCCCCAGGCATTTTAATAGAATTCTTGGGCATCCTGTCCTACATAAGAACACAATAACAAAACACTTTCAATGCTAAGTTTTTTTTTTTTTTTTTACTATCTGTTAAGAAACTAGCAAATAGTACTTCTTATTATCATGAAAAAAATGCTGGGGGTTACACTTTCCAGAATAAAGTTTCTAACAGATGATTTTTCCTACTTGTAAAGAAAGCTCTACTCACCATCTAACATTTTATGAGACAAAAAGAGAGAGTTGGGAAAAAAAAGAGTAGAAAGTACAGAATAGATCTATTTGCATTGCATCACATAGTTTGGCATCTGGGATATAGAACTCTTCAATCTTGTACATATTTTGCTTCCGAGAAATTTTCTTATGTGTACTCTTGCATTAGTAGTAATGCAGTTTTACAGCCTTCACAAAATATGATCTCTCACTTTTATCAAAGAAATTGGATTCCTTTTCCCTCTCCTGTACCTCAGTGCAAAGTGTATACTTGGTTTGGGTGGCTTCCTCCTAGCTTCCCAACATAAATGAAATGGACCATGTATATTCACAGATAGATAATGCTATGCCTCTTTTATAAAGCTTTTTCAAAAGCAATACTTGTGCTAATGGAGTTTAGGAGGCAAAGAAAGAAAACTGATGGAAGCACTGAAGTATTTAGATGGTTAAGAATGCTTCTCTAGGATGAATACATTGCTTAAAATCCCAAATTCTTGTCACTCTTATGCCTTCAAAAGGGAAAAAAATTAAAATGTATACTTTTGATATTGATGGAATTCAGGTTTTTGTTTTGTTTTGTTTTGAAAACAAAGTCCTTATTTTAAAATTGAAAATCATTAACTTAAAAGTGGTAGACCAAATTTTTTGCAGAACTTTTTTTTATTGTTGTTGGAGTCTTTAAAAGCTTTAGTATCCAAAGTCTCTTTGAAACCAAATATTTTTCAGAGCACTTTTTTTATTGTTTTTGGAATCTTTAAAGCTTTAGTATCCAAAGTCTCTTTGAGATCCATGAAGTTGTAAATAACAAGCTATCTCTGCTCTAGGCAAATCCGCTATTGTCTATTTCCAGGAACTTCTCAGCTGGAAACTTATCAATGGAAAAGGAAGAAGAGAATAAACATTTATTAAATACTTATTATGTGTCAGACACTATGCTAGTACTTATAAATATCTTATTGACCTCCATAACATCCCTAGAAATAGTATAGTAACAATTGCTACCTTACTATTAGCACTGAGGAAACTGAGACTGGCAGAGGTCTATTAACATTGACACAAAATGTTAAATCGGGGGAGGCTAACACAGTCTCTGATCACCATAATTAAAAAAAAAAAATCTTGCCTAGGTTTGTAGCCCTTATGCAATAGTGCATCTTCTCCTTTTGAGTACTTTCAAACTGAGTTGTTACAGAGGAATCATTCAGTTTCTATAATGCTTCTATATCGACAAAACACTAAGCATTTATTGAAACTGAAAGCTCTTGAAGACCTTAGCTTAAAAAGGCCAAAGTCTCCCATTGCTTATAGGGCACCTCCAGTCATCTTGTTCTAAATCTGGCCACTAGAGACAGATGGCTCTGGAGTGGAAAGTGAGGCAGGTGACCTTGTTCAGCCTCTTTCATTTCTATCCAATTCACTTGCATGTCACAACATCATCTCCCTGATGTCATGATCCACTTTGAAAATGAAGGACAAACTATTACAAACATTTATTAAATTTAAAGAAAATAAAGAATTTTAAGAGTCAGAGATCAATCAAAAAATACTTATTAAGCATTTAAAGGAAGCAATGCTCATACATGTGCATCAGTATTTTCTTTATTCCTGACCTTATTTTCACCCTGAGCACTTTTTGACCTGTAGCATCTCCTCTTCTTTTACCTCCCATTGAATCTAAGAGGGGTGTAGAGAATCTTGCCTGAAGCAGCTTGAACTGAATGTTTCTAACATACCCAGCAGACTCAGATCCAACCATGCTCATTCATCCTGGTTATTTTCATGCTTTTGTTAAAATTTTAAACATTTTCCTCATTGTAAACTTTAAATTATAGTTTCAGGTTGTGGTATATAATTATAATAGAATATTACTATTCCATTAGGAATGATGAGCTCTGTAATTTTAGAAAAACATGGAAAGATTTGTATGTAATAATGAAGAGTAAAAGGAGCAGAATAAAAACAAATCATATATGATAATAGAAAAGGTTTTTTTAAGAACAACTTTGAGTAAATAAGTTACTTTGACTACTATAAATATCCAAATTAACTATAAAGAACATATGAAAATTGATAAATATAAGCATGTACAGAATAATATACATGTATGTATATTTGTTTCTAATGGTAGCTATCTCTGGAGGGGGTAGAGAGAAGAAAGGGAAAAAAAATTCACATCATAATGTTGTTGTATGTTTGAAAGAAATAGTGATGAGGACAATACAGCCTCGCCCAGAAGAGCATTTGCATTCCCTGGGAAAGACTCTTCTGTTCCCACACATTATGCACCTTTTGGATGCAAAATCTACATTTGCTGGGAAAGACTCCTTTCCCATATCCTATCTCAAGTATGTTCCTTTTGGATGCAAAACCCAAATTGTTTTGTTTCTGTATAAGAGTAAGCCCTGAGAAAATGTCTCTTTGCAATTCTTTGACATTGTGCACCAAGAGAACATCTTGGTATCTCTCTCTTTAATAAAGTGCCTTTTCTTATCACAGCCTTTTGTGTAGCATTTCTCCCTGCGGACCCGCCCTAACTTGGTGTTCTGGAGAACTAGGAGACCAACCCGTTTTCCTGCCACCATCCATAACCTCATCAATAGCACCTTGTGCATAATAGCTTTGCAGTTTCATATACAATCATATTTTTATTATATTATGTTATGGAAATGCTTGTTTTACTCCACAAATTATAAATGCAATTTAGACTATTTTAAATTTATTTTCATATAAAATATTATACATACATATATATTACATATCTATTTATGATGTCCATGTACATATGCATATATGTACATATATAGATAGACAGACAAAGACATATACCAAAAGTTTCTCATGTTTCTCAAATGTCTTTCATGTCTCTCATATGTGAGAACATGGCAAAACCTTTTTAGTTTGTTTATCCATCTTTGGTGTCCAACTGTCACTTAAATCTCACCTATGGTTCCAAGAAGCTGTACTATGCAGTGTTCACACTTCAGTAAAATTATCTCAGGAGATAGGCAAAACCAGATAGGGGATAATGAACATATCTCAAACCCATCAGTGAATGGGAATGGCTACTCCAAACAATTTAAGATTTTCCCCACACCATGGTGAAATAGACGAGAAAAATGTGTTCCAATGGTTAAGAAGATGGCTGAAGTAGATGCTGTGGAAGTGTTATGCCACAGTTCTCTTTAACTGTCCAGACTCAGTTTCCCTGTACGAGTTTCCCTTGTCTCAGTTTCCTTAACTGTTCTGTCTCAATCTCTTTAGTTGTAAATCCCCCTCTGAAAACTAAGGATTATTCGCCCTCAGGTTATAAATTAGCAAAGTAAACAAGAGAGTAGATTCCTGACTGTTTTGTATCCTCAAGGATTTACAATATCCCATTAAATATTCCAAGATAACCCACAATATTTTTACTTCTTTGTATTCAGACATCCTGTTTTCCGGATTTTTTAGAGTTTTATGGCTTCCCCTTCCTGATAGAAACTTTCCCTCCCTTTCTCTTCTTTGTCTCCAAAAAGGTATTTAAGAAGTTGGGGTTCTTCCATTCATTGCTGGAGTATGGCGGCTGGCAGTTGTATGCTGGTCTCCTCCAGCCCCAGGACCAATATGAATTCCTTGGTCCCAGTATACTTATCTTTGTCTGACTGGATAATTTGAGACGAGAGTCCTGTCCAGTCAATCTTACTCTCCCATTAATAAAATATTAAAATTCTCTAATCTCTCTCCTGCCTCAGTTTCTCCAGCATTACAGAAGCAGGTGCTATGGAAGCAGGTGCTTAGATCTTCCTAAGACATAAAAGACACCAAGGGCACAAAGTCATCCACTGCATCCTAAAGCATAGGCAGTTGTACTTTCTTTTGTTTTGCTACTGAACTTAAATAATTCTAGGAGAGTGAGGCTATAAAATGTGTTAATTGTGCCTCATTTAAATCTAATTCATACTAAAGTCAGGATATCATTCCATGATATCTTTGATCCTCTTTGAAAATGAAGCACAATTTTTGATTTCCTTCACAGGGTAATTGTATACTATTTCAAAGTCTGATTCTTTTTGTACAGCAAAATAACTGTTTGGACATGGATACATATATTGTATTTAACTTATACTTCAACATATTTAACATGTATTGGTCAACCTGCCATCTGGGGGAAGAGGTAAGGGGAAGGAGGGGAAAAGTTGGAAGAAAAGGTTTTGCAATTGTCAATGCTGAAAAAATATCCATGCATATATCTTGTAAATAAAAAGCTATAATACATTTTTAAAAAACATATTTGAATATAGCACAAAAAAAAAAAAAAGAAAATGAAGCACAAACAAAAGTATCAGTATATAGCTAAGTGTGATACACACATACCTACATATATGGAAATATATAAATATATACTTATTTACTTAATATACTTATATAGCATTATATACATAAATGTGTACACATATATGTATCCATATATGTAAGTTTGGAAAGAGAGGATTAGGCAAATTAACTTGGGCTTGAAAAAGTGAAAATGAAAACTCTTTAGTCGAGAAATAGATATTTGGAACCACAATATTCTTTTTTTTTTTTTTTTTGGTAGGCAATTGAGGTTAAGTAACTGGCCCAGAGTCACACAGCTAAGAAGTGATTAATATTTGAGGTCACATTTGAACTCAGGTTCTCCTGACTCCAGGATCAGTGCTTTATCCATTGCATATTTAGCTGGGATGAATCACAGCATGTGTATTCCTGTTTTCTATCCCTCATTTGAAAATATGGGAAAACATCCCAATAACTTTATCTGAAATAGAAAATACAATTACCATACAATGGGAGGGAGATAATCAATGGTAAAGGATGATCCTCCTGAGAAAATGCAATTAAGCTTCAAATAAGAATGGCAGAGTGAGCTATGGGTTAGTTCCTTGGTTATCATAAGATATTTTATGAAACCTGCTGTGAGGACATAAAAAGTAATGGTGTAGGTCCAGGAGAAATCATTCTTGTTTCAAATTTTTAGAGGAATTAAATGGATAGTCAGAAGTCTTTGATGAACCTGAGACTTACAGATGACCTGTGATTTGTCCAAAGTCACACATGTAGTGAATATTTGAAGTAGGATTTGGGATGCAAAGATTCCAAAGCTATAAACCAAAATGGAAATGTAACAGGAGTGCAAGAGAATTGATGGTCAATGAACAATGTGGAAGAGTGTCAAGTGTTATGAAGTACTCAAAACTAGAATTTTGTTTAATGGTCATGTTAAGTTTCCCTAGTCTAAATTCTCTAGTTTCCTTTAAGACTTGACCCAGAGATGACTATGAACCACTACATAGAATTCCCAATCCCTCTATTTTTGTCCACCTGCATTTTTGATTTCCTTCACAGGCTAATTGTACACTATTTCAAAGTCCAATTCTTTTTGAACAGCAAAATAACTGTTTGGACATGTATACATATTAACTTATACTTCAACATATTTAACATGTATTGGTCAACCTACTATCTGGGGGAAGGGGTGAAGGGAAGGAGGGAAAAGTTGGAACAAAAGTTTTTGCAATTGTCAATGCTGAAAAAATACCTATGCATATATCTTATAAATAAAGAGCTATAATATTAAAAAAAAAAAAAAAAAAAAAAAAAAAAAAAAAACTACTCACATTGAAATAATAATTAAAAAAAAGACTTGGCCCAAGTAGTAGTAACATTCTGTGATTCTCCTAGATTATCTTGCTTCTGTTTTGCACATGTTTGTGTGTGTGTGTGTGTGTGTGTGTGTGTGTGTGTGCTCCTTATTTAAAATAGAAGCTAGAATAATTCCTGATGCATCATGGGTGCTTCATAAATGGCTAAGGGAAAGGAATAAGCATTTATACAGGAATCACTACAGGGTAGCTGTTGCAAGATATTCAAGGAACACTAACACCTCTGATGTGAGGGTTTTCTAAGTCCTTTTCAGGGCTGTTCATCCACTTTTGGTGTCTACTTGCCACTCTACTCTTATCTGTGGCTCCAAGAAGCTGTAACATGTGAAGGGCCACACCACACTAAACCAGTTACAGGAGGCAGGCTGTACATCCAGACTGAGGGTGTAATTCCATCTGTGAGTTAGGGGGATGTCTACCCCAAGCATCTGTCAACATTCCCAGACACAGAGACATGGGTCCATGAAATCAATTTGTTACCTGAAGGGACCTGAAGGCAAGCTTGGATGAAACTGGAAGAGAAAGTGGGGTTGATGACTGTGCAACTCTTCCTCACTTAAATCCAATTCAGGAACATCACCTATATCTCAACATTGTGAGGTCATCAGTTCTCTTTGAAAATAAAAGAAAAACAACACATATTATCTCATTCAATCCTCACAACAATTCTTTAAGGTGCTTTTATCATTCTCCTCTACTCCATATATACACACATAACATTTTACAATTGAAACTGAGATAAACATGTTAAGTGATTTGCCCAGTCAATACAGCTAGTGAGTATCTGAGACCACATTTTCATTCAAATTTTCCTGATTCCAGATCCAGCACTCTGCCCTTTGTATTGCCTAACTGCCTTAATGATTGTTCATTGATAATCTCTGATTCTTAAAATTTTTGGTTTTCTTTAAATTTATTACTGGATGCTTAACTAATGCTTGTTATTTTATTAATTGGAGACATTACAGCAGTTGTATACTTACTCTATGAGAATTTTGTTTAAAAGTAGACAAATGGAAATTATATATATCAATTTACTCAGTTATTCAATTCAACTCAATTGTACAAAAAAAAAATTATTAAACAAAGTACAATGCCAGATAGAAGAGATACAAAGGTAACACAAAGCACTCTTATAGAGTAGATTTGTTTATGCATACATGAAAGTACTTGAATATTTTAGGAGAAAGAGAAAAAAAAAAGCTGCCTGAAAAAATCAGAAAATGTTTCTGATAGAATGTGACACATGAACTGGGTGCAAGTGAGAAAGGAATTAATATCAGGTATAAGAGAATAGCTTATGTAAAAATAGTGAATGGGACTGATTGGGCAAAATTTTCACAGTATTGAGACAAGGCCTAATGATCCTTATACCCAGAGTAGGAGAATGAGATCTTGGGACCCAGGTTGCAGAAAGTCACATGATGCCTACACCCAGTCTTAAATCCTGGGTTGCAGGGAGTCATGTGGTCTCTAAGATCCTCAAGTGACATGATCCACAGGAAGTGACATGTCCCACAGGAAGCAAATAATATTGGTCAAGGATGGTTACATTCTTTTAGTCAATCCAATGAAAAGGCTCTTTTAACTTGGACAAGCCAGATACTGGGAAGGTTTCAGGGGCACATGGTAAGGTTGGGATGGCTCTCAGGTGTATGTCTGGGCCTCTCCCTGCAGGGATTAAATAAATGCTTTCTCTTTGCACCTGAAGATGTCTCTGATTAGTTAATTTGAGAAAGTTCCACATTAGTCCAACACAATAGGAACACTGAGTCCTTTATTAAATAATATGCCTGTTGATTGAAACAGAGAGAACATAAAAGAAAATATTATGAAGTCTGATAAGTTCCTAGGTGACCAGGTTACCAGAGAAAACCTGAATTATTGTAATCAAATTGAAAGCCTAGCTATTCCCTGAGGCAAACCGGGAGGAGCACTAATAGGATCTTCTCAGTCTTAAGTGAGCCTTTTGTTCTTAAGTAGGTCTTTTGTTTCTTGCATTGACAAAATATTTATAACCCCACCATATCAATTCAGAAAGCCAAGTTAATGATGTCAAACCTGGGAGGTTGTACTTCCCCTATAAAAGATCTGCTCATACCCGTGTTCCCCCAATAATAAGACACTGTCTTATTAATTTTTTGGGACAGAAAAACACCAGAGGGCTTATTTTCAGGGGAGGGCTTATTTTAATGAACATTGACAGCAATTTTAATAAACAGGTAAATGTGAACAAAAAAAAGTACCTTTATTCAATAATGATTATGTCATCTTCTTCAACAACATCGTCATAAGTGTCCATACCCTGAATTCCGTC
Source organism: Antechinus flavipes (assembly GCF_016432865.1). Lineage (NCBI taxonomy): Eukaryota > Metazoa > Chordata > Mammalia > Dasyuromorphia > Dasyuridae > Antechinus > Antechinus flavipes. The sequence continues at coordinate 369,859,548 of NC_067400.1, read as the reverse complement.
CTGGATGTCTTGCGCCTCTATGTCCTTCAGAAGAAGTGGACCCAATCTGTCATGTCCAGCAATATAGCTCTCTTTAAATGAACATGTCTTGTCCAGGTAACCTGCTCGTAGTGGCTTGGCGACACAGCTGTCAGTAATTTTATCCCATGACTTCTTCACCCACGTCACGACTTCTTGCAGACAGGGCTTCACAAAGTTTCCACGCTGATTTCTTTCCATTCTATTTTCAATGTAGTCATTGACTTCTATGCGCAAATGGTCCTTGAATGGCTTGTTTACTGCAATATCAAGGGTGTGGAGATAGGCAGTCATTCCTGCAGGAATCATTACTTGATCTATTCTTCTCTCTGCAAGGAAGTTCTTCATTTCTTTAGCGTGGTGAGTGCTGGCTGAGTTCTTCTTTTATCCTCCATCATGCCCCTTTTATCCTCCATCATGCCCCCTCACTCCCGCTTACATACCGGGTTTTTATGTTGTCCTGCCTCAGCTCTCCTCCACGGCACTGCTCTCAATGGCGCCAGCAAGCAAATCACTGGGGAAGAACAGGATGACGCGCTCACTGCTGCAGCTCTGGTTGGATGCAGCTCAGAGCATGGTGTGCGTTTCACCCGGGGAGAGGGGTGGAGTGGGGAATGGTGCATACAGAGGGTACCATAATATAGCGTGTAGCGCAGGGGATCACCTTCACTACAGTAGCAATCTCAATAGGGCTTATTTTCGGGGGAGGGCTTATTTTAGAGGAATCTTACACAATAAGGGGAGGGCTTATTTTTGGGATAGGTCTTATTATCGGGGAAACATGGTATGTAGATCCTCATTCCTTTTGAGTGCTAAGAGTAGCAATGGCTAACTTCTCTATGGATTTAGCATGCCAGTCAATAGAATATTCCTTGCTATAGTTAACTTCTTTTTGAGGTTAGTGTGCTAACTTCTTTTGGAATTTAGCCTTCTCTTAGCAGCATAATAAAATCTTTGCCTCTTGATTTGGAGGTCTATGCCTAAAAATTCTTTTGAGACACTCATGACAGTGGTTTATAATCCCAATATACATTTGGGATTATATCTGGGAAGGTAAATAGAACCTCAATTGGGAAAGGACTAAATTTCAGGTTATACATTTATATTTTTATATAGTACACAAAAGAAAGACAGATAGACAAATAGACAAAGAGAGATTAACAACTCTGACAATCTGATGAAGCCTATGAACCTTTTCCCAGAAAAAGAAAATATTTTTAAATTAAAATAAATTATATCTGATTTAAAGATTAACCAATTATATTGAAATAAAATTATCATTTTTTAAAAAAAGAATAAGTTCATGGATACCTCATTTAAAAAACTCTGCCTTAGCTGATAATGAAATGAACAAGGAAAAATGTAATGAGAGAACTGAGCTCAGAGCATAGCCATCAGGGTGTATATCTACTCTAAAATGTATGAGAGATTAATGATAATTCAACCAAAGAAACTTAAAAAAAAGTGATCATATATGTAGTAGAAGACCCAAAAAAGAATAGTTAGCTCCTCAATTCAGGCACTGATTCACAGTGTCAGATGCTAGACACTTGATAAATTGGGTTTTTTGACTGATTATTATAGAAATCAAAGGAGGAGGAATTTTCTTTCAATGTCAAAATTGTAGAGGTATGAAAAAGCAAGAGGAATGAGTTAGAATGCAGAAATTAAGGGCTTGACCATCAGTAAATTGCTATAATCATTTTAGTCAGAAATGTTATCAGAAGCTAAATTATGAGGAGGAAAGTAAGTAGTATTATGAAGAATCTGAAAAAAAAAAAAAAGTATAGATGTCTCTTTCCAGGCTATAAAGGGGAGGAGATTTATAAGGTGGAAGGTTTAATTTAAAGATCAAGAGAGTTTTTTTTTTTTTTAAATTACTTTTTATAGAGGAGATACAGGCATTTTTGTAGCATCTGAGAAGATGAGTTAAAGATGGGCTGAAAAATAAAATGATAAATGGGTCAAGTTTAGAGAAGAGATGATTCTCAGGGTTAAAGTTGAGCTTGACATTGACAAGGAAGAGATTTCAAGAACTGGGACCAAAGATGAATGAATGGAGGATACAGGAATCCTTTTGACTCATGGAAAAGAGACAAGTGAAAGAGTATACTCTTTGTTTACTAAGTAAATTCAGAGCTATTGTTGAAAAGTTTGAAGGCATTATAAGGGATTTTTTGAAAGAAGGAATATGGCAGAGAGTCAATCATGGCAGTATTAAGCCAAGAATGAAGATGTATGTACTTTTTCTCTATATTGTTGACATTTATGCCTAATTTATAGATATGTGGTACCTTTAGTGCCTTGTGTTTAAAAATAATTCAGCAAAGATCACATCTGTGATCAATATTACTATATAGCCTATCTTTAAATCACTAGGCATAATTGATTTAAACATGGCTTGTAATTATTCATTTAAAAAAAAATAATCTGCTGGGTTGGCTAATCCCCTCAATCCATGCTTCTCTGATTTCTTAGGATTTCATAGCTTTGTGGCACTCCTTAAAGTTGTGGTCTAAAATGAGGGAATCACTGTGATCTTGAAGGGACCTCAAAACTCTTTCTCTTTCTCTCTCTCTCTGACTTTGGGAATGAGCCATGAGGAAAAGCACTTGAAGCTCCTAGAAGGAGAGATTCTCCTTCTTTCTCCCTGCCTTTGTGAAAAACCATCCAGGGAATCAGATAAAGTGGTTTATCTAGGTGGAGCTGGTTGAGTCCTGAGCTAAAGAATTCCAACGCTATTGAATTGAAGATTTTCTATACAATTCCAGCTCAAACTCCACCCACCAGCCTCCTGGAAGGGGGAGCAAGCCTCAGCTTGTAGCCAAAGACTTCTAATATAAAAACATCAATTTAAAATCCTCTCCTTGTAGAGGAGCTAATATGCCATCCCTGGTATAGAAAACTCTGCCTGCTGGGATGATCTTCTCTTCCAGCGTTACCCTCTCTTTATCTCCCTCACCTATTTCCCTAATGAGACTTTATGCCCCTCTGTCGGGATTTCTCTACTAGAAACTTTACTTCTCTGCCAGGACTCCTCTACTACTTTATTCTCCAGTAGGGACCTTACTTTATATATCTCTGTCAGGACTTTGCCACTAAGGAATTCAGCCTTTTTAGTTATGCATAGCAAAGGCTGACTTCCCCATGCCTATAATAAACTTCTTTTACCAATTCTAGGTTTTTGGGTTGGTAAATTTCTTTATGAAGGATCTCTACACCGCCAGAAGGGGGGGTTCCCAAAACTCCCTACCCATATGCCAAGTCCCAAGGGAGTGTAGGGGAGCCAAACCTCTCCATTTGGTTCCCTGAACCTTGAACCTGTCACTAGACCTCCTCATTTAACTCTGACCATCAGAAACCCTAATCTCATTATCATGGTTCCCTGAATCTAATCTCATCATTTGGTTCCCTGACCAAAGGGAACCCCAAAATATAGATCTCATCAATCTGAAATCTGGGGGAAGATGCCTTTGGGTTCCATATAAGGAAAAGGCTCTTTTCATCTGGCAGGTCAGGGGATTCCCTAATCTATACCTAGATTTAAGTATGTTATCAATTATTCAATACTAACATTTATTAAATATCTACTATATTCCAGGTACTACAAGGCTAACACCCAGGGATACCAAAAGAAGCAAAAAAGTCCCTGTGCCCAAGGAACTTATAACATATTGAAAATATAAGTTAAGAAATAACATGCAGACAAATATGTATAAAGCAATATATAAATATATATAAATCATTTCTAAACGGAAAGGATTAGAATAAAGAGTGTATAATATAGGCTTTCATTAAAACAAAGGATTTTGTTTGGGTCTTAAAAGAATCCAGAGACATCTGTAGGTGTAATAGAGGAAGGAGAGCCTTCTAGGCAAGAGGGCCAGCCAGAAAAAATGCCCAGATTGAGAGATAGAATGCCTTATTCATGGAGTAACCAGGAAACCAGTTTCAGAAAAAAAAAAAAAAAAAAAAAAAAAAAAAAAAAACTATGTGTAGAAGAATAAAATGTAAGAATGGAAAATTAAGAGTGGAATAGGTAATGAAGGTACCTGAATGAAGGACAGGTGATTTGTATTTTATCCTTGGAGGCAATAGGGAGCCACTGGAGTTTATTGAATAGAAAGAAGGATGACATGATTGTTTTTGTTATTGAGAAAAATCATTTTAGTGGCTGAATGAAGGACAGATTGGAGTGGGAAAAAAACATTGAAGCAGGAAGACCCACCTGCACTCTATTACAATAATATAGCAAGATGGGATAAGGACCTTCACTAAAATGGTGGCAGTATCAGAAGAGAGAAAGGGCATATGTGAGAAAGGGGAAATTGCGAAGTCTTAGCAATTGAATGGATATGAGGATGAGAGAGAGTGAGGGGTTGAGTTTGACTTCTAGGTTATGACCTCGAGGGTTTGGGAGAATAATATTATCTTCAACTGTAATAGAAAAGGTAGGAGGGGGAAAGATTTAGATAGAAAGATAATAATGAATATGATTCTGGACATCCAAATAGAAATGTTTGAAAGTCAGAGATATAAAATTATATATCATCTGAGTTTGGGGCAGAATAGGTAGAATTGAGAATCACAAGCATAATTAAATCAAGGAATTCTGATGAGATCATCAAGTGTAATATTTTCAAAGAAGAGAAGAGGAGATAGGACAGAGTACAGCAAAGGAGAATGAAAAAGAAAAATCATATACAAAGGAAGAGAATAAGGAAAGATTGGTGCCCTAGAAATCTAGAGAGAATGGAGTATCAGGAGAAGAGAATAACCAACAATGCCAAAGACTGCAGAGGGGTCAAGGAAAATGAGGATTAAGAAAATGTCATTGGATTTGACAACTAAGAGATCATTACTGTTTGAAAAGAGCAGTTTTAAGAGAATGATAGGACTGGAAGCCAGACTATAAGTGGTTAAGGAGAGAATGAGAGGAAAGAAAGTGAAGACATTTATTTTGGAAGGTCTTTTCAAGGAATTTAGCTACAAAAGGCAGAAGAGATATAGGATGATAGAATAGAGGCCTCAAGTGAGGATTTTTTCCCAGAATGGGAGAGACAAAGGCATGTTTGTCTGCAGTGGGGAATGAGCCAGTAGACAGAGATGGAAAATAATTTCAAGAGCGGGTATGACAGAAGGGGCTATCTGTTGGAGGAAATGGAATGGCATGGAATCACTTGAACATGTAGAAGTTTAGCCTTGGTAAGCAATAAGGTCATTTCATCATTTGAGAAAGAGAGAAGGAAGAGATAGTGGAAAAAGCTAACAGGAAACAAAGGGAGTAGAAGAGGGAGTTTACAATGAATGGGTTCCATTTTTTTTTTCTCTATAAAATATGAGGTAAGGTTCTTTAGCTAAAAGAGTTGGGGGAGGGAATCCATGGGACTTTGAAGGAGGAATGAAAGAGCCACTGAGGATAGTGGGATATTAGGTTAATAAGGGAGGGATAGGATTGCCTAGCAGCAGTTGAATGACCGAGCTAAAGTAGAGGAATAGGGTAGAGAGAACTGTGAATTAAAATGAATGTGAATGAAAAGAATCCTATAGTTACATTAAAAAAACCCAAACCTAACAACTTAGAATATTGAATATTGGTCAGAAAAATCCATGGCAAAAAACAAGAATTAAGTTAATACTTAGGGCAAGATCAGGCAGAAGGAGACTAGATAGGAGGCAGTCAAAGGGTCAAAGACTAAAAGCTCTCTAATTCGTGCTAATTTCTAGAATTTGGCTTTCAACATCAGCATCAGCAACTTTTATTTGTTTATTTATTTATTTTATATAGCTTTTTATTTACAAGATATACACATGGGTAATTTTTTTCAGCATTGACATTTGACAAACCTTTTTTTCCAATTTTTCCTGTCCTTCCTCCCCACCCCCTTCCCCCCAATGGCAGGTAGACCAATACATTTTAAATATGACAAAGTATATGTTAAACACAATATATGTATACATATCTATACAGCTATTTTGCTGCACAAGAAGAATCGGACTTTGAAATAATGTACAATTAACCTGTGAAGGAAATAAAAAATGCAAGCAGACAAAAACAGAGAGATTAGAAATGCTATATAGTGCTTCACACTCATTTCCCAGAGTTTTTTAACTGAGCATAGCTGGTTCTGTTCATTATTGAACAAATGGAACTGATTTGATTCATCTCATTGTTGAAGAGAGCCATGTCCATCTGAATTGATCATCATATAGTATTGTTGTTGGAAGTATATAATGATGTCTTGGTCCTGCTCATTTCACTCATCATCAGTTCATGTAAGTCTCTTCAGGCCTCTCTGAAATCACCCCGTTGGTCATTTCTTACAGAAAATAATATTCTGTTAACATTCATATACCACAATTTATTCAGGCATTCTCCAGTTGATGGGCATCCACTCAATTTCCAGTTTTTGGCCATCACAAAAAGGGCTGCCACAAACATTCATGCACATACAGGTCCCTTTCCCTTCTTTAGGATGTCTTTGGGGTATAAGCCCAGTAGAAACACTGCTGGATCAAAGGGTATGCACAGTTTGATAACTTTTTGAGCATAGTTCCAAATTGTTCTCCAGAACGGCTGGATGTGTTCTTGATAACTTTTTGAGCATAGTTCCAAATTGTTATCCAGAACGGCTGGATGTGTTCACAATTCCACCAACATTGTGAACACATCCAGCCGTTCTGGAGAGCAATTTGGAACTATGCTCAAAAAGTTATCAAACTATGCATACCCTTTGATCCAGCCGTGTTTCTACTGGGCTTATACCCCAAAGAGATCCTAAAGAAGGGAAAGGGACCTGTATGTGCCAAAATGTTTGTGGCAGCCTTGTTTGTAGTGGGTAGAAGCTGGAAAATGAATGGATGCCCATCAATTGGAGAATGGTTGAATAAATTGTGGCATATGAACATTATGGAATATTATTGTTCTGTAAGGAATGACCAGCAGGATGAATACAGAGAGGACTGGCGAGACTTACATGAACTGATGCTAAGTGAAATGAGCAGAACCAGAAGATCATTATATACCTCAACAATGATACTGTTTGAGGATGTATTCTGATGGAAGTGGATCTCTTCGATAAAGAGAGCTAATTCAGTTCCAATTGATCAAAGATGGGCAGAAGCAGCTACACCCAAAGAAAGAACACTGGGAGATGAATATAAACTGCTTGCATTCTTGTTTTTCTTTCCAGATTATTTATACCTTCTGAATCCAATTCTCCCTGTGCAACAAGAAAACTGTTCGGTTCTGCACACATATATTGCATCCAGGATTTGCTGTAACCTATTCAAAAAGGTTGTAAAGGATTGCTTGCCTCCAAAGGATTGGAGGGGGTGGAGGGAGGGAGGGGAAAAATCGGAACAGAAGTGAATGCAAGGGATAATGTTGTAAAAAATTACCCTGGCATGAGTTCTATCAATAAAAAGTTATTAAAAAAAAAACAAAAACAAAAACAAAAACAATGTATCAGTGTCCCTGTTTTCCCACATCCCCTCCAACATTTCACATTATCTTTCCCTGTCATTCTAGCCAATCTGACAGGTGTGTAGTGGTATCTCAGAGTTGTCTTAATTTGCATTTCTCTGATCAATAGTGACTTGGAGCATCTTTTCATACGTCTAGAAATAATTTTAATTTCTTCATCTGAAAATTATCTGTTCATATCCTTTGACCATTTATCAATTGGAGAATGGCTTGATTTCTTATAAATTAGATTCAATTCTCTATATATTTTGAAATGAGGCCTTTATCAGAACCTTTGACTGTAAAAATGTTTTTTCCAGTTTATTGTTTCCCTTCTACTCCTGTTTGCATTAGTTTTATTTGTACAAAAGGTTTTCAATTTGATATAATCAAAATTTTCTATTTTGTGATCAATAATGATCTCTAGTTCTTCTTTGGTCACAAATTCCTTCCTCCTCCACAGGTCTGAGAGGTAAACTATCCTATGTTCTTCTAATTTATTTATAATCTCATTCTTCATGCCTAGATCATGAACTCATGTTGATCTTATTTTGATGTACCTAGATCATGAACACATTTTGATCTTATCTTAGTGTACAATGTTAAGTTGGGTCAATGCCTAGTTTCTGCCATACTAATTTCCAATTTTCCCAGCAGTTTTTGTCAAACAGTGAATTCTTATCTCAAAAGCTGGGGTCTTTGGGTTTGTCAAACACTAGATTATTAAGTTTATTGACTATTTTGTCCTTTGAACCTAATCTATTACACTGATCAACTAGTCTATTTCTTAGCCAATACCAAATGATTTTGGTGACCACTGCTTTATAATATAGTTTTAGATCTGGTACAACTAGGCCACCATCATTGGATTTTTTTTTCCATTAGTTCCCTTGAAAATCTTGACCTTTTATTAGCATCAACAATTTTTAAAATTATTTTTTTCTTTGTAATGATAGTTGTTTATAAACACATGTATATGTGTAGACAGAGACAGTGAAACATAATAATGGTTTCCAAAACATTTTACATTCTTTTTCTTATTTGATCCTCATAAGAATCTTGTGAGTTGTCTGAAATTATGATACTGATTTTTTAGGAAATGAGAATCAGAAGAGTGACTTGTCCAAAATCACTCAAACATAGCAAGTGTCTAAATCAGGATAAGATTTCCATTCTTCATGTAATACTGCCTCTAAATGTAGAAGAACTAGAAAATTAAAGGGCATAGTTATAAAATGAAACCTAGGTTTGTCAATGGGAAAAAAGTAAGTAGGGTGGGGTAGAAGAGTCTTGTTATATCATATTACCATACCACAAAAATTAGTAAGCATTTGCTTAAATAGCTGGCTTTGACTATATCTCAAAATGTATTCAAACTAGAAAAATCATAATAAAATAAACAGCTTTTTTCAATACTGATAAAATTATGGCCCTTATAATTGCTTTTTGAAAAGTATGATTTCTTGGGAAAGGGTCCCACAAGTGCAAAAATGTTTGTGGCAGCCCTTTTTGTAGTGACTAGAAACTGGAAATTGAATGGATGCCCATCAAGAGGAGAATGACTGAATAAATTGTGGTATATGATTAATATGGAATATTATTGTTCTGTAAGAAATGAACAGCAGGATGATTTTAGGGAGGCCTAGAGAGACTTACATGGACTGATGCTAAGTGAAATGAGCAGAACCAAGAGATCATTATACATGGCAACAACAAGATTATATGATGATAAACTGTGATGGATGTGGCTCTCTTCAACAATGAGATGATTCAAACAAATTGCAATTGTTCAGTAATGAAGAGAGTCAGCTATACCCAGAGAGAGAACTATGAAAAATAAGTGTAGACCACAACATAGCATTTTCACTCTTTCTATTATTGTTTGCCTGCATTTTTGTTTTCCTTCTCAGGTTTTTTCTTTTCTTTCTACATCTGATTTTCCTTATGCATCAAGATAACTGTATTAATATGTATACATATATTGTATTTAACATGTATTGGATTACCTGCAATCTAGGGGACAGGGTGAGGGGAAGGAGGGGAAAAGTTGGAAGAGAAGGTTTTGCAAGAGTCAGTGTTGAAAAATTACCCATGCATATGTTTTGTGAATAAAAAGCAATAATAATAATAAAAAGAAAAAAAGGAAAAGTATGACTTCTTAATGACTGATAACTGTGATTTAGAAATAGAATGTATTATTGATTTTAAATATCCTAGCAATAAAATAAGTTGGACCGTCACTTAAGTTAGATATAATATCTTTACAAATTTATGAAATATAACAAGTAACAAAAATTGACTGATAAGGAAGACAGACTTAATTTGACATGATTTAAGGAATGAAAATGTTGTGGCATGTGATTTATGGAAAAAATTGAAGGATTGTAGGTATGTCTGATATTATTTGCCTTAGTCAAGCATCCTGTCATTATAGAAATCTCTTATATTTCAGTCAACCAGAATTTACTAAATGGCAATTTAATAGGCATAGTGAAAAAAAGAAAAAAATAGGCATTGTACTGGGCATGGGATAGAAATATAAAACAAAACAAAATAAAACAATACCCATATTCTCCATAAACTGGCTGGATCTGGAATTCAAATCCAATCTCTTACACTTATTATGTTACTCCTGGGCAAATCATTTAATCTGTCACATCAATTTATTTCTCTCTTAAAAGAGAATAATAATAATAATAGCATGTACATCACAGAATTGTTATGAAGATCAAATGAATTAATATTTAAATGTAAAGCACTCTATAAAGTTTAAATTCTATATAAATGCTAGCCCTTTTTATTCTACCAGAATGAAAATGTATATAAATGAGTACATAATTGTTAAGAGTTCAAATGTTGGAGTTTGTTCTCAGAGGACAGCCGGTTTAGAGGCTTAGAGCCCTTCGGATGTCTCCAAATCCAAAGGTTCTGTCCTTCAGCCTCTGCCTCTGCTTTCTTCTGCCTCCAACAGAGATGGAAGATCTCTCTTATCTCCTTCTGGGGAGCCCAGCCACACTTGCCGCGGAGAGAGGGCTTCTGGCGTAGCTCCACTGAAGTCCGTCAAAAGTGTTCTCTGCAGCAGAGTCGTTTCTCTCGAGTCTAGCGCGATCAGCCAGCCAAGAGGAAAAAAGTGAATCTGGAATGGCTGTCTCGCCTTATATGTGAACCTTCTGAGAGAATGGGATTATGGGTTTTCTCCCATAGTGCTCTCTGGCCCAAAGAGCTTTAAGGTGTGGACTTTGAGTAAAGGTGGGAACACAAGCCTTGTCTTGATTAGTTCTACTTAGTACCTTGTTTCAGGTTCTGGCCAAAACAACTTCTTGTAAGATTAGAACAACTCTAATTACTTAGCAGTTAGTAAGGATTCCAACATCTCCCCCTTTCTTTTGTTTTAAAACATAGGGGGTTTCTGAGGGGGTACACATAAATCCATCAATATGGGCCAGAACTTTGTAACAGATATACATGGTATACATAAATCCATCAATATGGGAGGCATTATACATAATTTACATGAGCACATAGCAATATAACACAGGCTAGTAGTAATGTAACAAATAACAAGAATCAATCTGAAAATTTACACATGTCCATAAGTCCTAGAAACAGTCCAATAGGATTCCATTGTCCATTAGTTCATGTGCCAGGAATCTAATAATTCTTATGAGCACAATCAGCAACAGAACCACCCGATATTTCTTGGGTCTTCTCCTTTGTTTCAAGGGTCTGCTCCATCTTTCTGCGATGGACAAGGTGAATGCGGCTCGTAGGCACCCATCTGATTCCTTCTCCACCTGTAGAGATGCAAGCAAATCCTCTCCCCCAAGCAGTTAGTCTATCTGGTCCCTTCCATTCACCACTTTCTGGGTCTCTCCACATCACCTGGCGATTATCTAAAGATAGTGGAGCTGCTCGCACTGGACACTGCTCTTCTGGTGGGTTATAAAACCTGTCTGCTGGAGCCAGTGCATCTTTATCAAAGATTAAAAAATTAATGGTATAGAGAACTAAATTTAGAAGTTCTCTAGGGTTACCCGTGGCTCCTCCTTTCTTTTGTTTTTGGAGGAGTGTCTTAATGTCTCTGTTTCTTCTTTCTACTATTGCTTGACCTTGAGGATTGAAGGGTATGCCAGTAGTGTGTAGAATCTTATACTGTGCACAAAAGTGTTCAAAATGTTTGGAGGTATATGCCGGTCCATTATCTGTTTTTATTTCTTGTGGCACACCCATAATTGCGAATGCTTGAATGAGGAATTCAGTGACCACTCGGGCTGTCTCTTTTGCTGCTGGTATGGCAAAAGTGAATCCTGAAAAGGTGTCTACCACAACGTGGATAAAAGACAGACGACCAAAAGATTTATAATGAGTCACATCCATTTGCCAGATTTCATTGGGTCTCAAACCACGAGGGTTCTTCCCTGGAGGCAGTGTAGGAGCGTGGAAGGGAAGGCAAGCTGTACAGCTTTTCACTATGCTCCTAGCTTCTCCTTTTGTAATCCCAAACTGTAAACGCAAAGCTCGAGCAGCCTGATGGTATTTAGAATGGGATTCCTGGGCCTCCTGAAATAAAGGCGTACTGGCCAACATAGTTAAAAGGCTATCTGCCTTTGAATTTCCATCAAAAATAGGACCTGGAAGTCCACTATGTGAATGGACATGCAGGATATAAATCTTTCCTGGATGCTTTCTCACTTGCTCTTGAAGTTCCTTAAAGAGCTGATATATATTAGAAGCTGCAAATTTTATTTGGGCTGTGGCAATTCTTTGTACCACACCTACTGAATAGGCTGAATCAGATATTATATTTATGTCGCCTGGGTAATAAGTGAGAGCTAGCATGATCGCATATAATTCGTTCTGCTGAGTGGACTGAAAAGGAGTTCTGACTACTCTTTTTACGGTTAGATCATGAGAGTATACAGCACAAATATTTTGTTTGGCTGCGTCTGTAAAGATGGTTGGTCCTTTAAGAGGAACCTTAGAAACCTTCTCTTCAAAAATCCATTGCCAATTATGCAGTAGTCTGGTTATCTTTAATGGAGATCCATGTGCAAAATTTGGAGCCATGGCCAATAAAATCTGCCACTCTGGGATGGTTTCACAGCATACATTAATTTGTGCATTTGTATAGAAGGTATATAGCTTGTCAGGTCTTGTCCCAGATAATTGTACTGCTCGCTTAATGGCCTTTAATAGAATTCTAGCCACAAGCACTGGGTAAGGCGTAAGGCTTTGTTTTGGTTGTGCTGGGAGGTTCACCCACTCTATCACATTGTCTCCTTGATGAAGGACTGCTGTGGGTGCTTCTTTCGTAGCAAAAACCGATATTTCCAAGGGTTTTTGAGTTACTCTCTCAACTACATTGGATAAAGCCAGTTCAACTTCTCTCAAGGTCTCTTGAGCTTCTTTTGTAAGCCGGCGTGGTGAATTTAAAGCAGTGTCTCCCCTTAAAATGTCATATAGGGGTTGCAATTGATTTGTAGTTAAACCTAATACTGGACGCATCCATTGGATATCTCCTATTAATTTTTGGAAATCATTTAAGGTGTTCAACCTCTCTGTTCTTAAAGACAGTTTTTGTAGAGTAAGTGCCTTAGGATATATTTCATATCCTAAATATTGAAAAGGAGCATGCCTTTGAATTTTTTCTGTAGCAATATGAAGTTTGTAGTATCTTAGTGTTTCTATGGTTTTTTGTAGACATGCTTCTAGAATTTGTTCCTCCGGTGCACATCCCAATATATCATCCATATAATGTAATAGCATAACTTTTGGAAATGCTTTTCTTATTGGAGCAAGAGCAGCAGCAACATACATTTGACACATAGTGGGGCTGTTCTTCATACCCTGTGGCAAAACCGTCCATTCATATCTTTTATAAGGCTCAGCTAAATTGACACTGGGCACCGAAAAGGCAAATCTCTTCATATCCTCCTTATCCAGAGGAATGGAATAGAAACAATCCTTGATGTCTATAACCCAAAGAGGCCATTCTCTAGGAAGCTGAGTAGGAGATGGAAGTCCAGGCTGAAGAGTTCCCATAGTTTCCATCTGTTCGTTCACTTTTCTTAAATCAGTGAGCATCCTCCATTTTCCTGATTTCTTTTTTACGACGAACACTGGTGAATTCCAAGGACTTAGAGAAGGTTGTAAATGCCCTTGTTCAAGCTGCTCCTGTACTATATCTAATAAGGCCTGAATTTTATCGCTACTTAAGGGCCACTGTTCTATCCACACTGGTGTATCATTTTTCCATTGGATAGGAATAGGTGAAAGTGTTGGCAGGCCTTCAACAGCAGCCCTGATTAAAAAACCGAAGTACTCATTTTTAACCCCAATTGTTGTAAAACGTCTCTTCCCCACAGATTGATGGGGAGTTTTTCAACTATAAAAGGAGTAAAAACTCCTGTTTTGCCTTCAAAAGTCCATCTCATAGGGGCAGCACTAACTTCAGCTGCTATTGATCCTCCTACTCCAGACATATAGGTATCTGCTTTAATCTTTGGCCAGTGACTGGGCCAGCTGGCACCTCTAATAACTGTACGATCCGCACCTGTGTCTACCAATCCTTCCAATGGTAGGCCATTTATATAGATAGTGAGCATAGGTCGGTCAGCCGTTACTGCTGCTGTCCAATATATTTCTGGTTTTTGTGGTCTGGAGTCAGAACCTGGGTGACTATCACGAGGCTGCTTATTAGGATTCTGTATGAGTAAACCTGATGCTACTACATCTCCTGGGTGATAAGTCACACATTGTCTACCTGTATTAGTGACTGGGATATTATCTACACATTCCCCAGTTTCCCACATCAGTGTGTGGATGGACACTGTTTTGTACATACAAGGAGGTGAAATGATCAAGCCTACTGTGCCTGGAGGTAAGGGATCCATAAGCTGGAGAGGAACAGATTTCACCTCTCCAGGGGGTATCTCAGTTGTCCCAGCTGCATACAGCTCTATTCTCCCCAATTGTAATTCCCTTCTGCCATCAGGTTGCTTCCTGGCTGGTTGACTGTGTAATCCCCTTCTCCCATCATATGGCTTTCTGGCTGATTGGTCATGTCTGGGTACTGGACTTCTAGGCACTCTCTGGGTGCACCATTGGCTGCCATCATGCCCCAAGTGTTTTTTGCCTTGGGCCCTGGGGCTGGGCCCCTCATCCCGTTTCCCTGAATCTGTCTGCATTCTGAGGCCCAATGGAAGCCTCTGTTGCATTTTGGACATGGGGTTTGGGGTCTTGTTCTCCCACCTTGTCTTCCCATTCTATCTCTATACCAACATTGAGCTTTCAGATGTCCTACTTTTCCACACTGAAAGCATCTACGAGTCTCTCTGGAAGTCCCTTGCCAAGAGGGATTCTGTCTTCCCATGTTTGGATTTTGGGAAGTCTGCATCATAGCCTGGCTATAAAAGGCACCTGTGTCCACTGTGGCACAGCATCTTATGAGTTCCTCTAAAGGAGCATCCTTGCGCAGTCCTAGTATAATTCTTCTGCAAACCTCATTAGCATTTTCCTTAGCAAGTTGCCTTATCAAGATGTCTGTTATTGCATTTTCTCCATTTGTTCTTATGATAGCTGTCTACAAGCGTCCCACAAAGTCAGCGAAGGGTTCATTTGGCCCTTGTGTTATTTTTGTGAAGGCCTCCCCTTTGTCATCTTTATTGTGAAGAGAAGCCCATGCTTTGATAGCATTATCAGCAATTTGCTGATATGCTGCTACAGAATAACCAATTTGTGCTGCGACATCTGCATAAGGACCTGTACCTAGTACAGGTAGGTCACAGGTGATTGCAGTATGAACTCCACTTTGAATATTTTGTTGGGCTTGTATCCTACAGAGCTCACTATATTCAGAAAGCCACAAGTAGTTCTGTCCAGGTTCTAGGCATATTTTTGCTATCGATTTCCAGTCATTAGGGGTCAAGATTTCAAAAGACAAATTTTGTAATAGCATCTTAACATAAGCTGATGTAGCCCCATAAAGAGTGCAAGCTTTTTTCAGGTCTTTGAGGATTTCTATATCAAAAGGTGAGTATCTTCTACTTTCTTGACCTGAAGAATTAAACTGTTGAATTACAGGAAAAATGTGGTGTTGAAATTCTGATACATTTTTCCCTTCTTCTCTGGCCTTAATTAGTCCCTTTTGTAATCTACTCAAAGGAGCAGCTGGATGCTGGGGAGGAGGTGCTGGATACTTGGGGGGAGGTGCTGGATGCTGGGGGGAAGGTGCTAGATGCTGGGGGGGAGGTGCTGGTGCTGTCACTGCCCCCCCACTACCCCTCCTCCCTCCATCCCGGAGGGTGGAGTTGATGAAGGAGAGTCAATTACCTGCTCCTCAGGTGGGGCTGAGGCTGCCTCAGATTCACCCCACCCTTGAGCCTCACTTAAGTCTCCCTGCCCTGTGGGGATATGGCCATTAATCTGTTCTTTGTCTTCCTCCTTTATCTCAGGCTTCCCCCTTTGGATATCCTGGTATTTTAAGGCCATCTGTATTGTATTGTATAAATAGAACACTGCAATGGAAACTGAACGAGGACCGTTTTCATTGTTATATGCAGACATCTGTTGACCAACCAATGCCCAGTTTTTTAGAGAGATTTGCTTTTCCTCTAAGAACCAAGGGGAGGTGTGTTTTAATGTAGCCAGAAGTCTAGCTGTCTGTCCCCAAGTTACAAGTAGCCCTTGATCTTCTATCAGCTTAAGCAGGCTTTCTATAGCACCACTCTTGGGTGGGTCTGGGGTTGGGGGGGTTGGGGTGGGGGATGGAGAATCTTTACCTAGGATCTGTCCCATTTCAGCCAAAAAAGGTTGTACTCACTCAGTTCCTGGTCACTGGAGACTTCTTCAGTGAAAGTAGGGTCCTTGGTTCCCACGCTTGGGCGCCAAATGTTAAGAGTTCAAATGTTGGAGTTTGTTCTCAGAGGACAGCCGGTTTAGAGGCTTAGAGCCCTTCGGATGTCTCCAAATCCAAAGGTTCTGTCCTTCAGCCTCTGCCTCTGCTTTCTTCTGCCTCCAACCAAGACAGAGATGGAAGGTCTCTCTTATCTCCTTCTGGGGAGCCCAGCCACACTTGCCGCGGAGAGAGGGCTTCTGGCGTAGCTCCACTGAAGTCCGTCAAAAGTGTTCTCTGCAGCAGAGTCGTTTCTCTCGAGTCTAGCGCGATCAGCCAGCCAAGAGGAAAAAAGTGTATTCTGGAATGGCTGTCTCGCCTTATATGTGAACCTTCTGAGAGAATGGGATTATGGGTTTTCTCCCATAGTGCTCTCTTGCCCAAAGAGCTTTAAGGTGTGGACTTTGAGTAAAGGTGGGAACACAAGCCTTGTCTTGATTAGTTCTACTTAGTACCTTGTTTCAGGTTCTGGCCAAAACAACTTCTTGTAAGATTAGATCAACTCTAATTACTTAGCAGTTAGTAAGGATTCCAACACATAATAACAAAATGTAACCTGTATTAATAAAAAATAAATAGTTGTTAATAAAAAAGGAAAATAGAAATTGAAGAGAGCAAGAAAAGTGTTTTGGGCAAGAAACTGTTTTGAAAGTAGAGAATTAGTCTATGCAAGTTATAAGTTGGAAGAAAATTTCAGGCAGAAGTCATGAAGGGGCATATAGAAATTCAGAGATGGGAGATAGAGTATGTTTTGTGAGAAACAGAAAGAGACAAATTTGATTAGATCATAGAATGAGGGAAAGGAAATAATATATAAATGAGGCTGGAATGGTAGAATGGGGTCTGATTGTAAAGGAGTTAAATAGTCTAATACAGAGTAGTAAGTTATATTGCTCTTTTAAACTAAAACAGAAGGGGAAATAAGTGAATTCATCAAAATATATCCCCTATGAATTGATTTTTAGAATAATAAAACTAAAATGGACCTTGCATGTCATATTTTACAAAATGTTTAATTTTATAGATGAGACAATGTCGCTCTAGAGCCAGGAAATTGTTTGCTTGGTAAAACAGGAGTTTAATGTACAGAAGAATTCATATTTGACTCCTCTTCTATAGCAAGCTCTCTCCCCAACTGGCTATATATTTGATTTATTATTTGTAATTTTTGTCAGACAAATACCTTATTTCTCTTTCCCTAGTGATGCTAGAATTGTCAATAGATACTCTAGGGCCTGAATATTATTTCTAATTTTGGATCTCCATGAACAAATTAACCTCAATTTTTAGGCTTCTAATAGCTTTCATTCCCCTTGTGTTGCTTGTCTTTATAGAGTATGAACCTGATTAGGTGATAATAAGTGAGGAGCTTTCTTTTTTGTGAATCTGATAAACATTTATTCTTTGGCATTCATCCAGGAACATTTTGTTAAAGTAAAAGAAATACACGCATACACCTTAAAGTAGCACCAGAAAGCAATAACACCTTTATAGCAATAAATTTGAATTGGACATTTTTAAAATGGTGAAAATGATCTGGGTATTAGAATAAATAGGCAGTATTTGTTGGCTTCTTCCCTACAAACTGGCCTATAGGTGGTTTAAAAACTATAGCAGAATTCTCATTTTAAATGGTCAAAACAAGACCAGAAATTTTTCTTAACTCAGATTTCAACTAATAGTATTTTACTTCACCGTCAAAGGGAACTACAGTATTTCCTTTGTATAAACACTCAGACACATACAGATACACAGACATGCACATTCACACAGAGATACAAACAGACACATACTTCTTTGATTCAGACTCCTTAACCCTGGGCTATTAAACTGTACATTATCTGATTACTGGAAGAAGTCTGTACATATTTCCAACAGTCTGTCAGACAATAAACATTCATTAAGTTTACTGTATGTCAGGGACTATGCTAACCATTAGAGCTATAAATACGAATAAAAAGAAAGCCAAGTACTGACTTCAAGAATATTGCATCCTAATAATGGAAGCTAACAAATATATATTTTTTAAAAAGTTGAAAAGGACAGAAGACAAGAATGGGGAGAAAGAATGGTTAATTTGAGCTCTTTCAAAAAATAAAGATCTTGGGAGGAACTCGCCACTGGGAGAAAAGAACTACAGAGCTAGAGCTATGTTGCAGGGTGAGGAAGCCATATGCACTGAGTGTATTTTAAAGATAAAAAGATAGCTAAGGAATGGTGGCACAGTCTAGAGAATCTGAAATAAAGCTAGGACAAGAATAATTCTGGGGTTCAGGGTCATCCAACACTTAGCTAGTTTCCCAAAGGTTATTAAACTCCAGTATGTGGCCTTTTTTCATCTCTAAGTATCTTATCTGAAACTCACATATTCTGAGATGATAGAATATGGTGATGATTTTCTGATCTGATCTTTCAAATAACCTATTTGGTTGTCTATTGGATTTTGCTTTGTGGATAGTAAGTGACGTTGTATTGTAGGTTCAAGTTCAAGTTCGACCTCAGAGGTCTCTTCTAACTCTGAGACTTCATGATTTCTAGTGTAAACTATCTAATAAAGTACCTATATGCTTTTATACAATTTTGAATTTGAGGTCAGGAGAACCTGAATACAAATCCTACTTCAAATCCCTTCTGCATACACTGGTTAACATAATTTAATTTCTCTTTGCCTTGTTTTTGTAATCTGTAAATTAGGCATAAAAATTACTCATACCTTCAAATGTTATTGTGAGAATCAAATGAGATAATCATTCTAAATCACTTAGCACTGTCTGGCACATAATAAGCACTATTTAAATGTTAAATATTATTATTATTATTATCATTATTATTATTATTATTATTATCTCACTTTACCTCTTTCCACTTCGGTTCCTTCTTTTGTAAAATTAGGATAGTAAAAGTACATATTTTGTGGTGATGTTGTATTCAATAAGATAGCATGTGCAGAATTTTTCACAAATATTAAAACCCTATTTAAATTCTATCTATCATCATCATCAATAATGGGAGTTAGGAGCAACTTAGCTCTGTAGTGTATACTCACTATTACACAATGTGACATATAGTCATTCTTAAATTCTGAAATTACTATATCTCATCTGTGAGAATTTGAAGCCATGGCTTTTTGTTCTTCAAATGTAGGAGGAAATCCAAGTATCACATATGTAGAGCTAGAAGACTCTTTAGAGGTTATCTGAGCCAAATGCTCCACTTTAAAAATTAGGGGAAAAAAGAGTGTATGATTTGCTCAAGTAATGGTAATATGTTTCAGAGCTAGAATATGGATCTGAGACTCTGATTCCAAAAGTTTTACTATTTTATCTGCAGCAAACTAACTCCAAAGAATTCTTAGTATAAATTAACTATGAAAGTAAGACTAAAATTCAGGCCATTGATAAAAAATCAAAAGTTACTATTGTATAGAGATGAATTGAAGCTGATTGATGGATCAACCATCCATTTTTGCCAAATAAAATGCCCTGTGGGATTTGCAGGTTATCAAGCTATTAACCAGATGCACTATAGAAATTGAAAATCCATATAACTGTCTGACCTCAAAAAGCATCAGCTCAAATACAAAGAAATTAAAAAAAATATATATTTAAACCTGAAAATATTTCCGGCTGATGACTGAGTGCGAGTGTGGTTCTGATTTGCAGAAGAGCTATGAGTTTAAAGAAGAGCTCTTTTTTCCTTTCAAGGTAAACAACAGCTGTAGTTGAACAGGTTATCAGCAGATGGCTCACCAAAAAACAAAAATATTATAAAATGAGTGAACAGAAGAGTAAAGTAGTCAGTTCCACCAAAAACTATCAGTACACCAATGAAAATAACAACTGGAAACTTAAAAGAGAGAATGGTATTTTTCATAGGACAGAATCTAGAAGTGACTTTGCATAATTCTTTAGGCATGTTTCCCCCTTTCATGAGTATCCAAAGGACACATGTATACCCTCATCAAAGCTATGAGTTTGTACGGGTAACCCTAGAGAACTTCTAAATTTAGTTCTCTATACCATTAATTTTTTAATCTTTGACAAAGATGCACTGACTCTGGCAGACAGGTTTTATAACCCACCAGAAGGGCAGTGTCCAGTGCGAGCGGCCTCACTATCTTTAGATAATCGCCAGGTGATGTGGAGAGATCCAGAAAGTGGTGAATGGAAGGGACCAGATAGGCTAACTGCTTAGGGGAGAGGATTTGCTTGCATCTCTACATGTGGAGAAGGAATCAGATGGGTGCCGACGAGCCGCATTCGCCTTGTCCATCGCAAAGAGATGGAGCAGACCCTTGAAACAAAGGAGAAGACTCAAGAAATATCGGGTGGTTCTGTTGCTGATTGTGCTCACCATTGAAAGAGCATAGCTGACAAGGAGACTGTTAAAAGGACTTTTAAAATCTTCAGGGCCAGATAGATTTACAAGTGCATTCTACTAAACATTAAAAAAAATAATTCCAATATTAAGTAAACTATTTGGAAAAATAGGTAAAGAAGGAATTCTACCAAATTCCTTCTATGACACAAATGTAGTACCGATACCTAAAGCAGGAAGAGGCAAAACAGAGAAAGAGAGTTACAAACCAATTTCCCTAATGAATATCAGTGCAAAAAATTTTAATTAAATAAATTTTAAAACTTTACAACAATTTATCAGCAGGATAATACACTATGACCAAGTGGGACTTATATCAGGAATGCAGCACTGGTTCAATACCAGAAAAACTATTGCCATAATCGACTGTATCAATAACAAAACCAACCAAAATCATATGATAATCTCAATAGATGCAGAAAAAGTTTTTGACAAAATACAGTCTTCATTTCTATTAAAAACACTAGAGAGCATAGGAATAAAGGGAGTTTTCCTTAAAATAATAAGCTGCATCTATGTAAAACAATCAGCAAGCATTATTTGTAATGAAAGACTCATTCCAGTAAGATCAGGAGTGAAACAATGATGTCCATTATCACCATTGTTATTCAATACTGTACTAGAAATGTTAACTTTAGCAATAAGAAAAGAAAAAGAAATTAAAGGAATTAAAATAGGCAATATGGAGATAAAGCTATCCACTCTGCAGATGATGTGATGATATATTTAGAAAATCCTAGAAAATCATCCAAAAATGTACATAAATGTTGTGAGTCCAAATGTTGGGTTCTTGTTCTTCTCAAAATATTATAAAAGTTCTCTCTGGGTGCCTTCCCTGGAATCAGGATTTTGTCAGTTCCCTGTTCGGGAGCCAAATTGTGGTGATCTCCTTCTTTTCAAAACACAGCCAGTATGGCTTAGAGCCCTCCGGATGTCTCCAAATCCAAAGGTTCTGTCCTTTAGCCTCTGCCTCTGCTTTCTTCAGCCTCCAACCAGTACAGAGATGGAATGAATCTCTTGTCTCCTTCACTTGGGGCTCGGCTAGCTTTCTGGTGAGTCTTTCAGACCAGCTTGGTCTCAGTGGGGGAAGTGCAGGAGCCCCGCCACCAACTACAGTGATGTGAGATGAAGATGAATCTGGTTGTCCACTGAACTCTCGACTTGTAGCTTCTTCCCCTGAAAACTCTTCTTCTGCCACCAGCCAGCCAAGTGGAAAATATTCTGCCTTGCCTCAGAGAGAGGGCTTCTGGCGTAATTCCGCTGAAATCTCTCAAAGTGCTCTCTGTCTGCACCAGAGTGCTACTCTCCAGTCCAGCTGAACTCTCTTCCCCGATGAGCCAGCCAAGTGGAAAATATATTCTCGAATAGCTCTCTCTTCACTGGCCTTATATGTAAATCTTCTGAGAGAATAGGATTATGGGATTTTTCTCCCATAGTGCTCTCTGGCCCAAAGAGCTTCAAGGGAGGTGTGAACTCACAAAGTTACAAAGTTTGCTTTGTGAAGCTGGCATACTTGTGAACTCCAATGAGTAAAGGTGCAAACACAAGCATTGTACTAATTAGTTCTACTTAGTACCTTGTTTCAGGTTCTGCCCAAAACATCTTCTTGTAAGATTAGATCAACTCTAATTAGTTAGCAGTTTGTAAGGATTCCAACAGCTATGTTTCACTGCTGTATTTGAGGCACAACCGGTCTCTGAAATTATATTGTTTATGACACTAAAAGCAGATTTCACATACCTATTTCTGTCTAATGGTAACCATTCTTGGGGGAGAGAAGTTGAGAAAGGAAGAAAAAAAAAAGAAATTTACATGATAATTTTGTTGTATATTTGAAAAAAAAAAAGAGCAAGTTGTATATAGTCAATTTATAATTTTAAATGCAATTGTCTTTTCTATTGAATTATGTTATGGAAATGTTTGTTTTATTCCATGTTAAAAATAAAATTGAATTACATATGAAAAAAAGTGGATTTTAGGTTGGCAGTAGATATTAAAATTTATTTTCCCATGGAAAAATCTATAGTTCTTGTACTCTAACTCGTGGGTCAGTATAGATATACAAGTCTGAATTCTTAAACTGGAGGAGAGAAACTTGACTTAAACAATATTTGGAATCATAACCTTGGGAGAATCTTAATAGTGGTTGTGGTCTTCCATCAACAAGAATTTTTGCCAATATTTAAAAACTATAGTCAGTAGTGTTACTTTGTCACAGATATTCACCTTTTAATGAGTAGGATTTTTGCGTAAAAATCATTTGAGTCCTAGTAGGATGAAGATCATTCATTAGGCAAGATAGTAGTAAATATGTTATTGCCAACTGTTCACTACTAATATTTCAATTTTTTTCCCTAAATGGAAATGTATTTCAAAGCTACACATTTTTCCCTTTGAAATGTGAAGGGCACAGAGAATTGATTTTGTCTCCCCCAATTTTTTAGTCAGAATATTTCAATTTCTATGTGTGCTTTTGAAATATATGACATTACATAAACAGAATTGTAAGCCAAACTTTAGCACGTTCAAACATTTCCCCTGTAAGCAGGTTAGAATATCTTTTAATTAATATTAATATTGTTACCTAAAGAGTACTTGATGATATAAACTTCCTTAACTAAAATGACAGAAGTTTCTGAGGACACAGATTTATACTTATATCCAAGACAAAGAGCCATGCAAATCCATTCTGTGGAATGAAAGAATTTCTTTGAGAACCAAGAGAAGTATACTAATCCCAACACATGAGAAACTTAAAATATATTCTCTATGACATCAGACCTAGAAAATATTATTTTTCTTAAGTATATAGTTTGGTTTATTTGCTACTTCTCATTTGTCTTTAATTTCCAGCATTTGTATCATTCAGTCAATAAATACCAATAAACATGATTCTTCCTGCTACTGAAAATGTTATTCAGAGAAAAAAGAGGCAGAATACATACATACACACACACACACACACACACACACACACACACACACGCATAGACATACACACACATACACAAATATTCTTCATTCAATACCCAACTTAAACAAATTAATTCATTTCAACAAAAAAAATCAGTTTAAAAAATAGTTCACACTATTCCCTATAAAATGACAAAGGCATTTGCTAGTATCAAGTCTAAATTAGAAGATCAGAATTCATATATCCATATATATATATATATATATATATGTTTATTTGAATTTATTCTGGGAAAAAATGCATAACCCTCTCCACCCAGTCCTCAAGGGAGGAGAATGAATCTGCCACTAGTCACCACTCTTCTTAAAGTGGAAGGAGGCACTGAACACGCCTCCCGATGATTATTCTGGCAGCAAAGTGACCAGCCGTAACTCTAAAAACGTATTACTTCTTTTGTGTATACAGAGCCAAGGGTCATTCTGTGCTCCCTAATTTGGGAGTCTGCAGAGGCAGGCATTCTCTGTTTTCCAGTGAAGAGAATTACACATTTTCTAGCAAGGGCAAGAGAATCTTCATTGTCAGTAAAAGAGCCATTGAGCTTCATACTCTTAGTCTCATGGAATTTGGGAGAGGTATTGCAGTGCATTCTAACTAGAAAACAAAGTTGAACTCCATAGCCTTTGATTTGTTGGTGGTGGGCAATGTATTTTTTCCCCACTCTTTTTAATTCCCACCTGTAATATTCCATATGCTGTTGTTGTTTTCAGGATCTAGAGAATGTTTTCCCTAGCTAATGTAACACTTGTGCATTCTCGCAGATTATAACTAAACCTGAGTAACATCAGGATTATTTCTACCTTATGTTGCAAAGGTAGAACATTCAGTTCTTTCTATATATGCTTTCATTAAAATTTCTCCTCTGTATATAATGGCTCAGCTCTAATAGAGAAAATTATTTATCTCAAATTCTCTGCATTACATATTTCTTCCCCACGGAATGCAGGAATTTCTAATTCTAAACACTTCACATATAAAATTCTAAATTAGCAAAGTAACAGCTCAAGTCATAAAAATGTAATATGTGCAAAAATCACTGTGTTAGAAGAGAGATCTTCTAATGATACCTTCATTAACTTGATCATTGAAATGGCAAACCCTTTTCCAACATCATGGTTTCTATAGAGACTGCATGCTTATGACCAGAATTATTTTTCTGAATGTCTTGATTCCCCCAACTTGTTAGGTTTTTAAATTTTTTTTTCAAAGTGCAAGTTACAATTAAATGTAAGGAAAAATAATAAGACATAATATACTGTGCATCTGTTGTGTTGCTCCAATAAATACACAGCCTGCATAAAACAGATTCTCCTGCAGGGTAAATTATTCCCTATATATGAATTGAAAGACCATCCATTCTCCTAGGCCACCAGGGTCTCACTGAGTTCATTGCAGCAAGAATTTGCCAAATGCTTCACTAATCTAGAAGGGCAAATGTATTCTCCAAAGTACCTAAATTCAGCCAAGAGCATCATTGCCCCCCTAAAATAATTCTGGTTAAAAAAGAAGAATTATCAGGTAGAGATAGACCTCACTCTAAGTAGTACATAAAGAAAAGAGTTTCTTGGAAGTAGAAACACTGATTTAGGGAAAAAACGTAGAGAATCCAATATAAATAATGGAGTCACAGATGCCATAGTTTATTTGTTTTTCTGATATGTCACAGTCATGACTCTGATGGATATTATGTGACTGGGGACAAATTCTTTTATTTTACCTCCCTGAACTGCTTTCTCAATGTAAAAAGTGAGAGAATTGGGCTTTTGAAATTATTTTAAACTCTAGGTATATGATAGCATGATCCTTTCCCTGGAAGACTTATACATTCTGATTTGTTAATTCAAGAAATGGCTGATGCTTATTAAAGTTTTATGATTATTAAGCCTTCTATTCCTAGTATTTCAAATGGACAAAGTTGTCTTTACAATAAGTACTCCAGTTAACTTAACCTTCTTAAAAAAGTTTATTTTCGTTGGAGCCAAAATGGTAGGTAAAGCCAAGAAGCTACTTGAGCTTTCCCAATTTCCCTCAAAAATCACATGAAACCAAGTCTCTGAACTGGAACTAATGGAATTAAATCACTCTACAGCTCAAAATAGACTAGAAAAACAGCAAGAAAGGTTCATCTCACTAAAGTAAAAATGGTATTCAGCCCAGCTCAGATAGACTCTGGGAAAGCCAATGAGAGTGTTTTAATCACAGTGAACCAGCAACTAAGACCCTCAGTCCTGCCTCAATAGAGAAACAAATCAGTGGGGCAGCTTCCAGTACCAGCTCAGAGGTCAAACTCTGAGAAACCAGGCTATTTCTGAAAAGAGCTGGCAAAGCTACCTCCTGCAAAAACAAGGGGCCTCTGTGCTCAAAGCCAAGGCATTGAGCTGCACAGGAATCTAGAGACAATGTCCCTTTTACCTTAGGAGCAGAGTTTAAAAAAAAAAAAAAAGAAGAAGAAGAAGAAATACCAAAAGAAAATAAAAGAAAATGAGCAAGAAACAGAAAAGAACCTTGATCATAGAAAGCTACTATATGATAAAGCAGACCAAAACACCAACACAGACAAGGACAAAATATCTACAGAAGAAATGTCAAAGAATGATATGAAGTAGTCTCAAGCCCAAAGAAGCTTCTTGAAAGTGCTCATAAAACACTTTAAAGTGCAAAAAAGAGAAATAGAAGAAAAAATGAGAAAGAAAATGAGAGATATACATGAGAGAATTCACAACTTGGAAAAGAAAGAAAAAAATGTCTGAAGAAAACATCCTCAAAAGTAGAATTAACTAAATGGAAAAAAAAAAGATACAAAAACTAATTGAAGAATATGACACATTAAAAAGTAGAACAGGACAAATGGAAACTAATGAGTCTGTGAGACACCAAGAATCAATCAAACAAATTATAAAGAATGAAAAAATGGAAGAAAATATGAAATACCTCATTGAAAAATAGCTGACCTGGAAAATAGATCCAGAGATACAATTTAAAAATTATTGGTGTACCTGAAGTCCATGACCAAAAAAAAAAAAAAAAAAAAAGAGCATGGATAACATTCTTCAAGAGATCATTAAGGACAACTACCCCAATATTTGAAAAACAGAGAGGGAAAATATTCATTGAAATAATTCATTGATCACTTCAGAAAGAGACCCCACAAGGAAAACCCCAAGGAACATTTATGCAAAACTCCAGAATAACAATCTCAAAGAAAAAATACTGCAAGCTGCCACACAAAAACAATTTAAATATTAAGAAGCAACAGGATTCCCCAGTATCTGGTAGCTTCTATTATAAAGGATAGGAGGGCCTAAAATACCATATTCTGGAAAGGCAAAGGATGTAGGATTACAACCAAGAATTCACTACCCAGAAAGGCTCAGCATCATCTTTCAGGAGAGGTGATGGAGTTTAAATAAATTGCGAGATTTTCAATTATTTCTATTGAAAAAAACAGAACTAAATGGAAAATTTAATCTACAAACACAGGACTCAAGAGAAACATAGAAAGGTAAACAGGAGAAAAACACATTATTTAAATTATATTTCTACATGGTTAAATATCTGTAACTCTTGAGAACTGTATTTGACACTGGGGTAGACAGAGGGAGCCATCACATGGATTGAGGATGTGGTTGTGAATAGACTCTGATGTGATAATATCAAAGAAAAAGACCTTAAGGGGTACGAAAAGTTTTATACTGGGAAAAAAGAGGAAAGGGACGGCATAATGGCACAATTAGATCACATGAAGAGGCACAAAAGACCTATTACAATCAAGGGAAAGAAGGGAGAGGCATGAACATTGTCTGAAGCGTAATCTCATCAGTTTTGGCTCTAAGAGGTAATAACTTAATCATTAAGTTAAGTATAGAAATTTTTCTAACCCCATTTAAAAAGTAGGAAGAGAAAGAAGAAAGAAAAGGGAGGGGCAGGAAATAAGGTTGGATAGAAAACTGTGGAAAAATGTAAGAGAAAGGGGAAGGGATAATAAAAGATAAGTTAGTGGGTGGGGTGCAATTAAAAAAAAATAAATAAATTAAGAGGGCAAGGGGTAATTTACCTATTAGATCTTTGGAGAAGAGAGGAATTTGTGACCAAAGAACTAGAGGAAATTATGAAAAACACAATAATTACATTAAATTTAAAAAAATTTTGAACAAACAAAACCAACAGAAACAAGATTAAAAGGGAAGTACAAAGTTAGGAAAAAATCTTTACAGCCAGTGTTTCTGACAAATGTGTCATTTCTAAAATATATAAACAAGTGTCAAATTTATAGGAATATAAGTCATTCCTCAATTGATAAATGGTCAAAGCATATGAACAAATAATTTTCAGATGATGATATTAAAGTTGTCAATATTTATAAGACAATTTAAATTTATAAGAAAAAAAATGCTCTAAATTACTATTAATTAGTGAAATGCACATTAAAACAAAAACCATTTTGAGATACTACCTCATATCTCTCAGATTGGGTAAGGTAATAGGAAACGATAATGATAAACTTTGGAGGGAATGTGATGCTGAAAATTTGGGACATTAATGCATTATTGGTGGTATTGTGAAATGATCCAACCATTCTGCAGAGCAAGTTGGAACTATGCCAAAAAGCTATAAAATTGTCCATACCCTTTGACCCAGAAGTGCCATTACTGAGTCTGTATCCCAAGGACATCATAAAGGAGGGAAAAAAACCCACACATGCAAAAATGTTTATGTGGTAGTAAAAAAAATGGAAAATGAGTAAATGCCTATCAATTGGGTAATGGCTGAAGCTGTGACATATGGAGGTAATAGAATAGCATTTCTGTATAAAAAATGATGAGCAAGCTGATTTTAGAAAGTCTTGGAAAGATTTACATGAACTGCTATTCATGTAACAAGAAGAACCAGGAATACATTTTACACAATAACAAGAATGTGTGATAATCATTTATGAAAGACTTAGTTCTCAGTAGTTCAGTGATCCAAAGCATTTCCAATAGACTTTGTACAGAAAATGGCATCAACATCCAGAAAAAGAATTAAGGAGACTGTAAATTAACACATCCTATGCTCACTTCTTTTTTTCTGTTTTTTCATAAAATTTCTTCCATGGTTTTTTTTTCCCTTTTGCTCTATTTTTTTCTTTCCCAACATAGTTCATAAAGCAATATGTATTAAACATAAATAAATTTAGTAGGAAAAAAATTGTTTTTGAAGTCTGTAATTTATAATTCTTGTCTGCATGATCTGTACATATAAACAAAAAAACTAAGTGGAAAAATATAAAATCCTTAACTATTTTTAAATTTAAAAAAGGATTATACTATAAAATAATGACTATTTGGGGCCAAAACTATCAAATTAAATTCAGAATTTTAGGCATATTAGTCAATGCAATTTCTTATATAATAATTTTTGTACTTTAAATAGAAGTATGAGGAGAAATGTATTTTCACACTAAGGCACTAATTAATTGTTGATGAAATTGTAAACTGATCCAATCATGTTTGAGAGCAATCTGGAATTAATCCAAAAGATTATTTCTGAATTATTTTGAGAAAAAGGAAAAGAACCTATATGTTCTAAAATATTTATAGTAGCTCTCTTTTTGGTGGCAAACAAGCAAACATTGCAGTAATGTAGAGTTGTCTATCAGTTAAGGAATGGCTGAACAAGTCATAGTATATGATTATGATGGAATACTATTGTGCTATAAGGAATGATGAGCTCAGTGATATTAAAAAGACATGGAAAGACTTGCATGAAATAATGAATAATAAGATGAGCAGAATCAGTAGAAAATTACATAAAGTAACAGCAATATTGTTTTGAAAAACTTGGAATGAATAAATAGTTATGGCTACTATAAATAAGGCAAATTAACTATAAAGCATATATAAAGAAAGATTCAATCTACTTCCATAAATTAGAAATATAAATAAATAGTATGTATAGAATAATTTTATATATATACACACACATGCACATACATACCTATTTGTGTCTGATAGCTATTTTAAGGCGAAGTGGGGCAAGAAAGAATAAAAAGAAATTTACACAATAATTTTGCTGTAAGTTTGAAAGGAATATGGATACTTTTTAAGTTAGAAAGGAATGGAAGTTCATTAAGTGACAAGGCATTGAAAGAGCTACTGAGCATAGCCTGAGACATTTAGATCCCTAAATAAAATTAATTCAATAAACACTTCCGATGAAAAATGCAACTTTAATTTTAGTTTGTAATAAGGTTACTTGTTTGACAGCTTAGCTTGTTTATAATCATTTACATGTCCTTCAGTTTGTTTTGCTTTATACATTGTTTTTAATCTTTTTCCTGTCCTTCTGTTTTCTATCTATGATAAATCATTCATACTTGACTGACCAGCTTTAGCCTCTGCTTTGTCTTTTGTCATTTGTTAGAGGAAGTGCCTGAATTTTTTCTAGTTACTTTATGTATATACCTTTGCATCTCAAGCTTCATCTTGAGCTATATGAAGGTAGGGATCCTACCTTAAACTTCTTTTACATTCCTTCAGAGTTTCTAGAGAAAAAAAAAATTCTAGTCCCCTTAAAGATATTTAGTCAAAAAAAAAAAAAAAAAAAGGAAGGAAAGGAGGAAAGTTGATTGCACTTCACCCATATTCCGTTCTCGTGATGGTTTATAGTCTCATTACCTCTCACTTTAGACTATTGTAATAGCCTGCTAATTGGTTTCTCTGCAATGTCTTTATCTACTATAATTTATTCTCCACACAGCTGAAAAAGTGACAATTCTGACGTGACAATTCTGACCATTTCACTTCTGTTCTCAATAAACCCCTGGATGTCTCTCTTAAGTCTAGGATCAAATTAAACTCTTATTCTTATTGATAGTCCTTCACAACAAGGTCCTAGCCTATTTTTAAAGTATTATTACAAATGACTTCTCTTTATTTTATCCATTTATCTAATGTATCTATAATATAATATATATGCATATACACATGTATATATTCATATCTATCTCAAAATGCAATGTACCTATTATTATTATTATTTATATCCTTTGTGGTCTAGTCATTCTGTAGTTCTTATTGCTTCTTAATACAACATGGCTTTATATTATCTGCCTCTTCTTCCTGGAATTCACTCTCTTCTTACTCCTACTTTTTTAATTAATTAATTTTTAATACACATTGCTTTATGAATCATGTAGGGAGAGGAAAAAACAAAACAAAAGGTAAAAATCATGGGAGAAAAAAAAGAAAAAAGAAGTGAACACACAATGTGTTAATTTACATTTAATCTCCATAGTTTGTTTGTTTGTTTTTTTCTGGATGTAGATGGAATTTTCTGTGCAGAGTCAACTGAGATTGCTTTGGATCACTGAATCATTGAAAAGAACCAAGTCTTTCATAGTTGATTATTGCACATTCTTGCTGTTATTATTTACAATGTATTCCTAGTTCTGCTTGTTTCACTCAGCATCAGTTTGTGTAAATCTTTCCAGGGCTTTCTAAAATCAGCTTGTTCATCATTTTTTTATAGAACAATAATATTTTATTACTTTCACATACCACAGATTATTCAGCCATTTCCCAATTCATGGTCGTCTACTCATTTTCCAATTCTTTGTTACCACAAAAAAGAACTGCTACAAACATTTTCCCACATGTGTATCCTTTCAAACATGTGATTTTCTTGTGATACAGACCCAATAGTGTCACTGCTGGGTCAAAGGGAATGCACAATTTTATGGCCGTTTGGGCATAGTTCCAGATTGCTCTCCAGAATGGTACTCCTACCTTTTAGAACTGTATCTTTTAAGATCCATTTTTAAGTGAACAGTATCTAGCTATATAAAGCCCCTTTTTAAACAAGACTTCCAAGTTTCTAATATTGCCCTCTAAAAGTATCTTTTATTGAATGTGTGTGTGTATTGTTTTCTTTCTGACCTTGTATTTTAGTACAAAGTTTAGAAGTAATAGATGTTTAAGAAATGTTTATTTATTGGTTAATTGACTGATAGCTGTAGTCATAATCAAATTCAATCAATCATTAATAGAGGAAAGAAAGAAGAAAAATAGCTTTTATGTTCATAAATCTAATTTCTATCAATTCAAACATTTAGGAAGCAAAGCAGGAAGAATCATAAGATGATAGATTTGGAGGACATCTTGTTCAAGTCCTCAGTCCTCATTTTACAAATGAGGAAACTGGGGCTTAAAGAATTTAAATTATTCTTCCAGAGTCATATAGGAAGTAAGTAGAGAGTGAGAATTTTCCTCTGACTCTAAATATAATGACTTTTCTACTAACTCTAAATCTAATATTCTTAGTTTCTTATTATTCTTTGCTAGAAAGAAAGAATAAGAGAGCGACAGAGAGACACAGAGAGAAACAGACAGAGAGGCAGGCTGAGGTCCAGAGAGTTTCAATGCTTTGTCCTTGGTTACAGAGACAAGGAATGTTAGATTCAGGTATTAAATTCAGGCCTTTGGTCTCCAAATCCCGTAATGTTTCCACAGTGCCATGATGATATCCCAGGCTGGGGAAAATCTCTGCTGTGTAATAACAAATCAAATCAAACAGCTCAGAGATTCACTAACTGAATCCAGTGAAAGGAGAACAGACTGGTGAGCAGACTCAGAATGTTGTTTACCAGCACTGACTGAAGGAAGAAAATGGGGATGTTTTGAAAGGAGAAGAGACTGCTTAGTAAGGATATTATCATTATCTTCAAGTAAGTGATGGATTATCATCAGGAAGAGAACAGAAACCTTTCTTGATTGGTTAAAGTTTTAGATGATATTTTGCAAAGAAAGAAGGAAGGAAGGAAAGAAGAAAGAAAGAAAGGAAGGAAAAAAGGAAGGAAAGAAGGAAGGAAAGAAGGAAGGAAGGAAGAAAGGAAGGGAGAGAGGGAGGAAGGAAAGGATGGAGGAAAGGGAAAAGGGAGGAAGGAAGGAAGAAAAGAAAAAAGAAAGGAAGGGAAGGAGAGAGGCTGGGATGGAGGAATGTAAGGAGAGGAAGGAGGAAGGGAAGGAAGAAAACTTAAGAAAAAGAGAATAGAAATTATAATATCATAGATATAGAACTTAAAGAAATCTCAGAATACATTTACTCTATCCCCTCATTTTACAGATGAAGAAACTGAAGTTTGGACAGATTAAATGATTCATCTAAAATCATATGGGTAGAAAATGAGAGAATTTAAATTATCTCCTCTGACTCCACACTGTATCATGGGCGGTAAAAAGACAGAAAGGAAGCAAAGCTGTAAGAAAAGAAGAAAAGGCTAAGCAAGACAAGGCAAAGAAAAACGGAGGAGAGAGAAATTAAAAGAAATAAAAGAAAGACAACACTTGTGTCACTCAGATAGTGTTATTTTCTTTATATAAACTTGAAGGTAAGGAGTTTTATTTTCCTTCTTTAGCTCATTGTTCATTTATGTCTGACTCTTTATGATGTCACAGATTATAGCATGGTAGAAGCTTCGATTATTACTATCTCTTAAAGTCTATCTAAGCTCAGGTTTGTTGCTTCTCTGATACTAGTTATCCATCTCATTCTCTGCAGTCTCCTTTTTATTTTGTCTTCATTCTTTCTTAACATCAGAGTCTCTTCCAAGGAATTCTTTCTTTTTTTCTTTCTTTCTTTTTTTTTTTTTTTAATGTGGCCAAAGTATTTAAACTTCAGTTTCAGTTTTTGACCTAATGAATAGTCTGAATTAATTCTTCAAGTATTAGCTTATTTGCTCTTTGCTGTCCAAGCAATGTACAGAAATCTTCCCCAGCACCACAATCCAAAGACATCAATTCTACAGCACTTAGTTTTCCTTATAATCTAATTCTCACAACCATAATTGCTACTGGAGAAAATAAAGATCTTTATTGGCAAGGTGATGTCTCTGTTTTTTAGTATGCTTTCCAGATGGATTTATTTCCCTTAGAGATGCCTAGCAATTGTTATTTCTTGTGTATTTCCAGCATGGTAGAGATAATAGGCCATGAAAACTATGACCTTACCCATGCACAATGGACTAGAATGACTTCTCAATTAAGAGAAGAAACCTCTCGTCTGTCTAAGTTCTACCTTGGGAGAGGAATCTTCATTAAAAAACACAGGCCCAACACTTCAGTCTGGGATGGGAAGTAGAGATACTAATAGAAAAGGGCATAGATTGTAGAAATCCAAAGGTATCTTGAGAAAACCGAGTCCTTACTTTGTAACTGGGTTGTTAATTTCATAACTAAGATACCATTTCAACTCAATTCACCAAGTTTGTATCAAGCGTCTGATATGAGAAAGCTACTAGGATCATCAATGGGGATACAAAGACAAAACAAAACAACAGCTTTTTTTCTTCAAAGATTATTATATAGGCATGTAGTATCATGAATATCCTGAAAGACTTTCTCCAAAATAGAAATCATTAGGCATCTCATGACACTTTGGACTACTAGAATAAAAGTTTAAGTATAATCACTAATACAACTGCTTTTTTCTGTTGCTTCCCTGCTCTAGAGAAGACTGGATGAGAAATTTACCTCTACTTTTTTTCTTTCTATTTTTTGTTAAAATGAAATGGAGCAAGTTTGAAGATTTGGGAAGTCACTCAGAAATTAGGGGAAGAAGGGTCAAAGAAACAAAACTGAAAGAAACCATAAAAAGCAATCAGTAAATTTCTGTGCCCTCCAAACATGTGATATATGGACTGAGTGCATGAGGGCAAGGCAGGAACCCTCTTTGTGACAATGACCACTATGCCTGAAATAATGTAACAACATTATAGATGACCTTACTTTCATGCTCTCATAAAAATAACAACCTAGTTAGAGTTCTTTGGGGATTATAAAGCATTGAAAACAAACACATTAGCTAATTTGTCCTTTCCCCTCAAGCTCTTAAAAGTCTAGGACTCATCTTAAAATATAGAAATTGAGCCAGAATTTATAGTATTTATAAACATTAAAAAATATCAATAAAAACAGTAACAACAATAATAATAATTAATGGATATATGGTGCCTTGTTTTCATCATCTTATTAGGGTTTTACAACAATCCTATTAGGTATATAATACGGTTTTTGATTATTCCAGTTTCAAAAAGGAGGAAACTGAAGCTCTCAGTGTGTATTTGTATTTCTAGCACTTACTAGTATAGTGCCTGACACAGAGGGTTCACTTGATAAATGTTTGTTGATTGAGAAAGTGATTTATTGAGGGTTTAAGTGATTTGTATTTGGTCAAACTTCTAATAAGATCCTATTTGGAAACTAAGTCTCCTTGACACTAAATCTCATATTCATTCCTCTATGTCACTCTACCTTTAAGGGAATAGAATATCAGATCAGTAATTCCCCAACTACTTTTACCACCTCTCCACTTTAAAAATATATAAACTTGATTTTCTTTTAAGGTTAGTCAAGTATATTTCTCTCCAATTAAATATATAGGACTTCAGTTCTCTGAGTAGATTGTTTTCAAAAATAGTGACTACCATTTAACTGATTCATATTTATTAAGCAACTAGTTATTAATAAAAACCTTTTATCTTTTTCATCATTTTAGCTTATATATTATATATTTAAGACTTTGATGCCAAATTAATGTAGAGTCTCTAAAGATTTTATTATATACCAATAATTTCATAATGATATCATTTTTAATAAATAAACTTAGGTTGTGCTTTCCCCCCATAACAATGTATTTCACAAAAGCCAAATGAGTCACTTCTACTCAGTCCCCTTTGGCTTTAAATAATACAGCAGTATAAGAAAGATGGCTTGCATCAGGATGATTCTTTTTTTAAAGTACTGAATTCCACTGAAACAAAAGAAGAGGAATTAAAATATGCAGAGCTTAGTTGTTATATGTGCAAGACATCACAGTTAACACATTTACTTTTAATACCCCATGAACATTAAATAATCACATGATCAACATTTCAATTGACCTTTGTCCAGAGACTACAATCAAAACATTATAAAATTAGAGGATTTGCACAGCGCCAAATGAATGGTTAGAATCATTAATTGAATTTCTTAAAGTACATCATGCCACCCTTGGATGTCCCAATTTAGGTCTCCCAACAACATCCTCTAAGGGGCCTGGCTCCCTTTCATTTCATAATTTTTGCAAGGAAATGCCTATAGGTAGGATTGCCTGGAATGGAGGAGATGTAAAAATCAAGAACACCAAATGCCTTGAAACTTAAAAGAAATTTATTAGAAGTTTTCTTGATCCCATTCTCTTGTTTTTCTTGGCTTATCCTTGTGCCAGAATGGGTACTGCTGAAGTAATTTATAATAATATAAGAATTTGGGAGGCGTCTATGAAAAGACTTGGGGTCACTACCAACTTGTTATTTATTAAGTATATATGTGGACTTAGGCAAATTACTTCTTGTTTCATAAAATCATCGAATGAAAGAGCTATAATTGGAAGACATCTTAAATACATCAATTTCCACTGTCCCATTTTAAACATGATAATATAAATGCTCAGAAAAGTTCAATGATTTGCTTAGAGCCGTGTTACTAGTAAGTATCTAAATTGAGATCTTCCTGACTCCAAATCTTAGTTTCCTTCTATATAAGACTAGGGGGAGGGTTTGGCTTAAATTATTTTTTTAGGCATTTTTAACTCTGATATTTTGTGCTTCTGTAAATCTAAACAGAATATGAGCTCTTCAAGAGAAGTTTTCATCAGCCAAAGAACTGGGTAGAGTATCCTCCATAATGTTGCCATAATTGATTCCTTGATTCTTTAAGGAAACTTAATTGATTATCATTTAAAAAGGAAAAAAAAAAAAACAAACATTTTTCTTTAGTATTCTGAAGATTTCCTTTTAGAAAGTGAGCTCTGGGAGAAGTGATGTGGAGAGGCAATATGTTATAGTAGAGAAGAATCATGGAAAATCAGAAGAAATTGGGGTTTGAACTGAGATTGAATCAGTAAAACATGGATTCAAATCCTACAACAAACTCTTAATAACTGCAAAACTCAGTGTAAATCCCTGAATCTCCCAGGGTTTCACTTTCATAATTATAAAATAAAAGTGGGAGACTCAATTACTTTTAAGGGCCTTTCTAGCTCTAGATGTAATCTGATGAATCAATGAATTGGGAAGTAATTTGTCTTTTATTAGTTGTGTGAATTTTGACAAGTTATTTAACCTCTTTGCCCCTTGGTTTCCTCATCTGTGAAATGGAGATACCACTCTCTTTAATATCTATGTCAGAGAGCTTACTATGAGCATCTAATTAAACACTGTAACAATAAAGTCTTTGAAAATTGTAAAAGGTTATATAAATGTTCAGTTCAGTGCATTTGATCTCTTCTTCTACTCTTTCTACAATACTGTAGAAATCTTTGCATCCTAGAAGTTCCTCCTACTGATTGTCTGGTTTGTCCTAAAACCTCCATTTTAAGAATCAAACTCAGGCATTTTCCCGGGAAAAAAAAATCTCATTTACTTTTTTTTTTTTTTTTTTTTTTAGCCTTTGAAACAGGGTCTAAATTTCTCTAAAATGTGAACACATGTTGTAATTTTATCCCTCCTTCTCTCCCTTTCTACCTTTAAAAAAAAAGAATTATGTTGTCTCTCTCCATTAAAATGTAAAATCCTTAATGGCAGGGGTTGTCTTTCTGTTTGGATCTGTGCATTCAACTTTAGCACTATGCTAAAGTTCATTCTGAGTAAGTGCTTGTTGATTTGAAGTGATTCCTAAAAAATCCCATCCCTGCTATGTCTGGTAGTTGACCTTCTGTCCCTACTATTGTGAATACAATATTTACTAGAAATATATGTCCACCATCTTTGAAGAATGATTTCTTTATAGACTTACTCTGGTCTATGTATGAGATTTGGCTCCAGAGGTAGGCAAAGGGAGGAACTGATGAAAGAAATCAGGACCTAGTTCTAAACTAGTTAATTTACTGGCAAGTCAATTGTATAGAACTTAGACTCTCACTTGGTTTTTAAGATAGTCTTTGTTTGCAGTGTCCACATGAATTACAACATTTTGATAATTCATCCATATAAATGGCAGAGGGAATAAAATAGAGTAAAAGAAAGAAAAAGAGAAGACAGTAAATCTTTGAAAGCTTTGTTTAAAATGTTAAATATTTGGGATGGTTTTGTGAATTTCCATATATAAATTATAGGATATTATGTTATTTTACAAATATTCTTGATGATTTCCAATTTGTTTGTATCTTGGAGCCAGTGGCCTCTTTCATGGAGTAAGAAAATGTCACAACTTTTAATACCTTCATATATGAGTAATTTTTAGGTGAGGAAAGGCAGATGAGGTGAAGGAAGCATTCTAGACCAGAAATTAGATCCAATCTATCTTCACCTTGCCACTGTAACTTTGGGCCTCAAAGCTTTTTGTGTCACTTTTTTTTGTGTGTCACTTTTGATTGTGTCACTAATTTCTTCTTCCATCATACCTAGAATACAGAATTCTCAAAATCCTTCCTTGGCTGATAAGAATATAATCAATGGGAATTTATTTCACAGTTTTTAAATTGTTAGTGTTTATTTGAAATACTAATGCAAAGATTATTTCTGTGGTGTTAGACCCTGTTTCAAAGCCTAAAAAAAAAAAAAAAAAAAGTAAATGAGACTTTTTTCCCCCGAGAAAAATTATTTTTTCCAAGCAAAGTGGCACAGTGGAGAGAGCTCTTACTCTGGAGTCGGGCTGAACTGAATTCAAATCCAGCCTTAGATACTAGCTTTATGTCCTTGGATAATTCATTTAATCCTGTTTGCTTTAGTTTCTCATTTGTTACACGAATTGAGGAGGAAATGGCAAACCATTCTAGTGTCTTTGCTAAGAAGACCCTAAATGGAGTCATGCAGATTTGGACAGGACTGAAATTAAACAATAGTAACAAATTTTTGCAAGTACTTTTGTGTATGATAGGTAATGCATATTCTTCAATATTTTCTCTATGAACTTTCCCAGATTCTGTCTCAAACAACTCTGTGCTATCTCCCTAAAACGATTCAAAGTCTGCTAGATGCCTAACTACCTGACAGTTACATTAATGTCTCTTTATAATTGCGACTTTCCAACGTCTAACACCCACTTTTTATTTTGGTAATAAAAGAGAAATAATTAAGCAAAACTGACTTTCATAAAGAACAAGTCTAACAGAATACATGATTTTTAGTTCTAGAAGGTTCCATCCTATATACTGAGAGAAGGGACAATGTTTTCTGGCACCAAAATGAGTAATTGTCATCTTGGCTGCTTTTTGATGTTTTTAAACATTTACATTGTTTTCCTTATTTTCTATATTATTTCTTTTGCTGCCTGCTTCCTTCCTAATTTCAAATAAATCTTCTTGTTTTCTTTTGGCATCCCCGTATCTGTCATTTCTCAGTTCTTTCACACTTTTTTGCCCATTATGAAAATTATACACTGATGTGATATAGTGGAACTTTAAAGATCATTGCTCCAAATCCAATATAATTTCTGGACATGTCCATATAATTCCCCACATAACCTGTAGTAAATGAAGCAATCTTGTGGAAAAAAAAAAAAAAACAACAACTCTAGCTACAACATAAACTATAACCATACAATTCCATAGGCAGTTAGGAATTTCTAACTCAGGAAGAAGACATGAGTTCAAATTCTACCCTAATTTCTTATTAGCTGTGTGACTGGGCAAACCACTTAATGTTTCTTACTCTCAATTTCCTTGTATATGAAATGGGAATGATAATAGAAAAAAACACAATATAGTTGGCATTTATTAAATGCTTGCTGATTGATTGTATGATTCACTGGTTTGTGAAATTTTTTAAAACTCCAAAATAGAATATTTGGTATTGTCTCTGAGTTGGGGTAAAATATTCCAGGATACTGGTGTCTCTTTAGTTTTTTTTTTTTTCTCTGACCCAATAGGAAACAACTATTAAAAGAAATATTAATAAATCTAATGATAGATTTGTGAATGTGATTTATGGAACAAAAATCCTTCAATTACTTTTTCAAACCCTTTATATTATTTCATTATTAAATTGATTATTGAATCTTTGTTCTATTTCATTGCCTGTTAAAAGTTTTTGTATTTTTATTTATCACCTACCATAACATTTTTAATTCTTTGCCACCATGATATGCTAATAATGTTTCAATTCTCCTGACTACATACATAAACACACACATACACACAAACATAGGAAGATAAATCTCATAAAACTATTGTAAAATATTGTTTTATCTTCAAATCCATTTTTTTATCAAAGAAAATACACAAACTTTTCAAACTTTTCTATAAGTTTTGAAAACTTTAAGTCCATGTCAGTTGTAAAATCTTAGGTTTCCCCTAAATACATTTCAATGGGAAGACCAAGTTCCCTTTTAACTGTTCTTTATACTTTTGCTTTTTCAGTGCTCTCACTTTCTAAAGGTTAACATAAACAGAAAGGAATTTTCTTAGCACTTTATCATTATAACCTTAAGTTGTTCACTCACACTATTCCACAAAACAATTTTCAATTTCTGACCCACTGGTCAATCTTCTCATATCCAACACATTCAAGCATGTTGCGAGAAGCTATAGCAACCTGTTTACTGGATATATGATGCATGATACCTGTCTTCTTTCCTTCTTATGTCAACCCCAATTCTAGCACAACATTTTTCTTAGAAAAGATAGAGTAATGGTAGAAAATTACAAAGCATACTTCTCATAAGAAAAATCAGTTTCAAAAGCAAATTATGCATTAATTGTGTGTGTGTGTGTGTGTGTGTGTGTGTGTGTGTGTGCTGTTATCAGAGTTCTTTGACTCACAGCTATAAGCTGGGAGGTGCAGATTATGGCCCTCAAGACAAAAGCATTCAACCATTATTCCATTTCCATTTATACTGTCTAGATCAATAGTCTCCAAAATAGGGACTGTGTATCTTTGGGGTGCCTTGGAATAATCCCAAGAGTATAATGGTTTTACCCAAAGTCTTGAGTAATCCATCATTCTGGAAATGGGAAGATGTCACATTCTGTTTTCCCCTGCTATAGCCAACTGTGAGCTTGTCTTCCGCACAATTATGCTATTCCTTTCTATATTTCATCCCCCCTTTAATACCTCTGTCTATTGCTGCTGTTCAGGCAAATTTTTACTTTCCCTGTTCCAGCTTCTCAATTCCTTGCCCGCCTGGTCACTGTTGCAGAGAACTCTGTGGCCTAATGTTATGCACTCCCTCTCCCCTCCTCTCCTTTGAACTCCTCTATTTCCCTAGAGTATCACCAACCTTCTACTATAGATTTTAAGCCTCCCTCTTTTCCTTGAGACAAAATTCAATCGAAACTGCTCTATTCAAAGTCACCAAATGATCTCTTATTTGACTCATCAGATAGTTTTAATCCTTCTTCACCTCTACAGCATTTAATTCTGCTGAGTATCTTTTGCCCACAGACATATATTATCTCTTTTCTGGTTTGTCCTGACAACCAATTTATTTTGATTATCCTATTTCTCTGAGAACTTCTAAGTCACCAGTTCTGGCTCATCATCCACATCACACTGTGAACAATCATAAGACTCTGTCTTGGACGCTCTTTTCTTATCTCTCACTATATCTCATTTCATTACTTCATCATTCTCACTTTTAATTATAAGTTCTATACATAGCATTCTCAGACTGGTATGTACAGCTAATATTTCCCTTGAATTCTAGTCTTATTGCTAACTGTTTATTGGATATTTCAATTGGATATCCCATAAACAAACATCTCAAACACAATATGTTCATAAGATAGTTCATTATCTTTCCCGTTCCTCTTATGTACAGTCCTTCTAGCAGTCCTAAGTTTTCAACCTTGGTAATAGCCTTGATATTACACTTTCTTGCATTTCTCATATCTGATTACTTCCCAAATCTTACTTTTGCTATCTTTGCAATATCTATCTCATGTGGTCATAATCTCAATTCATAGTCTAATCAATTTTATATAAACTCCTATGATATTTGGCCTTTATGCCTTAAGCCAAATACCAAGGCCAAAGTTCAGATGTGAACATGTTCATTTACAGCCTCAATTAACTCAAGTTGCTCCTTACTGATTCTAAGGTCAAATTGTATACAAAAGTTTGTATTTTATGCTTGAGGCCTTTAAAAAATAATCTGCATCCTGAGCTTTAGAAATATTAATGTGATAACTGTTTAAATGATAGACTTGATGGGAGAGAGGGAGTGAATGTTAGATGACCAATTTGATGGTTATTGTAATAGTACTGGTAAAGAAGTGATAAGGGAATACTAAGATAAGACAATTGACAACTGCAAGTTCCTTTCATGGGAACATCAGAGAGATACAGTCTGGGTTGACAAGATGGAAGCAAAACTAAAGTTCTTCTCACTAAAGAAGTTCAGAGTTACAGTTCTAGTCAGAATGAAGAAAGATGACAACCAAACATAAATCTCTCTTAAAAAGGTCCCTGGGAGATATACTTCAGGGATGAGTGACATAGAGTGACACAGTAGAACCAAAGTTGTATAGTCTATAGTGACAAATCAAGGATTGAGCAGAAAAAAATGCTGACAAGCTAGACTAATTTACCAAAGTCATAAAATCAAGAGTAGGGAGACCAGACAAAAGAGAATGTTTATGAAATACAAAAAAAAAAAAATTATCGTAAAATAATATATGCTAAGGTAGTTGCCAATATATGGAATATCTTCCCCCCTCCCCAATTCATTTAATTAAGTGTGATATTTTGAAGGTCAGTGGCTCTCTCTCTCTCTCTCTTTCTCTCTCTCTCTCTCTCTGTCTTTGTCTCTGTCTCTCTCAGGATACACAACTATTTTCAGTACCATAACATTGCTTACTCCTAAAGGAGATTTTGAAGAATCATGAGTCAAGGATCTATTTGGATCATATTAGTAGAAAACACTGACCAATGTTGTTGTGTGGGAATAAAAGCTAGTTCCTAGGTTCCTATTTTGTCCATAGCCTTCCCAATCAATCAAATCCAGAATAATGGATGACATGAATTATGATCTGCAAGCATTGTGGGAGATCAAGGGCTGGTTGGTGATGCTTGACAATGAGATGAAGTTTACACAGTAATATAGCAAAGTA
Organism: Antechinus flavipes; assembly: GCF_016432865.1. NCBI lineage: Eukaryota > Metazoa > Chordata > Mammalia > Dasyuromorphia > Dasyuridae > Antechinus > Antechinus flavipes. The sequence goes on along the minus strand of NC_067400.1, from coordinate 369,816,759 downwards.
ACACAGGATAGCTTCTTAAGGAGTTAGACTTGGAAAATTTCTAGTCTGATCATTTAAGTAATGAGGAGAAGTTTAATAGCATCATCTAATACCTTTTCAGAAGTAGAGAGAAGATTTCTGAAACAACTTAGGTTCTGACAGTTTTTACCATAGTTTGTGTGTTTAATTGGATAGTTTCCAATTCCCACAAATAGTTTTCTACTAGAAATGTAATAGAGACAGAGAAAAACACAGAGGAATAGAGACAAGGAGAGGAGATAAATGTAGCCCAATAAACCTAGTTGCATGTTGGCAGTAGAGCTAGGACTCAATTAATCTGCTTTATTTCTCAATAGTATTTGAGGTAGTACTTCTATGGCACAGAAAAATTTTTTTTTAATTTCATAAGACCATGGCTCCTTTATCTGTGATAAAGTAGGAAGGAAATTTGTGAAGTCAAAGTATTCCTCATAGGAATAACAGCCATGTTAATAGCAGTTCAGAGTTTTTGAAGAGAAGAAAGTCAATTTTTCTCCAACATATCAACAAATTGCAGGATGGCTTCTTGTAACAGAATTACAAATTAAAGAACTGGGTCCAACGCATACTTTTAAAAGAATTCTCTCTTCATTCACTACACTATATTATAACAAAGGACCATCTAGTCATTGTTTGAAGAGTTCCTGTGATAGCCAAAGTAACCCATTCCACTTTCAGGAATTTGTGTGTGTGTGAGTGTGTGTGTTTTCCCCAATATCAAATCTTTGTGACTTCCACCCTAGTTCCTCTTGGGATTCTTTCTACTAATCTGGCTTTCTAGGGACAAACAATAAATTTATTCCTTCTTCCATATGTCAGCCTTTCAAAAGTTTAAAATAAGTATCATGACCTTCATCATTCTCTCTTCTTAAAGGTAAACACCTCAAGCTCTTCAATTGATTGCCATTAGGCATAGACTAACAGTCTTTCAATATTCTGATTGCCCTCCTCTAGATCTTCTAAAACTTATGAAGGTCATACTTGAAATATATTTCACAGAATTGCATACGATTCATATGGGGTATGATTAGTACAAAAGTACTATCATCTCTCTATTTCTCTAAATTATTCCTCTCAATACAGCCCAAAATCACTGTAGCGTTTTTTGGCTATTGAGGGCAGCTAAGTGGTATAGTCATGGAATGGAGTCAGAGAGATTCATCTTCTTTAGTTCAAAGCAGGCTTCATATACTTACTAGCTTTGTGATCATGAGCAAGACACTAAACCCTACTTTTTAAATTTTAAACCATTCCAATATCTTTGCCAAGAAACCCCAAAAAGAGTCACAAAGAGTTAGAAATTGAATGGATGTAGTAAGAAAAAACTAGTATGAATACATACTTGTTTTTTCTTACTACATTCATTCATTAGCCTTTCAACATGATTTTAGATCCTAACTCTATCATTCACTGTCATTCTCCCCCCTCAGCTTTGTGTTTTCTGCAAATTTGATAAACATGCATGATTGCTACATATACAATACACATTCATATATGTGTATATACATATGTGTGAATATACATGAATCCATATATACACACAAATTTGTACATGCATATATGTATATGTGTATAGATACACATATATCACAACCATACATACGTACATTTTGTATATATATACATATGTGTCTATATATGTTTATATAGACACATATTCATATCTATATGTGTGTATGTATATAAATGTTACTGATAAAAATGTTAAATAGGACCAAGCATGAATCCCTAGATTATACTCCACTAGAGATTTATTTCCAAGTTGATATGAAGTCATTTCTGACTGCCCTTGAGACTACACATTTGCCCAATTCATCTAATTATATTAAAATGTAAATAAATATCTCCAAGTATATTGTAAAAATAAAATTAGGTATTTTAATAATCAGATCTTTATCAGAAAATATCAAAGAATTGATGCAAAAATTTCCCCTCCATTTCCCTGCTTCCCTTTTAATTTTAGCTGTATTAGTTTTGCATTCACATATATGACAATTAATTGTATAATTATCTATATCCTGGTCTTTTATATTTTTCCTTATTTTTTTTTTAATAAAGTAGGGTAGTGAAAGAGAATGACAGATACTCAGCAGCAGTCATCTAGATACAATTTGCTTTATTCTTTTGTCCCAATCATCTTTTTTTTCTTAAGTTTTGTTTGGATTGAATCCATCCCTTAATCTAAACTTCCTTTTATTGTGCTCTCATCTTTTTTTTTTTTTTCTTTTACTTCTTTTTTTTTTTTTCTCTATTGGATTAAATTTGTTTCTCTACTTGGCTATGCATGTATGTATTCTTCCCTTCTTTGACTACTTCAGATGAAAGTGAGGTTTAAGTTTGTTTGTTGTACTACTCCTTCTTAATTGTTTGTACAATCATTTCTTCTATACAGCAACATATTCATTCCTAAAAAAAATCCATGCACTATGCAAAATAACATGATAAAAACAATAGGGCTTATAGGGAAAAATGAGGTTAGGGCACAATACACATAGTAATGTTCATTCCTTTTTTTGTTCTCTCCTTCCCTCCCTCCTTCCCTCCTTTCCTTTCCTCTCCTCTCACTTTTCTCTTTCTCTCTCTCTCTTTTTCTCTCTCTCTAAATGCATATACATTTTTACAAAGTGTTATATAATTTCTTTTTATAATCTTGTGCAGTAAGCAGTAGTGATCATTTCCTTATTCTAATTTTAGAAACAGAAAACAAAGAGTAGGTTCATTAAAATTAACAAGAAGAAAGAATTTGAAGGAGCCCAGAGTGACAGTTTCCCGATGGTCGTTGTTCTATTTAACACTGTAATAGGACAGCAACATTGTGGGAAAAGACACAGGGGAAAAAAAAGAAAAAAAAAAGAAAGAATTTGTAATCAGGCACATATGAATTACTAGCATGCTGGTTTTTTGCTTCTTTCTCTGTGAAGGATCATTCTCAAATAATCTGGGAGACATGTTGGGCATTCTGATCCTAAGGTTCACAGTGGGAAACATATTAACCTTACATAATTATAACCTTATGTTAATTAATTATCAATTAATTAAAATAAATTGATTATATTAATTAACAACCTTATATTAAGATTATACATTACTTGTCAGATAACAGTTCTTGAACCAATTATCTCCAGTACAATTTCTCTCTAGGAGATTCAATCACTCTAGGAGATTCATTGCATCAAATATTCAAGTTTTCTTCATTTCTGGATTTGGAAGATATGGAGAGTCATTTTTTGAGGATATTTGATGAAATGATAGACCCCATCACTAGCACTGAAGTTTTGGTTTCACTCCCAAAAGTGTACTAGAAATGAGGGTAGGTCAGTAAGGAGATAGTGTTACACAGTTCTTTAGTCCTGGACATGATTGCTAATATGATGCAATCTTTCTACCAGAATGTTTTGGAATTCTTTAGCATTCTTGGGTTTAGTTGAATTGCACAGCCTGATTGTCCATTTGAGATGGAAATTTTATAATGGACTGAATGGGAGCAAGTTCTAAAATCCATGGATAAGCTTGATCTGCCAGCTTTTTCAATGATGTTTGCTTTACACAGTAGTTACCATTTACATTGGTAGAGGACATTTTTGCATTGGAAGTTTCTTACATCAATGAAATTACAAGACTATATCAAAGGGGAAGATATATCATAAATTTATGCCTCTTGTTGCATCAGGTGCTCCAAATGTCAAAAAAAAAAAAAAAAAAAAACAACCCAGAAATCATGTGTCTCACCCAACATTATAAATAGAAAGATATTGAAAGGGATCTCAGTAGTTTTCTTCTTTTACTACAGTAATTCATCCTTACCTATTTTTAGGTAATCCTTGAAATATTGGTTTATATGGTAGGGACACCAGAAACTCAGAGAGTCTCAGTTCTGGGAAAGATGTTACAGATCAAATGTAATCTCCTTAATATTACAGAAGATCAGAGAGGTGAATGGCTTAATCAAAATGACACATTGAAAGTAACATATAGAGTATTATATACAGTACTATATTATATATAAATTATATAAAGTTAACTATAAATATAAACTACCAGACATACTATTTATAAAATGTTTGTATAAGGGGCAACTAGGTGGCACAGTGGATAGAGTACCAGCTCTGAAGTCAGGAGGACCTAAGTTCAAATCTGGTCTCAGACACTTAACACTTCCGAGCTGTGTGACCCTGGACAAGTCATTTAACCCCAATTGCCTCAGGAGGGAAAAATGTATATGTATATTTGTGTGTATTTGTATTTCTATGTATCTACTAATTTTCTGTCTTCTATCTATCTATCTATCTATCCATCTATCTATCTATCTATCTATTTCCTGGTTCTAGTACCAATGCTCTTTCTATTTTTTTTTTTTTTCATTGTGGCTTTCAGCTTGTCTCATAATTCTTAAATTATCTCCCCTGGATCTATTTCGTAGGTCTGTTGTTTTTTCCAATAAGATCTCTCACATTTTCTTCTACTTTTTTCATTCTCTTGATTTTGCTTATTGTATCTAGATGTCTCATAAAGTCATTGGATAACACTTGTCCAATTCTAATTTTTAAGGAATTATTTCTTTCAATGAGTTTTTGCACTTCTATTTTCATTTGGCCAATTCTACTTTTGAAGGAGTTTTTTTCTTCAATGAAATTTTGTACCTCCTTTTCCATTTGGCTAATTTTGCTTTTCAAGATATTTTACTTTTAATTAGATTTTTGTGCTTCTTGTATCATTTTATCCTATTCTATATTTAAAGTGTTATTTTTTCAATTTTTTATTTCTCCTTTATTTGTTGACTCTTTTTTCATGATTTGCATGAACTCTTATTCTCTATTTTCCCCTCTAATCCTCAATTTAATTAAAAAATCCTTTGTTGAAGTCTTCCATGGCCTAAAACCAATTCATATTTTTCTTTGCGTTGTCAATATAGTTGATTTTGTTGTCTTTTTCTGAGTTTATATTTTGATTTTTCTTGTTGCCATGGTAACTTCCCAGTCTTGTTCTTTTTATTATGTTTACTCATTTTGTCAGTCTTATTTCTTGAATTTTAACTTTATGCTAAAGTGGGGCTCTGCTTCTGATGTGGAAGGGGCACTATCCCATGCTGTAGGTTTTTTGTGCAGCTGTTTTCAGAAATAATTCTGGGGACTTCTGAGCTTTTGGTTCTTCCAAGATAGTATGATCTAAGGAGAAGTGTATTTACTATTCTCCTGACCTGTACTCTTGGCTATAAGTGACCAGAAGTATTTTCTACCTCCCTGAAATAGTGACCAAGCCCCTGCTGTTATGCAGTCACGAGATCTTTTGTTTTAGTGTTCTCTTGGGATGAAGACCCAGAACTGAGACCTAGATCCAAGTAGGGACGATGCAACAGAATCTTGATGCCAGTGCTAATAAATAGATAACTGTTATCTCCTTCTAACCACTTCTTGGATTCTTTTGCCTTCTGTGAACTGAGAGGTCTAGAAGCAGATACTGTTGCTACTTTTTCAGTTGCCCCCATGTCTGCTCCTGGTTTGCTAGGGTTAGATCTGGATTGATGCAGCCTACACTCAACTGAGTCCCACTCTCATGACAATCTTCTAAGTTGTCTAGTACTGGAAAATTGCTTTCCTCCATCCTTTTGTGGGTTCTGCTATTCCTAATTTTATTTTGAGATATTTTAAGAAAGTTTTAAGGGATTCAAGGAGAGCAGAGAAAAGTTCATGCCTTTTCTTTATATCTTGGCTCTATCCTTCTTCATCATTAAAAAAAAAAAAAAGCTGCTTAGTATTCATGCCCAGCTATACTGTTAGACAATAATTTTTCTGATATGACTATGATTAATATTTTTCTTGGAATACATCTTTAAATGCAAGTGTACACTGTTTTTATAATTTAAAAAATAGCTTTTTATTTTCAAAATACATGAAAAGGTAGTTTTCAACATTCATCCTTACAAAACCTTGTGTTCCAAATTTTTCTCCCTACCCTGGACAGCAAGTAATTCAATATATTTTAAACATGTACAATTCTTCTAAATGTATTTCCATATTTGTCATACTGCACAAGAAAAATCAAATAAAAAAGAAAACAAAATGAGAAAAAAAAACAATAACAAAAATGGTGAAAAAGAAACTATGTTGTGATACACATTTAATCTTGACAGTCATCTTTCTAGATGTAAATAGTCCTCTCCTCACAAGTCTGTTGGAACTGGCCTGAATCACCTCATTGTTGAAAAGAGCCACATCCATCAGAATTGATCATCACATAATCGTGTGGCTCTATATAATGTTCTCGTGTTTCTACGCATTCCACTTACTTCATGTAAGTTTCTCCAGGCCTTTCTGAAATCATCCTGCTAAATATTTCTTATAGAAAAATAATATTCCATAACATTCATATATCATAATTTATTGTCATTTCTCAACTGATGGGCATCCACTCACTTTCCAGTTCCTTGCCACTACAAAAAGGGCTGCCACAAACATTTTTGCATATATAGATCCTTTTACCTTTTTTATGTTGTCTTTGGGATATAGGCCTAGTAGATATACTGCTAGATCTAAGAGGATGCACAGTTTGAAAACTCCTTGGGGATAATTTCATATTGCTCTTCAGAATGGTTGGATCAGTTCAAAACTCCACCAACAATGTACCCGTGTTTCCCCGATAATAAGACACTGTCTTATTAATTTTTTTTTTGGACAGAAAAACACCAGAGGGCTTATTTTCAGGGGAGGGCTTATTTTAATGAACATTGACAGCAATTTTAATAAACAGGTAAATGTGAACAAAAAAAAAGTACCTTTATTCAATAATGATCATGCCATCTTCTTCAGCAACATCGTCATAAGTGTCCATACCCTGAATTCCGTCCTGGATGTCTTGCACCTCTATTTCCTTCAGAAGAAGTGGACCCAATCTGTCATGTCCACAATATAGCTCTCTTTAAATGAACATGTCTTGTCCAGGTAACCTGCTCGTAGTGCCTTGGCGACACAGCTGTCAGTAATTTTATCCCATGACTTCTTCACCCAAGTCACGACTTCTTGCAGACAGGGCTTCACAAAGTTTCCACGCTGATTTCTTTCCATTCTATTTTCAATGTAGTCATTGACTTCCATGCGCAAATGGTCCTTGAATGGCTTGTTTATTGCAATATCAAGGGTGTGGAGATAGGCAGTCATTCCTGGAGGAATCATTACTTGATCTGTTCTTCTCTCTGCAAGGAAGTTCTTCATTTCTTTAGCGTGGTGAGTGCTGGCTGAGTTCTTTTATCCTCCATCATGCCCTTTTTATCCTCCATCATGCCCCCTCACTCCTGCTTACATACCGGGTTTTTATGTTGTCCTGCCTCAGCTCTCCTCCGCAGCACTACTCTCAATGGCACCAGCAAGCAAATCACTGGGGAAGAACAGGATGATGCGCTCACTGCTGCAGCTCTGATTGGATGCAGCTCAGAGCGTGGTGTGTGTTTCACCTGGGCGCGGGGGGGAAGGGGGGGGATGGGGGACGGTGCATACAGAGGATACCGTAATGTAGCGTGTAGCACAGGGGACCACCTTCACTACAGTAGCAATCTCAATAGGGTTTATTTTCGGGGGAGGGCTTATTTTAGAGGAATCTTACACAGTAAGGGGAGGGCTTATTTTCGGGATAGGTCTTATTATCCGGGAAACACGGTAGTAGTTTTTTTAGTTGATTCTCTAGGATTCTCTAAGTACACCATTAGATCATCTGCAAAGTGTGATAATTTGGTTTTATCATTACCTGCTATATTTCCGTTAATTTATTTTTCTTCTCTTATTGCTGAAGCTAACATTTCTAATACAATATTGAATAGTAATGATAATAGTGAGCAACCTTATTTCACCCTTGATCTTATTGGGAATATTTCTAATTTATCCCCATTACATGTGATGCTTGCTGATGATTTTAGATACATGCTACTGATTATTTTAAGGAATTTATTCTTATGCTCTCTAGTATTTTTAACAAGAATAGGTGTGGATCCTACACATTAATACATGCTTAATCTTTAACATTTCTTGCTTTCAAAGTTCTCTAATGAAGGCCTTATTTCTCAATTATAGAGGGAACTGAATTAAATTTATAAAAAAAAATTAATAAGAGCCACTTCCCAATTGAAAAATGAGCAAAGGATATGAATGATGCTCAAAGGGCTATAAAACTATGCATATTCTTTGATCCAGTTATACCATTAGTAAACATGAATCCAAACGTGATTTAAAAAAAAAGAAAAGGACCTATAGGTACAAAAGTATTTATAAGAGCGCTCTTGTGAGGGAAAAGAATAGGCAATTCAAAGGATGTCCATCAATTAGGAAATGGCTGAATAAATTGTGGCTTGTGATTATGAAGGAATCTTATTGTTTTATGGGAAATGATGAGCAGGTTGTTCTCATAAAATTCTGGAAAGTTCTCCATGAATTCAAGCAAAGTGAAGTATACTGTATACAAAGTAATAGCAGTGTTATAGGATGATCAGCTATGAATTACTTTGCTATTCTCAGCAATACAATGATCCAAGACTACTCTGAAGAGCTTATGATGAAAAATGCTACCTAGAAAAAGAACTGATTGTGTCTGAATAGAGATTGAAGGAAAAAAATTGTTTTACTTTATTTTACTTGAGGGTTTTTTGTAGGGGGACGTCTATTTTTTCTTTTATAACATGACTTTTATAGATAAGTTTTGCATAACTTCATCTGTGCCTTTTTAATGGTGGTGGGAGTGAGAAGGAAGAGAGAGAATGGAACTCAATTTATTGGGGAAAATAATATTTATGTGTGTATATGTATATAATTTGACTGTTTCTGAGTCTATCCAGAAACACACACAATGAAGTACTCTATTATGAAAATTATCTAAATTAATCAAATGAATACATTAATCTTAATTTTATCATCTCTCTATTTCTCATATGTATTTTTGGCTTTACATATCTGGATAGAGAGCTCAATACAGCACTTTATTTAATACCTATGGATATACCCCTCCAAATGTTCAAGAAACAATGACATTAATTTGGGTTTCATACTATTGTCTGAAGCACAGTTGAGTTTCTTAAAATGTGTGAAATCATTAAAAAATTTTAAATTCCATTGTTGTAAGATAGAAGTCCCTATTTAAAAAACTAAACAAACAACAAAACCCTCCCATTACCATTGATACTAATTAATTTCACTCCTGACAGTCATAAAAAAATATGAAATAAGAGCAAACAAATTATTCTTTTCCTGAAAGGTGAATAACCTGTTCTAGGTTAAATTATTTGTATGCAGAAGCCAAAGGAATTGCTCTCTGGATCCCTATATTACCCCTTCATTTTCTGATTAATGGAATATTTTACTCTGTTGTCATTAAGATAATTTATAAAAACCATAAGTTTATATGCAGAAAGGGAAATTTTTAAATGAAATTTGTATTTAGAAATATAAATTACAAAAGTGTATCATGTCTTTACAAATTTATCATATGAAAACGTATTCATTTCTTTCATTTCCTTTTCAATTTAAAACATTGAGCACCTAAGTACCTTTTCCTTCTAATGTAAATTGGGAAGGGAGAGGTGTCAGGGAAGGATACTATTAAGGTTTTAGCATATTACAATAGATGGGGGGAGAATTCATTAAGTCTACAAGTCATTTAGAAATGTAAGTTAATTAAGCAATAGGTGATTCTCTTCTTTCCTTATTTAGCTTAGTTAGCATTTCTACCTAATTACTTTGCATTTGCAAAATGCTTCCCAGCCATGTTAGTTAACCCTTGTAATGTGCCTATGAAGTAGATGGATGACAAGCATTAGTGTGACATACATTAGCATACTCCTTTGAGAGCTGTCAAAATGGAGGCATAGGGAGGTTTAATGACTTTTGCAAGATCACCCATCAAGTGGAAAAATTTGGTTTTAGATTCCACAAACTTTTAACTACCAATGGTTCCAAACTGAGTTTAAGGCCTCTAGTATATTGTATATATAGTAATATCACTGTAAAAACTTAAAAAAAAGAAAAAAGAAAATCTTTCCTTCTATTTCCTTAATGAACTGAACATCTTTCCATTTAGCAGTTCTATTAAATATGTTTTTCCATCACTTCTCCATATAAGATGTCATAAGCCAATGTCATAAGCTATTGTGAAAAAGATCGATGAATTTAAAAGCTTGTTCCTTTCCTTTTAACAGATGAGTAAATCTTTATATTCATTCTTTTGTGGGAGGAGAAGAGTGACAGGACTTTTCATTGAGTTATTTTAACCACTTGTTCATTTAAAAAGATTTCTCCAAAGACAAGAGTATCTACCAAACTGTTTATCATCTATGACTTTTTTGTTACTTGTCACTGGATCTGAACTTCTGGGAAGTGGGTTGAGCATTATTTTAGGATGAACTTCTTGTCTCTTTTATCAATTTCTCCAGATGGAAACTTTTTGAGAATCATTCAGTACAGCAACTTTTAAACAATTTCCTTGAATAGCTAGAATTTATATAGCACTTAAAGTTTTACAAAAAGCTTTACATATTATTTCATTTGATCCTCATCACACTGTGAATTAAGTTTTATTACTATCACTATTTTACAGATGAGGAAACTGACATAGAGAGGTTAGTTGGTTTACACATGATAATGATGAGGTGAAGTCTAGTTTCTGGGGTCCCAGTCAAGGAACCAAAAATATAATGAGGTTTAGGTTTTGAGGTTCCCTTTTGTAGGGAACCAAATAATAAGGTCTAAATTTAGGGAACCAAAATGAGAGTAGGGTTTCTGGTGATCAGGGAGTTAAATGATAAGGTCTAATGGCAGGTTTGGGATTCAGGGAACCAAATGGAGAGGTTTGGCTCCCCTGAAACCCTTTGGAATTTGACACAAGAATAGGGAGTTTTGAGAAACCCCTTTCTGGAGGTGCAGAGATTCTCTGTAAAGGAATTTACAGACCCCAAAACCTAGATTGATAAAAGAGGTTTCTTATAGGGATTGGGAAGTAAGGTTAGAAATCCCGACAGAGAGGCATAAAGTCTGGTTAGGGAAATAGGTGAGGGGAGAGAGGATGGCACTGGAAAAGAATATTATCCAGTGGGTAGAGGCCTCCTTGGCATAACCTGGCACGTTAGAACCTATGCAAAGAAATGAGTTTTTAATTGTCATTTTTATAAGGAGGACTTTGGCTGCAAGGCAGGCCTGCTCCCCCTCCCAATGAAGCTGATGGGTGGAGTTGAATTGAATAGAAGATCTTTAATTGAATAGGATTGGAATTATTTTGCTCAGGATTGAATGGATCCTACCTAAATAACAGAATGAAGCTGTTTATCTTGTTTCCCTCAGGCAGGAGCCCTCACTGAGGCAGGGTTAGTTTCGGGGTCCCTTCAATAATAGAAAGAAGAATTTGAATTCATATCTCCCTGACTTCAAATCCATCAGTCTTACCTACTGTGCCACGTAGTCAACTCCAGCTGGATCATGAAATACCAAATTTGGAAAGGTGTTCACACTTTAGCCCATCCACTTTTTTACCCATAGCTTGGATCCCCTCTGCCACATCCTCAATCTATAGTTTTAAGTTTTTGTTTGATTATCTCTCATGATCAAACCTTAATAGCTAATACCATGACTAACAATTTTTGGAGTATGTTTAATTGTAGAGAAGTGTCATCAAATTTTCAAAATTTGCCTCCCTTTCAAGCACTGATGCTAGTTCTCTCATGTTGGTACAAATAATGCATTATTTTTAAATGGTTATATTTATCCAAGTATGTGGAATGTGAATTAAAATGCAAGCTATATATTAGAATACATTGAATGCAATTCATAATATATCTATTACACACTGAAGAATAAATATATTAAAACCTATTATATTATCCAGAGACTGAGCATTCTATTTTTTATCTAGACCTTTTACTCCCCATTTTTTTGCATTCTTTTTTTTAGGTTTTCATAACTGGATTCACATTTTCAACATCATTGGAAAATTAATTAGTGGGAAATGTGAAATCATTAGACAAATTTGTGTCTCTTTTATAGATTTCAATTTTATTGTAAAACAGGTTAGATAAAGTTAATCAGATAACCATCCCAAGTGTTTGGAGGGACATCAACACATTTGAGACTACCTAAGATCCAACAAAAAACATATCCAAATTACATAAGTTTTTTGTAATCCTAATTATTTCTAGAATCCTTACAAAGGCTTCACATAGCCATATCTAGATTATGTGAATTGGATTGAGAAAAAAAAAATTGACTACTCCAAAGTAGAAATAAACCTCAGCTGTCATCTAGTCCAAATGTGGCCCTGAATAAAAGTTCCCTTCACAATAGGCCCAGATCCAGCCTTGGCTTCAAGATTTCCATTGAAAAGAATCCCAGTTTCTCCCACTGACACTCTTGGATGGCTTACAAGGTTAGAAAGTTTTTCTGCTCTGTGGGATCAAGCAGAACAAGTCTAATCCTTCTTTCAAATGACAGCTCTTCAAATTTGAAGACTGCTAGCTTAATACTGACTTCCAAATTACCTTGCAGCAGTTTGGCCCACGTTTCAGCCTTAACTATCCATAGTGGTGATAAATGACAATCTTATAGAGATACGGAATGTCTATATTTGTAATATGTAGATTTATAAGGTATTATTTATGAACAATAAATGGGGAACAGGTCAAGAATGCTGATAAAAGAATAAATATAATTTTAAAAAATCATCATAGTATTAAATTTTATAAACATTTTTCTGGCTTTATTTAGGTTTTATTGTCACCACATTCAAAACTATTCATTATACATTATGATCATAAAATAGAATTTGATTCAAATGTGTGTTATGAAAATGCTACTCAGGTGCTAAAAACTACTTAGCAAAGTATCACAGAATAATGTATTTTTTTATAGTATTTTTATTTTGCATTTATTCTTTGTACCCTTTAAGTCCTCTACAGCATACTTATTTTTACTTACTCATATTCTCAAATCTTCTACTCTATGAAACTGGCATTCATGCTATCTGTTGAACAGATTTTGTTGTCCTACCTCCCTCTATGTAACTAGGTAGCATGGTGAAAAAAATTCCTGTACTTAAAGTCAGAAAAACCTTTGTTCCCATCCTACCTCAGACACTTGCTATATGTATGGCCTTTGACAAAGTCATTTAACCAGTCCTTATCAGTTTTCTCAATGGCAAAATGGAGATAATAATAGTAGCAGGATAAAATTATGTGCATTTACATACTCATGACTAAGTCAACATAGCAACAAATAAAATGGAAGAAACAGTTTTCTATGTGAAGCTGTACTCTATAGAGCTTTACACTGCATTTTATAAATATCCCTTTATGCCATAGAATAGTAGTTCTCCATAAGACAGTTTACCTCTCAGACCTGTGGAGGAGAAAGGAATTTGTGACCAAAGAAGAATTAGAGATCATTATTGATCACAAAATAGAAAACTTTGATTATATCAAATTGAAAAGCTTTTGTACAAACAAAACTAATGCAGACAAGATTAGAAGGGAAACAAAAAATTGGGAAAACATTTTTATAGTCAAAGGTTCAGATAAAGGCCTCATTTCTAAAATATATAGAGAATTGACTCTAATTTATAAGAAATAAAGCCATTCTCCAATTGATAAATGGTCAAAGGATATAAACAGACAATTTTCAGATGAAGAAATTGAAATTATTTGTAGCCATATGAAAAGATGCTCCAAGTCACTATTAATCAGAGAAATGCAAATCAAGACAACTCTGAGATACCACTACACACCTGTCAGATTGGCTAGGATGAAAGGAAAAGATAATGCGGAATGTTGGAGGGGATATGGGAAAACAGGGACATTGATGCATTGTTGGTGGAATTGTGAACGAATCCAGCCATTCTGGAGAGCAATTTGGAACTATGTTCAAAAAGTTACCAAACTGTACCTACCCTTTGATCCAGCAGTGTTTCTACTGATCTTATATCCCAAAGAGATCTTAAAGAAGGAAAGGGACCTGATTGTGCATGGATGTTTATGGCAGCCCTGTTTGTAGTGGCCAGAAACTGGAAACTGAGTGGATGCCCATCAATTGGAGAATGGCTGAATAAATTGTGGTATATGAATGTTATGGAATATTATTTTTTTATAAGAAATGACCAGCAGGAGGATTTCAGAAAGGCCTGGAGAGACTTATGTGAACTGGTGCTGAGTGAAATGATTAAGTAGGGCCAGAAGATCATTGTATACTTCAACAACAATACTATATGATGATCAATTCTGATGGACATGGCCCTCTTCAACAATGAGATGAACCAAATCAGTTCCATTTGTTCAATAATGAATACAACCTGCTACACCCAGTGAAAGAATTCTGGGAAATGAGTGTGAACCACTACATAGCATTTCTAATCCCTCTGCTTTTGTCTGTTTGCATTTTTGATTTCCTTCTCAGGTTAATTTTACATTATTTCAAAGTCTGATTCTTCTTGTGCAGCAAAATAACTATAGATATGTATACATATATTGTATTTAACATGTATTGGTCAAACTGCCATCTGGGGGAGGGGTTGGGAGAGAGTAGGGAAAAAGTTGGAACAGAAGGTTTTGCAAGGGTCAATGCTGAAAAATTACCCATGCATATATCTTGTAAATAAAAAGCTATAATAATAAAAAAGAAAGAAGAAAAAAACACATAAAGATTGGTATCCTATGCAATATACCCACCAATCTCAAAAGTGCCTAGGTATACTGAACATTAAAGGTCACACAAAAAATAAGGAAAAAAAAAGGAATAGCAATTCTCAAACTTTTTGATATTAAGACTCCTTTAAATTATTAAAAATTATTGAAGACCCCCAAAGCATGTTTGTCTATGAGAGTTATACCTATCAATATTTACTATATTAGAAATAAAAACCAATACATATAAATTATTTTTATTTATTAATGTAAAACAACAATAATAAATCTAATATATGATAACATATGCAATGTTTTGTGAAAAAAATTTCTATATTTTCCAAAACAAAAATGGTGAGAATAGTGTCATTGTTTTATATCTTTTTTCAGATATATTTAGTGTCTGGGTTAAAGAAGAAACCTATGTGAGAATACCTTCTTCTACCTGCTCCTGCATTGAATCTGCTATAATATGTTATTTTGATTGAAGCATATGAAGAAAAACTGGTTTCAAGCACAGATATATTTAGAAAACAAGGAGTAAATAAATAATATCATTATTATTATGAAAATATTTTGACTTGTAGCAGCTAGGTGGTGCAGTGGATAGAGTTCCAGCCCTGAAGTCAGGAGGACCTGAGTTCAAATCTGGTCGCAGACACTTAATACTTCCTAGCTGTGGGACCCTGGGCAAGTCACTTAACCCCAATTGCCTCAGCAAACAAACAAATAAATAAATAAAAAGAAAGAAAAGAAAAAGAAAATAATTTGACTTAAACCACCCCTAAAAACTCTTTGGGATACCTAGGAGTCCCTGGACCACAATTTAAAAAAACAGTGATGTAAAGTATATATAAAAAAATAAGTTATCTTTTAAAATAATAAAACAATTTGAGATAGTAATTTTTATTTGCCATGCATTTAATATTTATCAAGTCATAATAGGTTTTGGGATCTCCATTGAACAAAGATAAAGAAAGGAAGCAGAGAGTGCCCAGTTGGAATAAGATAACTAAAGAACAAAGTTACTCAATTGCAGTCTCTGAATCCAGAGGCAAAGAGCTCCAGAGTTCCATAGGTGTGTTTAGGCTTGGAATATGAAATGGCATAGATTCCTTTGTCAAGTAGGTCCTTGCTTCCCCAGACTTGTTTATAGATGATAAATAGTTAAACCAACAGATTCATATCTTTTGACTTAATATTCTTGTTATAATAATGCTATTAATTTAACAATATTTATATACACATATATGTATATGTTTATTTATAAATTTCATACATGTTACTGTAGTAATGTTCACTATAAAATTGTACAAAATTTAAAAAAAAATTAAGAATTCTAGTAAATTTGGATTAGAATTTTTTGTTCTAGGACATTTCAAAGTACCGCCCAGCCCAGCAAATCAGTGAAATATTCCAATGGCATATGAGAGCATCCATTTCCTGAATACTTTCATACTTAGGGACAAGGTGCTTCATATTACCAAATTAGAGAGCTTCGGCCCGTTGTGACTTGGTGAATAGGAATAAATGTGAAAATCTATATAATTATGCTTCTGTTGCCATCTATCCTGTCAAAATGAAAATCCACATGAGAATCAACTCAGATGTGATTTAGCAGATTAAAGAAAAACAATGTCCATTTCTCCTCTTGAGCTGGAGAGAGAGAGGTTGTCTCTTCCTGCTGTGTCAATTTGTCTTAGACTGGCAGTTCTGAAGGTGAAACTTTGAAGGTCCTATATGTGAGAAATTAACTGCTCACAGGATGACAGTAAAGAAATACAAACAAAACAAACAAACAAACAAAAGGAACAAAATGATGTGAGCTTTGAATAAACTGTGCATTTTTGATTTTATTAATTTTTTGGAAAGAATGTAGTGTGGAAACAGTAGTCTCATGAAAAATACAGGAAATGAGAAAAAGCAAATCTCATGCTACATATACACATATACAAACAATGAAATATGTTACACAATATATAAACATACATATGTATACTTATATATAATATGTATATGCATATATATATATATATATATGTTTGCATACATATATGTATATATTTAGTATATATTACCTTTCAGGCTTTTTTTTTTGAGTATCAGATAAAATATGCTTCCTTAACCCCTCTTCATTCAAATGCTTTCCCTCTTTTAATTATTTCTCAATTTTGATGAATGTACCTTGTTTTTTAATACATATATATAATATAATTTTCATGTTGTAGATTTAATACTTACCTATGATTAAATACTGAAGATTAATAAAATAATTTAATACAATATTGGAAGTTTATTGAAGGTAGGGGCTGAGTTCTTTTGCCTTTTTTTTTTTTTTTTTTTGCTTCAGCTCTAAACTTAGTATCTAGTTACAGGGGTCCTCAAACTATGGCCCACGGGCCAGATGAGGCAGCTGAGGAAGGTTATCCCCCTTACCCAGGACTATGAAGTTTCTTTATTTAAAGGCCCACAAAACAAAGTTTTTGTTTTTACTATAGTCTGGCCCTCCAACAGTCTGAGGGACAGTGAACTGGCCCCCTATTTAAAGTTTGAGGACCCCTGAATTTTTTCTAGTATATAGTGTTTATTAAATATTTATTGCTTGGTTGATGAAGTTAATGTATAGAGAACCAATCTGGAAGAAGTGAGGAAGAATGGGGTTCAATTCAGGCCCTTGATATTCAATATATCAATATCGATCTAGAAAATTACAGAGAAAGGGCCACTGTACATTGGTAGAGGGAGTTATCTCACTTGGGCATTCACTGTAACACTGAAATCAAAAGCACAGCCTTCATCCCTAGTCTGAATTATATATTATATAATATAATCTTGCTAGCAGGCATTAATTTACAATTTACAAATAGCTAGATAAGATAGATGATAGATAGATTATAGATAGATAGCTAGATACATACATACATACATACATACATACATACATACATATATACATGCCCAGTAAATGATAAAAATCACATTTATCTCAATCCCAATGTATCATATATAATTCCCATTCTGGTAATTGTATCTCTTTTCTCAATGAGTTTACTTCTTGACTGACAGCCTCATTTTCCAGGTCACACTTTTGTCCCCATAATAGGGAACTTCAACATGTGTTTTACCTTGAAATATCCTCAATTCCTCAATCTACTCAGCTCTTATGAACTATTTCTCCATTTTACCTCAGTCACAGCAAGGGCTTTTATCTTGCCATCAACAAATGTTCCATTTTTCTGATTAAGAACTCCAAAGTTGTAATATCTGATCATAATCTACTCTCATTCTATTATTCCCTTTTGCTTTATTTCTTCTTTTTTATCATTTAATATTTTATTTTTCCCGTTAAATGTAAAACAATTTTAACATTTGTTTTTAAAAGTGATTTATTCCTTGTTAAAGCTGTTTCTTGTCCAAACTACAATTCTCTATTCCTCTCCCAGTCAGTATTTTCCTTTGACATCACCCATGCTTTGGTTAATTCCCCTTCCTTCCCAATCTCAGCTCTTTCCTGAAGCAATTCAACGGCACATTAAACCTGTCCTTGAATTCCCTGATCCCTTGTCCAGTCTTTACACATACCTCACCAAATCCCAGTTCTGAATTACTCCTATAATTTGTCTCCTTTGTTTCTACTCAAATGCTGCTGAAGAGAGTTAGAGGAAATCATACAATAATGCTAACTAAATACACTGCAAATTTATATTCCTTAAATTCAATTGGATCTTCACTGTGCTTAACAATTCTTGTTGCTACTTATCTCCACAACCTATTTATTATATGTCTACTCTTTCCATTTATATACTTACTTCCTCATTTCAGATCTCCTCTCTCTCTCCTAACTGGTGTAATGTAACTCTTCTGTATATAGATCTTCCTATAACATCTTTCTATTATTCTCCAAAGCACCACCCATGCAGCTGCCAAAGGTATTTTTCTAAAGGGAAGGTATGAACATCTCCCTGTCTCTGTTTCTCCATCTGTCTCTCTCACCCTCCCCTCAATAAATTAAATGGCTTCCCAGTAACTCTAAGATCAAAAACAAACTCCTCTTTCTAGCATGTAAATCCGTTGCTCACTGCCTTACCCTATCCTATCTCTCCAGCATACTTACACATTGTTTGACTTCTGTCAGTTCTACAATGCAGCCAACTGACCTACTCATGTGTTTCTCACATGTGATGCTTCTTGACTTTGACTTAGATATCGAGCAAGTCTGGAACACTCTCCTTCCTCACAATTCCTGGTTTCTATCAAACCATGCTCAAGGACCAAATCCTCCACGAAACCATTAATATCGCCACGAATGCTTCCCTGTCCTATTTGGCTCCATGTGCCCTCCTTCCAATGCAATCTTGTTTTCATTTTGAATGTATTCACATATATGTGCAGATTATTTCCATGGGGAAAATATAAACTTCACATTTTTATTTGTATGTATGTCCACCGATCACTTAGCTTAGTATCTCTATATAGCATAACATCTATCTAATAAAGGATTGTTGATGATTAAGTAGAAACCTTGGTTTATGATCCCACCATCTCAATGTTTCTTTTCAGTTTCCCCATCTGTAAAATAAAATAGTTGTTACTGAATGATATCTAAAGTCCCTTTGAGCTTTAGCTAAATTAATTTCTCAATTGATCAATGAATCAACAAATATTTAATAAGTGTTTTATCTTCTTTGCCTATAAATACACACTATAAATTATATTGAAAGCCAGTCAGTATTATAGAGAAGGCCTGGATTCAAGATCACATTAGCTATGTGATTGCAGTAAAGTCAATAAGTTTAGTATACCAAGAAAATCAATAACAGTATAAATTGCAAAAGTGGTACTGATCTACATTGATAGGAGTTTCTTCACTAAGCATTCCTGATACAAATGAAATTGTAACTTTGATGCCCACATAATAGCCTTATCAACTAATTATTTAGTGGTTGGGTTTGAATTATAAAGTTCTGGATGTGAAGACCCACACATGTGTGTCTCATCACCACCTCCTCCCCCCAAATACACAGACACACACACAGATTTATGATTATAAGAATAAAGACACTTAATTAAATGTTTCAAAAGACTGAATGAAATACAAGGAGCTTACAATCTTTTACCACTAGTCTTGCATCCATTGTAGGAAAGCTATTTATGCCTATTGAGGGCAAAATGTAAAAATATTGGCCACTGGAGTTTTCCATTCAAATCAGAACAATTGGGAAGCTTCTCCAATTCAGCCAAGGGCAGCCATATCTCATGATTTCAGCTGGAGTTTTCTGGCTGTCTCTTAAAGTTTTGTTCCCTATCTCTAAACTTCCAGAAGATATCAAATTGGGGAACAAGGAAGGAACAAGGCAGAAGTGCCATGTATTTGCTTCTTTTTGAGGGAAATAGAGGAGGAAGGAAGGAGTTAAATGAAAATAATTCCTAGGAAATGGAAACAAGCAGAAAATAAAACTTAAGACATATTGTACTTGCTTAGAATAAAGGTAAAGGGCAAGGAGGTAACACAATGGCAGCATTTGGAAGACTCATGTTCCTGAGTTCAAATCTGTCTTTATACTTACTAGCTTTGTGACCCTGAGCAAGTGACTTAACCCTGTTTGCCTCAATTTTCTCATTTGTAAAATGAGATGTCAAAAGAAATGACAAATTATTCCAGTTCTTATTAAGAACCACATGTGAAGTCACAAAGAGTAGGATATAACTAAAACAACTGAACAACAGAAAAAAACAAAAGTTGGCAAATAATGTCAATGCAAAGTTTGAGTCTTTTATGAAGTTTTTTTTCAGGTCAATAATGTAATTTCTGAGAAAAAAGCAAAGTACACTGGATAAAAAAGCTAACTTTGGAGTCAGGAAGATCTATGTTATAATCCTATCTCTGGTATATACTATTTGTGATTTGGGGAAGGCATTTAACTACTATGGGCCCTAGGCAAGTATCTAATGTTAACATCACTTTGGTGCAATGATAATATCATAAATCTGCTGTCACTCACATATACTACACATATACACTTGCACACATACAACCACATAACACACACTACAAACATGTCCAGACATATGAAGACATGAAGTATTGCTTGAAATTTCATATTATCTTTTACTAAGCCTTTCACTACTAATTTGCCTTTGTTTAATCAGAATGCATTTCATTCTGATGCATTTGTCCTTATGTGAGCAAATTATGAAAAAGCAAGTGCCAAGAAACTATTAGGTTAATTTTTATGAGATGAAAAGATTCATTTTGGTCAGTGTCAAATGACGTATGCAATCCACTACGGAAATTATTGATTTACCCCATTGCTTACTGAATTGTATTCTCCCTCATAACACCATATTCCTTTATTACACCTTCAACATCATGACAATCTATTTTCTTCTGCATATGTTCTTTATTTTCTTATTTTCATAGAAATGGCAATATCTATATTATATTCCAGGGGTCAGTTGGGATTCTTAGAGAGTTAGATATCTGTTCTCCATAGAAATATTGATAGACATTTCTTAATGTTTCTTATTTTAATGAGATCATTTTTTTCCTGTACCATCAATACTACTGGTTCCAGAATTTCAACCAGCCCTCTCATTGAATTTGACCCATAAGACAACCTCTCTAAAATTTTTTCTCATTATGCACAAGCCATGGATAAGCAGCTAGTTTTCTGCAATGAAAAAAAAAAAAAACTAGATAGAAAAGGACCCCCAGGGACTTTAAGTAAACTGAAACAGATGAATTAATTTTTTGTCCATGGCACGAACAGAATAAAGGAAAAAGTGAGAAAAAATTTTATAAGTGCATCACAGAGAAACGTGTTGAATGCTCTTTCTCTCTCTCCTTCCCTTCTTCCCTCCTCTGTCTCACTCTCTGTTTCTGTCTCTCTGTTAATGAATTATAATGAATGATCAATATTTACATAACATTTTAAACATTGCAAAGTGCTTATCAGTTATATTATTTGATCTTCACAACAACCCTGGGAGTTGTGTCATTATTCTCATTTTATAGATTTAGAATCAAATCTAGATTTTCTTGACCACATTATATAATACACAATCTAGATGAGGTAAATGTCTCAAACATGTACCCAAATTATAACACAAATAGCTTGTGCCACAATAATATCCCATCTGTAGGTTATGTTACAGTTTAGGACAGAATTTAAAAAGAAAGAATCTAAAAACATCTGAATGGGAAAGAGCAAACTGTTATGAGATTTGCAGAAATTTAGGTTAAGGACTTATAAAAGGGCAAATGGAGTGAATTACAAAGAGTTGAATATTGAAAGGACATAATCACCAGGCCAAGAGGGCAGAAATTTAAAAAAAGGAGATATTGATAACTGATTGGTCTCAACTATGGTTTCAAGACAAAGAGAAGAAAGGAAGTCGAGTTGAAATGATAGAAAAAAGGAAGAAAGAAGGGAATGAAAGATATAAGGAAGAAAATGGGTTTAGAAGACATGAGATGAAGAGAGAATAAAGTTGGGTGACTACTATCATAAGGAATTTCAAGTTTAAAGTCATATAAGTGTCACACTCATAGGTAATGATAAAAAGAAAAGTGATTAGGACCAGGTGATTGTAGTCTAAGGTTGCCAAAACAGAAAGCACCAATGATACTCAGTAGTTGTGTTGTGGACAACTAAGAGCATAGTATTTAGCAAAGAAATTAGTTAAATTTTATGGTACAATTTAACTTGAGGGTGATTATCATGCATATTGTCCTAGGTGCAAAAAAAAATTTGATAATTATAATTAATGGCTAATTTTAAGGTATGGAACGTAAAGGAAGCAAAGAAAGCTAGGTGACTCACTGGATAAAGCAGCCTGAAAAAAAATGCCCAAAATATTGAGATGGGATTTGTTTTAAGAAGGAGGTTAGTATCATTGAATTGAAGGGTACATGGGGATGGACTGTAAGATGTAAGAAGCCTAACAAGATGAGAGAAGGTAGATTATGAATGGTTTTGACCATTAAACAGTAAATTTTGGATTTTATCCTAGAAGAGATCCAAAGCCATAGGAGGTTTTTGAATTCTGGAGGTATGAAGGACATATATAGACATGAGTTTTAGGGAAATCACTTTGGCAGCTAAATGGAGACTGTGAGAGTAGGAAGAGACTTGGAGCAGGTAGAACAATGTAAGAAATCCTAGTGAGTCTTGGCCATGTCCTTTGTGTAACTTTTTGCTGAGAACATAAGAATGTGCTTGCAGTTATCTGATGGAATGCCAGGGAGCATTGGAAGGGAAAGCAATCCTCTTTGTACATTGATGAATAAGTTTCCTTTATTGTTGACCTGTATTTGTTCTGGAAACCTAGCCCAGTTCCCTGAGTAAATGCAATCAACTTAACGGAATGAACATATATTTTCCTTTGTGGGTCCCTCAAGATAGGGACCTTGCACCTGAAAGGCTACTTCATGTCAAAAGTCTTGTATCAATTGAGAATACTTAGCATAGGACCTTCTTTGTTCTCAGCCTATAAAAAACCTTTAATGAGAAAGACACTTAGAATCTCATCCAGGAAGGGACACCTTGACTGTGACCTTTCTATGTGGGACCTCAAAAGCTGTGACTCAGGATTCTCCAGCCAAGAAACTCAGGTATTGGTGCTTCCCTGGAGTACCAATGATGTATGTTGCATGTTTGTATGTTTGTTTGCTTATACTGTTTTTATTGTGACTATGATTGCAATCGTACTCATGTATTTCCCTTCTGTTACAAGCTTTTTTTATTCCTATGTCTTTTTTTACTTCAAGATACTGAGCAGTAATAAGCTTCTATTACCACCCCTTCTTTTCTAAATCTGTGCCCATTAAATGTGAAATCCAAACCTAGAATAACTTTACAAAAATCAACAAAGCTATTTCAAAAGTCTAGATATGAGGTGATGAAAACCTCTACCAGAGTGGTGATAGAATTCAGGGAAACAAGGGAGAATATGGGAAAGATGTTAAAAACATGAAATTGGCCTTATAAGATGATTAGCTATGGGGATGAAAGATAGTTTGGGGTCAAGGATAATATGTTGATATTGCACCTAAAGGAATGAGAAGATGGTGGTACTCTTGACAGTAATAACGAGTTCTGCTTTAATCATGATTTTGAGTCATGAAATCCTTTTAGTATGTGAGTAAGGTGAGGGTATAAAGGAAGACTATGAATCACTTCATTACCTCATTCATAAAGAAGATCAAACTTTTTAAACTGAATGGAATTGATAAAAATAAATTTTATGAACTTATTTTTATATGTAAATGAGTTTAGTCAAAAATATAAAACAAAAGGAACTAAGATGGCAGAATATAGGCCAGGATCTGAAAGAACTCTCCCAATATTCCCTTCCAAACAACTTGAAAATAATGCCTTGAACCAAATTTTGGAGCAGCAAAGTCAACACAATATCAGAAGGAGACATGTATGCAGCCTAAGACCATTTAAGATATCAACAGTTCTGTAACATGGGATATAAAGGCTGTAAAAGTACTACATCCAATTTGCCAGCAAATTTAGAAAACTCAACAATGGTCATTGGATTAGAAAAGATCATTTTACATCCCAATCCTAAAAAAGGCAGTGTGAATGTACAAATTAGTAAATGATTGCTGATTAGCAAGAATATGCTTAAAATTCTGAAAGCTAGATTTCAGCAATCCCTGAACCTAGAAATACCAGAATAGTGGACTGGTTTTCAAAGAGACAAAACTAGAAACCAAATTGCAAACATTCACTTTATATGGAGAAGTCAAAGGTGTCCAGCAAACATCATCATCAACAACAACAAAAACAAAACATCTTAATTCTCCTTTGTTGTCTATATTAAAGCTTTAGATTGTATGGATCATAACAAAATGTGGTAAATCCTCAAAGAGATAGGAGTACTAGATCACCTTATTTGAGGAACCAGTATGCATGTCAAGGAACAGTTAGAACCAAACATAGAATAACTAATTGGTTTAAATTTGGAAAAGGAGTATGACAAGGTTGTATATTGATATCTTATTAATTTAAACTATATGAAGTGTATATCACATGAAATGTCAGGCTGGGGGAATCAAAAGCTAGTTGCCAGAAAAAATATTAACAGTGTCAGATATGCAGATGATATCACACTGTTGGCAGAAAGTGAAGAAGAATTAAGAACCTTCTTGATAAGGGTGAAAGAGGAGAGTGTAAAAGTTGGCTTGAAGCTTAATATCAGAAAAGTAAGATCTTGGCAACTAGTCCCATCCCTTCCTGGCAAAATAGAAGAAGAAAAAATGGAAACAGTGTCAGATTTTGTATTTTGGGGCTCAAAAGATCACTACAGATGGTAACTGGAGCTATGAAATTAAAAGATGCTTGCTCCTTGGAAGGAAAGCTATGGAAAATCTGAATAGCATACTAAAAAAGCAGAGATATTACCTTGCCAACAAAGGTCTGTAGAGTTAAAGCTATGCTTTTTCTAGTAGCAATCTATGGCCGTAACACTTGGACTACAAAGAAAGCTGAGTGCCATAGATTCTATGTTTTCAAATTGCAGTCCTGAGACATCAAGGAGATCAAATTCACTGAAGGATCAAAATCTTTAGTGGAAGCTTAAATGCTTTGGTCACATCATAAGAACACAGAACTCATTGGTAAAGATCCTGATGTCGGGAAAAAATTTAAAATCGTGGGAATGCTTATCAGTTGGGGAATGCCTGAACAAGTTATACTATAGAATTAGATGAAGTGCTATTGTGTTATAAGAAATGACAAAAGGGGTAAATTCAGAAAAAAAAATAAGACATGTATGAACTCATGCAAAGATAAGTGAGAGTAGTTGGAAGATCATTGTATACAGTTACAGCAATGTTATAATGATGATTAACTATGAAAGGCACGAGTATTCTATCAATATAGTGACCCAAGACAATTCTAAACGACTTATGGTGAAGATGTTATCCATCTCCAGAAAGAGAAAAAATGAACTCTGAGTATAAATTGAAGTATAAATACCTCCCTCCCTCCCTTTCTTCCTTCCTTCCTCCCTTCCTTCCTTCCTTCTTTCCTTCCTTTCATTTGTTTTACAATGTAGGAATATGGAAGTATATTTCCATAATTTAACATATATAATTTATATCGTCATTTTAGTTGGTTTATGAATGTGTAGGAAGGAATGAAAGAATCTGAAAAATCAATATTTAAAAAGAAAAATATTAACAAATAAAGGATATTTCTAAAAATATATATAAAACACAAACACACAACAAAAAGGCAGATCTGAAGTAGTGATAAGAATGTAATTGAATAAAGTATAAGAGTGCATTCTCAGAAATATGGAAAAATCTACTTATTAAATTGAATAGAAAGTAAAATTCAAAAAATATGTGATTTACAGAAACAATTAAAATTTTTGGCACTATTTTTTTGAGATTTTTTTGTCATCATGAGAAGAATTTGGGATTAAGTCTCAGAAGCTGTTAGGATGCACTTCAAATGGCAAGTGGGAATAATTATATTCTGTAAAGAAAAACTTAAGTGACAATTTCAACTTTTCTAATCCAATTCCATTAATTTACTCATACATTCCATAGAAACAAAACTACAAATAGGAAATCTTGAACATGAATTAAATGCTAATTTGAATTTGTACTCTTGCCAACAGTTTTGTCTTACAATGTAACCAGAACATTATGTGAAGATGATCTAGTAAAAACTTTTAAAAATAAAATCTACTAAAAGTTAATTTTTCTGGATGGCCAAGTGTTCTGAGTATCTAAGAAATTATTTCATTAATGCAATACCTATTATATCAACTTATTGATTTTTTATTTTTAATGTGCACTATACTTTTCTTCCTTCTAAAACAGTATATCAAATAATTATAGTTGCTTTTTCTTGATGATTCTGGGTCACATTATGAAGATCAATGGGACAATAGGGAAGGATTAGCTTGAATAAAGTCCATGATAAAGAACAAAAATTATTTTCAAAGGTGTGAGACAAAGGGAGAGATGGTAAAACAGATTTTATGAGAGAAGGCATTTCAGAACATGAAATCATGTAAGTTATGGGTGATATGAGAAATATATAAATGAAGATGAAGAAACTGAAACTTTGCTTCAGGTTTCTCAAACGTGGGGCTTAACAACACTTTCTTTCTCTTGCCCTCTCTAATTCATTTAAAAGGGACAAAAAGCCAGTGATTTCTAGAGGGCCTAGCTGGAATAATTTTCTGGGAGCTTTTCCTTTCTTTTCCTTAATCTCACTGCCTACTCTCCTCTAATGCACTGAAATGTCCTTGCCGAAGCCTGAGGCAGCTGGTAAATGTTGAATCTAAGTCAGGAAGTTCAAGTCTAGCTTCAGGTGCTGAACAACTATGTAACTCAATCTCTGATTGCCTCATTTTCCTAAACATTAAAGAAGGGATAAAGATATCTATCCCACAATGTTGTTTTGTTAAAAACACATCATAAATTGCCTTCTGTTTTCTCTCTCTACTGAATGTAGATCAGAATCCTGTCCCACAGTGACCTTTAAAACTATAAACCCTTTCTGATCAGTCACTGATTATAGACATTTCTAACTGGACTTTTTCCAATTGCTTTTAGCTAAAAATTCTATATGTAACTTCTAATTTCAATGTCAGTTTGATGAAAAAGGTTATTTATCTTCTTTATCCCTTGGTGTACCTAGTGCTCAGCACAAAGTATGGCACATAGAAAAGATTCAACAACTACTTTTTTTTCTCATTTTATTCCATCCTATCAATCATTGTGTCATGCTAAATATTGGGCAGAAACAAAACTAGACAATGACCATGTTAGAAATGGCTCAAATTAGTACTGATCACAGCTGGAGGCCTAAAACTTACTTTGTTGGGGGAAATAAAAACACCTTTCTTTTGGGTCATTTACCTTTTTCATATAATAGATGGAGTGAAACGTGTGCAGATAAATGACCTTTGGGGGCAGTGAAACATGGTTGTCTTTCCGCACAATTAATTAACCAATCAAAACCTGAAGTTTTCTTCTCTCAAGTGGTTTTCTAATATCTCTAGAAATTCATCATCATCTTCCCCTTTGCTATTATGTGTCCTCTGACTTGACAGCAGCATTCAAAGCATTAGGTATGATTTCTACATCAATAACATAATGAATCATAGACCTCTTGCCAAGAGTATTGCTACTCCTTTTTTCTTACTTGCATTGTTCTTATGTAGAGTATGAAGGGAGATCATCCCTGACCATTTCAAACATATTTGTTGGGGCCTAGGAAGAAAGCTTATGATAAAGTGTACATATACTCTATCTTCATCATCATCATCATTATCATAATGAAATGACAGTTTTATTAATATAATACCATACCTAAATTTGCTCCAAATTTCCCTTAATATTTGACTTTTAATTAAATCTCAAGCACAAATAACACTGAAAATGACAATTAAATTGAAACTCCTTCATAATATCTACATCATGGATTAGATATCTCATGACACTTATTATATATATAAAAAAGTGTTGTAATAGTGAATGTTTGAAATGTTGTGAAAAACAAAGTGGTCGGTAAATTGAAACCACTGAATAACACTAGGATGAAGAAAAATGATTTAAAAAAAACCTTAAAGTTTTTTAGGAATAATATAATAGTTTTGTCATCAAATTGTTCTGTAATTTTAAATGAGCTTTCACCCAAAAGTATATATGGATAATTTAACTCATAAGGAAATACATAGAGGAAAATATATATGCTCATATGAATGCAAAATACCCACGTTGATATGTATTCACAATATGTATGAGTCTATGTGCACAATACATCCATATTATTATATATTGCACACATGAACCATATATATAAATATAATTTATGTTCATACATATATCAATGCATGCATATACATATATAAGGCACATATATGATTTGTGAAATATATTGCATATATCCACAATGTATGTATATATATATGTACACATATATATTATCATATTTTAACTCATCCTCAATAAACAATAAGTAAATGTATGATATCTTTGAAATCTCTGTGAAGAAAACTTATTTCAACTATCAGTGACTGGATTTTGTAGAAATCTGGATTTTAAAGACATTTGCAAACAGTTATCCTGTAAATATATGCCTTAAATTAGGTGAGTTCATCATCTAATGTAGCTCTACAGATTTGGTTGATTTTGAATATCAAAAATAAATGTTAAAAGTTCCTTTTTTTTATTTTTAAAGTTTTGTAAGATAAATTAGCCAATTTTCAGATTGAACCACCTAAACTTGTCCTTTTAAAATCAGATGCACACATCTGTTTTTGTCTTTTAAGCTATGATGATCTTTTTTTCTCCTATCTTTTACTTTCTGATGGAGAAAAAGTGGAATCCATTTTATACATATACATATACAATGGATAGAGTGCTATTTCTAGGTTCAAGAGGACCTCAATTCAAATCCAGTTGCAGACACTTACTAACTGTGTGACCCTGGACAAATTATTTAAATTGATTTGCCCTACTTTCCTCACAAACTACTCAGTATCTTTGCAGAGAAAACCCTCTGCAAATGAGGTCACAAGGAACTGGACACAATTGAAAATGACTGAAAAATAATAACAAAAAAACTCTATATCGTTGATATACTGCATTAGGAGTTAATCACGCCAGCTTTGGTCAGTTGATTTCTTCTCAGATCAAGGGATGAGATTATAGAAAGTAAGGCTCATATAAAAGAAACAATAAAGTATTAGAGTTTAAACTGAGTACAAATAAGTGTCTATAATTTCTTACTGCTTTACTAGGTATAAAAAAATTCTTCTGATAAGCTTGATGAAATAAAGGACAACTGGCCATTGGTTGGCCAACAAATTGAAATACTTCTGGTTGGCCCTTTAAAAAACAGGATACATTCTTTAGGGAATTAGTTGAGAATAGACATATCTTTGAGGAATATAAATTACATTTTCTCAAGAATAAATTTATACTTGGAAGTAGATTGATAGACCATCAAGTCAACAAGCATTTATTAAGAGTTTACTTTGTATTAAGCACACTGCTAGTTTGTTGTTGTCTTTTATTCTGGAGGAGGGCCAAAATGATACCAATTTTTGGAGGCAGGTATTGCATATCCAACTGTGACTGATCAGATAATCTGAGCTCAAAATTTCTGCTATAGATCTGGCACAAATAATATGAACATTTGGAGAAGACATGTCTCTAAATTTGCACATCACAATTTTTTTTTTAATTTCTAAAATTTTGCTTTGTTCCTAGAACAGTGCCTTCTTTGATATGGGTATGGAATGCTGAGCAGTCCTTTGCCAGCAAATCCTACATGACCCCATCAATTCTAAAGTTCTTTAGAGAGAACTTGAGAATGTCTTTGGCTTCTTTTGACCACAATGTCTGCTCCTTCCTTCCTTGATTTCTCCATAAAATAGTCTTTCAGTCAAACATATATTTGGCATTGAAACAAATGATTTCTGTAGTAGAGTTTGAATGCTGAGTGGTTTAGCTTGAGAGAGATCCCAATAACTGTTATCTTTTCTCACCACCTAATCTTCAGATTCAATGTACTAACTATGCTAAATTCTAGGATACAAATGAAAACAAAAATAAAGACAAGTTCCTTCCCTCAAAGTGCTTACATTCTAATGGGGGAAGATAACAAAATAAAAGTAATTGAAAATGGAATAAAGCTTGAGGAAGGCAAAGTCCAGAGAATAAAAGATGGTTGCTCCAAGACCTTTCTCAATGTGGAGGTCCATTCCTTTCTCTAAAATCATATAGTCTTTAGAAGATGCTGATCCCAGGAAAGAAAATGTCGAGGATCAAGGCAAGGATAGGAGATCGATGATTATATAGATAGTTGTCCCAGGCTATCAGGAGTTGAGCAATGTAAAGAAATAGACCCAAGAAGCTCATATGAATAATTAAGTTAGCAGAGATACTGCACTCAGAACAATTTATACAAGGACACTATGAGAAGAGAAAGGACAACTAGGCTCAAGATTGCTGGAGATCTAAGTTACTATGATCATATGTATTTTCTCTATACGTTCCTCTTTACTAGTATATTCTCTTTCTTCGTTCACTCTTCTCTCTGACATAAAGAATTATTGATAAAAATCCCAGGTTTATAATGGGACTTTTTATTTTTTGGTAGCTGTTATTGTTCTGATAATTTCTCATGAAATTAAATGTCTTTACTTTGAGCCACTTGTGTCCACTAACTATTTATGGCTTAAAATATTAAAGTTAAACTCACTAGAGTAGATTTGTGCACTATATTTTGAAGAGGGTAGATCCACAAAATATTTTGAACTTTATGTGGTCAAACCTGTAAGAATTCAATTTGTGAGTACAAGTTGGAGGAAAAATAGTCTAAAATTATATAATACTTTAACATTTGTTTTTTATTTTATTTTATTTTATTTATTTAAATTTTTGTGAGGCAATTGGGATAAAGTGTTTTGCCTAGGATCACACAGGTAGCAAGTGTCAAGTGTTTGAAGCTGGATTTAAGCTCAGGTTCTCTTGACTTCAGTATTGGTATTCTATTCACTAGGCTACCTAGCTGCCCTGACTTTAAGGTTTATAAGACATTGCTGAACCACTGATAGAGAATCAAATCAACAAGCATTTATTATCAAAATCAAATTATCAAATATCTTTGTTAAAATTTTTTGTTGTCAAATATCATTTGGGTGCCACAGCAATTTTTTAAGATAGGTAGTAAAGTAAATAAAGGTAGCATTAGCATCATTTTCAAAATCAAGAAATAGATGGAGAGAGGGTTTAATGATTTGTCCATGGTAATGGAACTGGTTAAAGTCTGACATGGGGTTGAAATGAGTGTTACTATCTCTGATTTCAGCCCTTGTTCTACTATATCAATAAACATTTGCTAAATGCCCTGTGATGAATAAAAAGTCCAAGAGATCTGGTTTCTAGCTAACTAATAAATTTGTTAATTATGGCTAGCAAATAGTAAATAAAATGAAATAAATGATTTTCTTGAAAATCAAAGATAACCTGTGGAGAACATTGAGTGTTTAAATACTATAGGAAGAATGGGTGTTCCTGACAGGCAGAAATCAACCCTGACTAGTTAACAATTAATGAAAGTCTGAATATTATAACAAGAGTTGGTTTATTCTAATGAGAGACTGGAGGTGGGGCATTTGACCCATACCAAACTCACCTTGGGAAATCTAGACAGAGATCCCCTTTCATCCAGACTAGTTGGAGAATAGAATTCACCTAGATTAGATTCTCTTTATCCTTTAATAAGAAATAATGCCTTCCAGTTTGGTAGCAGATGGGAGGGGCAGTCAGAGAAAATGCTTTAAACTTAGAGAGATGGAGTGCCTTCCTCATGGAATATATTCACAGGAAACCAGAATCACCATATCACATTGCCATTTATGTGTATCCAACCACATGTTACTATACTCTATTACATTTTACCTTTGCTTTGAACACTAATAGTAAATTTACCTCTACACTACTGAATTATACTAGTTAGTGTGCCATTTTCACTGGACAAGTTACCTTGTAAAGATGGCTTTTTGTTTCTTATACCTCCTTTTTTCTCCCACTTCTTCAGCCCCAAAACACAAGAGAAGTGTTCTGTTTTTAACGATTGTAATATTGAAGTACGTGTAGTTAGTTGTCTATTCCTGTTAGATTATAAAATTATTTTAGCAACTATTTTTTGTCAATCTCTTTCTACTTTACGGTTAGCATGGCTTTTTATCCATTCCTTATATCTTCCTTGAGTTACTGACTGCTACTGTGAGACCACTACTGATCTCTCATTGTTTTCCTTATACTTATCTTTTAAAAAATTCTATTTTGTCTCTCCTGTCATCACTTTTTCTGTGCTACTTTAAGCTTTTGAAAGGATAAGGCTTTTCCATAGTAATCACCAGCCCATCATAGTGTATCTCTCCTTCTGTTCAGTGAATTAAACAAGTCTACTCTCTCAGGTTTAATCTTTGAATAATCTCAGATGTTTGGTTATTTCTATGTATAAGGGGACTGTCTTAGGTCAAAGTAATTTGGTATTTTTTTGCTGTTGTTTTACTCTAGAAATTTCTGGTTAATACTTCCTCTTAGCATTCTAGAATTTAGTCTCCATATAAACAAAATTTAATTATATGTGAATACATAGATCTATATAAAATGTATCTATTCACAGAGGGCAACTTAATGTGGTTCACAAATGGCAAAGAATGTTATCACTGTAATACACCTTATTTGGTTTTAAAGAAGATTGCGATTTCTATTTTTGTGGATTATTCTTCCTTTAACCTATCAGTGCAAGGGTTTTTGGCCTAGATTCACATCTAACTCTTGCACTTCCAATATATTGGTGTGAATGTAATAGTTTTAGAATAAAAACTATTTCTCTGATCACTCTTAAGCTAAACACTGTGACTTGGCACTTTCCTATCAAACAGTGACTATACAAAGATCATCAGAAAGAGCCTAACTCCATCCATCTGCCATTCACCTGTCAAAGGTTGACATGACTATATCAACCTTTCCCAAACACCACTTTATAAATTTTAGAAATTATAATTCAGTATTATCTTTTTCTTTGTATCCCCCAATATTTAGCATACTGTTTAGCAGATGGTAAATGCTTAGTATTTATTGGCTGATTTACTAAACTCACTTATCCAAATAACCTGCAAACAGAAATCAGATAAAATATATAGATTAGAATATAGAAGAGAATATGCATGACTGAAATTAGATCTCACATTAGACTGAGAAAGAAGGCCCAGATTTCACCATGGGGAAATTTTTGAAGTCTTCATGGCAAGCTATACATTAGAAACATAGTAAGGATATTTTTGTTGTTCAATCATTCCCAGTTATTTCTAACTCTTATTGAGCTTACTTAGAGTCTTTTGAGCAAAGTAACTTCCATTTCCTTCTCCAGCACATTTTACAAATGAGGAAATGGAGGCAAAAAAAGTCCCACAAATGCATCTTCATGCAAAATATCTCAGTCTTAATTGGAAGCCTGATACTTATTTTTTCATGAAATGTCTATTTCAGAATATAGGGAGTTAGTAAAAGAATGACCAATCATTTTTTATGGATGTATATACTTACACCACTAGTCACATCTATATCTATTTTTATACTCAGGCAAAGTCTATTTTCAAAGTTATCCTGTCTTCTCTCTACACCTAATCATTCTACTCTTGGTGATCCTTACTTTCCTTAGACATGTACTCCATAATAATAAAAACAACAACATCACCAAAGAAACAATACCTGGCATTTCTATAGTACTTTAACATCTGTGAAGCACTTTGCAAATATTATCTCACTCTGTGCTTTCAAAAACCCCAAAAGTAGGTGTGAAGTCCGAGTTAGCTTCCTGGAGGCCTCAGAATCAGCTGGAGTCAGGATAAGCAAAAGTTCTTGATCTTTAGAGGGAGAAGTGAAGGGGATGGACAAAACTGCCCCATGCTCTCCACCGACCTCTCTTCTCCTCGTTCTCCTCCAAAGTGTCTCTGGCTTGTCTCACTCCACTCCCTAATCTCTCCTACGATTATCTGTATACACCAAAAAATCGAGCCAGCATGGAATAGTGAGAAGGGCCATTTTTCCAAGTGTAAGCTAATAGAATATTGTCCAATAGGTAATTATCCTTAAGTGCTCAGTTGTCTGATTCCAGTGCACCTATTCAGAGTTTCAGCCCTTTACAAGTAGGTGTTATTCTTAGAGTCTGAGAGAACCACACTGTATGTGCACATATCAATCCTAAGAAAATTCACTCATTCCATTTATTTAAATATTTGATCTCAATGTTTTAATGGGATATTTTGAAGACTTAATATGTTATTCTTAAAGGATCATTTTTACAAAGGGATGCCATAGATCTAATACTTTTACTTTAGGAAATATGTGTGTAAAAGTTATTCTAAATTATAGGAACAGGATATATTTTCTATATCAATACAATCACATCACCTACATGGGTTCTAGAGTTGGCAGTGTGTAAAATATGTTTAGATTGCTACCTAAGTGGTTTCCTATGTAATATATGAACAACAGCAACAACAACAACAATTGATTTACTATGACTTTGCATTGAAGAATATGATTTTGCATAAAATAGATTTGCTTTACTTCTCATTAACATATTTGTTATTAGAGAATACAAAGGATTTCATTATTAGGCATATATGATTGTCCATTTGCATGAATTTCCAGTCTAATATCAATTTTTTTTTACTAATATTGTTGCAATGAGACAGAACTCAAAGATTACTAAATGACTACTTTCCCCCTGTCATATAATATTCTTTTTGTACTTTTAGCCAAGCTATTTTACTCTTGGAGGAAAAAAAAATCTGTAATTGGTTGTTTTTACATATTCCTACATAGACACATATATTTTTAATGCATAAGGAGTACAGCATCACAGAAATCTTAATGGCTGTTTAGATTAGGTACTTAAATTCAACTTTAAATAGTCAAGTATTATAGTAAGTCTAAACTGCTCACTGATAAACTCAGGAACACTACGTAAGTTAAGAAAGAAATAATTAGTTTTGACTCTGTTACTCAGTAGGAATTAGATTTAGTAAGGTTAAGAGTGTTAGGAGATAGATATTGATTCAAATAGCTTTAATTTAAAGTATCTATTGTTAGCTCAACCTTCATATTTATAATTAAAAATTAATATCAACATTCAGATTACAACACATTTTAGAATGGCAAACACAGTATGCGTGGTATTTATATATCTGCCACAGACAAGGGCTTTATCTATGTTCCAAATATAGGTGAAGCTTCATGTTGAAAAGATTCAATATTTACCTGCATGTATTCCAAGTTATCCGGGACAATAAAATGTTCTAAAAATGAACAGACAAAATCCCTTGAAGCAGGTTTCAACTAGAAGGGAAAAAAAGATGTTTATCTTGGAAATGGGCTGAGGGGATGTGAAGGTGTTATAGTTGTATTCAAGTATTTTTTTGGCTCTCTCAAGAAAAAGGGTTGTTTGGCCTCAGAGTATGAATAGTGGGCGGAATTTATAAAGAGGAAACTGATAATACTGAGCTATCACTACACATCTATCAGATTGGCTAAGATGATATACACCCTTTGATCCAGCAGTGTCACTACTGGGCTTATATCCCAAAGAGATCTCAAAGGAAGGAAAGGAACCCACATGTGCAAAAATGTTTGTGGCAGCCCTTTTTGTAGTGACAAGAAACTGGAAACTAAGTGGATACCCATCAATTGGAGGATGGCTGAATAAATATATGAATGTTAGGGAATATTATTGTTCTGTAAGAAATGACCAACAGGATGATTTCAGAGAGTCTGGAAAGACTTACATGAACTGACGCTGAGTGAAATGAGCATAACCAGGAGATTATTATATACGGCAACAAGAAGACTATATGATGGTCAATTCTGATGGATGTGGCTCTCTTCAATAATGAGAGGATTCAAACCAGTTCCACTTGTTCAGTGATGAAAAGAGCCATCTATACTGAGAGAGAAAACCTTGGGAACAGAGCGTGGAACACAACATAGCATTCTCACTCTGTTGGTATTTACTTGTATTTTGTTTTCTTTCTCAGTTTTTCTTTTCCTTCCTTCTTGATCTGATTTTTCTAGTGCCGCAAGATAACTGTATAAATATGTAAACATATATTGGATTTAATATGTATTTCAACATATGTAAATGCATTGGATTATCTGCCACCTGGGGAGGGGGTGGAGGAAAGGTGGAGAAAATTTGGAACAAAAGGTTTGGCAAGGGTCAATGTTGGAAAAGTTACTTATGCATATGCTTTGTAAATAAATAAATAAACTATTAAAAAAAATAATTGAATCTAGATAAAAGTGGAAAGTGCTTCTTTGGTGGTGAGAGGGTTCCTAATTGAAGTTCTTCTGGGAGAGACTATTTAATCACTTGTTTTTTTTTTGTTTTGTTTTTTTTTTTTGTTGTTGTTGTTTGTTTTGTTTTGTTTTTGTTTTTAATAGTTGTAATTCCTTTTTAGGTATCTCTTGCACTAAATGAACAATGAGGTCTTTTTTTTTTTTTTTCTGTAAAATTTGGTAATTCTCCAATACATTCAAGAGCTAGGGTGGGAAGGAAGAGAAGTGAATCTTTTTGTCCTAGCCATCCGTTCCAAGGTGAAACAGTGAGAGAAATTGAGAGGCAAAGGCAAAGAGAAGGAAATACAGAGCTAGAGAAAGGTACCAAGAGAAAATAGAAAAAGACATTCAGCAAAAGGCAGAGGGAGAGGGACAGACAGAAACACAGAAACAAAGGCAGGTAGACAATGGGGAAAAAAGGGAAGAAAGGAAGGAGGCAAAGGAGAAGTGCAAAATAACAACGGATGTGCATACATGTAATGGGAATAGTGCTACCCATCAGAGATATGTCCAGAATGATAGCCCAAGCATTCCAGTGATGGTCAAGTACTATCATCAATGATCTGAAAGAAAAGCAAAGAGGGAGGAAGGAGTAATGTTTATTAGATTCCTGCCTCTTGCCATTTCCCAACAAGTAGCACTACCTGGCGAAAGTCAGATGATTTTCATTTTCTAGGATGAAAAGTGAAAGAAATTCTACAGTGAAGTTGCTCAAACTTCTTCCTTATAAAAACAGCTTTTCCTATGTTGGGGGACATTCTGTAAGTGGACATGGGATTTTTTTCTGGTGACAAATTTGCTATTATACCCAGCCTTTCTCTTCACCTTTCCGTTTTGGGGTGTGAAATGTGATCAAATACCATGTTTCAAAATATGACAAAAAAAGAATATTTGTCCTCTAATTTGAAGGCTTTTGAAAACAGATTAAACATTCTATCTCAAGATAAATCATATAGCTTACAAAAATGTCACAGATTAGGCTAAAAGTTAGATATATGGAATATTTATTACCTTTCCAATTGTGAATTCCCTAATTTCCAGTTTTATGTTTATGGAAACCTAGACTCTTTCTCTTATAGGGGACTATTTTATACACCATTCTCATTTAGACTATATACCAGAAATCTTTTGGTGAAAAATCCTCAAAACCTTCCATAAGACAATTTGAAGATTGATGACTCTCCTCTAGCTGACATTCCTGTTCAATTAGGTAGAGGTCAGACAGACATCTGCTGCTGATTTTTGCAATGGGTATTAAGGGCTTCCAGGGAAATGCAGTCCCATAATCTCAGGTCTTGGCACATACAAAGCAGCTTCACCTTTAAGTTAAGGGAATGGGGCAATTAGTAGACTTTCTCCATCAATTTCCACATTTTAGATAGGAAATCTTTCACTTAAAATTCTTTTCTCTGTTTTGCTAGTTTTGCCTATTTTATTTTGATTTTTTCTCATTTTTTCCTATTTATCCATCTTTGTAGACAGATTAGTTCCCTGGATCAAATGCAAAGGAGGCTTTCATTAACTGCTGAGCAGCCAGTTTTGACAAACACCACTTTCACACAAGTTACACAAGAGAGATACATAATATAATTTTTATGGTTGGCTGCCCTGAGAAAATTTAGCACACATGAAGTATAATTCATTCAAGAAGAATAAAAGCTCTTAGCTGAGTTATTACCTAGGTGCAGCTGAACAGCTGGAAATGAAGCTTGAAAGCCTTTGTGTACAAGAGGAGTACAAATGACTTTGGGTCATCAATAAAAAGAGAATATAATTCCATTTTGAACATAAGAGCATCTTTCCCATATCAAGTACTTAATACTGTAATTTTACTTAGTGAAAGATAGGAAAAAACACAAGACTAGAAGACTTGAGTTTGAGTCTCAAATTTTGACACTTAATTGACTTTGTGATCTTGTGAAAATATTTCACTATTTTTGATCTTCAGTTTCCACATCTAAAAAATGAGGATCATAGTTGCATTACTAATTAGCTTTGTAACCTGAGAGAAATCACTTAACCTTATAACTTCATTTTGCTTACATCTAAATTGGGCATTTATTAGTACCTGCCTCATTATTATTATTAGGGAAGGATTCTGGGAAGTGAGTGGAGTAAGTCAGAAAATTCCAAGCTTTCCAGATTTCCTTTACAAATAAAGTACAATTGTACTTAAAGGCAAACATAGACTAATGAAAAACAAATAAAACTTGGGGCAGAACAGAAGTCTTCCTGGACAACCTGAGATCCAAATAAAGCCCCCAGGCTTTAGGTTTAAAGTGCAAGCATCTCTAAGCTACTTCCACAGAAATATCAGGCCAGGAGATCTGGGGCTAGCTGAATTTGACTACCCAAACCATAGGAACTTTTACCTCCTGAACAGCATGGGCAGTTGGAGATCTGAGTCTGGAAAGACTGAGGAAACCTCAGCTGATTAGAAATGCCAAGACCAGCTATGTTGCTGAGATGACACGAGAAGGAACCAGAATATCTGGTGAGTGAAGAGATAGTAGGGCAGAGAAGGTGCTGACTGTGGGCAAGAGGATGGAGCTTTTGTTTTGGGGTTCCAGGTCAGAGGGAAGAGCTGAAGTGGAGCTAGAGGAATCTTCCTCCACATCATAGGATCAGAAATGCTCACATAAATAAATTCTCATTTTAAAAAATGAGCAGGCAAAGGAAAAAGAATGTAGAAACCTATGGGAACAGGGAACACCTGAGTTTATCTTCAAAGGAGAATATTAAAAAAAAAAAAAAAAAAAAAAAACTTTTCCCTACCCCAAAGAGTAACATTAAATGACTACTTACTCAGGAAGAATTCATAGAGAACTTTAAAGACTTTAAAAATCAAATGA
This sequence comes from Antechinus flavipes, assembly GCF_016432865.1. Classification (NCBI taxonomy): domain Eukaryota; kingdom Metazoa; phylum Chordata; class Mammalia; order Dasyuromorphia; family Dasyuridae; genus Antechinus; species Antechinus flavipes. The sequence continues at coordinate 369,777,356 of NC_067400.1, read as the reverse complement.
GACTGAAAAAAAGAAAAAAAAAAAAGAAGAACTATCCAAGAAAAATAAGATTTTGAAAAAAAGTCAATCAACTGGAAACAGAGAGCCAGAATATAAAAGAAGAAAATAATTCTTTCAAAAAAAGAATTTGTCAACTTATACTTTAACATATTTAATATGTATTGGTCAGCCTGCCATCTGGGGGAAGGAGTGGGGGGAAGGACAGGAAAAGTTGGGACAAAAGATTTTGCAATTGTCAATACTGAAAAATTATCCATTCATGTAAATAAAAAGCTATTAAAAAAAAAAAAGGAACAAAAAGAGAAACAATTATATGTACCAAAAAAAAAAAAATAGAGTTTGGCAAGAGGAAGCCAGTGAAGCTATAAAAGAACAGAAATAACAAAAATAGAATAAAAAAGAATGAAAAACTAGAAGATAATGTGAAATATCTTCTAAAAAAAAAAAAAACAACAGATATGGGGAACAGATCAAGAAGAGAAAACACTAATAATTGGACGACCTGAAATATGTGACTAAAAGAAGAATCTGATTACAATATTACAAGAAATAATGAAATATTTTTTTTCTAAAGTCATAGAATACAAGGGAAAACTAGAAACATAAAAAAATCTACCACTCATCATCTTAAGGAGAGCCTACAAAGAAAATACATAGGAATATTAGTGCAAAATTTCAAAAAACCCAGACCTAAGTGAAAATTTCATAAGAAACAAGCAAACAATCAAATATATGGCAGCAGCAATTGGAATTATACAGAACTTATCAGCAACTACAATAAAAGGTTGCAGGTCCTGGAATATTATATATTGACAATCAAAAGAACTAGGCCTATAGCTAAAAATATCATATCCAAAAAAACAGCATAATAATGAACACACATACACATATACACACATATGGACATTCAATCAGCTGGCAAATTTTCTAGCGTTTGTCTGAACCAAACCTGCACTCAATAGAATACTTAACATACAGGACCTAACATCAAAGACTAACTTCAAGGGATTTAACAAGGACAAACTTTACACTTTATATATGTGGAAATATAAGTCCTATGTCTAAGACTGATATCAGTAATGGTATAGTTCAAAAGAAAGATTGAAGCAGAGCTGAATATGATCTGACTCTAAAAACTAAAATTGTGTAATTAGAAGTTTTAAAAAATAGTAATAATACTATATGAATGAGAAGCAAAGAAAAACAGATACAGAGGAATTAAATAGGGGAGGGAAGTTGGTAGTTCTGAAAACCTACTCACATTCAGAATGGGTTAGATGGGGGAAAATATATATATATCATGAAGGGTATAGCATTCTCCAAAATTTATAAGGAAAACAGGTGGAGGGAGGGAGTAGGATAAGGTGTGGTATAGAAGAATGTGTTGATTATTTATGGCAATAGGACAAGTTGCATAGATTAATGGGAAAGAGATAAAGAGGGAGGAAAAAGCTAGTATAGGATAAAGTAAGGGTACAGAAGGGTGTTTAGATTAACAAATGTTATAAGGTATATAGATTAATGGGAATGGGATAAAGAGGAAGCAAGAGGGAGGGGATGATAAGATATGGGTATTAAACATGAGTAGAAAGATTTTGATTAGCAGCAAAGCAAATTAAGGAGTAGATCTAAAGTAGAATAGTTAGAAGAAATAGGAATTAAGAGATCTACACAAACATAATAATAAGAATCAGGCTAGGATTTATTAGGAAAAAAAGTAGAGCTAGTAATCTTTGATCTCAAAGTCAAACTTAATGTTTCAATCAAGATAGAGGTCTATGTTACATATCAGCCATATTGATATTGTTTTAGATACATTTCTATATATGTGTAAATATGTATGTGAGTGTATACATGTAAGTATATGTATATGTAAATATATGTGTGGGAATATATTTATGTGTGATTGGGTTATGTATATATCCATACTTAACTGTAGCCTGCTTGAGGAGGTGAAAGAAGATGAAAGGGGGGAAAAAGTTCAGTATAACGTGCACAGTAGAAAACGAAAGAAAAATCTACAAAAAAAGATGGACAATCATGAATGTAATATCTTCTTTTATTACATTACAATGGTCATTACATACTTTGAGTCCTCCCTGATATTCTGCTGTGCACATAAAAATGTCTTCTCCCTTTCTTTCTTGTCCTTTTTCTGTCTTTTTTCTATCTTTTTCTTATTTTTATTTAGTTTTAAATAAATAAATTAGAACAAGATAGTTATGAAGGTTAAATGAGATTAAAATCTGTACAGTATTTTGTAAAATGTAGCTTGTTATATAAATTCTATCTTTAGCCATTATTACTAAAACTACCATTACCATTATGATTATCATTATTTACACAGAGGATTGTGGTAGAGCCATAATTACCTATGCCTCTAAGGTGCTATATACCTATGAAATATTATCATTATTTCCTCTCCTAAGATTTTAAATAGGTGACATTAGTAGATACTAATAAATAATCAGAATTAAAAAATCATTACTTTAAAATTAAATTGTATAATTAAGCCTACTCTGTATAAACTGTCTACATAAATTTAGATATTTATTTAATAAACAACTAAGAATAATTATCTACTTACTGCCAATCAGAAAGCTTTTTCCAGTAAAATATGATTTTGTTGGTATGGAAACTCCCTCTGCTGACACAGATGCAACCCTTTATAACAATAAATAAGTCTGAAATTTAAAGAAGCAAAGAAAGTAGCTCATAGTTATTTATCTAGTAATTATTAACATATTTTGAATACAGAGCTTTATGACTTTGAGTTCACTTTTATCCACTGTCCCATACTGTTCTTTGTCCTTCAAACTGCAGTTCAAGAGGCAGGTAGGTTGCCTAGTGGATAAAATATCAGACCTGAAGTCAGGATGACCTGAGTTCAGATCTAGTCTCAAATACTTAATAGTTCTTAGCATGTGATCCTGGGCAATCACTTAACCCCAATTGCCTCAGGGAAAAAAAAATGCAGCTCAAAAAAAAAAAAAAAAACCTTCGATCAGTTGATATACTAGACTTTATCAAACATAACTTTGTTAATGAAGAGCATAGGTATAAAATGCAAATCATTAAACATTTATTAAGTCCTTATTAAGGACTTGCTATGTGCCAAGTTCAATGCTTGATAAGGGGGTACAAAGACAAAATGAAGCAGTTCCTACTTTCATAAAACTGACATTATAGCTAGGAAAGAAGATATACAGATATAATCAATCAGTTGACTAATCAATAAGCCTTTATTTAAAATGTATTATGTTTCAGTACTATACATTACTATAGCTATCTTACATAAAAGCTCTTCATTAATCACTAATCATGCCATAATGTTGGATTTTCGAGGATTACCAGTCAGCCAATCAAATAAAAACAAGAACAAAAACAAAATATTAGGTGCTTATTATGCACCCCAGGCATGGTACTGAGTGCTAGTAATACAAAAAGAGGGAAAAGACTCTCTTTCCTTAAAAAGTTCATGATAGAATGGGGAGGCAACAAGAAATAAAAATGTGTGATCTTGCTATATTCAAGATAAATACTAAATAATTGAAGAGAAAAAATAAAAGGGATTGGAAAAGGCTTCTGGTAGAAAATGGGATTTTAGTTGATCAGAAATGTAGGGAAAGAGCATTCTAGGCATAGGTTATGGGAATGGAATGCTAAAAGAGTAGGGAAAATCTGAAGTGTGGTTGCAGGGATAAAATGTTTCTGCTATCTGAGGCCCAGCTTAGCTGAATATGACAAGGTCACCAGTTGTTAGTGATGAAAGTCTTATCCATAGTGGCCAAAAATCTTATTAGAGTGGCTCTGTAATAGACAAAAGTACAAAATAACCTTTAATCATTAATAGGTCCCCTTTTGGTTCCTGGTGAATAGTGCAGAATATCAGAAAAAGGACCAGTGGGTACTACAAATCACAATTATGTTTAAATACTTTTGACTATTAATTTAATTCTTCATATTCTTTATAATATTTATTCAATGGTTTATTAATGAACTTGCTGTTGGAAGAACTGAATCAGGTCAATATTAATATTCTCACTTTGAATATTATGAGAAAATATACAGCATCTATATGCCAGAATCAAGAATAATATCCTATGCTGAGTCCAAAAAGAAAATGAATTCACCCTTGATATTGAGGTTTTCTAGATAACATGATGCTGATTTTATTAAGTCCCAAAATTCTACTGAAACATTTAAATCGGGTGGTGAGTTACAAAAGATGGTCCATGCCCTCCACAAAGAAAATAATGGACAAAGATTTCATTTTGCTTAGCTTAGTACAATCATTTTAATGGAAAACCTAGTGAGTTGGTTTACCAATAGACACATCTTGAACTATAAGCAAAAGAACAATAAAAAATCCAGATTCAATGATACCATCTTTCAGGATTATATTTGAAAAACAGCATGGTGCTCTGAATGACCCTGAGCTAGTCCCTAGTATAAAAGTCTATCTTTTGAACAGAATTATTCTTTTAGTGATGCTAGTTGATTGTGAACAATGGAAGATCTGTCTTAGAAGTATCACAATTACAGATGTCCCAAGGGTAACAAACATGATTTCTGCTAGATTTTAGGATAGCCTGGCACATTATTGATGATATCTTCATGTAACATAACATATGTAGGATGAGAAAATGAGTAGGTTGGTAATAATTCAAATAGGTGGGTAATATAGTCAGTATAAGGGATATCAAATGGACAGCACCAATGTGATACTGAGATATTTTAGAATGCTAAAAGAATCAGGAGAAGTACAATACATTAAATAGATTCTCCATGGAGGAATTATGGAAATGTACAGACAAAAATAATTAGAATAAAGAAGAAATGACTGTTGAATTTAATTAAATCAGATGAGGTACAAATTGGTTGTGATGCATAATTATAGAAGAATTGCCCACATTTATCATCTAATATTGCAATAAATACACACATATGTATAAATACATGCATATATAGATTCACATGCAAAAAAAATCAAAATATTATTCTACTGAAAAATTTTGACAAGGAATTAAGAAACAAAAGAAAATAAGAAAAAATAATATATGTATATGTACACAATCTCTCTCACACACACATACACACACACACTCTGATCAGTCTTCTCATTTCCAGCTTTAATCTTCCTATACTTTAAAGCCCATAGCATCCACAAAATCCCACAAAAGCAGTACTATCTATTCAGTTTTTTTTTCATACTACAAATGCCATGATACTTTTGTCAAAGACCTTCCCAAATTCCTCCTTCCTGGCAAATTTTCTCTGATTACAGATTTTCATATTCAGGAAAAGCAGAGTCCATGAAATAATTGGATTGAATTGTTTTGGCAAACCATAGTTCACAGAATGGCCAATGGCATATGGTAATTGGTATCAATCAGATATTATTCAATTATTCTATTACTTGTAATGTAATCTGCATCGGTGCTCATGTAAAGAAATGTCCCTTTTCTTCAAATATATGTCTGCTCTATTCAGTGCTGACTCTGCATCCAAAGTTTTTGCATTTTATGCTACTTTTACTTATAATGTATTTCTAACTTTGTGTAATCAATCAATCAATATGCATTTATGAAATACTTAACTATGTACTAGCCTCTGTAATAAGTGCCAAAGATACAAAACCAAAAGTGAAGCTGTTCCTTCTCTCTAGGACCTTAAATTCTATCCATGGGAAGTCTTATGTCCTTAGAGAATTCTGTACTTGTATCATATATAATATTTACAAAATGAAAAGGTACTTTGGGGAGTTTAGTGTAATCATGTTTGCTATAGATTTGCATATTAATGTTATTTGTTTTTAGTTTGTAAGCCTTTGAAAAATAGGGACAGGGCTTAAAAATTTTTTCATCTTTACCATGAAGAGATGAAATAATTATCATTTGATGATGATGATAATAATAATGATGATAATGTAGCTAGGGGTTAAAATGAAAGAAAATATTAAAAATCCCCAAATCTATTAGTAACTAAAAATACTGGTTATTTCCAACAGTTGAAAATATATTTATGTTGCTCAAAAGCATTCCTCATGATGTCAAATACTTCAGAATCATCACAAAAAGGACTGAAATGTTTAGTTCATTATTGAATCAAAGCAAGGACTTCATACTACTGTAAAGCTTGTAAAAGAGCTTGGATCAAAAAGACTTAGATATTTCCATGCTAAGACAAAAGGGCTTTCATAAGAGGCCTCAGGATAGAAGAGTTTACAAAATTCTGTACAGTGGCAAAAATGATTTGAAGTGGGGGAAAAGGGGATGAAAAATATTGGCACTTTGTACATGTTTGACAAGGAATTCAACTAATAAACATCACAGAGAAAGGCTTTTAAAAACTATCTAAAGCCTAGACAAAATAGCATGGAAAATATATATTAAAAATAATGGGGGGAGGGTTTGCACATCATAGAAAATAATGGTAGTAAAAGACAAATTCCACACAAAGAGCAGGAGTATGTAAATGAGTGAGTATAGTGTTTGTGTGTGTGTGTGTGTGTGTGTGTGTGTGTGTGTGTACCATTATTAGGTCAGTTTCCAAAAATGATTAAGGAAAAAAGAAAGAAACTCTATGTCTTAAAATATTTATAGCAATTCTCTTTGGAATGACAAAAATTGCAAATTGTGGGGTTGTCTGTCAAATAGGAAGTGGCTGAACAAGTTGTGGTATGTGATTGAGATAGAATATTACTGCATGATGAGAATGATGAGTTTGATGGTTTTAGAAAAAACATGGATAGACCTGAACAAAATAATGAAGGGCAATGAATGAAAAAAATCATTGAATACAGTTACAGTAATATTATTTTAAGAAAAACTTTGAGAGACTAAATAATTTTGGCTAGTATAAATACTTTATAGGACAAACATGTCCTATAACGTACACACACATAACATATAAAATGTATGTATATGTATAAATATGTATACAGATCTACATATGCATATATATGTATGAATATGTGTGTATGCACATATTTGTGTCTAATGGTAACCATTCTAAGGTAGAGGAAGAAAAAAGGAAAAAAGAGGAAGTTACATGAGAACTTTATTATTTTATTGAAAAGGAATAGCAAGTTAAATATGATAGATTTACAGTTTCATGAAAAATTATTTTTCCCATATTATTATTATCATGGAGAAAATCATGTTTTATTAAGTTCAGAATAAAAAAAAAATAAAGGAAATGGGAAGGGAAAGGGCAAGGTAAAGAACCTGCAATTTAGGAATTTGCTAAGCTGGGGGAAAGGACACTAATATTTCCAGTCACTTTGTTTTCTGGTGTTCACTATGAAGTTTCATTTGATCAACAGGATTTGGGTTCCATGTGTTTTATTGTCTAATCAAACTAATGTTCCTCTTTTCATGAATGGCATTCTCTTTTCCATCTGTGTGACACTGCACTGTCTGTCTTTTATGCGCTTTCTCCTTTATTTTTAAAATTACCAGTTTCCATTAAGACTCCGTTCAAGTATTACTTTTAAGATGAAGTCTTTCTTAATCCCTTCAATTTTATTCTTATCTCTGTTCCCTCACATTATTTTGTTTCTATCTTGCATATATAAAAATGTATGTGTATCTATGTGTGTGTGTTAACCTATGCTTTATACACATACAATCTCTTCCACCACCATTCTCCCTCTCTCAGACTGCAACATCCTTGAGAGCAGGAGCCAATTTGTTTTTGTCTTTTTATGTCTGGCATGTAGATATAGCAGTAAATATAGTGACCGGCCTATAGTCAGGAAGAGCCGAGTTTCCCGAGTTCATATCAGGCACCAAATATTTATTTTATGTGTGGGCATGTTATTGAACTCAGTTTCCTTAACTATGAAATGACAATCCACTCCACAACCTTGCCAAGCAAGAATACTTTAAATTGGGTCACCATCAGACACAACTGAATAACAGCTGTGTTTGCTCAATGACTAGTAGATATTTTTTTCATATGATAGGTACTTAATATGCTTACTGGTTGATTGGCTTATTATACTTACATATCAACTCCTTTGATAATCCAAAATGTCCACAACAAACTGCAAACTATGGAATAATATTACTTCTTTTCAAAATTTATTTTCAATTTTTTAACCTTTTAAAGTTTTGGATTCCAAATTTTGTCTCTTTCCCCACTGTTTTTCTCCTCCCCCTGATGCAGTAAACAAAAAGATATGCTATATGTGTATAATTGCATCAAATATTTTCATCTTAGTCATTTTGTACAAGACTTGAATTGTAATATTGTCTCTAAAATGTAATCTTCTCTGGGAGCAGGTTTCTTGGGGGGCTTCTGAGGGTAGCGTTTCTTTCAGTTCAGTAATCACAAGTGCAGCCAGAGATTAAAGTCCAAATGCTTTATTGTCTCTTTCAAAGTCTTGTCTCTTTTACTTGGGGTTCTGCTAGTTTTCTGGAGGCCTTCCGGATCTTGGTTTCAGTGTTCTCCACAGGACAGCCTACCACCACTTCTCTGTCTTCCTTAGTTCTCCTTAACTGCCTTCTCTGGCTTCTGAATCTCCTCAACTGACTCCTGGTTGAGACTCCTAGCTTATATATACTCTCTTAAAGGTATGAATCTTGTAGAGTACTACTAAGTACTAAGTACATGTACTGAACTATAGAACTGTTAAGTACCATGCTAAATTAGATAACTATTGTCTCTATCAATTCCACTGACTTAGTATCTTGTAAGAATCCTTTGTTTCAAGTTCTGGCCCATAACATTGAATAAAAGAAAAAATGAAAGAAAGTGAAAATAGCATACTTTAGTTTATACTCAAATAATATCAGTGCTCATCATTAGTTATTTGGTATAATCCTGAACTATTGTATTGCTGAGAATGTTATTCACAATTGTCATCAAACAATATAGCTTTTACCATGTACAACATATTCCTGATTCTGTTGACTTCATTAAGTGTCAGTTCATAGAAATCTTTCCAGGTTTGTCTGAGATCAATATGCTTGTCATTTCTTATAGCACAATAATATTCAATTATGATCACATACCATAGCTTGTTCCTATTTCCCAACTGATGGGTATCCCTTCAATTTCTAATTTTTAGCCACAAGAAAAAGAGTGCTATAATTATTGTTGCATAAATATATTTTTCTCCTTTTTTGAATGACTATGGGATATAGATCTAATAGTAATATTTCTGGGTCAAGGGGTCCACACGTTTGGTTGTCCTTTGGATTTAGTTTCCAAATTGCTCTCCAGAATGGCTGGATCAGTTAACAACTCTATCACCAGTGAATTAATGTCTATAGTATGAAATTTATATTTATTATGCTTATATTTAGAGCTGGAATAGGTCTCAGTGATCATCGAGCTCAATCTTTTTCTTTTATAGATGAAGAAATTGAAGCCCAATAAGGATGATTGACTTGCTGGACTTTGTTATTCCTTCTCTGAGCCAATTTTGATGAGAATAAGTTTTAAGGAGACAGAGACAAGATGATGAAGTTAATATAGGAACTTGCTATGATCTCCCCCAAACCACTCCAAATTCATTTCAATAATGACTTTTAATAAGTGTTAGGGCATCAGAGCACACAAAAAGGAAGAGTATAAATGAAATTTTCAGCTGCAAACAGCTTAAATTGTCACTGTAAATAATCTGTGGCACCATGTTGGAAGTTCAGCGTGCAGTCCTGGTACAGACAGCACGAGCGCAATCCTGGCTCCAGAGTCAGCAAAGCAGGAATGACCATAGGAGCTCTGACTCAGTAGCAGCACTGGTGCTTTCAGACCTTTCAGCCCAGAGACACCAAATGATCTGGAAGGTTGGCAGGAAACATTTGTCAGTAGGGTAAGACTTGGGAAACTAGTACACCAGAAATGGACACGGACAGTTTTGATGTGTCAGCTTATTGAGTTCTCAAGTCATTGAAGGTCTCTTTACAAGTACTGAGGAAGGACTCTGTGGCTTTAATATACTAGATATTAAAGTTACCGTGGGGAGGGGACATTCCTCACAGTTCAAGGACAGAAAAGAATGCTTGTAATCAGGTTCCTGGAAAGATCTCTGAAAACAGCAGCACAAAACTCCTGCTGCCTGGGACACCTTGAAAACAGCCTTTCTTTAACAAAGTGTTAAAAGTTGATTAATAGGTTAGGAAAATGAGGAGACAACAGAAGAAGATTCTGATCACAAAAAGTGCCTGTGGTTATGAGGAATATTAAAACACACTCAAAAGAAGATAACAAAAGTCAAAAGTCCTACATCCAAAGCCTTTAAGAAAAATAAGAATAAGGTTTAAGCTTTGTCTGCCATCCCCTCATCTTTCTCTCCATTACAATATCTCTTTCATTTTATGTGAGATAATTTACGCCATTCCAACTCCCTCCTTATTGTTCTTTCAATGAAATTTTATTTTTTACCCCTTTATGTTTCTTTTTAAGGTATCATCCCATCAAAGTCACTTTATAGCCATATCCTCTATATATACCCTAATTGCTCTTTTAGTAATAAAGTTCTTAAGTTACAAATGTTATCTTGCAGATAGAAACATAAAATATTTAACTTTGTTGGATTTCTTATGTTTTTCTTGTTTTATTTGTTTTGTTTTTGGTCTTTTTATGTTTCTCTTGAGTCTTATATTTAAAAGTCCTATTACAGTATTTTCTCCTTGACATGTTAGTTCTGGAATTTGACTACAATATTCCTTTGAGTTTTCATTTTGGCACCTCTATCAGGAAGTGATAGATGGATTCTTTCAATAATCATTTTACCTTCTGCTTCTAGAATATAAGGACAGTTTACCTAGATAATTTTGAGAAAAATGCTAAGTTTTTTTTGTTTTAATTTTGTAGTATACATTTCAAGTAATCCAATAATTCTTAAATTACATCTCCTGGCTCTATATTTAAGTTCACTTATTTTTTTTCTATAAGCTATTTTAATTTTTTTTAATTTTTCATTCTTTTGATTTTTTGTCTGATTCTTGATGTATCATAAAGTCCTTAGCTTTGACTTGCCCAATTCTAATTTTTAAGGAACTATTTTCTTAAGTTAGCTTTCCCATTTAGCAAATTCTATTTTTAAGGAGCTGTTTCTTCAAAAAAAAAAAAAAAAGTGCTTCCTTTTGCCTAAAGGACAGGTGCTTCCTTGGGTTTCTTTAAAGCCTTGGAGGTTTTAAAATAATTTTTGAGGTCTTCAGAGAGAACTTTTTGGGCTTGAGACCAATTCATGTTCCTATTTGAGGTTTCTTATATAGATATTTTGACATTGTTGTCCTCTTCTCAATTTGTATTGCAATGTTCTCTGTTGCCATAGATATTTTCAACGATCAGGTCTCTTTTTTGTATTTTGCCTACTAAAAAAAAGTTTAGCTCTGCTCCTGGGAAGGGGTTTTGTTCCAAACATCTTTCACTAAGGGCCAAAGATTTGGTCAATAGCTTTCTGTATCGTACTCCAGGGCTAATGGCTGGCCTACTATGCTAGAGTGCTTCACTGTACTACTGCTGCCTGTTGTGCCCTTGGTCCTGAGTCTGCCACATTAAAACCTGAAGCTTTGTAACAGCTTGTTTAGCCTGCTGATCCAGGACCACTGGACTGTGATTGCTTATCTTCCTGGCTTACTTGGATACTGCTTGTACTGGGCTGAACTCTTTTTTATTCAAGTAAAATAGACCTTTCCTGAAGATCGTCTAAGTTATCTTGGGCTAGAAATTATTTTTTTACTTCATTTTTTAATAATTTCACCATTCCATAATTCTTTCAAAGTCTTGGTTTAACATTATTTCCAAGGGAAACTGGGGAGACCTCAGACAACTCGACTTCTTTTTTGTCATCTTGTCTCTGACAAACAGACATTCAATAAATGGCCAGACTTTTAGAATTTTGTTACAAAATGACCTGAACTTAATAGAAAATTTGGTATACATGATCCAAGAGAAATATAAGATAAACATCAATGACTACTTAGAAGAGATTTAATAAGGACAAGTTTTAAAAAAAAATTTCTATGTGGAAATATAAATTATATGTCTAAGATTGTCTTTGTAATTGAATAGTTTGAAACAAACATTTGGATAGAGCTGAATATGATGTGATTTTAAAAAGCAAAAACCATTTAGAAAAAAGGTAAAAAGGAGTAATTGTCTTATTAAAATAAGACATAACATAACAGAAAAAGAACACAGAATAATTAAACGGGGAAGAAAGGCTGATCATTATGGAACCTTACTCTCATCAGGAATCGGTTAAAGAGGGAACAATACATTTATATATAGAAGGGTATGAAAGAATTCTATATTCAGAAAAAAATAAGAAGGTAAGGGAAGGATTTTTAGAGGAGCCCTATTCACATCAGACCAGGATACAAAATATACATTTGGAAATAGATAAAAGTCTGAATTTATAAAAAAATATAAGAGGGTGAAGGAATAGAATAAGGGGGGTATAGAAGGGGTGGGATAATATGTATAGAGTGACTGAAATAGGATAAAGAAGCAGAGAAAAGATGGAGAGAAAGAATAAGGGAGAATATAATAAGTAAATTAAGCAATAAGAAAGCAAGGTAGAAAATAGAAGAAAGGCAGATTCAGGAGAGATGGAAAATAGACATATACAAAAAATAATAATAAATATCAGGAGTAGAATTTATTAAATAAAAGAAAAAAGAAGAAGGAATAGTAATCATTGATTTCATACAAAGTTAAAGCTAAAGTAGGTTTAATCAAAAGTAAAATAGGGAAATTACATTTTTGTCAACCATATTAATCAATATTATTTTAGACAATTTAAGATAACTAAACAGTATAAGGCTGAAATATTGAGGTGGTAAAGGAAATTGATGAATTGGTGAATTTAAAAAATTATATAACTTGGACCTATGGAACATGATGTTATCTACATTCAGAGAAACAGAGGATGAGTAAAAATAGTATGATGTTGCATAAATATATATGAATATATGTTTACAATTAAAGATATCTATGTATTTATAAGTGTATCTATGTACATATATATTTATGTGTATCTCTGTGTATAAACATATACATATATATAAATACATTTATATGTAAATATATCTACACTTGATTACAGCTTTCTTAAAGTGGGGGGGGCGGAGGAAAAGGGAAATAGAGAATAAGGTGAAAAGTGCACAGTAAATAATAGAAAAGAAAACTTACAAGGAAGCAAAGAAAAGATGGTGAATTCTGGAAAAAATGTATAGCATTTATTATACAGGTTTTCTTGAAACAGAAATTTGTTGTTTTGCTTTGCACCTTCTAATGTTCTGCTGTGCATATCGCAATATTTTTCCCTTTTACATTTTGTTTTTAAGTTTTAAATAAATTAAATAATTTGAGTTCCAAATAATTTCCCTCCCTCCTGACCCTTCCCACTTCTTCAGAAGCCAAGCAATTTGATATCACTTATACACGTGAACTCTGTATATTGTCCCTTTAAAAATCATTTATTTGTATATAATTGTTTGTATATTATTTTTAGACAGTGAACTCCTTGAAGATGGGAATCTCTTTCTCTTTTTTGGTATTCTTAGCATTTAACACAGTTTTGGGGGCATATTGAGTACATGATAAATATTTATTGACTGCTGGATAAAACTCCAGTTGTAGGTATAGCTCTTATCACCAACTGGCACTACAGGCCACCCCAGATTACCAAATGATGCTAATTCTTCAGGAAATTTACACAGCTCTGCTGCATCTTTGTATGTTATTTGAGGAGTACCTACTTGCTGTGAAACAGGGCATTCAGAGACAAAAAGGTGGTAATTTTCTTTTGTCTTTTCTTTCCATGTTTGATTCAATATCAACCTTCGCTGGGTCTACTCAAAATCAATCAGACTTAACTGTCTCTTCTTTTACTCATGCAATTAGTATCTTGATATTGGCTCACTTTTTTTTTTCTTTTTCCATGATGGCTATGACTGGGACCTTTGTTTCCCATTCAGACATTCAGATTTTGGTTCCTTTCTCCTTTCATTCTAACTTTCTTAGGGTAATGGAATAGATTGTTTCCCTGTATTTCAGATCCACTTTCTTCAGTCTTTTCTTTGACTCATCTCAATCCCTCCGTCAACCCTTTCTTCTTAAGGACACAGTTACTTCATTTGTTTTTGTTTTATCATGTCATGAGAAGACATGAACACTGTTACCATAACCCATCGTGTCCTACTGCTGCCCTTCTTTAACACTAGACAGCCTAGAAATTTAGCTTACTTGACATACATTCTTAATTCTCCAATACTATCATTTCATCTCTATTTACTGAGTTTCCTATTCCCAGGTACATGCAAGGAATAGTGAAGTTATTTTCATAGCCACTGAATTTCTCACAATGTGCTTTCCTAATCATGTTTGTAAAAATATTGCTAGTAGCATTCTAGGGAAACTGAGAGAGAAGCAAGAGAATGGGGAACAAAGATTAAAATAATGTTGTAAAAAAGAAAGTTATAGTTATGTACACTATACCCATTGACCCTGTCCTTTATAAGAATGATTTGTTTTCCTTTTTAAAAAATATTTATTTTTAATACAAATTGCTTTATTAATCATGTTGGGAGAGAATCAGAAGAGGATGTTGAGTCTACAAACTCCAAAATATAGCCTTAAGCAAACCATGTAATCTCTGCACATTAGTTTTTGCATTCATTAAATGAGGATTGGACTAGTGATCAAGTGGTCTTTTTTCAACTTTAGTATTCTACAATTCTCTGATTCTAAGTCCTAATTGTGAGTCCTGAGTTGCAAAATAAAATTCTCAATCAAATTTCCCACATTCATCTTCTCTATCTCCTTTTCTTTTGAATGAAATTAATTTATGTAACTTAGGTGGCATGAAATTCTAGAATAGAAAAGGATAATATGTTCTTATAGAATTACATGGTATATATTATATAATGAAAAGAACTTTTAACCACGAATCTAGAAACCTGGATTTTACTTTCAGCTCTGCCAATGAATTAGTTCTGCCATACTGGACAAGTTATTTAACTACTTTGGCATCAGTTCCTGAATGAGGGGTTTGGAGTGAGTTCTCTCTAAGCTCCTTTCCTAGTCTAAAAACTTTTGTATGCATATGAAATAATATCACAATTATTAATAGAACTTTTATCCCCAATAACATATACTGAAGAGTTATTTAGATTCCAAAGACTGAGAAAATATAGCTCCATATTGCAAAATAGTTATAATTTTAGAGTAGGAAGAGAAATTACAACCTGTCAATTCCCAATGAGAAAACTAAGGTCCAGAGAGGTAAGTGATTTCCTAAAATTCATGCGTGGCAGTCAGAATTTGAGCCCATGTTCTCCATATCTATTGATTTTTCTATGTTTACAGTTAAAAATGAAAACCTTAGGAAGAGTATAATACACTAGAATGAATAACAGCTTCTACACTGACCTATGGCCAAAAGAGGGACCAGTTTCATTAACAAGGAATTTGATAAGATCATCTTTAAAGCCCTAATACTTTGACATGCTGATCTAAAGTTACAAAGAAAATGTTTTGTAAATGGGAGAGAGAAAGAGTGAGAAAGTGTGAGAGAGACAGACACAAACACATACTCAGAGATTTGGATCTGTGCTTTTACCACTATTTATAGGGAGCTCTCAATACCAAAACAGTTGTGTGCCTTCACTTCTTAGAAATTAACTAGCCCAGCCCTGAAGTCAGGAGGACCTGAGTTCAAATCTAGTCTCAGACACTTTATACTTCCTAGCTGTGTGATCCTGGACAAGTCACTTAACCCCAATTGCCTCAGGGGGAAAAAATAACTAGCCCAGGATCACACATCTCATGTTGTAGATGCAAATCTTGGACTTATGTTTTCCTGATTCCAGGGCCATCTTTATAGTAATCACCTTTAAGAAACTTTATATATTTTACACAAAATAACTTGAGAAATTTTGATGTTTGCTTCCTCAAACCTGCTTCCTTTTGCTGCCTTTGTCTACTTTGCTTCAAATCTCTAAGCACACAGTGAATAAACTTAATGCTGAAAACACCTAAAGGATTAAAAAAAATGGATTGGAATTTTCTTTTATTTTTAACTTTTATCATGCTAAAAGTTCCCTTCGCTTTAAATTTGCCTGTCTAAAACATTATTGGAAATCATTGATTCTCTTCTTATGTTATATAACATATGGTATTGAAAAGTAATGATTTTAACTTGATTTTTAATAGTAGAATATTCAGCATTATGAGATGCAGACTATCTTAAGCAGTGTAAGTAAAATATTAAATCAATCACTGACAACAGCCAAATAATTTTTGTTTTTTGTTTTTGCTTTTTTTCCCCTATAACAAATCTTAAGAATATTTTCACATAATGATGTTTGGAATAAACTTTTACATTTTGGAAAATTTGGTTAATTTAAGAAAAAGTTTAAAAATAAAGTAGATTAAAATCACAAAATAAAAATCACCAATAGGAAAAATAGATTGTGGGAAAATGGTCAGTGCTGTCTGTGATCCCAAGTTATGAATATCATAAAAGCCCATCTTTTAAATACTATTATTTTCTCATTGATGCTACCGTGTCTGTCAATTGTGGAACATCACAATCCCTGAAAAATCAAAATTATACGTTGTCACAAAGATAAAAGTAAGGGTTAGAGCACTTTTATCAGTCCAAAACATATTGTATTACCAATGATCTCTAACATATAAGAAAGGATATAAAAAGTATGACAAAAACATACATAACCATAAAAGAAAGTACTCCAATTATGAAATAAAAACAAGAAGTGAATTGTACAGTCAGAATATAGTTCTGGTAACAGTGATATATTAAAAGACTCAGAAAAGTGTCTCTAGTTTGTTGGATGATTTCTCTAGAGCAGATAGAATCAGAATCCATAGGGAGAAAAAGCATAAATTAATTGTAAACTGGATTCTTAGAGTCAGTGTCCATATTTGTAAGATCTAAATTCTACTAATATATTAAATTGTACATAATTTGCATAGCATTAAAGGCTCTTAGAGGACATAACCATGATCATGTTACTAATGATAACATTTATATAGTATTTTAAGATTTTCAAAGTTTTACATATATCATCTTAGTTGGTTCTCTATTCCTAGAACTTCCTATTTCCTCAATTCCATTTCTTTCCTTTCTTTATTTCCTTCAAATTCCAGATAAAATATTTTTTTTCTAAAATAATCTTTTCCATTTTAATGTTAACGCCTTCCTTCTGTTGATTACAGTTTATACTTTGTGTGTATGTGTGTGTCATGCTTACATATAGTTCTTTGTATCCTGGCCCATTTCACACCCCTATATTTTTACTCCATATCATTACATTAAGCTGCTTGAGAGAAAGACTTGGACTTTTTTTCCCCTTTCTTTGCAATCTCCAGTACCTACCACATGGTAAATACTTGATTAATGCTTGACTGATCTTGGTGGCTGTTGGCATTTGTTTTCATTCTCTAAGACAACCATGATATCAGGGAGGTGAAATCATGACATGCTGGTGAATTGGATTTAAGTGAGGAAGAGCTTTGCAGGGTCATCTGCCTCACTTTTCCCTCCAGAGTCATCTGGATTCAGTGTCAAGGAAGGTGCCATTATCATCCCCTTTTACACATGATAAAGCAAAAGCTAAGAGAAGCTTAGTGATTTGCCCAGTGATATACATCTAATGGGCTAAATTCAAACTCAAGTCTTCACTCTAAGTCTAAAATTCTAACTTCTATAAGACTTAAATACCTTACCTCCTTCTCTCTCCTTTTCTTTTTTTTTTCCCTTTTATAAGATTAAAAATTGAAGCCCAGAATAGTAAAGAGTTTTCTAAAAATCATGCAACAATATAGTAACTTTTTATTTGTAATAATTTTTTTCATGTAATTTGATAGCCAGAGTAATGGTACCATCTCTTCATTTAATATTTAATTTTCAATCCTGTGAACAATGCCCCAGAAAAAAAGAAAATATAACCTCAAGCTATTGCCCCAAAGGATTTCATTCTACTTCTTTTTTTCTCCTATCTCCATCTGCTTAATTCTAAGCCCCTTTTTAAGGACCTGGTTCCACTTTATTCCTCTATGTAGCATCAGGAAATTCTCTTTCCTCTAACCACCTAATACAAGTTTCACTAATAACTTAAGTTATAGCAGAAATAAGTGTATCAAGCCACTCAGAACTTAGAAAAGATAGATTGAGTTTCCAGGGATCTAGAATCTAGGAAAGATCTTAAGATCTTTAGACAAGTGATGAGAAGACAGGTTATGGAAGAGAGAAAAGGGAAAATAGTTCAAAGATCTTCTTTGGGAAAAAAAAATAGCCCATCACCTTCTCAGTTGAAAAAGTATGAGTAAAACATATTTTCTCTTTTAACAAGGATTTATAAAAAACATATCATCTTCTTCCAGTGCAGGTGTAAAAAAATATAGGACTATCAAAGAAGGAAGCTTTCCAAGTAGGCATTTACAAATTCCAATTGTAAAGTTGAAGAAATGGTTGTTATAAAAATAAGACTATTATGGCTATACCAACTTAAAATGCTGGTTTGTGATTATGATCTAATATTAAGAGTTAGAGTAGAAGTTCTTAAGCTGAGATTCCCAAACAAAATGGAACTATTGCTATATTTCAAGGGATCCATGAACTTGGATGGGAAAAAATATTTCAACATAATTGTTTTCATTTTATATTTTATGTATTTAAAAACATCATTTTGAAGAGAAATCCAAATGTTTTACCAAACTACCAAAAGGATACATTAAACAATAAAAATTAAAGAACTCCTGAACTGCAGCGTATGAAGACAGGTAGTAGGATATTTACAAAGAGGTAGGTTTTAAAATTCATTACTATATATACCTGTCAGATCTTTGGAGAAGGGAAGAATTTATGACTAAAGAACTAGAGAATACTATGCAAGGCAAAATGGGCAACTCTGATTACATGAAATTAAAAAGGTTTTGTTCAAATAAAACCAAGAGAAATAAGATTAAAAAGGAAATACAAAACTGGGAAAAAATCCTTACAGCCATTGTTTCTAATATAGGTCTCATTTCTAAAATATATAAAGAATTGTGTCAAAATTATAATAACACAAGTCATTCCCCAATTGATAAATGGTCAAAAAATATGAACAGACAATTTTCACATAAAAAAATTAAAGCCAACTATAGTCATATGAAGAAAATGTTCTAAATCACTATTAATTAGAGAGATGCAAATTAAAATAACTCTGAGGTATCACTCACATGTCTCAGATTGGCTAAGATAACAGGAAAAGATAAAAGATAATGATTAATGTTGGAGGGGATGTGGAAAAACTGGGATACTAATCCATTGTTGGTGGAGCTGGGAAATGATCCAACCATTCTTGAGAGCGATCTGGAACTATGCCCAAAGAGGTATAAAACTGTGCATAACTTTTGGCTCAGGAATGTCACTACTGGGTCTATATCCTAAGGAAATTATAAAGGAGAGAAAAGGACCTATAAATGCAAAAATGTTTGTAGCAGCTCTTTTTGTGGTAACAAAAAATTGGAAAATGAGTAAATGCCCATTAGTTGGGGAATGGTTGAATAAATTGTGGTATAAGAAAGAATTGGAAGATTATTGTTCTATTAAAAAATATGATTGACAAGCTGATTTCAGAAAAGCCTGGAAAGATTTACATGAACTGATGCTGAGCAAAGCAAGCAGAACCAAGAATACATTGTACACAATAACAGCAAGAATGCGTGATGATCAACTATAAAAGTCTTAATTCTTCTCAGTGATTTAGTGATCCAAACAATCCCAATAGATTTTGGAGAGAAAATGCCATCTGCATCCAGAAAAAGAACTAAGAAAATTGAAGATATCCAATCAAATAAGATTAGGGCCACTTGGAAATAATAGAGAAAACAAATCCACTAATCTGCTTGAGAGGCAGTGATCCAAAATATTCCCAATAGCTTTTGGACCAAAAATGCATTCCTATGCATCTAAAAAAAGAACTAAGAAGATTGAAGATATCCAATCGGATTAGGGTCATGTGGTAATACAGAAAACAAAGACACTACTCTGCTTGACAGGCAGTGTAATATGGTTCATAGAAAGCCATACTTGAGTTAAGAAGAGCAGGATTCATGTCCTCCTCTCAATACTTGCAGATTCTGTAACCATAGGCTAGTCACTTAGCCTTTCAAATTTTATTCTTTAAAATTGTACTACATGAGCTGCTAAACTGCTTAATGGAGTGCTTTTCTCCATTGGGAATCACCCAGAGGGATGATCATATCCATCAATCCTTAACTTTCTTTAAGAAATTAAACTTTAGAACTCCTGGGTGAAATAAAATGTATTCTTTTATTCAATAGTAAAATCAATTGTTCTTTATCAATGAGAAAAAATTATCATTTTTAGTTTAACTACACAGTAATAGACAACATAATAGGAAAATTTGAAATGTGAAATCAGGAAACCAGATTGACAGGCAAACAATAGAAAATCCTGAGGTGCAAGAACTGGGACAACTAGTACTAACACAAGAGGCACTGAAGTCATTATGAAAGATATTTCCTATTTGAGAAAACCACAAGAAATATTAGTAACTGATGCTGATGGAACATAAAGGTACCTGGGTACAAACCTTGAAAGCTTATAGAGGCTCTTTTTTAATGAAGACATTATTACATATCTCATGAAGAAGAAGTTTAAAACATTTTTCTCCCATTCCTTCAAGTACTAAAGTGCCTCAAAGAGAGATACTGAGAATAACTGAAAAGAAAAGCTATCACAGCATGTTACTCTAGAATTTCTATTAAGAATGCCAAGTCACTGAACAGCAGTTCTAAAATATCAGAATCAAAATTTGTCTCTTACTGTTCAGTAATAACTATGGCATAGACACGGGTGTCCAATTTTTATGACTACTCACTCCTATCTGTATCATCTATGTCTATCATTTATATCCATTATCTACATCTGTACATGCATTTGTATCTATAGCTATCATCTATATCTACATATAATCTACATCTGAATCTATATTTATAGCTTTCTCTATCTCTATACATAGTTTTTCCCTATATCTTGCTTTTTTGAATAATTATTAATTTTTATTGTTAATTTATGGAATACCAGAAACATTTCTATATCAGTACACTAAAAAGATGATTGAACAAGAACCGTCAATCTACAGCGAACAACTTGCTATTTTTTTCAAATATATAACAAATTTTAAGTTTTCTTTTTTCTTCTGTCCATCTCCTACCCTAACAATAAATAGTACTAGTTTTAATAAGTACACACACACACACACACACACACACACACACACACACACTGATATACACAGACATAAATATAGGTGTAAAATTATTCTATATATTGTTCTTTTTGGTAGTTCTCTTCAGAATAATATGATGAAGGACTATACAGGAAGGAAGGGATTTTTCTCCCCAAGATATCTATACCACTGATCCCTTCTCCCATTGGAACATTCCTCCCAAGTTGTCCATTTTGAGGAAATAAACATTTCTTTTACTCTCTAGACAATGTCACCACTATCTATCAAGATATGTCTAATCGGAGTGTTCTTCCTTCATCAAAATGGCTCTGACTATACCTTCAGGTCTGGTTAAATAGTAGGCATACTATAAAACATTGTTGTCTTGAATATTAGCAATATTCTAGTCCTATTGTTTGCTTTGTACTTTAGTAATGTTAATTTAAGTCCTTTTTTCTCCCCTCAGATTTTTTCTTGTTTGGTTATTTTCAACTTGGAATTAAATTTGTAAACCCTAATCTTTTTGTTTTTGGCTAATTCATATTTCAGATTCTGATTTTAAAAAAATAATTAAAAGTCATATTCTCTATTTCAAAATGTTTTTACTTTATCCAATTATTGAGTAGACAGATACTTCTATTTTTTATAAATTGATTGTGATGGAAAATTGGTTAGACTTTTTTTTTACATTGAGTATTCTGTAGTGCAAACCCAGTGTACCAGAATTTGACTCACTCGGTTTCCGTCTCCAAAGGAAATCCTAACTCATTTCTAAAATATTATTTTTCAAATAATAAAGGTGTAAATGTGCCATTTTAAGGCACTATCATTGTCTTACAAAAATTTTTGTTTTTTAAAATTTCAAATTATTTTGGAGCTTTAAATCATCTTAACTGGTATCTTTAATTATATTTAAAAAGGTAGCACAATGTTGGATTATATAGCACAATGTGTGTGTGTGTGTGTATGTGTGTGTGTGCATACACAAATACATAGAGCAGTTAGATGATTCACTTGAGTGGGAGTAGGAAATGTCTAGTCACTCCAGTATCTTTGCCAGGAAAACTCTGAATGAGGACACAAAGGTTGAATGTGACTGAAAAGAAAGATTGAATGACAGATGTATACATACACATGTATACATACACATATATTTCATGTTACTTTATCTTTTATAGTCATCCCAAGATTTAAGCACATTTTTCTTATACTTTTTGCAGAAACCTGCCATCAGCCCCCAATAATATTTTTACCATATGATTAAAGCAGATTAATTTGTCTTTTAAAAATTAAATATTTTAGCCAAGATGACAGAGAGTAGACATGTCTCAATTCTGATCTCCTCCTACCTTGCCTCAAATCAACAGCAGATTAAGCCTCTGAACTGGTTTTGGAGTGACAGACCCACAAATATTTGGAACACAATAAATTTTCAGAAGATGATACTTTTGAAAAACTTCAAAAAAGGTTTGTTTCAATTGGACAGGGGAAGTGACTGCTAAGCCCTGACTGCAGCACAGGGAACCCGGGGTGTGGAGGTGGGACAGGGAGTCAGGGTGTTGGGGCATCTGCACACAAGGAAATCTACTGTGTAGCTATTGGCTACTCTGCCCTGGTTACAAGCTAGTGGTTCAGAGATTTGCTATAAAACACCCAAAGGAAATACAAAAGGCAAATTGTGAGTCCCTGAAACCTAGAATGTGGGACTTGGCCCTGCCCACTCAGAACCAGAAATCAATTAGAAACACTGGCCCCAGAACAAACTGTGGCCCCTTTGATTCAAGAACAAATCTTGACTCTTTAAAAAAGGATAAAAAAGCAAAAAGAACTTTGACCACAGACAGCTTTTGTAGAGAGAAAGAACAGACCTCACACCCTGGCTAAAGGCAATTCTGCTCCAGATGAAGCCCCAGAGGAGGATATGAGTTGGTCCCCATTTCACAAGGCTCTCTTGGAAGAATTAAAAAAAAAAATCCTAAAAGAGAGTTACCAAAAAATGGGAAAAGGAAATGAGATCTTTGCAAGAGGATATGGAAAAGGAAAAACAGAAATTATCTTAAGAAAACTTCTTTAAAAAATAGATATGATGAAATGGGAAAAGAATATAACTCCTTCTAAAATAGATTTGACAAAATGGAAAAAGCAAATAACCCCTTACAAAATAGATTTGATAAAAAGGGAAAGAATAATTCCTTAAAAAATAGATATGAAAAAAATAAATTGTTGAAAAACAAAATTTGTGAAATGGAAAAAAAAACCAAAATGAACAAAAAAATGCATTTAAAAATTCAATTGGCCAAATGCAAAAGAAGCTAAAAAAGGTAACTGAAGAAAATACTACTACTAATAATAATTGAACAAATGGAAATGAATGACAATGAGACTTTAAAAATCAAAACCAAAAAAAAAATGAAAAAAAAAGAAGAAAATGTAAAATACTTCATTGGAAAAGCAACTGATTTGGAAAATAGATCTAGGAGAGATAATCTAACTATTATTGTTCTTCCTGAAAACCATGGTGAAAAAAAAAAGAGCCTAAATAGACATCATCTTTCAGGAAATCATCAAGGAAAATTACCCTGGTGTCATAGAATCAGAAGATAAAATAACTATTGAAAGAATCCACTGATCACCTTCTGAAAGAGTTTCCAAAATGAAAACTCCAAGGAATATCATAAACAAATTTCAGAATTATCAGATCAAGGAAAAAATTTTGAAAGCAACCAGAAAGAAACAATTCAAATGTTGAGGAGCCACAATCATGATTATCCTTGACCTAAAAGCATCTACCATAAAAGATTGAGGAATATGGATTCTAATATTCTGAAAAGCAAAGGAACTTGGATTGCAACCAAGAATCAACCATCCCCCTACATTGAGCATTATTTGTCAGGGAAGAAGATGGACATTCAATGATACAGGTGAATTTCATTCATTTCTGATAAAAAGATCGGAGTTGAACAAAATGCAAAAATATTTGTGGCAGCCCTTTTTGTAGTGGCAAGAAACTGGAAACTGACTGGATGCCCATCACTTGAAGAATAGCTGAATAAGTTATTGTTAGAATCCTTATAAAGTGATAACTCAGTTGCCTAATTTATCATGGTACTTAGCAAATTCTCTAGCTCATTAATGTATTTAAGTACTCATTGGAGTTCACACTTTTGGGAGATTCACAAGTCAGTATTCAGTATGAGATTCACAAGTCAGAAACCCACAATCCCACTCTCGCGGAGGAGGAGTCAACCTTTTACACCGAGCATAAAAAGAGTTTCAGTGAGCCAGTCAGAGTCAGTTCCGAAGAAGCCATGAGTGGGAGTTAAACTAGAGCCAGAAGTCACTTCAGAAGATTGAAAGCCACAAGTCAGAGTTGAGGCAGAGGCAGAAGCAAAAGACAAGCTGCAAGAGCTCTTGGAATCAAGGAAGAAGAAAATAAATGTTTGGATTTTAACAGCTGACTGTATTTGGAGTGATTATTACTCTGAACTGAAACTAAGGCTGCCTCTAAAAAACCTCTCCAAGAAACCTGCTCCCACAGAGAGCCATTATATATTATAAAAAAGAAGAGAACATCACAAGTTATGCTATGTGAATGTCATAGAATATTATTGTTCTATAAGAAATGGTAAAAGCAGGATGATTTAAGAGAGGCCTGGAGAGACATGAACTGATGCTAAATGAAATGAGGTGAAGCAGAAGATCATTATACATGACAACAAGAAGATTATATGATGATCAATGTTGCTTTCATCAACAATGAGATGATTCAGACCAGTTTCAATGATCTTGTGATGAAAAGAGCCATCCACATCCAGAGAGAGGGCTGTGGGAACTGAGTGTGGTTCTCACAACAGCATTCTCACTCTCTCTGTTGTTATTTGCTTGCATTTTGTTTTTTTTCCTCCATTTTTCTTTTCCTTCCTTCATGATCTGATTTTTTTTTTGTGCAGCAAGATAACTGTATAAATATGTAAACATATTTTGGATTTAAGATGTATTTCAACATATGTAACATGTATTGGACTATCTGTCAGTTAAGGGAGGGAGTGGGAGAAAGGAGGAGAAAATTGGAACAGCAAGTTTTGCAAAGGTTAATCCTGAAAAATGTATATTTTGAAAATAAAAAGCTTTAATAAAAAATTTAAAACTTTCCTTTTCCTTTTTTGCATCATTCATATGAGAAGAGGGAAAGAGGGATAATACTTGTTATAAATATTCATAGTCAAACAAAATAAATTTCTACAAAGAAATTGTTCAAAAATGTGTCTCATTCTGCTTCCACTTTCTAATGGACCACATATTTGGCCATGAATTGTTTTGTTTTCTTAATTTAATTCTGCTAATGATATAAAAAAGAAAATAGTTCAAGTTAAAGGCTTCAGCTTTCATTTTAATGCATCTAAATTTGTTTAAGGACAAACATTTTATTCAACAGTCATCATCAAATCAGTGTGTAGGAGAATATTCATTCTTTCTATTTCTGAAAGTAGGACTGTGATGAAAACTACATAATGTGTGAAGGAAATTAGAATTCAGAATTATGTATAATGTAAATATATCATTTTAATTTTATGTACTAGATTGTAGTGCTCTAGAGAGAGAATAAGGTTTCTCAATAGAAGCATCATATGTGATATGATGTAAAGAATATTGACAGATCCCACCTGCCCAAGAACACTGCATGTAGTTTTTGTTAAAAAGTTGCTCCTTGCTCTCAATCACTATAGATTAGAGAACTACAAATTAAAACAACTCTGAGGTATCACCTCACACTTCTCAGATTGGCTAAGCTATCAGGAAAAGATAATGATAAATGTAAGAGAGGATATAGGAAAAGTGGAAACTATGAAGACCATTGAGACTATGTACAAAATCAAATATACTGAACTCTCTGTGCCTCCTGCAAACAGCAGCCATGAAAACATAAAGAAAGGACTGGATTAATTTATCAGGGCCATTGAAGAATGGGTCTTCCAATGAGAAAAAAGAAGTTATAGCCTAAGTCAGAGAAAAATATTATTGCACTGTCATAATTAGACTTAAACTAAAATTATGTTAAACTTATAATTCAATATTTTTGAGATCAGAGATCACAATTTTCTAGATAGATAACTCCTCCAGTCTGCACTTAGACATTTTAAAAATTAATTAATTATTAGTTTTTAATATACATTGTGCTGTTGAATCACATTGGGAGTGAAAAACAGAACAAAAGGGAAAAATCATGGGAGAGAAAAAAAGCACAGAAAAAAACAAGTGAACCCAGCATGTTGATTTACATTCAATCTCCATAACTCTTTTTCTGGATACAGATGGCATTTTCTATCCATAGTCTACTTATATTTCCTTGAAGCACTGAATCACTGAGAAGAATCAAATCTTTCATAGCGATCATCACATATTCATACTTTTATTATGTACAATGTATTCCTGATTCTGCTTGTTTATTTCAGCATCAGTTCATGTAAATCTAAGTCTTTCTAAAATCATCATTTCTTATAGAACAATAGTATTTCATTACCTTCATCTACCACAACATGTTCAGCCATTTCCCAATTGATGGGCATCCATTCTTTGCCAATTCTTTGCTACCATAAAAAGAGCTTTTTTTTTTTTTTCTTTTGCACATGTGGGTCCTTTTCCCTGCTTTATGATTTCCTTGGGATACAAACCCAATAGCAGCACTAATTTAAACAGTATACACCATTTTAATAGCCTTTTGGGCATAGTTCCAGATTGCTCTCCAGACTGGTTGGATCATTTCACAACTCCACCAACAATGCATTAGTATACCAGTTTTCCCACATCTCCTTCAATATTTATCATTATCTTCTCCTGTCATCTTAGCTGATCTGAGAGGTGTGAGGTGGTATCTGAAAATTGTTTTAAGTCTCATTTCTCTAATCAATAGTGATTTAGAGCATTTTTTTCATAATATTATAGGTGGCTTTAATTTAGTTATCTGAAAATTGTCTGTTCATATCCTTTGGCCATTTACCAATTGGGGAATGAAATTTATTCTTATAAATTTAACACAGTTCTTTATATATTTTGACCTTATTTCGGTATGGGGTGTGAGATGTAGGTCTATGTTGCATTTCTGACATAATATTTTTCCAGTTTTCTAAATGATTTTTGTCAAGTAGTGAGTTCTTATTCCAGAAGCTGCAGTTTGGGGATTTATTAACTATTAGATTGCTATAAGCTTTGATTATTGTGTCATGTGTATCTAATCTATTCCACTGATCCACAACTCTATTTCTTAGCCAGTACCAAATGACTTTGATGACTGCTGCTGCTTTATAATATAATTTAAGGACGGGTACTGCTAAGCCACCATTCTTTGTTGTTTTTTTTTCCCCATTAATTCCCTTGATATTCTTGATTTTTTGTTTTTCCAAAAGAATATTGTTACTATTTTTTCTAGTTCTATAAAATGATGATTTGGAAGTTTGATTAGTATGGCACTGAACAAGTAAACTTATTAAGCAAAATTGTCATTTTTATTATATTAGCATGAATTACCTATAAGCAAATGATATTTTCCAGTTTTTTGGATCTGACTTCATTTGTGTGAGAAGTGTTTTGTAATTGTATTCATACAGTTCCTGGGTTTATCTACAGTATTTAATTTTGTCTACAGTGATTTTAAATGGAATTTCTCCTTCTATCTTTTACTGATGGGCTTTGTCAATAATATATAGAAATATGGATAATGTGTGTAGGTTTATTTTATATCCTGCAACTTTAAAAAAGCGATTAATTGTTTCTGGTAAGTTTTTCTAGGATTTTCTAGGATTCTCTAAGTGTGTTATGATATAATCTGCAAAAAGTGATAGTTTTTGGGACACTGATACATTGTTGGTGGAATTGTGAATACATCCAGCCATTCTGGAGAACAATTTGGAACTATGCTCAAAAAGCTCTCAAACTGTGCATACCCTTTGACCCAGCAGTGTTACTACTGGGTTTATATCCCAAAGATATTTTAAAGAAGGGAAAGGGGCAAGGGCTTGTATGTGCAAGAATGTTTGTAGCAGCCCTCTTTGTAGTGGCCAGAAACTGGAAACTGAGTGGATGCCCATCAATTGGAGAATGGCTGAATAAATTGTGGCATATGAATATTATGGAATATTATTGTTCTATAAGAAATGACCAGCAGGATGATTTCAGAAAGTCTTGGAGAGACTTACATGAACTGATGCTGAGTGAAATGAGCAAGACCAGAAGATCATTATATACTTCAACAACAGTACTATATGATGATCAATTCTGATGAATGTGGCTCTTTTCAACAATTAGATGAACCCCAAATCAGTTCCAATAGAGCATTAATGTACTGAACCAGCTACACACAGAGAAAGAACTCTGGGAGATGACTATGAACTACTACATAGAATTCACAATCCCTCTATTTTTGTCCACCTGCATTTTTGATTTCCTCCACAGGCTAATTGTACACTATTTCAAAGTCCAAGTCTTTTTATACAGCAAAATAACATGTATACATATATTGTATTTAACTTATACTTTAAGATATTTAATATGTATTGGTCAACCTGCCATCTGGGGGAAGGAGTGAGGGGGAAAGAAGGAAAAAGTTGGAACAAAAGGATTTGCAACTGTCAGTACTGAAAAATTGCTTATGCATATATTGTAAATAAAAAGCTATAATAAAAAAATATTTCTCCTATATAAAAAAAAGAAAAAGGAAAAAGTGATAGTTTTATTTCTTCATTGACAATTCTAATTTCTTTCATTTCTTTTTGTTTTCTTGTTGCTAAAGCTAGCATTTCTAGTATAACATTGAATGACAGTGGTGAAAATGGGCATTTTTTGTTTCACCCCTGATTTTAATCGGGAATGTGTCTAGCTTCTCGCCATTACCCAAAATGCTTGCTATTGGTTTCCCTGTGCTCTCTAATGTTTTACATAGAAATGGATGCTGTATTTTGCATGTTTTTTCTGCATCTATTGAGATAATCATATGATTTGTGTTGGTTTTGTTATTGATATGGTCAATTATAGTAATAGTTTTCCTGATATTGAACCAGAGCTGCATTCCTATTATAAATCCTACTTGATCATAGTATATTATACTGCTTATAAATTTCTATAATCTCCTTGCTTATATTTCATTTAAAAGTTTTGCATCAAGATTCATTAGGGACATTGGTGTATAATGGTTTTTCTTGGTTTTGGCTCTTCCTGGTTTAGGTAGCAGTACCATATTTGTGTGATGAAAGGAATTCAACAGTACTCCTTCTTTACTATTTTTCCAAATAGTTTACATAATATTGGAATTAATTGTTCTTTAAATCTTTGATAGAATTCACTTTTAAATCCATCGGATGATGGAGATTTCTTGGAGCTCATTAAGGACTTGTTCAATTTCTTTTTCTAAAATGGTACAATTTAAGTAATTTATTTCTTCTTTTGTTAATCTGGACCATTATTTTTTTTTGTAAATATTCATCTATTTTGGTTAGATTGTCAGATTTACTGTCACACTAATGGGCAAAATAACTCTTAATTATTTCTTTAATTTCTTTGTTATTATTGTACTGTATTGTATATGTATTGTAAATTCTCCCTTTTCATTTTTGATGCTGGTAATTTGGTTTTTTCTTTCCTTTTTCTGATAAAATTAACCAAAGGTTTAGCTATTTTGTTGTTCATGAAGTCAACTTTCAGTTTTATTAATTAGTTTGATAGCTTTCTTAGTTTCAGTTTTATTTTTCTTCGTTGAGTTTCAGAATTTCTAATTTGGTATTGAATTGGGATTTTTTATTTGATCTTTTTGCAGTTTATCCAGTTGTATACTCAATTAATTGATCTTATTCATGTAGCTTTTTGGAGATATAAAATTTCCCTTAAGAATTGCTTTGGCTACATCTCATGGGTTTGGACATGTTGTCTTTTTATGTCTTTTGTTTCTAGTTTGACTTGGATTGTAGTGTATCTTTCCCTGGCCCTTTATTAAAAATAATTTTTATTGCATTGTGGTCTGACAAGGAGGAATTTATTATTTTTAACTTCTATACCCAAATAAATGGGTAATGAGTAAGTTATTACCTCTCTGAGCCAAAATTGATGAGATCAAGCTTCAGACAATGCTCATTTCCCTTTCTTTTTCCCCTTAATTCCAATAGGAGTTTTGCACTTCTTCATGGAATCTAATTTGTTCCACCATAACTCTTCTTTTCTTTTTTTTCCCCAGGTAAATCCTTTTCCCACCCATTAATGTCTCTTTATTTAATATCATTGCATCAGAATCCATTCACAACCATACGCTCCATCCATGTAATTTCCCCCTCTGTCTGCCCAGTAATAGATATAGTTCTCAAAAGTTACAGATATCATTTCCTATCTATGGATTTAAGCAGTTTAACTTTTAAATAATATATATTTCCCCCTGTTTATATTTCTAATCTTCTCTTGAGTCTTGCATTTTTGTACATTAAAATTTCTTTTTAGTTCTGTTTTCTTCAAAAGAAATGACTGAAAGAGTCTTGCTTCACTGAAGATCCATCTCCTCCTCAGAGAGATCATACTTTTGGGTAGTTAATTAGTGGTTTTAACCTCAGGTCCTTTGCCTTCTGGAATATGATATTCCAAGCCCCCTAGTTCTTTATTATAGAAGTTGGCAGCAAAGGTTGGAAGAATATAGATAAATGCTGGGATAATACCAAGAGATAGAGAAATTGGAGATTATGATAAGGATGAGAAGTTTAAGAGAGCTAAGCATAGAGAGATATGGTAGCATAAAATATTATGATCAAATAATGGAAATTATAAATTCTTGAATGTGGTATTGTCACACTTGTAGTTGATGATAAAATCAAGTGTAGTCATCCCAGTATATAGCTAGAATGGAGTAAAGATGTGGATAAAGGGAATTGAAAAAATTGACAAAATAGGAAATGAGGACATTTTTGAGTATAAAGCAAGACTTGTGAAATTAAGTACACTTTTTGGTTTGACCACTTCTAATTTGATGTGTTACATTTTAGGAACAATATTCATGGTCTGTAGCATATCTAGGGAATGGAATAGAATGATGAGTATGCACAGTATTCCATAGGAGATTTTGTTTAAGTAATTAAGGATATTTAACCAGAGAAGATCAGAAGACAATTATCTCTAGATATTTGAACTGTCCCATGAGTGAGAGATTAGACTTCCCTTGTTATTTCTTGTTCCAAGAGGCAAGAGCAAGAAATAGTAGTGATAACAAAAGGGTTGCTTTCCCTTTGACAAAAGTTTCAACTTTGTAGTATCAAAAAGGCAAGGGTTAATAGGTTCCTTGTTACTAGAGGTCTTCATATGGAGACTTGTAATAAAATAATAATAACAAATATTTATATAATACCTTAAGATCACAAAACACTTTATATATGTAATCTCATATGATCCCTACAACATCCCCAAGATCTATCCACTATTATTATCTCCATTTTATAGATAAACTGAGAAAGTTTAAGTGACATCCCAAGAAATACATAGTAAGCTTCTGAGGCACAACTTGAATTCAGATCTTTTTGATTGCATTAAGCTATCTAACTGAATGGGCACATTTCAGAAACATTGTAGCATGAGATCCTGGCATAATGGAAAGAATTTGGGGTTTGGCATTATGAGATACTTAGCTTTTATTGTTCCTTCTGATATTTACTATCTTTGGTTATGAATGAATCATTAAATGTCTCTGTGCTTCAGTTTCTAAACCAATAAAACAGGGACAATATCTGTAGTACCTTCCTCATGGAGTAAATGTTTTGCAAACCTTAATGTGACCAGTAGAAATAAAAATTGCTAAATTACTTCTAGAGAATGAAAAACTACCAATGCCTGGATGACAAATGGGAAAATGTGGATTTCTGAAAAAGACACAAAGAGAGAGACAAAAGGGAAACAGAGACATAGAGGCAGAGAGACAGAGAGAAACAGAGACAGAGAAACATAAAGAGATGGACATAGAGAGATAGAGCGAAATGCATAGTTATATATAGCTATAAACTCTTATTATTGAAAATATTTCTTGTATATATGTATATGTGTGTGTATATTTGTGTATGTATGGGATTATATGACTTCTGATATAACTTCAAATCTTGAATTTTTTTTTTTTTGGACTTTTCCTTCATATACCATAAGAATGAACCAGAAGAAAACAGATATATTGGAAGGTGCAAGATGATTCTGTTTTCTTTGTTATTCACATACACAAATACCCTTCCCATAAGAAAGCATTGCTTCACTCACAAAAGGAAAATGTGACAACACTGTTACTTTTGACCTTTTGTAAAATTGATTAACATTTTTCTCCACAAACTCAGAATTGCATTTATTTTATAAGGTGAGGTCTTCTAAATAAGATTTGTCTTTGTCATAGTTCTTACCTCATTTACATATAGTATCTGTTTTCTAATTTCTCATTGGTATTTCAGATTTGCTGTTTTATTACAAATAAGTTCTAAAACTTTCTTGAAATAAAAACATTCATGAAATAGATATGAAATCAAAAATAAATCCTGCAAATGCTTCTAAACAAAGAAAAGGCCAGATTTTCTAGAGCTCTAATATAGTTTATTATAGAGACAGAGGGATTACTGTGTTCAACTTTATATGAGAAAAATTACTCAGTTTCCATAGTTTCTGGTTTCCCTGGTTACATCTCTACATGAAATAAAGGGGGAAAATCCCATATATTTTACACAGAAAAGGATTATGCAGAGAAACCAGAAGCTATAGTTTACTTAAGGAATAGTTTGAAGTATCTGTTAATGGTAGCAGCAAGATAGTTTACAATGCATTGAATTTTCACCTTCCAAAAAGTAACAAGCCCAAACCTCTTTGGAAATAATATAATATCATATACAGATGCTAATTCATACTTATGTGCAATCCAAAGAACTAGAAAGTTCAAATACCTGCTTTTAAAATATTTTGGTAGTTTGTGAAAGAACAATAAAATTGAAAAATATCTAGTTAACATTCCAGAATAAATTTTAAACAGTTCTGATTTACTGTCAATCTCATAGACCTTCTATTTCTATACTAATCTTATATTAGTTAGAAATTCACAATTAGGATTGTGAGATCCTCCAAGATCCTTAAGTGCCTTTTGAATCATCAGTTTATTCTCCATATAGGATTAACTTGATCTGTTTTATATTTTTTAAATCTTTAAATTTTTGCAATCAATAAACTGTATTAATATTATATGCAACTTTTCTGTTAATATAGTTTTTAAATTCACTGAAACAGCAGCCAAGTCCCCAGTTATTGGACATACATAGTAATTTGATGTAATTGATATAGAAAAAAGATAATCAAAAAAACAGGTCATGGAATTGAGCCATATTTCTATTCAAACTTTAGTAGAATAGAACTAATAGAGTTTATAGCTAGTTAGCAAGAATAAATGCTCAAATTAAAATTAGATGCTATCAACTGGAGAGTTAATGTAAGTTCTCCCTCTTTTGTCTTAACCTCTTTAACCCTTTATTTCAGAGTGACCATCACAACATATTCATGCTAATTAATGTTAGTAGTCTTTTATGTCTCTCCTACCCTATCTGATGCTCATGGTGATGCCTCTTCTGAAGTCTTATTCAAATGGGCCCACACTTTGAAATATTTCTTGCAGTTTTAATTTATTATTTGATCTAAGGTAGAAGTTTCTAGTTAAGTTTTTAGATAGTTATGTTTACTAGTTCTGGTCTGCGATTCCATTTCATTTGAAAGTGGGAGCTTCTAATATTAAACTCAAATCTAAACAACCAAATAGCTATCACAATTGAAAGAATAAAAAGAAAATAGTTAAATATTTTAAATGAGATAGAATTGTGAAGCAAATTTATTATTAAAAAATATCTCATCATTAATCTCTGAGTGGATGATAAAGATCCATCTTTCTTTCTCCTCAGTGATATAGGTAATCTCATACTTGAATTTGGGGAGAAGTTGAGGCTTTTCTACAGAGAGCCTTTCTATTTCTGGTAGAAATTGCTCCTATCTGTATCTACTGCTGTGTTTCCCCTTCTTGATCTTAGCAACAAGAATGAGAATATACTGAATAATTTTGTTTGCTTTCCTTGGTATAATTTGTGATCTCTTGGCAAAAATACTTGAATCAGATGTCTTTTTTCTTTGTTTTAAGGTATTTCAGATACATGCTATGTTTCCTGTGATGTTGAATATGGCCACTGTAATGTCAATCACCTCTTGCTCCAAGACAAAATATAGAATTCCCCCCCCCCAAAAAACCCTTTACATAACAATCAGAACTAAGTTTTTTTCACAAAATCTTCCTGTATCAGAACATTATAATCTGGAAATCTGGAATAGGAAAATTTCCAACTGAATGATTGTGAAGGAATTATGAAGATTGAAGCCTAATGGGAAAAAATAGTGTTTTCTACAAATCATATCTAGCATATATGAAAAGCTAGTAATAGCACAGCATGACAAAAACAATTTATTAATTTATACACAATATCATCAAAAGCATACATGCAAATATATGATGCAAAACATCCAAATTAGAAATATTTACAAAATATATAAAGTTGGTAAAATTTTAAACACACACATAAAAACATACACATTTGTGTAGATCAAATACATTATGTATATATATGTTCACATATACACACACACACATAGCATGCAATAGTATGCTTCCTGTTTCATATACTAGAACAAATACAGTGGTCTTCTGCAATGTAAAAGATGTAATATATTCCAATATATTATTAGAATTCCACAAGGCTATGTTAAATATACTTTGGGCACTTATTGCTCCACTCCTTGGGAACAGCTCCTCTGAACCTCACTCTGGCATATATCAACCTAATTCTTAGGCAGATGGTTGGGTGTTTCTGCAAGTATCTGCATTATCATTATCTGCACCTCTTTTAGCTCAGCTCATTAGGCCTTCTAGCCTTCTATCTTTCAATTTTGGGCCTGTGAATGGCTCAAGATGAATACTACTATCTTCATCCCCTAATAAGACAGTTTTAATGGTGTCCTCTGTTCTCTTGGGTCTTCCTTAAATAGAATACCTTCTTTCCTTCCTTCCTTCCTTCCTTCCTTCTTTCCTTCCTTCCTTCCTTCCTTCCTTCCTTCTTTCCTTTCTTTCTTCTCCAGTCATACTGATCTATATTTTGCTACCGAGCCCAGATGGCTCTGGAGGGGGTGTGGCAGGTGACTACACAATTCTCCTTCACTTAAATACAATTTACTGTCATCACCTCCCTAATGTTATGGTCCTCTTCAAGAATGAAGAACAACAGTGATGAAGAAAGCCATATACACCCAGAGAGAGGACTGTGGGAACTGAATGTGGACCGCAATGTAACATTTTCATGCTTTCTATTGATGTTTGCTTGCATTTTGTTTGCCTTCTCTGTTTTTTTTTCTAGATCCATTTTTTCTTGTGCAGCAAGATAAATGTATAAATATGCATACATATATCAGATTTAACATCTATTTTAACATATTTAACATGTATTGGACTACCTGCCATGTAGGGGACAAGGTGGGGGAAGGAGAGAACAATTTGGAACAGAAAGTTTTGCAAGGGTCAATGTTGAAAAATTATACATGCATATGTTCTGTAAATAAAAAGCTTTATTTAAAAAGTATTAAAATGCACGGGAAAAATAAATTTTGTAAATTAAAAAAAAGAACAAACAATCACTCAGAAAAGTAACATCCTCTTTAATTAGCACTGACCCCCACTTGGGCAGATATCCCACTCAAGAACATATTATAGTTCTCAGTGAGTACCTATTCTCAAATAACAGAATACATATTGCTGGTAATCACTTCAAGCAATTGTAAAATTGTTCTTTCATTCAATTTGAATAGTTTATTATTAGATCCCAAATGGAGAAGAAACGAGGGGAAATGATAAATTACAGTCTAGGCCATGGGGGGAAAATTCTTATTGTACCATTATCATGCCAGTGGAAGTAGCATTAATTTGACTCCCTCCATCACCCTGCAAAAAATATAAAGTCTCTCAGAAAATAAGCCCTCAAAATTCTAGATATTGTTCAATTCCATAGCATGATAAAAAATTCTTTTAATGTTTGCTCGTCACATTCAGGAATCCAAAAGTCTTTGATGAAGTTCTCACTGAGTATCAATTTTCAAATAACAGGGTAGATATGATATTTTCTTTATTGGGGGAGGGAAAAGATGAGAGGGAGACAGAAGCTTATTAACTTAAAAAAACTAAACAAATTATCACTGTCATTTCTTCATTTTGTAAAAGATAAGGCTTGAAGTATCATACAATGATCATTTTTATTTTATTTTATTAAAATCCAAGTTTTATAATAGAAAGCATTAGGAAAACAGTTTTTTTTTGGCCCTGCCTATAATTCCCTGACTCAGTTACAAACTCTCTATATCTTCAGCTTCATTATCCATAAAGTGATGGAATTGATCCATACAATATGTATAGATATCTTTGACCTAAATAAATCTTAAGTATGTTTTCTTTATTTCTGTTTTACATAAATATTTTTTATCAAAATAAAACAAGCTTTAAATTTATGTAATATGCTTTTCAAATGAAATTTTTATATTTAACCTGTTGTTAAAACAACTTAAAAATCTGGAAAATTTCTCTCCTGTCCCAGTTTTTTAAAAGAATTGTCAATCTTCTTGTCAGGATGTATAATAATACATGTCTGATCATGTGTGATTGTTTTCTATCATAATGTTTTTGGCAATGAAGTTATAGTCACTAAATTTAATTTAGATGCTGTCTTGAGGTAAGAATGAAGCAATGAATTCAGAAGTCCCAGAGGCTCTTCTGTCTACATAATGTTCTTACCATTTGTCAAAGATAGCAAGTTCTCTTTATATTTACCTCCAAAAGACATATATAAAAAGTGATGACACAGTATTTATCCATTGTCATCTACAAATTAACTACTCCATGGAAATACATTTTTCTAATAATTGAAAGAAAGATATGCCTTTTAGTGCTTATTTCATAATGAAAATGAAAATATATCTCATATGTAGTATCAATTTCTTTGCTTTTTTAAAACAAAATACACTGTCTACAATTTCATTTATTCTGATAATTTAAATCACTATTCTTAAACTATGATATCATGAAGTGCTACTCTCAATATCTATTGAGGAACATAAGATTGTTTTCGTCTGTGTTAACTGGTCATTGTACTCTGTATTCTTGTATCTGTTTCTATTAGTTTTTCTGTCTTTTCCCTTATTAATGCTGTCATGTGTCAATGAATGTTAGTAACAGAGACATTTTCTTTTCTGTCACTTTTTTCACTTAAGAGAGGGAGAAAGGGTTCTTCAGGTACATTTTAAAAGCCAAGCCCAGAGGGAATTCTAATAATGATGAACATTTTGCTATTGATAATAGTGCTCCCCTCTTCCTGCAGCACTCTCCCAGTCTACTCAGTTACTTCTGCAGACTACAGAAAGACAAGATTAATGCAGCTCCCCAGAGTCCATTCTTCCATAGACACACGGCACAAAATTCAGATTTTAGAGCTTTAACCAAGTACCCTGATTATTCGGAGATTATTTATTTATTTTTGAGTTGTTTTCTTCCTAAGAACTGTTTTCATAGAATCATAGGATCATATATTTAGAACTGAAAAGGTCTTCAAAATTATCTAATCCAAAACTTCTCTACTTTTTTTCAAACAAGGAAACTGAGATCCATAAAGGGGAAATGATTTGCCAAAGGTCACAGAGTAAGTGTCCAGAGCAGGACTTAAACTTAAGTTCCTTGATTTCAAAGCAATGCTTATACTATTACACAGTACTGCCTCTGTCAAATAGAAGAGTTTGTCAGACAAATGACCAATGCATAAGTGAAGTGGTATGCTAGACAATTAAATCATATAAGGCCACTTTTAATAGTTTTGTATCTATCATCAATTGCTTAATTAAGATTTGTTAAAATAAAATAAAATATTTAAAGCCTAATCAATTTTATATCTTTTTTTGATAAGGCAATTGGGATTAAATGACTTGCCCAGGGTCACATAGCCAGAAAGTGTTAAGTGTCTGAGGCCAGATTTGAATTCAGATTCTCCTGACTTCAGGGCTGGTGCTTTATCCACTGCACTACCTAGCTGCCCCAATTTTATATCTGTGTTTCGTAGGAAAATGCATAGGGCAAAAAAATTTCTATGCTATACATACCCTTTGATTCAGAAATCCCACTACTAAACCTATATTCAGAGAGATAAAAGGAAGATAAAAAGACTATATGCAGAAAATCATTTTTATAACTTCTCACTGTGGTGGCAAAGAACAGGAAGTTAAGAGGGTATCCATCAACTGGAAATTGGCTGAATAAATTATTTTATATGAAGCAACAAAATACTATTCTTCTGTGATAAGATATTTGATTTCATAGAAACCTGGGAAGACTTTTATGAACTCATTCCAAAAGAAGCAAGAAGAGACAGAAAAACAGTTTAAAGAATAATAACAATGTAAAGATGAACAGTTTTGAAAGATTTAAGAATTCTGATGAGTGCAATAACCAACCATAGTTGCAGGGGACATATGATAAAGAATGATATGCACCTACTCATATATGTTGGAATTAGGATTTAGAATGAGGCATATATGTTTTTGTACAAGGGGATTTGTTTTGATTGGCTCTGCATATTTCACACAAATGTTTAATTTGTTTTCTTTCTTTTTCAGTGGTAGGAAAAGAGTGAAACTGAATTTTATTTATTAGAAAACAAAACATATAAAGCACCAAGAGGTCACATTCTGGACCTCAGATGACAACAATAGTTACTCCTGTGCATTTCATAATGTTAAAAACTACAAATAAACTTAAGATCAATTGTCCCAATTAATTAGTAGTTTTATTTTGTAAAATTAGTTTTCCTCTAACAATGTCTTGAAAGCATGGATTAGTGCTCTTACTTTCCTTTCATTTCACTTTTCTTATCCATAACATAGGAAAATATTATCCATAATTACATACTTCATAAGGTCATTGTGAAGATTCAGTGAATAATTCATGTAAAGTACTTTATAAGTTAAAATCTTTTGGAATATGCCTTATAATTGCTACAACCACCATAACCTCTATCAAAAATATGTTATGCTATAATTGAGTAAAAAGAAAGTATATTTTTCATTGGCTTTTCTGTTTCTCACACATATAAGACAAAATTTGGACTAGAATAGGATTAATTCCAGATAAAATTGTGAA
This sequence comes from Antechinus flavipes, assembly GCF_016432865.1. NCBI lineage: Eukaryota > Metazoa > Chordata > Mammalia > Dasyuromorphia > Dasyuridae > Antechinus > Antechinus flavipes. The sequence goes on along the minus strand of NC_067400.1, from coordinate 369,737,885 downwards.
GTAATGACTCTGTACTTTCACTTTCACTAATGTTTTTTGAATTGTATTTTTCTTCCTTTCCTTTTTTCAAGACTGATTACCCACTCAGAGACTGATCAAAATTTTTTATTTAAATTTAATATTTTCAAAAAATCTTATTCTCAGATCACTGTCAGTGGTGTTAATAATGCCCTCATGAGTTATTCATTCAAAGTTTAGTTTCAATTTTATAAGAAGCTCTTGAAACTAAAAGCAAAAAACAAACAAACAAACAAACCTTGTAAAACCTCAAAGATGAATCAGTAACCTTTGGATTTCATCATGTGCAAATAGACAGTTATATGTTAGAGACTTTGGTCAAATTGTTCATAGGATCAGCCATTTAAAAAGGGTCTTAGAAATCATTTAATCTAAGTATTTTGTAAATAAGAAAACAGAGGTATAGAGAATGAATTGTGCAGAGGTACACAAATTATAAACAACTAAAGCAAGACTTAATCCTAGATCTTCTAGCTTCAGAGCCAACTTTATATACACTATACTTTAGACACCTAAAATAACATGATGTAAGACTCACATATCTTAATTGCTTATGTGACTAAATTTAATCATAGTCAACTAGGTAGTTGAATGGCTACAGTACAACCATTCTCAAAACAGAAAATATAGAAACTATCATAGTTAACCAGAGAAATTTTTCTGATGTTTTCAGAAGTTATTTGATTCTGCTTAGAGTTCATAAACCCACTGTGCAATGTTGTGGTGAATAAACCATATCCACTTCTTGATCTATGTTTATTTGTAAACATCATGGTCAATTTCAATAGCCATTTATCATTTGTCAGATGTTCTGGTCAATAATATCACTATTTTTCAAGGAAACATCATTCAAGGATATTAGCAGAATTAACTGAAGGTAGTTTCTTTGACAGTAGCTAGTAGTTTTATAAAACTTAAGTTGCTATTTTGTTCCCATTTAGGACAAAGATAGATTGAACTCCTGCATATATAACTTCTATTTAATCACAATAGAAGGCAAGCAGATATAAAATAAATCAACCAGACTTGAAACTCCACATTTGTCTTTACAGTTCTCTTTCAGTCACCAATCAGTTGATTGATCAACAAGATTTATTAAAGCCTGCTGTGGGCCAAGCATTGTGGCAGGGGTCCTCAAACTATGGCCCAGGCCAGATGCAGCAGCTGAGGACGTTTATCCCCCTTACTCAGGGCTATGAAGTTTCTTTATTTAAAGGCCCACAAAACAAAGTTTTTGTTTTCACTATAGTCCAGCCCTCCAACAGTCTGAGGGACAGTGAACTGGCCCCCTATTTAAAAAGTTTGAGGACCCCTGTTAGGCACTGAGGATACAAGCACAGAAAATGAAATAATCTCTACTTGAAAGAGGCATTCTATTCAGTTGTTCAGTCTTCACTAGAGCAGAAGGAGGAATCAATTAATCAGTACACATTTATCAATGCCTATTCTGGGCCATGGACTGTGCTAAGCATTGGGGATACAAAAAAGAAACAAAAGCAGTTTAAAATTAAATTTAAAAATTCAACAAAAATAAGTAAAAACATAGTTTTCACTCTCAAGGAATTTATAATATAGTGAGTGAGGCTATGTAAACAAATATATACAAAACAACCTATATATGAGATAATTAGGAAATAATTAAAAGAGGGAAAGTACTGCAATTAAGAGGGGTTAGGAAAGGCTTCCCATAAAAGGTAGGATTTTAATTGGGACTTAAAGAAAGCAAAGAAAATCAGTAATTAGAATAGATAAGAGAGTATTATGGCATCCTCAGCCAGAGAAAATGCCTGAAATTGAGAGGAATGTCTTATTTGTGGTCCAGCCAGGAGGCTAGAGTACTGTATTGGAATACTTGTAGGGGAGTATGATGTAAAAAAGACTGGAAAAGAGGAGCAGAGTCAAGATAGTGGAGAATAGATAAGTCTTTATTAAAGCTCCTCCTGGCATCCTTCAGATCACCACCACATCAAGCCTCTGAACTGATTTTAGAGTGACAGAACCCACAAATATAAATTGCCAGTAGAAGACATTTTGCAATAACTTCAGAAAAAAGTTTGTTTCAATCGAGCAAGGAGATGGGGATGGCTAAGTGCAGAGGCAGGCTTTATGGTAAGTCTCTGAATCCCAAAGTAACACAGGATCTGGCCATGCCCACTCAGCACTGGAAGTCTGTCAGCAGCACCAGCCCAGGGCAGCCTAAAGCCACTCTTGCCTATAGAGGAAGCTTGGGACAATCTCTCTTTTACCACAAGAGCAGACCTCAAACTTTTAAAAAAATTAGCAAAAAAGCAAAAAAGAACTCTGAACATGGCCAGCATTTATGGAGAAAGAGAAGAATAGTTCTCAAACTTTGAGGATCCTAAAGGCAAATAAGCACCAGATGAAGCCCCAAAGGGTGATATCAGTTGATCCAAATCTCACAAAGTTCTCTTAGAAGAATTAAAAAAGAGCAAAAAGAAAAATGAGGAAAGAAAATGTGACCTTTTTAAGAGAGTTTGGAAAAGAAAAAAACAGAAATTATCTGAACAAAACTCCTTAAAAATAGAATTAGTGAAATGGAAAAAAGCATATAAATTCTTACACAACAGATATGAAAAATAAACAAATTTATTGAAAAACTAAATTTATGAAAAGCAAAAATATCCAATGAGCAAAACATCTCATTAAAAGTTCAATTAGCTAAATGCAAAAGAAGATAAAAATCTCACATAAGAAAATAATTAACTAAAAATTAGAATTGAAGAAATGAAAGTGAATGACACTATAAAACTTCAAGAATCAAACAAAACCAAAAATAATGAAAAATAGAAAACAAATGTAAAATACTCCATTGAAAAAATAACTGACTTGAAAAATAAACCTAGGAGAGACAATCTAAGAATTCTTCGACTTACTGAAAAATATGATGAAAAAAAGAGCCTAGACATCAACTTTCAGGAAATCATCAAGGAAAATTTCCCTGATGTCCTAGAACCAGAGGGTAAACTAGCCATTGAAAGAATTCACCAATCACTGCCTGAGTGAGACCCCAAAACAAAAACTCCAACAAACATCATAGTTAAATTTCACAATTAACAGATCAAGGAGAAAATATTTCAAGCAGACAGAAAGAAATGATTTAAATATTGAGGACCCACAATCAGGATTACTCAGGACCTAGCAACTTTCACTTTAAAAGACTGAAGGGCTTGGAATCTGATATTTAGAAAAACAAAGAAACTTAAATTGCAGCCAAGAATCAACTACCCAACAATATTAGGCATCATCTTTCATAGAAAAAGATGGACATTCAATAAAACAGGTGAATTTCATTCATTTCTGAAGAAAAGATCAGAGCTGAACAGAAAAATTGGTCTTCAAATACAGAACTCAAGAGAAGCATAAAAAGGTAAAAAGGAAAGAAAAAATAAGTTTCTTTTAAAAATTAAAAAAAGCTTATATCCACATATGGAAAGATGATATGTTTAACTCTTGAGATCTGAATCTCTGATGTGGGTATGCTTAGAGGGTGCAGGTATAATTTGATTTTATTGGGATGATATGAAAAGAAACCAAAGGAGGAAAGGGTATTCTATTGTAAGAAGAAGAAAATGGAGATAAAATGGGGTAAATTACATCTCATGGAGAGGGAAAAAATTCCTATTACAATTGAGGGAAAGAGGGGAGAAGAAGGAGCCTTTTGTGAACCTTTCATCAAATGTGGGTCAAAGAGAAAATGTCAGACCCCAGAAGTGTAAAGGAAAAAAAAAGAGAGAGGCTAATAAAAGGGAGAATAGAAGTAAAAGGAGAAAGTTATAAGAGAGAGAAGGTCTGTAAAAGGAGAGAACTATTTGAGGGAGATAATAAGTAAAAGTAAGAAGCAAAATACTATGGAGGAGGGAAAAGAGGAAAGGAAAAAGAAAAGTATAACTTGGGGAAAACAAGATGATGAGAATAATATAGAGTCAGTAATTATAACTCTCAGTGTGAATGGGATGAACACTCCCACAAAACAAAAGTAGATAGCAGACTGGATTAAATGCCAGAATGCCACAATATGTTGTTTACAAAAAACACATTTAAGGCAGAATGGCACATACAGAGTAAAAGTAAAAGGCTAGAGCAGAATCTATTATGCTTCAGGTGACGTAAAAAAAAAGCAGGAGTAGCGATCCTGATCTCAGGTCAAGCAAAAGCAAAAATAGCTCTAATTAAAAGAGATAAGAAAGGAAACTATACCCTGCCAAAGGATACCATATAATGAAATAATATCAATACTAAACATATATGCACCAAATGGTATAGCATCCAAATTCCTAGAGAAGTTAAGATAACTGCAAGAAGAATTAGACAGCAAAATTATACTAGTGGGGGATCTCAAGCTTGCTCCCTCAGAACTCGATAAATTGAATCACAAATTAAATAATAAAGAAATTAAAGAGGCCAATAGAATTCTAGAAAAGTTAGGTATGATAGACCTTTGGAGAAAATTGAATGGAAACAGAAAAGAAAATATATTTTTTTCTTAGCAGTACATGGAATTTATACAAAAATTGACCACATACTAGAGCATAAAGGCTCAAAATTAAATGCAGAAAGGCAGAAAAAGAAAATTCATTTTTTTTTGAGATCATAATGCCATGAAAAATACATGTGATAAAAGGCCAGGGGAAAATAGACCAAAAAAAAAATTGGAAACTAAATAATCTAATCCTAAAGAATGAATGGCTGAAATAACAAATAATAGACATAATCAATAATTTCATACAATAAAATTACCATAATGAGATAACACACCAACATTTGTGGGCTGCAGCCAAAGCAGTTTTTAAGGGAAATTTTATATCTCTAAATTCTTAGTTACTACATAAAATAAAAAAGAGAAGATCAATGAATTGGGCATGAAACTAAAAAAGCTAGAAAAAGAACAAATTTAAAAACTCCAATTAAATATCAAATTTGAATTTCTTAAAAAAGAGGGAGATTAATAAAACTTAAAGGAATAAAATTATTGAATTAATAAATAAAACTAAGAGTTGGTTTATGTAAAAACCAACAAAATAGATAAACCTTTAGTTAATATGATTAGAAAAAGTAAAAAAGAAAATCAAATTGTTAGTATTAAAAATGAAAAGGGAGAACTTTCCACCAATAAAGAGGAAATAAGAGCAATAATTAGGAGTTATTGTGCCCAATTATATGTGAATAAATCTGATAATCTAAGTGAAATGGAGGAACAACTATAGAAATATAGATTCCCCAGATTAACAGAAGAGGAAATAAATGACTTGAATAGTCCCATTTTAGAAAAATAAATTGAAAAAGGCATTAATCATCTCCCAAAGAAAAAAAAAATCTCTAGAGCCAGATGGATTTACATATGAATTTTACCAAACATTTAAACAACAATTAATTCCAATATTATGTAAACTATTTGGAAAAACAGGCAAAGAAGGAGTCCTACCAATTCCTTTTATGAAATAGATATAGTCCTCATACCTGAATCAAGTAGGGTCAAAATAGAGAAAGAAAATTATAGAGCAATTTCTCTAACTACTATAGATGAAATCTCAATACAAATCTCAAATAAAATATTAGCAAAGAGATTGAAGCAAGTTATTCCCAGGACCAATTAGGATTTATACCAGGAATGCAGGGATGGTTCAATATTAGGAAAACTATTAGCATAATTGACTATATCAATAACCATAGGATTATCTCAATACATGCAGAAAAAGCATTTGATAAAATCCAATATCCATTCTTATTAAAAACACTAGAGAATATAGGAATAAAAAGTGTTTTCCTTAAAATGATCAGTAGCATCTATCTAAAGTCATTGGCAAGCATCAAATGTATTATGGATAAAATAGAAATATGCCCAATAAGATCGGGGTGAAACAAGGTTTTTCACTATCACCATTACTATTCAAGATTGTATTAGAAATGTTAGGTTTGGCAATAAGAGAAGAAAAAAAGATTAAAAGAATTAGAATAGATAATGAGGAAACCAAATTATCATCTTTGGAGATGATATTATGGTATACTTAGAGAATCCTAGAGAATCACCCAAAATACTACTAGAAGCTACTAGAAACCATTTACAACTTTAGTAAAGTTGTAGGATACAAAATAAATCCACACAAATCATTAGCATTTTTATATAACAAAGTTAGGCAGCAAGAGATACAAAGAGAAATTCCATTTAAAGTAACTGTCCATAATGTAAAATATTTGGTAGTCTACCTGCTAAGGCAAAGCCAGGAACTATATGAACACAACTACAAACACTTTCTACACAAATAAAATCAGATCTAGTCTCTTGGAATATCAAGTGCTCATGGGTAGGCTTAGCTATTATAATAAAATGACAATACTACCCAATTTAATTTACTGATTTAGTGCCAGACCAAACTCCCAAGAAATTATTTTAAAGATCTAGAAAAAATAACAACAAAGTTCATCTTGAACAACAAAAGGTCAAGAACTTCAAGGGAATTAATTTTAAAAAAATGCAAATAAAGGTGCCCGAGCTGTACCAGATCTAAAATTATATTATAAAACAACAGTCATCAAAACTATCTGGTATTGGTTAAGAAATAGAGTAGTCGATCAATGGAATAGGTTAGGTTAAAGGACAAAATAATCAATGATTATAATAATTTAGTGTTCGACAAACCCAAAGACAGCTTTTGGAATAAGAACTCACTATTTGACAAAAAATGCTGGGAAAATTGCAAATCAGTATGACAGAAACTAGGCATTGATTGACACCTAACCCCATATAACAAGATAAGGTTGAAATGGTTTCATAATTTAGACATAAAGAGTTATATTATAAGCAAAGTAGAAGAATAAAGTATAGTTTAGTTCTCAAATCTGTGGAGAAGGAAGGAATTTGTGGCTAAAGAAGGACTGGAGTTCATTTTTGAATCCAAAATAGATAATTTTGATTATATGAAATCAAAAAGTTTTTGTGCAAACAAAACTAGTGCAGACAAAATTAAAAGGGAAGCAATGAATTGGGGGAAAAGTTTTACATTCAAGGATTCTAATAAAGATATCCTTTCTAAAATATATAAAAATTTGATTCTAATTTATAAGAATTCAAACCATTCTCCAATTGATAAATGATCAAAGGACATGAATAGACAATTTTCAGATGAGGAAATTAAAACCATTTCTAGTCATACAAAAAAGGGCCTCTAAATCACTATTGATCAGAGAAATGAAAATTAAGGCAACTGATGTACTACTACATACCTCTCAGGTTGGCTAAAATGACAGGAAAATATAATGATGAATGTTGGAGGGGATGTGGGAAAACTGAGACACTAATACATTGTTGGTGGAGTTGTGAACTGATCCAACCATTCTAAAGAGCAATTTGGATTCAGTGAATGAGAGATGAATTGTCAGGTTGGCTTTTATTTGCAGTGTTTTCATTATTTGTGATTTGGAGCATTCTTTTTTATGGTTGTTAATCAGTTGTAAATCTTTAAGAACTGTTTCTTCTTATCCTTTGACCATTTATATATGAGGGAATGACATTAGATTTTATACATGCACATATACACATAGATATGTGTGTATGATGTGTGTGTGTGTATATACATACATATATATATATATATATATAATAGTGATTGTCTATATGTTTTGGTTATTAAACCCTTATTAAAGAAATTTGATCCAAAAAAAAAAAAAAAGAGCAATTTGGAACTTTGCCCAAAGGGGCTACTGAAATTTCCATTCCTTTTAATCCAGCAGTATTTTTTTTCAGACAATATTTCTTTTTTTTTTTTTTTTTTTTTGCTTGATAAATGCACTACATTTATTCTTTTTTTTTTTTTTAATTTTTTATTTAATAATTACATTATATTGACACTCATTTCTGTTCCGATTTTTTTTTTCCCCTCCCTCCCTCCACCCCCTCCCCTAGATGGCAAGCAGTCCTTTATATGTTGGATATGTTGCAGTATTTCCTAGATACAATATATGTTTGCAGAACCGAACAGTTCTCTTGTTGCGTAGGGAGAATTGGATTCAGAAGGTATAAATAATCCGGGAAGAAAAACAAAAATGCAGATAGTTCACATTCGTTTCCCAGTGTTCTTTCTTTGGGTGTAGCTGCTTTTGTCCGTCATTTATCAATTGAAACTCAGGTCTCTTTGTCACAGAAATCCACTTCCATCAAAATATGTCCTCATACAATATCGTTGTCGAAGTGTATAATGATCTCCTGGTTCTGCTCATTTCACTTAGCATCAGTTCATGTAGGTCTCTCCAAGCCTCTCTGTATTCATCCTGCTGGTCATTTCTTACAGAGCAATAATATTCCATAACATTCATATGCCACAATTTACCCAGCCATTCTCCAATTGATGGGCATCCATTCATTTTCCAGTTTCTAGCCACTACAAACAGGGCTGCTACAAACATTTTGGCACATACAGGTCCCTTTCCCTTCTTTAGTATTTCTTTGGGATATAAGCCCAATAGAAACACTGCTGGATCAAAGGATATGCACATTTTGATAATTTTTTGGGCATAATTCCAGATTGCTCTCCAGAATGGTTGGATTCGTTCACAATTCCACCAACAATGCATTAGTGTCCCAGTTTTCCCGCATCCCCTCCAACATTCATCATTATTTTTTCCTGTCATCTTAGCCAATCTGACAGGTGTGTAGTGGTATCTCAGAGTTGTCTTAATTTGCATTTCTCTGATCAATAATGATTTGGAACACTCTTTCATATGAGTGGTAATAGTTTCAATCTCATCCTCTGAAAATTGTCTGTTCATATCCTTTGACCATTTATCAATTGGAGAATGGCTTGATTTCTTATAAATTTGAGTCAGTTCTCTATATATTTTGGAAATGAGGCCTTTATCAGAACCTTTAACTGTGAAAATGTTTTCCCAGTTTGTTGCTTCCCTTCTAATCTTGTTTGCATTAGTTTTATTTGTACAAAGGCTTTTTAATTTGATGTAATCGAAATTTTCTATTCTGTGATCAGTAATGGTCTCTAGTTCATCTTTGGTCACAAATTTCTTTCTCCTCCACAAGTCTGAGAGATAAACTATTCTATGTTCCTCTAATTTATTTATAATCTCGTTCTTTATGCCTAGGTCATAGACCCATTTTGATCTTATCTTGGTATATGGTGTTAAGTGTGGGTCCATGCCTAATTTCTGCCATACTAATTTCCAATTATCCCAGCAGTTTTTATCAAATAATGAATTCTTTTCCCAGAAGTTAGGGGCTTTGGGTTTGTCAAACACTAGATTGCTATAATTGACTATTCTGTCTTGTGAGCCTAGCCTTTTCCACTGATCCACTAATCTATTTCTTAGCCAATACCAAATGGTTTTGGTGACTGCTGCTTTATAATATAATTTTAGATCAGGTACAGCTAGGCCACCTTCATTTGATTTTTTTTTCATTAATTCCCTTGAGATTCTCGACTTTTTATTGTTCCATATGAATTTTGTTGTTATTTTTTCTAGATCAATAAAATATTTTCTTGGAAGTCTGATTGGTATAGCACTAAATAAATAGATTAGTTTAGGGAGTATTGTCATCTTTATTATGTTCGCTCGGCCGATCCAAGAGCACTTAATATTTTTCCAATTATTTAAGTCTGACTTTATTTGTGTGGAGACTTTTTTATAATTTTGCTCATATAATTCCTGACTTTCCTTTGGTAGATAGATTCCCAAATATTTTATGGTATCAACAGTTATTCTGAATGGAATTTCTCTTTGTATCTCTTGCTGTTGGGTTTTGTTGGTGATGTATAAAAATGCTGAGGATTTATGGGGATTTATTTTGTAGCCAGCTACTTTGCTAAAATTATGAATTATTTCCAATAGCTTTTTGGTAGAATCTCTGGGGTTCTCTAGGTATACCATCATATCATCTGCAAAGAGTGATAGTTTGGTTTCCTCATTGCCTACTCTAATTCCTTTTATATCTTTCTCGACTCTTATTGCCGAGGCTAGTGTTTCTAATACGATATTAAATAATAATGGTGATAGTGGGCAACCTTGCTTCACTCCAGATCTTACTGGGAAAGGTTCCAGTTTTTCCCCATTGCATATGATGCTTACTGATGGTTTTAAATATATGCTCCTGACTATTTTAAGGAAAAGTCCATTTATTCCTATGCTCTCAAGTGTTTTTATTAGGAATGGATGTTGGATTTTATCAAATGCTTTTTCTGCATCTATTGAGATGATCATGTGGTTTTTGTTTGTTTGGTTATTGATATAGTCAATTATGCTAATAGTTTTCCTAATATTGAACCAGCCCTGCATTCCTGGTATAAATCCTACTTGGTCATAGTGTATTATCCTGGTGACAATTTTCTGTAATCTTTTTGCTAATATTTTATTTAAGATTTTAGCATCAATATTCATTAGGGAGATTGGTCTATAATTTTCTTTCTCTGTTTTCAGCCTACCTGGTTTAGGTATCAGTACCATATCTGTGTCATAAAAGGAGTTTGGTAGGACTCCTTCAATCCCTATTTTTTCAAATAGTTTATATAACATTGGAGTTAATTGTTCTTTAAATGTTTGGTAGAATTCACATGTAAATCCATCTGGTCCTGGGGATTTTTTCTTAGGGAGTTGATTGATAGTTTGTTCTATTTCTTTTCTGAGATGGGACTGTTTAGGATATTTACTTCTTCCTCTGTTAGTTTGGGCAAGCTGTATTTTTGGAGGTATTTTTCTATTTCATTTAAGTTGTCGAATTTATTGGCATAAAGTTGGGCAAAGTAACTCCTAATTATTGCTCTAATTTCCTCTTCGTTAGTGGTGAGTTCTCCCTTTTCATTTTTAAGACTAACAATTTGATTTTCCTCTTTCCTTTTTTTAATCAGATTTACTAAGGGTTTGTCTATTTTGTTGGTTTTTTCATAGAACCAACTCTTAGTTTTATTAATCAATTCAATAGTTTTTTTACTTTCAATTTTATTGATCTCACCTTTTACTTTTAGAATTTCAAGTTTAGTGTTTGACTGGGGGTTTTTAATTTGTTCCTTTTCTAGCATTTTTAATTGCAAACCCAATTCATTGACCTTCTCTTTCTCTATTTTATACAAATAGGCCTCTAGAGATATGAAATTTCCCCTTATTACTGCTTTGGCTGCATCCCATACATTTTGGTATGATGTCTCATTATTATCGTTTTCTTGGGTGAAGTTATTAATTATGTCTATGATTTGCTGTTTTACCCAATCATTCTTTAGTATGAGATTATTTAGTTTCCAATTATTTTTTGGTCTACTTCCCCCTGCTTTTTTGTTGAATGTAATTTTCATTGCATCGTGGTCTGAAAAGGATGCATTTACTATTTCTGCCTTACTACATTTGAGTTTGAGGTTTTTATGTCCTAATATATGGTCAATTTTTGTATAGGTTCCATGAACTGCTGAAAAGAAAGTGTATTCCTTTCTGTCTCCATTACATTTTCTCCAGAGATCTATCATATCTAGCTTTTCTAGTATTCTGTTTACCTCTTTGACTTCTTTCTTATTTATTTTCTGGTTTGATTTATCTAATTCTGAGAGTGCAAGGTTAAGATCTCCCACTATTATAGTTTTACTGTCTATTTCTTCTTGCAGCTCTCTTAGTTTCTCTTTTAAGAATTTAGATGCTACCCCACTTGGTGCATATATGTTTAATATAGATAGTGCTTCATTATCCATGCTACCCTTTAGCAAGATATAGTGTCCTTCCTTATCTCTTTTAATTAGGTCAATTTTTGCTTTAGCTTGATCTGAGATCAGGATGGCTACCCCTGCTTTTTTGACTTCACCTGAAGCATAGTAGATTTTGCTCCAACCTTTTACCTTTAACCTGCATGTATCTCCCCGCTTCAGGTGTGTTTCCTGTAAACAACATATTGTAGGATTCTGGCTTTTAATCCATTCTGCTAACCGCTTCCTCTTTATGGGGGAGTTTACCCCATTCACGTTTATGGTTAGAATGACCAATTCTGTATTACTTGCCATCTTGTTAACCCCGGTTTATGCTTTCCTCCCTTCTTTCCCCTTTCCCCCCCTTCCAAGTATTAAGCTTGTGAGGACCCCTTGCTTCTCACAGCCCTCCCTTTTTAGTGTCCCTCCCCCCGCCTTAGAGTTCCTCCCCCTATCTTACCCCTTTCCCTCCCAGTTCCCGTATTCCCTTCCGCTTAGCTTATTCCTTCCCTTTCCACTTTTCCCTTCTCACTTTTCAATGAGATGGGAGAAGTTTCACCTTAGATTGAATATGTCTTAAGATTTTTCACTTAAAGCCAATTCTGAAGGCAGTAAGATACCCACTATATTCATTCCCCTCCATTCTTTCTCTCAGATATAATAGGTTTCCTATGCCTCTTCATGAGATGTACTACCCCCACTTTACCCTTTTTCTGGTACAATGTCCTTTCCACATCAATTTCTAGAACAAGGTATACATGTATTCTTTATACATCTATATAGTCAAAATATAGTTCCCAAGATTAATCTTTACCTTTTTAGATTTCTCTTGAGTTCTATATTTGTAGATCAAACTTTTTGTTAAGTTCTGGTTTTTTCATCAGAAATAGATGAAATTCGCTTACTTCGTTGAATGTCCATCTTCTTCCCTGGAAAAAGATGCTCATTCTCGCTGGGTAAGTTATTTTTGGTTGCATACCAAGTTCCTTAGCCTTTCGGAATATCATATTCCAGGCCCTTCGATCTTTTAATGTGGATGCTGCCAGATCCTGGGTGATCCTTATTGTGGCTCCTTGATACTTGAATTGGGTTTTTCTAGCCGCTTGCAATATTTTTTCTTTCATCTGAGGGTTCTGGCATTTGGCCACTATATTCCTTGGTGTTTTGATTTTAGGATCCCTTTCAGTGGGTGATCGATGAATCCTTTCAATGTTTATTTTTTCCTCTGTTCCTATGACTTCTGGGCAGTTCTCTTTGATAATTTCCTGGAAGACAGTGTCCAGGCTCTTTTTTTCATCATGTTTTTCTGGGAGTCCAATGATTCTCAGATTGTCTCTCCTGGATCTGTTTTCCAGGTCTGTTGTCTTCCCCAGAAGGTATTTCACATTTTTCTCCATTGTTTGATTTTTTTGGATTTGCTTGACTGATTCTTCTTGTCTCCTCGAGTCATTCAATTCCACTTGTTCAATTCTGATTTTCAGTGAAGTATTCTCTTCACTCACTTTTTTAAAATCTTTTTCTAATTGTCCAATTGAGTTCTTTTGTTCTGTGGAATTTTTTTCCATTTCGCCAATTTTGTTTTTTAGAGAGCTGTTTTCTGTTTCCAGTTCACTAATCCTATTTTTCAAGGATTTTACTTCTTTATCCACTCTCTCTTTAACTTTCTCCAGACTCTTTTCCCATTTTTCTTCTAGCTCCCTTGTGAGAGCCTTTTTAATCACTTCTATGAGGTTCATCTGTGCTGAGGAACAGACAATCTCCTCCTTTGGGGAATCACCTGGGGACTGCCTGTTTTTAGTCTCCTCAGGATTTAGAGTCTGCTCTCTATCTGTATAGAAGCTGTCAAGGGTTAAAGTCCTCTTCAGCTTCTTGCTCATTCTGTCTATTAATCAGAGACAAACTACCAAAGAAAAACAGAAAAAACTGGAGTCTTTCTTTGGGGGGGGGCTGGGTGTGTTATCGAGCTTCCTCTACAGACTGCAGGTGGCAGCAGTGAGGCACTAGCAGGACTGTGCTGCGCCTGCGCTCTGAGATCCCAAAGCGTGCTGAATCACTGTGGGGGGGGAAGGGGGGAGCGGCCAGGTCCTGAGAGACTCCAGCTGTTTGCGGTTGTGTTCTTCAGCCCCGGTGTTTTTAGCTTCTCTGCTGGGCTGTTGACTTGCTGCAGGTTCCAAACCTGTAGCGAAGCTCTCCCCGCAGGGACGGCTACGATCACTCCCCACCCCCTCTCAGCTCTGCTCCCGTGCTCTCACTGCCGCTGCCCTCAGCCTGCGCCCGATCTAAAACCGCCCCAGCCCTCCAGTAAAGACAGACCTTTCTTGGCGGATCTCAAGGATGGCTTCTCTTGGTAACTATATGTGGGTTTTTTTCAGTCAAGCATTGATTCAGAGGCTTGTAATGAAGTGGATAGTGAGAGAAAGCGCGGAGCTTATGCAACTGTGAGCCTCCTCTCCGCCATCTTAACCGCAGACAATATTTCTTCATATTCAATTTATAACGCTGCTCAGTGTCTATATATACTCCTCCTAATTGTCCTAATCATGAGAAAATTCTTTGAAATATCAGATTCCCACATAGGAATGTAAAGCGATTAATCTATATTAAATCCATTATGATTTTTTCCCCCAGATTACCCTCTTCTAGTTCTCCTGAATCCAGTATCTGAAGTCATGTTTTGTACTCAACTCTGTTTTGTTTTTTTTTTTTTTCATCACAAATGCTTAAAAGTCCTCTATTTCATTGAATTTTCAACTTTCCTCTTGAAAGATTATACTGTTTTTCTGTTTTGGTGATTCTTGGTTGTAATCCTAGCTTTTTTTGCTATCTTCAAAAATCATATTCCAAGTCCTATTATCCTTTAGTGTAGAAACTTCTAAATCTTGTATTAGACTAACTGTGGCACTACTATATTCGAATTGTTTCTTCTTGCAGTATCTTGCAATGCTTGCAATATCTTCTTGACCAGGAAATTCCTGAATTTGGCTATAATATTCCTGGGAATTTTCTATTGGGATATCTTCCAGGAAGTGACCAGTAGATTCTTCTTTTTTTGATCAGAGCTTTAAGATATAGCAATTGTGTTTAAATTATCTTTCCTGGATCTACTCTTCAGGTCAGTAATTTCCCAATGAGACATTTAATTTTTAATTTTTTTTCATTCTTTTGATTTTGTTTTATTGTATTTTGACTTCTTATAAAATTATTAGCTTCCATTAGTCAGTTCTAACTTTTTAAAATCTTACTTTCCCTAGTTACATGTAAAAAGAATGTGTTTGTTTTTTGTTATATATGCACATTTATTTTGTAAAATATTTCCTCATGGATCCAGTTGGGAGAGAAAAATCAGAACAAAAGAGAAAAAAATCAGAAGTTAAAAAAAATAGGAAAAAAAATGAACATAACATGTATTGATTTACATTCAATCTCCACAGTTCTCTCTGGATGTAGATGGTGTTTGCCATCCAAAGTTTATTAGGATTGTTTTCGATCACTGAACTTCTGAGAAGAACCAAGTCTGTCACTTTTGTCATAGTTGATCATTGAACAAAATTGCTGTTGCTGCATATAATATTTTCCTAGTTCTGCTTATTTTTCACAGCACTAAGTCATGTAAATCTTTTCAAATCTTTCTAAAACCTACCTGCTTATCATTTCTCATGGAACAGTAATATTCCATTACTTTCATATACCATAATTTATTTAGACATACCCCAAATGATGGGCATCTATTCATTTTCCAATTCTTTGCTGTGACAAAAAGAGCTGCTACAAACATTTTTTGCAAATTTGTGTTCTTTTCCCTCTTGATAATTGCTTTGGGATCCAGATCTAGTAGTAGCTCTATGTGATATGTACAGTTTTATAGCCCTTTGAGCATAGTCCCAAACTGCTCTCCAGAATCATTGGATTGTTTCTATTTGTATTTTTGTTTCTATTATTTGTGGTTTGACCTACTTATTCTTTAGAATTAGATTACTTAATTTCTAATTTGTTTTTAATCAATATTTTTCTGGTCCTTTATTTAATGTGATTTTTATTGCATTGTTATCTGAAGAAAAAGCATTTTCTATTTCTGCCTTTCTACATTTGATTGTGAGGTTTTTATGCCCTAATACATGCTCAAGTTTTAAATAGGTACCATATACTGTTAAGAAAAATATATATTACTTTCTATCACTGTTCACTTTTCTCTGGAGATCTATCACATCTAAGTTTCCTAAGAATCTATGAACCTCCCTGGTTTCTTTTTTGTACATTTTGTGGTTAGATTATCTAATTATGAGAGGGGGAGATGGAGGTATCCCACTTGTATAGTTTTGCTATCTTATTTCTTCCTGTAATTGATTTAACTTAAAAATTTGTATGCTGCACCATACAAATTTTTAAGTTAAATCAATTACTTGCTACATATATTTTAGTATTAATACCACTTCCTTACCTATGATAAACTTTAAGAAGATGTAGTTTTTTTCCTTATCTCTTTTAATCATTCTACTTTTGCTTTATCTGAGATCAGAATTGCTACCCCTGCTAAATAGATTTTGCTCCAGTTTTTCACCCTTACTCTGTATATATCTCTCTATTTCAAATGTATTTCTTGTAAACAGCATATTGTAGGCTTTTGCTTTTTAATCCACTCAGCTATCTGCTTTTGTTCAATGGAAGAGTTCATCCTCTTCATTTTCACAGTTACAATTACCAGCTATGTATTTCCTTTCCTTTTATTTTCTTTCCTGTATATACTTTTGTTCTAGCGTTCTAACCTGTCCTTCCTTTGTAGTGTTTTGTTTCTGCTTCACCTCCTCTTAATCTGCCTTCCCATCTATAACTCCTTCTCTCTTCTCTTACCCCTTTTTTCCTAGTGTTTCTGCCCTCTCTTCAATCTAGCCTCCCTTTTCTTTCCCCTTTCTCCTCCTAATTCTTTATAGAGTAAAATAAATTTCTTTACTCAACTGAGTGAATATTATTTCCTTTTTTTCTGCCAAAACTGATATGATTAAGCTTCAAACAATCTTCCTCCCCATCTAGGAATGTAACCAGCTTAACCTTTAAATAATCTTTTTTTTCCCCTTACTGTTCATCTTTCTATGCTTCTCTTGAGTTTTGTGTTTGAAAATCAAATTTTCTGTTTACTTCTGGTCTTTTCAATAGAAATGATTGAAAGTCCCTTACTTCATTGAATATCCAACTTCTCCCCTGAAAAATGATACAAAGCCTTGCTTGATAGTTGATTCTTACTTGTATTCTTAGTCCCTTTACTTTCCAGAATATGGTTTTTTCAGGTGCTCTTATCCTTTACTGTAGAAGCTGCCAGATACTGACTGATCTTGGCTGTGACTCCTTGCTACTGCTTCTGTTGATCCTGTGTCTCCCAAAGCCCTTTCCTGCTTTTCTGAGGCTGAGGTTATTCTGGTGCTCTAGTCCCAAAGTGGACTCACCCACATAAACACCATTTCCTTTATACTAAAAACACTCCTCCTTACCATAGCTTTTTTATGAGTTTGAGGCTCATACCCACATTTCCGTTATGACCAACTTATACATCTTTTATGAAAAAACTTGTTACCTATAACATTAGCAATATGCTTATGATTTATCTCCCTTCCAATCACTTTATCATGTATTTCACCACAAATATAGAAATATATCTGACAGTAGAGTTATCTTGATAGGGTAAAAATAGGGGTGCAAGCCCCCTTATTTCTAGGACAACAGAACTCGAACCTATACCAAAGGACTCAAAACCCTTTGTGCTCCCATTACACCACATCCTAGTAAAGTCAGCTAAATAAGACCCCAAAAATGTTGGTTCACACCCTTCCCATACTAATGTCCCCCTATGTACTCATTATTTTAATACCAAGCCTCTTTATCGGAACATGTCTAACCTTATTCAGTAACCACTGATTTACTGCTTGAATGGGTTTAGAAATCAACACACTAGCCATAATTCCCTTAATAACCGTGCCAAACAACTCATGTGCCAAAAAAGCCACTACAAAATATTTCCTCATTCAAGCCACCGCCTCCATAATAATAATAATATTTGCCATCATTTGCAACACATGGTCAACAAACCAATGAATACTATTTCAACTCTCTGACCAATGAGTCTCCATCTCAATAACCCTAGCTCTATCAATCAAACTAGGCCTCACTTTCCACTTCTGAGTGCCAGAAGTAACACAAGGAATCCTACTTCTAACAGGAATAATCCTCCTAATATGAAAAAAAAATTGCTCCCACATCTATCCTATTCCAAATTGCCCCATGCTTAAATATAAAAATCCTTATCACTCTTGCAATCTTATCTACCATCCTAAGGGGATGAGGAGGCCTCAACCAAACCCACCTACAAAAAAATCCTAGCTTACTCATCATTGCTCACATAGGCTGAATAGCAATTATTGTCCACATTAACCCAATTATAACTATCCTTGACCTTACTATCTATATCATAGCCACCATTACCACATTTCTAACCCTTAACTTCTCAAATATCACCAAAATCAAATCCCTAGGAGGCCTATGAAACAAATCTGCACCAACAACCATTATTACTCTTTTCATACTACTCTCCCTAGGAGGACTACCACCTCCCACGGGCTTCATGCCCAAATGACTCATCCTAAAAGAACTAATTGCCAATGGCAATTTTATAATCACCACAACAATAGCCCTCTCAGCCCTACTAAATATATTTTTCTATATACAAATTATTTATGCATCCAGCCTCACCATATTCCCATCCACTAATAACTCTAAAATACGGTGATACAACAACTCAATAAAACCCACTACATTAATTCCAACAACTACAATCATCTCTTCCCTACTACTTCCCCTAACCCCCCTGTTTATCACTTTGTCATAACTAAGAACTACAAGACTTTACCTTGCATCACTGGAACAAATGGAGCACTTTAATTAAGCTAAGCTCTCTAAAAGCCCCGGCAGCACTTAAGCTACTTCTTCAAATTTGCAATTCAACATAATATATACTTCAGAGCCCAAACTAGACCAAAGGCCTTCATAGCCTTAAGCAGGTGTTAAATCATCTAGCCTTTGAACAGGTCCAGAGACTCCCCACTTTGGAAAGAGAAAAAAAAGGTGAGGAGTCCCCCAGGGAAGTCTCAATAAACAGTCTCTGCCTCTAAATTGGAGGGTATTTATCCCTCTAACTCTTAGTTAACAGCTAAGCGTCTTGACTTTAGGCTTCAATTTATTGCCTTGGTAAAGAGATATCTAGTCTCGTCTTTGAATTTACAATTCAATGCTTAGCCTCAGCCATTTTACCTATGTTCATTACTAGATGACTTTTCTCTACTAACCACAAAGACATTGGAACCACTTGTTATATTAATTTAGGAAAGGTTCGGATTCGATCCTATAAATGACACTTTCTGACTCAGTTTAAGCGAAAGTAAAATTTAATTATACAATACACTGAATAGATTGCCTACAATAACAACCAATACAGTAAACGATACATAAAAGACAAAGAAAAGGAAAAATATGATTAAAATAGAAACCCAAGCAAATATTATCACCGTTCGAAGGAGCACCGTTTCTAAGTTGCAATTCTTAAGTTGCAGTTCTTAAGTTGCAGCAGGCTGGGGAAACCTCGAATGAATAGCCTTTGAGTTCCGAACGGAGAGAGATTCCAGGTGGGTAAGGTTCTAACTATGATTAAAACTGGCCTGAATTTATAGTGCTTGAAAACAAAGTTGGCACAGAGCCAACTTGCTTACATATAGAAAGTTAGGTATAAGAGAAGGAAATGCCAGATGGGCTTCCAAAATATGACTTGATTAACGTAGATGTCAGGGAGGAGGCCAATCCTCCCTGACATCCATTGTTAAAGAAAAGCTAGGTTCCCATGGAGGGAGTCACGTACTTGAAATGGTTTGAAATGAACTTACTAATAAGAAGGCATTTCTTATTCACTACTATTCCGTGCTTGAGCAGGCATAATTGGCACTGCTCTGAGTCTCCTCATCCGAGCAGAGATTGGCCAACCTGGAACTCTAATCGGCGATGATCAAATCTACAACGTAATCATCACAACCCATGCCTTTGTAATAATTTTCTTCATAGTAATACCCATTATGATTGGAGGGTTTGGTAACTGACTGGTACCACTAATGATTGGAACCCCTGATATAACATTCCCCCGAATGAACAACATGAGTTTCTGACTGCTTCCACCATCATTCCTTCTCCTTCTAGCATTTTCAACAATTGAGGCAGGCACTGGAACAGGATGAACTGTCTACCCACCTTTAGCAAATAATCTCGCTCACGCAGGAGCCTCCGTAGATCTGACTATTTTTTCATTTCATCTCCAGGAATCTCATTCATCATTGCCGCAATTAGAAAATCAGCCCACTTCGGCCTATATCCGTGACTTCCTTCAGCCATAGAAGGCCCTACTCCTGTCTCAGCACTACTCCACTCTAGCACTATAGTTGTCGCAGACATCTTCTTACTAATCGGATTTAACCCCATTATAGAAAACAACCAAATATCTTTAACCAGTATACTATGCTTAGGAAGCATCACAATCTTATTTACTGCCATCTGTGCTATCACCCAAAACAACATTAAAAAAACCGTAGCCTTTTCCACATCCAGTCAACTGGGCTTAATGATAGTGACACTAGGCTTAAACCAACCCCAGCTGGCATTTCTACACATCTGCACCCATGCCTTCTTTAAAGCAATGCTTTTCCTATGCTCCAGCTCTATTATTCACAGCCTTAATGATGAACAAGATATTTGCAAAATAGGGGGCTTACTCATACTTCTCCCCATTACCTCATCAGCAATTATCCTAGGCAGTCTTGCCCTCGTGGGCAAACCTTTCCTAGCCGGGTTCTACTCAAAAGATTCAATTATGGAAGCCATAAACACATCTTATGTAAACACCTGAGTCCTATGCATAACTATAGCAGCCACAATGCTCACAACCGTTTACAGCATACGAGTCATCCACTTTGCCCTCCTAAAAGAACCCTGATTCCTCCCTATATCACTTTTTTTTTTTTTCCTGGCAGCTTGCAGTTTTGTCTTGAGATTATAGTTTTGGAGTTTTGCCACAATATTCCTTGATGTTTTTCTTGTGGGATCTCTTTCTGAGGATGACCAATGGATTCTTTCAATGACTATTTCCCTCTCAGTTTCAGGAATATTGGAGCATTTCTTTAATGATATTTTGAAGAATGCTATCCAGCCTCTATTTTTAATCATGGCCTTCATATAAACCAATAATTTTAAAATAGTCTCTCTTGGATCTGTTTTCCAGATCAGATGTTTTTCTAATAAGATATTTTATATTTTCTTTCATGTTTTCATTCTTTTTAGTTTGCTTGACTGGTTCTTATTGTCCCATTGAGTAATCAGCAACAATTTTCTTGGTTTTATTTGATTTAATTTGGTTTAATATTTTATTTTCTTCAGTTAACTTCTGTATCTTTTTTTTCCATTTGACTAATTCTATTTTTTAAGATGTTGTCTTCAGTGTATTTTTTTTTTTTTTGCATTTGGCCTATTGTGTTTTTTAAGGAATTGTTTTCTTCAGTCAATTTTTTCCCTTCCTTTTTTTAAGCTATTGACTCTCTTTTGTAGATCTCTTATTTGTCTTCTCAATTTCTCTTTTACCTTTCTTATTTATGTTTTAAAATTTTCTTTATGATCTCTTCCAAGAAGCCTTTTTGGACTTGACACCAACTCATAATGCTTTTTGAGATTTCCTTTGTGGGCATACTGTCCTCTTCCGAGTTAATGTTTTGATCTTCCCTGTAACCATGGTAGTGTTCTATGGTTATGGTTCTTTTCTGTTTCTTGCTCATTTGCTTTCCTTCTTTTCTCCTATTTTGTGACTTTTAAGATCAAGCTCTGCTTCTGGGATACAAGGGTTGCCATCCCAAGCTTCTTATGCAGCTTGGAGCCTTGGTTATGTTTGACATCTTGCTCAGAGTATTGGGTATCCTAAATTGCTTTCTCTAGGCTGGCAATTTTCTTTCTGAACTGGTACTGGAGGCTGCTCCAATCATCTGTTGTGCTACTGAGCCAGGATCCAGAGTTTCAGTTGCTTATGTGCTCTGATTGAGACTCTCTCACTGGCTTTCCAGAATGCCTTCTGAGCTAGACTTAATACTCCTTTCACCTCAGTGAAACTGACCTTTCTTGAAGTCCTTCTAATCTCTCGAGCTGGAGAGTGGTTTTATTCTGTCAGATTCAGGCTTGGTTTCATATGGTTTTCATGAGAAATTGAGACAGCTAAAGCAGTTCCCTAGCTTCACTCTGATCCACCCTCAGGCTTCTCAATTTAATTTTTAAGAAATTATTTTCCTCTGAGATTTTGTAGATTCTTTCCCATTTAGCAAATTTTGCTTTTTAAGGTATTGTTATCCCCAATAACTTTTTTTTTGTATTTTCTTTTACATCACTCTCACTTCTTTTCCCAATTTTCCCTCTCTCTCTCTTAATTGATTTTGGGTGTAGGAATTTTGTTTTAATTGTTTTCTTCTGAGTGTATTTTGCTTTGCCACCATAGTAACTATCTATGGTTTTTCTGTGGTTTGCTCATTTCCCCTTCTATTCCTCGGCTTTTAACTCTTTTAAATTAGGGTTCTGTTTTCAAATTTTAATGTCCCAAGCTTTAGGAGTTTTGTGCTGCTGTTTTCAGAGATTCTTGTAGGGGCTTGCACTGTGAGTCAATACTGCAACCAAGATCTGAGAATGGGGAAAGAAATAGAGTCCTGTCTCATTACTAGTAAAGGGATTTCTGTTATCTTTCTGACCAGGTGTTCAGAAAGAACTTATAGACTTACTTATGGGCTGAGATCTCTGGAAGCCACTAGTTGTGCTTATGTGTGTTGTCATTGTTGCTTATGTTGCTGCTGCTGCTGTTAATTCTATATCTCCCAAAACTCATTCCTGCTTTTCTGGGCTTGGGGTTGCAATGGTGAGGCCTTTGCTGGGAATGTACTCTAGTCCCAACCTGGTGCAACAAACTTTTCCTACTGAACTTCTAAATTGTCTTTGGCTGGAAAACTGTTCCATTTACTCAATTTGGGGAGGTGGGGAAGTAGGTTCTTATGCTCTAAAATTGGCTCAGAGTCATTATTTAAAAGGTTTGGAGAGATTTGGGGAAGAGTTTAGCAAGTCTCTGGCTTTGCTACATAGAATTGGCTCTGTTTTCTGTGGGTAGACATTTAATCAATTCCTACTTCATATAATGTTACTATTTTTATGACCCACATTTTATCTTTTTTTTCATAAGAATAAAATGTAACATATTATCAACTGCTTTCCTTAAATCCACAGTATTCCTATTATTTACCAGTTCCATAATCTATGTTGGAACAATTCTAAATAAAATGGCTTGTTTCTTCCCCTGTCCCCCAATTTAATAATCACCAGTGGAAGAGAGAATATTTCCATAGGCAAAGTAGAAAATAAGATTTTATGCAAATCTTTGTATCTCCAGTACATTCTTACTTTTAAAGTTAGTAATAGATTTATCATGGTACTTTCAAGGTTGTTTTACTTGTTTCCCTGCTACCACTACCACTACCAACTTCCTTCTATTGTCTTTTATATAGTTTTTTAGAAAAAATGTTTGTTACCTGATTTTTTTTTTCTTAGAGGGAATAATACTATTAATAACTGCCCTCTCATCTCCAAATATCCTTCCTATCAATAGAAAAATGAAAACTCAATTTTTAAACAAATAATTTTAACTAAACAAAGCAAATCCATATACTTGTCATGTCTAACTATACATAACTTATTTTGCTGTCTTGGTCCATGACTAGGAGGAGAATAGCATTTTTCAATATCTGTCTTCTAGACACATTGTCGCTTGTCCCATTGATAAGAATTCTTAAAGATTTTCAAAGTTTGTTTGTCTTTGTATAAATTGTTCTCCTGATCATGACTTGTGTTTGTGCATTGACTCTGAGATCAAATCATTTCTTAAGTAATATGGTTTAGAATTTTGATTGAAGTCAATTCACTGATCCTTTCATTTTAAAACTTGTTTCTCTTCTCTTTTTGGATATTGGCACAACACTTTCTTTTCTCCTGTTCTGGAATAGTTCCCCTATTTTTCCCAGTCTCGTATACCTCACCAGACACGACTCAACAACCTCATTTTCCAATCCTTTTAGGAACCTAATCAATTCAGGCCACATAACTTGACCTCTCTATAGGCAGCTGAATCTTTTCCTTCTTTCTCATTGTCTTTGACATCTATTTCCTATAAGCTATATTCATCCTCTTTGAGTTGAAGAACCAAAAAAGGCATCACAGCACATAAGTGCTTGTTGACTATTTCTATCATCATGAACATTTTCATCATCAATTAAATTCTGTCCTATCTACCTTTAGTACATTCTAGAATGAGCACCACACTGATCTTACAGACTGTAAAGACAACTTAATCTCCAAATCTCTGATCGTTGGAAAGTAAAATAAGGTTTCCCTTATTTTCCAAGAATATAGTAGAGAGAATATTTGCATATTTGCAGAGTCTCTGTCTCTCTGTCTCTCTCTCTGAATATATACACATAAATACATAAAAGACATATATATATAATATAATAGAGACACATCTATATATACAATCCATATGTATATACAACATTTACATACATATGTGTGTACACACACATATGTTCCATTTTTTTAAAAAGTAATTATCCTTTTACATTCCTATAATGAGAAAATGAGTCCCTGAGTTAGACTGATGCTTTTGTGAGCAGAAAAAGGATAATTAGTGTATATATATATATATATATATATATATTATATATATATATATATATATATGATGTTTTGAGATAGAAGTTACAAGGATTTAAAAACTGGATATATGAAATGAATAAGCATGCTAAGTCAAGGATTGTACGATGAGTGTGAGCCCAAGCGAGTAGAATGTTTGTGGTGCCCTTCACAATAATAGAAAAATTGAGAAGCAGGAATGAGTTCTGGGGAAAAGATAATGATTTCTATTTTGAACCTGTTGCGTTGAGATACATCTAGAATGTCAAGTTTGAAATAAAGTTTGTGATATAGGACTGAAACTCAGGAAAGAGATTGTGATTCTATTATTTAGAAATCATCAATTTAGAAATAATCATGAACCCATGGGAGCACATGTGTCATTGTTCTTCATCCTTTAAGACTTCCTTTTCCTTTGTAATTCTTCATTTCCTTTATCCTTTCATTTACCTTTTCCTATGCATTCTGCTTTGTCTCTGAAACTATGTCATTTTTCTCTTTTGCATTTTTAATTCTTGTGGCTTTTAAATTCATCTACAAGTGGCCTGTAATTTTCATTTTCATGTACTTAGCTAATTATAGAGAATAGAAAGAGGAAAGAATAGAACTCAAGGGAGAGCCTTGGAGTATACCAATAATTAATGGGTATAATATGGATAAAGATCTAGCAAGGGAAAACTCTTGTCCCTCAATTTCCTTATATCAGTATATCTTAATATATGTCATATATGTAAATCAAGCTTGAGCCACATCATTCTTTGCAGTAGACATAGGTGTTAAATAAATATTGCATTTTTCTATAGCTTATTGACCAGTACAATGCATTCCAGACTATTCATGTGTCATAAACTTCCTTCTACTTATTCAGCTTTGTTTCTTGTCCTTTTTCTTCTCTTAGAGCCCTATGGACTGCATCTTTATTTTAAATTCTTCTGCTATTCATATTATATATGGGAATTTTCAGTTATGCTTTTCCCATATTTGTGCCATTTTTCTTAGTCTTTTAAGAATTGCTTTTCCTTTGTAATTATTCATTTCTTTTACACGTTGGTTCTCTTTTTTTAATGCATTCTGCTTTGTCTCTGAGTCTGTGTCATTTTTCTCTTTTGCATTTCTAATTCTTCTGGGTTTTGGATTCATCTACAAGTGCCATGTGATTTTCATTTCTTCTATTGATTTCTCTAGATGCTTTTCCTGTATTTTTTTTTCCCACTTCTCAATGGATTTCAGACAATGCAGTGTTTTGTGAGGCAAGTCCAGTCTATCTCCTTTCCAAGGCTATATTTTCAATCATCATGTTTACTGCTTGCATTTTTTATTCATCTGTAGCTATTTTGCTTCCCTTTCTCTTCCACCACCACCTGAAATCCATTTGCATTGTCTTGAAATTTTTTGATGTCTGTAATCCCTGGCTTTTTTCTCCTAAAGCTGCCTAAATATGTATCTGTTTAAAGGAATGCTGGAAAATTGTATTTACTCAGCTTTTAATTCACAAAAAAAAAAAAATTATGGGCCTCCTATATAAAGAAATGCTTGGGACTCTCTGGGGAAGACATAGAATTTAGATATTACACAGCTCCTATCTTTGTGAAGATTGTCCCATTGAGATAAAAAAAAGCAACTATGTATAAAATACAACATTAAAATGACAAATGCATTAGAGAGTTACAAATTAACTGTTACATTAGGTTTGAAGGAAATCTTTCATGGAGGAGTTAGCTTTTAAAATTGTATTTTAAAGGATAGAGAGTAATTCAATAGGCAAAGAGTTGAGAGAAAGACATTGTAGTAATAGAGAGTAACATGAAAAAAGACCCAAAGAATACAGTGTATATTACTCACATGAGGAATGCATGAAGTAGAGAGAGTAGTTCAGTTTCACTTGGACTTAGAATTCATGGAGAAATATGAGTTCAGGATACAAAATAAGATATAAATGACAGAAAGAGATTGAAACAAATACAACAGCAGTAGATTGACTATTAGGAAAATGCCTCAGTCACATCATAGTATTATTTATGAAGATTAGGGATTTTAAAGAAAGCTCTGGGATGAGGGCTGACGCTGGTAATCATTAGACAAACTACATTGTTTTGTGAAGGCAGGAATGATTATCTACAAAGCAATAAGTGGGTTATATAGCTCATATGAGAATGGGATCATAGATCCAGAATAGCTCTCATTCTCTCAGTGGTCAAAGAATTCATTTTAAATTTTGTTTGTGGGTTATTATATGTCTTGATTCCCTTAGTTATTAACACTTTTTTCTCCCTCAAATTGTGTTACATTGATTTTTCAGTATACATGGTGAATATCTTCAGAACTCCTTGAGGACATGACTGGGACACTTTAATTTTTATCTTTGCAGATCCTTGCCCTAGGAACAATGCCTTGCAAATAGCTTGTATGCAATAAATGCCTATTGAATTTAATTAATAGCCAAAGGGCTTATCTACATTGGAATGAAGGATCATGGTAGCAGTAGAGAATTCTTCTGTCTTGTCTTTTCATGGATTATGAAAGTGCATAGAGGCATGGATCAACATTCTGAAACAATTCACCTATGATAAAAATTCCACTCAAAGCTCATGAACAATCACAGGAGATGTATGAGATCCATGCTTTCCCATATTATTAGGCAATCTCAAGTCAAAAAGGAAGTCTATGTCCAGGTGATGGCAAACTCTTTTATTTGTCTAAAACATAATATGAATATTGAATTCATGTATGAGATAAGGCAGTTAGATTATGGAGGACTTTAAATGACAGACCAAAGAAATAGATATATGAAATGTCTAGGGTTTGGAGAAGAGTGACTCAATAACATCTGTGCACAACGTTAACTAAACTATTATAAAGTATGGTTTGAGACAGAATTTGGAAGAGAGTGGAAGACAGATGTTTAATTGTGAGCCATGAAGATATTAAGATAGTAAAAGAGAAAAGCATTGATATTCCCTTTGAATTCCAGAAGGCTCCCTTGACCACTCTACTCTTAACTGCAATTTTTCTTCTTTGAACTCTTATAATACATCCAGTCTTTATCATGAAATCTGGCAATTAATTCTAATTATATCACAGTGTCTTTTATTTTTCTGTTTGTTCTCATATATATGGTTTTCAAATCTCCCTAACCCGTTGACAGTCTTCAGGGCAGAAACCATGACTTATCTTTTGAAAGTGTATCTTTGAGAAATATCTTATAAACTTCCTCACAGTGCTAAGGGCAAAGTTGATATTCAATAAACCCTGGTTGGATGATTAGTCAGTTAACTGAATTAGAAGTGAAGAATGAATACTAAGGATTAATAGAAATTGAGTTCAGCTATGCAACCAGTGTTCAGAATATAAATTATAAATAAGATTATACATTTAGAACAAGAAAGAACTTTTAAATGTTATCTAGCCTAACTTTCACATTTTATGTGTGAAAACCGAGGCCTAGGGAGATGAAGTGACTTATTGAAGACTACACAGGCAACAGTCTTCATTTGACAAAAGTTGAGACTAAGCCTTCGCTTGTACTTTTGTAAATAATGCCTCTCTAATTCCTAAACCCTTTCTGAAGTCTGCTGGCTACTATGTCAGTTTGTTTTCTTATGTATATGGTCATCATTCAGCAAACATGTCTTAATCAGCTGCTATATTTTAGTGTCATAAGGCTCCTTCAATGCTGAATGCCATAATTATATTCATAGTATGCAGTTTGCATTTTTATTATCTTTCTTTTTGTCAGGATAAAGATATATTTGCTTCTGTGACTTTAGTAACTCTATTCCATCGTCCTTTTAGGGTAGGCAAATTAATTTCCTTTACTAGAGAACATGCATGCATTTATATATAGATGCATTAATAATTGAGTTCATTTTCTTTAAATTAAATTATTTTTCATAACATTTTTCCTTTACTTATTGAGTCTGAGATAGCATTTAAATGTACAATTCTAAAGAAATGATAATAATTGTAATAATAATATGCCCTCTATCAGAGAGATTCTTTGATGCCTATTTGAGAGAAAAGTGCTAGGTCATTCTGATAGCCTAGTTTCTAGAGAAAAAAACACCCTGGGAGAATTAGTTTCCATGCTAATTGGCTGTTATTACATTAATATCAAATATTATGATTGATATCAACTACTGTAATGGGCTACTAATTTGCTTAGTTCTTTCAATTCCTTGTCTCTTCCCTTCTAAAACCAAATTTAAAAAAAAAATTCTCATGGGAACTCAAGTAGATGTATGTTGACACTTTGATACTTGGGATAGAAGATAAGTTTACTCATATATTCCTTATAACCTTGCCTCAAGTGCATAAGAAACAATAAAATCCTGTAATACATATCTCCTTCCCAAAATAGAGTTCAAAAAATTCCAAAGGATAGAGTTACAAGTGTAAAGTAACTTGCTTCCCACTAATTACCATCCTGAACTCTAGAAAAATGAGAATATTCCTAACATAAATCAGAAATGGGGATTTTACTATCTAAAATGGGAAGGCTAGAAAATATGTTTTAATATGTGACAGCACCACTCCAAGATAAATGTAGATATGGAGGAAAAACATTTCTTTTACTCTTGCCTTGCTCTTTACATTTTACATTTTTATTTCCCTAAATCCACAGTGAGTTACCATCCAAACACTAACCTGGAGAAGTTTTTGTCTCCAAAAGTAAAAATTGAAGAGATTTTAAGAAATTGAGCTTTTCTCCTCAGAGAATAGTCATTCAAATTACATCAGCCAGTTGCCCTTGTTCAGATAGCCACTACACTACTCACATAAAAAGATAAAGCTAAATAGTATCTGCCCTAAAGGAACTTACAATTTATTGGGATAAAGGCTGCAGATTACTGGACCAAAGAGTTGATACTTGTCAGCTAGGTATTACAATAGATAGTGTTAGACTTGGAAGAAGAAAAACATGATTTCAAATGCTGCCTCAGATAAAAGATAAATCATTTATCCTCTCTCAGCCTCAGTTTGCTCATCTATAAAATAAGGAAAATGTAATTATAATAGTCCCACTTCATATAGCTATAGGAAGATCAAATAAGAAAATATGTGAAGTGTTAGGCCATTTTTAGAGCTACATGTACATGTTAACTATTACTGTTATTAATCAGTAGTAGTGGTAGTGGTAGTATTAGTAATAGCAGTAGTAGTAACAGCAACAACCCCAGCAACAATAGCAGCAATAGTGATAATTGTATTTAGATCTAGATGAGACTTTTAAAATTGTGTTTTACTCATCTTTTTCATTTTATAAATAAGGAAATAGAGGATTAGAAACCACTAAATGAACAATTGGAATCTGACCCAATATCCTTGCATTCTAAGATTCTAAATCTAATAATTCTAGGATCACTTTAGCACTCCTAAAATAATGACTCAAGATGTGAAGATTTCTTCAGTTGTAAGAGGTCCCCCCCAACACCTTTTCTATTTTATACAGCTATTAAACTGATGTTTGGCCAAAGCTTATTTGGAAACGGTTTCAAGTGATAAAGTGAGAAAGAAACCATGTTTGAATTTATTCAAGTTTTTTGTAGTTGTTTAATTATTTCGTTGAGTCTGACTCTTCATGATTCCATTTGGGGTTTTCTTTGCAAATACATTGGAGGGGTTTGCCATTTCCTTCTGTAACTCAATTTTACAGAAGAGTAAACTGAGTCATACATGGTAGAATGACTTGTCTACACAGCTAGTGCCTGAGGTCAGTTTTGAATTCAGCTTCCTGATTCTCAGCCCAATACTCTTCATTACATCACATATTTGTCCTACATATTAGTATAGATTTATAATATAGGATGTATAATAAATTTCTGGTCCAGAGGAAATAATAATGATATTTATATATAGCTGAAGATCAATTTATTAAGTTATATTCTATTACCTGTTTTCTTTTCATTCAGGATCTTTCATTCCTTCTAGTAATATATTGCTGTTCCACTAGACCTGCTACCCACTGGACTCTTGTGGTGTGCTGTCTTTGCCAGGCATGTAGTCTCTGCTGGGTGTATGGATATAAAATAGTTCTCCTTGCTGGCTTAATGGAGCCATAGTTTGACAGTGATTTGCTGGTCTTCTACTTATTACCTCAGAATAAGACATGCCTATAGGCAATGATATGATGGTAAATGCCAGCCCCCTATATATCCTTTCTCCCCCCCTCCAAAAAAAAAAAAAGGTTCTCACAATATGCTTTAAATTTTAATCTTCATTTTAAACATATTCTCCATAAATCTCTTAAGACCAGACAATCAACAAAACAATAAATGAAACTTTGATTTGTAGCATTTGCTAATTTATAAGGGATAAAGTTCACACAGAAAATTTTAACAGTGGGGTCTCTCAAGTAGGCGCCTAATCTAACAGATTTCAACATACCATGCCTTTGGGCATGAGATAGTAGAACTAATCTCTTCTTCCAGTTTCTGGTGAAATCCTCAACTGAGTGAACTACAATCTCCTTTTTATTAGAATAAAACAGTAGACTCTATCATCTCTCTTTTAGCTTAAAGTTCAGAAGTTTAAATTATATAGATTATAATATAATATGCATTTATATATACGATGTCATATATTATAATTATATATATAATTATATAGCTTCTGCCATCTCTCCTCAGAGCTTTATATATTTCTTATAGAAAGGTAAGGTTTCCATACAGTTTTATGTGATGGCCGCATATTTAAAATCAGGACGAGTCAGGAATTCAGATTAAGGGAAAAATCTTCAATCTTTACTGAAGTGAAGAGGTGAATAAGGATTGCGATAGCAATATGGGCAAGAAAGATTGCAATAGCAATATGGGCAGCTGCGACAGGAAGCCAGCTAATAGAGGGGGAATCTGAGCTGAAGTGCCGTCACAATAGCAATGTGAGCAGCTGTGTCAAAATGCCAGCCAGCAGTCTCTCCTTCCCCTTCCTTTTCCACTCCCCTGCCTCCACCCACCAAAATTGTCATTTCCTATACAACACATCAGGACTTGCACAAAGAGTGGGTGGGAGCCATTTTTCTCCAAGCTTATATATTAATAGAGTATGGTCCAATTACTATTTAGCCTCACGTGCTTGGGACCTCAGTGCATCAACTCGAGCCTCAGCCCATTACAGTTTTAATATGAATTGTTAACATATTCCCCATAATTCCCTAAGTCTAGAAAATCAACAAAATAATGAATCAATCCTTAATTTGTGGTATTCATTAATTTCTGAGGGATAGAGCCTAAGAGTCAGTTATCAGGAAAGAGGAAAATATTTTGATTTTTTATTCTCCTCTCCTAAAGAGCATTTCTTGGTCCTCAGAGCTTTAGGTTTGATAGGACTCTCCTTAGCTAGCCCACAGGAGCTGTCTTTAAAAGGCAGAACCACCTAATTAATGACTGCAGATGTATGTTTGTACTGCTCATTAAAAGATGGAAGATTGTAATCTCTGTCCAACTAAAGGAGAATGAATGAAAGAATTGAATAAATGAATGAAAAAAAACATGAAAACATATTAAATGTTCCTTTGTTCTTAGCACTGGACTGGGGATTCAAATACAGAATTTGTGATTGAGGAATAAAACATAAGTAGAGAGGGGAAGATATTTTGATCTGGAAAATTATGGGGATCATAAGTTAAATAGTAGTGCCACCGATTGATATGTATTAATTCTTCTAACTCTCTGTCCTCATTCAGTATTATATTAAGGACTAAATTTCCAATAAAAAGTTTCTCTAAGGTTCTTCTGATTCCCCATACCAAGCCATAGGAGAATAGAAACTAGTAGGAAATACCAATTGTAGGTATTACTCTTCCACTCAATCCCTTATTCTCATTTCAAATTTTCCCTTTATTTCATATATATAACTTGCCTAGAGTCACACAGCTAAGAAGTATTACGTGTGTGAGCCTGGATTTGAATTCAAATCCTCTGACTTCAGGGTCAGTGCTCTATTTACTGTGCCATCTAGTTGTCCCTATTGCATGTATTTTTAAAGGTTCTCCTTTCCTATTTTTCTTCCCTCCCTCTTTCCCTCTCTATCTCCTCTCCTTTCCTTTCTTTGTCTACATGGGGTATCATATTTTTAAGTACAGATGTTCTTAAAAGTATTTTTTGCTCTCTAAACCCTCCCTACATATTCTGGGGTTCGCTGGCTAGTTATCTTTTTTTACCAGGCCTTAAACCAAGACCAAACTGGGTCTGATTGGTCACCAATAGATCCTAGGCCAAGATCCATTTGGTCATTGTTTAGGTCCTGATTGACTCAAATTAAATGTAAATAGCAGTCATATCTGCTTTGGCCAGAAACTCTGAGGGTCTTCCCCTCTTAGATTCATTCATTCATTCATTCATTCATTCATTTAAATTTTTTGGAGTAGTTGAATGAAGAGATTCTTTGCATCAATTGCATCTAAACTTAATTACTGATGGGTGTGGCTTCCATCAAACTGAGACCTGTTAAAAACCTTGGCTTAAAAAGACCCAGATCTTGAATTACAACTAGGCCATTTTCCATTATCCTGGTCTATATCTGCCTACTGGACCCAGAGAATTCTGGAGGGGAAAGTGCAGCAGGTGACCTTGCACAGACCTCCCTCACTTAAATCCAATTCACTTGTACATCATGGCATCACCCCATTGATATCATGGAGGAGAAAAAACATCAACGATCTCCCATACTTAGAATACCTGTTTTTTTTTTTTTTTTTTTTCCTCTAGGCTTCTTTAGCTTTCTTCAATTCTAAGCTAAAATTCTGTCTTCTACGAGAAGACTTTTACAATAACTCCTTAATGTTAGGATGTTCTCAATATTGATTATCTCCAGTTTATCTTGTTTACATATTGTTTGTACATAATTATTTGCATGTTGTTTGTCCCCCTCTCCCATTAAAATCTAAACTCCTTGAAAGCAGGAACTTTTTGTTTTGTTTTGTTTGCCTTTCCTTATATCCCCAGCACTTAGAACAATGCCTGAAATATTTTAGGAGCTTAAGAAATCTCTATTAATTTATTACTGATTTGACTCCATGCCAGCCTTGTCTTGTCTTAATCCTATAAACATTCCAGTTGCTAAAGTTCTCCTCTTTAACCCCATTTGTCTCGTTTTAATCCTAAGTATCTGCTGCCATATTTTCCTGTCACTGTCTGATTATTGCCTGTTTAAATGTTTGTCTATTGGTTTACGATTGGATTATCTATAGACATCTTTATCTCTCCCCATTCTTTTTTTTTTTTTTTTAACTTTTTTCTTTTCTGGAACCAGTTCTGTTCCACTGTTTTGCAACTCAGTATTTGTCTGGTCTCTGGATTCTCAACATCCCAGATCTTTTATATTCTAATGCAATCTATGATCCTGTCTAATACATTTATTTTCAGTGCTGTTAAAATTAGTAGATAATTTGGAAAGTGAACTAATTATTATATGCACAATTAGTCTTGAGGTTCTCAAATAGATCATTGAATCCTTGAGTGTAATAATTATGTGCATATTCTTGGAAGGTATTATTTTTTATGATGTCAAATATAGCTATCACTTGTTTTAATACATAGAGATTTTTACCCTGAGGCCTGTGAAATTCCTTCTTCTTCCCCTTTTAAATATATAATTTGATGATTCTATTTCAACAGTTTCCTTTGTAATTCTATATATTTTATTTTATGCATTTAAAAACAGTATTCTGAAGGAGAGTTCATTGATTTCAACAAAATGCCAAAAACTTTTCTCTCTCTCTCTCTCTCTCTCTCTCTCTCTCTCTCTCTCTCTCTCTCTCTCTCTCTCTCTCTCTCTCTCTCTCTCTCTCTCTCTCTCACACACACACCCACAAAAAAAAAAAAAAAAAAAAAAAAACGAATCTAGGACCTTTGATGAGTATCTAGCGTTTGAATGATTTTGTCCAAAGACAAAATTAATGTATTTAAAATGTCTATAAATATAATTCATAATATTGTAAAATATTCAACATGATTGGCAGAAGGAGTGATTAACTGTGGAAAAACATAATATACTATAATTTAACAGGTGTATATATTGCTTTCAGCAAATTATGGAAGAAAAGCATTTAGACATAGAATAAACACTTGGGAAATTTGTTAATTTGAAACTAAATTTAATAATTCCCCAGAATATGTGTGCATATGTGTGCATTTAAACAAGGTAGAGCCATCTCAATGAGAACAATGTTCAGATATAAATGTGAAAATGACTAATCCTTTTAATCTCAATCCCATTTCAGGCAGTAACAATAATATGTAAGAATGTTAGAACATATTCCCTCTAAATAACAAGACATTAAAAATGTGTGACCTAACTTAGCTCATACAATTAACTTTAAGCACCTTGTGTAATGACCCTTATGTTATGGCTCTGTTTGTATTAATTGATATTTGAATGTGGACAACAATTGCTGAGAATTTCTCACTCTTTTTCCAGATATTGTTAAATGAAGGACAGAAAGCCAAGAAAAGGCTGAATAACTTACCTGTCTTCACACAACTGCTGAGCTTGAAGTATACTCCATATCTCATTATTCTCCTTTTGAGAGCTCAATTTGAAGGAGTTCCATTTTAGAACTATGGAATTTTCTTTTATATTTAAAAGTAATACTAAAATATATCTTTCTGAAAAATTCTAGTGGATACCTAGGAAACAGGAGTCAACACATTTATTTGACATCTGAAAAATATAAATATCCCTATTTATTTGCATATTTCCCCCATAATTATTTTCCTTCCTTCTGCTACTACATCTCATTTTAAGGAGTAAACATACATTTTGGGGGTATAATTTTCCTTCTGGCAAGCTGACAATGTAAGCTAAAGCTCTGAAGACTTGATGAGAGTAGATAAAGAGGTGTGAACTGTGTTTAATTAAGTCCTAGTTAAATGGAATGCAATTAATTTAATTTTAATTAATTTTCACTCATTAAATTTTAATTTATTTTAATTAAATAAATCCTGTGTAAATGGAAAAGAGATTAACTACTATTCACATACCTTTGAAGTATTTTTACTAAGAAGCTCTGTTCTGAAGGGAATGGTTGCTTCCAGAATAACCACCAGGGGGCAGTTCTGTTCATTAGTGTAAACACATTATCTGCTTTTGTTAGAACAATATCACTCCTTTAAGGTTTTATCTTTATACAGACCACTCTTTCCCAAACATTTCTGAAGGAAAATAAAAAATATTTGAGTCAACAATGCATGACTTAAAATTAAATCTGGGTAATGGTTGTGCTTTTCCCTATATATTGTCAGTATGCTTTTGTTCACAAAATAAATCTTGTTTATCAATAATAAAATATCAATTTTAAAACAAATATGTTTGTAGCATATTTAACTTATAAGATACTACACATTTGAGGTAACTAGAAGTCTAATAATCTTCTTAGGTACAGGGATTTTGTTGTGAAGATCCAATGTGCTAACATTTATAAAACTCTTAACATCATTTCTGGCACATAATAGATCTTTAATAAATGTTTATTAAATGAGGCATTGGAAAATCTCAGTAGTTAAAAAATCCTTCATTTCATCAGTGAAGCATTCCCCGCATCCAAAACTTTTCTACTTAGCAAGTAGATGGGCTTCATGTGTTTCTGTGGCTAAATATAAATAAATAAATAATCAACTACTTTAATATTGGATTTAAAAACACATGTCTAGGGTTCAATCCTCAGTTTTTCCATTTACTATTATTATGATTTTAGGAAGATCTATTAACTCTGGCTCTTAGTTCTAACATCTACAAAATGAAGATATTACATTAAATAGTGTTGGAGATCCATTTCAACTCTAAAATCCTAGGACATAATGGATGAACTTGTGAAAATTATTGTCTAAACACTTAGCTGGGTCATTTCTTTAATATCAGATCACTTCTGGCTCTTCACTTTAAGTCTTTCTAGCCGAGTGGGACTTACAGAAGCTTGTGCCTCATTGATATAACATAAATAATACAGGGTTACCTTTGTATAACATAAATTTGGTTAATAGATTAAACTATGTGACAGTGAGGCACTGGATTAAGGCCTCTGGGGACATGTGTTTGAAATACAAATGGTGATTATTAGACACCTTACAATGTTTTAAATATACAAATCTGAGTTAGTAGAGTTAAAGTTAATAATTGAATAATAAATCAATTATTATTTTGGATTTCTTACTATCTCCTCTAAGTTAGGGAAAATGAGATCTTATTCTGCTGAGTGAGTAAATTTTGAACTAATTACTTCACAAATTATACTGAGAAACTTTTATGCAAAGCATTGTACCAGTTTGTTTAGGGAATTATGTATGCAAATATGTATGTATAGGTATATATATTTATATATGATTGTTATATAAACAGTATAAATATATATCTATACAGACATATATTTGTTTTGCTTTTTTTTTCTTGTAGAACACTGAGAAATAAGTGGAATGATCACACAGTCAATATCTGTTAGAAGCAAGACTTAAAAATCAGATCTTTCAGACTCCCAGGCTAGTCTTCTATACATAAATGAATAATGACAGCATGGTATATCTTTACTGAAATGGTTTAGAATTTGGTAGCCATGGATAGTTTTTTAAAGGGTTTGTGAACTTGGATCTTTCTTTTTTTACTTTTCTTTTCTTTTCTTTTTTTTTTTTACTAACATTTATATAAAATATAGCATTTCTTTCAATAAAGAATGTAACCAATAAATCTCAGTAGCATACAAAGTTTAAATGAGTGTTTTTTGAAAAACAAATTTATACTCCAAATTTATGCTAACTTCATTTCTTATCATTCAAATATTATTCAGGCTCTAATGGAGACTTAAAATGAAGTTTACTCACCTAGCAAAATCTAACTAATCAGATTTAGAAGTCCTAGAAGATGGGGAATGGCTTATTCAGGAGAACAGTTAAATATTAGATTTGAGAGTATCCATTCAGTATAACAATGATTTCCATATGGATTGTGGACATCTATTCATCAATTTTTAAAGTACACATAAAATAATAGTGTTATTTTCACCTGTACTACGTGATAGACCATTACCATGCCATTTCACTTATGGTTCAGCATCCCTATATAAATAATACAAGTGCTGTGAGGGGAAAGCAACAACCAGAAAAAAAAAATGCATGAGTTTTCTTTTGAAAAGAAAGAAAACAGAATTCAGTTATAACAAAGTTCATTTTCTGCTATTAAACATTCATCGTGAACACATAATCAGTGCTGTTCTCTATCAGGAAACCCTATTAAACTGGAAAATGAATACTCAAAAAATACTGTAATTAAACACCATTTTAATTTACTTTTGAAAGAATAAAGTAGAAGATGTGGTACTGATGTTATAGCACTAATTGTGTCTCCTATCACAATGGTGTAATCAGCTTTGAGCAGGGTACATGAATAACCCAGTGCTACATCTGCATTAATTAAACATATTGCAGATAGCCAAGTTAAGAATTGGACTACACTGAATATATCTTGGGCATTATGAGCAGTCATTGAATAACCAAGGGCAGAAACAACTAAAATACAGGTGGCTAATGAAATAATCCTCATTTTCCTGCCAGGTTGAATGTCATATTTTTCTACTACAATTCCTCTGATGCCTTCTGCAAAATTACAGGCAAATATGGGGGATTTTTGCTGTGACAGCATTTTAGTATCATTAGGTAATCCACAAGGTCAGTATTCTACCAGATGAGAGAGGTAAGTAAATGCTGTGGCAAAAGGTAAAGCCAACAAAAATGGAATTTTTTCCTTTCATATCTATCTATATCTATATTTCTATCTATCAATATCTCATCTATCTATATCTATCTACCTATCTATATCTGTATTCGGGGCTCTGCTGATGGCTTCTCTTTTCATTTCTCACTGCCTATGGGTTTACAATATCAAACTCAGAGTTTATACAAGAAGACAACTTTCAAACAATATAAGATCAAATACATTTTATGTTCTTTGACCCAAGGACAGGAAACTTTTGTGGGTTGAGTTCTTGATGGGGAGATTTCTGACATCCTATTTTTGCCAAGGAGTCTATAAAGTAACATCATTGAGACTGTCAGTTTCCTTGACAAGATAACTTGAAAGCAAAATTGTGCGTACCAGAGTGTATTTGAGTTCACCTCAGACTTGGTGAATTGCACAAGAGACAGTTTAATCTGCAGGGTATCCAAGTCAATCAAAAGAAAAAGCAGAGCTAGTCCCTTGCCTCCCACAAGTTGTTGGTCTGTTTGTTTGTTTGTTTATGAGTGTATGTTATGTGCATTTTTCTTTTTTTGGATAATTTGAATAATGATTGAGAAATTTCTTGATTTCTTGGTTCTTGAATTATTTTGGCAGGTCATAATTATTTGCATCAAATCAAAGTAAGAGTTTGTTTAAAAAGGTCATATTTCTTCAACTATATCTATTTTCAAAATGTTATCAAATACATTTCAATTTAAAGGTATAGCTACTGTAATTATAAAGAATTTCTGAAATATCAACATTTCCAAGATGAAAAGATGGGTGGTTACTCATCTATATTTTAGACTTTCAATCAATAATATTGCCCTGATGCCATGATAATGTCAGTCCTTTAAACCCTTTATATTGATTTCCCCACCTACCAACTTCTGTTTTTTTGTTCTATACTTAAAATTGAAGGTGGGGCAGGTAGATGGTGCAGTGGATAGAGTACTGGCCATGGAACCCAGAGGACATGAATTTAACTATGTCTTTAGACACTTGATACTTCCTAGTTGTGTGACCCTTGGTCAGAAAGTTAACCCAATTGCTTTGAAAAGAAATTAATTAATGGAAAGGTGCCTTTCATCCTCTAGGTTTTTGAGCTTGATGGGGAAAATCATTGATCTTCTTTGTTAGTAAGTCATGCTTGGCTAGTAAATTACAACTGCTTAAGAAATAAAAAAAGCATTTATGAATTCTATGATTCATTATTACTGAATATTAGTTATATATCATTCATTGTAATCTAGTAAGTAATACATGACATTCATAAAATTGCAATATGGTAAAATAGATAAAGACTTGGCCTCAAAATCAGAAAGAACTAGATTCAAAACCTTCTGACATATGAGGATTATGTGGCCTGTGCAATTGAGAGTTTTTGATTTGTGGTGTCAAAATTAAATAGCAACAGGAGCCACTGAACTATATTACTGCAGACTATGTATTGACTTCTTTTTAAAATGTAATATCCGCTTTGCTTTATCTTATTTCATTTGTTTGGTTAAATATTTCCCAAACTTGTAGGCAGCATGTGGCACATTGACTACATATTTGATACTTTTCATTGACAATCTAAGAATATAAGTTTCAAAAAAAAAAAATGGTGAACTACATTGTACTATAAACAATGTTCTTTTGGTTCTACTCACTTTACTTAGCATCTCCATTTAATCTCTTCAAGTCTTTCTGAAATCATCCTGTAGATCCTTTTGTATACAACAATAATATTCCAGAACATTTGTATACCATAACTTATTCAACCTTACCTCAACTGATGGGCATACAATCAGTTTCCAGTTCCTTGACATTACAAAAAGAGGTGCTACAAACATTTTTGCACATATGGGCCATTTTCCCTTTTTTTTTTTTTTTTTATGATCCTTTTGGGATACAAATCCAGTAGAGACACTGCTGGATCAAAGGGAATCCTCAGTTTGATAGCTCTTTGGGCATACCCAATTGCTCTCCAGAATGGTTGAATCAATTCACA
The DNA here is from genome assembly GCF_016432865.1 of Antechinus flavipes. Classification (NCBI taxonomy): domain Eukaryota; kingdom Metazoa; phylum Chordata; class Mammalia; order Dasyuromorphia; family Dasyuridae; genus Antechinus; species Antechinus flavipes. The sequence goes on along the minus strand of NC_067400.1, from coordinate 369,697,694 downwards.
AGTTCACCAACTATGTATTATTGTCCCAGTTTTTCCATGTCCCTTCCAACATTTATCATTATCTTTTCCTATTATCTTAGCTAATCTGAGAGGTATTTCAGAATTGAATTAATTTGCATTCCTCTAATCAACAGTAATTTAGAACATTTTTTTCGTATACTAGAAATGGCTTTAATTTCTTCATCAAGAAATTGTTCATATCTTTTGATTATTTATCAATTGAAGAATGGCTTGGATTCTTATAAATTTGTCTCTTTATATTTTAGAAAGTAGGTCTTTATCAGAACTCTTGGATGTAAAAACCACTACTCAGAGAGGTAGCATGGCCAGAGACATCCAAGACTAGGGATTTGGTAAGCTGGCAATAAGTAAGCTCTGGGTGGGGGGTTATACCAATTAAATACCAAATTTGAATTCTGAAAATAAAAGGAGAGTTAATAAAATTTAAAATAACAGGATTATTGAACTAATAAACAAAATTAATAATTGGTTTTATGAAAAAACAACAAAATATATAAACTCTTAATTTGATTAGAAAAAATAAAAGAAGAAAATCAAATTACCAGTCTTAAAAATGAAAAGGACTAACTTAATACCAATGAAGAGGAAATTAAATCAGTAATTAGGAACTATTTTGATTATTTTGATGCCAATAAATCTTAGATATTCTAAGTGAAATGAATACTTGCAAAAACTATACATTGTCCATATTAACATAGGAGGAAATAAATTACTTAAATAATCCCATTTTAAAAAAAGAAATTGAACAAGACATTAATGAACTCCCCAAGAAAAAATCTCCAGGGCCAGATGGATTCACAAGTGAATTTTAGCAAATATTTAAAGAACAATTAATTCCAATACTATACGAACTATTTGGGGGGGAAAAAGGAAAGGAGTCCTACTAAATTCCCTTTATGACACAAATATGGTACTGATACCTAAATTAGGAAGGATCAAAACAGAGAAAAAAGTTATAGATCAAATTCCCTAATGAATATTGATACAAAAATCTTAAATAATATATTAACAAAGAGATTGCAGTAATTTATCATCAAGAAAATATACCATGGCCAAGTGGGACTTATACTAGGAATTCAGGATTAGTTTAATTTCAGTAAATCTATCAACATAATTAATTCCAATCAATAACCAAAACTAACAGAAAACATATGACTATATCAGTAGATTCAGAAAAAGTATTTGACAAAGTGCGATACACATTCTTATTAAAAACATTAAAGAGCATAGGAAAAAAATGGAGCTTTCCTTAAAATGGTAAGTAACATCTATTTAAAACCATCAGTAAGCATCATATATAATGGGGATAAATTAAAAGCATTTCTAATAAGATCACTCAATAAGATCAACAAAGTTGTCCACTATCACTATCACTATTCAATATTGTATTAAGAATGGTAGCTTTGTATTAAGAAATGAAAAAATTAAAGGAGTTAGAGTAGGTAACAAGGAAACCAAATTATCACTCTTTACAGATGATATGATGATGTTATACTTAGAGAATTCCTAGAGAATCAACTAAAAAAAAACTACTAGAAACAATTCACAACTTTAGCAAAGATGCAGAATACAAAATAAATCTACATAAATTATCAACATTTCTATATGTTACCAAGAAAGTCCATTGGCAAGACAGAGAAAGAGAAATTCAATTTAATGGAATTAATTGTACATAATTGTAGATAATATAAAATATTTGGGAGTCTACCTGCTAAGACAAAGCTAAGAACCATATGAAATGAAAAACAAAACATTTTCTACACAAATGAAGTCATATCTAAACAACTGGAAGAATGTCAAGTACTCATGGGCTGAGCGAACATAATAAAAATGACAGTACTACCTAAAATAATGTACCAATTCAGTGCCATACCAATCAAACTGCCAAAAAATTGCAGAGCTAGGAAAAATAATAACAAACTTCATCCAGAAGGAAAAAAATGTCAATAATTTAAAGGAAATTAATGAAAAAAGTGTAAACAAAAGTGGCTCAGTTGTATCAGACCAAAAATGATATTATAAAGCAGTGGTCATCAAAATCACTAGCTAAAAATGAGAATAGAGGATCTGTAAAATAGATTAAATTCACAAGACACAAAAGCAAATTGCTATAATTATCTAGGGTTTGATAAACCCAAAGACTCAAACTACTGGGAGAAAAAAATTACTATTTACCTAAAATTTCTGGGAAACTTGAAAAATATGATGACAGAAACTAGATATTGATCAACACCTAACATTCTTTACCAAGATAAAGTCAAAATGGATTAGTGATTTAGATGTAAAGGGTGGTACTATAAGTAAATTAGGAGAACAAGGGATCTATCTCTCAGTCTATGGAGAAGGAAGACATTTATAATCAAGGAAGAACTAGAGAACATTATGAAATGCAAAATAGATAATTTTAATTATATTAAAATTGAAAAGGAATCTGGATGCTACACCACTTGGTGCATATATAATTAGTATTGATATTACTTCATTATCTATGATACTCTTTAGTAAGGCATAGTTCCCTTCTACATCTCTTTTAATCAGATCTATTTTTTTTAATTTCTTTTCTTTTATTTATTTTTTTTACTTTTTGCTACTCTTACTTTTTTTTTTACTTCGGCTAAAACTGAATTTATTATGATAAATTCTGTTCCTGTCTTTTACCTTTACTCTATATGTATCTCTCTGCTTGAAATGTTTTTTCTTGTGAACAATATATTGTAGGATTTTGGCTTTTAATATATTCTGCTATGCATTTGTGTTTTCTGTCCCATTCACATTCACAGTTAAAATCACTAACTGTATTTCTTGCTGTCCTATTTTTTCTCAAGTTATACTTTTTTTCTCTCCTTTCTCCCTTACTCTCCTTACTAGTGTTTTGCTTCTGACCACCAACTCCCTTCATCTCCTCTCCCTCTTTTCAGCCCCTCCCCTTTTATTATCATTCCTCAGCTCCTACTTCTGTCCTTCCTTCTATTAGCCTCCTCCTTTCCTTTTTCCCTTTCTCTCCTCCTACTCTATAGTGTGAGACAAGTTTCTATATCAAATTAAATATGTATGACATTCCTTCATTGAGACAAATTCAATGAGATTAAAGTTCAAACAATGCTCATCCTTTCTTCTTTGCCTCAATTGTAATAGGGATTTTTGGCCTCTTCATGTTATGTAAATTATTCCATTTTACCTCCCCTTTCCTCTTTTTCCATGACAATACTTTTCCATCTCTAGTTACTTTTTGATGTCATCACATTAAAGTAAACTTATACCTACACTCTCTAAGTACATTCCAAACAAACAGTTCTCAAGAGTTACATGTATCATCTTCCCACATAGAGACATAAACATTCTAATCTTTTAAAAAACCTAGTTCTTTTTTTCTTTCCTTTTTATCTCTTATGCTTCTCTTGATATATATTTGAAGATCACATTTTCTGTTCTATTTTAGTATTTTCATCAAAAATAATTGAAAATCCTCTATTTCATTGAAAGTATATTTTCCCCCTGAAAGATAATGCTGGATTGTTGATTCTTGACTGCAATCCAACTTTCTTTGCCCTTCAAAATATCATATTCCAGGCCCTTTGATGCTTTAAAGTGGAAGCTGCTAGGTCTTGGGTAATCCTGATTGTGGTTCCTCGATATTTGAATTGTTTCTTTCTGGCTACTTGCAGTATTTTCTCTTTGATATGATAATTCTGGAATTTATCTACAACATTCCTTGGAGTTTCATTTGAGGATCTCTATCAGAAGGTGATTGGTGGATTTTTTCAATGGCTATTTTACCCTCTAGTTCTAGAATATCAGTAAATATCTTTTTAAGAAAGATGTTGTCCAGTCTCTTTTTTCATTGGTGTTTTCAGGTAGTCCAATAATTCTTAGATTTTTCTCTCCTGGATCTATTTTTCATGTCAGTTGTTTTTCCAATGTGATGTTTTACATTTTCTTCAATTTTTTTCATACTTTTGGTTTTGTTTGACTGATTCTTAGTGTCTCATTGAGTCATTCACTCCATTTACCTAATTCTAATTTTTGGTGTTCAGTTACATTTTTTACCTTTTGCATTTGACCAACTCTTCTTTTGAAGGAGTTGTGTTAATTGGATTATTTTTCCATTTCACCAATTCTATTTTTGAAGGAGTTTTTTTCCCCCCTTTCACCAAATCTATTTTTAAGAAGTGATTTTCTTCAGTATATATATATTTTTCAGGAAATTTTTTCTTCAGTCAATTTCTGTGTTTCCTTTGTTAAACTCTCCTGAAAATCTGTCATTTACTCTCCCTATTTTTCCTCTAACTCTCCAAGATCTTTTTTTTTTTTAATTTTTTTTCAAGAGACTTTATGATTTCATATCCCCCTTTTGAGACTTCATGTCCTCAAGGTTTGAGTTCTGTTCTTTCCTGTCTCCATAATACCTATCTATAGTTAGAGTTATTTTTGCTTTTTTGCTCATTTTTAAAAGTTGAGGTGTATTCCTCAAGCACTGGGACACTGTCCTGAGCTTCCTCTACAGGAAAACAAGGGTTTTACACTATCCTGGTACTAGTAGTGCTGCAGTATACCTCCCTGAGCTGGCCAAATCCTGCTTGTTATGCTAGGGTTCAGGGGCTCATTATTTGCCTTCTCCAGTTGTATTGGACATCTCATAGCTAGTCTGCTCTTCCACTGGCCTTCTGAACCAGGACAGAGTAGCCCCCACTGCTATATTTTAGCTAAGAACCTCTTCACCTTGGGTCTTCTTGGGCCATGAATGACTGGACTGGACCATATCCCTTCCTGCCCAATCGAGTCAGACCTTTCCTGAAGTCCTTCCAAGATATCTTCTGCTGGAAATTTGTTAACACTCCAAATATATGTGAGCTCTGTCAATCCAAAATCTGGTCAGAGGCTTGATAAAGTACTGGTTTGGAGGGAAGCCAGGAAGAGCTCAAAATCCTGTATAATCACTGACATCTTGGTTCTGCCCCTTCAACTATTATTTATTAAGAGCCCGTATGATCCAGGCATTGTGCTAAAGACTGAGGGAAAAAAAGAAAAGAAAAACAAATAAACAAAAAATGCAAAATAAGTGATTCTTATTGTCAAATACCTGCAAAGTCCATTCCTCACAATTCTCTCAGTGTGTGTGTGTGTGTGTGTGTGTGTGTGTGTGTGTGTGTGTGTGGTAAACTGGGGGTGATTTTAGAGGGAAGGCATCCTTATTGAAAAGGAATATAAATTATTTATTGTAGAAAGACTTTACCAGTAATTGAAGGAAGCCAGGAAATACATTACAATTTCCAAACTTAAAAATTTAGCTCAATCATGAGTTGGGACATCCTTGTCATGAATGAAAATTAATAAAATTGTTTTTTTTTTTTTTTTACTTTGAATATACTTATATTTTGTTTACTTAAGATTTCATTATCCAAACTACATTAAATCAGCATAGACTTTTATTTAAGGGAATATAATATGATGTAAGTATACATTCTTCTATACATTTGTATGCAATTCTATGAGTAGAATACTCTTCACAGAGGGCTGACACTGAAGACCCAAATAAAAAGTGAGAATCTACTTTCATGTGTATAATTTTTATTAGCTTAGTTTATATTTTGACAATAACAATAGCATGCATGTCAATCAGCAGTTAAGTAAAGTTTATTAATTTTCTCACAGGACAGAATGGATAATGTTAATGGTATCTTGTCTGAAGCATTTCCTGTTATCTTAGAACTAAAGAAGGTCTGGGCATTGTTTAATTGTTACTATTTAGATTCCACTTCTAAAGACTGGGAGACCTTACAGCAGTTCTCTACAATAATAGCTAAGAAAATTCTTTCAGTTGTTGGGTGGAATTTCTGAGGTTGGCTGACCAAATAGTAACTCATAATAATTGCCTAATAAGAGGTTACATTTACATATTTTGTACCTACAAAGTCCATTCTTCCCAAATCTTTCAATACAGATAAACAAATTGAGGCTTACAGAGGTTAAATGATTTAGTCATACTCAAACACTCAGAAAATATTAGTTCCAGGATAAAAAATTCAAGTTACTCTTACTCAGAATCCTCATTTTAAAGACAAGGAAAGAGAATCCCAAAGAATAAAGGACATGCCAGCAGTCCTAACAAATATGATAAAATACATTTGATATTCAATCTCTCATTATGGTGAGGCTGGAATGGCAAATTGAGGCAGGAATTTAAAATAATTTCAAAGACAAACAAAGAAGTCCATATTTTAATCAGAGGCAATAGGACACCATTGGAGTTTTTAAGTAAATTATGGTCTGACTCGCGCTTAGAGAAAATTTTGGCAGACCTTTGCAGGATATTCAAGTAAGGAGAGGCTTAAGACTGAAAGACCAATTAAAAGTATATGATGATAATTGAGATGAAATAAATTGGTGACTGTCTAACAGGGAGAAGAGGTCAGATATGAGATATGTTTTGTATGTAGTAAAAGTTAGATTTGGCTTTTGATTCAATATTCAGAGTGAAGAACATTGGAAAGTCTTTGGTTTTATATGCATTGTAAAGATTAAAGATTGAAAGGATGGTGGCACTTGAAAAGAAATAGATATGCTTAACAGAGGAGGAGGTTTTGGTGGGGGGAACATGAGTTTGGTTTTGTAAATGCTGAGTTTGAGATGGCTATGTACTAGGTCAAGTTTTGTAATGTCTAATAGGCAGTAGGTGATGTAAGACTGGATCTCAGTAAAGCAAATAAGGCTGGAAAAATTGATTTGGGGATCATCAACATGGAAATAATTAAACCAATAAAAACTAATGTGGTCACAAGGAGGCATAGAAAATGAAAGCAACATGGCCCACTTAAAATAAATTTACAATTGAGAAACCTTATATGCATGAAAAGGAAATAGGAGTGAGCAAGTAGGAGAGAGATAAGAGAATGTTATACTAAAAAAGGAGAGAATATTACATTGATTTTAATCAATTAATTAATTACAATTAAATCTCATTAAAATGAGATATGCAAAATGGGAAGAAAGTACCTGTGAACAGTAGGTTTTGTCTGCTTAGTTCCTCTTTAATTAAGATCATGACTTATGATTTTCAGCCATGTCTTTAATCAAAAATTTAAAAGATCTGTGGTAGTATATATAAGAGTCTTTGAATCAAGTTAGCAAAGAGTATTTATTTTTCTTTAGATTACTTAAAAGAAATGGTAAAACTACTATGTCAATATGTCTGTTGTATTAATTTCTAGGGATAATGACAAAGTGAAAAAATCACTACGCTCAAATAGTTTACACATTTGGTAGGGTAGACTACACAACATATACATATGCACTGGGCTATATAAATATATACCAAAATTTTTTTTTATCATGGGAAGAGAAATCCTGTTAGGTGAAAAGATTAGAAAAGGCTTCATTTACAAGATAGTGGTTGACAGATGTGTCCTGTTAATACACTCATTAAAAGTCTTTCTGAAAAAGTATTTTAAAATGCCTTGGCCCATAGTCTGACTAAAATTTATGATGCACACACAGACATAAAAACTTCTGAAATCTCTTCATTTGTATTGGCTGTCTCAAAAATCAGAGCTAAACTGATTGAAGCTTATCTGAATGCTATTTTTAAAAAACAAACAAATTCAAATCATATGGTGCAGTGGGCACGAAATCAGTCAAGGCACTTGTGTACTGCCACTAACTAGCTAAGTCTAAACTTAAATAAATCAAATCACTATTTGGCCTTATTTTCCTCATTTCTAAAATTAAGAGGTTGAGGTATGTTCATTATTATCTCACAAGCCTTTTCAAGTTCTGAAGTTTTATCAACTTTTATTTATTTTTATAATCAGAAATGTAGACTAGCTTTGCTACACTTTGAAATACATACATTATTTTAAAGATCACATTGCATTTACTCTCTGTTCTGTCAGTCCTGGTTGGGACAGATTTTGTCCTAAAGAAATAAAATCCTGATCTGACTTAATAAATACTGTACTCAATTAATCATCAGCCTGAATGGTAAATAACAACAAATTAATCAACATTATTAGTTACCATTATTAGTTTGCTGTCACCATTTTAAAAAGTTTTACACAGAGTTAGAGTTCAATATTTAAAAGTTAACAGAGATTTTAGGTTAAATATTGGCTTTATTAAAATGATAATTAAAATAATATGCTTAAAACCCAAAGTCCAAATTTTAGAGTTAATCAATGAAATAATTAGATGTTTCTAAATAGATTTTAATAAATTTAGCACAATTTCTGAATGTCATTCACTGCTTTATTCTTTTGTTTATTTTGCCCAAACCTGTGCCTTCTTCCGAATGGGAACATGTGCAAAAATAGAACATCAATTTAGATATAAATCATTACTAGGAATTTTTAGAATTAAGTGACTCATCCATGATACATAAACAACTAGTAGAAGTCTAAGGCAAGACTTCCAAGTTTACCAGATATGTTGTATTTACTTTGCTAGATTGCAACTTCTACATTGTCATAAACTTCTTTTACATGACCTAAAATTCCTTCAAAGCTCATATCCAAATTTATTGATCTTTAACATCTCTTGAACAAGTAGCTTTAGCAAATAAAGCTTATTTTTAAATTTACATACACATTTCAGAATATTGAATATCTTCCTGAAGACTACTAAGTTAGGGAAATCAGTTTGTTGTTATATTATAGATGATATAAAAACCCTCAGACTGATGCAGGAATCTTTAATTTTATTTTATTGATTTTTTTTGCTTTTCACATTATGTTCATTGTGCTTTTAACACCGTGTTGATTTCCAAATATGTCTGTCCCCTTAATTTACCCAGTGAATCATCTTTTATAAACACAAATTGTTTTTAAGAGAAAAATAAAAGTTTAGCAATGTCTAACATGTCTACAGTTTTACTATGTCTAACAATATATGCAATGTTCTATATTCATAGTCCTTCGTATCCAAAAAGAAGGAATAGGGTTGTGCTTTCTCAATCCTCTTTTCTTGAGGGTTAAGCTTAGACATTATAATTAGATTACATTTAAAACTTTTTCCCCTCAATGTACATTGTTGTAGTCATTGTTTATATTATTTTCTTGGTTCTATCTACTTCACTCTGTATCACTTTAAACAATTATTTTGTTAACTCATTTATAATTTTATGATACATTGATATTTCATTATCTTCATATACAAAAATTTATTTAGTAACTCCTTTCTTGATGGGCATTTGGTTTCCTTTTAGTTTTTTTTTTTTTTTTTTTTTTTTGGTTATCATGAAAAGTGTCACAGACATTTTGGTGTATAGGAAATCTTTCTTTTACTTCTAACATTCTAAACTTATTGGATTCTGTAAAAAAAAAAAAAAGTTGTTGTTGCTGAGTTGTTTCATTTGTACCTCAGTCTTTATGATCCTATTTGGGATTTACTTGGCAGAGATACTTAGTTTATCATTTCCTTGCTCATTTTATAGATGAAGGATTGAGATTATGGAACTTGCTCAAGGTCACACAATTAGTGTCTGAGAACTGATTTGAACTCAGAAGATGAGTCTTTCTGTTTACAAATCCAGTGCTCTATTCACTATCACCTAAGTTGCCCTTATGTCAAAAAGTACAAACATTTAAGTCATTTTTATCATAACTACAAATTTTTTAAGACAAATGTTAAGACAAATTTAAAAGCTAGGAACCAGTTTATTAAATAGTCTGTTTGATTTCCTTTGGGCTTTCCAACACTGATTATTCTATTCAATTCTTTATTAACTTAGACAATTTATTGTGTGTGAGGAGCTTGTTTTAGTTTGTAGTTTTGTGATTACTAGTTATTTGGAGGAATGTTTCACTTGGATGTTAAAAGTTTACAATGCTTCTTTTTATGATTGCCCATATCTTTTGATATCCACTGAGGAATGCACTTTACTCATATTATTGTGCAAATGCCCTCTGTATCTTGGTTAGCAAAATCTCACTAGAGATATTAAATGTAATTATTTTTACAAATCAATATGTTTTCTTCTTATCATTATCTGTATACTTTTTGCATAAAATCTTTTCAATTTTATGTAAGAAATTATTTTTATTGTCTTTTGTACAGTTTTTAACAGTCTTTTGACTAAGAATTTTCAACTGAAATACAATTATAAAAGTTATTTCAATAGAGGTATTTTTCCAATATAAATTAAATATAGAAAATAAATTCAATAACACCATTTTCTATAAAATTTCAGTAGATCACAATATCTCTAGATTTAACTATAACAGACATACATTGAGTACTCTGAAGTATATACCATACAAATAAATAATTAAGACAAAAATCTCATTCAAACATCTCTAAAATCATAAAAATAGGATCATATATTTAGAGTTATAAAGCAACTTCAAGATCATATAAGCAAACTATTCTATTTACATATGAGGAAACATAGGCCCAAAAAGGGATAAAATGCCCCAAGATTCATCATAAGTAAAAGTAGCAGATTTAGTATTAAAAACTCAATCCTCTGATGACAGATAGCTCCCATAAAATAACTGACATCTGAATTAAGATTAACTAATAAAAGACAGTATTATTTTCAAGTTAACAAATCAGATTAAATGATTTTTTAAATTTAAAAATAAAATGTCTTTCTTTTCTAATTCTATAGGATAATAAAATTCTCGACTTCATTGCTTAACCTAGCAAATAATATATGCTTTGAATATACTCAAGATGAAAAATGCAGTTTATTTTCTATTTTAAATAAGGCATGGAAGTGATTATTTTGTATTATTAAGACTTCTTTAAATAAAAATTGCCAATAAAGCCAGTGCATATACAAATATTTGGAGAAACTAACCAGTTCCCTACACAGTTTATGAACTGGGAAAGTAAGAAGGTGAGGGAATATATGTTCTAGTGCTTTTAATGTCTCTAATTCCATTTCCAAATTTTGAAACTGATAAAAGTGATTCTTACGTCCTTCCTTCACTTATTAACTTTTTCTTATTCCTTTCATAAAACATAAATAAATTATTTTCTCTCACTTGTCTCCCAGCCTCTTTTTATTCTTTCCATCTATCCACTTCCTAAATATTAAATGGATAAAAAAAGAAGCTGATTAGTGTTATGGGAAGGGGTAGTGTAAGGAGAAACATTCTAATCTCATCTTTTAATTCACCCTCCCCATAACAACAACAATAAATCAAAACAAAACCTAAAACTCAGATTCCATTTTCATTTGCCTGAAGTTGTAAAACACAAGACCAATTTATTTTCTGGATTCCTATATTTAATCCTATGCTATTCAAACTTTAGCAAAAGATTATAAGTCTAATTTTATATTGCTTTCACTATCCATAACTACTTGAAAAATGAGGCCTTGCTCTTGAGAGAATGATACATATCTCTCAGCCCTAAGGATGAGTGCTTAAAATCATTGCAGAAGAAAAGCATACTTGTTTGTTTCTGCATATGCCCAGAATCAAATCTGTGGTTATAATTAGAGTTCACACATTTATCAAGCTCCTTGTGTCTACCTCTTAGTTTGCAAACTTTTTGACTTAACTTCTTTAATATAGTTAGAGTCCTCTGAATGAAATCCTGATGCCTTATATTGAAATATTTCAATCTGATAACTGAAGAGACATGAATAATATAAATGTTTTGTGCCCTTTTCCTCCACTGTACAGAGATAAACAATTTTATTAAAAAAGAAAAAAAATTATAGGTAATAAAAGGGAAAAATTAATTTTGAAATTGTTATTAAATGCCATTTGTAAGACACAAATTATTCCATCTTGCATTGGAGAGTTAAATATCTAGCAATATTATTTTAAATGATCCGGTACATATCCACATTAAAGAGCTAATTTGGAACATGAAGTATTCAGTGTCTGTCTTGTTTTTTTTTTGTTTTTTTGTTTTTTTTTATATGTTTATTTAAAAGATAAAAAGAATTAACACTGTATTCATTCTTGTATTACATTTCTGTCTTCACATCCTATTTAGTATTCTCAATTATTGAATTGTTTGTTTGTAGTTTATCCATCAGGAAAAAAATATACCAGCTCTGTCACAGTAGCAGTGTCCTATTATTTTGTTTGGCTTGCATTTTTCTGTTTAATTTATGATTTTTTTTTGTGTGTGGTTTGTTGGTTTGTTTTAACGATTTAGTTCTTATTTTGCTCAGTCTAGAAGAGCAGAAGCTACTGAAAGAGCTGAATCCCATTACTGATCAGCAGAAGCCCAGGAGCTTAGACCTACTCCATTTTTGACTTAGGCCCACTGTACTTTCTAAAGAAGTTTTATAAAGCAACCTGCTTATCTAACGTTCTTAGAGGCCCATCATATCAATGCTCGACATATTGAAGACAACTGCTAAGTTTAAGCCCATGACAGCTAGAATTATTGAATTCAAAAGACCTTATATATTCTCATGCTTCCGGTCTTGACTAGTATCACAGGCATGTACTGACTGGCTCAGTAATTTATTTTTAGTTATCTAAGTTAAAATGTTGCTTTGAAGACTGTGATATTTAAGCTGATCTCAAAGGACATTTGAAAAGCCATCTAGAATTCTCTACATACAGAACCACACCCAAATGCTGGGATAAAATAATGGCCTTCATTTGGGTGAAGAAAAATGCCCTAAATTCATGGTTATAATATGTCCTCTAGGCATCATCTGAGTACCAGTTATATAAATTATTTTCAGGGAGTTCAGTATACATTTTATCTGTGTTGCTCCCCCTCTTCTTCATGGGATGCATATTGCTAACCTATTAAGTAAAATCGCTTAAAGATGTAAATTTTTTATGACTTGTTAAATGTTAATGTATGGCTTGTTAAATGTTAAAGTAGTAAATAGCTTCTTGGAGCTCATATGCACTAAATTTCATTTTGTAGCCCTCAGCACTTAAAGAAGTAGTCGGCAAGATATTTCTCAGACTAAGGTTTTTATAATTTCATTGGCCTTAATTTAAGATTGTGAAAAATAAATTAAAACAATTAAGAGGTAATGTCACTTGAATATAGGAAGTGACTATTGTACCAATATAAGGGCTTCCTACTACTTGGTAAATGCTGTGAAATTTACTGAAGAAAATCATTATGTGATGTGACGAATGTGGATATCATATTTAATAGACAAACATTTCCATAAGAAAAATAATGTACATTAGAATCAGAAATATGCTTACTATTCTGCACTACTGAATTGTAGGTATGAACTCATTCCACCTAAAATATCATTATATTCTATTCTTTAATTGTTAGGATGTTTGCCTTTTTATTTAAGAATACATGGATACATGCATGCATACATATACACATATACATATAATCTTTACATAGATATAATGGACTATTTTATATATATATATATATGTTTGTGTATATTTGTATGTATGAATGTATGTATGTGTATGGAAATCTTTCAGATTTCCATATTTAGTAGGCGAAGATTCATCAGAGGACACTAAGAAATGGTTAGACAATTAAGAAGAGATTTCAATAGAGCAGTTGAATGAAGCCATAAAGAGGAGAGATTATCCAAGAGCAGAGGTGATAGGCAGAGTTAATGCTTCAAAAAGGTCAAGAAAGAAAAGGAATGAGAAAAGATCATTTGATTCAGCAATTAGGAGATCATTGGTCACTGGAGAGAACAGTGCTTACTATTTATTGACCATAAAAATATCATTACATACAAAATAGAATAGAATGGAAGAGAAGAACTTATTTCAAGTATTTATTATGTGCCATGCTTTGTGCTAAATGCTACAGATAGCAAACTTTTAAATCATCTTCTAATTAACTAGAATTAAAAAAAATTAAGCAACTTCATGTGTAGACATTAAAGCTCAGGCAATAAATTGAGATTAGATAGTTTTGGTAAGAATCACTGGCATAGAGATAATAATTGAATGATATCATAAAGCAAGATACAAAAGGAAAAAAGAAGAGGATGCAAGACAGAGCCTTGATATGTATCCATAAGTATTGGGCATGACTTGGATGAAGATCCAATAAACATGGGATAGATATATTTCAAATACGTATAGATAAACACGGCACACAAATATCTAAATACCAACACATAATCAACTACATATATGCCTATATTTAAAGAACTTTATTTTTACATGGATGCACATATACACATATGTTATAGTTGTTTGTAGTTGAATATAAGTGCACATGTGTATATACATATACTTCATTCATAAATATACATGCAAGTATGTGAGTCTGTACATATCTAATTTATGCATCAGTGTTTTATGCATATGTGTGTATAATGATCCACATATAACATTAAAATGCACACATATACACATAAACATATACTTAAGTATGTATGTAGGATAGCTAATTGACAGAATGAATAGAGTGTTGGGCCTAGAGTCAATAAGACTCATCTCCCTTAGTTCAAATATTATCTCAGACACTTTCTATCTGTGTGAACGTGAGAGTTACTTTATGCTATTTGCTTTAGTTTCCTCATTTATTACAGAAGCACAGTAATGACAGAGGAACCTGGCCCATGGGTTTCATAGTCAAACATTAGATCAAGTTATTTCTTACTTGTAACCCTGACAAACAATTTTGTTTTACAATCTACTTTACCATTATAATACAAATGCAGAATTCTACAGTCAAATCCTAAAGATAAAATTTTTATTCAAAAATATGTGTGGTTGGAAAGACAATTGTCCATCTAATATCTATGTGATTCCTTGCATACATGCCTACATATATGTATTCAATTCATATACATAAATTGCTTTTTTTGTGTGTTTTGTAGACAATTGGGACTGAGACTTAGTCACACAGCTAATAAGTGTCTGAAGCCAAATTTGAATTCGGATCTTCTGGACTCCAGGGCTGGTGCTCTATCTTCCACACTACCTAGCTGCCCCCATTAATTGCTTTTTAAAAATTGGACCAGAACTGATTTCTATCCATGTAGCAACAGGTAAGTGAGTTCAGGCTAGTTCTATATCTACAACTGTTTGTTGGAGAGAACAGTTCCAGACTGTTTAAATGATTTGCCTGGGGGGTTCCCCAGCCAGAGGTAAGAAATGGAGATCTAAGGTATTCCTGACTCCTAGGACAGCTATCAATTCACTTTGCCAGGCTGTCTCTTTTAAAATTGATATAAACATGTGTTTATGTCGATCCTTGATATTTTCTCTCCCTCTACATCTTTCTCCTTTCTTCCTCCCCTCCCCTTTCCCAATCTTTCTCCACTCTCTTCCTATCCCATACTCTTCCACTATATTTTTCTAAACTATTTAAGGGAACTGGTTAAAGGGGAGGGCTAGCATAAATGTTCAACTAACTATGATTTTTTTTTCCATTTCATATTGTATATTATGATTTTATTGGCTATATGTATAAGTTTATATGTATATTAGTTTATACCCCTTATACTCAGAATTATAATAAACATCATTATTTCAGATCCCTTTATGAATAGGGACTGAGTTCTTAAAAAAGAATTTTAAGGATTGTTATTAATGATCTCTTTGAGTTTTACTTTTAGACTCTAATGCTTTTAAAGATTTCATCCTAAATTAGATGAAGCAAAAATTCTCAATTATATTCATTAGTCAGGCCATTTTACTACTTTCTTTTGTAAATGTAACTCTAAGGCTAGCTTTTTAATTAAAATTTAATTAAAAATAAAATAATTCAATAATAATATATATTATTTATATATAATTATATTATATTATGTATAATATAATATATTATAACAAATATAAATAATAATAAAATAAAATTGATTAAAATTAAAATTAATTAAAAATTAAAATTAAAATTTGGAATTAATTTTTTAATTGTCAAGATTTTCACCATTTACTATTCCCCAATTAAATATAGTGTATATCAAATTGCTTGTGGTTTTGAAGAAGGAAAAAGAGAGGGAAAGAAAAGGAGAAAAATGGAAATAAAAAGCTTATAAAACTAAGTGCTGAAAACTATATATAAACAATAAAATATGAGACAGAAAGAAAGAAAAAAGTAAGCTTTGGCATGCATTCAAACTCCATCAATTCTTTTTCTAGAAATAGATATAAATTTCTATCACAAGTTTGTCAGAATTATCTTGGATCATTGTATCACTGAGAATAATCAAGTCTTTCACAGTTGAACTTTACTGTTACTACATATAATTTTCTCCTAATTATGCTTATTTCACTCTGTATCCATTTCTTTCCAGGCTTTTCTGAGACCATTGTGTTTGACATTTCTTACAGCACAATAGTATTCCATCCAAACATGTACAAACATTTTTCAGCCATTCCCTAACTAATGGATATTATCTCAATTTCCAGTTCTTTGCTATCACTAAAGACAAACAAACAAACAAACCTGATATAGATATTGGTGTACATATAAATCCTTTTCCTTCTTCTTCTTCTTCTTCTTCTTCTTCTTTTTTTTTTTTTTTTATCTATTTGATATACAGAACTATTAGTGGTCAAGTTTAATCAAAGGGTACACAGAATTTTAAGCCTTTGGAGTATCATTCTAAATTGCTCTTTAAAATGGTCAAATCAATATACTACTTCACCAACAATGCATTAGTTCCCAATTTTCCTACATCCCCTCTAGTATTTCTCATGTTCTTTTTCTTTCATATCAGCAAATCTGATAGGTTTAAGATGATAGCTCAGGATTGTTTTAATTTGTATTTCAATGCAAACCAAATCAAAATTTCAAATATACATCAATGGTGATTTAGAGATTTTTTTTTTTCATATGACTACTTCATACCTTTTGATATATATCAAATGAGAAATGGTACTTTTTCCTATAGATTAGATTCAGTTCTCTATATATTTGAGAAATAAAGTTTTCATTAGAGAAATTTGTAAATTTTTTTACATTTACAATTATTGACAATTTACTTCCTTCCATCCTATTTTACCCATTTATCTCTTTCCTTTCATCCTGTATATACTCAAAAGTATTTTACTTCAGAGTTTTATATCCCTCAATCTACTCTTCTTTTTCTCACTTCCCTTCCCTCATCTCCCAACCTTCTCATTCTCTTCTCTTATTAATTTCCAACGTGGTAATATAGATTTCTATATCCACTGGAATTATGTTATTCCCCTCATTGAATCAATTCTGATTAGATTAAGGTTCATACATCCCTTAACACACATCCTCCATTTCTCCTTTCACTATAAAATCTTTTTCTCACCTGTTTATGTTAGATAATTTGTTCAACTATATCTTTCTCTTTCTTTTCCTACTGCATTTTTCTTTCCCACTGCTCAATTTTATTTTTTTTAAGTTAATTACCCCATCATATTTAACTCACACCCATGATCTTTGTCATGAGTGTACTCCTTATGGCCCCTAATAATGAGAAAAATTTAGGAGTTATAAGAATCATTGTCCTGTATAGGAATGTAAGTAATTTAACCTTATTGAATCCCGTATGATTTTTTTCCTGTTTATTTTTATTTTATTTTTTTTGCTTTTTTTTTAAATTTGTGAGATAAATTTTCTATTGAGCTCTGGTTTCTTCATCAGGAATGCTTGAAAGTTCTCTGTTTTACTGAACATTCATTTTTCTGCTGAATAATTAAACTCAGTTTTGCTGGGTAGGTGATTTTTGGTTGTAATCCTAGCTCTTTTGCCCTCTGTAATATTATATTTCAAGCCTTCCATTCATTTGATATAAAGGCTGCTAATATTTTTTCTCCTAATTGTGAATCCATAATATTTGAATTTTTTTGACAGTTTATAATATTTCCTCCTTGAACTGAGAGCTCTGGAATTTGATAATAATATTCCTGGGAGTTTTCATTTGGGATCTCTTTCAGGAGGTACTTTTTAAAAATTTTTATTTTATCTTTTGGAAATTTTGAGGGTGATTTTCTTAGATAATTTCTTGAATAATTATATCTAGGCTCTTTAAAAAAAAATCATGGTTTTCAGATAGTTTAATAATTTTTAAATTATCTCTCCTGGGTCTATTTACCAGGTCAGTTTTTTTTTTCCCCAATGTGATGTTTCACATTTTCTTCTACCGTTTTTTTTTTTTTTCCATTTTTTTTTGCAATTGCTTTATTGTTTCTTGATGAGTTTCATAATTAGCTTCCACTTGTCTAAATCTAATTTTTAGATTTTCTTCAATGATCTTTTCCATCTGTTCCCCATTTTGACATTCTGTTTTTTTAGATTTTCTTTTTTTCTTCAGTGAATTTTTTTTTAATTTCTTCTCAATTGGCCAATTCTGCTTTTCAAGATAGTCTTCTCTTTATTGGATTTTTGTGTACCTTTTAATATTTGGCCTATTCTATTTTTTAATGTGCTATTTTATTCCATATTTTTGGTGCCTCCTTTACTAAACTGTTGACTCTGTTTTCAAGGTTTTCTTTTATCATTCTCATTTCTACTCCCATTTTCAACCTATATCTTTATTTCTTGATTAAAAAAAATATTTTCCAAGCTATTCCATGACCTGAGAGCAATTCATATTTTGCTTTGAGGCTTTTGAGACAGCAATTTTGACTTTGTTTTCTTCTTCTGAGTTTGTTTTAATCTTCCTTGTCACCACAGTAACTTTCTATAGTCACATTTTTCTCCTAGTTTTTCATATTTCCAGACTATTTCTTGATTTTAATTCTAAGCTAAAATTGGTCTCTGCTTCCTGGGTGAAGAGAATACTGTCCCAAGCTTTAAGATTTTGTTATCATTGCTGGTGTGTGTGTGTGTGTGTGTGTGTGTGTGTGTGTAGCTGTTTTCAGAAAAAATTCTGGGGACCTATAAGTTTTTGGTTCTTTCAAGGTTGTATGATCTAAGGACAATTGCATTTACTATTCTCCTATCCTGTTTCCTCCTCTGTTAGTTACAATAAACACTTTTTTCTACACTGGAGCTAGGATAAGGGTTTCAGCTCTGTTATAGTCTTAGCCTCTGGTATGTTAGTTCATTTCCTTGCTCTGGAACTGAAACCCAGGACTGCAACTGAAATCCAAATATGGATAGTAAAATGTAGTCCTGCCCCAGGAGTCAATGAAAAAAACAACTGATGGACCCACATACATCTCTTCATAAGTTTTTGTGCTTTCCTATAAAGACTAAACTAATACACCCAGCTGCATGGGAGGTAAGCTAGTTCAAAAGATATAGGGGATTCTAGTGAGTCAAAGCAAGGTTCTCCTGACCACCCATATTACTGCTGTATCTTATCTATAGCTCTCCCTACCTTATTCTAATCACAACAAAATTGTCAATTTCATGAAAGTTAAGTTATGTACAGCTGGCACTGACCAATTAGTTCATCTTTTCTACAGGGATAAAATTCAAAATAGAATAATTTCTATTGCTTATCTAATTAATTCAGAGATTCATAGACAATGGTGACAATCACCCATTTCTTTTGCAACTGCAAATGAATTCATTTATACCTTTGTCTTTATATCAGCACACATAAATAGAAAATATATGTGTATAAACAGGATTTAAGTAAGACTACAATTTTTTTTTTCATTTGGAAATGAATTGGTTTGGCAGCTCTACTGATAAACAGTACTCGATACTATTTCAGCATTTTTGCTTGAGTTTTGGAAAGCTGTGTCTTATGGTAATTGCATATTACATCTACATCCACCAAATGAGTTTATAATGACTATTATCATCAAAATGAATAGGAAAACAATTAGCCATGATTAGCCTCTTTATGTGAAGAGTTACCTCCTTATTTTGGCATTCAGTTTATAATAGTTTGGAAATCAGGTATGGTTTTTTAATAATTTTATTTATTTTTTCCTCAAATTTCAATAGGGTAAGAACAAATGGGATCCTTAACCTTGTGAATTTATGTAAAAGGAAAAAAAAATCATAGCACTGTTTATTAAAATATGCAATCAATTTTCCTAACTAATTTACTGAAAAAATAGCGGAAAAAAAGTTCAGATATTTTTATTTAAAATGAAATCAAAATAAGCATGATAAGAATCTATTATTGTGTTTTGCAATCTGCCCTAATAATTAATTTTCATATCCTCAGATCACTTTGTCTTACAAGTTCTTTGTAAATTATATGTTGAGCAGACTTAACTTGAGAAGCTTAATGGATAGTCTTGAAATATAAATATTGTAATATAAATGTATTGATTCAACATATAAAACAATGTGTGTACTCTACCAAAGAACCCTGAAATTAGTGAAGAAACATGATAGTTTTTACACAGTTTGTGGCCAAGGTTTCTATCTCTGCTTTATAGTTAATTAGGAGTTTCTTGTGGAGAAGGCATCTTTTAGTGGTAACAGTAACTCACATTGATAAAAGTGCTTTAAGGTTTACAAAATATTTTTCTTAAAACAATTATCTAATAAAGAAAATGCAAATATCATTACCTACATTTTATTAATAAGGCATCTAATGCTTATAGGGGGTGAAGTGACTTATTCTAGGTCTTGTAGCTGATCTACATCAGAGCTAACATTTGAGAGTAGGACTTTTGATAGTAAGATAATAAAGTATATCTTGCTGCTTTTCAACAAGTTATGAAGCCTGGGGTTTTTCAATAGTTACTTAAATGGATTAGCCAGTGCAATTCCAGAATATATTTGATTTTTGTTAGAAACACTAATTGATAATAAAGAAGCATAGGTATGAATGTATCCCTACTCTATTTAAGAAGCTTCATGGGCTCCCTATCTCTTATAGAATATATCTTTTAAATCCTTTGATATTTAAAACCCATCACAAATAGTGAAAGGTCCATCTGTACTTTCAAACTGATTTCATAGGATATCTCAACACCTTCTCTTTTCTAGACAAACATTGATACTATGCAACATGCCCTCTCTTTCCTATTTGCCTTTGCCTCTACTAACTCCTTTCAGAATCAAGGTTCATTTCAAGTATTACTTCCTACAAGACTTAGTGATCAGTGATTTCTGGCTTAAATTGCTTTGTATGGAATTTGTATGCATTTATATTAACTTATCTAGATAAATATAAACTCCTTAAGGGCAGACATTTTGTATTTTTGTCTTTGAATCAGCATGGACCATATAATGAATGCATGAATGAATGAATGAATGAATGAATGGATATTTATAAGAAAACACAGTTAATGACTGAATCGGTAATATTGAGTTTATATTATTTGTTCTTTTGTTTTTTGTGTTCAATTTTCAGGGACAGCTGCCTGGTCCTGGAGGACCAGACTCTTGGCTTCTTCTAGCCTTTCTGCCCTAGAGAAGTGCCAGAGGCAATAATAGCAATATCTCCCTAGTAGAGCCCAAATACCCAGGAGTTCTTGGGATGGTTTAAAATTATCTTCAGGACTGAGCAATACTCTGGGGAGTTTATCTGAGTAGAATCAATCTTTCTGGTCTCTGTTGTTGAAAAGATGACAGTAACTTCAGTTGTTTCCCCAAAAGACAAGAGTTAAATTGACACATCTCTGCAGCTAGTCTTAACAAATTCATCTTAGTTACTAAGCACTTGCCTGGTGACACACAGCTGCTGGGCATACAACACTGACTTAGGTGAATATTAATTGTTGAAAGAAACACTTGCAAAAGAATAAAAATTTCTTATGTCATGCAGAAATGTTTAATACTAGCTCTGGGGCCATAATTTTCCATTTGTTGCCTCAAAAGATGTCCTTTTAAAAAAATATTCAGTAACTGATCCCTTGAGAAAAAAATATCTCTGAAGTATTCTTAGTATAAATATCAAGAGATTAAATGTCACCAGCCTTATTTTCTGGAAGTAGAATGCTTTGTGCATAATGTACTTTCAAACCACTTTTATTTTGTAAGAGATTTATTATTTTGGAGTATGGGAAGATGTTATCCCATAACATAACTCTCTTTAAAATACTCTCACATTTAGATTTAATTAAATAAGTAAATGAACTGAAGGTCTTCTTATGGGTTAAAGAACTAACAGTATACATAACCTCTGGTTTAATCCCTGAGGCTTTCTTTTCATACCATATACACAGAGATTTTTTTCAAAAGAAGGAACTTTTAAACTCTAGATAATAAGATATTTACCTTTGTCATCACTCCATCAAGTTTTAATCTCTACTTCCATGTGCCAGATTCTTAGATATGCTAGGAAACTCTTCCAGTCCTAGAAGCCATCAGCTGCTTGATTTTCTCAGTTTGACATGGGAAAAAATTCAATAACATCTCTATTTTTACATGAATGAAGTCAATCTTCTCCACTGCCAGACTTGAAGAAGTAAAGAAAGGAGGTAAAAGGGTAGGGGGAAAGGAGGGAAAAGCAGAGTAATCCCAAGACAAGAGAATTAAGGCAGGAGGACTGAATTGCCTGGGAACCCTTCCTCATTGTCAAGTTAAGAAATTAGCATTTTTCATTTCTAACAATGAAATATACTTTAGAGGTACATAGGAAAAGAAAAAAATAATTAGGAAAATAATAAAAAAAGGAACAACCCTGATGTGATGTTCATATAACTGAATTTTCTTCTCTGGGCCTGAATATATGAATCTGGTGCTAATGAGGAAAGAATATTTAATTGTAAGTTAAAATAAATACTTTGAAAATAATTGCTCAGCCTCTTCTTCTCATCTTTCCTCCCAACAGCCTAACTTCAGCAGACAGTTACCACCCCAAATCTCAAAATAATCCCAATCATTGTTGTCTTTTTAATGCAATACTTTCCTAACCTTCTGGTATTGCTTAACACTTTCCTTTTGATCTGCTTCAATTTCATGCTAACACATACTCAATGAGTTAGAGGGAAAGGAAGTTGAAAGTCATCTAGTCTCATCTCCCACCCAATTCATAAATCCTTCTAAATACATTTTCTTCCTATTGTGAACTAATAGAGTCAGTGCCAACATGGAGAGAGAATAGAGTGGAGACCCTTAGATTAATCCCTGACAGAAAATGCCAGCTTCTGAAATTTTCTTGATTTTAAAAGGGAAAAAAATGACACATTTGCCATACCTGCTTGTGTTCTACCAGGGTTAAAAGGTAGAGAGATATGCAATAAATCTGGCTAATAAGCACATAAGATCCATTGAAGAACATCTTTCATTTCCTTATATCCTTTACTTATAGAGTCGTTCTTGGATGCTCCAGTGGGGTAGAGGGAGGTATGTATTTTTTTTTAATGACTTCTCTGCATAACTGACGATGGTGATGCTGCTGCTGATACAATGAAACTATCTTTATGTTGTTTTTATAATATCTTTACTATGGTGAAAAAACTATTTTATTCCTTCTCTTTTTGCCCATCACATGTCTTTCTCTACAAACTCCCTCCCTTATACACTGGCTGCTCTTCTTCCAACAATGTTATTGAACCTGGGAAAACAAAGATTTATTAGGAACATGATTACTATCATCAAATATTTGAAGGGTTGTCATTGAAGAAAAGATTTTCAAATTGCTTTACTTTTGGAAAATAATCTATTAAGTTGTAAAGTAATTGCAAATTGGATTGGCAAAGAGAGTACTTACTGCAGCTAAATTATTTGCAAAAATCACTTAGCACAGTCCCTGGCACATACTTGGTACTATATAAATAATTATTGTCTTCTCCTTCTCCAATAATGATTAACAACAAACAGCAAAAACACCACCACCTAGCATTTATATAATTTTATGAGATTAGCAAATTCTTTTATAATTTATTTTATTTAACCACTCCTTAGTATTCTCATAATCCTGGAAAACCACATCCTAACAGAGAAAGTATTTTCATCAAGGATAGCTCTAGTTCTAACAAAAGGATGATTGGGTTTTACTCCTTCCCATCTTAAATTAGTAGACAGTATCACTATTAACTCTTCTATATGGCTTATCTTCTTGTACACAAATAACAGATTCTATATTGATTTCCAACTATTCAAGACATCAACAAATAAATACATTAATGACAATAAATACATTTCTATATAAGTGTGGAGTATGATCAATCATTCAATCACTAAGTATTTACTGAATTCTTTCTACATGATGTACACTGTCTTTGGCATAGGAATACAAATGATGTCATTAAAAGGGTCAATCCTCCTGGACTCCTACCCCTAGTAGAAGATAAATCAGCATTTTGTAGAATGAAGTAAGCCCCATAAGTAAATTAGGAAACCAACTGCCCCCATTTCTACCCTCTAGTTAATGAAGCCTTTTAATATTATTGTATCACTTAACCAATAACTTGACTTATCTGTAAGATTAATGATTCCCAACCTTTTCAGTTTTCCCTTTTAATTTGAAAATGTTTTGCAGATTCCCATATGATAGTTGTTGTATTATTAGTAATCATTGACTGAGAAAACACTTGATGATGCAAAACTATTGTGACTTAATTAATTCTTTGAACTGAATTAGTATTTTATGAATCTCAGGAGCATCTATATACATTTCATAAACAGTTTATACAAGCAAGGCATATTGTTAAATCAGCGTGCAGAAAGTATAAATTAAACTAAGTCATTTAATGACATAACTGTAGCTTTTAGAGATTGGAATTCTGCTTAAAAGAATGAAATATGGATTTGCAGATTATTTATGATATTTTGCAATTCCCAAACTACTCACTTTAGGGACCATGGAGTGCAGGATGAAAAATACTCTGCTGAAACACATTCAAGTGAAACAATAATATCATAAGCCTAAACTGATACCTAATTAATATATCTGTTCCATAAGAAATAAACTTGATAGTGAGGATCCTGCTGACTCAGTGGATTTCATATCAGTATTTGTGTCACCAACCCTCCCTGAACACCCAAAATTGTAGTTCTGTGTTTTATATGAAAATTATATGAAATGAAGATAAAGTCCTTGACGTAGAACTATGAAGAGCTAGTTGAAATCTTATGTCTGACACAAACTGTGTGACTATAAGAAATTCTCTCAACTTTTCTGTGCCTCAATTTCCTTGTGTATAAAGCAAATTGATTATGTGGACTACATGCCCCTTTCAGTTCTAAATCCATGATTCCCAACATTTATCAAATCTTAGAGAATAAATCCTTCCTATATGGTGGCATCAAGTGGAATCTTGAAAATTATTGATCACATTGTATTTCATTAGACTAGGTCAAATGTTCCAAAAATCCAAACAAAACTTTTTGACATCACAGATTTAGAGACAAATAATAGCTCAAAAACTGTCTTAAATCCCATAGTTACTAAAATATCATTAAACAATTATAATAATTGTTTAAGATGGAATATGTTCATTGTCAGCTTGAGGCAACATTCCAAGCCTTTTTTAGAAATAACATCTATGTATTAAGTTTTCATTATAATAATCTCTGGTAAGGACATCTGTCACTCATAAAATAGTTTTAGCTGATTTTAGTTGTATCTGCTTTGCCAGCTCTAAAGTTTTTGTTTTTGTTTTTGTTTTTAGAATTTATTGACATCTTTAGGTGATATTTCTATTACTTCAGCTCTTAGTTATGACTTTCCTTCAGGGCACAGTACAAAAGATCATTGGATTTGGAGTAAGAGGAACTGTGTTGTAACTAGATTGATTGATGTATGCTTCCTGTGGCTTGTATGGGTCATTCCATCTCTCTTGCCTTAGTTTGCTGATCTGTAAAGAGTTTTGACTAAATAATATTTGAAATTTTCCTCTAACTCAAAAATCTATGAAACTTACTCAGATTGTATATTTGATTCAGTCATGGTGATTTTGCCAATTCTCATGAATTTAATTATCGTTTCTAACTTCTTGTCAGCTCTATGTACTCTGTTTCTCTCTGTCTCTCTTCTTCCCTCTTTCTGTCCCATCACCCTAAATCTCCAATCCATTTTGAATTGGATGCCCCATTAGTATCTTAAACATTATATATATATATATATATATAAAATAAGTAATTCTGCTACATATATATATAGCAGAATTACTTATTTTTCACCTAAAATAAGTCTCACTTCCAAACTTCCCTATAACTATTGAGGGAATCCCCATCTTTCCTGTTATATATGTCCACAATCTCAGTCTTATCCTTGATTACTCATTAGTCTTCAAATTAACTTATCTATTCTCTCTTTATCCTCCTTCAATTAACAAATCTGAACATTCCTACTTTTAGAAAAAAAATTGTATCTATCTCTTTCTCTCCATCCACAAAGTCAATATTCTAGAGTAAAATTTCCTTAAAACTATTTTTCATTGCTCAAAAAACTTACAAACATCTCCAATTTTTAATATAACATGTATTAACTCCTTTACCCAGTTTTCCAGCCTCTAAGTTATCCAGACTTGTTATATACCTTTAACTGTTTCCTAATGACCTCTAACCCTGTTCCAATCTGACTGATCTTCCAACATACATCACCAATCTAAAAATATATAACACATGTTTTGAAGGCAAAATAAGGTAATGTATCTGAAAAGGTTTTATTGTTTTATAAAATAGTATTATTAATCTCCATCAGCCTCATCATTTAATTAAAACAATTTGCAAACATGTATTAGGTACTTACTATGTATATGCTAAACCTACAGATTAACCATGTGGATCACTAATAGGAAGCTGGCCTCAGAGGCTTTAAGATTTCAGATCAAATCTTGATTTGGATTGTGTGGCACCTAGGAAGTCTGTTACTCTTCGGTCCCCCTACTAACTCTCAAGCTGTATTGATAGAGTTTCCTCATTGGATGTTCCTTATAAAAGCAAACATACAAATCTGGTTTAAAAATGCATTAGATACTCTGTGAAGATAGAAAATTTAATAGTACCTTTCTTTATGGAGATGTTAGTTAGTCTATTAGAAGGTTGGAATATATACATATATCAATACAGCATGTCATTTAATTAGTAAATATTTATTAAATGTGTGTGGGATGGGTGCTAGACCCCTTACCCAAACTAATTAATCAGAGACATCTTCAGATACAAAGAGGAAGCATTTATTTGGTCCTTGCAAGGAAAGAGTCAAGCACACTTAAGCAAACATAGAGGCTCTCAACTCCCATCTCCCAGCATTGTCCCTGGTCTAGCAAGCCAGAAATAGTGAATTTGGTTAAATAGCAAAAGATCAAGTCTTTTCATTGGATGGACTGAAAAAAAAATTTTCCAATGATCAGCAATGTTGTCTGTTTCCTATGGGTTATGTCACTTCCTGTCACTTCCTGAAGTTTAGAATTAGGGTCTGACCTTTCCTGCCCTATAGACCCCTGGAAATCATGTGATAGGTCTATAGGCCTAAGGTCTGATCCATTCTATCTCATTGACATTTTGAGAAATCTTCACCTGGTCCCATTCAAATGTCTACTATATGTTAGTCACTCTACTATGATTTCATCAATGTAAGTGATCCCCCTATTTATAACATAGAAATGTTTTCCCATCACATTATCTAATTAAGAAAGTATCTAACATTAAGTTTCTGTCATCAAAAGACACAAAATGAAATGTGTACAGAAAACAAACAAATATAATACCTATGATTTCATTTTCAAAATAATTCAACCAAAAGCATGATCACATGCATAATTTATAAAATAAAGCTTTGTTAGAGGTAACATTTGGAAATGACTGAACAATTTATGATATATGAATGTAATAGAATAAGTAAAACAATATTATAAAAATAGGGAAAGGAACAATTTCATAGAAAACTGGGAACACTTACATGATTCAAGGTAGTTAATTGAGGAGAACCAATGTAACAACCTTTTTCAATGACATCAAACTCAAATATAAAGATGGTCTACTAAACCATACACCAGGATTTCTGCAGGTGGCATAGTGATCTACAAAACCACAAATTAAACATTCTCTATGTTCTAGTTTAGTTTTATTCACTTTATTGAATAGTGTATCATTACATTTTAATCAGATAACTGTTAGACATTTTTGATCTACACAAAAACAATATAATAAAGAGAAACAATTTTGGAAGAGTTAAGAACTTTGATTAATAATTTTTAAAAAAATAATTCCCTAGAATCTATGATGAAGTTCTTTCTCACCTCTTGATAAAGTAGAGAGAGACTAAAAATGAAAATGAGGTATTTAATATGATCAGTGCAGTAATTTATTTTTCTTGACAATCCACATTAGTTATAAACATTTTTTCTTGTTTCTTTTTTGTTTTCTTTTTCCCCAATGGAGAGGAGAGAAATAAATGCTTACTAATTTTTTAAAAAGTAAAATAATGTAAAATCCATTTTAAAAAATACTGTTTTGGTGATCAGTATTTTAAAGTAATCATATAGATTTATGTGGTTTCAGAATGTTCTTATCTCAATAGGTCTAAAACCACAGGAACATTTAATTTAGAATAAAGAAAATAGTATCCCTATATCTTTATACTGATCTCTCTCAACTGGCATTGTAAGTATAGCACATTTCCTCCTCCTCTACTTCACAGTAGCTTTGGGGAGATTGTGATTTAGTATTGGTCAAAGACAGAAAAGAACAAAAATGAATAAATAAGTTTTAAATAAGACCAGCTTTAATCTTACTTTTTACATCAAGTCTGAACCAACTATTCTCTACTCAATAAATGTACACCGCATGTAACTGACTTCTTTGGGATCTCTCCTGTAATTTTCACATGACACAACTTTCCTTAGGGTCATTTTAAATGAAGACTTGTCTAGAAATTTGAAACCACATGACAATAAATAATGGTAACGATGAGATATTTCTCTTTTTAAAAAAGAGATTCATTTCATCCACAATTTGGAAAAAAAATACAATATCTGGGCTAATGTATTTTTAACAAACCCAGAACTTCTGGGGACTGAGCCAAAATGGTGAGTTGGGAAGCATTCTTGGGAACATCCTCTTCTACACTTTAAAATAATCTCTCAAATAAAAATCTGGTGTGTCAGAGCAAACAAAATATCAAACTGAGGATTTTTCAAGCCTAATACAATTTAGGAGATCAGAATGAGAGATCTGTGAGTTGGGATTTATACCAATACTGAATCCATATGGAGGAAACATTGGTGGAACTAGGTCGTGGTTACAGAAGCTGTAGCAGTTTTGGGAGCTCTCAAGCCAGGTAATAAGGAGATATGGCAACTAACTTTTCAGAAAGAAATTACAGAAGACACCTATACTAGCACTGGACACAGGAACAAATGCAACTTTATCACCTATACCCACTTCTTGGTCATAGTTCCCTGTTGTTTGAACTTTGTTCTTGAAGAGGACCATGACATCAGGGAGGTGATGCCATGATATGCAAGTGAATTTAAATAAGAGCTGTGCCTCACTTTCTCTTCCAGAGCCATCTGGGTCCAGTGGCAAGATATAGCTCAAGAAGACTGGAGATGGCCCTATATGAAATGGGAAACTTTGATCTTTTAAAGATAAGGTCTTCAGTAAGTCTCCATTTGACTGAGGCCATAACCATTCAGTGATTAAGGATGGGTAGCAATTGAAGCAAAGAATCTTTTCTTTTACAAATGCTAAATAAATAAATATGGGAGGGGAAGACCCTCAGGGTCATAGTTTCAGGGCAGAAAGGAACAAGTATTATGCAGAGGTAGTGAAAACCAGGAAGGATCACTGCTGGTCCCAAGATCCAAAGAAACTTGAGGAACAGTCCTCAGTATCATTTCCCATCTCAAGGAAAGGGATGCCCTGAGGAAGAGTGTCTATTGCAAAAATAAGAGATCTGGGGCCTTTCCTGCATAAGGATCAGAGAATACTTATCCCTGAATCATACTACCTGGAAAGCATTAAAAGCTTCCAACCCCAAGAAATAGCACTAAAAGTAGTAATGGGAAAAAAACTTAAAGCTGGAGATTGATATTCCACTCTCCTAAGGCAGAAAAAGAGACTAACCTTAACATAAAGTTGTAACTCAAGATTAGCTTAAGAAAATTTTTTGAAATAGCTAAATATCAGTTTCAAAATCAAATAGAAGTGGTAGAGAAAAAATAGGTAAAAAATGAAAGCAAAGGAAGAAAATTATGAAAAGACAATTTGGTAAAAGGCACAGAAATACAGAAGAACATAATAGCTTCAGAAAACAGAATTTGGGAAATGGGGGAAAAAGTACAAAATATTGAAAAATAACTTCTTAAAATTTTGAATTAGGCAAATGAAAGGTAATGACTTCATGAAATATTAAGAAACTGTAATGCTAGAGAAACTGAGCAAGATAGAGATGAGAGAACAATTTAATAATTTATTCCATGGAGAGATTTACTGGGACCAAATGGATCCCAGAGCTGAATGAGACTATTGTCTCAAAGAATCCATCCATGAATGTCAGATACAAGATTCTTAAGAACAATGACATAATGGGGAAGTACCTGGATGGGGATGACCTAATGGGGTGAGGCACTTAGGATGACATAATGGAGGTCTCATATTCTAATGATATCTAAAATGGATAAAGACCTTTATCCCATTAAACACTAAGAAGCAATGATTATAGCCTAAGGTCTAAGATATAAGACCTTTATCCTAACATTAAGAAGGAATGGTTATAAGCTGAGGCAGAGGAACTGAATAGGACAATTAGGGAAACTGGGTCAGGACATTAAAAGAGAACTGTGGCACAACAAAACAATGAAACAAAGTTGAAAGAATGAAAGAAAAAAGAAAATTTGAAATATCTCATTTTGAAAAATAAAGTGACTTGGAAAATTGATTAAGGAGAGATAATTGAAGAACTAATGTATGAGTTGTATGCTATTGATGCAAATAGTGTTTCCCTTGAACTTTTGAACACTCAAGGAAGGGAAACTGAGGTGCTCTCCTCTGGGAGAGACCCACCTCAGAGAATCAAAATAAGTAGTTTCATTTTGTTATCTTGGTAGGACTAGCTACACGCTTTATTGAGTAACTGTACCCTCTATTGAGTACTTGCATCCTCTATTGAGTTGAAAATTACTCTAGGACCACTCTTACTTAGCTCAAAAAGAGATTTCAAAATGAAAACTCCCAGAAATCTAGTAATAACATTCCACATCTGCTTCCAAAACTGTCAAAAAGGAAATACTTCAAGCATGAAAAAAAAAATACAAACCATTCTAATACCAGGAAGTCAAAATTAGGATCACACAAGATTTAGCTGCTAAAATATTGTAGGAATGGAGTATTAAAAATATAATATTTTTGTAAGGCAAAAGATCTGAGATTATAACAAAATCACTGAATAGCAAAACTGTATATAATCCTTCAAGAACAACAACAACAAAAAAATTGATTCCAGAACAAAATGAAGTAAAACTTTGATTTTCAAATTCAAGACTAAAGAAAAACATAAAAAGGAACTATGAAAGAGAAATCATAAGGACCTTAATAAGTTTAAACTGTTTGGCTGTCTAAATGAAAAGACAACATATATATATATATATATATATATATATATATATATATATATATATATTTATTTATTTGTTTGACAAATGGGCATTTATTTGGTTTCCACAGTTATAAAAATTAAACTGGAAAAATGAAATTTAAATTAGAAAATTGAAACTCACAAGGACATCTAAGAATAATCAAGAATGCAGGTTATCTCCTCCTAAAGAATGTAAGAATGTAAGGGATATTACATTGGGGACAGGGACTGGGTTTTTTAATGGGGGAGGGGAGGAGGGTCTAATTTGATGGTGGCCTGAGATTTAAAATTAATCTTTTGTTCTTTGTCCTTAGCTTTCCCTTGCTGTCATCTTCCACTTCTAGAGGGCAGGAATTGTATTGAATGGGAAACACACTACACTCTTAAACATTTGATAGTCTCAGGTTTTCTTACCTCACATTTTTAGAAATCCCAGCCAATGGGGAAAAGAGCCAGGGAGGGGAGCTTGCATCAAGAAACTGCCCTTTGTTTGTGGGTATATCTCTCTCTGAAACCATATTCTCTGTGTCAGAGTGAGTGCCTTTTCTCATGAGAAGGAAACATTATTTTTTGCCTCTCCTAAGATAAGTCTCTGATTAATTGAAGGAGGGGGACTGTGACTCTTACATTTGTTTGTTTGTTTTTATTTACAAGATATATGTTTTATTTTTGCAAGAGTGCATTTATTTTAGTGCTTGAAAATTTAATCTAGAAAAAGAAGCAGGAAAATCTGATCTCAAGACTTCACCTCAAGGGTATTTTACAACTTAAAAGGCATTATAGCAATTACTTTCATTCTTCCAGTAATTGTGATCATAACAGAAAGATTTAAAAAAAATTTTTTTCCACTTTTAAATCACATGTAAACAATTTTTCTTAAGCTTTTTTTGGATAAATTTGGATTTCCATGTTATTTCCTTACTTCCCTCTCAATATCCCTTTCTAAAAAATCAAGTAATTTGATATAGATTAACCACATTCACTCTCACAAAACATCTCTATATTAATCATATTTCAAAAGAAAATGAAGATTGAAAAGTTAAAAAAAAGAATTATAGATAAATTTTGCATTTGGAGTCCTTCAGGTCATTTATAAGGTCAGTGGTATTTTTGCTTATAAAGTCCTTCAAATTGTTTAAATCAGAGTATTCCTGAAAATAGCAAAGTCATTCATAGTAGATCATTATACAATAGTGCTTTTACTATGTAAAATACTATGGTTTTACTAATTTAACTTCATATTACTTCATATGGATAATTGAGTCAAATTTATAAAAATTCAAGTCATTCCCCAATTGATGTCAAAAAGTAAGAAAAGGCAGTTTTCAGAAAAGGAAATCAAAGCTATCAGTAGTCACATTAAAAAAAAAAAGAGACCTGAACTGCTACTGGCTAAAGAAATACCAATTGAAACAAGGCTGAGATACCACCTGTTACCCACCAAATGGGCTAACATGAAAGGAAAAGAAAATGACATGATTGAGATTGTGAGAAAAATTTTGATATTAATGCAATGTTGGTAGAGAGTATACTGTTGGAATCTTTACAAATTGTTAAGTCATTAGAGTTGATAGAATCAATAATTATCTAATTTAGCATGGTTCAGTATGATTGATCGGATCTTACAAGGAGATGTTATGGGCCAGAAGAAACAAGGCCCATCTTGTAGAGATAAAGTAGAACTGATAAAAACAATGCTTGTGTTTACACCTTTAGAGAGCTCATATAAGCAAGAAGCTGTTAGGGCCAGAGAGCATTCTAGGAGGAAACCCATAATCCCACTATCTCGGAGAAGGAGCATAAATAGAACTTCAGTGAGCCAATGAGGGGAGTTCAGCTGAATTAGATTGAGAGGGGAGCTTCAAGTGAGTTCAGCTAGAAGCTCTCTCTCGGAGGCAAGAAAGATTCATTACAACTTTTACCTTGATGCTGGCTGGAGGCTGAAGAAAGCAGAGACAGAAGCAAAGGACAAAGCTGCAAAAGCTTTTAGAACCAAGGAGAAAGATAGGCCTCTAAGAAAAATTAGCCAGGCTATTTTGGAGGAAGCAATAAAAGATCTGAAGTTTTACCAGCTGGCTGCATTTGGGTGATTATTACTTTTAACTGAAACTAAGGCTGCCTCCAGAAAACCTCCCCGAGAAACCTGCTCCCAGAGAGAACCATTATATTTTAAAGAAGAAAAACACCACAGTATACAGCTGTGCATACTATTGGCATAACAATACCACTTCTAAGTCTACATCACAAAGAGATCAAATAAAAGGGAAAATGACTTCCTTTTATAAAACTACTTACAGCCTCTCTTTATGTGTGGACAAAGAACTGGGAATTGAGGGGATATTCATCATTTGGGGAATGGCTAAATAAGCTTTGCATATAATTGTGGTGCAATCCTATTGTCCTTTTAAAAATGAGAAGCAGACAGGCTTCAGAAAAACCTGGAAAGAACTCATGCCAAATAAAGTGAGCAAAACTAAGGCAACATTGTACAAAGTAATAGCAACATTGTAGCAATGATCAACTGTGAAAAACTTAGTACTCTTGATCAAGACAATGTTCTAGAGTAATACCAAGGGATCTATGATGAAATATTCTATGCACTTCCAGAGAGAAAACTAATGAACTCTGAATAAAGATTGAAGCCCACTTTTTAACTTTCTTCATTTTTTATTGATTTCTTTTGTTTATTTTCTTTTGCAGCAATGCTGATAGGAAAATGTTTTGCCTGACCTCACACGTCTAATTGAAATCAAAGTGCTTGTCTTCTCAAGAAGGAGTAATAGTGAGTGGGCAAGACAGAGGGTGATAATTTGGAACTCAAAATTTTAAAAATGATTGTTAGAAATACACTCTTGGTAGTGAAAATCAGATATCAAGGACAATTTATTAAAGAAGAATCTTAAGGAATCATTTTAATGTTTCTGGCCAGAAGTGTTTTCCACTTCTCTTCAAAAAGAGTTTACACTTAGAACAGAAGTG
Organism: Antechinus flavipes; assembly: GCF_016432865.1. Lineage (NCBI taxonomy): Eukaryota > Metazoa > Chordata > Mammalia > Dasyuromorphia > Dasyuridae > Antechinus > Antechinus flavipes. Next base: position 369,663,466 of record NC_067400.1, on the reverse strand, counting down.
AAAGAACCTTTGTATTTGCTATTGTGGTGCAACTCCTCCCTTCAGAGAACATATTGATCTGTGTCATACAAGTTATATTCTTTCTGATATGTCCATTACATGTTTCCCCTTATGTATAAAATATGTTCCCCCCTTCATACATCCCATGTTCCGAAATAGTAGAAAACTCCTTCTGGGGGGCGTTTCCTATTAAGCAGGAGCAGTGGTGATTTGCTCAGTCCTGTCATTGATTCCCAACTAATTTGGGCTGGATGGGCTATTATCTTAAGTTTATTGTTTTCTCAAAACCACAAGATTCTTTCTGACTGGCTGACTCCACTTGTGCCTTCCTAGCTCTGCAGTTCCTTTTTTGCTCAAAGGTTCTTTTATTCTTAATTGTTCTGCAGAATCTTAACCTTCCTTAATCTCTTATATTCTGAAAACCTCTTAATCAGTGGTACTCACTATCCCACACTACTGCAAACCTTGCAACACTGTGGAAACCCAACTCTTCAGCATTTCTTACATGCTTGTTAAAAATGTACATATAAGAAAAAAATGTATGTGTAAATGAGCAATATTTAACAAGACAAATAAAAATATTTTTAAAAGAACATGCTTTGTGCCAAAATGTTTGTGGCAGCCCTTTTTGTAGTGGCTAGAAACTGAAAAATGAATGAATGCCCATCATTTGGAGAATGGTTGGGTAAATTTTGGTATATGAATGTTATGGAATATTATTGTTCTGTAAGAAATGACCTGTTGCATGAATACAGAGAGGCTTGGAATTCTTGGAAAGAATTACATGAACTGATGCTGAGTGAAATGAGAAGAACCAGGAGATCATTATATACTTCAACAATAATACAGTGTGAGGATATATTCTGATGGAAATGGATATCTTCGACAAAGAGAAGATCTAATTCAGTTCCAAATGATCAATGATTGAGAAAATCATCTATACCCAAAGAAGGAACACTGGGAAATGAGTGTAAAATGTTTGAATTTTTGTTTTTGTTCCCTGGTTATTTTTACCTTCTGAATCCAATTCTTCCTGTGCAAGAAGAGAATTGTTCAGTTCTGCACACATATATTGTATCTAGGATATACTATAACATATTTAATGTGCATAAGACTGCCTGCCATCTGGGGAGGGGGTGGAGGGAGGGAAGGGAAAAGTTGGAACAGAAGTGAATACAAAGGATAATGTTGTAAAAAAAAAAATTACCCATGCATATGTACTGTCAATAAAAAGCTATAATTTAAAAAAAAAAAAAGAACGTTTTCCAAATTTTGATTTTTCACTTGTGAACCAAGGCATAAAGATCACACCCTTCTTATTTTCTCTAATATGACTTCTTGCAGCACTGAAAGCATGGAATAAGTCAAATACCTCCCAAAGGAACTGAAAAAAAAAAATCCCAGAAAATCCTAATGTCTGCTTCATTTATTTCAGCAGGGAAACATCTTTGTTTTTCTCTCCTTCGTGTTTTAATATTTAATACCTTCTTTCCTTATTCAGAAATGGGCATTCTATTAGTTCCTCTCTTTAGAGATTGTCCTGGCTCTTTTAAACACATTAAATGACATTCCTTTCTGACCAATTAAAAAATGAGTATTGAAGTATTGATCAGCAGTAAAGTGGCTATGTCTCCTCTTGCCTTACTTTAGGAATCAGCCTTTTAATTTGAATCTGTCAGACATTGCAATTGAAGGGAAGAGAGAAATGAATAGTCTAATCAGTCCTCATGGTGACTTTAGGTAATTAAAAAATATCCAAAAATGATGTAATTTACTCAGGAAGGAAGAATATTACTCAGAACATTTTTTTGTCATGAATTCTGTTCAATGGCTTTTTTGTGAAACCTTGCTTCAAATCCATTTCCAAAAAGCAATAAACCAGAAGTTGTTTGTACAAAGCAGATAGAAAATTGATTCACTGGTGCTGGGCATTTTCCAAGCGTAATTCAGTATTTCCAAACTGTTACATATGTAATAATGGTATTGCTGTTTAAGTAAGCATTTCATTATATGGATTGGAGTCAACTTGAAGAGCAAGGACTGTATTTGCTAAGCAAAGAAATGAATTAAAATATTTTCAGATAATTTCAGCAACTAAGACCTCTGTCACAATTGCTCATATTCTTTCACTGAAATAATTCTTGAACTCTAGTTTTTAGATAAGAGACTTGCCACTTCACTTTAAGTAGGGAGAGTACCTAGAATTTCATTTATATAGGGACACTCTAGGTGAAGAAATTCCCACTACTAATGTAGGTTGATAATTTCTCTGCAATTTAGAGAGTTACTTCAAGTCACAAAACCAACACATGTCACAAATGAGACCTAAACTACAATATTTATGCCTTAAGCTTGGCTTTTTAGTCACTATGTTAAATTATCTTATTAAAGAATAATTCTGACCTATCCAATTATATACACATATGTAGATTTATACATATGTATCTGTAGCTATAAAAAAGATAGATCATCATTATAATAATGAGCTATTTAGATTTCTTTTAACCTCATAATACTTTCGAAGGCCTATGTTTTTATTGAAATCTGATGTCTGATGTACATATTATCTTTAATCCATTGAGTTGTAGCCCTTATATTTCTTGAGATCATTTTTTTTAAAAAATGAATTATTATGCCCATCCTCTCACAAATATCATTCCTTCCTGTGCCACTTTCAGGTAAGTGATTCCCATCTCAAAGTTTAAAAAAAAATTTTCTCTGCTCAGTCTCATTAAAATTGACTTTGACATCCATTCAAATGAACTACTATTTTAAGTAGATTTTTTTTGGGGGGGAAGGGGTAAAAGCAAGAATAAAAGACTTACTATCTCAGGGTCTTCCTTTGTACCTCAGACTCATTGAGCCTACATATGAGATCAAATGCCATCTCTTGTTTTTTCCAACTTAACAGCATCTTTCCTAAACTCTTCTCCCAATTCACACAAACAAAACAAACTTCTTCATGCACTTTTCACCTCTTTCTTTTTTTTTTTCTTTAGGCAATTGAAGTGTCCTTGTAACTTATCTCCTTATCTGTAATCTCCAATTCATTCTACAAACAACCAGCAAAGTGATTTTTAAAAAATAGTACAAATTTGAACATGACAATCACTTGCTCAGTGAGCTTCAATTTTATCTTATTAGCTATAGGATGAAAAACAAGCTCATTTGCTTGACATCTAAGGTTATCCATAACTTGCCCTTATTGTGAATTCCCAGTCTTTTTGTGTTTTATTTTCCTCCTAGCACCATATCCTTGGCCTCTATCTTCCATCTCTATGCCTTTGCACTAACCATATGTAACTCAGCCTTTGAGTATTCTGTCCTTTAATCTGACAATTTATAAAATCTGCTTCAAAATTCATCCAGTCTTTGAGATCTTTCAAGGACTCCCAGCTATAAATGCTTTTCCCACTTAAATTCTCTTCCAAACATGGTATCTCTATGTTGTATCTACATATTTAAAAATACTGTCTCATGCTTTAGAATGTAAGCCTCTTTTAAAATATTTTCCAATTATATGTATGCTTTCTTGTTAATTTTGAATTTGATATATTTGTATTATATATTTTTTATCTCTAATTTTTCTTCATTTTCTCTTATTTGATTTTTGAGTTCCATTTTATTTTCTTCCAAGATTTCCTTTTGGATTTGTAACCATTTGATGTTACTCTTTAGGGTGGGAATAACTTTGTGACTTTTTCTTAGCCTCACTATCTTTCTTTGAATAGGTCATTCAGGTCTTCTTTTATATCAAAGTAACTAAGTATTTGCATAGTATGTCTCACTCAAATCCAACTCTTGTACAAGTTTAGATGTTATTCTCATGATGTCATTGATCCTCTTTAAAGATGAGAAATGGGCAATAACAGCAATCATGTTAGTCTTGTTGTAAAAAAGAATACACACAAAAACAAGAAAAATACAGTAAAAAAAAACAATTCTAAGAATTCATTAGTTATCTTTATTTTAGGGGCTGATAGCATTTTTCATCATGGAAACTTTAAAATTATCTTAGATCATTGTCTTGATCAGAGTAGTTGTCTTTCAAAGTTGATCATCATTACAATACTGGTACTATTGTGTTAAACATTCTAGTTCTACTCTCTTTACTCTGCATCAGTTCATGTAAGCCTTTTCAGGTTTTTCTAAAATCATCCTACTCATGCTTTTTTATAGTTCAATGGTATTCCATCACAGTTATATACCACAACTTGTTCAACTATTTCCCAATGGATGATCATCTTGTGAATTTCTAGTTCTTTGCCACCACAGAAAAAATTGCTATAAATATCTTTGTACATATGCGCCCTTTTTTTTCCCTATTAAAATCCCTTTGTGATTTAGGCATAGTAATTCTGAGATCAAAGGGTATGCAGAGTTTTATATCCCTTTGGATACATGTAGAGTTCTGAAACACTTGAGTCGTTGCACTGAGGTCGGTTCAAGCACTTAAGGCTAATTACTGATTGGACAATACTCTATGGGCATATGCTTGGAAAATGGTCCTTCCCACTATCCTGTGCTGGCTCAATGATTGGTGTATACAGAGGATTGTAAGAGGGACTAGGGGGTAGAGTAAAACTAGCCAGAGTCACTTTGACCATAGATGAGGGAGAAGGTGGTTGCAGAGATTCTGCTTCCATCTTCTTCAATCCTGTGTCTAAAGACCAAGAATAAAGACTAACGACTTTTGCTTATCCTAACTCCGGCTGATTCTGGGGTGTCCTGGGTGCTAGCATGGTTGTCACAGATACAGTTCCAAATTGCTTTCCAGAAGTCATTGAATTAATTCACAACTGTATCAATAATTCATTAGTATCTCAGCTTTACCATGTCCCTTCCAACATTAGTTATTTTCCTTTTTTGTCCCACTAGCCAATCAGGTATGGGGTAGAATGCAAGAGTTGTTTGGTTTAAATGTATTTAATCAATAGTGATTTAAAACATTTTTATATGGTTATGGATAGCTTTGATTTCTTTGTATGAACACTGCCTATTCTATCCTTTGACCATTTATCAATTGGGGGATTGCTCTTTTATATATATGTGTGTGTGTGTGTGTGTGTGTGTGTGTGTGTGTGTGTGTGTGTGTGTGAATTTATCTCACTTCTCTATATATTTAAGAAATGGGGTGTTTATCAGAGATACTTGTTGCAAAATTCACCCCCTACCAAATTTTCTGCTTATCTTTTCATTTCAATTGCATTGGTTTTCTTTGTGCAAATTTTTTTTAGTTTTATGTAAGCAAAATATTTAATAATTTATGATGTTCTCTATATATTCTTTGACTTCAGATTCTTCCCTTATCCATAGATCTAATAAATAAACTTTTTTATGTTCTCCTAATTTGCTTATTGTATCACCCTTTATGTCTAAATCATGTATCCATTTTAACCTTATTAGTGTGAGATGTTGTTGCCCTGTGCCTAGTTTCTGTTTAATAGTTTTCTAGTTTTGCCAGAAGTTTTGTCAAGTAATGAGTTTTTGTTCAAAACTCTATCATTGGGTTTATCATTTGGATTATTATGGTCATTTACTATAATGTAATATGTATATAATTTATTCCACTGATCCACCATTCTTTTTCTTAATAACATATTGTTCTGATAATTACCACTTCCTATTACAGAAATACATATGGTACAACTAGACCACCTTTCTTCAATTTTCCTCAATTGGTTCCCTTGATATCTTTGACCTTTTATTCTTCTAGATAAATTTTATTATTTTTTTCTTGTTCTATAAAATAATTTTTGGTAGTTTGATTGAGAGTTGTTCAGAATTAGAGTTCTACATAAAACTGTTATTTTTATTATATTGTTTGGCCAATACATGAGAAATTAATGTTTTTCCAATTGTTTAGCTTTAACTTTATGGGAAAAGTATTTTATGATTCTGTTGATAAAATTCCTGGGTTTGTCTTAGCAGGTAAACTTTGAGGCACTTTATATTGCCCAGTGATATTTTAAATAAAACCTCTCTGTCTCTTGTTGCTGTGCTTTGTTGGCAGTTTATAGAAATGTGAATGATTTGTTTTGTATCCTACAACTTTGCTAAAGTTATCCATTCAACCAGTTTTATTTTTTATTTGATTCTCTAGAAATCTCTAAGTATACCATCATATCATTTGTAAAGAGGGATAGTTTTATTTCTTCCTTGCCTATCCTAATTCCTTTAATATCTTTTTTATTGCTGTAGCTAAACTATCTAGTATAATATTGAATAATAGAAGTAATAAGGAGTAGCTTTACTTCCCCTCATCCTCTTGGGAAGATTCCTTTCTTATCCTCATCACAGATAATTCTTTTTGACAATTTTAGATGAGTATTATTTATAATTTTAAGGAAAGTTCCTTTACTATGCACTTTAATTTAGTTTAGTTTAGTTTAGTTTTTTAATAGGAATGGATATTGTATTGGGTCAAATTTTTTTTTTTTTTACATTTATGGAAATGATCATATGATTTTTGTTAGTTTTGTTAGTATTATGATCAACTATGATAATATGAATCCTAACATTGATACACCCTGTATATTTTAGTATAAATTCTACCTAGTCATAGTGTATTGTTCCTGTGAAATATTTCTATAATCTCCTTGCTCGTGTTTTATTTAACATTTTTGCGTCAATATTTATTGGGGAATTTGGTCTGTAATTTTTTTCTCTATTATGGCTTGTCAGGACCATATTTGAGTTTTTTAAAGAATTTGGCCAAAGCCTGGAAGCAAGATAGGAAGAGAAATTCCATTTAAAATAACTGTAGACAAAACAAAATATTTGGGTATTTACCTGCCAAGAAAAACTCAGGAACTATATTATTACAAAACACTTCTCACAAAAATAAAGTCAGATCTAAATAAGTGGAAAAATATTAGCTGTTTATGGATGGGCTGAGCTAATATAATAAAATAACAATTTTGCCTAAATTGATCTTCTTGTTCAGTGTCATACCTATCAAACTGACCAAAAAACTATTTTGTATAACTAGAAAAAATAATTTAAAAATTCATGTGAAAGAAAAAAAAGCTTAAGATATCAAGGGAACTAATTTTAAAAAATACAAAAAATGATAACAGTACCAGACCCAAAAGTATATTATGAAGCAGTAGTCATCAAAACCATTTGCTATTGGCTAATAAATAGAATGGTGGATCAGTGAAATAGGTTAGATACACATGGCACAATAATTAATGCTTATAGTAAGTTATCTAGTATTTAATAAATTCCCAAAATCCAGCTCCTAGAATAGTAACTCACTGACAAAAATTGCTGAGAAAACTGGACAATATTTTGTCAGAAACTAACATAGACCTATATCTCACATCCCGTACCGAATTAAGATCAAAATGGGCACATGATTTGCTTGCAAAAGGTGATGTCATAAGCAAATTAGGAAAGCAAGGGATAATCTACCTATCAGATCTTTGGAAAAATATATTTTTGCCCATCCCAACTCCACATATTCCCCTCCACTATAGATCTCTTTATATCTTTTGTGTGAAATAATTCTACTTCTTCCTTCCCTTTTTGTGACAATGAATCTCTCTCATGCCTTACTTTTATATTACATTTTTTAAAGATATCCCATCATAATCAACTCACATCCATGTTCTCTAGGTATTTATCCTACTCATTAATCCAATAATGATGACATTCTTGTAAGTTGCATATCTTATCTTCCATGTGAATTCATTTCATGTGAATACAAACAGTTTAACATTATTGAATCTCCTATGAATTATTTTTCTTTTATTTACCTTTCTATGCTTCTCTTGAGTCTTGTAGTTGAAAATCAAAATTTCTCTTCTGTTCTGGGTTTTGTTTTGTTTTTTTAAACAAGAATGCCTCAATGTATTCTATTTCAATAAATTTTAATTTTTCTTCTTGAAGCATTATACTGGTTTTTTCTAGGTAAGTGATGCTTTGTTGTAATTTCATTTTATTTACTTTCTGGAATATCATTTTTCAAGCATTCTTATCTTTTAATGTAGAAGTTATCAAATCTTTTGTTATCCTTACTGTGACTCCTTGATAAATGAATTATTTGTTTCAGGTTGTTTGCAGTATTTTCTTCTGGAAGTGGGAATGCCGGAGTTTAATTATACTATTCCTGAGAGTTTTTCTTTTGTGGTCTCTTTCAGGAGGTGATTGGTGGATTTTTTGGTTTCCATTATAAATTTTCATCTTAGGAAATCAGGGTAGTTTTTAAAAAATAATTTATAGAAATATTTCTAAATTATTTCTTATTTTATAATAATCCTTATTTTCTCTCCTCAATCTATTTTTCAGATACATCATTTTTTTAAGAAGATCATTCACATTTTATTTTTATTTTTCATTCATTAATTCATTGATTTTAATTTATTATTATTATTTTTAATGTCTCATAAGGTCATTAGCTTTTCTTTGATCAAAGCTAATTTTTACAGATTATTTTTCTTGAATGAGTTTTCCTATTCCCCCTTTTCCAGTATAGCCCATTTCACATTTTAAAAAAATCCATTTTTTAAATCTTTTTTATTTAAAGCTTTTTATTTTCAAAATATGAACATGGACAATTTTCTACATTCACCCCTACAAAACTGTGTTCTAATTTTTTCCCTTCATTTCACACCACTTCCTCCTCCAGTTGACAAGTGCTCCAATACACGTTAAACATGTACAATTCCTCTATACATATTTCCACAAATATGCTGCACAAGAGAAATCACATCAAAAAGAAAAAAAAATGAGAAAGAAAACAAAATGCAAGCAAATAACAAAAAAAGAGTGAAAATACTATGTTGTGGTCCACATTCAGTTCCCACTGTCCCCTCTCTGGATGTAGATGTCTTTCTTCATCACAAGATCATTGGAATTGGTCTGAATCACCTCACTATTGACGATAGCCAAGGCCATCATAATTGGTCATCATATTGCTGTTGTGGTATATAATGATTTCCTGGTTCTGCCCATTTTCACTTAGCATCAGTTCTTGTAAATCTCTCCAAGCCTCTCTGAAATTATCCTGTTGATTATTTCTATTAGAACAATTTCTTTTGGAACAATAGTATTCCATACCATATTCATATATAATAACTTGTTCAGCCATCCTCCACCTGATGGGCATCCACTCGATTTCTAGTTTTTTGCCACTATAAAAAGGGCTATCACGAACATTTTTGCATATGTGTATCATTTTCCCTTCTTTATGATCTCTTCAGAGCTACAAGCTCAGTATAAACACTGCTGGATAAAAGAGTATGTACAATTTGGTAGCCTTTTGAGCATATAGTGTCCCAGTTTTCCCATAATCCCTCCAACATTCATCATTATATTTTCTTGTCATTTTATCCAATCTGAGAAGAGTATTGGTACCTCAGAGTTGTCTTAATTTGCATTTCTCTGATCAACAATGATTTAGAGCACCTCTTCGTATCACTAGATATGTTTTTAATGTATTCATCTGAAAATTGTTCATATCCTTTGACTATTTATCAACTGGAGAATGATTTGAATTCTTATAAATTTGAGTCAATTCTCTATTTATTATAGAAATGAGGTCTTTATCATAACTCTTAAATGCAAAAATGTTTTCCCAATTCATTGCTTGCCTTCTAATCTTTCTGCATTAGTTTTGTTTGTACAAAAACTTTTTTAACTTAATATAATCAAAATTATCTACCTAATGTTCAATTATGAGTTCCAGTTATTCTTTGGACACAAATTCTTTCCTTTTCTACAGATCTGAGAGGTAAACTATCCTATGTTCTTCTAATTTGCTTATAAGATCTTTATGTCTAAATTATGAACCCATTTAGATCTTATCTTGATATGTAGTGTTAAGTGTGGATCCATGCTTAGTTTCTGCAGTACTAATTTCCAATTTTCCTACCAGTTTTTGTGGAATAGTGAGTTCTTATCCCAAAAGCTGGGGTCTTTGGATTTGTCAAACACTAGATTACTATAGTTATTGACCATGTCTTGTCAATATACTTTTAAGTCTGGTATAACTAGGTAACTTTCATTTGCATTTTGTTTCATTAATTCCCTTGAAATTCTTGATGATTTTTTCTTTCAGATGAATTTTGTTATTATTTTTTCAAGGTCTGTGAAGTAATTTCTTGGGAGTTTGATTGGCATAGCACTGAATAAGTAGATTAAATTAGGTAAAATTGTCATTTTTATTATATTAGCTCGGCCTATCTATGAATACTTGATATTTTTCCAATTGATTAGATCTGGAAAGTGTTTTGTAACTAATAATTAATAATTAGATGTGGAAAGTAGTTTGTAATTGTTTTCATATAGTTCTTGACTTTCCCTTGGCACATAGACTCCCAAATATTTTATGTTATCTACAGTTATTTTAAGTGTAATTTCTATTTGTATCTCTTACTGTTGAACTTTCTTGGTAATATGTAAAAATGTTGATTTGTTTGGATTTATTTTCTATTCTGCAACTTTGCTAAAGTTGTGAATGGTTTCTTGTAGTTTTTTAGTTGATTCTTTAGGATTCTCTAAGTATACCATTATATCACCTGAAAAGAGTGATAATTTGGTTTCCTTCTTACCTTATTCTTTTAAATCTCTTTTTTCTTTTCTTATTGCCAAAGCTACCATTTCTAATGCAGTATTGAATAGTAATGGTGATAGTGGGCATTCTTGTTTCACTCCCGATCTTACTGGAAGTGGTTCTAGTTTATCCCAGTTACATCTGATACTTGATGATGACTTTAAATAGATGCTTTTAATCCTTTTAAGGATCCTTTTAAGGAAAACTCCCTTTATTTCTATACTCTCTAGTGTTTTTAATAGGAATGCTGGATGTTGGATTTAGTCAAATGCTTTTTATGAACTATTGAGATATTCTATTGAGATAATCATATGATTTTTTTTTGTTTCATTGTTGATATAGTCAATTATGCTAATGGTTTTCCTAATATTGAACCAGCCCTGCATTCTTGGTATAAATCTTACTTGGCCATGGTGTATTTTCCTGGGGATAACTTGCTGTAATCTCTGCTAATATTTTACTTAAGATTTTTGAAGCATCAATATTCATTAGGGAAATTGGTTTATAATTTTCTTGCTGTTTTGACCCTACCTGGTTTAGTCAACAGCACCATATCTGTGTCACAAAAAGAATTTGATAGAATTCCTTCTTTCCCTATTTTCCCAAAGAATTTGCATAATATTGGAATTATTTATTCTTTAAATATTTGGTAGAATTCACATGTAAATCTATCTGGCCCTGGAGATTTTTTAAGGAAGTGGATTAATAATTTGTTCAATTTCTTTTTCTAAAATGGGACTATTTAAATAATTTGTTTTTTCTTCTCTTAATCTGGTCAATCTATGTTTTTGTAAATCTTCCTCCATTTTCTCTAGATTACCATATTTATTGACATACAGCTGGGCAAAATAGTTTCTAATTATTACTCCAATTTCTTATTCATTGGTGGAAAGTTCATCTTTTTCATTTTTATGCTAATAATTTGATTTTCTTCTTTCCTTATTCTGATCAAATTATCTAAAATTGTATCTATTTTATTGGGTCTTTTTTTTTTTTTAATACAACCAGCTCTTAATTTTGTTTATTAGTTTAAAAGTTGTTTTTTTTTTTTTAATTTTCAATTTTATTAATCTCTCAGGGTTTTAAAATTATTCTTTTTCTAGCTTTTTTAGTTGCAAGTCCAATTCATCGATCTTCTCTTTCTCTGTTTTATGCAAATAACCATCTAGAGATATAAAATTTTTTCTAAAAATTGCTATCTCTGTGTACCATACATTTTGGTATATTGACTCATTATTGTCATTCTCTTGGATGAAATTATTGCTTGTGTTCATGATTTGTTGTTTCACCCACGCATTCTTTAGGATCAGATTATTTAGTTTCCAATTAATATTTGGTCTATTTTTCCCTGGCTCTTTATTCCATGTGATTCTTATTGCATCATGATATGAAAAGATGCATTAACTATTTCTGTCTTTCTGTATTTGATTTTGAGGTTTTTATGACCTAATATATAGGGCTAATTTCTGTATAGGTTCCATGAACTACTGAGAAAAAAGCATACTCCTCTCTGTCTCCACAATTTTTTTTTCAAAGAGCTATTATACCTAACTTTTCTAAAATTCTATTTACCTCCTTACTTTATTTCTTATTTATTTTGTGGTTCAATTCATCTGGAAATCACCCACTCATATAGTGTTGCTATCTATTTCTTCTTACAAGTCTTTTAGCTTGTCTAGGAATTTGGATGCTATACTACTTGGTGCATTGATTTTAGTAATTTATTTATTTAGTTTAGTTTAATATTGATATTATTTCATTATCTATGGTTCCCTTTAGCAAGATATAGTTTCCTTCCTTATCTCTTTTTATTAGAGCTATTTTTGCTTTTGCTGGATCTGAGATCAGGATTGCTACTCCTGCTTTTTTTATTTCACCTGAAGCATAATAGATTCTTCTCCAGCCTTTTACCTTTACTCTGTATTTCTTCCTTCTGCACAATATATTGTAACATTCTGACTTTTCATCCAGTCTGCTATTCACTTCCATTTTATGGGAGAGTTCATCCCATTCACACTGACAGTTAAAATTACTAATTCAATATTTCCCACTATCTTGTTTTCCCCATAATACTTTTTTTTCCTTTCCCCTTGTCCCTGCTCCAGTATTTTCCTTCTCACTATTACTCCCTCAAGTAACCCTCTTTTTTTACAACCCTTTCCTCTCTTTTATACCTTTCCCCTTCTTACTTCTGTTTTCCCTTCTATTAGCCTCCTCCTTTCCTTTCCTCTTTTCCCTCCTGCTTCTCTATAGGGTGAGACAAGTTTTTCTTTGATGCATATTCTCTTTTTGGCCCAAATAGGATGATAGTAAGATTCACACAATGTTCCTCCCTTTCTTACTTTCCCTCAATTGTAATAGGTCTTTTTTCCCCCTCTATGTGAGATGCAATTTACCCCATTTTAAACTTCATTTTCTTCTTACAGTAGAATCCTCTTTCCTCCTCTAGTTTATTTCTTATATCATTACAGTAAAATCAAATTATACCTGTGCCCTCTAAGTATACACATAACAGAGATATAATTTTCCAGAGTTCTTTCCTTTTTGTTATGGGCCAGAACTCTGTACTTGAAACAAGGATTCTTACAAGGTACTAACTCAGTGGAATTGATAAAACAATGATTATCTAGTTTAGCATGGTGATAAATAGTTCTCTAGTTCAGTACATGTACTTAGTACTTAATATAGTTCTACAAGATTGACACCTATTCTACAAGATTCACACCTATGATAATGTAATTATAATAGAGTATATAAGCTGGGACAAACTCAGCCAGATTCATTCATTCCATCTCACACCACCATGGTGGCAGGCCTGTCCTCCTTCATTTCTCCACCAAGACCAAGGCCTGTCTGAGCCAGAGATGAACTCAGAAGGGCTAGGAGAAAGACTCAGAAGGGCCAAGGTCAGACTCAAAAAGAGCTTGGAGACAGACTCAGAGAAGACAGAAGACTAGAGTCTGGAGCACAAGCTCTTGGACTGAGACAGACTTCAAGACAGAGACCATGGTGGTGGTCCTTCTGCCTCCCCCACAGAATGTGTCTTGATGGACTTCAAGAAAGTTGACCTGGGTCCCAGGCAAGGAAACTAAACTTTGAAGGAGATAATAAAGAGTTTGGACTTTTTTACCTGGCTATTCTCATGGTGATTACTAAACTGGAATGAAGGCTGGTCCAGAGATCTCCAGAAAAATAATTCTAAAAGTATATTTTTTTACCTGAAAGTAATGATCAAAAAGAGAGCCCGGACATCATCTTTTAAGGAACTGTCAAGGAAAACTGTCTTGATATTCTATAACTAGAGGATAAAAAAGAAATTGAAATAATCCACCAATTACCTTTTGAAAGAGATTCCCAAATGAAAACTCCCAGGAATATTATAGCCAAATTCCAGAACACTCAGTTCAAGGAGAAAATATTGCTAGCATCTAGAAAGAAGTAATTAAAGTATAGTAGAGTCACAGTCAGATAACACAAGATTTAGTAGGAGTAGCTTCTACGTTAAAGGTTTGTAGGTCTTGGAATATGATATTCTGGAGAGCAATGGGGCTAGGATTACAATAGAACATCACCTATTCAGCAAAGCTGAGTACAGTTCTTTTTATGCTTCTCTTGAGTTCTGTGTTTGGAGATCAGATTTTTTTTATTCAGCTCTGGTCTGAAAGATTTAAGTAAAATCAATTCTTGGCTGCAATTCAAGTTCTAGGACATCTGAGCAGTTTTCCTTGATGATTTCCCAAAACATGATGTCTAGGCTTTTTTTTTTTCCATCATGGTTTTTAGGAAATCCAATAATTCTTAGATTGTATCTGTTAGATCTATTTTATAGGTCAATTGTTTTTCCAATGAAATATTTTACAATTTCTTTTATTTATTTATTTTTTTCATTTTTGTTTTGTTTGTTTGACTGATTCTTGAAGTCTCATTGAGTCACTTCCATTCAATTCTAATTTTTCATGAATTATTTTTTTTTTTCAGTTGCCCTTTTTTTTTAGGTCCTTTTGGATTTGGCCAATTTATTAGTATGGCCAATTTCACTTTGTAAAAAATTATTTTCACTGGTAAATTCTGTGCCTCCTTTCATTTGATAAATTTTGTTTTTAAGTTGCTATTTTCTTCTGTTTTTTGTTCCTCTTTTACAAAATTATTTGTTATTATTTTCAATTTTTTTCCTTCACTCTTATTTCTTCACCTAATTTTCTTTTACCACTCTTATTTGATTTTAAATCTTATTTAGAGTATTCAAGAATTCTTTTTGGGCTTGTTTCCAATTTGCATTTTTAAAAAAAATCTGAGGTTTTGCTTATGGCTGTTATTTTACATTTGTCTCCAGATTACCTTCTCATGTTTTTCCTGAATTTTACATTTGAAAATTAAATTTTTGTATTCAACTCTGGTCTTTCTATCATGAATGCTTGAAAGTTATCTATTTCATTGAATTTCTACTTTTTTTTTATTGAAGAACTGTACTCAGCTTTGCTGAATAGGTGATGTTCTGTTGTAATCCTAGCCCCATTGCTCTCCAGAATATCATATTCCAAGACCTACAAACCTTTAACGTAGAAGCTACTCCTACTAAATCTTGTGTTATCTGACTGTAACTCTACTATACTTTAATTATTTCTTTCTAGATGTTAGCAATATTTTCTCCTTGAACTGAGTGTTCTGGAATTTGGCTATAATATTTCTGGGAGTTTTCATTTGGGAATCTCTTTCAAAAGGTAATTGGTGGATTATTTCAATTTCTTTTTTATCCTCTAGTTATAGAATATCAAGACAGTTTTCCTTGACAGTTCCTTAAAAGATGATGTCCGGGCTCTCTTTTTGATCATTACTTTCAGGTACAAAATATACTTTTAGAATTATTTCTCCTGATTCCATTTTCTAGGTCAGTTATTTTTCCAAAGAGATATTTCACAATTTCACATTTCATATTTTTTTCCATTTATTTTTGGTTTTACTTTATTGTATCTTGATTTCTCATGAAGTCATTAGTTTCCATTTGCTCAATTCTAATTTTTAAGTGATTATTTTCCTCTCTAAGCTTTTGTATCTCCATTCCCATGTGGTCAATTTTGCCTTAAAAGACATATCTCTCCCCCTCCTCCAAAGTCCTCTTAAGTACCACCTATAAAGCATTTTACTCATCTCTCCAGCCTTCAGCATTTTCTGCCATCTCAGATTTCTTTCTATTTGCATTTATTTTGTGGAATGAAAAACCAAACCCAGAAAGCTACACCTAATTCAACTCTTTCAATTTATACATAGGAGAAAACTAAATTCCAGAAAGTTGAAATGCTTGGTTCAAGATTACTCTTGAAGCAAGAGACAGACCTGGTATTCAAAGTTTCTTGGTTATTGTGATAAGCACTAGATTAAAAGTTGGAGGACATTGATTTGCCGAATTAGAGAAATTTGAATTTTATAAAGGATTCATCCATCTATTTGGTCCAACCTATACAAAGTAGAGAAATCCTGCCATGTTGTTCATAAAGAGTTAACTTTTGGTCTCTAGTTAAAAGTCTTCATTGTGACCAGAACCTCTAAGTCACAATTCTTTTATAATAGCATGAATTTGTAATAGGAAACTTCTGCTTAATAATGAAACAGAATTTGATTCTTTGATACTTCTTCCCATTATGCTCATGCTTTATCCTCTGTGTCCACAAAGACTCTAATCCATCTTCAAATGGTTGAAATTGACTAGCATGCCTCTTTTCAATCTTCATTTTTAACTTAGGCTACACAGACCTTACTCTTTGACCAAACCATATACAACATGGACTCAAATTTTTCATTATTACAGGTCTATGATTGGAGAAAATCTCAGGAAATGATATGTAAGAAAGGGATAAATTTTCAGTGCTAAGATTGACACCTTAGAAATATATAAATGCTACAAATTTAGTATTTGATTTATGGCTTTCTTGATTGCCTTGGCTTAAGAAACTCATAAAGAAAATATAAATAATGCTTATTAAACTTCATTTTTTTCCTCCTACAAGCAGTCACCAGCTCTCAGAATAGCATAGGCTCTGGCAGCAAAATGGAGGGTAGGGGTGCAGACAACCTGGCACAAGCACATTGCCTGATTTTGCCTAGGTCCCCAGACCACTGGGGAAGATAAACAGAAGAAAAAAGGGGAGAAAAGGGAAAGGAGAGGAAAGGAGGGAAAGAGATCAGGGAAGGGAGGGACAAAGGAGAGGGGGAAGGGAGTGCATGTGTGTAATGTGTGTGAGAGGGGTGAGGGCTGATGGGCTCCCTCATGTGTGTGCACTTGAGTGTTAGAGTAAGAAGGAGACAGAGGGTGGGAATAGTTGCTGGGTCAGGGGGAGCATAAGAAGAATTTAACCCAGTGGACTGGTTGAGCAAGTGGGGATGGGCAAGTGGACCGGCACACAGACAAATGGGACCATGAGCTGCCCGCTGCCAGCCCAACTGCTGCCCTCCCACTGAGCCCATCATGGGTTGCTGAAGGTACACCAGTCCCACTCCCCTGCTCTGGGACATGTGTGCTCTCTTGTCCTGTTTTTGCAATAAATGCTTGGAGGAATGCAGAAGATTCTTCTAGAACTTACCTTTTCCTACCCTATTTTGAGATGACAAAAGTAAACATAACTAGAGATTTCATTCATAGATTCAAGAGCCAAATGCATTGAGCTTCGAGAGCATTATCATGTCACAGACCCATTTATTGAGCAGTTTGGACCTTGAAGCTAAGCTGCAAGGGTCATTCAGGATGTCTGGGATTTCCACCTGAAATGTAATGAATCTCTGGCTTTGATGACTAGCACCCATTGTATGGCATCTCTTCCACCACAAGAAACTCCTCTGCATGCACACAGGGCAGGAGGCCAACATCTTCTCTGGCAAGTTTCTGCTTCATGCTAGGGATCAAATCTTGATCACAAGAGCAGCTGATTCTTAAGTACATGTTCATGACATGAAGGGAGGATGGGTTCTTCTTTCCTCAATATGACCTATGAGATAGGAGGAGGTGCTGATCAACTTGATGAGTGTTGTGGCCAGCTGGTGGAGGCCAAATGCTTCACAGTAAACTATCAGAACAACTTCATGGTGGTCAATGTCACTGGAAACTTTGTGTATCTCTATGGTGTCAACTGATCCATAATCACAGAAAAATCATGAAGCAAGGTACTTCTTTTAGTATACACATGCTTTGTGACCAACGGAAACCATTCCCTGATAGTGCTACAGGGCACTTACCTGGGAAGCTGTTGTACCATAACTGCCTTCCAGTACTGAATAATACCTATCTCACCTTTGGTCTCAGTAGTATCAAGCTGTTGGTTGGCATTGGGAGGGGAACAGTTCTATTTGTTTGACCTCACATATAAGCCAAAGAAATATCATTCATCAGGGGAGGTCCAGAATGGCAAAAAGTCTACTAAAGGTATATCCAACAGGGTTCATCTGCAGCAATGGTTTTTGATTGTAGGAGGGCAGAGCACAATTAATCACCAAGCGGAACTACTTCCATCCCAAGAGCTAGTAAAGCAACAAATCAATTAAGTTTTTGCCTGCCAGTGGAATTCAGGCTATCCAGCATTACAGCAACCTCTCCCATCCCCCAAGACAGTGCTCTATAGTAACATAATTGCTACCTACATAAAGAACAAGTGGGGTAGGGAAAAATATGATGCGCAGAGGGATTGTCTCAGAACCATCTCATTAAATCTCTGCCCCTTGAAGGTCCATTTCTATCTAAGTCAATGCCTCTTCTAACTAAAGTATATAGCTGAAGTCCCAGAGTGTCTGGATGACTTCAAAGGGAAGTTACTAGAGCAGATCCATAGTAGTGTCTTTGATACTGTAAGCCAGGACCTCACTACAGCTCTGTTCTATAAGATTAATAGTGATAGGGCAGCTAGATGGTGTAGTGGATAGAGCATCAGCCCTGAAGTCAGGAGGACCTGAGTTCAAATCTAGCCTTAGACACTTAACACTTCTAGTTGTATGACCCCCGGCAAGTCACTTAACTTCGATTGCCTCAGAAAAGAAAAAAAAAAGATTAATAGTGAGGACAAGGGTAATGGTTCTATGTGGTGTTTTTCTTCTTTAATATAAGATGATGGTTCTCTCTGGGAGAAAGCAGGGAGGTTTTCCCGAGGCAGCCTTAGTTTCAGTTAAGAGTAAATAATCATGACTTCCGGCCAAGGTGGCGGAGAGGAGGCACATAGCTGTGTAGCTCCACGTTTTTCTCTCAGAATCCATTTCATTACAAGCCTCTGAATTAATGCTTGACTGAAAAAAACCCCACAAATAGTTATCAAGAGAAGACATCCTTGAAATTCATCAGGAAAGGTCTGTTTTTGCTCAAGGTGGGGACGGTTTTAGATCGGGCACAGGCTGAGGGCAGGCAGCGGCAGCGAGAGCACGGGAAGCAGCTCACAGCCAAGCAGACTGGAGAGGGGGTGGGGTGTGATCTCAGCCTTCTCTGCAGGGGGAGCTTTGCTACAGGATTGGATACTTTGCCCTGGCAGCAAGCCAGCAGCCCAGCAGAGAAGCTAAAAACACAGGGGGTGAAGAATACAACCCCAAACAGCTGGAGTCTCTTGGGACCTGGCCACCCCTCCCCCACAGTGTCTCAGCACGCTCTGGGATTTCAGAGCGCAGGTGCAGCACAGTCCTGCTAGTGTCTCACTGCTGCCCCCGCAGTCTCTAGAGGAAGCTCGGTAATACCACCCAGACCCTCCCCCCAAAAAAGCAGACTCCATTTAGGGGCTTTTTCTTTTTTTCTTTTTGCTAGTTTGTCTTTGATTCTTCTCTGACAAAATGAGCAAAAAATTGAAGAGGACTTTAACCCTTGACAGCTTCTATACAGATAGAGAGCAGATTCTAAATCCTGAGGAGACTAAAAACAGACAGTCCCCAGGTGAATCCCCAAAGGAGGAGATCATCTGTTCAGCACAGATGAATCTCATGGAGGAAATTAAAAAGGCTCTCACAAGAGAGCTAGAAGAAAAATGGGAAAAGGAGAGGGAGGCTTGGCAAGAGAGTCTGGAGAAGTCATCCCACTCATTTAAAGAGAGTGGATAAAGAAATAAAATCCTTGAAAAATAGGATTAGTGAACTGGAAACAGAAAACAGCTCTCTAAAAAACAAAATTGGCGAAATGGAAAAAAAATTCCATAGAACAAAAGAACTCAATTGGACAATTAGAAAAAGACTTTTTTAAAGTGAGTGAAGAAAATACTTCATTGAAAATTAGAATTGAACAAATGGAATTGAATGACTCGAGGAGACAAGAAGAATCAGTCAAGCAAATCCAAAAAAATCAAACAATGGAAAAGAATGTGAAATACCTTCTGGGGAAAAAACAGACCTGGAAAACAGATCCAGGAGAGACAATCTGAGAATCATTGGACTCTCAGAAAAGTATGATGAAGAAAAAGAGCCTGGACACTATTTTCCAGGAAATTATCAAAGAGAACTGCCCAGAAGTCATAGAAACAGAGGGTAAAATAGACATTGAAAGAATTCATCGATCATCTACTGAAAGGGATCCTAAAATCAAAACACCAAGAAATATAGTGGCCAAATGCCAGAACCCTCAGACAAAGGAAAAAATACTGCAAGCAGCTAGAAAAACCCAATTCAAGTATCAAGGAGCCACAATAAGGATCACCCAGGATCTGGCAGCATCCACATTAAAGGATCGAAGGGCCTGGAATATGATATTCCAAAAGGCTAAGGAACTTGATATGCAACCAAAAATAACTTACTCAGCTAGAATAAGCATCTTTTTCCAGGGAAGAAGATGGACATTCAACTAAGTAAGCGAATTTCACCTATTTTTGATGAAAAATCCAGAACTTAACAAAAAGTTTGATCTACAAATATAGAACTCAAGAGAAATCTAAAAAGGTAAAGATTAATCTTGGGAACTATATTTCTGCTATAAAGATGTATAAAGAATACATGTATACCTTGTTCTAGAAACTAGATGTGGAAAGGACATTGTACCAGAAAAAGGGTAAAGTGGGGGTACTACATCTTATGAAGAGGCAAAGGAAACCTATTATATCTGAGAGAAAGAATGGAGGGGGATGAATATAGTGAGTATCTTACTGCCTTCAGAATTGACTTTAAGAGAAAAATTTTAAACACATTCAATTTATGATGAAACTTGTCCCACCTCATTGAAAAGTGAGAAGGGAAAAGTGAAAAGGGAAGGAATAAGCTAAGTGGAAGGGAATATGGAAACTGGGAGGGAAAGGGGTAAGATAGGGGGAGGAACTCTAAGGTGCGGGGAGGGATACTAAAAAGGGAGGGCTGTGAGAAGCAAGTGGTGCTCACAAGCTTAATACTGGGAAAGGGGGTAAGGGAGTAAGAAGGTAGAAAAGCATAAAAAGAGTTTAACAAGATGGCAAGTAATACAGAATTGGTCATTTTAACCATAAATGTGAACAGAGTAAACTCCCCCATAAAGAGGAAGCAGTTAGCAGAATGGATTAAAAGCCAGAATCCTACAATATGTTGTTTACAGGAAATACACCTGAAGCAGGGAGATACATGCAGGTTAAAGGTAAAACGTTGGAGCAAAATCTACTATGCTTCAGGTGAAATCAAAAAAGCAGAGCTAGCCATCCTGATCTTAAATCAAGCTAAAGCAAAAATTGATCTAATTAAAAGAGATAAGGAAGGGGACTATATCTTGCTAAAAGGTAGCATGGATAATGAAGCAATATCAATATTAAACATATATGCACCAAGTGGTGCAGCATCTAAATTCTTAGAAGAGAAATTAAGAGAGCTGCAAGAAGAAATAGACAGTAAAACTATAATAGTGGGAGATCTCAACTTTGCACTCTCAGAATTAGATAAATCAAACCACAAAATAAATAAGAAAGAAGTCAAAGAGGTAAATGGAATACTAGAAAAATGAGATATGATAGATCTCTGGAGAAAATTTAATAGAGACAGAAAAGAGTATACTTTCCCTTCAGCAGTTCATGGAACCTATACAAAAATTGCCCATATATTAGGACATAAAAACCTCAAACTCAAATGCAGTAAGGCAGAAATAGTAAATGCATCCTTTTCAGACCACGATGCAATGAAAATTACATTCAACAAAAAGCCAGGGGGAAGTAGACCAAAAAATAATTGGAAACTAAATAATCTCATACTAAAGAATGATTGGGTGAAACAGCAAATCATAGACATAATTAATAACTTCACCCAAGAAAGCGATAATAATGAGACATCATACCAAAATGTATGGGATGCAGCCAAAGTAGTAGTAAGGGGAAATTTCATATCTCTAGAGGTCTATTTGTATAAAATAGAGAAAGAGAAAGTCAATGAATTGGGCTTGCAGCTAAAAATGCTAGAAAAGAACAAATTAAAAACCCCCAGTCAAACACTAAACTTGAAATTCTAAAAATAAAAGGAGAGATCAATAAAATTGAAAGTAAAAAAACTATTGAATTAATTAATAAAACTAAGAGTTGGTTCTATGAAAAAACCAACAAAATAGACAAACCCTTAGTAAATCTGATTTAAAAAAAGGAAAGAGGAAAATCAAATTATTAGTCTTAAAAATGAAAAGGGAGAACTCACCACTAATGTGACCTCCAAATATAGAACTCAAGAGAAGCATAAAAAGGCAAAAAAAAAAAAAAAACCAACCAACAAACAAACAAACAAAAAAAAACACCTCTTGAGAACTGTATTTCTGATATGGGTATACATTGAGAGTACATGTAAAATCTGATTTTACTGTTACAATATTAAAAAGAAACTAGAGATGGAAAGGGGATTATAATAGGAAAAAAGGGGAAAGAGGAGGTAAAATGAGGGAAATTACAACCCAGGAAGAGGCAAAGAAAACATATTATAATTGAGGGAAAGAAGAGAGGATGATGAATATTGTGTGAATCTTACTCTCATCAGATTTGTCCCAAAGAAAGAATATTAGATATATTTTGTAAGGGTCTGAAGAGGTACCTAACATGGCACAACAAGGAAGTAAAAAGCCCTTAGTGCCTGAGACACCAGATGTGTCTTCTGTAGCTAGCAGACTGCCATGAGTGTGGAAACTCTGGCTGCTTTGAGGACATATCATTAATGGGACACATCTCCTCCTCTTATTGGCTGTGTATGTAACATGATAGAACCAATATAAGTAGTAGGAACTAGGAAATAGAGTAGTGCAGGATATGATTGCGTACAATAAAGACTCATGCTTGCAAGCTTTATCTGTGTGCTTTGTTGAACAAAGAACTACTGCTTGATGAGGCAGTAGCCAGAGATGTCTGAAGACCTGGGAAAAGGTAAGACTGGCGCCCAATAACCTGGGTGGTCACAAGTGGCGCCCAAACATAGGGCAGCCCTTTCATAGTTTCCAAGGAAGTTTTAACAGCCTCATCAAGAGACAGGAAGGCAGGGAAGCATAATGGGTCAGGGTATAAGTTTACCTCTGATCAAGCCCAAGGACACAGCCACGCATGCAGCTCAAGTATACAAGTTAGAGTCAGATGGGTGATTATCTAGCAAAGACTATGTCTGATGAGAAACAAGGGACTTGCTCCTGAATTCTGAGGTGTTTATACTCTTCTTTATCATCTCTACCAGGGTATACGTCCTTTTCTTACCAAGATAGTAGAGAGAATGCAGTAAGAGTTGAACAATAGGAAATTTGGCTTCCATGCCCATTGAGTACAGCTCAATAAGAAAAAAGATGGGAGTTTGTGGGGAAGGCACTTAAGCAGTTAGAACAAAAAGTACAAAAACTCCACCTACAGGCTGAATCAGAGAAGAAACAAAAAGTTGCTTTACAGCAGTTAGAACAAAAGGAAGCAAGATTAGAGCCAGAGAGGTGGAAGTTAGTGGGAAAAATAACTGAATACAATGAGTTAATCAAGAAGAGAAGGACCAGATGATATCATCCCTGATGATGGCCCCAAAGAATTGGCCATGTCCCTCCTGACCATAACACCAAAAACTGTGAACACAGCACCAGTGTCACAGTTGAATTGGACTACCCTGGTTGATGTGCAATGCCTAGAAGCTGACAGAACTGGACAATGGATGTCTAGAAGCTGACAAAACTGGATAATGGACTTGGGCGCTTCTCCTGAGGCTTCCCCCTATTCATATGGAAGGCTAGGGGGAAGCTTTGCCCCACTTTCTACTTGTTAGCAATGCCTTGAAACTAGTGGATAAAAAAATTAACAGACCCATCTAAGTTAGTGAGGCAGTGTTAGAATCCTAGTGATAACTCACTGGAATTGTTAGAAACAATTCTTGAGTTTACACCTTTGAGAATTCACACATTGGCTCACATATTGGAGTTCACAAATACAGGAAATACACAAAACTTTGTAACTTTGTGAATTCACACCTCCCATAATCCCACTCTCAGAGGAGGAGTCAATCTTTGGGTTCACACCTTTAAGAGATCATATATCAGAAAGCTTTTAGAGCTTCAGTCAGTCAGTCAGTGAGCTGAAAAGATTGAGAGAGGAGTGTCAGTTGGAGATTGAGAAGCCACGAGTTGGAGTTGAGCTAGAGGCAGAAGCTGGAAGAGCTAAAAGACAAGCTGCAAGAGCTCTTGGAACCAAGGAGGGACATAGGCCTCTAAGAAAGCTAACCAGGCTCAAGGAAAGAGAAAGACTTGGAAAGAGAAAATAAACATTTGGATTTTAACAGCTGGCTGCATTTGAGGTGATTATTACTTTGAATCAAAACTAAGGCTGTCTCCAGAAAACCTCTTCAAGAAACCTGCTCCCAGAGAACTTCATATATTATAAAAAAGAAGAGAACACCACAAAGCAGTGTTGAAGAATGTGAACTTCCTTGTATACACCACCCGCTCCTTATGCCTTACTTTGCTGGATGTCAATGGGTGTATACAATTGAAATCACAGAATTTTACCCTTTCTTGGTTTTTGGTCCCTGTTGGGCCCAGCTCTTACTATTTTATTTTTTGTTTGCCTTTGTCCTGTTTTTATATTCCTTGTAATCTTACTAAGTAAGCAAGCTGCTGTTGATGTTAAAGACAATTTGATGCTATGAACAGTCACGGCTTAACAAAGAAAAGGGAGTTATGAATCCGAAGAGGAACCTAGCATGGCACAACAAGGAAATAAAAAGGCCTTAATGCCTGAGACACCTGGATGTGATCTCTATGGATAGCAGGAGCTGCACTGAGTGCAGAAATTCTGACTGCATTGAAGATGCATCATTAATGGGGCACATCTCCTTCTCTTATTAACTATATGTGTAATCTGATAGACCCAATATAAATTTAGTAGGGACTAGGAAGTAGAGTAGTGCAGGATGTAATTGCATACAATAAAGACTTGTGCTTACAAGCTCCTGTATCTGTGTGCTCTGTTGAACAAAGAACTACTGTTTGATGAGGCAGTAGCCAGAGATATCTGAAGATCTGGGTTAAGGTAAGACTGGCAATCAGTGACCTGAGTAGTCACAATATTTAGTTTCACCAAGAAACATCTTTTATCTTATAGAAAAGTGGGAGGGGAAAGGGAAAAAGGGAAGGGTAGGCTAAATAGAAGGGGAGAGAAAAATAGTAGGGGAAGGGATAAGAAAGGAGGAGGTTCTCTAAAGGTAAGGTCTGCTTGAAGCAAGTAGTGCTCATAAGTTAAATACTGGGGATGAGGGAAAGGTGAAAATGAAAGAAAAAAGAATAATTTGGGATTAATAAGATGGCAGGAAATACAGAATTACTAGTTTTAACTGTAAATGTGAATGGGATGAACTCTCCCATAAAATGTAAGTGGATAGCAGACTGGATTAAAAGTCAGAATCCTACAGTATGTTGTTTACAAGAAACACATTCAAAGCAGAGCAATACATACAGAGTAAAAGTAAAAAGGCTGGAGAAGAATCTATTAACAGGTGAAGTAACAAAAAGCAGGAGTAACCATCCTGATCTCAGATCAAGCAAAAATAAAAATTCATCTAATTAAAAGAGATAAGGAAGGAAATTATATCTTGCTAAAGGATATAATAGATAATAAAACAATATCAATATTAAACATATATGCACTAAGTGGTATAGCATCTAAATTCCTAAAGGAGAAAAGTTAAGTTAAAAGAGTTGCAAGAAGAAAATAGACAGCAAAACTATATGAAAAACTATCTCAACCTTGCACTTTCAGAACTAGATAAATCAAACCACAAAATAAATAAGAAAGAAATTAAAGAGGTAAATAGAATACTAAAAAAAACTAGATATGATAGATCTTTGGAGAAAATTGAATGGAGACAGAAAGGCATACATTTTCTTCTTGACAGTTCATGGAATCTATACAAAAAATTGTCCATATATTAGGACATAAAGTCCTCAAAATCAAATGCAGAAAGGCAGAAATAGTAAATGCATTTTTCTCAGATCATGATGCAATAAAAATTACATTCAAAAGGTCAGGGGAAAATACAGCAAAAGTAATTGGAAACTAAATAATCGCATCCTTAAGAATGAATGGGTGAAACAACAGATCATAGACACAATCAATAATTTCATCCAAGAGAATGACAATAATGAGATAACATACCAAAATTTGTGGGATGCAGCCAAAGCAGTAAAAAGGGGAAAACTTGTACCTCTAGATGCTAACTTGTTATGGGCCAGAACTCTGTACTTAAAACAAGGATTCTTACAAGGTGTTAAATCAGTGGAATTGATAAGACAATGGTTATCTAGTTTAGTATGGTGAGTAATAGTTTTCTAATTTCAGTATGATTGATTTAATCTTACAACAAATAATGGTTTCCTAGGAAAGGAGAGATATAAGAGAACAGATTAGATCACATGGAGAGGCATAAAAGATCTATTACAATAGAAGGAAAGAAGGGAGAGGAATGAGCATAGACTTAAGCTTGATCTCATCAGTTTGGGCTCTAAGAGGGAATAACTTATTCATTCAGTTGAGTATAGAAATTCATCTTACTCTATAAAGAAGTAAAATGAAAACTGGGCGGGTGTGGGGAGGAAAGGATTCACTGGATGGAAGGAAGAACAGAAACATTAAGAGAAAGGTCTAAGAGAAAAGAGGACTATTAGAAAATAGGGCAGATAGTAAGCAGGTGGGGTTAGAAACAAAACACAACTAAGGAGGGAGAGGGTGGAAAGAGAGAATAAAATGATATATGGGGGAAAAATAGGATGGAGGGAAGCAAAAAAGAAATGTTTATCTCTGAACACAATTTATACTCTTTATCATATAGGCTTTCTTGAAATGGGCATTTATTGCTTTATATTTTGAATTCCCTTATATTCTGCTCTACACATGAGTATTTTTTCTTTTCCTATTTCCTATTTAAATTTAAAATAAATAAATAATTTAAATAACCAAAACAAGACAAAAAACCAAGACAGAAGAATATCATAAAAATTTAGCAAGTGATTAATAGTATCAAATAAAACAGATAAATTGAGAATGCTTAAGAAAAAAAAAAAGCACTTTAATGGCAACTTTAGAGAGGGCAGCTTCAGTCAAGTGATGCTAGAATTTCCTTATTTCTAAAGAGCCAGTTTGAATTAGATGGTGTTAGGGCTCTTTCAGCTTTAAATCAATGGTCACATGACCTCACTTGAAGGGACTTCAGATCAGAGTCTATTCTTTGTCCTGAAAGAGAAGATTGTTCTGAAACTTGTAAGGATGAATGTATATTAGAGGATGCTCATGGTCACTAATAGGGAATGTTAGATACTAATATCTTAGTAATATTTTAATAATATTTTAAAATTTTCTCCTTGGAATGAAGCAATGGACAAGAGCAATAAGAAGCTCTGAAATTGTACCTAGATTTTTTTGTGTCAACATTGAACCTCTAACTTAAGGGTTAAATTTGTATTAATGTAATAAATTCTTGCCATAAGAAAAGAGGACTTCCAATAACAGAAAGAAACCCAGTAATTCACAGAAGACAGTATCAAAGAGTAAAATCAACAACAACAACAACAAAAAAAAATCCATGCCTTTGGATATTACTATACAAATACAAAGTATGGGTAATTTAAAAAGTAACTAATTTTAACTCTTAGATATCACCATCTTTGGAGAGGAGGCAAAAATCCAACTATGTATGTATTGTAATTGTTTACTATTAAACATTTTGGAAAGGACTTTGAAAACTATAATTAGAAGACAAGTATAAAGAGCACACAAAGGAAAATGCTGTTCATAACCAGATAAAAAACTGATGAACTTGGAATACAGATGGAATCATATTTTTAACTTACTTTATTCTTTCTCAATTTTCTTTTGATTCTTTTTTCGTTTTTTTTTAAAGATGTCATTTTAGTGTTTTTTTTTGTTTTTTGTTTTTTGTTTTTTTTTTTTTCTGGATTCATTAACTTCTATTTTGGCCATTTTGATTTTCTTAGATAAGCATCTATACCTCCTATGTCAAATTTTTAATTCCTTTCTAATGCTTTCTTTCATAACTTTGCTTTCTTTTCCGTGTTTTTTCCCCTGACATTTTCATTTAATTTATTTGTGTATATTAAACACTTAAAACTATTTTGCTTCATTTATTTCAAGGAATTGCAGTTGAATTTGTGACCAAATTATCTTTTTTAATGGGCCTTGCTTATAAATATTTCAAAGCTATTCTTTTTTTCTAGATTGGTACATTTAGTGTCCTTATTACCATAATATATTTTATATTGGGATTGTATATTTATTTTCACATTTTTTTAATATAATTCTCAACTTTGGACTTTTTGTCACTACATGATTTTATATAATGTGAGAAGGATGGTCTGGACTGGACCTTTTGCTATTTTCTTGGATTACAGAATTAAAAGAATGAAAAAAAGACAAAAACATGAAATGTTTTACTTGAGAAACAACTGATCTGAAAAATAGATTGAGAAAAGAAACATTAAGAATTATTGGACAGCCTGAAAACCATAATCAAAGAAAGAGTCAAGATAACATTTTTCAAGAAATTGTCAAGGAAAACTGTTCTGATATACTATACCTAATGGGTTAAATAGAAATGGAAAGAATCTTCCAATCACCTCCTAATATAGATCCTCAAATAAAGTCTCAATAATATTATTGGCAAATTCCAGAGTTCCCAAATCAAGGAAAAATACCGCAAGCCAAAGAAACATTGCAAGTATCATGAAACCTCTGTCAATATCACACAAGATTTAGAAACTAACAAGTCAGTGTAGGCGGGCTTAAAATATGATATTCTAGAAGCAAAGAATTAAGATTGTTACCAAGAATAGCATACCCTTCAAAAGTGAGTATAATCCTTTAGGGGAAACTGATTATTTGATGAAATAGATGAATTTTTAAAGGATTATTGATGAAAAACCAGTGTTAAATAGAAAATTTGGCTTTCAAATATAACTGAAACAAATCTCAAAAGTATTAAAATATAATTACAAATGAATCAATAAGGTTAAATATTCATATTTCAATATGGGAAACTGACAATTTTGACTACTAAGAAACATTATTAAGGCAGTGATAGAGGATATACAGAGAGCATGCATATGAAATGATTATGATAGAATTATTTCAATAAAATAACACTAAAGTATAATAAAGAAGGTTATGCTAAGAAATGAAGGGGAAAGAGCAAAAAAAAAAAAGGGAAATTACTTTGCATAAAGAAAGTCTAAAAAGAAGAACTTTTAAAATGGAGAGGATGATGGGTTAGTGGAGGAAATGCTTGAACCTTTCTCTTATTGGAATTGTCTCAAAGACAGAATAACATGCACATTCAGTTGGATAGAGAATTCCATTTCACCCTGCAGGGAATTAGGAAGAGGGCTAATAGAAAGGAAGGAGAATTAAGGAATCTTGTGGCCAGAAACAAAACAGAATTTTGAGGTGGGGCAGGGTTAAAAAGAGAAAAAGATAAATAATGAAAAAGGTTTGAGGGAAATGCACAGTTAATGGTAATAATTATGACTGTTAATGGGATAAACTCATCTGTAAACTGGAAGTTGACAGCAGAATGGATTAGAAATTGGAATCTAACAATGTGTTCACAAGAAAAACACTTGAAATAGAAATATACAAACAATATTGTTTTGCTCTAGCAGAATCAATTATGCTTCAGCTAAAGTAACAAAAAGCAAAACTAACCAAATGGTAAAGAAGATAGAATGTTGGGTCTGAAGTCATAGAAATTCATCTCCCTATGTTAACACTCATTAGCTGTGTAACCCTGGGTAAGTCATTGAACACCTTTCCCTCAATTTTCTCATATATAAAATCAGCTGGAGAAGGAATTGTAGATCACCCTAATATCTTTGCCAAAAAACATCTCAAATGTGGTCACATAGAGTTAGACATAATTAAAAATTAATAAGTGGAAAATGAATAAGCCTGGAGAGAAAAATTATAAAATAAAATTTACAAAAATAAGAATAAATAGTAGACATCACAACACTTTTTTTTATTTGAATTCAGTTGAATAATATGAGAATGATTTTCTCTAATGGTGGTAATGATGATGATAGGAAGTATCAACACACAAAAAAAGGATGAAATGTATATTATGCTTTAAAAAAAGAACAAAGCAAAATAAAACAAAAATGAACAAATCATATCTATTTGTGCTTAATTTTTATTTGATTTTCATCTTATTTTAATGATCACATTCTTTACTGATAACAGGGTCACTTGCTAAACACCTACTGTGTGATCACTCAAAACTTGATAAAGAATATGAAGCATAATTATATATTATGGTGCTTGCCTCAAGAAATTCACAGTATAAAATTGCAAGATGAAATAGATGAATACACAATAACAGAAAATATTCATCTTTGAAAGAGAGCCAAAAATATTCTTCCCTTTTTCATCTCAGTAAGCATTATTGTAATGGTTTCCAAGATAAATTTATATTTGTCAAGCTCTTAAAAAGTGGAATTTTGTCAAATTTATTCACATACTAGATTGTTGTCACAGCATCATCCTTGGGCTTTAAATAGCAGAAGCACTTTATAGGTTAAAAAAAAAAAACCTTTATAGGTAAAAAAGTCTTATAAAAATATCCTTCTGATATTTCAGTAATGAAATTTCTTTATTTTCATATAGAACATTTCATTGAGTTAATAGTAAGACTCTGGAGCCCTGTGTATGTGTGTCTTGTATGTAAGTTTTTACATATACAAATATGTATTTTTATATGTATTTATTTATTATAATATAGGTATTTTGAATAAAAGATAGAACTTTCAGCTCTGAATAGCAAAGTCCTTGGTAGCATTTTCAATATGAGGAGTCATCCTAGAAAACAAGATTTAATTTGTCAGAAGAAAGGAGATATGGTTAATGTCTGTTTGGCCTTTTCTTCTATGTCTCAGAGAAATTTTTTTCAAATTAACATTTTCAGACAATAAAAAAATTTTTACAATTAAATATTCACTATATTACTTAAGTTGACTGGCATAAGCTTATATGATAGGGTTCCAAGAAATGGAATATTCTCTAACAAGAAATTGGTAAAGCAATTAAACCCAGTAAATTTGTATTATTTCTCCTATCTCCTAAGTTCTAGGATACCTGGTTAGATATAATATGTGCCTGTTGTCATGGGTTTAGTATTTTTGGATACTCAGATAACTATAATTACACACTCTTTCCTCAACATTATGAAAGCCCATTTCTGAAGCTGACTTCTGATGTACAGCCTGGTGATTATCCTGTCACCCCAGCCTACATTTCTTTCCTTGTACTGCTGCCATTGCCATTTCATCCTAAAGCATTAAATGAGATAGTGAAAAAATGCAGATCTTCTGAATTCCTTTCTATTCCCATTCCTTTCTTTTCTTCTATTTTGAGCATTAACCAGTGGCTGGTTACTCTTTTTACTCAGCTAATCACATGCATATATAGATGGCAGGCACTCTTCTATCTTGTATATGTAGGTTTTATTGACCTACTTACATGTTACCTCATTTAGCACAGTGGCTCTCAAGGATAAGGAGAAAATGAATCAAAAGCTAGAAGGACCTAGATAGCAAAAGCAAAGTGGGATAGTTGTTTTCAAACATTTCAGGTCTATTAAAGGCAAAATACATTTATTAAAGATATTTTTCAAAGGTGAAACAACTGGATATCATGAACAATGAAACTAAGTAGTAAAAGCTTTTATGAGTTCACTATATGTATGTAATACACATAGATCTT
Organism: Antechinus flavipes; assembly: GCF_016432865.1. Taxonomy (NCBI): domain Eukaryota; kingdom Metazoa; phylum Chordata; class Mammalia; order Dasyuromorphia; family Dasyuridae; genus Antechinus; species Antechinus flavipes. Next base: position 369,631,750 of record NC_067400.1, on the reverse strand, counting down.
CTTACTTCATTGATAGCAAACAATAAAAACATACCCTCTTTTTAGCACTGTGAGTTCATTTAAATACTGGAGGAGAGAAGCTACTGCTGGTTTCCAAGATGAATTGGTGACTTATTAAGTTAACAGAATAGAGCTTCTTTGGTATTTATGTGAATAACAATTAAATGTCTTTTGGTTTTTTTCCCCTTCATCTTAAGAAAAACAAAACAAAACATTAAGCATTTGGCTACTATGCACTTCTGAATTTGTAAGTATTCCAATTCTTTCTGATAAACTTGCAGGGAGAATATTTACATATAAATACTGGAATTATCATGCTGCAGGGAAAAAAAATATTGCATCTATACTATACATTCTGCTTTGGAATTATAACTTCTTGCTATGATCTAACTCTCCTAATGCAGTTTGTTCCCTACTCCTTCTTCCATTGCCACTTCTCTTATTTTATTTTTCCTGGAGGATGCAGAAACAGGTTTCTCACTGTCCCACTAAATCACTTCCTTTACTCAAAGTCAAACCAGACTCCATATATTCCAAAAGAAGGCAGGCACCTACCTTTCCTCATCCACCATGCACATATCTTTTGTCCTATTAATATAAAATAAAACCAAAAAAGAGGAAGGATTACTTTATTAAGGAAAACTTTTTTCTTTTTGATTTAGGTGATTCTCAAACCTATCAAAGGAGGAAACATCTATTTTCATGGAATTTAGATGATATAGACATTAAATCAATTTCAATTAAAAAAAAAAAGTCTTAACACACAGGATTATTTCCTTCAAAATAAGATGCTTTAAAAAAAGTTTTTTCTTGGATGTTTATATTGCTCTAGTCCAGGGATCCTCAAACTATGGCCCGCAGGTCAGATGCAGCCCACTGAGGACATTTATGCAGCCCGCCAGGTTATGGCAAATTAGACCGGAAGTGACATTCGGCCTAAACTTGTGTTAGCAATGCACACTTCCAGCACTGGGCTGATGTGGCGAGACAGAGTGTGAGGCAATACCAAGTTGAGGTGAGTCCCCAGGCCAGGGTATGTGGTGTGGAGAAGGGAGAGAGATGCAAAAGATGGAGAACTGACAGCCATGGCCTTGTATAGTAATGGCAGCCACCACAACAGACAGGCATGGGGGATGTACAGTGCATACTGTGCATGTCAGGACTGCTGCAGGGGGGAATTCACTGCAGCAGTGAAGGCCGGAAGCAGGAGTGCAAAGAGCGGAAGAGAGAGTGCGGGAAATGGAGGCATCACAGCTCAGAGGCAGCTTGGAGGAAGTTGGGCATTGCAGTCTGTACGTCTCTGTGTGGGCAAAGTTATTGCTGATATATTGTTTTTGTAGCACTGTATATATATATTGGTATTTTACTAATAGCAATTTGAAATCCCTAGGAAATAATGATGTCAAGAAAAAGAAAAAATGACTTGGAGTATAGGATATTCAAAGAACAGTGGACTTATGATTACTTTTTCATGAAGTACAAGGAAAGAGCTGTATGTCTGATATGTCAGACACTATATTCTGTGTTCAAAGAATATAATTTGCATCAACACTATGAAAATCAACATAAAGATAAATATGATTGTTTGGTTGGAGAAGTGAGAAAAGATAAAATATTAAAACTATTCAACAAATTCAGCAAAATTTCAGCAAAAAAGTAGCAGAAGCAGCTAAATATTTCATCACTATGAGCAAGTATTCAAGTTGCCAAGCTAATAGCACACACTGACATACCATTCGTGGAGGGAGAATTTGTTAAAGAATGCCTTCTTTCTGTTGCCAAAGAGATGTGTCCATAGAAGACTGATTTATTTAGTACAGTGAGTCTTTCAGGACCTACAATTACACGGAGGATTGAAGAAATGGGAGACAATCTGCATCAGCATTTGTAAAAGTCCATAAAAAAAAAATCCATATTTTTCCTTGGCACTCAACGAAAGCGATGATATTCGTGATTCTGCACAACTTCTCATTTTTATTTGTGGGACAAATGATTATTTTGAAGTCATAGAAGAGCTTGCTACACTGCAAAGCATCAAAGGAACAACTACAGGAGATGATATCTATGAAGAGGTTTGCCAAACTATGAATGGTTTGGAGCTGGACTGGGCTAAACTAGCCAGCGTGACAACTGATGGTGCTCCTAGCATGGTGGGGTCTAAGAAAGGAGTAATTGCTTGCATTAACCAAGAGATGAACAAACATAACCATTCTCATCCAATAGCCATACACTGCCTCATCCACCAACAAGCACTGTGTAGTAAATCACTGAAGTGGGACTCCATTATTGTGTTAACTTCATTAGAGCTAATGCACTAAATCACAATTTCAGGAATTTCTATCTGAGCTAAATGTTGAGTTTTTTCTATGAAGATGTTCTATATCACACAGAAGTCCATTGGCTGAGTCGAGGGAGAGTTTTGAAACGTTTCTATGACTTACTTCCAGAGATTACAACTTTTCTGCTTTTTAAAAAACAAAGAAGTACCAGAACTCAATGATGCAGAATCGAAATGGCACCTTGCCTTTCTGATAGATGTAACAGAGCTACTCAGCAATTTCAATATGCAACTTCAAGGAAAGGGAAGCTCATCTGTGATATGCAATCACATGTCAAACCATTTGAAGTAAAATTAGGCCTCCTCATCAAACAAGTGAAGGAGGAAAACTTCTGCCATTTCCCCACAACTCAAAATCTGTTAGCGGAAAAACTGCTGGTTGCATTCCCAAACAAAACATGTGTGGATTCACTGGAAAAATTGCAAAAAGAGTTCCAATTTAGATTTAAAGAGCTTCCTCTCCATGAACAGGACATACAGCTTTTCCGCAACCCATTTTCTATTGACATTGAAAATGTGGATACAATTTACCAAATGGAACTGGCTGAACTGCAGAATTGTGACTCTCTGAAAGACGTGTTCAAGTAAAGCAGCCTTCATAATTTCTATGCATCTCTCCCCTCTGAGACATATCCTCATGTCAGGAACCATGCACTCAAAATGGCAACCATCTTTGGCAGCACTTATGTCTGTGAACAGACTTTTTCTAGAATGAAACATTTGAAATCTCCAACCAGATCAAGACTAACGGATGCACACTTGCATCACTTGTTATGACTAGCAGTGACAAATATGGAACCAGTAGCCCAAAGCAGGCCTATAGTTCCCATTGAAATACTGGTAAATTTGTTGATTTAACTTTACTTCATTTTAAATATTGTATTTGTTCCCTTTTTGTTTCTTCATTTCAAAATAAGATATATGCAGCGTGCATAGGAATTTGTTTATAGTTTTTGTTTTTATTATATAGTCTGGCCTTCCAACAGTCTGAGGGAGAGTGAACTGGCCCCCTATTTACAAAGATTGAGGACCCCTGCTCTAGTCTTTCTCTCTATCTCTTTTTTGCTAAGAGGTGACAAAAGTAATAGATTGATAAAGCTCTATGAGTAATTATGATTTATTGATAAATAATTTAGAATATGCATATATATAGTATTTATGTTTCTATGTACATATATTATATATATGTTTGTGTGTGTAAACATGAGTACACACATATATCTTTAGGAATACAATAAGCATAGTAAGTTAAACCAGTTATTAATAGGACTTTCTCAAAAAGTTAAGTTATTTGATTTATTTTATTTTGAGCAAAAGATTGTTTTCTTTGGAAAAAGCTAGCCCTAACAATTAAGATAAGTGAACATAGACATATTCTTTAATCTAAATAATATCTAACGTTTAGTGAATAGGTATATTGATAAGACCTTATTATTTGGTAAAAAATTATTTAGAGTAAAACCTAATTCATTATCATTTAATAATAAATAAGTTTGACTAAGACCTATATCTTTGTAGAAAATAAAATTATCATTGAATTTTTAGACTTTTTCCAAAAAGTTAAAATTCCTTTCTAATAGCCAAAAGGCTAAAATTTACACTCCCATTTCCAGTTAGTGTAAAATAAGTAATCTAATCTCCTAAAGTCAAGTTTTTCCTTCTGAAATTTGGAAGAATGGGGGTTGACTGCTAGTTTGAAATTAGCAGCTACAGTTTTGTTTTCTCAGACTCAGTTTCCTTTTTCTCTGGGACCTTCTGAAGTAAATTCCCCTTTCTAGAAACTGAGAAATCATGCAGTGGATCTCTGGGTTCCTTAAAGCATTCTGTTTCTAAAATCTAATAGAAGTGAGGCAACAGCTTCTGTGCTGGAATTAAGAAGGCCTAACTAGTCAGGTGACTTTTCTAATTGAATTATGTTCAAAATAAATTTCTCTCTATATATATTTTTAATTTGTCTTTTTTGTTTTATAAGTTATCTCTGAATCATTCCTTGTCTTGGACATCTGAGGAGTCAGCTGACTTGGTTTTGTTGAGGTTGGGAAGAGAGCCCAAAAGGTTGGAGGTCATAGACTGGTATCTCGAGGTGTCTCAAAAGAATTTGCAGGCTTTACCCCATCTCCAAATCAAGGGGCAAAGTTTATTGTAATCATAACACTATTGAAGCAGTTTGAATTCTAAGAGAATTTAGAAACACATTTCTTTCCTAAGCACAAAGCACATATTTATCTAATTCTTCATGTTATAGATAAGATAATTTTATGGCCCAGAAGTAAAACTGAGGAGTGGTCTCTGGAATTTGGCACTGTGAGCTTAATGAATTTATAGCCTCTATATATATTACCTATCTTATTCAAAAGTACTTAATATATTGAGTCTCAGATAAGTATGTTGTGTTCAGTATATATTCAGTATACATGTATATATATATTTATATGTATTCAGTATATATATGTATATATATACATATTATCAGTATATGTTTATAATTGATGAATTTTGGAATTTTTTTGGACAAAAATAACATTCTGTTTACCAACAATTGTACAAAATCTTTCATACATATCGATCATAATCCAAATAAGGAAAATGTGTGTGTGTATTGCGTGTGTATGCTCAAATATTGTCCTGAATAACCCAAACTGCTTTTTCTGCATTGCCTAAGTGCATTGGATAATAGACATTAGATCTCTTCATATTGTTCTATGGAGACCAGGAATAAAAATCCAGCATTTGATGGCAGCTCTTCAAAGGCATTGCTCTTGAGTCATGCTCATATTCTAATAATTATCCAGTGCATGGTGAATCTCAAATGAAGTTGTATTCTTTGAAGTCAAAGAAAAGCATGCATTTCATGCCCCAGTGTTAATAAAGATAAAAATGCAAGGTTTGTTCAGTCATGACAACTACAAAAGCATTGTTAAATAATGGCCTTACTCCTCTTCTCTCATAATAATAAAGTGACTGTTAAAGAGCTTCAGGAAAGTTTAGCAGATTGAACAAAATTAAAGAATAATGGCTTTCAATCACAGTTGCTAAATAGCAGAACCATTGATTTCATTCGTGTGGTTTGTCATATTTTCTAGAATTCTTTTGTAATCATAAAAGAATGTCTTTATATGCATTGTACAATATAATGAACATATTCATGAAGCATTCTTATTGCTGAGGTTTTGTACAGAGAGACTATAGATCTTATACTTCATAGGGCTTTAAAAAAGAGATATTTGAGAGTCAAAGGAAGCAGAAATTAACTGGTCAAATGATAAGTGAATTTTTTAGAGCTTGTAGACAGAAGATAATTTTTATTAGTATTTTATTTTTTCCAAATAAATGTAAAATAGTTTTCAACATTCATTTTTGTGAGACTATGAATACCAAATTTTTTCTCCCTCCCTCTCTTACTTCTCCCTTCCCTAGAAGCAATCTGATACAGGCTACACACATACAGTCCTTTAAAACATTTCCATATTAATCATGCAGTTTGAGAAAAATCAGAATTAAAGAGAAAAACTACAAAGAAGAAAAAAAAAAGATGAAAATACTATGCTTTAATCCACATTCAGTCTCCATAGTTCTCTCTATGGATGAGGAAGACATTTTTCATCCCAAGTCTATTGGAATTGCCTTGGATCACTCCTTTGGTGAGAAGAACTAAATCTATCATAGTTGATCATCATATAATCTTGCTGCTATTGTCTACTATGTTCTCTTGGTTCTATTTACTTCATGTATCAATGGATCAATACATGGATCAATTCATGTAAGTTTTTCCAGGCTTTTCTGAAATCAGTCTGTTCAACATTTCTTACAGAATAATATTATTCCATTATACCACCATACCATAATTTATTCAGCCATTCCCTATCTGATGGTCATCAGCTCAATTTCAAATTCCTTGTACTACAAAAAGAGTTGCTACAAACATTTTTGCAAATGCAGGATCGTTTTTTTTTTTTTTTTCTTTTATGGTCTTTTTGGCATACACACCCAGTACTGACACTACTGGATCAAAGAGTATTCAGTTTTATAGCCCTTTGGATGTAGTTCTCAAATGCTCTCCAGAATGGTTAGATCTTTTCACAACTCTACCAACAATGCATTAGTTTCCAAGTTTTCCCATATCCTCTCCAACTTTTATCATTATCTTTTCTTGTCATCTATGCAAATGACAGAGGATAATTTGAAGTCAGATATGAAACTTAAGTGTGAAACGTGAGTATATCCCAGAAAAAAAAATAATGATTTGGCAGGGTTTAAAAAAATTAATTGAGAAAATTTTTTGAAGCTATAGTTCAGGAAAATAATTATCAGTTAACCTAACCTTGCCCTTATCTTGTATTTAAGAGCCTTAATATTGCCACCTGTTGTGGCTAGCTTTTAAGAGCTCATGTTATATGAGCCCTTTGATCTCAGAGGCGAGATGAATGAAGCAGGGGACTCATTGGGTGTGAAAAGAGCTCCAGTTTATTTGGCCATACAGCCTTGTTGATAAACATTTTTGTAAGCATGATCATCTCCTGGACAGTAGGCAATCCTCAATCACCATTCAGAGAAGCAGCTTGTGGGAATATGCATGGTATCTGCCAATGGGAGGAGAGTCAATCCAATAATTCAGCAGCTCACTCACAGGCATCCCTGCTCACATAGCCCCTGGCTATAACCCTTTACCGGTTCCCATGATGATAAATCAATATTCCTTCCTCAACAAGGCTTTTCAGCAATGTGGCAGAAAACTTATTGTGCACCAAGGGTTGAGGTGGCGTTGGTAGTCCCTCTCAGCAGAATCTATATTCTTGCAGCCACCACTGTCATAACCATTTAAAACTGATTCAAAGAAAAAATTGTTTACACACACACACACACACACACACACACACACACACACTATTCTTGTAAAGTTAGTCCTTCTGCATAAAACTTTCTCATTCATGTTTCTATCAATTTACTAAAGATATCACTCTTTTGAAAAGAAATATAGCATGATAGAAAAAGAGCACTACTATGAATACAAAAAGCTCTAAGTTCTGTTTCTGACACATAGTCCACATGACTCTGAAAAAAATTACCTTAACCTATCAGTACCCCCAGCAACTCTAAAAGATCTTTTATTTCAGAAAAGCTGATGATCTGAATTGGTAGAAAAAAGTTTCTCACTAGTAATAAATATGTGTAGTCCAAAATCAACAATACTAAAAACAATCCAGTTTCTATAGCTGCAGAGCCTTTTAATCTCATCTCTACCTATTTTTAATGGTCATTTCTTTGATGTATCATGTTCAGACACTTTTTTTTTCACCAATTTGTTTTACTCTAAAGAATATTAAAATGAACTCTCATAATCTAGATCCTATTACATTGAAGAAAGGTAGTGCTTTATATGAGTGTCAAGTCTTATCTATGACCCATCAGTAGTTCAGGCTCTCAATTTCTTATAAAATATTAAAAATTAAGCTGTGAGGTCAAAATGGATCTGCACTGATCACTAGAATTTCTTTATTATAAATTCCTGTGCTGTTAAAGGTAGGGGTTAACTTTTTGTATGTGTCATGGATCCATTTGGCCACCTAGAAAAATTTATGGACTCGTCAAAAAGTTTTTCCCTCTCAGTTTATAATTGAAGGAAGTGCTAAATTTCAGTTGGAATTTTCTAAAAATAAAGTAGTATTTCTTTCTATTCAAATTCATAGACATTCATGATACCTATCACTGGATCATTTAAAGATTTCTGGATCCCATTTAAGAATCCCAGGTTTAAATTAAGAAAAATCTGGGTTCAAATTCTGCTTCATATGCCTAATAGCACTTAAATTTGCTCACCTTCACTTTTCTAGTTTTTAAAATAAGGAAAAATATAACATTATAAGGTTATTGCCATATGAATTTAAGAAAATTGCTATTATTATTTCTACTGCTTACTATGCCAAATATAACACATGTCTGAACAAATTGTTTAAAAAGGGAGGGGAGAATTCTGAGAAGATGGTGTAGCAGATCAGAAAATTCTAAGCTCTCCAGATTTCTCTCAAAAACAGAACAAAATTGTGCCTCGGGACAAACATAGTGAAAACAAAGAAGATTGGGACAAAACAGAGGTCCTCCCAAGACAACCAGATATCTGAAGAAAGACCCTAGAATTGAACTTTAATTAGTAAGAAATGTAAATGCCTTCAGGCTATCTCCACAGAAACAGACCGCAGGGAGCCCAGAAGCTAGCTGGGTTTAGAAGGAGCCTTCACCTAGAACCACAGAAACTTTCACCTCTAGGATAAAGTAAGGAATTGGGGGTCTAAATTGGGGAAGACTGAGAAAGCTTTTTCTGAGTAGCGATGTCAGGTCCAGTTGTGCTGCAGAGACGATCCTGGGTGAGAAGAACCAGCACATCCAGTGAGTGCAGAAGAAGTGAATCAGGAATGCTACAGCTGTGGGCACTTGCAGTAGTATGGAGCTTTTGGTTTGGGGTTCCTGGTCAAAGGGGAGATATGAAGTGAAGTTAGAGGTAATATTTCCCCTCCCTCCACTCCAGCATTAGAGGTGGTTACAATAATAGTTCAAATAGGGAAATATATATATATATATATATATATATATATATATATATATATATATAATATATATATATATATATATATATATATATATATACCTTGAAAAGTGTAGTACCTTCCAAAATCTACAAAGAAACAAGAGGGAAGGGAACAGAATAAGGTGGGGCAAGAGAAGTGTTTAGATTAATGGGATTAATGGAAGTAGGATAAAGTCTGTAGATTAATGGGATAAAGAGGTAGGGAAAGGGTAAAGTGAGAAGATGAGGGAATGATCCATGAGTGGGGGGGAGGTTAAGTAATAGTAAGGCAAGTTAAGAAGTAGAATTAAAACAGAAGAGTTAGCAAGAATAGGAAATGAGAAATATCCAAATTCTATGACAAGGATCAGGACTAGAATTAATTAGAAAAAGAAAAAGTTAGGCTAGTAATCATTGATCTCAGACAAAGTCAAACTTAAAGACTCAAACAAAAGAAATCTACATTTTATGTCAATCATATTAATATTGTTTTAGATGCATGCCTACATATGTGTATGCACACATGTAATGCAATTTTGTGTGCATATGGACATATATGAGAGGTTATGGCATGTAATATATGTAACCCTATAAATGCATATGTGTGTATACATGTATACATTTGTATGAATATAACCATGCTAAATTGTAGCCTGCTTGGGGAATGTGAGGGGAAAACAAAAAGGTAAAAGAACAAATTAAAAAGTGCAAAGCAGGGAACAAATGAATAACTTACAAGGAAGCAAAGAAAAGATGAGCAGTCATAAGTATATAATTTTTACTTTTATTATATATACTTTATTAAAATGGAAGTTTATTGTCAAATATTTTGAATCTTCCCTGATGTTCTGCTGGGCACATGACAACATTTTATTTTGTTATGATTTTCCTTTTTTGTCTGTCTTTTTCAGTTTTGTTTTTTTCTTTTTTGTATTTAGTTTTAAATAAAAAGAAAAAAAATGTTTAAAATGGATTTCTGGTTGTCCTGTATACTGTTCTCTGAGCTTTGTTAGTCAATCAACCAATCAACAAGGTCAACAGTGATTACTTTCTATGTATGTGCTTTGGGCCAGGCATTCTAGGTAGGTCATATTCACAATTCCCATTTCTATAATGTACCAGGATTTAAAAAACACTTTCATTTCAATGTAGTCTCATTCACCATTTTCAGGCCTATAGAAATGATTGAAGAAACATCATAAGACAGAATCTCTCATATAATCTAATGTTAGTATGTAGGGGGCCCTAGATAGTGGGAGAACTTTGGGTAAGGTATAAGATAAAGTAAGGGTTTATACCCTTCAACTCAGAGGGAACCTGTTGACAATGTCTGGTTTGGCTCCCCATCTCCCTTTAGTGCTCTCACCCTTCCTGAAAAGTCAAGGAGAACATGACCACCTGTGTTCTACTTGAACTAAGGTATGCTTACAATAGATGCATTTACATATCAATAGGAGGGTGCTTATAGTTAGCACTTGCTCAGTGTGATTGATGAGATAATGGTTCTCTAATTGACACATACTTAGCCTGCTGTAATGATGCAATCATACCAAGGTATTTAAGGGCTGAGAGCACTTGAAATAAGGACACTCCATCTTTGACCATCCTCTTGAGTCCCCTGCCTCCTTAGACCAAGGCTAGTCCCAAGATCCTCCAGAGAGCTAGTCAGGATGGTATATATTTTGGCACTCTAATTTGGGAGCTCTTGAAAGCACACTACATTAGTGTCCTTTGGGAAAAATACAAGATGTTCCAAATAATAATAATAATAATAAATATAAAGCACTGTGATGCTCTCATTTGAACCTAAAAAAGCCTATCTATGAACATTTTCAGGAAATAGGCATAAAAGTTCAAAAATTCAAGATCATCTAATAAGAGACAGAAGATCTATAAATTCCAAACAAAAGGCCCTCCTTCTATACCATGAAGCTCCATGGGCATCATTTTGATTGTTTCATAATAAATCATTGTGACTTTTCTTATTTTGGCCATTCTAGTTTTAAATAGTAACCTTGATTTTTGTAAACAATATTTATTATATCTGATCTTATATTAATACTGTACAAAAGTGCTTATAGATTCTTCTAACAGATTTGTTAAATTCCTAAGTAAGTGCTTTCTTCACTCACATTGAATCTTTATCTAGGAAGGTTTTATGACAGAGTTTGTTTCCACTGTGTTGATTATTCTCTATTGTTTTTCCCTTGAATAAAGATTGCTTTCATATGATTAATTAATCACATATTATTAATATTATTGTGATTCCTATGAAGTAGAAATGAAATCAATCAACTTCAAAATTGTTCTTAAAATATCTGAAGAATCTTACAAAAATAATACATATTTTATCTCTCATATATGCATGCACACATATGTATGTCTATGTATGCATATATGTATACGTGTACAATGTATATTCCTGTGTGTGTGTATGGATATATATGTGTGTATAAATACATACATATATAAATACATAAACACATACATACACATATATAATATTACTACTTTACTACTTGATTAATGTCCTAAATTATTGCCTTTAAAGTATGGTTAAATTAAAGACCAGACTTGAATCAAATACAATATTTCTTTGCTTTTAAAATCATCTATGAATCATAGATTTAGAGCTGGAAGTGACCTAAGGTCAGCAGATTCAATTCCCTCATGTTATAGAAGGGAACAGAGGCCCCAAGAAGTTAAGTGAGTTAACCAAAACCACATAATAAATGAGTGCCTGAGGCAGTATTCAAATTATACTTTCCTGATTCCAATATCCAGTACCATATGTATGTTACCACACTGTCATCTATTCATACATTTGCACACATATGGGGATATGTATGTATATATGTTATATAGGCACATATTATGATACACATATATTATATATGCATATATAATATGTACTCTCTATATACATATTCATATACACAGGTATATTCTGCAATACACACATATTTATATTTTATATTGAATTAATATTTGTAAAGAAGAAAATTTTCAGGCATTTATTAAGAAGCTACTATATTTCAATTATTGTACTAGGTGGTTTGTAAGTATTATCTCTCATATTTTATTTTTCACACAACCTTGAAAAGTAAATATGAATTTTCCCTAGTTTGGCTATTGGGGAAACTGATGCAAATAGTTGGTAAATGATATACTCAGATTAAAACAGCCATTGTTTGAGACAGAATTTTAACTAAAAAAATTTCTGACTCCAAATGCAGTGTTCTATTCACTGTACCACATAGCTGTCTTTACCTCACTCTATAATGCCTATTTTATTTACAACATTATTAATCATAGGTAGCAGCTTAGCTAAGTGCATAGGGACCTTTACTGGAAGTCAACAAGCTGTGTATTCCAGACTCCTCTCTAACATTAATCAATTGTGTGATCAAGTTGTTTCTTTTTTTTTTTTTAATCTCCTTGAGTCTCAGATCCTTATTAAGACACATCTACCAACTTATTAACAAATTATGACCTAAATACTTGGAATAAATTTCTGCCCTGATGAATCACAAATTCTTACTATAGTAATATATTAACCATAAGTCAAAAACTATACTTGATCTTTGCAAAAAATATTTTTAAATATGATTTTTTAAAATATCCAGTAAACTAATTTATCTATATCTATATCTATATATGTACACATATATACACATATATTTATATATGTGTGCAAACACACATGCATATACATACATAAATACATATATATTAGGAACTTAAAGCAAATAAAAACAGCACCTCTGTGACATGCCTAAGTACTAATTTGCCCAAAATTACTTTAATAAAGACAGTATTTATTGCTTCATGTCCATCTTTTTTTTTTTCCATATCTAATACTGCATGCTCCTAACTCCACAATTCATGCTGGGAAAGACCAAAATACTTAACATCTTGTATAAATTCCATCAGTACCTAGCACTCTATCTACATCAAGCCAGCTACTACAATTCTATACATAAGGGTATTTAAATCCAATATAAAATCTTCCATAGCATATGTGAGAAGTAAATTTATTGTACAATTTTTCATACAAGTCCAACAAGTAATAAAAGTCCAAATATATTTCTTTGGAAAGACAGGGAAAACACTTTCAATCAGTTTTTCTCTCATATGTTTCTCAAAACCTTCTCAAAACAGCATGAGGTTTATGGTCATACATTATGTCATAAAATTTGCCTGTGAAGTCAACATCAAGCATAGTTAAAATATCCATGAAATTTAAATAATATTAAATTATGAGCATCATGAGTATATAAAAATCACTTTGTATTTACTTTACTTTTAGGAGAAATTATTTAGCATAGTATATAAGGAACTAATCTTGAAATTAAGAAGACTTGGAATTTGAAATTTTGAAAATAAAAGGGGAGACTAATAAAATTGAAAGTAAGAAAACTATTGAATTAATTAACAAAACTAAGAATTACATTAAAAAACCCAATAAAATAAACATTTATTTAATTTGATTAGAAAAAGGAAAGAGAATCAAATTGTTAGTATCTAAAATGAAAAAATGAAAAAGAAGAACTTTCTACCAATTTCCACCAAATTAGAGTAATAATTAGGAGTTATTTTGCTTAATTGTATGTCAATGTTTGATGTATGATGCTTGCTGATGGTTTTAAATTAATGATATTGATTGTTTTGAGAAAAGTTCATCATATGTAATGGGTATAAACTAGAAACATTCCCAATAAGATCAGGGGTGAAACAAGGTTGCTCACTAACACCATTGCTATTCAATATTGTATTTGAAATGTTATCTTTGGCAATAAAAGAAGAAAAAGACATTAAATTAATCAGAGTAGGTAATCAGAGTATATAGGTAGAAAATTCTAAAGAATCAACTAAAAAACTGGTAGAAATAATTCACAACTTTAGAAAAATTGTACAATACAAAACAAATCCACATAAATCATCAACATTTGTATGTATTACCAACAAAGTCCAGTAGTAAGAGGTATAAAGAGAAATTCTATTTAAAATAACCACAGGTAATATAAAATATTTGGGAATCTACCAACCAAGGCAAAGTCAGGAACTATATGAACACAACTACAGAATACTTTCCACACAAATAAAGGCAGATTTAATCAATTGAAAAAATATCAAGTGCTCATGGGTAGGCTGAGCTAATATAATAAAAATGACAATACTACCTAAATTTATTTATTCAGTGCCATACCAATCAAACCCCAAAAAATTATTTTACAGAGCTAGAAAAAAATAAGAAAATTCATCTGGAAGAACAAAAGGTCACAAATTTCAAGGGAATTAGTGGGAAAAAAATGCCAATGAAGGTGGCCTAACTGTACCAGATCTAAAACTATACTAAAAAAGAAGTGGTCATTAAAATTTTTTGGTATTGGCTAAGAAGTAGAGTAGCTGATCAATGGAACAGGTTACATTTATAGGACACAATAGTCAACGATTATAGTAATCTAGTGTTTGACAAACCCAAAGACCCCAGCTTTTGAACTGGGGTAGATAGAACTCACTATCTGACAAAAACTGCTGGGAAAATTAAAAACTAGTGTGGCAGAAACTAGGCATTGACCCACACCTAACACTGTATATCAAGATAAGGTTGAAATGAGTTCATGATTTAGAGGAATATTATAAGCAAATTAGAAAAACAAAGAATAGTTTATGGAGAAAGAAGGAATTTGTGGCCAAAGAAGAACTAGAAATCATTATTGAATACAAAATGATAATTTTGATTATATTAAGTTGAAAAGTTTTTGTACAAACAAAACAAATACAGACAAGATTAGAAGGGAATCAATAAACTGGGTAAAATTTACATTCAAGGATTTTGATAAAGGCCTTAGTTGTAAAATATATAGAGAACTGCCATAAATTTATAAGAATTCAAGCCATTTTCCAATTGATAAATGGTCAAAGGATATGAACAGACAATTTTCAGATGAAGAAATCGAAACCATTTCTAGTAATATGAAAAGATATGACTAAATTACTACTGATTAGAGAAATGCAAAATAAGACAACTCTGAGGCACTACTATATACCTCTCAGATTGGTTAAGATGACAGGAAAAGATAATGATGAATGCTAAAGGGGATGTGGGAAATCTGGAACACTAATACAATGTTGGTGAGTTGTTGGTGATGTTGTGAACTGATCTAACCATTCTGGAGAGCAATTTGGAATTATGCCGAAAGGGCTATCAAACTATGCATATTTTTTGATAGAGCAGTGTTTCTGTGGGGCTTGTATCACAAATGTGCAAAAATGTTTGTGGCAGCCCTTATTGTAGTAGAAACTGAGTGCATGCATGCAGTTAGAGAATGAATGAATAGGTCATGGTATATAAATGTTAAAGAATATTATTGTTCTATAAAAAATGATCAGAAGGATGATTTCAGAGAAGTCTGGAGAGACTTGCATGAATTTATGCTGAATGAAATGAACAGAACCAGGAGATCCCTGTACATGACAATAACAAGATTATACAACCATTGGTTCTGATGTACATGGTTATTTTTAACAATGAGATAATTCAGGCCAGTTCCAATGGTCTTGTGATAAAAAGAGTCATCCTCACCCAGAGAGAGGACTGTGGGAATTGAATGTGGATCACAACATAGTATTTTTACTCTTTTTGTTGTTTGTTTGCAGTTTTTTTTTTTCTTTTCCTTTTTGATCTGATTTTTCTTGTACAGCATAATAATTGTGGAAATATATATATAAGATTTGCACATGTTTAAATATATTGGATTACTTGCTGCCTAGGGGAGGGGAAGAAGGGAAGCGAGGGAAAACATCTGGAACACAAGATTTTGCAAGGATGAATGTTTAAAATTATCCATGCATACATTTTGAAAATAAAAAGCTTTAAAAAAATAAATTAAGAAGACTTGGGTTTGACTCTCGTCTCTGACCTCAGAAATTTTGTTGCCTCTGTAACTGTGGGCAAGTTATTTAACTTCTTAACAATGACACATGGAATTTGCTAAGAATATAGAAATATCTATTTTATTTATAGATCTACATATAAATACTTATATATAAATATTTATATCTATCTATCTATAGATATATACTATAAAGCATATATAGAAGGGAAAGAGAAAGAGAGAAAGAGGTAAAAGATGAGGGGGAGAAAGAAGGAGAGAGAAGGAGAGAGAAGGAGATAGAGATTCTGGTAACATCTTTATTTTTTTTTAGATGTAATAAACTATTAAATAAAAATATTCACTGGAGTTTCTATAGATGATAAGATTTTAGCTCCTCAAAGACCTCAGTGGTTTATCAGTGCAGTAAACTTCTCTGATGCATCGATGTCTATCTAGTTGTACTGTTTCTTTTTTTTTTTCTTCCTTGAATCTGTTATTACAAGACTGTAGCCATTTTCATGTTTAGAAAAGAATACATTTCTACACAATTACAAGACAGAAAGATTTCAGGGTTAAACCCTGGAGTATGAACAAAACTTGTGGAAATAATATTCTTAATTCTCTTGAGACATGCTTTTCCTGTTTCATTTTTGCAATAATCTTTCATAGAAGTAAAAAAGTAATTACTCTTACAGGACTCTAATTAAGTAGCAACCTCTGTTGAAATATCTTATGATGCTAACATTTTCTGAACTCATATGTGTTAGAAGCAAGGAAATAAAATAAGACCTGACCTAAAAGGGAGTCAGGATGACAATGAAATTTTAATTTTTGAAACAATTATAAGAATTTTTGGTGTCATTTTTAACATAATTTTTAAATTTTTCTGGAAGTGTCTTCCTTTCAGTACTGTTTCCCTGAAGTTTTTTGCAACTTGGTTCACATCAAAGGGTTATTTTTTTCTTTTTGAAATATGTATACATGAATAAAATCATGAAAGAAAACTTGCTGACTCTCATGAAAACAATTTACCTTCAACTTCTAATACAAACATTATGACTAATGTAGTAAATACATATAAAATCACCCTTGTCCAGTTAATTAGTATTAAACAAAGATAGATAGATTTTTCATTACCTTGTCTTAGGTAAATATCATTTTTGCATAACTAACTCATATTACTGATTGTGATAGTTCATGGAAAACTATCAAATCCAAAATTTAACATTATCCATGTATTAAGATTTTCTATTGTCAAATGTCACAATTTATTAATTATGGATTGTACATATATTGCATAGTAGTTGAGCTATTCATGACTATTATATTTTTCTTTTTTTTCATATAAAATTTTAAAATTTAAATTTAGCACTTCTTCACAATAAGGAAAACATGATTCCCAAAATACATTCACACATTCAATCATTTTCATTCATTTAAAAATCCATTTATTGACCATTTTCTGGAAGCAAGGAAAGTCTGTAATTTTAAAAAGGCCACTTTTATTTCTAATGTCATTCATGTCTTAGAAATTTCAAGGAAAACAATAGATAATATTCTTTCTCTATTCATCAGGACTATTTCAATAATTTGGTAACTTTATCATATTCTCTGTGTGGGTACACTTTATTTTAATGTAAGCCGTCTCCATGGCTTTCCATTCTCTATGAATCTTTTGCACATCTTATTTAAATCCTCCAAATTTGTGAGAATTATTTCTCTTGTCTTTGTAATATTTTGTGGACATGCCTTTAAAAAAATTAACAACAACTCTTATTATGAACAAATGCTTTATAATAACAACAGTGAGTCGGGACCCACTCATCAAAGGAATCGAGGTGGAATAGGGGAGAGTGAACTCTCAAGTATAGAGTGAAATATGTGGAATTTTGGCTCATCTCTTCACAGTACACACACACACACACACACACACACACAGAAGAAGATATGCTATGGTTTTGTTGTCTGTATTGTTTTGTTTTTTGTTATGAAATTGACAGATATTAATAAACAAATGTTTCCATATACAAAGAAATAGAAAAAAAGATTTCTATCACAAAATCATGAAACTATATGAAATGTAGCTTGGTTTTTTTAATATCTGTAAGAAATTCAATAGGTTGATTCTGATGCTGTCCTGTTGTTTCCTCCAAACTTGCATCTATTTCATTCACTGATCATTCTGCTACCATTATCCTCCTTTTTCTCATAGCTTTCATCATTCATCAACAAAACACCAAACTACTTCGGTTTTTACACAATATTTTATTTTCTATGAATAAATACCCTATGGTTGATATTCTCAGAACCATCTATGATAAGATTTAAACAAGAATCATACAGTATGAAAATGGTGTTGCTGAAGTACAATATTTCTTTGGACACATGGTGTGCTAATTTCTAAAGAGTAACAGTTGAAGGAACAAATAGCATTAGCAAAAAACATGTTATTTCTATGGTAAACTCCTAAAACCCTAAGGAGTCAATATAAACAATAACAATGAATATGTTGCCCTAAGAGAGTAATTATAAAGTCTTATTATACATTTCTTTTGTTCATTCAAAGTGATGAATTTTTTTAAGGTAGTTAAGTGACATTACACCATTTCAAGTGCAATATAATGTCACAAATATTTAAAAGACCAATATTTTCATCAATTTCAACAAAAATTCATTAAGTTCCTACTGTTTGAAAAGATTTTATATTTTATGGACAAGATAAATATCTCTTATTAAAATTAAATATAGATCATTGTCTCTAGAACCATAACTAGAAGATAGACAGAGATAGAAAGACAGATCACATTTAGATATATAGATGATATATAGATGAATAAAATCACAACAATTTAATTGAATAACATAATTATATTAACCAAACTGTTTTGAAATTTTGAGATTTTTTTTCCCTTGGTATGAGACTAGACTTACTCTCCCATTAGTGTTCTAAGAATAGGGCAAAGAGACCAATATAGCTAAAAAAAGGTACATTTGGGTAATATTAACTAGATAGATTGCTTTTTCTTTGTAGAATCCATAGTGGCAAATCTTCATGGCGATAACAAAATTCCTAAGTGAAAATGTTTTTTAATTTTATGTTTTTGTAAATGTCAATACTTTAAAAATGAAGTTAGTTACCTCTAAAATTAATCATTCACTTTTATTAGATATATATGTATATATGTGTATAACTATGTAGATATGTTCTTTTATTTAAAAATATCTGTAATAGACTATACCTTTCTTATGCTATCATCATCAATAATAGAATGTTATGCATTATTATTCACAGGATATTTAAGAGATGGGACATAAAAATAAAAATCTGGTTGTTATAATTATTGTTATAGATAACATGTATAAGGAACTTTACATTTTTCAGTTTTGCTTGTTAATATCATTTAATTTGTTCCTTATATAAACTTGTGTGTTATATCATGCTTTTGTTCTTATTCTACATATAAACCTAACCCAGATGAGGCCAAGTGAATTTTCCAGGGTCATATAGTCAGAAAGAGTCTGAGAAAGAATTCAAATTCAGATCTAATAGTGACATGGACTAATAATCAACAATATCTTTTTATTTTTTTTTTATGTATGTATTTTACATGGTCGTGTGTGTGTGTATGTATGTGTGTGTATATATATATGTATATACACACATGTATTCAACTCTCTACTTACCTATCTATCTAACCACAGTAATAGTGGTATAATAGCTTATAATGACTTTGAAGCTTAGGTTATGTTTATTATTCTTTAAATCTTTTCCCTAAGGATATTGAAAATTCTGTACTTTCCAGCATGAATTTCATACATTTGCATTTTATGTGGCTCAGATTGTTCTTTATACTATCTTGTTATATGCTCTCTTCATTTTTCACACATAGGATTTTTCTAATTAAACTCTATTTTTTAAAATTGTCTAGCATTTATTTTTCTCCCTCTCCCATTCTCTTCAGTAAATGATTGAAAAAAGGAAGAAAACAAAAATCTCTGTAACACATTTTATCAGTCATGTAAAATAAATTTTCACATTCACCATGTTTCATTTCACCATGTTAAAGCTGTATCTCTTTTTTCATATATGGCAACATTCTTTATCATTGTTACTCTTTATTATGGATGATAATTGGGTTAATAAGACTTCTCAAGTCTTTCAAAATTATTGACTATAAATGTAGTTTCATATAAATTGTTCTCCTAACTTGACTCTCTATTCTAAATAATTCTTCTCAAGTTCTTTGAAACTTTCAATATTTCTAATAGAATGGTAATATTATATTACAGTCATGTAACATAATTTGTTCAGCTACTTTTTAACTGATGGTTGATTACTCCATTAGTGCCCAGTTATTTTTCTCTCTTCCAAAAGAACTACTGTGAATATTTTAGTCCTTGTAGGACTTTGACAATATAGTTCCAGAATGAATACAACAATTCAAAATTCTACCAATAGTACAACAATATGTCTTTTTTTCCTCCTGCAAATTCCCCACATTTGTCATGTTCACTCTATCTCTCTTTAATTTTTCTAACATAATGTATGTGAATTGGAACCTCAAGATTTCTTTAATTGACATTTCTTCAATTATCGGTAATTTTAAGCCTCTCTCCTTGCCTGGCCCCCACTACAATACATTAGAGAACTTAAGTTTTCTTCCTTTCAGAACTGCTATCTTTTATCTTTTGTTATCTTTTTATCAGACCTATCTTTTAATCATTTATCGGTTAAAGTTATGTATTTGAATCAGGTCCTTACATATCTTACTGATGATACTTTTTATTAGAGAAAATTGTTGCAAAGATGCTTTCCTCCAGTTAATTGTTTCCCTTCTCATCTTAGCTGCATTGTATTTGTTTCAGCCAAAAAAAAAATTAAATCATGATATATAAAATCTTTAATTTTGTTATTTTCTAGATCGACTATATGCTTGTATTATAAGTATTTAACTAAGTTTTCTTCTTCCAAAGATTTTACTAGTTGCATTTTTTTTCCCCTTATACTCTCCTGCCACTTATGTAAAGATGTCTTCCATTTTGATGATAGGTTTACCTACAGGACTTGATCTTAAAGATTTTTCAGCATCCTTCCCACTTCAGTGGATTTACTTTTCACCAGCTTCAGACTCTGGCCTAGTTAAATTTTATTGGGTAGTTTTGGGGAGTGAGATAAGATTGGCTTCCATTAGATGCCAGATTCCTTTCCTTCATGCCCTTTACAACATTACATGTTCATCTCCTGATGCAGTTCTCTCTATTCATTAGTTTTATGACTGATCTGAGTCAGTGCCTGCCACTTTATTGAGCTTGGAGGAAGGTTAATTGGATGTTCTGTACAAAGCCTCTCTTACACTGAATTCTCTAAACTTAGAGCTGATCCCAGTATACCAGAGTCTCCTCCTTACAATAGTTTTTCCCTTCTGAACACATGCCAGGAAGACTTGAAGTGTGCTACTTATTACAACAGAATACTATGAAGGGCAGGTGAGGCAGGCACAGGTAGAATTTGTAAGAAAAAGTGCGAAGGGGATCCCACAAGACAAGCAGATGGGGCTGGTTTTAAATTTTTTAGAGTAAGATGATTGGTGTAGGTGATTGCCAAGAATGCATTAGCAAATAGTGTTGTTTTTTGTTAAATTGACAACACTATGAACTTTGTTGAGCTTATCATTTTCAAATCCTGTATTAACTATATATACTTTACACTGAGACATAATTTTCCTTTTCCTTTTCCTTTAGGAAAGTTATTAGAAACTTGGGAAAACATCTTCAATTCTATCCTATTGGTCATATAACCTATACCTGAAATTCCCATTAGAAAATTACCCAAGGGGAAAAAAGGAAAAGAGGGGGGAAATAATCAAACTCCTTCTTATTTTGGAAAAAGTTAGCAAATATATATGCAATGTTAAATACCCATAAGTCCATAACATGCACTCTGGTAAATAATCATGTACATCTCTTTGTGTGTGCTTGGTTTTCTTTCTTTTTTTTTAAACCTTCTCTTTAGGCGTAACTTTATTCTTGGTAATGGAATAGTCTTTTTTTGGATTAGTTTTTATTGATGATATGTATTTCCCCCCATATTATCCCTTGTGTCTTTTCCCTTTCCCTCCTAGAGAGACATCTAATATAAGGAACAAAAAATATGGAGAGAAAAAATTAGTATAACTTAATAAATTGAAAAATTTCAAAAATACACAAATGCACAATCTAATAATACACATATAAAGATATGTTTACAGATATACATACACATATATATTTTCATATATATATTATATGTATAAACACATATGTTGACTGCACACATATTTGTTTATCTATCTATCTATCTATTTATCTATACAGGCATAGGTGTAATGACCGCGTATTTAAAATCAGCTGGAGTCAGGAATTCAGGTTAAGGGAAAAATCTTCAATATTTATTGAAGTGAAGAGGTGAATAAAGATTGCGATAGCAATATGGGCAAGAAAGATTGCTATAGCAATATGGGCAGCTGCGACAGGAAGCCAGCTAACAGAGAGCGATCTGACTGAGCAAACCATTGCAATCGCAATGCCAAAAGTCTCTCCTTCCCCTTCCTTTTCCACTCCCCTGCCTCCACCCACCAAAATCGTCATTTCCTATACAACACATCAGGACTTGCACAAAGAGTGGGTGGGGGCCATTCTTTCTCCAAGCTTATATATTAATAGAGTATGGTCCAATTACTATTTAGCCTCATGTGCTTGGGACCTCAGTGCATCAACTCAAGCCTCAGCCCATTACATCTCCCGCTTTCTTTTGTTTTGGAACACAGGTGATCATGCCATTCCTGACTCCTCAGGGAGGTCAGAGTCCCCAAGGGGAGGTGATCACACCCTCCCTGACTTCTCAGGAAAGGAGGTGAAAGCACTGAAAAGGAGGTGATCACGATCCCCCCTGACTTCTCAGGAAGGGAGGTGAAAGCACTAAAAAGGAGATAATCACGCCCTCCCTGACATCTCAGGAAGGGAGATGAAAAGCACCAAAGGGAAGTGGGGGTTGCTAGCAGGTTTCTGGGCTCAAGGGTCTTATTATGCACAAACCCATCAACATGGGAACACATAGCACATAGCATATAGCAACAACGCAGAGGGTATTAGTGATGACTCTCCCCACAGTCAGTGCAGGCTTGATGTGGTGTAACAAACATGAATTATACACCCAAGTAACGGTATAAAAAATAATATAAATCAACATTATGATGTAAAAGATTGCCAGAAGTCCTAGAAGGAGAGTATGTAAACAGCAATCACACATACATCTCCTCAGCAGCCAAGAGATAGTCCAAAACCAATCTTTTGCTTCACATATCAGGGAATCCAATGATCCCCCCAAGTTTTTGAAGTCCACCAAAAGTCTTTTTATGTCTTAGGGAATCCAATGATTCCAGCAGATTTTGAAGTCCTGTAACAGTCTTATCATTTCTCAGAAAATCCAATGATTCCTGAGGGCTTTCAAGTCTTATGTTTCAAAGAATCCAATGATTCCTGAGGGATTTAAAGTCCTACAACAATCTAATGTCTCAGAGAATCCAATGATTTCTGAGGGTTTTGAAGTCCAATGATTTTCTATGTCCATGAGTCAAACGCAATAACTGCCACACTCTTTCAATGGTGAGCACAATCAGCAACAGAACCACCCAATGTTTCTTGGGTCTTCTCCTTCATTTCAAGGGTCTGCTCCATCTCTCTGAGATGGACAAGGCAAATATGGCTCGTTGGCACCCATCTGATTCCTTCTCCACCTGTAGAGATACAAGCAAACCTTCTCCCCCAAGCAGTTAGCCTATCTGGTCCCTTCCATTCACCACTTTCTGGGTCTCTCCACATCACCTGGCGATTATCTAAAGATAGTGGAGCTGCTCACACTGGACATTGCTCTTCCAGTGGGTTATAAAACCTGTCTGCCGGAGCCAGTGCATCTTTGTCAAAAATCAAGAAGTTAATAGTATAAAGTGCTAGATTTAGTAGTTCTCTAGGGTTACCTGTGGCTCCCCCTTTCTTTTGTTTTTGGAGGAGTGTCTTAATGTCTTTGTTTCTCTTCTCTACTATTGCCTGTCCTTGAGGATTAAAGGGCCAGGGGTGTGTAAAATCTTATACTGTGCACAAAAGTGTGCAAAATGTTTGGAGGTGTATGCAGGACCATTGTCTGTTTTTATTGCTTGTGCCACACCCATAATGGCAAATGCTTGCATGAGGAATTCAGTGACCACGCGGGCTGTCTCTTTTGCTGCTGGTATTGCAAAAGTGAATCCTGAAAAGGCGTCTACCATAACATGGATAAAAGACAGATGACCGAAAGATTTATAATGGGTCACATCTGTTGGAATCCTTACTAACTGCTAACTAATTAGAGTTGATCTAATCTTACAAGAAGATGTTTTGGGCAGAACCTGAAACAAGGTACTATTCATGTTGTTATTGTGGCTTTCGGAGTTTCATGAATTATGTAGAATTCAAGCCCAACGCAATAGGCAAACAGGAGCTATTGTACAAGTTGCTTTTGACCAACTAACTGGAGAAGGTCAGTATGCAGAGAGTTCAGAACAGATTTATTATCCCATAACAGTGTATGAGCAAATTTCTAAGGCTGCAATAAAAGCTTGGAATTCTCTCCCTGGACAGATATGGGGGCTAGACAAAGATGCTCCTTTAGATATGGAGATAGAGTGAGAAGACAGGGTGAGAGAAAACCCAAAACCCCATGTCCAAAATGTAACGGAGGCTTTCACTGGGCCTCTAAATGTATATTGACCCAGAGGAATGAGAGGCAGGGCCCAGCTCTAAAGTATCAATCAAAGGACAGGTGGGGCATGATAGCAGCTGAGGTTACACCCAGAGAGACTTTAGAAATTCAGGATTCTGATGTCATCAACCAACAGAAAAGCAATCAGGATTACAGTTGGGAAGAATATAGGCCTTTTAAGACAACAAGACAATATCCAATGCAAAAGACTCCAATGTAATTACCAGATGATGAGGAGAAATCCCAAATTTGGTAAATAGAAGGGAATTAGATTAACTGCTTGGGGAAGAGGATCTGCTTATATTTCCACAGATGGAGAAAGAATCAGATGGCTGACTATGAAACTGTTAAAAAGACTTTTAAAAGCTTCAGGAATCATTGGATTTCCTAACACAAGATGAAACTGTTTTACTTCTTGAAAAACCAGCAAGAATCATTGGGTTCCCTGAGATGAAAAATTGTTGATGAGACTTTTTGCAGTACTTCAGAGCTTACAGGAATTATTAGATTCCTGGCACATGAACTAATGGACAATGGATTCCTTATGGACTATTTCTAGGACTTATGGACATTTGTAAATTTTCAGGTCGATTTATGTTGTTACATTACTACTAGCCTGTGTTATATTACTATGTGCTTATGTATTTTAAGCAATTGCAAGAATCATTGGATTTCTTGAGATGAAAGATTGTTGATGAGACTTTTGCAGTAGTTAAATTTTCATGTTGATTCATGTTATTTGTTACATTACCACTAGCCTGTGTTATATTGCTGTATGCTTTTGTAAATTATGTATAATGCCTCCCATATTGATGGATTTATGTATACCATGTATATCTGTTACAAAGTTCTGGCCCATATTGATGGATTTATGTGTACCCCTTCAGAAACCCCCTATGTTTTAAAACAAAAGAAAGGGGGAGATGTTGGAATCCTTACTAACTGCTAACTAATTAGAGTTGATCTAATCTTACAAGAAGATGTTTTGGGCAGAACCTGAAACAAGGTACTAAGTAGAACTAATTAATACAAGGCTTGTGTTCACACCTTTACTCATTGAAGTTCAATGAGTTCACACCTCCCTTGAAGCTCGTTGGGCCAGAGAGCACTATGGGAGAAAACCCATAATCCCTCTCTCTCATATCCCACAATTCCTCCCTCTTGGATAAAAGAAACAGACAGAAGCTCTCGGTCAGATTTCAGTAGAGTTACGCCAGAAGCCCTCTCTCCGAGGCAAGGCAGAATATTTTCCACTTGGCTGGCTGGTGGCAGAAGTGTTCTTGAGAGAGGAAGAGGCTACAAGTCGAGATTTCACTGGAATGACATGAAGACTGGAGCTGGCTGGAGACTGAAGAAAGCAAAGGCAGAGGCTGAAGGACCAGACCTTTGGATTTGGTGACATTCGGAGAGAGCTCTTGGAACCAAGCAGAGAGATAGGCCTCTAAGCTAACCAGGCTATATTGGGATAATAAAAGATCTGAACCTTTATCACCTGGCTGCGTTTTTGAGAAGAAAAAAGCTCACAACAACATCCATTTGCCAGATTTTACTGGGTCTCAAACCACAAAGGTTCTTCCCTGGAGGCAGTGTAGGAGCGTGGAAAGGAAGGCAAGCTGTACAGCTTTTTACTATGCTCCTAGCTTCCTCTTTTGTTATCCCAAATTGTAAACGCAAAGCTCGAGCAGCCTGATGGTACTTAGAATGGGATTCCTGGGCCTCCTGAAATAAAGGTGTACTGGCTAACATAGTTAAAAGGCTATCTGCCTTTGAATTCCCATCAAAAATAGGACCTGGGAGTTCACTATGTGAGTGGACATGCAAGATATAAATCTTACCTGGATGTTTTCTCACTTGCTCCTGAAGTTCCTTAAAGAGCTGATAGATATTAGAAGCTGTAAATTTTATTTGGGCTGTGGCAATTCTTTGTACCACACCTAGTGAATAGGCTGAATCAGATATTATATTTATGTCTCCTGGGTAATAAGTGAGAGCTAACATGATTGCATATAATTCGTTCTGCTGAGTGGACTGAAAAGGAGTTCTGACTACTCTCTTTATAGTTAAGTCATGAGAGTATACAGCACAAATATTGTGTTTGGATGCATCTGTAAAGATAGTTGGTCCTTTAAGAGGAACTTTAGAAACTTTTTCTTCAAGAATCCATCGCCAATTATGTAAAAGTCTGGTTATCTTTAATGGAGACCCATGTGTAAAATTTGGAGCCATGGCTAATAAAATTTGCCACTCTGGGATGGTCTCACAACACACATTAATTTGTGTATTGGTGTAAAAGGTGTATATCTTATCAGGTCTTGCCCAGATAATTGTACTGCTCGCTTAATGACCTTTAACAAAATTCTAGCCACAAGCAATGGGTAAGGAGCAAGGCTTTGTTCTGGTTGTGCCGGGAGGTTCACCCATTCTATCACACTGTCTCCTTGATGAAGGACTGCTGTGGGTGCCTCTTGTGTGGCAAAAACTGATATTTCCAAGGGTTTTTGAGTGACTCTTTCAACCACATTGGATAAAGCCAGTTCAACTTCTCTCAAAGCCTCTTGAGCTTCTTTTGTAAGCTGGCGTGGTGAATTTAAAGCACTGTCTCCCCTTAAAATATCATATAATGATTGTAACTGATAGGTAGTCAAGCCTAACACTGGTCGCATCCATTGAATATCTCCTATCAATTTCTGAAAATCATTTAAGGTGTTTAGCTTCTCTGTTCTTAAGGACAGTTTTTGTACTATAAGCACCTTAAGGTAAACTTCATATCTTAAATATTGAAAAGGAGCATGTCTTTGAATTTTCTCTTCAGCTATGTATAATTTGTAGTATCTTAGTGTTTCTATGGTCTTTTGTAGACATGCTTCTAGCATTTGTTCCTCAGGTGCACATCCCAATATATCATCCATATAATGTAATAGCATAACTTTTGGAAATGCTTTTCTTATTGGAGCAAGAGCAGCAGCAACATACATTTGACACATCGTGGGGCTGTTTTTCATTCCCTGTGGCAAAACTGTCCATTCATATCTTTTATAAGGCTCAGCTAAGTTAACGCTGGGCACTGAAAAGGCAAATCTTTTCATATCCTCCTTATCCAGAGGGATAGAATAAAAACAATCCTTAATATTGATGACCCAAAGAGGCTACTCTCTAGGTAATCGAGTAGGAGATGGAAGTCCAGACTGAAGAGTTCCCATAGTTTCCATCTGTTCATTCACTTTTCTTAGATCAGTGAGCATCCTCCATTTTCCCGATTTCTTTTTTACAATGAACACTGGGGAATTCCAAGGACTTAGAGAAGGTTGTAAATGCCCTTGTTCAAGCTGCTCCTGTACTATATCTAATAAGGCCTGAATTTTATCACTACCTAAGGGCCACTATTATATCCACACTGGTGTATCAGTTTTCCATTGGATAGGAATAGGTGAAAGTGTTGGCAGGCCTTCAACAGCAGCCCTGCTTAAAAAACCGAAGTACTCATTTTTAACCCTAATTGTTATAAAACGTCTCTTCCCCACAGATTGATGGGGAGTTTTTCAACTATAAAAGGAGTAAAAACTCCTGTTTTGCCTTCAAAAGTCCATCTCATAGGGGCAGCACTAACTTCAGCTGTTATTGATCCTCCTACTCCAGACATATAGGTGTCTGCTTTAATCTTTGGCCAGTGACTGAGCCCATTGGCACCTCTAATAACTGTAGGATCCGCACCTGTGTCTACCAATCCTTCCAATGGTAGGCCATTTATATAGATCGTGAGCATAGGTCAGTCAGCTGTTACAGCTGCTGTCCAGTATATTCCTGGATTTTGTGGTCTAGAGTCAGAATCTGGGTGACTATCACCAGGTTGCTTATTAGGATTCTGTATGAGTAAACCTGATGCTACTACTTCTCCTGGATGATAAGTCACACATTGTCTACCTGTATTAGTGACTGGGATATTATCTACACATTCTCCAGTTTCCCATATCAGTGTGTGGATGGACACTGTTTTGTACGTACAAAAATGAGGTAAAATGGTCAAGCCTACTGTGCCTGGAGGTAGGGGATCCATAGGCTGGAGAGGAACAGATTTCACCTCTCCAAGGGGTATCTCAGTTGCCCAGCTGCATACAGCTCTGTTCTCCCCAACTGTAATTCCCTTCTGCCATTAGGTTGCTTCCTGGCTGGTTGACTGTGTAATCCCCTTCTCCCATCATATGGCTTTCTGGCTGATTGGTCATGTCTGGGTACTGGACTTCTAGGCACTCTCTGGATGCACCATTGGCTGCCATCATGCCCCAAGTGTTTTTTGCCTTGGGCCCTGGGGCTGGGCCCCTCATCCCGTTTCCCTGAATCTGTCTACATTCTGAGGCCCAATGGAAGCCTCTGTTGCATTTTGGACATGGGGTATTGGGTCTTGCTCTCCCACCTTGTTTTCCCATTCTATCTCTATACCAACATTGAGCTTTCAGATGCCCTACTTTTCCACACTGAAAGCATCTACGAGTCTCTCTGGAAGTCCCTTGCCAAGAGGGACTCTGTCTTCCCATGTTTGGATTTTGGGAAGTCTGCACCATAGCCTGGGTATAAAAGGCATCTGTGCCCACTGTGGCACAGCGTCTTATGATCTCCTCTAAAGGAGCATCCTTGCACAGTCCTAGTGTAATTCTTCTGCAAACTTCATTAGCATTTTCCTTAGCAAGTTGCCTTATCAAAATGTCTGTTATTGGATTTTCTCCATTTGTTCTTGTGATAGCTGTCTGCAAACGTCCCACAAAGTCAGAAAAGGGTTCATTTGGCCCTTGTGTTATTTTTGTGAAGGCCCCCCCTTTGTCGTCTTTATTGTGGAGAGAAGCCCACACTTTGATAGCATTAGCAGCAATTTGCTCATATGCTGCTATAGAATAATTAATTTGTACTGCGACATCTGCATAAGGACCGACACCTGTTAGTAGGTCATAGGTGATTGCAGCATGAACTCCACTTTGACTATTTTATTGGGCTTGTATCCTACAGAGCTCACTACATTCAGAAAGCCACAAGTAGTTTTGTCCAGGTTCTAGGCATATCTTTGCTATAGATTTCCAGTCATTAGGGGTCAAGATTTCAAAAGCCAAATTCTGTAATAACATTTTAACATAAGCTGATGTAGCCCCATAAAGAGTGCAAGCTTTTTTCAGGTCTTTGAGGATTTCTATATCAAAAGGAGAGTATCTTCTACTTTCTTGACCTGAAGAATTAAACTGTTGAATAACTGGAAAAAATGTGGTTTTGGAATTCCAATACATTTCTCCCTTCTTCTTTGTCCTTAATTAGTCCCTTTTGCAATCTACTCAAAGGAGTAGCTGGATGCTGGGGGGGAGGTGCTGGATGCTGGGGCGGGGGAGGTGCTGGTGCTGTCACTGCTCCCCCCACTACCTCCTCTCCCTCCATCCCAGAGGGTGGAGTTGATGGAGGAGAGCCAATTACTTGCTCCTTAGATAGGGCTGAAGCTGCCTCAGATTCACCCTGCCCTTGAGCCTCACTTAAGTCTCCATGCCCTGTGGGGATATGGCCATTAATCTGTTCTTTGTCTTCCTCCTTTATCTCAGGCTTCCCCCTTTGGCTATTCCTAGAGTTTTTTTCCTTTTCTCCTAGAACTTATATGGTATTTTAAGGCCAACTGTATTGTATTGTATTGTATAAATAGAATGCCTCGAAGGAAACTGAATGAGGACGGTTTTCAATGTTATATTGGGAGAGCTGTTGACCAACCAATGTCCAGTTATCTAGAGAGATTTGCTCTACCTCTAAGAACCAAGAGGAGGTGCGTTTTAATATACCCAGAAGTTTAGCTGCCTGTTCCCAAGTTACAAGTAGCCCTTGATCTTCTATCAGGTCACTCAGGCTTTCTATAACACCACCCCTGGGTGGGGCGGGGGTTGGGGGGGTCGGGGTGAGGGATGGAGAATCTTTACCTAGGATCTGTCCCATTTCAGCCAAAAAGTTACTGCTTTAATCTTTAAGAAAATAAGTTCCCTGTTTGTCTTATACTCACCTAAGTTCCTGGTCACTGGAGACTTCTTCAGTGAAAGTAGGGTCCTTGGTTCCCACGCTTGGGTGCCAAATGTAATGACCGCTTATTTAAAATCAGCCGGAGTCAGGAATTCAGGTTAAGGGAAAAATCTTCAATATTTATTGAAGTGAAGAGGTGAATAAAGATTGCGATAGCAATATGGGCAGCTGCGACAGGAAGCCAGCTAACAGAGAACGATCTGACTGAGCAAACCATTGCAATCGCAATGCCAAAAGTCTCTCCTTCCCCTTCCTTTGCCACTCCCCTGCCTCCACCCACCAAAATCGTCATTTCCTATACAACACATCAGGACTTGCACAAAGAGTGGGCGGAGGCCATTCTTTCTCCAAGTTTATATATTAATAGAGTATGGTCCAATTACTATTTAGCCTCATGTGCTTGGGACCTCAGTGCATCAACTCAAGCCTCAGCCCATTACACATAGGTATGTGTGTATGTATTCCTCTTGGATATAAACAAATTATCAGAGAAATAAGATGCAAAGATACCCCCCCCCCACATTGGCTTCTTTTCTTTTCTCATACATGCATTAATGTTGTCTGTGCAGAAACTTTTCAATTTCATATAATCAAAATTATCTTGTTTATATTTTGTAATTATTTTAATCTTTTGTTTTGCTAAGAATGCATCTAACCATAGCTATTAGAGTCATATGATCTGTTAGTTTTCTAATTTTTAAAAATAGTATGAATTGTCATATCCAATTTGAATATATTATACTGTATAGTGTAAACTGTTTTTCTAAGCTTAATTACTACCGCACTATTTTTCAGCTTTCCACAAGTTTTTTTTTTTTTTATTATTATTAGATAAGGTCTTCACTTAGGTAATTTATGTTTTTCACTTTATTAAACTTTAAAAAATATATCTCTTGTCAGATCTGTTCCATTTTTGTGTCTCTCTAATCTTTAAACAATTTAGATAGTTTTAAAGGCTCATGCTTTGTAACTTAGTTTGAGTTCCAGAAGTGTTAATTCTTCTTAGAGCTTACATTTTTTTATAATTTCCCATTATAGTATTGATCTTTCATTTTTCTAAAAGAAATTTATTATAATTATATCAAGTTCTATAAAATATCATTGGTAGGGTATTAGAAGTATGAATAAATTTAAGTAATAGTGTCATTTCTATTATATTGGCACACCCTGGCCATGAGTACTGAACATTCTACCAGATATTCAGATTTTTCTTTATTTAAAAGGGATTTGTAACTGATTTTAACCATAGTACACAGCTTCCCCTTTACTTTATTTTTTTGAGAACTCTCAGACTACAGAAAATGTATTATACTTAATATTTTTGGACATATTTTTATACATGAAATCTTCCCTCCTCCCAAATAACACTAAAGAAAAAATGAGAATAAGGAGAGGAAAATCCACAAAATTGATCAATAATTTGAAAAAAAAAAGGAAATGTTTGCATTTTCCCACACCTATGGGTAATAAAAATGTCCACTGAAGCATAGGTATATGTGTATTTTTTTCCTATTTTTTCATATGAGATTGTCTTTTCTTATCACTTTTTTTTTCCTGAGGCAATTGGGGTTAAGTGATTTGCCCAGGGTCACACAGCTAGGAACTGTTAAGTATTTGAGACCAGATTTTAACTCAGGTCCTCCTAATTTCAGGGTTGGTACTCTATCCACTGTGCCACATAGCTGCCCCTGCCTATCACTTTTAGAAGGTTAATTATGTCCTTGGTAATATTGCAGAATTATTTTTCTAAATTTTTGCTGATCAGCATCACTGTATTTTTTCTTGAAACAACATATTTTCTCATTCACCTTCCAGAGAAAGGTCTTTCACATGCTTTGGGAAATTGGTAATAATATCTTTTATGAATTAAAAGTTATTTGAAATGAGATTGCATTTCATTACTGCTTTTTTCCCACTTTATTATTATATAGAAATGATATTGATTTTTTATTTGTTTCCCAACTTTGCTGAAGCTACTAAGTGTCACTCTTAGTAGCTTTGCAGATTTCCTAGAGTTTTTCAAATAAGCCATTATAACATTAAAAAACTGTATTACTTTAATTGTTTCCTCTTGTCTTTTTGCTATGGCTAGCATTTCAAGAACAATTTGAAATGATTGTGGGAAGAGTATGCATCCTTGATTCACTTTAATTTTTATTGGAAAAGGTTCAAATGTATTCCTACTATAATGATTGATTTTTGTTCTTAGAAAGATTTTTTAATATGAAAATAGTTCCCTCTATACATTTATTTCTTAGGATTTTTACCATAAATATATGAGGTGATTTATCAAAGACTTTTTCTGTATCTCTTGAGAGAAAGATGTTATTTTGGCTGTTTTGGTTTTTTGCATGTTTAATTATATTATTTGTCTTTCTAATATTAAATCATCCTTGTATCCTTGGTATAAAATCTACTTAAAAATGATGAATTATTTCTTGAACAATTCTCTTTTGTCTGCATGATTAAGTTTCATTTGAAATTTTTGAATCAATATTCATTAATTAAGTTGACATATAATTTTATTTCTTTGATTTATCTTTCCCTGGTATAGATATTAGGAATATATTTGTCTTATAAAAATATTTTAGTAGAGTCCTTTTTTTCTCAATCAAAATATTTATTTACTAATTTATTTTTCCCTGATCATATTTAAAAGAAATTTTAACATTTCTATATTTTAAAATTTTGAATTACAGATCCTCTCCTTTCTCTTCACCCCTCATTGGAAAAACAAGCAATTTGAGAGAGGTTATATATCTATAGTCATACAAAACACATTTTTATGTAAATTATGCTGTTAGAGAAAACATAAAATGAAACCAACCCCCCCCCCAAGAAAAATAAAGTTAAAAAATATGCTTTGATCTGCATTAAAATTATATCACTTTTTTCTTTGGGGATGAATTCCATTTTCCATAATAAGTCCTTCATAATTATCATAGTTCATTGCATTGATGAGACTAGGTAAGTCATTCACTTTTGATTTTTTGATTTTGAAATAAAATTGCTGTTTCTGTATACAGCGTTCTCCTGGTTCTGCTCACTTTACTTCATATCAGTTCACATAAGTTTTTCAGCTATTTTTCTAAAAGAATGTTGTTTGTCATTTCTTAAAGCATAATGATATTCCATCACAGTCATGCATCACGGTTTATTCAGTAATTATCCAGACCCAACTGTGTATGCTATTCTATTTCTGAACAAATTCTGATAGTAAGATTAAAGGGTCCCCTCAATAACACTTCATCTCAATAAAACAACATCCCCTCTACTGCAAAAGATCTTTTGTGCTTATTTTATGTGTGATAATGTATCACATTCTCCTTCTTTCCTTTCCTTTTCCCCATTTATCTTTCTCATTATATGTATATATCTACATATACATGTACATATAGATGTAATTATATATATATATATATATCCATCTATTTTATATATGTGTGTGTGTGTGTGTGTGTGTGTGTGTGCCCTCTGTCTATGAATTCTCATGCTTTCTAATGCTTTCTGATGATTTTAGAGACACTACTTATGATTTTAAGAAAACTCCATTTATTCTTATACTCTCTGATGTTTTCAATAAGAATGAACATTGCATTTTATGAAAAGCCTTTTATGCAACTATATTAACATAATCATATATTCTCTGTTAATTTCACTATTGATATGATCAATTATGCAAATATGTTTTCCTAATATGGAGCTTGTCCTGCTTCCTGGAATATAATGACACCCGCTAATAGTATACCAGTATCCTCATGCTGAATTGCTGTAATTTCTTTGCTATTATTTCATTTTTAATTTTTACATTCATTTTTATCTCCCCCAGTTACATGTAAAAACAACATTTTAGAGGGTTATACACAATCATTTTTAAAAACATTTTCTTATGAATCACATTAAGAGAAACATCAAAAGGGAAAATATGAGAGAGAAAAAAAAAACTGAAGAAAAGGTGGGGAAAGGGGAATTTAAGTTAATATGTGTTGATTTACATTCAGTCTCCATAGTTGTCTCTCTGGATTCAGATAGTCTTTTCTATTCAGTTTGTTGGTTTTACCTTGGATCACTGCATTGCTGAGAAGAATTAAGTTTTTGGTAGTTGATCATTGCAAAATCTTCTTGGTACTCTGCGCAACACATTTCTGATTCTGCTTGTTTCACTCAGCATCAGGTCAGATATGTCTTTCCAGGTCTCTCTAAAATCAGCTTATTCATCATTTCTTATGGAACAATAATATTGCATTATTTTATATACCATAACTTATTCAGCCATTCCTCAATTGATAGTCATCTACTCATTTTCAAGTCTTTGTGACCAAAGAAAGTGCTGCTATATTGTTACACATGATGGTCATTTTCCCTCTTTTATGATTCGTTTGGGATACAGACTTAGTAGTGGCACTGATAGATCAAAGGATATACAAAGTTTGATAGCCCTCTGGCATAATTCTAAATTGCTCTTCAGAATGGTTGGATCATTTTACATCTCCACCAACAATTCATTAGCGTCCCAGTTTTCCAACATTTGTCATTAGCTTTTCCTGTCATCTTAGTTAATCTGAGAGGTGTGAGTTAATACCTCAGACTTGTTTTA
This sequence comes from Antechinus flavipes, assembly GCF_016432865.1. Classification (NCBI taxonomy): domain Eukaryota; kingdom Metazoa; phylum Chordata; class Mammalia; order Dasyuromorphia; family Dasyuridae; genus Antechinus; species Antechinus flavipes. The sequence goes on along the minus strand of NC_067400.1, from coordinate 369,596,560 downwards.
GTGTGCATTTCTTTAATAATACATTAGAGCATTTTTTCATATAAGTGGCTTTAATTTAGTCATCAGAAAATTATCAGAAAATTCTTATCCTTTGACTATTTATCAATTGGGGAATAAGTTGTTTTCTTATACATGTGATACAGTTCTTTATATATTTTAGACATGTTTCTTTATCAGAAACACTGTAAATTTTCACCCCCACCTTTGTGCTTTTCTTTTAATTTTCATTATGTTGGTGTTGTTTGTGCAAAACCTTTTTAATTTAATGTAATCAAAACTATCCATTTTGCATTTCATGATGTTTTCTAGTTCTTCTTTGGGCATAAATTCCTCTTTTTCCCAGAGATCTAATAGGTAAACTTTCTCTTACTCTCCTAATTTGCTTATAGTATCACACTTTATGCCAAAATCATATGCCCATATTGACCTTATTTTGGCATGAGATATGAGATGTAGATCTAGGCTGAGATTCTGACACATTATTTTCTAGTTTTCCCAAAATTTTTGTGAATTCTTATCCCAGAAACTGGAATTTTGAGGTTTATCATACACTAGATTACTTTTGTCATTGATTATTGTATCATATATATCTTATCTTTCCCACTGATTCACTACTCTATTTCTTAGCCAGTACCATATGTTTTGATTACTGCTGCTTTATAATAGATAACAGCGAAACCACTGTTCTTTGTATTTTTTCCATTAATTCCCTTGATATCCTTGATTTTTTTTTTCCAGATGAACTTTGTTATGATTTTTTCTAGCTCCATAAAATATATTTTTTTTCAGTTTCGTTTGGAACTGAATAAATAGACCAATTTGGATTGAATTGCCATTTTTGTTTTATTAGGTTGGTCTACTGATGATGTTTGTATTCATTATAGAAATTGGTGTAGAATTTTCTTTGTTTTGGTTCCTCCTGATTTAAATCAGCACCATATTTATGACACAAAAGAAATTTGCTTGCATTCCTTTTTTACCATTTCCTCAAATTTGTATGGCATCAGAATTAACTATTCTTTAAATAATTGGTAGAATTTACTTGTAAATCAATCTGGCTTTAGCGACATTATCCCGGAAGTTCATTAAAGACATATTCATTTTTTTTCCTAAAATGGGTTTATGAAAATATGCTATTGCTTTTTTTATTAATCTGGGCAATCTAATTTTTTGTAAATATGCATGAATTTCAGGTAGATGGTCAGATTTATTTCCATGTAAATGGGCAAAATACCTCTTAATAATTGCTTTAATATTTCTGGTTTTCTGTATTTGATTATGAGATTTTTTCATTTTTCAAAACATGGTCAATTTTATGTGGGTGCCATGTGTTGCTGAGGGAAAATATATATATATATATATATATATATATATATATATATATATATATTCAAGAAGAGAATCAAGATGGTGGTGATGAGCTACAAAGTTGCCTGAGTCCAGTTTTCCTCTATAACAAAGTTAAATCAAGCCTCTAAAAGAATTCTAGAGTGACAGAATACAGAAAAAGACAGAGGGAAACAATTTTATAACCTGAGGTAATTTAGGACTTCAAGAAGGGCCTATCTTACTTTAGTAAAAGCACAACCCAGTATAGGCAATGTCTGGACAAGTCAGTGAGAAGCACTAAAACCCAAAATGGAACAGCAAGGCCCTTCCAGTCTTGGATCAGGAGGCCAGTGGCAGACCAGCTTAGAGCTCTCCAGCCTGAGTGCAGCAGGCAAATTATAAGTCCTGGAATCCAGAGCACTTAAAGATGTGACTAGCCTTGGGTACCATGATACAATGGGCAAGCTTCCAACCTCAGAGATAATGATACACAAATACAGTGACCAAGCCTCTAGCACCCAGATCAAAAAGCTTGGGATAATATCATATGGCCCTATTAGCAGAGCTCAATTAAAAAAAAATGAGTAAAAATAAAAATTAAAAAAATCCCTGTACATAGGAAGCTATTAAATGACAGGGAAAATAAAAACATAAATAGTTTTGTATGTGTCAGAATGACTACACTCCCTCAAAAGAGAATATTAATTGCTGTTAAGTTCCAAAAGTCCTCTTGGAAGAGTTTTAAAAAGTATTTTAAGGGGCCGCTGTGTTCAAAACCAAGTGGCATAAGAAGTTTGGGACATTGATCCTGTACCCCAGAAGCAGAACTCAATCTCAAAAGTAATGAAAAAGAAGAGAGAGAGAGAGAGAGAGAGAGAGAGAGAGAGAGAGAGAGAGAGGGACAGAGAGAGAGAAGGATGGAAGGAGGGAGAAGAGGTAGGGGAGAAGCGGAGAAAAAGAGTGAGGGAGGGAGAGAGAGAAAGGAAGGAAGGGAGGGAGGCAGAGAGGCAGGGAAGGAAGAATGAGGGAGGAAAAAAGAAAATGAGCAACTATAGAAAACAACTATGGGACCAGAGAAGACCAAAATAACAACTCAGATGATGAAAAAATGCTCACATGAGAAATCACAAAGGTTGATAAAAATTGGTCTCAAGACCAAAGAGATTTTTTGGAAGTACACATAAAAGATTTTAAAAGGCAAATAAGAGAGGTAGAAGAAAAAATGGGGAAAATAAACTAGTGATATGAAAGGGAGAGTCATCAGCTTGGAAAAGGAAAACAATTCCTTAAAAAAATATAACTGATCAAATGCAAAAAAAAAAATTCACTGATGAAAGCAATACCCTGAAAAGTAGAATGAAACAAATAGAAAAAGAGATATAAAAGCAAAAGAAGAAAATAATACCTTAAAAACTAGAACTGGGCAAAGGGAGGCTAATGACTTTAAGAGAAATATCTTTATCTACTTTTCTAAACAGCTTACAGAGTATTAGAATTGATTGTTCATTAAATGTTTGGTAGATTTCACTTGCAAATCCATTTGGCCCTGGAGATTTGTTCTTAGGGAGTTCACTGATGTCTTGTTCAATTCTTTGTATCACCACATCAGAGTTAATTCATACCCACTCCCTCCATCCATGCCTAACTGTTCTCAAGAATTATAAGTATCATTTTCACATCTAGGGATGTAAATAATTTAACCTTTAAATATTTTTCCCTTTTTAACCTTTCTATGTTTCTCTTGATTCCTTTGTATGAAGATCAAATTTTCTATTTAGTTCTGATTTTGTCAAAAGAAATGATTGAAAATTCCTTACACAACTGAATATGATGATGAATTCTGCTCCAGTCTTTTACCTTTATTCTATATGTATCTCTATTTTTCAAATCTGTTTCTTCTAAATAAAACATTGCAGAATTTTGGTTTTTATTCCACTCAGCTATTTGCTTGTGTTTTATGGGAGAGTTCATCCCATTCACATTCGCTATCCTGCCAGATTCCTTCTCCAATGCAAATATATTAATGATATTTAAACCAAGAAGAGCCAAAGCAGAGAAAGAAAATTACAAAGCAATCTCCTTAATTAACATGAATGCAAAAATTTTAAATAAATATTAGCTTCATTTCTAAAATATATTTTAAAATTTTGTCAAATTTATAACTATACAAGCCATTCCCCAACTGATATGCTATAAACATACAATTTTCAGATAAAGATAAAGAAATCAGAGTCATTTAAAGTCATATGAAAAAATGCTCTAAATGACTATTAATTAAACAAATAAAAATGAAAACAACTTTGTGGTACTACCTCATATCTCTCAGATTGACTAAGATGGCAGGAAAAAATCATGATAAATGTTGGGGGAGATGAGGAAAAATTGGGACACTAATGCATTGCTGTTGGAGTTGTAAATGATCCAACCATTCTGGAGAGCAATTTGGAACTATAATCAAAGTGCTATAACACTTTCGTACTCTTTAATTTAGTATGTAATTACTGGGTTTGTATTTGAAAGAAATCACAAAAGGGAAAAACACTAGAGAGTATAGGAATAAATGCATTTTTCCTTAAAATGATTAGTAACATCTATTTAAAACCACCAGCAAGTGGCATATGTTATGGGGACAAACTGGAAACATTTCCAGTAAGATGAGGAGTGAAACAAGATTGCCCAAGATTGGATAATTTTGGTCTTATTAAGTTAAAAAGGTTTTGTATAAACAAAACTAATGCAGACAAGATTAGAAGGGAAGCAATAAACTGGGAAAACATTTTTTACATTCAAAGGTTTTGATCAAGACCACATTTCTAAAATATATAGAGAATTCACTCAAATTTATAACAATTCAAACCATTCTCCAACTGATAAATAATCAAAGGGTATGAATAGACAATTTTCAGGTGAGGAAATTAAAACCATTTCTAGTCATATGAAAAGGTATTCTAAATCATTACTGATCAGAGAAATGCAAATTAAGACAGTTCTGAGGTACAACTACATGCTTCTCAGATTGGCTAAAATGGGAGGGAGGGGAAAAGTCAGAACAGAAATGAGTGCCAGGGATAATGTTGTAAAAAAAATTACCCAGGCATGGGCTCTGTCATTAAAAAGTTATATAAAAAAAAAGAATCTAAGTTGTGGTCAACATCTGCAATAGAATCATGATGAGATCATGCTGAGTCTCTCCTGATGCTGGGTGGGTGTGGCCATGTCCTGAGAGACTCTAGCATTTTGGGGCTATGATCTTTACCCCCTGTGTTTATAGCTTCTCTGTTAATCTACTGGTTTGCTGCCAGAGCAAGTGGTAAAGTGCTCCCCACAAATTTTCCGCAGCTGAGACCACACTCCACCCCCTCCAGTCTGCTCAGTATGAGCTTCCTTCCAAGCTCTCACCACCTACTTGCCTGAATTCTATGCTTGGCCTAGCTATCCCTGCCCGTGAGCAAAAACTGACCTTTTCTGGAAAATTTTGAGATTATCTTCCATTGGTAATGTGTTGCATTCCAAATATTCATGGGTTTTGACATCAAGCTCTAATTCCAAGGTTGTTTTATAAAAAAGTAGTCTGAGGGTAAGGGACACCTTAGATAGATGCATATATTCACTCCGCCATCGTGGCTCCGTGTCTACCATTATTGTGCTACACAGGAACAAAAAATATGAGATAGAAAACAAAATGCAAACAAACAACAATAAAAGAAAATTGTATGTTGGGATCCACCCTCAATTCCCCTAGTCCTCTCTCTGGGTGCAGATGATTCTTTTCATTCAGACCATTGGAGCTGGTCAGAATCATCTCATTGTTTGAAAGAGCCATGTCCATCAAAATTGATCATCATATAATTTTGTTGCCATGTATAATGATCTCCTGGTTCTGCTCATTTCACTTAGCATCAGTTCATGAAAGTTTCTCCAGGCCTTTCTGAAATCATCCTGCTGGTCATTTTTATAGAACTATAATTATACATAATATTCATATACCATAACTTATTGAACCATTCTCCAACCATTCTCTACTCAGTTTCCAGTTTCTTGCCACTCAAAAAGGGCTACCACAAATGTTTTTGCACATGTATGTCCCTTTCCCTCTTTTATGATCTCTCTGGGATACACACCCCTATAAGCACTACTGGGTGAAAGGTTATGCACAGTTTTATAGCCCTTTAAGCCTAATTCCAAATTTCTGTTCAGAATAGTTGAAACAGTTCACCACTCTACCAACAATGTATTAGTATCCCAGTTTTCCCACATTCCCTCCAACATTCATCATTAATTTTTCTTGTCATCTTAATCAATCTGAGACATGTGTTGTCTTAATTTGCATTTTTCTGATCAATAGTGATTTTGAGCACTTTTTCATATGATTAGAAATGATTTCAATTTCTTCATCTGAAAATTGTTTGTTCATATTCTTTGATCATTTATCAATTGGAGTATGACTTGAATTGTTATAAATTTGAGTCTGTTCTCTATATATTTTAGAAATGCAGGCTTTATCAGAACCCTTGTACGTAAAATTTATTCAGTTTTTTTAGGCATGAATCTTAAAAGAGATTTTAATATATATACATACACATATTTGTACAAAAATATTATAGCAGGCCTTTCTCAACACAAGGAACTGATAGGAAGCCTATCAATTAGGAATTGCTGATTCAAATGAGGCATATAATTATGATGGAATACTATTGTTCTATTAAAAATGATGAGCAAGATGCACTTAGAAAAACCTGGAAAGTCCTCCATGAGTTCATGCAAAATGAAATGTACAAAGTAATAACAATGTTGTGGGATGATCAGCTGTGAATTATTTTGCTATTCTAAGCAATACAATTATCCAAGACTACTCTGAAGGATTTATGATGAAAAATACTAGACAGACCCATAGAAAGAACAGATTTGTCTGAATACAGATTAAAATATATTTTTTAAACTTTATTTTTCTTCAGTTCTTTTTTTGGGAGGGTAGAAGAAAGATATATATATTTTTTTCACAGCATGACTTTTATTAAGATGTTTTGTATAACTACACATGTGCCTTCTCAGTGGGTGGTGGAGTAGAGCAGGAGGGAGGGAGAGAGAGAATCTGGAATTCAAAGTTTTAAAAAAGAAATATAAAAAATCTCCACATTTTTACATGTGACTACAAAATAATTATATATAGGTATATGTAAAACAAAAAACGATCATTGAAGCTATTTATTTGTACTGCTTAGTAAATAAAAGACTAAGGGGACTTTTTTAGAAGGAAAAAAAAAAGTTGTCACCATGCTTAAATATTTAGAGTATTATTGTGGAAAACAATTTGATATGTTTCATTTTGAACTTTATAGTAGGTTGTTCAGGACATAGAAAGTTATCTATCACTGCCATATTCATAAAATATCATTGTAGAAGAGCTAATTGACATTTATTTACTTTTTTGGAGTCACAAGTCTAATTGCAATAGTTCTATGCTATTATTATGATTCTTTCAATTGGCTAGCTATCTCACCTAATAGACAGTGATCCAAAATAAAAGTCAATACTAATGATGCTTCTCACTAGATAACCTAGTGGCTCTCTACTCTGAGGTTTTCTAAATGCTGGTAATGACGTTATTGAACACATGTGATCAGAGTAGGCCCAAATATTTTAGAGGACCTGATCTCAAAAGATGTATCTCCTCTGGCTATCCAGTAACTGACAATGCAAGTATGTGCCAAGATGTCTGACTCTTATTTCCTCATGAACATATTCAGTGAGCAATAGAGCCAAGTTTGAATTGAAGACTTTTGGCAACAAATAGAATCCTTTTTCTCCTGTACTATCTTTCATTACCAATTTGTCAATATCACCAGGTAATTATCATGAAGAATGGACAGAGAACAAATCATGAATCGAAAAAGTCCTGCATTCACATCTTGTCTCTAATATATGCTGGCAGTGTAATTTTGTTCAAGTCACTAAACCTCTTAGTGCTAGAGCAATTTTTAAAGATGTTCAATTGTAGAAAAGATGTGACTTGCATTGGTGAAAAAGTTTCCTCATTTGGGAGCCATCTTTATAAAAAGCTATTGGTCCATGTCTCATATCTTAAGCAATTACAAATGTTTTTTCTGCCCCAAACTTTTGAATGATTCTAGTCTTATAGTATTTTCATGTATGTATTGTCTTAGAATTCATTTGTAATATAGGAAAAATGTAATTTAGATAAAAATCAAATGAACCTTTACAAATAGAAACTATTTAGAGGATAATATGCATATTATGGAGCTGAAGAAGTAGGATATTGTTTCATGATCTTATTTGTGTTTGAATCTTGAGAGAATGATGGAGGTAGAAATTTAGTTCAGCTATCAATCAATCCCAAATAAGCAAAAAGAAATCCAAGTAATCCCAAAACCCCAAGCAACAAAAAGAATGATGTTAGAAAGAAAAAAAAAATTGAAAGAACATGCCAACAGATAATGTCTAAAAAATTCTCTAGAGTTCTGGGGATCAAGCCAAGATGGCAGACTAAAGTCAGGAAGCTACTCAAGCTTTCCTAGTTTCCCTCGAGAACCACATGAAACCAAGCCTTTGAACAAAGTCTGATGGAATGAAACCACTCTTCAGCTAAAGATAAGACTAAAAAAAACTTGAACAAAGGTCAGTCTTACTGAAGTGAATAGAAAATCAGCAACTAAGGTTAACATAAGTAAAAATTTGGTAATCTATAGGAAAAAAGGGGAGTTGAGGAGAAGGAAATAAGATCATTGCATCCAAAACCAACTGCAAAGTTTAAATTCTCACTCAAAAGAAGGACAGAAATATAATTAAAAAAGAAAAAAATAATAAACCTAACACTTAAAACCTTGAATGTAAATCAACTGACAAAACCAACAAAAATAAAAAGAATGGACCAATGGAATGAGTATAAATAAAGCACCCATTCAGAATATTTAGACAGTAAAAGTGAAAAGATGGAACAAATATATTATGTTTTTAGAGGCTCTATAAAAGCAAGAATTCAAATAATAATTTCAGTCAAATATTCAAAATAAAATATTATATAAGGTACCACAGAAAATGAATAATTACAATATTGAATGTATATACAACAAAGGGACCATTTTTAGTGAAACTACAAATTTTTGAAAGAAAACAAATAACCACTTTACATGTTCAAGATAAATGTTTTTGAGAATTATTTTTAAAATTAATTGAAAAATGAAAAACAAAACCCTAAAGGACTGATTGATTAATTGATTTTAAAATGAAGAAAGATAACGCTAATGTCTGGGCTAACTCCCTGGAGGGTCTCAGGATCAGTCAGAGTCAGGATCAATCAAAGTTCTTGGTCTTTAGAGGGAGAAATGAAACTACCATGCAGCTTGCCAAAGAGGTATCCTGGATTCTAGAATCCGGAGTTTCCAGCCCCTCTCCTCCTCATCCTGCAGCCAAGTGACTCTGACTTCTCCCCCTCAGCCCTTCAATCCTTGCCTTAGATCACCTCACCACTAAAAATTCATTAAGCACCAATGGTAAGAAGAGCCATCACATCACCATCTCATCTAAATATATGTATATAGAGCCATTATCTCACATCGAATAGGTAATTAGCTTTAAGAGCTTGGCTGTCTGATTCAAACACACCTTTTCAGAGTTTCAGCCCTCTACAGATAACCCCAGAAACTATTTGCTAGCCTGATCAAGAAATTTCAGGAAAGTAAAATGAGGGAAAATGACCAATTAAAAAAAAAAATAAAGAATAGAGCAACAGTATCATAAAGACAAATAATGGAAAAAAAATTTGAGAACTCTAATCAGTGAATAGAGATTATCAATAATTCTAGAGGATCAATGATGAGTCATATTATCTACCTCTTAACAGAGGTGATGAAAGTAAAATGCAGAGAAAGATGTAAATGAGCAATTAAAGAATATATTTTGCTTTTATGTGCATGTTTGTTATTAGGGTTTTGTGGTGTTTTTTGAATTTCATTGGTGAGAAAGGATGATAATTAAGAAATGCTAAGTAGAAAAATAATGTAAAATTTCACATATTAAAAATAAAAAAAATAACATATAAAGCAAACCTAGCCTTCCCCATGTTTATATTTTTTATTTTCCTGTGTATACATTTTTTGTTTTTGCCTAGAAACTCAGACACATACATATTTATATATATGTACAATATTATAAACATCGACCTTTTCACACACACAAGCATATATACATAATACCACTATGCATGCATATATATCATACACATGAACATACATCACAAATAGAAAACCAGAACTCTTGACTAACTTTAGTTATTTTCTTGATACAATATGCCCCTGAATGCAATGTCAAAAAGGAGATTAGCTGTTGGATATTTTTAGCCTTCCTAGAAAAAGTATATTTTCTAATCATATCATTTTCTTTGAACATCTTTAATACTATTATTTAGCTTAATGCATTTTCCCCTCTCAGACACATTTCATCACAAATTATATATAACCAATTCCAAAATAGTGGAATTAGTGAGGCCTTATTGAAACTACTAAATATAGATTTTCTACTAAAAATGTTACCAAATATACTAAGTTACTAAATTATGTTCAGTTACTAAAACAATACTTCTAATTGCCAGATTAATTTTGGTGCAGGATCATAAACAATTAGAGTTAAATAGGACCATAACAGTTGTCTAATTTCAAGGTCTTCGAACCGAATTTTCTTAACCTAAATTTTAAATTCTAAAATTTTTATATATGATACCTAGAAAGTTGGCATATTGAATGGAATGTTGGACTTTGAATTATGATTCATTTTTTTAAAGCCTCAAACACAAGTTATGTGACCCTGTATAAATCACATTATTTGTCTGCTTCCTCAACTGAAAAATGAGTTAGAGAAGGAAGCAGCAAACCATTCCATATCTCTGCTAAGAAAACTCCAAAAGGGGTCATGAAGATTCAGATATAACTGAATCACAAAAGAATAACAAATCTATGTAACTGCATAATATATTTCAAGATGTTTGGTTTCCTTCATGATCCTATATATTTTGTGGATTTAAAGATATCATTCTGAGAAGGGGTGCATAGGTTTAATTAGACTTCCAAAGGAAAAAAATAATGAAAAAATTCTTGTTTTTAAACAAAATTTTCATTTTACAGAGAAATAAACCAAGAAATAGAAAAGTGACATGACTTGACTAAGGACATATAGCTGCTAAATAAAAGAACTAGGATCAAACAAATCTGCATTTTCTGACTGGGAACAATTTTAATTCTATCACACAAAATACTCTTCTGATAAAATAGAGCTCTGGGATTAGTGACTAGGATAGCAAAAGATGATAAGGTTATGATAGGCAAAGAGGTGACAATTAGCAGGTTGAGACAGAACTACGATTCATCTTTCTAGTGTTCTAAATCTGTCAGTAATACTAGAGAATCCCTTTAGGTAAACATGATTGTTTCCTCAATGGTACCTTTACAGGTATTTCTCCAAATATTTCTTTTAATAATATGCTAATATCAATTCATGTATCTAATTCTTTCATCAACTTCAAATCTTAGGTCAAGTTGCTAGTTTTTCTTTGACTCAGGGAAAAGAAATCTTAAACTAGTAATGACTTTTTTGTCCTGTTATCACTTGAGCAACCAAGGGCCACTGCACCAGAATTAAATGCCATTACCCTTTCCTGTTTTTGATATGGCACTTCTTGGCTGACACAATCTGTCATGCCCTTTAATACAATATTCTTTTCTTCACTCAAAGCTACCACAATAACTGATGATCATTATTTCAATTTCCTATTACAAGTGCTGACTTCATATATGATCCTCAGATCACATTTTCCCCATGACCTAGGAGGATATAATCTCTGCCATTTCTCTCTGGTTCCAAACTATACACTTTATTTCAATGTCCCTTCATGCCTTTTGGATAATACATTATGTCAATTACATCCACAGAAGGTTAACCTGACAATTTAGCCACATTATAGCTGGCCTTACCTATGGGATGATTGATTGAATGCTTGAATTGATTCAGTAAGACATTGAAATTATAAAAAAGTATGTCCTTTCACTTTAAATAAAAATCACATTACTTTAAAGACTTAAAGTGGACCCACCTTCAAAAGTGTCCTACATTGTAGATTTTGCTTTATACAGATATCAATTTGTATGTTTAATTTTGAAGATCAAAAGAAAGAGGAGGAGTGTGCAAAAGCAGATAATCTGCATTTGGCAATCACCTAGAGCTATTTTTCAGTTCATTAAGCTCCAGGTTTTGAGCTGCTCTAAATAAGACAAATGAGATTCTTTTCTTACATGGAAAAGATAGCTATTTCAATGACTTCTTTGCCTATTCAGTTTAGATGTAAAAGTTATGAAAGGTGAACAAGTTAACATTTTTGACTATCCATGTTTGACCTTCACTTTTCATTACTTTAGGTACATTTATAGAAAACCACTCTTTTCTATGCTTGCTATATACATAGTTAGGTAGCAGCATATTATACTATTGGAAAAGGTGACTTCTTTTTTTATCTACCTGTTAAGCCAATACAATTCCTGGATCTGTAAGTTATAAATTATTTTTAAAACCCTTGGGAAATATGACTAGCAAAATTAATTCCCCTTATCTATAAAAAACCATAATTGTTGGATCACGAAATACTAAAATTTAATGAAGCTAAGAGGGTAGGAAAAGCCATGAACTGGTCACCATAATTTTCTAAGCCCCAAGTTCCTCATTGGTAAAATAAATATTATGATATGTCACCAAGTTAGATTTTATGCTTCAAGATAGTTCAATAGTTTTTCATCAAACTCAATATCCTCATTATAACAAATAAGGAAACCGAGACTCAGAAAATCTAATTGTCTTGCCAGTAATTTTATTTTATAGCTTATTTTATAGATGAGAAAACTGAGAGTTTGAATGGTTATTTGGCTTGCCTGGTATATAATGACAAAAGAAATATTAAAAATTCATATTATATTCCCTTTTAAGTTTAAAATTTGGGAAGAATACTATAGAACTTTATTAAAATGTTTAATAAATTATTATTAATTTATAGCTATAATTCCCAATTCCATATTTGCTCTTCAAAATAACAATAATTTGATAAAGTATAAAATCAATTAATCAACTAATAAAACTGTTTTGAGTTTTTGAAAGGAAGGAGTTATGGAGGACAAGTAGAATACAATTTTAAGTAATCTTCTTATTTGTATCCTATTTTATAAAAAAAGCACTTAGGTTTTTTTTTTTTTCCCCCCAATAAAATGTCATGTTTATATTTTTCTGAAAAAATCTACTGTTAGAAATGTTTTTACTACTTTCCTTGAGGTAAATGCTGCAGTAGCAGACAAACTTCATAGAGGCATGTATTTTCAATGCATTCATATTGACAGAATTTCTTTAATTTAATGCCAAAAAAAAAATAGAGGAAAGTATTTTAAGTCTGATCCACAAATCACCCCAATTACCTTATCATTGGTGTTATGTTTTAAAGTCCTTCAGAGCATTTTTTAATCATCTTGTTGATTACCTCAGGCTCATTTCAGAGTTTTGACTAATTTTGAGATTTGGAGATGTGTTTCAAGTCTCTCTACAAGATTATAGCAATTGTAAGGGTCATAGAAAAACAATATAAACAGAAGTCATTTCATTTCCACAAAAGAAAGTGGAAAACAAATATTTGGCTGTAAATAATTCTTAATATTTAAATAAACTTCACAATGACTTTTTTTTTTCTTGAAAGCTAAGAGAAGTTTATATGCAAAACAATTACCTTTTGTATCAGAGCTTACTATGTGGCCCATTTCCTTAGTGATTCTCAATTTGCAAACATATTGAGGTTTAAAGGGATGAAGAACAAGCAACATGGCTTTATGAGGAACAAATCATGTCAGACTAATCTGATTCCCTCTGTGACAGAGTAATAGGTCTATATAAGAAAGGAGCAATAGATATGAGATCTTTATTTCAGTGAGGCTTTTAATTCTGTTTCATGTGACATTAATTAAGGAGGCAGAAAAGTATCATTTAGAATGCACTATTACAGTGTGGGTGTACAATTGCTCAGAAGGTCATACTGAAAAACTAGTTATTAATCGTTGTGGGCTGCCCAGTAGGGTTGGGGACATTGAGTGATTCTTCTGTATTTGTTCTAGGTCCTTTACTATATCCTTATCAGTGACTGGAATGATAAAAGGGAGAGCTTGTTTATTAAGTTCATGGATAACATTAAGATGGGAGAGGAAAATATGTCCTTGGAGGATAAACCTAAAATTCAAAATAACCTTAAATTGGAGAAATGGCCTGTAAAAAAGACAGAAAAAAGAAAAGAAGAAGCAGTAAACATAAATGGATAGAGTCATAAGAATGAATCAGGGGGAAAGTGTTTTAACAAAGTGTAGGACATTCTTGTGTGCTTTTGGAGTAGTGCAAGAAGACGGGATAAAAAAGTATAAAAGAGAAGTGGCCTCAGTATGCTCAACATACTCCTATGGGATGTCCTAGATTTAAGGAAATTGTTTAAAAAGAAAACTCCTGAGGCAATTTCATATCAGAGATTAAAGGAATAATATATCCTAGGACTCAGTGTTCCAATTTAGAAATTTCTGTTACTCTTGGATTTAGTATTCACTAATGGTCCACAAAGCAAACTTAGAATAATTACCATTATATTAGATATAGGTTCAATTTCCTAATATTATTTAGATTTTCTTGTTTACTATTAGTGCCTTTCTTTCATGCTAAGGAAAGGATGCATTTATACTCAATCTCTCCCTAAATTCAAGTGAGAAGTCTTTTCCTTTTTTAAAAATTTATTTATTTTTAACATGCATTGCTTTATGAATCTTGTTGGGAGAGGAAAATCAGAGCAAAAGGGACAAACCATGAGAGAGATTTAAAAAAAACACAGAAAAGAGAAGTGAGCATAATATATTTTGATTTACATTCAATCTCTTTAGTTCTTTTTCTGGATGCAGATGGCATTTTCTGTCCAAGTCTATTGGGATTGCTTTGGATCATTGAACCAATGAGAACTAAGTCTATTATAGTTGAACATTGCGCATTCTTGCTGTCATAGTGTGCAATGTATTCAAGATTCTGCTTGTTTTGCTCAGCATCAGTTTATATCTTATATATTTCCAGTTTATATATTTTAGATCTTTATAAAATCAACTTGTTTATCATCTTTTCTAGAACATTAATATTTCATTATCTTCATATGTTACAACTTGATCAGTCATTCTTCAATTGATGATCATGTATTCATTTTCCAATTCTTTGCTATGATAAAAAGATTTCATACAAATATTATTGCACATGGGAGTCCTTTCCCCACCTTTGTGATTTCCTTGAGATACAGACCTAGTATTGGCATTGTTGGGTCAAAGATATACTCATTTTTAAATATCTCCAAATTGCTCTCCATAATGGTTGGATCATATTACAACTCCATCAACAATGTATTAGTATCCCAGTTTTCCCATATCCCCTCCAACATTTATCATTAGCTTTTCCTATTATCTTAGCCAATCTGAGAGGTATAAAGTGGTACCCCAGAGTTCTTTTAACTTGCACTTCTCTAATCAATAGTGATTTAGAGCATTATTTCACATAACTATATTTGGCTTTAATTTCATCATATAAATGTTTTCTGTTCATATAAAATATATGAATATTTTATTTATATTGAATTTATATGAATTATAATATGAATTTATATGAATATATAAAATATATGAATATGAATAAAATAAAATATAAAACATAAAAATGTTTGACCATTTTGCAATTGAGGAATGACATATTCTTATACATTGGAAACATTTTTTTTTATATATCTTAGAAAAGAAATCTTTTTTTTTTTATTATTATAGCTTTTTAGTGACAGAACACATGCATAGATAATTTTTCAACATTGACCCTTGCAAACACTTCTGTTCCATCTTTTCCCTTTCTTCCTTCCTCCTTTTAGGAAGTCTCATATATGTTAAATATGTTAAAGTATATCTTAAACACAACATATGTGTTTGTATTTATACAGTTCCCTTGTTGCATAAGAAATGTTGGATTTAGAAAGGTGAAAATAACCTGGGAAGAAAAATAAAAATGCAAGCAGTCCATATTCATTTCTCAGTGTTCTTTCTCTGGGTGTAGCTGGTTCTGTTCATCACTGATCAATTGAAACTGAATTAGATTCTCTCATTGCTGAAGATAGCCACTTCCATCAGAATTGATCCTCATATAGTATTGTTGTTGAAGTGTATAATGATCTCCTGGTTCTCTTCATTTCACTTAGCATCAGTTCATGTAAGTCTCTCCAAGTCTCTCTGTATTCATTCTGTTGGTCATTTCTTACAGAACAATAGTATTTCATAATATTCATATACCATAATTTACTCAGCCACTCTCCAACTAATGGTCATCCACTCAATTTCCAGTTTCTTGTTACTACAAAGAGGGCTGTCACAAACATTTTTGCATATACAGGTCCCTTTCTCTTCTTTAATATCTATTTGGGATATAAGCCCAGTAGTAACACTGCTGGATCAAAGGGTATGCACAGTTTGATAACTTTTTGAGCATAGTTCCAAATTGCTCTCCAAAAGAGTTGGATCCATTCACAACTCCACCAACAACGCATCATTGTCCCAGTTTCCCCCTATCTCCTCCAACATTCATCTTATCTTTTCCTGTCATCCTAGCCAATCTGACAGGTGTGTAGTGGTATCTCAGACTTTTCTCAATTTGCATTTCTCTGGTCAATAATGATTTGGAACAACTTTTCATATGAGTAGAAATAGTTTCAACTTCATCATCTGAAAATTGTCTGTTCATATCCTTTGACCATTTATCAATTGGAGAATGGCTTGATTTCTTATAAATTAGAGTCAATTATCTGTATATTTTGGAAATGAGGTCTTTATCAGAACCTTGAACTGTAAAAATGTTTTCCCAGGTTATTGCTTCCCTTCTAATCTTGTCTGCATTAGTTTTGTTTGTACAAAAGTTTTTAACGTTATATGATCAAAATTTTTTTTCTTTTGTGATCAATAATGATTTCTAGTTCTTTTTTGGTCACTAGTTCTTTTCTCCTCCACAAGTCTGAGTGGATACTTTATCTTATGTTCTTCTAATTTATTTATAATCTCATTCTTTATGCCTAAATCATGAACCCATTTTGATCTTATCTTGGTGTATGGTGTTTGTGGTCCATGCCTAATTTCTGCCATACTAATTCCCAGTTTTCCCAGCAATTTTTGTCAAAGAGTGAATTCTTAAACCAAAAATTGGTCCTTTGGGTTTGCCAAACATTAGATTACTATAGTTATTGACTATTTTGTCCTGTGAACCTAACCTATTCCACTGGTCAACTAGTCTATTTCTTAGTCAATACCAAATGGTTTTGGTGACTGCTACTCTGTAATATAGTGTTAGATCAGGTACAAGTAGGCCACCTTCATTTGATTTTTTTTCCCAATAGTTCCCTTGAAATTCTTGACCTTTTGTTTTTCCATATGAACTTTGTTGTTTCTAGGTCATTTAAATAGTATCTTGGGATTCTGATTAGTATAGAAGTAAATAAATAGATTAGTTTAGCTAGTATTGTCATCTTTATTCTATTTGCTCATCCTATCCAATAGCACTTAATATTTTCCCAATTGTTTAGATCTGACTTTATTTGTGTGGAAAGTGTTTTGTAGTTTTGCTCACATAGTTCCTGACTTTTCTTTGGCAGATAGATTCTGAAATATTTTATACTATCAATAGTTATTTTAAATGGAATTTCTATATGTATCTCTTGCTGTTGGATTTTGTTGGTGATGCATAAAAATGCTGAGGACTTATGTGGATTTATTTTATATCCTGTAACTTTGCTAAAGTTGTGGATTTTTTGTAACAGCTTTTTACTAGAATGTCTGTGGTTCTCTAAGTATAACATCATATCATCTGCAAAGAGTGATAATTTGATTTTTTCATTACCTACTCTAATTCCTTTAATCTCTTTTTCATCTCTTATTGCCAAAGGTAACATTTCTAATACAATATTGAATAGTAGTGATGATAGTGGGCAACTTTGTTTCACTCCTGATCTTATTGGGAATGGCTCCAGTTTATTCCCATCACATATGATGCTTACTGATGGTTTTAAATAGATGCTATTGATTATTTTAAGAAATAGTCCATTTATTCCTATACTCTCTAGTGTTTTTAATAGAAATTGGTGTTGGATTTTATCAAATGCTCTTTCTGCATCTATTGAGATGATCACATGATTTTTGCTAAAATGGTTATTGATATAGTCAATTATATTGATAATTTTCCTAATATTGAACCAGCTCTGCATTCCTGGTATCAATCCTCCTTGGTCATGGTGTATTATTCTAGAAATGATTTTCTGTAATCTTTTTGCTAGTATCTTATTTAAGATTTTTACATCAATGTTTATTAGGGAGATTGGTCTATGATTTTCTTTCTTTGTTTTTGTCCTACCTGATTTAGGTATCAGTAATGTGTCTGTGTCATAAAAGGAATTCGATAGGAGTCCTTCATTTCCTATTTTTAAAAAAAATAGTTTATATAGCATTGGAGTTAATTGTTCTTTAAATGTTTGGTAGAATTCACATGTAAATCCATCTGGTCTTGGGGATTTTTTCTTAGAGAGTTGATTAATAGCTTGATTTCTTTTTCTTCCTTTTTTTATTATTTCTTTTTCTAAAATGGGACTGTTTAACCTATTTACTTCTTCCTCTGTTAATCTGGGCAATATTTTTGAAGGTATTCATTTATTTTATTTAAGTTATCAAATTTATTGTATAAAGTTGGGCAAAATAACTCCTAATTATTACTCTAATTTCCTATTCATTAGTAGCAACTTCTTCCTTTTCATTTTTAAGACAAGCAATTTGATTTTCCTCTTCCCTTTTTCTAATCAAATTTGCTAAAAGTTTGTCTATTTTATTGGTTTTTTTTCATAGAACCAATTCTTAGTTTTATTTATTAATTCAATAGTTTTTTTCTTTTTTACTTTCAGTTTTATTAATCTCTCCTTTTATTTTTAGAATTTCAAGTTTAGTGTTTGACTGGGGTTTTTAATTTGCTCCTTTTCTAGCTTTTTTAGTTGCAAGCCCAATTCATTGACATTTTATTTCTCTATTTTATGCAAGTAGGCCTCCAGAGATATAAAATTTCCCCTTATTATGGCTTTGACTGCATCTTACACATTTTGGTATGACATCTCATTATTGTCATTCTCTTGGGTGAAATTATCAATTGTTTCTATGATTTCGTGTTTTACCCAATCATTCTTAAGGATGAGATTATTTAGTTTCCAATTACTTTTTGGTTTATTTTCCCCTGGCTTTTTATTGAATGTAATTTTTATTGCATCATGATCTGTAAAACATGCACTTGCTATTTCTGTCTTTCTGCATTTAAATTTGTGGTGTTTATATCCTAATATATGGTCAGTTTTTGTATAAGTTCCATGAATTGTTGGAAAGAAAGTGTACTCCTTTATTTCTCCATTTAAGTTGAGATCTCCCACTATTATAGTTTTGCTACTTCTTCTTGCAGCTATCTTAACTTCTCCTTTAAGAATTTAGATGCTACACCACTTGGTGTATATATGTTTAATATTGATATTACTTCATTATCTTTGCTGGATATAGTGCCCTTCCTTATCTCTTTTAATTAAGTCAATTTTTGGTTTTGCTGGGTTGGAGATTAGGATGACTACCCCTGCTTTTTTGAGTTCACCTAAAGCATAGTAGATTCTGCTCCAGTTTGCTTCAAATGTGTTTTCTTAAAAAACGTATTGTAAGATTCTGACTTTTAATCCAGCTTGCTATCTGCCTCCACTTCATGGGGGAGTTTACTCTATTCACATTTGTGGTTAAAATTACTAATTCTGTATTTCCTGCCGTCTTGTTAACTCCAAATTATGCTTTTCTCTTTCCTTTCTCCCTTATGCCCTCCCCAATATTAAACTTGTGAGCACCACTTGCTTAATGCATCCCTTCCTCTTTAGTATCTTTCCCCCTTCCCCTCCTTAGTGTCCCTCCCCTTTTCTTAAACCTTTCCCTTACAATTTCTGTATTCCCTTCTATTTAGCTTACTCCTTCCCTTTTCACTTTTCCCCTCCCATTTTCAATGAGGTGGGAGAAGT
The DNA here is from genome assembly GCF_016432865.1 of Antechinus flavipes. Taxonomy (NCBI): domain Eukaryota; kingdom Metazoa; phylum Chordata; class Mammalia; order Dasyuromorphia; family Dasyuridae; genus Antechinus; species Antechinus flavipes. The sequence goes on along the minus strand of NC_067400.1, from coordinate 369,577,068 downwards.
TTCTCTGTAAATCAAATATATCTAATATTTTTCTCTTTAAGCCAATTCTGATGAGAGTAAGAGACACTCTATGTTCATTCCCCTGCCTTTTTTCCCTCAGATATAGTAAGTTTCCTTTGCCTCTTAATGAAATGTAATACCTCCACTTTTTCCTTTTTCTGGTACAATTTTCTTTCCACCTCTAGCTTCTTTTTTTTATATTATAACAATAAAACCAAATCATACATATATTCTTTATGTATACTCATACCAGAAATGTAATTCCCAAGATTTCTTTTTACCTTTTTATGTTTCTCTTGAGTTCTATATTTGGAGGTCAAACTTTTTGTTTAGTTCCATTTTTTTCATCAGAAATAGATGGAATTCACCTATTTCATTGAATGTCCATTTCTTCCTTGGGAAAAAATACTCATTTTGGCCTGATAAGTTATTCTTTACCACATACCAAGTTCCTTAGGCTTTCAGAATATCAGATTCCAGGCCCTTTGATCCTTTAATGTGAATGTGCTAGATCCTGAGTAATCCTTTTTGTGGCTCCTCTGTATTTGAATTGTTTTTTCTAGTTTCTTGTATTATTTTTTCTTGTTCTGATAGTTCTGGAATTTAGCCACAATATTTCTTGGAGTTATGATTTGAGGATCTCTTTCAGTAGGTGATCAATTAATTCTTTCAAAATTTATTTTCCCTTCTGTTTTTTTTATTTTATTTTATTTTTTTTAACAGTTCTCTCTTTTTTTTTTTTAAGCAGTTCTCTTCGATGATTTCCTGAAAAATAGTGTCTTGGCTCTTTTTTTTTAATCCTGATTTTCAGGAAGTCCAATAATCCTCAGATTATGTCTCCTAGATCTCTTTTCCAGGTCTGTTATTTTCCCAAGTAGATATTTAACATTATTTTTTCCCTATTTTTTCATTTTTTTTTTTTTTTGGTTTTGCTTGACTGATTCTTGGTATCTCCTCAAGTTATTCATTTCCATTTGATCAATTCTGATTTTTAATGAATTATTTTCTTTATTTACTTTTTTATTTATTCTTTTTTTTTTTTTTTTTTTTTTTTTTGGTAATTATCCAATTGAGTTTTTGAGTTGTTTTGTTCTATGGAATTTTTTTTCCCATTTCACCAATTTTATTTTTTAGAGAGCTATTTTCTTTTTCCTATTCACTAATTCTGTTTTTCAGGGAGTTGATTTCCTTATCCACTCGATCTTTTAATGAGTAGGATGACTTATCCAGACCCTCTTTCCAAGCTTCCCTTTTCTTTTCCCATTTTTCTTCTAGCTCTCTTGTGAAAGCCTTTTTAATTTCTTCTATGAGAACCTTGTGTGGTAGGTACCAGATCATATCCCCCTTTGGAGCTTCATCTAGAGACAATCTAGTTTTAGTCTCCTCTGGGTTTGAAGTGTGCTCTGTATCAGTATAGAAGCTATCTATAGTTAGAGCCCGCTTTACCTTTTTACTCATTTTGACAAAACAAAAAAATACAAAAAAAAAAACCAACAACAACAAAAAAAAAAACAAAACTGCAATCTGCTTTTAGGGCAGTGTGGTATTACCAAGCTTCCTCTACAGACAACAGGAAGTAGCAGTGAAGCAGCAGTGAGATAGCAATGACTTTTCTGGGATCAGTGTATGTACTGGAATTAGTGTCTACACTGTGGTCAGCATCTGCGCTGTGATCAGTAGTTGCATATTGAGATAGTGCTGAGTCCCTACCAATGCTGGGTGGGTATACTCTGGTCCTGAGACACTAGCATTTCAGGGTTATAGTTTTTACCCTTTGCGTTTATAGCTTTTCTGTTGATCTACTGACTTGCTGCCAGAGCAAAGTAACTCACATTGTGGTAAAGTTCTCCCTTCAAATTTTCTGCTGACTGAGACCACACCCCGCCCTCCTCAAGTCTGCTCAGTGTGAGCTGCTTTTTGTGCTTTCACTGCCAGCTTGCCTGATGTTGTGTCTAGCCTAACTGTCCCCACCTATGAATAAAAACAGACCTTTTCTGGCGAATTTCGAGAATACCTTCTGTTGGTAATGTATTGTACTCCCAATATTTGCGGGTTTTGATAGTCAAGCACTAATTCTGAGGCTGTTCCCTTAAAGAAGTAGTCTGAATGTAAGGAAGAGCTTAGATAGATGTGTGTGTCCTCTCTGCCATCATGGCTCTGTTCCAGAAAGGAAATATTTATTAGAAATGCTGGCTATAAAGATTTTCTTTCTAGGTTGTACTTCCCTTTTAATCTTGTTTCTATTGGTTTTGTTTGTGCAAAAATGTTAAATTTATTGTAATCAAAGTTGTCCATTTTGCTTTTTATAATGTTCTCTAGTTCTTCTTTAGTAATAAATGTCTTTCTTCTCCAAAGATCTGATAGGAAAATTTTCTCTTGATCTCCTACCTTGTTTATGGTATCATCCTTTATGCCCAAATATGTTCCAATTTTGACATTTTTTTGGAATAGGTTGTGAGATATAGGTCTATGCTCAGTTTCTGACAGATTAATTTTCCAATATTACCAGAAATTTTTGTCAATATTGATATGTTATTCCAGAAAGTAGAATTTGGAGGTTTATCAAATACTAAATTACTATAGGCCTCACTTATTGTATCATGTGTATCTAATCTATTTCTCTGATCCACCACTCTATTTCTTAGCTAGTATCCAATGGTTTTGATGACTGCTGCTTTATCATATAGTTTTAGGTTTGGTACTTGATCTTGTTATTGAAATGGTCGATTATTCCAGCACTGCATTCCTCCTATAAATCCCACTTGGTCATAGTGTATTATCCTGCTGATAAATTGTTGTCATCTCATTGCTAATAATTTAATTAATTTTTTGCATCAATATTCATTAAGGAGATTGGTTTATAATTTTCTTTCTCTGTTTTGTGTCTTATTTTGGTATCTTTACCATATTTGCCTCATAGAAGGAATTTGGCAGAAATTTTTTTTTACCTACTTTTCCAAGATTTTTACATAGTATTGGAATTAATTGTTCTTTAAATTTTTGGTAGAATACACTTGTGAATTGATCTGGCCCTGGAGATATTTTTATGAGCGAGTTCATCCTATTCACATTCATAGTTATGATGAGCAGCTCTGTATTTTCCTTCATCCTATTTTCTCCTTTGTATGTGCATTTGATCTCTCTTTCCATCCTGTCTTTAGTTGTTTTTTTTTTTTTTTTTTTTTTTACCCACCCACTACTATCATTCTTTCCCTTCTTTTGTTATCCTTTCCCCTCATGTTTCTGCTCTCTCTTCTATTTTGTCCCTCCCTTTTCTATCTTCTTTAGCTTCCTAATTCTTTATACAGTTAGATAAATTTCTATACCCAAGTGAATGATTAAGTCACTTCCTCTAAGAGCCAAAATTAATGAGATCAATTTTCAGACAGTGCTTATCTTCCCTTCTTTCCCTTGATTATAATAGGCCTTTTGCACCTTTTCATGTGGTCTCATTGTCCCATTATGCTATATACTCTATTATATTACTTTACTATACTTATTTCATCTTTTTTCCAGTACACATCTTTTTATACCCTTTAATGTCTTTTTCTTTGATGTCATCATATCAGAGTCTATTTACAACACTATCCTCAGTCTGTATGATGTCCCCCTCTGTCTGCCCCAGTGACAGATATAGTATTCAAGAGTTACAGATATTGCTTTTCCTTCTAGGAATTTAAGCAGTTTGTTCTTTAAATACTAATTTTTTTTCTGTTTTCCTCTCTGTTTATCTTTTTATCCTTCTCTTGAGTCCTGTGCTTATTGATTAAATTTTCTGCTTATTTCTGTTTTTTTTTTTTTAATATAAATGATTGAAAATTTCTTACTACATTAAAGATCCATCTCCTTCCCTGAAAGATGATGCTGAGTCTTGTTGGGTAATTAATTTTTGGTTATAAACTTAGCTTCCTTGACTTCTAGAGTATGGTATTCTAGGCCCTCTAATCCTTTATTATTGTGACAGCCAAATACCAGGTAATCCTAACTTTGTTTCTTGATATTTGAATAGTTTTTGTCTGGCAGCTTGTGGTGTTTTTTTTTTTTTTTTTTTTTTGAGATTGTAGTTTTGGAGTTTTTCAACAATGTTCCTCGGGGTTTTCCTTGTGGAATCTCTTTCTGAATGTGATAGGCAGTTTCTTTCAATGAGTATTTCCCCCTCTGTTTCTAGAATATTGGAGCAATCTTTCTTAATTATTTCTTGAAGAATACTATTTAGGCGCTCTCTCTCTCTCTCTCCTCTCTCTCTCTCTCTCTCTCTCTCTCTCTCTCTCTTTTTTTTTGTCATGGCCTTTAGGTAGGCCAATAATTTTTAAATAGTCTCTTCTGATCTATTTTCTAGATTTGCTATTTTTCCAATGAGATATTTCACATTTTCTTCCATTTTTCCATTCTTTTTAGTTTGTTTGACTGATTCTTGCTGTGTCAGAGACATTTGCCCCATTTTTTAACTTGTAATTTTCTTCAGTTATCTTTTGTAACTTTTTCCATTTGATTAATTCTAGTTTTAAAAGAGTTGCTTTCTTCAATTTTTTCTTCTTTTTCCAAGCTGTTGACTCCCTCATGCGTACTTCTCTTTTCCTTTCTCATTTTTTCTTCTATATCTCTTATTTGCTTTTTAAAGTCTTTTATAAACAATCTGAAGAAGCTTCTTTGTGCTTGACAACAATTCATATCACTCTTTGAAATTTCTTCTGTGGACAACTTATCTGAGTTGGTGTTTTGGTCTGCCCTGTCACTACAGTAGCCTTCTCTGTTCAAGATTTTTTTTCTGTTTGTTGCTCATTTTTGTTCCATTTCTTTTGGCATTTACATTTTTTCTTTACATTTTTTAGTTGAGCTCTGCTCTTGGGATAACGGTGTAAATCTCAGTCTTGGCTTTGAGCACAATTGCTCCTTGTATTTGCAGGGGTGGTTTTGCCTACTCTTTTCAGGAAACAGCCTTATTTCTCCCAGTTTGCCTTCTGAGATGGGACTGGAAGCTGCTCCACTGGTGTGCTCCTCTACTGAGCCAGGACTAGGGTTTTAGTCACTGATTTGCTGTGATTAAGATTTTCTCACTGGCTTTCCCAGAGTCTATGTGAGCTGGTTTGAACAAGTGAAACCGACCTTTCTCTTAGTTTTCCTATCTTAAGCTGGAGAGAGATTTCATTTCATAAGACTGTTCAGAGGCTTTGTTTCATGTAGTTTTCAAGGGAAACTGGGAGAGCTTGAGCAGCTTCTTGGCTTTAGATGTCTTAAGCTTGTAACATGCTCTTCTCTTGCTCTTGTTTATCTACAAAAAATATCTTATGAGAAATTCTTTCTCCTTTTGCATCAATGTTTCTATTAGTTTATTTGCTGTATGCATTGATGTAGTGATATAGTAAAAGCATCTCAACTTATAACTTTTCACTTGTTCATTTTTACTAACTATCTCTTGTCTTTATGAGGGTTAGAAAGGTATAAAGTTTCTGAGAATTCTTTAACTTTTTGACTTTTTTTGTTTATTTAACCTAAATCATTTTTTCTTATATTTTCCCCTCCAGGCTCTCCAATAAACATCTATGCATCATTACCACCAAATTCTTTTTTTGATTTAGTTTGGAGAACATTGTCAAGTTGAGTCTTTAATTGATGTTATGGTAGCCTGTTTGCATGTGCTTAATGTCAGCACTACTAACAGAAATGACCAAATGTCCCATGAAAATTGAGTACATGGTGAAAGCATTTCTATATATTCCTTCTGCATTTCTTTGGAGAACTCATGTTTTATATTTGTTTGTTTGCAATTTCTTTATGCTTTGCACTGTAATTTATAATGAAAATGTCAATAAAAATCAGATATAACTCCTTTAAAAATGATTCAGTTCCTTGACCATTGAACAAAGATCACATTTTAACAATACCAATAGCTAATGTTTATAGAATGCTCAATAACTATGATTCTTAGTATTTCTTTATATCTTTTCTATCTTTGCCACATTCTCTAAAGAACAGTAGTTATCTCTACATATAACTGAGGACCATTTTGTGGTTTTGTCTTTTTGATTGGATAAAATAATTATAATTCTGGTGGATGACTTTCTTTTGATGAGTTTCTTCAATCTTATGTAGGTTTATTTTTGGAGAATAAAGCTTGTCATTGAGTCAGAACTCAAATATGGAAATCTGAAAGAACTTGCCAAAGGTTTTGTCTACTGACATGGCAAAATAACCTCTATGTCATCAGCCTAAAGTAGCAAATTAAGGCATATCTAAAGGATTGAAAATTATCTTGTATAAATTTTTTTTTAATGAAATAAATGCCTAGATGTAATTCCTATGGCACATTTTAAACTGTGGTTATAATTGTAGAAGTCAGAGAAAGTCATTTTCATCCTCTATAAAATTTTCAGTGTCTCTTATCTGCTGTTCTAAGTGTTGTTTAAAATATGAATATAATCCTACTTATCTAAGAAATTGAAGTTGCTCTTAGCAATCTCTAACTTTTACAGACTGCAGCAGTTAAAGGGACTGCATGTTCTACAGAACATAAATTTGAATTACAACATTTTAACAGAAATTTGTGGAAAAAACTTTTGAACATAAATGTAAATTATTTTTTTACCACAAGAGAGCATGGGAAACTTTCATAATACCCACCAGACCCTGATGTTATTTATCTTTACATGGTTTGTTTCTGATTCATAATCCTATGCATATTTTTTAAGCTTTTTAATTTGGAAATTTGTTTTCTGTCTTACAAGAGCTTCTTTTCAAACTCACTATGACTCATTTTCTTAATTGTTTTGAGAACATTTCATATGAAAATAAAATATTTATAATTTAAATCTGCTATATATGTATATATTTGCTCTGATTGAAATGTTTTACTTATGTAAACACCAAACTACATAAACTATTTACTAATGTAAACACCAAATTAATACACATACAAATCAAGGTGCACTCCCATATTATCTTAAATGATAAGCATGATGAAATCACTTTTTATAATAAAAAAAATCTTCAATGAACTGAAACATTTCACTTGGATTCCCCAGTGATAGAAAAAGGGGAGAAAAAACTTACAGACTAATAATAAAACTAGCCAAACAATCAGATAAAACCATAAAGAAATAAGCAATAATTGTGAAGAGAACATAAAAAACAATTTTCAAAATTGTGACATCATTAAGTACTATGAAGCTCTTTATGTTTGAAAAAGGCTGTACAATCATTTTTCTTCATTATTCTTACATGAATCATAGTGAAAAATACCCTATTATCCTTTTTTTATTCTAAGGAAGAAGAAGCAGCTAAGTTAGATACTATATTCATAATTTTAGTGAGTTAGTAATTTTAAAAGGGGGAGAAACAAAGACTGAAGTCAATAGATTGAAGCAGTTTGAGACTACAATATTTTTATAGTTTGACAATGTTTATTCTCTCAATGACATTTGAAAATTCTTTTGCAAACATTTTACCTCTATTTTTTTTTTGATTCTGACTTTTTAATCATATTACTAAAGACAGGAAAAAATGTTATCTCATAGATGGCAGAAAATCCACAGATGTCAAACATCTGAATTAATTGTCCAGGGTGAAAAAATCCTGTAGGCTTACTTTCTGGAGATTTGCTATCTACTTTCTGAACAAAGATTTATCACTGCATTCCACTGATCACTTGGGGGGTCTGTTGATGTTAGTTGCATGAATATTAATAAAATATGTATTTTTCATTAATCAATTTTAATTTAAACTATCTTTCAATTATGCTTTTTTTTAAAAAAAATAGCATTATTCTGCAAAGAAATACTTAGACTTCCTGACTACCAAAGACTACTTGATGCAAGAAGTTAAGAATTCCTGTTGAACTATTACTGAGGATAGGAACTCATTAGGAGGAAGCAGCATTGGACAGTCAGTTATAACTTCTCTATCCTCCCATTCTTTTCTGCAATACCTCAGGCTACTAGCCAAATCCCCAAACAAATTTCTTGAGTTATTCTAAGTCTGTGTTATTGTGATTATTCTCTTCAAATCCTAGAGTGACATCAGCAACAACAATATTCAATAAATAGCCCTTATTCACAGGTGCTAATTGAGAGCCCAGGGAATTTGGGTGAGGTATCAAAGCAAATAAGTTTCTATAAAGGCATGGCCTAGAATTGTCATGAAAATCATGCCAAGATCAATAAGGAGGAAAGCGACTCATAAAAATGAAGATTCATGATTGTTAAATGTTTGAAGGAAGTGCAGGGCAAAACCATGTTCAAAAACCTGATTAAGCCAGAGTTAGTTCTGAAGACTGACCTGCTACAATTTAGCACTAAGGTAAACAACAAATGATAAAAATGGCTTTCCATTATGTTACATTCAAATTCTACATAGAAAGTTACTTGGAGACCATGTCTTTTTGCTCTTGAAATGAACTCTATACATTAACTCTCCCCATTAAAAGGAACCGCAATGGGAATTGAAGTTTAGAATAGAGTAGAAATAGAGAACATAATTTCTACCCATGTTACCAGTCAAAATCTATCTTCTCCTCATTTTGGCCTATAACCATAGGATTCTAATGATTTAGAGATGCTTTTTTATGACTTCAGTAACCCAAATCAACACTTTTGAGCAGAAAACACTGAACTCAGAACAGAAAGACAAGAAATTGATAGAACAATAAAATCCTTCATTTTTTTCAGGGCTCAACTCACACATAGAAGATTGGGTGTTAGACAGAGTCACAAACAATTAAACTCAAATCTTGCCTCAGATATTTAGAAGTTGTGTGGACCTGGACAAGTCACTTAACCTTGCCTAATTTCAATTTTCTCATTTGTAAAAGAGAATGATGATAGTAATATCTTGTCATAATTATTCTCTTAAGGTCTTACTTTTCTTGTATGTATTCCTATAAATTTATACAAGGAGAACCACTGAATTCTAGATCGCAGGAGTGTAACCACAATATATTTAATGGATCTGTTATCTCTTTGATCATTATATTCTGTTTATTAATTCAAAACAGAATCCTTCTATGCCTTTTCCTTATGTTTGACTTTTATCTAGATCTAGTTCTCCATAGTGTTCAGTCTACATGACAATCTTCTAGATCTCTCATTATTAAGTGAGTTACCAGTAAAGCCTCTTCAATAAATGTTCTTTGATCTCAATATATGACTTGCCAATTTATTTTTCTGGTCAAATATATCCGATAATATTTTTGCTACCTTTTTGCATGTATGTTATTATGGATATAGTCTGTTTACTGAAATCATATATATCCTCAGTGAACTTATGATGATTTTAACTTTGATCATTTGGAGATTATAATATTCTCTGATTTATAGCAATAGGGCTTACTGGAAAAATATTGATATGAATATGAAGTTTTTGTTGCTCATATTGGGGGAAAAATTGTTATTGTTGAAGGTACCATGAAATTTCTAATATCAAATTCAAACTTCTGTCCTTTTTGTTTCAATTCTAGACTCTCTTCTTTAATTATAATGTCTGTCCAAAATATATGCATTATTATATTAGATCAAGGAACCATCTATCTGACTTGTACCTTATATTCTGAAAAACACATTACTCATCTAAGTGGTTTTTATTTTTAAGTATATTCTAAATTTTGGTACAATCATCCCCAAATTGTCCACAATCTAGTTAGTGTCAAACTAAAATAGAAAGAAGGCCTATAATGCATACATCGGATTCCCTGTGGGCTGTATATTGATTTAGTTTTAAATATTACCTTTTATGTGTTTTATTGCATTTTATTAATTTTGTTAAATATTTCTTAATTACATTTTAATATAGCTCTGGTTGTGGATAACATTTGGCTTCTTATCAAGAGGACTTTACAATCTACAGAGAGTAATTATTTTTTGATTCTATATTTAACTTTTTGAATGAACCTCTGCAATCAATTTCAGGGAGCGTGTTTCTATCACTTTTATACTTTAATATATATTAATAACCATAAACTCATTGAATTTTTATTTGTTGCTAAAAATTCTATTGTGACATATCTTGTCTCTATTGTTAACATTACAAACATCTTTAATACTATCAAAATAATACAATCTTATATTGTGTTAACATATGCTTGAGTAAGTTTTTGTCACATGAAAGTCCTTGAAGTAATATTTTATTCTACCAATTAAAATTATTTTAAAAATAGTTAACAGAGACACTACCAAGATTCTGGAGAAAAAGTAAATCACCTAAGATCTTCCCAAGTTCCCTCAGTAACAATATTAAATCAAGTCTCTAAACAAATTTTGGGGTGACAGAAATCAGAAAAAGATGGAATGAAACAATTATCTAGCTTATGAAAATTTGAAGGATCTCAGGAAAGGTCTATATCAATTGGGTAAAAGGGATACACAGCCCACTGCAGATGGTGTCCAGGCAAATCAGAGAAGACTCAGCCACACCAGAGATCAGTAATCTATGTCCCTGCTGTCCTGGTTTAATATTCTAGTGAAATAGCAGGGTAGCTGTATGACCAACATCTCCAGTTCAGAATGCAGACTATCAACACCAAAAAACCCAGCACAAGAAACAAAACTAAACTGGGCCACTGCCATTCAGTGGGCAAGTTGCCAGCACTTGAGGCTCCAATGCATAAAGTCAGTGACCATGTCAAGTGTGTCAAACAAAAAAATCATAGAAACCATCAACAATGTCATGAAAAGAATGACAATAAGAGACAAAAAAGCAAAACTTATGGGATGCAGTCAAAGCAGAACTTAGGGGGAATTTTCTATTTTTGAATACTTACTGGAACAAAATAGAGAAAAAGTAGATTGATGAATTGGACATACAATTAAAAATTCTAGAAAAAGATCAAATTAAAAATCCCTAGTTAAATACCAAATGGAAATTCTAAAATAAGAGATTAATAGAATTGAACATAAAAGCAAGATAAGTAGAACAGAGAAGGGAAATTATAGAACAAGTCCCCTAATGAATATTGGTGCAAAATTTAAAATAAAATATGACAAAGAGATTAGAGCAATTTATCACTAGGATAATGCAGTATGAATAGGTAGAATTTATACCAGGAATGCAGGGCTGGTTCAATATTAGGAAAATTACCAGCATAGTTGACTATATCAATAACAAAACCAAGAGCAATTATATGATTATCTCAATAGATGCAGAAAAAGCTTTTGAAAAAAATACAGAACCTATTTCTATTAAAAAAAAAAAAAACACCAGAAAGGATATGAATAAATGGATCTTTTTCCAAATTGTTAAGTAGTATTATCTAAAATGTCTGGAAGAAATTTTATGTAATGGGGATGAGCTAGAAGCTTTCTTAACAATATCAGAGATGTTTAAGATGCCATTATCACCACTATTACTCAATTTTGTCCTAGAAATGTTAGCTTTAGTATAAAAGAAGAAAACGTAATTGAAACAATTAGCATAGATAATGAGGAAACAAAATTAACAATCTTTGCAAATTATGTTATTGTATACTTAAAGAATGTTAGAGAATCAAACAAAAAACTATTTGAAATAGTTAAAAAATTCAGCAAAATTGAAGAACTTAAAAGAAATAAATACATCATTAGCACTTCTTTATATTACTAACAAGACCCCCCAGCAAGAAAAAGAAAGAGAAATTACATTTAAAATAACTGCATTTGTGTATAGGAACCACATGAACAAAATTACAAACACTTTTCACATAAAACACAGTTGATTCTAAACAAATGGCAAAAAAAAAAAAAAAAATCAATTGCTCATAGGTATACCAAACTAATATAATGAAAACAGCAATTCTACCAAAATTAACTCTCTTATTCAGCATCATACCAATCAAACTCCTAAAAATTTATTTTATAGAGCTAGGAAAAATGATAACATTTCTCTGGAAGAACCAAAAGTAAAGAATATCAAGGGAATTAGTGAAAAAATGCAAAGGAATGTGAATTCACAATACCAGATACTGAACTATAATATGAAGTGGCAATCATCATATCTATTTGGTACTGACTAAGAAGTAGAATGATGAATCATTGGAATAGGTTAAGTATACAAGAAAAAGTAGTTAATGACTGCAGTAATATATTGTCTTACAAACCAAACATTCTAGTTTCAGGGATAAGAATTAACTGATGAAAATTTCTGGGAAAACTAGAAAATAGTATGGCAGAAAATAGGTATCGAACAACATCTTATACCAAATACCAAGATAAGGGCAAAATAACTACATGATTTAGACATAAAGAGTGATACCATAAGCAAATGAGGAGAGCAAGGAATAATTTATTGTCAGGTCTATAAAGAACCAAATAATTTATGATTAATCAAGAGAGAGAGAACATAATGAAAGGTAATGTGGAAAATTCAGACTACATTATTCTAATTCTTTTTGCACTAAAACCCATCAATTCAACCAAAGTCAGAAGGAAAGCAGAAAGAGGAGAAAAAAAAAATTAAAGCAAGTGTTTCTGATATAGGCTTCATTTTTCAAATATATAGAGAACCAAGCCAACTTTGTAAAAATACAAGTCAATTTCCAATTGATAAATTGTTAAAGGATATGAACAGGCCTTTTTCTTTTCTTTTTTTTCCTTTTTTTCCATTTCCAAATGAAGAAATTAAAAGTATTTATACTCATAAAATGCTCTCGTTCACTATTGATTAGAGAAATGCAAATCAAAACAACTCTGAGCTAACACTTTACTTCTGTCAAATTAACTAATATGTCAGAAAGAGAAAGTGTTGGAGAAGATATGAGACAATCAGGATACCAATGTATTGTTAGTGTAGTTGTAAGTTGATCCAACCATTCTGGAGAACGTTTTGAAATTATGCTCAAAAGATTTTAAAATTGTATGTATTCTTTAATCCAACAATATCACTGTCTTTATGTCCCAAAGAGATCACACAAAAGGCAAAAAGGGGTACAAGTACAAAAATATTTATATTACTTCTATTTACAGTGGCAAAGAAATGGAAATTAATGGAATAATTCTCAATTGGTGAATGGCTGAATAAGTTGTGGTATGGGAATATAATAGATTATTATTATGCCATAAGAAATGATTGGCTAGAAGATTTCAGAAAAACCTGGAAAGACTTACATGAACTGATGCTTAGGGAAGTGGGCATAATCCAAAGAGCATTGTACACAATAATGGCAGTGTTGTGCTATAATCAACTAGGACAGACTTAACTCTTTTCAGTAATTCAATGACCCAAGTGAATTCCAAAATACTCATTAAAGCTATTGACATCCAGAGATATAAATATAGAGTCTTAATGCACATCAAGGCATACTATTTTGATGTTTTAAATACTAATTTGTTTTTTCTCATGATTTTCCCCTTTTATTCTGATTTTTCCTTCACAACATAATTAATGTGAAAATGTTTCATATGATTGCACATTATAACCTGTTTCATATTGCTTGCTGTCTTGAAGAGTTTGGAGAGGAGGGAAAGAGAAAAAAAAAATTAGAACTCAAAATCTTATAAAAATGGACATTGAAACTATATGTGAAATTTGAAAAAAAATTATATAGTATTAAGTGGAAAAATAATGGTAGTCAACAAATAATAGGTATCGTTGCTGTAACACATATTCCAATTTCATCTTTGAAAGAATACAGTCTCAGTGGGGTGGAGTTAAGATGCTAGGGGTTAGACAGCTCTTTGAGCTCTGGCTTCCTTCAGATCAATATCAGATCAAGTCTTTGAATGGGTTTTGTAGCGACAGAACTCAAAAATATTTGGAGTGTAACAAACTTCCAGCAGAAGATATATTGGATGGACTTCAGGAAAGGTTTGTTTCAATTGGCTAGACAGGGGCATGGCCTAGCATAGGTTCAGTGAAATGCAGGAAGTCCAGAGCAAAGAGTCCTCTGCAAGCTAAGGGAATATAGTAGGAGGTTTGGTGCATAGCCAAAATATAGCAGTGTTGGCTACTCTGTCTTTGTTCAGAAGCCAGTGGATCAGGAGACTACTTGTGAGACCTCTAACAGAACTACAGAAGGCAAATAGTAAGCCCATGAATTCCAGCATAACAAGTGGAACTTGGCCACTCCCACCCAGCAGGTGAAGGAAGCCAGCAGCACTGGCTCAGGGCAGCATGAGGAAGCTTGGGACAATCTTCCCTTTGTCCTAAAACAAATTTCAACTTTTACAAATGACCAAAAAAAAAAAAAAAAAAAGCTCTGACCATAGAAGCTATTTTAGATAGGAAAGAACATATTTCAAATCCTGAGAATACTAAAGGCAAAACATCTCCAGATGAAGCTTCAAAGAGTGATATGAATTGGTCTTCAGCTCAAAAGGCTCTCTTGGAAAAAATCAAAAAGTATCTTAAAAGAGAGTTAGAATAATGGGGAAAGGAAATGAAATCTTTGGAAAAGGAAGCACAGAAATTTTCTGAAGAAAACTACTCCTTAAAAATAGTTTTGGTGAAATGCAAAAAGAAAACAACTCCTTGAAAAACAGAATTTCTGAAAATGAAAAAAAAAGAAATACATCTAACTTATAAGTTCAATTGGCCAAATGCAAAAACAGCTAAAAAAGCTAATTGAAGAAAATAATTCACTAAAAATTAGAATTGAACAAATGGAAGTAAATGACTTATTGAGATATCAAGAATCAATCAAACAAAACCAACAAATGAAAAAAAAAAAAGAAAATGTAAAATATCTCATTGAAAAAAACAACTAACCTGAAAAATAACTCCAGGAAAGACAATCTAAGAATTATTGGACTACTTGAAAATCATGATGAAAAAAAGAGTATAGGCAAAGTCTTTCAGGAAACCATCAGGGAAAACTATTGTGATATCCTAGAACTAAGAGGTAAAAGAGGCACTGAAAGAGTCCACTGATCATCTCCTCAAAGACACTCTCAAATGAAAACTTCAAGGAATATTGTAGTTACCTTCCAGGATTATCATATCAAGAAGAAAATACTGCAAGCAAGCAAGCAAACAAACAAACAAACAAAAACAATTTAAATATACAGGAGGCACAATCAGGATAACCCAGGACTGAACAGTTTCTACTTTAAAAGAATAAAGGATTTAGAAGATGATATTCCAGAGGGCAAAGGAACTTTGGACTACTGCTTTTTGTTTTCTTTCTCATTCTCCTTTTTTAATCTGATTTTTCTTATGCAACATAAGTGTGGAAATATATATATGTTTCATATATATCGAATTGTACATATTTAGCATATATTAGATTACTTGCTAGCTAGGGGAAGGGGTAGGGGAAAGGCAGGAAGAAAATTTTGGAACACAAAGTTTTACAAGGGTGAATGGTGAAAATTATCTTTGCATATATTTTGAAAATAAAAAGTTATTATTAAAAAAAAAAGAATTCAGGCTCAGTCAGACAAGCTCCAAATCAAGCAAAAGATACTGAATGAGTTTCATACACTCAGCAGGCTATGCTTCTTGAGGGAATAAGCAGCCTAGTAAAGCAAGACAGGTGGCTGTTTTTTATTTTTTTAAATAGAGTAAAAGATGCTGATTACAAGAGAAGATTTTGGGGTTAGAGTTTTGGTGTGCTTACAGAAGGATGTTCTAAAACCTAGAAAAAATTGTACTTGTGCTTACCCAGAATATATGTAGAAAAGCTCACACAGAGGGTATTATACGTTATTATACGTTATTATACGTTATTATAATGAAGTTGCATCAAAGTACTTTATCCAAAGGAAAACAAAGAAGGATAGTACACAGGTGCATCCCAAGGAAAAGTTCTTTCTGTGGTCAATGGTGTCCAACACCATATTTACCATCCTGTTGGCAAAACTATCTTATTAGATGATTTCTGTGTTGTGTTTAAATCAGATGGTATAGTCACACAGCATGCTGACCTGCTTGTTGTTTTAGTAATGCTCATCCCAAGATTAAGGATTTCTTTAGGATTTAATTTGAGGGTCGACAATTAGAATGCTATAAAAGATAACACCTTATATTTTGGTATTTACTTAAGAGTTAATGATATATAAGATGACTATCTTTTCCTTTTAATTACAGTGACATATTGTGACCCTCATCTTTAACTTAATTCTAAACAAATTCCTGAATTAGATTAAAAGATATAAAAGGGAACTTAATCAGATACATAATCAATTATAATATGAAATCAATAGAATAAATTACAAAACAGAATAATTTTAACTTCTCAATTTCCCCTTTGATTTTTTTGAAATTCATACCTCTCCTGAACCATTTACTCTGATTAAAGTTGGAAATCAAAGTGCAGTAAAAATCAAATATTTCTAGTACTCCATAATATTTTATAAAGCAATAATTACAGAAGCAAAAATTGTGTGGGCTAGTATCTCTCATTGAAATGTCATATTTCTAACTATTTGTTTTAATTATGTAACTTTAATATATGGAAATATCATCTAAAGAAATTCCATCCCAAGTATATACTACTTAATGGGACTAATTTGAGCAAGGCTGGTTTCCAAATCATCAGGTTTAATCTTGTAATAATTTCCCCCTTACTTTTTGAGTCTGTCTATGACCAATGCATTGCCAAAGTCCTTTTAACAGTCACTTTCAGTAAGTAGACTTTACAGAAACAGCATAAAAGGGAAAAGTGAACAGCCATTCTCTTTTTAAATAATCCATTCCCCAAGTCCATTTCATCAGCACCTCATATTATTATTATATGTGAGCTCCACTTTCCCTTTAAGTTACACCAAACTTATGCAGAGAAGCACTCTACTCTGTCAACTTTGTCTTCTGGTAGACATGAAACTGCTGCCTTTCTTTAGTGCATGTGGTTAGCTTGAAGATGCTAAATATATAATCCGCCACTCGGTGCTACACATCATCTTGGTCATTCACCTCTTGTCTGTCTCTTCTCTTTAAAATGACATAGGTTTTCCACTTTCTCAAACTTTGAATTATCACTCTGAATCTCTCTTGTTTACACTTTCACTTGACCTAGTTTTCTAATCATTTACCAATTCTAGATTGTTTTGATGACTGCTGTTGTGTCTGAGGTCAAGAAGAAGCATTTCCCATTAGTGCTTGCTTTTTTTTTCATTTTCCTTGATATTTTAGATGACTTGTTTTTCTTTAAAAAATATTTCCTTCTATTTAAAAAATAGGTTATACATGTATATTCATTTTTTTAGTCATTCCATATTCCATCTGAGTTATGATGGAGAAAATCAGAAAAAAAGGGAAAAACATAAAGAAAAAAAAAAAACAAAAGACAAAAAAAGATGAAAATAGAAAGCTCTAATTTGCAAACTGTCCTCCTAATTCTTTTTCTGGAAATGGATGGTGTTTTGTAACTAAAGTTTATTGAAATTTCCTTTGGTCACTGACTTGCTGAGAAGAACCAAATCTATCAAAGTTGATCATCACACAATCTTATAGTTGCTGTGTACAATGTTTTACTGGTTCTGCTTGTTTCCTCTATCATCAGCTTATGTAAATCTTTCCAGGATTTTCAAAAATCAGTCTATTCATAATTTTTATAGAAAATAATATTTCATTACTTCCATATACCATAACTTATTCGGCCAATCCCCAATTGATGGATATTCACTCCTTTTCCAATTCTTTGGCACCACAAAAAGAGTTGCTACAAACATTTTTGTACATGTTAATCCTTTTCTTTCTTTTTATGATGTCTTTGGGATAAAGCCCCAGAAGTGACACTGCTGGATCAAAGAGTACACACAGTTTTATAGTCTTTTGGGCGTAGTTCCAAATTGCTCTACCAATGGTTGGATCATTCCATAACTCCATGACAATGCATTAATGTTCCAGTTTTCCCACATCTTCTCTAACATTTATCATTATCTTTTCCTGTCATCTTAGCCAATTTGAAAGGTATGAGGTGGTACCTCAGACTTGTTTTCTCTAATCAATTTTCTCTAATCAATAATTATGTTCTCTTCTTTTATATAATGTATGATGGTTCTCTCTAGGAGCAGGTTTCTTGGCGAGGTTTTCTGGAGGCAGCCTTAGTTTCAGTTTCGATCAATAATCACTCCAAATGCAGCTAGCTGATAAAATCCAAATGTTTATTTTCTCCTTCTTTGGGCCCAGGTAGCTTTCTTAGAGACCTCTCTTTCAGTGGAAAAGCCAAGAAGGAGAGCCTGCCATCACAGTGGTGTGAGATGGTATGAATGAATCTGGTTTCACCTCCGAGAGTGGGCTTCTTCTGAACTGACTCTGGCTGGCTCACTGAAGCTCTTTTTATGCTTTGTGTAAAAGGTTGACTCCTCCTCCGAGAGAGTGGGATTGTGGGTTTCTGACTTGTGAATCTCATACTGAATACTGACTTGTGAATCTCCCAAATGTGTGAACTCCAATGAGTACTTAAATACATTAGTGAGCTAGAGAATTTGCTAAGTACCATGCTAAATTAGGCAACTGACATCACTTTGTAAGCATTCTAACAAATAATGATTTAGAGCATTTTTTCATATGACTACAAATGACTTTATATTTCAACAATCTGAAAATTGTTCATATCCTTTGATAATTTATCAATTGGGAAATGACTTGTATTCTTATAAATTTGACAAAAATCTTTATATATTTTAGAAATGAGATTTTTATCAGAATCACTGGCTGTAAATTTCCCCCCAGTTTTGTATTTCCCTCTTAATCTTGTTTGTGTTGGTATTGTTTGTACAAAAACTTTTTAATTGAATATAATCAGAGTTTTCTGTTTTGCCTTTCTTAATGTTCTCTAGGTCTTCTATGGTCATAAATACATTGCTTCTCCAAATATCTGATAGCAAGTTTTCTCTTCCTCTCCAAATTTATGATGACCCTTTACACCCAAACCATGTAGTTATTTTGACTTTATTTTGAGATAGTGCATGAGGTGTATGTCTGGGTTGAGTTTTTGATATTATTTGACAGTTTCCCCAGAATTTTTTGTGAAGTTTTTGTGAAATTTTGTGAAATGTTTAGTTTTTATCCCAGAAACTGGAGTTTGGAGATTTATCAAGTATCAGATTTTTATAATTATTGAATATGTCTTGTGTATCCAACTTATTCCATTGATCCATCACTCTATTTCTTATTCATTACCAAATGGTTTTGATGAGTGGTACTTTATAATATAGTTTCACATCTGGTATATCTAAGCCACTATTATTTCTATTTTTCCCATTAATTCCCTTCATATTCTTGGCCTTTTGTTCTTCCAGATGAATTTTGGTATTTTTGACAGTTTGATTAAAAAAATCAAATTATAATGAAATCAATCATCACTGTTAAATTATTTATTCTAGCATAACTTAGTAGTACATGAATAAGAGAAAAGGCACCTGATCATAATAGTAATACAGGTTTGGGTCTTTTAAAGTGTAATTTATAGTTAAGACAAGGGACGAGGGAATTGAGAGAAGTTAGTGTAGAGTTGAGTTGGAAAGAGAGAATACTATAATAAGTGAAGAGTAAATGGTCCATGAAAGAATTGAGATGTAGACTGAGTAAAAATCCGAATGAATATGAAGACTAAAATAACAGGAAAATATTATATAATAAAATATTATGATAATAAAGAAGTATTTCTAATTTCATGAACTTGGAAGCAGAAGACTTGTACATGATGGCAGCTTCAAAGAATTAGGAGGACAGTTTGCAAATTAGAGCTTTCTATTTTCATCTTTTTTTGTCTATTTCTATGTATGTAGAGAAAACAGAGCAAAAAGTTAAATATAGCTGTCTTTATTCCATCAGGTCCATTCTTTTTAAGTAGTGATACTAACCCTGATATTCTTTTTTTTTTTTTCCCAATAGCATGGCTTACACAATTTTGCATATTCCTTATCTGTTACAACTCATTTTGAGGTCTGGTGTGACTGATAGAATAGAACCTTATGTATGGCTTAAAACAAATTGGTTTATGCTCATCATCACATTGTTCTCTTTACACATCCATACCTTTCCTCTTAAGTGTAATTATTTTTATTTTTGTATTCAGATTTAATTACTGAGAGCCTCTCATTTCTCCAGGTGTCACTTATTCTGTGAAAATTTAGGTCTCATGATCCTTCTTATCCTTTCTCTGGATCTTTTAAATTTGGTCATACACAGGTTTGAATAACTTGTCACACTTTTCCTGGATTTCTTCTGATTCCTTTATCACAATTTGCAAAATATCGTGGCCTACTCCACTTCAACATTCTCATCATTTCTCCTTCAACAACTAATTTCTCTTTGTGGTGAGAATAGTGTTTCTCCTCATTAGTTCCTGCAAAGATGAAAGGATGGCATTATCATTAAGACAAGCCAAAAAATTATTAACTGCTTTACTTTTGGCAGAATACCTCTAGCAGATGTCCAAGTAATTGAAGGCTTCCATTACTACTAGATTATACTTCCTTTGTTCAAATTCCAACTACATTGCTTAATATGTGTGCAAATGTCTATTTTTTTGGGGAAGTCACTTAAACTCTTCATGCCTCAGTTTCTTCCTTCCTAACATAGAAGATTAGATTTGACAACAAATCTTCTATCCAGCTGTAAATCTTATGTCTTCTGATCTCCAAAATCTGTTTAATTGTGTGGTAGTGAAAAAAAAAAACAATTTATGGAGAAACATTTTCAATTCCTTTTAATACATATATCACATAATTACAAAATACAGAATTAAAAACTCATTCATATATATATATATATATATATGAATGAGTTTTTAATTCTGTATCTTTTTTTACTCTATTGGTGTGACAAATAGTGATATGGAGGTATGCATTTGATCAATTCAGTAGATTGTTCAATGAAACAGTCATTTTTGAAACAAGTTAAATAACTAAGATATGATCTATTCAATATGACAGATGATCTTCCAATGAAGCTTCTCATTAATCCTATAGAACAAAAGTTTTTGAGAGTGCAATTTCTGTATTTCTGTTAAAATATACTGTTTATCTGAAAAATATTATCTATTTCAATTTAGTGATATGTAGATAACCAGTAATATTTATTCAATTTAATAATTATACGCTGTTAACATAGCATCTGAGTCAGTAAATTCTGTAAATGTAGGATTTATCTTTTTTCTTTTTTTTTGTTTTTGTTTCCATTACATTTTTAATTTTATTGAACATGATTAGAAATCGAACCATATTCTCCTGTGATATTTTCCTTAAGGAGTGACATGTGAAAATAGTGATTATTTTTTTAATATGTAAAACATCTTGTCTTCCAAAAAGTGTATTTATTAAATTGAATTAAATTGCAGTAATTAAATGTTAGTGATTTTTATGATATTTTCAAGACATCCTATAATATCTTTGAAATTATATGTTTTGGTGTAACATATGAAACGTATTGACTCTTTAAAACACTTTAAAAATACTTTTGAGGTTAAAAATCTAGCTTCTCTATAATGTTTACTGACTTATCCTATAAAAAGTCTACATTTTATGGAACAATGTGGGAGAATAAAGTAAAGGAAATGGATGAAAGAATTCAATTTTATTGGCTCAGCTAATTGTCAGTATAACTACACATTCTATTAAAATAGTCCCTTAAATACAATGGATGCTATAAAATTATCTTCTTAGTATCTCTTTGCTTCAGGTATTTATTAAATTCTCATTTAGATAGTCACAAGAGAGAAATTATGGTATAAATAAGAAAGAGATTTTTAGATATTAAAGATTAATTTTAAATCCCATTCTCAAAGAATGAATTGTTTTTAAGTGCTTACAGTGTATATAATTAAATCCTTACTGCTTTGAAAAAAATAAATCTGTGACCATTTGCAGTTTATTTAATATGAGGTAATAATAAATTCTCTGTCTCACACATTTGCTTCCATCAATGTAGCAGTAACACAGACTGTCTTTCAAGTGATCTGCACACAGAAAGCTTTTAATAAGTGTTTATGATACCTCATCGATAAAATGTTCTGTCATAAACTGTGTTCCTTTCTCTGAGGCTCACTTCTCTCATTTTATATGTGAGCACTTCCCTGACTTTTTTTGTTTGCTTTTTTGTTATTTATACATATGAACCAAAGAGGAAAGAATAGACCTGCCTTACTCCTTGCTAGATTATAACATGAAACTAGTTAGGTACTGATCTCAAGGAATGATAATGTGTGATAGGATATAAAGCCCTCTCTACCACCAGTCATGACATTCTTGACTCAATGCTATGTACCATAATTTTATCCCCTCATTATCTTTCATAACCTTATTCTAGGAAATGTCTAGTATTTTCAAATTATACTTGTATTTTTAGAGATGACTATTCAAGTACTTATAAGAGAAATACTTTGCAAATATTAAAATGCAATCCCAACGTGACATTCTCTTCCTCCTCTTCTGAGAGGTAAGAGGAAGACAGGGTGTATATAAATATAAGGTGATTTATTTAGGATGGCACAAGTAGTTAAGGAAATCTGGAAATTCTCTAGATGGTGATAATCAAGCTGAGCCTTAAAAGAAATAACAAATTCTAGAAGGCAGAGATACAAGAAGAGGGCATTTCAGTTCTAGGGAATAGTCAGTACAAAGAAAAAAGATGAGAGTTGAAATTTTATGGATGAAGAACAGCAAGAAGCCATTCTGTGACTGAGTCATAGAATGAAGGAAGGCAAGTAACATATAGATAAACTACAATTGTTGGTTGTTACAAGATTGACAAGGGCTTTAAAATCCAAAATTTCTATTTTACCTTAGTGACAATACAGCCATTGAAGTTTATTCAGTAGGACATAATGAATCCTAAACTTAAAGGAGTTCGACTAAGAAGTAAAAAATGTACTAAGATACTTTGAAAAAAAGTTGTCTAGAGAAAATTTTTCTTTAAATATGAGACACATGACTATATTGTAGACATTGGGGAAGAGATTACTGATTAGTAAGAGACAGAAAGTTTGAGGAAAAGGGGAGGGAACAATCTACTATTGATGATGTAGGGAATAGTTTTGGAACATCTATATGGGTTCACTTCAATGATGAGAAAAGATACCTCATAATAAGAATGTAAAATAGAGAAGAGTTTAAAATAGTAACTCCTACCTCTAACACATACAGATTGTATGAACTTGGAAAAACCACCGAATCCTGGCACGTTTCTAATACTTTTACATCACAGAACTTATCTATGCATTACTAGTTTTCTCATCAAAAAATACAAGTTTGGTCCTTCCTACAATAATTAAATATAAACATGTTATTTTTATGTGATAGGGAATTTACTTTTTCCATTTTATTTAGCACAGACATTATTGTTCAGTTGTTTCAGTCACATTCAATTCTTTGTGATCCTATTTAGAGTTTTCTTGGCAAAGATACTAGAGTGGTTTATCATTTCCTTCTTCAGACTATTTTATGGATGATGAAACTCAGGCAAACATGTTGGTTTACTCAGGTCACAGAGCTAACGTGTCTGAGGCCAGATTTGAACTCATAAAGGTGAGAATTCCTGACTCTAGGCTGCACATTGTCCACTGTGCCACCTAGTTACCTGTTTAATTTAAACTCTATCATTATTTACATCTATTGTGAGCTAAGGACTGGGAGAACTTCTTAGGACTAGCTTTGATATTCCAATAAGTACTTCCAATAAGAACTAAATTGCTAGTTCTTTATAACCTATCACCTGATCATATAAGACCAGTCCATTTCTCTGAAAAGAGACTAAGAAAAGTCCAGGTTCCAATTGAAATTCAGTTCCAAAATGGCTTACTCTTTATTTCTAGATTTTTCTCCCAGTACTGGCCTTCTCTAGTGCATAATCTAAGCAAATGGGACATGCCTGTCTATCTCTATCTATCCATCCATGTATCTGTTTCTGATATCATTTTGCTAATTATTTTTCCAATTTTCCCATAATTTTAATATAAGAATATGAGAATTATCTTAGAAGATTGTATAATAAACTAATGGGTGCTGAAGTAATACCTATTATATTCTTAGCCTTATGTGAGAAGCTGAGAAAATAAGAGCAATATTTAATACAATAAACATTATTCAAGAAGCAAGATGCAAATATTTATAAAGAATAATGAACAAAATTTATTATTAATAATAATACATGTATTCCACAATATAATAATTTTATAAATGGATACAGTATATTTCTTAATTGTTCATACACAGAATAATATAACATATATTCTGTTGTGAGATAGAAAGACTAAGAAGAACATGATGGAGAAGAGTAAGAGATAAATGTAGCTTGCCATTATCAGGAAAGTTGTCACAGAAATGTTGGCATTTGAGATGCTTTTTAAGACTAGATAAGAAATTAATAGCAGAAATTTTCTTTCACATAATTTTACATTTATATACAATGTTATTCATTCCCTGACTGGATCCTTCTTGAGCTCCTCAATTTTTCAAGATCTGTCTTTAGTGCCATCAGTTCTAGTAAAATTTGACTATAGATAATTGAAATAACTTCTCTTTCTTTAGCCTTTCTTAACTTATATAATCCCCTGCATTTTGATATGGCTAGTCTAAATGATTTAAACAAGAAAGAGAAGAAATACTGAGAAAGTTAGTTAAAAATTTAAAAATCCAGTGGAATATGTCCTTCAAATTGAGTCTTTCACAAAAATTATCCCAATTTAATTATTGTATATTTAAAGTGCAGAAAGAAATATTTAAGTTACGATTAAGAAAGAACATTTAAACAAACAACCTAAAGTTGGTTGAAGAAGCATCATCTAGAGATATCTTTATGATTTAGCGAGTGAAGAAAACTTAAAAGCTTCTTTGCCCGAAGTGAAGTGAAATTCTTCAGAATCCCTTCTTGAAGTGATTCAAGTCTTTCAAATGAAAGGACAATAATATATGATATTTGAATTAATGGAATATATGCCATAACTGTATAAGGAAGTCACATTTAGCTGAGTTTCAAGTATTATAGCAGCCTAAGCCCTAAACACATTGTTGCCCCAGGAGCCTTATAAATGACTCAGTGCAAGCTATAGGAATACTTTTCTCTTCTTTTATGTTAAAAAAAAAGTACAAGTCTTACCAAATTTAAGAAAATTAACATTTTATGTGTTGGACCTCACTTCACAGGGCATTATACTGAACAGCTGAGCTCCAAAAAGATTTTTATTACACGTCCAGATGATGTAATAGTCAAACTTTTAAAAGACATTTGAATATTCAACTCATGGTAAAACCTAATACAAAATAAATGATAAATTACTGATAACTTGTGAGTTTGCTTGAAATTTTTGGACTTTGCTCATTGACAGGGAATATCCGCAGTATACCAAAAGCAAAAATAAATATCAAAATAACATACGACAACATTCGTATTCCTGTGGGAACTGAAAATGTTGGTATAATAAATTCTCAAACACAACCAGATGACTGTGCTGCTGTTCTCAAATCAAACCTCTGCTATCTTGTTTTAAGAATCTGTCAGCTGGCCAGTACATCTAGGAGTATTAAGCAGGAGCAAATAAATAGCTCTGTGTGAACTCAAATAATGGGAACTGTCTAAAGTTCCTACTGTGGCAAAAGGAAGAGAAAATATAAAATTTGGTGATAAAAGACATAACTGAAAAGCATTCTTCTTCATAGTTCTTTGCACTGATATCATTCAAAGTAAGTAAATTAAGGTGGGTGAGCCTGTATAATGAGAACATTAGCTAATTCTCCTTCATTTGTTCTTCTTTCCAACTTGAGGTATATGCTACACCCTGACTTTTGTAATCCATCCAATTATTTTAAAACAGGAACTACTTATCCCTGAGGGTAACACCTTTTTTCTCCACCCAGGTTCATAACTAATGTTTTCATTGATCTTGTCCTTGTGTCAGCACTCTGTCATTCTCTCAAATATTTAACTGGCTGGCTGACAAACCAGTCCTGTCTCCAAAAGAAAGACAAGGGGAGAGTCATTCATTTCAATTCTAACAGCTTTATTTAAACACTACAATCTACAAATCTATAAGAATACTCAGCATCTTTCCAGTTTCACAGATGTATTTGGCATAAGTAGACAGGTCAGTTATTATATGAAGATAATAAAAGTAACACCTCTTCCCAAGAAGAAGAAACCTATTATTAATTGTTTCAATGAGTCTCTCATGGTGCTGAAAGAAATTCACCCCGACACCCCTTAAGATTTATGAGAAATATTTTTGATAGAAAAGACTATACAGGTTAAACTTCTTAGTTTGAAAAGAGGAGACAGCAGGTTAACACACTGATAATAAAATTCATGTAGATTCCTTAGGTACTAAAATTTCTCATTTTTCATTATTATTATTTTTTGTTCTAGTTGATATTGTGACAGCAATCCTGTCTCCTACATTATACCCAATCTTTCTTGCTCTTAAATTTGGCCTCCTAGCTTTGTTTTTAAGCAGGCTTAATATTATCTTACCAAATAAAAAACAACCCATATATGTTAAATATATTGAAGTAGATTGTATCTCTTTACAGAAATTCACTTCAAACTTCTCCAATATGAGGAAAACTATTTAGGCTAAGGACATTTTCACTAGACCAAGATTCCTTAAATATTTTTGTGTCATGAACCTTTTAAGCAATCTGATGAGAACTATGGATTGCTTTATATTCGAAAATATCCTTTAAAATTTATGAAATCAAATTCATAAAATTATAAAAATATCTAATTATATTGACATAAAGGTGCTTCCACCATCTAATTTTACATACTTATGGAAATATAGGCTCAGCACCCAAGTTAAAGAATCTTTGGTGTAAAAACCTGGGTATGTATTGGGGTAAGATAAGGGGAGGAGCTAGAAAACTTAGCCAAGTAATTAATTCTGTCAAATTGCCCCAAATATGTTGTTTTGGCCTGGAATATCTATCAACTACACAGGATATTTTGGCCATGCTAAGCTAAACCATTTGGCTCTCTTCCCTCTAACCCTCCCCCCCCAAAAAAAATGTGATTTAAGTTCCTTGGCTCCTTACCTAATTGGCTAGTGACTGGAACTGATTGATAGGCTCCTGTTGTAAATGCAAATGATAGCGTTTACAAACATTCTTTGGAATTGCTCTTAAAAAATTCAATTGAGTTCTTTGTAAATGTTACACCTATATATTTTGAGGAGTGAAGAAACTAATTGAAGCAAATTCCATGACAGCATAAAGAGATAGAGCCATGTCTACTTATTTTCCAGGAGTACTTTATTAACTTCATGAACCATTTTCAAAAATTTCCTATAACAATGAAAAGGAAAGGGTGATGAGTTTGCAGAGTATCTGTGTTCAAATTCTCTTCATATTTACTACTTGTATAACTACTTGATTTCTTTGGTTTCTAACTGCTCAGTTGTAAAATAAGGAGGTTACCCTAAATTGGGGGTGTCATGGACCCCTTTTGGAATCTGGTTAAATCTACATAACCCTACTCAGGATAATATTTTTATATGTGTAAAATAAAATATATAGGATATTCAAATAAACGTATATCTATTTGTCTGTTGGTCTATTCTCTCACAGATGATAGATCTATCTCTATCTCTGTCTGCTCATATCTAGCTATCTGACTATCTATGCAAAAATAAGTTTTTGGACTCTCCCCCACCCCCTTTAGACTTTAAGACCATGTATGTATCTTAGTTATTCCTCTGTATCATTGGTTCAGGGAATATAAATTATTATTTTGTCTGTCACTCAAAGGCAGTCCTAGTTAAACAGTTCACCTTTCAGTCCTCCCTTTAGAGGGAGAAAAAACTGAGGGAATGGGCACGGTCTTGAGTGTCCAAGGCTACATTGAAACCATAGTGGTCAGATTTCAAATGATGGGTTTATCTTGAAATTTCAAGTGATTTAACTTATTTTGGGAGGGTGTCTTGCTCCTTGGTGTTAAAACAAAGCAGAGTTGTGTATAGGAAGTAGAATGGTTTCATTATTTCCAAAGGGTGGACTAAGTGGATGAATAATGACTGTTGCTTAGATTTCCCAAGCACTTTAGATGCTGAATCTGAAGAGCTGATATATATATATACATATATATACACACAACATAGATCAACAATGAGGTGGCCTCTAAATTGAACAGGTTGAGAAAAACAGAATGAATTACTTTTAGGAAACTGAAAAACAAATATAATTATCCCAACTTCCCCTCAGAATCAAAGGCCCATCTCTGATGTTTTTCAAACCAATGTTCTGTTGACCTCATAATATGCCAACAAGACAGGGAACATAAGTCTCAAATTAATTATAAATATCAAATAGGAGTAATGGAAAATTGTATAGTAGATATAAGCAAGCAGCAACCTATAACTAATGAGGAACTTCAAAGAACTGGAATAAAAGATATCATTAAACAAATATGTAATGGAAAGAGAAGATGAATTGTTTGTGGGATAGAATTGAAGGATGGTAGGCAAGTAGCTGGAGTGTTCCAATTATTTCCTTACAATATCAGAAGATCACAAAGAAGGACTTCAGCTATTTGTACATATCCTTGTGGCAAACACCTGGGTGGACATAGATGAGAGGAACACACAGGAGTAGGCATGGATACTTACAGTCTAATTCATTGGAGGACACAACTAATTTATGAGATTATAGATCTATTTGAGTATTTAAATATTTGAGCATATCTAGATAGTCCTTGATAAAAGACATTTCATATAAACAGTGCATAATTTAGTTTTACAGATAATGAATCTTCCAGGTTTTCCCCCCTAAATTTGTTCTCAAGATAGGATATGAAGCATACCTAAAGCAACCTGATCAAAAGTAACATTTACAGTAGATAAAACAAAATTAATTTTACTCAATTTATCATAATTTAACTTAAAATCCAGGGTAGTTAGATGACTCAGTAGATAAGACTAGACCTGGAGTCAGAAAGACTTATCTTTAGCAGTTCAAATCCAGCATCAGACACTCACTAGCTCCATGACCCTGGGCATATCACTTAAACCTTATTTGCTTCAATTCTTCATATATAAAATAAACTGGAGAAATAGTGAATTACTCCAGTATCTCCATGAAGAATGGCTTAAAAATTACTTAACCACAACAACTTAAAATCCAAACAACTGAACAATATCCATCTCTTCTTCATCTCAATCATTTGCAAGCACCATTGACATGTAACACAATCAATATATGTATATGTAAATGCATGTACATATACACTCACATATCATTTTATATATATATGCTCATGTATATATCTATACATGTGTTTATGTGCCTTTTATCAATGAAAGAATGAGACAATCATCATTTATTAGATACTATGTGCTGAGATTGAAGTAAATATGAGAGGTATATAGGGATGTATGGATGATGTTTAACAAGTGGTTTTCTAAAAATGTACACATATCACTTTAAAGTTTAATTTACATTATCAACATCTTCATAATTTTTTTAAATAGAAAGCAATAGAGCAATAAAATAACTTATAAAATTTATAAAAATTGACTAATTTTTGAGATGCTAATCCTCCTGAACTATTTAAAGCTGGCTGCATTATTTAATTTTTCTTAGATTCAATTTCTTTCTATGTTAAATAGGAAAAATAATAGGACCTGTGGTATTTTCCCTATATTACAGAGCTATACTAAGGACTGGAGTAAATAACATAGATAAAACATTTTCTCAACGTTAGCATTATATAAATGTCAAGTATTATTACCACCATCTTTTTAAAGGAGAAATATTGTTAATGATCAAAGAATAGAGTATAGGCAATTGGAAGCCAGGGAAATGGTAAGGATAATTTCCTAAGATTTATTCTAGCTTAAGTAACTTGACTCTAGTTTTCTACTTTGTACTTAGAAAATACAAACAGTATTCTTTGGCAGTTAGTGTTTAAAATCATAATATACATTAGGTAAAGTTTTTTGTTTGTTTTATTTTGTTTTTTAACATGTAGACATATAGTACTCTTAGGAATTGGACAGATTACAGTGATAGAAATAGTTGAATGTTATGCCTGCACTCTGCCCTTAACTATTCCCTTATTTTTCTTAAGTATATTCTTATTGAATATGGAGAGTATGTATTTCACTTTTTTTGTCCAGTGGATTAAATATAATTCTGATACTAAACAAAGCCTTCCATGTAATAATTGGATAAGATGTGTAGCTTTGAGAATGTAAGATGAGAATGAGTCTGCCTATAAACCAGTCAAGAGCAGGATTACATCCAATGACTTGGTAATTCTAAAATCATATTCCTAGTACTCTCAATGCCCCAGGCCTTGTCCAATCATTAGGCAATATACTTTGCTTAGAATTTTTTTCCCCTTTCACTCAATCCACTAGGCAAAGGCAATATATTAAAATAGACATTTTCTACATGTAGGAGTAAAATAGGAGGGGAAATATGCAAGCTTCTTAAGACAATTTAGGGGAATTAAAAAGAAAAAAAAAACATTTCTTGGTAGTGATTGTTTAAACTTGGAACAGTTTAAGAAGAAAAAAAATGTTGTGTTATCTTCCATTCTTCCTTTACTTTTAAGTCTCAGTCCCCTTTATTTCTTTCCATACATAACATTTTTTTTCTCCTATTATCTGGTGGGAGCACATATCATTGTTAAAAATCACAAAACACTGCTGAGATTCAAATGTTGTACTATTTATTATAAGTGTGTTCTATCTAAATTCAACTTGATTCTCAATAATACATGATTGGCATGTTATTTATCCATAACATTCCCCATAATAGCTATTCCAAACTTTCTGTCCTAAAGTTTTCAGATTTTCTTCTTCCCCATCCTCTCACTGGATGGATACCTTTGTTTCCCATTTCACTAACATTGTAACATCATCACTCTCTTAAGACTAGGCCTATCACAGTTTATATATCATTTCTTCACACACCACACTCAAGTGCTTATCCCTGAAAGGGTTAGGAATTGTATCATTTTTTTGTCAAAGGTTTAATTTTCACTGGCTATGTCTACACCACCTACATTCATAGATTCTCATTTACTAGCATCCCAGTTCTACTTGTTTCTTGGACTAACTTTCACAAGAGGGAATTTGATTCAAAGACATAGCAAGAATAAATATATGGTCATTCATTTCTACTGAAACATTTAGGTATGATTCTCCTCACACATATCACCTGTGGTAAAAAAGAATTTAGGGTTGCATCTTAGCTCAGTCTGTACATAGCATTGATTCTACCAAGTTATGCCTAGACCTGATGGCCTGGTATTCCCCAGGCCCTAGCTTCTCTGCAAATCCCAATAGACAAGCTCTAAAATGTGGCCTGGATTTCTCCTGTGATATGCTTAACATCTGAGGGAACTTGAGCTCCAAGGGAGGAGGAGAAGCTCCATTTCCTGTATCTAATGCAGTAATGAATGAAATAAAAAGCCTAAACCGAAGCTCATTCTTAGGGCCATATGGACTCCATTTGGGATAATGAAGGAAATCCTAGGGTCCTCTCCACATAATACATGGTCTCATCAACTATGAATTAAGAAGCCACTTTTACACTCAGATACAAATGCTGCAAAAACTACCATCTGTTATTGAGTCAGCACATTTTAAAAGACTATAATAGTACTATCAGCAAAATTGATTGAAAAAAGGCTATTTCAAACAATGTGGTAGGTTTAAAGCAGATTATGCAGATATGATCTAGTCCTCTAGTCACCTGCAAACACCTTCTTAGCATTTTCCACATTGGTGTTGCCCTTTTAGATTATCTAGGCCTGTATCATCATTGTACACTAATAAAATCATATCTCCTCTGATCTCATTAAATTTCCTTTCTTAACTCCTTTTAATCTCAAAGTTCTTTTATCTCTTCTTTTCCCCTCAGTATCAGAGGATATGGCATATGGTTTTTGGCAAAATTTATCAATCTGCATCCTTAATCTTCTCCCCAATTCATCTATAATATTATTGCATGAACTCTAATTTGTTTCTTCAAAATCTCTCTCCCCATTCCTTCATCCCTACCATCCTTTCTCTCCTCTTATTGTCCCTTTCTCAGCATATGAATTCTATTGGCTCTTTAATCTTAAAAAAAAAAAAAGTCTTCTCTTGACTTCATCATTTCCTGAGCTTTTCTTATTCCTCTCATTCATGTGGAATAATATGTAAAATATGCCTCTCAAATCATGATATTTCTCTATTCAAAAACTTTCATTGATTTCCCAATTGCCTATCAAAAAACAAACAAAAAAACAAAAAAACAAACAAAAAACCCAACCATCCTGGATCCTGAAATTCAAAATATTCTACAATCTGACTCAAATAAATTCTTATGTTTCAGCCAAAATAGATAACTGACAAAGTTTGATTTTCATGTTCTCCTTTTCCATCTCTGTGTATTGTTCTCATTGTCATCCATAATTGAATTGTATTCCCTTAATACTTCTCTATGTTAACTGGAATCACTTTTTTTTACAGACCATGTGTTCCCTCTCCTAAAACTCCTTTCTAAAGTTTCTTT
This sequence comes from Antechinus flavipes, assembly GCF_016432865.1. NCBI lineage: Eukaryota > Metazoa > Chordata > Mammalia > Dasyuromorphia > Dasyuridae > Antechinus > Antechinus flavipes. The sequence continues at coordinate 369,544,732 of NC_067400.1, read as the reverse complement.
TTCACCAAGGTGGAAATTTTCAAAATGAAAATTACGTTTTCCTCTTCTGTTCATTCACAGTACTTTACTTATTTTCTTATCATACTTTGTATCACAGTTAATTTTAGCTAATCCTTTCCCCTTGCTGAAATTTTGTATTTCTGGAGACTGGATTCTCTGGTTTCTACATAGTAGGTGCTTAATAAATATTTAATTAAACTGATTTGAAATTTCTATGGTCCCTTAAGCCAAATGAATAACATGTTCCCCATTCCTAGGTAGGGGAAGATTTCTCAACTACGCAGATTGTTATCTTGTTGTTTGACATCTTTTGTTGTTGTTTAGTTGTTGAGTCATGTCTAATTCTTTGTGACCCCATGTTATATGATGCCCATAGAATTTTCTTGGAAAGGACATTGAAGTGATTGGCCATTTCCTTCTCCAGAAATCTGAGATGGTTTAATTAATGATCATCTGGAGTTGTGAGGATAGCCAAGATGAATTCTACAAGCCCTTTCTAGGTCTCTTTTTTTGACCATAAAAATAATTAATGGAAGAGAGGATGAAGATGAAATTATTGCTAATCATGTGTGAGATTTAATGAAGACCAACATATTTAAGCATTTATCATTGGAATATATTTCATTAATATGTGACATCAAATTTTTATTTTTCCTTCATCAGGTTAATATTACTATCGTGTTGATTTGGTGTTATGGATAAAGATTATATTGTTAAGTAAACATTCCATACAAGCTTTTACAGTCAATCAAAGCTATGGCAATCCAAACACCATTTGTTTACTCATTGGATTAGAGAATTATTCTAGATATTATAATCCTAGATTTAGATGCTGTTTTTAAAACAATAAAGCAATCACTATCACCTTGAATTTATGGCAAATATTTTGGCTTGGTGAAAGAAAAATGAACTTTATTCTTGCTAGTCAAGACTTCTTGAGTGGATTCTTCTTTAGAATAAGAGACTGCCTCATTAGTCACTGACAAATCATAATTGCCAAATACTCTATTTTAATCTTGCTCTTGTTAGGGATGTCTCAAAGCTGTAATAGGCCTGTCAATCAATCTGTCACAATTCTTACATGGTAGAAAGTTATCTTGACAGTTTAGAAGTGTTATTGAAACCTGGTAGTTGCCCTTTCTAACAGGTCCTAAAGCTTAGAAAGTTGGGGGCATTTATATCAATAACTTTATTTCTTATTCAATCATACTTAATGACTCAATAAAATGACAATGTGTTATAATAGAATGATCACTAAAATGGGCCAATAGGAAGAGAGAGGAGACCTAAATTTGCCACTAATTAGCCATGTTACTTTCAAACTCCTTTATTTCAGTGGTTTTTAACCTAACTTACAAACTTCTTGGTGTTCCATGAAGAGATTTCAGGGTGACTGTGAGCTTCAATGGGAATAGAAAATCAACTATTCTCCTAGTCATTAATTGAAATATAATATTTCTTAAAACTGAGTATAATAAATCCATAGGTTTCAACAAAATATGAGACTGGTCTATGACACAGACAAAATAGTTAAGAGCTTCTGATTTAATTCATTAGGATCTCTGTTTCCCATCATGGAAAAATGAAAGCTGCTTAATTTGAGATATTTTCAAAGTTAGATATCACAGAGAAAAACTCAAAATATGAAGAAGAAAATCAATATCATTATCCCATAAATCTCAGAAAATCAAACCTTATCTCCAAACTCCTCTCCTAAATAGCTGGAAATATTACTGAATCCAGTCAAAACAGTAAAGATGGTGGGAAATGAATAATTTTCTGACCTATTGATTTTCATTAAAGTAAGATTTGGGAAAGAATTTTTTGTTCTGCCTTCCATCCCCCAAGAAGAAAGACAAGACATATTGAGATTTTTAAAGTGGTAAAATCACCAAAGCTGATGTAATTTTTAGCATGATGAGTTTAGTAGTGAAGAAATTTTTTGGAAATATATGATTGGGAGTCCAGTTCCAAGGATTTCATCATATGGGGAAAATCCAGGAAACAGAGTGAAAGTAGAGAAATTTATATGAATATGAACAGAAGGAAAAAGAGATGCCAAACTATTTTCATTTTATACTGGAGCCCCCTTATACAGATGAAGAAAATAGATGAGATCAAGAAACATCACAACCAGAGATAATGACATATAGTAATTGAGGACTTCAGTTTAACAAACATTAGATGGAATTTGCTCCATCAGAGACAGAGCAGTTAATAAATTCATTAGCCTTAATGAAAATTTTCCTTCAAAGCTGAAGGAACAGATGAGAGTTACTTCTTTAAACATTGCAAAGAAATTGTCACTCAGAGTGGCAAGGCAGACATTTTTGGGGATACAAATTGGATTTGTGGAGAAGAGATCTTGAATCAATCAGAAAAGGCTAAATTTGTATTCTGTGGATGAAAATTGTAAAAAAAATGGAAGTGGTCCAGGAGAGATGGTAAATTCTAAGAATTTGAATTATGAAGACTTAAATATTAATATACCTGATAAAACAGGGAAGGGAAAGTTCTTTTTTATGTTAAATCCAATATGTATAAAGACATTTATATAATTGTCTTGCCAAACAAGAGAAATCAGATCAAAAAAAGAAAGTAAATGAGTAAGAAAATAAAATGGAAGTGAACAACAAAAAGAGTGAGGATGTTATATTGTGATCCACATTCAGTTTCTATAGTTCTCTCTCTGGGTGTAGATGACTCTCTTCATCACAAGATGATTGGAACTGGCATCAGTCATCTCATTGTTGGAAAGAGTCAGATTCATCAGAATTGATTGTCATATAATATTGATGTCATGTATAATGATCTCTTGGTTCTGCTCATTTCACTTAGTATCAGTTCATGTAAGTCTATCCAGGTTTTTCAAAGATCATCCTCCTGATCATTTCTTCTAGAACAATAACATTCATAACATTCATATAACATAACTTATTCATCCATTCTCCAGCTGATTGGCATCCACTCAATTTCCAGTTTCTTGCCACTACAAAAAGAGCTGCCACAAACATTTTTGCACATGTGGGACCCTTTTGAGAAGGGAAAATTCTTAATGGTTATGACAGGAAAGAGATTAATGCAGATTCAAAGAGATTCGGTGGTCAATATAGATTGTGAAAGACAAGCAAAGCATATGGAAGCAAGAAAAAGCAATGGAGGATGCAAAAAAAGTCATAATGTAATTCACTAAAATACCATTAATAATATTATTATTTCCAGTGTTATGCAAGACAGAGAAATACTAAGTCAAAAGATTTCTCTGGCTATAGTGAGGAAAAGATTAAAAGGAGTTAGGCTTTTATTCAGAGTAAAAGCAAAATCATAAAGAAGGCAAAATTATGCAATCCATTTTCTTTATTAAAATATATTTGGGTTGAAAAAGAACAAAAATGGATAATACTGAGTTAATTTCAAGAAGGTTGGTTGCAAGAGAACTCATAGGTGCTCTCAATGTATTCAACTTTTATCCATTATGTTCATACAGAAAGAAAGAAAAAAACAGATGTGATTGCAGATCTCTGCATGATTTTTGAAATATCATAGAGAATGGAGGTGCTACAAAGTCTGGAGAAAAACAAGTGTCCATTTGTTACAGAGAGTACAGTTTGCAAACAGTTTGCTAACTATAGACAGTAAGTCAATCTGACAACAAAACAGTTTGTGTTAAGCACTGTTCTAATAAAGTACCTATTCTAAAAAAAGCTTGCATTCTAGATCTCTCTTAGGGAAAAAAATGTGCCCATGAAAACAAATATACATACATACAATTACATTTCTTGTAATTTTTATAGTGCTTTAATATTTGTGAAGCATTTTCCTATGTCATATTAATTTCTCATTACAACCATGCAAGATAGATATTATAATTATTAATCCTATTTCACATATGGACATACTGATGGTCATGGCACATATAGCTAGTAAGTCTCTGAGGCAGGATTCAGTTTTCCTGAAATTTCTTCATCAAAAGTCCAATATTTTATCCATTTCACTAATAGTGTTAATGTATTTGACTTTGATCTCTAGGTAAATTATAGAACATGTTATTAAAATGGTAGTTATTGAACATCTAGAAAAGAAAAATATAATAAAAAAGAGTAGTCATTAAAAGGTCTATGTAATCATAGAAAAACATGTCTAGTGCAGTTCCTTAGCGATATTCTATTGATCTTGTGTGCTCTTTTAGTATTTTTCTTAGCGATTTGAATAAAAGTATATAATAAATAACATTCTTATGTCAAAACTAGTTTTGTTATGACAAAACTAGGAACAATAGTTAATATAATTAGTATTTCAGGCTTCAAATATATATGGCTTCAAAAGCCTAGAAAATCAATTCAAATCCCTTAAGATGATAGTAATAGTCATAACTGCCTAGTCTTACAAATTGTTCTAAAATTGAACTTCTAAAACCTTGTAAAGAGGACAACGAGAATTTTACGAAGGGTAATTACCATACTTATACTTAATTTTTATGTGCATAGTATGATTGCTAAAAGAATAGAATAAACTTTTGGAGGAGAATGATGAACTAATATGTGATGAAAAAGTATAAAATCAAATTGAGAAAGGTATCAAGAAGTGAACCTTTCATTTTTGAATAGTTTGGTTTCTGAAAGAGACAGAAAAAGAATTTTAGTGCACAGAAAAATTACCAAAATCAATGTTCAGATGGAAAGTTTTTTAAGTTAAAATAACAAGTTTGGGTACAAAAAAAGATCAGAGAAACACCTTTCCCCATTCTTTTGAAGAGGTTGGGATCCTCAGGTGTAGAACATTATACATTACATCAGACTGTTTGGATGTGTTGACTGATTTTGTGAAATTATTTTATTATTTTTCTACTTTTTCACCAATTTTTTTTTTTTTTTGGTTATAAATGGATGAGGAACCAAGGGAAAATCCAGTTAGTAGGGGTAGCTAGGTGGTGCAGTGGATAGAGCACCAGCCCTGAAGTCAGGAGGACCTGAGTTCAAATCTGGCCTCAGACACTTAACACTGCCTAGTTGTGTGATCCTGGGTCAGTCACTTGACCCCAACTGCCTCATTAGAAAAAAAAAAAAAGAAGAAGAAGAAAAAGAGAAAATCCAGTTAGTGTAAAAACAACAGAAATAAATAAAATATATATTTTCGGTAAAGCATTTTAAGGAAAATTCACGTATTAAGAGGACTATGTAGAAGACTGAAAGTGTTTTAAGAGAAGGAATGATTGATGCCTATAGTCATTGTACTTGCTCAGCTATTTACAGGGGATTGTTTTTAGAACTTAAAAAAAATTAAAATTCACAAAGTAGAAATCAAATACTACAATTATTTGAAAATGAAATAAGAAATATGTTTCATAAATTACAGCTAATTGGATTTTATGAGTTTTATGTCATAATGGAAAGTCAAAGCACTGAAAACTAAGAATTCTGAATTGAATTGAAAGAAGAGAAATAGTGAAAAATCAAGCAATAAAGTTCTTAAGATGATATAAGAACATTTAACAATATATTAGGCAGAAAAGTCCATTGTCAAGATTTGGGAGGCTGCTAATTGAAAGAGAACCATTGCTTTGTGGATTATTTGAAGAGACTGAGTGCCTTCTAATTAGGGGAGAGTTAAACTCTGATGCAGTTTTTTTTTTTTTTCTAGTAGTATCATCTATGTTTTTATAGAAATGAAGCTTAAAGAAGTTGTTAAGGACCATGCCCAAGTGAAGGGGCAGGTCAATTCTCTGAGAGCCTCGACAGCTATAAATCATAACACTTGAAGGAGTTGCAAAGCAGCATTTACTAATGCAGATGCCCCTTGTGGATGGATAATGAAATGGAGACAAGAGAGAACTGCCTCTCAATCTTCTTGTATCGTCATCATTCTCTCACATGAAAAGATCTATTCTACATGTCTGAGTTAGACCTTCAGCAGACACTGGGAGGTGGCTTCTGTATCACAACAAGAAGTTCTTTGTTATTCTCTGCTGCCCTTGAATGGTATTAAAGAGAACACCAGAAGAATAAAAACAGATTTTTTCATTTGCTCTTCTATAAGTCTGGGTTGAAAGCATATTTAAGGTAATGGTTTTGTTTATATCATGCAGAGAAATTATATTTTGTTGTAATAAGTTTCTAAAATGCAAAATTAATTGAGTGAATATTTGACTGGGCTTGTTTCTATTTACAAGAAAATGAATCTGAATAGTTCTGTAGCTCTGTCACTGAAGGGAACTGCTTAATATTATGACGGAGTAACTCTTCCTCAGTTCCCTTTTTTAATGATTATTAGTTAAAAGAGTTTGTCACTGTTTAACCATTTTTAGAATAAAAGAGAAATATTTGCTCATTAGAAAAAGAGCAAAGACAATAAAAGAATTACATAACAAAGAAAATTGTTTGTATGTCAATTGTTCAAGAGTCCAAAAATATTTGATTTCCTAAATGTAAATGTTATCTTCACTTATGGTCCTACTTCATAGGTTTATCTAAGTATGTGTCCACTTCCTCCTTAATTAAAAGGACCTCTAAAGACATTGTAAGTGCTGGAATGAGATTGTGAATTAGATTTAAATGTAATTTGTATTATATTGATTGCCACTATTGGCTTTACCAGGAGTAATTGTGAGATTATAACATCCTATTCCAACAAGAATATATTTTAGAAAATATTTTATCATTGTGCTATCATGAATGATATTGTAACAATGAGAAACACAGAGATGGGAATTTAAATGCCAAAGTGTGAAACTTCTTAAGATTTTCCTATGTATATGATATCATGCTAAGAATTGGTTTCTTAAAACATTAGGAAAAAAAGGTAAGAGAAGGAGGGAGTAGGGGACAGAGTCAAGATGGCTGAGAGGACACATGTTTCTTTTCCACAACCCTCACGCTAATTTCCAAATGCAGCCTCTGACTTAGTTCTGGACCAGCAAAATCCATGAAGATTGAGAGTGTACCAAATTACCAGCAGAAGATAATTTTGAAGGTTGACAGAAAAGATCTGTTTCAATTGGGCAACAAGGGAGGTGGGCCATGCTTAAGCAGACCAAGCATAGATGCTGAGTAGCAGGCAGTGCAGACCCAAGGTGGTGTGGCCTCCTCAGGCATTGAATCTATGGAGAGGAATCTACAGTAGTGTTGGCTACTCTGCCCTGGTTGCAAGCCAATAGATCAGCAGAGAAGTTATAAAACATCCAATATGAACACTAAAGGTAAATAGTGAACCCTGAAATGCCAGAATTTCATGGCACCAGTCCACACCCAGCCAGAACTGGTAGTGAGTCAGCAAAGACTTAGTGAAGCTGCTGTTGCTTGTAGAGGAAGCTTGGACAAACTCTCTTGTCCTAAAAGCAGATCTCAACAATTTTTTAAATAAATAAAAAAAGCAAAAAGAGCTCTAACTATAGATAGTTTTTAGGGTGAAAGAGAAGAACAGATTTCAAACACTGATATGACAAAAGCAGATCATCACCAAAGATGCCCCAAAGAGTGGTATAAATTGGTCCCAATCACATAAGACTTTCCTAAAAGAAATTATAAAAGATCTTAAAAGAGAACTTGAAAAAAAATGGAGAAAGGAAATGAGAACTTTACAAGAGGGTTTGGAAAAGAAAGCACAGAAAATCTCTGAAGAAAATTCCCTACAAAATAATCAGTGAAATGGGAGCATATAACTCTTTAAAAAATACAATTGACAAAATGGAAAAAGAAAACAATTTCCAGAAAAACAAAATTTGTGAAATGGAAAAAGAAAATAACTCCTTAAAAAACATAATTTGTGAAATGAAAAAAAAAAAACCCATAGAACTAAACAACTCATTTAAAAATTAAATGGGAGAAATACAAGTTCTCCAATAAAAAAGAAGTAAAAAAAATAAATGAAGAAAATTATTCACTAAAAATCAGAACTGAACAAGTGAAAATGAGTGACTCAGTGAGACATCAAGAATCAGTCAAGCAAGACCAAAAAATGAAAAAAATAGAAAACAATGTTAAAATAACTAGTTGGGAAAACAATTGACTTGGAAAACAGATCTAGGAGAGACAATCTAAGGATTATTGGACTTCCTGAAAACTATGATGAAAAAAGAGTCTAGACTATTTTTCAGGAAATTATCAAAGAGAACTGCCCTGATATCAAAGAATAAGAAGGTAAAATAGCCATTGAAAGAATTCACCAAACACTTCCTGAAAGAGACCCCAAAATTAAAACTCCAAGAAATATTATGGCTAAATTTCAGAACTACCAGACTAAAAAAAAAAATATTATAAGCATCCAGAAAAAAAAAAAAAAAACAATTCAAATACCAAGGAGCCACAATAAGGATTACCCAGGACCTAGCAGCTTCCACCCTAAAGGATCGAAGAGCCTGGAATCTGATATTCTAAAAGTCAAAGGAACTTGAAATGCAGCCAAGAATAAATTACACCACTAAACTGAACATTTTCTTTTAGGTAAGAAGATGGACATTAAATGAAACAGATAAATTACATTTATTTCTGATGAAAAGACTAGAGTTAAACAAAAAAAAAAAATTGACCTCCAAATAAAGAACTCAAGAGAAGCATGAGAAAGTAAAAAGAAAAGAACTTTTGAGAACTGTTATATATTCTGTTATGGGTATACATAGAGAATGCATGTATAATTTGATTTTACCATTATAACATAAAAAAAGAAACTATAGTTGGAAAGGGAATTTTTCCAGGAAAAAGGGGAAATGGAGGTAAAATGAGGGAAATTACATCTCACAAAGAGGCAAAGGAAATCTATTATAATTGAGGGAGAAAAAGGAGGAGGATGAACATTGTGTGAATCTTACTCTCATCATATTTGGCTCAAAGAGAAAATGTTAGACATATTTGTTTTCACAGAGAAACTTCTCTTACCTTAAAAAAAAGTGGGAGGGGAAAGGGAAAAAGGGAAGAAGTAGGCTAAATAGAAGGGAAAACAGAAATGGTAGGGAAAAGGTATAAGAAAGGGGGAGGGACTGCTTGAGGCAAGTGTGCTCATAAGTAAAGTACTTGGGAGGAGGAAAAAGGGAAAAGGAAAGAGAAAAAAGTATAATTTGAGGTTGATAAGATGGCAAGAAATATAGAATTAGTAGTTTTAACCGTAAATGTGAATGGGGTGGACTCTCCTATAAAGTGAAAGTGGATAGCAGACTGGATTAAAAACCAAAATCCTACAAATATGTTGTTTACAAGGAACACATTTAAAGCAGAGTGATACATACAGAGTAAAGGTAAAAGGCTAGAACAGAATCTATTATGCTTCAGGAGAAGTAAAAAACAAAAACAAAAACAAAACAGGGGTAGCCATCCTGATCTCAGATCAAGCAAAAGGAAAAAAAATGATCTAATTAAAAGAGATAAAGAAGGAAACTATATCTTGCTAAAGGGTTCCATAGATAATGAAGCATAATAAATATATGTGCAAAAAGTGGTATAACATGGGAATTCCTAAAGGAGAAGATAAGAGAGCTGCAAGAAGAAATAGTCAGCAAAACTATAATAGTGGGAGATCTCAATCTTCTTCTCTTAGAACTAGATAAATCAAACCACAAGATGAATAAGAAAGAAGTTAAAAAGATAAATAGAATGATAGAAAAATTGGGTATGATAGATATTTGGAGAAAATTGAATGGAGACAGAAAGGAGTAGCCTTTTTTCTCAGAAGTTCATGGAATCTATACAAAAATGACCATATATCAGAACATAAAACCTCAAAATCAAATGCAGAAAGGCTGAAATAGTAAATGCATTTTTTTCAGATATTGATGCAATAAAAGCTACATTGAATAAAAGATCAGAAGAAAATAGACCAAAAAGTAATTCAAAACTAAATAATCTCATCCTAAAGAATGAATGGGTGAAACAGTGAGTTAGAGACACAATCAATAATTTCATCCAAGAGAATGACCAAAATACCAAAATTCTGGGATGCAGCCAAAGTAGTAATAAGGGTAAATTTTATATCTCTAGATGCTTACTTGCATAAAATAGAAAAATAGCATATCAATTAATTGGGCTTGCAACTAAAAAAGCTAGAAAAGGAACTAATTAAAACCCCCCAATTAAATAACAAATTTGAAATTCTAAAAATAAAAGGAGAGATTAAAAAAAATTGAATGTAAAAAAAAAAAACTATTGAATTAATAAATAAAACTAAGAGGTGGTTTTATGAGAAGACCAACAAAATATATAAACCTTTAGTTAATTTAATTAGAAAAAGAAAAGAGGAGAATCAAATTGTTAGTCTCAAAAATGAAAAGGGAGAACTTTCCACAAATGAAGATAAAATTAGAGCAATAATTAGGAGTTACTTTGCCCAACTTTACACCAATAAATTTGCCAATAAAACCTAAATGAAATGGAAGAATACCTACAAAAATATGGATTGCCCAGATTAACAAAAGAAGAAATAAAAGGAGGGAGGGATGATACAAGATAAGGTAGAGGGTAAGAAAGGTCAAAAACCAAAATATTACCAAGGACAGAGTGGAAAGAGAGAGCAAAAGTGTATACAGGAGAGAAGATAAGAGGGAAAGAAGTACAAAGCTAGTAATAATAACTGTGAAGGTGAATGGGAAGAACTCTCCCAGAAATTGGAAGGGAATAGCAGACTAGGTCAAAAGCAAACAAACAAATTTTACAATATGTTGTTTAAAAGAAACACACTTGACAGAGAGAGACATATATAGAGTACAAGAGACTGAAACCATCTTTATTATGTATCAGCTGAAATTTAAAAAAAGAAAAGGGGTAGCAATTCTGATCTCAGATAAAGCAAAAACAAAAATACATCTAATTAAAAGAGAATAGGAAGAAAAGTTAATCTTGATAAAGGGCATCATAAAAATGAAGTAATAACTATCTTAAATATATATTTACCAAATAGTAGTACAAAGAAATTGTTAGAGAAGATATAAAACCAGTTGGGAAGAAATAGACAGGAAATAGACAGCAAAGCTATATTAGTGGGAGACTCAAAGTTCCCTATTCAGAATCAGACAAATCTAAACACAAAATAAACAAGAACTAGGGATATTATAGGACCTTAGAAAACCTAGATATGACAGACCTTTGTAGAAAATTGAATAGAGACAGAAAAGAATATACTTGTGTCTCGGCAATATATGGCCCTCACTCAAAAATTGACCCTATATAAGAGCATAAAAACCTCACATTCAAACACAGAAATGCAGCAATAGCAAATACTTTTTTTTCAGACCACAATACAATAAAATATGTTCAGTGAAGGGGCTAGGAAAGATAGACTAAAAATTAATTGGAAATTAAATAATCTAATTCTAAAGTATGAGTGGTTCAAACAATAAATAACAGAAACAATCCATAATTTCATCCAAAAGAATGACAATAATGAGAAAACATACCAAAACTTATGGGATGTAGCCAAAGGAGGTCTAGGGAAAATTTTATATATCTAAATTGCTATCTGTATACAGAGAAAGAGGAAATCAATTAATTGTGTATGTAACTAAAAAACTAGTAAAAGAACAAATTTAAAATGCCCAATTAAATGTCAAATTAGAAATTCTGAAGCTCAAAGGAGAAATTAATAAAATTGAAAGTGAGAAAACTATTGAACTAATTAACAAAGCAAAGAGTTAGTTTCATGAAAAAATCCCAACAAAATATATAAACTATTGGTTAATTTGATTAGAAAAAGGAAAGAAGAAAATCAAATTGTTAGCATCAAAAATGAAAAAAGTGAATTTTCCATCAATGAAGGGAAAATTAGAGCAATGATTATGAGCTATTTTGCCCAAATATATACCCCCAAATCTGATTATCTAAGTGAAATGGATGAATACTTAGAAAAACATACATTGCCCAAATTAACAGAGGATGAAATAAATTACTTAATAGTCCCATTTTAGCAAAAAAAAAAAAAATAGCAAGCTACTAATCAACTTACTAAGAAAAAAAATTCAGGGTTAGATAGATTTATATGTGAATTCTACCAAACATTTAAAAAATTAATTTCAATACAATGGAAAGTATTTGGAAAAATAGGGGAAAGAGTCCTACTAAATTCCATTTATGACATAGATATGGTTCTGATATCTAAAAAAATGGGGGCTCAAAACAGAAAAAGAAAATTATAGCCCAATTTCCCTAATGAATATTGAGGAAACAATTTTAAATAAAATATTAGCAAAGAGATTACACCAAATTATCACCAAGATAATAATGCAATATACCATGACCAAATAGGAGTTTTACTAGAAATGCAGGAAAATTATTGACATATTGGCCTTTATCAATAAACAAACTAAGAAAAATCATATGATTATCTCAATAGAGGAAGCAATTGACAAAATCCAATCCCTGGAGATTATAGCAATAAATGGAGTTTTTTGTTTTTTTTGTTTTTTTTGTTTTTTTTTAATGATCATTAGCATCTATTCAAAACCATCTGCAATCATTATATGCAATGGGGATAAAATAACAGCATTCCCAATAAGATCAGACATAGAAACAAGGATGCCCATCATCATCACTTTTATTTAATGTTATACTAGAAATATTGGCTTTAACAATAAGAAAAGAAAGGAAATTAAAAAGGAATAGGCAATGAGAAAATAAAATTATCACTCTTTGCAGATAATATGATGATATACTGTGAGAATTCTAGAAAATTATCCAAAAACCTACTGGAAACAATTCACAGCTTTAACAAAGTTGTAGAATATAAAGTAAACCCACACAAACAGCATTTCTATATATTACTGGAAAAATCCATCAGCAAGAGATAGAAAGAGAAATTCCATTTAAAATTATTGTAGACAAAATAAAATACTTGCGGGTTTAGCCGCCAAAACAAACCCAAGAACTATAAGAACACAAATAAAGTCAGATCTAAACAATTAGAAAGATACCAATTGTTCATGGCTAGGCCAAGCTAATATAATACAAATGACAATTTTGCTTAAATTGAGCTACTTGTTCAGTGTTATACCAATCAAACTGATAAAACGTTATTTTATGGAACTAGAAAAAATAATAACAAAATTCATCTGGAAGAACAAAAGGCCAAAAATATCAAGGGAATTAAAAAAAAATGCAACCAAAGGTGGCCTATCTGTAACAAACCAAAAACTATATTTTAAATCCACAGTCATCAAAACCATTTGGTATAGCTTAAGAAATAGAGTAGTCTATCAGTGAAACCGTTTAGGTTCATAAGACACAATACTCAATGATTATAGTAATCTAGGGTTTGATGTACCCAAATCCCTAGTTTTTAGGATAAGAATTCACTATTTGACAAAAATTGTTGGGAAAATTAGAAATTAGAATAGCACAAATTGCTATTTTGACCCACGCCTAATATCCTATACCAAGAAAAGGTCAAAAGGAGTTCATGATTTAGACATAAAAAGTGATACTCTTTGTTAGATTAGTTTATTAGTTCAGCAATTAGATTAATTTATTAAATTAGAAGAATGAAGTATTGGTTAAGTCTCAGATCTTTGGAGAAGGCAGGAATTTGTGGCCAAAGAAGAATTAGAGAATATTATGGAATGGAAAATTGATAATTTTGATTAGATTAAGCTAAACAGTTTTTGTATAAACAAAACCAATGCACACAAGGGTAGAAGAGGAACAATAAACTGGGGGAAAATGTTTATATCCAAATCTTCTGATAAAAGTCTCATTTCTAAAAAACAGAGAATGGCTCAAATTTATAAAAATTCAAGGCATTCTCTAATTGATAAATAGTCAAAGGATATGAATAGACAAATTTCAGATGAAGTTGAATCCATTTCAAATCAAAGGAAATAAGTGCTTTAAATCACTATTGATCAGAGAAATATAAATTAAGACAACTCTGAGGGACCACTATAATCCTCTCAGATAGGCTAATATGACAGGAAAAGATAATGAATGTTGGAGGGATGTGGTAAAGCTGGGATATTAATACATTGCTGGTGGAGTTGTGAACTGATCTAATCATTCTGGAGAGCAATATGGAAGTATGTCCTGAGAGCTATCAAACTACACACCCTTTGATGAAGCAGTTTGGGGCTTCAATAAAATTGGGGCTATATCTCCAAGATATCATATAAAGGGAAAAGGAAACACAAGTGCAAAAATGTCTGTAACAGCCTTTTTTGTAGTGGCAAGTAACTGGAAACTGAGTAGATGCAAATCAGTTGGAGAATGGCTGAATAAGTTATGGTAAATGAGTGATATAGAATATAATTTTTGTATAAGAAAAAATAAACAGGATGATTTCAGAGAGGTCCTGAGAGACTTACATTAACTGATGCTAAATGAAGTGAGTAGAATCATGAAAACATTGTACAAGGCAACAGCAAGATTATGTGATGATCAACTCAGAAGTACGTGGCTCTTTTCCAAAGGGAGGTGTTTCAGGACAATTCCCATGTTCTTGTGATGAAGAGTGACATCTATACCTAGAGAGAGGACGTTGAGGACTGAGTGTGCATCACAATATAGTATTTTCACATTTTTTGTTGTTTGTTTACATTTTGTTTTCTTTCTCATTTTTTTTCCTTTTAGATCTTATTTTTCTTATGCACCATGATAATTGTGGAAATATATGTAGAAGAGTTAATATATATTGGATTACTTGCTGTCCAGGAGTGGGATTGAGGGCAAGGATGGGAAAATTTTGGAACACAATGTTTTGCAAGGGTGAATGTTGAAAACTATGCATATGTTTTAAAAAAAAAAAAACTTTAACACAAACATGAACAAAATAATTGCAAAAAATTTAAAAAAAAATAGAAACAAAAAAAAACAACAAAAGTTCAAGAATATCAGGGGAATTAATGAAAAAAATACAAATAGCAATAATAGAAATAAAACTATATTATAAACTAGCAGTCATCAAAACTATTGGGTATTATTAAGAAATAGAGTGTGGATCAGTGAAATAGATTAAATGCACATGACACAATAACCAAAGCCTATAGTAATCTAGTATTTGATAACCCTCCAAACTCCAGTTTCTAGGATAAGAACTCACTATTTGACCAAAACAGCTGGGAAAATTAGAAAATAATAAGTCAGAATCTTAGAATTAACCTACATCTCATACCCCATGTGAAAACAAAGTTAAAATGGACACATGATCTGGGCTCAAAGAGTGATAACATAAGGAAATAGAGAGAGGAAGGGATAGTTTACTTATCAGATTTTTGGAGAATGGAGGAATTTATGATCAGAGAAGAAATAGAGAACATTATTAAAGGCAAAATGGACAACTTTGATTACATTAAAAAGTTTTGAATTGACAAAACCATCTGAAACAAGATTAAAAGGGAAATGCAAAGCTGGGAAAATTTTTTTACAGCCAGTGTTTCTGATAAAGGTCTAATTTCTAAAATATATAAAGACTTGTATCAAATTTATAAGACTACAAATCATTCCTTGTAATGTTCTTAGTGGTTTTCCAGAGGTCTCTGGGAGCAGCCTTCCTTTCAGTAGAGTGATTACCACAAGAATAGCCAGTGTTAAAGTCCAAAAGTCTTTATTGTCTCCTTCGCCTGGTGCTCCGCTGACTTTCTCATGGCCTTCAGACAGACTTGGTTTCAGTGAAGAAAATGTAGGAGGATAGGCTACCATGATGGCATAAGATGAAATGAGTCTGAGTCCAAGGGTTTGGGCTTCAGCCTTCAGCTACCACAAAAGTGGACGATGGTCTTTGCCTCTCCTGGCTGAGTTTGTCTCAGCTTATATGTTCTACACTGAGTATAAACCAATCATTATATCCCTAGGAAACCATTATTTGTTGTAAGATTAACTCAATCATACTGAATTTAGCGATCTATTAAGCATCATGCTAAACTAGATAACCATTGTCTCATCAATTCTACTGCCTTAATACCTTGTAAGAATTCTTGTTTCAGAGTTCTGGCCCATAACAATTCCCCAGTTGATAAATGGTCAAAGGATATGAGCAGACAATTTTCAGGTGATGAAAATAAAGCCATCTATAGAAATAAGAAAAAATGCTAAAAATCACTCATGATTAGAGAAATGAAAATTAAAACAACTTCAAGATACCACCTCACACTTCTGAGATTAGTTAAAATGACAGGAAAATGTAATGATAAATGTTGGAGGAGATGTGAGAAAACTAGGACACTAATGCATTGTTGATGGAATTGTGAAATGATGCAATCATTCTGGAAAGAAGTTTGAAACTTTGTCTAAAAACTATAAAACTGTACATAGTCTTCGCTCCAGCAGTAACATTACTGGGTTTGTATCCCAAGGAAATCATAAAGGAGAAAAAAGGACCTACAAATGCAAAAAATGTTTGTAGTAGCTCTTTTTGTAGTAGCAAAAATTGGAAAATTAGTAAATGCCCATCTATTGGGGAATGGCTAAATATGTTGTGGCTTTTGAAGGTAATGGAATATTATTTTTGTAAAAGAAATGACAAACAAGCTGATTTTAGAAAGATGTAGAAAGATTTATACAAACTAATGCTGAGTGACACAAGCAGAACCAGAAATACATTGTACATAATAATAGCAAGAATGTGCAATGATCAACTATGAAAGATTTGGTTCTTCCCAGTGGTTCAGTGATCCAAGGCAATCCCAATAGATTGGATTGGAAATGGCATCTGCATCCAGGAAAAATAAAAACAAAAAACTATGAAGTTTGAATGTACATGAACACAAGCTATATTTTCTTTTTTTCTGTTTTTTTTTTTCTTTTCCATGGTTTTCCAATTTTGTTCTTATTTTTCTCTCCCAAAATGATTCATAAACCAATATGCATTAAAATAAATAAATACCAAAATAAAGAATTGGGGATACCAGCACAAGGAAGTAAAATAGTCTTTGCCATCAATGAGTTCAGATCATAATTAAGAAGAATATAATAAAGTGGAAGCTAGAAATTAGTGAGATAGAGAACCATGTATGTTAGCATGACTTAGAAGTGTCTGGAAATTAACATGGGATTCAGATAAGGTCAAAGTACAATTATTGTAGATCAGGGTTTCAGAGGAAAGATTTTAGTGGTTTGTTCTTTTCCAAAAACCATGAACTTATTACTTTGGTGAATGAACTTGAATCATAGGTTGATGATGATTGGTCATTTATGGGAATTAAAAAGCCATGAGTTTAAAAACATATTGGGAACAATGAGCAAGAGGAGATAGATGGTGTAGGTGGACATATCACTCATCAGGTATTCCTCTCTATGGTTTTTCCCACTCTCAATCAATGTTGACTATGAAGACAAAACAAACAACAAAGAAACATGAAATTCAAAAGTCTCACTTATAAGAATATTAATAAAGGAAATCCCTACAAGATCAAGAAAAACAAATATAAACAATGAACAAAAACAATCAAAAACAAATTCACCAGCATTTCCTTCTGATTGCTAGTATTATTCTGGGTCTTTCCATTACAGACAACTAACTATACAAAGTAGTCCTATAATTCTTATATTGGCAATTTCAGGTACTTTTATTTTCAAATACAACTTTTATTTTATTTTTCAGACTGGGGTGGAGGGAGGAAAAATATCCAGTTCAAGAAGAAGTCTTATAATCTCTGGACTCTATTATTACCCATTCCATAGTCTGTGCACTAGCCAGGGGTACACTCAGAATCTATATAGCTGATAATTTGGGGCACCAATTTGTGGAGCTAAATTAATTGTGTATTGGTGAGAATCACAATACCTAAGCAAGTTTGAAGAATCCTAATGGTGTCAATTCTAAGAATAAAGAAAAATGGACCCAGTGGAGGAGCAAAATGCCCAAGGAACAAGTAAACAAAGAAGAAAAGAGAAATCCAGCTTAGATTAAAATACATAGTATAATTAGGAAGAAAAGGATAAAAAGATTGCAAATCCTTCTGGGGAAATCTTCTCAGTAGTATTCATTGATCATATTCATGATCACACCTCAAAGGCCAGTCTGGGTAATCGAAGAAATTGCAGAAAGTAAGGGGAAAAAAATCCAGAAAAGTTGGACACATGTCTTGCTTGCACCTTAGGAGTCTCCTTGAATTACTGCAAAACACTTCCTTTTACCATTAATGAGAAATTGATTTTATGTAATTCCCGGTATATGAATGAGTAGTGAAAAAGAAGCAAAGATTATTGGTTCTCTTAACATTTGTATTTCTTAGTCCCCAATCATATATGTTTTACAACTTCTGCTAAATCTCTTTTGCTGGTTTATCATGATCAAATCCCATAAGAATGGGTTTTCCCCAATTTTGGGGAGTTCTCTTTGTGTGTCTTGTCTTTGATTCTATCTATGTTTCTTTCTTTTCTTCTGTCTCTCTTTCACACACAAACAGAAAACTTATCACATTTCATGGATTTAACTATTACCTCTATTTAAATTACTTCATTAAAAACATCTTATTAAAGTTCCATAGACCAGGGCTTCTTAAACATGTTCCACTCATGACCCATTTGCCTGAAAATTTTTTATAGATTTAGGTATAGGAAATAGGTTTTCAAAGCAAACATTTGTTGTAAACAAATCATAATTTTGAAACCCCAACATTTAGTTATGAGAGCACACATAGTTCTGAATCACAGTTTTAAGAACCTAGATAATCGATAATGAAATGATATCAATAGTAAAACTATGTGCACCAAATAGAGAAAACAAATTCTTTTTAAATTTTTTTGGTTATACATGTATATTAACTTTTTAAAATACTTATTTCTTTATGAATCACATTGGGAGAGAAAAATCAGAACAAAAAGGGAAAACCATGAAAAAGAAAAAAAAAGAAGTGAACATGGAATGTTGATTTACATTCAAACTCCATAGTTCTTTTTCTGGATTCAGAGGGAATTTTCTATTTAAAGTCTATTGGGATTGCCTAGAATCACTGAATCAATAAGCAGAACCAAGTCTATCATAATTGAACATTGCACATTCTTGCTGTTATTGTGCAAAATGTATTCCTGGTCCTGCTTATGTCACTCAACATCAGTCTGTGAAAATCTTTCCAGGCCTTTCTAAAATCAGCTTGTTCATCATTTTTAATACAAAAATAATGTGCCATTGTCTTCATATTGTAATCAGCCATTTCCCTATTGATGGCATCTACTCATTTTCTAGTTCTTTGCTATGAGAAAAAGAACTATAACAACCATTTTTGTACATATGGGTCCTTTCCTCTCTTTTATGATTTCTTTAGGATACAGACCCAGTATTGGCACAGCTGGATCAATAGGTATGCACAGTTTTATAGCCCTGTGGATATAGTTCCACATAGATCTCCAGAGTTATTGAATTATTTCACAACTCTAGCAACAAATGCATTAGTGTTACAGTTTTCCCACATCCCCTTCAACATTTTTGTTATCTTTTCTGTCATCTTAGCTTATGTGAGGTTTAAAGTGGTATCTCAGTTATTTTAATTTCAATTTTTATAATCAATAGTTATTTAAAGCATTTTTCATATGACTATAGCTGTCTTTAATTTTGTTATCTAAACATCCTTTGACTGTCAATAGACAATCACTTGTATTCTTGAAAAACTAACACATTTCTTTATATATTTTAGAAATGAGACCTTTATCAGAAACAATGGCTGCAAAATTTCCCCCCAGCTTTGTACTTCATTTTATTCTTGTTTGTGTTGGAGAGCATACAAATTCTTAAAGAAGAAAAGTTAAATTAGTTACAGGATGAAATATAAAGCAAAACTATACCAGTGGGGGATCTCAATTTTCCATTTTCAGAAACAGATAAACATAACCACATAATAAGAAAGAAGTAAAGAAGATAAATAGAATTTCTGGAGAAAATTGGATGGTAATAAAAAGTTGTATACTTTTTTCTCAGTTGTACAAGAAACATTAAAAATTTGACTATTAAGACATAAAAACCTCACAAACAGTACAGAAAAAAGAGAAAAATTAAAAATATCTATTTGAACTATAATAAATTTAAATATTATATTAAATTAAGGGCATTGGAAAATGAAATGAAATATCATGGATTGGCTCAAAGAGGGAATAGTATAGACCCTCAGTTGGGTTAGAACTCTATCTTAGTCTAGAAGAAAGTAAGAGAATAAGGATATTAAAAAGGGGTGAACTTTTAGGAACTGATAGGCTAGAAGACAGGTGGTAATCAGAAGACAAAATAACTTTTGAAAATGAACAGGGCATATACACACAGAGAGTAGGATAAATGGAGGAAGAAAATGTATAGTAATGAAATTTTTTAAAAAATCAATTTTTTTGGGACAAGTTTTCATTTTTCAAGTACATAGAAAACAGACAAATTTATAAGAATACAGGGATGTTTATAGGTAGATAAATTCAAAAATATATTATATGTAATATAGAACTATATAGAAATAGAAATATGAATGCATATATGTATTCTTATTTTGTGGGTCAACATGTTTAATATAGTAATATGTTTTGCATGATTTCACACACATATTTAATATCATGTTGTAGCATGTCAATGGGTGGGTTAGAAGAGGGAAAGAAAGACTTTGGAACTCAAATTTTTAAAAAATGGTGAAATGAAATACACAGTATTTAAATGACTCCCTGATCAATATGTCCAAATCAAATTTTTTTCCTGGCCTTCAATTCTACATCATATTTTTCTTATTGCATATTTTAAATTGGATGCCCTTGATGCATCTTAAATTCAACATGTATTAAATAAAAGTCATTATTTTTCTCTTAAACCCTCTAAAATTCCTCTCTTGTTTTGCTATTTCTGTCATAGGCATGGCCATCCTTCCTTGCTAAAGTCCTCACTCTTCCTTAACCTACATATCTATTCAGATGCAATAGTTATCATTTCTTTACTCACAATATCTCTAGCATTCAAATCCTCTCTGCTAACACAACTAACATCTTAGGCCTCCAGCTCTCAGCTAGATTATTGTTATAGTATTGTCATCTTAATTGTTTTTCCTACCTCAAGGTCTCTTTTCACTCTAATCTGTCCTACTTCTGCCAAGTGATTTTGCATGAGTTTATATCTAACCATGTAAACCCATGATTCAAACTGCTTAACTACTTGCTATTATCTGTAGGATAAAAAAGAAACTATCTATTTAAATTTTAAAGTGCTTTACAATCTGAACTGATGCAATCGTTTAGCCCTCATGGGACAGTGCTCCTTCTCTTACACTGTGTTATTTAGAGAAACTCTTCTCTGTTCCCTTATTCACAGAATTCCATCTTATACCATAGTATCTTTGCAATTGAAATGCCCAAAATACACATCTTCTTTAACTTTAAATTATTGATCCTCTTTTCATTTAAGATACAATTCAAGAACCATTTTCTGTGTGAAGCCCTTTTTATTCCACCAAATTTCTCGTGTCCTCCCATGCAGACTATGTTATATTTACTATATTTTACATGTATTGACACTTACATTATGGTGTAAGACATTTTGAGTACAAATTGTTTCATTTATTTATACTCATATTCCTAGCACTTAGATCTGTACCTGATGTTTAATAGCTTTTTGAGTAAATATTTTTGATTCATTGAATTGAATAGCATAGTAGTATTGGGTCTTTTAAAGAGAAGGGATTAAGAGTATATTTTCAGCAAAGATAAAAAAATGATAAAGGGATTGAGACAGAAAAAAGCTAATTGTTTAAGAGAAACAAGGAGACATTAAAATGATTAATGTCAGTGGGAAGGTAGTTTGCAAAAAAAAAAAAAAATGGTCAAAATCCCTTGGAAACTGAACAGAATTTGTGAGGTTCCTGATATGATAGAGAAAAAAAAATCCAAGAAATTTTAGAAAGAGTCATAATTTATTAAGAAAGTAAAAAAGGATATTTTAAAATCAGAAAAATCATAGTTTTAGAAAAGATATTAGTAACTTTAATAAGAAGCTAAAGAAGTTATGTAAATATAAAGAGAACATCAGTAACTTTTTGAAAAATGAGAGAATTGAAATTAAAAATGAAGAAAAAGGAAAATTATGGGGAAAATGCATTATAATAACACATGAAATTTCTACAAATGCAAAAAAAAGAACTATTTGTTAAATACCTGTGACACTCTAAATATTGCACTAAATTCTTGACTTGAGAATTGATGAATAAAGAAGAAATTTTTAATATTTTTATGGTGTACTGAAAGGTTAAGAAATATTAGGTACATTTTTTCATGACTGACAAAATAGTGAGATAAAGAATAACACAGAAATTAATGAAATCAAGAAATATAATCAAGGAATCCACCTTATGTGTAAGGGTATAAAGAGAGAATTTCTTTTAAAAAGTGATGTCAATAATATTGGTATTACATTTAAAAAATTATAAAGTGTTGATATATCATTCTGTGTCAATAAAGTAAAAAGTCAAAGAAAATTAATTAATAATTTAAAAATATGGTAACTGGCTGCACTAAAAGAGAGCAAAACAACAACAAAAATTATAAGGAAAAATATTCTTACTCCAAAAAGTAGAAGAAAAGACTAATGAAATCTCAAACTAATTTAGAACCAAAGTGGGAAATTGGGAAACATTTTAGAAAGTTCATCAAATGAAGGTATCATGAAATATATAAAGGACTTTGCCAAATCTATAAGAACATGAAACATCTCCCAATTGATAAATGGATAGAATATGTAGTCAATTTTCCAGTGAAGAATTTAAAACAACTTATAGTAAAATCAGAAAAAAAGGAAATTTACAGGGTAATGTAGTATATTTGAAAAGAATAGCAAGTTGTGCACAGTGGATTTGCAGTTCTATCTTTTTATTTTACTATATTATGAAAATGCTTATTTTGTCCCATAAATTAAAAAAATGAAAACATAATTTATGTTTTAAAAAAACAAACAACCAAAAAGCAAAAACATGTTGATTTTTCTTTAATATGATCAAAACATACATCTGTTTTTAATGTAAAACATAATGTTTCTCAGTATAAATGAAAATACTACAAGAGTGTCCTGTGACTAAATTATTATTTTGTATAGTTCTCAAAATGTTATTCAAATCAATGAGAAAAAATTCAACAAATTTTCTATATCAAGGAAGAGAAGTGAAATTTATACTCATTGAAAGACATACTGTAATATGTTAGGGGAATTCTTCTCTGAGATTTGCCACATAACTAGTATGCCACATCAGTTTAGCAGGGCTAGCCCAGGAGGTACTATAACTGCAGAAGTTATAGGAATTGCTAATAGGTTCCTTGAGGTGACAAGGCATGTGTCCTTTTCCTAGATCTCCTCCTGGGGTGGAACGTTAACCATACATCTCCCTTCTGTGGCTCCACTTACGGCGGTGCTGAGTGGGCTGGGGACAGGTAATCCTGGAAGAAAGGAAGCATAAATAGACAGCTCTGAATGGAACTTTCTTTCTTGCTTCCTGCTATCCCCCCACTGAGAGGATGGGGACCTGTGAATAAAGACAGGCTGTTTGCCCCTCTTGAATGTCTTATCTCTGTGTTTATCTGGGTAGGTTCCAAAGACTGGGATGTATGGCCCTAACAGCCTAGAACAGTGTCCCTGGGCAGTCTGGCATAGTTATATTCAGAAAACTCCAGAGAATCCTCCTAAAAGTAATTACTGATTAATAAATACAATTAGTTTTCAGAATCCAAAGTAAATTCACATAAATCATAAGAATTTTTGTATAATCTATAAACATTTAAGCATATCCTCTGTGCCAGCCATTGTATTTTCTTAGGGATATGAAGAAGAGCAAAAGATAATTTCTGTTCTTATGATCTTATAGGTAAATTTCATGCAAATAATTCTATAAATCCAAAACTATGTAGACAAAATATATACTAGAGTAATAGGAAATAATCAACAAAATTAAGTTATTAGTATTAGAGAGAGTTAAAAAAGACTTTTTGTGGAAAGTG
The DNA here is from genome assembly GCF_016432865.1 of Antechinus flavipes. Lineage (NCBI taxonomy): Eukaryota > Metazoa > Chordata > Mammalia > Dasyuromorphia > Dasyuridae > Antechinus > Antechinus flavipes. The sequence continues at coordinate 369,520,886 of NC_067400.1, read as the reverse complement.
GAATATTATTTTGAACTTAAAGGAAGACATGGATGCTGAGAAGCAGAGAATAGTAACAAGAGCAAAAGAGAAACAAGAAAAAGAAATATTTCTTTAAAAAATAACTACAAAGTTAATATAACAGGAATTAGGAGCTCAATACAGATTTACATAAATTCTCTGACTAACCACCCTTCAGAAAAATAAAGGGGAAAAGTAATTGGAGAGATATTTGGTTCTCATTGTTGACCTATGTCAATATAATAAAATTTCAGATTTAATTAATATAATAAAAATTAATTTTTAGAACTCAGTAATTCATGACTAAATTAATCTGTGAGAATTTGAAGTGTGTGTGTGTGTGTGTGTGTGTGTGTGTGTGTGTGTGTCCTGGAAATGATCAGATTATCTATTTATCTACCTATAATATTAATCTAATTTCCATATTTCTCAGAATATTTTATTGGAAATTAATTTCCTCCCTCCCAAGTGATTTTTGTTCTTATGTTTTTCACAACTAAAAATTGTATTATAGTTTGCTTCAATTTTTACTTATCAAAACTTATCCACACAGGATTCTTTTTTGTTGTTACTGTTTTGCTTAATCAATATCAAATAGTTTAGATGAGTATTGTTTTATAAAATATTGTGAAGTCTGGTAATGTTCTCTGATTTGTTAATTTTTTTTTTTGCTCTTTCTTTTGAGATTTTAAACCTTCAAATTCTCCCAGATGAATGTTCAGAACATTACTAAACCGTGAATGGAATGTGCAAAAACTTATACAAACTCTTAGTGCTATAGGAAAGAAAATAAAGTAGTGACCATCATAATTGATTAACAAACTGTAAATAAAATTATAAATTTATTGTAAATAAAATAAAATATTAATGAACTACTATAGAAATAATGAAATAGACTGTTTCAGAAAAACCTCACAAAACTTATATGAAAGAATGCATAATAAAGTGAGCAAACCAAGAGAAAAATTTATAGAATAAAATTATAAAGATAAATACCTTTGAGAGATCCAATGACTATTATTATAGAAAAGTCATGATGAAAAATGCTACCCACCTCCTGAGAGGGGTGAGAGACTTAAGATATATTTCAAGGCATATGGGAGTTAATTTTCTTTTTTTATACCAAATTGTTATAAGGGTTTGTTTTGTGTTTTTCCCCCTTTTGTTTAAATGAGGAAATTGGAGATAGAAACAAAAAATAAATTTTATTATTTGAAAGAAATAAATTTCAAAACATAAGAAGATTTTCTTGACCAGATCTTTATATGCATTTATTTATAAGCATATGTTGCAAATGACCAATTTTTAAAATGATTTATGTTCAATTTTCAGTGGCAGACGATATGTAATGATTAAAACAATAGTCAACAATAAGAATACTGAAACTATAATAAAAAAGATATCAATAAAATTTTCTTATAAACAAGTGCTAAGTAAAAGTGTGCTTTTTCTATTTGGAGAAATTTAAATTTAAATTCTAACACAACTCTTTTTCTCTTTGCTTTTTTTTTTTGTTAAAGTAACATAATGTTAAAGTTTTATGAAGTAATCTTCATTAATCTGTGCATCCATTTCTAAACAACAAGGGAAAACTACAAAACCTTATAAGAGCCTTACCAGACAGTGGGGATTTTCTACAATTAAAAAAAAGGGAAAACTACAAAACCTTTTAAGAACCTTACCAGACAGTGGGGACTTTCTACAATTAAAAAAAAAAAAAAAGAAGTATATAAAACTTATTCCACTGTGAACTTTTTCATGGAGTAACTTTTTTTTTCTCCCTGAGGCAATTGGCATTAAATAACTTGCCCAGGGTCACACATCTAGGAAGTTAAGGTGTCTGAGGTCAGATTTGAATTCAGGTCCTCCAGACTTCAGGGCTGGTGCTCTATCCACTGTACCACCTAACTGCTTCCATGGAGTAACTTTTAACCATGAAATTATTTCATTCACAAAACTGTTACATTGTGATATCACTTCAGCCTTCAATCATTTTGTGGGGAATAGATAAGGTGAAGAACTTACAGGAATGTATGAATTCTTTTTCTGTATTTTATTATTTCTGTGTCTCCCATATGACCTGTATATGTGCAGGCTCATATCTACTTGAGCCTTGGCCAGCTAGAAACATATTTACTTAACCTGAACTGATGACATTTATTGGTATTTGACATTTATCAATATTTAGTCTATTAGCTGGACCACTGTCTGCTTGATTAAGCCTGAAGGCCTGACTTTCTGTTTCCCAGAAATCTCCTGATTTCTGGGAAACAGAAACCTTCCATTCCAATCTCCCCAAATAGCAACAACCAATTAGATGCCTCCTCCTCCCCTTCTCAATGCTCTCTTATTTGTGATATAATTTCTTGTATAAAAGCTATATATCTTTACTACTTCTTTAGCCCTCCTACCGCGAACTTATCTTGCGATGGGACGGCTCATCCTCCGGAGGTTTTTCAATAAACAACTTTTCTGCCTTCTACTGAGGGATCTCTGAGTAGTCATTTTGGGTAAGGGTCTTCTACATCCCTCACAATTTCATTTTAGTTTTGATGCTTTCCTCAGACATTTCTGAAAAGGAAAATGCCTTTATCTTGGGCAGAAATGCCTAATCATTTTTTCACCTTTCTTTGTTTTTTGTTACCATGTCACTTGATTGCTGGTTCTGTTTCATTAGATCTTGAGTTTTTTCTAAATGCTGGAATTCTAGTTTCAGGAGCTGTTTGGCATTTTTTATTACATGCTTAGGAAAATTAGCAAGCTCCACAATATAATACGGAAATATATTTTCTTTCTTTTTGGGAGGGAGGGGGATTTCTTCTTTGTCTGAATTTATTTATAAATAATATTTTATTTTTATAAATACATGCAAAGATAGTCTCCAATATTCACATTTTCAAAACTTTGTGTTCCAAATTTTTCTCACTTTTTCCCTTCTCTCTCTCTCTCTCTCCAAGATAATAAGCAATCCAATATAGGTCAAACATGTGCAATTATTCTAAACATATTTTCATATTCTTCATGGTGATAACTCAGAACATTTGAAGCTATTTTGTATATCTGGAATAATTTATAGTATTCCTTCTTTTCACTTCTGCACACCTGAAAAAAAAAACTACTTTAGTTATCAACTTTTCTTTTTTTCTTTCTTTCTCTTTTTTTGTCACTATCTTGACCCCCAATTTCTTTTTAAGTGAAAAAAAAAGAGAAAAAAGATATTAAAATATGACTAATCAACCAAAAGTCTCATTAGCCACTTCTGAAAATGTGTATCTTTTCTGTAACTTGAGTTCATTTTGTCTCTCTTTTAGAAAAATAACAAGTATGCTTAATCAGTGATCTAGAAGTGTTCTTGGTCATTGTTAAACATTCTTAAATTAGTTAAAGTTTCTATCTTTAAATTTTTATTATTGTATGAATTGTTCTTGTTTTGCTCACTTTATTCTGCATCTGTTTATACATTTTTTAAAGGTTTCTTATGGCACAATAATATTCCATTATTAGAATATTGGATTTATTTTGAAAATTATCCCCTTCATTTACAATTCTATGTAAACAGAAAAAAGAAAATAAACAGTTTTTATTTATTAGTGAATTTCTTCTTTATTGTATTTTTAAAGGTATAATACTGGTAGTAGTGCTAGGTCAGAGGTAAGTACAATTTCATAACTTTAGGTGAGGTGAAGAATTCTTAACCAAACAAGAAATAGAAGAAATCATAAGAAAGATAAAACAATTGTATTCCTGAAATTTGAAGAGCTTGCATCAATAGATCAGATAGATTTAAGAGATAAATGGTAGAGGTGAAAAATATTTCACTAATTAGAACTGTAGATGTAAACTATATAGAAATTAATACATTTAACCCCAATAACTATTTCTTAATAAATACAAAGTTTAAGAACAAAGTTTGTAAGAGAAATTATGTGTACTTTAAATACTAATGTGATAATATGAATTTAATTGATTAAATTAAGGGAAATGTAAAGAAAATAACTAACATTATATCAGCTTTCCTGAAAAATTGACAAAAAATATAAATGATGAAAACAGTGTTGTAAATATTCCAGAAGGGTAAACACACTGATACAGCATTGATGGATCAGCAAGATGATTCAGTCATCTGGGTTTAATTGGCTACTATGTACTAAAAGGTAATTTACTGAACCATTCCTTTTTAACTCTTGAAATAGAGAGCTGGAAACTTCTTCAGTAAAAATACTTTCCATCTACTCTCTTTGTGTATTGAACATACCTGTGTTTTTGTGTGGTGTTTAATTCATTTTGATATAATTTCATAAAAGCAGTAGTCATTTTGCCTTCCTTTCAAACTTTAGTACTTAACTTAGTTCTTATCACAAAGTTAGTGATTAATTGCAAGCTTGATGAGTAAGTGCCTCAAGATATAGTGGGTTTTCCTCAGATTGCAAAACCTGGAAGACCACTTGCTGGAAAACTAGCAGGAGAGTTTCTCATTAAGATATGGACTAAATACTCTCTGAGGTCCCCATAATCTTTAACATTCCCTAATTTCAGAATTGGATTATTTCTAAAGAATCAGGTCTAAAATTTAATACCCTAATTTTAAGTTATTTAGAAGTCTGATTTTCTATAGGACCCATGAGCCTACTTTTTCCATTTCTGAAATATTTAATTCATTCTCTCTAAACCCTTCTAATCCATGCCAAGACAAACTGGTAAAAAGCAAGGGATAACAGATTTAAAACATTCCACAAACTTTAAAGTACTATATAACGCCATTATTACTTGTTATTGCTGTAACCATTAAAATTTACTTATCCTTGGTTAAAGTAATTGAAAAGTAAGGAATTTTAAATTTAAATTTTTTGTAGATTTTAAAGACTTTTTTAAAAGTCTAAATAACCATATATTCAATCTACTTTTTAAAATAAATTTTCTAAGCCCCTTAAAATTTCTATTAGTCAGTGCTTCTTCCTGCCTGTATTGCAGTCTGTTTTCTCCACCTGTCTCCTGTCTTTGACTGTCTATCATCTGGCTTTGTTTCTGTTTATCTTTCTCTGTCATTCACAATTGATGATGATGATGACCTTCTAAGTCCCATTGCAATCAATGCTTTTTTTTTTTTTTTTCCTGTGAGGCAATTGGGGTTAAGTGACTTGTCCAGGGTCACACAGCTAAAAAGTGTTAAGTGGTCTGAGGCCAAATTTGAACTCAGGTCCTCCTGACTTCAGGGCTGGTGCTCTATCCACCTAGCCGCTCCCAATCAATGATTTCTTATATATCAAAATAATTCTTCAGAGTTAACAAACTGAGTTTAGACAGCTGCATCCTCATTTCTTGTCAGAGAAATGCTTTTATTTTTGTTTTTAGGCTATACTAATGCTCAAAGAGTGTGTGTCATGTCATAGAATGGTTATAATCTATGTTAATGGAAGAAGAACTCCTACCAACAAGATGTTAGAAAAATTGAGTATTGGGATTTAAGATCTTAAGTGTTCAGTAGTTCTACACTTTCTTCCAGCTTCCACAAACTTCCTTGGTATGGAAATTAGATTTTCGAGTCAGCAATTACCAATTTTAAGAACCAACAATCTCTTTATCCTCTGACTTAATGACCATATTGAATATAATCTTCCTCATTTGGTCCACTACTAAAATAAGTTCCTGCTACATATTTCAAAAACCAATTCATTTAACTCCTACTCCTATTGATTTCAGAATCTTTTGAAAAGTGATTTCTTTGGCACCAACTAATTAATAGTTTACATTTTCTCAAACAAATATTTGTTATGTATATAATCTAAATGAAGCCTCGACCTATTATCTATTAAGACATAATCAGGGGGAGGGGGGCAAGAGCCAAGATGGTAGAGATGACACACATTTCTCTCTGACCTTCTTTACAACCTTCACAATAATTACAAAATACAGCCTCTGAATTAGCTTGGACCAGCAGAACCCACAAATATTGGGAGAGCAACAAATTATCATTAGAAGATAATCTCAAAGGTCGCCAGAAAATGTCTCTTTCAATTGGAAAAAAGAAGGGAGGCAGCCACTTCAACCAGCTGAGTACAAATACCAGCATAGACAGCTCAGTCCCAGGACCATGAAGTATCTGTGTGGCAGAGAATTTACTAGAGGAAACAAACCAGAAAAGATCTGTTTCAATCTGAAATGGGAGGGAGGCAGCTTAACACAAACAGCTGACCATAAACACCAGCACAGACAACACAGATCCCAGGGGCATTGCTGACTCTGCTGGCATTGCAGACTCCACATGGCAAAGAATCTCCACGAGGAGGAATCTACAAGAACCTAAAACAGTGTTGGCTACTTTGCCCTGGTTGCAAGCCAGTAGATCAGCAGAGAAGTTATAAAACATTCAACACAAACACAAAAGATCAATAGTTAACCCCCAAATTCCAGAATGTCAGGGGACCTGGCCATGCTCACCCAGCACTGGGTGTGAATCAGCACTGAATCAGGGCAGCTGTGATCCCTTGGAAAACCTCTCCTGCCCTAAAAGAAGACCTTAACTTAACTTTAAAAAATGAGTAAAAAGGTAAAGAGAACTCTAAAAATTGACAGCTTTTATGTCAAAAGAGAAGAACAAATTTCAAACTCTGAGTAGACTAAAGGAAGATTGTCTCCAGATGAAGGCCCAGCATGGTCCACATCACAAAAGACTCTCCTAGAAGAAATTTAAAAAGGATTTTAAAAGAGAGATAGAAGAAAAATGGGGAAAGGAAATGAGAGCTTTGCAAAAGGGTTTGGAAAAGGCAACACAAAATAGACTTAGTGAAATGGAAAAATCATACAACTCATTAAAAGACAAATTTGATAAAATGGAAAAAGAAAACAACTCCCAGAAAAACAGAATTTGTGAAAAAGAAAAAGAAAATAACTTGAAAAATGTTCTTAAAAAATAGAAATTGTGAAATGGAAAAAGAAAATAACTCCTTAAAAACAGAATTTGTGAAATGGAAAAAAATTCCATAGAACAAAACAACTCATTCAAAAATTTGATTGTAGAAATACAAAAAGAAGTTAAAAAAAAAAAAGTAAATGAAGAAAATACACTAAAATTCAGAATTGAATGAATGGAAATGAATGACTCCATAAGACAAGAAGAATCAGTCAAACAAAGAAAAAAAAAAAGAAAAAAAATAGAAAAAAATGTAAAATAACTAATTGGGACAATAACCTACCTGGAAAATAGATGTAGTAGAGACAATCTAATGATTATTGGATTCCCTGAAGTACATGATGAAAAAAAGAGCCTTGACATTATCTTCCAGGAAAACATCAAAGAGAATTGCCCAGATATCATAGAAACAGAAGGAAAAATAACCATTCAAATAATTCACCAAATGTCTACTGAAAGATATCCCCAAATAAAAATCCCAAGGAATATTGTGACTAAATTTGAGAACTATCAGATCAAGGAAAAAAATATTACAAGCAGCCAGAAAGAAATAATTCTAATACTGAGCAGCCACAATAAGCATTACTCAGGACCTAGCAGTTTCCACTCTAAAGGACTGAAGGTCCTGGAATCTGATATTCCTAAAGGCAAAGGATCTTGGAATGCAGCCAAGAATAAATTGCCATGCTAAACTGAACATTTTCTTTCAGGGAGGAAGATGGACATTCAATGAAACTGGTGAATTCCATGTATTTTTGATGAAAATAACAGAGCTAAACAACAACAACAAAATACCACCAAATATAGAACTCAAGAGAAGTATAAAAAGGTAAAAAGAAAAAAAAAAGGTCTTGAGAACTGTATTTCTGGTGTGGGTATACATTAAGAATACATGTATAACCTGATTTTACTGTTATAACAACAACAACCAAAAAAAAAAAAACCAAAACAAAAAAACAAAACAAAAAAAAATACTAGAGACGGAAAGCAGATTGTAACAGAAAAAAAGGCGGGGAGGGGAAGTGAAGGCAAAATGAGGGAAATCTCAGGAAGAGGCAAAGAAAACATATTATAATTGAGGGAAAGAAAGAAGGGGACAAATGCTGTGTGAATCTTACTCTTATCAGATTTGGCTCAAAGGGAAAGATTAGACCAAATAGAAGGGAAAAGAGAAATAGTAGGGGAAAGATATAAAAAAGGGGGAGGGTCTCTAAAAGGGAAGAACTGCTTGAGGCAAACAGTGCTTTTAAGTAAAATACTGGGGAGGAGGGAATGGGAAAAAGGAAGAGAAAAATATAATTTGGAGTTAATAAGATGGCAGGAAATACAGAATCACTGTATTTTTTTAAACTGTAAATGTGAATGGGATTAACCCATAAAATGTAAGTGGATAGCAGACTGGATTAAAAGCCAGAATCCTACAATATGTTATTTACAAGAAAGACATTTAAAGAAGACTGATACATACAGAATAAAGGTAAAAGGTGTGAGTAGAATCTATTATGCTTCAGGTGAATAAAAAAGAAAAAAAAAAAAAAACAGTGGTAGCCATCCTGATCTCAGATCAAGCAAAATCAAAAATTGATCTAATTAAAAGACATAAGGAAGGAAACTATATCTTGCTAAAGGATACTATACATAATGAAGCAATATCAATATTAAACATATATGCACCAAGTGGTGCAGCATCTAAATCCCTAAATGAGAAGTTAAGAGAATTGCAAAAAGAAATACACAGCAAAACTAAATAATAAAAAAGTTAAAGAGGTATATAAAATATTAGAAAAACTAGATGTGATAGATTTTTGGAGAAAACCGAATGGAGACAGAAAGAAGTATACTTTGTTCTCAGCAGTTCATGGAAACTTTACAAAAATTGACCATATATTAGGACATAAACACTTCAAATTCAAATGCAGAAAAGCAGAAATAGTAAATGCATTTTTTTAAGATCATGATGCAATAAAAACTACATTCAACATAAAGCTAGGGGTAAATAGACAAAAAAGTAATTGGAAACTAAATAATCTCATCCTAAAGAATGAATGGGTGAAACAGCAAGTCATAGACACAATCAATAATTTCATCCAAGAGAATGGCAATAATGAGAAAACATACTAAAATTTGTGGGATGCAGCCAAAGAGATAATAAGAGGAAATTTTATAATCTCTAGAGGCTTACTTGCATAAATTAGAGAAAGAAAAGGTCAATAAATTGGGCTTGCAATTAAAATAACTAAAAAAAGAACAAATTAAAAATCTCTAATCAAATACCAAACTTGAAATTCTAAAAATAAAAGGAGAAATCAATACAATTGAAACTAAAAACAAAACAAAACAAAATAACTATTGAATTAATAAATAAAACTGAGTTGGTTTCATGAAAAAAAAAAACCAACAAAGTAGATAAACCTTTAGTTAATTTGATTAGAAAAAGGAAAGAGGAAAATGAAATTGTTAGTCTCAAAAATGAAAAGGGAGAACTATTTACCAATGAAGAGGAAGCAAGAACAATTATCAGGAGTTACTTTGCCCAACTTTATGCCAATAAATTTGACAACCTAAGTGAAATGGAGGAATATCTACAAAAATATAGATTTCCCATATTAACATAAGAGGAAATAAATTACTTAAATAGTCCCATTTTAGAAAAAGCAATAGAACAAACTATTAATCAACTCCCTAAGAAAAAAATCCCCTGGACCAAATGGATTTACATGTGAATTCTACCAAACATTTAAAGAACAATTAATTCTAATACTATATAAACTATTTTTTTAAAAAATAGAGAATGAAGGACACCTACTAAATTCCCTTTATGACACAGGCATGGTACTGATACCTAAACCAGGTTGGTTGAAAACAGAGAAAGAAAATTATAGACCAATTTCCCTAATGAATATTGATGCTAAAATCTTAAACAAAATATTAGCAAAAAGATTACACATAATCATTCCCAGGATAATACACAATGAGCAAGTAGAATTTATACCAGGAATGCAGGGCTGGTTCAAGTTTAGGAAAAATATTGGCATAATTGATTACATCAATAACCAAATTAACAAAAACCATATGATTATTTTAATACAGGCCCTAAAAGCATTTGATAAAATTCAACAGCCATTCCTATCAAAAACAGTAGAGAATATAGGAATAAATGGACTTTTCCTTAAAATAGTCAGTAGCATCTATTTAAAACCATCAGCAGGCATCATATGTAATGGGAATAAACTAGAACCATTCCCAATAAGATCAAGGGTGAAACAAGGTTGCCCATTATTACCACTGCTAATCAATATTGTAGAGATGTTAGGCTTGGCAATAAGAGAAGAAAAAAAGATTAAAGAAATTAGAGTAGATAATTAGGAAACCAAATTTTGCAGATTATATGACAGTATACTTAGAGAACCCCAGAGAATCAATTAAAATCTATTAGAAATAATCCACAACTTTAGCAAAGTTGCAGGATACAAAATAAATACACAAAAATCATTAGCATTCTTATATGTCACTAACAAAATCCAATAGCAAGAAATACAAAGAGAAATTCCATTTAAAATAACTGTTGAAAATATAAAATATTTGGGAATTTATCTTCCAAAGGAAAGTCAGGAACTATTCAAGCAAAACTACAAAACACTTTCCATACACATAAAGTCAGATCTAAGCAATTGGAAAAATATCAAGTGCTTGTAGATAGGTCAAGTAAATATAACAAAGGTGACAATATCCCCTAAATAATCTCTTTATTTAATGCTATACCAACCACACTACCAAGATCTATTCTATTGAACTAGAAAAAATAACAACAAAATTCATCTGGAAGGACAAATGGTCAAGAATTTCAAAGGAATTAATGAAGAGAAAAGCAAGTGAAGGTGGCCTAGCTGTACCAGATCTAAAACCAGATTTGAAAGCAACAGTCATGAAAACCATTTGGTACTGCCTATGAAATATACTAGTTGATCAGTGGAATAGATTAGGCTCACAGAACAAAATAACTAATGACTATAACAATTTAGTATTTGACAAACTGCAATGACCCACATTTGGGGATAAGAATTCACTCTTTTACAAAAACTGCTGGGAAAATTGGAAACTAGTATGGCAGAAAGTAGGCATAGACTCACACCTAACACTGTATACCAAGATAAAGTCAAAATTGGTTCATGATCTAGAGATAAAGAATGATAGTATAAACAAATAAGAAGAATATAGGATAGTTTACCTTTCAGATTTGTGAAGAAGGAAGGAATTTGTAACTATAGGAGAACTAGAAAGCATTATTGATCATAAAATAGATAATTTTGATTACATTAAGTTAAAAAGTTTTTGTACAAACAAAACTAATGCAGACAAGATTAGTTTTTTACCTTTTTACACCCAAAGGATCTGTGTTGTGAGCTTTTTCTTCTCAAAACACAGTCAGGTGATAAAAGGTCAGATCTTTTATTATCTCCAATATAACCCGGTTAGCTTAGAGGCCTATCTCTCTGCTTGGTTCCAAGAGCTCTCTCCAAATGTCTTTAAATCCAAAGGTCTGGTCCTTCAGCCTCTGCCTCTGCTTTCTTCAGCCTCCAGCCAGCTCCAGTCTTCATGTCATTCCAGTGAAATCTCGACTTGTAGCGTCTTCCTCTCTCAAGAACTTCTTCGACTGGCCCATTGGCCTATTTATGCTCCTTCCAGAGAGAGGGATTATGGGTTTTCTCCCATAGTGCTCTCTGGCCCAAAGAGTTTCAAGGGAGGTATGAACTCATTGAACTCCAATGAGTAAAGGAGTGAACACAAGCCTTGTATTAATTAGTTCTACTTAGTACCTTGTTTCAGGTTCTGCCCAAAACATCTTCTTGTAAGATTAGATCAACTCTAATTAGTTAGCAGTTAGTAAGGATTCCAACATCTCCCCCTTTCTTTTGTTTTAAAACATAGGAGGTTTCTAAGGGGGTACACATAAATCCATCAATATGGGCCAGAACTTTGTAACAGATATACATGGTATACATAAATCCATCAATATGGGAGGCATTATACATAATTTACATAAGCACATAGCAATATAACACAGGCTAGTAGTAATGTAACAAATAACATGAATTATCCTGAAAATTTACACATGTCATAAGTCCTAGAAATAGTCCATAAGCAATCCATTGTCCATTAGTTCATGTGCCAGGAATCTAATAATTTCTGTAAGCTCTGAAGTACTGCAAAAAGTCTCATCAACAATTTTTCATCTCAGGGAACCCAGTGATTCTTGCTGGTTTTTCAAGAACTAAAAGCTGAAGATTTTAAAGTTCTTTTGACAGTCTCATTATCAGCCATCTGATTCTTTCTCCATCTGTGGAAATATAAGCAGATCCTCTTCCCCAAGCAGTTAACCCAATTCCCTTCTATTTACCAAATTTGTTATTTCTCCTCATCATCTGGTAATTACATTGGAGTTGTTTGCACTGGATATTGTCTTGTTGTCTTAAAAGGCCTATATTCTTCCCAACTGTAATCCTGATTGCTTTTCTGTTGGTTGATGACATCAGAATCCTTAATTTCTAAAGTCTCTCTGGGTGTAACTTCAGCTGCTATCATGCCCCACCTGTCCTTTGATTGATACTTTAGAGCTGGGCCCTGCCTCTCATTCCTCTGGGTCAATATACATTTAGAGGCCCAGTGAAAGCCTCGGTTACATTTTGGACATGGGGTTTTGGGTTTTCTCTCACCCTGTCTTCTCACTCTATCTCCATATCTACAATGAGCTCTCAAATGTCCAATTTTTCCGCACTGAAAACATCAACGAGTTTCTCTAGAATTCCTCTGCCAAGAAGGACCTTGTCTTTCCATGTTCATCATAGTCTGGGCATAATAAGCATTTGTGCCCACTGTGGCACAGTGTCTTATGATTTCCTCTAAAGGAGCATCTTTGTCTAGCCCCCATATAATTCTCTTTTTTTTTTTTAAGTTTTTTTATTTAATAATTACATTATATTGACACTCATTTCTGTTCCAATTTTTTTCCCCTCCCTCCCTCCACCCCCTCCCCTAGATGGCAAGCAGTCCTTTATATGTTGGATATGTTGCAGTATATCCTAGATACAATATATGTTTGCAGAACCGAACAGTTCTCTTGTTGCGTAGGGAGAATTGGATTCAGAAGGTATAAATAATCCGGGAAGAAAAACAAAAATGCAGATAGTTCACATTCGTTTCCCAGTGTTCTTTCTTTGGGTGTAGCTGCTTTTGTCCGTCATTTATCAATTGAAACTCAGGTCTCTTTGTCAAAGAAATCCACTTCCATCAAAATATGTCCTCATACAATATCGTTGTCGAAGTGTATAATGATCTCCTGGTTCTGCTCATTTCACTTAGCATCAGTTCATGAAGGTCTCTCCAAGCCTCTCTGTATTCATCCTGCTGGTCATTTCTTACAGAACAATAATATTCCATAACATTCATATACCACAATTTACCCAGCCATTCTCCAATTGATGGGCATCCATTCATTTTCCAGTTTCTAGCCACTACAAACAGGGCTGCTACAAACATTTTGGCACATACAGGTCCCTTTCCCTTCTTTAGTATTTCTTTGGGATATAAGCCCAATAGAAACACTGCTGGATCAAAGGATATGCACATTTTGATAATTTTTTGGGCATAATTCCAGATTGCTCTCCAGAATGGTTGGATTCGTTCACAACTCCACCAACAATGCATTAGTGTCCCAGTTTTCCCGCATCCCCTCCAACATTCATCATTATTTTTTCCTGTCATCTTAGCCAATCTGACAGGTGTGTAGTGGTATCTCAGAGTTGTCTTAATTTGCATTTCTCTGATCAATAATGATTTGGAACACTCTTTCATATGAGTGGTAATAGTTTCAATCTCATCCTCTGAAAATTGTCTGTTCATATCCTTTGACCATTTATCAATTGGAGAATGGCTTGATTTCTTATAAATTTGAGTCAGTTCTCTATATATTTTGGAAATGAGGCCTTTATCAGAACCTTTAACTGTGAAAATGTTTTCCCAGTTTGTTGCTTCCCTTCTAATCTTGTTTGCATTAGTTTTATTTGTACAAAGGCTTTTTAATTTGATGTAATCGAAATTTTCTATTCTGTGATCAGTAATGGTCTCTAGTTCATCTTTGGTCACAAATTTCTTTCTCCTCCACAAGTCTGAGAGATAAACTATTCTATGTTCCTCTAATTTATTTATAGTCTCGTTCTTTATGCCTAGGTCATAGACCCATTTTGATCTTATCTTGGTATATGGTGTTAAGTGTGGGTCCATGCCTAATTTCTGCCATACTAATTTCCAATTATCCCAGCAGTTTTTATCAAATATTGAATTCTTTTCCCAGAAGTTAGGGGCTTTGGGTTTGTCAAACACTAGATTGCTATAATTGACTATTCTGTCTTGTGAGCCTAGCCTTTTCCACTGATCCACTAATCTATTTCTTAGCCAATACCAAATGGTTTTGGTGACTGCTGCTTTATAATATAATTTTAGATCAGGTACAGCTAGGCCACCTTCATTTGATTTTTTTTTTCATTAATTCCCTTGAGATTCTCGACTTTTTATTGTTCCATATGAATTTTGTTGTTATTTTTTCTAGATCAATAAAATATTTTCTTGGAAGTCTGATTGGTATAGCACTAAATAAATAGATTAGTTTAGGGAGTATTGTCATCTTTATTATGTTCGCTCGGCCATCCAAGAGCACTTAATATTTTTCCAATTATTTAAGTCTGACTTTATTTGTGTGGAGACTTTTTTATAATTTTGCTCATATAATTCCTGACTTTCCTTTGGTAGATAGATTCCCAAATATTTTATGGTATCAACAGTTATTCTGAATGGAATTTCTCTTTGTATCTCTTGCTGTTGGGTTTTGTTGGTGATGTATAAAAATGCTGAGGATTTATGGGGATTTATTTTGTAGCCAGCTACTTTGCTAAAATTATGAATTATTTCCAATAGCTTTTTGGTAGAATCTCTGGGGTTCTCTAGGTATACCATCATATCATCTGCAAAGAGTGATAGTTTGGTTTCCTCATTGCCTACTCTAATTCCTTTTATATCTTTCTCGACTCTTATTGCCGAGGCTAGTGTTTCTAATACGATATTAAATAATAATGGTGATAGTGGGCAACCTTGCTTCACTCCAGATCTTACTGGGAAAGGTTCCAGTTTTTCCCCATTGCATATGATGCTTACTGATGGTTTTAAATATATGCTCCTGACTATTTTAAGGAAAAGTCCATTTATTCCTATGCTCTCAAGTGTTTTTATTAGGAATGGATGTTGGATTTTATCAAATGCTTTTTCTGCATCTATTGAGATGATCATGTGGTTTTTGTTTGTTTGGTTATTGATATAGTCAATTATGCTAATAGTTTTCCTAATATTGAACCAGCCCTGCATTCCTGGTATAAATCCTACTTGGTCATAGTGTATTATCCTGGTGACAATTTTCTGTAATCTTTTTGCTAATATTTTATTTAAGATTTTAGCATCAATATTCATTAGGGAGATTGGTCTATAATTTTCTTTCTCTGTTTTCAGCCTACCTGGTTTAGGTATCAGTACCATATCTGTGTCATAAAAGGAGTTTGGTAGGACTCCTTCAATCCCTATTTTTTCAAATAGTTTATATAACATTGGAGTTAATTGTTCTTTAAATGTTTGGTAGAATTCACATGTAAATCCATCTGGTCCTGGGGATTTTTTCTTAGGGAGTTGATTGATAGTTTGTTCTATTTCTTTTTCTGAGATGGGACTGTTTAGGATATTTACTTCTTCCTCTGTTAGTTTGGGCAAGCTGTATTTTTGGAGGTATTTTTCTATTTCATTTAAGTTGTCGAATTTATTGGCATAAAGTTGGGCAAAGTAACTCCTAATTATTGCTCTAATTTCCTCTTCGTTAGTGGTGAGTTCTCCCTTTTCATTTTTAAGACTAACAATTTGATTTTCCTCTTTCCTTTTTTTAATCAGATTTACTAAGGGTTTGTCTATTTTGTTGGTTTTTTCATAGAACCAACTCTTAGTTTTATTAATCAATTCAATAGTTTTTTTACTTTCAATTTTATTGATCTCACCTTTTACTTTTAGAATTTCAAGTTTAGTGTTTGACTGGGGGTTTTTAATTTGTTCCTTTTCTAGCATTTTTAATTGCAAACCCAATTCATTGACCTTCTCTTTCTCTATTTTATACAAATAGGCCTCTAGAGATATGAAATTTCCCCTTATTACCGCTTTGGCTGCATCCCATACATTTTGGTATGATGTCTCATTATTATCGTTTTCTTGGGTGAAGTTATTAATTATGTCTATGATTTGCTGTTTCACCCAATCATTCTTTAGTATGAGATTATTTAGTTTCCAATTATTTTTTGGTCTACTTCCCCCTGCTTTTTTGTTGAATGTAATTTTCATTGCATCGTGGTCTGAAAAGGATGCATTTACTATTTCTGCCTTACTACATTTGAGTTTGAGGTTTTTATGTCCTAATATATGGTCAATTTTTGTATAGGTTCCATGAACTGCTGAAAAGAAAGTGTATTCCTTTCTGTCTCCATTACATTTTCTCCAGAGATCTATCATATCTAGCTTTTCTAGTATTCTGTTTACCTCTTTAACTTCTTTCTTATTTATTTTCTGGTTTGATTTATCTAATTCTGAGAGTGCAAGGTTAAGATCTCCCACTATTATAGTTTTACTGTCTATTTCTTCTTGCAGCTCTCTTAGTTTCTCTTTTAAGAATTTAGATGCTACCCCACTTGGTGCATATATGTTTAATATAGATAGTGCTTCATTATCCATGCTACCCTTTAGCAAGATATAGTGTCCTTCCTTATCTCTTTTAATTAGGTCAATTTTTGCTTTAGCTTGATCTGAGATCAGGATGGCTACCCCTGCTTTTTTGGCTTCACCTGAAGCATAGTAGATTTTGCTCCAACCTTTTACCTTTAACCTGCATGTATCTCCCCGCTTCAGGTGTGTTTCCTGTAAACAACATATTGTAGGATTCTGGCTTTTAATCCATTCTGCTAACCGCTTCCTCTTTATGGGGGAGTTTACCCCGTTCACATTTATGGTTAGAATGACCAATTCTGTATTACTTGCCATCTTGTTAACCCCGGTTTATGCTTTCCTCCCTTCTTTCCCCTTTCCCCCCCTTCCAAGTATTAAGCTTGTGAGCACCCCTTGTTTCTCACAGCCCTCCCTTTTTAGTGTCCCTCCCCCCGCCTTAGAGTTCCTCCCCCTATCTTACCCCTTTCCCTCCCAGTTCCCGTATTCCCTTCCGCTTAGCTTATTCCTTCCCTTTCCACTTTTCCCTTCTCACTTTTCAATGAGATGGGAGAAGTTTCACCATAGATTGAATATGTCTTAAGATTTTTCACTTAAAGCCAATTCTGAAGGCAGTAAGATACCCACTATATTCATCCCCCTCCATTCTTTCTCTCAGATATAATAGGTTTCCTATGCCTCTTCATGAGATGTACTACCCCCACTTTACCCTTTTTCTGGTACAATGTCCTTTCCACATCAATTTCTAGAACAAGGTATACATGTATTCTTTATGCATCTATATAGTCAAAATATAGTTCCCAAGATTAATCTTTACCTTTTTAGATTTCTCTTGAGTTCTATATTTGTAGATCAAACTTTTTGTTAAGTTCTGTTTTTTTCATCAGAAATAGATGAAATTCGCTTACTTCGTTGAATGTCCATCTTCTTCCCTGGAAAAAGATGCTCATTCTCACTGGGTAAGTTATTTTTGGTTGCATACCAAGTTCCTTAGCCTTTCGGAATATCATATTCCAGGCCCTTCGATCTTTTAATGTGGATGCTGCCAGATCCTGGGTGATCCTTATTGTGGCTCCTTGATACTTGAATTGGGTTTTTCTAGCCGCTTGCAATATTTTTTCTTTCATCTGAGGGTTCTGGCATTTGGCCACTATATTCCTTGGTGTTTTGATTTTAGGATCCCTTTCAGTGGGTGATCGATGAATCCTTTCAATGTTTATTTTTTCCTCTGTTCCTATGACTTCTGGGCAGTTCTCTTTGATAATTTCCTGGAAGACAGTGTCCAGGCTCTTTTTTTCATCATGTTTTTCTGGGAGTCCAATGATTCTCAGATTGTCTCTCCTGGATCTGTTTTCCAGGTCTGTTGTCTTCCCCAGAAGGTATTTCACATTTTTCTCCATTGTTTGATTTTTTTGGATTTGCTTGACTGATTCTTCTTGTCTCCTCGAGTCATTCAATTCCACTTGTTCAATTCTGATTTTCAGTGAAGTATTCTCTTCACTCACTTTTTTAAAATCTTTCTCCAATTGTCCAATTGAGTTCTTTTGTTCTGTGGAATTTTTTTCCATTTCGCCAATTTTGTTTTCCAGTTCACTAATCCTATTTTTCAAGGATTTTACTTCTTTATCCACTCTCTCTTTAACTGACTTCTCCAGGCTCTTTTGCCAAGCCTCCCTCTCCTTTTCCCAAGCTTCCTTCTCCTTTTGCCAAGCCTCACTCTGCTTTCCCCATTTTTCTTCTAGCTCCCTTGTGAGAGCCTTTTTAATCACTTCTATGAGGTTCATCTGTGCTGAGGAACAGACGATCTCCTCCTTTGGGGAATCACCTGGGGACTGCCTGTTTTTAGTCTCCTCAGGATTTAGAGTCTGCTCTCTATCTGTGTAGAAGCTGTCTAGGGTTAAAGTCCTCTTCAGCTTCTTGCTCATTCTGTCTATTAATCAGAGACAAACTACCAAAGAAAAACAGAAAAAACTGGAGTCTTTCTTTGGGGGGGGGCTGGGTGTGTTATCGAGCTTCCTCTACAGACTGCAGGTGGCAGCAGTGAGGCACTAGCAGGACTGTGCTGCGCCTGCGCTCTGAGATCCCAGAGCGTGCTGAGTCACTGAGGGGGGGGAAGGGGGGGGCAGCCAGGTCCTGAGAGACTCCAGCTGTTTGCGGTTGTGTTCTTCAGCCCCGGTGTTTTTAGCTTCTCTGCTGGGCTGTTGACTTGCTGCAGGTTCCAAACCTGTAGCGAAGCTCTCCCCGCAGAGACAGCTGCGATCACTCCCCACCCCCTCTCCAGTCTGCTCCCGTGCTCTCACTGCCGCTGCCCGCCGCCTGCGCCCGATCTAAAACCGCCCCAGCCCTCCAGTAAAGACAGACCTTTCTTGGCGGATCTCAAGGATGGCTTCTCTTGGTAACTATTTGTGGGTTTTTTTCAGTCAAGCATTGATTCAGAGGCTTGTAATGAAGTGGATAGTGAGAGAAAGCGCGGAGCTTATGCAACTGTGAGCCTCCTCTCCGCCATCTTAACCGGAAGTCCTCCATATAATTCTCTTGCAAATTTCATTGGCATTTTCTTTAGCCAGATGTCTGGTCATTATTTCTGTTGCTGCATTATCTCCAATGGTTCTTATTACAGCTGTTTGCAGACGTCCCACAAAATCTGCAAAAGGTTCATTGGGACCTTGCTCTATTTTTGTGAAAACATTATTTCCATCTTTCTGTCCAGGGAGAGAATTCCAAGCTTTTATTGCAGCCTTAGAAATTTGCTCATACACTGTTATGGGATAATAAATCTGTTCTGAACTCTCTGCATACTGACCTTCACCAGCTAGTTGGTCAAAAGCAACTTGTACAATAGCTCCTGTTTGCCTATTGTGTTGGGCTTGAATCCTACATAATTCATGAAACTCCGAAAGCCACAATAAATTTTGTCCCAGTTCTAGACAAGTTTTCGTTATGGATTTCTAGTCATTCGGGGTTAGGATTTCATAAGACAAATTATCTAGTAACATCTTCACATAAGATGATGTAGCCCCATAAAGAGTGCAACCCTTTTTCAAATCTTTAATTTTTCCCAAATTAAAAGGAGTGTATTTTTTCTCTTTTTGACCTGAGGAGTTGAGCTCTTCAATCACAGGATATGCATTTATAAAATCAGATATATCTTCTCCTTCATTTTTTGCTTTAATTAATGCTCTTTCTAATCTTGTCAAATTCTGCTTTACAGGAGAAGCTGACTGTGTTTCTGTCTCTCTCCCTCCCCCTTGTTCCACCCATGAAGGGTTAATTGAGGGGGGAGGGTCATGAGATGTGGAATCACCTAATTCCTCCTGCTGTGAAGTATCATACTCAGAATTGTAATTAACTCCATTCTCATCTGATTCATCCTCCTTTTCACCTAGTAAAGTTGGCATTTCTTCCTCCTGTACTTTCCTTTTCATCATTCTATCACTTAAATAACTTCTTATAGCCAATTGTATTACATTATATGTATTAATTATTGAGTTAGGCCCATTTTTGTCATAGAATTGACAAAGATCCTCTCCAACCAATTTCCATTCATTTAGATCTAATTCCTTATCAAGAGAGAAACAAGGACATATGTCCTTTACAGTTTGTAAAAGTTCAGTGATTTGCTGTAAACTTATAATTAAACCTTGGCTTTCCATAACTTTGACAATGTTTCTAAACATTTTCCTTGAACAGAAACAGGCTGTTTTCTAAATATCTGTCCCATCTTAGCTGAAATTATACTTTAACTCTTTTAACAAAATTTCTTTGTTGTGCTCACTCTAATTTTTGGGTTGAAGAGTCTTTTCCACTGGATCAGGATCAGAGACTTTTCCACTTGAATCAGGATCGGAGCTTTTTCCACTGAAATCCACGGAGGAGTCTGTTTGCCCCACGTTGGGCGCCAAAATGTTGTGAGCTTTTTCTTCTCAAAACGCAGTCAGGTGATAAAAGGTCAGATCTTTTATTATCTCCAATATAACCCGGTTAGCTTAGAGGCCTATCTCTCTGCTTGGTTCTAAGAGCTCTCTCCAAATGTCTTTAAATCCAAAGGTCTGGTCCTTCAGCCTCTGCCTCTGCTTTCTTCAGCCTCCAGCCAGCTCCAGTCTTCATGTCATTCCAGTGAAATCTCGACTTGTAGCGTCTTCCTCTCTCAAGAACTTCTTCGACTGGCCCATTGGCCTATTTATGCTCCTTCCAGAGAGAGGGATTATGGGTTTTCTCCCATAGTGCTCTCTGGCCCAAAGAGTTTCAAGGGAGGTATGAACTCATTGAACTCCAATGAGTAAAGGTGTGAACACAAGCCTTGTATTAATTAGTTCTACTTAGTACCTTGTTTCAGGTTCTGCCCAAAACATCTTCTTGTAAGATTAGATCAACTCTAATTAGTTAGCAGTTAGTAAGGATTCCAACAGATCTGATAAAGGCTTCATTTTAAAATATAAAGAGAACTGACTCAAATTTTTTTCAGATGAAGAAATTGAAACTATTTGTAGCCACATGAAAAGGTGCTCCAAATCACTATTGATCAAAGAAATGCAAATTAAGACAACTCTGAGATACTACTACACACCTGTCAGATTGGCTAAAATGACAGGAAAAGATAATGATGACTGTTGGAGGGGATGTGGGAAAACTGGGTCACTGGTGCATTGTTGGTGGAGTTGTGAACGAATCTAACCATTCTGGAGGGCAGTTTGGAACTATGCTCAAAAAGTGCATACCCTTTGATCCAGCAGGGTTTCTACTGGGATTATATCCCAAAGATATCTTAAAAGAGGGAAATGGATTCACATGTGCCAAAATGCTTGTGGCAGCCCTCTTTGTAGTGTCAAGAAACTGGAAACTGGAAACTTTAAAGTGGATGCCCATCAATTGGAGAATGGCTGAATAAATTGTGGTATATGAATGCTATGGAATACTATTGTTCTGTAAGAAATGACCAGCAGGATGATTTCAGAGTATCTTGGAGAGACCTACATAAACTGAAGCAAAATGAAATGAGCAGAACCAGGAGATCATCATACGAACAAGACTATATGATGATCAATTCTGATGGATGTGGCTCTCTTCAACATTGAGAGGATTCAAACCAGTTCTACTTGTGCAGTGATTAAGAGAACCACCTACATCCAGAGAGAGAACCATGGGAACAAAGGCTGGAACACAACATAGTATTCTCTGTTGTTATTTGCTTGCATTTTTTTCCTCAGTTTTTATTTTCCTTCCTTGTTGATCTATTTTTTCATGGACAACCAGATAACTGTATAAATATGTATATAAATATTGGATCTAACATGTATTTCAACATATTTAACATGTATTGAACTGCCTGGCAGATAGGGGAGGAGGTGGGGGGAAGAAGGGAAAATTTTGCAATAAAAGGTTAGGCAAGGGTCAGGGCTGGAAAAATTACCCGGCATGTACTTTGTAAATAAAAAGGTTTAAGATATAATCAGGGAGCTTCTTGATCCTCTTATTTAAGCATGTCTAAAATACATAAATAAATAAATTATTTATTTTTAGTACACATTGCTTTATGAATCATGTTGGGAGAAAAAATCAGAACAAAGGGAAAATGGGAGAAAAAAATAATATAACAAAAAAAGATGTGAACATAGCATGTTTTGATTTACATTGAAACACCACAGTTCCTTTTTTTCTGGATGCAGATTTCATTTTCTATTCAAAGTTTATTGAGATTGCTTTGGATCACTGAACCACTAGGAAGAACCAAATCTTTCATATTTTATCATTGCAAATTCTTTCTATGCATATTCTTGTGTACAGTGTATTCCTGGTTCTGCTTGTTTTGCTCAACATCAGTTTGCGTAAATTTTCTATAATTTCTAAATGAACTTGTTCATTATTTTTTATGATACTCCATTATCTTCATATACCAAAGCTTATTTAGCCATTCCCAAACTGATGGATGTAATGGCCCCAAACTCTGGAGAAATGTACTTAAAACAAGGATTCTTACAATAAGGTGTTAATTCAGTGGAATTGATAATACAATGGTTATCTAGGTTAGCATGTGAGTTCTCTAGTTCAGTATGATTGATTTAATCCTACAACAAGGTGTTAACTTAGTGGAATTGATAAGACAATGGTTATTTGTTTACATATACTTAGAAATTAGCATGATGATGTAACAGTTCTATAGCTGATATAATTGTAATAGAGTATTTAAGCTGAGGACAGAGTCAACCACAGGGATGCCATCTTTAATCAGTCTCCTGGTGGCTCTCTTGCCTCCTGCACTTTGAGAGAGACTGATTCAGACTGGGAAACTGAAGGAGACAATAAAGACTTTGGACCCTATCCCTAACTATTCCTGTGGTGATTTTTCTGTTGAAATCAAGGTCCATTCAAAGGACCTCCAAAGAGCTACCCAGAACCAGAGAGCTACAGAAAAAGCTACTACACATACTTAGGTACATATAGATCCTTTTCCCTCTACTATGATTTCTTTGGAATACAGACAACAGCATTGGCACTGCAGGTATGCAGAGTTTTATAGCCCTTTGGGCAGAGTTATAAATTATTGTCCAGAGTAGTTGGATCATTTCACAACTCCAACAATGCATTAATGTTCTGGTTTTCCCACATCTCCTCCAAAATTTGTCATTACATTTTCCTGTCAATTTAGCCAACTGAGAGGTGTGAGACTTGTTTTTATTTTCATTTCTCTAATCAGTAGTGATTTAGAGCTTTTTTTTTTTCATATGACTATAAATGGCATTATTTTCATCATCTGAAAATAGACTGTTCATATCATTTGACCATTTAACAATTGGGAAATGATTTGTATTTTTATAAATTTGATAAAGTTCTTTATATATTAGAAAAGAGACTTTTATCAGAAACACTGTCCATATTTTTTTTTTTCCTCCAGCTTGGTGCTTCCCTCTTTTTTTAAATTATTTTTTTTATTATAGCTTTTTACTTACAAGATATATGCATGGGTAATTTTTCAGTATTGGCCCTTGCAAAACCTTATGTTCCACCTTTTCCCCTTCTTCCCCCCCACCCCTCCCCTAGATGGCAGGTAGACCAATACATGTTAAATATGCTAAAGTATATTTTAAACACAATATATGTTGTTTTGTGATTTTAGGGAAAAGTTCAGATCCACTCCTATAAATGATGCTCTCTCGTTCTCAAAGTGAAAGTAAAATTTAATTATACAATACACGGAATAGAATGCTTATAATAACAACTAATACAGTAAATAATACATAAAAGACAGATAATGAGGATTATGATTAGGATAGAGGAAAAAGAGAGAAAGTACATCACATCACCAATTTGAAGGAGCACTAAAGTGGCTGGGGACCCCATTCTGCAGCCTTCAAACTCAATTGGGAAAAGTGGATCTCAGGCGGATCGTCATCTCCATGGGCGAGGCTCCAGATAGAGAATGCTTTACCTGACTTTTATAGGAGTCAGAACAAAGAAGGCTTTGAGCCAAATAAAGACATCATATAAGGCAGGGAAGTACCAACAAGGGCTTCAGGTGGTTGTAGTCAATTGTTGTATCAACAAAGGCACCAGTCCTTATCCACAGCAACTATTCTGAGGAGTGGCGAGTTCCTAGAATCATATATTTGGAGCTAAAACACATGTGGTACGTTCCCAGCTTATAGGTTAAAAAATGATCAAGTTCTCAGGGAAGAAGGAGCTAAAACATATACTCTTATGGGTGAGAGAACGGTCAAGTTCTCACAGGAGAAGGAGCTAAAACACCTGTTCTTATGGGTTAGGGAACAGTAAAGTTCTCACAGGGGAAGTCACATCTTACCTTAATAAGGTTCACATGGGGAAAGTCATTCACATGGAGATTGGGTTCACATGGGGAAAGTCATGTTCTTACAATGATTTGAAATGAACTTACTAATAATATGGAGATTTCTTATTCATATGTATACATATCCATATAGTTATTTTGCTGCACAGCAAAAATTGGACTTAGAAATAAGGTAAAAATAACCTGAGAAGGAAATCAAAAATGCAAGTGGACCAAAACAGAGGGAGTAGAAATGTTATGTTATGGTTCACACTAATTACCCATAGTGTTTTTGCTGGGTGTAGCTGATTCTCTTCATTATTGAACAAATGGAACCAATTTGATTCATCTCATTGTTGAAGAACGCTATGTCCATCAGAATTGATCATCATAGTAGTATTGTTGTTGAAGTATATAATGATCTCTTGGTTCTGCTCATTTCACTCAGCATCAGTTCATGTAAGTCTCTCCAGGAGTTTCTGAAACCATCCTGCTGGTCATTTCTTAACAGAACAATAATAGTTCATAATATTCATGTACCACAACTTATTCAGCCATTCTCCAATTGATGGACATCCATTCAATTTTCAGTTTCTAGCCACTACAAAACAGGCTGCCACAAACATTTTTTTGTGCTTTTCTTTTAATCTCGTTTCAGTTGGTTTTGTTTATGGAAAACCCTTTTAAGGTAATGTAATCAACGTTGTTCATTATGCATTTCATAAAATTCTCTAGTTCTTTTTTCATTATAAATCTCTTATCTTCTCCAAAGATCTGATAGGTAAATTATAGCTTGCT
This sequence comes from Antechinus flavipes, assembly GCF_016432865.1. NCBI lineage: Eukaryota > Metazoa > Chordata > Mammalia > Dasyuromorphia > Dasyuridae > Antechinus > Antechinus flavipes. Next base: position 369,495,594 of record NC_067400.1, on the reverse strand, counting down.
CTCTTAATTTGCTTATAAATTTAAGTCCATATCATGTACTCATTTTGGCTTTATTTTGGCACGGGGTGAGAGATATATTTCCATGTTGAGTTTCTGACATATTATTTTTCAATTTTCTCAGCAATTTTTGCCAAATAGTAAATTCTTATTCCAGAAGCTGGAGATTGGGGCTTTATCAAAGATTAGATTACTATAGGCCTTGATTATTGTGTCATGTGTATCTAATCTATTCTACTGGTCCACCACTCTTTTCCTTCAACAGAATCTAATGGTTTTGATGATTGCTTGCTTTATAATATAATTTACGTTTGGTACTGCTAAGCCACCAATTGTAATTTTTTCCCCATCAATTCCCTTTCATATTCTTCACCTTTTCTTCTTCCAGACAACTTTCACTATAATTTTTTTCTAGTCAGATTAAATGCATTTTGGGGGGCAGTTTGATTGATAAGACACTGAACAAGTAGACGATTTAGGCAGAATTGTAATTTTTTTTTTATATTAGTTTGACTTATCCATGAGCAATTGATATTTTTCCAATTGTTTAGATAAAACTTTATTTGTGTGAAAAGTGTGTTTGTAACTGTTTTCATGGAGTTTCTGTGTTTGTCTTGCCAGAGAGACATATTTTATTTTGTCTACAGGTTTTTTAAACGGGATTTTCTTTTTATCTCTTTCTGATGGACTTTTTAGTAATATATAGAAATGCTGATGGTTTTTTGTAGGTTTATTTCATATTCTGCAACTTTGTTAAAGCTTTGAATTGTTTCCAGTAGATTTTTGGATAATTTTCTAGGATTAGCAAAGTATATCATCATATTATCTACAAAGTGCTAATTTTATTTCCTCATTGCCTATTCTAATTATTTTAGAATTTAGAATACTCTAATTCCTTTAATTTATTTTTCTTTTTTGTTATTGCTAAAGCCAACATTTCTAGTATAGTGTTGAATAATAGTTGTGATAATAGACATCCTTGTTTCACCCCTGTAATTATTGGGAATGTGTCTAGCTTCTCTCCATTACAAATAATACTATTGTTTTTAGATAGACACTGTTTATAATTTTAAGGAAAACTCCCTTTATCCTTATGTTCTCTAGAACTTAATTAATTAATTAATTTATTTATTCTTAATAAATTTTTATTGGCAGAACCCATGCCAGTGTAATTTTTTACAACATTATCCCTTGCACTCACTTCTGTTCCAATTTTTTCTCTCCCTTCCTCTACCCCCTCCCCCAAATGGCAAGCAGTCCTATACATGTTAAATATGTCACAGTATAGATACAATATATGTGTGCAGAACCGAACAGTTCTTTTGTTGCACAGGGAGAATTGGATTCAGAAGGTAGAAATAACCTGGGAAGAAAAACAAAAATTCAAACAGTTTACATTCCTTCTTTGGGTGTAGCTGCTTCTGTCCATCATTGATCAATTGAAACTGAGTTAGATCTCTTTGTTAAAGAAATCCACTTCCATCAGAATACATCCTCATACAGTATTGCTGTTGAAGTATATAATGATCTCCTGCTTCTGCTCATTTCACTTAGCATCAGTTCATGTAAGTCTCTCCAAGCCTCTCTGTATTCATCCTGCTGGTCATTTCTTACAGAACAATAATATTCATAACATTCATATACCACAATTTACCCAGCCATTCTCCAATTGATGGGCATGCATTCAGTTTCCAGTTTCTAGCCACTACAAACAGGTCTGCCACAAACATTTTGGCACATACAGGTCCCTTTCCCTTCTTAGTATTTCTTTGGGATATAAGCCCAGAAGTAACATTGCTGGATCAAAGAATATGCACAGTTTGATAACTTTTGGGGCATAATTCCAGATTGCTCTCCAGAATGGTTGGATTCATTCACAACTCCACCAACAATGCATGATTATTCCAGTTTTCCCGCATCCCCTCCAACATTCATCATTATTTTTTCCTGTCATCTTAGCCAATCTGACAGGTGTGTAGTAGTATCTCAGAGCTGTCTTGTTTTGCATTTCTCTGATCAATAGTGGTTTGGAACACTCTTTCATATGAGTGGAAATAGTTTTAATTTCATCATCTGAAAATTGGTCTTTGACCATTTATCAATTGGAGAATGGCTTGATTTCTTAGAAGTTAGAGTCAATTCTCTATATATTTTGGAAATAAGGCCTTTATCAGAACCTTTGACTGTGAAGATGTTTTCCCAATTTGTTGCTTCCCTTCTAATCTTGTTTGCATTAGTTTTGTTTCTATAAAGGCTTTTTAATTTGATGTAATCAAAATTTTCTATTTTGTGATCAATAATGGTCTCTAGTTCATCTTTGGTCACAAATTTCTTCCTCCTCCACAAGTCTGAGAGATAAACTATCCTATGTTCCTCTAATTTATTTATAATCTCATTCTTTATGCCTAAGTCATGGACCCATTTTGATCTTACTTTGGTATACAGTGTTAAGTGTGGGTCCATGCCTAATTTCTGCCATACTAATTTCCAGTTATTATTCTCTAGTATTTTTAATAGGAATAACTGCTGTATTTTGTCAAAAGCTTTTTCTGCATCTATTAAGATTATCATATGATTTCTAATGGTTTTGTTATTGATATGGTTGATTATGATAATAGTTTTCCTGATATTAATCTAGTATTGAATTCCTGGAATAAATCTCATTTGGTAATAATGTATTATCCTGGTGATAAGTTGCCGTAAATTCTTTGGTAATATTTTATTTAAAATTTTTACATCAATATTCATTAGGGAGATTGATCTATAATTTTCTTTCTTTGTATTGGTTCTTCTTGCTTTAGGTATTATTTGTGTTATAGAAGGAATTTGGCAGGACTCCTTTATTTTTCTAAATAGTTTATCTACTATTGGAATTAATTTTTTCTTTAAATGTTTGGTAGAATCTTCTTAGGGAGTTCATTAATTGCTTGTTCAATTTCTTTTTTTTTTCTAAAATGGGATTATTTAAATAATTGATTTCCTCTTCTATTATTCTGGATAACTGATATTTTTGTAAATATTCATCCATTTTGGTTTGAATTGTCAGGTTTGCTGCCATAAAGCTGGACAAAATAGCTCCTAAATATTGCTTTAATTTCTTTTTCATTGGTGGTAAGTTCACCCTTTTCATTTTTGATGATGGCTGATTTGGTTTTTGCTTTTCTTTTTCCAATCAAGTTAACCCAAACTACCTACCTTTTTTTTTTTTTTTATAAAACTGATTCTTAATTTTGTTCATTAGTTCAATCATTTTCTTAATTTAAATTTTATTAATCTTTCCTTTGAGTTTCAGCATTTCTAATTTGGTATTTAATTGGGGGCTTTTAATTTGTTTTTTTACTAGCTTTTTTAGCTGCATGCCCAATTCATTGATTTTTTCTTTCTCTATTTTATTCATGTAGCTATTTAGAGATATAAAATTTCCTCTAAGTGCTGTCTTGACTTCATCCCTGGGTTTAGTATGTTGTCTCATTATAACCATTCTCTTGGATGAGATTTCTATAATTTATTGTTTGACCACTCTTTCTTTAGAATTAAGATTATTTAATTTACTTTTTTTTTTAGTCTTTCTTTCCCTGAAGCCCCTTTGTTGAATATAATTTTTATTACATTGTTGTCTGAAAAGGAATCATTTACTATTTTGGGCTTTTTGCATTTGATTGTGAGGTTTTTATCCTCTAATACATGGCCAGTTTTTGTTTAGATGCCATGCACTCCTGAGAAGAAGCTGGATTCTTTTCTGTTCCTATTCAATTTTCTCCAGCAGTCTATCACATCTTGGTTTTCTAGAATCCTATTAATCTCCCTAGTGCTCATTGATTTTGTGATTCGATGTATTGAAATCTGAGAGGGGAATGTTGAGGTACTCCACTAATATAGTTTTGCTGTCTATTTCTTCCTGTAAATTTCTTAATATCCTCTTTAGGAATTTGTATTCTTTACCACTTGGTGCATGTACATTTAGAATAGTTATTACTTTATTGTTTATGGTACCCTTTATCAAGATGTATTTTTCTTCCGATAAGGAAGATATATTAGATATATTTTACTTTTGCTTTGTCTGAGATAAGAATTTCCACAGCTACTTTTTTTTTTTTTACTTCAGATGAAGTATAATAAATTCTGCTCCAGCCTTTTACCTTTACTCTCTGTGTCAAATGTGTTTCTTCTAATCAACATATTGTAGGATTCTGTTTTTTTGTTCCACTCTCCTAGTCCCTTCTGTTTTAATGGAGAGATAATCTTATTCACATTCACACTTAAGATTACTACTTCTTTATTTCCCTCCATCCTATTTTGTCTGTTGCAAATATTTTTGTTCTCTCTTTCCACCTTTTCCTTAGTAGTGTCTAATTTTTTGATACACTCTATCCATTACCTTATCTTCTATCACCTTTCCCTTTTGTCTTAATAGTGTTTTTTCAACCTATCTTCCATCAAATTTCCCTCCTTCTCTTATCTTTTTTCCCCACTCTTCCTTCTATTTAGCCCCTCCCTTTTCTTGCCTCTTTAGTGTTGTCCTTCTTTGTTAAGTTACATAAATTTCTATACCCAAGTGAATGATTAAATTATTCCCTCTTTGAGCCAAATCTGAGGAAATCAAGCATCAGACAATGCTCATCTCCCTTCCTTATTTCCCTTGATTGTAATAGTTCTTTTATGCCTCTTCATGAGATCTAATTTGCTCCATTAAACCCTCCTTTACTCTTCTCCCACATCAGAGTCCATTATCAGCCACACATTTAGTCCATATGATGCCCATCTCTGTCTGCCAAAGTAACAGTTAAAAATATCATTTTCTCATCTAGGAATGTAAATAGTTTAACTTTTAAATAAAATATATTTTCCCCTATGTTTGAAGATTAAATTTTCTTTTAGTTCTGTTTTTTTCAATATAAATGATTGAAAGTCTCTTACTTCATTGAAGATCCATTGCTCCCCCTGAAATTTGATGCTGAGTCTCACTGAGTAGTTAATTCTTTGTTGTAACCTAGCTCCATTGCCTGATCACAGGCTCTGTGATCATTTATTGTTGAAGCTGGTAGATTTTGGCTAATCCTGAGTGTTTTTCCTTGATATTTGAATTGTTTTTGACTGTTGCTGATTTTTTCCATGAGATTATAATTTTGAAGTTTTACAACAATGTTCTTTGTGTTTTTCCTTTTCTGAGAGTGATCAATAGATTCTTTCAATGACCATTTCCCCCTCTGTTTCTGGATTATTGGGGCAGTTTTCCTTGATCATCTCTTGAAGAATGCTATCCCAGTTCTTTTTTTGGTCTTGGCCTTCAGATAGGTCATTAATTTTTAAATCGTCTCTTCTGGATCTACTTTTTTCCCCCCTGAGGCAATTGGGGTTAAGTGATTTGCCCAGGGTTACCCAGCTAGGAAGTCTTATGTATCTGAAACCTGATTTGGACTCCTGACTTCAAGGCTGGTGTTCTATCCATTGTGCCACATAGCTGTCCTTCTTCTGGATCTACTTTTTTAGGTCAGCTATTTTTATAATGAGATATTTTAAATTTTCTCCCATTTTTTCATTCTTTTTAGCTTTCTTGACTGATTCTTGATGTCTCATAAAATCATTATTTTCCATTTGCCCTGTTCTAGTTTTTTATATGTGAATTTCTTCAGTTAATTGTTTCTTGTTTCCCATTTGTTTAATTCTACTTTTGAAAGTAGAATTTTCTTCAATGGATTTTTTTGTTTGTTTGTTTTTGGCTTATTATATTTTTAAGTAATTGCCTTCCTTTTCCAAATTGTTGGTTCTTGCATGCCTTTCATTTCATTTCCCTTTTTTTCCTACTTCTCTTATCTGCCTTTTAAATTATTTTATGAGCATTTCCATGAAGCATCTTTGGGAATGTGACCAATTCATATCCCTCTTTGAGGTTTTCTCTGTGGACATTTTGTCCTCAACTGAGTTAGCATTTTGGTCTTCCCTATCACCATAGTAGTTTTTTATAGTCAAGGTTCTTTTCCATTTCTTGCTCATTTTCTTTCCTTTTATTTTGATATTTCCTTTTTTAAAATTTTTACTTTTGTGGTTGAACTCTGTTCTTGGAGTAAAGGATGCACTGTCCCAGGCTTTATATGCAACTCTGAGCCATGATTTTGAGTACAAGTGCCCCTTGTGTTTGCAAGAGACAACTTTATCTGTTCTTTTCAATAAATAGTCTGGATTTTCAGAATTTTCCTTCTGAGCTGGGATTGAAGACTGCCCCATTGTTCTGCTCCTCTACTGGGTGAGGGCCAATGGTTTCTGTTCCTGATCTGCTGTGATTAAGACCCTCTCCCTGGCTTTCCCAGGCTATGTTTGAGCTGGGCTGAATACTATTTTCATCCCAGTGAGACTGAAGTTTTTCCAATCTATTTTGAACTGGAGAGAGGGTTCATTCTATCCTACTCTATTCACAGGCTTGATTTTATTTGGTTTTTGAGGGAAACTCTGAGAACTTGAGCAGTTTTCTGGCTTCACTCCAACATCTTGACTCCACTCTCTCTTAAACATTTTTTTTTTACTTTTTAAAAGAATTCTTTCCCTCCAAGAAAATTTCTCATAACTTTTCCAGTTAATAATGCAACTGTCTTTTCAAGTCTGATGTTTTTTTTTTTTTATTTATACATTTTTTTTGGATTATGAGGAGATCATGTCTACACAAACTATGCTTTTCTCAACTTACTCTAAAAATTTTTCATTTCTATTTCATTTTTATTTTTAGTAATTCATGCCATATTTAGGAGTAGTTTTTTTTTTCTTTCCAAAATTGAGCTTTATAACTGATAATTAATCTGTGGATGTTAGCTGTTATGTAGTGAAGGGCATTTTTTGTTTTTATATTATAGCTTTTTATTTACAAGTTATATGCATGAGTAATTTTACAGCATTGATAATTGCCAAACCTTTTGTTCCAATTTTTCTCCTCATTCTCCCCATCCCCTCCTCCAGATGGAAGGTTGACCAATATGGTTAAATATGTTAAAGTATAAATTAGATACAATATAAGTATACATGTCCAAGGAGTTATTTTGCTGTACAAAAAGAATTGGACTTTGAAATAGTATACAATTAGCTTGTGAAGGAAATAAAAAATGCAGGCAGACCAAAATATAGGGATTGGGAATTCTATGTAGTGGTTCATAGTTCTCTCCCAGAGTTCTTTCCCTGGGTATAGCTGGTTCAATTAATTACTGCTCTATTGGAAATGATTGTTCATTTCATTGGTGAAGATGGCCACATCCATCAGAATTGATCATCATTCATATAGTATTGTTGTTGAAATGTATAATGATCTCCTGGTCCTGCTTATTTCACTCAGCATCGGTTTTTGTAAGTCACTCCAGGCCTTTCTGAAATCATCCTGTTGGTCATTTCTTACTGAACAATAATATTCCATAATATTCATATAACACAATTTATTCAGCCATTCTCCAATTGATGGGCATCCACTCAGTTTCCAGTTTCTGGCCACTACAAAGAGACCTGCCACAAACATTCATGCCCATACAGGTCCCTTTCCCATCTTTAAAATTTCTTTGGGATATAAGCCCAGTAGAAACACTGCTGGATCAAGGGTTTGCACAGGGACAAACACAGGTTTGTAGGGACTTAATAGAAGTGGAAAGTTTGATAATTTTTTGAGCATAGTTCCAAATTGCTCTCCAGAATGGCTGGATGTATTTACAATTCCACCCACAATATATTAGTGTCCCTGTTTTCCCACATCCCCTCAAAAATTATGCATTATCTTTATGGGCATTGTTTTGTGACTTGGAAACAAGAAAGATACTTTTAGAATAAGGAAAGGCATCAAAGCAAGATAGAATGTGGCATATTCATGGGAAAACAAGCAAATTACCTAAGATAAAGCATAAAACTTGAAGAATATTTGGAAATAAGATTGAAGGGGGGAAGCTAGGTGGCACAGTGGATAGAGCATCAGCCCTGAATTAAGAAGGATTGGAGTTCAAATCTGGTCTCAAACATTTAACACTTCTGACCTGTGTTACCCTAGCAAGTTACTTAAATCCAATTGCCTCAGAAAAAAACAAAAATGAATAAGATTTAAGGTATAATTCAAAAGACTACTTTTAAGCCTACTCCATCAAAGTCCCAAGGATATTTGCTTCTTTTCAATTTTACTTTGATTGAAGGTTTCACAGTAGGTCACATTACCCTTGTTTTCTGAATATGGTTGTATAATAGGTGGTTTGTAAAAGCTTGTAAACATATATTTCAATGTGATTCCAATGAAAGGTAATATTTAGATAAGGAAACCCACTATAATGTTCAACAACATTTCCTGTCGCAGTGATGAAGAATTGATGTTGATTGTGCATACAAGAGTATTTTAGGAGGGGAAAACAGTCATCATCCCACCTACAGAGAATAAGTTCCTCCTTATCACCTCCCATTCTATCCTGTCACCCATTTCAACAGCTCAGAATCAACTTATATTCTTTCTTTCCCTCTACTTGATCCTGGCCTTTTTCACTATAAATAATTTGTCACCAAGTGCTGGTAACTTTTTTTCCTTTGAGGGATCTTTCAAGAGAGTACCTAATATAGTAAAAAAAAAAAAAAATGAGATGATTTCTTCTTGGCCTCAAAGCCAATAAATGTCATTTCAGTGACTTATTCTCCTTTTTGAAAGGCTAGTTAATTGTAAAGGGCTGGAGCTTTGAAAAAAGGTATGTTTGAATCAGACAACTAAGCACTTAAGGCTACTTACCTATTAAATATGAGACAATGACTCTATTAGTATATGTTTTGGATAAATGGCTCTTCTCAAAGTTGGTGTTGGCTCAATGTTTGGTGTTAAGATAATCATAGGCAAGGATTAGATGGTGAGGTGACAGAGACCAAAGACTCACTTGGCCACAGGATGAGGAGGAGAAAGATGGAGATTCTGGACTCCAGTATCAAGAAGACATCTTTGGCAAAACTCCTGGCAGTTTACCTGCTTCTTTCCCTTGTCCCCAAAAAGACCAAGAACTTTTGCTTATCCTGATTATGGCTGATCCTGAGGCCTCCAGGGAGCTAGTCCAGACTTCACATTTTGGCACCCAGCATGTAAACCACAGTCTCTAATTTCACTGAGCAAGTCCCTGTGACCAGGAAATAGGGTAAATATTTTAATAGACAAACAGGGAACGTACTTTGTTAAGAGCTAAACTAGTAACTTTTTTCTAGCTGAAATGGGACAGCTAATAGGAAAGGATTCTCCCCCACCACCACCCCCGCCCCGAGGGAGTTCTATAGAAAGCATGCTTAGACTAATAATAAAGCAAGATTTGCTTGTAACTTGGGAACAGATTGGTGGACTCTTGGATACATTAGAATGCATGTCCCCTTAGTTCTTCAAGGAAGAAGAAATAGTGGCAGATAATTGGAAACTAGTAGGAGACCAACTATGTGAATACTACAATGATAAAGGTCCTGATTCAATTTCTAAGGAAACATTTTATATGCACAACTTAATACAATTGGCCTTATAGGATCCTGCAAGTTATATAAAAAAGAAATGTTTTAAGAATAGCCACATAAGAAAGTGTGAGGAGAAAGAGAAAGAGAAGGGAGAGATTAATGGAAATATTGCCAGAGGGCATGAGGAGTTAAGTGAACTTGAAGGCCCTAGTGATTCTCATTCTCACAGCCCAGCTTCAACTCTGCTTACATCCGAGCAGACTCTTGACCCTTCCCCATCAACTTCACCTTTTTTAGGTGGAGGGAGGAGGAGTAGTGGGAGGGGCAGTGATATCAGCAGTACCTCTCCCCCCATAATCACCCCCTCATATGGTATGCTTACAAAAGGCACTACTTAAAACCAAAGAGGAAGGGCAAAATACAACTGATTTGAGAATAGAAATTTATCCTCTGATTGAACAGCTTAACTCTTCAGGTCAAGAAAGCAGAAGATACATTCTTTTTGATCTAGAAATAATCAAAGACCTAAAAAAGGCTTGCTCTTTTCATAAGGCTACATCATCTTAAGTTAAGATGTTATTATAGAATTTGGCTTATGCAATTTTAACCCCTAGTGACTGGAAATCTATAGCAAGAACATGCTCAGAATCTGGACAAAACTTGTGGCTTTCTGAATATAGTGAACTCTGTAGGATGGAAGCCCAATGAAATAGGCAAACTGGAGTTAATACTCCAATTACTTGTGACCAACTAACAGGTGTCGATTCTTATGCAGACACTTCAGCCCAGATTAATTACCCCATAGCAGCATATGAGCAAATTGCTGCTGCTGCTATTAAAGCATGGGGTTTTATTCCAGGTAAATAGAACAGAGGAGAGGCCTTCACAAAAATAGCACAAGATCCAAATGAACCCTTTGCTTATTTTGTGGAACATTTTCAGACAGCTGTCATACAAATTATTGGTGAAAATACAGCAACAAAAATTATGATAAGGAAACTTGCTAAAGAAAATGCTAATGAAGTTTGTAAAAGAATTGTACTAGGACTACACAAGGATGCTCCTTTAGAGAGATCATAAGACACTGTGCCACAGTGGGCAAAAATACCTTTTATACCCAGGCAATGATGTAGACTTCCCAAGATCTGAACATGGGAAGACAGGGTCCCTTTTGGCAAAGGACTCCCACAGAGACTTGTTAGGGCTTTCAGTGTGCTAAAGTAGGACATGTGAAAGCTCAATGTTGGCATAGAGACAGAGTGAGAAAACAGTGTGGGAGAACAACCCAAAGCCCCATGTCCAAAATGCAACAGAAGCTTCCATTGGGTATCAGAATGTAGACTGATTCAGGGAAATGGGATGAGGAACCCAGCTCCAGGGCCCAAGGCAAAAAACACTTGGGGCATGAGGGCAGCTGATACTACACCCAGAGAATCTTTAGAAGTTCAGTACTCAGACATGACCAATCAGCCAAGAAACAACTTGATGGGAGAAAGGGATTATATAATTAATTAGCCAGGAAGCAACCTGATGGGAGAAAGGGATTGCAATTGGGGAGAATAGAGTTGTATGCATCTGGGACTACTGAGATATGTTCTGGAGAGGTGAAATCTGTTCCTCTCCAGTCTATCGATCCCTTGCCTCCAGGCATAGTAAGCTTGACCATTTCAGCTCCTGAGAGTACTTATAAAACAATGTCCATGGATACACTGATGTTGGAAACTGGGGAATGTGTAGCTAATATCCCAATCACTAATACAGGTAGACAATGTGTGACTTATCACCCAGGAGAAGTAATAGCATGAGGTTTACTGATACAGATTTCTAATAGGCAATCTGGTGATAGTTGCCCAGATTCTAACTCCAAGCATCCAGGAATATTCTGTACTGCAGCAGTTGCAGCTGACCTACCTATGCTCACGATCTATATAAATGGCATATCATCAGAAGGATTGGTAGACACAGGTGCAGATTGTATAGTCATTAGAGGTGGCAACTGGCCCAGTCACTGGCCAAAGATTTAGGCAGATCCTTACATGTCTGGCCTGAGAGAATTTATAGCAGCTGAAGTTAGTGCTTTGAGATGGACTTTTGAAGGCAAAATAGGTTTATAGTTGAAAAAAATATCCATCAATCTGTGAGAAAGACACATTTTACAAGAATTAGGATTACAAATGAGTACTTTGTGTTACTACTGAGTTTATATCCCAAAGAGATCATAAAGAAGGGAAAGGGATCTGTATGTGCATGAATGTTTGTGGCAGCCCTCTTTGTAGTGGCCAGAAACTGGAAACTGAGTAGATGCCCATCAATTGGAGAATGGCTGAATAAATTGTGGTATATGAATATTATGGAATATTATTGTTTGGTAAGAAATGACCAACAGAATGATTTCAGAAAGGCCTGGAGAGACTTATATGAACTGATGCTGAGTGAAATGAGCAGGATCAGGAGATCATTATATACTTCAACATCAATACTATATGATGACCAATTCTGATGGACCTGGCCATCTCAGCAATGAGATGAACCAAACCAGTTCCAATGGAGCAATAATGAACTGAACCAGCTACTCTCAGTGAAAGAACTTTGGGAGATGACTAAGAACCATTACATTGAATTCCCTATCCCTATATTTTTGCCTGTCAGCATTTTGGATTTCCTTCACAAGCTAATTGTACAATATTTCAGAGTCTGATTCTTTTTGTACAGCAAAATAACAGTTTGATCATGTATATTTATTGTGTATCTAATTTATATTTTAATATATTTAACATCTACTGGTCATCCTACCATCTAGAGGAGGGGGTGGAGGGAAGGAGAGGAAAAATTGGAACAAAAGGTTTGGCAATTGTTAATGCTGTAAAATTACCCATGCATATAACTTGTAAATAAAAGGCTATAAAAAAAAAGAGTACTTTGTTTTTTTTAGGCAGGGTTGCTGTTGAAGGCTTGGCAACACTCTCACCTCTTTCTATTCAATAGAAAACTGATACACCAGTGTGGATAGAACAGTGGCCCTTAGGTAGCAATAAGATTCAGGCCTTATTAGATGTAGTAAAAAGCAACTTGACCAAGGACACTTGCAACCTTCTCTAAGTCCTTGAAGTTCCCCAGTATTTGTTGTAAGAAGAAATCTGGAAAATGGAGGATGTTGACTGATTTAAGAAAGGTAAATGAACAGATGGAACTATGGGAACTCTTCAGGCTGGACTTCCATCCCCTACTCAATTACCTAGAGAATGGCCTCTTTGGGCTATAGACATTAAGGACTGTTTCTATTCTATCCCTCTAGATAAGGAGGATATGAAAAGACTTGCCTTTTCAGTGCCCAGCGTTAACTTAGCTGAGCCTTATAAAAGATATGAATGGACAGTTTTGCGATAGGGAATGAAAAACAGCTCTACTATGTGTCAAATGTGCTCTTACTCCAGTAAGAAAAGCATTTCCCAAAGTAATGTTATTACATTACATGGATGATATATTGGGATGTGTATCTGAGGAACAAATGTTATAAGCATGCCTACAAAAGACCACAGAAACACTAAGAAATTACAAATTGCACATAGCTCCAGAAAAAATTCAAAGGCATGCTTTTTTTCAATATTTAGGATATGAAATATGCCCTAATGTGCTTACAGTACAAGTTCTTCATTAAGAACAGAGAACTTACTAAACACCTTAAATGACTTTCAGAAACTGATAGAAGATATCCAGTGGATGCATCCAGTCTTAGGCTTGACTACCTTTCAATTGCAACCATTGTATGGCATTTTAAGGGGAGACAGTGCTTTAAACTCACCACACCAGTTTACAAAAGAAGCTCAAGAGGCTTTGAGAGAAATTGAACTGGCTTTATTCAATGTGGTTGAAAGAGTCACTCAAAAATCCTTGGAAATATCAGTTTTTGCTACAAAAGAGACACCCACAGCAGGCCTTCATCAAGGAGACAGTACAATAGAGTGGGTGGACCTCCCAGCACAACCAGAACAAAGCCTTACTCCTTATCCAATGCTTGTGGCTAGAATTTTATTAAAGGCCATTAAGGGAGCAGTATAATTATCTGGGGTAAGACCTGACAAGATATAAACCTTTTATCCTAATGCACTAATTAATGTATGCTGTGAAACCATCCCAGAGTGACAAATTTTATTGGCCATGGTTCCAAATTTTACACATGGGTCTGCATTAAAGATAACCTAGCTATTACACAATTGGCAATAAATTTTTGAAGAAAAGGCTTCTAAGTTTCCTCTTAAAGGACCAACTATCTTTATAGATGTATCCAAACATAACATTTGTTCTGTATACTTTCATGACTTAACTATAAAGAGAGAATCAGAAGTCCTTTTCAATCCACTCAGCAAAATGAATTGTATGCAAAAAATCATTATCTTTTACTTATTATCCAGGAGATATAAATATAATATCTTATTCAACCTATTCAGTAGGTGTGGTTCAAAGAATTGCCACAGCACAAATAAAATTTGTAGCTTCCAATATATATCAGCTCTTTAAGGAACTTTAAGAGCAAGTGAGAAAGCATGCAGTCAAGATTTATATCTTGCATGTCCACTCTCATAGTGGATTTCCAGGTCCTATTTTTGGTGGTAATTCAAAGGCAGATAGCCTTTTAACTATGTTGGCCAATATTCCTTTATTTCAGCAAGCCCAAGAAGCTCATTCTAAATATCATCAGGTTGCTGGAACTTTACATTTACAATTTGGAATAACAAAAGAGGAAGCTAGGAGCATAGTAAAAGCCTGGACAGCTTGCCTTCCTTTCCATGCTCCTACACTGCCTCCAGAAAGAACCCTCGTGGTTTCAGACTCATTCAGATTTGGCAAATGGATGTAACACATTATAAATCTTTTGGTGATCTGTCTTTTATCCATGTTGTATCCATCTTTTCAGGATTTACTTTTGCAATACCAGCAGCAAAAGAGTCAGCCTGAGTGGTCACTGAATTCCTTATACAAGCATTTGCAATTATGGGTGTGCCACAAGAAATAAAAACAGACAATGGACCTACATATACTTCTAAACATTTTGCACACTTTTATACACAGTATAAGATTTTACACACCACTGGCATACCCTTTAATTCTCAAGGACAGGCAATAGTAGAGAGAAGAAACAGAGACATTAGGATGCTCTTCCAAAAACAAAAGAAAGGAGGATCCACAGGTAACCCTAGAGAACTTCTAAATTTAGCTCTTTATACTATTAACTTCTTGATTTTTGACAAAGATGCACTGGCTCCAGCAAATGGGTTTTATAACCTACCAGAAGGGCAGTCAGTGCGAGTGGTTTCACTATCTTTAGATAATTGCCAGGTGATGTGGAGAGATCCAGAAAGTGGTGAATGGGAGAGACCAGATAGCTTAACTGCTTGGGGGAGAGTATTTGCTTGTATCTCTACAGATGGAGAAGGAATTAGATGGGTGCCAATGAGCCACATTGACCTTGTCCATTGGAGAGAGACAGAGCAGATCCTTGAAATAAAGGAGAAGACCCAAGAAATATCCGGTGGTTCCATCACTTATTGTGCCCACCACTGAAAGAGCATGGCAGTCATGGCAATTGACTCATGGACATCAAAAATTGTTAATGAGACAAATGCAGGACTTGAAAACCCTCAGGAATCATTGGATTCTTTGGATATGATGAAACTGTTGCAAGACTTCAAAATCTATAGGAATCATTGGATTCCCTCACACATTAAAAAACTGTTGCAGGACTTCAAAAACTTGCAGGGATCATTGGATTCTCTGATACATGAAGTAATGGACAATAGATTCGTTTTGGACTATCTCTTGGTTGCAGAAGAAGGCATATGTGTGATTGTTGTTTACATACCCTCCTTCTAGGACTTCTGGAAATTTTTTACAATACCATGTTGATTTATATTGTTTGCTACTTACATGTACAACTCATCTTTGTTCCACATTGAGCCTGTACTGGATGTGGGGAGAGTCATCACTAATAGCCTGTGCATTATTGCTATGTGCTAGTCGATGGGTTTGTGCATACCTGTTTCTAGTAAGCCTTCAGCCCAGAAACCTGCTAGCAATATCTGGCTTGATTCCCCACTTCCCTTTGGTGTTTTTTATCTCTGTTCCTGAGAAGTCACAGATGGTGTGAACACCTGTATTCTAAAACAAAAGAAAGCAGGAGATATAAAGGGCTGAAACTCTGAATAGGTGCACTGGAATCAGACAACCGAGCACTTAAGGCTAATTACTTATTTGATGTGAGACAATGACTCTAGTAACATACATTTGGATAAATGGCTCTGCTTACAGTTGATGCTGGCTCAATGTTTGATGTTAAGATAATCATAGGTAAGGATTAGAGGTGGGGTGACAGAGACCAGAGACTCACTTGGCAGCAGGAGGAGAAAGAGAAAGGTGGAGATTCTGGACTCCAGAATTGAGGATACATCTTTGGCAAAACTCCTGGAAGTTTGCTTCCTTTTCCCCCTAAAGACCAAAGACTTTTACTTATCCAGACTCTGGCTGATCCTGAGGCCTCCAGGGAGCTAGCCTGGACTTAACAGTTAATCAATGTACTGATCTGTACTAGGAGATAAGATTCTTCATTAGTAGTTCCCTACACTATTAGTATCATAGTTCAATGTAAAACAAAATAAAACAGTTTCATTTAGATTCCCTTTTTATGCAGATTGCCATACATGCAGTTTTTATTTTATACTTGATGATTGTAATAATCTCTATTATCTTTTTTCCTTTCTTTACCTACTCTAAGACATCATAAATTCACTACAAATTACTTTTCCTGGAATATTATATTCATTTCCTATATACTAGGTCAAAACTTTTCTGTGACTTCCTACAGTGTAAGGGGTAATTTCCAAACAATTAAGCCTGGCAAAACTAAATGCATTTCCTAAATCGTCATACTCTTTGAGTTCTCTGTAATCAATAATTGTGTTTGATTCCATTTTTCTCCTGAATTTGATCTCCTCTTTAGTGTTTTGTGACTTTATTCTTTCCTAGTTTTACCCCTATTCTTCTGATTGTTTATGCTAAGTCTTATTTGCTGGATCTTCACCCAATTTTATGCACTAAATATATTTGTTTTCCAAAACGCTATACTCTTCTCTCTATTCTAGGCTAAGTCATTTGGTTATCTAGTCAGGTCAGTTTCCATGGGTTAAACTATCATATCTAATTGTGTCAAGTTAATAATATTTCTCTAAGCATTTAGTATGATTTCAGGCTATTTATCTCAGTGCTGAGAAAACAAAGGCAAAAATCAGTCCCTACCTTCAAGACTCCCATATTTTTTTTTTTATTAAAGCTTTTCATTTTCAAGATATATGCATGAATAATTTTCAATATTCACCTTGCAAAACAGTGTGTTCCAAATTTTTTTCCTCTCTTACCTCCACCCTCTCTCCTAGATTGGAAGATGTCCAATATATGTTAAACATGTGCAATTACTCTATACAGGTTTCCATAAATATCATGCTGCACAAGAAAAATCAGATCTAAGGAGGAAAAAAAATGTAAGCAAACAACAACAAAAAGAGTGAAAATATCATGTTGTGATGCACACTCAGCTCCCAAAGTCCTCTCTCTGGGTGTAGATAGGTCTCTTTATCACAAGATCATTGAAACTGGCTTGACATCTCATTGTTGAAGAGAACCATGTCCTTCAGAATGGATCATCATATAATGTTACTGTTGCTGTATATAATGATTTCCTACTTCTGCTCATTTCACTTATCATCAGTTCATGTGAGTCTTTCCAGGCCTCTCTGAAATCATCCTGCTGATCATTTCTTATAGAATAACAATATTCCATAACTTTAATATACAATAATTTGTTCAGCCATTCTTAAATTGATAAGCATCCACTCAGTTTCCAGTTTCTTGCCAAAACACAAAGGGCAAATACAAACATTTTGACACATGTGGGTCTCTTTCCCTCCTTTATGATCTCTTTGGAATATAAGCCTGTTAGACACACTGCTAGATCAAAACATATGCACAATTTAATAGTTCTTTAGACATAGTTCCAAATTGCTCTCTAGAATGGTTGAATCAGTTTACAACTCCACTAACAATGTATCAGTGTTTTTGTTTTCTCACATCCCTTCCAACATCCGTCATGATCTTTTCCTGTCACTTTAGCCAATCTGAGAGATATGCAGTAGTAACTCAGAGTTAAGATGTCCATAATTTATTAGGGAGAGAATATGCAAACATAAATACAAGTAATAGTTAGAGGTAGTCTCAGAGCAAAGACATTAGCCTGGTGAGTAATTCAGAAATCTCATGCCAAAAGTATAATTTAAATAATTTACAATTAAAAAAAAGAGAGATTAGTGAGAAAGCTATGACAAAGGAGATCATTTAAGACATGGAGAACAATCAGTAGAAAGGCATGGAGTAGGCAAATAGAGTGTCAACTATACACACTATCAAAGAAGCAATTGTTGCTGTATTGTGTAAAGAATTCACTTTTAGAAAATCACTTTAGGACCTAAGAGCAGGATGGACTGGGATGGAGAAGCACTTGAACGAGGGAGACCAATCAGAAAGCTATTTCAGTAATACAGAGGTGATATTGAGGGTCTATACCAGAGTAGCAGCTATTTCAGAGTATAGAAGATAAAAGGGTGTTTTTATGAGAGATGCTATGAAGATAAAATTGTAGAATTGCAATGACTAGATGATAAACTTCATATATGTAATTAGCAAGATTGAGAAATTGAAGATAAAATATATAGCTTGTGAGCCAAGATAATTAAAAAAATGATGTTGCCCTCAATAGAATTAGGAAAATTTGGAAGAAGGGATGGTTTAGGGGAAAAGTAAAAGGAAAGGTATGAAAGGTAGGGCATATTAAAAAGCAGATACATCATCTTGCTGACAAATGCCCATATAATCAAAACTATAGTTTTTTCCAGTAGCAATGTAAGACTGAGAACTGGACTTAAGAAAGCTGAGCAGTATAGAATTAACACTTTCAAATTGCACTGTTGAAAAAGACTTTTAAGAGTCCCTTGGAAAGCAAGGATATCAAATCAGTCAATATTTAAAGAAATTAATTCAAGCTATTCACTAGAAAGTCAAATACTGAAGCTGAATCTTAAATACTTTGACCACATAATGAGAATATGAGACTCAACAAAAAGGCTCTGATGTGGAGAAAGAGTAAAGATAAAAGGAAAAGGGTGTCACAGAGGATGAGGTAAATAGTGTCATGGAAACAATGAACATGAAATTGACTAGACTTAGAGAGATAGTGGAAGACAGAAGAGCTTAGTATTTTAAAGACTATGGGTCAGAAAGAGTGAAACATGACTAAATAACAGATGGGTTCAATTTTAGGTATGTTACATTTAAGATATCTATGGCACATCTAATCAGACACATCTTATAGACATTTGGAAAAGTAAATCTGGAAGATAAGGCTGAATAATAGATTTGAGAATTGTCTTTATAGTGATGATAATTTAAAATATAGGAGTTCCATAAATAACTAAGTAGTTTTGTGCAGAGGGAGAAGGTCAGAATTTTGAAGAAAACTTGTAATTTGTGATTGTGTCATAAAGATCCAACAAATGAAGCTGAAGAGGAGAAGTCGGGAAGTTAGGAGGAAAAGCATGAGGGAAGAGTGTCATGAAAACCATGAAAGAAGAGAGCACCAAGGAAAAGCATCAAACGCTACAGAGGTGTCAAGTAGAATGAGAAAATATCATTAGATTGAACATTTAAGAGATCATTGGTAATTTTGAGGACAGTAGTTTCAGTTGAATGATGGCATTGAAAACTAAATAGCAGAAAATTTAGAAGAGAATAAAAGAAGTAAAATCAATAATGGTAGACAATTTTCTCTATAAATTTAACCTAAAAAAGTAGAAAAAATATAAGATGATAGCTATCAGGGAAAGCTTCACCAAGTAAAGATTTTTTTAAAATGAAAAGAAGTAAACACATCTATAGGATGTGAGGAAAGTGGCCAACAATCAGAGATGGATTGAAGATTAGTGAATTCAGATGAAAGAGGGCAGTTGTTGGACAAATTGGGAAGAAATGGAATTAAGGGTTTATATAAAGAGGTTAACCTTGACAAGGAGAAGATAACCTCTTCGTGTGAGATAGGGTTGAAGAAAAAATTGTTCAGCAAGTTATTTGAGTGATGTGAGATTAGGAGGAGGGAAGAAAAGGAAGCTTTTAACAAATATTCAAGTGTATGTGTGTGTGTGTGTGTGTGTGTGTGTGTGTGTGTGTGAGTGAGTGTAACATGGGTCAAGATTCTCAGTTAAGATAGAGTACCATAAGAAATTTGAAGAAAGATAAAAAAAAAGTATCCAGAAGCTTGTTAGAGTTCAAATGTTGGAGTTTGTTCTTCTCAAAGCACAGCCGGTTTAGAAGCTTGGAGCCCTTTGGATGTCTCCAAATCCAAAGGTTCTGTCCTTCAGCCTCTGCCTCTGCTTTCTTCTGCCTCCAACCAAGACAGAGATGGAAGGTCTCTCTTATCTCCTTCTGGGGAGCCCAGCCACCAACTTGCCGGCGGAGAGAGGGCTTCTGGCGTAGCTCCACTGAAATCTGTCAAAGTGTTCTCTGCACCAGAGTCGTTCCTCTTGAGTCCAGCGCGATCAGCCAGCCAAGAGGAAAAAATGTATTCTGCCATAGATCCCTCATTGCTAGCCTTTTATCTGCCTCTTCTGAGAGAATGGGATTATGGGTTTTCTCCCATAGTGCTCTCTGGCCCAATGAGCTTTTAAGGGAGGTGTAGAAAGTGTACTTTGTGAAGCTAGCATACTTGTGGACTCCAGTGAGTAAAGGTGTGAACACAAGTCTTGTCTTAATTAGTTCTACTTAGTACCTTGTTTCAGGTTCTGGCCAAAACAACTTCTTGTAAGATTAGATCAACTCTAATTACTTAGCAGTTAGTAAGGATTCCAACAGAAGCTGATATTGTAAGTGGGACAGATGATCAATTTGGAAGATGTAGAAAGATAATTATTTTTTATAGTGGAAGCACTGCTGAGAACATGTAGCCTCAGTTTGTGTTTAGTCACAAGTTTTATGATTTTTTTCAATCTTATTCAGTTACAATGAATGGGAGCAAAGGCAGCAAATGATGACAGTAATCCAAATTTGGAACTTGGAAAGCTACCCTCAGCAATAGACTAAAATAATAGACAATTTATTATAGAGGATAGTATAGAGTTGACCTTGTTTGTCAAAGGATGTAGATAGGAAAGAGAAAAGTATGTTAACAATTAAATAAATGATAACATGGTAAAAAACTGATTGATGTGGAATTGGTTATTAGAAAAGGTCATGAGATGAAATTAAAGATGATATGATAAAGAGCTGATGATCAGATAAAGAAATTTCAGACTTCATGAACAGAGAACATTTATGAGTAAGGGCAAGATGGTATTATTTCTATCTATAGCTGAGATGGAAAAGAGGAATACAATATGGAAATTAAATAGATTAAGAAACTTGTAAGTTAGTGTGCTTGAGAGAGTGTCATTATGTATTTGAAGTCCTCTAATAGATGAGGTGGGATGAAAGACTGTGAACCAGGAATTGAACTCATTGAGACAAGGTATATGTTTTATATTTTTAACATGTTTAACATATATTGGATAGCTTGCCATCTAGGTGAGGGGATGAGAGTAAGGGCAGAAAATTTAGAACATTGTTTTGCAAGGGTCAATGTTGAAAAATTATCCATCCACATCTTTTGAAAATAAAAAAAAACTTTAATAAAAACTAAAATAAAAATATATTTTAACTGTAAGAAAAAAGGTAAATGTTTGTGGAATTAGTAGGAAATCACCCCCTTCCCCCAATTGCTATAATTGTGGTTGGATGATACATATACATTAAATAATGATCAAGAATGGTAATGAGCTTGCCCAAACTAACAGAGGAAGAAGTAAATATCCTAAACAGTCCCATCTCAGAAAAAGAAATAGAACAAACTATCAATCAACTCCCTAAGAAAAAATCCCCAGGACCAGATAGATTTACATGTGAATTCTACCAAACATTTAAAGAACAATTAACTCCAATGCTAAATAAACTATTTGAAAAAATAGGGATTGAAGGAGTCCTACCAAACTCTTTTATGACACAGACATGGTACTGATACCTAAACCAGGTAGGCTGAAAACAGAGAAAGAAAATTATAGACCAATCTCCCTAATGAATATTGATGCTAAAATCTTAAATAAAATATTAGCAAAAAGATTACAGAAAATCGTCACCAGGATAATACACTATGACCAAGTAGGATTTATACCAGGAATGCAGGGCTGGTTCAATATTACGAAAACTATTAGCATAATTGACTATATCAATAACCAAACAAACAAAAACCATATGATTATCTCAATAGATGCAGAAAAAGCATTTGATAAAATCCAACATCCATTCCTAATAAAAACACTTGAGAGCATAGGAATAAATGGACTTTTCCTTAAAATAGTCAGGAGCATATATTTAAAACCATCAGTAAGCATCATATGCAATGGGGAAAAACTGGAACCTTTCCCAGTAAGATCTGGAGTGAAGCAAGGTTGCCCTCTATCACCATTATTATTTAATATCGTATTAGAAACACTAGCCTCGGCAATAAGAGTCGAGAAAGATATTAAAGGAATTAGAGTAGGCAATGAAGAAACCAAACTATCACTCTTTGCAGATGATATGATGGTATACCTAGAGAACCCCAAAGATTCTACTAAAAAGCTATTAGAAATAATTCATAATTTTAGCAAAGTAGCTGGCTACAAAATAAATCCCCATAAATCCTCAGCATTTTTATACATCTCCAACAAAACCCAACAGCAAGAGATACAAAGAGAAATTCCATTCAGAATAACTGTTGATACCATAAAATATTTGGGAATCTATCTACCAAAGGAAAGTCAGGAATTATATGAGCAAAATTATAAAAAAGTCTCCACACAAATAAAGTCAGACTTAAATAATTGGAAAAATATTAAGTGCTCTTGGATCGGCTGAGTGAACATAATAAAGATGACAATACTCCCTAAACTAATCTATTTATTTAGTGCTATACCAATCAGACTTCCAAGAAAATATTTTAGTGATCTAGAAAAAATAACAACAAAATTCATATGGAACAATAAAAAATCGAGAATCTCAAGGGAATTAATGAAAAAAAAAATCAAATGAAGGTGGCCTAGCTGTACCTGATCTAAAATTATATTATAAAGCAGCAGTCACCAAAACCATTTGGTATTGGTTAAGAAATAGATTAGTGGATCAGTGGAAAAGGTTAGGTTCACAAGACAGAATAGTCAACTATAGCAATCTAGTGTTTGACAAACCCAAAGCCCCTAACTTCTGGAAAAGAATTCATTATTTGATAAAAACTGCTGGGATAATTGGAAATTAGTATGGCAGAAATTAGGCATGGACCCACACTTAACACCATATACCAAGATAAGATCAAAATGGGTCCATGACCTAGGCATAAAGAACGAGATTATAAATAAATTAGAGGAACATAGAATAGTTTATCTCTCAGACTTGTGGAGGAGAAAGAAATTTTTGATCAAAGATGAACTAGAGACCATTACTGATCACAAAATAGAAAATTTTGATTACATCAAATTAAAAAGCCTTTGTACAAACAAAACTAATGCAAACAAGATTAGAAGGGAAGCAACAAACTGGGAAAACATTTTCACAGTTAAAGGTTCTGATAAAGGCCTCATTTCTAAAATATATAGAGAACTGACTCAAATTTATAAGAAATCAAGCCATTCTCCAATTGATAAATGGTCAAAGGATATGAACAGACAATTTTCAGAGGATGAAATTAAATATTACCACTCATATGAAAGAGTGTTCCAAATCATTATTGATCAGAGAA
Organism: Antechinus flavipes; assembly: GCF_016432865.1. Taxonomy (NCBI): domain Eukaryota; kingdom Metazoa; phylum Chordata; class Mammalia; order Dasyuromorphia; family Dasyuridae; genus Antechinus; species Antechinus flavipes. The sequence goes on along the minus strand of NC_067400.1, from coordinate 369,472,271 downwards.
ATGCAAATTAAGACGACTCTGAGATACCACTACACACCTGTCAGATTGGCTAAGATGACAGGAAAAAATAATGATGAATGTTGGAGGGGATGCGGGAAAACTGGGACACTAATGCATTGTTGGTGGAGTTGTGAACGAATCCAACCATTCTGGAGAGCAATCTGGAATTATGCCCAAAAAATTATCAAATTGTGCATACCCTTTGATCCAGCAGTGTTTCTATTGGGCTTATATCCCAAAAAAATACTAAAGAAGGGAAAGGGACCTGTATGTGCCAAAATGTTTGTAGCAGCCCTATTTATAGTGGCTAGAAATTGGAAAATGAATGGATGCCCATCAATTGGAGAATGGCTGGGTAAATTGTGGTATATGAATGTTATGGAATATTATTGTTCTGTAAGAAATGACCAGCAGGATGAATACAGAGAGGACTGGCGAGACTTACATGAACTGATGTTAAGTGAAATGAGCAGAACCAGGAGATCATTATACACTTCGACAACGATATTGTATGAGGACATATTTTGATGGAAGTGGATTTCTTTGACAAAGAGACCTAACTGAGTTTCAATTGATAAATGACGGACAAAAGCAGCTACACCCAAAGAAAAAACACTGGGAAACGAATGTGAACTATCTGCATTTTTGTTTTTCTTCCGGGTTATTTATACCTTCTGAATCCAATTCTCCCTATGCAACAAGAGAACTGTTCGGTTCTGCAAACATATATTGTATCTAGGATATGCTGCAACATATCCAACATATAAAGGACTGCTTGCCATCTAGGGGAGGGGGTGGAGGGAGGGAGGGGAAAAAAATCGGAAAAGAAACGAGTACAAGGGATAATGTTGTCAATATAAAGTAATCTTTAAATAAAAATTAAAAAAAAAAAGAATGGTAATGAAGGTATAAGAAGATGATTCTGGAAGTGACAATGTGATTAAAAAAATGTTACAATTTCCCCCTAAGATAAGTGTATAGAGGGGAATAAGTTAAAGTGCAGTCAGTACTAGAAAGCATTGCCAAGGAAGCACTGTCATGAAGAATGAGATAGAGATTAGTAAAGTCAAGAAAATGGAAGAAGCAGGAAAGGAAATTAATTTAAAATCCTACGTTTGTTAAGTATAGAAGAGGGAGTCCAGAAAGCACAGTAAAAGAGATAATTCTAACTTTACTTGCTAGATATAATGTTTACCATCTTATTTTCTCTGATTGGTTTAGTCCCACATCCCCAGTTTCCCTTTTGACATTTCAAATTGGAGATCTTTAAGGCATCTCTAACTTAATGTTATAATAAAAAGTCATCATCTTTGCCACAAGAGCCCTCTCTTCTTTCTAATACCACCAAAGGCACCACTGTTCTCCTAGTCATCTAGACTCACAATGTCAGTGTCAGTCTCTTCACTTGTGTTTAGTGCACATTCAATCAGTTTTCACTTCTACATTTACAGAATTTTTCATATATATCATCTTTTCTCCATTAAAACAATGATCAGCCTGATATAAAATATCATCATCACATGTCTATGCTATTGCAATATTCTCTTGGTGAGTCTTTCTGCCTCCGGTTCCTTATTACTTCAGAGCTTGCTTTAATACTGTCTTCCCTCAATTCCTTTCCACATGTGCAGTATATAAATTTCAGTGACTAGTGTCAAGATATTTAGGAGATATCTTGTTTCCCAGAACTAAGACCTAGCATGCAGTCTGTGCCCTAGGTTTAGAATGACAATCTTTTGCGCCCTGCATGATCTTACCATCTGGCAGAGTAGTATTTTGACCACTATCCACTGTTCACTGAGGGGTTTATGATTTTCAAATTAATCAATAACTATTTGGATTTGTTGGCGTTCCTCCTCTTTCACAAGGGCTTGAGAGTCAGAACCAGGTGATATGGTATAGTAGAAAGCCATTCATCACCTCTTCTGACATGCTCACAAGCATGTTTTTTGTAACTACTAAATAAACTTGTACTAGGTACTACACTCCTGTTCCTATCATGCTAACTCTGACTCTCCTCTACTTAATGATTATAAGGCTCAACAAATCCTAAGAGCTGAGAATTGTTTATAGAAACGGAATGCCCAAGTCTAAGAATGATTGTGTTGTGGTTCAGCTTCTTTATGGTTTGCATGTATATAAACCCCCTGACAGAAGTCACAAGCCCTCTTCAGCATGATGGATTTCTACTCAAGCCTTTTCCTCAGTTTGAAATTAAACTTGTTAGATTCCTGACTCCCTTGTCTCTAACCTACTTTGTTCAGCTCCAACAAACCAGGTTAGAGGCCCATTCTGGTATTCAGGTTAAACATGAAATTACATTTAATATTTTAAGCCTTTTATAATCGATCCATGACTATTTTTCCATGACATTATAATTTACTTCCCTTCACATATGCTACAATCCAGTTATGTTATTTGTCCTTTATATAAAACATCATCTCTCATCTCCATTCCTTTACAGTGGCTGCCCTTATCTCTTATGACAGAATTTTCTGTCTCCTCACTTTTCATTTCCTTGGCTTCATTCAAGATGGAGCACAAATGCTACTTTCTTCAGAAGATTTTCTGAATCTGTCCAATAACACTACAATTAACTCCCCCAGTGTCTTATTTCAGAGATTGACTTTCATTTATACTCTATGTAAACCGTTAGGTGACACAATGATCTAGAACAAGGAAGACCTAAGTTAAAAGCCAGTCTTGTACATCTTCTATCTGGGGAACCATGGGAAAATTAATTAATCTCTTCCTGCCTCAGCTCTATCATTTGTAAAATAGAACAAATAATAGTATCTTCTTCCCAGGATTACTGTAAAAGCAAAATGTAATGTTTGTAAGGTATTCTGTACACTATAAAATGCCACATAAATGCTATTATTATATTTGCATATTTCCCCTCTATTAGAATATGAGGTTGTTGAGGGCAAAGATCATGTTTTTGCCTTTCTTTGTATTCCCAATGCTTAACACAGTGGTACCTGATACATAATAAAGACTTAAACTCTTCTTGTCTGACTCACTTATCCAGTATTCAAGACACTGAACAATTGGTCTCCGACTTTTAAATTCTTAACTTCTCCTATATATTAATCCTGCCCTTTAGCCAGTTTGGTTTGCTTATTGCTTTTTGTCTAAGACATACTACTTTATTGGAATATGTCTCAGACATTGCTATGCCAATTCCCTCACCTGAAGGGACACTCCTTCATCTTTTCTACTGTGACTCATTCCCATCCCAGTAATTCCCTACTACCCCCTCAAAAAAAAAAAAAAAAAAAAAAGAAGCCATCTTATTTGAAAAGATTTTTTCCCACCTTGATTTTCTAAGCAATTCAGATTTAGTTTCTATTTCTTTTCTAGTTCTATACTCAGTATTCAGAAATTAGCTAATCTGAGATCAGATAGTCATGTGCAGTATAACAGAAACATTTTTTCTTATTCAAAATATATTTTTTTTAAGTTGGAGAGTACCCTACAATAACTCACATTGGAGGATTCATTTAAATTTGAATCCCAGTACTATTAGTTCCCATTAGGTGTACTACCTTACACAGGACAAAGCATTACCTTATTTTGGAGGAAATGCTTGTTTTCACCTAGCTTTATGCCAGACCCTAAACTACATATGTGGCTTTAAAAAGGGCAAACAAAAATACTCAGAAGTCCACATAATCAAATAAGCAAATATATGCCAATAAAAAATTGACATTATACTTAAGCCCAAACTTCTATTATGCCAAATATGCCTTTTGCATTTCTAATAAAATATATGCTATTCCGAGAATGATGGGACTATTATCAGACCACTCAGTCCAATTCAATGTATATTCACTAAGTCCCATTCTAGTTCTAACCTTTATGTACAGGCAATAACCAACTGTTTTCACTTCTTGATTTAAATTAAACATCTATATTTGTAGAATCTTGTTCCCTAGGGATATTTATTTAACAACTTGATAGCATACAGACCCTGAAAAATATTATTGGTGATTACAAAACATATAGTATATATAAACAAAACAGAAAATCCAAGAACTATTTGGGGGAATGATCATAGATTTTTCACTCTCTGTGGCAAATGCACACATTTTGATCCTTTTAAAAAGTATTTTTTTTCTTTTTAATAACTTTTTATTGATAGAACCCATGCCAGGGTAATTTTTTACAGCATTATCCCTTGCATTCACTTCTGTTCCGATTTTTCCCCTCCCTCCCTCCACCCCCTCCACCCCCTCCCCCAGATGGCAAGAGTTCTTTACATGTTGAATGGGTTGCAGTATATCCTAGATACAATATATGTGTGCAGAACCGAACAGTTTTCTTGTTGCACAGGGAGAATTGAATTCAGAAGGTATAAATAACCCGGGAAGAAAAACAAAAATACAAGCTGTTTATATTCATTTCCCAGTGTTCTTTCTCTGGGTGTAGCTGCTTCTTTCCATCTTTGATCAATTAAGGCTCTCTTAAAAAGTATTCTTTAAAAAGATTTTTGTTTAAAAGATAGTTGAGAATCTTTTTCGGCATTATGATAGAACAGCGATTTGAAAAGTGTCCGATAGGGGGCACTCAAGGATAACAAACAGATGTTTCTCCAAAATAGTCTCGCTTGTGCTTTAGATGGAAAAGGCTTAGACCCCCGGGCACATTTTCATATTACTTCTTATATAGAGAACAAAAGTGAATAAAATAAACTAAAATACTTTTTGTCACATTTATACTATTCTCTGTTGAAAGACAAAAGATTATTAAAAAGTGCATTTAAACGTCTTCCTGAGCCTTATTATTTTAAAAGCATAAAAGCATGATAGTGTAGACAGTTTAGTTTGTCTGCATCTTCAAAATTCTAAACAAGGTTTCTAATACATCATATTTCAGTGCTAGGGATAATTATCATCCTCATGTGGAGCCTTGAAATTGTGGGGAACGTTAAAAAGGAATCATGTGCGTTTGGTTTTCTGCATTTTAAGGCACAAGATAATGGATAATTCAAATCTATTCTGAAATAATATTTCTAAGGAGGAGCCAGTTATTTTTTCATCTGCAAAAATGGCTTAAAGGAACAAGGAAGAGTCATTCTTAATGTCCATATGGAAAAACAATAAATAAATAAATAATCAGATCTACTAGCCCTCATACCAGATGCTACTTTAGCTGAACTAGACTTTGATGAATAAGGTTTAGTCAAAACCTAAATGAAAACATATTATAGCACCTGAATGCAATCACAGAGTTTTGTTTACACATGGGTGTCTGGATGGGGAAGAAGAAGAGCCTTGAGCTTTGAAATTCTAATTTAAATTTGTCACTTTCTATTTTGCTAGATTCTATAATCAATCCACAAAAAAATGAGAAATACTCTTAAGATATTTCCCAAACTATCATTAAGATAATTATTAATCTGGCAAAAATGAAAGAATTTGGAATTTAAAATGAAGAGTTCCACATAGTTTAATCCCACTGAGAACATATTGTCCTGATATCTGATATTATTTCCAGATCATCTGTGTCACACACACACACACACACACACACACACACACACACACACAAATTCTTTTAACTCTAAGTCAATTATATTATGACTCCAAATTACTGACTTTATGTTGAAGGCATTATGTTGTGCAATATAAATTGGCAATCTAAGTACTATTAACTGGAAATTTTCTTTGCTAAACAGAGATTTTATAGAAATTTGGTAATTTCTCAATCAGAATGGCACATTGATCTCGAGACAAAAACAAACAAAAATGAAACTTTTAGGGCATTGGTCAAATATTTATGAAGAATTTGATGGTATGGGATACACAAGATACACAAAGACTGAGAAGGTGTGGAGCAACACAGAATATCACTAAGAGAGACGGACTGACAATAGGCTTGAGCACTCAAACCACTATACAAGTCATTAGTGGTTAGAACTTGGGATATTAAAATTGCATCTTGTCTATTGATTATACTACTTTCCATGGTGGCATATTTCTTTAATCCCTATGTACATGCAGATATTAATATAAGCAAAAATATAGTATAAGGTAATTTAACTTTATGTAGTTCAAAATATTCAGGTTGACAAATATTGATAGAGTGGCTATGTTCCAACTTGTCTGAAGGGATTCAAATGCAGAAAAGGTCTCAATGAAATGTCTGTGGAGCTTATAAACTATGATAAAGGTTAAGCACACCAATAATTATAATAAAAATAAGATGTCAAAAGTATCATAAGAACTATGAACAAAGATGCATAGAGGTTTAAGATGAGGAGGAGTTGCATCTGATTAGAGTATCAGGAAAGACTGATTAGGAAAAGTAAAGTTTGATTTGAATTTAGCAGGATAGTAAATAAGTTTCCAAGAGCAGGGCATTCTAAGTCAGAATGGGTTTATATAAAGGTAAAAGAATGGAAAAGTGTAGGATGTGTCACTAGACAAAATGTTTAGACTGTCTGGAGTACTGCTGAACATTTGAAGATAAGGATGGGTACAATTAAAAATACAATTATGAACACCATTTATGAACAATTATGAACTAGGAGGGACTAGAAGGAGGACGTTTAGCATCCATCACATGGCAGATGGAAGAAGTTGGTATTTTATTTCTATTTTCTATTCAGAATTCTATTCCTGCCTCTAGGCCAGAGGACTATGTCATCAGGGAAAGTCTCTTAATCTCTCAGTTCTCTAAGCAGTTGAATCTTTAAGACCATAAATGGCAGAAAAGACAATGCACTTCCTTAGTAGAGGGAGTTTCTTCCACTAGGAGTTTGCCATTCTAATGAAATTAAATTCTTATGTCTATCTCTATCTCTCTGATACTTCCATAATCACCCCAACTAAAATTAATCCAAACCCAAGGCCCAAGATTTCATCATAAAATATTTAAGAGAATAAATTTGTAATGAAAGTTTATTTTTAAATGACCACAGGAAATGAAATATTAAAAGTCACTTAAAGCAAATTTATTCCTATTTTTTACTTGCTATAATAATTAAAGCACCCAGACTTAAAATACCTAGAGATAAGGAAATGATTTTTTGTCATTTCAACTTTTTTTTTTCTTGAGATAAAAGGAATTTAGTTATTTAAAAATCAAAATTACTATTGTTCTAAAAGAAATAAACTAATTGGGCAGCTAGTTGGTGCAGTGGTTAGTGCACCAGTCCTGAAGTCTGGAGGACCTTAGTTCAAATCTAGTCTCAGACACTTAACACTCCCTAGCTGTATGAACTTGACTGAACAAGTCACTTAACCTCTCAGCAAAAAAACAAAAAAACAAAAAAAAAAAACAAAAAAAACACTAATATAGATTTTTCTAAATTGTTTTAATCATTAATGGAAATTGTTTTATAATATCCCCAAACTTTAATTAAAAATCCTTGCTCCACATCATATTCCCACTCTAATTTTCATTGGACATTTTTGTAATTTTTCTAATCTTACCAGTCATAATCAAATAAGCAAATATATGCCAATAAAAAATTGACATTATACTTAAGCCCAAACTTCTATTATGCCAAATATGCCTTTTGCATTTCTAATATATATATATAAATATATTTCTAATAAATATATTCTTTCCTAGGATTTTTAAAAGGATATGACTACTACACTTGACAAAGGCTATTTGCAGTACAAAATTCAGCAACAGAAAATTGTAAGAGCATTTAATGGTCTCCCAACTGTAATTTTAACTTTGTCAGTATTCATACATAAAAGCACATATTTTTATAAATTGTCATAAATAAATCTAAGTCCAAATGTCACCATTTTTTTCTGCCAGAAAAAGAAATTCTGACACAAAATGGGATATTCCACCCTTAGCTAAAACATCTTACTACTTGTGAATTCTTATTGTATTTAAAAAGCATAATTTTCATAATAAAATGTTTTAAGAAGTAAAGAATCATTTCATATATGATAAAAGTGTGTATTGTTATCTGGAAAAAATAAGAACTTAGTGGAAAAGATAGTTGTGTGGAATTTTTTTTTAAAGCCAACTTACAGTGACTTTGTGTAAATATTTTCATTAGAATCTATTTTATGAAATGGCCTTTTTGATAGTATTGACTGGCAAATACTTAAGCTAAATCTGGCAAGTGATTCTTTTTAGAAAAACACTTGTTCATATAAAGGGCATTGGTAATCAAATTTAGGCTCATCTTTGATATCCTCATTCCACTCTCCACATTTTATCATTGTCATTATCATGACCATCATCCTTATTTATTAGCAAGATCTGTGTTATGACTTCCACACTGTTTTTGGAACTCCTGGAAAAGAACATCCTCTGCCAATTCATTCAACATTATCTTCTCTATAATTTAGAACATTTCCTGGGGACAATGAGGCTAAATGAGTTGGCCAGGATCATATAACTAGTATATATCAGAGATAACACTTGAATCCATTTTTCACTACATTGCAAATTGTCACTATCCATTATTATTCAATGTCTCCCTAAGAATAAACGTGTGTGTATGTGTGTGTGAGAGAAAGAAAAAAAAGATAGAGATAGAAAGAAAGAAAGAGAGAGAGAGAGAGAGAGAGAGAGAGAGAGAGAGAGAGAGAGAGAGAGAGAGAGAGAGGAAAAAAGAGAGAGAGAGAAAGAAAGGAGGAAAGGAGGAAGGAAAGATAGCAAAATGAGAGGAAGGGAAGAAAGAAAAAGAAAGAAACAAAAAGAAAAAAAAGAGAAAATAACTAAAAAGATAAATACCTAGTTTATTAATGTTCTTAAGTAACTTCTTAATTCCTAAGTCCCCCCATATGTTCAAAAAATGAAAATTATAAGTATATTGATAGTTATTAAAATATGTAGTGTTGCTTGACATCTCCCCAGTTATGGTTCTTCCTACCTGCTCGCACATACTTTGTATTTTTCTTTTCACTTTGGTGGCAGGAATGGTACATACTGTCAGAAGAAAGAAGGACAATATAAAAAAGGTAAACAGTAAAAAGGCAAGAAAATGGAGTAGGAAAAAATCTTTCACAATACATATAAACAATAGTCCCAGAAAAGTACTCTCAAAAATATTTTTCACTTTGAGGCAATAAGTATTAGAATCGTTAATATAAAAAAGGGACAAAAGAACCAAGGAATCTTAATGGAAAAACATTATTAAGAAATTCTTGTATATCAGGTGGCTAATACAATAGAATTGCTATAATTATACCTAAATACTTTTACTAAAGGAGGCTGTGAAATCTCAACCCATTTAAAATATCATGGAAACCGTTATTCTGATAGTACTTTAGGGCTGGGACTGGATCACATTATGTTTCAGTTGCCTTCCCAGATTTTGAGGTTTATATATCAAAGAAAAAGAGAGAAAAAAGAAAAATTACACAGTAAGAGCTATCACTTGAAAAAATCAAGAGGTCATACAGCATTGGCATCAATGAAGTGATAAAGCCTATTCCCAATTGAAGATCTACACAATTTAGTATTTGCTTTACTTTATGATGAAAAAAAATGTTGAAAAGTTTACCCATATTTATGTAACAAGCAAAAAATGTTCACAAGATTCTGAAATATACTCTGCCTTTTAGTACTAAAGTTATACTTGAGATCTCTGCAGGTATTACAATAATTAGCTGTGTGACTTTGGGGAACTTGGTAAATGTCTTTGAGTTTTAGTTTCCTTAACTCTAAGAACCTAGGCTAGACAATATTGAAGCTCTGCACAAGATATAAAACTTTTATGAGTCTGATTTTGCTTTTAAGAAGATGATATATGATGACCTAAAGCAGAAAGGGCACAACTTGGTGGGCAGAACTACCACAAGACTACATGAAATACAACTTCAAAACACAAGGATTATTCATGATGTCTTGGATAATGGCAAAAGTGGTAATGGTAACTTTGAGTCCAATAGATTGTTGTTCTTCTTGAAGAAAAACATGAGGTGATTTTCAAACTCATATGGACAATCACAATATGCAATATATGAGACTGAAATTAGCAGTAATCTTAACACAGAAGGACAATTTCCACATGTATAAAGGATGGGAAGAAGTCCCATGCTTTATTCGTTTCTACCATATCTATATCTAGCAATGCTACTTAGTCACCAGCTTTAAATGTGAAGGAAAGCAATTCAAAGTTTGCCTTTTGAGACAATATTAGAAGTCAGTATAAAGAAAAGAAGTTCATAAAAAGATATCTTTGTTCTTTCAAGTAATCCAATAAGATTGGACAAGTGAAGAATCCTTTCCTCTCCTCTTTCAAGAATTCATCAAAAAGCTTTCAGAGAAAATCTGGAATAGTCAAATCAATATTAAAAGTCTATGTTTCCCTCTTTAAAAGCTATATCTGGCTATCTGCAGTAGTTGTCAATCATCTGATGATGCAGTATGTACATCTATGAGCATTTACACATAAATTATACCAAGGTAAAACTGAGATTTATCTTGAGAGGGCAAATTGTGATAGAAAACATTGTAGAGTGACATTTTAAGGAAGTGTAGGACTTCATTTGTTTGGAAATGTTTCTACTTTTCAGGTTTAATTAGATAATTATATCACACTCCATTTTCCTCATTCTGACAAACCACTGAATATATTACAATTTGCATATATTAAAGCTGTATCAGTTTTGGATGCCAAAACCAATTTCACCTATCCCAGTTGGTATGTACATACCAATCCATTACACCAAACTTAGGGAGCATTACTGTTTAAGATAGACATGTGCTCAGAATACCTAGTATGACAAATGAAAATAACGTGAAATTCCATAAATCTGAAATTTTCCTTTGTAGATTTTCTCTGAAATGAATACACTATTATTTCAAAATGCTGAATTCAGATAATTTTAATTTTAGCCTCTCTCTTTCCTTTCTTTATGTTCTCCAATTTAAATTTTCATTTTCCTTTATCAATGCTATCTGGCAACTTCTTTGTCTGGGGAGGCAGGATAGAACACCCAAATGTCTTTGCAATTGCTGCCAATGTTTTTCCCTACAACTTTCTTAGGCAAACTCTTTCTATATATATTATTTTAAACCTATTATTTCCAGGTATGCAACAGGTAAGATGCTGCTATTGGCAGTAACAAACCATTTAAGGAAAACAATTCAGTTTAGGCAGATTATTTTTTTTCAATTGTAATCACATCTTTGTTAAGACATCATCCTTATTGCTAATGTTAGAATTGCTGCTGGCTGATAATTAATATTCTTATGTTGTTCTAAACCTGAAAGTAAGAATGATTGGATCTACTTTGTTTAATTTATCTCAATAAGATATTTCATAATATTCTATAGCTTGATGAATTAATTTATTTAACTTGTCAGTGTTAATAACTTTGATTAGGATGAAGAAGTTGTAATGCACTGTTGGAACAAACATCCTGAACAGTACTTCTAGATTTTTCTTTTTATCAATAACTCACTGTTAATTTCTTATTTAATTACAATCATTGTGATGAGAGATGGAAATAATTCCAGAGACACTTAAGACATTCTTTTCATTTTACCAAAATATAATCATCTCAATCTTATTTATATCACAATGAGATAAAATGAATCATTCAAAAAAGGTAAAAATAAATTTCCTGACTGTTGAACTTGAACTTGGCTAATGGCTTATTTCTTTTATTGAAGTTCACAAAAGAATATTTTGCTAGATAAGTCAATCTTAGAAGGACATGTACAAAATATGAACAGTCTAATATTGTCTTTATTTGGGTATGGGTTAAATGACTTCAATTCATTATTAAACACAATTTTTTAAATTTTAATTTACTATTATTTTTAGAGTTAGAAATGATGTATATTTGCTCAGCTTAGGGGGAAGTAGCATGATACACAGCTGACTTCAAAGCTATTCAATACCCTTTAACTTTGATTGTGAAACCCTGGCAAAGTCATTTAACCTCATACTTTAGGCAATTATCTAATATTATAAGTTGCAAAAAATATTGTAAGCCTATGTTGGAAGGCTTCTCGTTGGAAGTTCTCTACATGGATGAAATTACACACCATTACCCACACATAGACACATACACACACACACACACACACACACACACACACACACGAGGAAAAAGAAGGAACAGGGAAAGAAGGAGGAGGAAGGGGAGGAGGAGAAAAAAAATGATGAAATCACCAGCTTCATTATTTATTTCTATTTAAAATTTAACCAATGAGTTGGATACAGGGAATGCCTGTAGTCTCCATTGCTGATGATGTTATGGTTGGTAGGTTTCTTGAGTTATAGTTCTGAGTAGAGCTAAAAGTCACTCAGTTGGTCACACTAAGTTCAATACCACTATGCTAAGTCCAGAGGATTAGAGATCTGACAGCCTGTTGAACTGGCCCAGGATTGGGAAAAACAAGCATCCAAGTGCATTAAAGCTTCTTTCAGAATACGTATTAAGATTAGACTGTGAGTAACCATCGCACTTCCTGTCTAGGAAAGATAGATATATTACCTAACAAAAAGTGTAATAATTGTGTATAATATCACTACTACTGCCTCTTTTACTATTAATACCAATAATAACAACAACAATAACAATACTCCCTGTCATGTGGCAACTTAAATTTAACAGTTTTATGCACATTTTTTTTTCATCACCTCCAATGTCAAATATAAAATTCTTTGGTGTTCAAATTCTTTCATAACCCATCCTCTCCGAACCCCCCAAACTTTCTAGTATTATTCTACTTTATGTCCTACCATTTAGTCTTTAGTACAGTGACACTGGCCTTCTTGTTTTCCCATGAACATGGCATTATCTCTCAGTTCTGGATATTTTCTCTGGATATACCAAATTACCAGAATTTTCTCCCTTCTCAAATCCTCCTCCTAGCTTCTCAGATTTCCTTCAATTCCTACCTAAAACCTCATCTTCTACAAGGAGACTTTCAAAAACCCTCTTTATTTTAATATCATCCCTCTTTCAATTAGTCCTCTTCATCCTGCATATAGCTTGTTTGTACAAATTTGACTATTTGTTATCTCCCCTCTTAGATTGTGAGTTCCTCAGAAGCAGAAGCTATGTATTGCATCTTTTTTAGTCCCAAGGTTTGGCATTATGACTGACACATAGTAATCACTTTGTAAATGCTTTATGATTGATCCCCATAATACCCTTTTGAGGTAGATATGTCTTATTTGCCATGAACTCTTCCCCATTAGAATCTTTTAAAAATATGCTCTCATATTCATATCAAAAGTACATTTTTAGCCATTACTGATGGGTCCAATGATCTTAAAAAAGCTATAATTAAAAGTAACATTTTTTGTCCCAGTAGCATATGTTTTAAAAACTAAGAATTTATCATAATCATTATATAGCACTACTATAAGCTCTGTATCACTCATGTATGTCTATTTCACACATACTTAATATGAATTATATTTTCATTCCTTATATATTATATTTATAGGTATATATACAGAGAGACAGAGAGAGACAGAGAGAGACAGAGAGACAGGGAGACAGAGAGAGACAGAGACACAAGGATGGAGAAATGGAGAGATGAAGAGATAAAGATGGAGAGATGGAGAGACAGAGAGAAAGAGAGATAGAGATGGAGAGATGGGGTGGAGAGACAGAAAGAGAGAGAGAAAGAGAGAGAGAGAGAGAGAGAGAGAGAGAGAGAGAGAGCGCACCAGAGGAAAAGTCTATTAAATATCATCCAAATAATTTAGCAGGGGTGATGTGGCTTCTATGACTGACTAATTCATTTTTCATGTTGTTAATTTTTTTCTGACTTTTGATTGACCTGGTTTGGGATTTTCTTATCAAAGAACTATAGTGGCTTTGTCATTTCCTTCTCCAACTCATTTGACAAAATGACACTCAGGTGACAAAATAGCATAAATGACCTGCTAGGGTCAAACAGCTAGTAAGAATTTCAGGCCAGATTTGAACTCAGATAAAAGAGTCTTTCTAATTTTTCAGGCCTGACATTTTCTCCACTGTGCTACCATGTTGCCCTGATACTTCTTTTGATAATGGGAGTCACATTCAACCTATAGCATTTCATTTATTTTAATATGTATTTTCTAGTAGTTATATCTTTATCAATCTTTATTGATATTTCCTCTTTAATCTACTATAAATAACTTAGGGACCCCACTATACACACACACACACACACACACACAGATGGTTGATGTGGAAAACTAAAGTCTAATTTCCCAAGTAATGTATTGTAGCACTTGGTTGCATTATAAAGTCTTTGTTAGGTTGTTCTGGGTTTCTTCACTATCCTGTTATTAATTTTTAATAAATGTGTAGAAGTGGAATTACCTGAAACAGAGAGGAGAGACAAATAGCTAGTGAATTTGTAAAATTGTTTAGAATCAGAGCTTGAAGGAAGAGGGTGGCTGCATTGATGAATTCCCAGATAGAGATTCAGGGGTTAAATCAATATAGCCAAAGTGTTTAATGTATCTCAACAATTTTATAGGCATATCACAAACTAAATTAAGTTGGGCAGTTTTCTTATAAAAGATTTCTTATGACCTGATTATTCCCAACATTTACGCTTTCTTTTAAAGATTCTGCCCTGTCCTGTTTATATTAGATTGCATTCTTCTACAATGCTAAGTGCTACAAACCCATTTGATTCCTCTTGAATAATATTTTGGGGAAAAAATAAAGACTATGTGAAACAAGTTTCATTTTTAAATCTATGTTTGTTTGTTTGTTTTAATGAAGAAGTAGCACTGTGCTAAATTTAGACCCACAAACTAAATGCTTTTTATATTTAATAGTATAAGTGAAATATAGAAGTGCAAAATATTGGGGTAGCTATTGGCATAAAATCCATGTTTTTACACACAAAGTAACCATAAATAAGGATATGTCTATAGATTAATAGCAATTATAAATGAGGAAATAGTACATTATGTAGTTATTTCCCCAGCCTTTTCAAGTTTTTCTGTGGCTCCTTCTAGTTTTATATGACTTTAAGTCATCTAAAGTTTTTTAAATCATCTAAAAAATTTCCTTGGTAGTTTATTCTTTTTCACAACTAGTTCAAGGCTCCATCTTTGGATTAACATAGCACATGAATATAATCTTAATTTTCTTTCTCTAACATTTAAATTTTTTTGTTGTTTTAGTTTATTTTAATATTTTCCCTTATTTTTCTTATCACCTTCCAGATTTTCAAACTTTGGTGTAATATTATTGTTCCACTTTTATGCTAAACAATATAAAAATAGTGAAGAGTTCAGTGAAGAAAGTATCACCTTAATATTGTTGAGATATTTAAATCCTTTGCTCATTTGGCTTAAAGAAATCTAAAATTTGGAAAGTTTGATAAACATGTACCTATCTATCAAGCCTCACTGTACATTTAAGACTTAATTTATGGCAGTGCTTAATATACCAATGACTCATTTTAATGGGGTTTATAGCAATTTTTTTAAATCATGGAAGTAAATGAAAGAAAAATCTATAACAATGGGAATATTTTGGATCTTGGGTTGACTATTAGAAAAAGACAAACACAATGCCAAGTGTTCCTTGCCAATTTTTTGACTTTTGCTTATTTATAGAAACCAATAGGTGGCTGGCTCTATGTTCATGCTTTTAAACAGTGGTTAATGTATTGAATGTTATACACACATAAAGTCCATTTATGGATACAGACATATGCATACATACATTCACACATGTGTATATGTATATCTGTATGTATTTACATATGTATACACCCACATACATATATTGCTGAGTCACTGAATTAAGCTTCTCTGCCTGTAGGGCTAATTGGAGGTAAAAGTTAAGAGTATTTTACAAAGCGTTTTAATTACTTCTTTAGTAGAGGAAACCATTTGCCTAAGAGAAGGCTTAAGTTAGCTTATTGCTCCTCCTTTTCAAGAATGACGCTTCCACTAGAAAAAAAAGAGAGACAGATCTACTTCCAGAAGAGAGAGCCTTTGGATGATCTAGCTGATAATTCCGAGCTGGCTGCTAAATGTGGAGCAGAGAGGCTGGCTTGTTCAATCCAATGCAGAAATTTCCCCCTTTTCTAAATACCCAAATCCCCATAGAACGGCGTGGAGTTACTTTCCCTTCAAGGAGACGCGAATAATTGTGATTTGTAGTGCTTTCAGTTTGCGGTGGTATTTTCCTGTTGTGTTAAATGCCTCTTACTAAGTAATAGATGTGATTTATGTGGACAGCAAAGGGGTGTATGGTAGATTCTGTGATTAATCAGTGAATTCCCATCCTCTGGCATCTCTCACTGCCCCTCTTGCGTGATGTAAGATCAGACGTACTCTGCATTGAAAAGTCAAGACACACAAGCGGCTCACACGCACACACACACACACACACACACACACATAGACACACACTCTCGCTCTCTTACACACACACACACACACACACACACACACACACAGTCACATACACATACATCCATACACCTTCCAAATCCTGCCGAAGGCAGGGAGAAGGCAGACGGGCTGGGCTCATTTAGCAGAAGAATTTCCAGTGACATTTGTAAATGACGCTGCTCCATTCCGGGCTCAGTACTGCTGCCGCTGCCTGGCCGAGAGTGCAGCCAAGCAACCCTGAGCGCAGGCTGCCTTACCCGGCAACAACAATGTCTGAGTTTCTCTTAGCCTTAGTCACAATCTCGGGATTATTGCCTATTGCTAAGGTGCTGACCGTGGGAGCCGATCGAGGTAAGGAAAATACTTTATTATGATTTCCTTCCCCTGTCTTCTGGTCTCTCGCCCCGCTTTCCTACTAAGGCTATGTTAAGGAAGAAGTGATTGGGAAACTTGGGTCCTGCAGCCCCACTGCACGGGACACAGTATGCTAAGGTGCACATTCTTCTTCTTTTTTTAATGTGTGGATTTGTATGTGTGCATATGCTTTTTTTTTTTTTTTCCTTTATCTTTTCTTTCTCGCGTCCTCCTCCTCTTAGCAAGATGAGGGTTTCAAAACCAGGTGTCCGAGACGCGAAGCTCTAGAAGTCTTTCTCTTTTTTAAAGGATTTTCCCCCCTTTCCTTTAACACACACACACACACACACACACACACACACACACACACACACACTTCTGATTTTGCCCAGTTGAGAGCGTTTGGACCTCTCAGCTCATTGCCACCAGTGCACCCGAACGCTGCAGATGTTAGCATCAGATTTCCGCGTCTTAAAGAAGCTCCCTTCGCTGCCTATTGCTAAGCCAGGCTGGTGCTCTGCAAGTCTTTGAGTGTTCTCCAGCCTCCATAGGTTAGGAGCTTCTGTGCGCTTCTCTCCTTAACTTATCACTACATTTTGAACTTCCTTACCTGATACAACCAACCTTTGTGGGAAGGGGAAAAACGCGAGGCTGATGACAGCCTCCCGTCCTTTCCTGCAGTGTTAGTGGAACAGACTTCCCAGCGAGATTTATATCTCCGAGATAGGGAGCAATTGCTCTTCGAGCCCAGCTGGGGAAAAAAAAAAAAAAAAAAAAAAAAAAAACCACCGCCAGAATGGTTCCTAAACTTCTGGCCCCTTTTTTCGTATGTTGGAGCTTGGCAACATAGCCTTCTCTATTACCTTGAGATGCCAAACTCACTGGATAGTGCAGTGGCTTTCCTGTCTGGCATTTTGTTGTTGCTTTAGATCCAATAGCCTATAAGTAGTCCAAGTTTCGGGGTGGGGGAAGGGGAAATGAGAGCAGAATAAAGGTGGACTCTGCAAAACTTTCTATCTGGAAAGCCAAGAATCTTTGTGGAAGTTGGATAACCTTTGGCAAACAGAAGAGTTAAAAAAAAAAAAAAAAAAAAAGCAAACATCATATTTGGGAGTGTTTGTGATAGTAGTAGTTAACTACTAAGTTGTAGAATAGGATAACATACATCTAATCCTTGATCATTAAAGGGATCTCTTGTAACGACTGATAATAGTGAGGTTTTTTTTTTTAATAATTAGAAAAAAAGATAATGGCAAGCAAAAAGGGAAAATGTAGCATTGAATGATCTAATAACTGTGTTGTATAAAGGCAATTATACATTGGCTAAAAATTATTACTTCATTATAAGAAAAAACATGGGCATTAATTGTGATGATTCTATCCAACTTGCTGTTCCCATTCAGAGCTTAAAGAGTTTGTAACATATTCACACTTACATTTACTGTGTCCAGTAGTGAGCTTAGCATGAATTCCTTCAAAACACATGACATGTTGTTTTACATCTGTTAATAATGGTCTTTTTTTTCTTTAAAAAATATCTCTGAAACATTGCAAAATTATTCCATCTCTGGATTACAGCCTCTGACAGATTGCTTCTGAACTTGTTTTAACTTGTTTTGGAGTTGATTTGGAAACAGGACACTAATGTGCTAATGAGGTTAGGGACCAATGCTTTTACCTTAAAATAATCTTCAAAATTGTGAATATCAGGCATCTATCTTTCCTAGGAAATCTGTTAGGAAGTAGAATCAAAGCTAGATACTAGAATGAAGTTTGTTTTTCTCAATCCAAATTCTGTCTTCTAAACAAATAAGCAAATAAAAAAAGAAGGAATTAGCAGACATTTATTTTGGACTGTTTATGATTGAGTCTCACATTGAGAAAGGTTTGGTCTCATTGAGATCAGGAATTTGGTTCTTATTATGAGAATATGGCTGTTTCCTGGGTGATGGGGATGAATGTCTGTAGAGATAAAGAATTAATAAAAAAAAAAAAGTTACACATGTTGAGCTTTAATTCGGCTAGTTTCTTCTAAACTATGGACTAAAAAAGTTAAGGGTTTTCTTTTACCTGTGAAACTAAAAGCTTTGGATACTTTTGTATTTATATTCATGTGTGTATTTGTCCACTAAGAAAATCTGATATATAGGCATCTAGGTATATCTATGTATATATGTATACATATGTATAGAGAGGTATATATACATATATATGCACACACATAGGTTACCTTTGTAGCTGAGAGACATGATAAATGATTATTTATATACCTCTATAGTTCATGCAGTTATCTGATGTTTAAAGAACCTGTCATTTTTGTCTAAAAGTCATGCATTGTCCCATTGTATAGCCAAGTCAAATGCATTTGAATAAGTAAAAATGATCAAAAATTGATTATTTTGGCATAATTATCTGCTATACTTGAACTCCTAAGCCTGTTAGAAAGGAACACAAAGTATCACTAATCAGCTAATTATTAGAACAAAAGAGAATGGTAGAATCTGGCTGGTTTTACAGGGGCAAATAGTTCAAGTTCAGCATGACATATGGCAATGGGAAAACCTGAAGCTAAAAGAAGACAGACTCAAGAAAGAGGTGAATGAGCTATAACTTATTGAACAGGCTTACACTCATTGCCTTTTAGGAACAGATCAGACACCTGGGTATCCTGAAATACCCATGAGTTTTCAATGAGAGAACATGTATATATAACAGAGGACTTGTAGTCTTTCTCATGCTAAGTATATGTTGGTCAATGGCAAGTTTACTAAACTTTTTTTAGATTAAAAAAATCTCAACATTACTGTCAATCTTATGTTTTGCTTAGTCTCTGTGCAAATTTGTAAGCATGAGTTCTGATATCTTGTAAAGCTATATTTGAATGTGGCATAGTTGTATTTTTTAATGTCTTCTAATTAAAGATTTCTGCTTACTTTTTTCAGTTATGTTGGTCCCAAAAAGGGATTAAAAGATAAAATAGGAAGTATTGCTCATTATCAAATCTGGTTCAACTGTATCACTTCTTAAAGAGACAATATCATTGTAAATTATACCAGCCCAAAAAAATGAATAAATCAGTTTCACTTAAAATCAACCAATTCATCACCACAATGCCATATATCAAAGCACTGTTTGATTAAAATTAAAAATTAAAAGATATAATGTTTAAAACTGTTATTGTTCTTGAAAGGAGACTGAAAAAGGTTCCACTAGTATGCATTCTCAGTTCGTAGATCTGATGATGTTTGATATGTCAAAGGCTAACTACTATGGATTTTTTTCTATGTCTTATTGCATCCATGAGAATGAGCTAAAAATTCATATAAATACATATATAGTTTTCTTACATGGCTTTAAACTTGTCAGATATTCTCTTATTAATTTAGACTCTACAGTCTCTCAGTGCTTTGTTTCAGCCTCTTTAGATACCATGTATGTTAAGCTATGTAACAAAATAAAGAGAAAGGGGAAAGGAAAAAGAAAATTGAGAGAATGTTAAGAGTAGAAAATATAATGGCTGGGGTAGAGAATCATACAACCTCAAGTAAAAGATAAGAGTTGGGAAAGAATGGAATGAAATAACAACAAAAAAAAGCAGTTTGTTAAGAGGTAAGAAAAAGTTTTTTCCCAGCCAAAAGGATCATTTCTAAAAAATAAAGTAAGAGTGATTTTGAAATAACTTCAAGATAAAAATCACTTAAGAAACTTTGCAGAGCCATGATCATTTTGATGGTTCTCCCCTACAAATATGGTAAAATATAAATGAAGTTCTATGGATGAAAATGTACAGGCACATTTTAGTGTGATTAAATTTTAACCAATAATGGCAACATTTGGTTGAGAGAAACCTAAAAAAATTCAAGTGTCCTCAAACAATAATCTTAAGAGAGTGGAGTATAGATCTGGAAGACAAACAGCAACAACAACAACAAAAGGTCCTATTATACTTAGGAAGGAATGCTGCCTTTTGAATGCTATCTGCATTCAGGTAGAAATCATGAAACTATTCTTAGTCTGCAAAATAGCTTGGGCAAGATATAACAAATGCCCTGAGAATAGTTTTTTTTTTTTTTTTTTTTTTTTGATCTCATAGCACACAATTTTATTTTTGTCATCCAGGGGTTCTATAAAGTTAGGCTTCATTTAAAGTTATGTCTTTTGAGTACACAGAAATGTAATTTGGCCCTTTAAATGATTACCGGTTATTACAGGAAACATATAATATCTTTAAACAGCCTAATTTTAAAACATTTTTCATATTTATGTTTCTATTATCAATACTTTCATTTAGTGTGAAATGTATCCATCTATTACTTTTACAACTTCAGCTGTTTTTCTGGTGAAAGTGGATTATGTATGTAATAGTATAAACTAGAAGTATTGATAGATAAATCTATCTTTGTGTCTGTCTGTCAAAACAATTCTTTTTTCAAAGGAAGTACTGTCTTCATTCTAGATAGGAACATTCAAACAGAATAGAGGAATTTATACTTAAAATCAAATGTGCCAGCATGATGTCATCAGTTAATAGTCATGTTTTACCACTTAAATAAGACCAACTGTAACATTACATATATAACTTTTCTTTCCTTTCTTCCTTCCTTCCTTCTTTCCTTCCTTTTTTCTTCCTTCCTTCCTTCCTTCCTTCCTTCCTTCCTTCCTTCCTTCCTTCCTTCCTTCCTTCCTTCCTTCCTTCCTTCCTTCCTTCCTTCCTTTCTTCCTTGCTCCCTCACTCTCTTCCTCCCTCCTTCTCTCTCTGCTTTCTTCTCTCTCTCTCTCTCTCTCTCTCTCGCTCTGTCTCTCTGTTTCTGTTTCTCTCTCTCTGTCTGCCTCTGCCTCTCTTTGTCTCTGTCTTTCTTTCAGCTTGAGTCCAATTTTGTGGCTAGCATTCTGGAAAACAGAATTATTTTTTCATGAAAAGCTTTATGTGTATAAACATATATAAATATATATAAAGCATATCTGTGTATAAACATATATAAATATAAAATCACCTTTACTATTCATGTTCATTTTTTCTCCAGTTACAGCATTAATGAAACTGTGACATTGAATAAGTTAGTCTTTTTGAATGCGCTCATCATTCAATAATTGTGCTGATTATAAGTTTTTTAGGCCTTTTTCTAGTTTCACCATTATGTCCCTAGAAAATGAAACATCAGTATTTATCTCAGAATTATATCAAAAGTTGCCTTAGATTAGGAAGAGAGAGTGGGGGAAAATAAAATTTCCAACAGAAAAGTCAAAAACAAACAAAAAAACAAACCTGGACAGGTCACTTAAATTCTGTGAGCCTCAGCTCACATACATCCTCATATACATAATGAAATAATTTGATTAGATGATTTCTAAGGTCCCTTATAGCTCTATAACCTGTGTGCCCTGCTTTCATTAAATAAACAAGCAAAAATTTTTTTCTTAACTGAACTTATCAGAATATAAATATTCTTTCTACATGAGAGACTGTCTGAAATTGAACATTTTGGCAGTGAGGTACCTGCAAGTAGACATAAAACTTTCTATCCTGTTATTAAACAGAAATAATAAAACTAACAATACCAGAAAAGTAGTTGTCATCAGGTCATCATGACATTTCCCAATTGTTTTGTTTTGTGAAAAAAAAAAAAAAAAACCAAAAAAAAAAACATTTTATTTCCCTAAGCATTTTCTTTTCCTAAGAAGGTATTTATTATCTCCAGAGGTTAAATACTACAGAAAAGAGGAAAGCAAGCTGAGGACTTTTTGAAAAAAGAAAGGAAGTCTGAGTAATTGCCCAATGTCAATGAAAATTCTTGACATATGAATGAGTAGCGTAAATATGGTACTACTTCCCCCATTTCAAGGTGGCTTCTGCTTATTAAAAAAATTAAAAACCCCACAATTTTTTAATAAATGATTTTGTATATAAAGCTTTATGATCTGACATAAAAATCTGAATCTATTAATCTCAGTACTATTAGATAGGGAAGAAAATTTTTAAAAAAGAAAAATGTAGCAAAAGAATATATAAAGCATTTTAAGAGTCATGGAAGAAGTTTTATATTATTACATATATTTAGAGCTACAAAAAATCTTAGAAGTGATCCAATCCAACTTCTTCATTTTGTAGTTGATGAAAAAAAAGGAAATGAGGAAACTGAGGTATAGAGAGATTAAAAACTTTTTGCCTTACAATAGACAGGCAAATATATATTTTAATTGTGACATGATTTTACATAATTCTATTTAACATATTCTATACCAATAGATTTAAGCTGATATTTCTTTCTTTCCAATAAAAACAAATTTGCTCTTCTCTTTCTAGTAGCACTGTGAAAACCTATTTCTGTTCAGATGCAATCAGGACTTCAAGCAGCAGCGATATGGGCAGTTATTTTCAACATATTACTAATGTGAAGAATGTAGAAGATCCTGACCTAAAATGATTACTCAGAGATCATTGACTAGAAAGAAGAAGTTTATTAAAACCTCCAGAGGGCGAGCTGTCTCATCATGAGATAAGGAAGAGAAAGCTCATGGTAGGAGGGCTAAAGAGTTAGTAAAGATATACAGCTTTTATAGGTTCTGTTATAAAGGATTACATCATAAATTGGGGAGCATTGTGAAATAGGTGCCCTCTTCCTCTAATTGGATATTAAACATTGGTGCCAAAGGCATATTAGAATGGAATGCTTTGTTTCCCTGGTTCCAAGAGGAATCATCTATCAGACCTTCAAACTTCAGATTACTGAGCTGTTAGCATTTAATAATCTAAATATTGGTAACATTAAATAAGGATAAATGTCATCATCTCTGATTAAGTAAATATGTTTATAGCTGGCCAAGGCTCAAGTAAAAATATGAGTCTGTACATATTATACAGGTCATAGGGGAAGCACAGAAATAATGAAAATAAAATACAGAAAAAATAATTCATACATGCCTGTAAGTTCTTTGCCTTATCTCTCTATTCCACACACTAAGAACCTTGTTTTTAAAATTATTTTCCAAATCTTTCTCAGAAACATTTTTTCATTTGATTATCAAAATAATCCAGTAGGGGAGGCAAGACAATTGTCAATATTGCCCATTTTAAAATGAAGAAATACAAACTCAGGATAGGTAAGTGACTTTCCCAACCTATACACATAGTTTTGTTGTCCAGTAGAACTTATACTAAAAGAAAAGAAAACAAAACAAAACAAAAAACCTCCTTGTCCTATGTTCTTTCAGTTCCATCATAATGCATGATTTGCATACGAACATACTTGTTTTGATTTGTATTAACTTATTAGCAATATTGTTAGCCTGAAATAACCGGCTTTTAAAATTTCAAGATGCTAACTGTTAATTTATCAATACATGCAAAATTACACATATAGTCACATGTATTTTATGAAGAAATCATAAACCCCATCAATCAGCTGTTATGACTGACTTTGCTATAAGAACACATGTTTTGTCTTTTGACATTTCCTAACATATTGGGTAACTTGAATTTTTTACTAAGTTTTAGTTTCAGTTAATATTTACTTTGAACTTAAATCTAACTTAGAATAAAAATGTTTCCAATCCAGATATACTGTTGTATTTTCTTTTGTTTTTGTTCTTGTTGTATTTTCTTGCTTATATATCTATTTTGGTCTTGACTAATAACTGGAGAGAACTGTTGTTATGAAGACTTACTACAAATGTAGATAAATAGATGGTCAATGTAGTTACAGCTTGAGATATAATCTCAGCATCTGATGAAGCTGGAATGTCTTAGAGGCAATGCTTGAACTCGTCTTCCTGATTTTAAGGCCTGTATTCTTTCAGTTTTGTTATAATGTCTAACCTATTAGTAATTAGACTCAGGAAAATATGTTCATCACTTATAAACCTATTTCATATTGTTTTATTAGTTTTAATTTAACTTTTTTATTTTATTAATGAAATGGAAAAATATAAAAGAAATTCAGAATTTCTCTTAATTAAGTTTAGAGATTAAGTCGGTAAAACGATAGGATGGATAACAAAGAATTTCATTGTGCTATTAAATGAATTACAATTACTTTTATGTGTACATGTGTCAAAATATTTTGAATATGCCTAATGGTGACAAACATATGACCACAACATTTGATATCTAGATACATTTAGTTGTGGTATTTCTGTTGATTTCAGACCCATTTAACATCTCATAAATTTCATTTGCCAAGAGTCAACACTTAATGTGAATGATTATATTCAATTGCCACTCTTTCTTTGTTTAATAATCCAATTCTGAAAATTTAGAATTTCTCTTAAACTAATTAGGTCCTATCCTATGTAACACATATATTTTGAAATAATTTTCATCCCTGATCAAAATATGAAGAATTAATAGACTGTTCCAATATTTGAGCAGCTTTCTTTCTGTTTAATCTCACTGCTTCCTGACCTACTCTTAAAATATAGTTATATTTAGATATGTGCATATGTATCCATGATACATAATATTGCTTTTTTTCTTTTTAGCACATCACCTTAAGTGAAATACTTTTCAGATGCTATTTCTTCCAACTTAGTTAAATAGCATACACTGAATGAAGAAGAAAGTTTGCCTTGGTAAGAACCACATATTATACTTTATCTTGCAATGCATTCTTATTATCAGTTGGACATCTCTGCCTAAGTTACATATACTTCATTGTCTTGAATGGCTTAGTCTTCAAACTGAAGAGGTGTATTGTTGAAATGCAGTCTCATTTTGACAGAAAGAATGAATTTCTTTTTTTGGGGGAAGATCAAGGTATCATCACAGACCATCTCTTGTTTCATTCTTAGTATCAACAGGAAATTCCTTCCCAACTTTTGCACATTTCTTTGACTTATCTTCTAGCCATACAAGACTGCTTAACATTTTAAGTAAGAATATGTAATTCCTTGAGAATTTTACAACCGCTGAGTTTTTCTTTAACGAAAACTTGGAAGCTTCGCTCTTTTCTTCTTGCAATGAACAAAGAAAACTAAAAAGGGTGGGGAGAAAGAAAAGTTGCTATAATTATGTTGCTTTGAGAAATACTGGGATATATTGAATAAATTGTAAGAAAATATAATAAGTGTAATCTCCATGAGCTGACAATTTTTGGACGATCCCCTCCTTAATTGTGTTGCAATGCTATACTGCAAAGACAGACAAAGAATCTATAGGAATAAAAGTTGGCATTGATATTTTACCAAGGCTTTCTGCTCACAAAAAGTACTTGAAGTGCCTGGACTATCTAGTTAAGAAAGTGAATTTCTATATAAAATATCTGGATTGTCTTTGTGTGTGTGTCTGTGTGTGTCTCTGTGTGTGTGTGTGTGTGTGTGTATGTGTGTGTATGTGTGTGTGTTTTCTCTAAAGACTTCAATTCTCAATCACTTCTCTTAATTGAAAAGTAATCCTGGAGCTCATTATTCCATTTCTGGATGCCCTACATTTACATACAAATTCCTAAATTCTTCTCCTTTTTGTTCTTTCTTAGTATTTTTCCTTTTTTTCTAATAAACATAACTAAATAAAATTTTCCTAACTAAGCATATATTTGTTATTTGTATTAATGTACATACATGCACAAACATATATGCACAGCAAAATCTTAAAGGACAGGAATTGTCAATTTTGTTTTCTTTTTTAATTCATAGCTTCTATAGTATTTAAGTGTTTAATAAATGCTTACTGAATTGAAAATCATTCCCTATTTTTTCATAATAAATAATAAAAGTAGAAGCATTAGTAAATTTAAATTTCACTATTATTTACCTTTGTGGTTTGTTTTAGGAGTAGCAGCATCTTTAGTTTATGGTATATTTGAAGAGAATAGATGATTAGGTGGCAATAATTATGATAATATTTGTCTTTGACATGTCTTTCACATGTATTCTTCATGGTCAAGTTAGCTTTGCAACAACTTGAGTTTGGTGAGTCATTTACAACAAAAACTTTTTCATTTTAATTTTAAAAGGGATGAAGTCAAATGGTAGATAATTAGACAGATAGATAGATAGATGAGTTTAGAATCTATGATAGGGGGATTTCTTTGTAGTCAAAAAGATCTGGATTCATGGCCCTTTCTAACAAATATTAGCTATTTGGCAATAGGCAAAATATAGTTACTTAGTGCCCAAGAAACTCTCCATAACTATAAATTACACATTTTGCTAATCTACATCATTGGAGGGAATTTTCTATATTAAGAATTCCTTACAAACTTGAAACTGAGAAAATGCCCCTTAATTGGGGAATGGTTGAATATGTTATGGTATATGAATATAATGGTATATTATTGTTTTATAATAAGCAATCACTAGAATGATTTTAGAACGGCCTGGAGAGATTTACACAAACTGGTACAAAGTAAAAAAAAGTAGAACCAAGAGAACATTGTACACAGAAATAATAGGACTATGAAATGACCAATTCTGATTGATCTCATTCTTTTCAACAATAAATTGTTTCAGAACAATTCCAATAGATCTGTGATGGAGAGAGTCATTTGGATCCAGAAAGAGAACTATGAGGACTGAATGTGAATAACAACATAATATTTTTACCTTTTTGTTGTTTGCTTGCTTTTATTTCTATGTCATTTGATTTCCCTTTTTGATCTGATTTTTCTTGTGCAGCATGACAAATGTAAAAATATATTTAGAAGAATTTCATATGTTTAATCTATAATGGATTACTTGCCATTATAATGAAATTTTAGGGAAGGGGAGTGTGAGGAAAGGAGGGAAAAATTTAGAACACAAGATTATGCAAGGGTAAATGTTGGAAACTATTTTGCATGTATTTTGAAAATAAAAAGTGATTACTAAAAATTAAAAAAAATCTCCTATAAAGAGAAAATAATACAACTAAATGAAATAAAAGAAATATATTTTCTTTCTTTTCCTTTTTGTTTTTCAACATAGATTATCACAATGGTACATTAGGTTCTTGGTTATGATTTTTTTGGGGACATTGTCTCTTCCAGGAACATTAGATTTAAAATAAAAATACATAGATATTTAAATTCAAGACTGCAATACTTAAAAGTAATACAATCTGGTCAAGTCATAGAACCTTGTTAATTTAGTTTTTTTTTTCATCTGTAAAATGGGGATGATATATCTATATTTCCTATTACATGGGATTTTAGGAAAAAGTACTTTTTAAAACTTTAAGAGATTTATAAATGAGTTATTATTTTATTGAGAGATGATTGTTGTATAGTGAAAGGAGCAAAGCATTTTCCATCACTAAAAAAAGATTTATATAATGAGTTTCCTACTTACTAGGAACAAATCCATTTTGTGCCATGAACAAATCATTTAACCTTTCTGGGCCTAAATTCTTCCTCCTTCAATTTGAAGAGCTAGACTGGATAATCTTGAATGATAGTTTCTCTCTTTTTCAAAGTAAGATAAGTTTCTCTCTTGGAGCCTTAAAATTATGAGATAAAGGGTTAGTGTCACAGTAAGTTCATAAATTATATAATATTATTGCAAGAAGGGACTTTAGAGATCTCCTAGTCCAATCCCTTCATTTTTCATATGCAGAAATTGAATTACTGAAAGGTGAAATTATTAGCCCCAATTCATATAGTTTTTACTGACAGAGCTAGTAATTCCTGTCTTCTAGAAGAGACTTCTTTTTATTAAACCTACAGTCTCAAAGTCAGAGAAACGGAGGTGCTGTTAGTTTCACAATCTGTTTATGGGGCTTACTATATGGGCTTGAAGACTTCAGTCTAGTTAGTGCTGAAAAAAATCTAGAGAAGAAAGATGGATAAATATTTAAGATATAAAAGATATATTCTCATATGAATGATATTTAATTGAGGTCCCAGACTCTTATGAAACTCAGCTACATTAGGATACTGTTCTTCACTATCTGTTCCTTATATCTTCAACACAGCCTTTATTTCTCTTCTTGCAATTCTAGAATTCTTGTTTGGTTTTAAAGCTAATGTTGTCCTGTTTAGAACATGCCTGGTTAAGAACCTTCCCCACCAACTCATATTGATCAGGTGTTGGCTTTTTCAGATTTCTTCTGTCATTTAGATAGCTTCTGGACAATTCACTTAGTGCTTCTGGGAACTCTTGCCTTCAGGAAGAGCTGACTGAAAGCATCAAAAAAAGAAGGTAGTTATTCCATTTAAGTTATTCTTTCATAATTGTTAAATAATCATCATGGTTAATGCTAAAAAGAGTATATTTCTTTTTTTATTTTCAAAGATACATTTATTAATAACAAAGTTCACAATTAAGTCAGATTATTTTTAGAAGATATAAAGTAAAAATTAATATTTAAAATGCCAAGGTAGTATATGGATACAGAACATTCCACCCAATATATTTCATAAGGAAAGGGCTTACATGGATATGCAGTTTTCATAGATATCTTATAGAAATCTATGTACAAATTGAATTTGTAAGTTAAAATGCCTATTTTTCATTTCTGTTGTCAAAAAACTCTTTGAAAATGCATTTCCCCCAGTCATTTCAATATTATAATTAAAATTTTCCATAGGATCCTACACAAGTACCTGATGAAAAAAGAAAAAGTTAAATAAGGAACATGATATGTAAATGAAACCACAGTCAAGTTAGGTCCTGAGTAAAATATTTGAAGTTAAGAAATTTTTCTCTGATATTTAATTGTGGCTTCTTGCTACAAACTGGTTGACTGTCTACTTAAACAGAAGGGTGCCAAGTTTCAAAATAAATTAATCTGAATAATTGAAAACAACAGGAATTAGAAGAGTTACTTGTATATTGTAAATGTGAGGCATGGCTTGTGTGCCTCAGCTGAAACTATTTACTACACAATAAGGTACTGAGTTCACTCTTTGTTTTCATTATTATTTCTGTCTTTCTATCTATCTGTTTATTTATTTATTAGTTTATTTGTTTGTTTTTATCTCAAAGAAAACATGAGGGTAGGATTGTGCTAGGCCACAGAAAATTATTAGTGTTTCAGTTGAAATAAAATAATATGTAAATAAAGTCTTGTCAGCTGGAATAAGAGATTCTTGGGCAGTAGTTTCTATGACCCACTGGGACAGAGTTAGAATATTTTGTCAAAAGCCAAGGAAAATAAACAAAGCTTATTTAGATAGCAGTTAAACTAGTGAGACATCTGAAAAATCTTGCAATGACAAGAAAGCTTCTTATGAATAAATTCTTTTTCTAAACATTGAAATTACTTGAGTGCACCCAGATTTAGAGATAAAGACCCAAGAGGATTAACAAAACTGTAGTCTGAATGAAATTAAGTAGTAATGATTCTATCCTTATATTTCAAACTAAATTATTTACTTCTTGTCTAAGCCAAGATTCAGTTCACTGTGCTAATAAAGATATTGTCATTCGTTTAATTTAGAAGAAATTCTTGAAAAAAATTACATTTGGCATCTGTTTATTTTCTTTTCAAGAAAAAAAAATTCTCCAGTTATATTTCAGAGAAACAATATTGGTGCTTCATCTAGATTCACAATAAACTAATCACAATCACTTATTAAATACCTATTGTGTATCAGATATTGTGTTGTACACCAGGGATATGGTGGCAAAATATAGATATCATGAAGTGACATAGAAACACATGAGAGAAAACAAAAATAAATATAGAACATATATTTATTTTCTGGAATGGAATAAAAGATCAGTAAGTTGGGAATCAGGCTATAATTTTCTCAAAACAAAAAATAGTGAGTTGTTATTGTCACACAGAGTTAATAAATGGCATAGGGGAGATTTGAAGCTCTGACTTTTAACACTAAGACTAATGGGTTCTGTATTAAGCCCACAGAGCTTCCTTCCTCAAGATAATTTTTAATTATAGGCTTTAACATGTTTCATGGAATCACTAGTTCACTAACAAGTCTGTGGGGAGAATATTAATTTTGGACTTTAAAATATACAATATAACCAAGTAATATTAGGATTAAGGTCTCAAAATAGTAGGATAAATTACATATGTGTGAAGGGGAATGAATAGGATGAAAAGGACTTTGCTTAAGAATAACTACTTTTAGAATTTGAAGCCTATGTTCAAATTATAATTCTACTGATTAGTTACCTTTGTCACATTGTGCAGTTCATTGTCAATTAACTTCCCTGAACTTCAATTTTACTCCACTGTAAAATGAAGGGCTTGAACTAAGTGACCTCTGAATTCTCTTTTGGTTCCAGATATACAGTTCTATGACTTTCTCCATCATCTAAAGATCTTCCAGGAAATTCCCTTCATCCAGCCAGTTATCCAGGAAGAAATGTTAGGGAGAAAGAAAACCAAGGTTCTATTCCTTATATTTCTATAGAGGTTTAAAGAGATTTGGTCCAGACTGGAATGTGGGGCAAGAAATGTCAATGAAAGTCATGCACATAACTAAATTCCTTTAATAATGATTAGAAAATATTATGCTGATGATTTCAGTCAGCTCCATCACTCCAGGAGCCTTTCAAAATAGATTGCAACATGAAAAGATAAAGCCACCAGATTGAATCAGCATTGTTGTGATGTAAAATGATTATTGAAAAGCTATAGAAAGAAAAAAAAAAGCAAAGGAAAAATATAGAATGAAGAGAAGATGTGACCCTGATTAGTAACAAATTTTCAAGCTGAGACTAAATGGGATAAGTTTAAGTTTCATCTTTCCTTTTGCTGGGGAGAGTTGTGACTTTACCAGAGCCAATTGTGTATAATATTCTGTTCATTTTTAAGTTTTATATCTGTGTTGCATTTAGGAATTAATGTAGCTAGATATTAAATGCTGACTAGGTTTAAAAATAAACAAAATCAAAATACACATATGTCTTTACTTCTCCAGAAAAGTTTCACTAGAAATATATTCAAATTCTCACAAAATATATTTTTGATCATCAAATATAATTTCTGGTAGATATAAATAGCTATAATAACTAGTTCAGAGTTGCTGTAAGGATCAAATAAGATAGCATCAAATCAGATAATATGCAAAGCTCTTCAAATAATTAAATATTGTGTTAATGCAAGCTATTATTATATATTGCATAATCTATTATATGTTATTACACTTATAAAGTAATCCAGAAATCGATTTGGTGAGAATTTAAATGATAAAGACCATCAAAAAGGCTGCCTCTCCCCAAACTTCATCTGTCCAGCTTTTACATATGTAAAAGTGTGAAGGGGTAGATAGAGTACTCTCCAAGCCATGAAGAAAATATGCCTTCAAGCTCTGCTTCTGACATACCTTAGTTATGGAATCATGGAAAGTACCTTCAGCTCTCAAGCCCCAGGTAATCCTCTAGAATTCTAAATTACAAATAACTTGCCAATTTGGATATATGGGTGTTAACTTACACAAATATAATGACAGATTCAGACAAAGAAAACAAAAGATTGTGTAAATATCCACAAAATGAATTTGTATATCTCTGTGTTAATACATATCTGTGTTTCTATAGATATGTTTGCGTGCATGTATTTGTTTATATGTATTTCCTTTTTTGCGTATATACACAAAATCTACGACTAGGTATAATGTACATTTCCTTATATGCATATAGGAGAGATGGGGAGAGAGGGTGGGGGGGAGAGAGAGAGAGAAAAAGAAAGAGAGAGACAGAGAGAAGAGAGGGGGAGAGAGGGAAAAAGAGAGAGAGAAAGAAAGAGGGGGAGAGAGGGAAGGAGACAGAGACAGAAAGACAGAGGCACACAGATAATACCTCTTCTAATGCCTGTTTTGACAAATTTGTGTATGTAAGTGTGTATACACACACACACACACACACACACACACACACATATATATATAAAATCAGCACAACTCATTTGTAATTTAAAGCTTTAATTGCTTATGATACTGAGAAAATAACTGATTTATTTGTGGTCCCTTACCTTATGTCAAAGACATGATTTGAACTCATATCTTTCTTGTTCTAAGGTGCATGCTTTATTTAGCACATTGTGTATCTCATGTTTTACAAATATAATTTCACCATTTCTTTATTATTGCTACAAGCAATAATTCGAGTTAGCCCCCAAATTTCCACTGAGCCTAGAGTAATTTGAAATAACTTAAAAACAGATGATAAGAGTTAATGTTTACAATCAGTATGCTGATTGGGAGTCCTACTTAATTAGGAACTTAGGTCACTTTATACTAGAAGAATTCCTATAACAAATTCAAAATCAATTACTATTAAATACTTCAAGACTATTAATATTTATTGAACTATATCTCAGAATACCATAAACCAGAATTGTGGGACATTGAAAAGATGGAATCTTTCCTATTAAGGAATTGATGATCTAATTCTGTGAAGACAATTCATCATAGACATAGATAAGTCACATTGAAGATGTGTATTGTTGGATTTTAGTGTCAATCATGGGCCATGGAGTTTATCTCAATTTTCCTTGAGTAGAAAGAACCAAGCACTGCAATGATAATATGCTATATGATATGTATATGATAATATGTTCCTTCTCCATCTCAAAGAGAAGACTTTATAGAAATGTCTGTGGTCAAGAATTCCTAATTATCAAACTCCTTTAAATCTGCAGTCAAGAGACAATCATATCTATTAGAAAAAAAAAAAAAAGCAGGGGAATTGGCAAAGAGCTTTACAATTTCATTCTTTGGATACTGATAAATCACTTTTCCTCCCCTCCTTTGCTATTACTCTTTTCCAACTAGTGGGTTTTCAGTTCAAAACTTATTACAAAGATGTTTAAGACCTTACTGAAGTTCAGCCTAGTCATTGCTCCTAATTAACTCCAGCTAAATATAATGACATGAAACCTAAGAACCATTGATTCATGTTGGGTGTTTAATTGAATACTCTTTTAATTTTTATTGGGAGAGACAGAGAAACAGAAATACAGAGATAGAAAACAGAGAGAGAGAGAGAGAGAGAGAGAGAGAGAGAGAGAGAGAGAGAGAGAGAGAGAGAGAGAGGTGAACCGCTGATATGACCACTAGAATAGCTTCCAATAATAGCATTAGTAAAATACAGGAGAATATAGCTAGCTGGAAAGCAATTCAACACCCATATTGCATTTTTAACAACTTAATACATTTTAGGAAATGATCCATCTGAAAGGCGTTATGGCACACTGAGAAAAACTGTACACTGGGAACCAGAAGTGGGCTCTATTCCCAGCTCTGCCACTGACTCACTCTTTGTCCTTGGGCAAGTCACTTAACCCCTCTCTTTCTATTTCCTTCCTGATAGAATGAAGAGAATAATGCATGAAAGACTCCCACCTCACTAGGATGTGGTTAGTTTGAATTTCCCAATCTATGAAGGGCTCTTTTTGTTCTCATTCAGAAGAATTATTGATTTTTTTTCTTAGCAAATTATTGAATAAAAAGGTTGCACTAAATAGTGTAAGTGTAAAGCCAAGTGAAAAGAAATATCTATTTTATGACACTAAATTATATCATTTCTCAATTAACCACTGCATAGGGCTTAAAGATTTCTATATTATATTACAGGTATCTATGACTATATAAGATATAGATATAATATATAGCTAGATATAAACATACATCTTACATAGACATAAAAGATCCTCTCTGTCTCCACATAAACATAGATATGTGCATACATGCATACATTTGTATGTGCATATGTATGTATATGTGTGTGTGTGTGAGAGAGATACTGGTTATAAAGTTAATCTCAAATTGCCCTTAAATAGAACAGCACCTAGATTCGGTATTGATAAGTCCCTTCTACTCTATCTGAAAGAGGATCCATTATAGAAGTATCAGCAGCAAGAATTCTCAATTATCAAACTCCTTTAAATCTGTAGGCAATAGACAAACATATCATTAAAAAAAAAACAAGTACTTAAAAACTTGATAAATGCACACATACATACACATATATATACAAAAATGTATATATGTATAGATATATACATATACACATATCTGCACATACATACATGCAGATCTTTCTATCATCACATCAGACAATCAACATATGGACTGAGTATCTACAATGTACTTCATACTATGAAGAAAATGGAAATAATTAGACATAAATTTCAGGTTTCTGTTCTTGGTCTATTCTGTCTAGGAATCCTAGACAAATTAAATAATTCCAGAACTCTATTAGACTCTTATCTATACAGGATCAAGTATTGAAATAGTGCCCTTTTTATTTTTTTTTATTTTTCATTTTTATTTGAAAAAAAAAGAAAAAAATATTTGAAAATTATCCAAACATAAAAAAATAAATGCCCTTTAGCTTATGGTTTCAGAGGTCAAAGAATGGAATGGTCAATGTAGTCTGTAATAGTTCAGAATGTCTTCTAAGGGAAATGACATGAATTGATTTTTGAAGAACTAATGAAGTCGTGCCATGAAAAAAAAAATCAATTAACTAAAAACAACTACCAACAGCAGCACTGAATGGCACAGATAATTGTGAAACTTATTTTAAGGGAAAAAGACTGTATACACACATACATACACACACACACACACACACACACACACATTCCATGTGTGTATATGCACAAATTAAGTTAATTGACTAAAGCAATTATTTTGTGGGAAATACTTTACTAAGCATTGAAATACAAAGAAAACCATAATTATAGTACTTGATCTCAATCAATTGTATTCCAATGGAAATACATACATCACATATGCATACAGTCACATATACACATAAATGTAAATACATACATATCCACATATACACTGTGTACACATTCACATCAACAGAGCCCATTTCCCCCAATTATATTCCCCAAAGAGGAAAAGACTCTAAACATTGGCGATGAAGAATGATAGGAAAGCATGATGAGTAAAGTCATCTAAAGAATCTATACACAATGATTCTTGAAATAAACCAATGAAGAGTAGTGGCTTCAGATTAAACACACACACACACACACACACACACACACAAACACCATTAACTATGGACAGGCACACAGAATCTTACATCTGATGTACAGAGTCATCCAGGTAGGTATAATAGAAATATGTGAGGAATAACTTGAGAGCAGAAACTATTTCATTTCTCCCATCTCACTTGCTTTATATTCTCAGAAGACAGTACAATTTGTGGCACATTTTCATTGTTTAATAAATGCATGCTGATTTTACTTGAAAGAGAAAACCACCTTTGTATCACTCTCTATCTGATGAAAAAATCAGTGATACTAAACTTCTTTCATTATGAGGATATTTAAAAAATATACAATATGATAATACTCATATTCTTATTCTCTTTTCTTCTTTCCATCAATGTTTTTAAACAAATCATAATAAAAAAATTACTTGAAAGGCAGTAATGCAAGGTTTCTTAACTTTTTTTGTGTGTGTCTGTCATGGGTCTTTTGATGATCTAATAAAGGCTATAGACAAAATATCTAAAAATAATAGTTTACATGCATAAAATAAAATAAATAAATGATAAAGGATAGTATTGAAATAGGTACTAAATATTTTAAATTCATCAACCAGAGAAAATTTCATGCAATAACAATTTTGTTTGTTTTAATCACAAAATCTAATTGTTTCAAAAACAATATCACATAACTATATAGGATTTGTTGGTTTACTTAGATTATTTATTTTATAGATTTTTTTTTTTTGCAAAGCATCCATGGTTTCCAGGAACCTGGGGTCCTCAGGTTGGGAATCATTGGAAAAGATGATTTCTATTTTTTTCTAATTATTACCTCACATCTTATTTTATAACCTTGTAATTCACAGTAGTAATCTCTCCCTCACTGCCAAGAATTGGGGAAAGTGTAAATTATTGGTATACATACATTGTATAGCTCTAGTTCAATCAATTTCTTACTAACAATAGCTAGTGATTAATTTTTTTCAATGTTCACTGAGGAAGTCAAAACTTTATTTTTATGGAAACAGACCTAATGACAGAACATTCCCAGATCACTTGTAAAAAGAAATAAATAATTGGCCATATCAATAAGAAAACCAAAATAAATCATATGATTAGATGCTGAAAAGCTTTTGACAACATACAGCAGCCATTCCTATTAAAAACATGAGAGATCATAGGAATAAAGAGACTATTCCTTAAAATGTCAAGCAGTATCTATCTAAAACCATCAGCAAGTATTAAGTGTAATGGAAATAAACTAGAAGCCTTCCCAAATAAGATTAGGGGTGAATCAAGAATGCCCATTGTTATCACTATTATTTATTGTGGTACTACAAATGTTCACTTTAGCAATAAAAAAAGAAAAAAAATGAAGGGATCACTATAGATGATGAGAAAACAAAATTATCACTCTTTGCAGATGATATAATGGTATACTTAAAGATCCATAGAGAATCAACTAAAAGTTATTTGAAATAATTAACAACTTTAGCAAAATTGCAGTATATAGGATAAACCCACATAAGTCACCACCATTTCTTCATATGACCAAGAAAGCTCAGCAAGAAAAAGATAGAGAAATTCAAATTAAAATGAACTATAAACCATATAAAATATTTAGAAATCTACTTGCCAAAACAAGCTCAGGAACTATATGGATAGAATTACAAAACATTTTTCACACAAAGTCAGATCTAAAGAACTGAAAAATATTAATTACTTTATCGGTGGATTGAGACAATGTCATAAAGTGACACTTCTGCCTAAACTAATTTACTTATTCAATACCATACTAATCAGACTACCAAAAAATACTATCTACTAGAGCTAGAAAAAACTAACAAAATATAACTAGGAGGGGCAGCTAGGTGATGCAGTGGGGTAGAGCACCAGCCCTGAAGTTAGGAGAACATGAGTTCAGCTATGGCCTCAGACACTTAGCTCTTCCTAGCTGTGTGACCCTGGGCAAGTCACTTAATCCCAATTGCCTTAGTTTAAAAAAAAAAGAAAGAAAGAAAGAAAGAAAAATTTATCCAAGAGAAGAAAAAGTTAAGAATATCAAGGAAATTAATGAAAAAAATACCAAGAAAAATGCAAAACAATATCTATTAATACAAGACCTTAAAGTATATTATAAAGCAGTAAAAGGGAAAAGGAACTCAATGTGCAAAAATATTTGTGGTGCCCCTTTTCATATTGGGAACATTGGATATAGATGGGATGCCAAACAATTGGGAAATGGCTGAACAACCTGTGGTATATATGAGTAGTGGAATACTATTGTGCAATAAGAGATGATGTAAGGCAGATTTCAGGGGAAAAAATCCTGTAAAGACTTGTAAAAATTGATGCAAAATGAACGTATCAGAACCAGGAAAATTGTACACCTTATCAGCAACATTGCATGACCAACTATGATTGACTTAGCTCTTCTGGGAAACTCAGTAATTCCAGACAAATATACAGGATTCAAGTGGTATTTGACGAACTCAGACTGCAGATCACACCATATTTTTTCACTTATTATCTTGTTTTATTTTCTTTTGATCTGTTTCTTCTTTTACAAATGTGACTGATATGGGATAGCACATATATAATCTATCAAATTGCCTACCATCTTTAGAAGGGGGGAGGTAGTAAGAAAGGGAAAACATTAAAACTCAAAATCTTCTGAAAATGAATGCTAAAGATCTTTTTGAAATGCAACTTGGAAAAACTTTAAAATAATATTTTTAAAAATAAAAAAAGAAAAGAAAAGAAAAGCAGTATACAGGTCTCTGAATTCAAGATGGATGGTTTTCTCAGTTATCCTTTAGAAATTTTCAGTTCATTTTCATAAAAGTGAGTGACAGGCTAATTTATATCAAAAATAAGTATTTGGACATGGTATTAAATTTTAAGAACTTTATTTACATTGACTTATTTCTCTTTACTGACTAGAAACTGAACTGTTTTAGTCTCTGTAACTAAAGATATGATCTTTTGTCTCCCTATTTCTAGTCGACTAAATTATTGGTGGTTCTGGAGATCATAACTTTGGTTACATATTGATTGTATGGTTGTGATATGTGGTTTTCTTGGATCTTGAAAGTATTAAAAATGGAATACTGGCAAGATTGGATATCCTTCCGAGTTTTTTGCTGTTGTCCAATATGGTATTTCTTCAACATTAGTAAACAGCAAAGATTTTCAAGTGGGGAATTTTTTTAACTTACACTTCTTCAGGAATTGGCTTAAAAAGTGAAAGAAAAAGTATGTATCATTGCTTTTATATGCCTTTGGGGAAAAAAAAAACATTTCTTGCAGTAAGAACAATATGACTGTATAATTACAAGTAAATATTAAATGCTTGTGAATGATAAATTTACATAAAGGATAGTTTGCTTTCTTGTTAGTATCTGTATCTTAAAGATTTTCTGTCAGAAAATCAGAATGAAGACTAAAATCAAGATTATGTTTGTCTGTTTTAATCCTAGTCATATTTCATATAGCCTTTGAAAACCACAAAGCCTGCCATTGCTTTCAATTGTTGACACTATAGAGATGCTATTATTTTCTCTTCAGGTGGGGGGGATTGAGGAGGATATAAAATATACACATTATTTTTCTCAGTAGGCGCAACTGTCCTTCAAAGAAAATGATTGTTAAATGTCCAAATGATGATGTTTTCCTTCCCTTTTTCATTTAAATCAAAATAGGCATCTATTTTTTTTTTGTATAGAATTCTAAAAACAATAAAATGTAAGATACTTTTATAGTATTCTAATCTCTGCCCTTCTATAACTGGAAAGACATAATTTTTCTGATGTGAGCTGAGCTTTGAGAAGAGTCTTTGGATCAAATAAGTTGTAGAACTTTTCAGAATTATTCTAAGCAAGTTGTAAATATAAAACTTGGTAAACCATGGCCTTATAAAATTAATTCTCCCAGCTGTAACAATGTGGAACCTCTGCAGGAAAGGGCAATGAGACTTTTTAATAATGCTGATCTTTTTGTTTTCTCCATAGTTAAGTTTAGCCTTAATCCAGTTTTACAGAGAAAGGAGAAAAGGCATCAAAACATCTCAAAGGTGTTAAAGTTTCTGAAAGCTGCCACCTTTAACAGTTAGTAGGATTTGGGGAAATGTAAGGGAATTTGAAGGGATCCATGCTTAAAACAGAGCAAGTGATGTATGCTCATAAATCTCATGAAGCAATATCAAGATTTATAAGCATAAAATTTTACTTTTTCTTCTTTTCTCCCAAGCAAAGCTTTAAACGGATGCTCTCTAAAATTACTGAGGCTCATGTAAACTTACAAGATTCTTTTGCTTTTTTTATTGTTGTTATCATTATCCTTAACCTATTAGTTTTAAAATTATAATCCCTTCCTAGAATAAAATTCAAATGTCCATTATTATCAGCATAGTACTACATTTTATGAAAAGGGAATAAATCTGTTTCTTTAAAAATGCAATGAAAGATAGTGAAATGAAAATGGGGTAAGAGTTCATGGGTCTTTTCTTCGAATATGGATAGTTGAATGTAATCATCCTTTACTTTTATTGGTACATAAACTGTATTACAAACAACTTAAGATAGCAAGAGCTGATGTGATAGACCTTTCAAGATGAGGCACACTTAATTAGAATCTTGTTTAAACTTTCTTGGTGGGAAAAATGGGTCTTTTCATACCTCACAGACCAAATATATTGATATGAATGAGAATACCTACAGGGAGTATCCTTTAACCAGAGAATAAGACCACCTGTAACACAAAATCTCCTATACCCAGGCCATATGAAGGAGTATGATATTAGTGCTCATTTTTTTTTCTCCTGAGAAAACAAATTCATTCTCTCTTGTTGCTTGTCCATACATATCACATAATCAGAAGACTTATACATCAGATCTGAAAATGTCCCAAGGATGATTCCAAGGGAGTAGCTGAAAAGGAAGAAAATGTGCTGCAGCTGCTATGTGTAGTAAATGAAATAAGCTTTTTAGTGTACATCTGTCACCTCTTAGCTCTGTCAGTTATACTTTTCAGATTCCAAATCTTGCTAAAGCCTCTGTTGCCAAATAAACAAGGAACAAGACAAAGTACCCAGTTATATTAGTCACTAAGATGAGACATACAATTTTTTAAAAAAAAGTAAAAGTTCAATTTTCTAATGATTTCTTTCCCCTAAGATGTATATGAAAATAACTGATAGGTAGAGCTTATTGCAATGCCATCCTAATTTTTGATCCTCTTATTGAGCATTTTTGAGTCCATATTGTGAAGGAAATCCACTAAAATATATCTTTGAAACCTTGGTTTGGCTTGATGGGAACCCAATGCTCTTGAAGGCAATGGCAGAAAAACACAATCTTGTTGCTCTTACTAAATTGGAAAAGCCTCAAATATGAGCCCAATCTCCAAAAGTGCTTCTGACCCTGCTGCCCCAACCAGCTCCTATTCCATCTACTTCATCTGTACAAATTATTCACCAGCCATTTATTCTGTAATCACTTACAACCTGGCTTCTATTACCACCATTCTAGTGAAAATGCTTTCTCAAAGGTTACCACTGTTCAAGTTCAGTGGCATTTTATCAATTCTCATATTCCTTGAAATTTTTTTCAAGACTTTGAACAACTGACTATACTCTTCTCATTACTTCTCCATCTTCCCTTGGCTCCAAATGCACTACTGTCTCATTTTTATTTTTTAGTTATAAGAACTTTTTGCCCTGAGAGTATTTTTCCTTTTATCAACCCCTTATGGAGACTGTTTACCAACTTCTTTCTCTTTTATCCCACTATTTTCTCATTGGAGTTGGGATCAGTCAAGAGAAACTTGTTCAAATCCTGTCTGAAACAATCATTAATTGTAAGCCTCAGTGTGCTTATCGTTAAAACTGTGGTTTAAAACTGATGAGTTCTAACATCTCTTATAGAGCTATTTCTGTGATCCTTGATTATTTACATCAAGGGATAAAAAAATCCCCAAAATTTACATGAAGGAATCCCAAACCTATATTCCAGTTTTTATTTTATCCTCAAATTCCCAAATTATTTCAAACTTTTGAAAGGATATATGTATTTGGGTGGTCTATTAATTTTATCTTTACTTTGACATGTGGATGAGTCTCTTATCCTTCCCATCAAACTGGGAACCTTGATGAGATATCTCTAATTCTTCTCTTTTCCTCACCTGCCAAATAAAATAACCAATACTCTCTATCAGGTCTACAGTCACAGAATTTCTTAGATTTATCTTCATCATTCTAGTCCTATTGCAGTTCCCTAGTCTGGATCCTCATTATTACTCAAATAAATTATAATAGTTGTCTAATAAATATTTTCATGCTCTTTTACTTTTACTGGCTTTTTATGAACAAGTGACTCAATAATATAATAAAAATTGTAAATACATAATTATATACTAGACACTGTACTAAATAGTGTAGATAGAAAGTAAAAACAATGGAAAACATCTCTGCTCTCAAGGAGTTTAGTCTAATGAAGGAGACACCATGTAAGCAAGTGTATACAAACATGCTAAATACAAGAAGGAAAAGGAAATAATCAAAATGGAGAAGGAATTAGAATTAAGAGAGATTGGAAAAATTTTCCTGTAGAAAGTGGAATTTTTTCTTGGACTTGAAATAAAGCAAGGAAGCTAGAAGTCTGGGATGAAGAGGGGGGAGTGCTATCTATGCATAGGAGACCATTAATTAAAATGTCTGTATTTAGGAGATGTAGTATCATGTATGAAGAATAGCAAAAAGTCCAGCATCACTGGATTGCATAGAATGTAGTGTAGGGTATAAGGATTAAGAAGAAAGGAGAGGAGGACTAAATCAGATTAATATGCTTTGCAGGTCAGTTGATATTAGTTAATACTTTATCATTTTAGTTCTGGAGCTAGAAAGCCATTACAGATCAGTTCTTCACATTGCTTCCCTTACTAAAATCATATGATGGCTTCTTTTCCCTATCAACAAAGTAAAAATTCTTTAGATTGGCTTCCAAGATCCTTCATTATCTGGCAACATTCTATCTTTCCATTGTAACAGATACTATAACCCTCTGCAAACTCTATGCTCCAGAAAACTAGATTACTCAACCTCTCCAGTATTTTTTTCCATAACTATGGCTTTGCTCATTCCTTTTGCCTTGAAGGTCCTTGCCTTCATTTTTGATTACCTGTATCCCTTATAGCCCAATTCTTTTGCTGTCTCCATGAATCCTATTCAAATCTGGTGGATAATGACTTCAGATAGCATTTTGATTTTTGTTGTCTTGTTCACTCTGAATATGTTATTTCACACCACTACAGTTTGTATGTGGGTATGATGTCACACACCATCCAAGCAGGGACCATATCTTGCATACATGCATATCTTCCCATTCAAACCCCATTCAAAACCCAGCTATTTATGAATTGCAGGTACATCATAAACATTTGTTTAAAAAATTGGTAACATTCCAGATAATACAAATTTCATTAGTGTAGTGTGAATTTCCTGGTGATTCTTCACCATGAAGATATTTTGAACCTTAACTATGTCTTTTGAAATTTATAAAGTATAATTTAAAAATGTGATCCATTTCAAAATATTTTATATTATATTTCATAAGCTTTCTTTTCCTTCCTCATTCAATTTATGCACATGGAAAGAAAATTTAGTTTTATAATAATGTCTTCTTATTTCAAGTATGATTCAAAAATGTTTGAAATCTGTCTTGTTTTGTTTTGTTTTGTTTTTCTCTCTTTGCTTTAGGTTTCTAAACTGGTGCATTTTTTAAATAGCTTCAAGGAGGAAGTAAAATAAGATATTAGTACTTAAAGTATTCAATTACATAAAGGGAACCAGCAGTATCAATAATTAAAACAAAAAAAAATAAAGCAAGAGAAGCTATGCATAATTGCTGTGTCACAGAATTAATTAAAAATCATAACAACCGAGGGGAAAACATCAAAATAAATTTTTCTGGATTACAGATGAACAGATGATCATGGTAGATAGCTTCCCTAAAAACAAGGAAGGTAACTGGGTCTTTAGAGATATTATTTACAAAATTATTTTTGTTAAATGCTCTTTTCCTCTCTTATCAAATTGCTTGTTGAGATAAGATTTTATTCATTACCCTTATATTCAATCAACTCAAATTTGAATATATTCCATATAAGAAATTGAGCATTATATAAGAAATATATTTATTTCTTGCATCTATCAATTCACACAAAGTGTGAATTTTAGTTTTAAGTAGTATTATGTAATGGTGAATATCAATTATAACTATGAGATTAATATTAATCTTTGAGATTTTTCAAAATAGGAATAATGATAGTATTACATTGTTGGCTTTAATTATAATTGGGAGAGAAGGTGGCGTGAATATTATGCTTTAAAGATGACCAAAAAGAAAATCTACCAAATTAAAAAGTGTGTTCCACTGCCCTGCTTTAAACTTTGATAAGTAATTTATTAGTTTGGGTTAGCCTGGTCTCCAGTTAACTTTTTTTTTTGTAAATATGTTTACCTCTGAAGGTTTAGTATATTAAAGAACAATAATCATACATGAGTATTATCACAGAAGTCCTAAGATTTAGAAGTGTATATGAGGTAAATTTTTCATAGCAGAACAAAAATTTGTAAGTGCCAGGAATAGTCTTAAAAAAGTAAGAAATAGATGATGAATTAAACGTTGAAATAAGAAGGCACATGGTACTAGAAGGATTTTTGATTATTTGGGAATTTCTCCTGTCAAATAATGATTCTCTACCTTAACATTTTAAGAAAAAATAGCTAATGATAAAATGAAAGTATTGATCACTTTCATGAAGTTTGGTTTATATAAATATACCAATGTTAACATTCTACTATATATTATCTAATATATGAAAATTATATACCAACTTAAAATATAGCTATTCATTTCTTTAGGACCAAATTCATGGAATGACAGATTTATTCAAATATACTAAGTAATATGTTAAAAAACTAGAGATGCAAATAAAGGTTGAAATTTGATCTC
Source organism: Antechinus flavipes (assembly GCF_016432865.1). Taxonomy (NCBI): domain Eukaryota; kingdom Metazoa; phylum Chordata; class Mammalia; order Dasyuromorphia; family Dasyuridae; genus Antechinus; species Antechinus flavipes. Next base: position 369,427,772 of record NC_067400.1, on the reverse strand, counting down.
TATGCTCTTTGAAATTGGGTAGAAAATTTGTAAACATATATAATAATATGAAAAAATGAACATTAATCTTAGAAAGAACAGATTAGAGAGAATAGTTTGTTAAGATCTGTTGTAAAAGTTGTGATTTGAGTTGATACTTGAAGAAACACAGTAAAAGAGGTAAGAAAAGTGTTACAGGAATAAGCAATAGCTACTGTTAATTGCTACCACTGTAAAAAAAAAAAAACTAAACTAAAGTATATGGAGGGAAATTAATTATAAGAATAGAAAAGTAGATAGTGGAAAGGTTGTAAGAGGCTTTAAATGCCAAACAGAACATTTTATATCTGGAGCAATACAAACCTACTAGAATGAATTTATTGCTTTGGGAGAGGCTACTTTTTTAAACTTGTACTCCAGAGAAATTTTGGGAGCTGAGTGCAGAATGAAATGGAATGGAGTGAGACTTAAGATAGAAAGATCCAATTGAAGGCTATTGTAAAAAACCAGGCATGAAGTAAAGCATTAGTACTAGGATGGTAGTTATATGACTGGTGAGAAATGGAGATCTACATAAGATGTTCTAAACTTTGAAATGTCAAGCATTGACAACACATGGAATATAAGTGGTGACTGTGAATGAGGACTTAAGGATAATGCCAAGATTGTGAGACTACATGATTGAAACAATGGTGGTGCCTTCAGGAGTAATTGAAGAATAGGGGGAAAGAAGGATCTTTGGTGGTAAATATAAGGAGATCTGTTTTAGACATATCAATGTTGATATGGAAAAGAGACATCTAAATCATTATATCTGAAATCTATGTGGGAGTGGAGCTCAGGAAAACAATCCAAACCAGATATTGATCATAATTTTATTTCCCTATAAATGAGTTGAACTCACAAGGACTGCTGAAATCAATAAATAAGACAGATCTGGAACAAGTATTCAATGCTATATGCTACAACTATTAATTCTATAAGTGAGATAACTGCTGACAAGAGAAGTTAAGTGATTTGTGCAAGGCCATATAGGTAGAAAGTTGAAGAGTCAGGATTTGAACCCAGATCTTTTAACTGAAAATGTGATCAACTTTTTTATTGTAGTAAGTTTATTTATTTTCATTACATATTACTTTCTGAATAATGTTGCAAGAGAAAAATCAGAGCAAAAGGGAAAAACCATGGGAAAAAGGAAAAAAAATAGAAAAAAAGAAGTGAACATAGTGTGTGTTGATTTGCATTCAGTTTCCTTAGTTCTTTTTCTGGCTGCAAATGGTATTTCCAGTGGGATTGTTTTGTATCACTGAACTACTGAAAAGAACCAAGCCTTTCATAATTGATCATCTCACATTCTTGCTGTTACTGTGTACAATATATTCTTGGTTGTGCTTGTTTTTCTCAACATCAGTTCATGTAAATCTTTCTAGGCTTTTCTATAATCAGCTTGTTTATCATGTTTTATAGAACAATAATATTCCATTAACTTCATGTACCACAACTTGTTCAGCCATCCCCGAGTAATAGACATCCACTAGTTTTCCAAATCTTTGCTACCACAAAAAGAGCTGCTAAAAACATTTTTGCATATGCAGGTCCTTTTCCCTCCTTTATGACTTCCTTGGGATCCAGATTCAGTAATAGTACTGCTGTGGTCAGCTCTTTAAAACTAAAGATTACATGCAAGGCATTGCTGAAATTAAAGGAAACCACAAATTTCCTATACCAGTCACTTCAGCAATTCTTGTCTGTAAAAAAGAATACATAAAATGGGAATAACTAAGGAGGTTTTTAATGTCAATAAACATCACTTGACAATGAGTCTGATGATAGTTTCTTTCAAAAAAGAAAGACTTTTACAAAAATCTTTTATATTAAAGGATAGAAGTTTTGAGTTGGCATTAGTGCCTCTCATAATAAAATAAACCTTTACTTGAAGTTCTCATTGAAATGAAAAATGGTACTTTTGTTTTTCATTTGGTAATATGCAGATTAGATACATGTCTCTTCTTTCCCACCAAGTTATTTTCTTCTCACCATATTTATGAATATCATATTACAAAGTAAAAAAAAAAAAAGACCAGTTAAGGAGGAGTAGTTTTTGAAAGGCATGATTCTTGTCTTCATTAATGATTTCTTGGTAAGGTTACAGCGAAAAACATTTTAAAATTTTAAAAATGGGTGAAATGAATTTGGGTCCCTTATAATACTGTAACTTAAATTGAACAAATCATTTGTACCTGAGTATATGTCACATGATAGTGAGAAAACCTTTCCAAGGTTGATAGGCCTTATTAATGATACTGAAACTTTATAATATTTTATTTGATTTTTCATTATGGAACAAGTATGTATTAGTCAATGGACAGTAGTTCAGATTATGTCATGTTTCTAGTTATTGTGTTCTATAAGAATCTTCATATATTCTGGTTGAAAAATCTGGGTAAATATATGTTTATTATTCAAAGTGTCACTGGGGCACATTAAAATGTTAGGTTAGTTCCTATTAGTTTTGAAGAGAAAAAACTCTTAGATGACTACCAGAAACAAACAAATAAATACATTAAATCTAGGGTACATTTTACCATAGATAAAATAACATGAGTCTATAGAAGTCAATATTTAACTTTTCTATGAAGAATATAAAGTTTATATCAATATTAGTATTTGCATGCTTAATATATAAATAGAAGACACAAGGATCACTATCTGCTTAGAAAACAGAAAAGGTAATTTCACCTTTAAAAACAATGTTTAAATCTCTGCAGGTTTCAGTTTGACCAAATTTATAGTTGTTAAGGCCTCAATATTGTACATTACACCAAAAAATTAAGAAAATTACATTAAAATTGTTATTTTAACCATAACCTATATAATATGTATATATATACATATATATATACATATACATATACATATACAAATACATATATATTTCTCTCCTAATCTCTAAAACAGTACCTCAAACATTCTAAAAGATTTCTCTCCGTATATAAATGTTAATGACTTATAGAACTAGATATCTAGATATATTTCTATATAGACATATTTCAAAAAATAGAATGTGAATAAACAGTTAAAGATATTATATATATATATATATATACACACACACACAAACAATTATTCTTTTCTTTTTTTGGTAGAATGCATAATATTGAAAAGTATAAGATCTTGTGATCTTTATTATTTGTTGATTACATAGAATAAACTTGATTGAGTAGAGCAGCCTTTTTTAACAGATGTATCTCATCCTCACAGCAAAATTATTCAAAATGCTTTTGAATAGTATAACAATACAATTAACACTTTTCTATAACCATGTGATAATAAAACATAAGCAAAATATAAAAAAATGGAAATGGGTGCTCATCAAAGATGATCATAAATATGATTGAGTTGACCCAGTTCATAGTCCAAGTTGAAGAAGAATTTCCTTTGGAAAGTGTCTCTGTTTATAGACATCATTGTGTTACTTACATTAAGCCATGAAATGTTAAGGGAAAAGATTAACAATTGTGTCCCAGACAACAAAATACATTTTTATGCAACTGAATTGCATAAAATAAATTTTTTTCCACAGAGTTCTCTGCCAAATGCTGGAGATTTATACACTCTATATACTATATTCATAATGTTATATACTACATACTACATACTGGATAAATCTGGATAAATATATGTTTATTATTCAAAGTGTCACTGGGACACATTAAAACATTAGGTTAGTTCCTATTATTTTTGAAGAGAAAATATAGACACATATAGATACACAATGAGGTAGGCCTAGAGGAAGAGAAGGAGGAGAAGGAAGAATAGGAGAAAAACAAAGAAGAAGAAGATGATTTAATTGCCTTCAAGAAATTAAAAGATGCCTTCAATGACCCCCAATTTTTTCACAAAAGCAAAGGCAGATATTTAGTAATCAAATGAAATAGCATGTAAAAATTTTACACACCTCTGAGAACCATATATATACACTTATTCTTAGTTATTTTTACTGCCATTCTTTCTATTAATATTCTAGCAGGCTTTGGGATTGCAACACATAGAATACAGCAATCTCTAAAAGATTAAAAATAGCGTGCAGAGCAATAGAGAGGCACACGCATCATGGACTCAATATCTAGGAAAGGAAGAAGTATAAAAAAAGAATTGTTATAAAGGTTTCAAAGAAATGTATAATAGAAAAGATTGACTTATTAATATTCCTTAGTAAATGCTCTTTCTGTTTTGCCATACTAGCAATGGATATGTGTTTGGGAGTCATCTGCATAAAGATCATCATTATACCCTTGGGACCTGATGTTGTTACTATGTAAGAAAATATAGGTAGAGTAGAAAAGGCCCAAGGCACCAACTTAAGATATACTCACAGGAGGTATGCAGAAAAATGAAGTTAGATAAGAAATAATGGGTTGGGAGATAACTGAAGGGAAGGGGAAACAGAGGCCTCAGTGAGGGCAAAGCATAGCTTTTTAAAAAGCAAAGCAGGAGGAGATGAAATCTTACAATATTATAATTAGAAGAACTGCAGAATTGTTTCATCATAGAAAGGAATATCTGTGAATGATGGAGTAACCATTATGTGGTTAAATATAAAGTTGTAAATCATGAGAGTTGAGGAAAATGAATAATTAGGAGGCCAAGGAAATTGGAAGAAGATTAATTTTTGTGTTTAAGAATCCCCAAAAGGGAAAATTCAAGTGAAAGACAAATATATATTCAACTCCTTAAGAAAAGAAAAACAGAGTATATTGATAAGTATTATATAAGAAAATATGTAATGTAAACATCAAAGGAGAGATTGCTGAGTTATGCTGATAGGAAAAGTTTTAGAACAGAAATGGAAAATCATTGTCCTTTTCACTGGAACATTAGCCCAAAGAAATTAGAGGATCGTAAAATACTGGAAAGGATGACTAAGGCCACTGTCTTGTGGGGATAAGGTTTCATGATAGCCAAAAGATGGAAGGAAAAAAAAAAGAGATCTAAAATGAAAGAAAGTCTTTTATTGATAGAACAGGATTTTAGAGGCAACATTAGAAAGATTGGGCAGAGATGGATTGGAACTGGAAGGGACAGGTCTGTGGTAGATGGGAATGAAATAATGGTGAGTCATTTTAGAAAAGAGGATTGGTTTTCATTTAGCTATGCATTCAGCATCTTGGAATTAAGAGACTAATTATAGGAGTTTACCAATCTTATGGTGGAGATATAATATCTTTCACTGAACCTACTACCTTCAAGAATACTGTGTCAAAGTGTGGCATTAATTTTCTTTCAAAAAATAAGGAAGATGCTGTGGTTGCAAGAGATCTAGTACTTGAATCTCAATGCTAGGCTGGGTCTTGCTCCTCAGTGAGGATTTAATGAGGTTAGAGAACACAGGTTCAAGTTGTGGCTGAAATATGCCACATTAATATGACCATGACCAGTGCAATGAGCAACATTCTAAAATTATAAATTATGGAGAAATAGCTGATTTGTGGAGGTGGAAAGGATTTTTTGGGTGAGAAGTTTTTCCATCTTTGAAATTACTGATCTAGACCCCCTTCCCAAGCGATATTAGATTATTTGAACACAATCATATCTGTTGATAATCTGCACAGAATAAGCCCATCTAGTTCCTTTAACATTTTATTATCCAAAATTGTTTCCAGATAGGATTGGCCATTGCTATACCCTTTTCATTTCTTTATTTTTTAAAAAGAAAGTCTTCTGATAATCATAGAGGCCAATAGCCAAGTGCTATCTAGAAGACTATAATGCAAGATGAGGAAAAAAATAAACTGCACATAAAAAGTACTCTTAATTTTTAGTGTTTGAAACTGCCAACTTAAATATGTTAGATCTTTGCTATTGTTATCCCTGTACTTCATGCAAGAGAAGAATGGGAGAATGTATGTTGGGAGGGTTACGTGGAATGTCCTTGTAAGATAAAAACCAAATTAAAAGAGTTTAAAAAGGATCTAAAAGAATCAATCCAAAATAATCAAATTACATTTATTATCTTCTTCAAGGACTATTAGAGCTTCTTCAGTCACTGTCATTGGGAGTCCTTCTGTGGTTCCAAAGTTGAAAGGTTAATGACTCATTTAGTGAGGTATGCAGTTTTTCTTCCATTTTTCATTCACAATTATCTCCACTTGTTTTAAAATGCAAAGCAGCTTCCAAAATGTATTGTAGTCATCCATTATTTCTGTCAATTAAAGTTTCTAAATCATAGATTAAAATGAATCACAAATAAGCATTAATTGATTTCAAGCTTTGAATGCCCACTTCCCTAAGTAATGAATGAGGCAGATTTACTTTAGAAAATCTGTTTTCTGTGGCAGCTGGGACGTGCCACTAACACTGGAGCTCAGCAGATGTTAGTTTCTAAAATCTGATTATTCACTTTAGAATTCACTTTTGCATCTTAGTTTTACATTTCCTTATAGAACAAGATTTGCAACAGAGTAGTTTAAATGACAACAAGCACTAATGAAATTTTCAATATTATAATAGTACATTCATAAAACATTTGTATTTTCTAAGTGAATAGAGTGATATTAGTCCACTTGACATCCTGATGAGAAGTCATTATGATTATTCTTGCCATTTCACAAAGGATAAAACTAATATTTCCATCAAATTCAAGCATAGGTGGATTAAAACCTAAGGAAATAATGAAAAGCAGATAACATACAGTTTAGTTTTTAAAGGATAAAAAATGTACTCAGCAAAGAAAAGCATTTCTTTTGCCAATGTAAAAAGTCTGTTACAACTCCCTGCTAGAACATTGCATGCAGTCACACCTTTTCAAGCCATTGAAATTAAATATTTTTTGTATTACAATCAACTAATTCTTAAATATCTTTCATTCCATTATAAAGCACATCTTTCTACCACTTAGAATACAAGCTACCTGTCCCAGGAATGATGTTATAATGAAAATAGTTACCATAGAAACAGTATTTGGTGCAGCTTTTTTTTAAATCTCTGAACTATGGAACAACTTCCTAAAGTTGCTAATTCTAAATGATTATTATTTTTTTTTTACTCTTTAGAAACAAAACAAAATAGATGGCACTTTTTAAGCAGTAGGATGACATTTCGTTATCAAAGAATGACATGTTGGACAATTCATTTCTTTCTTCAGTCCTTATAATTAATGGTTTTGACCTTAACAGCTTGTGTCAAAGAGTAAGAGAACAGACATTTTAGTAGAAGAAATGCAAAGTAGCCTTGGGAAGATGAAATTGATTAAATTTACTATGCAATCAAAACTGCCAATAGTTAATACAGAGTAAGGAAACCCTTTAGAACATAAATGCAATATCTTGATTTTATGTAGCAACACCTTGGATGTGATATACAGAATTCTTATAGAATTTTAGAAAGTGATACTACCAGTTTTCTACCTTTAGGGTTAAAAATTGACAGTTAACTTTTATATAACAACTGACATATACATCTTTTAAAAAAGGGAGTTTCATTTATTTCTTGCCTTTTTTTTTGAGCAATTGAAGTATAATCTGTTTGCTGACAGACTCAATAATGGAAACATTCCAGTGAGTTGCATTTCCAGGTTTACTGAGCATCAAGTAGAAAACTCTTTCTTTCTTTTAATCAATTGAAAATTTTTATAAACCATATTAGTCCATAATCCTTATTCAGCAAAACTTGCTGTGTAGATCTGAAAACATATTACTCCAGGGTCATCTTTCTGGTTATCAGTTCCCATTCATCCAATAATAGAGATGTAGATGATGTGGGAGAATAACATCAAGTATATGATGTAGTCACTAAGACATGATTTGAATATTGCTTGCATTAAAAAAGCCCTGAGAGGAGGAACTAGTTTTGCACTTTTATTTGATCTCATGTACATAATTGAGATCAATTGGTTAAGGCAGTACCAACTCAGGAACCACAAATCCTACTATTATTGGGTTTGAAAATTCATAGATTGAAGTTCTATAATTCTGAAGGGAACTCAGAGACTATTTAGTCTAACTTGTTGATTTTACAGGTGAAGAAAGTGATTGTCTCTGGGTCACACAGAAAGTAATTGGGATTTGATTCAAAGACTATTGAATTGATCTCTCTACCAGCTTTCAGAGATAAACCTAATTGCTTCCTGAGAATATAGCACAAGATTTAAATAAGTCCTGGTAATGCTATGAACAAGCTATGTGGTCTTGGGCAAAATATACATTTTGTCTGGGGGCTTATTTCTCTAACTTAAAAATGTATTTGTGATTTTATTTAGGAATATCTCCATGAGAAAAGTCCTCTAGAAATTCATCTTATAATCTTTCCAAAAAAAAAAAAAACAGGCAGATAGGGATGGGTTGTGTTAGAAGGGACATCTTCTCTTATAATAATTATCTGTGAGTCTATTGAAGATCTATTCTTTTAAATCTGTTTCCATATTTTCTATATTCAACATTGTCTTTGAAGATTCATATATTCTTGTCAGATTTTCCTTCGAAAAGAATGCATGTATTGATTACTTTGATTTTTCTTCTAAGAACATTTGATTTAATATAGCACCACTATCAAAAAATCTATACCTTCTCCCCAATAAAGTTACCTGCTCTTCCAGAATAAAAGTATCAAAATTAACAAAAGCAATATATCACACACATGTTACAGATATGCATGTCTAATGCATAAACATATATTTATATCTATACACACACACATATAATATACCTACTTTGAATCATTATGAATGTGAATCATAAAAGGGAATCAGTGGCTACTTACACTGTTTGGATAAAGATCATTTGACACTTAACCAGTCTTGATGTATTTGGTGTATCACTTCATTTCTAAGCTGTCCATGTATAATGGATAAAGCTCATAGAGAAGGCAAATTAGAAATATGTTTGAAACAGCCCTACTGACAAATCTCTGAAGGCTTCAAATCTAGATGTGCCTAGGGAAATTAGAATTCCAATTCTGTTCATTCAATTCCTGAACTTTTATCAGCATCCTAATATAAGAAGTACATTTCTTGATTTTTTTTTTTTTTTAGCTTGACCAAATTTTCTCTGAACAGTTGACTAAAACAATGGACAGTTTCAAACATTAGTATTTTGTGGAATATCCTCTTTTAAGAAATGTAATTATTTTGAAAAAATGCAGCTGCTTGATGAACCAAACAGTTTATTCTGATCTGGGATAAAATATTCTGGTAACACATGCTGCTGTTCTTTGAATTATTGTAAATGTGTTCTTTAATATTTACAAAAGCAGCAACTCCATTAATGTGCATCAAAGCTCAATGCCAGCAAGAATATAGTATCAAAAATGTGTTAAAATATGCTGTATTCCAGTTAATACTCTTTGAACATCTTAAAACTGGCTTAGCAAACCATATATTTGACAAAAATCACCAGAGTCAAAAGGTATCATATATGTTTCTGACAAGAAGAGAAAAAATAATTGTGCTAAATCATGGTTCATCAAAAAAAAAAAAGTTTTTTTGTTTTGTTTTGTTTTGTTTTTTTTAAGGAACTAAAATTCATTATGAATCAATGGCATGAAACGACAGCCAAAAAAGCTAATGTAATACAGACTAAATTAGAGAGATATACCATAATACTATACAAGAGTAGGGAGGTGAAAGCATTTTTATGGTGAGTTCCTATAGATTTATTTTTTCTCCAAATAAATTGATTTTTTATTGGAAACTATTTGTGCTTGTTAAATTGAGATGATTGTGAATTATCCTTGAAGATAGTGTATGTGTGTATGTGAATAGCTATAATATAGATGCATACATAATGGCAGCTAGGTGGTGCTGTGGATAAAGAGCTATTTCTGAAATCAAGAAGAGTTATCCTTGTGAGTTCAAATATAACCTCATACACTTGCTATTTATGTGACCCTGGGGAAGTCACTTAAATATCTTTTCCTCAATTTCTTCATAATTAAAATAAATATCTTTGATCAACAAAATCTCAAATAGGGTCACTGAGTTAGGACTGAATAAATATAATAAAGGATATTATCATAATATATTGGTATATTTACATATCTATACATATTTGTACATGTACATATTCAGATATATTTTCAGGTATATAGATGCATTCAACTCATTGAATTCCCAGTTGAGTCAGTCTAAATTTCTTGCAACTCTCTATAAAAATAGAATATCTCTGCTAGACATTTTTTGTTCTAATGTTCATGGGAAAGAAAAAAAGAGATCTGTTTCTTATTCCACAGACAATCTTACAATGTTGGTAAATCTCTTCCTCAATATTCTTCACAACAAAATGGAGTGGACAATACCCTGGCCTTCTATATAACCAATAAGGAATTTGGAAAGAACTAAATAAAACATGTCTATAAAGGTCTCAGAACTTCTTCAAAAAGAAATGTGAGTTTAATACAAAATGTTATTTTGGGGATTTAGAAGAAATAATGCTGGCACATAAAAGGTAGTTCAGTGGATAAAGAGCTGGCTTCTCTCCTGAATTCCAGTTAATGTCACCTTGGTTTTCATGATTGCTGATATAGAAGACTATTCAGTTCGAATTGCATGGAACTACAAACTCATTTCATATTGAATTCTTAGTGATCTTGACATAGTAATGCCTTCCCTTTATTTGGGGAGGGATTTTAATACAAAGATGCCATACTCAGCAACTCAGCAACAATCCTCTAAGCTTCCTGATCTACTTGGAAAAACTATTTAATTATACTGAATTGACTGTATAGAGTTGCATGTCTTTAATACTATTGTGTTTTCAAATTGTCTCGTCTCAGTTTCAATTTAGAGGAATCAATCTACCTACCTACCTACATACCTACCTAACTATCTATCTATCTATCAATCTATCTGTCTTTTACCAAATTCTTCCAAGCTTGAAAGGCAGCATCTTTAGTAGTTGAATGTCTTCTCCTGAGCTTCTAAAGTATAATTTAGGGTTTTGAGCCTGCAATTTAATAAGAACTACAAGTCTCTAAAGTGACTTTTATTTACTCAGAAAAAGTAGTAAGCCATTGTTCAAATGAATTTTGTTCACTTGGTCACCTTGTTGCTGCTGTTATTTTAGACAATACTTATATGTAAGGAAGCCAAATGTTTAATTAAAGGATGCACACAATGCAACTAAGTGGTTTTTTGTACAAACTAGACTAGATGTTTTAAGTACTTAATGAATATTAAGGAACTATTTACTATGGAGTCTATTGAACTACCTACTCCCTTGAAATCAATTTACCCTGCAGTAATAACATCTCACCGATTTTTATTAATTTTTTAATGACGAGTTGCTAAAGAGTGTATTTTATGTCTGTGTGCTGAATGATACAGATTTAATAACTGATGTGCTCATGAGTTGCTTAACATTTTGTTGAAAATAAGTACAATGATGAGCATGTTCTAATATGTAGGTGTCCATTTATTGATTTTAAAGAGACTTTTTGCATATATATGTATATACATGTATTAAATTGCAACCCCTTGACAAATTATCCATTATTATTTGATGTAATTTTGATTGCTATTAACTCCTTATTTGTCTGTTTAGAGGAATAAAAAATTATGCTTAATATAGTTAAGTCTATTTTGTTAGACAAATCAATATCAATATTGTGATTTTGGGGGGTAAGAAAAAAAATAAGACCAGCAGAGCCAAAAGATCCCATTCCTTTTTTTTTTTCTTTCTTCTGAGTCCATTTCCTTCAAAGGTTGGTTCTGAATTTCAGTCTTTGTTCAGATAATTGCTAGCTTAAATAATAATAATAAAACACTGTTTTAATGAGGCTCTAATTATCTGAGAAATGAAAGCATTCACATTATCTCATTTAAAAAAAAATAATATAAGAGAATTGGGTAAAGAAAGATTAAGAAATAGATGTGATTACTAATATTTGAGCACAATGCTGTGAACACAGTTCTTGGGCAATATTTTTAAAATTGAATTGGAAGGTATTTTATGAGCCAGTTGAGATTCTAACTTTTGTACAATATCTTATTTGATAAGCCCAGATTAATGTAAATATTGTTTCTCTTAAGTCTTTTATCATTTATTGTTCCACATGTTACATCTCTTCTTTTGTTAAACTATTATTTAAAAATCTTTGTTATTAAAATATTTTGTATCTATATCTTACCAAAATAATTTTATTATAAATGCTTTGAGAAAAATAGATAGATAGATAGATAGATAGATAGATAGATAGATAATGGTTTATATATCTTTGTGTCACTCATATGATATTAGTATGATCTTAAAGCCTGGAACTTGGCCTCTAGCTTCATAAGTTATAGGGTACTTCCAGTTGTGGAAACTTCCATAAAATTTGACCATAAGAATATTGGCATTTTCTCTACTTATTATATCTTTAAAGAGTTGGCCAGAGCACTGAGTTGAAGTGACTTGTTCAGGATGACAATAAAATGATATCAGAGTCAGAACATGAACCCGGGTTTTTCTGGATTTTCTACTATCTGAGACCACCTCCCTAAATCATGACCTTGTACATAGTCCACATTCAATGCAAATTTGTTAGCTGTTTCATGCCACTGTAATAAATTTTTTAATTGTTAAAGACATAAAAATCTTTTCATGAGCATATTCTGATAGTTATAAAGTTAATTTCCATGCCTATGTCCTTTACTATATTTGTAATGATACCTTCCTTTTATTACATTTTGATTCAGAGTAACATACAGCTCTCCTCAAAGTCAGGTGGATCTGGATTCAAGTTCCACAACTGACAGATATTTTCTATATAAATCCTGGTCAAATCTATTAACTTATCAGAATTTTTACTATAATTATAACAGCATAAATTACAGAGAAGGCACAGACCTGCATTGTTAGAGAAAAGTTCTCAAAAGGAGCTGTCTATACCACTCGATTGACAGGTCCCTATTTCCTTTCCTATTGAGTTTATAGACCTCATCATATGCAAGATTGTTGATAGTGTTACTTAGCTCAAATAATTGATAATATTGAAAAAAAATAATAGTTCAATAGTAGTGCTTAGCATTTGTGCAGCACTTTAACCTTTACAAAATATTTATTTATGTTAATTCATTTGAACCTCACGGCAATTTCACAGGGTAGGTGCTATTACCATCCCCAGTTTTTGAGAGGGAAAGTGAGAACTAAAGAGGTGAAGTGATTTCTACTAAATCTACAGAGTTGCAAATGTCTGAGGAAGGATTCAAGTATATCCTGAAGTCAAGTACAACAAACCTCTAGTCTTGTGACCTAGCCTTAATTGATTTTAAAGGGCACTGAGATTTTAAAGGGCATTGAGATTTCTCTAAATCTTCACCATCTTTTTGTGAAAAAAATGCCTATGGAATATATCTCTTTGTCATTTGTCCATTTTAGAATATAGGTAGATTTGAATTGATTTTTTATCATATATGCTAGTATTTGAAATCAATGGTAAAATTTGCTGAATCATTTATCATCAATCTTTCTATTTTTAGATAAGTTTTCTCACATTGCATGTAATGAAATCTAATGGTAGAACATTTGTTTCAGAACTAAGACACGTAGAAAAAGGATTGTTCTTAGAATCAGAGAACCTGAGTGAATCAGCACTTCCCTTGAGTACTTGTGTGACTTCAGGTAATTCATTTGACTTCTTTAGCCCTTCATTTTTTTTTTTTATCTGTCAACTGAGATGTTGGGCTAAAAGATCTCTAAGATCCCTTTTGCTTTTAGCTTTATGATTCCATCATTTTTGACTTAATAAAGAAAACCGATTTTGGTCATTATTAAAAAAAAAGAGAGAAATACACATATAGATAACAGGGTTAAAGAAACCAATCCAAACATGGCATTATTATTGAAATTAGAATTTGCACTTTAAGCCTTGGTTAACAGGGGAAATGTTATCACCTTTCTCCCATCCTGTACAGAGTACATACATTTAAACTTCTTTTCACTGAGTTGGCAAAAGTTTTGTCTCATGTATTGCAAGCATTTGAATATGTCTATACCCAAAGGTCTTATACCTTCTTTCACATAAACTTTCTTTATCTCCCTGAATCACCCCTCTCCCCTTCTATATTTTTTAATTTAACTTTCCTAAAAATAAATTTTGCTTATCAATAAGTTATGGATCTCAAGGACAATACCATGGCAAAATTCTAAAACAGGAAGTATTGGTAAAGTTCAGGCACCTGAAAGAAAACAACTATTGCTCATTTTTCATAATTCTGAAATTATCTTGAGAATGTATAACTTTTGCGGAAGATAAGAAATGCTATCCGAGTTCACACCAACTATCCTTCCAAAGCGCAGTATCCAGTCCTTGGAAGGAGAACCAAGGAATAATTTGTGGGAGACCATGGTTTCCCTCCAAGGTACTACCCTTTGATGAGGCAAAAGTTATTTTTAAAGCGCTAACATGTAACTTTCAGCTAATCTTTAAAGTTGAAATAAAATTGTCCACTAAAGAAATATCTTGAGATTTGAGAAAGGAAAAGGGGTCTCCAAATGGTTAAAAAAAATAGCCTTTTTAATAATGAAATTATGGAACTATGTCCCTCAATTTTGTGTTAAGCACTCCAATTGTAAATATTTTTTATTGTCAATCAACAAGAATTGATTGAACATAAACTACATAACTTATATGATGGGTTAAGATATAATAATAGTTTGCCACACTGTCATAACTAGCATTTTTATAGCATGCTAATATTTGAAAAGCAGTTTATCTCTATTTGTTCTTCAAAGAAAACCTAGAGTAGACACTATTATTATATCTGTTTTAAGTAGGTTAAGAAATTTGTTCAGGAAGACATAGCTTCAATATGTGAGGCAGGATTCAAACTTCGATCCTCCTGACTCCAAGCTCCTGTGTTCCATCCAGCCATGCCATCTGTCTAAAAATTGAAGGAAATGTATTATGAATTGGGTAGCATTTTAGAAACCTTAACATAAAATCTATATTTTTCTTTACTTAAAGAATCTGTGATTTGGTTGCTTTGGGTTGTCCTTTCATTAATACCTTAATTTTTAATGGAACTTCAATCTTGTATCATTTCCTGCCATTGGAACATATTCATATGAATGTATTCTATTTTCATAGATCTCATTATGGCCTCCCAAAACTTATGCTTCATCCATGCCTTTCTATCATTGCTAAGGACATGACTGTTATCACTGAATTTTCTAACCTTGAAATCACCTTAGACTTTTTTTCCCCATATCTTTCACCACCTCTCCAAATCTAATCAATTGCCAAGAACAGTTCCTAACACTTCCACACATCACTGTTCCTCTTGCCCTATTCTTACTTCCCAATACTAACGACTTAGTTCTCATCTAGGCTAATATTAACTTTTTAATTGATCTGAAGTTTCTTTCCTTCTCATTCAAGCTTTCATGCATAGTCAGAATAACTTTTCTAATGGCTTAAGCCTAAATATATTAGTCCTCTAACTGAATTAACAAACAAATACCTAGCCTGGGATTTGTGTCTTTTCACAAAATTGTTCCAACCCACCTTTCTAATCTTATTTCTAATTGCTCCAATTTGATATACACAGTCCAGCTGAACTGGACTATTGTTTCTTCAACTTGACATTCTAAATTACCCCTCTGTGCATCTTATAAGTCATATCTATTGCCCAGAATTCCCCTCTTTTCTAAAATACTTAACAGAATTCTTATTATACATTATGGTTGGGCTCAAAAGCATCCATACTCTTTGTGTTCTATGAAGTCATCCACTAATTCCCCTTCCCACACATATACTTGATACTTGTTAGGGACTTCCCCCCTCACATTATCTTATTATTTTATTGTTTATGTGTGTATGCATATATGTATATATATATATTATATATATATCTCCATATTTCTTCATGATATAGATTCAGATTTTTAGTTTTGTTCTTATATGTTCTGTAAGTAGAATGGTCCTCAAAGTAGAGGCTTAATGAGTTGAATGTGCTGAGATTTTCCATTGAAAACATTATTTCACTGTGGCCAGCAAGCTGAGGAGTCTCTGAATTTAGTTAGTCTATAGTTCATATCCAAGAGTTTTTTGCTTCTTGAAAGTTTAGTAGTTTGAAGTAGGCATGCATTCTGCTAGAAAACATTGAAATAACAGTCTTCTACCCAAAAATGAAGTATCAAAATGATGACTTTAAGAGGAAATATTCAGTTTATTTTTCCTAACCTTTTTTTTCAGTAAAAATGCTTCTATAACTTTCAATTCTTCAGTTTTATATTAAAAGATACAGTGAATTGTTTCCCCCTTCTCTTTTGATCTCTTTCAGAAGCAAATTGTGAGTTCATGTCTTTGAATGCAAGCTAAGCCTCTGTCCAATAAAACACGATACATATTGTATATTGAGGTAAACAGGTGTCAAAGAACTTATTTGAATGTTTAAAAAAAGTTTGTTTTTTCCTTGTAAAAGCAAATATAAGCATACATTTTTAGCAGCAAACAATATAGCTTATCTACACATATGCACAAAAATGTATTTTCCACTATAATAGGTGTGCTCTATTCAAATATAAATAAATTAAAATAAATAATAAAAATAAACATTACAAATTTACTAGCATCATTAGCTAAAAGAACCTCAAAAAGTCCTTTGAAAATGCAATAAGCCTCTTCATGACATGGATAATTAAATTAATCTGTTTTTACATTTTTGGTTTTTTTACTGTCAGATTTAAAAAAAAAAAAAAAAGCTCTATTTAATACTTTGACTAGTGATGGCTAATTTTTATCAAAACCACCAGAGGAAAAATATATAGTATATTAGATTTTAATTTAAGCTAATATCAGTTTTTAAAAGGTCATTTTAGACAGTAGAGAATAGCATGTCTTTAAAGTACAACATTCAGCCTCTGTGCTAATTGAGGTTATCTGCTGCCTGAAACAAAACTACACTTCTAAAGCTTCACAAAAATTTCTATATTGAATACAATCATATTTACAAAAGATCTTGTTTTAGTGCCAACTTTATCTTTCCCTGTCATTTCCTGTCTTTTAGATAGAAAAGAATTACATATTATACTCAATTTGATGGGGGAAAAGGTGTGAAATTTTACTAATGAAGTGAAAATAATTGCAGGAATATGTTTATATACTAATAAGTGTCATATATACTCATAAGGGAAAAATGCCTGTCCTAATTCTTCTAAGTTTGCCTTGCTAAGCATAACTGAAATAGCTTGCCTTTTCTTCTGATTTATATGTAAGATTTTAAACAGTTTGAGACTATTTTTGAGGTTAAGATTTATTTAAAAAGAACAAATTATATGAAAAAGACTCAAGAATATATAAACCAATAATCAGAAAGATTTCATGTACACATATTTGTGTGAAAAGACACACACACACACACACACACACACACACACACACACGAAGAGCTATTCAAATTGCCTCATTTCTCATTGTCTCTTATTTCTCTTCCCAATCACCAAAACACAGCATGAAATAACTTTTCTGAACTAAGGGACCAATTACTGCATTCTCCAATAATCACATTGGGAGTAAGCATTGCATGTTAGAAACCAGACATTGAAAACTGCAGGACTTTGTATTTCTGACACCATTGTGAGGAACTTTTAAAATTTGTTGTTCTTTAATATAGAGAACATCTCAGATCCAGCAAGAAACTATATTCAAAAAAGGTTAGCTAATAACAAAAATATGATTCACTAAACCACAGCAAGGACTTTTGTGGGGAAGAAAAAAATTAGGTATAGATTGTGAAATATGAACTGGGTAAACTGTTATTTGATTTCAATGAGATTTTTAACTTCAGTTGATTTCTTTAGTTTAGCTGCATCTTCACTAGAAGGTTGAACTTCTGTTTTCAAGAGCAGATTAACACAGCTGGAAATGTTCTCTCTCTGATATTTTCTGTGTTCCATCTCAACCAAGGAGAAAATGACTTTTGTTGGTCTATTTGTAAGATAATGAGCACTTTTGAGGTAGCCTTCTTGAGATACATGAATTATAGCATTAAACTTTAACCCATGGAGAAGTCTCCCATTTAAGTACTTGCTGAGGTAATTCAAAAAGATGTTTATTTGATGAAGCAATATGGTGAACAAAATTCTGCAAACATCAATTGATAAAGAGTCTAATATGGGCAAGGCATTGCTCTAACCATGGGCTTTGTGAGGAGGAACTACTCTATTTTCCTAAAATTTTAAGATCATCATCAGAAGAGAAAGTGATAGTGTGGTTAGTTAATTGGAGGGCAGAATGAGACAGAAGGGAGATTAAGGGAAGGTTTGCATAAAAACAGCAGTATTATAAAAACAAAAAAAAAACTTTGGGAGTTGTAGATCTATGATTAATACAATGATCATTGATGATTCCAGACAACTGATGATGAAACATGCAAGATGTCATGGATTTAGGGTACAAAATGAGATAAATCACAAAGGCATAATTGCTATGTTTGTACATACATGTACATACATGCAGATATTGTGAATACATGTTTATGGACATATAAATATCTGTGTTGTATGTACAGCAATTGGGGGAGTTTTTTTCACCTCATTTGACAATGAGGAACTGTTACAAGAAATCTATTTATTTGTTTTTCTTCTAATGAAGTATGGAATATAAGGGAGAGAAAATAGATTTGTTATTGTTATTTTTTAATAGAGAAATGTATTGTTGGGGAACACTACAATAATGAAATATGCCATGCACTTTTAAATGAGATCAGTCTATTGTTATTGTAATAGGTTTACTTTATTACAATGAACCTCTTACAATGTAAGAATAATTTGTAAATATTTGGAATGTTAATAAAATAGGTACATCAATAAAAGACTTAAAAAAGAGGAGCAATAATCTCAGGTATTTGGGGAGAGGGACTGTGGGTGGTATCAGCTGGTCCATCACAATCAATCACTGAATACTAAGATTACTACACTTTGAAAAGAATTTTGAAATTAAAATATAATTGTGTTGAAAGGTTCAATCCAATTTGACTGCTCTCAATGAATGAATGATTTAAAGAGCTATTAATTGATTAGTCAAACTGGTAACAATGGATTGTTATTAACAAGGACCCAGATTTAAAAGCAGACATACACACAATCAATCAAAAACAAATTTTAAAAACTGTTCCTTTATCAAGAGTAATGTAATTGAAATAAAGAAAGAAGCTTTCAAGCTTCATTTCTACAAGCAGTGACCAACTGCTTGTATCATAAGAAATTCTTCAAGGCAATGGTGAAACAAGGACAAAAATGGAATAGCTTCTTTCAAATAACATATTTCCTTTGGGGAGGGGATGAGGATATAAAGAATATACACTAATAAGTATGTACCATGTAATGTATTTTATTATGAACATTTCAGTGTTTAAAAAATAAAATGGTATCAAACCATTCTGCTTGTCTATTGAACCTTATGAATCCTCCTCTACTCTTCTATGATACAAAGTAATTTCAAGAGATATCAGGTAATAACAACTGGGAAGAATGAGCAAAGACCTTGTGTAGAAGGTGGCACTCAAGTTAGAGAATAGCACATTTATTAACATTTCCTTAGCATTTCCTATTTTTTCAAAATACCTTGACAGAGACATGATAGCTTTCCATCCTAATATTGTTAAAAATTGCTTCACAACACAATCAAGAAATTAATTCCTTTGTTGCTCCATTTGAAGAACAGATTGTTACAACCAGGAAAAAAAAAAAAAAACAAAGAATATAAATTTGGCAGCTGAAAGTGAACTTTGAGGTATTTACTATAGGGTACTTGCATATTACTGTGACTGTATAAATACATTTTATACATTTATTTAAAAAATTGTTACACTTAACATTCATTCTGTTAATTTCATTATGAATGATTATGATTACAATGTAAATATACTTATTTTAATCCATCCTTTAGTACTGCATATATTTATTCAATTTTCTTGAATCTATCAGAAAATTAATTTATAGTTTGAAATGAACTAAATACATACTGTCTCTGCATATAAATTCCTCAAGAGAAAAATTATCTTCTATCAAGCATTAAATACATATTTAAATATTAGAGTATATCGTGTAAATTCATGTAAGCAGATAACGGTCTCTTTACAGGTATTATGGGATGTTCATACTAAATACTATGTAAAAAGTGACTTTTCTGTGGAAATATTTCGAGTGTTGACAAATGAACCATATAGATGATCATTTATGTATTAGACACTCAGCCTGTTTGAGTAGCAATTAATGTCAGGTGAGAAGGAAAGAGTTTAAATTGAATTTATTTGATTACCTCCTGAGAGAAGATGGGAAAAATACTAGTCTTGCTAAAAATAGAAAGCATTCTCAGAACTCATGGTTGAAAACATTTTAAAATGTGAATACTCATTTCAGAATACATGTAGGATGATTCAAAATATATGTCACTTTTTTCCAGTAATACTATGACAAAACTATAATTTGAATTGAATTGAGTAAAGTTGATTTAATATAAAATGTATTTTGCAAAAACTTTTCACTTCTTTTTAAAGATCTGAACTTGGGATCTAGATCAGTGATGAGAACTCCCACCCACTGAAATCACTCCATTGATCCAAAATGTCAACTGTTTTATATTATTTTACTAGTGAGTTAACTGAAGCTCTTAGAACTTAAGTGATTAATTCATATTGCATAGCCAACATGTGTAATAGGCTGGTCTTTCTATTCTAAATTCCTCTATTTTGCACTTGTTTATCAGTAAACTAGTTTATTTAAAATTCAGCATGTTGTGGTGAGCTTGAGAAACTTAATCCAAAAAAAGACAGAGGCGCTTCTGTCTCTGAATGTCATATCTCAATGAGCTGTGGCCTTTAGTCATATATTTATGTATTTAGTAAGAATCTTACACATATATTGTCATGCATGACCTTAGGATGAAGGATGGCTTTATCCATGGGCAAAATAAATGGCTACAAAAATATATTGGCAAAGGAGGTACTAGACACTAATATCACTATTCCATCATTTAAAAAATATAATCAGATATTCTTCTTTGTTCCAGAATTTTTTTTTAGTCTTAATGATTCTTCTTTTAAAGCTCCAATATTCTCATAAAAAACACTTCTTGTTCTTTGGAGAAGGTAATGAATTTAAGAGAAAAAGCACTGGAAAAGAGCCCCAGTAGATATTTCATGCTTAGCCCATTTCTATCACAGTCAATACTTGTAGAACCTGGCATAAGTCCCTGTACAACTTAGAGCATCATTTTTTTTTTCATGTAAAAAAACAAGAAGATGCAATAGGAGCTTTTTATTGTTTAAATCTATGCCACATTAACAATTAATGCATTAGCAAGTACTAGTTGACCTCTTGAAAAAAATAGGTAACAAAAATAAGTTTTGGGAATAAGTATGAGGGAGGTTGAGCTATTGACATTCCAGGAAATAACAGAAGGCAATGGTAGAAAATATAAAGGAACCATGAAGACACCAAATAAAATAATGCCATTTTCCCCCTAGGACTGACCATACTCTTACATAGAAGATTACTCATAAAGAACTCAGGGTAGACATTGAAAAACACATATATAAGAGCTTCTCATCATCTACCTATTTTTAGTCTATTGAAGACTGGTAGGAAACCCATCACCAGAGATCAGTTCATTGAACTTGTGGGGAACATATTCCAAACAGTAGCTGTTTTTTCTCAACTCTATCTATATTGCTATATCTAACTATATTTCTAATGCCTTCTTTAGAGTCTTCTCCTAAAGAATAGTTCTGTTCATGATTGAATTTTCTGGAAGTTAATTTCTTTGTGGAAAAAAAAGCTAAAGAGATGATTTTTAAAGATTTTATTTGTCTTTTTTATTACTTCAGGAGCAGAATATTCTATCTGTGAGAAAATATATTGTTTAAATGAGGAGTAATTCAATGAATCTCAGGTGCTAAATGTGCTTCAATACTGCAAATACATATTTGGCTTTTTAAAAAGGTTTATCTTGACTATAGACAGAATATCAATGACCTTAGCTCTTGTATTTTAATTATGTACCTTTCTATCAATTCTAATTTATAACACAGTCACTAGGTACCTTGTGTGACCTTGGACAAGTCATTCTACTTTTGGTAACCTCACTTTGTTCCCCAATTCCCTCTTGAGCATTGTTTGGGTTTTAATAGTAGCAGAATATATATAAATGATAATTATTTTTCTTCTGGCCAGAAACCTTGAGGGTTTTCCCTCTCAGATGGATTCTTTTGAGAAGGTTAATTAGGTCATCTTTTGTCTCCATTCTTACTCAGCCTTTAATCCCTAAATAGGTGTTACCTCATATGTAGGAAAGACTTTAGTTTTAAAAGGCCAAGTTCTCCCATTGCATGACTTTGGAGAAGAGAGTGATAGGTTAATGACTTTGCATAATCCTGTTAAAGTTAAATACAATTCACATGTATGTCAAAATATCACTCTCCTTAAGCCATTGGTCCTCTCTAAAAATCCTCAGATACTTATTTCCTGGCTGTATGATGCGGACAAGTCACTTAACCCCAATTACTTCAGCAAAAAAATAAAAGGAATGACAACAGTAAAGGAATTGGAATAGATGTTGGAATTGGTGACTTTTAAGATATCTCTTTGCTCTAAATCTATGAATCTAATTTTCAGATTTCTAAACACTCTTGATTTCTTTAAATTCAATAAATCAAAAGCTCTAGATGTATTTTTTGCATATTGCTGATAATATATGAATCATGCAAAATTAGTAACAGTTCTGAAATTTTTCTAAATTCCATTCCAAAATTTCAGTCAACAATATCATCAAGAAAATTCTTTTAAAAAGTCATTTTTACATAGCAACAAAACTTTTCTTAATTTCCACATTGGCTTTCTACCTAAATAACTACTTTAAAAATAGAAAGGAGTTCCTAATAGTATTAAAAATTATAACATAAAGTTTCTAAGTAAACAAATAAGATAGAATAGATAATACCATCAAGGCAATTAAGTCCTGTTATGATACTTCATCATAAAATGGAGGTTACTTTGGGTTTTTGAGGACTGCATCAGAAGAATATAACTTTGGCAGGTCCTAGCAAACTAAAACACTTATGTTTCTAGACTGTTTCTATTAAGAAGATGTGGAAAATCTCAGCAATTACTTATGTGTGATATCAATGTTAGGTTTAAAAAGAAACTTTCTCACAATGTAATTGATCCTGAAATAAAATGAGGTATAACAGGTTCCTATTATTTGGAAGACTTCATAAAGAGACTAATTAATTGGGATATCATGTATGTTTTAATGGATGAAGTAGAAATACATTGAAGTTCCTTATAATTTCAAAATTCTGTGGTTGAGACATCTCTAAAGGTCTATAATCCAAGTCTGGCAAAGACTATAGAAAGGAAGGACTTGAGCTAAACAAGACTCCCAATAAACAGTCGAAAGTAGAAATTGTTTTGTGTGAGAGGAGAAGCAGGAGCAAAAAAACAAGAGCTAGAATGGATGCTCAAGAAACATGAGAGAGTTCAATTAACTGGAAAGATGGAGGATTTTATGTGACAGTATTAAGAAAAAAAAAATTGGAAAACTAAGGTGCCTCTTGATTATAGAGGGCATTAGATGACAGGGTAAGAAATTCACATGCACATATATGTACAATATGTGTATACATTCATGTGAATGTGTTGGAGATATATCTATGTATGGATGTATATGTGCACTACATACATACATACATATGTAGGTATATACATACCTGTGTAGCAAATGCATATATATATATATATATATATATATATCAAACTAGATGTTCATATATATATGAACATCTAGTTTGATAAATCTTTTTTAAATTATGCTTTTAAAAGTTGCAGATTGCTTCCTACTATATTTATAGCTAATCAAATGGACAAAATGATGACCTGATTTGATGTAAGAGATAAAGTAGTACTTCAACCTGCATGAACATCATATGTCTCCTCAGGGTGATTGTCTATGCAAAGTATCACTCAAAGCACTGGATAATTATGTTATTTAAAGATTCAAGTAATATGATTCTGAAAAGTAGCTTTTAGGCACATATATTTCAGTCCTATCATTAAACTAATTCAGTTTTTCTAGAATATATGACCTACCACCAGCAAAGGGACATTTTCAAGGCCTTCTAGGCAGATGTAATAGATGAGAGATTGTTGAAGAGGAATTCCTTGCAGAGAAAGATTTGTGAAATCCTGCAGTGAGCCAATGAAAAAATGCTCCAAAACTATCTTCCCTGCAGAGAAGGCTTTATCATTGACTGTCTGTTAGCATTTTATAGAAAACTGAGAATAAATGATAACTATTTGTGTATGTATTTATATATATATGCATATATATGCATGTATACATATATGTGCTGTTAATTATATATGTGTTTATGCATATGTGTGTATATATATATATATAATATATATATATATATATATATATATATATATATATATAAAATGCATATCTTTATCTATATATTGTTGCTGTTTACTTATGCTTTATGACCCCATGGGTTTGGCTTGTCATTTCTTCTTCAACTTTTTTTATAGATAAAGTAATTGAGGCAAATGGCTAAATGACTTGCCCAGGTTACCACAGATAATCTCTTAAAGTGAATTTGAACTCAGGTCTTTTGGACTCTAGGTCTGTCTATATGCTATATCACCTAGCTGATACATACACATGCACATACACTTATCAAAGATCATAAGTAATCACAAAAAAATTAGGGAGACTATAAAAATCACCTTGTGTTGTCATAAATTCCTTTCATTACTAATTGTTAATTTCTAATAATAACCAGTAATAATTATTAAAGTATTAGTTGAAATTTTATGCATAATTATAATTATTAACATTCTTAACATATTTCAGTTGATATTTGTACAATACTTTCAGTTTTTTCTATCTAATTTTATATATATATTTGTGCCTATTATGTAGGGGTATGTGTGTGTGTGTGTGTGTGTGTGTGTGTGTATGCAGAAAAGAAGCATTTAAAATTAAGGAGATAAAAGGCAACCCAAATTATACCATTTTCAACAAGAGGGTCTTTTGCATTCTTAATCATCTTCAGCTATGAAACTCTGATCTCCTATATTTTTTCCTAGTACAAATTGGTTTTTAATTCCATTCACTCTCACACACCATTCTTATGTGATCCACCTAGTAGTCCTATACAGAAAATGCTATTATTATCCCCTCTTTCACAGATGAGGAAGCAGTGACAGATAGTTGTTAAGAGATTTGTCCAGAGACATGCTGCTAGTATAAATATCTGAAGATTCAAATTCAGATCTTTTATGCTTCCAGTGGAAGGCTCTGCATTTTCAAAACCATTCTCAAAGTTTTGGCTGATGATCCTTGGAAGTTCTTGACTCTCTTTGATGAGGTCCATGAAATCAAAACTATTTTCATAATATTGTTAAATTTGTATATGGTGAATTATGGCAGATATAACCTATATAAATAAAAGTTCTTTGGAAGAGCAAGCTCCTTGATCATTTTTAAGAGTATAAAGGGGTTCAAAGATCACAAGTTTAAAAACAGCTGCCCTATGTCAATGGACTCCAATTAATGCATACCATAATCTCAGCTCATAAGTATATCAAATACTTAGAATTAGTATTTTTCTATTGACTATTCCAGATTAGTGCAATACTATTCCATATGATATTATAGCTTTCACTTGGCCTCCAGAAAGCTATGTAGCACAGTGAATTGAGAGAAGGAACTAGATTCAGGGACTCTTGAATTCAGATTTAACTTCTGATCTACTCTGGGTGATCCAGAGTAGGTCACTTAATCTTTGACTCTTGTTTGCCTCTGTCTCCTTTTCTGAATTATAAAATGGGGATAACAACAGGACCTACATCCTAGGGTTGTTGTGGGAATCAAATGAAATAACCTTTGCAATGATGACAGAGTGGATATAGCAGTGGACCTTAAGCCAGGAAGACCTGAATTCAAATCCAGCTTTGGACACTTATCTGAATTTCTGACCTGGGCAAATCACTTAATCTTCCTTGGTTCCAGTTTTACATCTTAAAATGAGAATAATGACATCCCAATCTTTTGGGATTCTTAAGAGAATCAAATGAAATAATAATTGCAAAACACTTATACAGATATATTTCAAAACATATGGCACATATTAATCACTGGGTAAATGTTAGCCATTGTTATTTGAAGACTTTCGATTAAAAAGGCTAAGGTGTCCCATTGCATCCAGGGTAATTTCCAGTTATCCTGATCTATATCTGGTCACTAGACCCAAATGGCTCTCGTAATGGAAGTGAGACAGATGATTTTGCACAGCCTTCCCTCACTTAAGTTCCATTCACTTGCATGTCAAGGCATCACTTCCCTGATGTCATGGTCCTCTTCAAGAACAAAGGACAAACAAGAACAACAAAGTGACGTGTATATAATTATAAACTATTACTATATAATCACCATCATGTACATTCACATCATAATTTTCTTTCCCTTTTCTAAATATAAATATCAAAGAAATTTTTAAAAAATGAATTAGATTTGGGGTACATATTGTTTCAGGAAATAAGCTATTAGTAACATGACCTCTCTGATTGTGATTGTTCTCTTCATGTTATAACATGATGTCAATGTCTTCTACTGGGATAAGATTTATCATCAATCCTTATATTTCTCTTTTTCTTTAGTGTAGGGAGATATGTTTAAAAGCTATGTATAGTATTTTTCCCTCAGAAGGTATCATTTTTTTTAGAAGGTATCATTTTTCATCATCCTTTGATTTAACATTTCTTAAATGATTTGAATACATGTCCTAATGCCTGATAAAACATTAGAGGAAATAAAAAGAAATACTAGTATGAAAATAAATTCTCACTTAAGACATTTTCTCCAAAACAATAATGTTTTATCTCAAAAGTTCCCTGGAAAATAGTACTAGAGAATTTCACTTTATATCATGCTAAATATATGAGCATTTCAACATGAACACAATTTTTAAAAGCATGAGCTCAGTAGAACCAGATGATATTATTGGTATAAATAATTCTTTTCTTCAAAAATGTCATCTCAATTTTTTTTAAAACATGAAAATTTTCTGAAAACTTGGAAATATATTGTTCTTCATATTTTAGATAATTAAAAAATCTAGCAATAATTACCAAAAATGAAGATGTCTTCATTTCAATAGTATGTTTATGTTATCCTCATTTATTAGGGGTCATAAAGTTGCCCATTAAGAGAGTGGAGGAACAGATATCATAAAAAATGAGATTTTTCTTTTTACAGAAAAGGTCACAATTTTATTGCAAAAACCTGTCAGGATTTTATGATCAACTTTGTCTGTGTGTTTTGCTTCAGGGTGATTATGGGAAATGAGGAGGATGGTTGCTATGGCTAAGAATACCCCTCTGTGGCCAGTGATGATTTACAGCACTGAATAAAGAATTAAACCCTTAATTTAAGCTTACAGAGTAGCACCTAGAGGGTTTAATTCAACCTGAAATTTGATTCTGACAGTTTTCTTAGTCTAATCCCTATGGGCATAATGGGTGATTTCCAGGAGTTTTGATTCTGATTGAAGAGACAAGATGCTTTCAATTCTTCCCTGGTTTCCCCTCTGGTAAATACATAATTTTGGTAAGGAGGGAGGGAGAGAAAGAGAGAGAGACATAGAGACAGAGACAGACAGACAGACAAGACTTATAGAGGCACAAAGACAGATAGAGATACAGGTACAGAAAGGGAAATAGAGACAGAGACAGACAGAGAGACACAGAGAGAGACAGAGTCAGAAACTGAAATAGAGACAGATTGAAAAAGAAAAAAAAGGAGAAGAAAGAAGGAACAAGAAGGAAAAAAGGCAGGAAAGAAAGAAGGAAGGCAGGCAGGAAGGAAGGAAGGCAGGAAGGAAGGAAGGCAGGCAGGAAGGCGGGCAGTAAGGAAGGCAGGAAGGAAGGAAGGAAGGAAGAAAGAAGGAAGGAAATAAAGAAGAAAGGAAGGAAGAAGGAGAAGAAGAAGAAGGAGAAGAAGAAGAAGAAGAAGGAGAAGGAGAAGGAGAAGAAGGAGAAGGAGAAGGAGAAGGAGAAGAAGGAGGAGAAGGAGAAGGAGGAGAAGGAGAAGAAGGAGGAGAAGGAGGAGAAGGAGAAGAAGGAGAGAAGGAGAAGAAGGAGAAGAAGAAGAAGGAGAAGAAGGAGGAGAAGGAGGAGAAGGAGAAAAAGGAGGAGAATGAGGCTGAAGAGCAGAAGGGGGAGCTTCATTTAACTTCTTAAGTCTTCAATGGAAAGAAACTGAGTCTTGGATAGTTTCTAGATTTCCTAGAGCAATTTATAAACTACTTTTCTTTCTTCTGTAATACTAATGGCTGCAGAAAAAGAGACTCTTTTCTGAAACAATTCAGGAAAAACACAGTAAAACAAATCTAAGGACTTAGTTTACTAGAAACTCTAGTCATGTTTGGTTAGAGCATCTGTTTCTTCTACTTATTACGTGGATCATGAGGAGAATAACCAAACCTGGTTTATAAATATTTTCTTCTGTATGCACAGATTGCCACTTAGAAATGTTTTACTTTAAACTGCTAAAGAAATTTTTTTCCTGCTTGTATATACATATATTTACCATTATGTGTTTTTTTAAGCGTTTGAGTGTAATTTCATTTCTTTTCTGTGATCTCAGATTAACTCTATTATGGACATGTATAGCTTGACATAATGGATAGAACATTATACTCGGTCAGGAAGTTCGAGTTCAAATCATGTCTTGAATCTTTGCTAGCTTTGCAACACTGGGTAAAACATTTACTCTTTCTCAATCTTAGTTTTCTGATCTCTTAAAATTAGTATAAAAATAGCAATCAGTGTTTAGAGTTGTAAGAATCAAGTGAAAATGTATGTTACAAACTTTGAAACTTTAGAAGCTAGATATTATATAAATATATTTATATAATTTTGGTTAAGAGAATAGTCTAACATCTAATGGACTAAATTGCTAAATATGGCAATTTAATTGTAGATCTAGGATGAGAATTTCACCTCATGAATACATACCTTTGTTTTTTATTATTTATTTGGCTTTACAATAAATGTCAAATAATAACTTAACCAACAAACTGAAACTATTGCATATTGTGTCCAAAGGACTTTAATGAAGTTGTAAAAAATGAGCAAAATATTGTCTTATCCCTTAAGAATTTTGTGTTCTATAGAACATATAATGAACATTTATTAAATATGTGTTGAATTGAATTAGAATATTTTAACAGATAGCCACAATCAAATTACCAATAGATTATGATTGGAGCAATCCTTGTTTGTGGATATGTACCCAGTGTGTGTGTCTGTGTGTGTGTGTGTGTGCACATATCCACATTTACATGTATGTTTATATGTAGATTCATGTATGTACTGTATATATACATATATAGGCATGTATATATCTGCATGTGTTATATATTGAGTTATTCAACAGCACTGAAACTAATTGGATACTGGTAGTGAGAAAAAATTAAGAGTAGGTGAAGACTTTTAGAATGTAAATTTGAGTAAGAACATGATGATGTTCCCCTTTTTTAAAAGAAAGGAAGTTAATATGAGCTTTTTTTTGCTGGGAAAAGGATGCATTAAATTCTGTTTTATATATCTTCAGTTTCAGATATTTATGGGATTCCCAATTCAGGATATCTAATTGGCAAATGAAGTTTAAGAGATAGCTTGTGGTTGAATTTCTTTTTTTCCCCATAATACATACAAAGATTGTTTTCAACATTCACCTTTGCAAAACTTTGTTCCCTTTTTTTCCTCCCTTTCTTCTTCCCCCTCCCAAGACAGCAATCACTCTGATGTTAGTTAAACATGCAATTCTTCTAGACATATTTCCATGTTTGTGAAGCAGAGCAAGAATAATTGGAAGAAAAAAGAAAAAAAAAAGCCAGGAGAAAGGAAAAAAAAAAAACCTCAAGCAAACAAGAAAAAAAAAAACACAAAAAATGGAAAATACTGTTTTGATCAATATTCAGTCTTTATAATTCTCTCTTTCAACATGGATGGCATTTTACATCTCAAATCTATTGAAATTGTTGTGGCTGAATTTCTAAAAATCTGGGAATAATGAATTAAAACATAGAACCTTATTGGATTACAGAGAGAATCAAAGAAAGAGACAGAGATCGAGTTAGAAATTATGTGAGAGAGGAATAGTAAAAAGCTGTAGAGAAATAATAGAAAATAAACCCAGAATAGAGCCTTGGTATAGTATTCTCCATCCCAGTACACCTATGAATAGAAGGTAGAAAATGGATTTTAAAATAATACATCAGACAAGAAGAAAAACATAAGACATCAATGTCATAAAATCCCCCAAACATAAAGGTTTTTAGGAGGGAAGCAATGGTTAACAGTGCAAAAATGATGTGGAGATAAAGACAAGGACTAGATCTACCATGAAGAGAAAGATTAGAAGTTAGATTTCATTAGACTCAAAATGAACAAGATGTAAGGAAATAGATTAAATGAAAAAAGATACAATTACATCCTTCCCAATGTGGCTAGAAAGAAGAGGAATAAAATTCTATCTTAGCTTGAGGTCACATTAAGTTTAAATGAAAGGCTTTTTTTCTTTTTTTTAAAATTTAATAGCAAGTGTTAATTTTGTAGGAAAATTGATAGTTTCAGATGCTACTCTGCTGACTCTATGTATCTTTTGTGTATTGATATGACATAGATGTTGCTGATATTTAAAATCCTTGCTAAATATTAGACCAGTGTAACTACTCTAATTCTTAAAATTTCCATTTGTTCAAAGAAATATCTCCTGCTAATTTCTGGTTGTAATGGATAGGCCATCTATTTATGAATTTTTTTTAAGATGTCTGATTTGAGGGTTTAAACGATTCACTTCTTTGTCATAATTTTTATCAAAAAACCACTTAGGTGCCAGCATGAGCCTTGCAATTTAAAAATCTGTTGCTCCTGGTCTCTCAAGTCAAAGAATCTAAAATATTCAAACACTAATACAGAACAACTCACTAATGAACACTTATATAGCTGTAAATTAAAATGTAAGCAATAAAAATAAACATAAAGGTTAGCGATGGGCCCCTCACTTCTGCATTTAGAGATAAAGGAATAGGTAGACAAGGGCCCATTAACTATTTGAAAGCAATATAATATGGGAGGAAAAGTTTTGTACTGAATGCAGCAAGAACAATATCAGATTCTTATTTTGGTGTAGCCACAGACTAGTCATGACTTATGATAAAAATGGAACAAAACAATTTTTATGGGAAAAAATTGGCCATCTTGTCCTCACAAGACCATAATGAACCTAATGACCACTTTTTAGATTTGAATCATTTAAACTTTAACATGATCATTTGTTCTCATGTGTTTTCTTTGGCTCTGAAGGTAGTAGTGGTGATGTCCATTATCAGTCAACTTAGTCACTGGGTTTAGTTGATTATTTCTAATCATGTTATCCAAGAAATTATGCTGAGTGTATGGGAAGGATAAAGGATCAAAATACGTACAAAGAAGCTTACATTGCCCTCTATTGCACTCATTACATACTGATTCCAAAGAATGGGGAGCTTAACCCTAAAATAAGATGATAAAGCTGAATTTCATTGGAAATTTTTGTAATAATTTTCACAGCTTCCAATATAGTCACTATCACAGAAGCCAATCTTTTTAACATCATTTGTACTCCACTCATGTTATAGGGTTTATAATATAATATAATATAATACAATCTCAGAAGACAAGATAACTCAAGGACCTTGAGGTCTATGAGCAGGTGTAATAGGGTTCTAATGATGACTCTTTCATAAGAAGTGGAATCAAAACCATCAATTGCATACTGACTAAAATCATTATGGCATGTGAACATGATGAGTTATTGCTGTTCTATAAGAACTAATGATTGTAATATTTAAAAGAACATGGGAAGACCTATGAACTGGTACAGATTAGAGTAAATATAATTAAGGAAAAATATACACAATTACTTTATGTAAATGAAAGGACTGAAAAAAATGTAACTCTATGCTACACAATTAAACTGAGTAAACTTGGCTCCACCCAGAAAATGATGGGAAATATTCCTCTTTCCCTTCTTCTAAAAGGTTGGAAGATGATAAATATTTGAAGAACTAAATTGTATAGTCTGATTCATTTAATAATTTTACTTAATTTTGCTGAATTTTAACATATTTTTGAGACTGAGTCTCCTAATCTCAGTCAAGCTGAAATTGTAGCACCACTTATGAATCTGATCCCACTACTGATCAGCAAGAGAACTTTTGATTTGTTCTATTTTCAACCTTATTTAACATGATTGTTTTTATAAGGGCAGTCTGGTTGACATGGCTGCCTAGGGTTCCATATGTTGAAGCTAGACAATTCAGACATACATGATTAGTTTGCTTTAGTGTAGCTCATACTTCTTAAGCTTGAATGACACATCAATCTCAGTCTCCCTGGTAGTTGATATAACAGACATGTTTTCCATGACTAATTGAACTTCTTCTCAATTGTAAATATCTTATAACAAGGGGTGGTTTGATGGGAAGGAGGAGGGGTCCATTCAGAAAAA
The DNA here is from genome assembly GCF_016432865.1 of Antechinus flavipes. NCBI lineage: Eukaryota > Metazoa > Chordata > Mammalia > Dasyuromorphia > Dasyuridae > Antechinus > Antechinus flavipes. The sequence goes on along the minus strand of NC_067400.1, from coordinate 369,395,252 downwards.
AAAAAGATGTAAAAAAAGATTTCAACAAAATTAAACATAAAAATATAATTGGAGTAAAAGAGAGGGAGATGACTGACTGGAAAAAGGGATACACTCATGTAATAAGAATAAGAGTCTATAAATGTTATTGCTGACAATACAGTCAGTGCTATATTGCTAAACTATAATTGTTTTACCATGTTGGTTTACATTCCACATGGAGAATTTATACAAGACCTGAAATGACAATTCCTTGAGAATATTGACAGTTTCATTTGTCTTTGTATCTGGAGTTTCTAGTATATAATAAGTGCTTATAAATATTGTGAATTGATTGATTGATTGGAAGCTAGACAGCAGTAAAAGGACAAATGAGTTACAATTTATTTCAGGGGAGAACATATTCATGATATTATATGGTATCACAGTTTCATCTAAGCATATATTACTCATCTTAAATGAATGAAACAGCTAACCAAGGTTTGGCAAAGGTATAAATTTTGGGGAGAATGAAATCATATCATTTTATATTAAATAAATTTCACTCAGACATAAACTTCTTGCAAAACCAAGAGGTTTCTTAATTTGTTTTGTTTAAAACATTAAATTTATTATGGCTACTTTAATAAATTGAAACTACTAAACTGAAATACATTTTGCTCTGCAAACAAAGTCATAAAAATCCCTGTTAGACATTTAATTACTACACAAATTGTTCTATAAAGAATTGTAAAACAAACATGTTGATTGAGTAAAAAAAAATAGAAGCATGATCATAAGCACACTAATCATTTTTAAAGATAAAAATTTGACTATAAGTACTTTTACAAATGCTTTATTTTCCCTTGTAGCCTCTTGTCATTTATAATTTAGTTCCTTTTTAAGATGAAATATGTATATAGCTATGTGTATACATCCATACATATATGTTTTTATGTATATTTATATTACATATACACTAATATACATATGTAAATATTCTATATATTAATTGAAAATAAATTTATGAGATCATTTGAAAATGTTTTGTTTAGGTTTTCTTATTGGAAATTTTTATTAACATCCATAAATATTAATTTACATAATACAGTTTACAAAAAATGATCTTAATTATTGCAAAAATGCCTGACAAGCATAAATACACAAGATCTTAGAGGCTAAAAGAACATTAGAAATTAGCCAATCTCTGTTTTATAGAAGAGGAAACAGAATCTTAGAGTCATAAAATAATTCATCTTAGGTCACATAAGGAATTAGAGGCAGAGCTCAGAATACAGCTCTCAATTTCTAGTCCAGTGCTCTACATAATGCTTGCCTTGATTGCTGACATAATTGCTGCACCAATTAGGAAAATTGAAGGTATATTTGGCCATTAACCCTGACTGACAAACAATAGAAACAACCATCATCACAATATATTCAAAAGAAGTTGAGTAATGACAAACCCTTCCTGATCAAGTAAGGAAACATACCTTAAGCATTTTTTTAAAAATTAAATTCCTATATCAAGATAGACAAGTAAAGATGGAAGAAAAGAAGAATAAATACAAATGTCAAGTTTCCATTTGTGAATTAAAAATGAATTGTGAGTAGGTTTTTGGGACTTCAAGCCCTCCTCCCCTCTCTAAAGAGTGTCTATTTTTCCTCTGAACTTCATTTCTATAACATGATCACTATTTTTATTTAAATTCTGTCAATCTTTCTTTGAGCTACTCTCTTGTTGATGTGAATTTTAAACATATTGTATACATTACCCATGGAAACAATTTGTCCATGTTTAAACAGCTTGTCCGTTTTGAATTCCTTAAAGTTGATCTTTGATATTGGCTTTTATATGTTAAATTTTCCACTAAGTTTGGGTTTGGTTGAGAGTAAAGTCCTGAAAGTCTGCAAGTTCATTAAAGGCCTATTTTTTTTCTCATTTAAAATTATTGATAATTTTGCTTGATAAATAATATCAATTTTGCTCGCATGTCTACTTCTTATATGATTTCAGGACCTCGTGTTTTTTTTTTAATTGAAACTGCTGATAAGTCATGTACAATTCTAATTGCAGTTCTAATTTATTTGAATTATTTTTTTTTCTTGTTTCGTGCAAAATTTTCTCTTTGATCTGGGAGTTTCAAAATTTGGAAATAATATTTTTGTGTGTTTTCCACAAAGGATCTCTTTTGAGGTGGTGATCAGTGGATTTTTTTTTCCATTTGTATTTTCTCGTCATGTTTCATCACTTCAGGACAATTTTTTGGGATTATTTCCTATATTATTGTGTCAAGGTTCTTCTTTTGGTCACAACTTTCTAGTAGTTCATTATTCTTATATTTTCTTTTCTTGATCTATTCTACAGAACTATCATTTTTCTTATAAGATATTTCACATTCTGTTCTATTTTCTCATTCTTTATAATCTATTTTGTTATTTCTTGGTTTCTCATAGCTTCACTGGCTTCCCCTTACCCAATTCTAATTTCCAAAGAAATATTTTCATCTTTGAGATTCTATACATTTCTAGTTGTTAACTTTTTTTATAATCGTTTCTTGGATAGTTTTTATATGTCCATTCATTCATTCAATCATTTATTTGGGTTATTTATTTATTTATTTCAGTTTTTCCTCAATGTCTCTCATGTGATTTTTGAATTCTTTTTTGAGTTCTATATATTCTCTCTGGACAGGGAGATATTTCCCATTACTCTTTAAGTTAGAAGATTTGTTTGTTTGTTTGTTTTTTTACTAAAGTATCCTCCTCTGAAGATGAACCCCAGTGCTCTCTATTCCCATAATGTGTTTCAATAGTGGGGTTCTTACATCTTAACCAACTTACTCTGCCATCTTCCCATAACACACTTTTATTAAGAGAAAATGGAATTAGAACAAATGTCCTGTTCTTCTAGAAAAAAGATGAAGGTTTCATAGTGACTTCCAAGATCATCTAGATCTACTTGATTTTTCAGATAAACTGAGATAGAGAGAAATTAAGCAACTTGTCCTAAGTTCCTTGGGTTTTAAATGACACAGACAAAGAATGTGTGTCTTAACTTTTTCATAGCATTTTATTTTTTTTTAATATGTAAAAGTCTTCTAATGATTTGGAAGAAACTAAAAGTATATAAATCATGTACTTTACAAATATCATCGAGTCATGAGTCATAAAAGATTTTGACCTACTATAATATTTGGCTGAAATAAAATAAAATAAATTTTAACAGAGATAAACATAAAATATTTCAATTGGCTTCAAGGAATCATTCCCCTTATCATATGGTTTGTATATAACTAAATTTCCTTCCATATTTGAAAAAGAACTAGGAGAATGACAGATGAAAAGATCATTATAAATCATCATTGTAAGATAGTGGCCAAGAAAATTACCATTATCTGAAAACCTGTAATAAAAATAGACAATTTATTCCGAACTGATGAGGTTATTGTTGTACTGCATTCTCTTCTGGGCATATTGCAACTTATTTTCCTTAATTCTAAATACTAAATTTTAGGGGATTATTGGTAAACTGGATAGTATTTGATGGAATGTGGAATGGAATTTTATGGAATAAATGGTCTAGAAATCATGGCAGATGAGGATTATTGTAAGTAACTAGAGATGCTGTACTAACAATTACAGATTTCCAGAAATACATTGAGTTATCTCAGGAGCCCTCTGAGGAATTAACTTTAACATAGAGGGATGATATGCAAAGATGACTTCTTTAGGTACAGATTGAACTAGATGACTTCTAATGTCTCATTCAACTGTGAGGTTATATTATTGCAAGAACAATGTTTAAATTCAGTCCTATAACCTCAAACAATTCACATGACTTAGATGAGCTTCAGTTTACTAATTTCTAGAATGAAGGATTTTAGCTAGATGATTTCTAAGCTCTTAACAATAGATTTTGTGGGCTGTAGAATAGACACAACTTGGGAAGAAAAGGTAATAAAAGAAGCATTTGGACCTCAGAAAGATATTTGTGGGAGAATTCCAGTTGAAATTCCATAGTCTCCCCAAAATATACTAATTTTCCAGCAATTTTATGGATTCTAATTTATTCCAAAACAGGTATGTGTGCTCTTTCTGTCTCCTTAGAGTCTTTTCATTTAATGAGTAACTTTTCATATGAGTACATTTGCTATAAGTTATGGTTTCTGTAAATTAATACAGGTGGATACTATGAAATAATAATTTAGAAATATATTATAGCATACCCTTTGATCCAGCAGTGTTTGTACTGGGCTTATGCCCCAAAGAGATACTAAAGAAGGGAAAGGTACCTGTATGTGCCAAAATGTTTGTGGCAGCCCTGTTTGTAGTAGCTAGAAGCTGGAAAATGAATGGATGCCCATCAATTGGAGAATGGTTGAGTAAATTGTGGTATATGAACGTTATGGAATATTATTGTTCTGTAAGGAATGACCAGCAAGATGAATACAGAGAGGACTGGCGAGACTTACATGAACTGATTCTACGTGAAATGAGCAGAACCAGGAGATCATTATATACCTCAACAATGATACTGTTTGAGGATGTATTCTGATGGAAGTGGATCTCTTCGATAAAGAGAGCTAATTCAGTTTCAATTGATCAAAGATGGGCAGAAGCAGCTACACCCAAAGAAAACACTGGGAGATGAATATAAACTGCTTGCATTTTTGTTTTTCTTCCTGGATTATTTATACCTTTTGAATTCAATTGTCCCTGTGCAACAAGAAAACTGTTCGGTTCTGCACACGTATATTGTATCCAGGATATACTGTAATCTATTCAACATGTAAAGGATTGTTTGCCATCTGGGGGAGGGGGTGGAGGGAGGGAGGGGAAAAATTGGAACAGAAGTGAATGCAAGGGATAATGTTGTAAAAAAATTACCCTGGCATGAGTTCTATCAATAAAAAGTTATTAAAAACAATAATAAAAATAAAAAAAGAATGAGATTATAAATAAATTGGAAGAGCATAGGATACTTTACCTCACAGACCTGTGGAAGAGGGAGGAATTTATGACCAAAGAAAAACTAGAGATCACTACTGACGACAAAATAGAAAATTTTGATTATATCAAATTGAAAAGTTTTTGTACAAATAAAACAAATGCAGACAAGATGAGAAGGGAAACAATAAACTGGGAAAACATTTTTACAATAAAAAATAAATATATAGCTTTTTACTAAACATAGAGCTCAAAGATAATATTAAATAATTTCTGGCTTTCAGGGCAAAAAACAGTCAAATGTGGTATGGTATATTTTAAAGACTCAGCAAATTCTATATCTAAAGATTTTTGTCATAAACTTATAGTTCTTCAGTTTACAGAGTCTTGGAGGAATAGCTTCTTATTTAATGCTCATTGTTTTGTGCTAGATTTGTATCATGCTGTTACTTTCTAAAATAAATAAAATAAAATAAAATGAGATGCAGTGTGGCAAAATGCATAGAAAGCCTACTTCAAAGTGAGAAAGATATAACTAGATTGAAGCCCTGCTTTTGAGTGACTCTGGACTAGTCATTAATACTCTTGATGCTTCCAAACAACTCTAAGAGAATATACATTATAGGTATTCTATCAATCCTCATTGGTGAAGAAAATTTTCTCATTCAGCATTCCCTAAAGCCATTTAAATCAATGAAAGACAGATAGACAGAAAAAGAGAATTATATATATATATGTAAAGTGTTTTTTTTATTTTTAAATTTGACTTCTCTAGACCTTTTGTTTTCTATTTCATTATATAGTCTAAATATGTTTTGTATTGTAAATTTGATTTATATTTACATTTTTATTTATATTTACATATTGTAATCAATAAATTTATTTTAAAAATCAACTTACATTGATTACAAAAATTTGATTTAAATTTACATAAATTGTATTATAAATTGTAAACTTGGTCAAATATAAAAATAAAAGAAAAACAAGTCTTCAAAAAAATTTTTTTTTAATTTTGGAGAGGTAAGATTACTAAAATTTGGAAGAAAAATACTTATTTCTATATATTTAAATTTTTTGAGAGTGAACATCATTAGCCTATCTCTTTAGTCCTTTGTTACTTGACTCTGATTGCAAACAGAAAAACAAATTTTGGATGAATACCATGTGGAATTAGAATTTTACACACATATACATGCATATATGTATATATATACACATGTGTATATATGCATACGTATGTATATACACATATAGTATATCTGCGTATGTCTTTCTCTTTAAGTTAAACCAACAAAATAGGACACAAGCAAAGTGCAATATCAAAAACCAACTCAAGCAAGGCAAATGTTGTTTAAAGCATTTCTAAGAAGCCAGATCAATCAAATAGGGATAACTTTCTTCCTTACACTTTATGACAAAAGTATATCACATACTTTCCCCTTTCAAGGTAAAGATAAATATTAGAATTAGGGAGCCAAAACATAAATTCACAAGTGTGCTTTCCAATTAAACAGTTAATGAGCTAGAATAATGACCCTTTCACCTAACTGGGTGCAAGAATAATTAGATTTAAAAATACTTCATGCATCTATGAAATCACAGAGATGCCAGTCAAAGGAAGTAAAGAAAGAGCAATCATTGCCAATTTTACTAAGTCTGATTAAAAGCTTGACTGAGTTAGAGTCAATAAATAGAAGTGCTACAATATTAATGATTGCCAAAATCCTTAGGTCTATGGGGTAAAAAAAAAAAAAAAAAAAAAAAAAAACGTGAAAAGGGAGAAAGAAACACATCTCCATTAAGTATAAAAACACTGGTCCTTAGATCTTTTGGTAATGATGTAAAAAGCCCAAATTAACTTAAATACTCAAGAATTAAACCTCAGGTTTATTGTAAAGACCACAGGAGGCAAACATACAGTGTTTTGTAAACTTTAAAATACAATATAAATGCTACTAGGAATATCTTCCTCCTTCTCACCTCTTCATTCCTTAGATGCTTTCTTGGTCTCAGTTTTCTCACATATAAAATGAGGGGGGTTGACCACATCACCCTCCTACTATGTGAGCATATGGATATCAAAGATAAACTGTTGATTTTATTGAGTATTGTCAACATTTTTTATCATAACTAGAAAGGAAAAATTTTTCTTTTTCTATTTAAAAAAAAACCTTTGTGGCATTTTTAAGTTTATGAATGATCCAGAAATATTTCCTGTTTTGATAGACAGTTATGTTTTTATTTTTTATAAATATATAGAATAGAAAAGTTGGAAGTCATTATTATAGTAGTACTCATTAAAGACACAAATGTCACATCTGATTTTTTTGATTATTTATTAAGAATAAAGGTCACTAATCTTAGATAATCCTTTGTTTTACAGCTGTATTGGCAATTAGACTATTTTCATTTTAAAAAAGCAATTCATTTGATGATCACAACTGTATCAATTATAAGAACATGGTAATGAATCACAGAAAGCATTTTATAATGAAAAAATTCTGTAACCAACTTTGTATTCAATTTCCTAGTCTCAATTTTCTCATCCAACTCCCTTTTAGCAGATGCCTTGATACATTCGATTAGCACAATTTCCCTCTCCAATTTGTTTAAAATGTTCAAGGACCCAAAACCATCGATGAAAATTGATTCGAAGATAGTTAACTGGAGCAACAATTGCCTAAGAAGGAAAGCCTTCTACTGAAAGCTTTTATATCTAATATTTTAATAGTTATTGGTGTAGTCTATGTATTTGCAAATATTATCAAAGCCTAGAAATAATAAAGAAGTTTTCATCTAGATAAATTATACCTCATTTCAAATTTCTATAAAACATAAAGAAGACTGATAGTAGTTCCAAATTTAATAGTAAAAGTTTTCCATATTGTAGATGTTTTCACAGAGTTCATAGAAGGCTTAATGCCATGTAATTTGTTATAAATCAAACTGCCATAGAGTAACATTAACAATTTTTGCTCTAATAGATATTGAAAACTGATTTTTCTTTCAGCTTTCATTTGAAAATAAAGTTAAATTCATCCCATTTTAGCAACAAATGTGTTCATAACATTTGTTCATAATTGGCAGGTTTGGGGGCATAAAAGAAAAGAAAGTTGAGAGTCATATGCAATTTTTGCTATTCAAGTAGTTATATTCTTTAAATTTACTTTTAAAAAATGTTTATTCTTCTTATAGGATGGGAGGTCATAGGAAACAATATTTACCATGAGAAACGACAGCAAAAATAAAATCATGATGACTACTGGTGATGTAAATAAACTGCACATGTTTCTATGACACATACATTAGTTGTCCTGTGATTCAAAGAATGTACCTGTCTATTTTGTGATGACAGTTGAAATTACAGTATGAGAAATGGATATGGAGTTTTATATTCAGTTCTAATTAACATCATTGAAATTGTTGATTTAATATTTGTCCCCGCCTTCCTCCAAGGAAAGTAAAAACCGAAATAAACATATTCATTTAAGCCCAAATGGGATTAAGTCTGAACATATATCCTAATATTAAACACATCAATTTGATCAAAAACTTTTAGATTTTATAGCCAGTGTTTCTGATAAAGGTCTAATTTAAATATATATATATATATATATATATATATATATATAATATATATATATATATATATAGAACTGTGCCAAATTTACAAGAATACAAGTCATTCCCCATGTGATAAATGATCAAAGGATATGAACAGACAATTTTCAGATGATGAAATTAAAACCATCGATTGTCACATGAAAAATTACCCTAAATCACTATTGATTAGAGAAATACAAATTAAAACAATTCTGAGGTACTACCTTATACCTCTCAAATTGGCTAAAGTGACAGGAAAAGATAATGAGAAATATTGCAGGGGATGTAGGAAAACTGGGACACTGCTGTTTTGCTGGTGGAGTTGTGAAATGATTCAACCATACTGGAGCGCAATCTGGAACTATACCTAAAAGGCTATAAAACTGTGCATACCCTTTGACCCAGCAGTGCCACTACTGAGTCTGTATCTCAAGGAAATAATAAAGAAAAGCACCCACGTGTGCAAAAATGTTTATGGCAGCTCTTTTTGTGGTAGCAAATAATTAGAAAATGAGTTGATGCCCATCACCTGGAGAATGGATGAATAAGCAGTCATACATGAAGGTAATAGAATATTATTGTTCTATAAAAATGATAAACAAGCTGATTTTAGAAAGAAAGGCCTGGAAAGATTTACACAAAGTGATGCTGAGCAAAACAAGCAGAACCGGAATACATCATACATAATAACAGCAAGAAGGTGCAATGATCAACCATGAAACACTTGGTTCTTCTTAATGGTTCAGTGATCTGAAGCATTCCCAATAGACTTTGGACAGAAAATGTCATCTGCATCAGAAAAAGAACTAAGGGGACTGAATGTAAATCAATACATGCTATTTTCCTTATTTTACTTTTTTTTTTCTCCCATGATTTTTCCCTTTTGTTATAATTTTTCACTTCCAACGTGATTCACAAAGCAATGTGTATTAAAAAATATATATATATATATGTATATATGTGTGTGTGTGTGTGTGTGTGTATGTGTGTGTGTGTGTGTGTGTGTGTGTGTATATATATATATATATGTACACATGTGTACACATATATATGTATGTATATATATATATATATATATATATATATATATATATATATTTATCCTAACGCAATCACGGTTAAGTGACTTGCCCAGGGTCACGTAGCTAGGAAGTGGTGTTAAGTGTCTGAGATCAGATTTGAACTCAGGTCCTCCTGACTTCAATGCTGGTACTCTATCTACTGTGCCATCTAGCTTTCTGTGTATAAATGAATTTTTAAAAAATAATCCTTATTCTAAGATTAAATCATAAATCAGGCTCTGATCTAAATCAATAGAGGGAATTTCTTCATTAGGAGTTTCAATGTGTTCTCCTTCTGTTCTGTTCCTCCCCCCTCCTTTTTCTCTCTTTCATCCCACATTAGAAAATCCCAATGGCCAATGAACTTTGACTCTAAAATAATTTTAAGTATTGTCTTTAAATACATGCTTCCATGAAAAAAAAATGAATTTTGAAATATGGGAAAAAAACCTTTTAGAAAGGTTATTGAAAGCAGGTGGAGGTGAATCTTTACAGAATGCACATCAGAGGTGTTTCTGAAAAGTTATACATAAATGAAACATTTTTCCCCCTTTGGTATATATTTTAATAACAGCAATGTCTTCAAAATCTCATGATTACCCAGTTCATCTTTCCCTCTGAATTATTAGGATTCTTTGTATTCTTGCCACCATGACATTTTTAATTGTAGTGCATACAAGTTCAATATATGTAATAATTTCCCCAGAAAAGGACATTCTCTGCAATGACAGTCTTGTGAAGGCTGCCAGTGGTCAGGATTGTGGAAAGAACATACAGATCTTCTTATTAAGATTTTGAGTGCCTCTGCAGCAGTGTAATGCATTCTCACAGTTTTCTTCCTGGTTACTGTGGAGCCAGGAATGTGAGAGTCCATTGGACTCTCAGGGAGCACTCTTCTTGTAAATTCAGTTAGAAAGCACTTTGCAGCATAGCTATTCTCTATTCAATAAATGGTATTAAAATATCCTTGACAGCATGGACATGAAGAGATAGTGTTTAGACCATTCAGCCTACTGTGTTTACCAGACAATAGATAAGCATAAAAATGGATTTCTGATGGCTGTCCACTCAATTCAACTCAACAGACATATAATATAATTTAATACCAAATGCCTACTGTGTTTAAGTAACCATATAGTGTTCTAGAGAGAATATGTAAATTTTTGATGAGGCTTGATCCCAGCCCTCATGGAGTTTACAATTTAGTAAGAGATTTGCCATATATGGCTTAATTATAAGATGCTTCAGACATCTTTAAGCAAGTAAGTATTTGGGGGGGGGGGATAAGGGAAAACTAATGTTTATTTGAAAGATTCTTCAGAAAAGTTATAGCACTAGTTTTATATCTCTGAGCAAGTCTCTTTACATTTCTAAACCCCAGTTTTATTTCTGCCTCTTAGAATCTCTAGTTTCCTTTAAAACTCAACTCACGAGCCAATGTCTTCTTAAGGTCTTTCCTGATTCCTTCATCTAATCAAAATTTACTATATACATGTAACATATTTTTGTGTGTGAATATACATACACTTGCATTTGCAAAGATATACCTATATGTATATTTACAGACATATATGTGTATGTATCTCACATTTTTATGTTTATGTTTTCATTGAATATAAGTTCTGAAGGATTTTTTTTTCATATGTTCCTTTATCTCCCCAGTATCTAACATAGTGCATACCACAAGACAGCTACTTAACATGTACTTGTTGCTTGTTGATATTATCTATTATACTTACCTCACCAGATTGTGGGGAAGCATCTTTTTTAACATAGAATTCATATAAATATTACTTATTTTTGTTATTCCCAAAGGAGGTGACATATAAATAGACCTTTCCAGGATAGATAGTCATGTAAAAACAGCAAAATATTTATATAGAAGATATTCTAGAAACAGAAAATTTCATGAACAAAAACATAGGGAGTAGTAGCTTTCTTATTAATAGAGTTCTACAAGCAAAGTCCAAATATGTATAATTCCTTGGGTTTGGAGTGACTCAGATGACTTCTGATACTGAGATAGGAAAACTTTATAATTATTCCTTGTTTTCTCTTTCCCAAAGCTTTCAACTACTTCTTGTTAGAAATTTTTTCCAAATCCACATATTTCATGACCACTACCCTTGTCCACTACTCTAGACCAACTACAATTTAATATAGATAGAAAATTATCATGGATTAATAAGTAGTAAAATGTTGGCAAAAAAGTGCCATACTAAAAGGAATCTTATGACATACAATCACCAGATTTTAGAATTGGGAGGAACCTCCCTAGCTATCTAGATAGTTCAACCTGATATTAAAAGAATCCCAGCCATTACATTTATCAGACAAAAATTCAGTGCTTGAAATCTCCAGTATGGGAGATCCTGTCAAGTTGTGAGGTAGCCTAGTACACTTTAGGATAGCTCCAGTTTTTAGGAAAGATTTCATGATATCAAACATATGCTTGTTTTATCCATTGCACTTCCTTCTGCTATTCTCTGGAGACATATGGAGGAAAACTTCAGTCACTTTCCCATGACAGTTATTGAAATATTTGATCATATATATTATGAATCTTTTTTTTTTTTTTACTTCACTTAAACATTCTTATTTTCTTCAACTGATCCTCATCAAATGTGGACTTAGAGCTAGGTCTTAGTTGCCCTTCTATGGAGACTCCTCTGTGTAACTAATTTGCCCTCCCTATCCTATGCAGTCTGCTGCCAATCATTACTCCAATGGGAACTCTGCTGAGATTCAGAAGTAATATCGAATAGCCTCAAACCTCTAACTTATTAAAGTTTACACTTTCAAGGGACAGAAGAAATAGAGGCTCCCTAAATACTTCCCTTTTAAGGACTCAGCTAGCACTACTCTCTCTCTTTTAAGAAGCCATCAAGATTCTGGGTTCTAAACTGACTTAATATTTTATTTAAAAACCCTATAAAATGTGGCAAAGCATACATTATATTAATGTTTATCTTTCTTGATTTAATAGAAATATTCTCACCTGATAAAAAGTATTAAGATTACAATGTTTTACCAGTTAATTTAAATAGGTCAAAACAAACTGCACATTTACACTATCTGATTCCCAGAATTCCTGTGATCTGATTGTCTCTTTAAACTTTAAAGTGCTACATCATTGTCATTTGTTGTTACATTTTACCACGGAAATCATTCATAAACCTAAGTCAAAATACATTTCTTAATATTCTAATATGCACAAGCTAGATCTCAATATAAGTAACATTACCTATTTTTAAAAATTCTACAGTTAAGCAGGTTAAGTATGTTTTATTATTTATTAAGGAGATTAAAATAAAACACATTTTGATCCAAACATTCTACAAATATAACTTGTTTTAACATACCATTTTTGTTGTTGTTGTTTATTTCTCCACCAGGGGGTGGCCTTTCCATCAGAACAGCTTAGAAATATTTGAAATTATTTAACTGTTCATAAACAAAGCTAACTTTTGTTTGAATACATTTTGTAGATACTTCATCATTGAACATTTCTAATGATCCATTTCTTCTCAGAGTTCACCCTAGCAATACAAATATTATTGGATAACATATTTAGCTAAAGACATTTTGATCAGGTGTTCTGAGAAGGTATATATATATATTTCTCATCCTTTATGTGTGTGTATATGTGTGTGTGTGTGTGTGTGTGCTTATTTAGAAAAATAAATGTCACCTACTTTGCTCATTTGTAAATTCCTTTCCTGTGTTACCCACTAATTTGAATGTCTTCCTTCATCTTTCCAGCCCCACTTCCTTGAAGAATAATTCTGAAATTACTGTAGTCTATATAGGTGATTGCTCATTGATTTCTTATTGCCATTGTAACAGGCACCTCAGGGTTAGATACTTTTTGGCAATTATTTACTTATTTTATATTAGTTTTATCTTTCCAGTTACATTATAAATTATATGATCAGTGAGTATTTTTGCACTTTTTAAAAATATCTTTTAGACTGCATACTGGACAATGAGAAGTTCCTCAATAAATATTTATTCACTGACTGGTTTCCCTAGCTGACTAATCATCTTAATTATAAAGGATACATTTAAAAATTAGATTCAGTATAGAATCTGTAACCATTTACTGGAACTGACTTTCAGCAAAGCAAATGAAAGCAATATAAAAACAGAAAATTTCACATCCTCAAACTAAAAGTTGTCAAAGGAATCCACTCAAAAATGTTTAGTGTGAAAAATCTAGCTTCTGTCCTACAAGGATTGAAAGTTATTATCTGTACCTACCTAGTCTCTAAGGGTCAAGTCAATTATCTTTAGTTCCAGGAAGTCTTCCCTAGGTACTGCAGTCAGAAATTTCACCTTTTTTTGAAATGTTAGGGTCATTCCCATGTCCCCCTTTAAACCACTTTTTTTGGCTTAATATTTTTCTATTTTTCCAGAAACAGTTTGATTCCATATCAATTACTTCACTCTGTGAGAGTTCTTTTTTTATTTTTCTCTTTATTTCACTAAATAATGAAAAAAAATAATCCAAAGTAAACTTAATTTATACAAGCTTTGAAAAAGTCTGTGACATAACTTTCTGCCTCTTATGGGCTTTTGACTTTCAGAATAAGAGGGGTAAAGATCACCTGAAACACATTCCCCAGAGCTGAGAGATAGATATAAGGCTCTTTGACAACAGATTTTCAACAATGTCCCCTAGGAAAGCCTTTGAGGTCTCCACATTTAACCTTCATAGCGGCAACACAACCCTGATGGAGGGTTTGAAATGAAGTAAAGCCCCTCTGATACATACTCAGAGAATCAAGTAGGATAAAAAATTCCCTAATCAACTATTGTAGTCTGTTCATGATATGCAGTTTCCCATCTTTTAAGAGAAAGAGACATTGCTTATCTCTAAAGTATGCATCCCAAATCTCTTTAAGTTGACTTTTTTTTCTCCTGATAGAAAAATCTCTGGGGAGCTGACATCAAATAGAGAAATAAAATCTTTACTAGATAGTCCAATTTTTTTAAATGTACAAATGCAGAATTTCTGAGGTCTTTTCAATTCATTGATTTTGTATTCATTTTTAAATAATACCCAAATTTCTAAAATATGAATTTTCTGAGGAAAAACTCATTAGGAAAACATGAAAGCATTTTTATTATCAAAACCAACAACAAAAAAGACATGCAAGTTCACCCTACAAATGTTATTGCTTCCTAAATCTGTGAGCTAGTATTTTTACATTTCCAATCAAAGAGCAAAAATAAGACTAATGCTCCCCTTTGCTTATAGAAATGCATTTTCTCCAAGAGCTTTAGGGGAGGGGAAGTTCTAGGTGGTCTTTAGTCCAAGGGTCAGACTTTAGAATTGAGCTGAGAACTGACCTGTTCCTAGCATGGATCCAAGCAATTCAAAAGAAATATAAATAAAAGAATCTTGCAGAAAAGTGCTCCTTATGTAAGAGGGGGAGAAAAAATTCCTTCATCCCCATGCAAACTAATAAGTGACTTTCTTCTGGCTACAAGCTAAAAAGCAAATAGAAGATACTATTCTTAAATTGTTTCCTACTGAATTTTTTTTTAACTTATGTTCTGTATTTTTAACAACTTAAAGTGAGAGGAAGCATGGCATAAAGTATTCATACTCTTCTCAGGGAAATCTGGATTCCTTCTTCCTGTAACAACGGCTAACTATGAAATCATTAGTAAGATACTGGACTTGAATCTTGGGCGTCTTGCTAAGAATTCTCTAACTTATTCTAATTATATTATATAGTTTTTATATATGTATAGATAGATAGATATAGATATACATATATACATATATAATTCTATAAAAGGGGACAGATGATAGCTGGAATTCAAAAATCACAGTGCTTTTATTTATTGACAAGAGATTAAAATACTTCACTAATATAGAATACATATATGTGCATGCAGAATACATGTGTGTATACATATGTGTACTTTATATGTAATCATATACATATGTATATAGATAGAAGTGATTCAGTTGGGACAGTTCTGGGACTGGAATTGGGAAATCCTGACTTCAAGCCCATTCTCAGATGTTTACAAGTGAGTGCCTTTGCCAAGTCACAACTTCATTTTGCCTGAGGTTACTCATTTATAATAGGGAATAATAATACACCTACCTATCAAATTTGATAAAAAAATTATAAAACATTTAGCATAGGACTTGACACATAGCACTAGATAAATCTTAATAATTGTATACACACACACCTAGAATAGTAAATAGAGTATCAGGGGCTTGAAATTAGTAGGATTCCTCTTCTTTAATTCAAATCTAGCCTCAGATACTTACTAGCTATGTGACCATAAACAAAAAATTTAAACCTCTTTGCCTTAGTTCCTCACCTATAAAATACTCTGCAGAAGAATATGGCAAGTCATGCTAGTATCTTTGCCAAAGATACCAAATGGGAAGACAAGGAGACACAATTGAAACCACACAACAATAATCTCTCTCTCTCTCTCTTTCTCTCTCTCTCTCTCTCTCTCTCTCTCTCTCTCTCTCTCTCTCTCTCTCTTCTCTCTCTCTCTCTTTCTCTCTCTTCTCTCTTTCTCTCTCTCTCTCTCTCTCTCTCTCTCTTTCTCTCTCTTCTCTCTCTCTCTCTCTCTCTCTCTCTCTCTCTCTCTCTCTCACACACACACACACACACACACACACACACACACACACACACTACCTTGAATTGATTCAGATAAAGTCTGCAAAACCATGAAAGCAGTAATTAGTGACCACAACAAAATAAAAGCAATAAAAGGGATGGGAGGAATGAATCACATTTAATGGCTAGACTCAAACTCAAGAAAAAAATGTTATATAATGTTCTTCCTTTCCTTCACTGAGGAAGGAAGAAGTAACCTGAGTGTAGAATGGTTAATATTCACACCTTGGTGATGTGCTATATACATTTGTTCAGTTGCTTTTTTCCCCTTCTATTTTTAAATAATTATTATAAGGATAATTCACTATATTGGAGAGAAAAGATATCATCAAAAATTAACCTGATGTAAGAACAGAAGGTTCCAATAAAAAATAAAATTTATACAAAATGAAAAATACTTTGCATATAAGGATATCAGATTTTATGACCCACATTTCATTTACCATATTCCCTCCATTAGTATAAAAACTATCATGGAAGTCAAGAAAGGAGTATCAAAAATTAGCAGATATCCAACCATATCAAATGCAGCAGAAAGGTTAAGGAGGATGAGAATTGATAAAAGATCAATGGATTTTCCATTAAGAAGTTTGGTGATATTTGGTAGCAAACTTCCTGAAAAGTGGGAGCATTAAAAGGATTAGAAGGTAATTAAAGAGAAGTTGTTAGAAACAGGCAATGTAAACAAAAAGAGTCATCTAAAAAGTTTGAATGTGATAAGAAAGATATAAATAAAATAATAATTGGGGGGTACAAACTAAGATAGGAGTTTGTGGGGAAATCTGAGCATATTTTGAGACAGAGAAAAATGTCAACTAAAAATATTGCAGAGACAAGAGAGAGGAGATAATGAATGTATAGGTCCCAGAGGAAGTTAGAGGGAATTAGATAAAAAGAATACAGGTGGAGGAGGTAGTTCAGAAGAGCCAAAGCAACAGTTTCTTCTAGAGAGATGTTGAGTAAATATACTGAGACATTTTGATATTGAAAGTTGGAGCCAGATGGCCTCTATCTTCTTGGAACACCAGGAGAAAGATTGCTAATGATAAAGAAGGAGCCAGGGGTCAGATTGGTGGTTCCAGCAGTATAGAAAATATTTGAAACAACCACTTTGAGAAATGTGCTAGGAAGGCAGGAAGAAATTAATAAAAGGACTGCTGAGGGTTACAGTAAGGTACCATAAATCTGTAGGAGAGCTAATCAGCACCATTTTGCAACTTTTTTCTAACAGCTTTTCACAAGCTGGGGATACCAATTCCCACTTCAACAAAGAGAAGAGATATCTTTGCAGGCTTTCTCCAGCATTTTTCACATATAAGAGAAATCAGCATTCCCTATGTTATGAAGACTGAATTTTCTGGCCCTGGAAATTACTTCACTGATTTCATAGCCCTAATATCTGATTGTTTGGGCATAGACACAGTCTCTGTACACATGTGAAACAAGGAGTGGTTATCCCCATTCAGGCTTTCTAAATCAGCCCTCAAAATAGAGATTGGGGTAATTAAGGTGTAATGTTCGAAGTAGAGAAGTATATGAGGCAATAAATAGTATTTGAGGTTGGTTAAACGCCAAAATGAAGCAGAGATGTTTGATAACTGCAAAAGCTATTTATGGTAAATATCCTCATAAACTATGAACATTAGTCCCATTAGATGACAGAATTTAAAAAGCAGTAAGAGACCATAAAAAATAAAACATGCAATTTCCTTTCTTTGTGAGAGATTTGAAAATGCTGAGTTACCTGTTTTTCAAATTTTCTTTTCAGATACTTTCTTTAGAGTATGATTTAAATAGAAAGATAATATATAGTAGAAACAGCTGTATTAGTTAGCAATAGAAGATCTTTTTAAAAAGATCAATTGCCACAATTCAGTATTGTCATAGCTGAGGAGAAATAAAGTAGAAGGGACAAACAAGTTTGATTTTAATTACTGCCATAAAATTATGCAAATTCTGATCTTTGTAACCTTGTATTTTCTCTGAAGAATTCAGAATTTAGTTTCTCCTCCCTTCCCCCTTTTCAGAATATCTTCTGAGCATAATTGCCCTCTCAGCCTTGCATTCTAGGATAGTGTATCCCTTTTCTCTGCTTGGGCTAATCCTTACATGGGCCTTTAATCCCACTACCTTTGATTACCTCTAAAACCTTCATAAAATAAATCATCATTCTCAATTTGTCTCAAACCTCTTCATTCTTTTTTACATCATTGACCCTGATAATAAACATATTTAAGGATCCCCTATCCTCCTAAATAGCCTATCCTTGATTATTCCCTCCATTCAACTATCCTCCTAGTTCTGTACTCATTTTCACAGCTGGATCTTTAAAAATAAATATATAATAACATTTTCTATATTCAGTGCCTTTACGGTCTCAAATCTCAATCCCTTACCATAGGCCTTTGTCTCAACCAATTTATTGAAATTCTTCTCTTCAAAGTCTCCAGATTCAGTGACTTTCATAACCAAATACAAAAGAATCCCTCCCCCAGCACCCATTTTCGTACTATTGGACCTCTGCAGAGATTTGATACTATTCCCCATCTCCTTGTGCTGAATCAGAGATATAACACTCTCCCAGTTCTCTCCCTTTTCTCTACCTGCTTCTTCTCTATCTCTTTTGTTGACTCAAAATCCTTTTCTCACAACCTTAAAGACAGTGTTGGCCCCAATTTCCCTTTCTTCCTTGTATCAATGTTATGACATCAATAACTATTATCTTTGTGTAAATGACTACCAAGTCTTGATTTTCAGACCCCCACCTAGCTGTACCTGCAGAATAGCTCCATTTGAATGTTCTACTATCATCTCAAGGTCAACATTAGCATATGTTTGCCCATCATCTGTCCTCTTATACCTGTTGCTTATCTGAACTTACTTTCTTTATAAATATCATCACACATCACTTTACCACTCATATTCAAAATCTAGAATTCCCTTTGGCTTTTTTTTTTTTTTTTGGTTGTTTGTTTTTTACTTACCTTTCACATTCAATAAGTTAACAAGTCCTTCCCATTCTATTTCTGTAATGTTTTTAGTTGCTGCCTTCCCCTTTCTTCTCTCAGTGCGTCTACTTTATCACAGATTTTTAGGTCCAACTTAGATATTATGATAGATCCCTTATATATTTTTCTGTCTTTCTCTATCTGTTCCTTCTCCAATTCTTCCTTTAGAATAATATTTATTGTGCTCATATATGATCACATTCTTCTTTTATAGAAAACTTTTCAGTGATTTCCTGTTATCTACAAAATTAAAATACTTCTTTGCATTCAAGGGTCTCCATAATTTAGTATTGCCCTACTTTTCCAGCCAATCTAATTGGACTAGCCCTTGAATATTTTTTCTTATTTTTTTAAGTTTTTTTTTTCTTCTCTATGCCTGCATGTTTCTCCTTCTTTGCCTCTTGAATTCTTATTTTTTAAATATTCAACCTAAAATTCTGTCTTCTAAATAAAATCTTTCTGTTTAATAGTTACCTTTAATATCTCATGTAACATCTATCTTGAAACGCCAAAAAATCTATTGTATAACACTGAATAATAGCTAGCATTATTAATATCTTAATCCCTGTAACATCTATGGACATAGGGACTTCAGGATAAGGATTAGGCCTGTGACTTCATTGATTTAGGTATTCCTGGAGAAGGAAGCTGCATTTATCCAAAGTAAATATTCTCCACAACTTGTAGTGCCTAGATTACTGAATAGGTGGGAGAAGAGTGACTTTAACCTACATCTACCTGCCTCCTTCTAGTTACAGAGACATACAAATTGCCAACCTGGGTGAGTGAAGAAACAAATGGGTAATTGCAAAGGTTTAAAAAAAGAAAATAAGAGTTACTTTCTCAGCATTTTTAATGTCTAAAGCATTTTCAGTCCTTCTGACCTTGAAACTGAGGCAATTTACTCTCTTTAGCTTTCCTCAAGTCCTATTCAGTATAAAAGGAATCAGAGAATCAGTTGATGTATCCTTTAAATAAGAAAGCTGGTCAAAATTGAACATACTTGGAAAAAAGAAAAAAAAAAAGAACCAATTGTGGTTCCTTGATGGAAAAGAATCACTTTTTAAAAATTGAGAATACTTCTAATGAAAAAGAGCACATTGTTATACAATAGCCACAAATCTTAAAGCTAATAATAATGTTTTGGTATTAAAAGAAAACTTGCAAGTTCTTTAGGGAACTGAAAGAAGACTTTCATATATGAGATAGGTACATTCAGTGTTTTGTAGAAATTCCAGAAAGCTATATGAAACAGCTAGGGAAAGCAAATCCCAAGGATACCACAGTTTTGAGCAGTTCTTTATATAGTGGTTTAATTGGTCTGCGTGACTTAAAAGTCCAGGGAGCAAAAACTACAATGATAGGTCCTGAAGGCAGTATTTATCATTTGGAATTCATATATGTTCAGAAACCTTAAATCAAAGACTTTCTCATGTCATAAAGTGTCCAGTTTCACTTTAGGGGATTCTCTCATTTTTTTTAAATTTTTTTTATTTTTAATTTATTTTTAATTAATAGCTTTTTATTTACAAGTTATATGTATGGGTAATTTTACAACATTGACAATTGCCAAATCTTTTGTTCCAATTTTTCCCTTCCTTACCCCCTACTTCTCCCCTAGATGGCAGGATGACCAGTAGATGTTAAATATATTAAAGTATAAATTAGTCACACAATAAGTATACATGACCAAGCCATTATTTTGCTGTACAAAAAATTAGCCTGTGAAGGAAATCCAAAATGCAGGCAGGCGAAAATATAGGGATTGGTAATTCAATGTAATGGTTATTAGTCATCTCCCAGAGCTCTCATTTTTTTAGATCAAAGCTCTTGTCTAAGAAATCTGCATAAATGTATGAAAAAGACTTAGACTTTACTAATGGTCATCTACTACTTCTCTTAGGGAACCTTTTCCATCCTGTCTCTCCTTTTCCATCACTGTTATAACTCAGGGTGAATATTTTATTTTTCTCTTGCTACTCAATTTAGGGAAGAAAAAGGGACAAATATTCACTCCCTTGCCACACATGAAGTTTGTAAGTATGGGGAAAATTTTGTAGTTGGACAGGAAGGAATCATATTTATGTTGATGATGTGGTCACCTTCCTTTTTTTGTTTCATAAAAACCTTGGTTCTTTTGATGTTTCTTGGGTCTATTTTCTTCATATCTTCTGATACTTTGCCTTTCCTTACTACCTAAAACATACGTATTCCAAGCCATAGTCTAGTGAATGTGACAATCATTTCCCCTCCACATAAACAATGTTTGTTTCTGGGGTGTTATCATTTACATAATCTTGGTAAGACTAATCAGAGAACATGACACAGCCCCTTTGTTCATGGAAAGTTCCATTTCTAAATTTTATTTATGTTTTACGCAAGGATGATATATATGTGCGTGTGTGTGTGTGTGTGTGTGTGTGTAAAAATACACATAGATGCAAATATTTATCTACCCATGTATATACGTGCATATTTTGTTGTTCAGTCATTTAATACACATTACTCTCTGAATTATGTTGGGAAAAAAAAATCAGAACAAGAGGGAAAACCATGGAAAAGAAAAAAAATAAACAGAAAAAATGGTGAACATGGCATATATTCATTTACATTCAGTCTCCATTGTTCTTTTTCTGGATGCAGATGAATTGTTTGGTCATTTCAGTTGCATCTGCCTCTTTGTGATCCCATTTAGAGTTTTCTTGGCAAATGTACTAGAGTGATTTGCCATTTCCTTCTCTAGCTCATTTTTACAAATGAGGAACAGGTAAACAGAGTTAAGTGACTTGCCCAGGGTCATACACCTAGTGAGTAACTGAAGCCAGATTTAAACCAGTCTTTCTTATTCCAAGTTTAGGGGCCTATCTCTGTGCCACCTAAGTATTCCCAATATGCCTATACACACACACACACACACACACACACACACACACACACACATATAAACACTGAAAGATGTATAATTTCTCACACTAAACACCTTATATTCATATAAACATGAATGTACACATCTTTATTAAAAGACAGGCTTAATGTCATGAAAAGGAAGAAGAATTTTAACATTTTGCAGAATTGTTAAAAGCATATTTTTCAGGTCCTTTATAAAAGAACATTTATTCAAAATATATTAATATATGTGAAAAGTATCATAAGGTAGCAAATAGGGAGTGATATCAAAATCACTTTCTATTTCATGTCCCTCCTTTGATTAAAAAAAAGTTTCATATGCTTATGGGCTAGTCATTGATCTTCTTGGTGCTCTTGACCAATGGTGTCAGTCTCAAATATGGAGCCAGTAACGGATTTATAAAGATTTCTTCAGGCTGCACATTGGCTTAGTTTTGAAATGCAATATTTATGTTTTAGTTTTTAAATTTTACTTTATTAAATATTTGCCCATTACATTTTAATATAGTTCTGGCTACTGTCATAAGGCTAAATGTTTAACACTTCTGTTCTAGGATACTCTTTAAAACTTTTAGAGGAATTCTCTATACAATAGAACATATTGCTGCATTCCCTTTTTCCAATATCCTAGTCCTCCATGTATTTTGTCTTGTCCACTTCCAAATAATTACTGTTTTCACTAGAAATTCAAGTTTTATTCATTTAACATTTTTACTCAGTTACATTTTAAATATTTTTTTTTAACATTTGTCAAAGAGTGAGAGGGGAAAAGAGTGAGAGAGAGAGAGAGAGAGAGAAAGAGAGAGAGAGAGAGACAGAGACAGAGACTAAATGAGAGATATAGACAGACAGAGAAGATAAAAGAAGAGGGGTGAAGGAGGATAAAAGAAAATAATGATTTTTTCTGGATGTTTTGAGATTGTTCATTTCTTGTCCTATCACATTTTTAATTTTAAAAATGAATATAAGATTTATTTTAGACTATGTCCCTGGCTTCTTATTCTTTTGCTTTCTTCCACTCTATCACCTCTGTTTCCCTTTCTTTCTCCAGTTTGGTTGGACTACACATTAAATAAGGATTTGAAAAACCATTAAATTACTTTAAAATCTACGTTTTTGGTGCTAGGAGCATTCTCAAACACTATTTTAGTCAAAATTCTTCTGAGAATTTATTTTGAAATCTATTTATTGCAATAAGCTGCTTGCTTCAACTCAGACAGAAAACTAGGTTCATTGGATGAGAGGCTCAAATCAACATGAAAAGAATAGAAACTAAAATTTTTAATTAAAAGTTGGCATGCCAAGCAGCATAGGGATTTTTCTAACAACAGCAACGGGTTATAAAACAGCTTAACACTAGGGATTATGAAGAATATTTTCAGCTACTTTTATTAACAGTAGAATGTCAACATATACATTTGTGTTAAATATTTAAATGTAGTAAGAGTATTTTGTACCAATTTTTGAGTTTCCATCCAAATTAGTTTATCAAAATTTGTAGAAGTTCTCCATCACTACCTGGGTACTAGCACTTTCTTATCTTTCTCACTTTGCCCTTAAACTTTTTTTGAAAAATGATAATCTTTTAGGGTTATGCTTGTTTTTGAATTGATGAAACTTCAGTCTTTTATAATGTCTTCTTTATTCTTAGTAGATTTGGTCTGAACAATAAATCAAAAGGATTACCAGGACTCAATGTGACTTCTTTATCATCATCACTGCCCATAATCCTCTTGCACTTTTACTTTATTGTGGACATAGAAATAGGATATTTAATTAATCAATTTCATGTTTGGCACTAAAACTATTGAAAATACTTGGGAGTTCTATTTTTCCCCAGCTTTCAAAGGATCAAAGATTTAGATATTAAAGAAAATTTTGAGTCCATATAGTACAACCTTCAAATGTTACCCGACAAACCTGAATTTAAGTTCTGAGAAGAACTTGAAGAATGAAGAACCTGAGAAACAGAATTGCAGTGACTTCACATGTTCACAAATATCTGAGAGAGGATTTGATCCTAGGTCGTTCTAACTCTAAGTCTGTTCATTGACCATTACACCGTGATGCCTCAGCTACCAACCACTTCTCAATCTTAATGTTCCTAAACTTCATAATATTGATGTTCATTCAATCATTGAAGACCAGCTACACTTTTCCCATCACCTATTTCATTCTCTCTATCTACTTCCAATGAAAACTAGGGATTCGGTTATTGACTCTATGCCAGTATTCCCCATATTTCTTCCATTTTGGAAGGAAGCTTTCTTCCTTTGTGTTCCTCTTTTCCCAGAACTATTTAGTTCCATTAGAAGCTGATAACTCTTAGTTTCTATCCCTTCTGTGTCCATTCCCAGGCTGCTGCTCACTTTTGTCACCTCCCTCATTCAAGGGTTCCCTGACTCCCAGAAACATGCCCCATTAAAAATTTTATCCTCAGCTACCTAACTGCTCCTTCTATGATTTTAGTGGGGACAGACTTGAGGATACCTGAGCTGGTGAAATGAAAGGTCCACAGATCTTTAATTTTTCAACTTGCTTCAACTTCAATTAAATTCTGGTGATATTCATTGCAATAAAAAGCTATAGTATAAATTTTGGATTTTTAAATTATGTACTAAATCCCCAAATAAGTAACAAGAAGGTTATTTTGCGAACTAGTTTCTGCTACATCAATTTCTCAATGATATTTTAATTTTACAAAATAATTGCCATGACAATATTTGCCAGGTAAGAAACCTGTTTAATCTAAACTTTAAAAGTGCTATGTCAAAACAGATTGAAAAATGGAGGAAATGGAATTATAAAAAAATAAGTTTCAAGATAATAATCTTCCTTTTTCTCTTAGGTCATATTTGTTAATCTTCAGCAGGTCTATGTCCTCATTCACAGCACCATAAAAGCATAAATGTATGCTTTTAGAAATTAGTTACATTGTTGATTTTTTCTGCTTTATAGTGAAAATAATTTAAGCAATTCATGTTTAAGGATGCCATTATTCTGCAGAAAAGAGGGATAATTTGTTTTTTTTTTTTGTTTTTCTTGAGTAAAAGCACAACACTGATCTAGGCATTTGATTTAAGATTTAAGCAAGCCCTAAATTTGATTCCTTTTGAGTATTCATTAACTTCATGCAGACAAAAGCAGATGGTCACTTGTTTAATTGCTTATGTGTTTATAAAGAAAATCAATTAGCACTACCCCTGTGGAGTTCTTACCTTTTTTCCTGCTTAGATTCTCATCAACAAATGTATTGATAGAGTCAGCTTTTGGCACCTACATTTCTCCCAGTTGTGTGAAGACAGAAGGGATCTACTCCCATTAAAGAAGCTTAGAAATAATCTTTAAAGAAACAAGGCAGCTTGTGAGAGAAATGGGGAAAGAGAGTGATGGAGGAAAACAGAGGGAATCATAAGATGATTTTAGGTGTAAGGGAATTTATATGCTATCAGATCTAACCCCCTCATTTTACTGATGAATAAAATGAAGTCTAAAGAATTTAATTGCTTTGCTAAGAATCACATAGTGTCTGAGAAATGCCCTATTCTTCTTGATCACAGTCACAAAGTTTTTCACATTGATCATCCTTAAAATTTTGCTGTTATGGTATACATTATTTTCCTGCTTCTGCTCACTTCAATTTGCATTAATTCATATGACTTCCCAAGTTTTTCTGAAGCTATCCTGTTCATTTCTTATACTATAACACAACTTGTTCAGCTATTCCTAAACAGACAGACAGCCCCATAACTTCTAATTCTTTTTACAAAAAAAAAAAAAAAAAAAAAGCTTTTATGAGTATTTTTTTCTTTCTTTTCTTTGATTTCTTTGTGATACAAATCTAGTGGTGGAATGGCTACATCTAAGTATCATCGACCTTTGGGTGTAATTCCAAATTGTTCTTCAAAATTTTTGGATTAATTCACAACTTTACCAATAGTGCATTCTTGTTCCATTTTCCCTGGAATCCCTTCCTGCATTTGTCATTTTTCTTTTCTATCATATTAACCAATCTAATAGATCTGAGGTAGAATATCACAGTTGTTTTAATTTGCATTTCTCTAATCAGTAGTAATTTATGGCATTTTTATGTGATTATAAATAACTTTATTTCTTCTTCTGAAAACTACTTATTCATTTCCTTTGACCAAGTATCAACTGGGAAATAGCTCTTATTTTTTAAATAAATTTTGCTACATTTTCTAGATAGTTTTAGAATAAAATCTTTATAAGAGAAACTTGCCTTAAAAATGTTTTTTCTGCGTTCTTTTTTCTTTTCTAATTTTGACTGCACTTACTTTGTTTGCTAAACCATTTTAATTTCATGTAAACAAAATTATCTCTTTTACTCCTTGTTTTTTCCCCTCTACTTACTGTTACAACTCTTCCTTTATTTATAAATCTAGCAAGTACCTTTTCCTATGTTCCCCCTTCATATGGTTTCAACCTGCATGTTAAATCATGTATCCATTTTGATTTTATCTTGGTATTTGACTTGAGATACATACTGACCTATATCTAGTTTCTGACAACTGTTTTCCACTTTCCTGGCAATCTTGTCAAAGGATGAGTTCTTATTCCAAACACTTGGATCTTTGGGTTTCTCAAACACTAGATTATTATTGTAATTTTCTAATATGGATTGTATATCTAACCTACTGATCTATTCCACTGATGTGCCAATCTATTTCTTAGCCATTCCCAGATTGTTTTGATAATTATAACTTTTATAATTTTGTAACACACTTTGAAATCTGGTACTGCAAGGCTGGTTTCTTTCATTATTCTTTTTTTTTTTTAATTGAATCCCTTGATATTTTTGATATTTTGTTATAACAGATAAATTTTGTTACTATTTTTCTAACCCTGTGAAATAATTCTTCTGCAGTTGGATTGACATGAAAGTAACTAATTTAATTAACAAAGGCAGAATTGTTATTTTTATTATCCTAGTTCAGCTGCCCCATGAGCAACTGATATTTTTGCAATTGTTTAGACCTGTCTTAATTTGTGTGAAAATAGTTTTGTAATTTTATTCAGAGAGTCCTTGGTTTTATCTTGGTAGGTAGATTACCAAGTATTTAATATTGTCTACTATCAATTTAAACGACATTTTGTCTTCTATCTCTTCTTGCCAGGTAATATTGGTAGTATGTAGAAATGTGATGATTTATATGGGTATTTTTATGTTCTGTAACTTTACTAAAGTAAATTTTCTCTAGAAAATAGGTCTGTAGTGTTCTTTCTTCAGGTTGTTATCCTTGGTTTAAGTATTTAAATCCTATTTGCAGCTTAAAGAAATTTAATTAAATTCTACTTATTTCTTTCAAATAGTTTGTATAGTATTTGGGATGAACTTTTCCATAAATATTTGGTAGAATTCAATTGTAAATCCATCTGTTCCTGCAATTTTTCTTTTAACTTAGAGAGCTTATTGATGACTTGTTCAATTTGTTTTTTTCAGATAGGTTATTAAAGTATTCCATTTCCTGTTCTGTTAATCTGGACAGTTTATATTTTCCAAATATTCATCTGTTTCACTTATATTGTTATTATTACTGGCATATAATTGGGCAAAGGCCCTTCTATTGACTGCTTTAATTTTCACTTCATTGGGAGCACATTCATCATTTCATTTTTGATGATAATAATTTGGTTTTCAAATTCTTTCCTTTATATTTTAAAAATTAAATTGGCCTATGCTTTAGCTATTTTATTGTTTTCTTTATAAAACCAGTGCCTAAGATTTTTTTCATCTTTATTAATTTGTCCTTTCATTTTCAGTATTTCCAATTTGGTATTTAATTAGGAATTTTAAATTTGTTTATTTTTCAGTTTTTGTAGTTGCATATTTAATTCATTCTTCTTTTCACATATGCTTTTATTGACACACACATTTTAAGATACAAATTTTCCCATTTTGGTTGTATCATACATATTTTGGAACATTGTCTCAATGTCAGCATTTGCTGTGATGAAATTGTTGTTTCTATGATTTGTTCTTTGACACACTCATTGTTTAAGGTTAAATATTTAGTTTCCATGTACTTTTATTGAATGTGATTTTATTGTATTATGATCTAAAAGATTGAATTTAATATTTCTGCCATATTGTATTTGGTTGTGAGGTGTTTTTTTAATGTCCTAATTTATGGTCAACTGTTCAGGTGTCATATCTGGATTTTATTCATTTCCTAAATTTATTTCTTATTTATGTTATGATTAGATTTATCTTGCTTTGAGAGAAAAAGTTTAAGTGACTCCACTTAGTGTAGTTTGCTCTCTATTTCTCATTGTAAATCCTTTGTCTTTATCTTTAGGAATTTGTTTACTATGCTATATATGCATATGTTTAGTGCTGATATCCCTTCATTGTCTGTTTTAGTAATATGTAGTTTCCCTCCTTATTCCTTTTATTTAGTTCTATTTTTGCTTTTATTTGGTCTGAGATCATGATTGCTACTCCTGCCTTTTTTTATGAGACATAATAAATTGTTCTCCAGCTCCTTATTTTAACTATATGTTTGTCTCTGATTCAAGTGTTTCTTATAAACAATATATTGTTAGATCTGCTTTAAAATTCATTATATATAATTCTGCTTTATAATTTATTCTGATATTTATTTCTGTTTTACCACTAAATTCATCCTATTCACATCAACAGTTATGATTTATTAACTCTGCATTTCCCTCCATCCTATTTTCTTCTGTTTATCTCCTCCCTGTTTCTCTGTGTATGTCTCTCTTTTTTCTTTCTCTCTCTATCTCTTTCTCTCTGTCTGTCTGTCTGTCAAGTCAATTTCTACTTTTTCTTATCCTCTTGCCCTCCTTTTTCCCTAACAGGAAAGTTGAATTTCTATTTCTATTACTAATTGAATATATATATATATATTATATATATATATATATATATATATATATTTATATATATATACTTATATGTGTGTGATTGCATGTGTGTATACCCATGTACACATACATGTATATCTAAGTACATAAATTTATATACATACACAGATATATGGTTGTAAAATTTACCAGATTCATCAGTGTCATATTATAGAATCAGGGTTGGTAAAAAGCTTAGAAAACCTGTTAATTGTATACAAAGGGCTATTGACACCTAGATAAATTAAATTAATTGCCCAAGGTGAAAAAAGTGGTAAGTAACAGGACTGGGATTTGCACTTTCTGATTCTGAAACCAAGATTCTTTTTTTTTTTTTAATTTAAATTTTATTTTATTTAATAATAACTTTGTATTGACAGAATCCATGCCAGGGTTATTTTTTACAACATTATCCCTTGCACTCGCTTATGTTTCATTTTTTTCCCGTCCCTCCCTCCACCCCCCCCCCAAGATGGCAAGCAGTCCTATATATGTTAAATATGTTGCAGTATATCCTAGATACAATACATATTTGCAGAACCGAACAGTTCTCCTGTTGCACAGGGAGAATTGGATTCAGAAGGTAAAAAAATAACTCGGGAAGAAAATCAAAAATGCAAATAGTTCACATTCATTTCCCAGTGTTCCTTCTCTGGGTGTAGCTGTCTCTGTCCATCATTTATCCATTGAAACTCAGTTAGGTCTCTTTGTCATAGAAATCCACTTCCATCAGAATACATTCTCATACAATATCGTTGTCGAAGTGTATAATGATCTCCTGGTTCTGCTCATCTCACTTAGCATCAGTCCATGTAGGTCTCTCCAAGCCTCTCTTATTCATCCTGCTGGTCATTCCTTACAGAGCAATAATATTCCATAACATTCATATACCACAATTTACCCAGCCATTCTCCAATTGATGGGCATCCATTCATTTTCCAGTTTCTAGCCACTACAAATAGGGCTGTTACAAACATTTTGGCACATACAGGTCCCTTTCCCTTCTTTACAATTTCTTTGGGATATACGCCCAATAGAAACACTGCTGGATCAAAGGGTATGCACAGTTTGATAACTTTTTGGGCATAATTCCAGATTGCTCTCCAGAATGGTTGGATTCGTTCACAACTCCACCAACAATGCATCAGTGTCCCCGTTTTCCCGCATCCCCTCCAACATTCATCATTATTTTTTCCTGTCATCTTAGCCAATCTGACAGGTGTGTAGTGATATCTCAGAGTTGTCTTAATTTGCATTTCTCTGATCAATAGTGATTTGGAACACTCTTTCATGTGAGTGGTAATAGTTTCAATTTCATCATCTGAAAATTGTCTGTTCATATCCTTTGACCATTTATCAATTGGAGAATGGCTTGATTTTTTATAAATTTGAGTCAGTTCTCTATATATTTTGGAAATGAGGAATTTATCATAACCTTTAATTGTAAAGATGTTTTCCCAGTTTGTTGCTTCCCTACTAATCTTGTTTGCATTCATTCTGTTTGTACAAAGGCTTTTTGATTTGATATAATCAAAATTTTCAATTTTGTGATCAGTAATGGTCTCTAGTTCATCTTTGGTCACAAATTTCTTTCTCCTCCACAAGTCTGAGAGATAAACTATCCTATGTTCCTCTAATTTATTTATAATCTCGTTCTTTATGCCTAGGTCATGGACCCATTTTGATCTTATCTTGGTATATGGTGTTAAGTGTGGGTCCTTGCCTAATTTCTGCCATATAAATTTCCAGTTATCCCAGCAGTTTTTATCAAATAATGAAATCTTATCCCAAAAGTT
This sequence comes from Antechinus flavipes, assembly GCF_016432865.1. NCBI lineage: Eukaryota > Metazoa > Chordata > Mammalia > Dasyuromorphia > Dasyuridae > Antechinus > Antechinus flavipes. The sequence continues at coordinate 369,364,419 of NC_067400.1, read as the reverse complement.
AGAATCTTTGGGTTTGTCAAACACTAGATTGCTATAGTTGACTATTCTGTCTTGTGAACCTAACCTTTTCCACTGATCAACTAATCTATTTTTTAGCCAATACCAAATGGTTTTGGTGACTGCTGCTTTATAATATAATTTTAGATCAGGTACAGCTAGACCACTTTCATTTGATTTTTTTTTTCATTAATTCCCTTGAGATTCTCGACTTTTTATTGTTCCATATGAATTTTATTGTTATTTTTTCTAAATCATTAAAATATTTTCTTGGAAGTCTGATTGGTATAGCACTAAAGAAATAGATTAGTTTAGGGAGTATTGTCATCTTTATTATGTTCGCTCGGCCGATCCAAGAGCACTTAATATTTTTCCAATTATTTAAGTCTGACTTTATTTGTGTGGAAACTTTTTTGTAATTTTGCTCAAATAATTCCTGACTTTCCTTTGGTAGGTAGATTCCCAAATATTTTATGCTATCAACAGTTATTTTGAATGGAATTTCTCTTTGTATCTCTTGCTCTTGGATTTAGTTGGTGGTGTATAAAAGTGCTGAGGATTTATGGGATTTATTTTGTATCCTGCTACTTTGCTAAAATTATGAATTATTTCTAATAGCTTTTTAGTAGAATCTCTGGGGTTCTCTAAGTATACCATCATATCATCTGCAAAGAGTGATAGTTTGGTTTCCTCATTGCCTACTCTAATTCCTTTAATCTCTTTCTCGACTCTTATTGCAGAGGCTAGTGTTTCTAATACAATATTGAATAATAATGGTGATAGTGGGCAACCTTGCTTCACTCCAGATCTTACTGGGAAAGGTTCCAGTTTTTTCCCATTGCATATGATGCTTACTGAAGGTTTTAAATATATGCTCCTGACTATTTTAAGGAAAAGTCCTTTTATTCCTATGCTCTCAAGTGTTTTTATTAGGAATGGCTGTTGGATTTTATCAAATGCTTTTTCTGCATCTATTGAGATGATCATATGGTTTTTGTTTGGTTGGTTATTGATATAGTCAATTATGTTAATAGTTTTCCTAATATTGAACCAGCCCTGCATTCCTGGTATAAATCCTACTTGGTTATAGTGTATTATCCTGAGGATGATTTTCTGTAGTCTTTTGGTAATATTTTATTTAAGATTTTAGCATCAATATTCATTGGGGAGATTGGTCTATAATTTTCTTTCTCTGTTTTCAGCCTACCTGGTTTAGGTATCAGTACCATGTCTGTGTCAAAAAAGGAGTTTGGTAAGACTCCTTCAATCCCTACTTTTTCAAATAGTTTATTTAGCATTGAAGTTAATTGATCTTTAAATGTTTGATAGAATTCATATGTAAATCCATCTGGTCCTGGGGATTTTTTCTTAGGGAGTTGATTGATAGTTTGTTCTATTTCTTTTTCTGAGATGGGAGTGTTTAGGATATTTACTTCCTCCTCTGTTAGTTTAGGCAAGCTATATTTTTGGAGGTATTCTTCTATTTCATTTAAGTTGTTGAATTTATTGGCGTAAAGTTAGGCAAAGTAACTCCTAATTATTGCTCTAATTTCCTCTTCGTTAGTGGTGAGTTCTCCCTTTTCATTTTTAAGACTAACAATTTGATTTTCCTCTTTCCTTTTTTAAATCAGATTTAAATCAGGTTTGTCTATTTTGTTGGTTTTTTCATAGAACCAACTCTTAGTTTTATTAATTAATTCAATAGTTTTTTTTTTTTACTTTCAATTTTATTGATCTCTCCTTTTATTTTTAGAATTTCAAGTTTAGTGTTTGACTAGGGGTTTTTAATTTGTTCCTTTTCTAGCATTTTTAGTTGCAAGCCCAATTCATTGACCTTCTCTTTCTCTATTTTATACAAATAGGCCTCTAGAGATATGAAATTTCCCCTTACTACTACTTTGGCTGCATCCCATACATTTTGGTATGATGTCTCATTGTTATCGTTTTCTTGGATGAAGTTATTAATTATGTCTATAATTTGCTGTTTCACCCAATCATTCTTTAGTATGAGATTATTTAGTTTCCAATTATTTTTTGGTCTACTTTCCCCTGGCTTTTTATTGAATGTAATTTTCAATGCATCGTGGTCTGAAAAGGATGCATTCACTATTTCTGCCTTACTGCATTTGAGTTTGAGGTATTTATGTCCTAATATATGGTCAATTTTTGTATAAGTTCCATGAACTGCTGAAAAGAAGGTGTATTCCTTTCTGTCCCCATTACATTTTCTCCAGAGATCTATCATATCTAATTTTTCTAGTATTCTATTTATCTCTTTGACTTCTTTCTTGTTTATTTTGTGGTTTGATTTATCTAATTCTGAGAGTGCAAGGTTGAGATCTCCCACTATTATAGTTTTGCTGTCTATTTCTTCTTGCAGCTCTCTTAATTTCTCTTTTAAGAATTTAGATGCTACACCACTTGGTGCATATATGTTTAATATAGATACTGCTTCATTATTCATTTTACCCTTTAGCAAGATATAGTGCCCTTCCTTATCTCTTTTGATTAGATCAATTTTTGCTTTAGCTTGATCTGAGATCAGGATGGCTACCCCTGCTTTTTTGACTTCACTTGAAGCATAATAGATTTTGCTCCAACCTTTTACTTTTAACCTGCATGTATCTCCCCGCTTCAGGTGTGTTTCCTGTAAACAACATATTGTAGGATTCTGGCTTTTAATCCATTCTGCTAACCGCTTCCTCTTTGTGGAGGAGTTTACCCCGTTCACATTTATGGTTAAAATGACCAATTCTGTATTACTTGCCATCTTGTTAACCCCGGTTTGTGCTTTTCTCCCTTCTTACCCCCTTACCCTCCTTCCCAGTATTAAGCTTGTGAGCACCACTTGCTTCTCACAGCCCTCCCTTTTTTAGTATCCCTCCCCCCCTTAGAGTTCCTCCCCCTATCTTACCCCTTTCCCTCCCAGTTACCGTATTCCCTTCCACTTAGCTTATTCCTTCCCTTTTCACTTTTCCCTTCTCACTTTTCAATGAGGTGGGAGAAGTTTCACCATAGATTGAATATGTCTAAAATTTTTCTCTTAAAGCCAATTCTGAACACAGTAAAATACTCACTATATTCATCCCTCTCCATTCTTTCTCTCAGATATAATAGGTTTCCTATGCGTGTTCATGAAATGTAGTACCCCCACTTTCCCCTTTTTCTGGTACAATGTCCTTTCCACATCTAGTTTCTAGAACAAGGTATATCTGTATTCTTTATACATCTTTATAGCCGAAATATAGTTCTCAAGATTAATCTTTACCTTTTTAGATTTCTCTTGAGTTCTGTACTTGTAGATCAAATTTTTTGTTAAGTTCTGGCTTTTTCATCAAAAATAGGTGAAATTTGCTTACTTTGTTGAATGTCCATCTTATTCCCTGGAAAAAGATGCTCATTCTTGCTGGGTAAGTCATTTTTGGTTGCATCCCAAGTGCCTTAGCCTTTCGGAATATCATATCCAGGCCCTTCGATCTTTTAGTGTGGATGCTGCCAGATCTTGGGTGATCCTTATTGTGGCTCCTCGATACTTGAATTGGGTTTTTCTAGCTACTTGCAGTATTTTTTCCTTCGTCTAAGGGTTTTGGCATTTGGCCACTATATTTCTTGGTGTTTTGATTTTAGGATCCCTTTCAGTAGGGGATCGATGAATTCTTTCAATGTCTATTTTACCCTCTGTTTCTATGACTTCTGGGCAGTTCTCTTTGATAATTTCCCGGAAAATAGTGTCCAGGCTCTTTTTTTCATAATGCTTTTCTGGGAGTCCGATGATTCTCATGTTGTCTCTCCTGGATCTGTTTTCCAGGTCTGTTGTCTTCCCCAGAAGGTATTTCACATTCTTTTCCATTGTTTGATTTTTTTGGATTTGCTTGACTGATTCTTCTTGTCTCCTCGAGTCATTCAATTCCAATTGTTCAATTCTGATTTTCAGTGAAGTATTTTCTTCACTCACTTTTTAAAGATCTTTTTCTAATTGTCCAATTGAGTTCTTTTGTTCTGTGGAATTTTTTTCCATTTCGCCAATTTTGTTTTCCAGTTCACCAATCCTATTTTTCAAGGATTTGGTTTCTTTATCCATTCTCTCTTAAACTGACTTCTCCAGGCTCTTTTGCCAAGCCTCCCTCTCCTTTTCCCAAGCCTCCTTCTCCTTTTGCCAAGCCTCACTCTGCTTTTCCCATTTTTCTTCTAGCTCCCTTGTGAGAGCCTTTTTAATTTCCTCCATGAGATTCATCTGTGCTGAGGAACATATGATCTCCTCCTTTGGGGATTCACCTGAGGACTGTTTGTTTTTAGTCTCCTCAGGATTTGGAGTCTGCTCTTTATCTGTATAGAAGCTGTCAAGGGTTAAAGTCTTTTTCAGTTTCTTGCTCATTCTGTCTAATAATCAAAGACAAACTAGCCAAGAAACAGAAGAAAAAAACCCTTGAATGGAGCTGCTTTCTTTGGGGGGAGGGGCAGAGTAGCAATGAGGTACTAGCAGGACAGCGATGACTATGCTTTGCCTGTGCTCTGAGATCTGAGTGCGTGCTGAGATACTGTGGGGGAGGAGTGGCCAGGTCCTGAGAGACTCCAGCTGTTTGGGGTTGTATTCTTCACCCTCGGTGTTTTTAGCTTCTCTGCCGGGCTGCTGACTTGCTGCCGGAGTAAAGTATCCAGTCCTGTAGCGAAGCTCTCCCCACAGTGACGGCTGCGATCACGCCCCACCCCCTCTCCGCTCTGCTCGGCTCAGAGCCGCTTTCCGTGCTCTAGTTGTCGCTACTGCCCACAGGCTGCTTCCGATCTAATAACCATCCCTGCCCTCGCGCAAAAACAGACCTTTCCTGACGAGTCTCAAGGATGGTTTCTCTTGGTAACTAGTTGTATGTTTGTTTTTTTTTTTTCAGTCGTATATTAATTCAGAGGCATGAAATGAAATGGATAGTGAGAGAAAACCGCGGAGGTTACACAGCAGTGTGCTTCCTCTCTGCCATCTTGGCCGGAAGTCCGAAACCAAGATTCTTTATAGTATACTGTGTTTTCTCATCATTTGATCATACATTTGTTATGGGTACTAAAATAATTGCAATTCTTTCCATGTATTCTGTTCTTTCAGCAGATGAACACTCTGAATGAACAAAAGGATACTGAGTCACCAAGCTTGTTTGTCCCTGGCTTTTCAAGATGATCTTATTTTTAAGAATCTACAGTTTTATCATTATACACTCTTTTCACAAATATAGATCTCAGGTTCTGTAACGACCACACTAGTACCCAGGACATCCCAGAATCAGTCAGAGTCAGGATAAGCAAAAGTCCTTAATTTTTATTCTCAGTCTTTAGACGCAGGATTGAACAGGAGGGAAACAGATTCTCCATGACCGCCTTCTCCCTCATCTATCATCAAAAAGTATGTCCCTCGCTAGTCTTACTCCAACCCTTAGTCCCCTTACACTCCTCTATACACCAATCATTGAGCCAGTACAGATAGTGGAAAGGACCATTTTCTAAGCATATGCCCATAGAGTATTGTCCAATTAATTAGTAATTAGCCTCAAGTGCTCAGCAAGCCCTACCTCAGTGCATCAACCCAATAGTTTCAGCCCTCTACAAGGTTCTTGTTCCTTGTTTCATTTGATGATTTTATGAGTGCTATGACTTAAAACAAACAAACAAACAAATAAACAACACATTGTCATTCTCTCTTTAAACCCCTTCCTGAATTGCCCTATTTGGAATCAGATGGTTCTCACTTTAAATTCTGGCTTTGATGCTTACCACCTGGGTGATCTGGTACAAGACACTAAAATATTTGGAGTCTTAATTTTCTTATCTATACAAAATAGTTGCACTAGATGGAATATATTTTTTTATATCTCTAAATCTATGATTTTTTATTCTAATTATTTATAAATTAATTTATAAATTATATCTTATCTATATATGTAGTCCAAACTGAATAATGAGGATTGAAACTAAATATCTCATTCTAGTTTTCAAGCTAGAATTAAATACCTACTCTTTCTCAAATTTAACAACCTAAATTTTTTCTTTTGAATGTGATTCTGAGGTGAATATTTAATCTTTTTCCTACTTCTCTTGGGTTAGAGTCCAGATTTTATATTGTGATAATACTTTGTTGTGAAACAATAAACATAGTGAATGATTTTTATTATGATCAAATTCTTAGTCAAATACCTCATAATATCTTGAATCATATGAAAAAGTAAACTATCAAATATGACTATTATATAATCATGTATTGAAAATGCCTTATCTAGGCATTTAGGGTAATAATAATAAGTTTAGGCTCCAAACCTTTATGCCATATCAATGAATTGGTTCATGATATGTGTATGAATGTGTTTAATAATTGATAAAAACTGGAATCAGATAATCCAGTAAGGCATTTTTGATCTTCTGCATTGTGTGCTATATAGGATAGAATTTTTATAGTATATATAGAATGTGCAACAATCAACCATTTTCTAAAATACTTGTAGAAGATTTGTAGAAATCATATTACCACATTTAAAGAAATAATATGACCATTTTTTCATGATGCTAAGTTTTTTTTTTTTTTTTGGAATTTTGAGTTTACAAGAGGATTTTTTTGTTTTCTCCATAGCCTATTTGTAATTTCAATTTTATTACGTGCAAAAAAGAGAAAATAACATCAACTCACATTTTTATAATATTTTGCTCATAGCAACACTATAAAAAGGCAGTTTGTATAAGTGCATAGACAATCTTAAAGTGCTATGTAGATATCAGTTGTTTAGTATGACTTTGATCCTATAATCTCTATTTTTCAGATGAGGCAGTGGTTTTCAGATGTTGAGTGATTCCCTCTACTCTTTATGCACCCAGCAAGGAAATGTCTGAAGTGAAATTTAACTCCAAATCTCAATCCAAATCTATTCACAATTCTCTCCATCACACTACAATGTTCCTTATTTATTTTATAGATAGCAACTCCAGGTGGTTTGAAAGTGTAGATGATCTGTGCAATATATAGTTCAATTGTTAATGTACAACTCTAATATATGTATCAATGAACACACACACACAGAGAGAGAGGGAGAGAGAGAGAGAGAGAGAGAGAGAGAGAGAGAGAGAGAGAGAGAGAGAGAGAGAGTTCAAGGCTACTAACATGAGCACAGCTTTGCAGAACAGCTTTCCAGTGCATTGAGAACTGGAAGTCTTACACTGAGCAACCTGGTTTAAAACTTTGGTGTCCAATATGAATTTCAGAGTAAATATTCTTAGTGGATTGTACAAGTTTATGCCATCAGAGTCACAGATTGCCTCAGTCAATCATAAAATCTTCACGAGAGAGCCTGCATTGGCCTTGTGTAATGCAGGCTCATTGCCTTTATTGTCTAATGTATTTCATCCTTGGCGAGAAGAACCACTGTAGCAATGCATAGCCCCTGTCTTTCAAATTTTCCATGAAGGCTATGACATACTTAAAATACACACTTAAAATATTCCTGATTGCAGGTAGAAAACATTTGATCAACAAATGCATTACCAATATTTCAATAAATGCCTATTGCTTGCCCAGCATATTTGCATTGTTAATTATAAATCAAATAGGTAGGGAAAAGAATCTACTTGTTCATTTTACATTTTAAAGCAGAGATGAAATTATTTCTGGGTGAGAATAATGAATCAGAGCAATGGAAAAAATGGAAGGGGAGGATGAAAGGACAAGAGTAAGAAACAAGGGAAGCAGGTAGTAGAGTCCATTATATGCTAGGCTAGATGTTATGATATTTGCCCACTCTCAGAGTAATACTTCACATTACAGCCACTTTCACAGGCATTAACTTTTGCTTCTTCCTGGAAATTCCATATGGCAGTGAGGGTGGGAAATTGATGTCTGAATTGCCTGATGTCACTGCCTAAAGGTGACTACCAGAAAATAGCAGGTGGTTAGATATCTACTGTCACTCACTCTTCTTGAAGATCAGTTGCCTGAAGTATATGATGTGTAGATAATGATGGCTTACTGCCCCTTACCAGTTTATTTCCTATAAACAAAAATGGATTCTTTCCCAAGTTAACCAAAGAGCTGAAATAAGCAGTAATGCAATTTCTATTTCTTCTCAAACTCTTACACCACAACATTTAACATTCACATCAAACATAAATTGTAATTATAAACTGGATAACAAAATTGGAATAGCAAAATCAATTCAGGATAAACATTTCCATTTAAAAAATTATGAAGACTATATATTATCAGGAATTAAATAAGTCTGTCAAAATTCCTTGTGTTGAGAGATAGATAGAGTATGTTATTTAAGGAATAACAAGAAAGCAAATGTCAAAACATCTTCACAGTTAAGGTTCTGATAAAGGCCTCATTTCCAAAATATATAGAGAACTGACTCAAATTTATAAGAAATCAAGCCATTCTCCAATTGATAAATGGTCAAAGGATATGAACAGACAATTTTCAGATGATGAAATTGAAACTATTACCACTCATATGAAAGAATCCAAATCATTATTGATCAGAAAAATGCAAATTAAGACAACTCTGAGATACCACTACACACCTGTCAGATTGGCTAAGATGACAGGGAAAAAATAATGATGAATGTTGGAGGGGATGCGGGAAAACTGGGACACTGATGCATTGTTGGTGGAACTGTGAACGAATCCAACCATTCTGGAGAGCAATCTGGAATTATGCCCAAAAAGTTATCAAATTGTGCATACCCTTTGATCCAGTAGTGTTTCTATTGGGCTTATATCCCAAAGAAATACTAAAGAAGGGGAAGGGACCTGTATGTGCCAAAATGTTTGTGGCACCCTGTTTGTAGTGGCTAGAAACTGGAAAATGAATGGATGCCCATCAATTGGAGAATGGCTGGGTAAATTGTGGTATATGAATGTTATGGAATATTATTGTTCTGTAAGAAATGACCAGCAGGATGAATACAGAGAGGACTGGCGAGACTTACATGAACTGATGCTAAGAGAAATGAGCAGAACCAGGAGATCACTTTACACTTCGACAACAATATTGTATGAGGATGTATTCTGATGGAAGTGGATTTCTTTGACAAAGACTCAGTTTCAATTGATAAATGATGGACAGAAGCAGCTACACCCAAAGAAAGAACACTGGGAAACGAATGTGAACTATTTGCATTTTTGTTTTTCTTTCCGAGTTGTTTTTACCTTCTGAATCCAATTCTTCCTGTGCAACAAGAGAACTGCTTGGTTCTGCAAATATATATTGTATCTAGGATATACTGCAACATATCTAACATATATAAGACTGCTTGCCATCTAGGGGAGGGGGTGGAGGGAGGGAGGGGAAAAATCGGAACAGAAGCTAGTGCAAGGGATAATGTTGTAAAAAAAAATTACCCTGGCATGGATTCTGTCAATATAAAGTTATTATAAAATAAAATAAAATATTAAAAAAAACAATTGTCACTAGAAGAGAGAGTATGTGGTGGGGTACAACATATAAGAAACCTGGAAATATGAAAAGAGAAAATCTAGGAAACAAAGAATTAAAATGTTTAATGTTAGCCCCTGGAGTTGATAGAAGGGACATATATTAAAATAGAATATAACAAATTCTCTGTGTCCCTCTGTCTCTCCAGCTCTGTTGCTCTGTCTGTCTCTGTCTCTTGTCTCTATGTCTTTGCTTCAGTCTCTCTGCCTGGCTCTGTGTGTGTGTGTGTGTCTTTGTCTGTATGTCTCTCGGTCTCTTTCTCCATCTTCCTCCCCCTTCCCCTTCCTTCCCTCTTATACTGCCTAATACAATCTAAAAATAAGCCAAATATACTCTTTGGCTGCAGTTTGACACTTTATTTATAATAAGCAAAACATAATATTGTGCTGCAAAACTTTTTTTTAAAATGAACTATTTCCTCTGCTTTGTATTGGTACAGTTGATCTTTTAAACCCACATATAGGATATTTCCTTATAAATTTCATATTACTAAGACTATTTGGATACTGATTCTCTCATACAATGTATTCATTTTTAATACTTTCACTTTATATAATTTGCAAAGTTAATAAATAGGTCATCATATATCTGCTGACAATTTATTGATAAAAAATGCTGAAAAGAACACAGTTAACAATAGTAACATTAAATATCTAAGTAGTAGAGGTATGCTTGTAAATATCTAACATCCAGGTCTTCCAGGGTGGGAGGGAACGTATACATGATACACTTTTAAGGGTCCAATTTTCATTTTTAACATTTTCTCAGTCACTTTATTAAGTCTAGAGAATCAACAAAACAATAAATTAAGCCTTGATTTGTAACAGCTGCAGATTTCCAAGGTATAAATATTTACTTTTCAAATTTAGCAATTAGACATTATAAGCTATATTGTCAACTCCTTAAGATAATGGTCTGCCTTCTGCTATTTTTGCATGTCCAGTATTTAGCACAGTAGTTGGCACATAGAAGAAATTAATAAATGTTTGTTTATTGATTAACTTGTAAGAGCTGTCTCAGCCACATTTCTGGTACTAGATACATCTCTCATATTTTGATTCAATCAGTTATCTTTTGCTAAGCTTGCTTCTCTTCTCTATATGCATCCATGTGATATCTTTTCATCTTATCCACAATGGATAACTTCAGGATTTTTATCAAAGACTTTACTGAATCCAGCCCTAATCAATAACCAGTCAGGGCAGTACTATTTGAATTGTTTTAATTTTTTATACTTCAGTTATTCCCTTTTCTCGTTATATAGAAATCTGTGAATGGTATCTTAACAAAGCAGAGACAAACTAGTTCTCATAAGCTACCCATCAATTCTAGAATAGACATAACAAAAACTAACATTATTATAATTCTTTAAAATTTTCTAAATATTTGAAATGTAGAATCTCATTTTAAACCTCATAGTAATCTTTTATGACTTCAGGTTGATAATAATAATAGCAATTATAGTTAGCATTTATATAGTGTTTTAATGTTTACAAATATTACCATTTTATCCTCACAACACTTGGGCATAGAGTTTGTTATTATCCCTATTTTGTTGAAGAAGGAACTGAGGCAGGCAGTAATTGTTATTTGACCTAGGTCATATAGCTAGTAAGTGTCTGAGTCCAGATTTGAATCCATTCTATAACTTAAATTATAGAGCTCCAGCCTCTTTTCTTTGTGTTACTTATTTCCCTCTTACTATATCACTTATGAGTGGTCACATAACACTAAGTATCAAAGGTGGGAATTGAACCTAAGATTTATTGAATTGAGGAGTTACATTCTGAATTTATCTAGGAAATAAATTAACCATATGGAATATTATGACAGTTTTTACAATAGAAAAAATACTGATAATAAGGGCTATCCAATAAAAAAAAATCCTTTCAATTGTTTTATTTGGCAAGTATTTTATATTGCCAAAATTTACACCTGTTTTTATAATTATTTTAAATAACAATAGAATCATTGAAATGATGAAAAATGTTAAAAATGAGAAAATAAAGAAAGGCAACCTTTATACCTGTTTGTTGAAAGGGGAAGAAAATAAAGGAGTTATATAATTAGAGATGGGAATCATTATAGGAATGCTACTCTATTTTTGTCACTATGCTATGTAAGCAACTTTGCCAATAAATATATCATATGAAATTATAGGGATTTTGTAATGCCAAAATGGAGAAAAATTTGTATTTGTATATACAAATGTAAGTAATCTTGAAAACTGAAATATGAAGAGTTGTTCACCTTGTTCCACAAAGGAAATCACATTTAAATTACATTTTAGTTAATTTCCAACATTTTTTTAACATATTAGGGAATAAAAATGGGAGCATTAAAGACTACACATAACAAATGGCATTGGTCCAGTTTCACTCATGACTATTTAACATACTCATGACTATGAGCATGTGTCTGTATGGCTCAGTAAAGAAAAAAGAAATTGGGCTATCTAAAAGCTAAAAGTTGCATTTTTGGGAGGTTACCACTTGTATTCTCTTGGTGGAATTGAAAATAGGAAAGGAAAGAAGTCACTAATAGTTTAGAATGGGTAAATAGGGATAAGGATTCTCCTAGGGTAATAGATGGGGAAAATACTTGCCTGGATTTTTTTTTTTCTTAACATTATTAAGAAACATTTAGCTATATAGCTAAGGATAAAGAAAGAAAAATGAACAGCCCCTTCTCTCAAGGCTGATGCATTTTCCTTTTTGCATTTTCTCTTCTGTTCTAAATATTCAATTGATAATGTTCCCTATAAAGTTACCAAATCATTTCTTAATTACTAATTATGATGGTGTTTCTTCAATTCTTATTTTTCTTTATCTCTCTGCTGCAATAAATACTGTTGACCATCCTCTTTTAGCTAATCTCTCCACTCTAGGTTTTTTTTTTTCCCCTCTTCTTTTGGTTCCCTTCCTGTCTGATAACTCCTTCTTATTGTTCTTTTCTGAATTATCATTCATACCACTGCCCTTGTAATTATGTGTACTCAAAGACTATATCCTAGGCAACTCATTTTCTGTCTCTTTGCTCTTTCTTGGTGATTTTCTGAGTTCCATAAGGTTAATCATTATCTTATTAAAATAACTGCCCAGATTTATCTCTGTATCTATCTCTATATGTCTCTATTTGTATCTTTATCTCTACATCTATATATCCATACCTAGAACATAGATATCTTTATGTAAATATGTAGTTCTAGAATTACATTTATCCAGAATCAGGTTCTTTCCTAAGATCTTGTTCTACTTCACCAATAGACTTTTCACAGTAGGTGTCTCAGAGGCATCTCAAATGCACTATGTTCAAAGCAGAACTCATTATCTTTTTTCTCAGTATTCCTTCTACAAAAGTTCCTTATTTCTCTTGAGTCTACCATACATTTGTTCTTTCAAATTCATGACTCAGAATTATCCTAGATTTCTAATTATTTCTCAGTTCAAATATCTTATCAGATACTAAAGCTTACCATTTCTATCTAAACAATTTCTACCCCTTCCCATTTTTTGTACTCATTCAAACACTTTATTTTGGACCATCATCACATCTTGCATGGATTTTACAATAGCTCCTAATTAGTCGTTTTGCTTCAAGTCTCTTCCCAGATCAATCTAGCCTTCATAGAATTTATGAAATTAATTTCTTTAATAATAGACTTAAAGATATTACTCCTTAATAGTCCCCAAGTGGGTCCCTACTGCATTTTCCTCTCCCTATTATTTCTAAGATCAAATATAAAATTACTTTGATTGACTTTTCATGTCATTGGTGATTTATCTTTCTAGACTCAGTATTCATTAATCTCTTTCACAACCCCTATAATTAAGCCAAATTGTTATTTATCCTATCATCTTTTTGTCTTTACACTAACTATCCTAGTGACCAAAATGCATATCCGCTCAACTTTTAACTCATAAAATGCCTGCTTTCAATATCTAAGTTCAATATATCCTGTACCTCTAGCTTTGCAGATACCACTTCTGCCATTATTCTGCCTTACAAACTAAATTATACTGCATGGTTTTTCATTTATTCTGTATTTACTGTGTATATTCTTTATGTGAATTTGTCTCCCCTATACTTGTCTTCCTTGAGAGAATATAAGTTTCTTGAGAGCAGGGATTCTTCGATTATTATTTTTTTAATATCTCTAACCCCTGGCAGAATGATTGACACATAGGTATTTAATAAACAGTAATGTTTATTTTCTGATATTGGGCAAGGTAGCGAATATTACATTTATTGAGAAAAGTAAATGGAAGTTAATTTGAGGAAGAAGAGAACACTAAAAATTATGGCAATAGGAATGGCTCATTTTAGAAAATAATAGGACTTATTCTTGAAGAAGCTAGAGCTTCTAAAGGTAGAAATGAAAGTGGAATATGTAATAGTTATCAGGGAGAACTTTTGGAAAATGATAAAGGTTGGCATGACTAGGTCAGAGAAAGGCTACTAAACCAGGTTGACTAGGATACTGAACATGTGAAGGTGACTGATAGGAAATAAGATTAATATTATAGTTTGAAATGATTTTATCAAGGATTCTAAAAGTCAGAATAAGAAATGTACATTGCATGCTAAAAGCAAAAGGAGGTTAATGAATATTTTTGAGCAGAGAAGTAGAATGATCTGATATATGCTCTGAGGAGATTATTTTCACATGTATGTAAAGGATGGATTAGAGCTAAAAAAATGAGAACAAGAATAATTATGGAATTATTTTTATAATCCAGATGATAGGCAGTAAAAGAATACATTGTAGTCTTAGCCTGTCAAGTACAAGGAAGAATGTAGGTAGATCATTGTTGTTGTTCTTCCCAAAAGACATTCCCAATTTAATATATTTTCATGGTCCCTGATTCCTAGCGTTCCCTTCCTCCTCATTTCAGTCCTTTGGCAATTGTGGCCTCTTTCAAGTCTCATCTAAAATCCCACTTTCTGAAAGAAGCCTTTCACAGCTCCCTCCTCCACACACTCCACCATCAAAGGCTCCTATATTCCCTTCTAAATTGTCCACTGATATCTTATTTGTATTTAATGATTTACTGTAGTTTCCTCAGTAAATTAGCAGCTCCTTGAGGGCAGGAACTGGTTTGATCTTTAAAAAAAAAATCTCACTAATACAGTTTTTGGTACTTTGTAGATGCTTAATCAATGTGTGTTTATCTCACTAATAGGTATATGTTGGCTATGCATAAAATACTTTGTATTATTTTTTTAATTGAGCATTGAAGGTTATAGCATGACGATATAGCCCTGACCAATTAGTACTATATGAGGAAAAAAGGAGAAACAATTAAGATGTCTTTTTCTTCCTTATAAAGCTATAAATTGTTAAACTAATTGTTAAAATTTCACTACTTCTGTTCACCTTCTTAACATTTTATGGATGGTAAGCTAATATTGTTGAAATTTAACTCCATCTAGTTTTGTTTTTAATTTGTTATTAATAATTGTAAAACTTTAGCTGAACACCCATATTATACATGGCAAAGAATATCAAATACAATACAAATATATAAGTATGATTGTGGATGAACGTTAGAAAAACAATTCTTTTTTTTTGCTCTGAAAAGTATGGAATTTTGTTAAGTTCCTATGTGTTTATTCCCAAACAATGCTTCTCAGAAATTCATGGAAACTAGTATTCCTCTCAGCTTTCTGTCTTACTTAGCTCAGAATACACAGCATTTAGTGGACATTATTAACTTCCCTAGGTTTTTATAGCATTGACCTATGTGCTAGTTAAATTCTGAGGCTTTAATTTTATTATAATTACTGCAACTTTCTAAATGCCACGGAATGTAGAGAGATGCCAATAGGGCTTATTATCATTAGACTGATGTTATGATGTACTGTGGACAATGGCATTCTCTTAAGATCAAAATAATTTATTTCATACAGTTAGCATAGAGAGCACATTAACTATACAAAAATAACTTGATAAAGTATTGGAAAATATATGACTACAGAAGACATTTTAACTTGTACTTTCAAATTAATTTCAAAGGTTAAAAAATCTCCCATTTGTTTTGACATAATTAAAAATAATTTTGCTTTCTACACAATAAGAAACAGTATTGTGATTTTCTAATTGCAATTTCTATATCTCTTCTGCATAAAGGTGTAAGAATGTACATTTAAAAAGTCTGGGAAGCTATGAAGCTTGGGGAAACAATATCTTACAATTAAACACTTGTATAAATGTAAGTGTCATTGCAAAGGCGACCTCAACAGCCTTCTGCATTTTCTGGCATGCTTTTCAAATTCTACATTTTTCTGTCTAGCAGTCAGTGGCTTTGCTAACACCCCAAATATCTATAAAAAGTGCTGTCACAATACACATCCTCACCATAGTTCTCAACAGTCATCAGTTCTTTTGAAGTGTAGGTCTCACTGAGACCCAGAATCTGTGTTAGGAAAAAAAAAATATTCCTTTGGTTGTCAAGGTTTCTCAAATGTGAAGAATACCTTTAGTTTTAGTGTTTTTTTTCCTCTTTTCTTTACATCAGTGATGCTTGATGATTTGTGTCAAAAATAATATTTGAAAAGACTACTGCTCTGCCAACATGATTTTACCATCTTTCATTCTGTTTTCTGCTTGTTTTTTGTCTTTCCCAACACATGAAATAGACTTATTTTCCTACTTAACTTATTTCCTTACATTTCATCTTAGCATAGATATAGGGATATAATAAAGATAAAGACTGGACCTGATTCCATTGCCACAGATCATTCCTTGATGATGATGCCATAATTTACAATCTTGCAGAGTTACTAGAACACTGAAGCAATGGATTTTTAGTCACATAACAATTAGGTGTCAAGTATGGGACTCTAATCCATGGTTTCTGAGCACTTGATCCAAATCTTTACTTTTTAATACTCATCTATCTCTGTCTTTATTCATTAAAAAATTCTTTGATAAGAAAAATAGTGATTTATTTAGTGAGTGTTTATAGCTCTCTGTGATTCCATTTTTGTGTGTGGAGGTGGGGGGTGAGTTATTTGGCAAATGTACTGAGTGCTTTGTTATTCTTTTTCCAACTAATTTAGTTTACAAGTGAGGAACTGGGGTAAACTGGGTTAAATGACCTGCCCAGGGTAATATAGATAGTAAGTGTTTGAGACTAGATTTGAACTTTTAAAAATGAGCATTTTTAATTCTAACTCCACTTCTCTATTCAATGGGTGATATAGCTGCTCCCAAATAGTGATAAGCTCTTTATTGAATACCTATAGGGTAATTTCAGTAGTAGCACATGCATTGTTTCATTTGATCTTCAAAATATATTGGTGAAATAAAAGGAGAAATTATTTTATAGATATGGAGTCTCAAGATTTTAAGTTGTGTTAAAAGTAACATGTTAAAAGTTAGAGTTGAAAAACAGAAGAACTGAATGCAGAAGAACTTCAATTCTGATGATTGGTTCCATGTTCTTCCCTTCATTTATCTATCTGAACCAAGCTCCAGTGTGGCAAAGTACTAATCTTTACATCCTCTGTTTTTTCACCATTCTTCTGAGTTTTCCACATTATCACTGGCCTATCCTGACAGAAACATTGAAACCTACCCCCAAGGTAAATGTAGAATCTACTTTTAAAGTTTCTTTTCGAATATGGATTTATATAATTTCTTTCTGAAAACAGGTGAATATGCAAGCATCCAAATTTTGCCCTCACAACAAACTCTAAGATTTTAGGCAGTTATTTATTTCAGGCATGACATCTACAGTAATTCCAGAGGGCTAGGGAGATAAATGGTGAAGAAAAAAAATGATTAAACTTAATTCATAGTTGAAATTTCTGCTTTCCTGGATTCTAAGGAAAAAAACAAAAAACTCAAGGTTAATAGTTGGATCTTTAATAGCCACCAATTTCTTTTACAAAGAGCTTTTCCAGTGAGGCTTACCATGCCTGTCAGTCACTTACAGTTACCAAGTATTCAGGTAAAAAAAGAGAAAGTAAACTGATTGAATGGATTTGACTGTCAGACCAGATGGTTGCATCTGTCTTTTTTTCAATGAAAATAATAAGGCTGTCTTAATAACCACCAAATCTACTGCCTCAGCATTTTTGTTTTTATTTTCTTTTTAATCATTGCAGAAAACTCTGAAGCATCTGTGAAGATGTTTCGATTAATTTCATAAACAAATAAATCCAAATGAAGTCTAATAAAGTATTTTTGTGCTTTTGTGTTTGCTTGATAAAATGATTACTTTGAAGTTTAAAAACTATTTCTGGTACTATCATCACTTATTTATAAAAGGCTGACTTGGTAGCAGAATGGGACAGTGGAATGAATGCCTGATGTTTGGAAAGCAAAGAGTACATAGACTTACTAGTTATTAATTTATTAACTTTGGCAAGTTATATAACCCCTCTGAGACCCAGCTTTGCCATCGTCATCGTCATCATCATCATCACCATCACCACAATGTGTCATCATCATCATTGTCATCCCTAACATGCATAAGTTACATTAAAATTTGTAAGGCACTTTTTATGGATGCTAATTCATTTGATCCTTACAATAATACCAAGTGTTAAGATTTATTATCGTTATTCCTATTTTTAAATGAGGAAATGAGACTGATAAAAGTTACCTGACTTGCCCAGCTTTACAAAGCTGACCAAGATTAGAATTTAGGTCTTCTTCACTCCAACTCTTTCTCTATATTCATTGCTCTGCTTTGCTGAAAAGGAAAGTTTACTCTAGATCTGGGCATAAGCTTTTATAGATTGTGAAATCCTTTGGCAATCAAATGAAAACTATGCACTGATTTCCAGAATAATGTTTTTAATTGAATAAATAAAACACAAAGGCAATAAATTATATTAAATTGAGTTATTAAGATGTCATTTTAAAGTATAAGAACCCTACAGTAAGAACTTCTATACCATATGCAAAGATCCTTTATAGCTCTAAATTTTAGGGTCAAATATGAATACAGAAAAGAAGGATAGGGAACAGAGCTGTATTTTCATAAATACAGGAATTTTCATAGGAGGAAATTCCCTCCACCTGTGCAGAGCAATATTTTCTTCACATTGATTTTTGTAAAAACTAGTCAGTTTCACACAAGATCATAAGGATCAGAATTAAAAGTCAAACCCAGGTTTTTCCTGGAATCTAGAACAGCTCTCTATCAATTACTCTGTGCTGCTTCCATGAGCCAATTATAATTCCAAAATTGTCCCTGATGATCTGTAAAAAGTTCTTTTTGGTGTTATGACTATAAATTTCTGGTTCTTATCACATTGTACTTATTAAAGACATGTTGAGGCTTAGCGAGAAAGGATTTCTTGTATTTGGTTTTTGGAAAATATGCCCTATATCAGTATCTGTTACAATGCTGATCAACATCTTTATTGAATATTTGAATGAAGGCATAAGTAGTGAGTTTATCTAATTTGTGTGTGACATAAATCTCAGAGGGACAGGTAACATGTTTAGAAGTATACAAAAAACATTTTGACAAGCTAGAATTAATGGTTTGATATATAATCCAATTTAGTTGTACAATCTATTTTTTCCATTCTACTATATTTAATACATCATCATAGATGGTGGACATAAAAAAGATAAAATAATAAGAAAAAAACTCTACTCTTAAGGGATTTATAGTCTACTTGGAAGCAGCTGTCTAGAGAACACAACATTTAGATAGAGAAGTAAAAGTAATGTAATATGAAGGAGAGAAAACGAACAAGGCACATCAGCAATGGAATGTCACATGTAGAAACCAGAAAGTTGACCAGTTTAGTGAAAGTGTCAAGTACACAGTGAATGAGGTGAAATTACTAAATTACACAATGAAGGATTTTAACTCCTAAGGGGATAGATTACTATTTTGTCACAGAGAAAAAAGTTTCATGAACAGAAACTCATGAAGTTTCATAAGCAGAAAAGAAGCATAGTACTTGAACAGCAGGATAAATTAAAAACTAATAAGAATGAATGTGGATATACTTTACTTAAATTCAAAAATTAAACTTTAGAAGGATGTCATGGAAAGAATATTAAACTTGGAATCATGAGATCTGGATTTGAATCCAGATGATCTTATTACCAATGTAATCTTGAGCAAGTCAAAGTGTGTGTGTGTGTGTGTGTGTGTGTGTGTGTGTGTGTGTGTATTTGTGGGTGTGAATATGTGTGTGTAAGGGCTCAAGCTTATCTTCATTCTCCTCTAGATGCTTTTCACTACCTTCCAGAATTCAAATCCATGCCATTCCCTCATTCCTTCTTTCCTCTCCTGCTTCAGCTTCCTTTTGTGCATTTTCTTCCTTCATTAAAATATAAGTTCTTTGAAGCTAGGAACTGTCTTTCTTTGTGCTTACACCCCCAGAACTTACCCCAGTGGTGTCACATAGCATTTTTTAAAATATGCATTCTTCCTTTCTTTCTCCTCCCCTCTTTCCTTCCTTTCTTTCCTCTCTCTCTGTCTCCCTTTCTTTCTTCCTTATATCCTTCCCTCCCTCTCTTCTCCCTTCCTTCCACATTTTGAATGTTTATATTTTATTATTATCTCATCTTATGAAGTGTATTGACAAATTGAATCATATCCAGAGTTGACAAATCAGGATAGTTAAAGAATTAAAATTATACCTCATAAGATTATTTTTTAAAAGTAACTGTTAAATTTATAGATGAGAAGACTCAAGGATAATATGTTAATTATCTTTAAGTATTGGAAGAATTGCACAGGAATAGAGAAAATATATTTGTATTCATTGATCTCCAGGGGTAGAATTGCTCTCACTAGATGTGAATTCCAGAAAAGCAGGTTGTAGCTGAGTATAAGAACTTCCCTTCCCCCCAACCCCCCCCCAAACAAACAAATAAAAAACAATTAAAGCTGCAGAAAACTGGAAAGAAGTGCCTCATATAGGAGTGACATCTATATCATTAAAAGTTTTCAAATAAAGCTATATGACCATTTGTGGAGAATACCATGAAGAAGCTTCCTCTTTAGGTTCTGTTTAAACAAAATATGGTTCTTTTTAATTTTAGGGATAAAGTGTTATGAAACAAAAATCAAAAATATTTTTTAAGAATGAAATGGATAAATGAATTCTACAAATATATTCTTAACATAGGATCATACATACAGAGTCAGACAGATCTTAGAGGTTATTTAGTCCAATTCTCCCAGGTATTAAATGGCAAATATAGGATTCAAATCTAAGACATCTAACTAAGCTCAGGGCTCTTTCCACTATACCATACTCCTTAACTAAATTAAACTATATGATCTTAGAATTAGAAGGATTTAAGAAATCATTGAGTTCACTTTGCAAGAAGATAAGATAGATAATATACTCATTTTTACAGAGAAAGTTAATGCCATAATTAAGTAAATAATAATAATGTTATTAAAACATGGAGCAAGGACTTCAGTTGGAAATGTGTAGGGACAATGTTTATAGAAGTGAATAAAAATTGTAACCCATACCACCAAGAGCACTACCACTGCCACTACTATTACTAGACTGTACTACGTAAATACTACTACCGTCCTCTAAAAAAAAAAAAACAGGCCAAGTTGAAAATTTGGCAACACATTTAAACTTGCATTTAGATATAGTTGTATAGGAAATGATATAACCTGAAATGGTTCATTATGCAACAGGGAACTGAGACCTTTAAAAATAGTTTCAGGTCAAACAGGAAAAGATAATGATAAATGTTGGAGAGGATGTGCAAAAACTGGAACACTAATGCATTGTTGGTAGAGTTATGAAAAAATCCAATCTGTAATTATGTCCAAAGGCCCATGAAACTGGATAAATCTTTTGACTCAGCTGTGCCATTACTGGGTCTGTATCCCAAGGAAATCATAAAGGAAAGAAAAAGACCCACATGTACAAAAATGTTTGTAGCAGTTCTTTTTGTGGTAGCAAAGAACTGGAAAAAGAATGGATGTACAAGCTGTGGTACATAAGGTAATAGAATATTATTTTTCTATAAAAAATGATGAATAAGCTGATTATAGAAAGACCTAGAAAGATGTACATGAACTGATGCTGAGCAAATCAAACAGAACCAAGAATGCAGTGTATACAATAACAGCAAGAATGTGCAATTATCAACTATGAAAGGCTTGGTTCTTCTCAGCTGTTGAGTGGTCCATAACAATCCCAATAGATAGAAAATGCCATTTGAATCAGGAAAAAGAACTAAGTAGACTGAATGTAAATGAACACATGTTACATTCACTTTTTTTTTCTGATTTTTTTTTCTCTCCCATGATTTTTCCCTTTTGCTCAGATTTTTTTTTCTTTCAACATGATTCATAAAGCAATGAAAAAGATGATTACAGCAATATATCATAAGGATTATACAATTTGAATAGGTGCAAATTGCATAGGGAATGCAAGGTTGGTTCAATATTAGGAAAGTAATCAACATAATTGACAATATTGATTCCAAAACTAAATGTACCAGATGATTAAATCAATAAATTCAGAAAAAGCTTTGATGCACCCAAAAAAGGAAAAGAAAACAGTTTCAGTTCAAACTAATTTTGAGAACTTTGGTAATATTTTAAGTTCTTACTAATATGTTTCTCTATTTTATATTAAATTAAATTTATTATTATTATTTTTAAGGCACATTTGTTTATGAATCATGTTGGGAGAAAAAAATCACAATAAAAGGGAAAAAAAATCATGCAAGAACAAAAAAAAAAAAAAAAACAGAAAAAAGAAGTGAACATAGCATGCATTCATCTACATTCAATCTCCATAGTTCTTTTTTCTGGATGTAGATGACATTTTTATCCAGAGTTCACTGGGATTGCCTTGTATCATTGAACCACTGAGGAGAATAAAATCTTTTATAGTTGATCAACTTACATTGTTTCGCTCAGTATTGTTTCATGTAAATCTTTCCAGGCCTTACTAAAATAATCCTGTTCATCATTTTTTTAATAGAACAACACTAATCCTTACTTTCATAAATCACAATTTATTCAACCATTCCCCAATTGATATGCATCTTTTGCCAACCCAAAAAGAACTGTTACAAACATTTTTACAGATGTGGGTCCTTTGCCCTCCATTATGATTTCCTTAGAATAATGAGTACCAGTAATAGCACTTCTGGGTCAAAAGTATACCCAGTTTTATGGGCCTTTGGGCATGGTCCCAAATTGCTATTCAGAATGGTTTGATCATTTCAAAATTCCACCAACAATGCATTAGTGTCCTGGTTTTCCCACATCCTCTCCAACACTTATTATCTTTTCCTGTCATCTTGTTTAATCTGAGAGGTGTGAGGTGATACCTCAGAATTGTTTTGATTTCCATATTGCTAATCAATAGTGATTTTGAGCATTTTTTTCATATTACTACAGATGACTTTAATTTCATCATCAGAAAATTGTTAATATCCTTTGACCACTTATGAATTGGGTGATGACTTGGATTCTTACAAATATGACACAATTCTTTATATATTTTAGAAATGAGATCTTTATCAGAAATACTGGCTGCAAAAATTTCCCCCATATTTGAACGTCCTTTTAAATTTTGTTTCTGTTGGTTTTCTTTGGGCAAAACGTTTTAAATTTAATGTAATCAAAGTTATCCATTTTGCATTTCATAATGTTTACTACTTTCTCCCTCCTCCAAAGATCTGATAGTTAAATAATATCCCTCTTTTTGCTTGTGGTATCATCCCTTTTGCCCAAATACCATATTGACCCTATTTTAGTATAGGGTGTGAGATGTAGTTCTATACCGAATTTCTGATTTATTATTTTCTAGTTTTCCCACCAATTTTTGTGAAAAAGTGAGTTCTTATTCTAGAAGCTGGAATTTGGGGGCTTCATCAAATACTAAATTACTATAGTCATTGTGTATCTAACCTATTCCACTAATCCACGATTTTACTTCTTAGTCAGTATCAAAAGGTCATTAATTTTTATTATGTTTGAGTTTGACTGTCATTAGAAAATGTAAGAAAATATAAAGTGTTCTTTAATATTCATTTTGGAAAGACATAAACTGAAGTTTCTGAGACGACCCTGTTTTGAGTGAGAAAGGCAAGTGAACAAGGTAGCAGAAACCATGATTTTATTTTCATTTTTCCTACCAGGGAAGAGGAGACAGACAGACAGTTACACACACACACACACACACACAGAGAGAGAGAGAGATAGAGAGAGAGAGAGAGAGAGGAGAGAGAGAGAGAGAGAGAGAAGAGAGGAGAGAGAGAGAGAGAGAAGAGAGGAGAGAGAGAGAGACAGAGAGACAGAGAGAGAACAGAAGAAAAGAGAAAGAGAGAGACAGAGAAGAAAAGAGAGAGACACAGAGAGAGACAGAGACAGAGACAGAGAGGCAGAGAGAGACAGAGACAGAGAGGGAGAGACAGAAAGAGGGGAAGAGGAACGCTATTTTCTGTGGCAATATTCTGAAACCCTTTGTGACAGGTTAATAATCTGGAGTCTATGAACTTAAAAAAAATTAATTGTAAATGCATTTTGATATATTTTGCATTTATTGTAGTCCCATGAATTTTATTTCACAGAATTGGTTATATTATGCTTATCCTTATTCATCACCATCCTTATTTATGTGGCTAGACTATAAATAATGACACCATGTTTTGTATTTAGGAAAAAAAAATATGTGTATGCACATATACACACATATAAATTCACAAACATGCACATATATGTATCATATATAGAAGTATGGATTCATATGTGCATGTATAATAGCATAAATAGTATGATGGTAGTAATATACATTTACATAAGAAATATGGTGTGGTATACAGTGAACCACCTTAGAATAGGAATGACTTGGGCACAAGTATTACTCCAACAAAGGGCTGCATTATCCCTTACAAGTTATTTAACTTTTCTATTCTCTAAGCAACTCTTTAAGACTTTAAAAATCACTATTAGCAGCTCATCATTTTCTATGCCTATAATATTTGAGTTTCTTCACCCATATGGATGAATTCATAAATCAAGATAAAAACAAAATAATCTAACTCTGTGTATGTGTGTTTATAGATTTACACATATACACACAAATATTTTTGTATACACACATATGTATATATACATAGTATCAACATATTTCAAATATAATACACACATTTTATGCATATATTCATAAACATATGCATTCCTTATCATAACCCTGTGAGTTAGGCAGGATATATATTTTATTCCCATTGTGGAGTTGAGGATCTAAAATATTAATTGACTTAGTTCATGTTCCCATAAGCTTCTATCTAAGTCAACTTTTGACACCAAATTTCCTGATTCCAAATGCAGCACTACATCAAAATATCTATCTTTATATCTATGTATTTGTATATAAACATATACACCTTATATAACTACCACATTTCAAATAAAAATATCAAGATAGTAAAATATAATTTGCGATAGACACAAATGTAGGAAATGATGCTACCAATACAATAACTTTAATATTTTCTCAACTAAATACAAGTAAAACATAAAGTAACTGATTAAGATGAAAAGTGTGATATGCTAACAGAAATAACATTGAAGAAATTTGAAATGATGCTGTTACTGCAGGAATAAAGAAAGAAAAAATTTCTCTTCACATAATTGTAAATCAGGTTTTTTAATTAGTGGTAATGGAGTTTTGAGTGATGGGAGAGCATTTTCAATTTCTAGAATATAAAAAAATAAAGATAAGTTATTCAGAAAAATGCTGTATTGAGAATAGACTCACCTTTCACTGTAATAGAGTTTCATGATGTTAATTAAAGTGTCTAGAATATAGTCACATGCTTTGCTTTCTGCCCACCAGTTTCTGTAGTTATTCTCACCATTTTCTCACATAAACCCCTTTGTCCTTTCCTTGTATCTCACAGGCCTATAAACTTCTATTAATCTTGTACTTGTTTTAGAGTACTAATATGAAGGTTAAATACAATAATTCAAAATTTAAATTATTCTTTCAATGAGAAAAGCTTATATTCCTTGCTGATTCTTTTCTCCTTAATCCTTTAGGTCCTAGAGATCAGGCATCTCATTTCTCTAGTGTTCTTAATATCAACTTAATTGTAAGAGTATTTGGAGGCATTTTGTTACTTAAAGATATAAATAATAAGTGAGGTATGAATATCTCTGCTAAATATGTAAATCCTCCAGGAATCTAGTCCATGTAACACTCAAAACAATTATAACCATAATGTATTTAGCTGCAATTATACAATTTTCCTTACTTACCTTAATGAAAACAGGAGTAAATATTGATGGAGGTTTTAACATTTTTTTTTTTCATTTTGAGAACCATTATCCTAGCACTTATTAAGAGTTAGCTGCCAGGTGCCACCATGCAAGGAAAATAGAGAACTATCATTTGTTATGATGAAGACAGACATTTAGGATTTTGTGAACCTTTAAGGCAGATACAGACTTGGATAAGTGTTCAGAGAATATAGAGGGGAAAATGGTTAAGAAAATTATAAAATCATAAAAAGCTTCAGTAAATTCATGGGACAAGAGTCAAAGGAAAATTCTTTATTTAAAAAAAAATAAGCTGACAATTTGGAACTATGCTCAAAAAGTTGTCAAACTGTACATACCCTTTGATCCAGTAGTGTTACTACTGGGCTTATATCCCAAAAAGATATTAAAGAAGGGAAAGATACCTGTATGTGCAAGAATGTTTGTGACAGGTCTCTTTGTAGTGGCTAGAAACTGGAAACTGAGTGGATGCCTGATGGAATCCTTACTAACTGCTAACTAATTAGAGTTGATCTAATCTTACAAGAAGATGTTTTGGGCAGAACCTGAAACAAGGTACTAAGCAGAACTAATTAATACAAGGCTTGTGTTCACACCTTTACTCATTGGAGTTCAATGAGTTCACACCTCCCTTGAAGCTCTTTGGGCCAGAGAGCACTATGGGAGAAAACCCACAATCCCTCTCTTGAGCATAAATAGAGCTTCAATGGGCCAGTCGAGGAAGTTTTTCAGAGTAAAGAAGCTACAAGTCGAGATTTCACTGGAATGACATGAAGAGTGGAGCTGGCTGGAGGCTGAAGAAAGCAGAGGCAGAGGCTGAAGGACCAGACCTTTGGATTTGGCGACATTCAGAGAGAGCTCTTGAAACCAAGCAGAGAGATAAGCCTCTAAGCTAACCGGCTATATTGGAGATAATAAAAGATCTGAACTTTTATCACCTGGCTGCGTTTTGAGAAGAAAAAGTTCACAACATTTTGGCGTCCAACGTGGGGCTAACAGACCCCCTCAGTGGATTTCAGTGGAAAAGCTACGATCCTGATTCCAGTGGAAAAGCCTCTGATCCTGATCCAGTGGAAAAGACTCTTCAACCCAGAAATTAAGGTGAGTGCAACAAAGAAATTTCTTCTCAAAATGCAGCCAGGTGATAAAAGTTCAGATCTTTTATTATCTCCAATATAGCCCGGTTAGCTTAGAGGCCTATCTCTCTGCTTGGTTCCAAGAGCTCTCTCCGAATGTCACCAAATCCAAAGGTCTGGTCCTTCAGCCTCTGCCTCTGCTTTCTTCAGCCTCCAGCCAGCTCCACTCTTCATGTCATTCCAGCGAAATCTCGACTTGTAGCTTCTTTACTCTGAAAAACTTCCTCGACTGGCCCATTGAAGCTCTATTTATGCTCAAGAGAGGGATTGTGGGTTTTCTCCCATAGTGCTCTCTGGCCCAAAGAGCTTCAAGGGAGGTGTGAACTCATTGAACTCCAATGAGTAAAAGTGTGAACACAAGCCTTGTATTAATTAGTTCTGCTTAGTACCTTGTTTCAGGTTCTGCCCAAAACATCTTCTTGTAAGATTAGATCAACTCTAATTAGTTAGCAGTTAGTAAGGATTCCAACAGATGCCCATCATTTGGAGAATGGCTGAATAAACTGTGGTATATGAATATTATGGAATATTATTGTTCTATAAGAAATGACCAGTAGGATGAACTGATGCCAAGTGAAATGAGCAGAACCAGAAGATAATTATACACTTCAACAATAATACTATATGAAGATCAATTATGATGGAAGTGGCTATCTTCAACAATGAGAGGATCCAAATCAGTTCCAATTGATCACTAATGAACAGAACCAGCTAAACCCAGTGAAAGAACACTGGAAAATGAGTGTAGACCAAAACATAGCATTTACATTCTTTTTGTTATTGTTTAGTTGCATATTTGTTTTTCTTCCCAGGTTATTTTTACCTTCTTTCTAAATCTGATTTTTCTTGTGTAGTAAGACAACTATATAAATATGTATACTTATATTGTATTTAACATATACTTTAACATATTTAACATGTGTGGGACTACCTTCCATCTAGGGGAGGGAAGAAGGAGAAAAGTTGTAACAGAAGTTTTTGCAAGGGTCAGTGTTGAAAAATTACCCATACATATGTTTTGTCAATAAAAAGATATAATAAAAAAAACTTTTTAAAATAAATAAGTAAAAATTAAAATTAAAATTAAAATAAGCTGGCAACTTGATCTAGCATATTGGTGGAGAGAGAAAATAAATATATCTCATATGAACAAAACAGAAGCCAACAAGATAGAGAATTTATAAATGTTAGAGATTTTCATAAAAAAAAAAGCCATGAGAAAGTCTTATTAGAGAAAAATATGATGGACTTATAAGAGATATCACAAGGCAGGTGGAAGGATCTGAAGGTATTAATGAGAAAAGACTGAATAACCATGAGGTAGCAGAAGTCACCTGCTTATTCAGAGATGGGGAATGTCAGCAGGAAATAGGAAATGCAACTTCATCAAGCTAAAAATACCTTGCATGAGTATGTGAAAAGAAGGCTTGCAAAAATTAAGGATTTTAAAAAATTAATTCAAGATTGGAAATTCCTATAGAGATACTATCTGCCTCAATCTCTTTAGGCAACAGTTTAGCATATTTATGTTTTTTGTTTGTGTGTTTTATTTGGTTTTTTTTTCCCCCTATGAAACTAGAATTTGGAATAAGAGAACTAAGCACTCTGGTCCTTCTCAGACAAAGAACTTGTTACTTACATGATATTAAAAACGTTATCTATCCTATTTGATCTTTAAGCACAATCTCTTTGGGGAGATCCTTGCTGATGCCCCAATTTATCAATGTTCACTGCCTTCTTAAATTACCTCCTATTTGTGTGTTTCCATGTTGTATTCTCTAATCAAATAGACTTTCACATGCAAAGATTGTTAATTTTTTTCCTTTTTGTTTTTGGATCCTTTGGTTTTACAACATTAAACAATTAATAATTTTTTACTCGATTTATTTAATTGGCTTTGGAAACTGGATTTGTTTGTCTTAAAATATCAAGAAACATATTTTTGGAAAAATATACAAAAGTTTTAATACTAAAATAAACATTTGAATGAATTAACTCAAATTCTTCTACCAAATTGATCCTTGTTGATCAGAATTGTTGATCAGACTTGGTTACTTTCCAAAGTATATTGATACACTCAAATATATTTGCATATGCAATATATATGTACATATATGGATAACCATATATATGTATCTACACGTGCGTGCATATGTGCATGTGGATACATTTAAGGTCCCATTTTTAACATCATAAGAAAAGAAAATAAATTCTAATGAATCTCATGTAAAACCTACTAGGCACTTGTAAATATGCTTATAGTCCAAATGCAATACATCCAGAAGAACCAACATTGAGTAAACGAGTATCATTAATTTTTTTGTTTAGGACTTTTATTCCAATGATTTATGTCTGTGTTCCTCATAAGGAACTTCCTCTTCTGAAACAAATCACTATCATCTCTATCATTTGTATTCTTTAGGCAATTGCTTGAAAAATAGACATTGAGTGATTGGTGGAGACTTTTTCAAATAGTATTTGTCAAAAGACCACAGACTCATAGAAGAAGGCCTGGTAGAGTCTTCAGAGATCATCTGGTCTAATCTCATTTTCACATGAGACACAGAATGCCTCGAGAAGGTATAACATTTGCCCAATTTTACATAGCTAGAAAGCATCTGAAATGGAACTTGAATCTAGATTTTATCATTCTAAGACCTGCTTTCTCTTTACTACCCGATATTGTTTCTGACACCAATTGAGGAAAAAACTTCAATGATAAATTTACTGAAAGAATAGTATGAGAAATCAGGTAATCCAGATTTTAGAGATAATAATTGCCGTACATTTGCAGAAATCAGAAAGAGTTGGAATTTTTAAAAATCACCTTCTGCCTCATCTTTGCATGGAAAATAACAGACTAGAAATACTTACCAACTTATTACTTCCATTAACCTGCAAGTTAGTCTATGTTCTAATCTTGGCTGCAAAATCTTATAATTTTAATTTTTACTAAAAGATTTTCAAATTTATAAGTGAATTCAGCAACCATTTATCCAAGTTACACTTGAAAGAAAATTGGTCGTGATCATTAAATTAGTCCCCTCATCTTTAAAATAAGGATATGGTGGATTAATTAATTTTAAAATCCTTATACAATTTAAATTCCATTGATCCTATAATCAGGAGCATATTATCTATGGGTACACATGGCATAGTTTACAAACACCTGGAAATAAAAATGTATTACGTGTTATTAGGAATGCACACACAAAATACATACAAATTCACCTCATCTATTTTATCTGAGTAAGGGTGACCTTTTGCAATACCACATGAATTACAAAATCTTTTCTAGCTGTTATGAGTGAATAGATCATATTCTCCTAGCACCTATAAAAGTCATACTTGCTGTCAACTTGAGAAATTTTGGCTCTGTGCTCATGTTTCTCTTTTCCTGTCATGGGAGAAAAGCAATCCTTCTTACCAGAAGGACAAGATGTACCAGTAGAAAATATCATGACAAATCACCCATTCCTAGCTTTCAACAGCTCCACTAGTTACATACTTGAAAACAAAAAAAGTCTTTGCCTTTAAAAAAAAATTAAATGGTCAAACTATATGTGGTTTTTCTTTTTATCTTTATTTAAGCTGAGGTGAACAAATTCTTCATAGTATAATTCCTTAAATAAAATGCTTTGTACTTGAAAGGATTAAAATGAAAAAAACATAAATGGCCAACTGGAAAATTCAGGGTTTTTTAAGTGATTAATTTTCTGTTTAATGAAACTCAATTCTGTTTGATCAATCAACCCATTATACTTCAGTTTAATTGTGTTAGTAAAAAACTAATTTATTATCCAAAGACATTTCAAAAATAATATAGACCCAGGAAATACCCAAAATATTGTTTGTCACATGCATGAATCCTTCCTGGAATATAACTATCATATCATGGTAGACATGATGGCAGGAAAGCATCCTTCAAAACGATGAACATGTCTGCAGGATATCTTCTTCAGCTGTCACAACAGCATTATGCATATAGACCAAGAGACAAATGGTGCAATTTCATTGAAGCTGAGACATAAAATTCATAGCTTAACAGGTACAATCTTTAAGTTTAAAATGGGAGTGAAAATATGAATCAGCATCTATCATGTGTGCAAAACTGCCTCCCCACGTTAACAATGGTAGTGTCTTGACAGCTCCTGAGAAGCAGGATGAAAATAAAGTATGAGGGCTAATTAAGTTAAGATGTTGAGATGCTACCCCATTTTTCAAAAAAAAAAAATATCTCAATATCACAAGGAATCTCTTAGGTATTGTCAATATCCCTCATTTATATCTATAGGTCAAACAGGAAGAAGCTATCTCTGAATCCTGGGTTGGGTAAATTTTAATCTAGTCCTCATAATCTTCCCTGCCCACTTTGTAGTAGAAGTTGCAAAAATGGAAATTACAACTTTCTGCAAGATGCAATATTACAAAACTTAATGCAGACTGACCAAATAATCTGCCCCCTTGTAATTCATATTATATGCCCTCTTTTAACTCTCACTCCAAGAAGCTATAATCCTTTCTATCTATACCTACTGAGTAGACAAAAGCAGAGGACTCTTTGGCCATGTTGGAAAGGACTTTAAATTTTCAGAAGCAAAAAAGATAATCAACAACATCATATTTATATCTCATAATATTTATAATAACTAACATCATTATAATATGTATAATATCTAATTCATAGCCTTATTCTATGAGGATGAAAATTTGTAAAACTCAGTCTACTATGTAAATTTAAGTTAACATTAGGCTTCTTTGGATATTCATCTCTCTATCTTGCCAACATATTATGCTTGGCCACTTCAAGTTTTCTCTGCTTTATCTTCTTCAAGTCTTCTCTACTTTATTAACCTTCCAACCTTCCAAATTTCTGAATCCAGTTTTTCAGTCTATTTTCTTTGGGAAGGTTGTATGAGCTCTGAGAATCTTTATTATATCTCCCACTCTCACTGATAATCAAGGGCTTCAGAACTTGACTATAGCCATTTTCCCGATGACAAATCATCAAAATATATGAACAGTTTTCAGATGAAATAATCAAAGCTATCCATAGCTATATGAATTAAGAACATGTTCTAACTCACTATTTATTAAGTGCATATTACAACAATTCTAAGGTATTACCTCATAGCTATTGGATTAGTCAACAGGACAGAGGAGGACAATGACAAATGTTGGAGGGAATGTGGGAAAAATGAGACATTGATGCACTATTGGTGGGATTGTGAACTGATTCAACCTAACTGTACAGTAGTTTGGAACTATGCCCCAAGAGTTATAAAACCATGAATGCCTTTTGATCTAGCAATGACACTACTAAACATATATCCCAAAAGAAATAAAATAGAAAAAAGAAAAAGAACCCATATGTACAAAATATTTATAGCAGTTCTTTTCTGGTAGCAAAGAATGGTAGATTGATGTGATACCCATCAATTAGAGAATGGTTAGATGAATTATGGCATATCATTATGAAGGAACACTATTGTGCTATGAGAAATAATGAATATGGTGCTCTTAGGAGAACCTGGAAAGACTTTCACAAGCTGTTGCAAAGTGAAATTCACTATGTACAAAGTAACAAAAATATTGTGAGATAATCAGCTGTGACTGACTGCTATTTTCAGCAATACAATTATCCAAGACAATACTGGAGGACTTAAGATGAAAAATGTTATTCATATCCAGAAGAAAACCAAACAACAAAAAATGATGATGCCTGAATGAAGATTGAAGGATATCTGTTTACTTTAGTTTTCTTGATTTTTTTTTTTCTCTTTTGGGAAGTGTGTGTCTATGGATTTTTTTTTTTTACAACATGCTTTTATGGAAATGATTATGGAAATGTTATGGAAAGGTACACATGTGTAACCTGTATCAAATTCTTTGCCTTCTCAATAGTGGGGGTAAGAGGAAGGAGGAAGATAAAGAACCCAGAAATAAGAGTTTTGAAAATAAAAGCAAGAAGAGAAAAAAAAAAGAAAGAAAGATGAAAGGAAGAAAAAAGAAAGGAAGAAAGAGAAGGAAAGAAAGAAAAAAGGTAGACACGGAGGGAGGGAGGAAGAAAAAGAAAGACTGTAACTACATTTCTGCTTCAGGCTTGCCTTGGGAGTCAGGGCAGATGCTTTCCTCAATGTTTTAAGAGAAGAATCATTTTAGTTATCCATTCTTAAGTAACTTTTAAATGGGTTGAGGGGGTATTTACTAAGCTGACTCAGTGAAAATAGTTGGCACAAATCCAAGTTCCCAAAAAAATCTATTACTTGTGTGTATATATATATAGCTGTTATATTGCTGTTGTTTGTCCTTCATTCTTCAAGAGGACTGTAACATCAGGGAGGTGATGCCATGACATGAAAGTAAATTGAATTGAAGTTAGGGAAGGCTGTGCAAGGTCACCTGCCTCACTTTTTTCTCCAGAGCCATTTGGGTCCAGTGGCCAGAAATAAATCAGGATGATTGGAGATGGACTTGGATGAAATGGGAGACCTTGGCCTTTTTAAGTTAAGGTTTTCAACAGGCCTCTGTTTGACTAAGGCTGCATCCATTCAGTAAGTAAGGCTAAATAGCAACTGAGGCAATAGTCCCCCTACAAAATAAAAATCTAAACAAAAAAACAAATAAATAAATCTGGGAAAGGAAGACACTCGGGATTTCTGGCCAAAGCAGAAATGGCTGTTACTTAACATTTAATCTGAGTTAAGCAGAATCCAAAATTGAAACAATGACCATATAGGATTTGGCCTAGCATGAAAAATAGGTTCAAGTCTAAAGAAAGAATTAACGGACAAGTCCTGGTTACTGCAAATCATTTTCTCCCATTCACAGCATGCTCAAGCAATTTCACTTAAATTCCAAATGTATTATGATGTGGCTTTGCCTAATGATGCTGACATTACCATCAGGTGATCTCTAGATATAGTTAGGACACCAAGGACAGATGATATACTCCCAAGTTTTACAGACCATTAGAAATTCTCAAGTTCCTCCTCTGATTGTCTTCCATATGTTTTTTTGTTTTGTTTTGTTTTGTTTTTTGTTTGTTTGTTTGTTTGTTTTTGGAAAGACATATGATAAAAGTTCCTAGGATAAATTCCTTTTCAAGAAGATGGGAAGGTACTACATTTAATTATTTTATGTTTATCAGGCCAAATTAAATAGAAGACTTAACAGGGACATGATTATCAAGTAATAAAGGAGCTTTCACATGGAAGCAATCAATAAACATTTATTAAGCAGCTACTATGTGTCAGTCACTAAGGGTAAAGACTTTCTTTTTTTAATGCCTAAGGACAGAACCAAGAATAATGGTTGGAAGTCACAAAGAGATAAATGTTGGTTTAATGTAAAGAATTACTTCAAGAAACTGAAAGCTATCCAAAAATAGAAGGAACTATTTTGTTAAATTGTTGGTCCTCCTTATCATAGTCTCCAAGCAAAGGTGGAACCACTTACCTCATGGTTTGTAGAGGACTAAATTCAAAGATAAGTTAGAAAGATGACCTTGAAGGTTACTTCCAAATTTAAGATTCTGAATTATGAGGTAGTGTTTATTGCTTTTGAAAGAGGCAGTGGTTGATTAAATAGTTTTGGCCTTGATGACCTCTCATTTAATTTCTTCTACTTTGTGGATCTCTTCTTCATTTTAATTCATTTAGCATTTATTAAGCAATTAACATATGCAAAAAAAAAGTTTTTTAAGCTCTTGGGATACCACCATCAAGAAAACAAAGTAGCCCCCATCTTCAAAGAGTCTATTTACCCTTCTTCAGATAGAATATTTAAGAAACCAAAATCCTTGGTTTTTTAGGAAGTGTCTTAGTTCAAATGAGTTAAGCCCACATAATTCTGATGGTTTTATGAATATAGGCCTGATGAAGTTATAAGATCATAAATTTAGAGTTTTAAAACAAACTTAGAGGTCATCAAGACTAACCCTTTCATTTTTACAAATGAGAAAACTGAGGCATAGAGAGTTTAAGAGATATTTCCAAGGTCACACAGGGAGTTAGTATCAAGGTTAGACTAAGAACCAAATTCATTTATATTCAAATACATTTTTTTTGCATTGTACATGTTGCCTCTTTTTTGAAATCTTAAAAACTATGAGTTAAATTGCTATATCTTCCCAAATCCAAATAGTTCTCTTGACCTTATTCTAAAATACCTAAATTTCTATCCTGGAAAGTTGGAAAGCAAAGAGGAAAGCAAATTGGAAGCATCTGATTTTAGAATTAATATATTGGTTTCAATAATATCATTTTAATAGGGAATTATCAGAAATCCATGGCCAGGGCTTTAGGCTTTTGTTTTCCCCAAGCCACTTGGCATTGAGATTTTAATTAAAAGAAGAATTAGTTAGCTATTTTGATTCAATCAGTATCAATAGAATAGACCTTTAAGTAAAAATAAACTGCAAGAAACATATTCCAGAGACTTTCCCATGTAAAGAAGGTTCAGTATGCCTTCAGGGGATTTCTCACTTTAATGTTTAGCTCTTTTAATCCAGATAATTTGAAAACTTTATTGATACCATCTACTGTGGAGTCCAGCACTCCTCTTAAAAAACACATGACTGAAAAGATACAAGGAAAGGAAGAAAATGTATTCATAGTAAAGTGAAACAAACACAGTCATAATAATGACAGCCATCTCTGTATAACACTTTCCCAGGGGCCTATAAAATTTCATTCACTTATGGTCATTCTGTATTTCAAAAAAACAAAAACAAAAACAAACCAGAAGAGACTTGCATAGACTGATACAGAAAGAAGTAAGAAGCAGGGAGGTTATTTATATAATAGCAACAACTTTTTAAAATCAGCTTTGGAAAAAAAAAAAAAAAAAACTCTTATCAATACACAAGAGGATGACCCCAGGACCAGTAATAAGTCCTGCTTTACACCTTCTGACAAAGAAATGAACATGTGCTGTTCATCCAGAGGGTGATTGTTGTTATTCAAGCTCAAGGCACAGCTTCTTGGCTGAGCCTTAGTTCTAGAAAACATGGTATCTCCAAATATTTTGAAAATAGAAAATATGAATTGGGAAGATGTTCTCTCAGTGATCTATTTTGCTAGGAAAAAAACTATTTGAACTAAGGAGGAAAATAACTCTTCTGATTCATTTATCACTTGACCCCATAATGTGAAATGGTAGTTTTTCAGCTGAGAGTACATGGAACGCCACATATAATTCTAAATTACAGGCCATGATTATTTATTTGTTATGATTCTCTACTTACTTTTTTCCATCTCCTCTATAAAAATAAGCATTATGGATTCTATAGAAAGTTACAATTTCCCTTCCAGTTTATTTTTATGCTCACTATTGATCTCTATATCTACTTCTCAATATTATGAAATCTTGTGTATAATTTATTTTAATAATTAACACAATCACTCACATAGGGTTTGCAAGTAACTTATAAATATTATCTTATTTGATCTTTCTCCCTGGGAAATCAGAGCTATTATTACCCCCATTTTACAATCGAGAGAAACAAGACAGATGGAAGTTAGTAGCTTGCTAGTAGCTTGGCAGATTTTGTATTCAGTTCTTCCTAACTCCAGATTCACCTGGCTTGCTATTTTCTTCAAGCATTTATTCTGATAGATAGTATTTGTTATAGAAAGAATATCAAAATGATGGCTCTGATCCTTAGTTGTGGGCAAGTCATGTAGTCTCTCTGAGCTGCATTTTCCTTTTTTTAAAAAAAAATGTGGATAATTATACTTGTATACTCACCTGTCAGGGTTATTTTGGAGGAAAGTGATTTGGAAAGCTTAACTGTTTGATTAAGTGAGCTGCTGTTATTATCTGGGGTGTCTCTATTGTACACACTCTATTTTAAACAACATGACCTTTTAGCACAAAGATAGAGTCTATATTCAGTACATAGTTCTCTTAGGTCATAGGCAATCAATGATTACATGTTAGGGTCTAAATTTAATTTGCTAGTTTTGCAGAGGGAGGTGACTGAGGCCAAGAGGTGAAATACTTTATTTTAGGTCAAAAATCAAGTGAAACTAGAAGTCACATATTCTAAATTATATTCTAAGTTATAAGCAGGTACTATTTCCTTAGTATTCACTGCTTCTAATAGTCCTTATCTGCATGATTTATGACTGTATGGACTTCTTTGGTTCTTAACAAGCTAGATGTTTAATTGTTCATAAAAAGAATACTGAATAAACAAGCAAAGGGAAAAAAAAAACTAAATCATGTTTAATGCCTTATTGAGGGAAAGAAACAGAAATGTACATATATTGGTTTTCATAGCTTTTGCAAATAAGATAAGCATGAATTCTGGAAATTATAAGGTTTATCTTCACTTGTTCTTAATAGCTCAGTGTTCTAGAATGAATTGAGGTTTTGAGAGAACTAAGATTGAATAAAAAAGAAATATAGTGTTCCACAATACTATATTTTTTCAAAATACCTTCTATTTCATTTGATATTTATAATAATTTCCTAGGATAACGAGGGTCAATATTATATCCATTTCACAAAGATGAAAACTGAGGCTATGAGAATTTGAATTACTTGACAAAAGCCACACTCTAGGAAATGCCAGAGATCTTCACAGTTCTTAAAAATTCTTTCCCATCATGCCTCTTCTCCACCCTGACACCAACCTGATGTTGGAATTCTAACTTTCATTTTACTTTAAATAAAAGATGATATGAATACTTGATAATATTTTCCGTGTAGATACATTAGGGAAAGAGTAAAGGCTATAGTTTTGGGATTTGTTTTTATTACCTATTTTTCCCCATCAAAATTACATATTGTAATTTATTCAGTCACTCCCCAATTGATGGGTATCCTGTTGATTTCTTTTTTTCCCCCTTTTTAATAAACATTACTTTGTGAATAATGTTGAGAAAGAAAAATCAAAGTAAAATGGAAAAATCATATGAGAGATTAAAAAAAATCCAGAAAAAAAAATGAACATGGCATGTGGTGATTTACATTCAGTCTCCTTAGTTTTTTTTACTGGGTGTAGATGGCATTTTCTGTCTCAAGTCTACTGGAATTGCTTTAGAGCAATGAAGCATTAAGAACTGAGTCTTTCAAAGTTGGTGATCACACATTCTTGTAGCTATTGTGTATAATGTATTCCTGGTTCTGCTTGTTTTGCTCAGCATCAGTTCATGTAAATCTTTCTAGTCCTTTCTAAAATCATATTGTTCATCACTTTTTATAAAACAATAATATTCCATTTCCTTCATATACCACAGCTTATTCAGCTATTCCCCAATTGTTGGGCCTCCATTCATTTTCTAATTTTTTGCTACCACAAAAAGAGCTGCTACAAACATTTTTGCACTTATGGGTCCTTTTTCCTCTTTTGTTTTTCATTATGTTTGATAAACAAAGAGGAATAGCAGTCTCAATATAATTTGTTTGAAGTCTAAGGCAGGAGTAGAGATCCATTTAGATGAACAGATATGGAGAAGAATCCATGTGGAAGAGAGGCAGATAAATATGAACTGGAGTTTCTTTAGTTGTTTCTTTTTTGATCTCTCATTAAATTATGTAAAATCATCTTTCTTAATACCTTGAAGATTTGATCCCTTTTCTCTTTTTCTACAACTATTCCCCTGTTTAAGTCTGCTTCTAGGCTATCACAGGAAAGCAAAAGTTGAAAAAGTTTATATCTGAATGCCTGTTTTCTGCACTTTCTTTTTGATTTTGGGAAAATAGAGGTTTTTTTGTTAAAAACCTCAGTTTTCTCAAGTGCAAAATGATGTGATTGGATTAGATAAACTCTAAAATCTCCTCCCAAGCTAGACTTTCACACCACTTGTTTTTAATAAGGAACTTACTTCTCTTAAAATTAAAACAAATCAGCTCAGCTTTGCTTTTATTGAAGGCCCTTCAGCCATTGGTCTCATATCTCCCTATTCTCTACCCACATTATGAAACTTCCTTTTCCATTCCTGCCCTAAAAAATCTGTCGATTACAACCCTATAGATTTTCTTTGCTGATTTCTGTAAATAACTTTTTTACATCCATCCTATTTTCCCCTTTGTTAAAATGTATGCCTTTTTCTCTAGACATTGTCTCCTTTTTAAAAATCTAGTTTAAAGATGACTTTCCTTATACACATAAGCATTTATTAAGCACCTAGTAACTGAGTCAACAAAAATATATTAAGCCAAAATACTGTTAAATGTTGGAAATACCGAGAAAAAAAAGGCATGGTCTTTATCCTTAAGAAGTTTGCTTCTGCGGTTAAGATGGTGGAGAGGAGGCACACAGCTGTGTAAGCTCTGCGCTTTCTCTCACTATCCATTTCATTACAAGCCTCTGAATTAATGCTTGACTGAAAAAAACCCCACAAATAGTTACCAAGAGAAGCCATCCTTGAGATTCGCCAAGAAAGGTCTGTCTTTACTGGAGGGCTGGGACGGTTTTAGATCGGGCGCAGGCGGCGGGCAGCGGCAGTGAGAGCACGGGAGCAGACTGGAGAGGGGGTGGGGAGTGATCACAGCTGTCTCTGCGGGGAGAGCTTCACTACAGGATTAGATACTTTGCTCCAGCAGCAAGTCAGCAGCCCAGCAGAGAAGCTAAAAACACCGGGGGTGAAGAATACAACCCCAAACAGCTGGAGTCTCTCTGAACCTGGCCGCCCCTCCTTCCCCCCCCCCCCACAGTGACTCAGCACACTCTGGGATCTCAGAGCGCAGGCGCAGCACAGTCGGGCTAGTGCGTCACTGCTTGCTGCCCCCCGCAGTCTGGAGAGGAAGCTCAGTAACACCACCCAGCCCCTCCCCCAAAGAAAGACTTCAGTTTTTTCTGTTTTTCTTTGCTAGTTTGTCTTTGATTATTAGACAGAATGAGCAAGAAACTGAAGAGGACTTTAACCCTTGACAGCTTCTATACAGATAGAGAGCAGACTCTAAATCCTGAGGAGACTAAAAACAGACAGTCCCCAGGTGAATCCCCAAAGTAGGAGATCATCTGTTCCTCAGCACAGATGAATCTCATAGAAGTAATTAAAAAGGCTCTCATAAGGGAGCTAGAAGAAAAATGGGAAAAGGAGAGAGAGGCTTGGCAAAAGAGCCTGGAGAAGTCAGTTAAAGAGAGAGTTGATAAAGAAGTAAAATCCTTGAAAAATAGGATTGGTGAACTGGAAAACAAAATTGGTGAAATGGAAAAAAATTCCACAGAACAAAAGAACTCAATGGGACAATTAGAAAAAAGATTTTTAAAAAGTGAGTGAAGAAAATACTTCACTGAAAATCAGAATTGAACAATTGGAATTGAATGACTCGAGGAGACAAGAAGAATCAGTCAAGCAAATCCAAAAAAATCAAACAATGGAAAAGAATGTGAAATACCTTCTGGGGAAGACAACAGACCTGGAAAACAGATCCAGGAGAGACAATCTGAGAATCATTGGACTTCCAGAAAAACATGATGAAAAAAAGAGCCTGGACACTATTTTCCAGGAAATTATCAAAGAGAACTGCCCAGAAGTCATAGGAACAGAGGAAAAAATAAACATTGAAAGGATTCATCGATCACCCCCTGAAAGGGATCCTAAAATCAAAACACCAAGGAATATAGTGGCCAAATGCCAGAACCCTCAGACAAAGGAAAAAATATTGCAAGCAGCTAGAAAAACCCAATTCAAGTATCAAGGAGCCACAATAAGGATCACCCAGGATCTGGCAGCATCCACATTAAAAGATCGAAGGGCCTGGAATATGATATTCCGAAAGGCTAAGGAACTTGGTATGCAACCAAAAATAACTTACCCAGTGAGAATGAGCATCTTTTTCCAGGGAAGAAGATGGACATTCAACGAAGTAAGTGAATTTCATCTATTTCTGATGAAAAAGCCAGAACTTAGCAAAAAGTTTGATCTACAAATATAGAACTCAAGAGAAATCTAAAAAGGTAAAGATTAATCGTGGGAACTATATTTCGACTATATAGATGTATAAAGAATACATGTATACCTTGTTCTAGAAATTGATGTGGAAAGGACATTGTACCAGAAAAAGGGTAAAGTGGGGGTAGTACATCTCATGAAGAGGCATAGGAAACCTATTATATCTGAGAGAAAGAATGGAGGGGGATGAATATAGTGGGTATCTTACTGCCTTCAGAATTGGCTTTAAGTGAAAAATCTTAAGACATATTCAATCTATGGTGAAACTTCTCCCACCTCATTGAAAAGTGAGAAGGGAAAAGTGAAAAGGGAAGGAATAAGCTAAGCGGAAGGGAATACGGAAACTGGGAGGGAGAGGGGTAAGATAGGGGGAGGAACTCTAAGGCGGGGGGAGGGATACTAAAAAGGGAGAGCTGTGAGAAGAAAGTAGTGCTCACAAGCTTAATACTGGGAAGTGGGGAAAGGGGAAAGAAGGGAGAAAAGCATAAAC
This sequence comes from Antechinus flavipes, assembly GCF_016432865.1. Lineage (NCBI taxonomy): Eukaryota > Metazoa > Chordata > Mammalia > Dasyuromorphia > Dasyuridae > Antechinus > Antechinus flavipes. Next base: position 369,323,173 of record NC_067400.1, on the reverse strand, counting down.
CAGGGTTAACAAGATGGCAAGTAATACAGAATTGGTCATTCTAACCATAAATGTGAACGGGGTAAACTCCTCCACAAAGAGGAAGCGGTTAGCAGAATGGATTAAAAGCCAGAATCCTACAATATGTTGTTTACAGGAAACACACCTGAAGCGGGGAGATACATGCAGGTTAAAGGTAAAAGGTTGGAGCAAAATCTACTATGCTTCAGGTGAAGTCAAAAAAGCAGGGGTAGCCATCCTGATCTCAGATCAAGCTAAAGCAAAAATTGATCTAATTAAAAGAGATAAGGAAGGGCACTATATCTTGCTAAAGGGTAGCATGGATAATGAAGCACTATCTATATTAAACATATATGCACCAAGTGGTGTAGCATCTAAATTCTTAAAAGAGAAATTAAGAGAGCTGCAAGAAGAAATAGACAGTAAAACTATAATAGTGGGAGATCTTAATCTTGCATTCTCAGAATTAGATAAATCAAACCACAAAATAAATAAGAAAGAAGTCAAAGAGGTAAATAGAATACTAGAAAAGTTAGATATGATAGATCTCTGGAGAGAATGTAATGGAGACAGAAAGGAATACACTTTCTTTTCAGCAGTTCATGGAACCTATACAAAAATTGACCACATATTAGGACATAAAAACCTCAAAGTCAAATGCAGTAAGGCAGAAATAGTAAATGCATCCTTTTCAGACCACGATGCAATGAAAATTACATTCCACAAAAAAACAGGGGGAAGTAGACCAAAAAATAATTGGAAACTAAATAATCTCATACTAAAGAATGATTGGGTGAAACAGCAAATTATAGACATAATTAATAACTTCATCCAAGAAAACGGAAATAATGAGACATCATACCAAAATGTATGGGATGCAGCCAAAGCGGTAATAAGGGGAAATTTCATATCTCTAGAGGCCTATTTGTATAAAATAGAGAAAGAGAAGGTCAATGAATTGGGTTTGCAACTAAAAATGCTAGAAAAGGAACAAATTAAAAACCCCCAGTCAAATACTAAACTTGAAATTCTAAAAATAAAAGGAGAGATCAATAAAATTGAAAGTAAAAAAACTATTGAATTAATTAATAAAACTAAGAGTTGGTTCTATGAAAAAACCAACAAAATAGACAAACCTTTAGTAAATCTGATTAAAAAAAGGAAAGAGGAAAATCAAATTGTTAGTCTTAAAAATGAAAAGGGAGAACTCGCCACTAATGAAGAGGAAATTAGAGCAATAATTAGGAGTTACTTTGCCCAACTTTATGCCAATAAATTCGACAACTTAAATGAAATAGAAAAATACCTCCAAAAATATAGCCTGCCCAAACTAACAGAGGAAGAAGTAAATATCCTAAACAGTCCCATCTCAGAAAAAGAAATAGAACAAACTATCAATCAACTCCCTAAGAAAAAATCCCCAGGACCAGATGGATTTACATGTGAATTCTACCAAACATTTAAAGAACAATTAACTCCAATGCTAAATAAACTATTTGAAAAAATAGGGATTGAAGGAGTCCTACCAAACTCCTTTTATGACACAGACATGGTACTGATACCTAAACCAGGTAGGCTGAAAACAGAGAAAGAAAATTATAGACCAATCTCCCTAATGAATATTGATGCTAAAATCTTAAATAAAATATTAGCAAAAAAATTACAGAAAATCGTCACCAGGATAATACACTATGACCAAGTAGGATTTATACCAGGAATGCAGGGCTGGTTCAATATTAGGAAAACTATTAGCATAATTGACTATATCAATAACCAAACAAACAAAAACCATATGATCATCTCAATAGATGCAGAAAAAGCATTTGATAAAATCCAACATCCATTCCTAATAAAAACACTTGAGAGCATAGGAATAAATGGGCTTTTCCTTAAAATAGTCAGGAGCATATATTTAAAACCATCAGTAAGCATCAAATGGGGAAAAACTGGAACCTTTCCCAGTAAGATCTGGAGTGAAGCAAGGTTGCCCACTATCACCATTATTATTCAATATTGTATTAGAAACACTAGCCTCTGCAATAAGAGTCGAGAAAGAGATTAAAGGAATTAGAGTAGGCAATGAAGAAACCAAACTATCACTCTTTGCAGATGATATGATGGTATACTTAGAGAACCCCAGAGATTCTACTAAAAAGCTATTAGAAATAATTCATAATTTTAGCAAAGTAGCTGGCTACAAAATAAATCCCCATAAATCCTCAGCATTTTTATACATCACCAACAAAACCCAACAGCAAGAGATACAAAGAGAAATTCCATTCAGAATAACTGTTGATACCATAAAATATTTGGGAATCTATCTACCAAAGGAAAGTCAGGAATTATATGAGCAAAATTATAAAAAAGTGTCCACACAAATAAAGTCAGACTTAAATAATTGGAAAAATATTAAGTGCTCTTGGATCGGCCAAGCGAACATAATAAAGATGACAATACTCCCTAAACTAATCTATTTATTTAGTGGTATACCAATCAGACTTCCAAGAAAATATTTTAATGATCTAGAAAAAATAACAACAAAATTCATATGGAACAATAAAAAGTCGAGAATCTCAAGGGAATTAATGAAAAAAAAAATCAAATGAAGGTGGCCTAGCTGTACCTGATCTAAAATTATATTATAAAGCAGCAGTCACCAAAACCATTTGGTATTGGCTAAGAAATAGATTAGTGGATCAGTTGAAAAGGTTAGGTTCACAAGACAGAATAGTCAACTATAGCAATCTAGTGTTTGACAAACCCAAAGCCCCTACCTTCTGGGAAAAGAATTCATTATTTGATAAAAACTGCTGGGATAATTGGAAATTAGTATGGCAGAAATTAGGCATGGACGCACACTTAACACCATATACCAAGATAAGATCAAAATGGGTCCATGACCTAGGCATAAAGAACGAGATTATAAATAAATTAGAGGAACATAAGATAGTTTATCTCTCAGACTTGTGGAGGAGAAAGAAATTTGTGACCAAAGATGAACTAGAGACCATTACTGATCACAAAATAGAAAATTTTGATTACATCAAATTAAAAAGCCTTTGTACAAATAAAACTAATGCAAACAAGATTAGAAGGGAAGCAACAAACTGGGAAAACATCTTCACAGTTAAAGGTTCTGATAAAGTCCTCATTTCAAAAATATATAGAGAACTGACTCAAATTTATAAGAAACCAAGCCATTCTCCAATTGATAAATGGTCAAAGGATATGAACAGACAATTTTCAGAGGATGAAATTGAAACTATTACCACTTATATGAAAGAGTGTTCCAAATCATTATTGATCAGAGAAATGCAAATTAAGACAACTCTGAGATACCACTACACACCTGTCAGATTGGCTAAGATGACAGGAAAAAATAATGATGAATGTTGGAGGGGATGCAGGAAAACTGGGACACTAATGCATTGTTGGTGGAGTTGTGAACGAATCCAACCATTCTGGAGAGCAATCTGGAATTATGCCCAAAAAATTATCAAATTGTGCATACCCTTTGATCCAGCAGATTATAATTTCCTAAAGGATTAAAGAATATGACATATTCTGAGGAGATGGAGGGGAGGAAGGATATGCACATGCATATCAGTATTGTGTGGCACAACATTTTTCTCAAGGAAATTCAATAACTGTTCATCAGTCTGTCCAAAGTTTTGTTATTGTGATGAAAACATTATATTTTATAGCTTTTATTTATTTGGGCTCAATTCAAGTCAATATTTATTAAGTGCCTATTATGTTCCAGGCACGGTGCTAGATACTGGGGATACAAATAAAGAAGAGAAAAACAATTCCTACCACCAAAGATCTTCAAATCTAATGGGAGAAGGTAACAAATAAAAATAAGTGGGAAGGGGGACAATGCACCAGAAAGTTATTCAGCAATGGGGTATTTGTTCTGTGAAGTTGAAACCAGGAAGCAAAATTATAGAATCAATGAAAATGGCATTTGTGGTCAGTCTAAATGACTAAGAATCAAAATCCCTGTAAATTATTTGAGTAGCCTCACCTTTCCCGTGATTTATAAGTTACCTCTAAGTCTCATCTTATTGTGCACATTTGCTCTTTAGCTCTGTGGTCAGTGGTCCAATTTGTTACTCAGATAGTCACTGAGAAAAAAGCAAACTTGCTTGAGAAATAATAAATGTGCTAAGCCTGCTCCAAGTGAAATTATGATCTACTGTATCTTGAAGGCATAGATTGCATCTGGCACTTAGAAAACAGGCTGAATCTTAAGTGTCTTTAGCAAATGCAACTAAGATAGCTCAACCTCCTTTCTGGGAATATTACAATCAGTTACTCCAAATAAATTTCAATGAAAGCCACTATTATAGTTACAAAGAATGATAATCTGATTCTTACAATTAATTACTTCCCAGCACTCTGTGGCCGGTGCTATTCATTCAGCTGCCTAGCATACTAGACTTACTTCCTATATTCACAGCTGTCTTGAGATGCTGGAAACATTTTATCCACACAGCTGCATAGTAGCATAGAACAGAATGGGATTAAATTTCTTTGATTTAATATAGGAAGATCCTGCTTTCAGATAAATTCTAGGGATGGGTATAGAAACACAAGTTGTGTGAAGGCCATGTCAGGGAGAAGTAGCAGTTCAAAGGTATAATTGGCATGCTATCTCTATGAATAAAACAATAAAAGAGACTCTTGGAACCAAGAGTGTCATTCTTTTGTGCAGCTGCCTGCCTACAAGGTGTCATTTTAGTGCTACCAGGGGAAAAACAACAACAACAACAATACCCTTCACCTACACCAAAATATATCACCTCCCAGTTAGCCAGAATACTTGAAATTCAACCATTAGAAATTGATTTCTTTGATAGGAATTTGCTCTTGGAAGTTATTGCTAAAATTTTGTGACCCCCCAAAATTAAAGTATCCAGTTATTGTAATATAGTAGAGAAAAAACTAAATTAGTTGTCTAAAGACTTGCATTATGATCTTTTCTGATATTAAGTAAGTCCTTTCACCTTTTTGGACCTTTTCTTACCTATAAAATGAGGGATTTGGACTATCTTTTTCCCATGGTCCCTTCAAAAAGTAAATTTTGAGAAATCTAAGACTTAGTAGTCACTTGCACTTCCTGATTTAAATTAGTTCATTGGTTTGATTGGTCTTGTGGTAGTTCATTCAAAGAAATAGGCTGCAGAAGAATACTTTTTGAGAGTATAGTAAGTAGTCAGTGAATAGTCAAGGGAAAACAGAATACTAATAACTAATTTTCAATCAGATCGATCTTAACTTTTTTTTTTTTTCAGTTATTTTATGACACCTAAAAAGAAGGGAGAGAGAGAGAGAGAGAAACAAAGAGACAAAGAGACACAGAAAGAGAATTTGTGAAGCAATATTAAATTGTGCTGTCATTTCTACAAAAATGTCATTCAATTTTAATTTAATTCTATAAATCTAATATAAATATAATTATATATGTATATGTTAATGCTAATATTAATATTAATACTAAACATGTCAATATAGCGCATTTAAATTTGTAGAATGCTTTCATTATGATAACTGTGAATGGGAAGTGAAAATATGATGTATACTGTGCAAGAAGTTCTCCTAGGTATTCTGGGAAACACATAAATGATATATATACTTGCCTTCAAAAGTTTATGTTTTGGAATGAGGATAGGAACAAACTCATAAGATCATTGTAAGAAACAACAGAATTGTGATATCAGAAGTGTCATAAAGTGAAAATTCACAAAGAGAACTCATTTAAATATGGGGGAAAATTCAAAGGACTTCATAGTACAACTTCATTTCAAATAGACCTAGAAATAAAATAAAATTTTAAGAGATTGAGGCTAAAGACCATTCAAGGAAAGTAGAATAGCATGAATGAAGGCAAATGAATTTGAACAACAACAAAAAAAAAAATAATTGAGTCATTGGGGTGGCAGGGAGCACAGTTTGGTTGGACTGTAGGTTTAAATCCAGGGTAAGAATAAGAGATGAGCCTATGAAAGGTAGGTTAGGATGAAAGTACTAAATGCCAAAAGAAGGCATTCATACCTAATTAAGTAAACAGTTAGAGACCATTGTAGGGTCTGGACATAGGTCTTATTCTTTAAAATGATTTATTTTGTACTGGTGTAGGTAGGCTGGATTAAAAAGGTAAAATGACTGAAGGTTGAGAGATCATTTAGGATGCTATTGAAATAATCTAGAATGTAGGTACTAAGATGGAAGGCAGTCAGGACAAAAGGTACATAAATTTGTTTATATTACAAGTACTTATTAAGTTTCTGTTATTAGCTAAGCATTGTAGTAGGTGGGTGTGGGGAGAAGGTAACATTAATACAATTTTAATTTTTGCCTTCAAATTGCAGAGTAGAAGGAAAATCAGAGCTTGGTAATTGAATAGATGAGGCTTTGCGGATGGCAGGAAGGAGTCAAAGGTAATTCTTAGGTTTGAAATCTATGTGACTAGGAAAATAGTAATACTATTAAAGAAATCAGAATATCATGAGAAGGAGGGTTTTTTGGTTTGTTTCGCTTTGTTTTGTTTTGTTTTGCTGGGAAGGTGGACCTCAAGCAATGTCCTATCTAAATTTCCCCCCATAGACATTCACTCTTTTTATTGGTTTCTTTCTTCCTACCCCTATTGTGAAACAAGAGATTGTTTCATATTTTTCCTCCATTACTATATACACATGTCCTAACTAAAACTAATAATAGCTGTCACCTATAAAGGTTTTTGAAGTATTGTTTTTATTTAAAAAAAAAAAACAATGTGAGTCAGCAATATCAAGTAATAATATTATCATTTTTAGATAATGAAACTGTGGCCCAATGTCATTAAGAGATTTGCTCAAGGTCACCTATTTAATAAGTATCTGTGCCGAAATTCAGGCCAAGGTTTAGTCTTCTTTTCAGCGTTTTATAAACATAAAGGCATTTTTGAACCACTTTTTGAGATTTCCCTGAGTTTATTTATATAACAAAATAGACAAGAAACAAAAAATAAAATAAAATCTTAAGAATGCTGGCTATTACCACCTACTGTCTTTTATTCAAAGAAGATGTTCCATTCACCAAAATAGCCTTAAAGACTGCAGGTGCAATATCAGTATATATAGTTCATAGGGTTGTCAGTCTCTTAAGTATGGAGCTCAAAGTGACTTCAAAGGCTATCTATTTCAACACATTCACTTAACTGAAAGGAGCAGGAAGCCTATGAAGATTAGGTCATTTCTCTTAGGACTCACTGGATAGAAAAGTCAATAAGTGAGGTTCAAGCCTGGGTTCTCTTGCACTAAAACCAGAGTTCTTTTCACTCCATTTTTAAATGGGAATAATGCTTTATTTAAGCAATGGGACATATAATGATATCATGGGATTCCCTAACCTTATGATGAAGTCCCTTTATATTGTAAAAACTCTATTTTCTGACAACAGTGTTTGCTTAGCAGATTTATTTGAGATATCCTGCTATTCATTGAAATAAAAGTGGAAATGGGTCAATCTCTTTCCCAAAATTAACTTATCTTTGAATTCTTATCTTCTATAAAAGCTTATTCATCTACTCTATTTCTTTTATTCTCGGAACTGATATTCTTAAATGTCCCTTCCCTGATCACTATGCATTTACAGGTCTTTAGTTACTAAGGTCTCTATAGTTCTTGGTACTGTACTGGAAAGGAAGCAAATGCTTGAGTAATAGATATATAGAATTGAGAACCTTAGATCTAAAAAAAAACTCCAGGCAAGTCATCTTCATTTATATGTTTTCTTTTCTTCTCCTTTATATAAGAAAACAATAGTTGATTATTCTTTGAGGTGAGGTTATGTGCCCAGGAGTGATGGTTAAAGTTTAAGAATATATGGAAGCCAACCATATATTTAATGGTGAAAACCTCATTGCAAATCTTGTCATTGCTAATGTTGGAAAAACAAAGTAATATGACTTAGTTGGACTAAGAGAGGTCAGGATACTTAAAAATGATAAAGCAGCAAAATTCTATTATTGTCCTGTAAAAATCATAATCAAAATATACCCTTCTGAACTGACATTTCACAAGCAATAATATAATAGGAAGAATCTTGTTTTTATGCTCATTGTGCTCTTAGAGAACAAATCACTTTATGCAAATTTCCATTTTATGAAGTAGAAATTGTGAATATTTTTAGCCTTGAAGTGGTTTTAAAATGTAATAACCATTTGGCACCCAAGCTTAACAAGGACAAATATCATGCAATAAAACAAAAGGTCAACTGATTGAGACCATTTAAATATATATGACATCCCTTCAAACACAAAAACACTGAATATTTTTATTCTAACTTCTTCAAAAGTAAAACTTATAGAAGTTTGTTATTTTTTTATAGTGGTCTATTTTTCTTCCCAAATATCAGTGCAAAACTCCATTTGGATTCGGGTTTTTAATGAGGGAATTAAGTTAAAGTAGGGAGATAGTGTCAAATTGGAAATAGCTTAAAAACTTCAGCATTAAGATTAACATACATACTTTCTGGAGAAATAAATTATGAATTTATTTATTTATTTATCTAATTTATTATTTATTTTTGAGGGTATATCATTTGACTTAGGATGCAGTAATAGGACAACTTGGTTCTTTTTGTATAGGTATTAAATATTACAAGGCAGCTCTTCAGAAATATTATCTCATACCTACATTGCAATCTGTATTTTACAACTAATTGATCATAAAAACAAAAAGAAAAAAAATAAATATTGATTTCATAGGCTTTAATAGTTTCTTTTCAATCTATTGAGTTATGGTGGTAATAGAATACAACGGAAATATCACTATGCCTGGGGTCAGAGAACATGATTCTTATTGCCTCTGCTCTATAAAGCTATCATAATAGATAGCACCTGAATTTCTTTCTACCTGTACACTTATGATTCTAATTTACAAGGATAGCTAAAGATTTTTTCTATGATATTATATTCAACAAAATCTAAACAAGCAATTTTGACTAACCTGACTGCCATATGGGAACATAACATTAATTTGATATAATTGGGAATATCTTTTAGAACTTTGTATCTCATAGATCATGCCATTTAAATGTTATAATTCCTCTGTGATTCTGCATATCATTCAGGATGAAAGATAAAGCCACATAAAAATATTAGAGACTCAACTGACAATGGTCCCAGGTTGAAGAAAACATTGCCTTTATCCTTTATCCCAAATAAATTTATGTTAACATATTGTAATTTGCCATTAAATCACTTGTCATTTGACTTAAATTGGAAAATTCTTTTTTTTTTTTTTTTTTTTTTTTGGTGAGGGCAGCTATACTTACTGTCAGTCAAGGAAGCAAGATTTGCAAATTTGCAATTAGTGTCTGTTCAAAGAATATGCACTGCTGATTATTTTGCTTTCCTAATAAGAACCAAGAGAACACAGAAATACAAATGACTTGAATTTATAGGAAGTGTCAGTGTCCAGATGCTAAATCTGGAATTAATTAAATCATTTGTATGGCCACTCCTGATCTTGAATATGATTCAGTAGCAATTAAACCGATATCCTAACCAATAATATCCATGCTTAGAGAAAAAAAATTTTTTCTTGTTCAGAGATTTTCATACACATGTTCAAATTATGACAAATGTTAGTGAGCCACTCACACTGTACTTTTTTGTTGTTGTTTGTTGTTGTTGATGTTGTTATTGTTTTTTATTAAATCCTCACACTAAATGGAGGGAACCATCCAATAGGGCAAAAATAAAACTAAAAAGAACTGTTAATGAGGAATAGAGCATTTCTGATGTTACTACAAATTTGGAAAAAGTTTCTATCTGCTTATTTTCTATCTGCATTCAATTTGAAGATCAACCTCAATCCTTACTGTGGAAGTCTTAAGTGAATTTATATTTTTAAATGACAATATTGTTTTAGAGGGTGGGAAAACTTCTAAATTTTCTAATACCTGATCTCAATTTCCAAACACAATTATTTTAACTGATATTTAAGACCATGTTTTAGGATCAAATACAGTAAATATGCAGAAAGGCTATGGAAATGTTGTCAAAGAAAACATATTCCCAAGGGAACTAGAACTACTTGAACCAAATGAAATGTTTTCTTTAGAAGCTAGTTTGCTTTCTGCTAGATTCCAGTTCAATATTTGCTTTGTATTGTTTTCTCAAAATAGATGGGTGGGTCTAGTTCTAGTTTGAAATGTTACCAAATCCATTAAAATTGGTACTAGCTGATAAAATTGATACTGGCTGATACTCCAGTAAACATAAAAGAGTCAAAACAAAGATTAAATTTGGGATTTCTTTAAAACAACATAACTAGATTTGTGTTTTTTTTTCATTCTCAAAAAACAAACATATATGTGTATGTGTATGTGTGTATATATATATATATGTGTGTGTGTGTGTGTGTGTGTGTTTGTATATGTGTGTGTGTATATATATATACATATATATGTATGTGTGTATATGTCTATATACACACATATATATATATACATACTTATATATATAAGGAGGGTGAGAGCATTCCAGTAATGGAGGATGGTCAATGTATATTGACATTCCATGTGTGAAGAACAACAAGAAATTGTCTTAGCTTTTTAATAGAAGGAGAGTAATGTGTAAAGAAATTGAAAAAGTAAGCTTTAACTGGATTGTGATAGTATTCAAAAATCAAATTGAAGCAGGTTGGAGTATCTTTAAGAAACCATATTTCCTATTGATTTGTGATTCCTTTCAGATTGATCTGTGATTCCTTTCAGATTCCCAGCCCCTCTTGGCTGAGGCATATCTTTCCCAGACAAAGTTGTCTTTCCTGGATGCCAGGGCCTTTAATTCTCAAATCCTTGTCAAAAAGAATCCCTTTGAATTCCAGTAGGCTATCTGGGCTTGTCCCAGCCCCCACTGGATCTGAGCCAACTTAGGCTCTCCCAGCTCCCACTGGTTCTGATCTGCTCCACTTGTCCCAGTCCCCATTCTGACTTGCTTGGGCTGCCCAGATCAGATTTCCCAACCCCTACTAAGATAGCCAATATAATAAACATCCATCAACTAAAGTCTTTGCAGATAGATCTCAGTAGCTTTCTCAGCTGCCAGGACTTTCTGTCCACTGAGAACTGCATTCTTAGTTCAAAACTCTATTTTCCATAGATCTGCCACTATAGAAGTCAGTCTCTGGTTAAACTGATTTCTATCTAACAGTAAACTTTCGTTTTGCAGCTAATATTTGGGAATGAGTGAATTCTTTCACTCCCAGAACCTGCGGCCAATATAAAGGGGATTCTTGATAATTCTCTTATAGCCACTAACCTCTAGATCACCAGGGATCTAGACCACTCAAATAGCATCAAAATCAGAGGAATTTATATTTTTTTCTTGCAGTTATAGGGAGTTCTGGAGTTAATTGGGTGGGAAAGATATGCCCTGAACTTAAGGAAAATCAATTTGGGAACTATTAAGGAGAAGATAGCTTAGAGTGGGGAGACATTTGGGGCAAGATCAACAACAATAAAGTAATTACAAACCAGAGGAGAGATGATGAGGGCCTTAAATACTGTTGTGGTTGAACGAGTAATTGTATGAGTACATAAGGAATAATACATAGGTAGAAAGGAAAAGGTTTGGCCTTTGTTTGGATTTGTGGGATGAGGGAGGATGAATAGTTAAGGATATTGCTGAAAGTGCAAACCTTGGATACTTTAAGTGTGTCACCAAACATGGCATCATTTTTGCAAAGCTTTTATTTTTTGGTTTCCAAAATTGAATGTTTTATTCATGTACCTTGGCAATAGCTTCCTGTATCACAAAGCCTCAAACTGAGGTTCAAGTTGGATCGCACTGGAGGGCAAATAAAAGCTAAGGATGAGGGAGGAGTCCCTGAGAACCAGCTCTAGCTATTAGGATAGAGGTTTTTAGGAATAGCTCTTGGTCAAGGAGAAAGCAAAAACAAAAAATATTCAGGTCCAGTTCTTGTTTTTTAAACCAAAAGATGGTACCTGTATGTAATTCAAATGGCCAAGAAAAGACAGCATGTGAAGTTACCAGAGGGACAAAGCCACTAGAAATAAGGAAGTTAAATAAAAATACAAAATACATTTGATCCACTCTATAACTTGCCTGCATTGTCAATTTTTTTTTAATAGCTTTTTATTGACAGAACATATCATGGGTAATTTTTACAACACTGTCCCTTGTTCATTTCTGTACCAACTTTTCCCTTCCCTCCCTCCATTCCTTCCCCTAGTCTCATACATGTTAAAAATGTTAAAAGTATATCTTAAATACAATACATATGTGCAGATCCATAGAGTTCTCTTGTTGCACAAGAAAAATTGGTTTCAGAAGATAGAAATAACCTGGAAAGAAAAACAAAAATGCAAACAGTTTACATTCATTTCCCAGTGTTCCTTCTCTGGGTGTAGCTGATTTTGTCCATCATTGATCAATTGGAACTGAACTGAATCTTCTCTTTGTCAAAGGTACTGGATTGTCAATTTTAAAAGTTCATAGAGCCAAGCCAAGACATTTACCAGAGATGTGAAAAGCTACTTATTGTCAGTGAGAAAGCAAGATGGAAAGTCAGCATTCATAGTAATGTCTGGAGTTCCAGTTTACTAGAGTTGCATCCTTGCAAGTCAGTCTATCAAGGTCAATAGTATTACATGTTCAATGTTTCCTCAGATGGTGTTCCCAGTACCTGAACATTATGTAAATGTATGTATTGAGCCTATTTAGGTCTAGATATTTGAACCTCTAATAATCCATCAACAATTCCTTCCCTGAATGTAATAGAAATCAAAATCAAAGCTATGCACATTTCCCAGAAAGAAGAAAATAATTTTTTGGGGGGAGGGACAATTAGCTGAACTATATTAAACATTAACAGTATCTCATTTACCTGCCAAACAGAAACCAAGCAACCTTAACTTTACCCTACTGTAATCTAGATAAAATAATTAAGATCTATACAAGATTATATTTAACTGTGAATCATTAGAGTCAGAAATGAAACATTGGAGGTTAAGTGCCCTTTGAAAAACTTGAGACTTCAAGCTTTTTATTTTAATTTTGTTATAATTTTTCTTCTGGCTATCTAGATATGCTTCTGGAAATGACAATTGAAACTTAATTTAATCTCATTTTTAAAGTTTTTGAAATATAAAGCTGTTTTACAAAAGTAAAACTCAGAGTTAAGAGGGCAGTAACTTTCCCAGGATTCTGTCATGTAAAACTGCATTTTAATTTGTATTATATTGGGTGTTTTAATTAAATTCCTCATATTTGTCATCAGTTTGAATGAAATGTATAATATATATCTGCACTGATATTGAAATGGAGAGTTTATTCTTTTACTTTGATAATTGAGGATCCCAAATCCACTGAGGAAAATGATTAGTACTTGGTATGAATTTGATTAAAAAATAAATAATGGCTTTGATCTTAAATAATTTTCTCTCTGTAGACATAGTTATGAGTATTAATGGTTAAAAACAATAACCAATGTTGTTAATTATTGACTGAATTTAAACCCCTTGAGAATATATTTTGTCTTTCTATAACTCACATTTATCAATACTAGATACTATTGAATTCACTTGATTTCAACTGAAAAAAACCACATCATATGTGGTTCAGATTTGAATACCTTGAAATCAAACAAAACAAATTTGCTATTTTTTTTTGCAATACATATGACTACATTATTCATGAAGCTGTGTGTGTGTGTATGTGTGTGTGTGTGTGTGTGTGTGTGTATTCAATTTAATGGCTCCTTTGTGGAGTCAAATTCTGTTAAAAGTAGTCTCTTGGTTTATTAATCTATCTTTTTCCCTTCTTATTTTGTTCTTAGTTATTATATGTAAATGATGTCTATAATCATTTGATTAACAAACATTTATTAAACTCCTACTATGTTCACTATTGAGGACACAGAGAGTGTGAATAAAACAACCCCTATGCAGAAGCCTGCAATTACCATGCCTACATCAGATTAAATCAAAAATAAAGAGTGTGCTCATTTCTTGAGATTGTTGACTTTAGTTACTTCTTTTCAAATTGAAGGGAGGTATTTATTTAGGAAATGACATGGTCATTCCAAGAAAAGGGGACAGCTTGATTAAAGTATCAGCTGAAAATTGAGAAGAATGATGAAGATAATGTTATTAAAGTTATACTTAATCAGAGAAAGTGACAATAATTTGTTAAAAAAAACATTTAAATACTAGTTAATAACTCATTCCAGTGACAAAAAAGCCATTAACTCTTTCATACACACACACACACACACACACACACACACACACACACCAAAGGACACTTTGTATCTAAAAATGTAGTTCCTACAGGGAGGGTCTTTAATTAAAACGCAAGTTCCTTTTATTTCTTCCCATTTTCTCTTGAATAAGAGAATGAAGAAATATTTAGTAAATTAGGAAAATATTTTTAAAATTCAAATATTGACAGAGAATGGATGAAATAATAAAGAGATATGTAAAAATTAGGACCATTGCATCCAGTAGAATTATTACATAATATAATTATTTTATATACTATTACATAATATTATTGTTTTTAGTTGCTATATTTTAGTTTGTAGCACCTGAACTCTCCTCTTACAAGACTATCAGAAAAAGCTATTGAGAACTTTCTAGATATTTTTGTTGTTGTTGTTGAGTCATTTTTCAGTCAGGTCTGACCAAATGATAGTGTTGTGTAGTGTCTTCCCTGAAATACTGGAATGGTTTGATATTCTCTTCATTTTTTTAGATGAGGAAACTGAGGCAAACAGGGGTGACTCACCCAGGGTCACATAGCTACTAAGTGTCTAAGGCTAGGTTTGAGTTCAGGAACAAATAAAGTGATAAAATATTCTCCCAAATGTGCAAGGAGTATGCTACCTAATAGATTACCATTCCACAAGTGATAAACTGCATACTCATAGTAACCAAAAAGATGTTGTTCCAAGGAACATGCCCAAAGTACATATCAGGAACTCATACAATTATGGCCTCCCATGCATGGAGAACATATATGTAGGGGCGTTTTTTTGCCATACATGTGGAACCTTCGACTTGCAGAGGTGTTTATGTCCTTTTTTTGAAGTTAATATTTTTCTTATTCTTTTCTTCTTGATTTGTCATTTCTGGCAAACATTTTTTATAATTTCTATTTTTCTCAAATACCTTTCACTACTAATCACTAGATTTCAGTTATTTAATCTCTTTGGGGCTATTTGCTCTTCTCTTCTCTTCTATCATTACCTGAATTAGAAAACCTCTTATTCTTTTGATATATGATTGAGGACAGTGAATCACCACATCTAGCCAGAAAGCAATCAACAATGCTAAACAAATGTCCCAGACTAAGGTTAAGTCTAGTCATCTAGTTGACATCTTTGACTTTCATTTGAAAATGTTAGTCCCTAATAGCTATCCGCTAGAGAAAAGAAACTCTTTTTCATTCTGTTATCCTCCTGATTGAGATTCTTTGTTCAAAAAATCTATCCTAGGGATTCTGCAAAGTAAAAAGGAGGAAAAAGCATGAGCAATTATATCAAGACAGGACTTATGAAGCTCATCTTCTAAGATATTCTTTGGTGTGCAAATGAAGTTAAACAAGAACAAAACAGTTAAAGGAAGAAAACAAAACCCTTTTTATGGTTTCTAACAAACAAAACCCTCAAATTTTGTATTACATAATAGTCAATGCAAAACTTTGCTATTTTCATACATATTATCAATTTCCTATTGTTAGGAAGAACTATCAAACTCTGGTCAATCAATATATTATATGCCATATTTAGGGCTTCACTCCATGTAAAGCACAGACTATAGCTAATACAGTATATTATGCATATTAAGTCAGGAACTGTACTAGACTCTAACAATACTAATATAAATAATCAAATAGTTCTCATTCCTAAGGAACAAAAATTATACTGGGAGAAAAAAATGTGTATACATATAAACACATGCATATGTATATATACATACCTATATACAAACATAAGGGTACATACATATGTTTGCATATACACATATACACACATAAAAATTGCAAGTATAACTTATAATTGTCAAAAAATGAAATCCTTCTTCCCCTATCACTTTTTAAGTCTCACCTTCCTTTATCTGATTCTACCAAGTAGTATTTATATCAGTTATGAAACTATTGAAATATGGGATTTGTCATCACTTAGAATAGGCCGTTTTGTGAAACCATTAATCACTTTGATTTGTACTGAATTTACAAGTCATAAACTTTTAAAACTATTTCCCCAAAGAATATTTATTCCTCTCCCCACAGATATTTATGTTCAGCATCAATGATTTAAAGTATAATTTATAAGAAAATGGAAAAAAATGAGCATGATTTTTTTAGTTCACTGAATTAGGTTAAAAGTCATTGTCACCCATTCTTTCTTCCAGAACATAATGCCATCAAAATTAAATCACTTTTTAGTATGATTTGAAATGGATTCAAAGGAATCTGTTAGAATTGTGTTGAAATAAAGCCCAAATTTAAAAATTCCTTCAAAACATGTATCACGCATACACCATTCCACCACTACATTGCACAACACCCTATAAATGTTTCTTTGCATAAAATATAAATATATCCCCACATGTAATATACATGCACATGTGTGTGTGTGTGTGTGTGTGTGTGTGTGTGTGTATTCAATTTATCCTCCTTTTAAGGTCAAATCCAAAGTACTTTGAAAACCTTAATGCATCAAGAAAGCACTAGCTATTATTAGAAGACAACCATATGATCCAGGGTCCTAATTCTGGAGTCAGAATAACTTCAGTTCAAATTGTATATATATATATACAATGTGTGTATCCATGTATTTAAAAATCAAAATTTTTCTCTGAGAAAGAAATGTTCCTACTTTCCAAGGTTGTCGCTCACCTCTATCTTTCTTCTCATATCTTCAATCTCTTCTTCATTGGCTACTTCCCACTTACATATGCACATGATTAGGTCTCTTCTAGAAAAAAGAAAGAGAGGGAGAGAGGAGAAAGGAAGAGAGAGAGAGAAAGAGAGAGAGAGAGAAGGGTAGAAGGAAGGGAGGGAAGGAGGGTGACAGGAAAGAAAGAAAAGAAAGAAAGACAGGGAGGAAGACAGGAAGGAAGGATGGAAGGGAAGAAGGAAGGAAGGGACATAGAAAGACAGAAGGAAAGAAAGAAAGAAAAAAAAAAGCCTTCAATTTATCCTCCTTTTAAGGTCAAATCCAAAGTACTTTGAAAACCTTAATGCATCAAGAAAGCACTAGCTATTATTAGAAGACAATCATATGATCCAGGGTCCTAATTCTGGAGTCAGAATAACTTCAGTTCAAATTTTTCCTCAAATATTTACTACTGTGACTGAACAAATAATTTATCTTTCCACTATCTCAATGTCCTAATGATCAAAATGGGTATAATGATAGCATCTAATTCTAGTGTAAGATGGTATCTCAGAGTTGTTTTAATTTTCATTTCTCTTATCAATAATGATCGAGAAATTTTTCATATGACAATTATTCTCTGTGCTACTGTCATCTAAAACCTAAATATCTAAAACCCTCTCATTATGTTCATTTCTTCCAGCCCTCTGCAAACCCAGCTTTTATCTTTTTTATTTCTCTGTTAAAAGAACTCCAATTTTCTTAGCCAATCAAATTCAATACATCGTTCATTTTGGGCTCTTTTCTCTCTCTTGTATTCCACAATTAATAAATTGCTAAATCCAATTAATTCTTTTAAATATTTGCTGGATTCAGCCCTTACTATCTTTATCCATTACCACCACCTAGTTTAGTCATTCATAACTATGCAACTTTCATCTAGTCAGTCAGTCTTTCTTATTAACCTACATAGAACAGCCACAATTTAATTCCTATAGTATATCACTCATCTTTTTATTCCCTAGTTCTTGAACTTTAAAATGATTTCCTATTAGCTAAATGCTCATAAGGTCAGTATTCGAGGCCCTCCATGAGCTGGCCAACTTCAATTTTTCCATTCTTCTATTCCTCTCAGGAAATCTATGACTAAAGCAAACTGACATACTATGTGCTTTCCTACTTTTGTTTATTCTTTTTGCTCTATCTGAAATAGCTTTTCCCAACTTTAGTCAAAATTGTAGTCATTTTTAAAAATCCATTTCAAATGCCACCTCTTCTGTGAATTTTTAATCCTCTCCAACTACAATTCTCTCTTTTGAGCTCTATAACTTTTCTTATGGAATTTATAATATACTGACTTTTAAAATAGTTACTGGTTACATATTTTACACATCTTACTAGATAGGGAATCCGTATTATTCATCTTTATAGCCTTACAATGTCTAGCAAATAGTTAGCATTAAACACTAATTTGTTAAATGAATGAATGTCAAAAATATTAATGGGAATTTTAATCATACCTGAAATGTTATATTTCTTCAATTTTGCCTGTTGGAATTTCTGAATTCCTTCAATACACAGATCAAACAGCACATTTTGAAAGAGGTCCTTCATTCCTGTTCCTCTAAACTGCTAGTATCTTCTTTTCTAAGGGTAGGTTTTAACTATACTGCATATAGTTTGCATGAACTTATGTAAATACATTAAATTCTTCTTTTCCTTTCTCTTGCCATTGAGTGTAAACCCCTTGAGGGTAATGGCTACTTTTTCCATCTTCTATATCTCCTGGGTTTATCAAAATACTTTACTAATTAATTATGAATAAAATTAAGAGCAGAAATAATAACAGGAAAAGAGAAATAATGGAAACCAAATGTGTTATGTTTCACAGCACAATAAAATATATTTTTTAAAATCAAGGGTATTTTTCATTTTTTGAAATGCATCTCTTCTTGTACTTATTTATAAAGATAAAAATAATTCAGAATCTATGGTAATCCACTATTTTGTAAAAACTTAAGGAAAATTCCTTGCTGGCTTAAAAAATGATAAACTAAAAAATAAAGACAGTGAAATTCACTCTTACTTGGGCTCTTTCACTGTGTATCCATGGCTTACTGTATCTCCATCTTAGTTTTATTTTTTCTCTCCTTCCATGAGCATTGTGCAGGCAAAATCATCTTTGTAAAACATCTGGTTTGTAGAGAGATCAGAAATAGAATTGAGCATCACAAAAAGGGTTATGATTCAACATATCTATTTTTTCTTTTTTCTAACTTTTTAAAGTTAATTCTAATACTTTTAATATATAGGACTTCTCTTTTCTTTCTGATCTTCTTCATTGCCAGACTGACCTAAAAAAGAAAAAAAAAGCTAAAAAGCTTTAAATGTCACAAAATATCAAGTAATTAGAGAAGACAAGAAGTAAACCAATGAAATGTTTACTAATTTGCAGGTTGATATTGTTTTTAATTTCATTTTCATTTGCACACTCATAAAAATTAAATAGCCCACAGTTTTATTCTTGGGAGGGGAGGAAATGACAGATGCCTAGGGTAGCACTAGCTTGAAAGTATTGATTACAGTGTGTAGCAATTTTCTAAAACACTGCAGAATGCCTTTAACTATTTTGGAGAAAGCATACAGCTTCCTATGGTGCAAAGAGGTATAATTAAAAAGCTATCAACAGTCTAGGATTGTCAAAAGTACTTTGTCACCTGAAGCACATTCCTTGTAATTATCTTTTAGGCTTTAAGCTAGATCACCATTAACCTCAGAATAAAAAGGGTTACTATGTTTTCTGGTGTGAGAAATTGTATCATCATGTAAATTAAACCCCTTAGACAATCAAATTGGATTTGAGAAATGATTGAGTATTAAACCTACTCATGTATACTATCAAGTGACACAAAGCATGAGGCACCAAAGAAAAATAAAATAGTTTTCTTCTTTTTGAAGAGATTTTTTGGATTCCCTGTATGGATAACACATAATGTTAAACATATATTAGAAGCTTGAAAGTGAAGAAATATGAAGAAAGCACAAATGTATTTTTAGCATCTCCCCAAAGATTTCTTTTCCATTCCCAGACAGTATAAAATGAGTCAACACTTAAGTAAGCCAGAAATAATATAACAATTCTATAAAATTACAGCTACCGAGAGCTCAGATCTTCAATCAAGTAATTGTTATGGGCTCACCAGCAAGAGGAGCTTGTGAACTAGTTTAATCTCCACAACTTTATTATAAAGAGAAGGGAGATAGAATTATGAAAGCACAATTTGCCTTCTCCCTGAAACAGGTGGAAGCTGGGATTACATCTCTGGGATGATTAATGTGTGTCTCTAAGGTGATTCTCTCAATTGTTGATCAATCAGGAACCATAAAACTTTGAATCCTGAAACAAACAGCTGATTTCTGCCACCTAACAGGAAAGAGAAATTTCCATTTCTGGATAAAAGAATAAAATTTGGGTGGTTAATAGATTCTTGGGCTCATGCAGGTAGTCAAATACAACAGGCCTCTATTTTGTCATACCCATCTAATTTACCAAGATGTTTAGAGTTACTATAGGGTAGAAAGTTTGTGCTATGACTTATTCAGAGTGAGGCAGTCTTTCTACATACCTCTACCCCATTTCAGAGATAAAACTTTCTTAAAGATATGGAAAAAAGTCACTATCCAGGAGCTCTTATCACTGAAAAGAAAAGAATAATTTTCTATCATTAGTAAAGAAGAATATCATTAACTCAGGCTTCTTAGACAATGCACTTATGAACAAACACATACATACACACACACACACATATACATGAAGATACACACATATACTTATATTTATATAATCATGCATTTTATTTATGTATGTTTTTTGCAGATTAATATACATACACATGTATGTCTTGCTTTAATTATCTAAATGATGACTGATAGCATATACATCTGTCTAAGAATTCTAATTTAGGGATCACCAGGAAAAAAACACATATCTAGGCTGAAATATCTCACCAAATAATGTTATATATTAAGCTATAATTAACTATTCTTATTAAGATACTGTTTATTATATATTTAGCAAGACTTAAGGGAATGGAAGAGAAAATTGTTAAATTGCAGTGTTAAATAGAGCAAATCAGGAGAATGATGAAATTTGGAGAATGATGGGAGGATGAAAACTCTCTGGGAGACTTTGTAGGTAGCTGGAAAAAACAGACAAAAGTTAAAGCATAGAATGGCAGAAAACTTGGGAGGTAGCTCAGGACAAGTTCAATTTTGCCACCTGGTTCCTTAGGTTTGAGCTTCTCACGAAAAAAGACAAAAAAAAAAAAGGATGAAGATTGAAAACAAAAAGTTAAAAGATGTGAAAGGAGAAAATAAATGCAATTTCTTCCGGTGAAAAATGTGCTCTCTCTCTATATATGTTTGACTTATATTGTATCACTTGCCAACTGGGGGAAGGGGTGTGTATGGGGAAACAGAGGGAAAAAAATAGAAGACAGGGTTTTATAGGAATGAATGTTGAAAATTAACCGTGTATATATTTTGAAAATAAAAAGATATAATTTTTAAAATTCAATTAAATATGTGCTTAAGAGAACTGTGATCCATTTTGTGAGCTTGTCTAATACTTTTCTATAGCTCCGCATTTCTTTTGACCAAATAGTGAGTGGAAATATTTGAGTCAATTCAAAAAAGTGAACATATATTAAGTAACTACGATGTGGTAACTAAACTGTATTAGGGACTGGATGCATAAAGTTGGAAAATGCCTTTATCCCTGACCTAAAAATGCTTGAAGTCTAGTGGGGAACAATGACAAATATAATAAAACTCTATAATATTATGTTGATTATGTGTAATATCAATTAGACTCTGATATACTCATTAATGTAGAATTCTATTATTTTCTCATCATCGATAGTTTATGACCTCTCATTCTTAATTCTTAATTAATATATATATATATATATATATTCTTCCCAAGTTTAATTTGCTGTTGTTCAGTCATTTCATTAATATCTGACTCTTTGTGATCCCATTTGGGGTTTTCTTGGCAAACATGTTGAAGTAGTTTGCCATTTCTTTTTCCAACTCATTTTAAGATGAGGGAGCTGAGGTCAAAGAGATTAAGTGATTTGAGTTGTCTAATAAGTGTCTGAGGCCAGATTTGAACCTAGGTCTTGCTATTTTCAAACCTATTGCTCTGTTCATTGTGCCATCTAACAGCCCAAGTTTGACTACATATAACTAACTGACTTACAAATGTTCTTTCTTATTAGCAGGCAGAGTAAAATTTTTTGTCCAGTTACAAACTGAACATAGAACATATAGGTTATTTTAAAATCCCAAAGATAAAATCCAATTCAATTTCAAATCATATGATTTTCAAAGGCACTCTACTGATTCTTTACATTCTGATTTTTAAATGTCTGATGATGGATGTCATGTAGCTTTTCCTCTGACGACCAACCTGACTATATTAAGGGAGGTTGGACAAGGGATGTTTCAGTCACAGTAATTCTTACAGAGTTGTTGAGGTATGATTTGTGTTAAGGGAAGGATGAATTCTACCCATGAAACCATAGATCTTTAAAATATGGTATGTATTTATAGCACACTTATTGATATAGGAAGCAAAAATCATGGGATCAAATAATTTCTGGAGTTAGAAAGTCACCTTTGCTATCATATTATCTAACCATTTCATTACATAAATAAGGAAACTGATTTGAAGATAATTATGGCAGAGGCAAAAATAAATCCAGTCTTTTGTTTAATGTAGTATTTTTGTAAGAAGAATGGGGGAAAACTGAATACAGATCTGTGACTTCACCTAGGGAGAATTGGATTTGAAAGTCCATGCCTCCCAAAACCATTTAAGTTTTGGAAGAAGGCCGGAAAGTTGAAAGGTTAAATGATCCATCCAGAATTTCACTCCAATGTGTCATTAATTGAATAGTCATTAATGACTTCTTCATCTAAAGCACATATTTCTTTTTTTTAGCCAAGCAAATTTATTTATTTTTAACACACATTGCTTATGAATCATGTTGGGGGAGATAAATCAGAGCAAAAGGTAAAAACATGGGAGAGATTAAAAAAAAAAAAAAAACAGATAAGAGAAGTGAACATACATGCATTGATTTACATCCAGTTTCCTTAGTTCTTTTTCTAGATGCAGATGGCATTTTCTCTCCATAGTCTACTGGGATTGCTTTGGATCACTGAACCACTGAGAAAAACCAAATCTTTCATAGTTGATTCTTGCTGTTAGTTATTATGTTCAATGTTCTGCTTGTTTTGCTTAGCATCAGTTCAGGTAAATCTCTCCAAGCCTTTCTAAAATCAGCATGTTCATTATTTTTGTAGAACAATAATATTCCATTAGCTTCGTATACCACAATTTGTTCAGCCATTCCCTAATAGATGGGCAACTACTAATTTCCCAATTCTTTGCTATCACAAAAAGAACTGCTACATTTTTGCACATGTGGTTCCTTTTCTTGAAATTATATGCAACTACTTGAAGACATTTTTATTGGTCACAATTTCATGCAGACAAAGACAAAGCACTAAAGGTGAGATTATAAGAATGTAACTGTGAAATTAAAAATCTATGGAGATTGAACCATTCCAGAAGTTTTGGGTATTCCCTCTGGAAAATACAATGTCTATCAAAACAGTAACACTTCCTCTTAATTTATGTCAATTAGGAAAAAAAAAATGTTAACTTTTTATTTTAAAGAAAGCTTTTGTAGTGAAATTCTAGTTGAGAAGAAACTTTTCATTGTTCTGCCAAATGACTGCATGTTAACAGTGGCTCACAGACAGAAACAAGAAGCCTTTTGCTGCTTCCAGGTTACAGAAAGGGATAATTGAAGTGGTATGGGTAATAAATGAAAAGATGCATCAGTTCCTTGTAAAACTTTCAAAAGCTTCAAAATGCAAAATCAAGCATGCTAATATGAATTGCATGAGTGAAATTAATTTATACATGAAAGAGATTTTTAAAGTGAGCTATTAGCTTCTAACAATCTAATATCGAAGAATTCAATATCTAACCTTGCCAAGAATATAACAAATGACTTGTTGCAAAAATTTTGAAGCCCACATGGATAAATATTGTTTTTCAAAATGATTTAACGAGCATTTCTTTCTCATAATTGTCCTTATATAAAGATGAACACTAAAATGACTAGTTTTTATAGTGCAAAGAACTAATCTCCCAAACTACTTTTTAAAAAGACTAGCTACAATTCAAAATACATAGAACAAGATAAATATTCTTTAATTTTTTTATACCACAGGAAATGTTTTTTTAACATATTTGTTCATTTTCTTCTCCATTATTGAACAAAATAATTCAAAAGGTTGAGTAAGAATTAGGAAAAAAAACAAAAACAAAACAAAACTTCAAGCCCTCTCAGAAATGAATTTTCTTCTGGCTTTCAGACAATAATGTCAAAGGTGCCAATTTTAGTAGATTATTTGCTACAGTCCTTTTATTAGTTTCATTGTTATAAACAATCATTCCCCTTCATGAAAAAGAAATGTATGGTAAGAGTTACTGACAAGTCTCTCAGGATTCTTCTTTTGCTCTGAGGATTTATAGCTGGGCTATATTTTGTCAAAGTCAATGCCAAGATGTCTGAGAAAGTAAGGTAACAATAGAAATGAAATTTGCCTACACATCTTGGAATGATGAGTTTGTGAAGTTGATAAATTATTTTTTAACAAAGCGCTGTATAAAAAATGAATGAATTGTAGTATTATACTTACCACAATTTAATCAATAACGATGGGATCATATTCATTCAGAATTCACTTTCATTTATCATGACATGAATAACATACTTTTTAGTGAATTTTTTCTTAAAGTAACTTGGCTTGCATTAAATAATATGAATTCTAGTGGTTCATTTGAAAACCACAAGAGTCTCTTATCCCATTCATATATTATGTATGGTACCAATATAAAAAAAAAAGACCTTGAAAGTCTCAACTGGCAAGAGAACAGACTCCATCACATTTCATTTCTCCTTAGCTATAGAATAAGCAGCAGCATCCACTATTTCTAGACAAATCTTGTTTTTGGGGGATCTGGAAGTATCTGAGCATTCATTCCTATATAAAATTTTCTTATCATTATAATTATTATAAAAGTACCTGCTTAAAAAAGTGTTATTCAATTATAGTCACATAGTAGAAGTCCCAGACCATCAATTTTTGCAATTTCCAAATAATTTAACTATGATACATTAAGATTTCCCTATTTGTGCAGTCACACTTAAAGTAAATAATTAGAGGCAGATACTAAAATTTTACCCTGTAATAAAATTTTTACTTTACTATATCTATTTTCTTTGTCTAATATGTTAAAGAAATGGACTGTATCCATTGACAAGGTCCCTTAATGCAGTATTGGCCCTTGAATAACTTTTTGTTTCAAATTTTCCACTACTTCCCCCCACCCCCTCTCCTAACTGGCAGGTAGTTCAAAACATGTTAAATAGGTTGAAATACATGTTTAATCCAATATATATGTATACATATTGATAGAGTTATCATGTTGCACAAAAAAAAATCAGATTAAGAAAGAAGAAAAAGAAAAACTGAGAAAGAAAACAAAATGCAAGCCAATAACAACAGAGATAGTGAAAATGCTATGTTGTATTTCACACTCTATTCCTATGGTTCTTTCTCTGGGTTTAGATGGCTCTCTTAATTACTGCACAAGTGAAAGTGTTTTGAGTCACCTCAATGTTGAAGAGAGCCTCGTCCATCAGAACTGATCATCATATAGTCTTATGGTTGCCATGTATATTGATCTCCTGGTTCTGCTCATTTCCCTTAGCATCAGTTCATGTAGGCCTCTCCAGGTCTCTCTGAAATCATCCTGCTGATCGTTTCTTACAAAACAATAATATTCCATAACATTCATATGCCACAATTTACCCAACCATTCTCCAATCGATGGGCATCCACTCAATTTCCAGCTTCTTGCCACAACAAAGAGGGCTACCACAAACATTTTTGCACATTTGAGTCTCTTTCCCTCCTTTAAGATCTTTTTCAGATATAATCCCAGTAGAAACACTGCTGGATCAAAGGTATGCACAGTTTGATAACTTTTTGATCATAGTTCCAAATTGATTTCCAGAATAATTGGATCCATTCACAGTACCACCAACAATGTATCAGTGTCCCAGGTTTCCACAATCTCCTCCAACATTTCACATTATCTTTTCCTGTCATCTTAGCTTATCTGACAGGTGTGTAATGGTATCTCAGAGTTGCTTTAATTTGCATTTCTCTGATAAATAGTGATTTGGAGCACCTTTTCATGTGGCTAATTGAAGATAATTTCAATTTCTTCATCTGAAAATTGTTTGTTCATATCCTTTGGTCATTTATCAATTGAAGAATGACTTGAACTATTATAAATTTGAATCAATTCTCTATATATTTTAGAAATGAGACCTTTATTAGATCCTTTGGATGTAAAAATGTTTTCCCAGTTTATTGCTTCCCTTCAATCTAGTCTGCTTTACTTTTGTTTGAATAAAACTTTTTAACAATATATCTATTATATATTTTGTGATCAATAATGATCTCTAGTTCTTCTTTGGTCATAAATTCCTTCTTCCTCCACAGGCCTGAAAGGTTAGCTACCCTATGTTCTTCTAATTTGTTTATAATACCATTATTTATGTATAGTTAATGAACCAATTTCCACCTTATCTTGCTATATGGTGTTAGGTTTGTGGGTCTATGCCTACTTTGTGCCATACTAGTTTCCAATTTTCCCAGCAGTTTTTGTCAAATAGTGAATTCTTATCCCAAAAGGTGAGGCCTTTGGGTTGGCCAAATACCAGATTCTTTTAGTCATTGGTTATTTTGTTCTGTGAACCTAACCTATTCCACTCATCAACTTCTCTATTTCTTAACCAGTACCAAATGGTTTTGATGACTGCTGCTTTAGAATATAGTTTTAGATCTGGTACAGCTAGACAACCTTCATTTGTCTTAATCTTTATTAATCCCTTTGAAATTCTTGATCTTTTATTCTTCCAGATGGATTTTGTTGTTATTTTTTCTAGTTCAGTAAAATAGTTTCTTAGAAGATTGATTAGTATAGCACTAAATAAATAGATTAGTTTAGGGATGTTATCTTTATTATATTCGCTCAATGTATCCACAAGCACTTAATTTTTTTTGAATTACTTAGATCTGACTTCATTTGTGTGGAAAGTGTTTTGTAGTTTTGTTTATATATTTCCTGACATTCCCTTGGCAGATAAATTCACAAATATTTTATACTACCAACAGTTATTTTAAATGGAATTTCTCTTTGCATCTCTTGCTGTTGGATTTTTTTAGTAATGCATAATAATGCTGATGATTTCTGTGGATTTATTTTATATCCTGCAACTTTGCTAAAATTGTGGATTATTTCTAATAGCTTTTTAGTTGATTCTCTAGGGTTCTCTAAGTATACCATTATATCATCTGCAAAGAGGGATAATTTGGTTTCCTCATTGCCTATTCTAGTTCCTTTAATCTCTTTTTCTTCTCTTTTTGCAAAGGCTAGCATTTCTAATACAATATTGAATAGCAATAGTGATAGTAGGCAACCTTGTTTTACCCCTGATCTTATTGGGAATGGTTCTAGTTTATAACCATTACATATGGCACTTGCTGATGGTTTTAAATAGATTCTACTGACTATTTTAAGGAAAAGTCAATTTATTCCTATATTCTCTAGTGTTTTTAATAGCAATTGGTGTTGCATTTTATCAAACAATTTTTCTGCATCCATTGAGATTATCATATGGTTTTTATTAATTTGATTATTGATATAGTCAATTATGCTAACAGTTTTTCTAATATTGAACTAGCCCTGCATTACTAATATAAATCCTACTTGGTTGTGATGTATTATTCTAGGGATTATTATCTGTAATTTCTTTGCTAGTATTTTATATAAGATTTTTACATCAATATTTTTAAGGGAGATTGGTCTATAATTTCCTTTCTCTGTTTTTGTTCTACCTAGTTTAGCTAGCAGTATCATGCTGATCTCTTAAAAGGAATTTGATAGGAGTCCTTCGTTCCCTATTTTTTCAAATAGTTTATATAGTATTGGAGTTAATTGTTCTTTAAATGCTTGGTAAAATTCACATGTGAATCCATCTGGTCCTGGGGATTTTTTCTTAGGGAGTTGATTAATAGCTGGTTCTACTTTTTTTTTTTTTTCTAAAATGGGACTATTTAAGTAATTTATTTCCTCTTCTGTTAATCTGGGCAATTTGTATTTTTTGTAGATATTCCTGCATTTCACTTAGGTTGTTAAATTTATTGCCATAAAGTTGGGCAAAATAAGTCCTGATAATTGCTCTAGTTTCCTCTTCATTGGTGGATAGTTCTCCCTTTTCATTTTTGAGACTAACAATTGCATTTTTCTCTTTCCTTTTTCAAATCAAACTAACTAAAGGTTTATCTGTTTTGTTGATTTTTTCATAAAACCAACTCTTAGTTTTATTTATTAATTCAATAATTCTTTTAGTTTCAATTTTATTGATCTCTCCTTTTATTTTTAGAAATTGAAGTTTGGTATTTGATTGGGGGGGATTAATTTTTTTTTTTTCTAGTTTTTGAAATTACAAGCCCAATTTATTGATCTTCTCTTTATCTATTTTATGCAAGTAAGCATCTAGAGATATAAATTTTCCCCTTATTACCACTTTGAGTGCATCCCACAAATTTGGTGTGTTGTCTCATTATTGTCATTCTCCTGGATGAAGTTATTGATTGTGTCTATGATTTGCTGTTTCACCCATTCATTTGTTGGGATGAGATTATTTAGTTTCCAATTTCTTTTTGGTCTATTTTCCCCTGGCCTTTTATTGAATGTATTTTTAAATTGCATTGTGATGTGAAAAGAATGAACTTACTATTTCTGCTTTTCTGCATTTGGTTTTGAGGTCTTTATGTCCTAATATATGGTCAGTTTTTGTATAAGTTCAATGAACTGCCAAGAAGAAAATGTACTTCTTTCTGTCTCCATTCAGTTATTTTTTTCCCAAAGATCTATCATATCTAGTTTTTCTAATATTCTATTTACTTCTTTAACTTCTTTCTTATTTATTTTGTAGTTGATTTATCTAGTTCTGCTTTATCTTAGTTATCTTAGTTATCTGAGAACAAGGTTGAGATCTCCCACTATTATAGTTTTGCTGCATATTCCTTCTTGCAACTCTCTTAACTTCTCCTTTAGGAATTTAGATGCTACAGAACTTGGTGCATATATGTTTGATGTTGATATTGCTTCATTATCTATAGTATCCTTTAGTAAGATATAATTTCCTTCCTTATCTCTTTTAATTAGGTCAATTTTTGCTTTTGCTTGATCTGAGATCAGCATGGCTACTCTTGCTTTTTTTTTTTTTTTTTTTTTTTTTTACTTTACATGAAGCATAATAGATTCTGCTCCACCCTTTTACATTTACTCTGTATGCATCACTCTGCTTTAAATGTATTTCTTGTAAACAACATATTATAGGATTCTGTCTTTTAATCCAGTCTGCTATCAGGTTTCACTTTATGGGAGAGTTTACCCAATTCACATTTTCATTTAAAACTACTAATTGTGTATTTCCTGCCATCTTCTTATCCCCAAATTATGCTTTTCTCTTTCCTTTTTCCCTTTCCCTCTTCCCCAGTATTTTACTTATGAGCACTATTTGCCTCAAGCAGTACTCCGCCTTTAGAAGTACTTCCCTTTTCCTATACCTTTCCCCTACTATTTCTCTTTTCTCTTCTATTTGCTTACCCCTTCCCTTTTCCCCTTTCCCCTCCCACTTTTCCATAAGATGAGAGATGTTTCTGGGTGAAACCTTATATATCTAATATTCTTTCTTTGGGCCTAATCTGATGAGAGTAAGATTCACACAATATCCATTATCCTCCCTTCTTTCCCTCAATTATAGTATTTTTTTTTTTTGGCCACTTCCCGAGATATAATTTTCCTCATTTTACCTCTACTTCCCCCCCCCCTTTTTTTTATTACAATCCCCTTTCCAACTCTAGTTTCTTTTTCATATTATCACAGTAAAATCAGATTATACATGTATTCTCAATGTATATCCATTACAAAAATACAGTTCTCAAGAGTTTTTTTTTTCTTTTTACTTTTTTTATGTTTCTCTTGAGAGCTATATTTTTGCTTAGCTCTAGTCTTTTCATCAAAAATACATGAAATTCACCAGTTTCATTGATTATCCATCTTCTTCCCTGAAAGAAAACGTTCAGTTTAGCAGGGTAATTTATTCTTGGTTGCATTCAAAGTTTCTTCACCTTTCAGAATATCAGATTCCAGGACCTTCATTCCTTTAACATGAAAGCTGCTAGGTCCTGAATAATCCATATTGTGGCTCCTCGGTATTTGAATTATTTCTTTCTGGCTGCTTGCAATATTTTTTCCTTGGCCCCATAGTTCTCAAATTTAACTACAATATTTTTTGGGGTTTTAATTTTGGGGTATCTTTCAGGAGGCATTTGGTGAATTCTTCCAATGATCATTTTACTTTCTGATTCTGTGATATGCAGGCAGTTCTCTTGAATGATATCCTGAAAGATTGTGTCTAGGCTCTTTTTTTCATTATGTATTTCAGGGAGTCCAGTAATCCTTATATTGTCTCTCCTAGATCTATTTTCCAGATTGGTTGTTTTCTCAATTAGGTATTTTACATTTTTTTCTTTTTTTTTTTTCTTTTTTTTTTTTTTTTTTTTTTTTTTTGGTTTTGCTTGACTGATTCTTATTGTCTCATTGAGTCATTCATTTCCATCTGTTCTGAAATTTAGTGAATTATTTTCTTCATTTACTTTTTTTTTAACTTCTTTTTTTATTTGTCCCATTGAATTTTTAATGAGTTGTGGTTTTCTTTCCCCCTATGGAATTTTTTTTTCCATTTCACAAATTCTGTTTTCTAAAGAGTTATTTTCTTTTTCTGTCAATTCTGTTTTTCCGAGAGTTGTTTTATTTTTCCATTTTATCAAATCTATCTTTTAGTGAGTTATATGCCTTTTCCAAACCCTCTTGCAAAGTTTTAATTTCCTTTCCCCATTTTTCTTTTAGCTCTCTTTTAAGATCCTATTTAATGTCTTCTAGGAGAGCCTTGTGTGATGGGAACAGGTTATATCACCTTTTGGGGCTTCATCTGGAGACAATCTGCCTTTAATCTCCTCAGGTTTTGAAATCTGCTCTTCTCTTTAGCCATAAAAGCTGTCTGTTATCAGAGTCCTCTTTACTTTTTTAGTCATTTTTTTTTAAAGTTAAAGTCTGCCTTCAGGGTTGGGGAGATTTTCCCAGTTGCTACAGCTGTGCTGGGTTAGTGCTGATTCTCTCTTGGTGCTGGGTGGGTGTGGCCAAGTCCTGTGAGATTCTGGCATTTCAAGGTTCACTACTGATTTTTTTGTGTTTGTTTTGGATGTTTTATAACTTCTCTGCTGATCTACTGGCTTGCAACCAGGGCACAATGGCCAACACTGTTGTGGATTCCTGTATATTCCTCCCTGT
Source organism: Antechinus flavipes (assembly GCF_016432865.1). NCBI lineage: Eukaryota > Metazoa > Chordata > Mammalia > Dasyuromorphia > Dasyuridae > Antechinus > Antechinus flavipes. The sequence continues at coordinate 369,291,697 of NC_067400.1, read as the reverse complement.
AGATTCTCTGCCACATGAAGTCTGCACTGCCCATGGAGTCTGCACTGCCCTGGAAATCTACACTGTTTGTGCTGGCAATTGTACTCAGCTGCTTGTGCTTCACTGTCTCCTTCCTGTTTCCAATTGAAACAGACCTTTTCTGGTCTGTTTTCTCTCTGTAGCTTCTCCACTATACTGAGTAGAAATCATCCAAGGAGACTGCACTGCCCATGGAGTCTGCACTGCCTGGAACCCTACACTGTCTGCACTAGCATTTGTACTCAGCTACTTATGCTGGCTGTCTCCCTCCCATTTCCAATTGAAACAGACCTTTTTGATCCTGCCATCTAGAGGAGAGGGTGGGAGGAAGGAAGGGAAAAATTGGAACAAAAGGTTTGGGAATTGTCAATGCTGTAAAATTACCCATGCATGTAATTTGTAAATAAAAAGCTATTTAAAAAAAAGAGAAAGAAACAGACCTTTTTTGGCAATCTTTGAAATTATTTTCTACTGATAATTTGTTGCACTCCTAATATTTGTGGGTTCTGCTGGTCCAGAGCTAAATCAGAGGCTGGATTTCATAATTAATGTGAGAGTTGTAGAGAAGGTCAGAAAGAAATGTGTGTTGTCTCAGCCATCTTGGCTCTGCCCTCCTAAATTCTGTGTTTTTAAGCCAAATGCCCTATGTTAGACATGGCAAATAAAAGCAAATTTATTGTAGCTATGCCAGCTCTTTGTATACCTTTAATTATATCTCTTCTTTTTTACTTTCATTAGTTTCTACATTTCTCAAATTATGTCACTTTTAACAGTCTTTTCTAGTTATTATCATCATCATCCTTGCTCCATCATCATGTCATTTATGTTGATGTAGGTGGGATTACTCCTACATTTTCTATAGAGTAGTAAACCAAGATTTAAAAAAAAAATAAGTGAACTACCCATAGTAATACAATTTGTAATTTATCCAAGGCAGAATTTGATCTTATGGCATCTTAATTCCCATCCACAACTCTAAACCATGTATTTTTCTTAATACACTAGCCTAATGGCACAGGACAAAGTGCTAAAGGTACCATGATAAAACAACAGCAACAACAACAACAACAACAACAACAAGCTTTTGAACTCAGGAACCATAGATACCTTGTGCTTAGATGTGCTTAAGTATGGTCTTCTTAGCATTGGATGGGAATGGTCAGGAGAAAGGATATAACCCCTAACATAAATGCATATATCAGTATTAGAAAAAGTGGATGGTAGGATTAGATAATCAGAATGGAGACATGTGCCCAGCAATCAAATAAAAAAAAAAATTCTGTTAAGTTTTATTTAGAAGTTATCTGGATAGGTACAGTTAGGGACATACTTTCAAGGGGAAAAAACAACAAATATCTTGGGCCTTCAGTTTTAATGGGGAAGAAGAATCCATGACAATGCTCCATAGCAAATAAACATTACCTACTTTTTGCCTGGAGACACTTACATTAACTCATGCTAAGCAAAGTGAGTAGAACCAAGAGCACATTATACACAACAACAAGATTATGTGAAGATCAACTGGGCTGGACTTGAATCTCTACAACAGTAACGTGATTCAGACCAGTTCCAATAGACTTGTGATGGAGAGATCCATCTGCATATAGAGAAAGAATTATGGGGACTGAATTGCATCATAACATAGTATTTTCACTTTTGTCATTTTTTCCATTTGTTTGTTTGCTTTTGTTTTTCTTTCTCATTTTCCCCACTTTGATCAGATTTTTCTTGTGCTGCATGATAAATGTGGAAATATATTTAGAAGAATTACACATGTTTAACCTATATTGGATTACTTTCTGTCTAGGGAAAAAGGGAGGGGAAGGAGGAAGGAGAAAAAATTGGCACATAAGGTTTTGCAAGGGTGAATATTGCAAATTATCTTTGTGTGTATTTTGAAAAATTAAAAAAAAACCTTATTATATTTTAAAATATTATCTTCTTTTGGTAGACTAATAGAGACAAGTGAGATACTTCTAGAAGAGAAAACAAAATGTGGCTGGACTGGGGAATAGTTTAAATAATTATTCCTCCTAACCAGGTACTAAGTTCAGTTGATTCTACTTCCTGAAGGAGCTCTCTACATTTTTTATATCTTGTGGCAAAACCTGGGGTTTCACACCCTATTTATTCCTCCAGCATTAAAGAAAGCACAGTGAAAATATTGAGAACTCAGTATGTAGGTAATTTCAGGAATTGAAGGGAAAAAAATAAAATGTAAATTGTGGCAACATAAATCAAAGTTGTCATTGTACTTCAATAGTCACTAATTTATTGCTCTGGGGAGGAAATAGTAAGAAGCAATCACTTTAAAAGTGAAAAAGCAAGTCAACAGTTGAGGGAAAAAATAAGCCATGTCAGTGAAGTCAGTGGAGAATTACAGTTCAGAGTATGGGAATTTGTTCTCAATAGAGCAAACAATTTGAATTAAGTCTCATTAATGTCTAGGGCCAATATTTATTAACTCAATAAATATTTGAGAATCTATTATATTGGAAACACTGTGCCAGGTATGATGTGAGATATGTAATTCTGGCCCTCATGGAGTTTAGAGTCATATAATTCAATACTATTTTGTCCAATATTGAGGGAGTGAGAGGATTCTAGAATTAAATTGTCGATAAATGTGGCTATTTAGGAGGATTCTTGTTATTATTATATTATATTATATCATATCATATTATAATAATTATTCTTAGCATTAACTTATGGCCTATCATTCTTCTATTATGAATAGTGTAGTACAGTAGAAGACTGAATTTGGATTCAAAGGACTTGAGTTCAAATTTTTACTTCCACTTATTAGATGTATGGACTAGAATTGTCGTATAATCTCTCTGAGCATCTGTTTCTTCATCTGTAGCATGAAGAGGTTGTAGTAGATGATGTCTAAATTTCCTTTTACACTTAAATCTATGACAAATGTCATAGACAGTATCTCTTATCTGTCATGATGAACTATGGTAGTTTATATGATGTTTTCAAGGAATGCTAGTAGTTTGTGTGGCAACCAACCTTAAGATCAACATGGTACACAGTCAATTAGGTCACTCTCTTCAAGTATCCTATGTCTAGATGTTCTACTACTAGTAACTCAAGTTGGTATCTAAGGGTTTCCAAAATCAAAAAAGAAAGCTGAACTTGACATACCATTTCCCCTACAAGTAATTACAATTACTCCATAGTAAAGAATGTGTGCAGATTGAATTATAATATTAAAGTACACTCTCATTGGGTGAATCCTTCTTATAACTATCCTAAATCATCCAGCTACATTATTTGTTGCACTAATGAACGTGTGAAAAGAAGGGAACATTACTCTAAAAGGCAGGCTATGACTACTAATTAATTTTAATGTGTCATAGAATACTAAAGCTAAAAGGAACTTTAAGTATTATTTAGTGTAATCTCTTCTGAGGAAAGAGTTAAAGAGACACTTTCATACATCCAATATCATATAGAAAATAAGTACTCAGTTACTACTTCAAAGTCTGGTGCTTCTCTCACATTATTTCTTCATTCCACTTTGTGTAGTAGTTTATCTTTCCTAAGGAGAATATTGATAATATAAGTAGTCCTTTATAACCTGGTTGCATTTACTAACAGTATTCATAACATCAAACATATCTGAGAGACAAAAATCATGTTAAGTCTCGGTGGAAATGGACATCATTTTAAGTAATTTGTGTGTACATTTCTTCAGTATTTTTAATGTGATCTATAATCATTTGCATTTGGATGATATTTGTTTTCATAAGACTAGTATTGTGAAGACTAGTAAACTAAAATCTGTAAAATATTTTTACACGTTCATTAGTGCAACAAATTTTTTTAAGTTCATTTCTTCATATCAAAATGAAAAGTAGAAAGACCATATGACTTTTTACCATATGTATATTAATACTAATATCTACCCACAATTGTCTATTAACCATTTTATTTCAGCTTAATACTGGTTAGTTTTTTAGTGGGCATGTAGTCATTAAAGAAACAAACTTATTAACATTATGTAAAATGATATTTTTATTAAGAAAAACATTCATAGGCTTTTATAGGATTCTTAATTAAGCAGACACATTTTAACATAGGGAGTTGGAAAACTTTTCAAGAGAATTCATGCTTAAATGCCTGCCATTGTTATTTCATATTGTGACACTTATAATAGCACATAGTAATCCAAATTGCAAAATCCTGACAGGACTTGTATGTAATCTGTTATATACATAAATCTAACACACTAGATAGATTTTAAATTGATGGTACCACACCAAGCAGTGAAATAAAAGCACTCATAGCACTTATCCTTATTGACTAATAGCTACGGATCATTTTATGAATCATTAGCTCAGATACTGTAGATCCTATCCATTTTTTAAAACTCTGCATAGATTAATACATTTTGCCTGTGATATGATGTTAATAGGTTTCTGAGCAGACCATTTGTGAAGGTCCAGATTTTTGTATCAGCAAATTTCTGGTATTCAAATAACCATAATTATTTTATTAAGCATTTTAACTGGAAAAAAAAAAAAAAGATGATCCCATGTGTAGTTCAGTACAGTAATGAGGCTTTTTGGTGTCTTCTTTTAGTTATATTTCTTTTTTTTTTATAATCTGAGAAGTCATTAGAAAAAAATATTTATCACCAGATTTCTTTCTATTTTGCCCTAAAACTATCTCTCAAGTGTCATACTGCAAAAGGAAGATAATAAGAAAAATTTAAAGCCATGGCATATAGAAGTCAGAAATACATTGAGCATTTACCCATATCCTCTCTGGCCAAGGTTAAATAGTAATTCTCTTTTTTAGTTCAATTAATGTTCATTTGCCTTTGTTGGAGACAGTTGAGTAAATGTGCAAAGTATTTTGCAGCAATTTCCCTATGTAACTCCCATTAAAATAAACATGAGCTGTATGGCTAAATTAGAGCAGGCAGCTTTGAAAATTTACCCCACTATTTTCAGCATATTAAGCTGTCAGGGCCTGATAGAATCTAAGTCACGTTCCTAATTTAAGAGTATGTTTGTTTTGCATCTATATGCTATATATCCAAAATTGCTACATAATTTAAATGGAATAGCTTTAAATGGCACAATGTGATCATGGCCTTGTCGGCACAGCATGAAACTTGTGTAACTTTCACAAATGTTGGCGATGGCTACAATATTCAGTATATTTGCACTAGGGGAAAAGGAGCTACTGTGTGTCCAGAGAAGCCAAAGACAAAACAGGATTTTGCTCCTTACCCAGTCCTCTTCCTGGAAACCAAAGACACCTTAAAGTATAGGAAAGAGTTAAATTTGTGTACTTTTGAATTTGAAAGAATATTCCTCTTGGACAAGCAAATGTTTTTTTCCATCTCTTCTCTCCTCTCAAGTTCCTTTATCACCTATAAATAAATCAATCATAAGCTATTTATTGATCCTCTACTATGAATGAAGCCCACATTTGAGGCTATTTCCTTCATTTAGAACAATCCCTTTGAGTCTTTGAAATTTAGTAAATATCTGCTACATTGAATTTATGGAAAACTAGGGAATTGATTTCCAGGAAACTAGTGGCATCTTTATACAGCTTATCCTGATAACCAAATGTATTTGGACAGATTTATCCTTCCTCCTTACCTGCTCCCTCATTCTCTTATGTGCATAGTGGCCCAAAGTAAAAATATTTGTCATTTACTCTGAGGCTTCTCCAGTGAGCCTCTCATTTAAATATCTCAGATATTCCCTGTCTGTTTTACAAGCAGATAATAACTGCATATTTTTCTCAAAGATAAGGGCATAAAATCTGAAAAAAAAAAGTATTTTCTCTTTGTAATGGAGACTTTCTTTTCTTGAAAGGAGGATTATTCCTGAAAATGAAGATAGTAGGGTGCCTACATTGATAAGTACATGCAAGGACAATTAATTCTCCTATATAGCTAATCGAAAGGATACACAAAGGCTAAAATATGTTGACAAAGAATAAATTTATGGTTACCTGGGCATTGACAAAATCAACAAGTTTATTTTCATTTAGTCTTTAAAGGAATTTCCCCCTCATCCTTCTTAATCTCTTAATTGACTGCTAATGATTGGAATACTACTTATTAAATTTATAAATTCCTAAAACTTAATCACATATACACCCTTTTGTTTAGAACATTTTCCAAATTTGTAAATTATAAATAATAGAAGAAGAAGAAAATACCTATATTTATAGACTTTGACTACCTGCATCATTAAGAAAGTAAATTCCTTGATCTAAAGAGAATATTATTATTCAGATGCATTCAACACTTTGTGACCTTCTTGGCAAACATAGTGGAGTGCCATTTTTTTTCTCCAACTCATTTGACAGATGAGGAAATTAAGGCAAATAGAGTTAAGTGACTTATCCAGAGCCACACAGCTAGTAAGAGTCTGAGTCCAGGTTTAAACTCAGAAAATGAGTCTTCCTGATTTAAGTCTCTGAATTCTATCCATTGTGCCATGTAGTTGTTAATATTTAGTTTATCAGTTTTAAAAGAAATTCTACCCATAATCTTTAGAATACCTAAATGGTTCAATGTATCCTACATTTGGTTTCTGTATCCTATAATAGGCTGAGGCTTCTCCAGTGAGCCTCTCATTTAAATATCTCAGGTGCTCCCAGTCCGTTTTACAAGTAGATAATTGCATATTTTTCTCAAAGATAAGGACATATAATAGGAAAAAAAAAAGTATTTTCTCTTTGTAATGGAGACTTTCTCCCCAGTCATCTCAAGACTACAGTGTTTTACCATTTTCACCTCAGATTGGGGGAATTCCTGCCTCACTTCAAAACTCAACACAAAATGCCACTATGTGTGTCAATCCTTTCCTAATCCTGCCAGTCCTATTGATCTTCCTCTGCCCATGTTTAAATTCCTCTCCAATTACTTTGTATATTTTGTATATATTTGTATCATTTAGTAGCATTTAAAATTCTGAGATCATGAATACTTAATTTGTGTCATTGTAGCCCCAAAGCCTAACATAGTGCCTTGCACATAATAAGTAATTAATAAATTTTGTTGAATTTAAATTGCTTTAAGCCCATTGCTTTGAGTGATAGCTTGTTTTGTAGTCAGTGTTAAAGAAATTTCAAGATAAAGGGTTAAACATTGCAATTAGATATGTGTACAACTAATAGAATTCTGTTTGACATGTGATCATTTGAAAAGCAGTCACTAGACTAACATTTTTACATTAAAGAGGGAATTTCTCAGTTCCTTTTATTGAAAAAAAAATCATTTATATTCCACATATAATGACTCGTAGTCACACACTTAGAAAGAGAAAAAATTCAATTACATCAAATGAAAAGAAATGACTTAAACTATTAACAAAATATCATTTTAATTTTATAGTGTCTTTATCTTTAAAACCTTTTAAAACTTTATTTCTCTAATGAAAACTCATTAAATCCAAATAAGCTACTTAGGTTTTTTTTTTTTTTTTCTTCTGGGAAAAACTTCAGATTTTAATGGAATTATTTAAGCTGCATTACTCTTTCTGAGGGGAAATTATGACTAATAATTACATAAAGTAGGATGTACTATTTACTAAAGACATTCAAATAAACATTTTCTGTCATTTAGAAGCATATTCTTTTATAAGTTTGTTAAGATAATGGTGGATAAGACATGGTAGGAAAGTTAAATTTATAAGACTTTTTAGACAGTAATATGACAAATAAAATATCATTAAACTTGCAATAGATAGTGTAGATAAATTTCATTCCAGCTGTGTTCTACACTTTCTATTCTACTCCCATCTGATTCGGTATGAACCCCATTCTTCCTATTTCAAACATCTGCCACTGGTTGGATGTTAGTCTCTTTATTCCCCCTGGTTACATAGATACCAACAACATCAGTAGCATTGTCTTTGAACACAGCAGATGCCAAATTGGAGCAGATTCTATGGAATTGTGGATACTGAAAACTCTCATATGAAGATTTCTTCCTGAAAAAGTCAGTTATAAATCAAATGATATTTTATTACATGTGGGGATGTTGTCAAGTTTTTTATTCACCTTGTGATGATTTTGCTTTATGTTCTTTTTTAATATGACTCAATGCTTTATTTATTGATTTTATATATTTGGATATTTACATTTTAGATTTAATAAAGAGTTATGTGGTCTGATTATAACAAAAGAATTTTATCCCTTAATAGTTCAATGGACATGACATTTATGTTTCCAGAGGAAATAATTGAAGAAAGTGTTACTATGGTGAGGAGATAATTTTTAGTAATTAAAAATAAAATTAGTATGTACAGTATTATAGATTGTGTTGATCTCTTTAATATACATAAAAAGTGATAAAACTCAAGTGGTATTTCAAGGTCAGGAATCTTAAGAAATGATGAAGCTGTAAAATCATATTCATCTTAATTTAGATAAGGGCTGTTGCCACATTTTCTTGTTTTATTGTTCTGTCAGATTGAAGATAATCTGAACCCCCTCCTCATATGCCTTTCCATTTTCTGAAATTTCCTTACCTAGAGATGTTAAAAAGCCCATTTTATAGGATTCCAAGAGCTACATTACATTTATTATATGCCATTACTTTTCCTAGGCTTCATATAATTGTCACACTTCAGTGATATTGGTAGACTCTTATTTTCATATTTAAGACATGCTAGTTGGACTATTATTCAATTACTGTTCTATTGCTTTTTAACACAGAGAGAGATTATCTTGATAATAGCAGCATTTGTGTTAAAGGTTACATGAAAGAGTAATCTTTGTTATTATGTATATAAACTTTTTAAAAAATCTTAGAAATGAAAGGAATAAATGTTGAGAAAGAAAAGATCTATAGGGAAGAAATCTATGAACTAAAAAAGATGGGTGAGTGATACCTAGTGTTTATGTTCAAATAGCCATTATATCAGGTCAATGTGACCTACATTCTGTGACATGAAGAAAAGAATCAGAGTCTTTTATAAAATTAGCATAACTTTTCCTTTGGCTCTTGTAGTAGGAATTTTCTCCCTGTTGTCTTCTCAATATCCAGTTTTGAAATGATGTAGATTCACCTATGTTGCCTTTCCTCTCCCCCAGATTAGCAGAAAATGCTAATGCAAATAATAATGATGTTATATTTTTGGTCCCTTTCTGTCTTGTCTCTTTTATTAGAATGTGAGTTCCTTGAGTAGTGGGTTAACATTTCCACCTTTATTTGTGTCTCCAGAATTTTAACAGTCTCCCTGACATGAAGCATTAATAAATGATTGTTGACTGATTTTAAGCCCTAGTACAATCATAATTTTTCCTTGTCTGTAGAAGACTTGGTGATCTGTTCATAAAAAAGAAAAAAAAATCATTAAAGCTGCATGCAACTTCAACATTATTCAGTATATTTATTAATCACCTAGTAGCATTCTATTTTGTAGACTTGTTAGTTATTCTGTTTTCCTTACAATACCCTTTCAATTTTGTAATAATAATTGTCAATCAATACACATGAACATACACCTACCTATCATATTCTTAGCACCATGCCAAGTGCTGCTATATAAACTATTGTTTACTACAACAAAGTTTTATACACCCATTGGAAATAATATTGCCAGACTGGCATTCTAGAGATTTTTAAATATTAAGGTTTTGTTTTGTTTTTTCTATAGACTGAAAATCAAATTAAGCACTTTTTCCTATTATAATGTGACACTAACAGAATGGCCAGAAAACTGAATACCTATTTGGGATTTTATGAAACTAGCTAATTAAGATTTTTGCTTTAATTTTTTTTTCAGTAGACAAATTGCATTATTTCTAGTTATTCTGATAAGTGATGGATGGAGATACTGAATTTTATACAAATAAATTTGGGTAGTGACCTCAAAGTCTAACAATGACAGAAGCTTCAGGGATCATATTTGGATTTAAGTCATGAAATGTCAGATAAAGTCAATGACACCAAAGTGACAACACAGATGAGTAGTTTTTAGAATATATTCTGAAGCTATGCATTGTCCGGGACAGTCACCCAGAAAATGAAAAAGCTTAGATGAAAAAGTGCAAAGGACCAAACATCCAAAGAGAACTCTGAATCTGCTAGTGGCCTTTGGAAATGTTGTTTTGAAAGATCATATTGACTGACTGAGCTTTAAGCACAGTTACACTGATTATAGAAAATTACACTCTATCTTGGTCTAAAATGTGCTACTATTAAATGGATCTTAGTCAGGTGTTAGATGAATCTAAAAAAATGACAGCCATTTTCATAGAAGTTATATTTGCAGTAAAATATCCATCTACCCTCCTCTTAATTATTGAAATATGTGTGAAAGAAATAATATTACTGCTGTTAATAAGCAATAAACTTCAAGATTTTTGTTCATAAGAATTCATTTCTACTACATATTAAGAATTCTAAGACTACTGTAGATTAAAATATTAAAAAATGAAAATATGAGCTATTAGTGTATCTTCAAATCATTTCAATAGGAATTTCTTGCTTGTATAAATGAACTCCTCATTGACTTTTATCATATTTGGCAAAGTAAAAAAAAAAATACAAATGTGGTATATGGCAGCCATTGCTACCCGATACATATGTTTGATATAAGAGCCTTTGAAAACTTCAAGTACTAAAAAAATCTAAGCTATTATCCCTAAAACAAGAAGCCAAACCAATTAATTTTTTGAAGAAAAATTACTACTTTGATTGATGATGTTGATAATGAAAAGAGTGATTGATTGATGATGATATATAGCATTTATATAATGTTTTAAGATTTGCAAAAACCTTTATAAGTTTCACAATATCCACACAACAATCCTGAGAAGTATGCATGTTATTTTTCTCTTTTATAAAGAGGAAACTGAGGTAAACAAAGATTAAGTGATATGACTAGGGTTAAACAGTTAATACATGAGATGATACATATTTCCCTGCTTCCAGATACAGAATGTTTACATATTGTAAACCAATTTACCGAGTATATAAGGAACAGATTTGCCTTTCAACCCACATGCAAATTTTCCCCACATACTTAGAGAGTTGCATCTTTATAATTTTACTTAAAATTAAGCATAATTTCACATTTATTTTCTAGCCATTTTATTTAACTAAATGAAACATTCTTTAAGTTATTCATTTAGTATAAATTGTGGATTTAATGGGACCCGAGGTCTTACATATCTGAAAATGTATTTGTTTAATGTATTTAAGATTTATATCATGATCTCATCTATATCTGGAAGGGAAAAAAAACTCAAATCTTTTCAAAAGTTAATTTTACTGTTATGAAAGGAAGTGGGAAATATTTCTTTAAATGCTACCATATGTTTATTTTATAGCTACTCAAGTAACTTTAATGACTCCCCATCACCTCTCAACAATTTACCTGTAATATAACATTCCAATCTTATTACATATTATTATTCTTCAGGTATTCAAGTTGATCTTTTTTCATTTTCTTCTCTGTTATGCATGCTGCCGTACAGGCTATGCCCCATGGCTGACATATACCCTCCCTCCTCAGCTCTGACTTTCAGAAGTCTTAATGTCCTTCAATTCAGCTTAAATGATGTCACAAGGCATTCTCCATGTCATCCAGATGCTTTGCCCTCTCTCTCAAAAATTATCTTGTCATGATTTTGAACATATTTTTTATAGATTATGCTAACGTATATAGAAATTTGTTCCTCCTGACAGAATATTAGATCCTTGAATGAAAAGAACTATTTCGATGTTTTATTTTTTGAATTTGGAGAAGTCAGTATGATGACTGGCACATAGTAGGACTCTCAATAAATGTTTATAGATTAATTAATTATTTTATAAATCTAAATGTGTTAAATAGCTTATGAAAAAATCTACAATATCTGCTAAAATTTATGGAGTTGAAAAATTAAATTAGAGAATTAAAATTATAATCCTGTATAATTTTTAAGATATGACTTGGAAGGTTATAGCAGTTCTCCCATTGCCATGATTCTTGACACCATAATTTTTTTTAATATGAATTAAAATCATTGTCATATAAAACTTCCAAATTAGCCAGTTGGTCTCAAAGTATCAAGATTTAAAGTAAAAGGGGACAATTAAGGCGATGTTACTTAAAGACCTCATATAAATATGAATAAATTGAATGCCAGAAAAGTTTAATTTATCCCAAATTATAGTTTTCAATTGAAATACTTAGTTCTAATCCAAACCCCTCTCGCTCCAATCAAGCTTCTTTTTGATATTACATACTTATTCAATATTAAACTTGCATTCTACTAAAATGTTTTGTTGGTCTATGGAGGTAATTAGAGAGAGGATCTGAATCTTCTTTCTCTTGGAATAAGTGATCCCATCATTAAAAATGTACCCATTTCAGTATAAAATTTGTGGACATGTTTACTAAGTTCTACTTATTTTTTTTTTCACTTGGTTCCCTGTGTTAACAATAATCAGGTATATACTGTAATCAGCTCTAATAGGAAGTTGTTAAATTTTTCAGTATGAAAATGTACAACTCAAAAACCAGCAATTGCTACAGATAGAGAATTTCATTGATTAATCATAGACAATATTAAAAGGTAGATCAAACATGAAAATATGCATGTCCATATTGTTCCTCAAAATAGCCTAGCTGTTAATCATTTCCCAGTATACAAATGAGCAGAGAACATAAAAATGAAGTTTCCTTTTTGTTTCTGCAAGATGAGCCAGAAATCTGGGCTAACATGTTCTATTTATTTTCTCTCTGTCTCTCCACACACACACACACACACACACGCGCGCGCGCGCACGTATATGTATATATGTGTATACACATACATATATAATTGTATGTGTACATGCATATATACATATATAGCATGTGTTCTGTATACATGTACATACATATGTGTATAAATGAGCATTTCTGTGAATATGTGTATCTCTACACATACACATTGATAGGAAACCATCTACGTACAGAGCTGACTTGGCTGACAGAGGAATGCTTTCATTAATTTAGCTATCTTTATCATGACTTATAAAAAGAATTCGCATCCTTAACTGAATTTCCTTCTAATTTTTATGTCAACTATGGATTTCTTTTTTATCATGATAACTTAAACTATTATATGTTATGTCTCTTCTATGTGGTTCCTGCATTTTTTAAAACACAAATGTAACAGTTTAAATATGTTATTGATATTCATAATTTGATTTTATCTGATTTAGTCCATGATCTTGCCTAATAAGACATTTTTGATATATTGATCTCGATTCCCTAGTATATAGCCACCCATCTCAATTGTATATTCTTCTCAAACTTGATAAAAATATTGTCTTTGTTGTTATCCATCATAAGAAACATATGCTTATGTATCCTATAAACACAGTTAGAAATGCCTCTTAAAATTAGACCAAGATATTATTGTTATATTTACTAACTCCCTTTCAAAAAGTAACAAAGCATATTACATCTATTATCATTTCTTCCATCTCCCCTATTATGTTTCTGTAAAGTCTGTAAGTGATAGTTAAAAAAATAAAGACACTCCTATGTAGAGAATAAGAGATTTTTACTCCAAGAATGCAGATAATCTGTCATGTCCATGAATATTGTATGATGGGGTCCTCACATAGTACCTCAAATTTTGACTTACTTTGAACATTTCCCCAAATTTTGCCAAAATGTCTTACCAAATATCATTATTGAATATGATCCAAGTAGTAATTATTAATAAATATTGTTCAAAATACTTCATTATTTCAAGGAGTTGTTTTTCAACTAAGTCTAAATATATAATCTTAAATATCTTATGACCATTTTGATTTACGTAGGTCCCTCTCCAAAAAAAAAAAAAAAATCATAATCCTAATTCCTTGGAAGGAGGTATCCTCCTCTGGATGATCCTCAAATTATAGATGTAGAGTTTATGTCCAGCTCTGAATTCCAAGACTTCCCAATGAAGAGTTGGATCTGACTAGTCTTTAAGAATCTGAAGTCAATATCATGTCATGATGAGTCACTGGGATAGGAATTGAATGGAGAGCTATTTTAAAGTAAAATAAATAAATTATCTCTATCTATGGACTTTAATATTTTTGGATGTTTCCTTTCCTGACATAGATTTTAATCTTCCCACATCTTAGTCATTGACTTCATAAATTTCTGTGACTAACAAAATAAATCACCTGAAACTTAATCCTTGGGGATGAAGTTTTTTTGAACATTGTAAGGTCCTTTAAAAAAATTAAAAAAAATTCAGTCTCTTGCTAATCCTATATTAGGAGCCCTTCACCTTAGAAAAATTTTGGAGAAATTAAGCTGAACTGGCATAGCCTTGGACAATCTAAATTCATCTTGTGCCATAATGAATAAGACTTTAGTGGGAAAGGTTTTTATAATCTATAGATTTTTAATTTTCTTTACAAGTTTCCTTATGTTAAATATGAGTTGCTAATTACCACTTTACTCCTTCAAATTTCCATTCTGCTTGATGCATGAAAAATATAAAATTTAATGATATATGTATAGGAAGTTTGAGATCATTTTTATATGGATAATAAATAAACTTTATATTTTATTTAATATTTGAAAATTCACTGATAGCTTTTATATAATTTGATTTCCTAATATTTCTATCCCCTTCTCCTATCTAGTCTCCTCTTACATTGTATCCCTTCTAATATCATTCAATAAAATATTACTTAATTATACATTAGATGTGAGCATATGCTCTTAAATATCAGAAAAAATAGTATAAATAAAATGTATTTAATGTTAAATAATCAAGTACGAGATGATAGGTTTTACACATGAGAATATGTATTTTATACATACAAATATATATAACATGTGTAGGCATATATGAATAGTATATGATTGTCTGTTTGTGTGCCTATGTATCACTTCACAAGCCACAAATGTCATTGTTCAGTTGTTTTTCAGTCACATCTGAATCTAAGCCCATTTTCTTGGCAAAGATATTAGATTAGTTTGGTAATTCCTTCTCATGATAACTTTACAGATGAAGAAACTGAGGCAAATAGAGTTAAATGCCTTACCAAAGAAACCCCATCCAGGAAGTGTCTGAGACTAAATTTGATTTCAGGTCTTTCTGACTCTAAACTCTACTTGCCATCTTAAATAAATCTTATATGCCTTCTTCCTCACCGTTATCATAACTACCACCACCACCATCATTATCTTCATGGTTTTTATTATTATGAAGAATAAATGTAAAAAGAAAAAATAATTTAGCAAAATTACCCAACACATGATTTATGCCTATAGTTTGTGCAATAGTGCACATCAATAGTGTCCTGTCTCTGCAAATTAATCAAGTAACAAACATTTATTTATCACCTCTTATATATTAGACATGATTGTGATTGATGAAACAAAAAGAGAAAGAATTGGATTCTCATTCTCTTAACTGGGGTTAATTTCTTTCTGTGTAATTCAATGTTGTTTTCTTTCCAGATCTGCTATTTTTATTATCTCCAATTCCCACTGTTATAATCATTGCTTATATTATATACCTTGTTCTGCTTACTTCACTTTGAATTCATTCACATAAGTCACCTCAGGCTTCTCTATTTTTCTTAATATTGAATATTTCTTGTGGCACTCAAATAATTCATTACACTTGTGTTGCAAGAGTTGATTAATCATGTTTCAGTAATTGTGTATCCACTTTATTTCTAGTGCTTTAATATTACAAAACTATGCTAACTTTACATTTCATATTTACCTTCTCTACCTTCCTCCAAACACAAAAGAAAAAAAGGAGAGGGATAAAATAGGCCTTTTCAAAAGCACGGTGTTGTCCCTTTGGCTACATATATGCAAATATGTAAGGAAAGAGATATTGCAGATATCAAAAGAATGAGCACATTTCAGCCAGAAATGACCAATAAATGTTTCCATGGCAAGACTGGATGGATCTATAATAATATTCAACATGCTATAGGCATTGCTTTATACAAACAAGTTAAGGGCACAATTTTATCCAAGAGAATTAATGTACATATGTATGGAGCATATTAAGCACTATGAGAGTATAAATAGCTTCCTGAAGCAGGTAAAGGAAAATGATCAGAAGAAGAAGGAAATAAAAGAAAAAGACTTGGATTCAACTAAAATGTCACCCTACTCCATCCAGAGAAGCCACTTTTTAAAAACCAGTGACAAGTAGCCTGAGGTGCTGGAACTGATCCCCTACAAATTCACTGCATAAATGGCTATTAAATAAAGCAATAAAAGATTATTGGATTGTGGGAAAAAAAGAAATTTTTATTTTTCTGAACACTGAAGAGAAACTTTAAATATTTAATTGTAGGTCTCCTTAAATCATTCTCACTTAAACAAAGGGGCAAAAAAGAGTTTTAATCAATTCTTTATAACTTTTCTCTAATTTTCAAGAGTCCCAAATTGTGTGATATTGCAGTAAGACAATGAAACTCTGTAGTAGATTATTTTGATGATAATGGAAAAATTGGGGGACACCAGAAGCTTATGTAGAATTTGAAATTTCTGAAACTGCATTCCATTCTCTCTCTTTCTGTCTCTCATTCTGACCGTCTCAATCTGTCTGTCTCTTTCTTTTTGTGACTCTCTCCTCCTCCTATTTTTCTACTCCCTCCTCTCTCTCTTCTTTCCCTTCCTTTTTGTTTCTCATTTCTCTGCAACACAGAAACAAAATTCAGAACACACAAGAAAGCATAACATCTGTTATTCTTATTCTTTACTTATCACATTTGTATCATATGGAAAAAAAAAAGTTCCCAGTTTCTCTTCAGTCAAAATAAATGTCAGTTTCCTGAAACCACTTAATGCCTCATAGATGTTGCCACAGAATAGTCTAAATATATTGGACTTTAATTCTTAGCATAATTGGTCATTAGAGATTTGCATTCTTTCTCAAAAAAAAGTCAGTCTAAAATACTATCTGGAAATGCTGTTATAAGTATAAGTGAATTCCACAGTTTTAACATCTAGCTGATAGAGTTTTCATTTTATTTTTTAGACATATTCTTATTAGGCAAGATCCAAAGAAATGACAGTCACTTAGCTTCTCACTAATCTAAGAAATTTTCCAGGATTATATATTACAGAGAAGGTAACAATCAACATTGATAAAGATTGTCTATACAAATGAAATTACTGTTCTAGTTCCTCCTATCTCTTACAGTTGACATGAATTCAGAAATATTCTCATGATTATAGTATGTTCTTGGACATGTCTTTCAAAGTTGTGCTCATTTCAGTATTGAAAAGCAATTCCTATTTTTTTTTAAATCTGTGAATCATTTTGCATATCCTGTAAGATAAATTATTTATATATATATATATATATATATATATTAAGTGATCATTGCTATTATGAGTCATAAGATACATGCTTTCAGTTTTTTTTCCATAAGTAGAATGAAATCATAGACACCATTTTGTCTACTGAATTGAATGGGGAGGCCTAATCACTATGAGTCAATTTATTATTGAAGTTAGATTTCAAATCCTATAACATATTTGTATGACCCTAATATTCCTAAAGAATTCATTTTGGAGGAAAAGTTCTTAGGAAACCATGTAATCTTTCACTTTTTCTTCATTTCTATCATAACCTCCATCTGCAAAAACCATGGGGAGGATGCTTCCTAAAGGCAAGTGAGCACATTTGTCTGTTTAAACTTACTACAATTTGTTTATTCCCTGAAATGTCAGCATTTCTAATCATGCTACTTCCCCATGGTTTCATTGAAATAGTTTTTATATCATCTATCTAAAGAAAGCCTTATGAAGATGAACATTATTACACAAAAGCATCTTGCCTGACATCAAGATAGTTAAATGAGTTTTTCATGTTTTAATACTTTGTCAGCATATTTGGCCCTCATTCCACTCTATTCCAAGACACCCACATGTCCTTTTCTCAGATGCTTATGTTGTATCCATTCCTACCCTTATGTGACAGAGGACAATATTTTGTTTTTGTTTTTGTTTTGGTCTTTAATAAAAATCTCTGTATATATAAACATTTTGATTTAAAATTTATGAACCTATGAAGTATCCTGATTTAGTATTATATTGTCATGCACATTAAATATAAGAAATAATTTTATAAATTTTGAAAATTATTTCTTCTAAAATATCTCCTATATCTCTTAGTCATGTCACTAAATGGAGTTAAAGATTGTTTTAAAATTCCGAATATAAATCATATTTTATTAATATCAATTGTTTTGTTTACCAAATTTTTGTCTAAAGACCACTCATATATACTTGATTTGTTTTTGTTTTTGTTTTTCATCATTTCATTATTTATCCTCCTGGATATTTGACACCAGAAAGTTCAGAAAAATAATTTACACAATGATGATTTACCTTATTTGTGTGTGGGGATGTGAGGGTGGATATGTGTGTGTATGAATTATGATAGAGATCCTCTAAATGATTTGGCTACTGAGAGTTGGGTAGGTACTATGTTAGTGCTGCTTTATATAGAATAGCCAGAAGCTATTAAAATAACCTCCATTAATATTTTACTTGATGAGGAATGAAAGTCTGGCTGAGTCAGGAACTATTTTTCTACTAACATGAAATTACAGAAATATAGAAATATTTTAAGGTTAAAAACAAGAGTTTCTATGAACTTTTTTTTTTTAGCTAGAAACATCTATGAATTCAGAATAATCTTTTTAAATATATAAAAAAAATCTTGCTGAAATATGCATAATAACATATATACATTTAATTATACATAATTTATGTAAATATACAATATAATATATCACCTAAAATACTCTATTATATTAGTTACATTATTTATCCCAGGTATTGTGTGTAGTTATAAAGTTATCTTATCTCCTCAGACTTCTCTACTGTGATGTCCCTCCAGGCTAAGCCTTTTAATTTCTGAACTTTCTTTTCACATGGTTTTATTATCATAGTTTATCCATTGTCTGCTCCATTCTCTTAGGATCATGCTTAAGTGTCAACTGTTTGAGATCAGGGATCATTTTATTCCTTATATCTATATTTATTGGGCCTAGCACAGTGCTTGGTTTATATTGAATATTTAATAAATGTCTTTTGACTGATTGAAATCCTCATCTTGATAACTAATAAACTAATTTATCTGAGTGGAGGTTTTATTTATTGCCTCAGAGTAAATGGAAATTCCATAGTGGGAAAGAGGATGGGAGACAAGAAATTGGAGAACACCAGGGTTAAGTTTTGGGGAAGAAGAGCAATCAAAGAAAGAATATTAGATAATAAGGAAGGTGATAGGAGAATCCAGAGAGTATAAAGCATTGAAAGTAGGAGAAGTATGATCTATCTAGAAGTATCCAGAAGGAAGAACAGTCAAAAACTTAAATGATACAAAGTGATTAAAGTAGATGGAGCATAAGAAGAAACAGTTTTTATCATGTTAGATATTTTTATTATAATACTATATTTATATTATAATGTGGTATAATAATATACCACAACCAATTTCATTGATATGAATATGTGTGTATGTTTTTTTAATCCTTTAAGTACAATTTCAAATAGTTATCAATATGTCATTTTTGTTGCATCTCAAATTTTCCTCACAGACCATATATGCAGACAAGTGAAGGTGAAGAAAGATAGGAATACCTGGCAATTGATGGAATAGAAGACATAGTGAGTCCTAAAAGCAAAGTTTAGTAGTATGAGTAAAGGTGAGGAATAAAGAATTAAATATGGTGTAGAAGAGTGGGATTTTGGAATTCAGAAATTTGGAAATATCAGATATTTAAATGGTTCTGAGGATGATAGTATGAGCATTTAGATGAATTGATGAAAATGAATAAGGGTAAAATTAAGATATTGAATAAATATTACAAATCTAATATAAATATATAAAACTATTCATAACATAAATATAAATATATTAAATATAATTACCAATATAATAACAAAAGAGAAATACTGCTGATTATATTTTCTTATTATATAATATCTTAATAAAAAGAGGAATTGAGCTTCCAATTAAAAAAAATTGTCAGTAAACATTTAATAAATGTTTGTTTAATTGTTTTTCATTTATTCACAACTTACCTGCTTTTGGGGGAGGAGGGGCATATTCTAACTTTTCCCTTCCCAAAATAAAGCTAAAGAATGAAATACAGTATTACACAAATACAATTTGGCATGGGCAGAGAACAATGGTATTTTCAACTCCATTTTTCATGATATTATGTTCTATTAATACCTCTGGGGAAATATTATCTTTTTTGGATGCCATTGTCACACTTTTGACTTACATTCATCAAGTCTATTCTATTGGTATTCCAATGGAATTCCAACATTCCAATGGAAATCTGTAAATTGTAAAATAGGAAAAAAAAAAAACCAACAAAACAAGTTAGAAAAGATGGGATAAATAATTTGATGGTAATTGAAAACTCTATGTTTCTCAAGTTTGTCATATATAAAATTCATTAGAGAATAAAATAAAGGTTAGGAGACAGTAAGGTTTTTCTGGAGTGAGGAAAATGAGTTCAAATATAGCTTCAGACAAATACTAGCTATGTGAACCTGGACATGTCACTTAATTATGTTTACCTCAGTTTCCTCATCTGTGAAATGAATTGGAAAAGGAAATAGAAAAGCACTCCACTATCTTTGTCAAGAAATCCTCAGATGAATAAGACAAAATAATTAACAATAAGGATAAGGGTCAACCGACATGGATTGGATTGGAAGACATCTAAGATTTCCCTGAGTTCTAAAAATCTGAAGCAATTTATATGGATATTGCTACAAATTCTCAAGTTGTCTCTGCAATCTGAAGAGAAATAAATTTTACTTTTGTGTTCCATATTACAAAGATAGAACCTTCATTCTAGTAGCTTCAACATATTTGACAATACAATATGAGAACTCATTATTTACCAAACATTTCCATGAAAACTGGAAAAGAACATGCCAGAAACTAAGCATAGACCTATATCTCACACTCCATACCAAAATAAGATCAAAATGGATACATGATTTAGTTGTAAAAAAAGACATTATAAGCAAATTAGAAAGGCAACATATAATTTACTTATTAAATCTTTGGAGAAAGGAGGAATTTATGGCCAAAGGAGAAGTGACAAACATTATGAATGCAAAATGAATAACTTTGAATACATTAAATTAAAAAAAAGTTTTTGCACAAACAAAACCCAAACAACATTAAAAGGAAAGCACAAATATGGGAATAAATTTTATAGATAGTGTTTCCAATGAAGGCCTTATTTCTAAAAAATATGAAGAACTGTGTCAAATTTATAAGAATTCAAGTCATTCCCCAATTGACAAATGGTTAAAGGATATGAACAGACAATTTCCAGATAAAAACATTAAAGCCATCTATGGTCATATGAAAAATGGCCCAAATCATTATTGATTAGAGAAATGCAAATTAAAACAACTCTGAAGTGTCACTTCACACCTCTCAAGTTGGCTAAGATGACAGGAAAAGATGATGATGAATGTTGCAGTGAATGTGGGAAAACTGGGACACTAATGCATTGTTGATGAAGTTGTGAAATGATCCAATCATTATGAAGAGCAATTTGGAATTATGTCCAAAGGGCTATAAAACTATGCGTACCTTTTGATACAGCAGTGCCACTACTGGGTCTGTATTCCAAGGAAATCATAAAAGAGAAAAAAAATCACTTGTGCAGCTTTTTTTGTACCAACTCTTTTTGTGGTAACAAAAAATTGGAAAATGGGTAAATTCATATCACTTGAGAAAATGGCCACATAAGTTATAGTATATGAAAGTAATGGAATATTATTACAAAAAAATGATAAACAAGCTAATTTTATAAAGGACTGGAATGATTTACATGAACTAATGCTGAGCATAACAAGCAGAATCAGGAATACATTGTACACAGCAACAGCAAGATTATGTTATAATCAACTAAAACAGATTTGATTCCTCTCAGTGGTTCAGTCATCCAAGGCAATCCCAATAAACTTTGGATGGAAAATGCCATCTGCATCCAGAGAAAGATCTATTGGAACTGAGTATTAAAAAGCATATTTTATGCTCACTTTTTTCCATTTTCTTTTTTTTTCTCCTTTCATGGTTTTTTTTTCCCTTTTATCCTGATTGTTCTCTCCCATGATTCATAATGTGTAAAAAAAAAAAAAAAAAAAAAAGTAAATGTATAATAATTTTAAAAAAAAGTTTTATGTGTAACTGGGGAAGATGAAAAAAAAAGTATATAAATAAATAAAAAGAAAAAATAAGAAACAAAAAAAAAAATGTAGACCATTCTGTTGAGGGCTGAGACACCTTAACCATGTTTAGGGGTTCCCAGGCTGGTGTCTCAGTTTCAGTCTCCATGTTTAAGGTTTGGCAAAAGAGGACTTATTGACACTGAGGGATCTCAGTCTCCTGATTAGGAAATTAGCATGGAATCAGAAGACAGAGTTTAATTTTATTTAATCTCTTATAGCCTGGGGCCAGGGAGTGATCTGTAGGTGAATGAAGGGTGGTGGTCTAGGGAATAATTTCCAGATGAATTAAGGGTGGGAAGAGGCAAGAAACTAAAGAGTGATATCCAAATGAATTAAAGGTAGAGATTATTTTAGGAATTTTTTTTAGGAATCCCAAAACCTGGTGATTTAAGGGTGGGGATGGAGTTGAGCCAGAATCAGAAGATTCTGGTTTTCTGACCCAGGTCCCTCACAAATATCAGGGGAACAAAGAGTCCTATTACATCATTACCATCTTTTCTGATAAAGTTAATGCATTTATAATTTAAAGAGCCAGATTAATAGAATGCATTAGGGTCACATGCAATATCACCAAGAAAATGCACATATAAATCAGTAACTTAAATAATGACCACTTTGAATAGTGAAATGTTCTTAAGTAAATACTTTAGGAAGATGTAGAATTGTAAGAAAAAAAATTAAATTCTCTTGGGTTTAAGCCTCAAAAATGGGTTTTGATGAATAACCAGATTTTAATAAAGTTCATAAGAGGTTAATGAGAAAAACACGAGCCCCACAACATACCCTAAATGGATAAGAAAGATCCAGAATGGACTGGATAGAGAAAGAGGGAAGTGTGTAATGAAAAGTCTCCTCATCTTGAAGATAGGAATTTGTATTCTGGATATGTCATTTGTAAATATGTAAGTCCAAAGACAGGCCATTTAACCACTTAATGGTAATCAATTTCTTTATCTGAAAAATCTGGAAAATAGTATTTACAATAATCATTTCAAAAAATCCTTATAAGCATTAAGCATTTATATGTGAAAAGATTTTATGTTTATTATGCTTTATTCACCTGGCCCTGAGGGCCTAAAAAACTATATGATTAAGTTTGTTGGAAAATTGGAACAAAGTTTTAGAGCTTGAAGGGACTTCAAAATTCACATAGGCCAGTCCCCTGAACATATCAGGACACTTGGGTCCAAAGTGGTTAGAGTTACCCAGCTAATAAATGGCTAAATTTTTAAAAATGTACTTTTTGTTATTGTTTTTAATGCTTCCTATAATGGCAATAATAACAAATAGCATTTATATTGTGCTTTTAGATTAAAAACTTCAAGTACACACACAAGCATGCATGTAATATATATGTGCATGCACATGTATATATAGCTATATCTATACATATGTACACATATATGCATGTGTGTACACATATACATATGTATAAACCTCTTTTGGAATTTCACAACACTTGAGAGGGGTTGGTACTATTATTATGTCTATTTTTGCAAATTAAAAAAAAACATGCTGAGGCAGAGATATTCTTAGAAACAAGAAAAATAATGTATATAATCTGCATTGTAAAGCTTAATGCGGTACAGAAATGTAAACAAAAGCAAGTATTATTATTTTAAAGGCAGTGTAAAAAGTCAAGAAAAAATAAAATGACTCACCAAAGTATACATAATAATAAGTAGATGAACCAAAATTGGCATATTGCTTTGATGAGTCTGAAAGTAATTATCTATCTGCTACATAGTTGTTAGCTTTTCTTTTTCTTAGATTGGATATTTTATAATTTGAAGCATTGCCAAAAAGACCCTTATCCTACAATGCCTCAGATTAAAAAGTAATTTTAAGTAGCTATTCTTTCTAATTGACACTTTGATTTAACTATTTTTTTTAAGTGGAAAGAGCATTATACTTTTTAATTAATTTTTATTTTTAAAATATTTTTCTGATTATATATCTACAATCATTTTAAAAAGCACATTTCCTCATGATTCATGTTGGGAGACAAAAATGAAAACAAAAGGAAAAAAAAACAAGAAAAAGGGAGAAACACTTCTTGATTTACATTCAGTCTCCATAGTCCCCCACAGCCTCCATAGTACTCTTTTTAGATGCAGAAGGCAGTTTCCATCCAAAATTTATAAAAATTTCTTGGATTACTGAACTGTTGAGAATGAAGTTTTTCATAGTTGATCAATGCACAATCTTGCTGTTACTATTTACAGTGTATTACTGATTCTGCTTGTTTAGCTCAGCCATAGTTCATAAAATCTTTCCAGGCCTTTCTAAAATCATTTTTATAGAACAATAATATACCATTATATTCTATAACATACCATTCCTTTAATCTCTTTCTCAACTCTTATTGCCAAAGCTAGCATTTCTAATACAATATTAAATAGTAACAGTGATAGTGGGAAACCTTTTTCACTCCTGATCTTACTGGGAATGGTTGTAGTTTGTCCCCATTACATATGATGCTTACTGTTGGTTTTAAATAGATGCTACTGATTATTTTAAAGAAAAGTCCATTTATTCCTATACTCTCAAGAGTTTTTAATAGGAATTGATGTTGGATTTTATCAGATGCTTTTTCTGCATCTATTGAGATGATCATATGGTTTTTGTTAATTTGATTATTAATATGGCCAATTATACTGATAGTTTTCCTAATATTGAACCAGCCCTGCATTCCTGGTGTAAATCCTACTTGATTGTGGTGTATTATCCTGGGGATGATTTTCTGTAGTCTTTTTGCTAATATCTTATTTAAGATTTTAGCATCAAGATTCATTAGGGAGATTGGTCTATAATTTTCTTTCTCTGTTTTCAACCTACCTGGTTTAGGTATCAGTACCATGTCTGTGTCATAAAAGGAGTTTGGTAGGACTCCTTCATTCCCTATTTTTTCAAATAGTTTATAAAGTATTGGGGCTAATTGTTCTTTGAATGTTTGGTAGAATTCACATGTAAATCCATCTGGTCCGGGTTTTTTTTTTTTTAGGGAGTTGATTAATAGCTTGTTCTGTTTCTTTTCATAACATACCATTCCCCAATTGATGGGCAGCAACCCATTTTCCAATTCTTTTCCAGCACATAAAGAGCTGCTACAAACATTTTTGCACATGTGGGTCCTTTTCCTAATTTATGATTTCCTTGGAACACAAACCCCCACTAATGGCACTGCTGGATCAAAGAGTATGCACAGTTTTATAGCTTTTTAGACATATTTTCAAATATCTCCAGACAATAGTCTTCAGAATGTTTGGATCATTTCACAATTCCACCAACAATGCATTCGTGTTACAGTTTAACAAAATCTCCTTCAACATTTATCATTATCTTTTCCTCTCATTTTAGCCAATCTGAGAGGTGTGTCTTAATTTGTATTTTTCTGATCAATAGTTAGAGCATTTTTTCATATGACTAGAAATGGTTTTAATTTCTTCATCTGAAAATCATTTGTTCACATCCTTTAACTATTTATCAATTGGGTGATGCCTTGGATTCTTATAACTTTGATACAATTCTTTATATATTTTAAAGATGAGGCTTTTATCAGAAACACTGACTGTAAACAATTTCTCCCACCTTTGTGCTTCTCTTCTAATCTTGGCTGTGTTGGTTTTTTTTCATGAAAACCTTTTTAATTTAATGTTATCAAAGCTATCCATTTTGTATTTCATAATATACACTCTTTCTTTCATCATAAACTTCTCCTTCTCCAAAGATCTGATAGGTAAATGATTCCTTGCTCTCCTAATTTACTTTGGCATCATTCTTTATACCTAAATCATGTATTCGTATTGATCTTATTTTGGTATGAGATGTGAGATGTAGTTCTGTGCTGAGTTTCTGACATATTATTTTTCACTTTTCCCAGAAATTTTTGTCAAAGAGTGAGTTCTTATTCCAAAAGCTAGAGTTTCTAGGATTCTATTAACTTTCCTAGTTGTTTTTTGGCTAATTCTGTGGTTAGATTTATCTAATTATGAGAAGGGGATGTTGAGGTCCCCCACTAATATAGTTTTGCTGTCTAATTTTTCCTGTAAATAGCTTAACTTATTCCCAGAGAATCTAGGTGATCTGTCACTTGGTACCTATACATTTCGTATCTATCCTACTTCATTGTTTATGGTACTCTTTAACTAGATATATTTTCCTTCCTTATCTGTTTTAATTAGGTCTATTTTTACTTTTGATTTATTTGAGATCAAAATTGCTATCTCTGCTTTGTTTTGCTTTGACTGAGGCATGATAAATTTTTCTCCAGCCTTTTACCCTTACTCTATATGTATCTCTGTTTCAAATGTCTTCCTTTTAAACAACACATTTTAGGATTCTGGTTTTTAATACCCTATGATATTTACTTCCATTTTATGGGAGGGATCATCCCATTCAAATTTACAGTTATAATTACCAGCTCCATATTTTCCTCCATTCTATTTTCTCCCTGTATATAATTTTGTACTCTCTTTCCACCCTATCCTTCCTTAATAGTGTTTTGTTTCTAACCTACTCCATCCTCTTCCTGCCTTCCCTTCTCTTATCCTTTCTCTTAGTGTTTCTGTGCTCCCTTCTATCCCTTTTCTTTCCCTTTCTCCTGCTTCCTTATAGGGTAAACTAAATTTCTATAGCCAATTGAGTGATTGTTATTTTCACTTTCAGCCAAAAGTGATGAGATTAAATTTCAGACAATGCTCAATCCCTTTCCTTTTCCCCCTCTATTTTAATAGGTCTTTTTTTTTTTTTTTCCTTTTCCTGTGATCTAATTTGGATCCTATTTTACCTCCTCTTTCCTCTTCTTTCAGTACAATCATCTTTTTCAGAATCTATTCCTATCCACACCTTCCATGCATGTATGACTTTTCTAACTGCCTCAGTAACAGATATACTTTTCAAGAGTTACAAATATCATTTTCCCATCTAGGAATGTATACAATTTAACTTTTAAATTGTATAACTGTTGTTCCGGGTTCTTCATCTTTCCAGAATATATTCCAGGTCCTATGAATTTTTATTGTAGAAGCTGTCAGATCCTGGGTAATCTTGACTGCTGTTCCACAATATTTGAATTGCTTTTGTCTGGCAGCTTGTGGTATTTTTTTCCTTGACATTATAATTCTTGAGTTTTGCAACAATTTCCCTTGTAGTTTTCCTTGTGGCATCTCTTTCCAGAGGTGTTCAATGGATTTTTTCAATTATTATTTTACCCTCTATTCCTAATATATCAGAGTCATTTTCCTTGATGATCTCTTGAATAATGCTATCCAGGCTCTTTTTTTGGTCATGGCCTTCCAGTAAACCAATAATTTTAAAATTGTCTTTCCTAGTTCTATTTTCCTGGTCAGTTGTTTTTCTAGTGAGGTATTTTACATTTTCTTCCATTTTTTTCACTCTTTTTAGTTTCTTTGACTGATTCCTGAAGTCTCATAGAATCATTGGCTTCCATTTGCCCCATTCTAATTTTAAATGTGTGGCTTTCTTCAGTTAGCTTTTGTATCTCTTTTTCAGTTTGATTTTTCAAGGTGTTGTTTTCTTAAGTGGATTTTTTCTTTTTTTTGCATTTGAACAATTGTATTTTTTTAAGGTATCATTTTCTTCAGTCAATTTTTGTTCTTCCTTTTCTAAACTGTTGACCCTCTCTTCCCTATCTCTTGTTTCTTTTATATATTTTTTTGTTTTTCCTCTCTGATTTGTCTTCTAAAATCTTTTATAAGTACTTCTAAGAAGCCTCTTTAGACTTGAGGCCACTTTATAGAACTCTTTAAGATTTCTTTGTGGGCATTTTGTCATCTGAATTGCTGTTTTGATCTTCCCTTTCACAATAGTAACTTTTTATGGTAAATGTTCTTTTCTGTTTCTTGCTCATTTGATTTCTTTTCCCTATTTTGTGAATTTTATGTTCCACCTTTGCTCTTGGAGTACAGGGGGCACTGTGCCAAGCTTTTTGTATATCTCTGAACCTTGGTCTTGAGCACAAGGCCCTTTGTCTTTGCTCACAGCAGGGGGTATCTTTACTTTCTCTTTCCATGCAATTTGCTTCCTGATCTTGAACTGGGAGGCTGCCCCATTGGTCTGCTTTACTACTGATCCAGGATGGAGAGTCTTAGTTGTTGAGCTGCTGTGATTAAGGGCCCTTCACTAACTTTACTAGATATTATCTGAGCTTAGGTGAATACCACTTTCACTTCTGTGAGACTGACCTTTCTTGAAGTTTTTCTACTCTATTTTGAGCTGGAGAGTTGTTTCATTCCATCATACTCTGTCCAGAGGCTTGGTTATATGTGGATTCCATGGATTTCGGACTTTTTTTCTTCATCATGTTTTCCTAAATGACCTGTGATTCTTAAATTATCTTGGAATAGCCTATCCTCAAACTTGAAAGGTTTTTTTTTTCTTTTTTTTTTTAATAATTTGTTTTATTTTAAAAAAATAATAAAAAGGAAAACAAAAAAATACAAAACAAAATTAAAAAAAAAGAGAACATTGTCATGTGCTCAGAAAAAAACATCAGAGAAGATTCAAAATATATAACAACAAATGACCAGATCAAGAAAATATAAATATTAGTAGAAAAAATATATTCATAAGTTGTCCATCTTTTCTTTGCTTCCTTGTAAATTGCTCTTTTGTTCTCTGCTGCTCATCTTTTCTATTTTATTCTTTTTAACCCTTTTTATCCCCCTAATACCAAGCAGGCTAAGTTAAGAAAGGATATATTTAAGTTTACATACATATATTTGTCTTCTTCCCACACCCATTGCTTTCCAAGCTGCCCATTCCTCCCCCCTTATTTCTTTTTTTTTTTTCATAATTATAACTTTTTATTGACAGAACCCATGCCTGGGTAATTTTTTACAACATTATCCTTTGAGCTCACTTCTGTTCCAACTTTTCCCCTCTCTCCCTTCACCCTTCCCCCAGATGGCAAAGCAGTCCTACACATATTAAATATGTTACAGTATATCCTAGATACAATATATGTGTGCATGCAGAACTGAACAGTTCTCTTGTTGCACAGGAAGAATTGGATTCAGAAGGTAAAAATAACCCGGGAAGAAAAACACAAATGCAAACAGTTTACATTCATTTCCCAGTGTTTTTTCTTTGTGTGTAGCTGCTTCTGTCCATCATTGATCAACTGAAACTGAGTTAGATCTCTTTGTTGAAGAAATCCACTTCCATCAGAATATATCTTCATATAGTATCATTGTTGAAGTATATAATGATTTCCTGGTTCTGCTCATTTTACTTAGCATCAGTTCATGTAAGTCTCTCCAAGCCTCTCTGTATTCATCCTGTTGGTCATTTCTTACAGAACAATAATATTCCATAATATTCATATGCCACCCCCTTATTTCTTTATAGATTTTTGGAGCTTGCTATATAGTGTTGCCTATTTAACACTTCCCAAGGTTTTCAGAACTATGAGCTCTCCTCCCCCCTTAATACCTCTATGTTGATTCTTTCTGTGTACCTTATTTGTAGAATTAGCATTTTTGCCTTTACTCTGCTCCAATCTTTCTTTTGAGCTACCCTATTATCTGTGACAATCTTAAATATATGGTTTTCATTTTTAATTTACAAAAAACATGAACAATTTGTCCTGAGTTCCTTATAAGTGATGTTTTGGTATTGGATCTTATATGTTAAATTTTCTATTATGTTCAGGTTTGGTAGATAGAAACTCTTGAAAATCTGCAAGTTCATTGAATGTCCAGTTTTTGTTCAATAATATAGATAATTTTTCTTGATATGATATTTTTGTCCATAGGCCTAGTTCTTTTGATTTTTGGTAGATGTGATTCCAGAACCTGTAATCTTTTATTGTGGCTGCTGATAAATCCTGTACAATTCTAATTGTAGCTCCAGAGTATTTGAATTTTTTTTGTTTTTGTTTTTGTTTCTTGCAATTTTTTTTTCTTCAACTGGGGGTTTCAAAATTTGGCAATAATGTTCCTATGTGATTTCCACAAAGGATCTCATTGAGGTGGTGATTAGTGAATTTTTTTTTCCTATTTCTATTTTCTCCTCATATTTTATCTATCTTGGACAATTTTCTTGAGTTATTTCTTGGATTATTGTGTCAAGCTTCTTTTTTGAACTTTCAGGCAGTTCAATTATTTTTATATTTTCTCTTCTTGATCTTTTCTCCAGATCTGTCATTTTTCTTATGTTTGATATTCTGTTCTATTTTTTCATTCTTTATCATCTGTTTTGCTATTTCTTGTCTCTCATAGCTTTACTGTCTTCCCCTTGCCCAACTCTAATTTTCAAAGAGTTATTTTCATCTTTGAGGCTCTATATCTTATTTTCTGGTTGGTTACCTTTTTTCCCCCTACAAACTTCTTGCTTTTCTTGGATGGTTTTTTATTTTTTATTTGTTCCTCAAGGTCTCACATTTGATTTTTGAATTATTTTTTGAGTTATTCTATAAATTCTCTCTGTGCAGGGAGCCATTTCACATTACTCTTTGCAGTAAAAACTATTTTTATTTTGGTGTCCTCCTCTGAAGATGAAGCCCATTCTTCCCTGTTCCAAGTCTTCCTTGTTCCCAGACTATGTTTCTATGGTGGGGTTGTTTTCTTCTTTTCTGTTTCATTTTTTTTTTTTATAACAAGTATTAGTGTAAGCATCTCTAATCCTGGATGTTGGAATCTTTACAAACTGCTAACTCATTAGAGTTGATAGATTATTGATCTGATTTTACAAGAAGATGTTTTGGGCCAGAACCCAAAACAAGGTACTAAGTAGAACTAATTAATACAATGCTTGTGTTTACACTTTTACTCATTGAAATTCACAAGTATGGGAGATTCACAAAGTAAACTTTGTAACTTTGTGAATTCATATCTCCCTTGAAGCTCTTAGGGCCAGAGAGCACTATGGGAGATACCCATAATCCCTCTCTCTCACATCCCACAATTCCTCTCTCTCATATATAAGATACAGACAGAGGCTCTCAGACAGAATTCAGCCAAATTACATGAAGAGAAGAGTGTCAAGTCAGAAGAAGCCACGAGTCGGAGCTGAACTGAAGATTGAGAAGGCTCTCTCAGAGGCACAACCAGATTCATCTTCATCTCACACCACTGTGATGGCTGGACTCCTGCACGCCCCCCACTGAGACTAAGCTGGTCTGAAAGACTCACCAGAAAGCTAGCCGAGCCCCAAGTGAAGGAGATAAGAGATTCATTCCATCTTTGTGCTGGCTGGAGGCTGAAGAAAGCAGAGGCAGAGGCTGAAGGACAAATCTTTGGATTTGGAGACATTCGGAGGGAGCGCTTGGAACCAAGCAGAGAGATAGGTCTCTAAGAATCTAGCTATCCGGGCCCAAGGAAAGAGACAAGACTTGGAAGGAGAAATAAACATTTGTATTTTTACCAGCTGGCTGCATTTGGGGTAATTATTGATCTGAACTGATACTAAGGCTGCCTCAAGAAAACCTCCCAGAGAAACCTACCTTCTCCCAGAGAGAACCATCATATTATATATTTTAAAGAAGAAAAAGAACACCACACTGGGGGTGGGGGAGGTTGGAGGAGGATGGTGCTTATGGCTTGACCTCAGCTCTCATCTATAACCCAGAACCCAAAAAAAAAAAAAAAAAGGAGCTCCACCCTCTAATAAGTGCCTAAAGCCATCAGAGTCCCTGCCCCATTGCCTGTGCATTCATAGGTGTGCAATTTCCTCCCGCCCAGTACCATATCTTTGCAGCACACTTGAGCATGGCGTTCCCAATCAATTGAAGTTTCCCCAGTCTTCCTGAACTCAGTCCCAAACTACATAAACTGTTCAGAAGGTGAAAGTTTCTGTGGCTCCTACAGAGGCATAAGACAGACCTAGCTAGACCCAGGGCTTCTCACTTTGTGATTATACAGAGCTAGCCTAAAGGTGTTTGCACTTCACAAGGGTTAATCCCCAACCCTCCAGTCATTTTTCATATATTCTTGGTTTATATCAGGAGGACCCTTGTTTTGTGTCAAATATTCTTGACTTTTCACCAGTATATGTTCACCCAGAGGAGCAAATCTATTCTATTTGTAGAGGAAATCTGGAGATCTTGAAATTTAACAATCTACTCAGCCATTCTCACAGAATTCTCCCCCTGAACCTTTTATTTTTTTTTTCAAATATAGTTTTTATTTACAAAACATATTTGTGGGTAATTTTTCAACATTGACCCCTGCAAAATCTTCTGTTCCAACTTTTCCCCTCCTTCCCCCCACCTCCTCCCCTAGATGACATGTTAAATATGTTAAAATATATGTTAAATCCATATATACATACATATTTATATAGTTTTCTTGCTGCAGAAGAAAATTTGCATAAAATCAGATCTAGAAAGAAGGTATTAAAAAAAAAAAAAACCTGAGAAGGAAAACAAAAATGCAAGCAAACAAAAATAGAAAGAATGGAAATGCTATGTTGTGGTCCACACTCATTTCCCACAGTTCTCTTTCTGGGTATAGCTCATCTCTTCATTAGTGAACAATTGGAACTGATTTGAATCATCTCATTGTTGAAGAGAGCCACGTCCATCAGAATTGATCATCATATAGTATTGTTGAAGTGTATAATGATCTGGTTCTGTTCATTTCACTTAGTTAGCACCAGTTCATATAAATCTCTTCAGGCCTCTCTGAAATCATCCTGCTGATCATTTCTTACAGAACAATAATATTCTATAGCATTCATACACCACAATTTATTCAGCCATTCTCCACGTGATGGGCATCCATTCGGTTTCCAATTTCTACCTACTACAAAAAGGGCTACCACAAACATTTTTGCACATACAGGGCTCTTTCCCTTCTTTAAGATCTCTTTGTAATAACACTGCTGGATCAAAGGGTATGCTCAGTTTGATAACATTTTGAGCATAGTTCCAAATTGCTCTCCAGAATGGCTGCATCCATTCACAATTTCACCAACAATGTATCAGTGTCCCAATTTTCCCACATCTCCTCCAGCATTCATCAATGTCTTTTCCTGTCATTATAGCCAATCTGAGAGGTGTGTAGTGGTATCTCAGATTTCCTAATTTCCATTTCTCTGATCAATAATGATTTGGAGCACCTTTTCATGTAACCAAAATAGTTTCAATTTCTTCATCTGAAAATTTTCTGTTCATATCCTTTGAGCACTTATCAATTGGAGAATGGCTTGATTTCTTGTAGTGTTCTCTTTGGTTGGTTTTCTTGGGGGTCTCTGGGAGTCTTGGGAGCAGCCTTTGTTTCAGTTCAGTAATCATCACATGAGTAGCCAGGGGTTAAAGTCCAAATCCGTTATTATCTCTTTCAAAGTCTTATCTTCTTTCCTGGGGCCTGGTTAGCTTTCTTAGAGACCTACCTCTCTCCTTGGTTCTGAGAGCTTGAGCACATGCTGCCTGTCCTTTGTCTTCTCTGTCTCTGCCAGTTTCTTCTCTGTGGCTCTCAATCCCTGCTTCTATGTGCCATGCAGAGTATAAACCAATTATTACATCACTAGGAAACCATTATTTGTTATAGGATTAAATCAATGCTAAATTAGATTTAACCATTGTCTCCTCAATTCCACTTAATACCTTGTTTCAAGTTCTGCCTCATAACATCTCCTGCTTTCTTTTGTTTTTAGAACATAGGTGGTCATGACCTCCCTGACTTCTTAAGGAGGAGAGAACCCAAAAAAAGGAGGTGATCATGCCTTCACTGATTCCTCAAAAAAAGGGTAAAAACACCATATAAGGAGATGATCACACCCTCTCTGATATCTTAGGAAGGGAAATGAAAACACCAAAAGAAATGGGAAATCAAATCAGATTAGTGGGTTTTTGAAGGGTCTCACTTGAAACATGTATACATAAATCCATCAACATGGGAGGAATTACACATAATTACATAAATTACATAAGCACAGAGTAACACAGGCTAGTAGTGATGTGACAAATAGCATAAATTAACATGAGGATTTATACATATCCATAAGTCCTAGAAATAGTCCAAAAGGAATCTATTGTCCATTACTTCATTGTGTAGGGAATCCAATGATTCCTGCAAGTTTTGAAGTCCTGCAATAGTAATAAAAATTTCTCATAAATTTGAGCCAATTCTGTACATATTTTGGAAAAGGACTTTACCCCTGAACTTTTTTTAAAATTTGAATTGAATAGCTAATATATCAAGCCAGCTTTAGGTCATTTACTTATTAGCATACATTAATTAAATCAGATTGATTAATTTCTAACTCCTAAATAAATGCTGTAGAAAGGGAATATTTAGCTCTAATGAATGATGTATGACAGTATATGGTAGATTCAAGGTGATCAGCAAGATAGAATGACAATACCATGTATCTTTGAGGTGACATTGTGAATAGTACTTAAAGGAAGACCACCAAAGACATGAAAGTGGGACATCAAGTAAAAATGTTCTTAGTTCCCTAATTTTCCTAGATCTAATCTTCCTTCAACCCCCTTATCTATATTCTTCTTTTTCCAATTACATGTAAAGATAATTTTCAACATTTGTTTTTGCAACATTTTCAGTTCTAAAATTTTTCCCTCCCTCCTCTTCTTATGCCTCTCTCAAAACAGCAAATAATCTGATATAGACTATACATGCATAATCATTTTAAACATATTTCCATATTAATCATGTTGTGATAGAAAAATCAACACAAAAAGGAAAAATCATGAGAAAGAAAAAAAAATAGTATACTTTGATTTGTATTTAGTCCCCATAGTTCTTGCTCTAAATGTGGATTGCTTTTTCCAATATAATTCTCCTGTAATTTTCTTGGATTACTATATTACTGAGAAGTGTTACATATACCCTAGTTGATAATCATATCATGTTGCTGTTGCTGTGCACAAAACTCTCCTGGTCCTCCTGACTTCCATTCAGCATTTGTTTATATATCTATCTGTCCCAGTTTTTCTGAAATTTACCTGCTCATAATTACTTACAGAACAATTGAATTCTATTATGTTAATATACCACTACTTATTCAGCCATTTCCCAATTGATGGATATCTCCCCAATTTCCAATCAATGCCATTATTAAAGATTTGCACAAATAGTGTCCACATGTGACTCTTTTTATCCTTTTTGTGACCTTTTTTTGGAATACAGATCCAGTATTGGTATTTTTGGATCAAAGGTTATGTATAATTTCATAGATCTTTGGGCATAATTCCATATTGTTCTCCAAAATGACTGGTTCCATTCACAACTACACCAAGAATTCATAATATCAGTTTTCCTATATTCCCTCCAACATTTACCATTTTTTTTAATCTTAGCAAACCTGACAAATATGAGGGGGGATACATCAGAGTGGCTTTAATTTGTATTTCTCTAGTTTAGTAGTGATGTATGATTATATATATCTTTAATTTCTTCATTACTGTTCATGAACTTTTCATGTCTTTTGACCATTTATCAATTAGGAAATGACTTGTATTTTTCTTAATATAATTCAGTTCTCTATATATTTTAGAAATGAGGCCTTTATCTGAAATACTGGCTATAAAAATTGTTTCTCATCTTTCTGCTTCCCTTCTAATCTTGGCTACATTTGGTTTTGTTTGGCTCAGCCACCTTTTTGTTTAGTATTTATTTTTTACACAGATATCTAGTCACTTCTCAAATAGCACCAAACCCCTGGTCATAATCTTAGCCATCTCAAACAATGGCATATATAAGGTCAAAACCAGAGTTTGTATTTTAGCATTCCACTAGGCAAAGCTTTTATTTCTTTGCATGAAACCTACATATTTTCCTTGATGGGAATGAAATTAGTCATAACATGAAATTCCTGAAAATATAATGTTGCTAAAATGTAGAAAGAATGCAAATGAATTGTAAAACTTGTTTAGCATAAAAGAACAGTGATTTTCATACAAAATGCCACATTGTTCCAAAAATAACTATCATGATTTTTTTTTTTTGTCTTCCTTACCCCAATTAAAAAAAAAAGTTTTGAAGTCACACTGCCTTATTTGTGGAATTCCCTTTATTTCCAGACACAAGAAGTTTCTTTTTTGAAACTGTCTAAAATGATAGCCCACACAAGTTCCTATGATTGTGCATATAATTTAATGCAAATATAAGATTAGGGTGCAAGCATTTATATCCTTAGTTTACTAGCCCATGTGCATATGTTTACCACATTCTTTCTAAATGAAGAACATCAAAGAATCAGAAAATGAAAAACCATTAATTCTGCTCTCTATCCTCTAAAATGAATAAGAATGCAGAGTTCCATCAGAATAGGGAGAGTTAAAATGCCCCAGTCAAAATGAGGAATATTGGTTCTTCTTCATTTTAGCCTAACTCTTAACCATTTCTCTGAACAGGGAAAGAGATAAAAGGTAATCCAGGAGTCCTCAAACTACAGCTGGAATGCCAGATGTGGCAGCTGAGGATGATTATCCCTCTCACCCATGGCTATGAAGTTTCTTTATTTAAAGACCCACAAAACAAAGTTTTTGTTTTTACTATAATCCAGTCCTCCAACAATCTGAGGGACAGTGAACTGGCCCCCTATTTAAAAAGTTTGAGGACCCCTGTATAGACAATGTAGTATTAAGGATGCAGGAATCTGAAGACAAGGGTTTGAAGTCAGGCTATGCCACTTAAATTCTTTGTCATTTGGGCAATTTACTTATAGAGTCCAAGC
This sequence comes from Antechinus flavipes, assembly GCF_016432865.1. Taxonomy (NCBI): domain Eukaryota; kingdom Metazoa; phylum Chordata; class Mammalia; order Dasyuromorphia; family Dasyuridae; genus Antechinus; species Antechinus flavipes. The sequence continues at coordinate 369,254,789 of NC_067400.1, read as the reverse complement.
ACCAGGTATCTTCTTATTAAAGACCATCAGTAAATACTGAATAATCAATTGTTTAGTCTATCCTGGTGTGAATTCTTAATCTTATTTGGCTTATATTAAATGGTATTGAAGATTTCTTCCAACTCTGGATTTTGTGATTTTATTATTTTCCAGTAAAGGAAATCAGAAGTTCAGAGACATTTCCCATCTCACAAAACTACACAGTATTCAAGCAAGAAAAATAAGATTGTGTGTGTATGTATGTATGCAAATATGCATGTATTTAAGTATTTTTGTATATGTATGTATATAATATATTGTTTGTTATTCAGTTGTTTTTTAATTATGTCTAATTCTTCCTGAACTTGTTTATGTTTTCTTGTCAAAAATACAGGTGTAATTTGTCATTTTCCTTTTCTAATTCACTTTACAGATGAAAAAAAAAATGAGGCAAACAGGGTCAAGTGTCTTGTCTCTGTATGCTAGGAAGAATATATATCTATATGCACATATAGATATATCTTCACATATATAGATATATACACATATATATGTGCATGTTATGTGACATATATTACATGTTGTTGTGAATTTTCATATACCTCAAAGTATAATGCTTATTTATTTGGGTGCTTACATATATTGAACAGCTGGGCTTGCACAGTAGAGAGAGGGATGATTCAATTTCTTGATTTCAAATCTAGCCTTAGATACATATAAGCTATGTGACCCTGGACTTCTCTCTCTCTTCTCTCTCTCTCTCTCTCTCTCTCTCTCTCTCTCTCTCTCTCTCTCACACACACACACACACACACACACACACACACACACACACACACAGAGCTTTTTACTGTGGCATGTATGAAAATTGATAGTTTTTCTTCCTAAATGAAAAACAATTTTATAGGAAATTCACTAGTACCTTCTAAGCTTCCTCTCCTTAGTAGGCATTTAGAATTTTATATAATATTGATCTTCTTTTCACTGACTTCCAGATCACATGATTAGAAAATCCTAGATACAAATTGTCTTATTTTAATGGAACTATGGCTCTTTTCATAAGATTAGTATTTAAAATGAAAGCATTTATATAGAATATAGCAAGTTATAAAAATAGAGCTAAACATTTTTTTTCTGAATGTGTTACAGACAAAAATATGAACTTTTAAGATTTCAGAGTAAGTGCTGCAAAAATGGCCACTTATAAAAATGCAAATGAAATTCTAGAATATCTGCATCTTCCTTGTACTTTTCAACTTAATTTACTGAAAATTTATGAACAAAATCAAATAGGTCTTCATAGTAATTGGCAACAATCCCCTATGACCCAATTAGGCTAGAGTTTTGCTTTCCAAGAGTGTAATTTTAGAATAGAAATAAAGGTATAAGTCCATTTAAACTCTATTCACATCCTTACAATCAAAAACTTTGTCCAACTAAAAATAAAAATCTATTCATGTCAGAGCCATCAAAGTTATAGATTATCATAATATAACAAAATCTCATTTTGATGAAATTTTCCTTTTTTACTACAGACCTGTCCACATTGTGGGCTAAGTTCGGTCTCTAGTGTATACTCTTTGTGTTATCCATCATTACAATACGGGAAATCTATAGTGCAGGTGTTATCTTTGTTTCTGACACAGATGTTAAGACAGCTATACTGAAAGTTTTAATAGTAATGAATATTTTGGATTCAGCCTCAAGAATAGATATTATAACTTGTATGATATAAATAGTGTGCCTTATTATGAATAAATAGATGAAGAAATATGCAACATAAGTGTATTTTTAAAATATAATTCTTCTCTATGTAGTATACTATACATAAAATAGTACTTTATTTATATCAATATATACCTATGTATCTGTGTAGATATAGATAGATAGACAAATAGATATATTCTCTGATTGGCCATTTATCTTTGCTTTGACATGTGGATGCCTGATTCAATAATAGGACTGAAATTGTTAATTTTGTTTAGTTTATATTTATTTATCATAAATACAAAAACACCAAATGATGAGAAATGAGCAGAAAACACATTCAAAAAATTAATTCTTTAAATGTATATTTAAATTTCCCCCATACTTATTTAGTAACTTGACTTAGAATGTTCGTAATAGCTCTAGAGTTATCACCCACTAAGCAATTCCTGAATTCCAGAACATTGTAATTTATTGTATAGCCCAGCTTTAAAACTTTTCTCTTTTGGCTAGAGGACTAAATCCAAGCAAGAAATGTCTCCTTTTAGTTCTTTATTTCATCTCTCAATGCCCAAACTTTCCAAATGAAATGGAAAGGCAAAGATACTTGTGAGTAAAATGGTTGTTGGTAAGGTAGAATTCTTTGACAGATTATTCAGAGACAATTACACTGAACAAATAGAGACTTTAGGATGTACCAGAAGGACCCAGAGAACTACTGGATTTCACCTTGTGCTCCTATAGAACAGAGGTAATTCTGGAATATACCAATTCACAGACAGTTAAATATGGTTCAGTGCAGGCATCTTATTTATTCTCTGGTTTTGATTATTATAATATGATCCCATCCATGCAAATAAAGCCATCCTGACTGTACTGATATTTTCCTTCATACTATGTTATAATTTTCTAATCTTATGATTCCAGCTATATGTATTCAAATCAGAAAATATTGAGTGTCTATAATATGAAATATTGTATCTTATCAAATGAGATAGAGATAAATAAACCCCTTAGGCTGAATAAGTTTATACTCTAATAAAGGGAAATACTAAATTGCTATATAAATTTGAATTTTAAAGTTGTTCTTATTGTTGTTATAAGTCTAATATAGTGTAATGTTTATAATACATTTTAAAATATATTTGCCTGGGCAACTTAACCCTGTTTGCTCAGTTTCCTCATCTGTAAGATGAAGTACAGAAGGAAATGGCAAACATTTCCAGTATCTTTGCCAAGAAAATCCAAGGGATCACATAACATCACATACATCTGAAACACAGACTGAACGATGGCCCCAAAATTTAGAGAGGTGGCCTGGTATAGTTTGTAAAGAGTGTCTTTTGTAGCCAGGAAGACCTGAAGTAAAGTCTTTCCTTTCACACTTTTTATAGTCAAACTGTCCTCACACTGCACTATTCCTTTTCATGCATCCTACAATAATGACACATTAATCTGCTTGATGCTTTTTCTTTTTTTTTAGATTATTCATTTTTAATATACTTTTTTTTATGAATTATGTTGGGAGAAAAAATCAGAGCAAAAGGGAAAACCATGAGAGAGATTAAAGAAAAAGTGAGCATAGCATGTGTTGATTTATATTGTTTCCATAGTACTTTTTCTCGATGCAGTTGGATTTTTCTATCTAAAGTCTATTGGGATTGCTTTGGATCACTGAACTACTGAGAAGAACTAAACCTTTCATAGTTGATCATCACACAATCTTGTTGTTATTGTGTACAATGTATTCCTGGTTATACTTGTTTGGTTCAGCATGCTTGATGCTCTTTCTACATCTCCCAGTTCCATGCATTTGTACTGGCTGTATCTCATGTCTGGAATGCTTTTGCTCCACATCTCCAATTTCTAGTTTCCCTAACTTTCTTTAGTATTCCTCTCAAAATTTCACATTTCACCTTTATCAGATTACTTGCTGTTTTGGGAACAGGAAAGCAAGGAAGAGGGGAAGAAAAATTTAAAACACAAAATTTTGCAAAGGTAAATGTTGAAAACTATCTTTGCAGGTTATTTGGAAAAAAATAAAATACTAATAAAAGTAATAATGTTAAAAAATTTTTAAAATACTCATGTCAAATTTCACTTTCAGGAAGTCCTTCCTTATCCTGTCCACTGCTCGTGCCTTCTTTTTATGAAATTATTTATATTGTGTATACCTTAAGATTACCTTCCTTTTACACTGTATGTATCTGGTATGTCTAAATATATTTGCAAATTGTCTCCTCCATTAAAATGTGCTCTCATTTAGAGCAGGGATCATGTTTTGTCTTTTTTTTTTCACATCTTACTGCTGTATCTGGTACACTGTAAGCACTGAATGAATACAAGTTGACTAATCAACTAACTATAGGTCTAAGACTACATTTCTGTTCCTGTAATGAGTGATGTGCATAAAGCAAGTTTTCTCACCTAGACGTTACCTTTACCAATGAAATTATAGGTCTAGTCTCAATACTTATAGGAGTTATAAATAAATGACAACTATGAGAAGGGAGAGTTATTCTCTACCATGGAATGGGGATTTTGGGCATCTTCAAGCAGGAAGTAACATCTGAACCAAGATTTGAAAAATAGGAAGGTTTTCATCAGATGGAGCTACAAAAAGAGCACATTAATGGGATAACAGATAATGTGAGATGTATAGTTCAGTAAGGAGGGAATAATTCTGGCAATAGCATATTTAAAGAGGAATAATAATGGGAGATATATCCAGAAAAACTTGTTTGATACCCTTATGGAGGGTGGGAATACAAAATATTTTTGTTAGAGTTAATAAGAAATTTGTGAAGGTCTTTGAGCATGGAACTAATGTGATTAGACCTGTATTGTCAGAGCATTATTATGGTCACAGTGTGGAGAATAGATTGAAACAGGAAAAGAACTACAAGTTAGAAAACCATACAAAAAGTGTTATAGTAGAGAGGGCAAAGTCAAGATGATGGAAAGTATAAAGTTCTTTATCTGGGCTCTTTCTGGTTGCCCTCAGATCAACAGGTACCTCAGCCCAGTGCTGGAAAAGTGCAAAACAGGCAAGCAATTTCAGAGATACATCCATTCACCAGGGGAATCTAATGGGAGGTTCTTAGCCAAAAGACAGTGTCATTTTCTACCCTGTCTGAGTTCAGAAGATAGTGAATTTGCAGACACCTCCGACACATCGAGAGAAGGCAAATAATGATCCCTTGAACCCCAGGATAAAAAGCAGGAGTTGAACATGGCTCTTCCAAAACAGGAAGGGAACCAGCAGCACAGGCCTAGGGCAGGATGAAGCTGTTGTCCTTAGTAGAGAGAACTAGGACAATCTCTCCTTTGTACTAAGAGCAGACTTCAACCTTTAAAAATGAATCAAAACAGCAAAAATACCTGTGGCCACAAATAGCTATTATGGAGATAGGGAAAAATATAACTCAAATGCTGAAGACACTAAAGGCAAAATGTCTCCCAATGAACCTTCAAAGGGTGATATAAGTTGGTCTCCATCACAAAAAGCTCTTTTGAAAGAATTCAAAAAGGATCTTTTAAATCATGATGCAATAAAAATTACATGTAATAAAGGGCTGAGGAAAAATAGGAAAAAAATGGAAACATCATAATCTAATCCTAAAGAACAACTGTGTGAAACAACAAATTGTAGAAACAATCAAAAATTCATCCAAGAGAATGACAATGAGACAACATACCAAAATTTATGGAATGAAACCAAAGCAGTTCTTAGGGTAAATTTTAAATCTTTAGATGCTTACTTGAATAAAATAGAGCAGGAAAAGATTAATGAATCATGTATGCAACTCAAAAAACTTGAAAAAAAAACAAATTAAAACCCTCCAATTAAATACCAAATTAGAAATTTTGAAAATCAAAGGAGAGATTAATAAAATTGAAAACTATTGAACTAATAAATAAAACTAAGAGTTGATTTTATTAAAAACAACAACAACAACAACAAAATAGACGAACTTTTGGTTAATTTGATTAATGAAAGAAAAAAAAAGGATCACCAGTGTCAAAAATTAAAAGGGAACATAACCACTAATGTAAAGAAATTAAATCAATAATTAGGAGCTATTTTGCCCTACTATTTGGCAACAAATCTGACAACGGAATTGAAATGGATGAATATTTATAAAAATATAAATTGCCCAGATTATCAGAAAAGGAAATAAATTTCTTAAATAGTCCTATTTTAGAAAAAGAAATTGAAAGTCCATTCATGAATTCCCTAAGGAAAAAAAAATCTTCAGGGCCCAATGGATTCACAAATGAATTCTACCAAACATTTAAAGAATAGTTAATTCCAATACTATGTAAACTATTTAGAAAAATAGGTCAAAAAAGGAACCCTGCAAAATTCCTTCTGTGACACAAATATAGTATTGATACCTAAACCATGAAAAACCAAAACAGAGAAAGAAAATTACAGACCAATTTCCCAAATGATTATTGATGCAACAATTTAAAATAAAATATTAGCAAAGAGATTATGGCAATTTATCAGCAGGGTAATACACTATCACCTAGTGGGATTTATACCAGGAATGCAGAATTGGTTCCATATCAAGAAAGTTATTACCATAATAAATGATATTAATAACAAAACCAATAGAAATCATGTGATGATCTTAATAGATGCAGAAAAAGTTTTTGACAAAATATAGTACCCATTCTAGAGAGCATAGAAATGAATAATTTTCCTTTAAAAGATCAGTAGCATTTATCTAAAGCCATCATCAAGTGTCATATATAATGAGGATAAACTGGAACCATTCCCTATAATATTAGAGGTGAAACATGGTTGCCCACTATCACTATTACTATTCAATATTGTATTAGAAATGCTAGCTTTGGCAATAAGAGAAGAAAAAAAAAGATTAAAGGAATTAGACTAGATATTAGGAAACCAAATTATCACTCTTTGCGGATTATATGATAGTATACTTAGAGAATTCTAGAGAATCAGCTAAAAAACTACTAAAAGAAGTTAACAACTTTAGCAAAGTTGCAGGATACAAAATAAATCCACATAAATCATCTGCATTGCTATATGTTACCAACAAAATACAACAGGAAGAAATATAAAGAAAAATTTAATTTAAAATAAGAGTAGATAATATAAAATATTTGGGAATAGATATACCAAGACAAAGTCAGGCCCTATATAAACACAATTACAAAGCACTTTCTACACATGTAAAATTAGATCTAAACTGGAAGCATTTCAAGTACTCACAGATACATCAAGCTAATACAATAAAAATAACAATTCTACCTAAATTAATCTGCTTATTCAATGCCATACCCATCAAACTGTTAAGATGTTATTTTACAGAGCTAGAAAAAAATAATAACAAATTTTATCTGGAGCAATAAAAGGTCAGGAATTTCAAAGGAATGAATGCAAGTGAAAGTGGCCTAGCTATACCAGACCTAAAATTATGTTGTAAAACAGTGGTCTTGAAAATTATTTGGTACTGGCTAAGAAATAGAGTAGTTTATCAATGGAATATTTTAGGTACAAAAGATAAAATGGTCAATGACTATAGCAATCTATTGTTTGATAAACCCAAATTACCCAGCTCCTGGGATAAGAACTCACTATTTGCTAAAAATTGCTGAGAAAATTGGAAAATACTATGCCAAAAATTAAGCATCGAACATCACCTGACACACTATACCAAGGTAAGATTAAAATGGATTCATGATTTTGAGATAAAGAGTGATACAAGCAAATTAAAAGAACAAAGGATAGTCTACTTCTAACAACTACTGGAGAGATAGAATTATCAGGATTTAAAATTGGTTAATTTAGGGATTAGTAGTTGAAGAAGATGAATGGGTCAGATTAATTTTGAGGATTTGAGTATGAATAAGTAGTTTCAACTATTCAAAAAGGGTGTTAAGAAAGCACTTTTGATCTTCTATCATAATTACTACAACTGATCCTTTTAAATATTGACTCCTGAGTATTTCTACACTGATCACAGTTTCCTGTCCTTTAATGTCTCTCAAATTCTCCTGAAGTTATGCTTGATCCCTTTCATGATCTCTAGTTCCTCAGCTCCAATATATTATACTTTTTCATCACTAGGAATCTGGTTTAACATCCCAACCTTCACATTCTTGACTCTCTAGTCATTTCAAGAAAGCAGTCTTACATAACCTTTAATTCACCATTTCATTTTCCTTCAAATATTTCTTTAAATGCTCAACTTATGCTGAATGTGGATTTTCTATTCTACTCCATCTACTGCTGAGGAATAGGGCTGACTAATTATGATTCACATTTGTACCATTTAACCTCAGCTTCATCTCTACTGTTATTCTAAGGCATTTATTGCAGCACCTTGTATATCATATGCTCTTAATAAATTATTTTTAGAAAGAATACTAGAAAAATATTTTTATCTGTTTCCTTTAATTCACACAACCTAATCATAATTAAAACCCATGCCTACTAGTTTTCTTCTCTACCTCTTTAACTACCCCAAATAGCACACTTTTCTGAGAATCCTATAATTTGATTGCTATAGGGAATTATGATCTCTAAGATACAGAATAATAGCTATTCTGCAACTTACTATGTTAGAAAGTTACCTGACAACACTGAGAAATTAAACAATGTGTCCAGAGTAACAAAGACAGTAAAATCAGAATCATATAGAATCAGTAAATTAATTTGAATCTTTTTGGATCCAAACTATTTTCTTCATTCTTTTTCCTTTGTTGGTCAGAATGTATGCAGTGGTGGAGATGAAGGTAGCTTATTACCAAACTTGAGATATTAAAAAAAACCTTCAGTATTCTTGAATAATGACTATTCTGACTATTCTTTCTCTCTTTCCTTTCGTTGAATGATGACTATTCTGACTATTCTTTCTCTCTTTCCTTTCGTGAGTCTCCTCTCTCTCCCCCTGCCATCTTGACTTTTCTGTCCCCCCATCTCTAATTAACTCTCTCTACTTATCTGCCTTATCCCATCCTTTAAATCTCAGCTCAATTGCAACTTCCTCTATTCATCCTTCCTTGAAAGGATAAATAAAAAAAAGTTTCTTTCTATAGTAATGCCTTAGAGTACTTTGTCTCTCTTTACTTTAATCCCATTCTCCTTTATATCATGGTTTACTTGGTTTTGTTGTTTGTTTGTTTTTATTTTCTTCTTCACTAATCGCTTTATTCCTCCTCAAATATGAATACACATTCCTTAAGTCCTTAAGGATAAGGCTTACGATTATTAAAAAAAAAATGTAGACATTTAAAATGAACATTATTGAAAGAAGGGGAACATATAAGAAATGGAAGTTTTGTTTTGCTTTGTTTTTTTGGTAGAATTTTTTTTCTCTTTTTTAATGGCTTTTTATTTATAAAATATATACATGGGTAATTTTTCAACATTGACCTCTGCAAAATCTTCTATTCCAACTTTTTCCCTCCTCCCCCGACCCCTCTCCTAGATGGCAGGTAGTCCAATACATATTAAATATCTTAAAATATATGTTAAATCTGATATATGCATACATATTTGTATAGTTATCTTGCTAAAGAAGAAAAATTGGATCTAGAAAGAAAAAAACTGAAAAGGAAAACAAAAATGCAAGCACGTAATAACAGAAAGAGTAGAAATACTATGTTGTGGTCCACACTCATTTCCCATAGTTCTCTCTCTGGGTGTAAGGTGATTCTCTTTATTACTGAACAACTGAGATTGGTTTGAATCATGTCATTGTTGACGAGAGACACACATCCATCAGATTGATCATCATACAATCTTGTTGCCTATATAATGATCTCCTGGTTCTGCTAATTTCACTTAGCACCAGTTCATATGAGTCTCTCCAAGTGTCTCTGAAATCATCCTGCTGGTTATTTCTTACAGAACAATAATATTCCATAATACTCATATACCACAATTTATTCAACCATTCTCCAATTGATGGACATCCATTCAATTTCCAGTTTCTAACTATTACAAAAAGAGCTGCAACAAACATTTTTGCACATACAGGTCTCTTTCCCTTCTTTAAGATCTCTTTGTGATATAACCTCAGTAATAACACTGCTAGATCAAAGGGTATGCACAGTTTGATAACTTTTTGAGCATAGTTCCAAATTGCTCTCCAGAGTAGTTAGATCAGTTCACAGTTCCAACAAAAATGCATCAATGTCCCAATTTTCCCACATCCCCTCCAACATTCATCATCATCTTTTCCTGTCATCTTAGCCAATCTGAGAGACTTATAGTGGTGTCTCTGTGTTGTCCTCGTTTCCATTTTTCTGATCAATAATGATTTGGAACCTCTTTTCATGTGACCAAAATAGTTTCAATTTTTTCATCTGAAAATTGTTCATATCCTTTGACCATTTATCAATTGGAGAATGACTTGATTTCTTATAAATTAGTCAATTCTCTAAATATTTTATAAATGAAGCCGTTATCAGAACCTTTGACTGTAAAAATGTTTTCCCAGTTTATTGCTTTCCTTCTGATTTTATCTGCATTCGTTTTTTATAAAAACTTTTCAACTTAATATAATCAAAATTTTCTCTTTTGTGATCAATAAAGGTCTTTAGTTCTTTAGTCACAAATTCCTTCCTCCTCCACAGTCTGAGAAGTAAACTATCCAGTGTTCTTCTAACTTATTTATATTCTCATTCTTTGACCTTATCTTGGTATATAGTGTTAAGTGTGGTTCAATGCGTAGTTTCTGCCATACTAGTTTCCAATTTTCTCAGAAATTTTTTTTATCATATAGTGAATTCTTGTCCCCAAAGCTGGTATCTTTGGGTTTGTCAAACACTAGATTGCTGTAGTTATTGACTATTTTGCCCTGTGAACCTAACCTATTCCACTGTTCAATTAGTCTATTTCTTAGCCAGTACCAAATGGTTTGATGACTGCTGCTTTATAATATAACACTTTCATTTGATTTTTTTTTCATTAGTTCTCTTGAAATTCTTGACCTTTTGTTCTTCCAGATAAATTTTTTTTTTTTTTTTGTCAGTAAAATAGTTTCTTGGGAGTCTGATTGGTATAGTACTAAATAAATATATTAGTTTAGCTAGTATTGCCATTTTTGTTATATTTACTTGTCCTATCCAAAAGCACTTAATATTTTTCCAGTTGTTTATATCTGACTTTATTTGTGTGGAAAGTGTTTTGTAGTTTTGCTCATATAATTCCTGACTTTCCTTTGGAAGATAGATTCCCAAATATTTTATGCTATCGACAATTATTTTGAAAGGAATTTCTCTTTGTATCTCTTACTGTTGGATTTTGTTAGTGATATGTAAAAATGCTGATGATTTTTTGGATTTATTTTGTATCCTGCAACTTTGCTAAAGTTGTGGATTATTTCTAATAGCTTTTTAGTAGATTCTTTGGCATTCTCTAAGTATACCATCATATCATCTGCAAGGACTGATAATTTGGTTTCCTCATTACCTACTCTATTCCTTTAATCTCTTTTTTTTATCTCTTATTATCAAAGCTAGCATTTCTAATGCAATTTTGAATAGTAATGGTGATAGTGGGCAACCTTGTTTCATTCCTGATCTTATTGGGAATAGTTCCAGTTTATCCCCATTACATATGATGCTTACTGATGGTTTTAAATAGATGCTGCTGACTATTTTAAGGAAAAGTTCATTTATTCCTATACTCTCTAGTGTTTTTAATAGGAATGGGTATTGGATTTTATCAAATGCTTTTCTCCATCTATTGAGATAATCATACTTTTTTTTGTTAATTTGGTTGTTATATAGTCAATTATGTTAATAATTTTCCTAATATTCAACCAGACTTATATTCCTGATATAAATCCTACTTGGTCGTGGTATATTATCCTGGGGATGATTTCCTGTAATCTATTTGCTAATATTTGAAAGTCATTTCTAATGAGGAAATCAGTTTTAGACATACTGAATTTGAACTTCCTCTTATTTATCCAAATGGAGATTACTTGCAAGTACCTGGGATCGTGACTTTGGAACTCAGAACTGGACATACTGATTCAAGAACAGTAGTCATAATAGTAGCAATAGTAGTTGTAAAAGGCAGAGGAAGAAGAAAAAGAAATGTTTGTATCTCACTTCAAAGCTTATGTATTACATATTATACAGTATATGTAATGTGACATATATATATATATATATATATATATATATATATATATATATATATATATATATATATATATAAACTTATCTTTACAACAAGCTAAAAAGATAGGTCTCCTAAATAATATCTCTATTTTCTATAATAACAGAACTGAACCTTTGTGAAATTAATGACTTGCCTCAGTCACCCAGGTTAATCTGTGGCAAAGCAAAATTTGAATGTGTACTTCCTGACTCCAAGCCCCAAACTCTTTTCTGTCAATCTTTATTGCTTTGTTAGAGAAATCATCAACAGAGATTTATGAATTGTATCTGTGGAAATACACAAGATCATCAAAGGATAAAGTATAGATTTTTTTTAAAGAACAGAAACCAAAGAAATGACAAAATTTTAAGGGGAGGAAAAGGGAAGTTAGTAAAGGAGTGGTCAGAATAAGAAAGAGAAAATGAAGTTAATTTTGCTCATTTACTCCAGCTTTGTACCCCTCTAAAATTAAGCTAATAAATGAACAAGAGCGCTGAAACTCATTCCATATAGTAAAGGTAGTTTCTCTGCAAGTTCAACCACTCTCTCTAACCCTCATCCCAAACAAGAAGGAAAATGAACCATCTAGGTACTAAGATAACTACAACATAATAATGTACAAACTAGAATATTTCTTCCTTGATAAGCTTGCTTTTTTACCTTTTCATATAACCCTAGAGTTGTCTTCTTGCCCATTCTCCCAACTGCTGGAATGTGAGAAATGGCAAGATTCTGTCATTTTTTGCAGGGCAAATTCCTGAGGGGTTTTGTGATCTACATATAATATAGAGAGCTTGAGAGGGTTGGAGATCAGAGGGAAGAAATATATTCAGTTTTAAAATATTAAATTTTCCTGTACAATGTGGTGAGTAAAACACAGTTAAGAACAAGCTGATTCTTTAATTCCCTAGAGCTATAAAGCTAATGGATCAAAGGTCCATAACACAAAGGTGCTGCAATTTTCCCAAGAGCCCAGAATGGATAAAGCCCTTTAAAAGGTAGAATGGATAAGTGGAGAATCCTGAGCAGACCATAGCTATGTGTATTGTACCACAGTCAAAGTTGTCTCTTCTGGGACAACTCCTAGTTTTGATTCTCCTAATAGAATCCTTCTAGTTTTAACCCCAACCATTTGTTGTTTCTTACTCTGTGATTTTCTTTGAACTGCATTAACTGGTTTCATCTTTATATCAAAGTTCCCAGGCTTTGTATCCCTAATTCTTTGATTCTTCCTTTCCTCTTGAAAATGGCCTAACAATTGGATTCTGCTTTCCTATGTTTCTTGAATTCTCCCAGTGATTGATTTATTTCCTGAATTATTTCCAGCCATGTGTTCTGAGCAATGGTTAGGAGTATTTGCCTCATAGTTTTCTACTGCCTTAGCTAAATCTAGTAACTATATTCTTTTTGTTACTAGTCAAACTTTCAGGTATTTGAACATGGTTCTTATTTTGACAAAATAAAACAGAAAAGAGATCATGTTATTTTTTTTTTCTGAGAGAGCTCTTTTTCTCCCAGAAATGAAAAAAAAAAAGTAATATTCTGAACTAGAGTATAGAATGTATTTTGTATTGTCTGTATTGTTTAGGACCACCAAAATCCAATGTATATAACATATTTATATTTACATATACATCTATATATGTGTACATATATACATATATATGTAATTTTCTAATTAAAATTTAAAGCCATTTAAGGAAAAAAAATATTGTGTGCATCTTCTGATAAACAGCTTTTTCTTTTCATACTCTCCCAGAGAGCCAAACAAAATTAACTAACATATCAATCAAGTAAAACATTTTGTATTCATAATCTTCCACCTCTGCAAAGAAGAGGCGGAGATCCATTCTCATATATATTCTTTGAGCTAAACTTACACATTATAATTTCAGAATAAGTATTTATGATTGTTTATTGTGATTTTTTCATTTATACTATTAATCTCACCTTAATACTATTGTTGGGATAAAGGGGTTGATACTTCATGACCAATGAGGTATTCAGACTTACATGATGTTACATAAAGGATTAAAAAAGAAGAGCTACTAAGAGTATAGTCACTCCATTTTGTTTCTAGCTCTATTTAGTTATCACCTCCTTCTTCTTGGTGGCCACTAAGTGGATACTCCATCATCACAAAAGGGAAAAAAATACTGAGACATATTTCCATGAGGAAACAACCTGGTAGTTTATCCTCAAAGCACCAAATTCCCTCAAGACAAGGTTGAAAAAAAAAAAAACTAGCAAGAGTGCCTATGAAACAATTATATTTCTCATGTCTTCCCACCTAAACAAAATTTAAGAATAAATTAAAGGCTTAGTAAAACTACAATGATCCAATTTGAGCTAGGAGGTCACCATTTGGTTTACCATTTAGTCTCATTTGAGATATAGAATAATATCAAATAGTATCAAATTTAGTATCATACACTTTAAACATCAAATTTGCTTTACATTTAATATCAAATACTTTTTGAATGCTTGAAAATTTGATCAAGTTATGGGACAGACTTTTCCTTTACTCTGACACACATAAGAGCAACTCTGTCCCTAGCAGACCATTTAAATACATCTTTTTATAAGATAAAAATACTTACACCATGGCCAACCATTTCATTATTTAATTTTTTTAAATTAAAACTTTTTTATTTTTCAAAACAGTGGACAATTCTTCAACATTAGTCCTTGCAAAACCCTATGTTCCAATTTGGCCCCTTTCCTCATGCCATCCCCTAAATGGCAATTAGTCCAATATATGTTAAATATGGTAGAAATATATGTTAAATCCAATATATGCATATATCTTTATACAGTTATAGTGCCACATAAGAAAAAAAAATAGAAGCAAAGTAAAATGCAAGCAAACAACAGCAAGAAGACAAAAAGAGTGAAAATGCTATATTGTGAACCACAGTAAGTTCCCACTGTCCTCTCTCTGGATGTAGATGGCTGTTCATCACTGAACAATTGGAACTAGTTTGAATCATCTCATTTTTGAAGAGAGCCATGTCCATCAGTTTTGATCATCATATAATCTTCTTCTCCCAGTATATAATGATCTCCTGGTTCTGGTAATTTCAATTAGCATTAGTTCATATAAGTTTCTCCATTCCTCTCTGAAATCTTCCTACTGGTCATTTCTTAAAGAATAATATTCCAGAACATTAATATACTATAATTTATTCAGCCATTCTTCAATTGATGGGCATCCATTCAATTTCCAGTTTCTTGCCACTACAAAAAGGCCTACCACAAACATTTTTGCACATACAGATCCCTTTCCCTTATTTAATATCTTTTTGGGATATAAGCCCAGTAATAACACTGCTGGATCAAAGCGTATGCACAGTTTGACAACTTTTTGAGCATAGTTCCAAATTGTTCCCCAAACTGGTTGGATCTGTTTTCAGTTTCACCAACAACGTATTAGTATCACATTTCCCCCTGTGTAAGGGTTACAAAGCCTCTGGGAACAAGGAATGCAGTTCACAGCATGTGGGAGGTACCACATGTGAGAGCGCAATTTTGAAATCCCCCACTATTATAGTTTTTCTGTCTACTTCTTTTTTTTTTTTAATAACTTTTTATTGACAGAGCCCATGCCTGGGTAATTTTTTTTACAACATTATCCCTTGCATTCACTTCTGTTCTGATTTTTCCCCTCCCTCCCTTCACTCCCCGATATGGCAAGCAGTCCTATACAAGTTAAATATGTCGCAGTGTATCCTAACAATATATGTGTGCAGAACCGAGCAGTTCTCTTGTTGAACAGGAAGAATTGGATTAAGAAGGTAAAAATAACCTGGGAAGAAAGACAAAAATGCAAGCAGTTTTCATTCATTTCCCAGTGTTCTTTCTTTGGGGGTAGCTGCTTCTGTCTATCCTTGATCAATTGAAACTGTGTTAGATATTCTTTTTGTCAAAGAAATCCATTTCCATCAGAATACCTCCTCATACAGTTGTTGAGGTATATAATGATCTCCTGGTTCTGCTCATTTCACTTAGCATCAGTTCATGTAAGTCTCGTCAATCGGCTCTGTATTCATCCTGCTGGTCATTTCTTATAGAACAATAATATTCCATAACATTCATATACCACAATTTACTCAACCATTCTCTAATTGATGGGCATCTATTCATTTTCCAGCTTCTAGCCACTACAAACAGGGCTGCCACAAACAGTTTGGCACATACAGTTCCCTTTCCCTTCTTTAGTATTTCTTTGGGGTATAAGTCCAGTAGAAACACTGCTGGATCAAAGGGTATGCACAGTTTGATAACTTTTTGAGCATAGTTCCAAATTGCTCTCCAGAATGCCTTGTTGTATTCACAATTCCACCAACAATGTATCAGTGTCCCTGTTTTCCCACATCCCCTCCAACATTCCGCATTATCTTTCCCTGTCATTCTAGCTAATCTGACAGTGTGTAGTGGTATCTCAGAATTGTCTTAATTTGCATTTCTCTGATTAATAATGACTTGAAGCATATTTTCATATGACTAGAAATAGTTTCAATTTCTTTGCTTTAGAATTGTCTGTTCATATCCTTTGGCCATTTATCAATTGGAAAATGGCTTGATTTCTTATAAATTAGAGTCAATTATCTATATATTTTGGAAATGAGGCCTTTATCAGAACCTTTGACTGTAAAAAATGTTTTCCCAGTTTATTGTTTCTCTTCTAATCTTGTCTGCATTAGTTTTGTGTGTACAAAAACTTTTCAATTTGATATTATCAAAATTTTCTATTTTGTAGTCAATAGTGATCTCTAGTTCCTCTTTGGTCATAAATGCCTTCCCCTTCTACAGGTCTGAGAGATAAACTATGCTATTCTCTTCCAATTTATTTATAATTTCATTTTTTATGCCTAGGTCATGAACCCATTTTGACCTTATTTTGGTATACGGTGTTAAGTGTGGGTCAATGTCTAGTTTCTGCTATACTAATTTCCAATTTCCCCAGCAATTTTTCTCAAATAATGCATTCTTATCTCAAAAACTGGGGTCTTTGGATTTGTCAAACACTAGATTATTAAAGTTATTGACTGTTTTGTCCTTTGAACCTAACCTATTCTATTGATCAACTAGTCTATTTCTTAGCCAATACCAGATGGTTTTAGTAACTGCTGCTTTATAATATAATTTTAGATCTGGTACAGCTAGGCCACCTTCATTTGATTTTTTTTTTCATTAATTCCCTTGAAATTCTTGACCTTTTGTTTTTCCATATGAACTTTGTTGTTATTTTTTCTAGGTCATTAAAATAGTTTTTTGGGAGTCTGATTGGTATAGCACTAAATAAATAGATTAGTTTAGGTAGTATTGTCATCTTTATTATATTTGCTCGCCCAGTCCAAGAGCATTTAATATTTTTCCAGTTGGTTAGATCAGACTTAATTTGTGTGGAAAGCGTTTTGCAGTTTTGCTTATAAAGTTTCTGATTTTCCCTTGTCAGATAGATTCCTAAATATTTTATGCAATCAGTAGTTACTTTAAATGGAATTTTTCTTTGTAACTCTAACTGTTGGGTTTTGGTAGTGATATATAAGAATGCGGATGACTTATGTGGGTTTATTTTGTATGTCTACTTCTTCTTGAGGCTCTTTTAAATTCTTTAGGAATTTAGATGCTATTCCACTCAGTGCATACATGTTTGGTATTGATATTGCTTCATTATCTATGATTCTCTTTAGCAAGATGTAGTGTCCTTCCTTATTTCTTTTAATTAGATCAATTTTTGTTTTTGTTTGATTTGACATACGGATGGCTACCCCTGCTCTTTTTTTTTCTAAACTTCACCTGAAGCATAATAAATTCTGCTGCAATTTTTTATCTTTACACTCTGTATGTATCATTCTACTTTAAATGTGTTTCTTGTAAACAACATATTTGTAGGGTTCTGGCCTTTAATCCAGTCTGCTATCTGCTTCCACTTTATGGGAAAGTCCACCCTATTCACATTCATGGTTAAAATTACTAATTCTGTATTTCCTGCCATCTTATTTATCCCAAATTATACTTTTCAATGTTCTTTTCCCCTTTCCCTCCTCCCCAGTATTTTACTTAAGAGCACTACTTGCCTCAAATAGCTCTTCCTCTTTGGAACCCCTCCCTCTTATACTTTTCCCCTACTATTTCTGTTTTTCCCTTCTACTAGCCTTTGTCTTCCCTTTTCCCCTTTCCCATCCCCCTTTCCTATAAGGTGATTGAACTTTCTCTTTGTAACCAAATATGTCTAATATTCTCTCTTTGAGCCAAACCTGATGAGACTTAGATTCACACAATGTTCATCCACCTCCCTTCTTTGTCTCAATTATAATAACCTTTCTTTGCCTCTTAGTGAGATGTAATTTCCTTTACCTCCACTTTCCCCTTTTTCTGATATAATCCCATTTCCACCTCTAGTTTACTGTTTATACAGTAAAATAAAATTATATATGCATTATTTATGTATACCCATTTATGTATTTATGAGATATTGTTCTCAATAATTCTTTTTTTTATTATTATTATCTTATATGCTTTTCTTGAATTCTATTATTTTGAAGCCAATTTTTTTTTTTTATGTTCAGCTCTGGGCTTTTCATCAGAAATAAATTGAATTCATAGAATGTCCATTTTCTTCCCTGAAAGAAAATGCTTAGTTTAGCATGGTAATTTATTCCTGGCTGCATTCCAAGTTCCTTTAACTTTTGGAATATCAGATTCCAGGCCCTTTAATCCTTTAATGTGGAAGCTGCTATGTCCTGTGTAATCCTTATTTTGGGTTCTTGGTGTTTTAATTGTTTCTTTCTGGCTGCTTGCAATATTTTTTCCTTGTACCAATAGTTCTAAAATTTAGCCATGATATTCCTTGGAGTTTAAATTTTAGGTTTTGGGAGGTTTTCAGTGAATTCTCTCAATGGCTATTTTACCTTCTGATTAGACTAATCAGGGCAATTCTCTTTGATGATTTCCTGAAAAATAATATCTGGACTATTTTTTTCATGATCGTTTTCAGAAAGTCCAAAAATTCCTTAAATTGTCTCTCCTAGATCTATTTTCCAGGTCAGTTGTTTTTCCAAGTAGGTATTTTCCATTTTATTTTCTTTTTTTTTCCTTTGATTTTGCTTGACTGATTCTTGATTATTTTCTTATTTACTTTTTTATTTCTTTTTGTATTTGTTCAATTGAATTTTTAAATGAGTTGTTTTGTTCTATGGATTTTTTTTTCCTTTCACACATTCTGTTTTTTAAGGGGTTATTTTCTTTTTCCATTTCACATATTCTATTTTTTTAAGGAGTTACTTTTTTTCTATTTCACAAATTCTGTTTTTCAAGGGGTTGCTTTCTTTTCCATTTTGTCAAATCGATTTTAGTGAGTTATATGCTTTTTCCATTTCACTATTTTGAAATGAATTTTCTTCAGATAATTTCTGTGTTTTCCTTTCCAAACCCTCTTGTAGAGTTCTCATTTCCTTTCTGCATTTTTCCCCCAGCTCTCTTTTAAGATCTTTTATAATTTCTTCTAAGAGAGCTTTGTGTTATAGGGACCAATTTATATCACCCCTTGAGGCTTCATCTGAAGACAAACTGCTTTTAGTCTCCTCCAGTGCTTAAAATCTCTTCCTCTCTTTCACCATAAAAACTATGATCAGTGTTCTTTCTGCTTTTTATCTTACTTTTTTTTTTTTTTTTTTTTGGAAAGTTGAGATCTGCTTTTAGGGCAAGGGAGATTATCCAAGCTTCCTGTGGCTTTGCTGACTGACTTCAGATGCTGGGTGGGTGTGGCCAGGTCTTGTGGAATTTTGACATTTCAGGGCTCACTATTTACTGTTTGTATTTGTATTGGATGTTTTATAACTTCTCTGATGATCTACTGGCTTGCAACTAGGGCAAAGTAGCCAAAACTGCTGTAGATTCCTCCCTGTAAATTTTTCAGTGCAGAGCCTGCCCTGAAGTGTCTGTGCTCAGCCTGCTTGCACTTGGCCCATCTCCCTCCATGCCCAATTGAAACAAACCTTTTCTACAGAGCTTCAAAATTACCTTCTGCTGGTAATTTATTGCATTCCCAATATTTGTGGATTCTGCAAGTCCAGAACTAATTCAGAGGCTAGATTTGCTAATTAGCCTGTGTGTCATGGAAGAAGGTCAGAAGGAAACCTGTATCTTCTCTACTATCTTGGCTCTGCTCCCTGCCATTTATTGAATTTCTTGAACTGAATTGGAATGGGTATAACATGATAGATACCAGATATATATTCATAGTCTTTCAATTTTGATTCATTTTTACCTGAACTTGTATAGGAAATGACTTAGAGAAACAAAATAGAATTTTAGTAGAGGAAGGGGGAAATAACATATTTCATATAAATAATTCAGAATTGAGAAGTGAATTGGCAAACTGGATAAAGTATTAGCCCTGTTACTTAAACAACCTTGTTTCAAACCCTGACTCTGATATAGCCTAGGTTTGTGACCCTAGACAAGTCCTTTATGCTTTGTGATCTAAGCAATTTTCTAAGATTCTCAGTTGACAAGAAGATGCTGATTTGTATTAGTAAAGGATTTTTTTTTTGTAGGAGTTCTATATATCAATGACATACAGGACATGTTCCTAGCCTTATTAGTAACCCAGAAATATCATTGCATTCTGCAATTATTATGAACTGGCTTGGTACATAAATAGAATAAAGATATCTGAAAAAATTACAAAATCCTTCGGCTGAGAACTTGAGAGTTTAATGTTCTAGACACTGGATAATCCTATTTGATGTTTAATTCATATGATCTTATCCAGGGAATGCAACTGTTATTGCTGCATCCTCTTAGACAATTTCACATCTAATGTTTGGTCATTTTCAGAAAAAAAGACAGTTGTACTCAGTAATTAAAGAGAAAGACTAAGAGACAGAGATTAAGAGAAGCAGAGACAGAAATACACAGGCATACAAATAGAGAGACAAGCAGAGACAGAGAAGAAAAGACAGAGATAAAGAGACAGAGACATAAGAGAGACAGAAACAGAAACAGGGAGACAGGAATATACAAAGATAAAGACAGACAAAGCCAGAGAAACAAACACAGGGAGACAGAGACACTCAGAGAGAGACACAGAGACACAAAGATAGAAAGAGAAATGAAGAGACAGAGAGAAGGAAACGGAGAGTGAAGTGGAAAGGGAGAAGGAGAGGGAAAAAAAAAAGAGGGAAAGGAAGTCAGCCATTACAGCTTCTAAAAGTAGGTCACCTAACTGTCCTGATAGCTGATATTTACCATGTCCTTAACCAACATAAAAAAATAGAAAAAAAATGAAATGAATTAGAGCATGCTAACCTATGGTCTCTTTTCTCTCAGTAGATGAATATGGCTTGAATTTGCCAAGAATCTGACTGTAGACCTAAGAATATGACTAAATCTGATTGTAAAGTGAGGCTTGCAGCCAATAAGTGAATTTCCTCTATTTTGAAGAGAACAAAAGTCTATTTTTCAAACAAACAGGCCCTTAGGACTCAACTAAATGTAAATAGACACAAAAAAATACAGTTTCTTAGAAAAAGTAAATGAACTCTTATTGGATGTGAACAACATATTAATACAAGAGAAAAATCTTGCTTTAGAAAACATTTCTACAGAGTACTTTGGGTATGGCTTATAACAGCCCTTTCATTAGTCATATTTAATCAACAAAACCAAACACCAGTAGAAATATGGCATGTCCTTTTAATTTGATTCTGATAGGTGGGGCACAGTAGCATCTGGGGGAGGCACAAATAGCACAGGATGCTGTGTCTTAACACATTAACTCCTAGCACATAATAATGAGAAGTGATGAAATATAAGCCATCACATCAAAAGAAAAAAAGAAAAAAATAGGTTTGCAATATCACTTTGGATACTAAGTATGCATAAAGGGGGAGGAAAAACAGATTACTGGAAGTCCAGGCACACTCTGAAAGCAAGTAATTTGAATTTATTTACAGATCAAATCTTCACTCTGGTGACATCTAGCAGGGCTGCCATAGCTAATCGTCAGAGTTTAATATCTCAACCATTTCAAATTGCATTGGTCTGAAACTTGAAACACAGGTTGTCAGCCTAGATGCTGCTTCCCACCCTGGAAGATGACTGATATTGGTTCAGGTTTATTTATTTGTTGAATCACCAAATAATTTAATGTGGGAAGCTAGTTTTCAAAGTGAAATGCATTTCTTTTGATATTCTTAGTATAAAAAAATCCCCACAAATCACATATTTACATCTCAAAATATTACTCTAAACATGTTTTAGAATCCTTTCAAAGGATTCTACTTATTTAATGTATAGCCTTAATGTAAGGCCTCTACTTATTTAATGTATAAAACCATTTTTGTTTAGTCTTACAGACTAGTTTGCTTACTACTACAGACTCCCATTGACTACCCATTAGACTAAGGAACTCCCTGTGTTTACATGCATGCATACACACACACACACACACACACACACACACACACACACACACAGAGCTGCACCCATTCATTCATTTATTAAATTCCTGTTATGCTCCTAATATTGTGTTAAAATTCTTGAAGCACAAATACAAGAATGAAGTGATATCTATTTCCAATGATCTTACAATATAATAGATTTAGTCTAACAAGCTTCCATCCTATATCCTATAAGGAAGGGTACAGTTATGCCTTCTACATTGCAGCTTTCCTCATAATGTTTCTGATATATCATAAGTAAGCATACAAAAATAAATGGGAATTTGGGGGGAGTTTTGTGGAATCCACAGACAACACATGAAGGTCAGCAGACAAAAAAAGGAAAAGTTTAGACACTCAGAAAGTCACAAAACATATATGTATGGTATTGTATAATAACAACATATATCATATTTTAATACTATAATAATTCAGAGTTCTTTTCTGAGGGCAAAATTTTTATACGGTATTTCCATTTTTTGTGGGGTTACTATACCTTTGTGAAAAGGACAACTTTAATGTTAAATGGATAGATAGAGTGATTTAAATAAGAATAAAGTAATAGCAATAATAGTAGGGTGTTGACCGAGTAAAAGAATAGTACTAGCATTGTGGTGTGCCTGGGAAATTTCTCTATAACTACAATTAGGATATTACTGACCATCAGTTTCTATTTCTAGCCAAAACTAAAGACCCTATTTGATAGATGCTGTAATCTGATTAGCGACCATTCACCATATACATTTCCATACCTAAATATAAAACAACATTCCCTGGTCAGCTCCATGTCATCTTGACATATAGCTCTACATGCCCACCATTTCCATATTATTTCAGAGAACAGATGTCAAATCAACATTGCTATTCTTAATAATGGTGAATTTAAAATGCAGAAAGAAAACCCACATAAAAATGAACTCATTATTTTCTTTCCCCAAACATTCCCTTGTCCTAAATTTTCTCTGCTTCTGTTGAAAGTATTATTATCTTTTCCATTTTCCAGATATGTAACCTTCACATCCTTCTTTATTACTCATTCTGCCTCACCTCACATATCAAACCAAACTATTTCCATCATGTACCTTCTTTCTACTAACACAGTTACCACTTTGACCCTGATCTTTATCAGTTATCATCTAGATTATCAAAACTGTCCCTAAATGATTTCCTTCTATAAGATCTTTCACCATTTCAGTCACTTCTATCAAATTCTCCCAAAGTAATTATTCTCAATCAAAGTCCTGTCCATGTGAGTCCCTTATGCATTCAACTTCACTGATTTCCCATTGACTAGGTTAATATGTCAACTCCTTTGATAAAAATTTAAAGCCCTTCATAACCTGATGCTACCCTAGCTTTCCAGGCTCATTGGATGTTATTCTTCCTTTTGCACTCTGAGAATCAGATAAACTTGTCTTTTCTCTGTTCCTCATAGATGAAACTTCCTCTTTTATCTTTGTACTGGCTATCTCATATGCCTGCAATGCACTCTTCTTGCCTTATCTTTAGTAGTATTCTTTCTGTTCCTTTAAAATGCTGCTCAAGCAGTGTTCTGTTTGAAGACTTTCTGGATCCCTCCACACCTTAGTAATTTCCCTCACAAATTACCTCATAGTTAATTGTTATTTCTATATACACATAGACATATAATGCATATAATATATTCACTTTGTACTCCTGAGACACACACACATATATATTTGTGTGTAAATATGTATGTAGTACACACATATACTATTTTTTTTTCTTTGCAGTTAGTTTTTACTGAAGTACTTTCTAATTACAAATTAGAGTTTTTGCCAAATATACTGTTTATTTTTATCTAGTTTAAAAAGTTCTCCTGAGAACAAAAACTCAATTTAAGACAATGAACAAGTTAGCCAAGCTTTAAGCTTTACTCTTATCATAGAAAACTCTAAGATTATATATTTTAGATAAGTTGCCGATATGCATCTATTTATGGACGTCTTGATATTCCCTTTACCAATACAATACGATCAAACATTTGATGTAGTTTTCTTTCTTTCTCCCTATATTCCTATCTTTCCATCATCCACCTATCTACTTGTCACCTATTACCTAACTATTTACATATTTCTTTAATGAATGAAGTCACAGATTTGTCTTTATGGCAAATACATTTAGAATAATATGTTTTTTAAAATGTTCTTAGAGTATTATCTGGGTATTTTAAAAAATGAAACAAGTTGCTTAGGATCACAAAGGGTTATTATGGATTAGAAATAAAGTTTATACCTTGGACTTTCTGATTTGAAATCATATCTCTACATTATTTCATAAACTCTCTCTGTCTTTATCTCTGTAATATATATATATATGTATATATATATATATATATAATATGTGCATGTGTATGTGTGTACTTGTATATAAATATGTGTATATATGTATATATTATATATCAGAATTTTATATTTTAAAATAATATCAGAAATGTTATTAAAATATAAACTTGAATTTTTGACATTATAGCTTATTTCTCTAATGACTATAGAGATATATAATCATCAAATTGTCTTAACTAAGTCTCATTATTTATTGAAATGGAGGATTTATGCAATGTATTGCAACTGAGTTGTATAAAAGGGATCTAATAGTGAATTACATTTTCTATATTGTTAAATGACATTGAATCAAATTTAAGGAGATAACTAGCTGAGGGATTTACTTTTCCCAATGTTCCATGCTGCCAATGTTCTGGACAAAAAAGTCCTGCAGGAATTAATCAAATAACTTTACTCTAACATTGTCTAAATTTTACCCTAGAATCTCCTGTTGATCTCATTGCTTTATTATACTTACCCCAAATTATTTCCTTAATTATTTCCCTTATATATCCCTTAATTATTTATTCTCCCAAGTGTTCAGAAGAGCCAAATTAGGAAATTGCCTATACTTCTGAGAATGGTCATGTCTTGGGTTAAAATATCCTGATTTAAGATATTTTTGTTATCATAATTATATAATATTTCACAATCAGTGGAACTGTCCATTCACAAAGTTGGTCACTAAATGAAGTGGTTTTTTGTTTGTTTGTTTTAGTTTAGTAAAAAACTAAAAACAGCAACAAAAATTATCAACAGAAATATTCAGACTGAATGTTTTCTTCAATGGGCTAAATTATGAGCATTTTTATTTCACATTCCTGCTAGACAATCAACTTTCTAAGACTTTCCATGTAAACCATATTGGGACAAAAATCTGCCCTGCACAATAGAATTGTTTTTCTATAAGATTCAATCTCTACTCCATTAGGTTAATGTACTTTACTCTGGCAGTGCAGAGCAAATAGAGACCTATATATGTTTGCAATATAATCTGACATCAATAACAAGAGAGACAAGAAAGGGCATCTGGAAAGGAGATTAAGGATATAATATCTAAGGCTACTAGATAAATCCATAGCTAGATTTGCCAGAAGACTAAAGCTTCATCTATCTATATCCAAAATACCATATAAACATATTGTATTATCTTTCATATTTATAATACCTAGTTACAGTTTTGTGCTTAGTAGATGCCTAATGAAGTTTTGTCCACATAAAGTAACAAAAATTTAAATACATATATAATGTATTGTATGCATTCATATATTTATATGTATATATATGTATATTGTATATATGTGTATATATAAAATATGTGTTATTTATATAAGTGTTATGTATATGTGAGCATAATTACTGTAGATATAGTAAAATATATTACATATTTTCCTAACATTTAATCAAGGATATTAAATACAACTAATCTTTTCATGATAATTCATGACTATCATTATGAATAGCAGCTATTATATTGTTGTTGTCATTTCAGTAATGTTCAATTGTCTCTGATCCACTTTGAGGTTTTGGAAAGAGTTGGAATGGTTTGCTATTTCCTTCTTCAGTTCATTTTACAGATGAAGAACTAAGGCAAAGAAAGTTAAGTGAGTTGTCCAGGTAATCAGTATCTCAGGCCAGATTTCAATTCAGGTGTTCCTGCCTTATGATCAGAGTACTATTTACTGTGCCATATAGCTGCCTTCATTCTTATGCTATTCTTTAAATATAGTGAAGCCCACAGTAATTGTTTGCATATAGAAGTGTAAGCTGTCAGTTATTATTTCTTGATATTTCCATCCTGTCTTCATCCAATATCTTTCCTTTTTCTACTCTGCTGGTAATCAGATGAACATTATTGGTTACAAATATTTGCAAAGGAAGGGCAAATAGTCTTCATGCAATGCTTAAGAAGTTGCCTGATGATTAATTTGAGTAAGTTTTATTATCTTAGAAACATTTTATTGTCCTGTCTTTATTTTTTTCTTTACTTCTTCAACACCTTTATCTGCTAGGTTCCTGGTTTCTAGCTATGTTCTAGATAAATGAAGTTTCCAGATAAATAGAGCCATGGTTTACATTTTTCAAAAGGAAATTTAGAAGTCAAGTAACTTAAACCTCATTTTACAGATAATATATGGCTGTAGAGAGAAGTAGCTTCTCCAAAGTAACATAGCTATAGCTATGATTTGATTCCTGATTCCTAATCCAGGTCTTTTAAAAAATATATTCTAGCACAAGTAGAATTACTATATTCACGAATTTAAAGATCTACAACTAGAATAGACATCAAAGTTCATATATTTCAACCATTGGTCACTTCTTAACGAATAATAATATTCCATAATATTCATATATCACAATTTATTCAGCCATTCTCCAATTGATGGACATCCACTCAGTTTCCATTTTCTGGCCACTACAAAGAGGGCTGCCACAAACATTCTTGCACATACAGGCCCTTTCCCTTCTTTAAAATGTCTTTGGAATATAAGCCCAGTAGAAACACTGCTGGATCAAAGGGTATGCACAGTTTGATAACTTTTGGGGCATGGTTACAAATTGCTCTCCAGAATGGCTGGATGTATTCACAATTCCACCAACAATGTATCAGTGTTCCAGTTTTCCCACATCCCCTCCAACATTCCACATTATCTTTCCCTGTTATTATAGCCAATCTGACAGGTGTGTAGTGGTACTTCAGAGTTGTTTTAATTTGCATTTCTCTGATTAATAATGACTTGGAGCATCTTTTCATATGGCTGGAAATAGTTTCAATTTCTTCATCTGAGAATTATCTGTTCATATTCTTTGACCATTTATGATCCAAAGAACTTAAAGGAATACACAAATATGTAATGATTTTTAAATATTATTCATAGTATAAATCCAGGGACTGTTATGTTTTTTGTTTGTTTGCTTGTTTTGTTTTATTTTGCTGAAGCAATTAGAGTTAAGTGACTTGCCTAAGGTCACACAGCTAGGAAATATTAAGTGTCTGAGGCCAGATTTGGACTCAGGTCCTCCTGACTTCAGGGCTGGTGCTCTATCCACTACACCACATAGCTGTTCCATGTTATGGTTTTTGAAACTATGTTTTTGTAAAAAGAATTAATGTGATACTGGGTTTACTCAGAATATGCATTGATAATAGTATCTCCATAATGCAATACTGTATCTAGCACATAGTAGGTGCTTGATAAATGCTAGTTGGGTGACTGATTACCAAGTAATTGACAACAAAAAATATTACCATGATGCATAAGCATAATTTCTATCTTCTTGAAAAGTTTTTCAAAAGAGGTAAAAATCATACTCTCTCTAAGAACTGCCTTCATGAGACATGATATAATAAGTCTGCTGTGGTAGAAAACAAATCTGAACACAATTTATATTTTGACAGTCTTATTTATGTTTCAAAGAAGATGAGGCAAAAATAATAAAAATATTATTTTCAATAATTAATATGAAATTTATTATGTCAGTGTCATTATTAAAATTATCAAATCCTCATGAATTAGTTTACACATGCATAGATCTAGATATATGTATATTTCTTATTGCAACCAAATGATGATTCAGGAAAAGTTTATTTTAATATTTTAAAACATATATTAAAGGATCACATATTATTCCAGTTATCTTATTGCCTTGAAAATTGTCTTAATGTATTTAATTGAAAGCTTATGGTAACATCTTTTAAATAAAAATCATTATATCAATTTATTCACTTATTGATTTTTAATGTTACCATTGACAAAACCCCTCTGAGTTCAGTTCATAATTACCAAAATACAATATAAACATGAAATGATTAGCAGCTAAATTCCCAATTAATTGAAGCCACCTACACAATTTGAAACACCTTAATATTGAACATGCTGATTCATTATCCAGACATGAACAGATGCTCTAGAATAAAGGATTCATGAAGGCATAAATATCCTTTAGAATAGGTGTTATTTACTGATAAGGAAAGACTATGCGACCTTCTTGTGATTTTCTATGTTCCAAAATTATGATTATTTTATCAATGAAAACTCATATCTAATTTTATCAAGAATGCCAATAATTTAATAAGAGTATGAACAGTGACATCAATGTACTGACTTTCCTCATTTCCAATGACATGGATCATTTCTCATCTTATAATATAGTTTTTTCTAATTACATCATTGTATCAAAATTTATTTAAATCCTTGTTTAGTAGCACAGAGCAGAATATCTCCATATTATTTTAGTAAATAATTTCATGAATTGCTGTGATGACCACATATTTAAAACCAGCCAGAGTCAGGAATTCAGGTTAAGGGAAAAATCTTCAATCTTTATTATCAGTAGAGATGAAGAAGGATTGTGATAGCAACATGGGCAGCTATGACAGGAAGCCAGCTAGCAGAGATGAAGGGGGATTGCAGGTGAAGTAGGGATTGGAGGTGAAGGGCGGTCGTGATAGCAATGCGAGCAGCTGTGACAGGACGCCAGCCAGCAGTCTCTCTTTCTGTTTCCCTTTTCACTCCCCTGCCTCCACCCACCAAAATTGTCTTTTCCTATATAACACATCAGGACTTGCACAAAAAGTGGCAGGGCCATTCTTTCTCCAAGCATATATATTAATAGAGTATGATCCAAATATAATTTAGCCTCACGTGCTTGGGACCTCAGTGCATCAACTCGAGCCTCAGCCCATTACATCTCCCGCTTTCTTTTGTTTTAGAACACAGGTGGTCATGCCATCCCTGACTCCTCAGGGAGGTCAGAGCCCCCAAGGGGAGGTGATCCTGGTGACTTCTCAGGAAGGGAGGTGAAAGCACTAAAAAGGAGATAATCATGTGCGCCCTGACATCTCAGGAAGGGAGATGAAAAGCATCAAAGGATAGTGGGGGTTGCTAGCGGGTTTCTGAGCTGAAGGGTCTTATTAGAAACAGGTATGCACACACCCATCAGCATGGGAGATATTACATAAGCACATAGCAATAACACAGAGGCTATTAGTGATGACCCTCCCCACAGTCAGTGTAGGCTCGATGTGGTGTAACAAACAGAATTGTACATGCAAGTAATGGTATAACAAACAATATAAATCAACATGGTGTTTGTAAAAGATTGCCAGAAGTCCTAGAAGGAAGAGTATGTAAACAGCAGTCACACATATGTCTTCTTCAGCAGCCAAAAGATAGTCCAAAACCAATCTATTGTCCATTGCTTCACATGTCAGGGAATCCAATGATCCCCCCAATTTTTTGAAGTCCTGCAAAAGTCTTGTTATGTGTTAGGGAATCCAATGATTCCAGCAGATTTTGAAGTCCTATCATTTCTCAGAAAAGCCAATGATTCCTGAGAGCTTTCAAGTCTTATGTCTCAAAGAATCCAATGATTCCTGAGGATTTTCAAGTCCTACAACAACTTATGTCTCAGAGCATCCAATAATTCCTGAGGGCTTTCAAATCCTACAACAATTGTATCATGTCTCAGAGAATCCAATGATTCCTGAGGGTTTTGAAGTCCAACAATTTTCTATGTCCATGAGTCAAACGCCTTAACTGCCACGCTTTTTCAATGGTGAGCACAATCAGCAACAGAACCACCTGATATTTCTTGGGTCTTCTCCTTCGTTTCAAGGATCTGTTCCATCTCTCTGTGATGGACAAGGTGAATACGGCTCGTTGGCACTCATCTGATTCCTTCTCCTCCTGTAAAAATACAAGCAAACCCTCTTCCCCAAGCAGTTAACTTATCTAATTCCCTTCTATTTACCACTTTCTGGATCTCTCCACATCACCTGGTGATTATCTAAACATAGTGGAGCTGTTTGCACTGGACACTGCTCTGTTGTGTTAAAAGGTGTATAACCTCCCCAACTGTAATCCTGATTGCTTTTCTGTTGGATGATGACATCAGAGTCCTGAATTTCTAAAGACTCTCTGGGTATAACCTCAGTCGCTATCATGCCCCACCTATCTTTTGATTGATACCTTGGAGCTGGGCCCTGCCTCTCATTTCTCTGGGTCAATCTACATTCAGAGGCCCAGTGAAAGCCTCGGTTACATTTTGGACATGGGGTTTGGGGTTTTATTCTCTCATTCTGTCTTCTCATTCTATCTCCATATCTACAATGAGCTCTCAAATGTCCAACTTTTCCACACTGAAAGCATCTATGAGTTTCTCTAGAATTCCTTTGCCAAGAAGGACCCTGTCTCTCCATATTCAACATAGTTTGGGTATAATAAGCATTTGTGTCTACTGTGGCACAGCACCTTATGAGCTCCTCTAAAGGAGCATCCTTATGCAGTCCTAGTATAATTCTTCTGCAAATCTCATTAGCATTTTCCTTAGCAAATTGCCTTATCAAAATGTCTATTACTACATTTTCCCCATTCGTTCTTGTAATAGCTGTCTGCAACGTCCCACAAATTCAGCAAAGGGTTCATTTGGCCCTTGTGTTATTTTTGTGAAGGCCTCACCCTTGTCGTCTTTATTGTGGAGAGAAGCCCATGCTTCGATAGCATTAGCAGCAATTTGCTCATATGCTACTATAGAATAATTAATCTGTACTGTGACATCTGCATAGGAACCTACACCTGTTAGTAGGTCATAGGTGATTGCAGCATGAACTCCACTTTGACTATTTTGTTGAGCTTGTATCCTACAGAACTCACTATATTTAGAAAGCCACAAGTAGTTTTGTCCAGGTTCTAGACATA
The DNA here is from genome assembly GCF_016432865.1 of Antechinus flavipes. Taxonomy (NCBI): domain Eukaryota; kingdom Metazoa; phylum Chordata; class Mammalia; order Dasyuromorphia; family Dasyuridae; genus Antechinus; species Antechinus flavipes. The sequence continues at coordinate 369,223,453 of NC_067400.1, read as the reverse complement.
TCCTTGCTATAGATTTCCAGTCATTAGGGGTCAAGATTTCAAAAGCCAAATTCTGTAATAACATCTTAACATAAGCTGATGTAGCCCCATAAAGAGTGCAAGCCTTTTTCAGGTATTTGAGGATTTCTATATCAAAAGGAGAATATTTTCTACTTTCTTGACCTGAAGAATTAAACTGTTGAATTACAGGAAAAATGTGACGTTGAAATTCTGATACATTTCTCCCTTCCGCTTTGGCCTTAATTAGTTCCTTTTGCAATCTAGTCATAGGAGCGGCTGGATGCTGAGGGGGAGGTGCTGGTGCTGTCACTGCCCCCGCCACTACCCCTCCTCCCTCCATCCCGGAGGGTGGAGTTGATGGAGGAGAGTCAATTACCTGCTCCTTAGATGGGGCTGAAGCTGCTTCAAATTCACCATACCCTTGAGCCTCACTTAAGTGTCCATGTCCTGAGGGATTATGGTCATTAATCTGTTCATTATCTTCCTCCTTTATCTCAGGCTTCCCCATTTGGCTATCCTAGAGTTTTTTCCTTTTCTTCTATAACTTATCCGATTTCGTAAGGCCAACTATATTATATTGTATAAATAGAATGCCTCAATGGAAATTGAATGAGGACCGTTTTTGTTGTAATATGCGGAGAGCTTTTGCCCAATTAATGTCCAATTATCTGGAGAGATTTGCTTTTCCTCTAAGAACCAAGGGGAGGTGCGTTTTAATGTATCCAGAAGTCTAGCTGTCTGTTCCCAAGTTATAAGTAGCCCTTGATCTTCTATCAACTTAAGCATGCTTTCTATAGTGCCACTCCTGGGTAGGGTTGGGGGGGGGTTGAAGTGGGGGATGGAGAATCTTTAGCTAGCATCTGTCCCATTTCAGCCAAAAAAGATTACTAGTTTAGTCTTTAAGAAAATAAGTTCCCTGTTTGTCTATTATTCTCACCTAAGTTCCTGGTCACTGGAGACTTCTTCAGTCAAAGTAGGGTCCTTGGTTCCCATGCTTGGGTGCCAAATGTGATGACTACATATTTAAAATCAGCCGGAGTCAGGAATTCAGGTTAAGGGAAAAATCTTCAATCTTTATTCTCAGTAGAAGTGAAGAAGGATTGCGATAGCAATATGGGCAGCTACGACAGGAAGTCAGCAAGCAGAGGGGGATCGGAGGTGAAGGATGGTCTCAATAGCAATGTGGGCAGCTGCGACAAGCCAGCAGTCCCTTTCCGCTTCTCTTTTCACTCCCCTGCCTCCACCCACCAAAATCATCACTTCCTATACAACACATCAGGACTTGCACAAAGAGTGGGCAGGGGCCATTCTTTTTCCAAGCATATATATTAATAGAGTAGGGTCCAATTACTCTTTACCCTCGGTTCTTGGGATCTCAGTGCATCAACTCAAGCCTCAGCCCATTACAAATTGCTATGTCCAAAGAGGGACATATCAATTACCAATCTTTGACAATAATTCTCTTAGAAATTAACTCCAGTGTTTCCTGGACAAAAGAACCACAGCCTATCATTTTAAAGACATATTTGAGGTTTTTTATTTCCTGGTGGAACCTACCAGGGCCTATATTTAGTTGCCATGATCTTGAGGGACACAAGCTCACTTACATTCATAAATGAAGCATGAGGATATGACTTCAATGGAGTTATCTGTATTTAACTGTGTTGAAACACAATTATCAATGCAATATGACCGAAATACTTTAGCATCTTTCAGCTAATTTTTGTTTTGTTTTGTTTTGTTTTCTACATTCAGAACAAATGACCTACTTGGATTTATTCTTGGATAATCATGAGAATTGTCAGCCAAAGAGGACTTTTATTTTTTTGCTGCATAGACTGCTCAAAGATGTAAAAAATAAAAATCCATTATTGATTGTCATAGGCTCCTTATAAGGAGCCTTTGAAAATCAATCAATAATTGTTAAGCATCTGTTTAATCACAGTCAATGTTCTAGGAACTGAGATTAAAAAAGCAAAAAAAAAAAAAAAATCCCTGACCTCAAATAACTTACATTTAAATTTAAAAAAAATAGATAATATAAATAAAATATTAAACATGTTCATCATTTGATCAACATTGGTTGAGCATCATCTATAACATACTATCTTCCAGATAATTAGTATCCAATGACAGACTAAAATTGTTAATAGTGGAGTAGATGAGACACAATAATCATTAAGTAGCTATTATGTCTCTTATTTTATCTTACCTCATAAGTATCTTTTTTCCTGAATATAATAAGATATAATAATATAATAGTCAATATTAGAAGGTGCTTAAGAAATGTTTATTATTGACATGATATAGGCATAAAGACATTGAGAGAGCATATTATTAGGAAAATAAAATTACAGAGAAAAATCAATTAAGCTAGGGAGAAACAAAAATTTGCTCAGAGAAGATACCACCTGAGTTAGTCTTGAAGGAAGATTTAAATATAGGAGATGATAAGAGTGCATTTTTGTTGTGAACTTTTTCCCAAATGCAGCCAGGTGATAAAAGTTCAGATCTTTTATTATTTCCAATATAGCCCGGTTAGCTTAGAGGTCTATCTCTCTGCTTGGTTCCAAGAGCTCTCTCCAAATGTCTTTAAATCCAAAGGTCTGGTCCTTCAGCCTCTGCCTCTGCTGTCTTCAGCCTCCAGCCAGCTCCAGTCTTCATGTCATTCCGGTGAAATCTCGACTTGTAGCGTCTTCCTCTCTGAAGAACACTTCTGCCACCAGCCAGCCAAGTGGAAAATATTCTGCCTTGCCTCGGAGAGAGGGCTTCTGGCGTAACTCTACTGAAATCTGACCGAGAGCTTCTGTCTGTTTCTTTTATCCAAGAGGGAGGAATTGTGGGATACGAGAGAGAGGGATTATGGGTTTTCTCCATAGTGCTCTCTGGCCCAACGAGCTTCAAGGGAGGTGTGAACTCATTGAACTTAGTTCTACTTAGTACCTTGTTTCAGGTTCTGCCCAAAACATCTTCTTGTAAGATTAGATCAACTCTAATTAGTTAGCAGTTAGTAAGGATTCCAACATCTCCCCCTTTCTTTTGTTTTAAAACATAGGGGGTTTCTGAAGGGGTACACATAAATCCATCAATATGGGCCAGAACTTTGTAACAGATATACATGGTATACATAAATCCATCAATATGGGAGGCATTATACATAATTTACAAAAGCATACAGCAATATAACACAGGCTAGTGGTAATGTAACAAATAACATGAATCAACATAAAAATTTAACTACTGCAAAAGTCTCATCAACAATCTTTCATCTCAAGAAATCCAATGATTCTTGCAATTGCTTAAAATACATAAGCACATAGTAATATAACACAGGCTAGTAGTAATGTAACAACATAAATCAACCTGAAAATTTACAAATGTCCATAAGTCCTAGAAATAGTCCATAAGGAATCCATTGTCCATTAGTTCATGCGCCAGGAATCTAATAATTCCTGTAAGCTCTGAAGTACTGCAAAAGTCTCATCAACAATTTTTCATCTCAGGGAATCCAATATTGGGATAATAAAAGATCTGAACTTTTATCACCTGGCTGCAATCAGGATTACAGTTGGGAAGAATACAGGCCTTTTAAGACAACAAGACAATATCCAATGCAAACGACTCCAATGTAATTACCAGATGATGAAGAGAAATCCCAAATTTGGTAAATAGAAGGGAATTAGATTAACTGCTTGGGGAAGAGGATCTGCTTATATTTCCACAGATGGAGAAAGAATCAGATGGCTGACTATGAAACTGTTAAAAAGACTTTTAAAAGCTTCAGGAATCATTGGATTTCCTAACACAAGATGAAACTGTTTCAGTTCCTGAAAAACCAGCAGAAACCACTGAAATCCACTGAGGGGGTCTGTTTGCCCCACGTTGGGCGCCAAAATGTTGTGAACTTTTTCCCAAATGCAGCCAGGTGATAAAAGTTCAGATCTTTTATTATTTCCAATATAGCCCGGTTAGCTTAGAGGTCTATCTCTCTGCTTGGTTCCAAGAGCTCTCTCCAAATGTCTTTAAATCCAAAGGTCTGGTCCTTCAGCCTCTGCCTCTGCTGTCTTCAGCCTCCAGCCAGCTCCAGTCTTCATGTCATTCGGTGAAATCTCGACTTGTAGCGTCTTCCTCTCTGAAGAACACTTCTGCCACCAGCCAGCCAAGTGGAAAATATTCTGCCTTGCCTCGGAGAGAGGGCTTCTGGCGTAACTCTACTGAAATCTGACCGAGAGCTTCTGTCTGTTTCTTTTATCCAAGAGGGAGGAATTGTGGGATACGAGAGAGAGGGATTATGGGTTTTCTCCCATAGTGCTCTCTGGCCCAACGAGCTTCAAGGGAGGTGTGAACTCATTGAACTTAGTTCTACTTAGTACCTTGTTTCAGGTTCTGCCCAAAACATCTTCTTGTAAGATTAGATCAACTCTAATTAGTTAGCAGTTAGTAAGGATTCCAACACATTTTCATCATGATCATCTATTATGTATTATTGTTAATATATGATCAAGTAATTTAACCTAGTATAATATAATTTCTCTAAAGAAATAGCAAGTATTTTATTTTTATCTTCAAATCCAGGGATCTAGTATAGTAATTGAGCAAAGGAGTACATAGGACTAAGTGATTGCTAAGGTTTCTTCCTGACTAAATGTCTGATTTTATAAATTAAGTAATCCTACTGAGAAATCCCAAGGCTTATTCAGGTAATTATTATAATTGCCATTTATATAATATTTTAATATTTCCAAGTATCTAACACTGAAATGTAAAAGAAACCCTGTTTCATAGGCTCTTTAGGATTTATCATTCCATTTTATTTTTTATAAATACTGAAAGAAGTTGAACTACTTATTCACAATTACAGAGTTAATCAATGCCAAAGATTGAATTTAATTTTTTGGCTCTTTTTGAGCACAAATGTACCTGGAGACAAGGTATTTTGGATTTGAATCCTTCCTCAGATATTAGCTTTGTTATTGAGTAAATTGCCTAACATCTCTAGGTCTCTAAACATTCTTCTATAAATGAGATAATTGGATTTAAAGACCATTGTTACCTCTTCTAGTTATCAGATATACGTATGGTAAGAATTAAAAAATTATTGAAAGACAGTCACTAGTAAATGACAAGGGTTTTTGAGCCATAGATGGAAAGGAGAAAATAGTGTTCAAGGAAAATGTTATAAGATTCAACATGGGAATTTCCTAGGACAATGCTGGACAAAACCCTCCAAAGATAAAGATAATTGATATTTATTTTCCCCTCATTTCCTGATTTGCTCTTTCCCCCAGATATGTTTTAATGACTGTGGAATTAGATTGTACCAGTACATGTCCATTCTGTAAAAGTACCCATTTATTTCAAAGTATTTTATTTTTTATGATTATTAAAGCCTTTTCTTTTCAAAGAATATGCATAGTTTTCAGCATCCACCCTCATAAAGCCTTTTTTCAAATTTGTCCCTCCCTTTTCCCTGTCTCCTCTCCAAGACAACAAATAATCCAATATATGTTAAACATGTGCAATTCTTCTGCACATATTTCCACAATTATCATGCTGTACAGGAAAAATTCAGATCTAAAAGTAAAAAAAAAAAAAAAAAATGAAAAAGAAAACAAAATTCAAGCAAATCAAAAAAAAAAAAGTGAGAAAATACTATGTTATGACCGTATTTAGTCCCCAGAGTCCTCTCTCTGGGTGCAGAGAACTCTCTTCATCTTAAGTCCATTGGAACTGGGCTGAATCATTTCTTTGTTGAAAAGGGCCAAGTCCATAAGAACTGATCATAATATAATCTGTTGATGCCATGTACAATGATCTCCTGATTTTATTCACTTCACTTAGCATCAGTTTATGTAAGTCCAGGCCTCTCTGAAGTCATCCTGCCAGTTGTTCCTTATTGAACAATAATATTCCATCACATTCATGAATGTTTTATTGGAACTCAATTATCATTGTGTATATCCATAGTCTGTGGTTAGAAGATATTTTGAAGTACAGCTGCAAGAGATACAAAGAGAAATTCCATTCAAATTAACTGTATGTAATATAAAATATTTGAGAGTCTACCTGCCAAGGTAAAGTCAGAACCTATATGAAGACAATTACAAAACACTTTGCACACAAATAAAATCAGATCTAATCAAATGGAAAAATATCAAGTGCTCAGGGATAGCAATGAAATATAATAATATGTTAATGTAATTCTCCCTCTAATATCTCTGTGCCTATTTTCCTCTGCTCCTTATTTGTATAATATAATTACTATTTTTAACCTTAATTCTGCCAATCTTTCTTTTGAACTACTCTGTTGCTGGATATGATAGTTTTGGTTGCAGGCCTAGCTATTTTGATTGTTGGTAGATAGGATTCCAGGACCTATGCTCTTTTATTATTGCTGCTTATTACTCTTGTCTAATTTTAATTGTAGTTGTAGCATATTTGAATTTTTTTTCTTTCTTGTAATTTTTTCTTTGATCTGGGGTTTTCAAAATTTGTCAATAATATTCCTATATGTTTTTCACAAATGACCTCTTTGTATTAGTGATTGGTTGATTTTTATCCATTTCTACTTTCTCCTCATGTGGGAACATCACTCTAGGACAAATTTATTGGATCATTTCCTATTGTGTCAAGGTTCTCTTTTTGGTCACAACTTTTTGGCAATCCAATTATTCTTATATTTTTTCTTCTTGATATATTCTCCAGATCTGTTTTTTTAATGTCATTTCTTTTCTCATTCTTCATAATTGTTTTGTTATTTCTTAGTCTCTTTTATCTTCCCCAGATGTCCCTTGTCTAATTCTAATTTTCAAAGAATTATTTTCATCTTTGAGACTCTGTACATCTTTTTATACTTGGTTAACTTTTCTCCATAATCTTTTTGTTTTCTTCTTTTCTTTTCTTTATTTTTTTTTAGTTTTTCCTCAATGTCTCTCATTTGATTTTTGAATTCTTTTTTGAGTTCCATAAATTCTCCCTGGACAGGGAGGCATTTCACATTCTTTTTTTCAGGTAAAAGCTTTTTATTTATTTACTTATTTATGTTACTAAAGTGTCCTCCTCTGAAAGATGAATTCATTCTTTCCTGTTCCCATAATATATTTCATTGATGGAGTTCTTTCTTTTTTAACTGGTTCACTTTTTTTTTTAAAATAAGATGTATTAGTGTAAGCACCTTTAATTGTGGGATGGGTAGATCATGCCTCAAACTTCAAGTTTGAGTAGGACAGTCCATTTGAAATTCCTCATTTACATTTTGTATGTTTGGGGTGGCAGTTTCCAGTCTGACCAGGAATCCCCGAAAAAGAACTCCACCCTCCTGCAAGTGCCTACAGCCAGCAGCGCCCCTGCCCTGCTGCTTCTGTACCCACCAGGTTTTGCTACCTTCTCACCCAGAATCATGTCTCAGTACCACAGGTGGGTCTGGCATTCCCAATCAGCTGAGGTTCACTCAATCTACCCAGTATCAAACCCTGACTCCACAAATAATCAGGATGAGAAAGTCTCTGCAGCTCCTGCTGAGGCTCCAGATACCTCCAGCAAGAAGTTCCCATTTGATGCTTTTGTGGAGCTAGCTCAGAAGTGTCTGTAATTCAAGTTTTTCAGATCCCTAGCTTGGGGTTTTTCTTCAGATCTTTTCGAGCTGTATCAGGAGGATCCTCTTTCTGCCCCAAGTCTTTTTGATTTTTCACCAGTCTCTGTTCACCCTGAGATGCAAATTACCATATGTATTTAAAAAGACATGTAAATGTATGTATGTGTATCATCACACACACATATATTATATATATATACATACATATATAATACATTTTTATTACTTATTCTTGGTAATGATCCTCCCAGTATCAGTTCACACTATAGAATCTCTCAAAAACCATCACATCTCAACTTCCCATTTTCTACTCATTGTTTTTATTTTGTTGTTATTTTGGTTACTCATAATGATTAATTTTTAGATAATATTATAGAGTTTTTAATATAACATTATTTTTACCATTTACTAAACACGTTTCTAAGTTTCAAATTTAATAAAAATTTAGATAGATCCAGAGCCATTTTAGTAAAAGTAGTCCTGGATTTTATATTTCTCCCATTTACCTGACATTAAATAATAAGGATGTGATATGATAATCATATTAATTACATTTTATATCCCAGTTCATTTCCACTGTGGTAATTTATACAGATCCTTGTGTTTTCAAGTGATCATTTCTCTTTAAAGGGATTTCAATAAATACAATCATTGCTTTTCTATTAAAAGATATAACAACTTCAAAGTGAATAGCAGGAATCAAATTGTAAATTATATTTTGAGTAGATAAAAACTGTATTGTCTCTATTTAATAGAAGTAACAGATATGAAAAGAAGATAAATTATTTATCCAGGATCATATAGTTACATGAGATCAGTAGAATCCAAATGCCCTGACATTATGCTAATGCTGTTTATAACTAATATTCTACTTATGTAACTATTCATGACCTGAAATTTCTGAGAATGTTTGAGTGGCATATCTTCAAGATTAGCAGATCATTTGATTAGGATAGAATTCAATAATGGAAAAAAATGAAAATTTTTTATGAATTACAATTCCTATCATTTTGGCATAATATATGAGGCCAATCCATAGATCAAGTTTACTATTTTTTAGGAATGCATCTTGCATTCCAGGTATGTACTCTATCATGGAGAGAGGTAAAGTTAAGCTTATTTTGCATAATTCACAGAATATTCAGAAGCTCATTTTATACAAACTCTCACCTTTGAAATTTAGTTACAGTCACATACTCTTAAATATAAGATTTTATTTAAAAAATCAAGTTTCCTATTAAAAGAGAGATGGTTTAATTCAAAAGAATCTACTTATTTGAGCTAATACCAGTGTATGTCAAGTGAATGTATGGTAGTTAGTGCTAGGTGAAAAGATTCCTAGTACTTATATGGCTAGGTAAAAAGCCTTTGAATTGAATTGAATGCTTGTACTGTACATTAATGCAAAATAATCTATATTATTGAAGTTCTCATTTACTAAAATAACATATAAAAAGCATTTACACATTCTAAGTGATGAAATAACATTTATTAAAGAAATTATTTATTAAGGACTTACAATTTACAAGGAACTGTGGGAGGGATAAGAAGGAGATTATCTGCATACATATATATGCATATATGTATGTGTATATATGTATATATATATATATATATACATATACATAAGAAAGTATCATTAAAATAATTCTATTATATTTAGTGACTTAAGTTGAAAAATACTTAAACCAAAGAATTCAAGTGATCACAATGCAAGAAAAAAAAATGTTTCTTGAGCTATTTTTATTTTCCTAGCTTGTAGTAAAATTATGTATTATGATGAATCATGAGGTACAAACTTTTATAGCTAATCTTTACATAAGCATTTTTAGTTTAATTATGTCTCTTGAAATAATATATGTATATATATAGAAAGATCCCATTAATCCTTTTAGTACCTTTAAAGGGAATTCAATATAGAAACTAACAATTTATCAATTCTGCTGTTGGCTGAATCTGAATTACTGTCCTGATATCACATTCATTTGGGATTTCCCCCCTTATCTAAGAAAGATTAGCTCTTAAAATATGCAGTTAGTCTTATGGAATTTCCAAAATATTGTGAATTAATATGCTCACTTAATGACAATTGGGAAATATTGTCTAATAAATTCTCAAGCTATAGAGTAGGACAATCCATTTGAAATTCCTCATTTACATTTTGTACATTTGGGGTGGCAAATGAATTTATTTTACCTGTAATAAAAAGGTCCATTACAAAAAAAAAAGATACTATTTGTTTTATTTCACCTAACACTTTTTAATTAATTTCATTTTATTAGATATTATTGAAAAAGAAGTAACAGTTACTCATGCTATAGCTAAAATATATACATATACATATTTTCTTTTTGATTTGTGAGTGCTGGAATTTACTTATAATATTTCTGGGAGTTTTCATATTTGGATCTCTTTCAACAAGTGATAGGTGGATTCTTTTAATTCCTATTTTACCTTCTGGTTCTAGACAATACTGGTTTCCTTGATTATATCTTCCTTTATTTATCATGACTTTTAGATAGACCTATAATTTTAAATTTATCTCTCCTGGATTCATTTTCCAGTTCAGTTGTTTTCCCAGTTTTCCCCATTTTTTTTTCATTTTTTTCATTTTATTTTATTGTTTCTTGAGTTCTGATAAAGTCATTAGCTTCCATTTGCTCAATTCTCATTTTTAAGGAACTATTTTCCATAATGAATTTTTGTAGCTCCTTTTCCACTTGGCCAATTTTGCTTTTTAAGGTATCCTTTGCCTTGTTAACTTTTTGAGTTTCCTTTTGTATCACTCTCATTTCTATTCCTAATTTTCCTTCTACCTCTATTTTCAAAAAAAATTCAAAATCCCTTTTGAGCTCTTTTATGGTTTGAGAGAAATTCTTATTTTTCCTGGAGGTTTTGGATGTTGGAGCTTTGCCTTTGTTTTCTTCTTCTGATTTTGATCTTCCTTGTCAGTATAGTAGATTTCTATGATTAGAATCTTTTTCTATTGTTTGCTCAGTTTTCTATTCTATTACTTAGCTTTTAACTCTTTGTTGAAGTATAGCTCTATTTCCAGGGTGGAGAGTGTAATGTCCCAACAGACAGAGGTTTTTTGCAGCTGTTTTCAGAAATTCTTCCAAGGACCTTTATAAAAATATAGCATTGCAACTCAAGTCCTGTCACAGTACTAGCAAAGAAAGCCCTGTGATCCTTATTGTCAGTTGTTGTGCTCCCCTTGCCTGTAGGCTAAGATCACCAGAAGTCACTGCTACTGCAGCAGCCTCTGCTGCCAGTGTTGCTGCTATTGCCATTACTGTGGATTCAGTGACTCCCAAACCCCACTCATGGTTTGCTGGGGCTGGGGCTGTGTGGCTGCAGCCTTTGATGAAACTGTGTTCTAGTTCCATTCTGGTGCAACAGCCCTTTCCTGATTTCCTAAGTTTTCTTTGGCTGGAAAATAATTTCCCTCCATCATTTTTGTGGGTTCTGATATTCTAAAGTTTGTTTCTAATCATTATTTAAAGGCATTTGGAGAGGTTTGGGAGAAATCTTGAGTTTCTTCTATTACTCTGCCATCCTACCTGTGCCCACTTTGTTGGAAGTTTTTAAGTTGATTGATAATAGATCATAGTGTAGCATAGCAAATGTCATTAGTTCTTGATTTACCATTAGTGTATGCTGTTCCAAATGCATTTAGAAAGAATGTCATTAAATTAAGATAGTTTTCTTGAAGTTTTATTTTTACTATTTTTTTATTATAACTATTTAATATTAAGATATTGTGTTAGTAATTAACAGGAATGTTGGTTTGTGTGACCATCTGTGGAAAAGTAGAGAGAATGAAAGGTGACAGCATAGCTCCATTTTAATATTTCCCTATCCAAACTAGTGCCTATCAAATTTTACATACTTTTCAATTTCAGTTCCTTACCTACTACACTTTTCAATATCTGTTGGGCTTCTAAAAAAATCTAGAAAATTTTCAAGGAATTTTCAATTATAAATTTGATTTTTTAGTAATACTGGTTCCTTTTTATCAGAATAAAATAATAGAAAGTGTATTTATAAACATTGCTGTGATGAGACATTTAGGTTTTGTGTACCTAACTTTTCAAATTTATAAAGTGGCTGTTAGATTGGATTAGTGGATCTCTAAAGTCCTTTAAAACTCTTATTTTATAATTCTTTGTTATATCATCTATATTGGGTTTTTGCATATGAAATTACATTTAAAACATTTCAATTGATGCTCTGAAGTAAAGCACTATGCTCTTTGCTTTGTATATGGAGGAAAATGTCACTCTAGTTGTCTGAGAGAATGCTGAATGCCAAATTGTAAATATGTCATAAAAGATTTTAGTTAGTTGGTTAGAAGGATACTGTGGAAGCATCACATGAAAAATAGGTCTCCTTGTAAGTCAAGAAAAAGACTTTTGAATTGTAGACTGGATTACAAAGTTTCTGCAATGTATGTGAAATGGCTTCTTCATATATTCTATAATCTCCTGAGTTTACAGTTCTAGATATTACAGATAATGGGTTTCTCTTGGTAAAAATCATTTCTTTCTCCTAGTTCGAGCTGAGATCTTATCTTGCTTCCAACTGAAAAGCTTGTTTATTGTTTCTCTGGCATGTTTCATTCTGTATCTCTGCAATTTATTCTTTCTCTTTTGCTTGGATAAACATATTTTCTTGCTCTTGCTATTTATGTTGTTCTTTTATGTAACCAGCCTTTGGTGGGAAGAGGGTAATTTGTCCAGCTCTCTTAAGAACAATTAGAAAAGCAACATTCAGGCCCCTAAACATTGTGCCCCTAGGTTGCAAACAATTGAAGGGTAGCAGGCAGATAAAATTCAAGTTCAATAACTTAGTTACAGATTAGAGAAAAAATAAATTACACTTTCTGGGTCTGAGCTCTGGCTTTTTTCTTCCTAACTAGCCCACTGTCTATGGTAACACAGTTATTCTCCTTTCATCAAAGAATGTTCATTGAACCTTATATTACACCTATCTATGTCATATAAAAGCAATGCATATATTTAAGCCATACACAAGTTACATACATTTACAAATTTATTTTGGGGGGACTGATATGGGAATCTCACAATATAAGGAGAAATGGATAAATGGTATCTATGTTGAGGAAATTTATTTCAAAATATCTTTTATAAGACTAATGAAATACGGACTGGAAAACTGTTTATTCATATTATAATCCCTGACTCAAAATTTTTCTCTCCTACCCAACTTGGTGCAAAGGTGTAGAAGAGGAACAGACAGATTAGTACAAAAAAAGTTATATTATTCTCTACCTGTTTTTTTTTTTTATTTTAACCTTTTTTTTTTGACTTGGCTTTAATGAGCCAAACAGCAGTCAGAACATATATTTATTTCTGTTTAACTATTAGATCTGTGATTTAATTGGTATATAAAGTTCCTAGAAAACAACCACTTCTGATAATGCAGATCAGCATCTTCTCTTTAACTTAAAATTTTATAGACCTTTGGGGCAAGGACTGGAGGGAGAACCAATGAGATCTAAAATGACTTGCTGAAGATCATATAATGATTAGGTTAGGTTTCAGAGGGAGGACCTGAGTCTGTTTTTAGAAGATAGAATCCAAATTAAGAAAGTTTTAATTTGCCCTAATTCATAGTAAGAGTATGTTGAATCACTGAATAGTGGAAATGTTTTAAAACGGATTTTTTTTTGATGACCCATGGAAAAAGTTTACAACTTAAAAAAAACTCATAAATATTTTGATTATTGTTACTCAAAGTTGTCTCCTAGTAATTTTATAAATAATTTCTCTAAATGCAGCATTTTGTGATATATCATAAAGTAACTACATTAAAAATTTAAATTATGCTGTTTTGGTATTTATAATTAATCATATTTTAATTTCATAAAGAGTTTTTCATTGGGAGTTTGAGTTTAAATTTAATAATAAAAAGCTGAGTTGATCCAAATTTTGTTAATGTCTATGCAATTTAATCATTAATTAAATGAAGTAATCTAGTCCTTAAATAATTTCTCTAAACATAGACATTTGTCATTTAATAGGACAAGTCCTTAGAAATTTTTCTATAATACAATTATAATCTTTTATCTATTTATTTTTATTTTTTAATTTTTAATTTTATTTTTTAAATAACTTTTTATTGACAGAACCTATGCCAGGGTAATTTTTTTACAACATGATCCCTTGCATTCTCTTCTGTTCAGATTTTTCCCCTCTCTCCCTCCACCTCCTCCCTCAGATGGCAAGCAGTCCTATAGATGTTAAATACGTCACAGTATATCCTAGATACAATATATGTGTGCAGAACGTAACAGTTCTCTTGTTGCACAGGGAGAATTGGATTCAGAAGGTAGAAATAACCCAGGAAGAAAAATAAAAATGCAAACAGTTTACATTCATTTCCCAGTGTTCTTTCTTTGGGTGTAGCTGCTTCTGTCCATCATTGATGAATTGAAACTGAGTTAGATCTTTTTGTCAAAGAAATCAACTTCCATCAGAATACATATAATCTTTTATTTTTAAGAAAGCATTTGGGCTTTTTAAAGTTATTAAGGCAAGAACTATGTAGTATAAACTGAACTAGAGAATTCAAAATTATGTCAGATTTTCTACTGACAATACAAACAATTCACAATTGAAATTGAAAAGATAGATTGTTTTTTCAGTAAGTAAATAAATGATATAATTTCTAATTAATCAACTGAGTAATTAGCAAAAATGGATATTGTCATTTGTGAATTCTATACTCTAAGTTTTGTTCTATGACAAGAGTCTTCCAAAGAAAGATGACTTAAAGTTTACAAAGAATAATTTGTGGAAAAAATACTCATAATTTTAGTATCATACCAAAGAAAAGGAATGATTCAATATAGAGGAAAAGGAGAAAATAAAAAAGGACAGGAGATAAAATGGTTCAAATGTAACTTCATAATTATCCTAAAGTATAAAATGCATTATTTTATTCAAAAAGTCATGTTCACTGAGAAGTGAAAACATACCAAAATTGGAAAATAAGGGACTTACCTCATTGAACATGTATGTTAAAAGGAATTAATGGATGTGATCCTGAGAGACATTATGAGCCCCACTTATCAGAGGATAGGGAATATAATGAAATAATTCTTAATTCTTTTATCTCAAGGTATTTTTAATTGTCAACTCAATATATCAATAATACCTCATAAATTTGTTTCAACAGTAGGTAAAGTTGTCATATATTTTAAAGTTTAATGCTGCTTATCTATTTGTGAAAAAATGCATTACCATGCAGTATTAGTTGATTTTTGAAGATGTATGTGTAAGGCTGAAATGAATGGGTGAATCTATAACCACCAGTTAGTTTGTTTTCATGCTTTTAAGAAATGTCTGGATTAATTGGGTTCATTGTATGAGTCCTAGTTGGTCATATCCTACCTCTAATATAATAGTGAACATCATTATTATTCTGCCAATGCAGAATAGGGTCACATTAGTACAAAACTTACCCAGATCATCTTAATAGGCAAGCCTTTCTAATTATTCTAGAAAACTTCAAGATAAAAAGGAAAAGAGGGTTCACATACCCTCTGAATTATAGATTTAACAACTAAGAAAGCTTCATTAAGGCTATTAAAAAATTAACAACTCACATATAGAAAACAAACAAAAAAACTATTCTTTAAAGTGGTTCTATTTATTCCTTTATGTTAGTAATAATTTAAGAATTAATAACTATTTCTGTTTGATTCAAAAGGAACACTGATACATTAAGAAGGATATTAGGAGTGATAGATATCAGTGCCTGAGGATACAGAGGTCAGATTCAAACCAATGAGTAACCCTGAATTGTTTCCTTGTTAATATATTATTGGGGATAAATTACATGAATGCAAATACTGTTATAAAAGAGTTGTAAGAAGTTAAGGACAAAGACAAATTTGAATTCTTTAAACTAAGAAGTTCCTGCTTCCTTTGGGCAGAAATAGTGATAAAAAGAAATATTTGAATAGAAAGTAAATGTAGGATTAATTTAATGAAAACCATGGTTATACGCTGTTGTCTGTCTTTTAAAAAAGTACAGCAGGCAATTCATTCTTATATGCATACATTGCAGAAAGGACAATACTGTGGGTAATGATGCTTTTAGGGAAAGAATCCTATATACTTAAAATCATTTTCTTTTATTCTGACTTTTCCCCACAGAAGAGAAACAATACATTCTTAAAAAGCATCCTAATTAGAAAAAAAAAGTACTTATACAGTTATGTATTGAACAATCCTTTGAAGATCCTGCCTAAAATAGAATAAATAGATGTTTAAATATACAAATGTTTAAGTATGTGTACACGCACACACACACATACATATACATTCAACAAAATATTCTTAGCTAAAGTTTAGCCAAGTTTGTCTTTTTCTTTTTTCTTGAAATGATCCCTTTAAGAGAAATAAATTACTTATTCCTCTATACAAAGTAGAACAAGGGGGAAAAAATCCCTTGTAGTTTAGATTCTCCACAAGTCTTATTATGAATGACTTAATAGCCTTCTGCGAGAACTGAGGTTGCAGTTTGTGAGACTGAAAATTTAAATCCAGGTCACAGAGATGTTAAATAGCAAATGACACATTTACTGTGCCACCCAGCTGCTTCCTATAATGCAATTGGAATGCTTCTGAAGAAAGTCAGCATGCCAATATTAGGTTATATACAAGTGGTTTTGTTTAGTGGGCTAATCCAAAAGGAAGAATTCCTGCTCACAATTAAATAGCTACTTAGCCCGATTACTAACTCACCCCTGAAGTGTCAAATAAATAGCTTCTCTCCCTGAAGGAGAGCTGTAGCACTGCACTCCCAAATTGAAAAAAATTTTCAAGCTGTTCAATGAGTCAGCTCTGAGATTGCCCTGTGAAAACAAATGTGTCCATATTCTGGGTAACATAGGCCATTAGATAGCTTCATCAAAGCACTGTAATTAGTCACTTCAGAATTTTTCCTTAAAAAATATAGATTGGAATTCATTATGTATACAGACACATACCTGTAATTTTCACTTACTAGCCTATTTTACTACATGAATTGGGTCATCTGTTTCATTATACCAAGATTTCACGTGCTAATTCTGGATAATTACTTTGATGTAAACCAATATGATTTCATTGATAGAATATTGAAAAGTTGGAATCAAGATCTGTTATTCATGCTTACATGAAGGGGCAGGTCAATTCCCCAAGAGTCTCCATAACTGTGAATCATAAACTTGAAGGAGCTGCAAAGCAGCCTTCGCAGATGTTCCTTGTGAATTGGGAATGAAATAAATTGGAGGCAGAGGGAAGAGGAGAGAAGTCAAACAACATAAGTCACTCTCAGTGGAGAGGTCGAGAACTCAACTGCCTCTCAGTCTCCTTGTATCATCATCATCATCATCATCATCATCATCATCATCATCATCATCCTCTCACATGAAGATATCCATTTTATAGTCTATTAGACCTCTAGCATCCACTGGCAGGTGACTCCAGTATCACAACAAAGATCCAAACAAGTAATCAATCAACAAGAATTTATTAAATAGTTACTATATGCTAGCACTAAATGTTGGACATGTACGAAATATAATATACCTTATAATTTCTTATTTTCTAAAAGACTCACTCTAATGGGATCTTAAAATATTTAGAAAAAAGTGCTTATATATTATTTTTGACTAGATGAAAGAAGATACTTTGCCTCAATTGCTAACTAATCTTAACCACTGAATTGGTACAATCTTAGTCAAACTAGGACTTAATGAAGACCTTAGCTTAAAAAGGCCAAGGTCTCCCATTCTATCCAGGACTATCTTTTGTAGTCTCAATCTATATCTAGCCATTGGACACAGATACCTCTGGAGGAAAAGTGAGGCAGATAGATGGTCTTGCATAGCCGCCTCTCATTTAAATCTAAGTAACTAGCATATTATGACATCATCTCCCTGATTCATGGATCACTTCTAGACTAAAAAACAAACCATAACAATTATTTCTATTTATGTCAACAATTTTAAAGAAAAACAGCCTATTCTTTCATAGATATGTATATACTCTACACTTATACAAATCACCATCCCCCCATCCCATCATATTCTAGTTTAGACATTTTTAACCCAATGTTCTTAGATACATGAATCCTATAAATTTGAATGGGGAAAACATTGCCCTTTAAAATTTTAATTGAATGAAATAGCATTTTTTTTTCTTTTGAATATATACAACGTACAATCTGAAAAGGAGTTCACTAAGCTTAACCAAACTGGCAAAGTAGCTTATAGATTTTTTTTGAATGCTAAAACACACACAAAAAAATCATCTGATAGCCAGGATTTTGGTAATGAGATGCTGTTATTCTAAAAAAAATAATGTTTTTTTTTTTTTTTTTTTTTTTTTTTTAGAACAATCACTGCCTGATGCCTAACCTGTATTTAGAATTTTTGACTTGCTGGAACCTTCTGTATTGTGCTGGTATAATCTTCAAGAACTCAGGATTGTGTAAATATAACCATGAAAACATTGAATTAGGATATAAGTGAAGGATCACTGTCAGATAAATCATTGTAAAACAACATATTTTCTGTCTGTCACTCTCCAACTCAAGTATTTAAAGTGACTTCATTGATGATATAGAATAAAGTCTAATCTATTAGTGTTATTCCATTCTTTTATAAACAAAGGATTAAAAAAATAGATTGATTTTAGAAAGAAATAGACCATCAATTCCAATTTTTTTGTGATTAAGAAAAAATAATTAGAACCCCAAAAGGCTAATTGAAGTGACAGGGTCCCCCAGCCAGTAAATGTTTCACATGGAATTCAATCTCTAAATTTCAACAGCACGCTCTTTATTATACTGTGCTCCATCTTATCTACTCTCATTTATTCAAAGTTTTCTCCTACCTCTTTATAAGATACAACCCTCATTAGTCAAAACATATCTACTTACAATCCACATGTCTAACATCTCCCAAAATGTTGTTTTTTAAATTATCCCAACATTTTTTTCAATTTTCTATAATTTAAAGCAAAGGCAAATTTAGTTAAAAATCTATTTTTAAACATTTAAACAAATACAAACTAGGAATAGGAAAAGAATTGCCATAGGCATAGTAGAGCATAAGAGATAATTCAAAATATAAAGCAATCAATTTCCATTTCATTTTGTCCAGAGTAGTTTATCTTTGCTTCTTTGTAGATTATTTTTTGTTATTGTTATTTTTCTCTGCTGTGAACTTCTTTTATTTTATTCTTTTATCCCCTTCTTCCTTCTTTCCCACAAGAAGGCCACAATGAAGCATGGATTTTTCCCTCCCCCCCCTTTTTCTTTCTCTTTCTCTCTCTCTCTTTTTCTCTCTCTTTCTCTCTCTCTTTTGATGATAGATATATAGATAGATAGATGACAGATAGATAAGGAGGTTATAGTGAAGGATACACACATGTGTATGTATGTATGTGTATATGTATGCAAGTATGTATGTATGTATTTTTCTCTCTTTAAGTCATTTCCAATGAGAGTGAGATTCTATAACTTGACTAGCACTCTTCCCCTATCTAATTTCTCTATACCAGTTCTTCCTCTTCTACCTCATTTGTATATTTTATTCTATTATCTTCACTTCCATGCTTTCTGCTTTTTAGAATCACATCATACTTATTTCAATATTTCTTTCAAACTACCCAATTACAATGACAATCTTAAAACACATAATTTTCATTTCCATATATAAAACATAAACAGTTTGGCCTTATTGCCTTCTTGTAAATAATGTTTAATGTTTGCCTTATTTTTTATCTTGCATCTTTTATGTCAAATTTTCTATGAAGTTTGGTTGTTTTTGTTAACAAAATTCTGAAAATCTGGCAATTCGTTGAATGTACATTTTTCATTGTTGTTTGAGATGATGCTTAATTTAGCTGATTATGATACATTTACCCACAACAGTATTATTTTTTAAAAAATGTATAGTGTTTCAAGGTTTGTGGTCTTTTCATGTAACAATGCTAGATATTATTATGTGATTCTAATTGTGCCTCCAGTATATTTAAATTTTTTGCTCATAATATTTTTCCCTTGATCTGGAGGTTTCAGAATTTACCTATGGTGTTCCTGTAGGGTTTCCTCATAGGATCTCTTTTAGATTTGAATTGGTAATTTTTTTTTGCTATCTCTACTTTATCTTCTTTTTCTAATACTTCAGGACAGCATTCTTTAATTATTTCTTATTTTACTCTCTCTTTTTTAAATTATAGCTTTCAGGTAGTTCAATTATTCTTATTTTCTTTTCTTGACTCACATTCTCTTTTATTGTTTTCATTATTTATATTTTGTTTTTATTATATTTTGATTTCTTATCATTTCATTGGCTTCCCCTTGCCAAATTCTAGATAGATGACAGATAGATAAGGAGGTTATAGTGAAGGATACACACATGTGTATGTATGTATGTGTATATGTATGCAAGTATGTATGTATGTATTTTTCTTCCTTAAGATTCTGGATCTCCTTTTCTAGGTGGTTGGCTTTCTTTTCATCATTTTCTTGTATTTTTTGGATTGTTATTTTAAATGTTTTCCCCTCAATCTCATTTCATTTTTAAAATCTTTTTTTTGAAGTTCTTTCATAAGTTCTTTTTTTTTTGGGGGGGGGGAGTAGTTGACCCATTTGATATTACTCTTTCAGGTAGCAGAGTGTCATTTTTACTTCAGTGTTCTCCTCTGAAGAGATCTTTTCTATTCTTATAGTAATTTCTATGGTTGGGTTATTTCTCCTTTGCCTGCTCATTTTTAAAATAACACATTTTTAGTGTAATCACCTCTAGTCCTTAAGTGTAGGGAATAATTCCTCCTTTAGTTCTCTCTTCTGGCCAGAAACTGAAACCAAAAACTTTACACTTCAGGATGTGCCCACAGCCAGCAGTATCTCTACTTCTGCATTTACCAGGGATATGCTGCTTCCTTCTTTCCTAGGGTTGAGTCTTAGCAGAACATCTGGGCCCACATCCCTTATCAGCAGAATTTCTCCCAAACCTCCGCAGACTTACCACTATGTGGGAGTAAAAATTCCTATGCTGGGGCTGAGTAATACAACCTAAGTAACCCTAGGGCTTGCTGCTTGATATTTGAGTGAACTATCCTGGAAGTATTTACAATTCACAAGGATTCAACTTCAGTCCAGTTATCTTTCTTTAGATCTTCTCCAATTGTCCCAGTAGGACTACTATCTCTCCTTAATTCTTGTTTATTTTTTACCAATCTCTGTTCTCCCCAAGAAGCTATTTTGTCTAGTTTGTAGGTGAAATCTAGAAAGCTTGGAATCACCTGACCTATTCTCCCATATTCCCAGAAACTCTTTCAAAATAAAAAGGTATTCTCCAATTGATAAATGGCCAATGGATATGAACAGATAATTTTCAGATGAAGAAATTGAAACCATTTCTAGTCATATGAAAAGGTGCTCGACCCCACTATTGATCAGAGAAATGCAAATTAAGACAACTCTGAGATACTCCTACATGTCTCTCAGATTGGCTAAGATGATAGAAAAAGATATTGATGAATGCTGGAGGGGATGTGGGAAAACTGGAATGCTAGTACATTGTTGGTTGAAATGTGAACTGATCCAACCATTCTGGAGAGCAATTTGGAACTATGCCCAAAGGTTTATCAAACTGTGTATACCCTTTGATCCAGCAGTGTTTTTAATGAGCTTATATCCCAAAGAGATCTTAAAGGAGGAAAAAAGACCCACACATACAAAAACATTTGTGGCAGCCCTTTTTATAATGGCAAGAAACTGGAAACTGAATGGATTACATATGATGGAATATGAATGTTATGGAACATTATTGTTCTATAAGAAGTAATCAGCAGAATGATTTCAGAGACACCTGGTGAGACTTACATGAACTGAAGCCAAATGAAATAAGCAGAACCAGGAGATCATTGTGTATGGCCACAACATTAAATGATGATCAATTCTTATGGACATGGCTCTCTTTAACAGTGAGATGATTCAAACCAGTTCCAATGATCTTGTGAT
Organism: Antechinus flavipes; assembly: GCF_016432865.1. Classification (NCBI taxonomy): domain Eukaryota; kingdom Metazoa; phylum Chordata; class Mammalia; order Dasyuromorphia; family Dasyuridae; genus Antechinus; species Antechinus flavipes. The sequence continues at coordinate 369,201,810 of NC_067400.1, read as the reverse complement.
GAAGAGAGCCATCTACACCCAGAGAGAGAACTGTGGGAACTGAGAGTTGATCACAAGATAATATTTTCCTTCTTTTTATTGTTGTTTGCTTGTATTTTATTTTCTTTCTCATTTTTTTCATTTTTTGATTTGATTTTTCTTATGCAATAATATAATTGTATAAATATGCATGCATATATTGGATTTAACATGTTTTTATCATGTTTAACATATTTTGAATTTCTAGAGGAAAGGGTGGGAAATTGGCACACAAGGTTTTGCAAGGGTTAATGTTGAAAAATTATCCATGCATATGGTTTGAATATCAATTAAATTAATAAAATAAAATCTAAAAAAATAAAAAAGCAGATTTCAAATGCCAAATTTGGTTGAAATTGGTTGAATTGGTTGAAAATGATGCTTAAGAAAATAATTTTAAATTTTGAATTCCAGATAAAGTTTGGGAATAAAGAAGAGCAAAGACAATTACCTGAGAAGGAATAATAAAAATGAATTAGGGACAGTTAGGTGGCACAGTGGATAGAGCACCAGCCCTGAAGTCAGGAAGACCTAAATTCAAATATGGACTCAAACACTAGCTGTGTGACCTTGGGCAAATCACTTATTCCCAATTGTCTCAGCAAAACAAACAAATAAATAATGAATTAGCTTTTAGTCTTAAAAAAATCAAAACAAAATTATTTAAATGGGAAAAAAAGGAGGAAAGAGTAAATTGCCTATGCCTGCCTCCCAGACAGGGTACTTAACAGTAGTTACTATGTAGAAAGAAAAATAGCAGCAGAAATACACAAAAATTCACAGGAAACAGAATTTAAGTATGAAACAAGTAGGCAAGTAGTGAAACACATGACATTTTGTTGGAATATGAGAATTGCTTAAGAGAAGAAATGTCCCTTTGTAATGTTCTTTTTTGGTTTTCTGGAAGTCTCTGAGCAGCCTTTGTTTCCGTAGAGTAATCACTATAAGAATAGCCAGGTGTTAAAGTCTCAAGTCCAAATTCTTTAGTCTCCTTCACAGTCTAGTTTCCTTGCCTGAGCCCCAGGTAGCTTTCTTGAGAGCCTTTCAGGCAGGCCTTGGTCTCAGTGTGGGGATCAGCAGGACAGACCACCACCAGGCTGATGAAGATGGAATGAATCTCTTTGAGTCTGAGGGCTTGTGCTTCAGCCTCCAGCCACCACAAAGATGGATGATGGAATGAATCTATCTCTCAGTCCCATCTTCTCTGGCTCTGTCTCTGAGCCTCTCAGTCCCCAAGGACAGCCACCAGGAGCCTGACCAAAGATGGAATGAATCTGTCTTCTTGGCTCCAAGAGTTTGAGCTCCCACCTCCAGTCCTCTTGTTTTCTCTGGCTCTGACTCTGGCTGAGTTTGTCCCAGGTTTATATTCTCTATTCTAATTACATTATCATAGGTATGAATCTTGTGGAACTATATTAAGTACTAAATATATGTTCTGAACTAGAGAACTATCACCATGCTAAACTAAATAACCATTGTCTTATCAATTCCACTGACTTAAGACTTTGTAAGAATGCTTGTTTTAAGTATAGAGTTCTGGCCTATAACATCCCTTCATCTGAAAATTAAACAATTTATGAATTAAAAAATACTTTATTAAAAGCAGAATTAAAAATAAAAAGAAAGGAAACCAAAATGAGATAAAAATGATTTTTAAGTGCCCAGCAGAACATTAGGGAAAATTCCAAAATATAGAAGATTAAATTACCAGTTTAAGAAAGAATATATAATAATAGGAGAAATCTTATTCATGATGTCTAGCTTTTCTTTGCTTTCTGATAGATCATTCTTTTCTTCTCATCTGGGTACATTTTTACTCTATTTTTTCCCCTTTCATGCCTTTCCACTCCCCCAAGTACTGATGATATATATATACACACACATACACACACCCTGACTAATCCCCCACCATTCACACATCCACACACATATAGCATATACATATATACACATATATAAATATAAATAAATAAATATATATATATTTATACACACATATATCTTCATGCATAGCTACGTAGAGCAGAATCCATATACTTCTACATATATTCAAACACACACATTATGTATACACATACATACACATATGTACATATGCATACATTTATAAGTATGAAAACATGCTTCTAAAATAATATTAGTATGCTTGACATATAATGTAGATTTCACTTTTGACTGAATATTTTAAGTTTGACTTCTCTCTAGGAACCTCTCTAGCAAATCTAGGAAGCTTCGGTTCTACAGAAAGGGAAAAAAAAGGACAATGGAAAACTTCCCATGAAACACTTTAATTAAAATGTCCAATGGTCAGACCACTGTTCAAGACTTTAGCACCAATTATATGATAGGAAAGAATCCTATTCCTGCTTTAATTTTGTTTCTCAACTTGCCTTGCTACCTTTCCCTAACTGGAGGATCCTTCCTTTATTTTCTTCCACCCTTTGCTTCCCTCTTTATCCATCCTTCACCCTTTATTTCTTTATAGATTTTGGTATATACATATATATATATATATATATATATATATATATATATATATATATATATATATATATATATATATATATATATGTAAAACATTGCTTATTTAACCCATTCACAATGTGATTTAGATTTTTCAGAACTACAAGCCCTTCTTTCCCCTCTCATGCATCTGTGTCTATTCTTCCTTTGCACTTCATTTGTATAATATAATTAGTAGTATTTTTACTTTCTTCTATGTGGTTTTGCTTTTTAGAGTTAGATAATACTCAACTCTGCCCAGTCTTTCTTTTGAACTACCCAATTTCTAGTGGCACTTTTTAACATATGATATACATGCCCATGTTAAAAAATATAAACAATTTGTCCATATAAAGTTCTTTGAAATTGCTCTTTGACATTGGCTCTTATATGTTATATTTTATATTGAATTTGGGTTCATTTGAAACACCTGAAAATCTGCTAGTTTGTTGAATATCCTTTTTTTTTTCATTCAATGCCATATATAATTTGGCTGGATATGATATTTTTGGCCACAGACCTCATTTTTTTGATTCCTCATAGAGATGATTTCAGGATATGTGGTTTTGTATTGTAGGTGCTAAGTGCTGTATAATTCTCATTGTAGCTCCAGTGTATTTCAATGTTTTTTCCTGGTTTCTTGCAGAATTTTCTATTTAATTTTAAATTTTTCAAAATTTGGCAATAATATTCTGATGTATTTTCCACAAAGGATTTTTTTTGATCTCTCAGCGATTTTTTTTTCTATTTCTACTTTCCCTTTATGTTCTATCACTGCAGAACAATTTTCTTTTATTATTTCTTGCATTATTGTGTCAAGATTCTTCTGGGTTTTTTTATCACAATTTTAAGTAATCCAATTTTTCTTATATTTTCTTTTCTTGATGTTCTCTAGATCTGTTGTTTTTCTTATAAGATGTTTCACATTGTGTTTTAGTTTTACATTCTTTATGTTCTGTTTTGTTATGTCTTGATCTCTTATATCTTCACTGGCTTCCCCTTGCCTGATTCTAATTTTTTTTTTTTAGAGGTTTTTGTTTTCAAAATATATGCATGGATAATTTTCCACATTTATCCTTGCAAAATCTTTTATTCCAAATATTATTCTCCTTCTTTCCCCCAACCTCTCCTCTATACAACAAATAATCAAAAATATGTTAATTATGTGCAATTCTTCTATACATATTTCCACAATTATCATGCTACAACAGAAAAATCAGATCAAAAAGGAAAAATAAAATAAAAAATAAAATAAAATGTAAGCAAACAACAACAACAAAGTGAAAATACTATGATCCACACTTAGTCCCACAGTCCTTTCTCTGGGTACAAATTATTTTCTTCTCCATAAGGCCATTGGAATTGCCCTGAATCACCTCATTGTTGAAAAGTGCCATGTCTGTAAGAATTGATCATCATATAATCTTGGTATTCTCCTTGCTCTACTCACTTTACTTTGCACGAGTTCATGTAAGTCTCTGACCTCTCTGAAATCATCCTGCTTATCATTTCTCATAGAACAATAATATTACATAACATTCATATACCATCATTTATTCAGCTTTCTCTAACTGATGGGCATCCATTCAGCTTCCAGTTCCTTACCACTACAAAAAAGGGCTCTGCTACAAACATTTTTGCACATAGGGATCCATTTCCATTTTTCATGATTTCTTTGGGAATATGAGCTCAGTAGAGACACTGATGGATGAAAAAGTATGAACAGTTTGATTACCCTTTGGCCATAGTTCCATATTACTCTCAAGAATGGTTGGATCAGTTCACAACTCCACCAAAAACCTATTGGGTGTCCCAGTTTTTCCTCATCTTCTCCAACATTCATCAGTATCTTTTCCTGTCATCTTAACCAATCTGAAAGATATGTAGTAGTACCTCAGAGGTATCTTAATTTTCATTTCTCTAACTAATAGTGATTTAAATCATTTTATATAATTGTTAATGATTTTAATTTCTTCTTCTAAAAATTGTCTGTTCTTTTCCTTTCACCATTTATCAAGTGGTTTGTATTATTTTAAATTTGAGTCAATTCTCTATTTATTTTAGAAATGAGGCCTCTATTAAAAGCCTTGAATGCATTTTTTTCCCAGTTTACTGCCTCCTTTTTTATCTAGTCTGCATTGGTCCAATTCTAATTTTTAAAGAACTGTTTTCATCTTTAAGACTCTGTATTTCCTTTTCTAGTTGGCTAACTTACTCCCCCACAATCTTCTTGTTTTTCTTGAATAGTTTTTGTTTGTTTGTTTTTTACTTGCTTACTTATTCATTCATTTATTTGTTTGTTTTAGTTTTTCTTCAATTTCTCTCATTTTAATTTTAAATTACCTTTTCAGTTCTTCTAAAAATTCTCTCTGGGGGAGCCATTTAATATTACTTTTTGGTGTAAAAAAAGCTTTTCTTTTTTACTTCAATGTCTTCTGAAGATGAATCCCAGTCTTCCCTATTCTCATGGTAAGTTCCTATGGTTAGGGTCTTTCTTCTTTTCAAATTCCTTTTTTATATGAGATTTATTAGTGTAATTGCTTCTAATTATGGGGTAAGAGGCATAAAAGGGATAGTGCCTCTGCCTTCACTTCAGCTCGCCACTCTAAGCTGGAACCACAAACCAAAAGCTCCCTCTTTCAGTAACTGCCAATAGTCAGGGGTGTTCCTGACTCATTGCCTCTGTACTCACCAGATGTATTGACTTCCTTCCCCACTCTGACTTGTGTCTCTGTAGCTCAGCTGGACTTGGTGTTCAATCAAGGTTCCTTCAGTCTTTCCAGACTCAAACTCCAAACTATACACACAATCCAGGAGGTGAAAGTTCCTATTCCTGAAGGGGCTACAGCCAAACTCAGTAGTCATTTGATGTTTCTTCAGAGTTAGCTGGTAGTATTTGCACTTCACAGAGATTAATCCCCAGCCTGGGGTTTTTCTTCAGATTTTCTTTGGTTTTACCAGGAGGACCTTGTTCTGTCCCAGGTCTTCTTGAGTTTTCACCATTCTGTGTTTGTCCTGAGCACAAATTTGTTCTGTTTGTTAGGGGAATCTGGAGAGCTTGAAATTTAGTGACTTTCACCATCTTCCCAGAATCCTTCTCACAAATTTATATTTTAAAAAAACATATTTCTCTAGTGTGGTAGAAACTAGGCATTGGCCCACACTTAACACCATACACCAAGATAAGGTCAAAATGGATTCTTGACCTAGGCATAAAGAATGAAATTATAAATAAATTAGAGGAACATAGGATAGTTTACCTCTCAGACCTGTGGAAGAGGAAGGACTTTATGACCAAAGAAGAACTAGAGATCATTACTGATCACAAAATAGAAAATTTTGATTACATCAAATTGAAAAATTTTTGTACAAACAAAATTAATGCAGACAAGATCAGAAGGGAAGCAATAAACTGGGAAAATATTTTTACAGTCAAAGGTTCTGATAAATGACTCATTTCCAAAATATAGAGAGAATTGACTCTAATTTATAAGAAATCAAGCCATTCTCCAATTGATAAACGGTCAAAGGATATGAACAGACAATTCTCAGATGAAGAAACAGAAACTATTTCTAGCCATATGAAAAGATGCTCCAAGTCATTATTAATCAGAGAAATGCAAATTAAGACAACTCTGAGATACCACTACACACCTGTCAGACTGGCTAGAATGACAGAGAAAGATAATGAGGAATGTTGGAGGGGATGTGGGAAAACAAGGACACTAATACATTGTTGGTGGAATTGTGAATACATCCAACCGTTCTGGAGACCAATTTGGAACTATGCTCAGAAAGTTATCAAACTGTGCATACCCTTTGATCCAGCAGTGTTACTACTGGACTTATATCCCAAAGAGATCATAAAGAAGGGAAAGGGACCTGTATGTGCACACATGTTTGTGGCAGCCCTCTTTGTAGTGGCCAGAAACTGGAAACTGAGTAGATGCCCATCAATTGGAGAATGGCTGAATAAATTGTGGTATATGAATATTATGGAATATTATTGTTTGGTAAAAAATGATCAACAGGATGATTTCAGAAAGGCCTGGAGGGATTTATATGAACTGATGCTGAGTGAAATGAGCAGGGCCAGGAGATCTTATATACTTCAACAACAATACTATATGATGACCAATTCTGATGGATGTGGCCATCTTCAGTAATGAGATGAACCAAATCAGTTTCAATGGAGCAGTAATGAACTGAACCAGCTATATCCAGCAAAAGAACTCTGGAAGATGACTAAGAAACATTACATTGAATTCCCAATCCCTATATTTTTGCCTGCCGGCATTTTGAATTTCCTACACAGGCTAATTGTACAATATTTCAGAGTCCAATTCTTTTTGTACAGCAAAATAATAGTTTGGTCATGTATACTTATTCTGTATTTAATTTATACTTTATTGTATTTAACATCTACTGTTCATCCTGCCATCTAGGGGAGGGGGTGGAGGGAAGGAGGGGAAAAATTGGAACAAAAGGTTTTGCAATTGTCAATGCTGTAAAATTACTCTTGCATATAACTTGTAAATAAAAAGCTATTAAAAAAAAAGAAAAGAAATATTTCTAGGCATAGCATTTTATAATGGACATGGATAAATTGGAGAGTATGCAGAACAGGGGAACCAGATGGCTTCAACATCATACTATATCCTGCAGAAGAAAAGATTTAGATAGAAGATTAAAATGATGGTCTTTATATTGAACAAATTTCTATCTTCCTATCTCTCATATACATCAATGCTAATTTTATGGTGTGGATAAGCATATGACAGCTTTCATATTCAAAGATGACTTTGTACATTAAACTTCATAATTTCCTTCATTTAATTTTCATATCATAAGGATCTGAGTTGCTTTGTTAGGTAAATGAACAAATACAATAACAAGACAATGAGTATACTAAAATTTTTTGATGTGTTGTCTTAGAATAGATTATTCTGTGTTGGCAAATATTTATTTATCTCCTATTTTGTTTATTCTGATGGATAAGAGACAATATCATATAATGGAAACTATTTTTGGAGTAGTTGCCAGGAGACAAAGTTCTAATCCTTTCCCATCCTTCACCCCCACTAAATAGATAGATGGATAGATAAATAGATAGATTGATATATAAATCTAAATAAATTTTTTCACATCTCAGTTTTAGCTTTCTCTTAATATGGGAGTAGGTGAATCCTCAGATCTCTGTACATTTTGAAATTCTACGATTATAAAACTATTGCCCATGTTTTCTAAATTAGTACAAAGAGATGACAAAAGTGATGGAGTAGGGAGATAAAGAAGTAGTCTAATTAGAACATCTTGAATTACTGAAGTACAGCTGTTACAACTAATCTATAGATGTCAGATCTTTACTTAGCCCAGTTTCAGACAGACAACCATACAAAGTCTCTTTGTATTCATATCAGGTGCATCTATACTGCATTTTAACTTGCTCTATATAAAATACAAATAATGAATAGAAATCTTTGGTAGTTCCACTATAACACTGAGTTCTAGCAAAGTGGATGTTGTGCGGTTTTCAATGATATATAAAAAGAGCCTGATAAGCTTTAAAGTGAAGCTCATAACTATGCAAAGCTTTTATAAAAGCAGAATGACCTAAAAAGATGTTGATATTTACACATCTTCATTCACTTTAAACGAGATTATATGGGACATATTATTCTCACCAATTCTGTCATTCTTCATTGTACTGAATTTCTTCAAATATATGCAGTTTTTTTTTTGCCTACCAAGAAGCTATCATCCTCAGCTAATGAATTTATATAATTTAAATGTGTCCCAAGTGAATGGGATAGTTTGCATACATTATAGAAAATTTCTTGAATATCTCTGGTCTCTGAAAAAACAGTGGCTTTTTTCCCCTTGGTTCAGAATGAGTATTTTCTGTCAAAATACTTTTTTAAATAGAATAATTATTGTTATTAATAAGTAGTTAGAGTAGATATTATTTAGATGTGAGGGAGAATTCTTTGAATGAATATAAATAGGCTTTTGAAAGAATATCACTTGTTCATAGAAGATAAATTTCAAGTCAAGTACTTTAAGTAAAATATTTTACTTATCCTCAGTTTCCCTCCCCTAGCCTTCTTCCCCATTTTTATATCTTTGCACAGTATGAAACTTATTTTAAAGAATCATTAAAATAGCATTATTTCCATTTCTCTGATTTGCTTGAAGTTTCCTTTGATATTAAGAAGTATTACAAATAATATTTTATTCACATGATCAATTTCTTGGCCCATCAGCTGGCTTTTTCCTCTTGATCTTTAGACTTCTACCCCTCATAAGGTAGATTTTTCAGACAATTGTTTCAGAAAATGAATGAATGATTTTTTCAGGCAACTCAGGTACAAATTCTTGAAAACAATTTATTTATATAATTTCATAAAAACTGTACATACTCTATGCTCCAGAGATCACACTATCAGAGCATTATTTCAAACAAGTCAAAAACAGAAAGAAAAATTCTTATCTCTACCAAAGTATTTGTAGTGCTCTTTTTTAAGGTAAGAAAGAAAAGAAATCAATAGATAATTATTTGCTGGAAAATTCTAAAGATGTGTTATATAATTGTAATTTAATGTAACATATATGTGTTTATACATATTACTCCAAAAGAGAGCACAGTTTTAAGCTTTAGTAACTTAAACTGTTTATATAGATTAAATAATCTTAAAACTTGAGGAACATGTATATTTGTATATTCTGTATATTTGTGGACATTGAGTTATGGTCTACCTCCACCCCCCACAGCAGTCTTCAGTATTATTTATATTTTCAGTATGAGTAGCTCTCTCAATGTGCCTTATAAATATTCACAACTTTCCAGATCATGACTTCTTCTTCTAACTGAGATTTCTATTAGAAGATATTTCTTCTCTAAGTAGCAGTATCAATAACAAGTAGGATCCAAAAGAATTTTAATTTTGATATTCATGAGATTACATATATTTTACTTTTAAATATAGGGTATTAAGCCCACCTCTCATTCAAAGGACACATCCTCTATCATTGAACTCTGTTCTTAGAACTCTTTTTTGGATAACCAGTTTCTCCAAATCTGGCATTATGAAACATCCTGCCACAGACTTCATTTCAGGTAGAATGAACAAAAGAAAGCTGGTGTATATTTTTACTCAGATATGAAGGAGGAAGAAATGAGGGGGAAATTCCATTTTATTGTCAAATAATTTATATCAGTACTTATATGAGATCATTCATTTCATGCAACTGAAGAAGATCATATCTTTAGTAGATCTTGGAGCAGTCATTCCTTCAAATCAATGTCATATTCTTAAGTCAATTTGCAAAAAAGCAGGAATAGAAATAAGAACCCTAGGCTATAATAGTTTTCTTGGTTTAAATCAAATCATTTGGGAGCTGAAATTTAAAGGGTGATACAAAACAAGGAAAGAGAAAATAAGAAATTATACAGATAGAATAGATAAAAGAGAAGAAAAGAGCTCTTTGATATCAGGATAACAATATTCCTAGAAAAGGCTGGAAAAATTCCATTTCCTTAAATAACATTTATGATATGGACATAATATAAGAAATAAATAAGATGAATGCAATTAAACATGATAGAAAATCAATGTCAAGAATAACTATAATTTGTGCTATCTAAATTTCTATGCCTTGGGAGATAACTTCAAAGTTCACACCCAAGTAGTAACTTTGTGTCAAATCAAAGATGGTAAATGAGCAAATATTTAATATTACACTCCATTACCCATTTTATTAGGGAGATCAAGACTGATAAATAATTTTAAAATAAAATAATATTTAATTGGATTTTTACAACAATAATTTTTTTAAAAATGCTCTCACTGATGGGACTTTTCAAGAATTGTGTCACCAAAATGAATAATTTTTGTAGCTTCTCTGAATTTCCAAAAGAAAGTCTCCTTTACTTAATGAATATACAATGCTTGCTTTCACATGATTTTTCCAGAATGTATTCAATCATTTGACAACCACTTATTCAAATAAATTGTTATGTTAGAATAACTGTTAACACCATCCATCTTATTTAAAAATATCAGGCTGGATATAAGAGAACTTCTGACTGAAAGATTAAATAGAACAAGGATTGAAATTTTATAAGTATTCCAGAAGTTCAGTCTGTAAAATAACTTAGCTCGTTTAAATATTCCATCTGAAAATATTAAAACTTGCCTAGAAACAACAAATTTCATAAAGTATTCAAATTAATTTTCTAAAAGCACATATATACATAATATTATTTCTAGGGAAACAGTGCCTAAATGTTTTCCCTACTATGCACATCAAAAATATATCCTGGTTTACACAAGCAAACATCAATTAAAAATAGAGACTTTGAATTCTTTCATTCTACAGCATTTTTTTCATTGATTATACATCTTTGCTAAGGATTTGCTACCTTCTAGGTAGCATAGACTATGAATTATATTTTTTTGTTGCAAAAAATTTATTTGCATTGTTCTCTTTTTGCATTCTATAATTTGATAAGGAAGATGGAAAGCAGAGATGAATCCATATTGGAACTTATCTTAACAATATGAAGCAATATATCATTTTAAATAATAATAATGATAATAAAACCAAGAAGGATGAATGTACATCTCTACAATTTACAAAGTACTTTCCTTACAATAGCCCTCTGGAGTAGATAGTTCAAATATCATTATCATCATTTTATAGACATGGAAAATCCCTGTAACCCTGTAAAACAGTCTATACATGTACTTTATCTTTATGCCCAGTATAAAGAGTAGGAGATTTTCAATTACAAAAATATAGGATTTGCTGTGAACACTGATTTTGAAAGTTCATTCTTCATTTGATCATATTCAGTTCCAAATTTTCATTCTGATATTGAGATTTTTTTTTAACATGAGTATTCAGAGTATGAATGATTTTAACTGTAATTGTATCAAGGGTTAAAATCCTGATTTATGTAACTACAAGTTTCTACAGTTGTTGCCAGTCTGCCAAGTCAACCTTAATCATGTCCAGCTGGTGTATAAAGACGAATTTTTGGCAAGCTTCTAATTTATGGGTGGGGATATACTCGGCAGAAACTGGGAAGGGGGAGACTTAGTAAAGAATCTGATTGAGTAATTTATGACAATAAGATTAGACAGCCTTCTCAGCTCAAACTAGCTTTTTTCCCCCTCTTTTTTTTTTTTATTATAGCTTTTTATTGACAAAACATATGCATGGGTAGTTTTTCAACTTTGACCCTTGCAAACACTTCTGTTTCAACTTTTCTCCTCCTTCCTTCTATTCCCTCCCCTCTGCCTAGACTGGCAGGCAGTCCTATACATGTTAAACATGTTAAAGTATATGTTAAATACAATATATGTGTACATATTTATACAGTTATCATGTTGCACAAGAAAAATCAGATTTTGAAAGGTAAAAATGTACGGAGAAAAAACAAAAATGCAAGCAAACAACAACAGAAAGAATGTGAATGCTATGTTGTGGTCTACACTCATTTCCCAGTGTTCTTTCTCTGGGTGTAGCTGGTTCTGTTCATCACTGATTAATTGGAACTGAATTGGATCCTCTTATTGCCAAAGATATCCACTTCCAGGAAAATAGATCTTCATATAGTATTGTTGTTGAAGTATATAATGATCTCCTGGTTCTGCTCATTTCACGTAGCATCAGTTCATGTAAGTCTCTCCAAGCTTCTCTGTATTCATCCTGCTGGTCATTTCTTACAGAATGATAATATTCCATAACATTCATGTATCATAATTTACTCAGCCATTCTCCTACCGATGGGCAGCCATTCAATTTTCAGTTTCTACACACTATGAAAAGGGCTGCCACAAACATTTTTGCATATCCAGGTCCCTTTCCTGTTATGGGCCAGAACTTGAAACAAAGTGCTAAGTCACTATAATTGATAGAGACAATGCTTATGTACTTAGTTCACACATTTAAGAGAGTTCACACATTAGTTCACACATTAGAATTCATACCTTTAGAAAGCATATAAAAGGGGAAGCCCACTAAAGGACAAGGCACTAGAGACTTTGGGAGATTCACAAGTAAGAATTCAGTGGAGGAGATTCACAAGTCACAGCTCCCACAAACCCACTCTCTTAGAGGAGGAATCAGATTCATTTGATATTCCACAATTGTGCTGGCTGGAGGCTTTGGATTCAGAGGGAGCTGGAGGCTGAGGCTGGCAGAGGCAAAGGACTATCAATAAGCACTCACAGAATGAAAAACTAACTGGGCTATTTTGGAAGAGACAATAAAGGACTGGACTTTAACAGCTGGCTGAATTTGAGGTGATTATTACACTAAACTGAATCTAAGGCTGCCTCCAGAAGCTCCCCAAGAAATCTGCTCCCAGAGAACAATTATATTTTAGAGAAGAGACATTACATTTTCCCTTCTTTAATACCTCTTTAGGATGTAAGACCAGGAATAACATTTCTGGATCAAAGGGTATGCACAGTTTCATAACTTTTTGAGTATAGTTCCAAATTGCTCTCCAGAATGGTTGGATCCATTCACAATTCCACCAACAATGCATCAGTGTCCCAGTTTTCCCACATCCCCTCCAACATTTGTCATTATCTTTTCCTATCATCTTAGCCAATCTGACAGATGTGTAGTGGTATCTCAGAATTGTCTTAATTTGCATTTCTCTAATCAATAATGATTTGGAACACCTTTTCATATGAGTGGAAATATTTTCAATTTCATCATCTGAAAACTGTCCATATTCTTTGACCATTTGTCAATTGGATAATGGTTTGATTTCTTATAAATTATAATCAATTCTCTATATATTTTGGAAATGAGGCCTCATCAGAATCTTTAACTGTAAAAAAGTTTTCCCAGTCAAACTAGCTTTTTAAAGAACATCTGAATACTTACTAATTGGGTTCTAAAATCTTTTTGATTTAAGTACCTCTTTTCTTCTTAGTGATATATACTTGAATTTAAGAATAAACCTCTAAAGTAACAATTTGCTTACATGATAAATTCTTCATACTCTTTGCCTCAGAGGTTCTATTATACTATTGGTTACAGAAAGGTCAAAAACAAAATGGGGAGGTCTTTTTAATAAACATGTTCTTATACACATGTATGTATACAGTTGCATGTATACATATATACATTTATAATATTCATTTTCATACTTTTGTCATAGCAAAAAGGAAAAAAAAAATTGGATCTAAAGTGAATGACCATCAATTGGGACAGCTGAGCAAACCAAGGTATATCAGTGTTACTTCTCTGTAAGAAAAAAAAAAAAAAAGAAGAGAAAACATGAGTAAGCTTGGATTTACTAATGTGGAGTAAAGTAAATAGAACAAAGACAGTGACAATCATATGCAACTGCATAGAATAATGGGAATAATGACTTTTATTGTTCTTCAATGTAAATGAAACAATTATCAATTGAAGATTAAAGTGAATATGGAATGTCCCATAATATAACTTGTACTATCTTTATTGCCACACAAAAATGTGTTTGGAACAACTACATGTTTCAGCAGATAGAGCCTTATAGTGGGAAACAGGAAGACCTGAGTTTACATTCAGCTTCAGATGCTCACTATCAATAGAACCCTGGACAAATCACTTAATCTCTGTTTGCCTTAGTGCAGCAGAGAAGTAAATTATCTAGAATTCTTGGAGAATATGCTGATAAGGTTCTGAATAGAAGACAAGACTGAAGGTTTTATATATGTGTGTGTGTGTGTGTGTGTGTGTGTGTAATATATTCACACATATGTCATCTATATGGATATATAAACCATATTATATATATATATATATATAATAGTGTAGCTGTCTTTTGAACTAATATGTTACTAGAGATACAAACTATGATGAGCCTTGAAGCATATTTATAGTCATATAATGAAATATAAACAGTATACACTTTTCCAGCAGTATGCTCTTGTTATCACATCTCTATCCCTTTAGAGTTGACCTTTCAGCTACTTAGTGGAGTAGATTTTAATGAGAAACCAGTAAGTGAGGTCAGAAGGAAGAGAATTCCATGGAATGGGAATATTATCCTCAATTCATGTTCTTTTAGGATATTGCTGTAAAACCATCCCACAACTGCATAGAATAATGGGAATAATGACTTTTATTGTTCTTCTGTTATTCAGTTATGTTTCATTATTTGTGAGACCATGAACATACTATGTCAAGTCCTTCTATCTCCTGTCATTTTCACCTGAAATCTATCCAATTTCATGTTTGCTACTTCTACTACACTATGTATCTATCTTTTCATCATCCATATCTCTCATCTCTCTCCATTATATTATGTTTCCAAGTAATTAAAAAGTTCAAAATTCAGCTTGTGTCATCCTTTTATGAAGTTTTTTCTGATTCCCCTAGCTATTAGTAGCTTCCTAATTACTTCATATTTATTTTGCATATTTTAGTATATATACCTCTTCTCAGACAGAACATAAGGTTTTTACTGTCAGGTTCAGTCTTTAAATTCTTAGCATCACATACTTCCTGATACAGAATAATTACTTAATAAACATCTATTGATTAACTGATGTCATTGGGAGATAAAAGAAAGATGCAAGTAAACATGTATATAAAATATTTATGTACAGACTATATATAAGAGGTGAGTTCTTAATGTTTTATGTGCCATGGGACCATTTTGAAGTCTGGTATTGATTACAATTCCTTTTCAAAATTCATTTAAATAGATAAAATTAATTGGATTATCAAGGAAATCAATTACATGGAAAAGCAATTATCAAAATTATAAAAAAAAATCTCAGTTAAAAAAAACCTCTTCTCTTAGAAAAAATTGTTTCAAGGTAACATAATTAGTTTGTTCTAGATCTCTGTCCTGGCTCTTCCTCCAGTATTTTTCTCACTGTCCTTAGTCAAACATGTTTGATAAGGATTTTAAGTAAGACTTCCAAAATTTTCCCTCAGTCTCCAATTCACAATAAACTCCTTCATCAATAATAAGAAGAAGGAGAGGCATAATCTTTCTCATTAAATTTCCAGACGAAAGCAGAATCATAATATTTAATTCCAGGACTAAGTATTGCTCTAATATTCAGTCCTGGAATTAGATATTATGATTTGGAGTTGCACTTTACAGACTCATAACAAGTAGGAACATTCTAATTGATCATACGTGGTGTGGAAGAAATTCTTTAACATTATTAGAATGTCTTCTTTTGGACTTATAAGAACAAAACCCATTAAGATTACCCATCTCTTTCTATAAGAGATAATGATGATAAAGGGAATGATGACAGTGATAGAGAACTCTTAAAAATAAAACACTGCTATTTCTTTGCCAGTAAAGGACATAGATATTTTTTCTCCCTTTAAGAAATTTGGAGCACTACATAATTTGTAAAAATAGTTTTTGTTTTTCTTTCTTTCTTTTAAAAATAAAGGAATATGTTCCAATTGGGGATAAAATTAGGCAACAGTAGAATAACATCTGCATCTGATATTGTAGATTATCTATTCAATATGGAGAATGATAGGAGGTATTATAAACCATAAGGGAGGGACATAGGTGTGATTTGATTCAATTGAAGCTAAATCTGAGATTAAGACAGGTATTAATGTCAAGAATAATAGCATTATGAATCAAGCAAAAGCTAAATCTGAGATTGACAGTAACTGTATTATGATTCAAGTGGCACGCAAATCTATATATTTACTTTGAACTCCAGATGATATTTTCCTACTCCTACAAGCTAGAATAATTCAAGATTATTAAAGAAGAATTATAATGTTATAAGCCAAAAGAACTTATATATTAGAGACTTGATCAAAGGGAAAGTAGATATTATTTCTCTAAGGATATTGTTGAACACTAATATGTAGAAATACCATTCTATTTATATTAATAGTAGTTGTTGTTGTAATAGTAGTAGTAATAGAAAGAAAAGGAAGAGAAGGAGGCAATAGTTATAGAGCACTCCAAAGTTTGCAAAACTCATTACAAATATATTATTTTACTTTTTCCTCTGTATTTGGCATATCATAAAGTGTTCAATAAATTATTCATATACACATAACTTAAATTCAAATCTATTAATTCCTTCACTGTTCTATACTATAGGAAGTAGTATGGGTCTGAACTTCTTCACAAGAAAGTGAAATTGTGTATATGAAAAATTGATCGAATTAATATGCTATTCACAAATTTTCACAAATGCCCCTATAAGTATATTTGGAAGCTTTATGGTCTCTTCAAATGGCCTTATTATACCACAAAATAGAAAATTTTGATTATATCAAATTGAAAAGTTTTTGTACAAACAAAACAAATGCAGACAAGATTAGAAGGGAAACAATAAACTGGGAAAACATTTTTACAGTCAAAGGTTCTGATAAAGGCCTCATTTCCAAAATATAGAGAGAATTGACTCTAATTTATAAGAAATCAAGCCATTCTCCAATTGATAAATGGTCAAAGGATATGAACAGACAATTCTCAGACAAAGAAATTAAAACTATTTATGGACATATGAAAATATGTTCCAAATCATTATTAATCAGAGAAATGCAAATTAAGACAACTCTGAGATACCACTACACATCTGTCAGATTGGCTAGAATGACAGGGAAAGATAATGAAGAATGTTGAAGGGGATGTGGGAAAACAGG
Source organism: Antechinus flavipes (assembly GCF_016432865.1). Classification (NCBI taxonomy): domain Eukaryota; kingdom Metazoa; phylum Chordata; class Mammalia; order Dasyuromorphia; family Dasyuridae; genus Antechinus; species Antechinus flavipes. The sequence goes on along the minus strand of NC_067400.1, from coordinate 369,184,635 downwards.
AACACTGATACATTGTTGGTGGAATTGTGAACATCCAGCCATTCTGGAGAGCAATTTGGAACTATGCTCAAAAAGTTATCAAACTGTGCATACCCTTTGATCCAGCAGTGTGTCTACTGGGCTTATACCCCAAAGAGATACTAAAGAAAGGAAAGGGACCTGTATGTGCCAAAATGTTTGTGGCAGCCCTGTTTGTAGTGGTTAGAAGCTGGAAAATGAATGGATGCCCATCAATTGGAGAATAGTTGAGTAAATTGTGGCATATGAACGCTATGGAATATTATTGTTCTGTAAGAAATGACCAGCAGGATGAATACAGAGAGGACTGGAGAAACTTACATGAACTGATGCTAAGTGAAATGAGCAGAACCAGGAGATCATCATATAACTCAACAATGATACTGTTTGAGGATGTATTCTGATGGAAGTGGATCTCTTCGATAAAGAGTGCTAATTCAGTTTCAATTGATCAAGGATGAACAGAAGCAGCTACACCCAAAGAAAGAACACTGGGAAATGAATATAAACTGCTTGCATTTTTGTTTTTCTTCCCGGGTTATTTATACCTTCTGAATCAAATTCTCCCTGTGCAACAAGAGAACTGTTTGGTTCTGCATACATATATTATATTTAGGATATACTGTAACCTATTTAACATGTAAAGGACTGCTTGCCATCTTGGGGAGGGGGTGGAGGGAGGGAGGGGAAAAATCGGAACAGAAGTGAGTGCAAGGGATAATGCTGTAAAAAAATTACCCTGGCACGGGTTCTGTCAATGAAAAGTTATTAAAAAACAAAACAAAAAAATGGCCTTATTATGCTTATGTGTAGCATGGATGCTAAGATTAATAAGCATGTATGGTAATTACTAGAGGATTACCATGCTGTAGTGAGAGAGATGGGATGTAGGCATTCATGGGTATTTACTGGTCAAATACTGTAACAAAATCATAAAAGAAGTAGGGTCTTTATATGAGCTACTTCCTCTACCCCTGTCTAATGGGAGAAAGGGTTTTCTGGAAAGCTTTCATGCAGACTGTAGAAGCAACTAAAAAAATCACAAGGTCTATTTTAGATGAACCTCTATTACATTCACTGTTTGGTACTCTCAATTCAATATGATTATTTAATATGAATTGAATAATATTTCGGAAAACATATGTTCAGCCAGGTCTGAACTCTAAAATGTATCCATTTATGTTACTCTGCTGAGAGTTGAAAGGTGAAATATAGCATTAAAAAAAAAAAAAAAAACTTGGAAAATGAGATCCAGATTGTTGCCAGTTCAGGTCAGAGCCCAAATTCCAGTGATGTGACACACCAGAATGTAAAAAATTTGGGTAGCCTGAGTGCTCAGTTCTATCACTTTATTAATAATGGAAGCTAATTAGAGGTCACACATCTATAATAATAAAAATCTTCTTTTAAAGTGATGTGTCTGAAACTAGTGAAGATAATAGATGGGATTAAAATTTAATGTAACTGAATTCTCTCTGGTATGTATAATAGGCCTGGACCTACAAAGCTTTCTTTCTTTAACATCTCATACTTGCAGAAAATAGCATTCTCAGTCTTTATTCATTTTGTGCCATTGTTTTTCACATAAATTTATGAGGAACTTTAGAAGGAAAAAAGATCATTAAGTTTAGTTGAGATTATTTTTTTAACAGAACAAATGGCTCTGTTATAAAAATCATTCAGTAGGATGCTATAAGAGATTTCCAGTGTGACTAAAGATGATGATACTTAGAAAAGACCTTTGAAGTTAAAGATATTTCTTCTCACAAGCAGTGGTGGGTGTACATTAACACCTTGAAGTGAAAAAAAAAGTTTCTGATTCTGTTTACTTTTCTCATTTCTGTACTTCAGCCATGCTTGCCTAGAGTAAATGTGTGGCTATTACTTAAATACCTATTTTATACTATATCTGTAGTGTTCTTCTCTTTTGTATGATATATTATGATTCTCTGTAAGCAGGTTTCTTGGGGAGGTTTCTGGAGGCAGCTTTAGTTTCATGTAATAATCACCTGAAATACAGCCAGCTGATAAAATTCAAACATTTATTTTCTCCTTCCAAGTCTTGTCTCTTTCCTTGGGCCCTATTAGCTTTCTTAGAGACCTATCTCCCTCCTTGATTCCAAGAGCTCTTGCAGCTTGTCCTTTTTCACCTCCAGCTCCATCTGAATCTTCTCAACTGATGCCTCCACTCACTCCTGGTTCTCAATCTCCTAGAGTGTGCTTTGGCCCTGAGAGCTTCTTGCTCATACGCTGTGCACTGAGTACACACCAATCATTATACCACTGGGAAACCCTTATTTGTTGTAGGATTAAATTAATTCTAAACTAGATTTAAACATTATCTCCTCAATTCCACTTAGTATCTTGTTTCAAGTTCTGGCCCATAACATCTCCTTGTAGGATCAGATCAATCATACTAAATGCTACCAAATACAAGCATGCTAAATTAGATAATTGTTGTCTCTTATCAATTCTAATGACTTAACACTTTGTAAGGATTCCAACATATATCTGTGTATCAAAGGTCTCTTAGAAGTAGACAAGGAATAAGTTGGATGATAAAACCAACATAAAAGTTCCTTCATTAACTTTATTTAATAACATAAACCATTGATGAATTGATAATGTCCTGTAGTTTCATGTGGGGTTTCTTATAGGTTTTGGTGGAAAAGAAAATACACACACACAAACACATACACACACCATGATTTGTTGAATTATTGCTCATAATCAATGTCAAAAAGCCAAAAGAATTTTGATCAGGTGCAGAAAATATAAAATAAGTTATTTCAGTTTGTCTTAGTTAATTGATTAGCATTTATTAAGTACCTGCTATGTGTCTAGCAATATGCTGGGTGTTGAGATAAAAAGAGAGAAATGAATTATTTTATATCTCTAAAAAGTAAATCTTGTATTTAAGAGAAAAGATATACATATATGGTTGTATAGAATAAAGGTAATTTGGTTCAGATTATCATATGCTTGCAAAATGCTCTACTGTCCCATTGGAAGAAACATACAAAAATAATATATGGCATTTATATTTCTATTATATATTATATGTATTATATTACAGCATATAAATTACATTTATATTACAGATACAGAGTTCTACTGATAATTGCTGCCATCCAACTGTGAAATATTTTATTGAGTTGGGCTTCAATAGATAATATAGAAAATTTAGTTTGTGTGGGAGAGAGAAATTCCAGACACACTAAAGATCAAACCCAAAAGATTCCATATAGGAAATTTTGAGGAGTAATCAGAGTTGGCTAAACTTTAGAATATCTGGAGAAGAATAAAACTGGAAAGATAAGATGGGGCCAAATTTTGGAATTCTTGAATGTCATGGAAATTAAGCTTATTTATTTATTCATTGGTATGGAATAAGGAAACAGTGAAGAGTTTTTAAAAGAAAACATTTTCACAAATTAATAAGAATTAGTTTTATAAATAAAAATGGATTTATATACCTGCATACACACACACACACACACACACACACACACACACACACACTCACACACATATATGTAGTTAACTATGTCAGTAGATTTTAACTATTGATTAACAGACTTGATATTGGGAAGACAGGGATTCTAATCTCATCCCAAATACTTACTGATCAAACCTTAAATGGAAATGTTATTCTGGTTTTCATTAATAAAGTGGTATAAAAAATAGAATCTGACCCATAATTTGATATGAAAAATAAGGAAAATAAAATATGAAAATATGAATGTTATATGAATGTTAGCTTTTTTGGAAGGTAATTAGTCTGGCATAACATGCTTTTTATTATTATTAAAGCTTTTTTTATTTTCAAAACACATGCACAGATAATTTTCAACATTCAGTCTTGTAAAACTTTATATTCCATTTTTTTCCCCTTCCTTATCCCCAGTCCATCCCTTAAAGGCAGGTAATCCAATATAAATTAAACACGTGCAATTCTTCTATAAGTTCCACAATTTGTCATTCTATACAAGAAAACAGATCAAAAAGGGAAAAAATGAGAAAAAAATGCAAGGAAACAGCAACAAAAAGCATGAAAATACTACACTGTAATCCACATTCCATTCCCACACTCCTCTCTGTGGGTTCAGATGGCTCTCTTCATCACAAGATCATTGTAATGGTCCTGAATCATCTCATTGTTGAAAAGAGCCACATCCCTCAGAATTGATCATCACATAATCTTCTTGTTGTTATATACAATGATCTCCTGGTTCTGCTCACTTCACTTAGCATCAGTTCATGTAACTTCTCTAGGTCTCTCTGAAATCATTTCTGGTCATTTCTTATAGAACAACAATATTCCATAATTTTTATATACCATATATATACACAAAACTTTTATATTTAGCCATTCTCCAACTGATGGGCATCCAATAAGTTTCCAGTTTCTTGCCACTACAGAAAGGTCTGCCACAAACATTTTTGCATATATGAGTCCCTTTCCTTCCTTTATGTATGATTTCTCTGGGATACAGGGGCAGTAGAGACATTGCTAGATCAAAGGGTATGAACCCTTTGAAAGCTTTTTGGGCATAGTTCCAAATTGCTCTTCATATTGGTTGAATCAGTTCACAACTCCACCAATAAGGTATTAGTGTCCCAATTTTCTTACATCCCCTCCAATATTTGTGATTATCTTTTTCTATAATTTTAGCCAATCTGAAGGGTGTGTAGTGGTATCTCAGTGTTGTCTTAATTTGCATTTCTCTGATCAATAGAGATTTTGAGTATTATTTCATATGACTAGAAATGATTTCAATTCCTTTGAAAATTGTCTGTTCAAATTATAGACTAATTGATAGTCTAATAGACTGCACTATTTCTTAACCAGTACCAAATGATTTTGATGACTGAGACTTTATAGTATAGTTTTAGGTCTGGAACAGCTAGGCCACCTTCATTTCCATTTTTTTTTTTCAGTCATTCTGTTGGAATTCTTGACCTTTTGTTCTTCCAAATGAACTTTGTTATTATTTTTCCTAGTTCTGTAAAATGATTTCTTGGGATTTTGATTGGTATGGCCCTGAATAAGTAGATTAATTTAGGTAGTACTGTAATTTTCATTACATTAGTTAGGCCTACCCATGAACATTTGATATTTTTCCAATTGATTAGATCTGACTTTATGTGTGGAAAGTGTTTTATAATTGTGTTCATATAGTTCCTGACTTTGCCTTAGCAGGTAGACTTCAAAATGTTTTATACTATCTACATTATTTTAAGTGCAATTCCTCTTTGTATCTCTTGTTAATGGATTTTGTTGGTGATATATAAAAATACTGATGATTTATGTGAATTTATTTTGTATCTTGCAACTTTGCTAAAGTGAATTTTTTCTAGTGATTTTTTTAGTTGATTCTCTAAGGATACCATCATATCTTAAGCAAAGAGTGATAATGTGGTTTCTTCATTACTTATTCTAATTCCTTTCCTTTTCTTCTCTCATTGCCAAAGCTAACATTTCTAATAAAATATTGAACAGTAATGATGTTAATGAGCAACCTTGTTTCACTCCTAATCTTATTGTTAATGGTTCTAGTTTATTCCCATTATATATGATGCTTGCTGATGATTTTAAATAGATGCTACTGATCATTTTAAGGAAAAATCCATTTATTCCTGTACTCTCTACTGTTTCTAATAGGAATAGGTGTTGGATTTTTTTTGAATGTTTTCTCTGCATCTATTGTGATAATCACATGACTTCTGTTAGTCTGGCTATTGATATAGTCAATTATCTAATAGTTTTCCTAGTATTGAACCAGCCCTGCATTCTTGGTATAAGTTCTTCTTGGTCATGCTGTATTATCCTGGGGATAATTTGCTGTAATCTCTTTGCTAATATTATTTAAGATTTTTGCATCTGGCTTATACCCCAAAGAGATACTAAAGAAGGAAAAGGGACCTGTATGTGCCAAAATGTTTGTGGCAGCTAGAAGCTGGAAAATGAATGGATGCCCATCAATTGGAGAATAGTTGAGTAAATTGTGGCATATGAATGTTATGGAATATTATTGTTCTGTAAGAAATGACCAGCAGGATGATTCTGACAGAGAGGCTTGGAGAGACTTACATGAACTGATGCTAAGTGAAATGAGTAGAACCAGCAGATCATTATATACATCAACAACGATACTGTTTGAGGATGTATTCTGATGGAAATGGATTTCTTCGACAAAGAGATCTAACCCAGTTTCAATTGATCAAGGATGGACAGAAGCAGCTATACCCAAAGAAAGGATACTGGGAAATGAATATAAACTGCTTGCATTTTTGTTTTTCTTCCCGGGTTATTTTCACCTTCTGAATCCAATTCTCCCTGTGCAACAAGAAAACTGTTCGGTTCTACACACATATATTATATCCAGGATATACTGTAACCTATTCAATATATAAAGGACTGCTTGCCATCTGGGGGAGGGGGTGGAGGGAGGGAAGGGAAAAATCGGAACAGAAGTGAGTACAAGGGATAATGTTGTAAAAAAAAAAAAAACTACTAGGCTTGGGCTCTGTCAATAAAAAGTTATAATAAAAAAAAAGATCTCTGCATCAATATTCATTAGGGAAATTGGTCTATAATTTTCTTTCTCTTTTTTGAACTCTACTTGGCTTAGATATCAGCACTATAGTCATATCATAAAATGATTTTGGTAGGACTCATCCTTTCCCTATTTTTCTAAATTTTTGCATAGTATTGGGATTAATTGCTCTTTAAATGTTTGGTAGAATTTACATATAAATTCATCTGGCCCTTAAGATTTTTCATAGGGAGTTGATTAATAATTGTTCAATTTCCTTTTCTAAAATGGAACTACTTAAGTAATTTGTTTGCTCCTCTGTTAATCTGGGCAATCTATATCTTTGTAAGCATTCATCCATTTCACTTGGATTATTAGATTTATTGACATATAGTTGGGCAAAATAGAGCCTAATTATTGCTCTAATTTCCTTTTCATTGGTGAAAAGGTCTCTCTTTTTACTTTTGATACTAATAATTTGACTTTCTTCTTTCCTTTTTTAAATCAAATTACCTAAAAGTTTATCTATTTTGTTGTTGTTTTTTCACACAAAACAAGTCTTAGTTTTGTTGTATTAATTCAATAGTTTTCTTATTTTCAATTTTATTAATTTCCCCTTTTATTTTCAGAATTTCAAATTTGATATTTAGTTGGGGAAGGGTTAATTTGTTCATTTTATAGCTTTTTTTTTTAGTTGCATACTCACTTCATTATTTTACTAATTCCACAGTCTTTATTTTATGCAAGTAAAAATCTAATAATATAAAACTTCCCCTAAGAATTTATTTGGCTGCATACCATAAATTTTGGTATGTTGTTTCTTTATTGTCATTCTCTTGGATACAATTTTCCATTCTGTCTATGATTTGTTATTTTACCCACTTATTCTTTAGGATTCAATTATGTAAATTTCCAAATAAATTTTGGTCTATTTCCCCCTGGTCTTTTATTGTATGTAATTTTTACTGCATCATTATCTGAAATAAATTCATTTACTATTTCAAACTTTTTGCATTTGATTTTGAGATTTTTATGTCCTAATACATGGTTCAATTTTGTATAGGTTCCATGTACTACCAAGAAAAAAATGTATTGCTTCTTTCTCCATTCAACTTTCTCCAAAGGTCTTATCATAGCTATCTTTTCTAAAATTCTTTTTACCTCCTTAACTTCTTTCTTATTTAGTTTGTTGTTTGATTTATGTAGTTCTGAGAGAGCAAGTTTGAGATCTTCCACTAGTATAATTTCCTTTCTAATTCTTTTTGCAGCTCTCTTATATTTTCCTATAGGAACTTGGATGGTATACCACTTGGTGCATATATGTTTAGTATTGATATTACTTCATTATCAATGGTAATCTGTAACGTCCAGACTAGCTTCCTGGAAGGTTTCAGGTTCAGTCAGAGTCACAGTTAACATTAGCAGGAGAAGTAAAGGAGGCAGGCAAGCTGCTACATGGCTTGCCAAAGAGGTATCCTGGATTCTGGAGTCCAGGGTCTCCAGCCTTTCTCCTCCTCATCCTGACTCCAAGTAACTTTGACTTCTCTTCTCCAGCCCTCCAACCCTTGCCTATTATTATCTTACCACCAACCATCCAGCAAGCACCAATGGTGAGGAGAGCCATCATATCACTATCTCATATAAATATGTAAATAGCACCATTAGCTCATGATGGTAATTATCTCACAAATAGGTAATTAGCCAGAAGTGTTCTGCTATCTGATTCAAGCATACCTTTTCAGCGTTTCAGCCTTCTATAGTAATCTTTAGTAAGATGTAGTTTCCTTTCTTATCTCTTTTAAATAGATCTATTTTGCTTTTGCTTGATCTGAGATCAGGTTTGCTACTCCTGGTTTTTTAACTTCAGTTTAAGCATAATAGATTCTGTTCCATTCTTTTACATTTACTCTGTATGTATCACTCTGCATTAAATGTGTTTCTTGTAAAAAAAACATAAGTAATATTTTGGCTTTTAATCCAGTCTGCAATTTGCTTCCAATTTATGGGAGAGTTCATGTAATGACCGTGTATTTAAAATCAGCCGGAGTCAGGAATTCAGGTTAAGGGAAAAATCTTCAGTCTTTATTGAAGTGAAGAGATGAATAAGGATTGCGATAGCAATATGGGCAAGAAAGATTGAGATAGCAATATGGGCAGCTGCGATGAGAAGCCAGCTAACAGAGAGAGATCTGAGCTGAGCAAACAGTCTCAATGGCAATGCAAAAAGTCTCTCCTTCCCCTTCCCCTTCTTTTTCCACTCCCCTGCCTCAACCCACCAAAATCGTCATTTCCTATACAACACATCAGGACTTGCACAAAGAGTGCGCGGGGGCCATTCTTTCTCCAAGCTTATATATTAATAGAGTATGGTCCAATTACTATTTAGCCTCATGGGCTTGGGACCTCAGTGCATCAACTCAAGCCTCAGCCCATTCATTACAAGTTCATCCTATTCATATTAACAGTAAAAATAACTAACTTTGTATTTCCCTATATCTTGTTTTTTTCCCATTATTCTTTTCTATTTCCTTTCCCACTTTCTTTCCTCCTCAGTATTTTGCTTCTGACCACCATCTCCCTTAAACAGCTCTCCTCTTTTACAACTCCTCCCCCCTTTCTTATTCCTTTATTCTTCTACTTCTCTTTTCCCTTCTATTAGCCTTCTCCTTTCTTTTTCCCTTTCATCTCTTACTTCCTTATAGGGTGAGAGAAGTTTCTCTTTGGAGCTAAATATGTCTGATCTCTCTTTGAGCCAAATCTGATGAGAGTAAGATTCACACAATGATCATGCTCTCTTCTTTTGCTCAAATTGTAAGATTTGCCTCTTCATGAGATGTAACAAATTATATTTTTATTCCATTTTAACTCCACTTTCTCTTCTTCCAGTACAATCCCTTTTTCACTTCTAGTTTCTTTTTTATATCATCACAATAAAATAAAATTATGCCTGCACCCATAACAGAGATATTTACAAGTTATATACATGGGTAATTTTATAACATTGAGAATTGCCAACCTTTTGTTCCAATTTTTCCCCTCCTTTCCCCCACCCCCTCCCCTAGATGGCAGGATGACCAATACATGTTAAATATATTAAAGTATAAATTAAATACAAAATAAGTATACATGACCAAACTGTTATTTTTCTGTACAAAAAGAATCGACTCTGAAATATTGTACAATTAGCTTGTGAAGGAAATCAAAAAATGCAGGCAGGCAAAAATATAGGGATTGAGAATTCAATGTTATGTTTCTTTGTCATCTCCCAGAGTTCTTTCACTGGGTGTAGCTAGTTCAGTTCATTATTGCTCCATTAGAAATGATTTGGTTCATCTTATTGCTGAAGATGGCCAGATCCATCAGAATTGATCATCATATAGTATTGTTGTTGAAATATATAATGATCTCCTGGTCCTGCTCATTTCACTCAGCATCAGTTTGTGTAAGCCTCTCCATGCCTTTCTGAAATCATCCTGTTGGTCATTTCTTACCGAACAATAATATTCCATAATATTTATATAATCACAATTTATAAATTGGTCTTCAGAATGGTTGAATACATTCACAATTCCACCAACAATGTATTAGTGTCCCTGTTTTCCCACATCCCCTCCAACATTCCTCATTATCTTTCTCTGTCATTCTAGCCAGTCTGACAGGTGTATAGTGGTATCTCAGAGTTATCTTAATTTGCATTTCTCTGATTAATGATGACTTGGAGCATCTTTTCATATGGCTAGAAATAGTTTCAGTTTTTTCATCTGAGAACTGTCTATTCATATCCTTTGACAATTTATCAATTGGAGAATGGCTTGATTTCTTATAAATTAGAGTCAATTCTCTATATTTTGAAAATGAGGCCTTTAAGATGCCCATCAATTAGAGAATGGCTGAATAAATTGTGATATATGAATATTATGGAATATTATTGTTCGGTAAGAAATGACCAACAGGATGATTTCAGAAAGTCCTGGAGAGATTTATATGAACTGATGCTGAGTGAAACAAGCAGGGCCAGGAGATCATTATACACCTCAACAACAATACTATATGATAATCAATTCTAACGGGCGCCATCCTTGTTGATGATGAGATGAACCAAATCAGTTCCAATGGAGCAGTAATGAATTGAACCAGTTACACCCAGTGAAAAAACTCTGGGAGATGACTAGGTACCACTACATAGAATTCCCAATCCCTTTATTTTTGTCCACCTGCATTTTTGATTTCCTTCACAGGTTAATTGTACACTATTTCAAAGTCCGATTCTTTTTATACAGCAAAATAACTGTATGGACATATATACATGTATTGTATTTAACTTATGTTTTAACATGTTTAATATATATATTGGTCAACCTGCCTCTTGGGGAGAGGGTGGGGGGAAGGAAGGGAAAAATTGGAACAAAGGGTTTTGGAATTGTCAATGCTGAAAAATTACCCATACATATATCTTGTAAATAAAAAGCTATTAAAAAAAAAAAAAAGACCTGTCTACTCTCAGACATCTGGGCTTCACATCTACATGTTATTTATCTTATTATCATTGTGATATAAATTTTCATTGATATAATAGATATGAACTTAACCATGCTGTTGGTGCTTTTAACTGTAAAGTCTAAAGATTACAATTATTCTGCCAATATTTATCCTATATGATTCCTGCCTTTTTAAAAACAGCACTTTGTTGATGCTTTTTTTTTTTTACTTTACATGTTAATCATAATCTATCCCTTTCAATTTGAGTTCTCCTTTGTGATAAAATAAATAACTAAACTGATCTGATACAGAAAATTTGTCTGAAAGTATGCATACTTTTCTATGCTAATAGTCTTCCACCTCTCTGAAAAGAAGGCAGAGGGAGATATTTGATATATTTCATTAGTTTTGCCAGTGTTTTCCCTTCTGGAAAAAAAATCTTATTTTAGGGATTTGTTCTTTATGTGTAATATTTATATTTGAATATATCTTCCATTAAATGTATCTGATGATCCATATGTTTTAAGAATTTTAAGAAAAGAAACAAAAAGATTTAGCAAAATTAATCAACACATCCATTGTGTCTGATAGTGTATATAATATTTGATAACCAGGGTCCTTCACCTCTGAAAGGAGGGGAGGAAATTTAATTGTCTATTCATCTGTTTGTTTATTCTTGATAATTTTACTTATATTGATCAATTTCTTTTTTATCTTAAATTTATATATTTGTAATCCATTTGCATATTATTTTCCAATCTGCTTACTTCCCTCCACTTCAATTTTCCCATACTTCTTTGAATTTTTCATTAAAAATTCTTATGAATTAGTAATTCCAAAATATTCATATCAATTTTTTAAATGATTCACCAAATACAGTTATTCGGTTTTTTCTCCAAATTCACCATTGATCATCTACCTTCTACTTCTATAGACTTCTGTCTTCTTCTGTCTTCATGTTTTCATTTGGATCTTTCAATAGAGAGGAAAGGATGCAAGAATAATGAATTCAATTTTTTCATTTGTTATTTCTCACTATCCTTCTGACCCATCATCTTATTAGTCACACATACCTTGGTAATATCTTTTAGGTCACTTTTCACGTGTAAGTCATCATTTGCTATATGCAGTTCATTCAGGCTTGCCATGCACCATTATTTTCCTTCTGGATTCATTTAAAATCGTGATTATTCTACAATCTTGGTGTTATATGATTTGAAGCCATATAGGATCACCAAGAAAATGTTCACCTTTAAAATATAGACTATTGGATATCTTAGGATATTATAGACCTTGTTTAGTTTCTCAAATATGATCATTTGATCACCTCCCAATCTACTCTATACCTAGTTGCTTGTTGACTTGCAATTAATATCAGAGGGAGACTGAAAGAGTAAGAAAGAACAGACATATATAGCTATATTGACATTTAGTTATAGATATTGATGCTGATATCCATAGACAAACAAAAGCATAGGTGGATAGAAACAATGAAAAGCTCATTTGGCCACTTGTCATAATCCCATGTCTTTCAAATATGTCTCCAAAGTTTATAGTTTTATATATTTGATATGAGAAACTCATAATACGTAATTCCTCAATTGATCAGAATGTTTCAAAATCTGGATCTTTTGAGAAGTAATAAAGTAATTGAATGAATGAAATTTAGTACTAAATATAGGAGAAATTTTGGGGGGAAATCTCTATATTTAATATTGGAAGAAAACTTGGAAGAAATATTTATTAAGCTTATCCCTTAGCTAAACCCAGAGTCTGATAAATAGTAAATGTTTCATAAATTATTGTTTTCTTCCTTTTTTTCCCTTCAGCTTTATAAATGAGGAAATCAAAATCCCCAAAATGCAATAGTACCTATCTAATAGAATTACTATACAAATGTCTTATTACCCCCAATCACATTCTTAAAAATATAGTGCCTTGATAAAATCTTTCTTGCTTTAACCACTATATCATATATTACATATTTCTGTGACAATAAGTAATTTACATTCTTAACAAATTTTCATTAACCAGTATTTTAAATAGAGTTGTAAGTTGGAATACATATACTGTGGTCTAGGAGCATATTCTGGAAGCTAATTTTAGAAGAAAAAAGTATCACTGATATTAGTTTACTTGGACAATGATCATAATATGAAATATCATTGTTGCTAAGAATAACATTAATAATCTGTTAGTTGAAGGTTATGATCAGTTGAATTTTCCTTGTACTTCATTTCCCCTGGCCCTCAAAGTCTTAAAGATAATTAATGTTTTAAGGATTATCCAAGTCAATATGAAAAGCTCAAATGCAAACATTGTTGATGCTAGAAAGGAAAAACAGTAAGCATCCTTGCTTGAATATACAAAATTAAATTTTATTTATTTAGGATGCCTTTGTGTTTGTTAAAACATGTATAGTAGATGTCTCTGATCAGCCAACAAAGGCAAGGAAATATCCACAGGTATTAGATGGCATGAGTTGTTAACACATTTTACTTGACTTTGTGAGGTTTTATAATAGAAATAAGCACTGAGGAACATTTTTGAAGCTGAATTATTAAGTATTCTGCATTTCCCTTCTATATTATTACTTAAAGAAGACTTAAGAATTTGTTCTATATCTATTTGGAATGTCATACTTTTGTATGACATTTTGTATGACAATTTGCCTGAAATTTTCTACTTTACCCAAGATCAAAATGTATAAATAATTTTCAAAAAAGAGATCCACTTAAATACTATTAATCACATACATTTATTTAGATTAGCATTTATATATTAGTTAATCTTGAATGCACAGCATTGCAGTGAAAAGAGCACTAAATTTGGGATCCAAAGACCTGAGTTTAATTCCTGGTTCTGTTGCTCACTGCTTCCTTGTGTATATTTCATTTCATCTTTCAACCTCTAAGTTCCTTGATCTTTTTAACATGAGTGAGTTGGACAAGGTGACTGAAAATACCATGCAAGCTCTTAATAATTTATCAAATGATACTGTGAATTTGTTCATTTTTCTTTCAGATTCATTCTTCTTTAGAATGAAAAGATTGTTTTTATTTACTGAATGCTTCCTAAAATTATAATTATTCATAGTGAATGTCCCATATTTTATTTACAAAAATAATAGTATATAACAAAATCCAAAATGATACTTTCCTAGGTAAAATTTAAGTATGGACTTGACCATTATGGGCATATGTTTTTAGTGTTTCTAATTCAGAGTTTTTAGTGTTAAACATCCAAAGAATTTTTTTTTTAACCTGTTAGAAACATTCATTATTAGAGGCAGTTAAGGGAGTTTAAGCATTGTAAAAAAGCATAGTAAGCCTGGGGTGCTGCATTCCATAATGCCCAGAATTTGGGAATAAAAGCCATCATAGGAACTGGGATCACAGGGCAATAGGCAATAGGCCTCTTCCCCTGGAGGAAATGTCTTGAGAAATGGTTTCCTGATAAAGCAGTGCTAACAAGTATATAAAAATAAATGAGTCATAATTACCAAAGGAGGAGTACCCATTTGCTATTTTGGTCAAAGTTAAATTAATCACAATAGTTACTGTTGGCAGTGGGTACAATCCTGGGCTCACAGTCAGTATGATGTCAGTACAATCATGATCTCAGATACTTAATATCTGTGTGCAATCCTAGACAAATCATTTAACCTCTGTCTGCCCCAGCTTCCTTGTCTTTAAAATTTTGAATTGCAATATTATCTACTTCTGACAATTGTTGTGACTGTTAAATGAAATAATATTCATGGAGTGCATGGAAAGCTTCATTATCTTATATAAATACTAGCTGTTGTTGTTGTTACTATCTAATCCTTTTATTTCAGTTTTTCCACTAAAATAATCTCTGGCAAATTGTTACAGCCTTTTGTTGTATGATTGTAAATAATATCCACCCTTCCCCCCAAAAAGTACTTTGCTAATTTATATTCAAAACTTCCCAGAATTCTCCCTGAAGTATGTAATGCAAAATATTTTAAAATTACAATTTGGAACAGAGTTTTCAATGTATCATATAGGAATCTAATCTCTATTCTCAACATCAGTTCTTTTGGGGGTGGAGAAATATACATTTACTCAGTTATATTAAATGCAAGAAAATTTAAGAAAGAAAAAAAGACTAACAGCTAAAGGTTCAAATGAACATTTATTTTAGGAACTGGCACACTGAGTTGAGGTTTGAAGGAAGCTTAGAATCCTCTGAGGCAGAATAAGCTAACAAATTTAGCTAAATTAGAAATGGAAGTCAGTCCAACTATCTTCACCATTTATCCATAACTTCTTTTCCCATCCATTTAGCCTGATAACAATTTATTAAATCATATCAACTCGCTACTAATTTAAGATTGGTTTTTGAGTTAAACTTTGTAATTAATATTTGAGAACTCTAAATTTTCTTTCATCTTATTAGCCAGTGTTTATGAGAATTTGAAGTTTGAATGCTCTCTGATTCATTAGTTAGCACATCATTGAAGATGTTATCAATAAAATCCTTTTTCTTAATTTTAACTGTTCAGATACCCTTCATATAGTGGGATAGTCTATATAAAAATGTTTGAATCCCATGCAAAAGAAGGTGTACTATATGAAAATGCAAGCATGTATTTGAAGCAATCTGGTTACAATGCCACCTTTTTTTGCATTTGCTGATGAACATTTTTAAAAGATGTTAAAAGATGTGTGCTATCCAAGATTATTAAGAATCATTTGAATAAGACTTTTTCCAAGAGTGATGTTTTTCAGCATCTTAAACTTATCCTTCTGCATTTGTTCTTGTTTCATCAAAAGTAAACTATATACATTTCTGATTTAAATATATTTATCAGCTCCTTGTCCATCATCCAAGTTGTGAATTGTATAAGATCCTCAAATAATAATTCAGGACCTTCAAATATAGTTATTATAGGTGATATAAGAAAAGTGTTTTAGAAGGCAATTTGATATGAAATTGTATATTGATTTTTATTAAATATATATCTCTTCAATATTTTATTGAATCTACATATATAACTATGACTTTTTTTGAAATGTACTGGAATGTGGAATAGTAGAGACCCAATAGTGAATTAACGGTCAAATAAATAACTCAATAAGAAATGAAAGCTCAACTTTGTTTGCAATACTCTTCAAGTCAAAACAAAAGAAATGCCTTTATTAATAAGCAATTGATGTTTATGTTAATTACAAAATTGTAGACAAATAATGTCACTTGTATAGTAATTGTCTTATTATTACTGCCTAAAATGTAGACAGTTCCTAATATAGCACAGGAGGCTAATTTACAGATGATTTGTTTTTGCAGACATTAAATATAGTTGGTGCTTTTAAAATGATGTTCTGCAGAAGCAGGAGAGCATCCTATACATAGAAATCACAATACTATGCAGTGATCAATTATGACTGACTTAGTTCTTCTCAGCAATACAATTCAAGACAGTTCCAAAAGACTCATGATGGAAAATGTTATCCACGTGCAGAGAAAAAAAAAAGCTATGGAGTCTGAATGCAGATAAAAGCATACTGTTTCTACTTTTTTTTTGGGGGGGGTGTCTTTTCCCTTTTGTTCAGTTTCTTCTTTCACAATATGACAAATGTAAAAATATGTTTACTTAATTACACATGTATAATCAGGATCAGATTGCTTGCCATCTTTTGGTGCAGGGATGGGAGGGAGAAAAAAAAATTTGAACTTAAATCTTATAAAAATAAATGTTGAAAACTCTTCACATGCAATTGGAAAAAAATTACTATTTTTTAAAAATGGAGCTCCATTTCAATAATTGATCCCAAGTAATTCAAGAAGGCCCCACACACCTACTCTGGGCAAGAGTAACTACAGATTTTCCAAAATGGTGATGAATCAAGCATTGTTTTTTAGTTTATAGTCAAAACTCTGTAACAATACTTACAGAATAATTTGAAATTTCTATCCTTTCCCATAAAATATACTTACATAAGCATTATGTGACTTTGATAACAAATCTTTTATGCATGAGACTGGTTACACTTTGTATACCTGGTAGGAAATGGGAAATTGACAACTTAGGTGGATTATGAGGTTAGATCCTCAAATACAGAGCTTAAAAGTCTCATATTCTCGTTCTATTAATGTTAACATGGTTTGTTTGCGTGATATAATCTATGAAGAGAATATCGTGTCATTATTTAAATATTTATTAAATATGCAGGCTTCTTATCTCTTCTTGAATGTGTTTGTATGTACCTAATACAAGGGTACATCTTTGTTAAAAAGGAATAATTTTATTTAGAAAGATACATCAATATTGAAATTGCATGCTGTTGAGAATAATCCTTAAGAATGTTAAAGAGAAACTGTCAGTGTGTTTTTACAGTTGAAGTTTACCTTTATGAGAATTTATGGATGAAGTTTTATTATTTTATTTTAAGAAGCAAATAGGCAGTTTTGTTTTTTCTCTTATTTTTAATTGACGTGATCCTATATGGTTTCTATAGTTAGCAACACTTGGAATCAAATGACATTTTAAAAGATCTTTATATTGAATTTCAAATATAAATTTCATGACAAAATATTTTTTTGAAATTGTGGCAAAAAAACAAGAAAAATGATTATAAAATATGAGATTCTTATTTCTTTAAGATCTCTGAATTATTTAAATAACCTTTTTGTAATTTTATGCTAGCAATCATTTAGTCTAAAATGTGGAGATTATAATTCAGAAAGATAATTTCCATATGCTTTGAGATCTTCTTGTATACTAAATATCTCATATGCCAGAGAGTCTGTTTTTTTAAATAATTTTTATTGATAGAACTCATGCCAGGGTAATTTTTTACAACATTATCCCTTGCATTTACTTTTGTTCCAATTTTTCCCCTCCCTCCCTCCACCGCCTCCTCCAGATGGCAAGCAATCCTTTACATGTTGAATAGGTTACAGTATATCCTGGATACAATATACGTGTGCAGAACCGAACAGTTTTCTTGTTGCATAGGGAGAACTGAATTCAGAAGGTATAAATAATCGGGGAAGAAAAACAAGAATGCAAGCAGTTTATATTCATCTCCCAGTGTTATTTCTTTGGGTGTAGCTGCTTCTGCCCATCTTTGATCAATTGAAACTGAATTAGCTCTCTTTATTGAAGAGATCCACTTCCATCAGAATACATCCTCAAACAGTATCATTGTTGAGGTATATAATGATCTCCTGGTTATGCTCATTTCACTTAGCATCAGTTCATGTAAGTCTCACCAGTCCTCTCTGTATTCATCCTGCTGGTCATTCCTTACAGAACAATAATATTCCATAACGTTCATATACCACAATTTACTCAACCATTCTCCAATTGATGGGCATCCATTTATTTTCCAGCTTCTAGCCACTACAAACAGGGCTGCCACAAACATTTTGGCACATACAGATCTCTTTCCCTCCAGAGAGTCTGTTTTAATTGAGAACAATATTTATGAAAATCTTTCTGTTCAGTGTTTTCTAGATATTTAAGGGAGAATTTTGGGAAAATATATCATTTCTAATTTATTTTCTCTAAAATTTATTCATTCACACTTCCTGGTGAAGGAGAAAGAAGAAATCTTATTGTTTACAATTTTTTTCTTTGCATTTTATGAGAGAGATGTTTTAAAAATGCCTGCAAAGACAAGTGTTGGAGGAATAGGAAAGACCCTGAATTTTAAAAATATGTGTTGTAGTAGAAGGAGAAGACTGCTGCTTTTAAACCAATTTTAGAGATTAGGTAGCTATATGAATAGGTGTGAATTACTTCATCTGTCAGGACCTCAGTTTCCATATGTATACAATGAAAGGGTTTTGTTAGATTATTAAAATAAATACTTTCAGCTCTCTGATCCTGTGTTTTCATTTAGCAATTTTAATGACAATGATAACATCTCTAAAGCATAATCCGGATGATACC
This sequence comes from Antechinus flavipes, assembly GCF_016432865.1. Lineage (NCBI taxonomy): Eukaryota > Metazoa > Chordata > Mammalia > Dasyuromorphia > Dasyuridae > Antechinus > Antechinus flavipes. The sequence goes on along the minus strand of NC_067400.1, from coordinate 369,165,675 downwards.
ATTCTAAAACCAAATAGACCAGATCCATTCAGGTGATCTTATGAATCCCAGGGTGTTCACTAGTCATTTTTGGAGTATTGTTAACTTTTTCACATGACTAATATTTGGACAATAATTACTGAACATTCTGTTGAATAAATTAATCAACCATTGCCCTAAGTAGTCCCCTAGTGTCTTATAAGTTAATGTATCACCAAAATACCCAATCACTATCCAAAGAGTAATTTAACTTACTTAGCAGAGTCTTGCCCATAATTGAGTCATTTAAGACAGAGGGATTCATTCAGTGCTACAATGAGTCTCCCTTGCTGACTTAAAATGTCAAGTTTTGTTTTTTAAAATATTAAAATTAAACTAAGGTGAATAACCACATTATCATGATGCAGTTCAAGTACTTAGGATCATTAATATCTTTTAGAAAGAAATGATGGTGAGTATCTTCTGATTAATATTTAAAGCTCCCATATTAATAATGTGTGCCAAGTTCTAAATCTTATATTCTCTAAGGGATTTATTTTTTTAAATATAATGATGGGACATGACAATAAATCTGATCTTATTGCTAAACCTAATTAGAATAACATACTTTTGGGTGGGTAAGGTTAACTATTTCAAGGTAAGATAGAGAAAAGAAGGTCATTTGACAAAGTGATTTCCTAGATTGCCAAGAGAAAATATAATATTCACATCTTTTTAATACACACTCATGCTCCCAAAGTGAACTTTAAAGCCTAAGGATAGATTTAACAAAACCAGGGACATTTTCTCTATGTGTCATTCATACCTGGAATGCACTCCTTCCTAAAAACTATCTACTGATATCTCACTTCTGTTAAATGCCACCTAAAATCCTAGTTTTTAAAGGAAGATTTTCCTAACTCCTCTTAATTCTCATGCCTTCCCATTGTTAATTATTTCCTATTTTCCTAACTAAACTCTACTTTGTATATGTTTATTGCTTTCTCCTAATAGATTGTGAGTCCTTGAAAACAGGGAATGTCTTTTGTCTATTTTTGTATCCCTGAGTTTAGCACATGACTTAGAAAAACGATGAATAATAAACATTATTTTTTATTATTGATTATTAGATTCTACCAATATTGGAGTTCATTTTTATGTATTCATTTTTACGATTTCAAAAATATAAACAATTGGCTAGAAATTTAATTTTCTTCCAATGAGCAAAATATAACAATATATATTGGAAATAAGAGATATATCTCTAATACATGGAATGTTTCTTTTTATAACCCTCAACATATGATGAGAAGCATTGGAATTTTATACAAAACAAAACAAGAAACTTTCTTTTTCTCATCTATGATAAGATTACCTGATGTTAGTATGAATAGAAGAAAATAGACAGAAAATTTATTTTCTATATATTGTTATTTGAATATAAAATCTTGGTTACTAACATTCTTTTTAAAAATATGTTGAATGAAATTCAAAAATACTTTATTTTGAATATATTTATATATAACTTTTCCTAAGTTATTAGAATTGTTGTTAGAATAGGTATATATCATAGTTACTAATAAGCTGATCAAAGATAGAATGTCTCATTTCCAGTCCTTCTCAGCCCTTATATACTTAGTAAAATTACATCACTACAGCATAATGAATGTGTGTGAAGCAGAAAATCATTACATCACCATACTGGCTTTATTGCTTTCCTTAACCCAAATGACAATAATAACAAAAGATAGAAATAAGATAGGCAAAAAAGGGAATAAATAAGGAAAAAGAAAACAAAGTGAAGAGAAAAAAAGTTAGTCATTGAAGCTTTTTTTATATATAAATTAAAAGACAGAAATTCAGAAATAAGCAGAACATCCTATAGTTTTAAAAACTACAGGAAATTACTTAAAGATAAATGCAATTTAGGCATATTTGTTTTATGTTTATTTTTTTCTGTTCTATGGAAATACATTTTTTTATTTACTCTTAATTAAAGTAATTAGACAGTTTGAAGAAAAAGAACATGGCTAACTATGAATATATGTGAAGGCTGTATGGAGGAAGTGACATCTGTCTTGGGTTTTAAAGGATTCATGGTATTCATTAGTGGAGAAATGATGAAGGCAGGACAGCCACCATGAAGCTAGTCAAAGACAGAATGTCTCATTTCCAGTCCTTCTCAGCCCTTATATATCTTACTAAAATTACAACTGAATATGCGTGAAGTAGAAAACCATTACATCACCATACTAAGTACTGAGTATATATGTGAACTAGGAAACCATCATCTCATCAATTCCACTGAATTAACACCTTGTTTCAAGTATACTTCTCCAGGATTTAGGCCCTCTACAGTAATTCAACAAGACAAGAAGAGTGATATTTTTGGCACAGTCTATAGCTGAGTAAAACCAAAGTGGAAGAGATTGCTGCATATTTCCTAAGGACAGATCTTTAGAGATCCAGTGAATCTAAAACATAAAATGCCTAGGCTGGATAACATTAGATAGATAAGACTGGACAAATAGGTTCATACTAAGTTATATATCTTAGAGATTAGAATTGCAAGTGAAATAATTTAAATATGACTATATAAACTGTTAATGGAGGGACCATATCCAAGACTATTGGGCAGGTAGGAAAATGTTGGACTCAGAGCTTTAACAAGGAAGGTTACAGAAGTCCATACAAATCCTGATTTATAATGCCTTGGCTATTCACTAGGAGGCTCTGGTACTCCACTATGATGTGCTAGATTGTCATAGCATTCTTCCTTTTTTCCTATCCTCCTTGTAATCCATTTGATTCTCCTTCAAAACAGAAACCCAGATAAATAAAACTGAAAGATTTTATTAAATCTGCCAATTTCATGCTGTTTGTGTATCTAGTTTGAGAAATTCATATACAGACACAGCTCACAACCAAAGAAGACTGTTGTTGGGAACAAGCATGGCTCTAAGTCTGATTAGGTTCACTGCTTCTAGATATGCCCAACATGGTATTTTGCTATAATAGTTCATCTTTTATTTACAAACTCATCTATTTCGTAACACCACTAATTTTTTACTAATCTTCTTAACCAGCATTCTTCAGCCTATAAAAATTCCTAAGTGACTAGGTTGCCTAAAGAACTGAAGGAATCTTATCCTGTTGAGTTAAAAGTATGTTGTTGGGACTCAGAATCATTCCAAATGTAATCTTTCAGATCTTTTACTGTGTCCTCAAAATATGGCTAAGTAAAATCACTGGCTTCTCAGCCTGTTTAGCAGTTAAATTACTCACTGACAAGTAAAGTTAAATGGGAGCGAACAGAAAGGAGGATATTGGGAGATATAAAGAAAAAAAAAGACATCCAGCAGGCAACTTAAATCATATACATTTAGTGTGATTTTAGGTTTCACAATAAAATAATCAATCAAGGATTTAATAACCATTCATTTTCTCCTAGATATTCTGCTAGATATTAAGAATAAAAATAACAATGTAGAAAATGGATCCAAGCTATAGTCTAGTTGTAATAACCAATAGGTCCAGTTGTAGACATCCTATCTATCTCTTGGTATTGTTTTATGAAAATCATTCATATCTTTAACTTTTGTGGACCTCTTTTATTACAATGTGTCAAGTAGAAGCCTTCTTAGTTCTGTTCTAAACTACATTAAATGAGATTTCATGAAAACATATATGTGCTTATAATATTGTTGAGAGAGAGTGGTGCCATGGTGGTTAAAGTGCTGAATTTTCAGTCAGGAAGTTCTGAGTTCAAAATCTAACAATTATGTTAATTAGATGCTATTGGTTCCAGTGGCTTATCTTCTCAGTGCCCCAGGCAAATTATTTGAGCCACAAATTACAGATGTTCTTCCAATCATCATTGGTTGATGGAATTTTTATACAAAGATATTTCCTCATACAAATTAAATCACACACAGACACACACACACACAACTTTATATATACATAGACTAGACATTCCCTTCTAATAAAATAAAAGACTGTAAGTTCCAGAGAGATACAAAGACAATTTAAAAGATCCTGGTCTCCAAGGAACTTACATACTATGAGAGGGATACAGTGTATATATGAATCAACATATCCTATTTATATTGGTAATTATGCTGAAATAAATGACAAGACAGGGTAAGTCATTGAAATGTCATGGAATAAAACATGATATACACAATAAAAGTCCTCTCTAATTTGGGCACATATGCAGAATGGACACCAGAATTCCTAAGCACTTGGTTGATTAGATGAGATCTTTTCCATATAAACTGGGAATATTGGAAAAAAATAACTTAAAGTTAGATACTAAAGTGAAGCTTGAAAGCAAAGTTATGTTCATCAACTTGCTAGCCCTCAGAGAAAATGACCATCTTTGAGCAGAAGTGTGGATACTTTTGAGAAAAAGAAAAAAAAAACATGAAAACATGGTTTGCCCACATATTGACTGTTGTTTGGATGTAAAACTCATGTCTGTATTCTCAGCCACATTTACAGACTCACATCAGTTTTTCATAGAAAAATATGATGTAGACTGTAATAAGTAATTATGCTTTTATCAATAGATGATCAATACATCAGTAGATGATCATGGACTTTTTTTCCTAAAGGAAAATGGGGCAAATTAAATAGATATCATGAAATTGGCAATGAAAACACTCCATGAAATAACTATTTCCCTTTTTCAATTTATTTATTTATTTTTTTATTTTTTTGCACATAGAATAGTTGGCTGCGGGGAAAAAAAAAAAAAAAAAAAAAACATGTTAAAATGGCAAAAGCCTTGAAAGTTTGGGAGCTAAAAGGATTACGTGGAAGCTGCTACACTGAAATGAAGAATTCCTTATCCCTTAGAATCAGAACATTTTCTCTGCTTTATTCTATGGATCAAATTCATTCAACCACATTTTGGTTTAAGATTTTTAAGATTCTTATGAGTTATACATTTGTGTACTGAGAATCTAATAATATGCTACAATTATTTTCCAATCAAATTTATTAAGGCCTAAGTTTCAGAATTGAATCAGCAATAGACAATAGGTACATCATCTTTTTTGTAACTCTTCTTAGCACAATGATAGTGATGTTTATTGTTTGATTTCATCCTCAAGGAGATTGCCTATTAATTGAACAAATAAAGCATAAACATGGGAAAACAATTAATATCTCAATACATAATGATGTTAATTACTCAAAGGGTCATACAAATAATAATAGTTCAAAGAAATCATTGGGCTCTAGAAAATGAGGAAAGTCTCATTTAAATATGTTTATTGGCTTCATGGAGTTTAAAAGGAAATAAAGCTGATGTTTCTGGCTTCTCAGGCTCATATTCTATCAAATGACATGTGTACTAGAGTTAGCACTTTAGTTTTTTTTAATACCAATAAACGGATTCTATACTTTCAGGTCAATATGCTACTTTCTGCTCTAATAGTAATCTAGGGATCATGAAACTGCCTAACCCACTTCATATATTATGCTACTATCAACTTATCATCCTCTTCATATGTTTTTAATTCATTCCACTAATATCCTGTGAAAAGTCTGCTCTTCCCAATAAGTCTAAATCGAGAAATGGGAAACATGTTTTGGGTTATATGTTTGAGATATAACATTTTAACAGATTTATTTCAGAGACTAAAATAATTTAACCAATAGATATTATTAAGAACAACAGTATACACTTAGAAAACCCTTAATATTTATAAAGTTTTCCTTATAATAAACATAAACATGCCTTTTAAAACAGACTTAAGGCAGACTTTCCAATCCATGTGGCTCATTTGCCCATTTATCTTTCATAAGTCTTTTCTTCTGAACACCCCTAATCCCTTCAATTGATCTTCATGTGAGATAGTCTTAACCCTTTACATATTTTGGTTACCCTCTTCTAGAACCTCAGGAATTTAACAGTGTTATTCCTAAGGAGTAGGTCTCAAATTTCAGATGTATTATAACAGGCTATATAGAATGGGACTATCATTTTCCGCATTCAGGATACTCTACCTCTCCATACTATCTGACATCACATTAGGTTTTCTAGATGTTATGTGACATTTTAGAATCAGAATATCACACATTTAAGCCTACAAGGGGTTATAGAAATATTCTCATCAAATGTTCAAGAAGCTATGTCCTAGCAAGGTTAAGTTACTTGTCCAAATACACATAGGTTAATTGTAGCATGATCAAGATTTAAACTTGAATTACTGATCCAAAATTCAGTAATCTTTCCACTGTACCACACTAATCAGTAAGAGTTTATTATCTAATAGATCTTCCAACTTTCCAATCAGGTAAGCTGAAGAGCAGATATACCTTTCTGATCTTCTACTGGTGAAATTGGTGGACTAAAAAATATTCTATTAGCTGATCATAAATAAGTTATTTATAGTATTAGTGATTTGTCTGGGGGCAATGAAGATTTAAATATTTTACTCATTTACTCTTTCTTGAAAAAATCAGGAGTCATCCTCAGTCTTTAGTTTTATTCTAATTAGAAAATTATTACTGCAACAGGCTCGAGTAATGATTTCAAAATCATGCCCCCAGAGAAGAGTCTCTAAATTTATAGTTTTATAGACTTTCCTAGCACTATGGCATCTGATTTGTTTTTAAATAGATGCCAATCTTGCACCAAAAGAAAAAAACAACTTTCCCTTTTAGATGCATTTATTTATTTATTTTTAGATTTTTATTGAAGTTTTTTTTTTTTTTTTTTAATTTTCAAAACATATGCAAGGATAATTTTTCACCATTGACCCTTGAAGGACCTTATGTTTCAATTTCTCTTCTTCCATCCACTCCCTTCCCTAGATGGTAAGTAATCCAATATATGTTAAATGTGGTAAATATATATGTAAATCCAATATATGAATATATATTTATACAATTATTAGATGTATTTTAAAGGGAATATTTCTATCTGATCTTATAGTCAAGGTCTGTGACATCTTTGAGTCCTAAACTATAAGGTTTAAATGATCACAGAAAGTAAAATGCAAAAAAAAATGAATAATCTATTTGATAAATTTAGCTGATGTCTCCTGTTAAGAAATAAAAAAAAAATGTATAAAGTGGGAGTGACCTTGATTTATTGGCCAAGCTAACACATTTACCATTGAAGTATTTGTTCTACTTTGAAAAAGCATACTTGTCAGATTTGTCATATGCTATTTGTATAAGCAATAATTACAGAATCAAGCTAAATTATCTGCTATTTTAAAGGGCTACAAAATACATAGTAGCCAATTAATATAACTATCTCTTGTCTTTGTGAGAGTAAAGAATAAATCCATCACATAGGTAGTTGTTAATATTTAGCTATCCTCTTCAGTCTGTCATGATTCGTATTCACTTTTCCCTTTTTCTGCTTCTTGGTCCCCTTCCCAATAGGATTTCTTACCAAATCCCTTTATTTTAATTAAAACTGGCCCTGTAAAAGGGTATAATATTTTCTTATGCTATATTTTACTTCTATGAACAGGTAATCATAATGGAAAGTAAAAATAATGGAAAGTAAAGATGCCCAAAATACATTTTACACACTCTTATCTTTATGCAAATAATACAATCTCCTTTTGCTAAATTGATTACATCTGCTATGTTTGTCACTACTACTAATATACTGCTCAGAAATTAGATCAAGAGGAACTAATGGCAGTTTACAAACCAAGATCATGAAAAGCATTTTCTCTTATTCTGGGAAAATTCCTATGCATAGATTTATACAGTTGTATTATTTTGTTTCCATGAAAGTATAAAGACTATAAATAACTCCCCAACACATAAGAAAACAATGTCTTTAAAAGTGGGAAAACAGTATATTTGTTTAGGCTTCTGAATCTTAGAATCCTAAATCTAGAGAAAACCTGGGAAAGATTGTTCTTGGTTCCTTCTTCAAAACATTACCATCTGATAGAGTTCTTTCCTTATCACTTTTCTATTTGGAGATAATTGCAGATACAGATATGGGGTGTTTAGTGGTGAAAACATAAGATTTAGAGCCAAAGAACTCAATTTCTCCCCCCCCCTCTCCCCCCTCCCCCCCTCCCCCGATCAATTACTTGTTTGGCTCTTAACAAGACATTTTTGCTCTTTGGGCTTCAGTTCCCTTCTCTTTAAAGTAAATCATTTATAAAGTTAACTTTAGCTATAAAGTCAACTAACCTAAGAATCTATTTCCTTAAAAATCATCTTAATATCTTGGATGATTTACACTGAAGGAAAATTACACTGGTCATTTTCCTGATGATTAATGGCAAAACCAAGCCTTTGTACCTTTCCCCCTAGTATCAGGTAATAGCAATGATAGTAGACTCAGCCTACTGTGTACCCACATGAGAGATTAAGGAAATAAGATTCATATAGACATCATTTAAACATGTGTACAATCAACTTTTTTTGAAAATATCTTGTAGAAATTTCATTATGTTTCATTTTTTTTTTTTAATTTTGTATTTCTGGTGTTCTATAGCTATGGATATTGTCTTCCTTGTAGGATACTTGAAGCAATCTTTTTTTTTTTTTTTTTTAAATCATACTCTATCAAGCCCTCAGGCATATTAACAATAAAAGTTAGTGAAGTTCATAAGATTTTAGTGATAAAAAGGAATTTAGAGATTATCTCATTCAGTATTTCATTTTACATATAAAAAAACAGAGCTAGACAAAGAACATTTGGACTTTGATATTCCTAGCAGTTAGTGAGTGCAATAGATCAAACGCATGGCTTGGAGTGAAGAAGGTTACTGTTCAAAATCAGTCTCTGATACTTGATGTGTGATCCTGGGGTCAACTTCTGTTTACCTCATTTTTCTCAATTATGAAATGGGGATAATAACACCACATATTTCATAAGGTTGGTTTGAAAATCAAATGAGATAATATTTGTAAATCACTCATAACTGTGTCTGATATATAGTAGGCAAATTGTCTACTCTGCAACCCCATATGGGGTTTTCTTGGGAATGATACTGGAATGGTTTTCAATTTTCTTCTCCAGTGTAGAGGGCTAGAAACTTTGGATACAAAGTTTGGAAACCTTGAAACAAGGATACTTACAAGGTGTTAATTCAGTGGAATTGATGAATTGATGGTTTTTTAGTGTACATATACTTAGTATTTAGCATGGTGACATAATGGTTCTCTAGTTCACACATACATAGTGTGCTGTAATGATGTAATCATACCAAGGTATTTAAGATCTGAGAAGGCCTGGAAAAGAGACATTCCATTTATGACCATCCTCCTGGTGGCTCTCCTACCTCCTGCATTACTCTACTAAAAATCAAGACTGGTCCTGAAATCCTCCATAAAGTTAGCCCAAACATTACACTCCAGCTCATTTTAAAGATAAGAAAACTGAGGCAAACCAGAGGGAAATGACTTTCCCAGAATCACTTGCATTTGAGCCCAGATTTGAACTCAGGAAGATGGGTATTCTTCATTCCAGAGATAGAACTCTATCCAACTAGCTGCGCACTAGGCACTATATAAATGCTTATTACCTGCCCTCTTCCCTTTGACTCCAAATCCAATTCTATTTCCATATACTGTGGGATGGATAGCAGAAACTTGGGGTGTCAAATAACTATTTAAATACTGGAAATTCAATTAAAAATTCTTGACTCTCAAGTGTTTGATACATATTCCTGTCACATTGTTGTTTTTACTGATGAATGCCATATGCATCACCCAAAATTTTAATTTAACTATTAGAGGACAAAGTCTCAGCATCTTGTACAATGCTTGTAGCAACCAAAACAGTGAGGGAAAAGCCACACAATTTCTAAAACAATATCTTTTGTTTTTAGGGGTTAATGATAAAATAATTTTTAAAAAATTGTCCAATTTGAAAACTTTTTAAGTGCTTTTGTGAGTTTTTCTTTTTGAAAATCATTTTAAAATTACATGTAATTGCCAATTACATATAAAATGTTTAACAATCATTTTTTAAATTGTGTTTTAATTTTTTCCCTCCTTCATTCCTTTCCTCCCTCCTTGAGAAGGCAGATAATTTGGTTTTAGTTCTCTCTTTCTCTCTCTCTCTCTCTCTCTCTCTCTCTCTCTTTTCCTTTTATCCCTTTGGGATACAGACATAGTAGTGATACTTCTGTGTCAAAGGGTATGCACAGTTGTAGATCCTTTTGGGTATAGTTCAAAATTGATCATTAGAATGGTTGAACTACTTCACAACAGGTAAAGCTGGTAAAGCTTATATATATATATATATAGCATTTATCACTTTCCTTTTCTGTTGTGTTAGTCAATCTAATTTGTATGAGGTAGAATCAGAGTTGTTTTAATTTGAATTTCTCTAATAATAGTGATTTAAAAAAAATTAGACAAGTAATGTTTTTTTTTTTCCTTTCCTTCTAAAAATTCCTGTTCACATCATATCAATTGGGAAATGGTTCTTACTTTTATAAATTTAATTTTATTCTTCTACATTTGAAAAATTGAACCTTCATCAGAGAAACATGCTCCAAATTTTGTATATTGTTCTTAAGAATTTCTTCTATTTTAATTTGTTTTATTTATTTATGTGTATGTGAACTTTTTAAACAGATATTTCTTCATGAATCATATTGATAGAGAAAACTTAGAAGAAAAGAAAAAAAATCTACAAAGGAGGGAAAAACAATGTGAATGTAGCATGTGTTGATTTACATTCAATCTCCATACTTCTTTTTCTGGATGAAGATGGTATTTTCTATCCAAGTTTATTGGGATTGCCTTGGATCAGTGAAGCACTGAAAAGTACCATTTCTTCCATAGTTGATCAACACACAATCTTGCTATTATTGCATATGATATATTTCTGGTTCTGCTTATTATGTTTAGCATAAGTTCATGTAAAATTAAGAATTTATTTTAATGACTTCTTGGGTTTTAGGTGTAATTTTAAAAAATTGACTTTGAGATTTCAAATTTATAAATGATAACCAATTTGATGTGTGATAGTTGTGGTGTTCTCTTTGTTTATATATGATCATTCTCTCTGGGAGCAGGTTTCTTGGGGAGGTTTCTGGAGGCAGCCTTAGTTTCAGTTCAATGTAAAAATCACCTTAGACACAGCTAGGAGTTAAAATCCAGTCCTTTATTGTATCCTTCAAATTCTTGAGCTTCAGCCTTATCTCTCTCTGAATGTCTCCCCAGCACAAAGTTGGAATATGGAATGACTGTGTCTCTGCCTGAGAGAGTGGGCTTCTGTCCCTGGCCCTGAGAGCTTCTTGCTTATATGCTGTACACTGAGTATACCCTAATCATTATATCACTGGGAAACCATTATTTGTTGTAGGATTAAATCAATTCTAAACTAGATTTAAACATTGTCTCCTCAATTCCACTTAGTATCTTTTTTCAAGTTCTGGCCCATAACATCTCCTTGTAGGATCAGATCATACTGAACCCTGCTAAATTAGATAATTAGTGTCGCTATCAATTCTAACGACTTAACACTTTGTAAGGATTCCAACAAATATCCATAATTTTGGTTTGCAAAAAAAAAAAAAATCACATGAGACAGACATTCTGAGTATTTTTATTCCAAATTTAAAGAAAGGTGAGCTGACTTAGAAAACTTGGTAATTTGAACAGTTATATCACTTTGAGGTAGCAGAAGTTGAATTCACGTATTTTAACCTTGAATCTAATTTAATTCCCATTTCACAAAATTATTCCTTCAAAAACTTTCTTTTTGTTTAAAACCACTGAGCTTAAGCAATTTTAGAGAATCATGTCAATTAAGATTATAGTGTGTAAAGCTAAAGTGAACTTCAAATAAAACAATATAATACTCACATCCAAAATAATATGGCAACCCTCAACTGAATTGTACTTCCTTCTTCTATAATCACTCATTTTAGAAAATAGATTTAAAGCCATTCTTAGTCCCATGTTTTGGATGCAGTATTTTCTGCCTAGAATTGCTTTTCATTTAGAAAAAAAATTTTCATTAGTAGAATAAGATAAGTTTAATTACTGTATTTATATCTCATCCACATACCCTAAAATTTTCATAATAAAACAAATAGCTTTAATAAAAGCTCAATTTAGTTATGATGAAATTATAAATACTCCATATAAAACAATTCATGGAAAGTAACAGAATATTGCTACATTTGTTAAAACTTAAGAACACACTATTAATGTGTCAAAAATGGGAATAAGAATATTGATCCAAATAGGATGATTTTCATTGACTTTTTGAAAGTTTACATTGTATCCATGGTAACAAATTAATCTGAGATTTAGGTGTAACATTATGTGCATATTGTTATGTAGTTAAAAAGACAAGGGGAAGGGTGTTTAAAAATGAAAAATAAAAACAAGAATAATACATGATAAATTATTTTGAACCAGCAACATTTAATTGTTATATTTTCAGTTTAAGGATTTTAACCCCTAATAGTTACCAAATATTACAAAACAGAACTTGATTTATTGTTTTGTTGACAGTCTAGACTTAAGAAAATGATGGAGAAAATGTTAATAAATAAAAAAAATTAAAGATATAACTACTATTTATTATGATTTGTGCCTCATAGAAGATCATTCAAATATTATTGCGAGGATAAAGAGGTAGAATTTTATGAAGTTTATTCCTAATGGTATGAGGCAAGACATGGTAAAAGCAACAACAACCTAAATTTACATACATACTTTCATACTACCTCATACCCAGCAAATCATCTAAAAGACCAGAGAAATATTCATTGAAAGAGTTAGAGGAAGTCAAATATGCTAATCCACTACTGGTACAGGTGTGAATTGATCCAACTCTTCTGCAAAAAAAAAAAAAAAAAAAAATTGGAAAATTAGCCAAATAGTGCATAGTCTTAGGCTAATGATCCCCCTACTTGTGAACAGAAAATTTTTTGAAATAATGTTTATAACCACACATGATGAAATTGTTGAACAAATAATTGTATATCAATATAGAGAATATAACTGCTAAAAAGAATTCATGAACTTAGATAATTAAGGCAATAATGGAAAGAGGTGTATGGCATAATACAGAGTAAAAGAAAAGCCAAATGAAAAATATCTACAATAATGTATATGTAATAAATAGGGAAAATAAAACAGAACTATTATAATGGTCAATATTAGTTCTAGATTATCAGATTTAAAACACATTGCCTTCCTTTCTGTAATAAATAATAATAATAATTATTATTTTTGCTGAGGCAATTGGGATTAAGTGACTTGCCCAAGGCCACACAGCTAGGAAGTGGTAAGTGGCTGAGAACAGATTTGAACTTCAGATCCTCCTGACTTCAGGACTGGTGCTCTATTCATTGTGCCACCTAGCTGCCCCAATAGACAATTGTTTTCATTTATTTTGGAGGTAATTTTTGAGGCAAGGAACTGAGCTATTAAAATGAAATTAATCTCTAGGCTTCTAAATATTTATTTACTTTCAAAAATATAATTTTAGAAATATACTATTCCAAAAGAAAATTTTTAAAATATTATCAAAATAAATACAAAACGACACTATTCAAAGATTAAAAGAAAATTAATTTGTACGAGTTTCTTTTGTAAAGTACATTGTGAAAGATGATATTTGTTAAAAGGCATTTCTGTTAACTAGAAAATACATTCACTTCAGCTATCTATATCTATAGCTATTTATCTATCTTAGAAACATGAGAAGTTATGTGGATATTTTAAGTACAGAAGTATGAAGAATCAAAGAAAGAGAATTTATGATTATTATTCAGTAGAAGAATGCTTCCTACAATGTTTTTTTTTTTTTTTTTTTCTAAATGGAACAGAGTTGTGACCTTGTAGTCAAAGATAAATGAGTTCTTATTTGGTCTAAGACACTAGCTAGCTATGTGAACTTGGGCCAAAACTTAATTTCATTTTTTGCCTCAGTTTCTTCATCTGTAAAAAGATGGAAATAACTATCTTATAGGATTGTTGTTAAGACCAAAATAATAACTTTAAAACTTATCTAGCACATAGTCAATGCTCTACAAATAAGCTTTTACTAGTTATTATTCCATCATGCAGATATTCTTGAATACTAGATAGCGTTTTTTAAAAGTCACAAAATATTCTTGTGGGCATTTCCACATAAGAATGTATTCTTGTAGTATTTGTGCTAACGAAAAATTCAATTGTCTCCATATGGTAGAATGTGAAATTCTTGAATTCCCCCCCACACACACACACACACATACTTCTTTGAGGCTCTAGTATGTTGTAGAATGCCCTGCACATAATAGGTCTGTACTAAATTCACATAAAATAAGTGTGAAAGTTTCAGTGAGAATAATCATCATTAAATCATTTATATTTGACTGTATAAGTAGCACTGCAGTTTATGACTCACTCTTAATTCTTTTTTAAAATAATTTAACATGCTTGGTTCATTTACTATGAACATTTTACTCTGTGGAGTACAAAGTACAAGGAAAAAGGAATGCTTCTTTTTCTTTTTTCTTAAAGCTTTTTATTTTCAAAACATATGCATAATTTTCAATAGAAACACTATGCATAAAACTATTATATAAAAACTATTCACCCTTGTAAAATGTTGTGTTCCATTTTTTTTCTTCCTCCATTCTCTTTACCCCCTCCCCAAATGGCAAGTTTTCCAATATATGTTAAACACGTACAATTCTTCTAGACATATTTCCAAAATTATCATGTTGCACAAGAAAAATCAGATCAAAAAGGAAAAAAAAAACATGAGAAAGAAAACAAAATGCAAGAAAATAACACTCAGTCCCCATAGGCCTTTCTGTGGCTCCATCATAAAACCATTGAAAATGCCCTCATTCATCTCATTGTTGAAAAGAGCTATGTCCATCAGAATTGATCACTTTATAATCTTGTTTGGCTGAATAGAATGTTCTCTTGGTTCTATTCACTTCACTTAATATCCGTTCGCTTAAATATCTTCACATGTTTCTGAAATCATTGATTTGAATAAGATTTCAGGTTTAATCTGCATTATAACAATTTCTTATATAATAATTATGTTTCATAACATTCATATATCATAACTTATTCATCCATTCTCCAACTCATGGGCATCCAATCAGTTTCCAATTCCTTGCCACAATAAAAAGTACTGAAACGTGCAGAAACATTTTTGCACATGTGGATCCTTTTCTTTTCTTTTTTTTTTTTTTTTTTCATCTCTTTAAGATACAGGCCCAGTAAAGGCAATGCTGGATCAAAAGTTATGCACAGTTTGATAATCCTTTAGGCATAGCTCTATGTTGCTCTCCAGAATGATAGGACCAGTTCACAACTTCACCAACAATGTATGTTTTCCAGTTTTCCCATATCCCCTCTAACATTCATCATTATTTTTTCTTGTTATCTAAACCAATCTGAGAGGTGTAGTGGTACCTCAGAATTGTTTAAATTTGAATTTCTCTTATCAATAGTGATTTAAAGCATTTTTTTTATATGGCTAGAAATTTCAATTTCTGAATAGCTTGTATTCTTATAAACTTTAATCAATTCTCCATATGTTTTAGAAATGAGGGAAAAGAAATAATTATTATTAAATTCAAAATTAAAGGACTTTAAAATCTATTTGACAACAAGACCCACAGCACATGGAAACTCTATAGTATGAGATTCAAGAGAATCATTATTTATTATCATCATGGTGTTGTAGAAAGTAAATTAACTCTAGACCCAGAGGACATCAGCTCAAACACTGTCTCATGCAATAGGCAAGTCATGTAAAATCTTTGGAATTTGTTTTCCTGATATTCAAAATGAGGGAGTTATATTCCATGATCTTTGAGGTCCTTAAATATTTAAATATAAATAATCCAGAAAAACCATAGTTTAAAAATTGTTTTAGGGTTCAGAGCATAGGTGTGTTAGTAAATGTTTATGTGTGTGCACACAAACACAAATACACATATACACACTTTAATGACTAAATCTCACTTAGTTCAAGCTGACAAAAGCACCCTCCTCGGTCAGAGAGAAAAGAATTCAATGATGACTAAAGTAACTGAATCCGATGTCATGAAAATAATTGCTTGTGAAATATATTTTCACATAACTAGAGATACAATTTGAGGACATGACGAGTCAGCAAAATGACAATATATTGCCAGGAGAATACAAACAAAATAGTGGGATTTAATTTTATTGTAGTCTATGAAAAAAACCTTAAAATATCTTAATCATAGGATTTAAAATAGGACTAGGAATTAAATTGATTGAATACATGGCATGGTTTTAATTATTAGAAGACCATGAAATGTATTAAGCTAGAAACACATGAAGAAATAATTGTTTTATGAATCTGGTTATGATACATGAAATAATTCACTAAAGAATGAAACTGGCATTTAGAATAATGGTTAATATGGCATTTAATCAATTTTGCCTAGCCAGATAAGACCAACATTAATTAGGGATTACAAATTTTATGTTATGTAATTTTATCTAAGATCAATGTTTATCAGTTTATTTTGAAGGTCAGTTCTTTAACAATGAATTCATATCATCATCTCTTACTGTGAGTATTCATGAGTTAACTAGTCTACTGAGAAATCAAGTAGTCTGCCTACAGTTATACCATCAGGACATAAACCTGTATTTTTAAAATTAACCTCTCCATTTGGTTACATATCTCAGCATCAGAATTTATGTTTATATATATATATATATATATATATATATATATAGAGAGAGAGAGAGAGAGAGAGAGAGAGAGAGAGAGAGAGTAAGTATAATTTTAATTTAGTGGATAATTGTTAGAATGGGCTCATCTGAGATAGATCCCACATGTCTAAAATGTTGTAACAATAACCATTTAAGTTTTAGATCACAAAAGTGCAGGATGAGTTATCAAGTAAGTGGGAGGATATCTCATTATAGCTGTTCATTACTGGCCTTCCAGTGTACTACCACTTTGACATATCTATGGTTGTCAATTGGCTTCTGGGAACTAATTCAGTGGTGGCAAGTATATGGTCATTGGAGCATAGGAACCTTTGATAAAGGAGGTTAGGTGATAACTAAGAAGTATTACTGGGTTATTATCATGCCTATTTTTCTTATTCCTAAAATATGTCTCTATTTTATTAGGAAGCTAACAATTGAACTTGAACAACCAATCTGTAGGAGTGAAACTAATGTATCAACCCACAGGGGGTAAAGTTGATCCATGGGATAGGGAATTTCTGTAATTTATTAGGTGGACAGCTTTGGACCTTCAGAAGAGATAAATTTAAATAAAAGAAAATCACAAGTGCTTTAAAGTTATTTAGATCTTCTGTTTTTCCTCTTCTGTTTTTATTTGAAACAAACAAAAAAAAAATCATTACAAACTTCACATAAAGGTCAGTCATTTGCTCAATGCTAATAGTATTCTATTACCTTGAAACTTAATAGAATAAAATCTCATATTTTTTTTAGAATAATGACTAATTTCTGAAACTTAAACATTATCTAATTTTTCATTTATTTTTACACTATCAAAGAAAGAAATTAACAATGTTATTAAAAGCTTTAAGAGAAATTTTAATCTATTTAGAAAATCAAAGACAGCACTAAAAGCCACAAAAGAAACTTATTTGATAATACATACTAATCTTTTAATCAGGCTTCCCATTTCTTATATCTGTCACCAGATAAGGAGTTAACAGAGAAGGCAAAAATATTGAAAAGAAAACAAAGAAAAGGTAACTTTTAAGAATTTTCACATCTTATGCATTTTCCCTCAAATGATGTGAAATGAAAGAAAGAATTAAAAGTCACAAAGGCAAGAAATAATTTATAAATTCATAATGGGGATCAAATGAGAAAAAAATAATTTACATGGTATGATATTCGCTTCAAAGAGACAGCTAACCTAGCAAGGCCTGAACTCCAGCCTCTGACAAATACTGGAGGATGATGATGAAGAAGTAATTTACTTCCCAGTGTTTAGCAAATTATAATCTGAAATTCAACTTCTGCATAAACCTTGTTTTTGTATGCCCCTGAATAGAAAAATAGTTCTTAGTTTGCTGGGCAATATGAATAAAATCTGGCTAGATTTGATTTATGAAGTAAACTTTGAAGATTTACTTTTCTTGAATTTGAAAGAGTCATAGATATTTAATATTTCCCTGAAAATTATCTGAACATTTTAATGTACAATTAAGAATTCATTTAGAAAATGAGTGTTTCTTAATATGAACCAGTGTGATGTCAGACAAAAAAAGTTTATGTGCCCTTAAGACTCAATGAGAGAAGGATAGCATGTGTTGTGAAAGATGAGAAAATGTATGTATATATCACTCTGTAATACTCTGATCTAATAGTATTCCAAATCTTATATTTAATTATTGGCACTACATCATAGTAACAATTTTAATAGCCTTGAAAAGGCTATTAAAATATTGAAACTTCATGCCATATGAGGATACATTGAAGCAAAAGAAAATAAGGACTTAGTTGGGACATGGACACTTAAATATTGAAACATGGAAGAAATGATTACATTATACTCAGGCTTATATGGCTTGGGCCTAGATGTAAGAACCTGAGAAATTAGAAGTTTCATAGAAGAAGACTGTGACTATATGTAAAAGAAAAGTTTTTAATAATTTGCAAACTATTTCAAAGAGCTGGGGTACCTTGGGAAGAAGAAGACAAAGCTGAATAAAAAGATATTTAAGTGTTAGAATTTGCATTCATTCACACAATTGGATAAAGTAGACAGCTTTTGGATTGTCTTCCCTTTTGAAAGATTCCTTTTAGAGTTAAAAGGAGCAAGGTCGCATAATGAATAGTGCCCTGGGTCTGGATTCAGAAAGAACTGAGTTTAAATTTTACCTCAACTACTTTTCTGTGATCCTGGACATGTCATTTAAATTTGCTTTTTTCTCAATTTCAATTTCAACTCTAAAATGGAAAGATTTGACTCAATTTCTAATGTCCCTTCCAACTCAAAAATCTAGAATCCTATCATGATATGAATATGTTCTTCTGAGCAAAGCAAAAATTACCCATGTTAATACAACAAAATACCATGTCTATTTAACAGATCAGTTTATTTTCGAGTTTCTATGATATTGTTAAAAGTAACTCACATTTCTCATAGGAAATATTCTAAAATTTAGAGACCTTTTCTATTTCATATTTTTTCACTTAGTAATTGTTCCCTACTTTTGCAGATACTTTATAATAGATTTTTACAATATTAATTAGTGATGAAGGCTGTGATAAATGTTGGATGTGGTGTCTATAACTCAAACTTATCTTAATCATGTCCTTTAGATGATCAGTACTGTACATTAGTTGAATATTAGTTTCATATTGTACTAAAGTTATAAAAATATTTCAAGACTAAAATTCCAGAATAGCATAATACCTTACTTGTGACAGATGCTTAATAAATACTTGTTAAAATGAAATAAATTAGATATGAGTTTATATATGTCTGTGGGGGAAATTTGGCTAAACCCAATGTAAGTTTTAGTTTTGAAGGGACCTGGTAAATTATCTGTGTGCTCATTTGATGATTTTTCATAATCATTTTAAGAAAATAAATACTTTTTCTTTAATCTTTACATCATTCCATATAATCTACTTTGAAAGAAGAAAGAGACACAGACACAGCAGAAATAGAGAGAAGAGAGAGAAAGGTAAGAGGACAACATTATCAGGCCAATGTAGACATAAAAAAGAGAAGGAAAGAGAGGGAAGGAGGACAGCATTCTCAGGCCAATTTAGACAGAGATCATAGAAAATTATGATACTTAAGCAATAAAGAGATGCGGCAATATTAATGCAAACAAAAATGCTTTTTGTGAGTACCTTCTATGTAGAAGTAACTATGCTAAGCCTGGGAGAGAAAAAAATGAATCACTGCAACCAAGAAATATATATATTATAGGAAGAATGGTTTTAAAATCTTAAAAAAAAAAAAAGGTTTTTTCAATTTTTCTTTTGCATTTTCTTTTAAAGAATATGTTGTTAATAAGAGTCTTCATTTTTAAATTAAAAGAATTTTTTTAAAATCCCCTCAATAGAATTTTATTTTTTTCAATTATATATAAAGATAGTCTTCAACATTTACTTTCATAAGTACTGATGCTAGAGGCTACACTACTGGCTTGCTGTATCACTGTCCTGTGAAGTTAGAAGTAAGGGTTTTTGTTGATAATCTGTGCTATGGCTAAGAGCTTCCCCCTGCCTTGCCCAACCACCATCTGTGTTAGGCTGTGCTCCCCTTTCACTCTAATGAGGCAAACTTCTCCTGAAACCTTTGCAAACTAGCTTCAGCTGAAACATTGTTTTACTCCGTCTCTGTGTATGTTTTGTCATTCTCTAATCTGTTCTGAGGTTTGATTTAACATTGTTTCCAAGGTAAGCAGGAGAGTTCAGACAACTTCCCAGCTGTTCTCTACCATCTTGGCTCCACTTTTTTTTTTTTTTCTTAAAGAAATTAATGGCTATAAGTAGAAAAATGAGCATGTATTTTACTTAAACTTCACTTTAAACCACATCTATTCAGTAAGATAAAGGATAGTTATAAGGTCTTGCATTTTCTATATTATATTGTCAGTGGATTGCTTAGGTTGAATATAAATACTCCTATTTAAGCAAAAGGCAATATATGAATACATGTAATGAGCTTATCCTTTCTTTTCATATATTTATGAGGACCATAGGAATAACTTCTATTCATTGAATACTTACATACTTGATACTAGACTTCTTTAAAGTGTGAGAATTTAGTCATTAAAGAAATTGGCATAATTTGTAATTAGCTAAATAGATAATACAAAAATTAATTTAATTTACAAAGAAAGAAGGAAACTTTGTGTGTAATACATTGGCCAAATTATATTTGATGGGTTTTGCCAATTCGTGGCATTTGAAGAGGACTTTTGGCTAATTGCAGTGAATTCAAAACAATAGAAACAATGATGATGAGGAAACTGTCAGCTTGAAGAACATTTTAAAAATATGGTTCTGTTAAATATTTGAAATGCTACATGTAGAAAAGGGAATAGATTAGCTTGATCTTGTCCCAGAAGGCAGAACTACTCAGCAAAACCTAACATTAGCATAGACTGCAATATAATTTAAAATCTGCTACTGAAAGCAGTTTTTCTTCACTAATCTCTAATTTGAACATTTCCTAAAATGTTTCCATTTTCATAGATGTTTTAGGAATAATAACCTCTCTATCTTTAATCAAAGGATTTTTAAAAATATGACATTTTTAAAAGGCAAGAGTTACTATGACATAGTAAAGAAAGAACCTGCCTTGAGGTCATCAACTTTTTTTAAAGTCACATATATGTTTTTTTTTTTTTTTTTTTTTTATTTTAACACATAGAAGCTATGTGTAAACAATATACTTAACATTTTAATGCCCAAATTAAGGACAACATGCCAATCTACTATATTCATATATGTCTTTATCTATATCTATCCAATGATCCATCTATCTCTCTATCTTTGTCTCTATCTATTTATATATATATAAATTTATAAATATAAATATATATAATATAATATAAATATATATATATATTCATTGTTATGTGTTTACATTTGTCCTTATGACTATTAACATGAACAACCTCAGAGTGCCACAGACTAATATAAAGGGTTGGTTTCAGATTAGGTTATCTAAATTTCAATCTTCCTAAAAATCTTTTCTAACTTTATTTCTTGAATTTGATTTCTTATTTTCTTTTTCCTTATTCATTCTCATTCTTCCTAAAATTTCCTCTTCCTACTCCTCCTTCATTATTTTCTTTCATCTACACATGTGAGTAGTAAGGGTTCCTACTCTTGATGGTAGTGTCTAAGACCTACCTTAAAGCTCTCATTGGCAGAAGACCTTGAATCTGAGCACAGGTTCCACCCACTAGCTGCCTCTTGCTATTTGTGCTTCTTTCCACTTGGGAAAATTTGGCTGTTGTTTATCTGCAATAAAGGGGGTCACAATGTGGGATGAGGAACGAGAGATCTCAGTTTTTTCTTCTGCTATGACAATAGTATCCAGTGTTTACTCTGGTGGTGTATAGAGCTGCATTTTAAAAATATCATTGCTGTCCCTGCTCTGTGGCCATATTTATCCCATTTCTCCTGACTATATCATAGTTGTTCATGTGATAAAAGTGCTTTTTGTTTGGTTTGTCTATAGAGACTTTGAATTCTTTCTATTGGGTTTTACCTTATCTGTATGAAAGTTATTCTTGTAGCAAGCCACCCTGAGGCTTATCATTCTAGTGAAATAAATTTCTATAATCCATTATATCTACCATAGTTTGAATATATATATATATGTATATATATATATATATATATACATACATACACACACATATACTATCTCTACCCTTTTTATCTACTCTTCTCATTCACTTCTAAGTTCTTGGCAATATGACTAATGAATTCATCTTAATTGGAGCTATATTTGATCACATAATTGCAAAAGCTAATTGCCTTCTCATAATCCTCATTCTTTTCCTCCTTTTTGCAGCATTTGATACTGTTGACTACATTTTTCATAAATGTGTGTATGTGTATGTATATATATATATATTCCCTTTAGTGAATTTTCATTACATTTTCCCCTCTTGGTTCTTCTTGTCTACTCATTTTCCTTTGCAAGATTATTATTCATATGCTGTTACTAATGCTTCTATTTTGGACTCCTTTCTGTTTTTTCCACTCTTGCTCTCTCATATTGACTTTATCATCTGAACAACATTTCAAGAAATCTTTTCCTCCCCCACCCCCCAATTACCAGGCTACCATTTTGTTTAGGCTTTCCTCATTCCCCCTACCTATAATTACAATAGTTTACTAATTGCTTTATGTACCTTATCTCTAATCATTTTAATTTCTCCTCACAACTGCCAAAGTAATATTCTTAAAGCATAGCTCGGAACATTTTATATCATTATATATATAACATTATATATATTGTTTAATAAGCTACAGAAGCTTCTAGAATTAAGTATATACTTCTTTTTTGACATTTCAAATTGATAGTAGACTATTTCTAACCTTTTATTCCATTATTATATTTTTTTTCCCTTGCACACTCATAAATTCAATCATACCGGCCTTTTCATACACAATGTTCCCACCTTTCACCTCTATGACTTTTCACTTTCTATCCCTCTCTCAAGTTTGGAATCTACTCTTTCTTTACCTCTGCCTCTTAAATTACATTTCCTTTAAAACTCATTTGTATGAATGCCTTCTTTTATAGGGAAGCCTATCTTGATCCCACTGCCAACTGATAACCTCTCAGGAAAATTATTATGCCATATTATTTAATAACCACTAATATTCTGTAATCTCTCATTTCCCATATTCAATTTAGCTCACCAGGGCATTTTTATAAAATATGATGGATTAGTGGGATTGCTTCTAGATCCCCAAGAATCAGCTTCTTAACCAGCTTTGGTCGGGTCCTTCTCAAGTGAAACTCTTACTTGTATTTACCGAAAAAAAAAAAAAAAAAACAAAACAAAACAAAAACCCTTCAACTATGTTACTTTCCTGGGGAAGATACTTCTGTCCTTGGTATTCTTCATCAAAGTTAGGAGTGACTTGGTATCTTAGAGGAAGATTAACCAGAGGGAGCCAGATTGTGGTACTTTTGTTTTCTAGCCAAGATTGCCAGAGGCAATTGATGCTCATCAAGCAATTAACATTCTTCAATTGGCACAGAGGCTATGATCAACCACTATTGCTTTCCTCTCAGCTGCAGACTAATCATTTCACTGGACAATTATTTCAGTATTTCTAGAAAGAAGCAAAAAGGAGGATCTGAGGAAACTCTTAACCTATGTCTTCATTAATTTTTTTTTTTTTTTTACCAATCAGGATTACCTTATCTTTTACTATTGATGTGCAAATAATGTATATTTAGGCCAAGGAAAAGGAAGACACACCTAAGTTTGAACACCCTGTCAACCCTCAGTGAGAGTCATTAAGAGAAGCTATTGACAAAATTTCTTGTTCACTCCTAATCAAACTAATAAATTGATAATGCTCAGGTTCCTGGCATTTTGCTGAGGTGCCAGAGTGATGAGTGAACTCTGTAATCATTCTGAAACTGTGTTCACTTTTAAAACAACACTCTGAAACTGTGTTCCCTTTCGATCTTGGAGTCTTAGACCCTCCCGGGAAGGCATATTTCTCCGGAAATAATTTCAAGTTAAGTGGTGTTGTAAGGCTGGGCCATTTCTGGGGCAAGCTGGATGTCTATTCAAATTCAGGTTGATGAAGCCTTCAAAGCAATTTCCTTTGGAAGATCTTGGTCTGATCAGCTCAGGCTGCTCTCCTCCCCCTGCCAAGAGCTGCTTGTAAAATAGGTTTCCTTTTACTCGATTTTTTGCAGAATGTCCAAAGTAGAACACTGCCTGCTGAGAAGGCATTCTGTTTTCAGTGACAGTCTCCATTTCCCTAATAGGACTTTGCCACTAAAGAAGTCAGTCTCTTAGGAAAACTGGTTTTCTATCCACAATAAACTTCCATTTTTGCCATTTAAAACTCTGGGTTGGTGAATTCTTTCAGAAAGGACCTGCATCAATCAAAAGGGAATTTCCATAATTCTCACTAACCTGCCACTAACCTCATCATTTTTACACATCACTTTTTTTTTATTTTATTTGAAAAAAAGAATAAGAAAAAAAATAAAAACAGAAAAGGAATACAAAACAAAATAAAAGAGACCAGGATGAAGGATATCTATAACTATGTGTTTATACTGCATTTGACTTCTATTTCAAAGATCACATCAATTCATTATTATAAAACTTCTTTAAAAGCTATTTTATTTCCTTTTCATTTAAAAAAAAGTGTCATTTGGGTTTCAAAAGGAAATTCAAAAGTATAGATTGAAATAAATTGCAACAAACTATAGTTAATTAGGTTTCCAAAGAACATCCTTCAGTTACACAAGTTTGGATTGGATGATTATGTAACTGAGGGATTTATGGTTTACATATTCATGTACACTTTGAGAAAAATAGTAGTAAGCCTCCATACCATAAATCCCTCAGAACTATTTGAAGGAAAGAAGATGAATGAACTAATAACTTAAAATAGTGTTTCATGTGATAAGTGTGACACAAAGAAGATATACAATATATCTACCTCATGAAAACTCATTCTACTTAGGCAAATAAAACATAAATGTATAAAAATGAAATAGTGGCAAGCAAGAAAACTGTTCAATTAGAAAAAATTTATATCTAGACATTAAATGCTTAATGAAGTTAATGATATGACAGTGGTACTATGAAGATCCAGAACTGTATACATTATTTTTCCTAACTACAAAGATTTATGTGGAGATCAATATTATGTTTAAGAATATAAGATTTCCAGGATATTTTCAGTGATGATAACAAAAATATAAAAAACATGATATTTTATCTACTTAGAAAAAGCCAATAGTTTCAGATATAGAATATGAAAATTAAATTAGGAAGTCCAGAATAAAATACTACTTCTGCCTATAACTTGCTTTTAGTCTGAGGGAAGCTATTTTACTTTATTAAGATGGTTTCTTTCTTGATATCTTAATAGTATATGAACACATCTTGGTATGAAAACTGAGTAAAGATGTAATTGTTATCTTTGTTAATTCAGTGATAATACATAACATGACAAAAGGAAAATAGATAATGAAAGTATTATATTATGGATTGTATATTATTTGTCCATATTTTCCAACAGATGGATTTTGTGAATATTATTTATGCTCTAAATTTATAAGTTTATTTTGCTTTTTAAAATAAATTTCTATGAAGGTATACATAATTTATGAATTTATTTATAAATTTGATCTATTCTTTTAAAAATACAACTTCAAAATGGTAAAGAATTTCCCCAATTTATGTTATAAAATCCTTAAACTATTGTCATAGGAATATGTAAAATATTCAGTTTCCAATTCATAAACATTTATTGTATATTGTTCACAAATAAGCAATATGATTGGCACAGAAGAGGAAGAGAATATGTTATGCATATGTTCAAGGGGCTTGTGACTTAGGGAAACATAAGCCACGTTCATACAATTGTAGAATGTGTAAAGGCATGACATAAACCCCCCCACACACACACACATAGAGTTTTATTAGAACTCAGAAAAATGAATCTTTTCATTTTCATATACATGTGCCCACTTGAAAATGGGAAGATTCATGTAGCTCAAATATAGAAAATAATTTTGATTCCTTCAAAACCAGTAGTATCACTATCTAAACTTGAATTGACAAAAATGCAGCAATATGTCTGCCTAAGGAAGAAATCATTCTTTTTTGTATGTTTGTTTGTTTATTTTTTTTTAACTTTCTGTCACATAGCCAAGAAAGCAAAGTATTCAAAATAAAAATATTTCATCATTTCTTTATTAAAAAATCATTATTTAATCTGCTTATAACAAGTCAGAGTTTACTTGACACTTTAGAAACAATGAAAACATTGTTAATCCTGCTCTCTCAAAGTGTGCTAAATTTAACACTTCATTTGGTTTTGATTGCCCCTGAATGATTTTCTTATTCAGAGCTGAGCTGAACTAGCCATTTGTAGAGAGGTAGTTCTAAACATAGACTTGTTTCTCCACAGGAGTTATGAGGTTATAAAGAATTTATGGCATAATAATATGTAAATACACTTTAGTATGAAAAACTGAATAAGGATGTAAATGTTATCTCTGCTAATTCAGTAGAAATCCCTAACATCAGAAGTGGAAAATGAATAATGAAAGTATCGTAGGGTATATCAAGTATTCTAGTTACTGGAAATTCTCCATGCCAAATTAACCATGATTTTCCATTCCAGTGACTGTCACTTAAAATTAGTTATCGTTCAAGTAACATTCATTTCTGTTGGTCATTGGGTGAGATGATACTCTCTAATTATATTAAATAGAACACATTTTTCAAGTATCTGCCCTGTGTCTATGTAGGAAGAATAAAGTGTGGTCTTTCCTAGTCTCCTAAATAGTTCATTGGTTACCTAAGGAATGAGTTGGTCATTTATGATGCAATAAGCACATATTACTTGGTACTGAGGTTGCAGAGAAGTTTCCTAAGCATTCTTGGAAGTGTGTGTGTGTGTGTGTGTGTGTGTGTGTGTGTGTGTGTGCACGTGCGTGCTGGGGAAGGGGAGAGGGGAGAAATCAGGGAGAGGAGGAGTACATCAACATAGGCAAACCAAAAATTGTGTTCAAAAAACATCTATGCATGCACATAAGACCCCTTCAAGTGAACAGCCAGGATTCCTTATGTAAAGAATTTTAAAGCCAGGATTCTGGGATTTTCTGCAAGCTACTCATTCTATCCTTCTTCCCTTACCCTATTTCCCTTTCCATGCATTATGTCTCTTAAAGCAAGTAAAACTAAAAAAGTACACTGCAAGCAGTAGTGACAGCATGTGTAGGAATCTGCATTGTATACTGAAAGGATAAAGACTGTCACTAAACGTGGAGAATTTAAACTTTAAAACAAACAACTTATGTGAAGAATGTTTAAGTCCAGATTAAAATCCCATATTCTATATAAGATAAAGAGTAATTACAAAAAAAACAGTCATATTGCACAGTAATTGATATAATCACACACACATACATACATATATATATATGGAGAGAGAGAGAGAAGAGGAGAGGAGAGGAGAGGAGAGGAGAGGAGAGGAGAGGAGAGGAGAGGAGAGGAGAGGAGAGGAGAGGAGAGGAGAGGAGAGAGAGGAGAGAGAGGAGAGGAGAGGAGAGGAGAGGAAAGGAGAGGAGAGGAGAGGAGAGGAGAGGAGAGGAGAGAGAGAAATAGAGAGATAGAGAGAGAGCTTTAGAAAGCAAAAATATCTAAGATCCATTCTAGATTTACATAGATGACAATATAATGTATTAAATATGTAAATCATCCTGGGTTGTTGGAAGAAGACAATATATGAACATTGAAATGATCAAATAGTGTAGTGCAGTGGATAGATAGTGTGCTAGGCCAGGAATGAGAACGATGGTAGCCTTTAACAGTTGTGTGAATAAGGCTAGTGTCTTTACTTATTTGGTATTCAGTTCTTTGGTTTTAAATCGACTAATTTTGGTATTTCTGTCACTAGATTATTGTGAAACTCAATTGAGAAATTGTATGTATTGTACATTGCAAGGGCTGTTAAAATGTCAGTAATTATATGAGGTATTTTTTGATTAGTGAAATCCTCTAGTGTCCTTAAAATAAGATATGATTAAAAATAAATTTAAGATATAATTAAAATAAATTTATATTGATTTTGTACAAAGCTTAAAAGTCTCTTTTGATTTTGCTTTGTTTTGTTTTGTTTTTGTCATGTAGTATATCTAAGCAAGGGTTTCACTGTAACTTGTAAAGGAAATCATAGCAAGGATTCCTGAATTTCTTAGGAGATTGGCTGATTGCCTCTATGGTCTCAGCTATCGCTAAAATATTTTGAGTTGTATCAAATTTTAAGTTTTCTATATAAATTAACTTTATGTAAATAAAAGGGTGAATGGAGATTTCTAATATTTTTATTTTATTTTATAATAACTTTATATTGACAGAATCCATGCCAGGGTAATTTTTTTTTTTTTTTTTACAACATTATCCCTAGCACTCGCTTCTATTCCCATTTTTCCTCTCCCTCCCTCCACCCGCTCCCCTAGATGGCAAGCAGTCCTATATATGTTGGATATGTTGCAGTATATCCTAGATACAATATATGTTTGCAGAACCGAACAGTTCTTTTCTTGCACAAGGAGAATTGGATTCTGAAAGTAAAAATAACCCGGGAAGAAAAACAAAAATGCAAATAGTTTACATTCGTTTCCCATTGTTCTTTCTTTGGGTGTAGCTGCTTCTGTCCATCATTTATCAATTGAAACTCAGTTAGGTCTCTTTGTCAAAGAAATCCACTTCCATCAGAATGCATCCTCATACAATATCGTTGTCGAAGTGTATAATAATCTCCTGGTTCTGCTCATTTCACTTAGCATCAGTTCATGTAAGTCTCTCCAAGCCTCTCTGTATTCATCCTGCTGGTCATTTCTTACAGAACAATAATATTCCATAACATTCATATACCACAATTTACCCAGCCATTCTCCAATTGATGGGCATCCATTCATTTTCCAGTTTCTAGCCAATACAAACAGGGCTGCCACAAACATTTTGGCACATACAGGTCCCTTTCCCTTCTTTAGTATCTCTTTGGGGTATAAGCCCAGTAGTAACACTGCTGGATCAAAGGGTATGCACAGTTTAATAACTTTTTGGGCATAATTCCAGATTGCTCTCCAGAATGGTTGGATTAGTTCACAACTCCACCAACAATGCATCAGTGTCCCAGTTTTCCCCACATCCCCTCCAACATTCATCATTATTTTTTCCTGTCATCTTAGCCAATCTGACAGGTGTGTAGTGGTATCTCAGAGTTGTCTTAATTTGCATTTCTCTGATCAATAATGATTTGGAACACTTTCATATGAGTGGTAATAGTTTCAATTTCATCATCTGAAAATTGTCTGCTCATATCCTTTGACCATTTATCAATTGGAGAATGGCTTGATTTCTTATAAATTAGAGTCAGTTCTCTATATATTTTGGAAATGAGGCCTTTATCAGAACCTTTAATTGTGAAGATGTTTTCCCAGTTTGTTGCTTCCCTTCTAATCTTGTTTGCATTAGTTTTGTTTGTACAAAGGCTTTTTAATTTGATATAATCAAAATTTTCTATTTTGTGATCAGTAATGGTCTCTAGTTCATCTTTGGTCACAAATTTCTTTCTCCTCCACAAGTCTGAGAGATAAACTATCCTATGTTCCTCTAATTTATTTATAATCTCGTTCTTTATGCCTAGGTCATGGACCCATTTTGAGCTTATCTTGGTATATGGTGTTAAGTGTGGGTCCATGCCTAATTTCTGCCGTACTAACTTCCAGTTATCCCAGCAGTTTTTATCAAATAATGAATTCTTATCCCAAAAGTTAGGAGCTTTGGGTTTGTCAAACACTAGATTGCTATAGTTGACTAGTGAATGGAGATTTCTTTAAAAAACTAAGATGGAAATACTTAGCTAAATTATAAGAATTGCATAAATCATATTCAAATGACATCCTGAGTTTTGCTGTGAATGCAACATGTCATTTTTAAAAGAAATTTTGATTTGTTTTGAGTTGTAACTGAAAAAAGTAAAATTCAAGTTTAAGATCATATAGTAAATACTACCTGCATATTGGTCTAATTTAAATCTCTATTTGCAAGAGGAGAGGGAAGAACATTGAAGGTGTGAGTTATTTTGAAATACTTGAAAATAAATAGATAGGTAATGAGATTGAGTAGCTCAAATAGCTGGAAAAAAATTTCTTTCATTTTCAGTCCTTTGTATCAGAATGTGTTTAGTGGATAATATTCACTTAATTTACATTTACTAATTAATTTACATTTGCAAATCACAAGTAACAACTTGTTTTTATTGTTTTAATAGTTTAGTTTAATTTCATTTTATACGTGAAAAACAAAGTAAGCAAATCATTCACTTTTGGAGGATTTGTTTTTCTTTCACTGGAAATTTTCATAATTCATTTGAGGCTTTTGGACTTTCATATAATTTCCCTTGAATCCTAATTTTAAGCATAGCTAGAAAATTAATAACTTGTTTAAAAGGGGGCAATTTCTTTACAAAAGATGTTGCAAGGTTTTTTTTTGTTTGGTTATTTGTTTGATTTGATTTGGTTTTTCATTCCACAAACTAACTTATTTTTCTTCCATTTAGTTGTGTTTTTTAAACTGAGATTTTTTTAAAATTTAGATGAATTGTGGGATGCAACAGATATTTCAATGACAGTTAGTGCAGGAGAGTTTAGTTAAACTTGAGTCCCAAATGAGAAAATAAGAAAATCTTCTTTAAAGAGTACATGGTTAACCTCAAGGGCTTTATAGAGCGTTATTAAAAGACATTGTAACATTCCATTAACATTGCACATTCATACTTATTAAACATTTGAAGAAGTATTTAAAACTATGAAAGTCAATAGGAAGAGAATAAAATATGACTAATGTGGATACAGAGTATAATAGACAACCAAATTCCAAAAAAATAATATGTATATACAAAACAGATTATTTACATTACAAAAGACATCTTAGTGTCAAAAAAAAAAAACATTTTTCACTCAAAAAGACAATTTTGCTGTCTGCCCTGCTTTAAAAAATTGTTGCTGGGAAGTTGTAAACCTCAATTCAACAAACATTTATTAAACACATACAATATAATGACTGTATTGTTCAGTTGGATACAATCCAAATTTCATATACATGTATACATGTATATGTTCTGTGTGCATGCATATGCATATATAGTAACCATGTAGTTTGTGTAATGTATGCATACATGTGTTTATACATGTAAACATGTATTTGTGTATTTATACATATTATGTAAATAAGTCTATACACACATGTGTGTATATGTGTGAACACACATATATCTAGGATCCTTTTCCAGGGAATCAGACAGTAGTTAAAAGTCTTCATTTAAAAAAAAATTAATCTTCCTTTGAGCTTCTTGAGAACAGGGACTATTTCTTATTTTGTTTTGTTTTGATTTTTTTCCCTTGCCTTTATTTATATCTTTATCCCTTATCTGAGTATCTCGCACTCAAGTGTATAATAAATATTGGTTAACTTCTTTATGTTTATGTGAAAGTCACAATAACTATGAGCCTGTTAACTCAATTTTAAGAATGTGTGTGAATCCTACCTTATAGGGTTTTTATTGGGATCCCAGAAGATTAATATGCAAAAAGAACAATGAGTCAGTTATAGTTACTGATGTTATCCAAATATTAGAGAAGTACTACATCGCAAAGAATAGCAGATAGTCTTAGAAGTTGAAAGATCTTACTCCATTTTTAACTTTTCACACACACTAGTTATAAGATCAATGTAAAATCAGTTAACCTCTAAAGTGGCAATTCTTTAAAATGTAAGTTACAACCAAGCTGCAAATCTGCATTAGAAAATGACATTTCCCACATTAATAAAAAGTATAAGTCCAAGCCAAAAAATCCTTCTAAAATCTGTTTATAAATATAACTTTATAAATGTCAGTCATTAAGTATAAAATGAAAGATATAGAGAAAATTATTTTTAAACTGTAAATTGATATATCAGTGGAACTTACTTACCCTAGCATTTTAACAGTAGTCTTTTACTTTATGAAAAAAACATAATTAACCTTTCAAAAATGTATATAATATGAATTGAGGTATATAACATATATGTACATATGTGTATACACGCATGATGCCTGCTTTTGTTTAGATTTACTTATCTATATGTATACATACATGTATACATTGTAAATGTGTATATAAATTCTATTTATGTACATGTATATGTATATATGTACATATTTATAGATACATATATTTGTGCGTTCTTATGGTAAAAAATAAAGCTGGATTTAAAGTCAGGAATTTTTTTTTCAGGATTTAGGAGTGGCTGAATCACCCAAAGAAAGTCATTGAAGATATTTGTTCTTGAGTCAGATTTAAAGTGCTTACTTGCATCAGATTCCTTTATAACCACTTCCCTGCACTCAAGAAATCTGAGGTTCATAGGAGTGTCTTTCTTCAAAAATAATTTTAAAAACAATATAGAAAACCCTAACTGAAATTTAATTGCAGAATTTTATGTTACAATAACTTTCCAAGCCTTGGTTGCCATACACAAATAGATATAAGGAAGGATTGCAAAATAAATTTAGCCATCCATATCATTCTTTTTCTCTCCTATTTCATGACAAATATTGTAGATCCAAAAATTCCTGACTTTATCCAGAATAGGTTTCAAAAACATAAGAACTAAAATCACTCAATTTTTACTTTCCAGAGTAAAAGGAGTTGCATCTTCTTCAAAAGCTGTAAAAAACCTCCAGGCATCTTTTTGAATACACCAAGCAGGAACAACTTAAAAACAAACATGTGTGAAAGCAATAAAATTCCTTTGGTTTAGTTCCAATGAAAGAAGGGAGGAGAATTTATATATCAATCATTTAGTTTTTCTCTCTCCTTCATTCTCTGCTTAGACTGAAAGTGAAAATCAAGTTAACTGATTGAAGTGACTAGACTGAAATGACCAGTATTTTTGGCAAATTATTCATTAATGTGTGCAACTAACAAACTCATTAAATGTTAACTAAATTTGTCATTTCAATAAAGTCTTCAAAACTGGTACTACAAATGATGTCATCCAATTTGCTCCCTGAAATGCAATGATATGTGTTATCTGCTGAAGGATGTTACTATCATTATCATGAAAACATCCTAGGTTGTTCTTTGTCCCTTACAGCTCAATATGACACTTGACTGCACAGTTGGTACAATACCTTACAAGTAGGGGGTAAAGATTTTATTTAAAATTCAGGGAATACCAATGGAGACCCAAGAGGAGGGCAGAAGTCTACAGTCAATCATTGCAGAGCTGAAGTACAGTTAGAAATGAAATCTGTTTCTGAGATAAAATGTCCATTTTTATATCGTGATATTGTATCTTCTATCTCTATTTGATTTTTAAAAAGTATATTATATGTATATTTGTGTATATATACTTTAAAGAGAATCATTTCTAAAAAGTAGATTGTTTTTCACAATACAAAATTGCCTCAATGTGTAGACTTAAAGGAATATAGTGATTGAAAATGGTTTAAAAGCTACTGCTTACCTGAATCCCAGAGGCATGCTCTTTTCTAATTTATAAACTTGGCAATTTCTTTTAAAAGAACAGTCAGCAAAGAGGCAGGTGTATGAATCCAACTGCCTGGAGTTTATTTAAATAGACTATTTACTTTTCTGTTGAGTGTAATAAAGATATTTACCACAGCATATGCCACATGACAGGGTACTTTTGATTTCTCTTAAAATGTTATGTTTGGGTATTGATAGATTGTGTGAGTTAAATCCTCATTAAAGCTGTGATTTAACTACCAAGGTTTATCAGCTCATAAACAGTTCCAATTAAAGCTGAACATGATTTTTTTTTTTTTTTTTTTTTAGCTTTTAGAGAAATCTTAGTTTCTACTGCATCTCTTACAATAAGGAAAAAGTTAGAGAATCCAGGAAAAAAAAAGATTAAAGATGTCTTTGTTAATTTCATACACATTTAACAAGACCTCATTAGGCCCCAGGCCATATACTAGGAATTAAAATTTTGCCAAAAAAAAAAAAAAAACCAAAAAACTCTTTACCCTCAAAAATGTTTACATTCTACAAGGATACAATATGCATACAAATGTATAAAAATAAATGGATGATGACTTTGGACATTTTTAATCATACTGGTAACTTTGCCCCACTGGTTTCTTGGGTAAGCACTGAATAAATTGGCATCAGTAAGAATTCAGTGATGAATGGCTAAGCTAAACTCCAGAAAGGTGATTCTTTTCCAATGAGTCATCCACACAGTTTTCTGAAGATATAAACAAAGATGGGCTGTGGAGAAAAAACATGACTGGTTTATTTCTATGCAGGGTCTAGGACCTGCTGTAAATATAATGGGGGGTAATGTGTTACCAATGTTCTTTGAATATATTTTCTGAAGATGATAAATTATTTTCATTTTGGAATCACAGGGTTGCACATCTTACATGCCATGCCTCACCTAGTTATTGCTATCACAAGCCCCTTTATTCCCTAAGAAATTATGACAAATAGAAAGGACATTATTGAGATGACATTCAGGTAATACCTTTTCATAACAAGAATGCAAGACTCACTAACATTAGAAATGTATTTCATGCTGTTACTTTATGTGATATCTTGGTCTCTTGGTCATTGTTCTGAGACTCAGGAAGCTGTTGTATATAGTCTGACAAGATGGAGTAAGACAGAGTATCCTGTAAAATGGAAAAGAATATATTACACATCCTTTTAAAAGTCCCAGTCAACTGAGTTCTACTTTCCTTTTTTCTAACATAATTACAATGTGAGTGATATTTATTTGATTTTTAATTATCAGGCATTTTACCACATGATGATTACTTTAATCTTGATTATTTTTGGTCGGTGACATATTTTAGTTTCTGTGTTAGCATCTAGAAAAAAGTATTACTTTTAGGCTATTATTGAAGACTATAGATGTGCCAGTTCTCCCTATCTTTTATGATCTTCCATATCTCTGGACAATTTCCTGAAATATCATGAAGTCACTTAACAGCGTACCTATGAGTGACTTCTCAGGGGATGTAGAGCTAACAAGTTTTGTAGAGAATATATCAAGGTGATGTTTGAACCACATTTAAACCACAATTCAAACAACAAATCTGAAAGAGATGTGAGACTTAGACGCTTCCTTATTATGGGCTAAAAAGCATCCTGTTACAACTTTAGCCCAATAAAGAAAGGTTTCTTGATTAATATAGCTTCATAAACTCAATGGAATACTATATATTTAAACATCATTGACTGATTATCCAATTATTTGAAATCATTGAGAAGATTATTCCTGTTGCTATAAAATTGAATTGCATGTGAAAATAATTCCTTTTGCAAATTTAGATAAAATTGTTATATCATTGAGGCCAGTAATGTTTACAATAGGAGCAATTTTAAATGCTTGATTTGGTTAACTATATGAACATGAGACAAGCTAAGCTACAACACCATAGGACTTGCAAAGAAAGTCTAAAATTTTTATGTGAACAGTCTGATTTTTTTTTAAAGTCTCATATAGTTTGTTTTAGTATCTCAAAAAGCACCAATCCATCTAGATTCTCTGAAGGTACTTTGACATTTTTTGGTTTCCTGATGAAGTTACACAAATATGAAGTTGAAAAAAAAGTTGTTGAGAACTTTGAGTGAGACAGAACAGAGGGTAAACTTGAAAGAAGGGTGGTGATTTCTTTAGATCTGTGCAGTTCAGTTCTGATTTATATCAATGGCCTAAAACAAAAATATTCAACTCACAATGTTGTCTCTCTGACTGATTCATATGGAGAATAAATTAAGTATTGCTGACTCTGACTGACTTGATGAGAGGATATCAGTTTATGGTAACATTCTCCATGCTGATTTCATATTTCCTGATTTCCATGCTGGATAATCTATTAGCAAGTCTAGTCTA
The DNA here is from genome assembly GCF_016432865.1 of Antechinus flavipes. Lineage (NCBI taxonomy): Eukaryota > Metazoa > Chordata > Mammalia > Dasyuromorphia > Dasyuridae > Antechinus > Antechinus flavipes. Next base: position 369,129,598 of record NC_067400.1, on the reverse strand, counting down.
GTGTTACCACATGTTTCCTTTCTGCCTGAAGTTTCTTAATTTTTTTAAAATTCTCTTTATGGATACTTTACCCTGCATACCATTTCTGAAAATGCTATCAATGAAAAGTACAACCATTTTTCTTAACTGGTTTAGATATTCACTCTTGTGAGGGGGTTAGATCTGTCTATTGCCTCTTGAAGTGTTTTACATAAAAGCAATTAAGATTATTCAAATCTGGGAAGAAAATTCCTGATATAGAATTATTTAATTTACAAATGACATATAGATATGAAGAGGCAGCAAGGGAGGCTAAGTCTTATCATCTGGTGATTTGTTCCCCATACTTGAGAAGTCATTGAGCTGAGGAAGTACCTTCTCTTGTAGATCTGTTGAGTAATGGAATAGACTCCTCTGCCTATGCCAATAAGTTAAAAAGATGCTATTGGTAAGTTGTGTTAAGTATGAACAGTGTGCTTCTAGATTATCTAATTAAAGCTCAGAAAGCCCTCGAAAACCTTTTGACTCATGATGTAGCTATGTAGAATAACATTCAAAAGTCAAAGTCTAGTGTGACATTATTATATATTATCTTCATATCTCATCTAAAATCCTCAAAAACTAAATAGAAAATTAAGTAGTTCCTGAGTAAATAAACTTTATTTTCTCTTAATTCTATTTATGAAACCAAGTGAGCATTAATGTTGTTGAATTTAGTATTATTAGATTAATCACCATTCCTGTACCAATGGAGATCAACTATGAGGTACTGGGCATGGGGAATTGTATCTTTTTTTGGAAAGGAGATGCAGTTATTGTCAAGTGGGAAGTGGTGGAAATCTAAAATTTACAATTAGAAAGAGGAACAAAAAACACTTTTGCTTAGTTTGGACATCTTGTCACAACTGGAAATAAATCAATGTATTGCTTGTCAATCAAAATGCTTTGTATTTGTTCAGTCTTTTCAAAGCACTCTTGACAAAAACAAATAAAAAGGTGATACAAATTCAATTTAACCCTCAGCATTTTCCCTCCCTCTATTTGTAGTTATCTGTTAAGGCATTCTGACCTTAATTTACATTTTTAAAAAAATTTTCCCTACATATCTATACAAAATTCCCATACAAGTAATTTTTTTTTAAATCCCTATATGTCACCAGACTTAAAAACAAACACAAATATCTGATTACAGAGCATTTAACAATGAAGATTCTCTTGAAAATGGAATCAAAAGCAACAGACAAGAGAAGAAGTTTTCTATTGCTCATTACTATTTCATTTCTTTTTGGCTTGATGACTGGTTTTAAGACCATACCAAGTAAACAGTCTGATAACTTTAAGTGGCCATAGAATAGTAAATTGATGGTGGTGTCTACAAATACTGCAGTGATTAAGAACCAACATCCTCAAAGGACAAGTACACAGTGCATTTCACTTTTCTTTAGTTCATGGATGCTTTTTTTTTTCCCCTGAGAGCATCCTGCTTATAATTTCCTATAGAATAACAATATTTCATCATAAACATATGTCACAGATTATACAGCAATTCTCCAATTGATGGGCATCTTCTCCATTTCCAGTTCTTTGTCCTGAACAGTAAGCTGCCATAAATATTTTTGTTCATATAAGTTCTTTTCTTTTTTTAAATCTCTTTTGGGATTCATGACTTGTTGACAACCATGCTTAAGTGTGGAACCTAGAAAGCCTGTAAAAAGATCAAAGGGAAGGGAAAGGGACCGGTATGTGCCAAAATGTTTGTAGCAGCCCTGTTTGTAGTGGCTAGAAACTGGAAAATGAATGGATGCCCATCAATTGGAGAATGGCTGGGTAAATTGTGGTATATGAATGTTATGGAATATTATTGCTCTGTAAGGAATGACCAGCAGGATGAATACAGAGAGGCTTGGAGAGACCTACATGGACTGGTGCTAAGTGAGATGAGCAGAGCCAGGAGATCATTATACACTTCGACAACGATATTGTATGAGGATGTATTCTGATGGAAGTGGATTTCTCTGACAAAGAGACTTAACTGAGTTTCATTGGATAAATGATGGACAGAAACAGCTACACCCAAAGAAGGAATACTGGGAAATGAATGTGAACTATTTGATTTTTGATTTTCTTCCCGAGTTATTTTTACCTTCTGAATTCAACTCTCCCTGTGCAGTGGGAGAACTGTTCGGTTCTGCAAATATGTATTGTATCTAGGATATACTGCTACATATTTAACATATATAGGACTGCTTGCCATCTTGGGGGGGGGAGGAGGGAGGGAGGGGAAAAAACGAAACATAAGTGATTGCAAGGGATAATGCTGTGTAAAAATTATCCTGGCATGGATTCTGTCAATACAAAGTTATTATTAAATAAATAAAAAAAAAAAACATATATATATATATATATATATAGAGAGAGAGAGAGAGAGAGAGAGAGAGAGAGAAAGAGAGAGACTATTTCTCCTTGATCTTTTTTTTTTCAACTAATTTTTTTTTTTTTTTTTGCTGAGGCAATTGGGATTAAGTGACTTATCTACTGTCATACAGCTAGGAAATATTAAGTATTTGAAGCCAGATTTGAACTCAGATTCTCCTGACTTCAGGGCTGGTGCTCTGTTCACTGTGCCATCTAGCTTCCCCTTCCTTGATCTTAACAGTACTTTTTTTTTTTTTTTAACAATCCAAAACATTGAGAATGAATAAAACATTAATCAAGTAGTATAATTAACTTGAAAACATCAATATCAACTATAGACCTCATTGCATTGTTATGATGAAACATTCATAAACCTCCAAGTTCTATATAAAAATAATAGAATTATAGATTTACAGCTGGAAGTGATAGTAGAAATCATTTAGTTTTACTTCCAAAGTTATGATTGAGGGAAAAAGCCCCAAAGAGTAAATAAATGCCTTGGCCCAGGGAAAATTGATATGTATGGCAGACACAGGATTTCAACCCAGGTCATCTTGATTTAAATCTAATGTTTTTTTTCACTGCAATATATTACATCCGTTAATTTTTTTTTAAATTCTTTTTTTTAAATTTTATTTTATTTAATAATAACTTTGTATTGACAGAATCCATGCCAAGATAATTTTTACACGACATTATCCCTTGCAATCACTTATGTTTCGTTTTTTCCCCTCCCTCCCTCCTCCCCCCCCCCCCGGATGGCAAGCAGTCCTATATATGTTAAATATGTTGCAGTATATCCTAGATACAATATATATTTGCAGAACCGAACAGTTCTCTTGTTGCACAGGGAGAATTGGATTCAGAAGGTAAAAATAACTCGGGAAGAAAATCAAAAATGCAAATAGTTCACATTCATTTCCCAGTATTCCTTCTTTGGGTGTAGCTGTTTCTGTCCATCATTTCTCCAATGAAACTCAGTTAAGTCTCTTTGTCAGAGAAATCCACTTCCATCAGAATACATCCTCATACAATATCGTTGTCGAAGTGTATAATGATCTCTTGGTTCTGCTCATCTCACTTAGCATCAGTCCATGTAGGTCTCTCCAAGCCTCTCTGTATTCATCCTGCTGGTCATTCCTTACAGAGCAATAATATTCCATAACATTCATATACCACAATTTACCCAGCCATTCTCCAATTGATGGGCATCCATTCATTTTCCAGTTTCTAGCCACTACAAACAGGGCTGCTACAAACATTTTGGCACATACAGGTCCCCTTCCCTTTTTTAGTATCTCTTTGGGGTATAAGCCCAATAGAAACACTGCTGGATCAAAGGGTATGCACAGTTTGATAACTTTTTGGGCATAATTCCAGATCGCTCTCCAGAATGGCTGGATTCGTTCACAACTCCACCAACAATGCATCAGTGTCCCCGTTTTCCCGCATCCCCTCCAACATTCATCATTATTTTTTCCTGTCATCTTAGCCAATCTGACAGGTGTGTAGTGATATCTCAGAGTTGTCTTAATTTGCATTTCTCTGATCAATAGTGATTTGGAACACTCTTTCATGTGAGTGGTAATAGTTTCAATTTCTTCATCTGAAAATTGTCTGTTCATATCCTTTGACCATTTATCAATTGGAGAATGGCTTGATTTTTTATAAATTTGAGTCAGTTCACTATATATTTTGGAAATGAGGCCTTTATCAGAACCTTTAATTGTAAAGATGTTTTCCCAGTTTGTTACTTCCCTACTAATCTTGTTTGCATTCGTTCTGTTTGTACAAAGGCTTTTTAATTTGATATAATCAAAATTTTCTATTTTGTGATTGGTAATGGTCTCTAGTTCATCTTTGGTCACAAATTTCTTTCTCCTCCACAAGTCTGAGAGATAAACTATCCTATGTTCCTCTAATTTATTTATAATCTCGTTCTTTATGCCTAGGTCATGGACCCATTTTGATCTTATCTTGGTATGTGGTGTTAAGTGTGGGTCCTTGCCAAATTTCTGCCATACTAATTTCCAGTTATCCCAGCAGTTTTTATCAAATAATGAAATCTTATCCCAAAATTTAGAATCTTTGGGTTTGTCAAACACTAGATTGCTATAGTTGACTATTCTGTCTTGTGAACCTAACCTTTTCCACTGATCCACTAATCTATTTCTTAGCCAATACCAAATGGTTTTGGTGACTGCTGCTTTATAATATAATTTTAGATCAGGTACAGCTAGACCACCTTCATTTGATTTTTTTTTTCATTAATTCCCTTGAGATTCTCGACGTTTTATTGTTCCATATGAATTTTGTTGTTATTTTTTCTAAATCATTAAAATATTTTCTTGGAAGTCTGATTGGTATAGCACTAAATAAATAGATTAGTTTAGGGAGTATTGTCATCTTTATTATATTTGCTCGGCCTATCCAAGAGCACTTAATATTTTTCCAATTATTTAAGTCTGACTTTATTTGTGTGAAAACTTTTTTTGTAATTTTGCTCATATAATTCCTGACTTTCCTTTGGTAGGTAGATTCCCAAATATTTTATGCTATCAACAGTTATTTTGAATGGAATTTCTCTTTGTATCTCTTGCTCTTGGATTTTGTTGGTGGTGTATAAGAATGCTGAGGATTTATGGGGATTTATTTTGTATCCTGCTACTTTGCTAAAATTATGAATTATTTCTAATAGCTTTTTAGTAGAATCTCTGGGGTTTTCTAGGTATACCATCATATCATCTGCAAAGAGTGATAGTTTGGTTTCCTCATTGCCTACTCTAATTCCTTTAATCTCTTTCTCGACTCTTATTGCAGAGGCCAGTGTTTCTAATACAATATTGAATAATAATGGTGATAGTGGGCAACCTTGCTTCACTCCAGATCTTACCGGGAAAGGTTCCAGTTTTTCCCCATTGCATATGATGCTTACTGAAGGTTTAAAATATATGCTCCTAACTATTTTAAGGAAAAGTCCTTTTATTCCTATGCTCTCAAGTGTTTTTATTAGGAATGGCTGTTGGATTTTATCAAATGCTTTTTCTGCATCTATTGAGATGATCATATGGTTTTTGTTTGGTTGGTTGTTGATATAATCAATTATGTTAATAGTTTTCCTAATATTGAACCAGCCCTGCATTCCTGGTATAAATCCTACTTGGTCATAGTGTATTATCCTGGGGATGATTTTCTGTAATCTTTTTGCTAATATTTTATTTAAGATTTTAGCATCAATATTCATTAGGGAGATTGGTCTATAATTTTCTTTCTCTATTTTCAGCCTACCTGGTTTAGGTATCAGTACCATATCTGTGTCATAAAAGGAGTTTGGTAGGACTCCTTCAATCCCTACTTCTTCAAATAGTTTATTTAGCATTGGAGTTAATTGATCTTTAAATGTTTGATAGAATTCAGATGTAAATCCATCTGGTCCTGGGGTTTTTTTCTTAGGGAGTTGATTGATAGTTTGTTCTATTTCTTTTTCTGAGATAGGAGACATCCGTTAAATTGTTGTTATTATTACTGTTGTTATTAATTCTGAGTAAGAAAAATTGACTTCACAATTGTTGAGATTGTGAAAAGGGCAGAGGGGATAGAGTTATTTATTGTTCAGTGTAGAAAGACCCGAGTTTAAATTCTGCCTCAAACTCTTGTTAGCTATGTTACTTTGGAAAGTCATTTAATCTTTCTTCATTTTCCCAATTTGTAAAATGAAGATAATAAGAGCATTTATACCATAGAGTTTTTTTAAGGATTAAATGAGGTAATATATACAAGGTACTTTGCAAATTTATAGTACTTTAAATCCAACTCTTGTAAAAAGATGAAAAAAGTTACTGTCCTCCTTTACTCATTTCTGGTTGGTGATGTGGGGGATCGGGGAGAACTCTCTTATCCCTCCTACAGATTCACTTTTAGGAGAACATGGAATTCAATACAAAAATTAATTTCCTTTATCCTAATTCATTAAAATATTAGCCCTTTGGGTTTTTAGTCTATTTTGATCCCCTTTGTGTTCTCAAACCTCAGTTCAATTTATTTTTTTTTAAATATCATAAATACAAAATAATTTATTTTGCTACTCCTTTTTTTGATATGCATGTTTCTTTACTTCCCTTCAGCTTCTCTTGTTTAGAATCTTTGAAAGTTGACTAATATGCTAGTCTACATTTTGTTTTACTGTGAGGAACTATCTCAAGTGTCTTTTGTTTAAGGTCCAAACTTTTCTTTGATGTTTAGGTTCAGCTTTTCAAGATGTGGTGTATGGGGATATTTAGCTTAAACAATTTCACCTTTCACATTATTATATTCCATTCTTTCCTTTGATTCCTTGTGGTGGCAGAATAATCCAGGATTATTAATTAGTATTCCTTCATAGATAGAATTTTCTTGACTGCAAAATAACTTAACTGGAACACTAATAGATTGTTGATGGAGTTGTGAAATGATTCCACCATTCTAGAGAGCAATTTGGAACTATAGCCCAAAGAGCTATAAAACTGTGGATATCCTTTGGTCCAGCTACTGGTCTGTATTCCAAAAAGATAAAAAAGGGGAAAGAACTCGCATGATCAAAAATGTTTGGAGCAGCTCTTTTTTTTTGTAGTGGCAAGAAATTGTAAATTGAGTGGATGGCCATCAGTGGGAAATGGTTGAATAAGTTATGGTATATTATTATTCTATAAGAAATGATGAACAAGCTGATTTCAGAAAAGCTGGGAACAACCTACATCAACTGATGTTGAATAAAGTGAGCAGAATCAGGAGAACACAATAATTACAAGACTGTGTGATGATTAACTGTTATGGACTTGACTCTTCTCAACAAATGATTCAAGGCAATTCCAATAGACTTGTAATAGAAAATGCCAAACACATCCAGAGAGAGATTTATGGAAACTATGGATTGAAGCATAGGATTTTCACCTTTTGATTTGTTTTTTGTTTTTTTTTTTCCCTTTCTAGTGGTTTTTTTTTTTATCTGATTTTTCTTGTACAACATAACAAATATGGAAATGTGCTTAAAAGGAGTGCACCTATTTAACCTATATTGGAAGGCTTGCTGTCTTGGGAAGGAGGAGGTAACAAAGGGAGGGAGAAAAATTTAGAATTCAAAGTTTTACAAAAAGTGTATTTTACGTGTATTTAGAAAAAAAGAATACTATTAAACTTTTTAAAGAAAAGAAAAAAAAAGATCAAAGGGAACTGCATTATTTGGGGTGTGCCTATTCTTCAAAGCCTCCATCTCCCCCCCACCTCAGTTATGAATCACAATCTTCACAGCTCTGAATCACAGTACATTACAGAGACTAATCGCAGTGGGTTCTCAAACTTTTGTTCTCGGTATTTTTATGTTGTTAAAAAACTAACAAGGATCCATTCTAAGAGTTTTGTTCACATAGCTATTTACTATATTAGAAATAAAAAAAATTGAATTTGTAGACCCTCTGAAAGGGTTTCAGAGACCCCAACAATTCTTTGGACTACACTTTAAGGACCACTGGAATGGATGTTTTGTTATTACAATCTTTATATTACTCTTTGAAGTAGAGCTAACAGGCTCAAGGAAAGACCAACATAATCCAAAGAGTCAGAAATATTTGTCTGAAGATCATAAAACAAATTTATTGATGCAGATGTTGCCTGAGAATGAATGTATGCTTTTCTTTAAACAATGATAACCTTATTGTGCTTAGAAAATATATATTCTAAGGTAAAAATGAAATAAATCAAAGGTAAGAGGTCAAAAGGCTTTCACTGCAACTGTCTCTCATTCTCTTTTATCATGATCAATCTCTCACAGGACATGATCTATTCTGCTGGTTAGAATTAGTTCTCAGCAGTCACTAGAAGGTGGATCCCATGACAATACCTAATAGTTATATGACTAGGTCAAAGGATATGCATGATTTTATAGCTCTTTGAGCATAATTTATATCTTTGTATGATGTATCAGTTGCAGAATGACTCTTTCATTTTCTCTTTCTCTTTTCTTATAAATTTGACTTAATTCCCTATATATTTGAAAAAGGAGGCCTTCATCAGAGAAACTTGATTCAAAATTTCCCTGTTACCATTACTACTTATATTTTCCCTGTTTATTCTATTCTCTCTTCTTTTACCCTGACGCTCTTCAAAAGTGTGTTGCTATTGACTATCAGGATCTTCCCCAATATCTCTTCTCTTTTATCATCTGCTGTTCTTCACATAACTCCTTCCCCTTCTACTTTCTTCAGAGGTAAGTTAGATTTCTATACTCATATTAAATGTGTATGTTTTTCCTCTTTTAACCAATTCTGATAAAAGTAAAGTTCATTCACTTCACATTCCTTCACATACCCTCCCTCTCTTTCCTCTATTATAAAAACTCTTGCCTCTTTCATGATAAATAATTTATGCCATCCCTCCTCTTGCTGTCCCATTATCCCAGTACATTCTTTTCTCATTTTATTTTAAAGATATCATTTCTTAATATTCAACTTGCAACTGTTCTCTCTGCCTATATATACTCCTTTTAACTGCCATTGTGATGAGAAAGTTTTAATGAGTTACAAGTATCGTATTATCCTCCCATGTAGGAAAGCAAACACATTAACATTATTAAGTCCTTTATGATATTCCTTTCTTGATTATCTACTTATACTTCTCCAGAATTCTGTATTTGAAAATCAAATTTTCTACTCAGTTCTGGTCTTTTTATCATAAATATTTGAAAGTCCCCTATTTCCACTGAATATTTGTCTTTTCCCTCAAAGGACTGTATTCAGTTTTGTTAGGTATGTGATTCTTGGTTGTAATCCTTGTCCTTTTGCTTTTCAAGATATCATATTCCAAATCCTCAGCCTGTAATATTATCCTTACTGTGACTCCACTATATTCGAATTTTTTTTGGATGCTTGCCATATTTGCTCCTTGACCTAAGAGTTCTGGAATTTGGTTATAGCATTTCTGGAAGTTTTCTATCTCTTTCAGGAGATGACAGTGAATCTTTCAATTTTTATTTTACTCTCTGCTTCTAGAATATCAAGATAGGTTTCTTTGATAATTTCTTGAAAGATGATATCAAGGCTCTGCTTTAAATCATTGTTTTCAGATAGGACAAAATTTTTTACATTATCTTACCTGCATCTGTTTTCCAGGTCAGTTATTTTTTCAGTGATGAATTTCACATTTTTTCTTTTTTCTTTTTTCCTTTTGAGAGGTTTTGTTTTATTGTTTCTTGATTTCTCATAAAGTAATTAGCTTTCATTTGCTTAATTCTAATTTTCAAGGAATTAATGTCCTCAGTAAGCTTTTGAACCTCTTTTCCCATTTGGCCAATTTTGCTTTTTAAGGCATTCTTCTCTTCATTAGTCTTTTTCATTTTTTTTTGTACCACTCTCAATTATCTTCCTAATTTTTCCTCTATATCTCTTACCTGATTTTCAAAATCTCTTTTGAGCTCTTTTGTGGCCTAGGACCAATTCTTATTTTTCTTGGCGGCTTTGGATGAATCTTACTCATTGCTCGTAAAGAGACTTTTTGTGAGCTGAGGCCTCCAAAAGCTACTACTAAGCCAGTGCCACCCAACCTACTCCTGGTTTGCTTGTTTCCCAAGGCTCTCTCACCCTGCTGACAAACTTTCCCTGCTAACTTTCCAAATCATCTTTGGTGTCTTTGGATTAAGAAGTCTAGAAAACACCAGTATTGCCACTGATTCAAAGGCCCAAGGCTCATTCCTGCTTTGCTGGCACTATGGCAGGGCCTGCATTACAGCTATCTGTACCCGAATTGCGCTCTAGATTCCCACCCTGCTGCCACAGATTTTTGGAGCTGACTTTCTAAGTTGTCTTAGGCTGGAATATGTTCCAATCCATCTTTTTGTGTGATTTTCTAAAATTGCTTAGAGTCATTATTTAAAGGAATTTGGAGCAGTTTGGGAGAGAACTTGGTCAGTTCTTAACTTTACCAGGCCGTTTTGGCTCTTCATCCATTATCCACTTTGTAAGCAACTACCAAGTAAGTAGTTGGATTTTTATATTCCTAAATTACTATGGACTTTTTGTATTTCACAGATATGAAAAGTGCCTTTGACATGTTTACAAAAAATTTGGTTCACAAATTAGAAAATGATAAGCAGCATGTCAAAATCATTTGTCCAAACTGACACCACTGTGAACTGAAAGTTTAATAGAAGGCATAGTTTTTGATTTAGGATAATAAAAAAGCATCTTTATATTTTCAAATCTTGTCTTACTTTCAGAATAACTCAGTTCATTTAAATAAACCCTTTTGAAGGGTGAAATTATTTATGAGAAATTTTTCCTAGAAGAGAATTTTCAAAAATGAAATTGTGAGAGAAATGTGTATCTCAATTGAAATGGCTCTTTTAAATATTCTTGTAAATTAACCAGAAAACCGTTTTTTTAAATATTCTTCAGATGTTAAGAACACAACTATTCACTACAAATAATGTTAAATTGTAGCACTAAAGACACATTTATGAATTGGTCAATATTAGCTTTGATCACTAAGGCTCTTCCAAGTATATTAACATATTCAAGCAAACTTATTTTTAAATAAATTCAATGAGTTGCATCCTAGTTCTATATGAATAGTAATTTTTTTAACAGTAAGCACAATAATCAAAGCTCATGGAATTTATCAATTGTATGAGTCCTCTTTAGCAAGTCAAATATATTATTTTGTATTTTTAAATGTGTTTTTCTGTGTATGTGTGTGTTAATAATTCTGTTAAAGCAATAAGAGGAAGTTTCTGATATTGTAACCCTTCATTACTTAAATTGTTACTTAGCATAGAAAGGAACTTTAAAAACTTCAAAGTTATCTCTTAAATGACTTTTTACCTGTACCATTAAGTACATTTATCTCTTTTTTGTGATCCATTTTGTTTCTTTGCATCTGCCATCATGTTTTATATCAAATCCTTGACTATGGGTTGTTTTTTGTTCCATTAAGTGATATATATTTTTGATGTTGTTAGGTTGTTGAGCTAGAAAGGTTTCCCAGAGGACCAGAAGTGAATTCTGACAGCTTATTCCTAACAGTGTCTTACTGTGTGCTCAAGCATGACTGAGTTAAATAGGTTGAATAAAACCAGACCTATTACACAGTTCTGCTTCATTGCTTTGATGGTGGGAGGGGAGGATGAAAAATACTGATCCAGTACCATCAGTTGCAATCCAAATAGTAATGGCATCACATAATAGAAGTCTTATGACCTCAATAATAACTACACACATTTCTGTAGTGCCCTATAGTTTACTAAATATTTTCCTTACAACTACTTTGTCAGGTATGTAGTATAAATGTCATTATCCTAATTTTACACATGAAGAAACAGGATCAGAGCTCCAGGAAGCATCCAATTTGGGATATAAATTCTTTTCTTCTGTCTTTGTGTCTTTATGTCTTTCTCTTTATTTTTTACTTCAAGATCTCAAGTGCATTTTTAAAATCTTTTAAGTACTTATTCCTTTGAAACACACATATGAACAAATTAAAGTATTGTCAACAATTTTCATGGCAAAAAAAAAAAAAAAACTAATACTTTAGAAACTGAATATCTCTAAAAGACTGCATCAGAAAATCCAAAAAAAAAATTGATCAAATATATGGATCTTATACTTGAAAGAAAATTTTTCTATCTTATTGATATTCCAAAAAAAAGGCATAATATAGATGCAAGTAATTTTTTTTCAAAATCACATGGATTATAACAGTTGGACGATATCTTCAGAGAATAAAAAATCAAGAAGTATCAAATCAAGCTAAAGACTTAGAGCCATGATCAAAATTAGTCTATTACTAAACAATTTTTTCTAGCTAAAAAAGGGTCTTTTTATATATCTATATATACATGTAAATATGTGTATATATGTTGTGTGTGTGTGTGTATTCCAGTTCTTAAACAATTGAATTTACATCATAATATGCTGAAAACAAATTAAATATTTTGACACTCCAGTAATTTAATTGCCCTCTGCTTTTGTTCAACTTATAAAGTTGCATGTCCAAATGGTTCCAGTGACAGAAGAGAAAGGGTATCATAGTATTACAAATATATAAGTAGAAATTGCCTTAAAGGCCATTATAGTGAATTGACTTATGCCATAGATAGGATACTGAGGCCTAAAGAGACTAGTGAATTATTTGAATTTGCATTGGTAATAAGCATCAAATTCAGGATCTCAGATTCTCAAGCCCTTATGCTTTCTATTATACTACAATGTTCCTAACCAGGGCACATAGAAGAACCCTTAGAAAACACTTGAATAAGGAAGATTTCAGCTTTTTTTCCCCCTTCACAAGGCATGTCATCTCTGTCCTAAATTGGTCCTTCCTATTTCTTATTGAATGAAAGAGACTATATCATATAAGGAATCAAGAGTTTACCTTTGAGCCAGATAAACCTGGATTCAAATGCAACCATTGTTATACTGCATGTATTATCAAGGTTAAGTCATTTATGCTTTCAGTATTCCAGACAACTCCCTAAGAATATAAGTTGTAGAGAATTAACTGACTTATATGGCTAGAAGAAATTCCTTCACCTCGAAACTCCTTATATTAATGAAATCATAATGTAATATATCATAATGAAATCATAGATGTAAACCCTCTACCCCATCCAATAATTGAATGATAAATGACATGTTTTGTTTTGTGGTAGGCAGTAAACACCAAATGGAAAAAGAAAAACAAAGAGGAGCAATCATTGAAAGGCCTGCAATTGAAATTGGAAACATCAAAAAATTACAGAATGGATTTTTCATTGCCACTTATACACATATTACCTCACTGATTATGTGTAAGATTTTTTAAAATTAAAGAATGATTTTAAACAAGAAGTAATTAAATGCAGGGAAAAACTCAACCTGCTTAGAACAATTTTTGATATATTTAGTAATTTTAAACTCTAGCATATCTAGCATAAATATTTAGCCAAATAATAAGTACAATAATAAAATAGATATTATAGCATAATAATAGCATAAAGTAATAGTAATAACAATGATAACACCATTATGATGGCTATTATTTATATAGAATATTATTTTCCAAGGTAACATATATATATACAACACACACACACACACACATATATATATGTATATATATACACAATATATATGTAATATGTACTTGAATTTTGTATAGATAAATGCAAACTTATAACTATGTATATATGTGTATATATATATATATATATATATATACATTTGTGTGTATACACACATATGTACATGCACTTACATGTGTGTGTTTTAAAATTTGGTCCTCACAATAAGATTGTGAGTTAAATATATTGATAGCCCATTTTATACATTAGATAGTTAAGGCTTAGATATGTTAAGTGAGTTTTTTTAACTCAAGACTTCAGCACTTACCCATAGTTCTACCTAGCTAACTTATATAGTATCATATATGTACCATTTTTAATATAGTCAAATGGTTATTAGTATAATATCTTATTAGAATTTTTTATATTTAATCAACCTAATATAATTTCAGTAAAACAAAATATGCCTTAGTATATTTTATATTAATTTAAAAAATGTTTGGTCCAAGGTAAGTATTGTCTTTGTTCTATATCATAGGTTACAATTTATACATGTGTTTGAATGTATGTGACATTTTTTGGAGCAATGAATATATAAATTATTATATTTTTCTCACATGGAACTCTGGCTTTGCATATGTTTCTCTCCTCACAGAATCTACTGCCTAAAATGTTTGCAATGTAATATATGACTTTGGGGAGTTCATTTATCTTTGAGTACTTTTCTATTTCTCCCTCTGCTTTTCCTAATTCATTTTTACCCAACACTCCTGTGTGAATATGCCTTCTGTTTCTTCATCTGGCAAATGCTGCAAAAGAGAGTGAATTCCTTCCTCGTGAATATTTCATTCAGTGGCATGTTGTAAAGTGTAGAAGGTTAGCTCTCAAGAGAAGTAATCTTTGTCTTTGGGACACTTGAATAAAAACAGAGCCATTATTCATTTAAAAAGACTGGTCAGACTCTAGCTTCTTAGCTTGATCTAAAGCTAGGCAATTTGAAGCTTAGCTAGTTGCTTCTTCAGGTACACACATGCTAGAAATTCCCATAGCCATTATTTGGCAATGATGTTCAAACTCCGATTTTTCACAGCCAAATAAATCATTAGTGTGTTTGTGGAGAATTTGGTGCATCATAGTAGCATGGATTGACTCTTATTGGGTCCATAGAGATTTCTCAAAAAAATCAAGGTCTCTTTTCACACTTGAGAGTAAGTTTAAAATCTAGCCTGACATTATAAGCATTTTGATTTTTTTTTAACATTTGATGGATGTCACTGCTAGTCTATACAAACTTACTAGGTAGTTGGAACTACTAAAATGATTGGGTACTCTTCCCAACAAACATTTTCATTGTTTATGCATGAGACAAACACCAAAGAGTTATGTAAAAACATTTTTTGGGGGGTATGAGATAATTCTTGAGATATTTTCATAGTTGTAAAAGTAACTATTCCTCTAAGCCAAGGGATCTTATCCTTTCTTGTGTCTTGGATCTTTGGAGAGTCTGGTGTTATATTTGGTCCCCTTCTGAGAATAGTGTCTTAAAGTACATAAGATAAAATATAAAGAATTACAAAGAAAATAAATTGTATTGAAATAAAGATGTAATTTTTTGCTACCAAAATTCATGAAATCAAGATTAAGAACCCCTTATTGCAGCACAAAATAGCAATAGCTAGAATTTATACAGCACTTACTACTTGCTAGAAACTGTATCTAGCCTTTTAAAATTATTATCTCCTTTGATACAACAATCCTGAGAGCAAGTGCTATTAATATGTCTCTTATATAGTTGAAGAAACTGAGGCAAATAGAGGTGAAATGATGTGTACAAAATGATACATATAGTAAATGTTTGGGACCACATATGAACTGAGGTCTTCTAAATTCCAAGCTCAGCATTCTATTCATTGCACCCCTTACTTAACCCTATAATTATAACAAATTTAAAAAATGTAATAGCCTATTATAATGGGCACATAATTACAATATACTTGTATGTTTTGGAAAAGGGAGGGGTTCATGGGTATCATTAAGGTAACAATATTAAATAATAAAAGATAATAGCAAACATGTATAGAATATGATGTATCATTCACTTTGCTAGACAATTAAAACTATTATCTAATTTGATCCTTACAACAATTTTGGAGATATATGTATGTGTGTATGTGTGTATATGTGTTTGCACATATATGTGTGTGTGTGTGAGAAAGAGACACACACACAACAGAGAGAGAGAGCGAGAGAGAGCTAGAGAGGGAGAGAAAGATCGTGTGTGTTTGGATTGAGATAAAAGCATTTCATATTAAATAAATATTTAAACATAAGTATTTAGTTGGCTTCATTCAAACTTTCTTCTAAGTTACTTTTTACTAATTTTATGGTTGTGGCATTATGACACAGTGACATGATGGGGTTTGTGAGTAAATCTGTTGTGTATACATACATGGCTTCATGGATCTTTAGTTCTATCTATCTCCAAGTAAGACTACAATTAGAGCTGCCTGAACAAGACAATATCATATTTAAAAGACTTATAGATATAGTTTGTGAAATCCATTTTGATAACCCATTCAAATGCCCTTTCTGACAATAAGAAGTATCCCCTATATAACCTAAGTTTTTCCTGCATATATACTCTAAGTATCTAGGAGTTATTTACTTTTTTTTTTATTGAAAAAAATACAGATGTCAGACTCAATAGTGTACATAGGATGGTAAAAAGTAGTAATGAACTTTCTAATATAAATAGGATAAATGAATGACAAGCCAGAGAGAAAAAGGCATTTTAATTTCTTAAATGAAACTGTAGTACTTATATCAGTATATTTTTATCAGATGTAATTTCAGTTTATTCATATCAGAAAGACTTGTTACCTATTCTTATCTAAGTTTTTACAAAATGATGACAGAAAGAGATTTGAAGAAATGTCAAAATCTGCACGAGACAAGATAGTTGGCATAGGGAATGCTACTCTTGGCACCATCAGTTCCTGTGACCCAAAGAAGAAATGAAGTGAGAAAATGTGAATGGACTGAAAAAGGACTATAGTAGTGATAACAATTAAAGTGAACCCCCTCCCCCTCTTTTTTTTTTGACTGACACTAAGCAGTTGAGAAAGAAGAAGGAAGAAGATAGGTTTATGGGTACTTATTTTTTATCAAGGACTATAATGTACAAGGAACTTTTGTAAATATATTTTACTTTTAAAAATTGCAAATAAACATGAATTCATATTCCAATCTTGAAAAATATCAGTTACATGTAAAATATCTTCAAAATCAACGTTTACAGTGATCTTTGCAATTAGATGGGGCACTGCTCACAGTATAAGATCTGAAGTCAGAAAGACCATAGTTCAAATTCTACTTCAGACATTCACTAATATGTAGCCAAAGGCAAATCACTTAACCTCTGCCTGCCTCATTTTATTCAGTATAAAATGGAATTAATAACAGCACCTACTTCTTAGAGTTGTGGTATTATGGCAAAATGTTGTATAAGTGTAATGGTCTTACTATTATGATTGTCATATAATTGTCATTGTATAAATGCTAGCTGTTATGAGGCAGTGAGGTAGTAAAGTTGATAGACTTTTGGGATGTGGGAAGCCTGTGCTCAGATATGTAAGTAATAAATTGTAACAAAAATTGAGTCATTAAAAAAGTTTCTTAATTTTGGAGCAATTTTCTGACATTTAAAAATGAGTCAACTAAAAAGTGTTAAATGCCTACTGTTTGCATGTCTTTGCAAAATGATATAGCTTGAATCTATAATGTGAAATTATTATTCATTTTACAGATGAGGATCATGAAAAATACACCTTTTCCTATTTAATAAATGATGACTTTGTGAAATATCCCATCATACTCTGATATTGTCAATATTAGATTCAAAGCTGATTTTCTCAAGTATTATTTCTCCATGCTTTAATTTTCATTTGGTTATTCTTTCTGCAAGATAATATGAATTCAAACTATTATACACGTTGTATACTTTTAGCTAAGATGTTATACGATATTAGATCTCTTACATAAACCTACTATAAACAATCTTGTAAATAGACAAAATTGTCATATTAAGCATAATTAAGAGTGTTAAAAAGTAGTTTATAGAACTATTCAGATAACATGTTAAGATAGCTGTTATAAGACATGTTTTACTTAATGGCAACACATAGACTATTATCAGTTTGACCATCTATCAATGGTCATCAGTCTATCAGATTAGGTAACCAGTCACCTAACAAGACCTTGAAATAATGGAGCATAAGGCAGGAAAGTTTATTTATTTTTTTTATTTTAATTGATTATTTTTAAAGTAACAGGGGAAGGAATGCAAGACTCTACCTGGAAGGGTTCATATTAATTCCGAAAACATATGAAAGCATGGAAAGGATTGAGGGAAAAGAGAGGATGGGCAAATACTGAAAGCATATATTTTTGTCTACTTAGTTCTAGCTAAAACCTTAAATAACTCCAAAGCTTTAACAGTTATCTGGTCAAAAAAATAAAACAATAAACTGTCCCTTACTGAATTGTCTTTTGTAACATAAATTTTAAAAAGTACTTGAATGCTCATGTACCAACAACCTTATGATTCCCTTGAAAAAAAGTAATTGTTTGGAAGCTAATGCTTGAACATAATATACATTGATATGACTAATTTTTTTTCCCCAAATGACAATTTTCTATATTAATCTATTAAACTGCTGGTCTAGTTGAAGAACCAAAAGTGTGGTGAATTATCTTGTATTATAGAGAGATAAGTTTCTTCATTTTAATGAAATGAGTTTTTGTCTTTTTTCAGTCAAAATAATTGTGGAGCTAGAAATTAACTGGAATGACTGATTACCAGAAAAATTTAATCTATTTTTGGGAGGTTGTTTTTAAAATTTAAATGACATGATTCTTGAGGGAAAAAAAGATGAAAGAAAAAACTTGAAAGACTTACAAATAGTTTGGTGTCATTATTTTGGGATCATCTTATATTACTTCTTTATCTGTACCATATTAACAGAATTGGATCTTTTCCTTAAATGCCCTTTTTCGCCTCTCATCTGAGCCAAGGTACTCAAGAACTCCCATTGTCTTTCCTTTCAGGGCCTTTGTTGTCTTCCAAAATAGTGGCTGTCTAGGTGAGATTCTGAATATGATGAGCACTGGAGCAAGTAATTACATGCTGTTGACCTACAAATGTATCTTTCTCTAAACACTAGGAAACTTACCTCTCTGCATTGGCATAATCAGTTTGAGATTGGCTGATGTGAACAGTGAATCCTTGCTAGATATTCTTAGTCTTGAAGACTTCCATAAACTCTAGCCATATGTCACTATCTATTTGGTCCACAGTAGGGGAAAGTGATCTGCACCCCCTAACTTAGAAGCTTATATCATTCATGCCAAGTATTTCTAGCACATGCAAAATGAGATTTCCATATTTTAGCCTCAGAGCTCAGCAATGATTATCTGTAGTTAGACGCTTATGAAATCACCAGGGTGTAAAAAATCCTAAATGTTGTAAGCCATTCCTAAATAGGTTTGGGTGTATGAACCACATTCTTGGCTTCACACTTTTAAGACACATTTGGCTCAACAGCTGGTTAGCTCTGTGAGTGTAAAATGAGAAATAGAAGTGCATTCCCAATTTCCTGTTTTTCTTATACTGCTTAAGGGAATAAAAATCTTGATAGGATTATCAAAATAGGAAGTAGGGATAGAGCCAACTTAGGATCCATATTTGCAATATATTACTTTGGATGGATGATCAACCTTGAGGCAGGAAAACTTGGGATATCCTAAAGCTATCAAATGTTAACTATGTCATTCTAGGCAAGCCACAGAACTTCTCTTTTTTACAGAGCATTGACGTGGTACAGTAGATAAATTGTGACGTTTGGAGACAGGAAGATCTGATACTAATCTTGGCATTAGATACTTGCTAGCTGTGTGATTCTGGGCAAGTCAGTTAACTCAGTTTTCTTCAGTTTCTAGAAAATGAGCCAGAGGAAGAAATGGCAAACCACTCCAGTAGCTTTGCCAAGAAAAGCCCAAATAAGGTCACGAAAAGTTGAACATGCCTGAATGCTTGAATACTAACATTCCTACACTGTCAGTTTCCCTTGAGGAAATCAGAAATCTGCACAGCTCCACCCACTCTCATATGATGTGTATAATCTCTACAAACTTTTCTATCAGAAAACTTGTTTTTCTTTTCAACCTGAGATTACAGATACTACAAAATGGTCTCTGTAAAATATTGTAATGTAAACAAATATCTCTGTAATTTTCATTTATTTTTCTTCTGCAAGACATTCAAAGAATTTTGTTGTTAAAAGGGCACTTGATATTCACATCCATGACCAACGTCTTGGGATTCCTATCCTCCCTAACTTTTCTTCTCCCCTGTTGCTCCTTTTTCACTTTTCTTCTCCCAGACTCTACATGGAAGAGGAAAGTATTTAGTGTCTCTAGAGATAAAGCCATTATTGTAAACTAAAGAGTATGAATCAAATTGTGAAATCTTTCATTGCATGGATGAGTTTTGTGAAAGATCTAGCAAAACTTGAGAGACAAAGCATTGTCTTTGTCTTTGGGAATCCTTTGGAAACCATTGATGTATATACTCTCAGTCTTTGTTTCCTTTGATATACCTTAAATAGCAAAATAAAATACAAGATTAGTTCAACTTAATGTATTCATAAGTCCTCACAAGTTTCCTATTTTTTCTATACCACTTACTAAGCTAGCTTGAGTTATACTATTTATTTGCTGGTAAGCTGATTTCCTGGATGATTTGCATTTTAATAATCCATAATTAATTCACTTTTACGAGTATTTTTAGCATAAGCTACAGAATATTCTGTTCCCTTGGGAGTTTGGGTTGTGACTTCCATTGCTAACATGTACTCTAATTAATTTATAGCATCTTGATGTTCAGGTCTTATGACTCTCACTGAAGACTTCCTATGTTTTCAAATATTGGAGAGCAGTCATTTTAAAATAACTCCTTTCCTGACTAAAATTTGTTGTTCTATCTCCCATAAAACTATCCTAGTCATGAAATACTTTAATATTTATGTGCATTTGATTCTAGAGTACCCAAAATTTGTGTTTTTTTTTAAATCAAGGATTGTAAGTTAGACTTCCTGAATTATAAAGAACGATACATCACTGCAATAAATCCTCCAGTACAGATAACTCATTGCAGATTACAAATGGTGTTATCTTTTGTTCTCTATAGATGGTATAGGTGCCTGTAAATGCAGGTCCTATGGTTTTTTCAAATCATCATTGACCTTCAATATGATCCATAAACAGAATTAAATATACATTAACTTCTGGATTGGTAAAGACATCTGTTATCATTTGGGAAAGGAGCTTTTGTATTATAAGCATCAAAAAAAGGTATTTAAGAGAAAAAAATAGATCTGGTTCAGTTGAGGATGCAGCAAATACATGCAATTTGTTCTAATTTGTGCTTTACATTTCTATTTTTATACCATAGCATTAAATATATCATCAGTTTGTAGCATTTGTGAAATTAGGTGCTTCACATAAACATATTTCCAAGGTAAATAAAGCTTAGTTTAATGATTTATGAGAAAAGATTTATAAAAAAGTTATGAAGAAAATTATTTTAAAATATACATTATACATTTCCTTGCTTTCTTAAACAGAAACAACTGAGCATATTTTCAACTTTTTTTTTCATGATTCAGGGTTATTATTGTAAATAAATCAATTATAATAGTACTTTCCAATTATATGCTATAAATTATTAACCCATTCCAAATTTTTTTAATCTATAAGTAATTGACCCTATGCTAAATGACCACTAAATTATGCTTTATTTTTCTATCAAATCTTGTATTTTTTTCATTCCTCTTTCCCAATTCAATGTTAGGTTGTCCATGATTTCTTCCAATATCAGCTATTATTACTTTATGAATTTTAGTAATGTTCTGGAAAACTGATACCAGAACATGATAGATTTATATGCAAAGAGGAGACTCCAGAAATATCTACAGCTTCCCTCTTATATGGCAATATATATATGCCCTTTATCTATTTCAATTCTTTTTCTGCTCACTTCTCATTCCATGGCTCTGAGTTTGCTATAAAACTAATTTCTGGATGTTGCTTTGAGGGACAAGTATTCTTCTGGATTTATATGTCATGTTATATTTATAAAATATACATACTTTATATATATTTCCCATACATATGTTAAGATCAAATTGCCTATACAGAGGCTATAACAGAGATGTCTTTAGTCAATGATCCTTTGAAGACCACTCTCAAAAGATGCAAAATATTTTGAGCAATGACCTTGCCAAAAGCATTCACCAGTTATGCAGCACATAGTACAAGTGGAAGAGATACTGCTTATATAAGGAGAAATCCCCCAAATGCATTCATTTGAGAATGACATTGTGCTGATTGCTTCAGTTCCCAGAATACTGCATGTTCTTCCCAAAGAAATCAATGATTAAAAACATAATTTTGGAACAGTTTAATATATGAAAAAATGTCTATTTCCAAGACAATGGCTTAAAATTGGACAGACATATTAATATGGCATATCAGTACATGTTTTATTTAAAAAAAGCATTGCATGTGGATTAAAGAACAGGAAAAAAATAAACACTGAATTGATGAAATTATATAGCACTTTCATCTATCTCAAGCTGCTATCTCAAATGAAATTTCTCTCTTTTTTTAAACCCCCAAATTTTTAAATATTTTTTCCACATATTGTTAAATGGCTATTAAAATGAAATGTCTTAGAAATCAAATTTTTGTTGATCCATAGACCAATGAATGCAGGTATGGAGAGTATAAGAAAACTGTAGACTATTTCTCTTATAGTATCTTCCATACATGAAGTGACATAAGATAAGATCTAGAATAGGAATCATGGATATTAAAGAAGGTGTTCATATAGCAAAAGAAAAGGAAAACATAGATTAAAGTCTTATAACTTACATGAATTATTAAAAGACCAAGAGGAAAACCTCAAAAAAAATAGATTAATGATTTGCATAATATGGAAAAGACTGCAGAATTAGAAAATCCATTGGGCAAATTATAATCTTTCCCTTAAAAGGCATCATTGAAGCATTATTTTAGTCATAGAATCATAGATTTAGAGCTAAAATACATCTAAGAAACAATGTAGTCCAAAATTCTTATTTTATAAACGAGGCAACTGAGGTCACAGAAGTTAAATAACTTAGCTAAAGTTGCATCAGTACTATTTGAGGTAGGATTTGAATCCAACTACTCTGGTGCCAGATCCAATGTTATTTCCACCATGCCACCCTACTCTGTATGCCCATTTGCCTTTTTATTATGTTTACAAGTTTCTAAATAAACAATTATTGTGAAGGAATATAAAGATATTTTAAATTCAGTCCCTCATGTTATTAAATGTGAACTTAGTAATTTTTAGGCCAAAACTAAATTCAAGAGAAATATCTTTTGAAAGATGTGGAATAAGAGAAGAAAATAATTGCGTTATTTTATTTTATTAAGTACAGTGGACTACTGTTACCAAATGATCTTCTTTTTCTCAGTCAGTGAAAGGTTTCTAGAAAAACCAATATTCATTTTTTTCCCCCTCATCATCAGAAATCTCATTGATTGCTTTACGGTTTCTTTTCTAGATATCTTAAAATCTGCCAACTGTTACAGAATCAGAAATCCTTTAGAATTCAATTCACGTTGAAATAGCCTGTGGTTTAAGTTCCTTCATAACTCAACTCTCTGCTATTCTTCTTAACTCATTCAACAATTTTGGGGAGGAGTTTAGCTTTAAAAAAATAGCTTTTTTTTCTGTATATATAGTTATAGCCCAAATGAAGCCCAAATATAAGAGATAAGTAACAAATCTGTATTTTCTTTTCAAAGGAAAATTAAAATATATTAGAGAGAGAGGTCAAATTGACAAAGAGTATAAAGCAACACATCAGGAATAACCAAAAACAATGACAAAAATTAAAACAAAAACTTAGGAAAGAAATGTAGAGAAACAATTAATTCCTAAAACTTACAAATGATATAATGTTTCTTGTCAGTATAAGTCACACCTATACTTTGTTTTTAAAAGACCTCTTATTGGTATATAGCAAAGAGAAAGTGGCCTACCATAAACAATACTAAGATTAGAGTCAGGGAGACTGCAATTAAATCCTGCCTTGGACATATATTAGCTTTGTAATGCTGAGAAAGATACACAATGTACAACTGCCTGAATTAACTTTCTAGTAGCTAAGAGTTGTTCAATGAGTAATAGATCAGTTGAGATTTTCATTGATGATTGAAATATCAGTCTACACTGGAAGTTTTATATTCTAATACACATATTTATATGTGTATATGTATATTTACATGTAATGCACATGTACAAATCTATACACACATATATTTACAAAGTAAAAGAGAGAGAAAAGCTCTAATCTATAATTTTAAATTAAATTAGCCATATCAGAGATACTAAGTAGACTATGAAGAGTTATACTCATTGCACATTAAGAGTCTGATATAGGGCCATGGACCTAATGATCACACCACCATGTTTGAATTAATTTTCAGCATATTTCCTTCACTATGAGTGTTCCCAATAGCACACATGAAGTCATAATAACTTCTTTTATTTGAATTATTCAACTCCTCCACTCTCCTGCCCTGCAGACCTCCTTTCCCACAATACTGACTCAATCTTCAATCAGTTACCTATGCTTTCTATAAAGAGGCTAAGCAGTCTTAGAGGGTGAAATTTTATTTAAAATCTCACTCTTTTTTCAGACTATAGAAAATGTTATACTTCATATATTCCAATTCTGAGTATTGCTAGACAAGGGCTATTATTTTCTGTAATGGTATCTTGGTATTCATTTCAAGCAAACCACATTTTAAAAGCAGGGTTTAAAAAAAACTGAATAGGTATGACCTTATACAAAGTTTAATTCTGGTTTCTTATTTGTAGCTCTGTGTGTATTTTTTTTAGTGTGATTTCAATCTTTCCCCTCTGCAATAAGACTAGAAGATTCATGCTATTATTGTTAATTATATTAAGTCTTGAAGTCCTTATTTCTAAAGTAAAGAACATTGTAACCTTCAGACTTGTAAGAATATTTATCATGGTAGTTCTCCCTAACAATGTCAAGATGCAAGTAAAAATAATACAGGGACTTGGTATGTACATATCATGTGAACAGTCTTATTTTCTTCTTAACTAATGTTTGTCTAAAACATGCAATATGCTTTAATGACTTGAGTATTAAATACTACTGAACTAAGTAATCAAGTAACATTTTAAATGGTGTAGATTACAATATTAACGAAATTCTTGGAACTCTTTAAGTGAAAAAAAAAACTGGCCTATGAATACCAAATATTTGGTGAAAAGTATGAGAAAAAAAGGTCAAACATTTTTTGGGAGTGGAGTAAATTGTTATTAATGATGAGAAAAAGAGAAATGATAAACATCTCTTTCTCTTTCTCTCTTCATATGACTGGTTAACCTCTCTAATGTACAACTTCTTATCCTATATTCAGATTTGTCCATAAAAGTAAAAAAAATCATACATGTATGTAAGACAGTATACATATGTAAGCAAATCTGTATGTGTCTGTGTGTCTGTGTGTACAAAGTGTTTTGGAGAGACTGTGAAAAGAGTATGAAAGTGAGAATATTTATGTAAAATTCTAAATATATTAGAAGTTATCATTTTAATTTTTGTTTGAGAACTTCTGATTTCTAGTGAGGTCATCATCTAAAGATCTAGGCATCCAGTCAAAAGTTTCAGTAGTATATCATCAATACTATGTGAATCATTAATTACAAGTAAGTTAAAATATTTTCCTGACCATTATTTTTTTGACAAATCAAAACTTCAAAAAAAATTTGAAAGGTTTTTGTGGGAAAATTTGGATATCTCAAAAATAACATATTCATTCCCTACATAAATAATTACCAAAAAAATGTACAAATAAGAATACAAGCCACTAGATAATCATGTAGAAAAAAATCTGAGGATTTTTGGAGATTTGAGGAACAATCCAAATCAATAATTCTATATGGAAAACAAAAAGAAAGGAAAAGCTATGGTAATCATAGACTTAATTAACAAAGTTATAGTAACTCATAAGAGAGATGTTGGTCCCATATATTCTTCCCTGCTCCATGAGATTTACAGTCTTGTGAAAGTGTTTTTAAATAATAGCTTTTTATTTTCATTATATATATGTATATATATATATATATATATATATATCATCTTTTATGCCCAAATCATGTACCCATTTTGATCTTATTTTGGTATGGGGTGTGAGACATAAGTCTATGTTGAGTTTCTGACATATTATTTTATAATTTTCCCAGCAATTTTAGTCAAATAGTGAGTTTTTATTCCAGAAGATGAGTTTGCAGCAACTTATTGGCAGAGTAATACACTATGATCAAGTGGGTGGGATTTATACCAAGAATGCAGAGCTAGTTCAATATCAGGAAAACTATTATCACAATATATAAGAATATTAAGGGAATTGATGAAAAAAAATGCAAAGGATGGTGGCTTAGCAGTACCAAATCTGAAATTATACTACGAACCAGCAGTCATCAACGTCATTTGGTACTGATTAAGAAATAAAATGGTAGATCAGTGGAATAGATTGGATACACATGACACAATAATCAAGCCCTGTAGTGATCTAGTATTTAATAAACTTCCAAACTCATCTTCTGGAATAAAAACTCACTATTTGACTAAAATTGCTGGGAAAATTATAAAATAATATGTCAGAAACTCAACATAGACTTATGTCTCACACCCCATACCAAAATAAGATCAAAATGGGTACATGATTTGGGCATAAAAGATGATAGCATAAACAAATTAGGTGAATAAGAGATAATTCACCTATTAAATCTTTGGAGAAGGAAGACATTTATGATTAAAGAACTAGAGAACATTATGGAAGGGAAAGTGGATAATTTTGATTACATTAAATTAAAAAGCTTTTGCACAAGCTAAATCACTAGAAACAAGATTAAAAGGGAAGTAAGGAAAAAAAATCTTTACAGTCAGTGTTTCTGATAAAGGTGTCATTTCTTTTCTTTTTGTTTTGTTTTGTTTGGTTTGGTTTTTGGTCTCATTTCTAAAATATATAAAGAACTGTGGTAAATGTACAGGAATACAGGTCATGTCTCAATTCTCTACATATGCAGAAAAGAGTGTAGCAACTCTTCTTGTGGTAACAAAGAATTGGAAAAGGAGTATATGCCCATTAACTAGGGAATGGCTTAATAAATTGTTATATGAATATTTATCTATAAAAAATGATGAACTGATTTTATAAAGACCTGAAAAGATTTACACAAACTAATGCTAAGTGAAACAAGCAGAACCAGGAATACATTGTATACAGTAATGGCAAGAATGCGCAATGCTCAAGTATGAAAGACTTAGTTCTTCTCAATGGTTCAGTGATCCAAAGCAATCCCAATACACTTTGGACAGAATATGTCATCTGTATACAGAAAAAGAACTAAGGAGACTGGATGTAAATAAACATATGCTATGTTAATTTTTTTTCTGTTATTTTATTATTTCTTCCATGATTCTTCCCCTTTGCTCTGATTTTTCTCTCCAAAAATAACTCATAAAGCAATATGTATTAAAAATTAATACATTTACAAGGAAAAAATTCATCCTTGCAAAATTTTGTGTTCCATATTTTTCTTCTTTCCTTCTCCCCCTTCTCTCCCCTAGATAGAAAGTAATCCAATATATGTTAAATATGTACATTTTTTCTTTGAATATTTCCACATTTATCATGCTGCACAAGAAAAATGAGATCA
The DNA here is from genome assembly GCF_016432865.1 of Antechinus flavipes. Lineage (NCBI taxonomy): Eukaryota > Metazoa > Chordata > Mammalia > Dasyuromorphia > Dasyuridae > Antechinus > Antechinus flavipes. The sequence continues at coordinate 369,102,269 of NC_067400.1, read as the reverse complement.
AAAAAGGAAAAACTGAGAAAGAAAGCAAAACACAAGTAAACAATAACTAAAAAGGTGAAAATGCCATGATGTGATTCACATTCGGTGTCCATAATCCCCTTTCTGGATGTAGATGGCTCTCTCCATTGCAAGTCTATTGGAACTGTCCTGAATCATCTCATTGTTGAAAAGAACCATGCCTATCAGACTTGATCATTATATAAACTTCTCGTTGCTGTGGACAATGTTCTTCTGGTTCTACTCACTTCACTTAGCATTAGTTCATGTAAGTCTCTCCAGGCCTTTCTGAAATCATCTGGCTGATTGTTTCTTATAAAACAATAATATTGTATAATATTCATGTACCATAATTTATTCCTCAACTGATAGACATCTACTTACTTTCTAGTTTCTTGCCACTAAAGGGCAACTACAAATATTTTTGCACATGAAGATCCTTTTCCCTTTTTTTGATCTCTTTAGGATATAGACCTAGTAGAGACACTGTTGGATCAAAGGATGTGCAGTTTTATAGCTCTATTATGACCAGAATTAAAGATTACAGTTTTGATAAGACAAACTGAAATGATGTCAAGAAGGCTTATCAGAGTGGAAATATTTTCTAAATTTTTTTTGGTGTTCTCAAAAATCTTAAATTGGAAACTATGTAGAAACATAAAAAAGAATTTATTTTCATTCCTTTCAAAGATTAATATACATTGATACTCAAAAACAAAAATGTGCATCTACTTATGTAAACAAACACATACTTTTCTCTCTCACAATAAGATTCTTAAATGACCATGATTAAAAGTCAAATGAGATATTTTTTTCTTCAACTACCTTTGTTTTATCAAAGTTTCATTTTCAATAGGTATAAATGCAGAAAACATACTGTGTACACAGCTATTGAAAACGTGCTACTTACCTAGACTGGTTTATGGTGTAATTGTCAATGATCAGCCAAAAAGGTTCAGGCCTTAGATAAAAGACTAGAAATTTTATTGTTTAATCCAATGATTCTCAAACTTTTGTTTTCAGTATCTTTATCCTATTAAAAATTATTGAGGATCTCTCCAAAGTGTTTTTGTTTATTTGGATTATATTTATAGACATTTACCATATTGGAAATCAAAACTATTTTTGAATTTGTAGACCCTCTAAAAGGGTTTCAGAGATCCCCAGGATTCTCTAGACCATACTTTGAGAGCCACTGATTTAATGAGTAAATGATGAATGTTCAAGCCCCATGGTAAAAGGTTAATAGAAAGAGCTCCAACCAAAACTTTATTAAGTGAGTGCTAAGAGTCAAGCATAGTTATTTTATCTGTGTCAGGACTCCTTACAGTATTACAGATTGTAGCTATTAGTTTTTAATTAATAGCATTATAGATTGAATCTCAGAGAGGTTAAATGACACAGAATCACAAAGGTCACAAACATCAGATATGGGATCAAATTTTGATTCTTTATGGAACCAGTGCTATTTTTTTTTTTTTTAGCTGAGGCAGTTTGGGGTTAAGTGATTTGCCCAGGATCACACAGCTAGCAAGTGTTAAGTGTAAGAGATCAGATTTAAACTCAGGACTTCCTGACTTCAGGGCTGGTACTCTATCTACTGTACTCCCTAGCTGCCCCCAGTGATATTTTTAGTACCCTATTCTGCCTTCTCAAAAATATACTGACAATAAAATAATTGTTAATATTCTATTTATTAATTTGTTTTAGTGTGTAATGGGCTGAGGTTCGAGTTGATGCACTGAAGTCCCAAGCACGTGAGGCTAAATAGTAATTGGACTATACTCTATTAATATATATGCTTAGAGAAAGAATGGCCCCCGCCCACTCTTTGTGCAAGTCTTGATGTGTTGTATAGGAAATGACGTTTTTGGTGGGTGGAGACAGGGGAATGGAAAAGGAAGCAGAAAGAGAGACTGCTGGCTGGCATCTTGTCACAGCTGCTCACATTGCTATCATGATGGCCCTTCACCTCCGATCCCCCTCTGCTATCTGGCTTCCTGTCTCAGCTGCCCATATTGCTATCACAATCCTTCTTCACCTCTACTGAGAATAAAGATTGAAGATTTTCCCCTTAACCTGAATTCCTGACTCCGGCTGATTTTAAATACACGGTCATCACACTAGGGTATTCACTATTCTCTGAATTAATGCTTTTTCCTAATTGTCTCACAACATTGTGGAGAACAATATTTTTATTAAAATAAACACATTTTATACAGAGCAACTTTTTAGATACAGATTTTAATAAAGTTTTTTCCCCAAGTCATCCAAAACAAGACATAACATTTTAAAAATTTATTATTTACCAATATCCAAGGAGAATTAATATTTTGTAGTCTTTTTAACACAAAAAAGTATATATTCACCAAAACCAAAATTTAATCTTTCCAAACTGAAAGAAAATTATTTAAAAATTGTCATTTACAAAGATATTATGCAGTCATGGTAGAATAGTTTGTTTTTCTTGGAAAGTCAATAAATGAATAGTAATAAAGAAACAAATGAATAAAAGAATAAATAAATATGATTATGATATGCTTTTTAATAATTGTGAAGCATTTTTTAAATATTTCATTTATCCTCAAAAAATGTAAGAGATATGTATATATGTATCATTATCATTATTATCACTATCATTATCTCAATTTTCCAGATAAGAAAACAGACCAAGAGAGGTTAGGGCTTACCCAGAGGCACAGAACTAAGTATATGAATAATTAAATTTAAAGTTTTATTTTAGGTACTTAATGACAGTGACACTTTTCCTTTTTTTGATTCATTAATCACAACATTTCCTTAGCAGCAACTATGTGCTCAGTACTTTGCCATTTGATTTAGAACAGGGAAAATTTGTGAATGTCAAGCTGTAAAAAGTCTATGAAATTTGAAGTTTCTAAGCAGAACACATTTTCAAACTTTTGTTTTGTTTTGTTTTTAAGTGTTTTATATTAAAAGTCTATCATCATGGCTATTTCAATTAATTGAATTTCCAGTAATGAAACTAAATATCTAACATGTTTCAGATAACCAAATAAATTAGATGTACAGTACTTCATAAAGGAAGACAAAGAAAAATAAAAACAATATTTCAGTATTAATTTTACTGTGATTAGAAAATAATTCTACCATAATTATCCTATATAATTGCAAAAATAGGTGTGAGTAAGGAAAATTAATTTCATTTTAAGCTCTAATGTTCAGATTATCTCAAATACACGGATTATTGGTAAACTCATTTATATTTTTTCATAGTTAATGAGGTATATTTAAATTATACATCTATTAAATAAATAAAGACCTGGACTTCAGGAAACTGTGTTGAAGCCTCTTAAATTTTGCCAGATTCAATTTCCTCATTGGGAAAATGGGGCTAATAACATCATCTACCTGTCAGAGTTGTTGAAATAAACAAATAAGATTATATTTGTAAAATACTTTGCAAAACTCATAAATATTGAATATTTTTTTCCTTCATAATTGTGAATATGAAGATGATGCTGATGGTGCTGGGTAATGGCAGTGATGGTGGTGGCGATTGTCAGTGGATACTGTAGTAAGGATACAAAGGCAAAAGATAATAGTTCCTGCCTTCGAGGAGCTTTTTTTCTACTGAATATTTAATTTTATTTAAATTAACAAAGGCTAATGCTAAGTGAACACCTTTACTCAAGACATAACTGCTTTGCTGTTTATTACAGTTACAAAATTAATTATAATAACCCAAATAATACTCAAGAAACTGTTTCTTTGAGTATATTATTTGTATTTTAGAGAAGAATGAAACTTTAATTGGTTTCAATCTTATTTTCCTTTATAGTTGATCATGTTTACTTCACATATAAACTCCAATTATTAAAAAAAATAAATAAAGAGATTTGTTTATTGTTCCATCTATGGTCACTTAAGTATGTAGAAAGTAATATAATTAAAATTAGGAGTCATAATTCTCATTTGCTTTGCATTTGGAATCTGCAATCTCATGTAGAAAAAAAGCAAGAAAATACCACATAATCCCCAAATGTATCAGTCATATATAGATGTTTGTATGTGTCTACAAGGTTTACTAAGATATTGATGAGGCTAGGAAGATCACATATCAAGGTCAGTGGTAAAAAGGGAAAACCTTACCAACCACAAATTAAAGAATGAGCTGAGAAAAGTATATTGTTAAATTTTTTTTTGAAGTTGGGCATATATAGTTATTACAAAGGAAGTTTTTATTCAAGAAGGTGTGTGTGATTTTATATATATATATATACACACACATATATACATATATACATACACATATATACATATATATTATGGAAAAATGTTCTCTTAATTATGTAATTAAGAGAACATTTTTCCATAATGTAATATGTCAAACATATTGCTATGGAAAGGTAGGCTTATAATATGATTATGCCACCTGCTTTTCTCAGTTTTAGATTTGGATTCTGTCTACTATACATGTATCAGTTATTTAAAAATATGTACATTTTTGAGTTCTGATTATGTAGTTCAAGAAGTGGATAATTGAAAGTCAGTATAAGAAACAGGCCCTCCTTTCATGTTTTACAATCTAAATGGGGATACAAACCTGATATTGATAAAAATAACCACACTGTAAGACAGTAGTCAAGTGAGGAAGAATGTGAGATAATCTGTAGAAATTCAAAACAGAAAACTCAGAAAAATAATACTTCCGAGGGCACAATTTATGGAAGCATTTGGATTTGGCCTGAAACTTATGACTAATTTTACATTAATCAGAAGAAAAAGGAGATGTCATTTTAGGTAAAGGGAATAATATGATCAATAGTTCAGGTGTATAAATGAATAAATAATAATTAATTCTGAAATTGTGAGGAAAAAAGCAGCTAAAAAGTATAAGAAGTACTTTCTTAACCTTTTCTAATTTGTGAATTCCCTTGAAAGCTTGGAAAACTCTATGGACTTTAAAGTAAATTTTTAAAATGCATATATTAAGTTACATATAATTACAAAAGAAAGCCATTGTGTGTATGTCTACATATGTATTCATGTATATACCTATTTAGATGTATTTATCTGTAATACAAATGTATATAAATATATACATGAACATGCATGCAAATATGTATAGGTAAGTATAAGTAAATTAAAGTTTATAGATTCTTATCTATAGGTTAAGAATACATTCTGTAAGTGAGTGTGGGTGTGGGTGTTTGTGTGTGTGGGTGTGCACGCATGTGTATGTATGTGTATTTTAGGTAAGGAGATGGCTATTAGAATATTGGATAAGTGGGCAGGATAAATCTCTCACTAATTAAACTTTTATTAAAATATCAGTAATGTGCTAGGTTCTGGGACTAAAAGGAAAAGCATAAAATATTCTCTAATATCAAATGAGTTTTCATTCTAAATGAAGATAAAAACCAACAAACAAAGAATAATTGATAGAAAAAGTTGACTATGTAGCATATATCTGAAGTATAGTGGAAGGTATGAGAATTAAGAAAGGAAAATAAAATTTGAAGCAAAAAAGTGTGGTAAGAATTTCTTTCCTTTCTACTTCCCTCCCTCCCCTCCGTCTCTCTCTCTCTCTCTCTCTCTCTGTGTCTCTGTCTGTTTCTCTCTCTCTCTCTCTCTCTCTCTCTCTTTCACTTTTCCTTCCTTCCTTTCTCGCTTTCTTTCTTTGCTGTCCACATTATTTTAACAGGGAAATGCCATGATAATTTTTAAAGGAAATTTATATATGTCTATATATATTGTGTGAAAATAAATGGGAATAAGAATTTCCATGAATATATGAATATGAATATATATGAACTTGTATATGTTTGCTTTTATGCATATATAAAGTGTGTATACACACATTATCTGGATGATCAGGAGAACTATAGTGCCCTCAACAAATTAATACAATTCATGTTTATATAGTGTTTTAAAGGATAAAACCATTTTCCTCACAGAAATTCTGTGAAGTAGCTAGTGCAAATATGATTAACAAGGTTTATAACAAGTTAAGATATTGAGTAGAAAGAATACACAACTTTCAAAGGCCTGAATAAATTACAAAGCAACGTATTTTCATTTTAAATCCAGTGATCTTTTTTACTATAACAGAAAAGTAGAGTTAAAGGGATCTGAATTTCCAGGAAGATATTAAACTTAGTTTTAAATAGAAGTTTTTGATGATAAGTTATTTAAATGAAAATGTCTAGTAGGATCCCATACCAAAATAAGGTCAAAATGGATACATGATTTGGGCATAAAGAATGATACCATAAACAAATTAAGAGAGCAAGAGATGATTTATCTATCAGACCTTTGGAGAAGGGAACAATTTATGACCAAAGAACTAAAGGACATTATGAAAGGCAAAATGGAAAACTTTGATTACATTAAATTAAAAAGTCTTTGCACAAACAAAATCAACAGAAATAAGATTAAAAGAAAAGTACAAAGCTGGGGAAAATCTATCCAGGCAGTATTTCTGATAAAGGTCTCATTTCTAAAATATATAAAGAACTGTGTCAAATTTATAAGGATACAAGTCATTCCCTAATTGGTAAACGGTTACCTTTTCTGTCCCAACATGATTCACCAAACAATATGTATTAAAAACAATCTTACCACAATAATAAAAACAAGTGAAAAAAGAAAAAAATTATGAATTTCCCAGAATAAAATGTGTACAAATTAATTTCAAAAGCAGGACATTAAACTTGGGAGGCTAAGAGTATTCTACCCTTATATTAGAAGTGGGATTTAGGCTATAATGAAAAAAGAGCTAGGAATTCTAAAGTGAGAAGAAAAAGCATGGGGAAAGTTTCAATTTTTAAATAGAAACTTAGTCATGAGTCATATAAAATAGTCCTGTTTGGTTGAGAAATTATGTGTGTGTGTGTGTGTGTGTGTGTGTGTGTGTGTGTGTGTAATGTATGGTGAAATTACTGGGAAGATATAGATTGGATCAAAGAAAGGAGGAGGAAGAGGTGTTTTAAATGGCAAATGAGAAGGTAGTCAAAAAGTATTTATTAAATACTTGTTGTATATCCAAAAGTATAATTTGTCTTCTATTAGAATGAAAGATACTTGAGAGTGGAAATTGTTTTATTTGTTTTTAATTATATATTTCCTGCATTAAAAATACTATTTGACACACAGTAAGCATTTAATACATTGTTGTTGACTGGCTATTACAGACAATTTTATTATATTTTAAGGGGAAAAAATAACTAATTTATATGTTGGTAATAGCAACTTTTGATATGATTTCTTTTATCTGTATTTGTGAAGTATGTTTAATGGATTAAGTGCATAAAAAAGGGAAATTTGTTATTAGGTATGTGGAGATAAGTGATTGAAACTCAGCATAGATAACAACAAAAGTATTATTAGCTTCTTCCAAATTGGTGGGTAGCCTATTTATTTATTTTTTTAATGATGATTTCCCTTTTTAAATTTTTATTTTCCCCAGTTACATGTAAAAAGTTTTTTGGGGGGTTGCTCATGTGCATTCATTTTTTTTTTACATATTCCTTATAAATCATGTTGGGAGAGAAAAATCAGGACAAAAAGGGAAAATCAAAAGAGAAAAAAAAGAAGAAAAGGGGGGAAAAAGTGAACACAGCATGTGTTGATTTATACTCAGTCTTCATATTGTCTTTATAGATGGAAAGGGCATTTTTCCATCCAAAGTTTATTGAACCACTGAATAGCTGAGAACTTAGTCTGTCATAGTTGATCATTGTACAGTCTTGTTGTTCCTCTATATAATGTACTCCTTGTTTTGCTTGTTTGCTCAGCATTAGTTTATGTAAACTATTCCAGGCATTTCTAAAATCAGGCTACTCATAATTTTTAATAAAACAATAATATCCCATTACTGTCATATGCTAGAACTTATTCAACCTTTCCACAATTGATGGGAATTATTCATTTTCCAATTCTTTGCCACCAAAAAAAGAGCTGCTACAAATATTTTCGCACATGTAGGTCCTTTTCCCTTTTTTGTTATTTCTTTGGGATACAGACCCAGTAAAGACATTGCTGAATCAAAGATTTTGCACATTTTTATAGCCCTTTTGGCATAGTTTCAAATTTCTCTCTGGAATGGTTGGATTATTTCACAACTCCACTAACAATGCATCAGTGACCCAGCTTCCCCACATTCTCTCCAACATTTATCATTACCTATTCCTGTCATCTTAATCAATCTGAGTGGTATAAAGTGGTTTCTCAGAGTTTTAAAAATTGCATTCCTCTAATCAATAGTCATTTAAAGCATTTTTTTATATGGATATAGATGGCTTTAACTTCATCTGAAAATTTATCATTTGTCAATTGGGGAATGATTTGTATTCATATAAATTTGAGCCAGTTCTCTATGTATCTTAGAAAGGATGCCTTATCAGAAGCAATGGCTATGAAAATAGCTTCTTTTTATCTTAAAGAACCAAATAGTACTTATTTGTTTAGATGATAAGCCTAATATTAAGTATAAAAGCACAATTTACACTGGATTATCTTTCTGTCATAGCAATAAAGAGCCTAATAATTTGGCCTTAAATAACAGGTTTTGCTCATTCTTTCTTCCAACCATATTTACATAATAATAATGTATACATGTTGAATGCATTATAATTCAAGACTTTAAAAAAATAAATCTAAATCAACTTGTCAGAAACATTTAAAATGAAGTAAAATTGCTATTGTAAGCTTTCTGTGAAAGCAAGATTGTAGATGTGATATAACTCTCATTTTCTCTTAGACTGGTTTTTCATCTTTCCAGCCAGCATGAGATGTGTATATGTGTGCATATTTGTGGTATGTGTATGTGTATATCTCACATTTGATCAGCAAAACCTGGTTTTGAATCCTACCATAGCAGCATACTGAATATGGTTCAATTTAAATCCAGCTTCACATACTTTGTGTGGCTGTGTTCAAGGCACTTAACCTTTATCTCCCCCAGTTTCCTCAATAAAATTTCTTATTTCTTGATGATAAAATGAGTGTTTTTACAACAACAGCACTCTTGAAAAGTTTTCTAAAATGTAATATTTAGTTTTCTATTAACAAGCAAAAGAATACCATACCAAAGGAAGTATTTTATGGACTAAAATCCCTGAAATCAATAATCAGTGTGTGTGTGTACATGTGTGTGTGTATTTATAGGCAAGGCTAAAGAATGATGTGTGTTCAATTTTTCATAAACCAAAGTTCTTAATCTTGAGTCCATGGTTACACTTCAGGAGTTCTGTGAATATGGGTGAGTAAGAAAATCTATTTTTACTTTCACTAAATTTTAAATGAAAGTTGAGTTTTCTATCAATTCTAATGTAAACAATAATCCACAGAAGCATAAAGTTTCAGGAGACTGTAAGAGGAATCCATGATACAAAAATGGATAAGAATGTCATTTTTTATAGATCATTATATTTCAATTAATTTGTATACTAGCCTTGCTTTTGTATAATTGTAGGCTATTATACTGGCTCTGCCACTTCTACCTATGTGATGGTTATCAAATAACTTAACCTTTTTAGTCCTCAGTTTTCATATGTATAAAATAAGGGGTTTGATCTAAATGACCTCAAAGGTATCATTTACTTCTATTTTATAATTCTATGTCCTCCAGTTGTGTAATATTATGTCCTAAAAATAACTTTTTAGCAAATCAGTATTCAGAATAACTTAGTAGGATTACAACTAAAGCCAATAATTCAATATCAAATGAGATCACCAAATATCTTTAAACAATTCAATAAAACAATTACTGAAGTGGCAGAACCTTCAAAAGAATGAAGTGAAATGACATTAAGAAAATCAGTAGGAAAAGGCTCTGACATCTGAATGAGATCTGAATACAATCCAGCACAATCTACACAAGTATAGACTTATGCCTAGAAAACCAGGAGCAGATCCTGGGGGCCACTGAATCAATAAGAGAAGCATCTACTTTTTAAAGCTCTCAGTCCACAGATTGTAAGGGTGTTGAACAACTGATTATAAGGAGATTATAGCAATCTCTTTTCTGACATTGAGAACAGGACTCTGTTTCTTTGCCTGTATTCAGATCTGGATTGAAATAATTGTTGGCAATCACAGGGTGAGAAGAAGGAATAGGATATTAGATTTTGAGTTATCAATGTAGAAGGGACCCTCTACATAGTTCCAGGGAAGAATAGACTACTTTGGATCTTTCATTGACCAGAGCACAGGTCAGAATAGTAACATACTTATTTTTAGATCATCCCACCCTGAAGAATTGAAAATTTTACTGATCCCTAGAAATATCTTTGAAAACAGCTGAACCAAAACCCTGAAGCTAGGTATAGTGTGCCCTCTACCCTGGAAGCAGAGCCCCACTTTAACAAAAAGTTAAACAACAAAAAATAAACTGGAAAATGAACAAATAATAGAAAGTAAATCTGACCATAGAATGTTATTATGGTGACAAGGGAGATCAAAACACACATTCAGAAGATATTAAAGTCACAATCCAATATTCAAAGGCTCCAAGAAAAAATATGAATTGATCCCAGGCTGTGGAAAGGTCAAAAAAGATTTTGCAAACAAATCAAGTTATGTAGAAGAAAAAATCAGAAGAGAAATGAGATTGATGCAAGAAAATCATGGAAAATAAGTTAACAGCTTAGTATAGGTCATACACACACATACACACAAACACACACACACACACACACACACACACACACACACACAGACCCCTCTGAAGAAAATAACACTTTACAAAACAGATTAGGGGAAATGATAAAAATAGAAATTACAAAACAAACAACAAACAAATAAACAAAAACAGTGAGGATAAAAATGCATTTAAAGGCAGAATTGGCCAAATAGAAAATGAAGCACAAAAATTCACTGAAGGAAGAGAAAAAAAATCCTTCAAAAGTAAAATTGGACAGGCAGACAAGGATGTTCAAAGACTTGCTGAAGAAAATATTTCCTTAAAAATTATAATTGAACAAATAGATGATAATGACTGTGATTTTATGAGAAAGCATGAAACAATTTTTAAAAGAACCCAAAAGAAGTAAAAAAAGAAGACGATGGGAATTGTCTCATTTTTTTAACTGCTCTAGAAATTTCACTGAGGAGGGATAATTTTAAAATTATGCCATACCTGAAAGCTATTTTCAAAAGCAAAAAAAAAAAAAAAAAAAAAAAAAAAGATCCTAAGCATGATTTTTCAAAAAATTATCAGGGAAAACTGCCTTTATACTCTAGAATTAGAGATTAAAATAGAAATTGAAAGAATGCATGAATCACCTCCTGAAAAAGACCCCAAAATGAATCCCAGAAATATTATAGTTAATTTCCCAGAGCTTCCAGGTCAAGGACAGCATATCACATGTAACCAACTGGAGAGAAATAGTAAAGTATTGTAAAGCCACAGTAAAGATAAGAAAAGGTTTAGCAAATTAGTTAAAGAATCAGATATTCTAGAGGGCAACAGAATTAGGATTACAAGCAAGAATCACCTACCCAGGAAAATTAAGTGTTATCTTTCAGGGGAGATTTAATGAAATAGAGGATATTTAATGAAATAGTGAACTTTCAAGCATTCTTGATGAACAGATGAGAGCTGAATAGCAAATTTGATTTTCAAATACAAGACTTAAGCGAAACATAACAAGTAAACAAGAAAGGGAATCATAATAAATGTATATATGGGCAGATGATACATTTAATTTATAAAAAGTTTCTCATTATTATGTCATTTAGGTGTATATATAGACAGAGAGTATAAATGTGAGTTAAATATGAAGGGATGATGTCTAAAAATAAAATTAAGGGGTGATAAAGACTAATGCACTAGAGAAAGGAAAAATGACAGGTAAAATAAGGCAAATTATCTCATATAAATAAAGGCAAGAAAAAGCTTTTATAGTGGAGGGGAAGTATGAGGGAGTTTGGGGATGGAAGGAATGAATCATGAGAATTGGCTCAAAAAGGGATTATTATACACACCCAATTTGATATGAAAATTTATTTACTCTATAGTAAAGTAGGAGGGAAATGGGTAAGGGAATGTATGTGTGTGTGTAAGTAGATAGAAGGAAAGGAAGATTGGGGAAAGAAATGGTCAGAAGTAAAGCACTCTGAGGAGAGAAAGCATGGAAGGAGAGAATGGTATAAACAGGTTGGGGGAACTGGGTAGAAGGAAATGCATTTAACAATCTTAATTGTGAAAAAAATGAAGAAAGCTTTTTTTCTGATAAAGGTCTCATGTTATATATGGAGGATTGTGTCAAATTCAAAAAAATAGGAACAATTCCCCAAATGATGAATGATAAAGGGATATAAACAATTTTCTGATGAAGTAATCAAAGTTATCTATAGTCATATGAGAAAGTGTTCTAAATTGCCTTTGATTGGAACAATGCAAATTGAAACATTTCTGAGTTATTATCTCATAACTTTTAAATTGGTCAGAAAAAGAGAATGACAAATGTTGAAAGGGATGTGGAAAAATCAGATATTAATGCACTATTCGTGAAGTTGGGAACTGATTTAACTATTCTTTAGAATAAAAATTAAAAAAAGAAAAAATATGCTTAAATTTGTACTCTGAGTCAGTCAGTGCTATAGCTGGAAGTTAATGGTGTTATGGGCCAGAACTCTAAACTTGAAAGAAGGATGCTGACAAAGAACTAAGTGGAATTGATAAATACAATGGTTATCTAGTTTAGCACTTAATAGTTGTCTTGTTCAGTACCTGTACTTTGTTCTTAATATAGTTTCACAAGATTCACACCTATGATAACAGAGTATATAACAGCCAGCAAAGGCTGAGACAGATTCATTCCATCATCCACCTTTGTAGGGGCTGGAGGCTGAAGCACAGACTTTTAGACTCAGATTCATCCCATCTCACACCACCTTGGTGGCAGGATCTCCTCCATTATTTTCTCCAGTGAGACCAAAGCCAGTCTCAAAGGCTGTCCATAAAGCTACCCATCCCAGGAAGGACATAATAAAGGATTTGGACTTTAACACTTGGTTGTTCTTGTGGTGATTACTTGGACAGAAAAGAAGGCTGCTTCCAGAGACTCCAAGAAAACCGAAATAGAGAACATTACATTTTGGCATCTGAACATGGGAACAAGAAACTTCATCTGTCACACAAAAATTAGGGTGAATACAAGAAGGAAACTTTATAAAGGACCAAACTAGTGCTTCAGCTGAAATGGGACAAATGTTTAGAAAGGAGCCTTCTTTTCCTCTTCAAGGAAAATATGTCAAAAGTTTGATTAAACTTATAAAAAACCAAGGTTTAATTGTAACTTGGGAGCAGATCATGGAACTTTTCAAAACAGTACAGTACACATCTCCTTGGTTCTGTAAGGAAAAAGAATTAGCTCTAGAGGAGTGGAAATTAATGGGAGAGCAACTATGTGAATACTACAATGATAATAGATCTGACTCAATTTCTAAAAAAAAAAAAAAACACTTTATGCATATAACTTAATATAACTGGCTTTAGGAAATTATATAAGTTATAGAATAAGAAAAAAGAAGAAAGAGCAGGAGGGGGGGGACACAAAGTGAAAAGGATGCAGAATTAGATAAGAATGGAATTATATACAAAGCTGATGAAATTGTGTGGTATGTGGTGCTTCCCAGCAGGAGCCATTGGGGCATTCCTCATCCCCTGACCTACCTCCCTCAATTAACTCTTCATGGGTAGAGGGAGAAGGAGGAGAGGAAGGGAAAGTAACACAATCAGCACTACCTATGAAGCATCCTATGACAAGATTACAAAAGGCATTAGTTAAAGCAAAAAAAGGACAGGATATATATGATTTAATAAATGCATACCCTGTGATTGAAGAATTTGATTCTTCAGGTCAAGGGAGGAGAAGATACATTCCTTTTGATCTGGAAAAAATCAAAGGCCTGAAAAAGGGTTGCACTCTTTATGGGGCTACATCTTCTTATGTTAAGATGGCATTAGAAAATTTGCCTTATGAAATTTTAACCCCTAGTGATTGGAAATCTATATTAAGAACATATTTAGAACCTGGACAAAACTTGTTGTGGCTTTTGGAATATAGTGAACTTACAGGATACAAACCCAACAAAATAAGCAAACTGAAATTAATATACAGATCACCTTTGATGAACTAGAAGGTAAAGGTCAGTATGAAGACAATTTAGCACAGATTAATTACCCCATAGCAGCATATGAGCAAATTGTGCTACTGCTGCAACAAAGCATGGCGCTCCCTCCCAGAATAAGGCAGAAGTAAAGCCTTCACAAAAATAGAGCAAGGTCCCAATGAATCTTTTGCTGATTTTGTGGGATGTTTGTAAACAGCTATCAAGAACTATTGGAGAAAATTCAGCTACAAGTATAATGATAAGACAACTGACTAAAAAAATGCTAATGAGGTTTTAGATGAATTCTACTCAAGGATGCTCCTTTAGAGCAGATCATAAAACGTTGTATCACAGTGGGCACAAATACTTATTATATCCAGACTATGATGAAGATAAGAAGACCGGGTCCCTCTTGGCAAGGGACTTCCAGAGAAACTCGTCAATGCTTTCAATGTGGGAAAGTAGGACATCTCAATGTAGGCAAAGAGATAGAATGAGAGGACAGGGTAAGAGAAGACCTAAAACCCTATGTCCAAAATGCCACAAGGGCTTCCACTGGGCCTCAGACTGTATATTGACCCAAGGAAATGAGAGGTGGCACCCAACTCCAAGACCTCAAACAAAAAAACAGGTGGGGCATGATGGCAGTTGAGGTTATACCCAGAGAATCTTTAGAAGTTCAATGCTCTGATATGATCAATTAGTAGAGAAGTAATGTGATAGAAGAAAGGGATTACATGATCAATCAGCCAAAAAGCAATCACATGGGAGAAAGGGATTACAATTGGAGAGAATATAAGCTTTTTTAACCTGACAGAAGGGCATTGTCCAATGGGAGCAGCTCCAATGTAATTGCCAGGCGATGAGGAGAGACTTAGAAAGTGGTACATAGAAGGGACTAGATAGGTTAAATGCTTGGAGGAGAGGGTTTTTTTGTATCTCTACAGATGGAGAAGGAATCACATGGGTGCCAATGACCCATGTTTACCTTGTATATCTGAGAGAGACAGAAACAAAGAAAAATCTCAAAATAAAGGAGAAGACCTAAGAAACATCTGACACTGAAAGAGACTGCATGAGCATGGCTAATAATGAGATTATGGAACTTCAGAACCAGCAGGAATCATTGGATTCCCTAAGATGAAAACTTGTTGATGAGACTCTTACAGAACTTCAAAATCCACAAGAATCATTGAATTCCCTACACACATGAAGTTATTGACAATAGATTCCTTTTGGACTATTTTTAGGACTCATGGACATGTATAATTCCTTATATTGATTCATGTCACTACTAGCCTGTGTTATATTGCTATGTGCTCATGTAATTATATGTAATACCTCCCATTTGATGGATTTATGTATACCTGTTTCAAGGGATACCCTTCAGAAACCCGCTAATCTGGTTTGATTTCCCATTTCCCTTTGGTGTTTTCATCTCCTTTCCTGAGACGTCAAGAAGAGTGTGATCACTTCCTTTTATGGTGTTTTCACTCCTTTTTTGAGCAGTCAGGGAAGACATGATTACCTCCTTTTTAAGGGTTCTCACCTCCTTGAGAAGTCAGGGAGAGTGACCACCTTGATGTTCTAAAACAAAAGAAAGTGGGAGATGTTATTGGCCAGAACTCTGAACTTGAAAGAAGAATGCTTACAAGGTACTAAGTGGAATTAATAAATACAATGGTTATCTAGTTTAGCACTTAATAGTTCTCCAGTTCAATACATGTACTTAGTACTTAATATAGTTCCACAAGATTCACACCTATGATAATGCAGTACATAACAGCCAGCAAAGGCTAAGACATATTCATTCCATTGCCCACCTTTGTGGTGGCTGAAGGCTGAAGCACAAACCTTTGGACTCAGAAAGATCCATTCATTTCATCTCACACTGCCTTGGTGGCAGTCTCTCCTCCTTTGCTTTTCCACTGAAACCAAGACTCTGGAAAGCCTCCAGAAAACTAGCCAAGTCCCAAGTAAAGGAGATAAGACTTTAAAGGAGACAATAAAGGATTTGGACTTTAACACCGGGCTGTTCTTGTGGTGATTACTGAACTGAAACAAAGGCTGCTCCCAAGAGATCCCAAGAAAACTGAAATAGAGAATATTACAGAATGGCATTTTATTTTTATCATAACTCTTTTAGAACCCTAGTAGGTCATTGTTTTACTTAGTTTCCAAATCTTTCATATGCAATTATCTTTAAAATGCTGGTATTACTATTTAAATTATTTTCCTGATTCTGCTCACTTAAATTTGTATCAGTTTTTTATTTGATTTTTTTCTTAATTACTTAGAAAATTGTTAATATTTATTTTTAAAAACTTCTGAGTTCCAAATTCTTTTGCTCATTTCTGTCGCCTTACTTTGGAGAGGCAAGCAATTTGTTATAGCTTAAACATGCTCAGTCATGTAAAACATTTTTTTTATTTTACTTGTGTTACAAAATAAAATGCTAATTAAAAAAAAGAAAATGAATTTTTTTAAAGTTCTTTGATCTACAGACTCAATCAGTTTTTTCACTAGAGGTAGATAGCACTTTTCATAATAAGTTCTTCAGAATTGTGTTGAATCATTGGATTGTTCATAATAGCTATCATTTACAACTAATCATTATGTAATCTTGTGTGTATATATATGTAATGTTTTGCTGGTTCTTTTCATTTAACTTTGCAACAGTTCATGGAAGGTCTCTAACAATATTTTTCTTCCTTAAAGCATCCTGCTTATCATAGTCTAATACTATTCCATCACAATCATATACCACAACTTATTCAGCCATGCCCCAAGTAATGGGAATTCTCTCAATTTGTAATTTGCTACCACAAAAAGAGATGCTATAAATATTGTTTTATATAAGTATGTCATTTTCCCTTTTCTTTGCTCTCTTTGAGATACAGACATAGTAAAGGGTTTTGTTGTCTGAAGGGTATATGACCATTTGGGAATAGTTTCAAACTGCTTTCTAGAATGGTTGATTAGTTCACATTTCACCAGAAGTTGATGATTATCTTTATTTTCCACATCCCTTCCACATATGCCACTTTCCTTTTGTCATTATTAGCCAATTTCATAGATGTGAGATGATACTTCAAAGTTATTTTAGTTTTCATTTTGCTTATTAATGATGATTTAGAACATTTATATAACCACTAGTAGTTTTGATTTCTTCTTTTGAAAACTGCTTTTTCATATTATTTGACCATTTATCAATTGAAGCATGACTCATCTTTTTTATGAATTTGATTAAGTAATCTATGAAACCGTATTTTTCCAATCCCGAGTGAATTTGTTCTGTTTGTTCACTTTTAAATTCAATGTAATCAGAGTAATCCATTTTACAACCCATAAGGTTTTCTATCTCTTGTTTGGGTACAATTTTCTTTATTCATAGATCTAACAGGCAAAATTATCCATATTCTCACAATTTTAATTTGTACCACTTCAAATAAGTCTTTGAAATTTTCCCCCTTGAAACCATTTTTAAAATTATTTCTTATAACATAATAACATTGCATCACATTTGCATACTATAATTCAGCCATTCCTCAATTGAGCATTCCCTCAGTTTACAATTCTTTGTCATATCAAAGGATATGTCAATTTCTGTTTTCTTTGATCTTTTAGATAATTATCTAGTTAGGGATATTACTTGATCAAACAGTATCCACAGCTTAATACTTTTGGGGGTACAGTTTCAAGGTGTTTATCACGATAGACGAAATGAGATCTGCCAACAATTCAATAGAGGAACTATTTTCCCATCTTTTAACCTATTTTTTTAATATGCAATTTCTAGAAAATAGTATGAAGATTATATCACATTTTAAAGAATAAGAATTGTTTGCTTGGGGAAAATGTTAGTCTCTCACTGAAGATATGAATCACCATGACTCACATTGAGAGTCACACATTGCCCCACATTTCATGTGATAAGCCCAAAACAAAACTGAGAAGACAGGATAACATCTCTCAAATTTTAAAAATGGTAATGGTGAAGAAGCTGGCTTAATGACTTAATATTCTTCATCTTGAGCATTAAAACTTCCATAATTTGAGAGATCATGTCAAAGGCTTGTCTTATATTTTAGAAAAAAAAGTGTTACTTTCAATATATACTTTGAATTAATTAAGGTTAATACTTTTATAATCTTTGGAAAGGTTTTTGTTTTGTTTTGGTGTTTTTTGTTTTGTTTTCTATTTGTTTTGCAACCATGAGGGGACAGAATTCATATTTTGCCCATGGCTTTTAATAGCTTCTCTATTGTGAGCAGGGAAAAGTCAATAAACCTGTCTGAGCCATAGCTTTCTCATAGGTAAAACTGAAAATTTACAAGGCTGTTGTGAAAGTCAAATGAGATAAAATGTACGGCATTTTGCCAAATTCAAAGCCAAATATGTTAGTATTTCTTTCTCCAGTATATCAATTATTTTTCACAAAAATTTATAATATCTAATAATTATAGTTGTTCACAAAATCTTTGTCCAGATTTTTCCACAGTTTTTTTTTTCCTTTCCCCCATAGTGTTTCCACATGATGTTAGATTTTTTTTTCTTTTTGATTTGTCCATTATCAAATATCAATTAAAAGAAGAATAATACAGTGCCTGCAACATAAAAAAAAAAAATTAAAGGTTTCTCTATCTAATGATATTAGCTAACAGTTCAAGATTTTATCTTTTCAAGATTAGATATGTGTGCATGCATGTGCATGTCTCTATATGCATGCATGTGTGCATATGTTCCCATGCATGCATTTACGTATGTTGTGCACATGTATGTACATATAGATAAATAATTGCTTGTGTATTTACTCATGCAGATATACATAGATATGTATATGGAGGAATAAGTAAATAGAAATAGATGTTTTATTTGATTTTTACAGTAATCCTGAGGGGTTTGTGTTAAAATTTTGATTTTACAGAATAGGAAACTGACCAAATAAAGAAAGAAACAAGGAAAGAAGAAAAGGAGAAAGGGAGGGAAGGAGAGAAGGACAGAGAAAAGAAGGATGGAAGGAAGGAAAGAAAAAAAATATTTGCCAAAGACAACAAAATCATTAAATATCTTCAGTGGCATTTGAGCTCAAATCATTTTCACTTTGAAGACCAATATTCTATTATATTATCTAAATGCTTATATAAATGATAGGTAGTCATGTCACTGGAAAAATGTTTTATTTTAAATCCAGAAGCATACTCATAACCATTTACTAAAAAGAAATTATCTTTCTTAACCTTTCAGAATTTCCTTTGTTCAACTGGATTTATGAGTAAGATTGAGTTACTATAAGAAAGAAATAAGTTTACTTCAAATTGAACAAAACTTTAAGATTTTTTTTTTATCAAGGCCGATTATGTTATTTTCTTCTATGATCCTTATTTTCTTTTCTGTTCTACTTTTCTGAACTTAAGAAATATCCCAGTATACTGTGGAAGTGGAAAAAATAGACCAGAAAGAAGGAGACAACAAAGTAAAGCAAAGAGACATAGCTATCCAACTTTCCAAGACCAATTTGTGTTTCGATATTATTATATTTAGGGAACTTAGAGGTACTCTCCAACTAGATGCAAACAATTTGAATATCTAGTTACCTTTATAATGAGATGAAATTATTAGTTCTTTCTCTAACCCATGGATGCAATATTATAGTATGTTGTTTTTAATAATAATTAGAACTAAGATTTATATTTCTGTGAAGTTTGCAAGACATTTTAAATATATTATCTCAATTGAGCCTCAGAATTAGTGTGATGGGTATTGCTATTGGTTTTATTTTATTGATGAAGAAATTAAATCTTACTGAATGACTTGCCCAAGATAACATAGTAAATATTAGAGGCAGAATTTAAACTCAGGTCTTCCTGATCCCAGGTCGAGGACTCTAAAACACCATAACATTTAGCTGACTTTGATAGAAACTAATGGTCCCTTTTCTCCCTCCAAACTACTCAAGAAGATTAAGTATGATTCTATGTGTCTTTCTGTTGCTATAAATTCCAGAATATCTGAGATTACAGTGTACATTTCCCAAACTACCCCTAATATATCATACTTGTTTAAAATACACAACTTTTTATATTTAAATTTTCATTCGTGGTCTTGTCTGGTAACAAAGAACTGAAGCATTATATCATACTATACCATCCTTCACCTATTCAAAAGAAAACAGATCTGAATTAGTACAAATCACACATGGAAAAATAATGAAAGAAAAAAGACTATTCCAATGTATTTAGAAAAGTTGAAGATTAAGAAGAAATTTTTATAAGGAATACCATTGCAATGAATTGGCAAGGTTTTAAAAGTGAAAGGGAGATTTTTTTTGGTAATTTTTCAGTGATTCACTGCTTCTTAGATTTATGGAAATAACATAATATATTGAGACTATAAAGAAAGCACGGTGTTCTGATTCATCCTATATTAAAGATAAACTGTTACTATGATGGACTTTTCCAGATTGGTTTTTCTGTGATTTAAAAACAAAATAAATGAAGTCAGGTTAAAAAATCCTTATTCTAGTAATGCGATCACTTTTGCCAAGTATATATTGTTACTTGCTTTCCAACTTGATCTATTCCTTGTCTCAACTATCCGGGAATTATAAAATTATAAATATGTGGTACTATGATAATTATTAACATATTTCATCAGAGACATATTTTTAATAAACAAGATTCAAGTTTCCAATCTTAGAAAATTAAAAATTGTTCCTATTTGCTATGCAAGCTTGGAACTTGTTATTTCTTTTATATCTCGAAGTCTAATATTAAATAAATTCAATGATAATTTGCTTTTTTTTTTTTTTAGCAAAAGAGGCCTGTCTCCTCTTCATTCATCTATGATGACTACATCATTCCATCAATATACATCCAAATTGATCATGATCATTTCATACCTTATCATTAGCCCAGGCTGCTATGAATTATTGACATTTCAACTTGGATGTGCCTTTGTGATCTATTTCATAAACTAGAACTAGCATAATATTGCTAACTATCAGCATTGAAACATATTTGGTCAATAATAATTTTTATTTTGAAATTTTTAAAGGATATTGAACAATTTCTAAAGTCAGCTAAGAGTAATTGTATGTATTAAGATTAGATTATGAGGTTTGTGATTTTAGACCAAAGTAGGATTTGGGAAAGAGATGGAAAATACTAATGAATGGTAAGAGTATATACAAATCATACTGTTGAATAATAGGAATTAGATTGGTGCTATGGCAATATGATTTGGAAATGAAAGAAATTTTATTACAAATTAAAACTAAAGGTACTTTTGGAAGGACATAGAATCATAAAATCTGAAAGTTAGATGAAATCTCAGAGACTAGTCAAGTCCCCTAAAAGAAGGAATCTCCGCTTTCATGTATTTAGCTACTGGTCTTCTAAACACTGAAGGCCTTGGAGAGTAGAAAGGAGAGAGAGAGAGAGAGAAAGAGAGAGAGAGAGAGAGAGAGAGAGAGAGAGAGAGAGAGAGAGAGAGAGAGAGAGAGAGAGATTCACAGAAACACACACACACACACAGAGGTACATAGAGACAGAAAGACAAAAACAAGACAGAGACAGCTAGAGAAACAGAAGATAGAGACAGAGACAGAGAGACAGAATGAGAAAATTAGCTTACCATCTTTCTAAATAAACCATTGTACTTTATAATATTTCTAATTCTTAGGATTTTTTTCCTCTCATCAGCCTTAACTTTTCCTTATTAAACTTCTATATATTATCCAAACAAGAACATAGACCCTCTCTTAGATAAAGAATACTTGGAAACAGACATCATGTCCCTGAGTTTTCTTTCCTTCAATTGGAACACTATAAAATTTTTCAATTGATTTTTATTTATCATGAATTCAAGGCCTTTCAACATTCTCGCTGCCTTGCTCTTTGCATTCTTCAGCTTCTTAGTATTCTTAAAACATGGTGTTCAAAAATGAAGACCATATTTCAGATGAAGTCTCACATGGGCAGATGATTAGAACATTATTATTGAAAACTATGCTTTCTCATAACAATGCTCAAGTGCTTGTGTATTTTTTTCACTTGACACACAATCTGATTACTCATATTGAATGGGAAGTGCCTTACATATGCTTTTTCAGAATAACTACTATCGATTCATTTCATAGCCATCTAATAATTGTCAAGTTTATTTTTTTTGTAATTAACTGTAAGATTTTACAACTCTCCCTATTGAATTTTATTTTAGATTTATCTTATAGACTTTCAAGGTGCTTATGGATTCTAACTGTTATTCAGCATTCTAACATTTCCACACACCTATGTGGTCATTTAAAATTTTGATAAGCATAGCAGCTATGGATTTATCTCAATCATTGATAGCAATGTTAAACAGCATGAGTGAAATCTACATATCCTGGGATAGGACATTGGAAACAATTTGACAAATTAATAAATGAACATTAATGATAACTATACTCAATATAAACATTCAACATTCTCAGTCCATTTGAATATATTATTGTTAAAGTATCTTTGCAACTTTTCCATGAGAAGAATATAAAAATCTTTATCAAAAGCTTTGCCAAAAAGTCAGGAACTATATGAACACAACTACAAAACACATTCACACAAACAAGGTCAGAACTAATCAATTAGAAAAATATGAAGTGCTCATGGGTAGGCCGAGTTAATATAATAAAAATGACAGTACTACCTAAATTAATTTACTTATTCAGTGCCATATGAATCAAATTGCCAAAACATTGTTTTACTCAGCTAGAAAAAATAATTACAACGTTCATCTGGAAGAAGAAAAGATCAAGAATTTCAAAGGAATTAATGAAAAAAATGCAAATGAAGGTGGCCTAGCTGTACCAGACTTAACATTATATTATAAAGCTAAGGTCATCAAAACAATTTGGTACTGGCTAATAAATACATTAAATTCATAAGACACCATAGTCAATGACCATAGTAATCTAGTGTTTGGTAAACTTAAAGACTCCAATTCTGGAATAAAAACTCATGATTTGACAAAAATTTCTGTGAAAACTGGAAAAGAAAGTAGACACTGACCAACACTTAACACCCTGTACCAAATTAAGATTGAAATGGGTTAATGATTTAGACATAGAGAATGGTACTATAAGCAAATTAGAAGAACAAAGAATAGTTTACCTCTCAGATTTGTGGACAAGGAAAGAATTTGTGGCCAAAGAAGAACTAGAGTACATTATGAAAGGCAAAATGGATAACTTTGATTATATTAAGTTAAAAAATACAAACAAAGCCAATACAGATAAGTTTGAAGGGAAGCAATAAACTGGGGAATTTTTTTTTCCAACTAAGGGTTCTGGTATATGTCTCATTTCTAAAATATATACATAATTCACTCAAATTTGTAAGCATTCAAGTCATTCTCCAATTGTCAAATGATTAAAGGATATGAACAGACAATTTTAAGATGAAGAAATTGAAACCATTTCTAATCATATGAAAAGGTGCTCTAAATCACGGTTGATCAACGAAATGCAAATTAAGCTAACTCTGGGGTACTACTACATATCTCCTAGATTGGCTAAACTGATAGGGAAAGATAGTGATGAATGTTGGAGGGGATGTGGGAAAATTGGGACATTAATACATTGTTGGGGGAGTTGTGAATTGATTCAACCATTCTGCAGAGCAATTTGGAGTTATGTCCAAAGGACTATCAAACTATGCATAATCTTTGATCCAGCAGTATCTTTACCAGATGTATGTCCCAAAGAATTTTTTGTAACTCTTTCTGTAGTGGCAAAAAACTGGAAACTGAGTGGATGCCCATTAATTAGAGAATGGCTGAATAAGTTATAGTGTGTGAATGTTATGTAATATTACTATTGTATAAGAACTGATCAGTAGAATGATTTCAGAGAAGCCTAGAGAGACTTATATGAATGAATGTTAAGTGAAATGAACAGGAGATCATTGTACGTGTCAACAGCAAGATCATACAATGATCAGTACTTATGCACATGACTTTTCTCAACACTGAGGTGATTCAGGCCATTTTCAATGGTTTTGCGATGAATAGAGAATTGATGAATAGAGAGGACTATAGGGACTGAGTGTGTATCATGACACTGCATTTTCCCTCTTTTTGTTGTGGTTTGCTTGCATTTTCTTTTTTTTTTTTTCTTTTTGTTCTGATTTTTCTTGTATGGCATAATAATTGTAGAAATATGTATAGAACATATATTGTATTAAACATATATTTTAACATATTTAACATGTATTGGTCTACCTGCCATCTGGGGGAGGGGGTCGGGAGGAAGAAGGAAAAAGTTGGAACAGAAAGTTTTGCAAGGGTCAATGCTGAAAAATTATCCATGTATACATCTTGTAAATAAAAAGCTATAATAATAAAAAAAGAAATATGTATAGAAGAATTGCACATGTTTAACATATATTGGATTAGTTGCAATCTAGGAGAGGGAGCCAAGGGAAAGGAGGCAAAAAAATTGAAACACAAGGTTTTGCAAGGGTAAATGTTGAAAATTATCTATGCATGTATTTTGAAAATGAAAAGTTTTAATAATAAGATTAATAATAATAAAGGCTTTGCCAAAATGAAGTCAAACATTACCTACAGAATCCATTTATCTACTAGTATAATAATTAGATAGATATCTATTTAGATTGATAGATTATTCTGGCATGATTTTCTTTGATGAAGCCATGCTGACTCTTTGAAATCACCATTTCCACCAACCACCTCTTTATTCATTTTTCATGATTTTCCAAGGAAACATAAGAAAAGCTCACTTGTCTGCAAATGCTAAAGTCTGTCTCTTCCTTTCTTGAAAATTAAAACATTTGTCCTTCTCCACTCATGTAGTACCTCTTTCATCTTCCATTATAATCACTGATTTCTCAGTATTAACATTAATGATTCTTTTGCATTCATCCAAAATAGTTTGATACTCTTTTAAAATTTCCTCATTTATTTTGGAAATGAACACTGTGTTGTTCTCTCCATTATAAAGATTCTGCTTCAGAGACAGGATAAAATAACAATTAATTTAAATCTGTCTTCAGGTATCATTTTCCTATTTATCTCACATAAAGTTCCTATATTCATTCTCTTTTTTGATTAAAATATAAGCAGAAATATATTTTAATTCTCATGACTGTATACTTTAAAGAAAGAAAAAGTCATCTTAAGTCATATGATTATTCCTTTGAATTGCCCTTTTTAACAAACATTTTTGAAATTGTCATCAAACATTTTCTTAAAATATGGGGGGGAGCTTTTTTTTTTTTTTACCTCATACAAATATATTTTGGTTTGGAGCTTTAAAATGAAGAAGAATTCACCTTCGTGAACAGACTTCATGTCATGTGACTTTAAAAAATCTCTTAAAAAATAAAGGTTTGGAAAACATTAACTTTTCAAAAGAACATTGTAGCCATTGAGGATAATGGCAGTTTACAACCTGAAGAGATATACTTGGGCTTGGGATGTGCACCTTGAGAAAGTCTGTAAGAAAGTTGGCAGCATTCATAAGGAGACAGTAGAGTGTCATTGGTGCATAGACCTGAAAGGGATTGAAATGGGAAGAATAGAAAGGACAAAAGAAGAGAGGACCTAAAAAGTATTAAAATTTCAAAGGAACACCACATATTGCAGCTACAAGTAATCCTTGGTTTGGATTTTATTTTCCTAACATATAGATTCTGATGCCATTTAATTTTTTTTTCATTGATTTACTTGTATTTCTGTTTTCTGCGATCTAATTATTTTTCACCATTTCATGTTCACAAGCTTCAGTAATTTTCGATATTTTTCCATTGCTCATTACATAGCTCCCACTATGTGAATTGTATAACCTGATAAAAGTTATTAACTTCATTAACCACACAATCAGTTTGCCTCTGAATATAAACATTTAAAAATTGTGAGAGGAACTGCTAGTAACTGAAATTGCTTTCCTTTTCTGGCTCAAAAATTTCTAGGAAGCATGGAAATATATTTAAATATATTAATGACTTTGTATTTTTTATAAACTAAATGACTAAATCTGGCAATAATGTAGGTTTATATGAGCTTGATATGAACCTAATATAAACTATTAAGATACAACAATCACTGGTTACATTTTGTGGCAACAGCAAAAAGCAGCATACAGCTAAAACAATGCCAAACTTTAAATTCTTAAGTAAATATTCAATCCCACTTTTCTTAATGCGATTCTTTTAACTAAATCCATTAGTAGGAATCATTTTACTTAATTAAATATGGCAAATCCACTGAAAATACAAAGGTATCATTTTGGAATGATAATTATGAGATCTAGGGCAAAATGGACAACTCTGATTATATTAATTTAAAACATTTTAGCACAAACCAAACCAACAGAAACAAGATTAAAAGTGAAATACAAAGCTAGGCAAAAATCTTTACAAGTGTTTCTGATAAAAGGCTCATTTCTAAAATATATATATAAAAAAAACTGCACCAAATTTATCAGAGTACAAGTTACTTCCCAATTGATAAATGGTCAAAAGATATGAACTGATAATTTTTAGATAATGAAATTAAAGTCATCTATAGTTAAATGAAAAAAATCCTCTAAATCATTATTGATTAGTGTTGGAATCCTTACTAACTGCTAACTAATTAGAGTTGATCTAATCTTACAAGAAGATGTTTTGGGCAGAACCTGAAACAAGGTACTAAATAGAACTAATTAATATAAGGCTTGTGTTCACACCTTTACTCATTGGAGTTCAATGAGTTCATACCTCCCTTGAAGCTCTTTGGGCCAGAGAGCATTATGGGAGAAAACCCATAATCCCTCTCTCTGGAAGGAGCATAAATAGGCCAATGGGCCAGTCGAAGAAGTTCTTCAGAGTGAAGACGCTACAAGTCGGGATTTCAGCAGAATTATGCCAGAAGCCCTCTCCTCAAGGCAAGACAGATTCAACTTGGTACTGGCTCTGGAGGCTGAAGAAAGCAGAGGCAGAAGCAAAGGACAAAGCAGCAAGAGCTCTTGGAACCAAGCAGAGAGATGGGCCTCTAAGCTAACCGGGCTATATTGGAGATAATAAAAGATCTGAACTTTTATCACCTGGCTGTGTTTTGAGAAGAAAAAGCTCACCACATTTTGGCGCCCGAACAGGGACCGACAAAATCCTGATTCCAGGGAAGGCACCCAGAGAGAACTTTTAATATTTTAAGGAAGAACAAGAACCCAACATTTGAACTCATAACATTTTGGCGCCCCAACGTGGGGCTAACAGACCCCCTCAGTGGATTTCAGTGGAAAAGCTACGATCCTGATTCAAGTGGAAAAGCCTCTGATCCTGATCCAGTGGAAAAGACTCATCAACCCAGAAATTAGGGTGAGTGCAACAAAGAAATTTTGTTAGAAGAATTAAAGTAGAATTTCATCTAAGATGGGACAGATATTTAGAAAACAGCCTGTTTCTGTTCAAGGAAAATGTTTAGAGAGCATTGTCAAAGTTATGGAAAGCCAAGGTTTAATTATAAGTTTACAGCAAATCACTGAACTTTTACAAACTGTAAAGGACATATGTCCTTGTTTCTCTCTTGATAAGGAATTAGATCTAAATGAATGGAAATTGGTTGGAGAGTATTTTTGTCAATTCTATAATAAAAATGGACCTAACTCAATAATTAATACATATAATGTAATACAATTGGCTATAAGAAGTTATTTAAGTGATAGAATGATGAAAAGGAAAGTACAGGAGGAAGAAATGCCAACTTTACTAGGTGAAAAGGAGGACGAATCAGATGAGAATGGAGTTAATTACAATTCTGAGTATGATACTTCACAGCAGGAGGAATTAGGTGATTCCACATCTCATGACCCTCCCCCCTCAATTAACCCTTCATGGGTGGAACTAGGGGGAGGGAGAGAGACAGAAACACAGTCAGCTTCTCCTGTAAAGCAGAATTTGACAAGATTAGAAAAAGCATTAATTAAAGCAAAAAATGAAGGAGAAGATATATCTGATTTTATAAATGCATATCCTGTGATTGAAGAGCTCAACTCCTCAGGTCAAAAAGAGAGAAAATACACTCCTTTTAATTTGGGAAAAATTAAAGATTTGAAAAAGGATTGCACTCTTTATGGGGCTACATCATCTTATGTGAAGATGTTACTGGATAATTTGTCTTATGAAATCCTAACCCCGAATGACTGGAAATCCATAACGAAAACTTGTCTAGAACCAGGACAAAATTTATTGTGGCTTTCAGAGTTTCATGAATTATGTAGGATTCAAGCCCAACGCAATAGGCAAACAGGAGCTATTGTACAAGTTGCTTTTGACCAACTAACTGGAGAAGGTCAGTATGCAGAGAGTTCAGAACAGATTTATTATCCCATAACAGTGTATGAGCAAATTTCTAAGGCTGCAATAAAAGCTTGGAATTCTCTCCCTGGACAGAAAGATGGAAATAATGCTTTCACAAAAAGAGAGCAAGGTCCCAATGAACCTTTTGCAGATTTTGTGGGACGTTTACAAACAGCTGTAATAAGAACCATTGGAGATAATGCAGCAACAGAAATAATGACCAGACATCTGGCTAAGGAAAATGCCAATGAGATTTGCAAGAGAATTATATGGGGGCTAGACAAAAAAGCTCCTTTAGAAGAGATCATAAGACGCTGTTCCACAGTGGACATAAATGCTTATTATGCCCAAACTATGATGAACATGGAAAGACAAGGTCCTTCTTGGCAGAGGAATTCTAGAGAAACTCGTCGATGTTTTCAATGTGGAAAAGTTGGACATTTGAGAGCTCATTGTAGATATGGAGATAGAGTGAGAAGATGGGGTGAGAGAAAACCCAAAACCCCATGTCCAAAACGCTACAGAGGCTTTCACTGGGCCTCTAAATGTATATTGACCCAGAGGAATGAGAGGCAGGGCCCAGCTCTAAAATATCAATCAAAGGACAGGTGGGACATGATAGCAGCTGAGGTTACACCCAGAGAGACTTTAGAAATTCAGAACTCTGATGTCATCAACCAACAGAAAAGCAATCAGGATTACAGTTGGGAAGAATACAGGCCTTTTAAGACAACAAGACAATATCCAATGCAAACAACTCCAATGTAATTACCAGATGATGAGGAGAAATCCCAAACTTGGTAAATAGAAGGGAATTAGATTAACTGCTTGGGGAAGAGGATCTGCTTATATTTCCACAGATGGAGAAAGAATCAAATGGCTGACAAGGAGACTGTTAAAAAAGACTTTTAAAATCTTCAGGAATCATTGGATTTCCTAACACAAGATGAAACTATTTCAGTTCCTGAAAAACCAGCAAGAATCATTGGGTTCCCTGAGATGAAAAATTGTTGATGAGACTTTTTGCAGTACTTCAGAGCTTACAGGAATTATTAGATTCCTGGCACATGAACTAATGGACAATGGATTGCTTATGGACGATTTCTAGGACTTATGGACATGTGTAAATTTTCAGGTTGATTTATGTTGTTACATTATTACTAGCCTGTGCTATATTGCTATGTGCTTATGTAAATTATATATAATGCCTCCCATATTGATGGATTTATGTATACCATGTATATCATATTGATGGATTTATGTGTACCCCTTCAGAAACCCACTAATCTGATTAGATTTCCTATTTCCTTTGGTGTTTTCATCTAACAAAAGAAAGGGGGAGATGTTGGAATCCTTACTAACTGCTAACTAATTAGAGTTGATCTAATCTTACAAGAAGATGTTTTGGGCAGAACCTGAAACAAGGTACTAAGTAGAACTAATTAATATAAGGCTTGTGTTCACACCTTTACTCATTGGAGTTCAATGAGTTCATACCTCCCTTGAAGCTCTTTGGGCCAGAGAGCACGATGGGAGAAAACCCATAATCCCTCTCTCTGGAAGGAGCATAAATAGGCCAATGGGCCAGTCGAAGAAGTTCTTCAGAGTGAAGACGCTACAAGTCGGGATTTCAGCAGAATTACGCCAGAAGCCCTCTCCTCAAGGCAAGACAGATTCAACTTGGTACTGGCTCTGGAGGCTGAAGAAAGCAGAGGCAGAAGCAAAGGACAAAGCGGCAAGAGCTCTTGGAACCAAGCAGAGAGATAGGCCTCTAAGCTAACCGGGCTATATTGGAGATAATAAAAGAT
This sequence comes from Antechinus flavipes, assembly GCF_016432865.1. Classification (NCBI taxonomy): domain Eukaryota; kingdom Metazoa; phylum Chordata; class Mammalia; order Dasyuromorphia; family Dasyuridae; genus Antechinus; species Antechinus flavipes. Next base: position 369,072,019 of record NC_067400.1, on the reverse strand, counting down.
CTGAACTTTTATCACCTGGCTGTGTTTTGAGAAGAAAAAGCTCACCACATTTTGGCGCCCGAACAGGGACCGACAAAATCCTGATTCCAGGGAAGGCACCCAGAGAGAACTTTTAATATTTTAAAGAAGAACAAGAACCCAACATTTGAACTCATAACAGATTAGAGAAATGCAAATTAAAATAATTCTGAAGTACCACCTCACACCTCTCAGATTGGCTACAGTGACAAGAAAAGATAATGATAAATATTTCAGGGAATGTGGTAAAACTGGGACACTAATACATGATTGGAGAAGTTGTGAAATGATCCAGCCATTCTGTTGAATAATCTGGAAAGGGCTATAAAACTGTATATCTTTTGACCCAGCAATGCCATTATTGGATCTGCATCATCATAATAGTTCTTTTTGTGGTAGCAAAGAATTGGAAAGTGAATAGGTTTCAATTGGAAAATGCCTGAACAAGCTGTGGTACATGAAGGTAATGGAATACTATTGTTCTACAAAAAATGATAAACTAGCTCATTATAGAAAGACCTGGAAAGATATACATGAACTGATGCTGAGAAAAACAAGCAAAACCAGGAATGCATTGTGCACAATAATAGTAAGAATGTGTGATGATCAATTATGAAAGGCTTGGTTTTTTCAGAGGTTCAAGTGATCCAAAGCAATCCCAATAGACTTTGGACAGAAAATACCATCTACATCAAGAAAAAGAATTAAGGAGACCAAATGTAAATCAACACATGCTATGCTCACTTCTTTTTGTTTTTTTTTTTTTTTTAATTTCTCCCATGCTTTTTCCCTTTGGCTCTGATCTTTTTCTTCCAACATGATTCATAGAGCAATGTGAATTAAAAATGAATACATTTAAAAGAAAAAAATAGTAATAACTTAAAAAAATATGCAAAGATAGTTTTCAACATTCATCCTTGCAAAATCTCATGTTCCAATTTTTTTCTCCCTTTCTTCACCTCACCTTCTCCCCTAGACACCAAATAACCCAATATATGTTAAACATATTACATTCTTCTATTCATATTTCCACATTTATCATGCTATAGAAGAAAAATCAAATCAAAAATAAAAAAAATATTAAGAAGAAAACAAAAAGAAAGCAAACAACACCTTCAGTACCCACAGTTCTTTTTAAGGATGCAAATGGCTCTATCAGTCACAAATACATTGGAATTGACTTGAATCACCTCATGAATCAGAATTGATAGCATAATTTTGTTGTTGCTGTGTGCAATGTTCTCTTTCTTCTAAGTATCAGTTCATATAATTCCCTACAAGACTTTCTGAAATCACCTTGCTTATTTTTATAGAACAATAATATTTCATAACATCCATATGCTATAACTTATTTAGCCATTTCCCAATGTCTGTGTATCCACTCAGTTTCCAGTTCCTTGCGACTACAAAAAATTTTGTGCAGTAGGTTCCTTTTCTTTTTTTGATCCCTTTAAGACACAAGTCCAGTAGAGATGCTACTAGATCAAAAGGTACGCATGGTTTGATAGTCCCTTGGACATAGTTCCAGATTGTTCTCCAGTATGTTTGCATCAGTTCACAACTCCACCAACAATATATTAATATCCCAGCTTTCTTACATCCCTTTCAACATTTATAATTTTCTGCCTGTCATCTTAGCCAGTTTGAGATATGTATAATATTACCTTAGATAAGTCTTAAATTGCATTTTTTGATCAATAATGTTTTAGAGCATTTTTCCACATAATTAGAAATGCTTTTAATTTCTTCTTCTGAAAATTGTTCATATCCTCTGACTTTCAATTGGAGAATGGCTTATATTCTTATAAATTTGAGTCACTTCTCTATATATTCAATAATTGGAGCATTTATCAGAGCCTGAGATGTAAAAAAAAAAAAAATCTCAGTTTTCTACTCCCTTCTAATGTTGTCTTTATTGGTTTTGTGTGTACAAAACCTATTTAGGTAAAAAAAAAAAAAAAAAAAAAAAAACTCTTTTTTTTTTTTTTTACCTAAGATAATCAAAATTATCCATTTTGCATTAAGTACTATAATCCAGTTCTTCTTGGGCCACAAATTCCTTCCTTCTCCACAGATCTGAGATCACAAATATTTTGTTCTTCTAACCTGCTTTTAGGATCATTCTTTATGTCTAAATCTTGAATCCATTTTGAAATTATCTTGGTATAGAGTAGATTTGGGTTAATACCTACTTTCTGCCATGCTATTTTCCAATTTTCCCAGCAATTTTTGTGAAATAGTGAATTTTTATCCCAGAAGCTGACATCTTTGTGTTTATCAAACTTTAGATCCTCTAGTCATTGACTACTGTGGTTTGTGAACCTAATCTATTCTTATTTATTTCCTATTTATTCCTATTTATTAGATAGTATCAAACATGATCATTGTTTAAGATAAAGAAATTAAAAATAGATACCATGATGCATAGATACTATGAAAGCTAATTAGGTCTTCAAAATATGATTTATAAAATAAAATATAAATAATTTTGGTTATTAAATTTTTATACTGATATCTAAATGTCTTAAATCTTTTCTATACCTTTAGACAATCAGATATCACTTTCTACAAGTTAAAAGAAGAAAAGAAAACACATATTGGCCCATTTAATGTTTATTCCAAAATTTTAGTTCAAATTCTGGAGACATAAGTTAAAATTGTATACAGAAGCTTCTTTTAAAAAGGAAGAATATCTTCCTGAATCATTGCACACCCATATCTTAAGAAGAAAATTAGGCTGCCATTTTCTTCAACTTTAGGAAAATAAAATTAACTTGATTTAATTCTTAAATGACATTAGTAAAAGCTAGAGGAACCAACTCCCCAAAAGATGAAAATGTAAAGATTTTTTTAATCAAGAATTTGCTAATCTGCTTCTCTGTATGTGTTATATGGACCAAAAATTTGAAAAATCTTTGTATTACATTTTTGTGATTTGTCATCTTCTGTATAGTCTCTATCTCTGTCCTTTTTCTTTATATAATACACACACACACACACACACACACACACATACACACACATGTATCACAAAAGCTATCAAGAAATATAGATCGAGTAAAGAGAATTATGATAGATATAAATAAATTCTCAAATGGTGAATAGTGAAAAGATTTGTCTATCATGAAAATAGCATGTGAACAGATGTGTAAAGCAGATGTAGCTTATCAACATTTTATGATACTTCTTTTAATTTCCACATAGTGTCTTTATTGAATATGAGTTAAACATGTAAAGTGATAGAGTTTGAGAAGCTATTTCATTAATTGTTAATTGGTAAGAAATCATCATATTTAGGGTCAAATTTTTTTGGGGGGATGAGATGACAATTTTAACTTTTTAACTTTAACATTTTAACATTTTAACTTTTGTTCTCTAGAACTAAGCTCTTCAGAATGATAACAAAACAACTATTATTACTATTCCAGTGATTTAGATCAGATTATTATAGGCTATACTAGTGCTTGTCTGCTGCTTTAATATTTTCCTGTTATGTAAGGTGACAAAATCCTGTTGTTCAAAACACAGACACAGACACAGACACAAACACACACACATGCACACTTGCATATATACACACACATCTGTGTGTGAATGATTCTAAATGTTGCTATGATGAATATCGTTTTCGATATTAAGAAATTAGTTCAGTTGTGGGTTTACATGAATGTAACATAATTGTTTTTCTTTTTGAGCCAATTGATTTTATTGTTGTTTGAAGGTTTGTTGCATGGTTTACAGACTAATGAATATCATTTCCTCTGATCATCCTATAAATAATTTGGAAATTTTTAAATTAGGATAATGATAGTGACTTTCTCAACTACTGTTATCATGTAATGCTCTTTAAATTCAAGTCATAGTGCAAATTTATTATAAGATTATATGCTAGTTTTACAGAAATTTATTTGAGGAATTCAACTCTTAAGTGTTATATTCCTTTAATTAGCTTTTACTTTGCAAATTTTGATTCTCTTCAGCTGTATTTTCAGTAAAAGTTGTTGATTGCATTTTATCAGAACTTTGAAAAGTATATTATTTTTTTCCAAATAGCTAAAACAAAGCTTGAATGACATACAGAGCTCACAGTATACAATATGTTTTGTAGAGGGCCAGAATTCTGGAGAGATATACTTGAAACAAGGATAATTACAACAAGGTATTAACTCAGTGTGATTGATGAGGTGATGGTTCTCTAGTTTACATATACTTAGTACTTAGTACTTAGTATGGTGATATGATTCTCTAGTCACATACTCAGTATGCTGTAATGATGTAGTTGTAATACGGTATTTAAAGGCTGAGAAAAATGGGGACACAGTCAGTTAGAGTAAACATACTGTGAAGGAAACAGACTGGGCCAGAATGCACAGACACAGAATGTGAAGCAGACAAGAAAGACTTTAGACTCTGTTCCTGACCACCCTTGTGGTGACTATCCTTCTGAGACCAAGACCAATCCCCAGGACCTCCAGAAAGCTAGCCCAGACATTACAATGTTTGATATTTTCTAGTTACATAATTACATACATGGAAAAAGCTTTAAAATGAGTTTGCAATTTTATCCACAGTGAAATTTCCATGTGTTCATTCCAATCATGAATTCTTTAGAGTTTAGGCTAATGGCAGAGAAAGTAAGACATCACTTTACAAAGTTCTTAAAGTAAACAAAATATTTATCTGTACAACTTGACAAAACAATAACCAAGAGAGAAAAGCAACAATTGAAGCTAAGTACTCAAAAAAGAGAGGTGAAACTTTTCATTTTCAAGTATTGAATTGATCTATTAAGGTTAATATAACTTGGAAAGTATGTACTTAAAAAAATTTTTTTACCTAACAGTTTAGAAGGCACTTAAAGAACCAGGATTTGTTATTTTTAATCTTATCTCATCATGAATATTCATCATTATTATTCACCTATCATCAAGGAATAAAGTAGTTCAATAATTTCTCAATGTTTTAATTTTTTTTTATTTTAAAAAATATTTTCTTTTTCTCATGATTATGTATATATGCATATTATATATGTATATATAATATGGAAATTTATATTCCTACATTTTATAGCATTTTGATTCAGTTGAAAATAATTATCTCTACCACCAAATCCTTATATACAAACTTTATTATGCTTTTATTTTTCCACTCTTAAAGCTCATCTTAATTGAACAGTCTATACTATTAAAATTGACATCAAAATTATAAAATCATTACTCAGGAAAAATGAGATTAAATTTCAGATTCTTTTATTTTTCACATTTTTCTTTAACTTATAAATATGATTTTTTTTTTGGTTTTTAGAATCAAATTATCTCTATCTACCTATCACATAAAATGTATTTTTAAACATGATATAAAATAAAGAGGATAAAAGAATAACAATAATCTTTTCCCTTCCACAATGCATTTGAGGTGTTGTTAGTTGATAAACTAAATAATATTCTCATAAACTTTGGATGTTTTAAGGTCATCTCTACTTTAAACTTATGTCATACTTTTTTTCTTATGTTTTGAGCAGCATTAGTCAAACATACATTCTAATTATGCATAGGACTGGGGAAAATGCACGCACACATACACACACACATGAATTTCTTTTTCTCTGGACTGAAAGGAAGGAAGGAATAAGGAAAAGGTAGATAGATATTTACAATTTGTTAATAATTTATTTTTTAGACTTTCCCAGATTCTTCCTACTAACTACTCACTCTTTTGAAGAGTTTTTTTTTGCAGGCAGTTAATATTTTATGGGAAAGCTGTCAGCTTCTTATAGATCCCAAAGGAGTTATATTTTTTTCTGACATATGATCATAATTCCCATCAGTATGTTCAATGCCAGTATGGATGGGATTCCTTTATTTTTTGGTGGCTGGATGGAGATAGAGGAAAGAGAAAAAGAGCAAAGAAAGAATACTAGTCTTGTCAGAAAAAAAATAAATAACTGGGTAAGCTTCAGGAAATTCCTATTATTTTGAGTGACTGCTTTGGGACCAAAGGGATAAGCATATAATGCCTCATGGTATTGACTAGTTAGCCTATTTTATGTTTCTCTATTAAAATATATTCGTTAATGAATACAAGAGATACCAGGGAATTTTATATCTGTTTAGATTGTGAGTTCCTAAAGAAAATTTTTTTTTCAAATTTTTAAATTGACAAAATACTGTTTTCTCCCTTCCACACCTATCTACTGGCAGGGGGGGGGGGGAGAGGGGCAGGAAGAATATTTATAATCCTTGTAAGAAGAGAAGAAAGGAAAGAGGGAAGGAAGTGAGGAAGTAATGAAAGAAAGATGGAAGGAGAGAGAAAAGGAAGGAAAGACAGGTAGAAAGAAAGAAAGGGCAGAAGGAAGGAAGGAATGAAGGAAGCATAGAAGGAGGGAGAGTGGGAGGGAGAAAGAAAGGAAGGACGGAAGGAGAGAGAGAATGAATAAAGGTAGGAAAGGAGAAAAGAAGGAAGAAAGGAAAGAAGGGAAAAGAAGGGAGGGAGGAAGGAAGAAGAGAGGGATGAAAGGAAGGAAGGAGGGAAAGAGTGAAGGATCCACTGGCAAGATATAAAGATGCCTAAAAATGGACCTAGATGAAATGGGAGACCTTGATCATTTTAAGCTCAGATATTCAACACGTCTCAGTTTCACTGAGGCCTTATCCAATAAATAATTAAGTCTGGGTAGCAAGTGAGGAAAAGAATCTCCTTTTTCACCTAATCAAAAAAGAAAAATTCCTTGCCACAACTAAAAAGTGGAGAAGCCAGATTTGAACTCAGGAAGATGAATTTTTCGGACTTCAGGCCTGGCATATCACTTAGCTGCCCTTATAAAGTAATAGTTTTCCATTATATTCACATCATAATTTATTAATTTTCCAATCAATGTACATGCTAAAAGTTTGCATTTTTGTCATCAGTTCAAAGAAGTGCAATATACCTCAACAACTAGTGTCAAAGTATGAAAATTTAAACTTGGAAGAAGACCTTAGGATTGCCTAAGTCTTAAGTCTTAAGTATCTCAATTATCCCAAAAGGAATGAGATAAAGCGAGAAGATATTTTTCTGGAGATCAAAGTCTTACTTATAATCACATAGGACTCAGAACATTCAGATTCAGGTCCTATAAAAATCTAATTTTTCCCCTATTACTATAACTTTAAAGGATTTCTTTCTTTCTTTGTTTTTCTATGAATAGATATTGTTAAGAAAGGAATAGAAGTTTTAATTTTTATAAGAATTTTTTAGGGTTTTAAATGAAAAATCTGTTTCAAATCTTACATTGTTAGATTAAAAATGTCACCTTTGATCTCTTCATAGTTATGAAATATTTAATCATAAAAGAATCTTAGATTATGACTTTTATTTGATTACAATTTAATTTAAATGACATTCCACAATCTCTTTACCATCACATTTTCATTTTTTCTTGTTAATTTACATAATGATAAAAACCTTGAAAGTTACAACAATGAAGTTTTAGCATTATAAAAGTTTGTCAAACATTTGACAGGAAAATTCAGATAGTAACTCATTTTTTGTTTGGCTGCTTGTTTATCTGGTCTACGGACTGTACCTCACATAGAGTGTTGTTTTTTTTTTTTTTTTTCTTTATTTCTTATTTTTGTATAGGCTGTTCCCTATGCCTGACAGGCACTTTCTCTTCAGCTGTGTCTTTTGGAATTGTCTAACATACTTTAATAATGACTTCAAACAGTCCCTTCTTTATGAGGCCTGTTCCTGATCTCCCCAGAAATTTCAGACTCTCACAATTTGCCTTTTATTTATATTTTTCCAGTATTCTTTTGTGTCTGTATGGCATCTTCCCCTAATAAAATATAAACACGTTGAGGGCAGATACTATTATTTTTATGACATAAGATGGCTGACATATAGTATGCTTAATAAAAGGTTATTTATTGATTGTTAATTATGATTAGTCTTATTAATATATCACCTTAAGTTTTGCAAAATTTTTTCCTTTGAAAGGAAGCTCTTTCCTTCCTCATCAAGTGAGATAAGTATTGTGATTAACATACTCATTTTAGGGATAAATAAGTTGAAATTCTGAACCTTTATAAGACTTATAACTGGTCACTTGTATGTCTGATTTTGATCCTTTTTAGCAGCTGTAATTCAAGAAGATAATTGATACTTTGTCATGAAATAATTGTGTTTGTGGTCAAATAAAGGAATTCATTTATTACCCTGTATGATTATAAGAGTATTTAGTATTTGCCATAAATATTGCATAGAAACAGTATTTCTTTTCTGATCTGTCAACTCTCATTTGTTTTGAGATGTATAAGGTATCACATTTTCTTTATTTAGTGAGCTTTTGGAATTATGATTATATTATTAGAATGATCTTGTAACATTTTCCTTGCTGCCTCTCCTTCATATCAAACTATATTATTATGTAATGGGACAAAAAGCTACTACCTTGCAATGAACATTTCCCATTAAAAAATTAGAAGGCAAAGTATAATGGAAAGAACAAAAATCATAAATTTCTAAATATCTGCTCTACAAATAGCTTCTGTATAAAATGATTTTGAACAGAAAGTTAATATATTCTTCTTGATATCTTAGTAAAACTTCAAAAAATTAATCCTTTTGCCTCAGGATTAGAGTAACAGCAAATATGAAAATTTAAATATAATTAGGATTGCTGAACTTAAGACAAATTCATTGTGGTGTTGAAGATACATAGGATAGTGTTATTAAGACAATCAATAATTGCAAAGACAACGGGGGTGATTTGTCATCTATTGAGTATAGCACAACCATCTACAGTGGTGGCATGACTTCTTAATTCTTGAAAAGAGATGAAAGAAGGGATGTCCAGTAGGTGCATGAATGCTGAAAAGGCAAATTTTTTACATAGAGTCATATTGGCAATAAACCCCTTAGTTTGGTTTCCTAGGACATGGCAAATGCTAAAATAAAACCAAACCAAGGACCATATAGGGGGAGAGAATATTTCTCTACATTGCCCATTATTTTTGTCATCCTTGGGAATTTTTTTTCTGGCTGCCATACTTTAGAGATGGCACTGCAAAACACAAGTTTATTATTTTTATGTGGGACTGCTTTCTGCATTATCTGATCTTATTTAGTTCTTTCTATAAATTCACTCAATTCTCCTTCAATGAATTTTGTGTCCTATTTAATAAAAATAAAATATATTTCCTTCTTTTCACTATAATTGCCTAATTTGAATTATTATAGATTATGAAAGCAAAATTTCTCATACTCCACCGAAAAAAATCAAACCTCTTATAATCCAAGGGTGCATTTTGACAGGAAAGATAGAGAAATATTCTCTCGTATGTTTCATGAATTTTCCTCATATAAACCTTTTAAGCCTTAACCTTGTGTTAAAATCTATTACAGGGTAATATCAGTTTCACAAAACATAACCATAAGTTAATTGAGGCTACTCTTCAGTGTCTGTGAGCAGATGGATGAGATAGCCTATAGCTGAAGAAAATCAAGAAGAAACTTGAGTGTCATGATAAGACAAATTTAGGACATTTTAAAATGTGCCAATCTAGAGTCTTATTAGAAAATGACCATATATAAAGAGAGTAATGGATAGAATGCTGAGACTGTAGTAAGGAAAATCTGAGTTAAAATCCGACGTCAGACATTTACTAGTGATGACTCTAGGACAGTTACTTAATCATATTTCTCTTAGATTTTTTCATCTGTAAAATGAGCTGGAGAAAAAAAAAATGATAGACAACTCCAGTATTTTATCTAAGAAAACCACAACTGGGGTCACAAAGAACTGAACTGAAACAACTGAACAACAACAAAATATAAAAAGAGGACCAACAACAAACATTTCTTGAAGGATCAATTTTTAAATTTTACCTCCACTGCAATAATCCTATCTACTTCTATAGGCCCCAACAAAGAACTAAACATAATGAGGTTATTATTACATTTTGAAGATTTACGATTAACATCTATGCAGTTCACTGATTGTTATACTAACACTGAATAAAAAAAGAAGTTTTTGTACATTCTGAATTATTGTCAATATCAAATTTATGTAATGAAAAGTCTCTTTCATTTATAGCCTTATATGACCAAAGTATTGCCTTAGTCTTAAAGGAAGGAGAGAGTAATTATACATCCCATCTCTAATACTGAATAAGTGACTGTGACTATACATAAATGACTTAATGTCACTGAGCCTGACCTTCTTCATCTGTAAGGTTGGAAAATAAATATCTGTTGATGTCTGTTAGATAAAAAAGAAAAAAAAAAAGAGCACTGGCTAATGTCAGAAGAAATCTGGTTTCAAATCTTGCTTGTGATACTATATATGTGACAATAGGAAAATCATTTATTTAGCTTAAGTCACAATTTCCTTATCTTTAGTTAGAATAATAACATCTAGCTGAGGATCAACGTGTGAATTAAATTACATGTTTATAAGTCTCTGAAAATCTTAAAATTCAGTGTAAATATTACCTTTTATAAGTCGTTCTATTATCTAATAAGTTTTTATTAAGAGAAAATGCATCCAACAAGCTTTGCATACTTTGCAACATTGCTAAATAGAGGAATCAAACTACAAAATAAGAAAGAAGTTAATGAGGTAAATGGAATTTTAGAAAAAGTTAGGTATGATAGATCTTTGAAGAAAATTGAATGGCAACACACAGGAGTACACTATTTTTTTTCTCAGCAGTTAATGGATCCTATTCAAAAATTGATCATATATTAGGGCATAAACCCCTCAAAATCAAATATAGAAAGGCAGAAATAGTAAATGTATCCTTTTTCAGATCATAATACAATAAGAATTACATGTAATAAAGAGCCATGGAAAATAGATCAAAAATAATTTGAAACTAAATAATCTGATCCTAAAAAATGAGTAGATGAAATAACAAATCATAGACACAATTGATAATTTCATCCAAGACAATGACAATAATGAGACAACATCCCAAAATTTATGTGGTGCAGCCAAAGCAGTTCTTAGGAGAACTTTTATATCTCTAGATCAATGAATTGGGCATGCAATTAAACAAGCTAAAAAATAGAACAAATAAAAAACCTCAAGTAAATACCAAATTTGAAATTCTGAAAATAAGAGGGGATTAATAAAATTGAAAGTAAAAAAAAAATACTATTGAACCAATAAACAAAACTAAAACTTGATTTTATGAAAAAAAAAAAGCTCAACAAAATACATAAAACTTTAGTTAATCTGATTAGAAAAAGGAAAGAAGAAAATCAAATTATTAGTATCAAAAATGAAAATGATGAATTTTTTGTCAAGGAAGAGAAAATTGGAGCAATAAATAGGAACTTTTATTAGGATTTTGTCCAACTGTATGCCAATAAATATGATAATCTAAGTGAAATGAATGAAAATTTACAAAAATATAGATTGCCCAGATAAACAAAGAAAACAAATAGTACCATTTTAGAAAAAAAAAATTGAATAAGGTATTAATTAACTCCCTAAGGAAAAAATCTCCAGGGCCTTTGGATTTACATATGAATTCTATCAGACATTTAAAGAATAATTATGCGAACTCTTTGGAAAAATAAGGAAAAAAAAGTAATCTTATCAAATTCTTTTTACAACACAGACATGGTGCTGATAGCTAAACCAGGTAGAGTCAAAATAGAGAAAGAAAATTATAGACTAATTTCTCTAATGAATATTGATGCAAAAATCTTAAATAATCTTAAATAAAATAAAATATTAGCAAAGAGATTACAGCAAGTTATACCCAAAGTAATACAGCATGATCAAGTAGGATATAGGACATAGGATGCAGAGCTAATTCAATATTAAGAAGACTATCAGATAATTGACTATATCAATAACCAAACTAACAAAAATCATATGATTATCTCAATAGAAGCAGAAAAAGCATTTGACAAAATCCAATACCTATATACTAGAGAGTATAGTAATAAATGAAGTTTTCTTTAACATGATCAATAGCATCTATCTAAAATCATCAGCAAGCATCAGATGTAATAGGGACAAACTAAAATCATTTCCAATAAGATCAGTGGTGAAAGAAGGTTGCTCACTATTACCATTACTATTCAATATTGTATTAAAATGTTAGCTCTGGCAATAAGAGAAGAAAAAGACTTAGAATAGGTAAGGAGGAAACCAAATTATCACTCTGCAGATGAGATGATGGTATGCTTAGAGAGTCCTAAAGAATCAACTTAAAAACTAAAAACTTTTACTAGAAACAATTCACAACTTTAGCAAAGTTGAAGGATACAAAATAAATCCACATAAAGAATCAGCATTTTTATATATTACCAATATAGTACAGCAGCAAGAGATACAAAGAAAAATTCTTTTTAAAATAACTGTAAATGATATGAAATATTTGGGAGTCTACCTGCCAAGACAAAGTCAAAAAATATATGAACACAATTACAAAATGCATTCCACACAAATAAAGTCAGATCTAATATCCTGGGAAAATATCACATGTTCAAGAGGAGGCCAAGATAATATAATAATTAAAATTACAATACTACCTAAATTAAACTAACATACTAATTAAACTCCCAAAAATTACTTCATAGGGATAGAAAAAATAACAAAATTCATCTGGAAGAACAAAAGGTCAAGAATTTCAAGGAAATTAATGAAACAAAATGCAAATGAAGGTGCCCTAACTGTATCAAAGCTAAAACTCTATTATAAAGCAGCAGTCATCCAAACATTTGGTATTGGATAAAAATAGAATAATTGATTAATGGAATAGGTTAAGTTCACAGAACAGAATACTCAATGACTACCGTAATCTAGTGTTCAACAAACCCAAAGATCTCAGCTTTTGGGATAAGAACTTACTAGTTGACAAAAATTGCTGGAAAATTGGAAATTAGTTTGGCAGAAATGAAGCATTGACCCTCATCTAACACCTTATACCAAGATACATGATTAAGACATGATTTAGACATAAAGTCATGATTTAGACATAAAGAGTAATATTATAGGCAAATTAGAAGAACAAAGGATAGTTTATCTCTCAGATCAGTGGAGAAGGAAGCAATTTGTGGCCAAAGAAGAACTTGAGTATATTACTGAATGCAAAAGGGATAATTTTGATTATATTAAGTTAAAAAGGTTTTGCACAAACAAAACAAATGCAGACAAAATTAGAGAAGTGTTAAACTGGGGGAAAATTACATTCAAGGGTTTTAATAAAGACCTTGTTTCTAAAATATATAGAGAATTGACTCAAATTTATAAGAATTCAAGACATTCTCCAATTGATGAATGGTCAAAGGATATGAACAGTTAATTTTCAGATGAAGAAATTAAAACTATTTCTAGTCATATGAAAAGGTGTTCTAAATCATTATTGATCAGAGAAATGCAAATTTAGACAACTCTGAGGTACCACTACACACCTCTCAAATTGGCAAAACTGACAGGAAAAGATAATGAAGAATGTTATAGGGGATATGGGAAAACTGGGACACTAATACATTATTGGTGGAGTTGTGAATTAATTCAATCATTCTGGAAAGCAATTTGGAAGTATGCTCAAACGACTATCAAGCTGTGCATAATTTTTGATCCAGCAGTGTTTCTACTTATATCCTAAAGAGATCATAAAAAAGGAAAAGGGACCCACATGTGCAAAAATGTTTGTGGAAACCCTTTTTGTAGTGTCAAGAAACTGAATCAATTGGAGAAAGGCTGAACAAGTTATGGTATATGAGTGTTATGAAATATTATTGTTCTATAAGAAATAATCAACAGGGTGATTTCAGAGAGACCTGGAAAGACTTACATGCACTGATGCTAAATGAAATAAACAGAACCAGAAAATTCTTATACATGGTAAAAGAAAGAATGTAAAGTGATTATTTCTGAAGGACATGGCTCTTATCAACAATGAGGTGATTCAGACCACTTGCAAAGGTCTTGTGATAAAGAAAGCCATCTGCACTCAGAGAGAAAACAGAGGATGCAACATAGTATTTTCACTCTTTTTGTTATTGTTTGCTTGCATTTGTTTTCTTTCTCGTGTTTTTTTTTTCCTTTTTGATCTTATTTTTCTTGTATAGCATGATATTTGTGAAAATATATAGAGAGGAAATGCACATGTTTAACATATATTGGATCAAAAAAAAAAACATATATTAGATCGCTTGTTGACTGGAGTGGGGGAAAGGAGGGAAAAATTAGAACACAGGGTTTTGTAGTTGTGAATGTTAAAAATTATCCATGTATATAGTTTGAAAATAAAAATCTTTAATTTAAAAAAAGGATAAGGCACCTAAAAAGCTTTGCGTGCCTTAAAGTTTTATATTACTAAGTAGATGCTACATTAGTGTTAATACATTAATATTACAGATATGATATATACACATACATATATACATATCCTGAAGGATATATATATAATATAAAAAGGAATATTAGTATTCATCTGCTTTATTAATGTATCAGTAGTATTAATTGCATATTTATATATTACTTGTATATCTATACATTTATAATGTACTATCATATCCGTATCTGCATGTTGTGCTATGCACATGTCTACATGTGTGAGCATATGCATATAAATGAAAATAAAAAAAGATTTTTGTTTCATGTATCTGGATTTTATGTATATATGTGTGTGGATTTTATATATGTATATGTACATAAAAGTGTTTAGTATTTCATTCCATTAGTGAGAAAACTTCCTTTGTTGATATATATGAGCATATACTTGGCAAGTTATAGTTTTAGGGAGTTGTCTGGAGGTACTGAGATTATGATTTCCCAGGATCTTCTAAGAAATATATGTCAGAAGACAAATTTCAACACAGGTTTTAATTCTGAATCAAGATATCTATCCACTATGTCCATAGCTTCCTCTTATATATGACAGTTCTATACTTGCATACATCACAGTATAATTATGAGAATAAAATAATGTAAAATGTTCTGTGTATTTTTGAAACATTATTAATGGGATCTTTGTATCTCCAAATTTATCTAACATATGTTAGTTATGTGTGATACAATGGGCACACCTATAGTTTATTTAGCAACAGTATTGATTTGCATGTAAATAGATATGACAAAATTTCAGATGTGATATAAGGATGTTAAGGAGATAAATGAACACTTCTATTTAGCACCTGTTTATTCAATGACTACTGCAAAGAAATGTTGGCCTAACTGGAGATCATTTACCTTTTTCAATCAGAAGCATTTCCCCCCTCAAGAGTTCTATGTAGGGAAGGAGTTTGGGATTAAATAGTATACAGGGCAGCTTGGAATGAAGGAATGAGTGAGAGCCTTAGGATCCTCATTTGTACTGGTAAGTTTAAATTGTCATTCCTGCTGGGGGTAAGTTAGTGTTCCCTTGGTAAACCTTTTGCTGAGTAAATGAGGTGAAGAAGAGTATACATTCACCAATGCCTGCAGCTTCTTCACTGTTATTGGCTGCCTCAGCAGGTAGGCCAATGATTAAATGGCTATGGAGATTGGACACTTTTCTCACCCCAGAGGAGGCCCACTGCAGTAATGAAGAGGATAGTGGGAAGGAATATTATCTTGCACTATTGCTGAGCTATTCAATGGAAAAATAGTGTCTTTTTTTCCACCTATCTCTGTAATATTGGAGAAGCGCTCTGAATTTGAAATTATTGGGGCAAATATGAAAATAAAAAGTGTGCACAATTTTTTAGATAAATGCTAAAACATGAAATAGAAAACTGATGATTCATGTTTTAAAATTGATTCTCATTTTGCCATAACTTAGTGTGCAATTATATATTTAGTTAAAATGCAAATGTTATATATTAGATTTTCTTATATTTAGTCTATGTAGCCAACCTTAGAGAACTTCATTAGAATTACAGATTACATTACTTACTTAAGAGAAATTTAGAATCCTACTTGATGTTATTAAAAAAAAAAAAACAGATTACTATTGTCAGATTTCTAAGTAGCAATAGCAGTTAAATCACAATTAATCTACGTGTTGTCTTGTTGATGTGAAGATTTAGCTATAAGGGAAAAGTATATATTATATTATTAGGCTGCACAAACATTAAAAAATAGCACAGTCAACATATTTAAAAGGTGTTAATTTAAAAATTCTATCAAAGACTATTCATAGTATCATATTTTATTGTAGGAATACTAGATTTTAAGTCAGAAGGTCTGTATTGAGTATCAGCCTTTCTGAATGATACCATTGTTATCTTGATACAATTACTTAGCTTCTCTGGGCCTTTGTTTCTTCTTGTTTAAAATAAAAGTGATGAAAGTAATGCCTTCTAAATTTCCATCTAAGTCTAAAACCTTTAATACTATGATCACATTTCAAGCCATGATTCTTAATACACATAAGCACATTAAATCCTATCTACCAATGTACAATTTTTCTAAATTAAAAAGTGAGTGCAATAATTTTATTTTATTTTTGTTATATAGTCATAATTATTAGAGGGTTTTTTTTATTATTTTGGAGCAATTTAAATTATGGGGAAGATTTTTGTACTTTTATTTGAGATATCTTTATTCAAATTCGTGATATATTTAGAGATATGTCACAAAAAAGACAGATTAATATTGATTATATGTTAAAAGTGTTAAGTCTAATATCTTAATTTTCTGTTTAAATGGGCTGTTTGTATGGTTAAAGTGATTTTTAGGATGTTTTCTGCTTTATTTCCACCCCAGATAAAATAGGTTTCATATTAGTGTGCTTTTTCAGATAATTTTGAACAAAGTGCAATCATAGAATACCTTGGCCTAAAGATAGTCATATATATTTTTGATAATACTATCTTACTGCTTCAATATTTCAAAGTATAAAACTCAAAATTGCTTTATCCTAATTTGTGAGAGAAAAGTAAGTACAGTTTTAAAATTAGAAGAAAGAATTTTAGCAGCACTAAGTCTGTGACTAATATATTGAAGGTAAAAAATGGGGTCAATGTTCAGTGAAATCTAAGCAAAGAAAACAATGCTTCATATTATAGAGGAGTTTATGACAATTATTCAAGTAATCTAATTCCAAAATTCATTTTCTCAAACACAGATAAAAGTCTATGATCCCTACAAAATAGGATAACTCACATCAATGTCTGTACATTATAGGTGTCTCCTATTCCTTCATATTTTAAAAAATGATACAGTCCTTTTATTTTTCTAATGAAAATCTAACAATTATTTAACCACAAAAGCATTCCTTTAATATAATCCTGATTAATTTCATTGCTATTTTCAATTGTCCTCTTTCAACAATGTATTTTAAAAATATGCTTTTAATAGCATTGTTTTCTTGAATATACTAGCCAGAAGAAACTATAGACTTTCATTTTAGAGATTAATTAGCTTGATGACAACTATCATAAAGCTTAGAAAAAAATGGAGAAATATTTTACTTTATATATCATTCAAATTATCCCCAAAGAGCCTAAATAGCTAATTCTCTATCTTCCCCTACCCCCACAAGAAGCATTAATGTAAATGTATTTTAATTTTTAAAAAATACTCTAAATCTTAGACAATTGAAATCTCTGATTGAATTTAGTAGTTATAATAACTAAAATCAGTCAAGAAGCAATTTGTAATTGTTTAATTATTGTCAAGCATTGTGCTAATTTCTGGGGATACAAAGGAAAATGAAAGACAACTATTATTCCAGGATTACTAATCACCATACCTGATGAGTTCAAAGAGTAATTGTTTTTCATTCCTGTATGTTCATAACATTTCATATTTCCATGTGAAAATGACCCAGAGACTGTAAATGTATTTAAGTAAGATATAGTTTATTTGAGTCTTTCACTCACATTAATTCAAATTTTTACCTGGTTATTTCAATTATGTGGAAAGCAGTCATTTATAAAAATGAAAATCCTGAATCAGTTACTAGTAGTTTGGTCATAATTGAAGATTTAGGAATCATTATAGGTCTTTAATCTACAAGATAAATGTTTTGTTTACATCGCAACTTTTTTTTAACCCTGTGATAGGACTCTTGAAGCATAGAATTATTTGTATTTTTCACTTACTTTTCAATAATTGAACATGGGTATTAAATTATTGATTCTATGATTTTTACTTAAAATTAATCTTTAGAGCCCTGAAATTCTGGGTCAATAAATTAAGTTGTTCACATGAGTAGGATTAACCAAGACAATTATTCCTCCAATTTGTTAAACATATATTGATCCTTAGATGTTCTCATTTCCCTCAAAAAAAAAGGGGGTGAGGTAAACTGAAACTCCTTTACTTTCATATTACCCATAACAGTAAAAATTAGATTTTTCTTCTTGAATGTGTGAGACAGGAAAAAAAAAAAAAAACATGGTCCATGATGTTAATAAAGCTTAATTAAGTAGGTGGAAACATATTGGCCTTGTTCATCTATTTATGAGAGTTGACTTTAAGAGAAAACTCCCATAAGAACACTTGAAAAGATTTAAAGTCTTTTTGTTTTATCTGAAACTAGCCTGGATTAGCACTGAAGTGAAATACACTTATACCTTGAAAGTATTCCAGAAATTGGGTGCTCAATTCTCTCAATTATATCATGGAAAAAAAGTTTTGCAACCATTTTTCTGTATTATTAAACTTTTTAAATATTCAGTCACCTTGGAAATTATATTGAGAGAAAGTATGGAATGATGATAAAATAACAGTTTAATAATAATAATGTTGCAAAAAATTTTTAAGATTTTCATAATAGTCTTCATTGGTTATAGCACCATAGCACTAAAATCTCTCTATTATTGTTTCCTGTCATATTAAATGACTTTATATTTTACTGTTATTATCACTTTCACACAATCATAGGGTTCTATCTCTTGCCCAAAGAGAAACTAATTTTAGGTTACAACAATCTCATTACGGACAATGTATAGCTTACTAGGGCTTTTAGGATCATGTTCTTTCTACAAATCAATCCTAGTTCCTGATTTTCTCAAACTATTTTAAGGAGAGAAGGTATAATCAAGCCAGTGTGTAATAAAAATAGTGATCATGGTGCTGATGGTGCTGATGATAATATAGTCTTTTATGGTTTGCAAAGTGATTTACTTTTATCATCTCACTTAATAATTGAAGGGAAAGACCCAAAATGTATTATGTGTAAGTCATAAATATGTCATGATGGAACAATGGTGGGGTATCTTAACAGTGGACTATGGCTTGCAGCATCTAAAACAGAATGATATGGCTATTCAGAAGACCTGAATTTGGGTTATTTATTTGAGATATTGCTAGTATTCTTGCATCAAAGTTGAGGCCAGGATGAAAAGGACAAGTGAACAGGAAGGGGAGGAAATGTAACTTGATACACTGATAAGTTTCTTTGTAACTGAAGGCAAGCTCAACATTGTCAGAGAGTTGTTTTTCACTGATTCTCCTAAGGGATCAAAGAACTGGATCAAGGAGGGAATATATTCCAGAATAGTGTCATAAGTTACCTTTCAAATCTTTTTTATGTAGGAAACCTAGTATTACCCCTTCCTTACTCACAGCTTTAGTATGAACTAAGTATAATAACTCTTGCTCTTCATTTTTCTCTCTTCCTTATTACTCCTGCATTCTAGCCATAGCTATGCAGTTTCTTTCTAATTATCTTATTATTAAAAAAAAAAAAAATTACATTCAGAAAGATATTTTATTGGTTACTTTAATAAATAATATTAAATTATATGTGATTATTACTGTATTTCTCAATTTTATAATCAATACATGCACAAATTACAAAATCAATATATACAATGTTTTTAAATACTTGTTTCTATGAAATATATATAAAGTATATAGTATATAGTATATATTATAGAATATTAAATATAGTATTTACAGTAATTTCTATAGATATAGATTTCCAATTGGTTTTTATTCTATCTTTCCCTGGCCCTTTATTAAATATAATTTTTATTGCCTTATGTTCTGAAAAGGAAGCATTTACTGTTTTTACCTTTTTGCATTTCATTATGAGGTTTTTATGCCGTAATATACAGTTAATTTTTGTTTTGGCACCATATACTGCCAAGAAAAAGCTTTATTCCTTTCTGTCCCTATTCAATTTTCTTCAGAGATCTACATATCTTGGGTTTCTAGGATTGATTAACATCCCTAGTTTCTTTATTATTTATTTTATGGTTAGGTTTGTCTGATTTTGAGAGAGGAAAGTTAAGGTCCCCCACTAGAATAGTGTTGCTCTCTGTTTCTTGCTATAATTGGCTTAAAATCTTCTCTTAGAATTTGCCTGCTCTACCACTTAGTGCATATATATTTAGTATCATTGCTCCTTCAGTATTTATAGTACCTTTTATCAAAATGTACTTTCCCTCCTTACCTCTTTTAATAATATATATTTTTACTTTTGCTTTAACAGAAATCAGAATTGCTACTCCTGCTTTTAATTCCTCTAATTGAAGCATAATAAATTCAGTCTCAACCTTTTACCTTTACTTGTATGTCTCTCTGTATCAAACGTATTTCTTGTAAACAACTTATTGTAGGTTTCTGTTTTTTAATCCATTCTGCTATTTACTTCTGTTTTATGGGACCATTCATCCTATTCGCATTAGCAGTTATATTTACCAGCTCTGTATTTCCCTCCATCCTATTTTCTCTTTTATACACTTTTGTTCTCTCTTTCTACTCTGTGCTTAGTCCTGTGTTTTTTTTTTTAATACCTCACCCACTATCTTCTCTCCTATCACCCTTCCCCCTTATCTTGCTAATGTTTTTTACTTCCCCAAGAGTTACTTTATCTCCTATCACCCCTCCTCCCCTCTCTTAATAGTGTCTTTTAACCCATTCCACCCACTATCTTATCTTCTATCAACCCCTCCCCCATTTTTCTTACCTAATTCTTTATAGGTTTAGATAAATGTTTACACTCAACTGAATGATTTAAGTTATTCCCTATTAAAGACAAAACTGATAAGTTCAAGTTTTAGACAATACTCATTTCCCTCCCCTCTTTCCCTCCATTGCAATAGGTATTTTCCATCCCTTTATGTGAACTAATTGTCCCCATTATACCTCCCCATTCCTCTTTTTCTAGAAAAGTTTCCCATCTCTTAATATCTTTTTTTTTTAATGTCATTACATCAGGGACCATTCACAATTACACCCTCATTTTATGCATACACACACACAAACATATATGAATATATACATTACATATGTTATATAATAGTGGTCATGATCATTAGGTAGACCAATATTTTTAAAATCTATTTTTCAGGTCAGCTATTTTACCAATAAGGCATATCACATTTTCTTTCATTTTTCCATTCTTTTTAGTTTGTTTGACTGATTGTTGTTGTCTTATAAAGTCATTGGCTTCCAATTGCCTTGTTCTAATTTTTAATGTATAATTTTCTTCTCTTATCTTTTGTATATCATTTTTTTTTTCCATTTGGATTATTCTACTGTTTCAGTAGTTAATTTTTTCAGTCAATTTTTTTTCCTTTCTTTTTCAAACTGCTGACTCTCTCCTGCATACCTCTCATTTCTTTTCTCATTTTTTCTTCTATCTCTCTTATTTGTTTTTGAAGTCTTTTATGAGCATTTCCAAGAAGCCCCTTTGGTCTTGAGACCAATTTGTCTCACTTTTTGAGATTTCTTCTATGGACATTCTGTCCTCATCTGAGTTTGTGTTTTAGTCTGCCCTGTCACTATAGTAGCTTTCTATGGTCAAAGCTCTTTTCTGTTTCTTGCTCATTTTCTTTCCTTTCCTTTTGATATTTTCTTTTTTTTTTCTTACTTTTAAAGTAAAACTCTGCTCCTGGAGTAAAGGAGGCTATATCCCAAGCTTCATATTCAGTTCTGAGCCTTGGCTTTGATCATGGGTTCTCCTTTTGTTTGTAGGAATAGCTTAGCTACTCTTTCCAGGAAACAGCCTGGTTTCCCAGTATTTGTCTTCTGAGATGATACAGGGGACTATACCACTAATTTGCTCCTCTACTGAGCCAGGACTGAGGGTCTTAGTTGCTGATTTGCTGTGATTTAGACCCTCTTACCAGCTTTTCCCAGAGTCTGTCTGACCTGGGTTTAACACCCTTTTCTCCAGTGAGACTGACTTTTCCGGAAGTTTTTTCTGTCTGTCTTGAGCTGGAGAGTGATTTCCTTCTATTAGACTCTGTTCAGAGGCTTGGTTTAATGTGGTTTTCAGGGAGAGCTAGAGTAGCTTTGTGACTTTACCATCTTAGCTCCACTATTTTGGAATTATTTAACCTACACACTATGGAAATTATGGGTTTGGTATGATAGAATACATTGTTAATAACTTTTTCCAGAGATTAATGATTTGTCTAGATGATTACAATAACAGGGTGTTTGTTTAAATTTGTTTTCATTGTGGGGGTAGTGGTAGTGGTAAATTTCTCGATATGAGGTGGCAAATTGTTACTCTTTAATACTAAATTTTTGTAATTTGCAGGGGCACTTTATGTAATGTTTACCTTTTATTTGTGATATTTGCTAATTAACAAATTTGGAACAAATTTATCAACAATTCCACAGTTTCTTGTGGTCATGAGCTGATTTTTGTCATTACAACCTCCCATTATTTTTATTAATAAATATTTATAGCATTACTTTTAATACTTTTATGTCAAAGCATTATGAGCTGAATTTATGTATCATTGGAGATTTTTCTTAACCATTCTTTGATCTTGTACATGTTATATGTTCTTCCAATAAATAATCCTTGTTCATTTATAATATACATGTTTAGTATATAGTTATTATCAGTCTTAATGTTTCTTGCTGAAATGATATTTTTATTTCCAAAATCCTTTTCTGAGATTTTTAAACAAAATTGTTCTATGCTGTGAGAACAACAACCACTCCTTTGCTTCATTTTTGATGAGGAAAGGTTAATCACTCTGTTGCTACTTTGGCACAATAGACTCTATGTTTCATTACTACTATATGAGTTTTAGAGTTTTTTATTATAGTTTCAAATTACATTTTATTTTGTTTCACAAGTGCATGTTTTAAGACATATTTGTAACTGCTTTAAATATGATTTTTCCATTGGGTTATGCTTTCAGAATTCATGATGTTGATGATTGAGATGATGATGAGATTGAATAAGGTTAGATAAATAGTTCAATGAAGAAGAAAAGACTAAAGATGCTTGGAGAGAATGACTTTTAGACTTCAAGTATAAGAAGACCATGATTTCAAGGCTATGAATCACAAGGATCAGACTTAGTGAATAAAAAGATTATCTTGTCTCAATGACTAGAAGAAAGAAGGGTAGAGTAGGTGGTGATGGTAAAAAAATTAAGAATGTAGAAGGTGAGATGAAAGGATTTACACTGCATGGTATTAATACTTTCCTTCAAAGAGAAGGATAATGAGAAATACATTTAGTAAATTAATTTATTACAGAAAACTCATGAAGTAGCATAGAGAGCTAGCAATCAAGAAAACCGTTTCAATTTTTCTGAAGTTTTGGTGTGCTAACAATTTAATAGAACTTTTACTTAACCTTTTTATTCATTGTTATACTGGAAATGTAAAACATAAGTTAATATATATAATTCATATAAATAAAACTAGGAAGAAAGATGGAAGGAAGGAATGTAATTACATGAGAAGCCTCAGATATTCCTTGTTTTTTACTCCTTGAAAGAGGAATACAAATTGATTAAATTTAAAAATAGGTGACATAGTCAAGTTAGGGTGAGAGAGAAAAGAGAAGTTTGAAACAGATGATGTGGGAAATGGAACACAATTAGTATAGTATGGTAAAACTATCAAGCAGCTGAGAGATCAAAAGCAGGAATGGCAAATCTTTAGTTTTGCTGATGTTTTATTGTAGTATTCTATAAAAACCTGGAATGCTGGAAAAATGTGGCAGTAATCTAATGATATTATAGAAAGCATTTTTTTCTTTAAATACTGTCACATAAATAAAATCTCCAGTGAAATGGGGCATGATAATATTGAAATTGTTAAGTATCCAGTAACTCATGCTTAGGTAGGGCTTTTTTTTTTTCCCTTGTTCTTTTTTTCCCTCTCTGTGTGTGAAGATGTGTGTGTGTGTGTGTGTGTGTGTGTGTGTGTGTGTGTGTGTATGGTGGTTAAAGAACAAACACTCTTAAGTCCTTAAAGTTGATAAGAATAATTAGTAAATTAATGAATTGGTTTTCTGTTTAACTTTCTATTCCCAAGAGTAAATTTTTATTTAAATAATTACCTCTTCCAGGTAACAGCTGGTTGTTTATCAAAGTGCTTTAATTTTACAGGTGCCTTTGAAATACATTCACACCAGGGGGTATAAAATGCACTTTCATATAACTAACAATTCAAAAGGAGAGACAGGGCTTCACTTAAACAACTCTCCTAACAGAAGACTAAATAAAGATACAAATGATGGATTTACAGCTTGTTTTGCGTTTGCAGTAGACTTTTTCAGTTTAATGGACTATAGCCCTATTTTTTAACAACCAAAAAAATATATTAATGCTTCTTGCTTTTAAAGAATGTTAACTTCCCACTCCCATGTCCTTCCCCTAAAACACAACTGACAAAACCCTTTAAACTAAAAACAAATAATGCAGTAGTTGAATGATTTTCTAAGGTTATATAATTCTATAATATAATTATCATTATGACATATATGTGTGTATATATATATATAAATATGAATTTGTATATATATGTACACAGTATGGGTTTCCACATCAGTGACAATATATTATTGAACTTCCTTATATTTAAGAGATTCTACAGATGAAGTTTTCTTTTTCAATGCTAATGAAATCAAAAAAGGTAATTATAGTAAAATGAAATTTAACAGAAAAAACTCAATATATATGCAACTCTTCCTCTATATTCTTTCTTATAAAAGAGATGTAATTTAAATGTACCTCATGTTTATGTACAGGTATGTGTACACTTAGGCATGTATATATGAACATACAAACACACATTGTTACACACAGGTAGATGTTTTAGGCATACACGTTCTAGGCATAGGATCAGGAAAATTTATCTTCTTAAATTCAATTTTAGCCTCAGACACTGTCCAAGTTACTTCACCTTGTTTGTTCAGTTTTCTCATTTATAAAATGAGTTAGAAAAGGAAATTGCAAACTATTGTAGTATCTTTCCCAACAAAACCCCAAATAGAGTTACAAAGAATTAGATAGAAGGAAATGATTAAACAACAACAATTTGCATTACATTTTTATTTACTTTGTTAAACATTTCCCAAATGCATTTTAATTTGGTATAGATACCATTTGGTAGTTTTGAAGGTAAGTCTACAGAAAATAATTTTCATACATCTACTCTAGGCCAAGGATATGCTAAATGTGATATTAGTATTTTTTATTACTTCTGGTTATGTTTTCTTAGGAAACATATAGGAAGACACAATTTTGCTAATCATCTGGTTGTATTAAAGTTGATCACTGGAGGTTTTTTGTTTGTTTGTTTGTTTGTTTTTAATTAGGGCAAAAATAAAGGAGAAAAACACTGATCTAAGCTACTGGATTTGAGCTACATTCTCACCCTACTTACAAGCACATCAACCAAATTATAACAGTAGCTCGGCATTGTCAATTATAATTATACCATGTGATTGATATTGTTCTATGCCAAAAATAGAACTATAGCCTATGACAAGGGAATTAATCACAAAGGTATAAAATAGGTTATATATTGGATTCTATCAGTGTAGGACATCATACACTGATACAATTAGGGTTTCTGTGTCCCAGCTATGTTGCCCATATAGACAGGCTGAGTATATCTAACTTACAATAATTTGTCACTGCTGTCTAATTGGCAGAATGATAAAAAATAAGTTTTTGGTGTTTTTTTTTTGGGGGGGGAGGGGTTGGTTTTGCTTTTGCTATATTTGTTCTATACCCAAATAGCTGACAGCTGCTTTGCTCTTTACCCTGTTGGATCCCTAACTATGTGGTCAGTATGGCAAATCCAAAAATCCTATAAGCAGGAAAACATGAATCTTATTTACTATATCTTCTCTGATAAGGAAAAATTAGTCAATAAGTGTAATATTCTCTTTAAGATGTAATGTTCTCTTGTTGGTGTTTTCTTGGGGTCTCTGGAGGCAGCCTTTGTTTCAGTTCAGTAATCACCACACCAGTAGCCATGGGTTAAAGTCCAAATCTTTTATTGTCTCTTTCAAAGTCTTGTCTCCTTCACTTGGAGCTCAGCTAGTTTTTTTTTTTTGAAGGCCTTCTAGATCTTGGTTTCAGTGGAGGGAATCCAATGATTCCTGCAGATTTTGTTCTTAGATCTTCTCCTTTGTTTTGATGTTTTTTTTTTCCCTTTTTCTGTCTCTCTCCAGGTGCTTGTTGCCACCCATCTGTTTTCTTCTCCATCTGCAGAGATACAGACCCTTTCTCTCAAGCAGTTAACCTATCTAGTCCCTTCTATTTACCACTTTCTAAATCTCTTCTCATCACCTGGCAATTACATTGGAACTGCTCACACTGGATACTTCCCTTCTGTTGGGTTAAAAAAGCCTATATTCTCTCCAATTGTAATCCCTTTCTGCCATGTGATTGTTTTTTGGCTGATTGATGACATCAGAATATTGAGATTCTAAAGGTGTAACCTCGGCTACCATCATGCTCCACCTATCTTTTGATTGAGGTCTTAGAGCTGAGCCCCACCTCTCATTTCCATGGGTCAATCTACATTCTGAGGTCAGTGGAAGCCCTTGTGGCATTTTGGACATAGGGTTTAGGTCTTTTCTCACCGCGTCTTCTCACTCTATCTCTGTACCCACATTGGGCTCTCAGATCCCATTTTTCCACACCGAAAACATCAATGGGTCTCTCTAGAAGTCCCTTGTCAAGAGGGACCCTGTCTCCCCATATTCATCATTGTCTGGATATAATAAGCACTTGTGCCCACTGTGACACAGCATCTTATGATCTCCTCTAAAGGAGCATCTTTGTGTAGTCCCCATATAATTCTCCTGCAAATGCCGTTAGCATTTTCCTTAGCCAGTTGTCTGATCATAATTCTTGTAGCTGCTTTTTCTCCAATGGTTCTTGTGACAGCTGTTTGCAAACATCCCACAAAATCCCCAAAGGGTTCATTGGTACCTTGCTTATTTTTATGAAGGCTTCCCCTCAATCTTTCCCTGGGAGGGAACCCCAAGCTTTTATAGTAGCAGTAGCAATTTGCTCATATGCTCCTATGGAGTAATTAATCTGTGCTGAATTCTCTGCATACTGACCTTCACCTGCTAGTTGGTCAAAGGTGATTTGTACATTAACTCCAGTTTGCTTATTGTGTTGAGCTTGAATCCTACATAATTCATGATACTCCAAAAACCACAAGTTTTGTCCAGGTTCTAAGCATGTCCTTGCTATGGATTCCCAGTCCAGTCCAGTCCAGGAAATGTCCAGTTACTAAAATTTCATAAGCCAAATTCTCTAGTAACATCTTAATATAAGACAATGTAGCCCCATAAAGAGTACAATCCTTTTTCAAATCCTTATTTTTTTCCAGATTAAAACGAGTGTATCTTCTCCTTTGTTGACCTGAAGATGGGGATGGGGAGTGCCCTAATGGTTTCTGCTGTGGAGTACTACACTCATAATTCTCCTTAACTCCATTCTTATCTGATTCTTCATCCTTTTCACCTAGTTTATTTGGATCCTCCCCCTCCTGCTCTTTCTTCTTTTTCCTTATTCTATAACTCGCATAATTTCCTAAAGCCCATTGTATTAAATAATATGTATAAAGTGTTTCTTTGGAAATTGAATCAGGTCCATAATCATTATAGTAGTTGCTCTCCTACTAATTCCCACTCCTCTAGATTCAATTCTTTTTCCTTAGAAAACCAAGGAGATGTGCACTGTACAGTTTCTAAAAGTTCAGTGATCTGCTCCCAAGTTACAATCAAGCCTTGGTTTTTCATAAGTCTAACAATGCTCTCTACACATTTTCCTTAAATTGGAAAAGAAGACTGTTTTCTAAACATTTCTCCCATTTTAGCCCTTTACTACTTTAGCCCTTTAACAAAGTTTGCTTGTTGTACTCACCCTAATTTCTGGGTCACAGATGAAGGTTTTTGGTCCCATGTTCTGTTGCCAAAATGTAACATTCTCTCTAAGATGTAATATTGTCTTGTTGGGATATTCTTGGGGTCTCTGGAGGCAGCCTTTGTTTCAATTCAGTATCCAAGGGTTAAAGTCCAAATCCTTTATTGTCTCCTTCCAAGTGTTGTCTCCTTCATTTGGGGCTCGGCTAGTTTTTCTGGAAGCCTTCCAGATCTTGGTTTCAGTGGAGAATCACAGGAGGAGAGCCTGCCACCACTTCTCTGTCTTCCCTAGTTCTGATTCTGGCTCAGTTTGTTCGAGCTTATATCCTTTCTAATCGAAGGTGTGAATCTTGTAGAACTATAGTAAGTACTAAATACATGTGCTGAATTAGAGAATTGTTAAGCATCATGCTAAATAACCATTGTCTCTATCAAATCCACTGACTTAGCACCTTGTTTCAAGTTCTGGCCCATAACAAATAAGAACTCTATCACCAAAGTTCTGGTTACAAAATCAAGATTTTTCAAACTACTCATAGTTGAATGATGAATAAAACAATGAATTTTAAGAATACACATACATATAATATTTTATAAAAATTATTTTACTTCTCTTTGGTTGCTTTTAAAGTAATAATAAGTAACATTACATTTTCTGATGCTTTACAAACAGAATAACTTACTTTTTATGTAATTGATCAGAAATACTAGTATTTGTTAACCTATTTTCAAATATCATTAAATTTCCAAGCAAAACCTATATCTTTGCTTATCATGTTCACTGGAAATATAACCATTAATAAGGCAATATAATCAAGGATCTATAAAGTAATTTTTCCCCTTTACCTTATCTTTGGATACAGAACTCAGTGTCTTTTGACTTCTTTGGCTTTCTATCTTTCAACTTGTTCTAAACTTCATCATATCTTCTTTTCATTTATAGCAAGAATGTAATTTTGACAGGTTTCAGTTCCTCCTTTGATATATCCTTCATATGAAGGAACTCACATTTGAATTTTGGGAAGTTCTTATAAATAACTAGTTAGCATTTACACAATTTTATTTTACAATTCATTTTACCTTCATTCATCCTAGGGGGAAAAAAAACCTATGGAGTACATGCAGCATTTCACAGATGAAGGAACTGAGTAGAAGATATGAGGCTTGTCCATAATCACAAAATAGTAAAAAATCACAGTTGATTTCCACTGAGTAGATAGACAAGTACTCTAGCCAATATTTCATAGGTAATAAAACAACTGTGCAGTTATTATCACAATCTGCTGTATTTTCTGTCATTTTACCACCATTGCTATAGAAATATTTATTAAAAAGTCATCATAGTACTTTGAACAATTTTGATTTTTCTTCTGATAACACTGGTTATAATATAATAATATAGCCTCAAAATAATTACTTATTGGCCACTTATTATTGATAAGCTGTTCTGTACTTAAAGAGACTTGTCCTAAGATAGACAATAAAGTTATTCTATTTTGCATTTGTATTCAAAGACTTTTCATAATTTTAGAACCTGTTAGAATTATGTTTGAATGACTTAGCCCTTGGGACCCCTGTTTTATCTCAGCACTACTACAAAGGAACATGTTTGAATCAAAAGACTTGGTTGTAACAATCCATATAAATCAAATCCAATGTATGAATTTCTATTATCCATACTCTTATAAGCAATTGAATGGGTGGTCCATTGAGTTAGTTCATCAAGCATATAAATCTTCTACTGATATTGCCAATGGATAATGAATGAGGGTCAAAATTTAATACTCAGAGAATAGACTTAATTATATTTATGTAATGGCACAATGCTTTTCATAGATCTAAATACATCCCTAAATTAGAACTTCACTTTTTTTTAATATTATAGCTTCCTAATAGTGCTCTATGGCTATGAATCATGGGCCACAACAAAATCAAAAAAGTTTGTATTGTGGGTGACTGAAGGTAATGGAGAGACATATTGTATGTTGAAATAGACTAAAGCCTCCTATTTAATGTGTTTGTATAAAAAATTTCAATGAAGATATTGTTGAAAAAAATATATAATCTATCTCTCCTTTCTTTTTTCATTCCCTCTCCCTTTCTCTGACTCTCTCTCTCTCTCTCTCTCTCTCTCCTCTTCTCTCTCTCTCTCTCTCTCTCTCTCTCTCTCTCTCTCTCTCTCTCTCTCTCTCTCTCTCCTCTTCTCTCTCTCTCTCTCTCTCTCTCTCTCTCTCTCTCCTCTTCTCTCTCTCTCTCTCCTCTTCTCTCTCTCTCTCTCTCTCTCTCTCTTCTCTCTCTCTCTCTCTCTCTCTCTCTCTCTCTCTCTCCTCTTCTCTCTCTCTCTCTCTCTCTCTCCTCTTCTCTCTTCTCTCTCTCTCTCTCTCTCTCTCTCTTCTCTCTCTTCTCTCTCTCTTCTCTTCTCTTCTCTTCTCTTCTCTTCTCTTCTCTTCTCTCTCTCTCTCTCTCTCTCTCTCTCTCTCTCTCTGTATTTTTCTCACAAATACACATACACACATACACACACACACACACACACACACAGGTCCATGGTGTAGTAAAGATGAAGGAGAACAGGTAGAAATGTATTATTGCATCATTAACCCTCCTATGCATATTGTTCAAAAGAACATTTTTTCCTTCAGTTTTTAAAGAATATTTCCATGCCCCTCCCTCTCTATTTTTATCCAAACATTTTAAAAACCACCTTTATCTTTAGCTTCTGATTTCCATCACAGTTTGCAACTTTTTTTTTTTTTTTGGCTTCAAAGATCACAGTATAGATGTAAGTTAAAATGAATATAGCTTTGGTCAGGAAAAAAAAAAAACAAGAAACTAAGCTATTGAGGAAAATATAGAACCCTATCTCCTCAATCCTTTATCAAAAATAAATCATTTTGTAGTGACAAAGCCATTATATAATCTCTTTTGTAAGAGAGAATATAAAGGAAGTAGTTACATATTTATTGAGTTATTTTTATTAAGTTTATTTCAGTGCAATCACCTTATATGATTAAACGGGCATTAACAATAAAATGGAATAAAAAGAAAACTTCATCTGTGAATTCTGTTATTTTTAAGAATGTTTGATATATTCCTTTGTTTCTTTTCCATATTCCTTTCCACTTCATTTGTTTGCTCCTCAAATGTATCTTTTCATTTGATTATGTATTTATGTGTGTATTTAAATTTAACAGGGATTAACATGAGAAACATCTGAAAAGTGTAATTATGGTAAAATAGTAACATGAAATTTGAGAAATAATTTCTAGAAAAAAGAGAAAAGAAATGAATGTAGATCTTTTTAAAAGTTTTGAATTAGTATTCATTAGGGAGTTTAGTTTGTAATATTTTTTTCTCTGTTTTGGCCCTTCCTGGTTTTGCTAAAAACTCTATATTTGCAAAATAAAAACAATTTGTTAGGACTCCCTCTTAACCTATTTTTTCCAATAATGTATATATCATTGAAATCTATTGTTATTTAAATGTTTGGTATAAATCACTTTTCAATCCATCTGGCCCTAAAGTTATTATCACAGAGAGTTTATTGATGACCTTTTAAATTTTTTTTTCTAAAATAGGATTATTTAAGAATTATATTTCCTCTTCTGTTAATCTGGACAATTTATATTCTTGTAAAAATTCATCCATTTTTCTTAGATTATAAGAATTATTAGCAAAGTTGGGTAAAATATATTTTACTTATTGTTCTAATTGCCTCTTCATTACTATTGAATTTATCCTTTTAATTTTTGATTCTGGTAATGTGGTTTTCTTATTTCTTTTTTTTAAATCAAATTGAGAAAGATTCATCTATTTTTTTTTCAAAAGTCCAGGACTATCAAGTACTTCAATAGTCTTTTTTACTTTCATTTTTATTAATCTTTCCTTTGATATTCTGAATTTCTAATCTGGTATTTAATTAGAGTTGTTATTTTTTTTTCTTTTATTTTCATCCACTTATTCATTAGGATTAGATTATTTATCTTCCAATTAACATTTGCTCTATTTTTTTTTGGCCTTTCATTACATGTAATTTTTATTGCATCCTGATCTGAAAAATGATGCATTTATTATTTTTGCTTTTCTTTTTTTGATTTTGAGGATTTATACCTAAATATAGTCAATTTTTGTGTACATTACACATACCTCCAAGAAAAAAGTGTATACATTTCTATCTCCATTCAATTTTCTCCAGAGATCTATCATACCTAACTTTTCTAGAATTCTATTTACCTCCTAACTTCTTTCTTATTTGTTTTTTGGTTCAATTTATCTAGTTCTGACAGAGCAAGATTGAGATATCCCAATAGTATAGTTTTGCTATCTATTTCTTCAAACTAGGAATTTGGATGCTATACCATTTGGTGCATATGTTTTTTATTGACATTGTTTATGTATGATACTCTTAGCTTTTTTAGTTGCATATCCAATTCACTAATCTTCTCTTTCCCTATTTAATTCACGTAAGGATTTATACATATATAATTTCTCCTCAGAACTGCTTTGGTTCCATTCTGTATGTTGTCTCATTATTATTCTCTTTGAAGAAATTACTGATTGTTTCTAAGATTTTCATTTGATCTAACCTTTTTAAAATTAGGTTATTTAGAGCCAGTGATGCAGTGGATAGAGAACCAGTCTTGAAGTTGGGAGGACTTGAGTTCAAATCTGGTCTCAGACACTTAACACTTCCTAGCTGTGTAACTCTGGGCAAGTTACTTAACCCCAATTGTCTCAGCAAAAAGCAAAAAGATTTGAAAAAATAAAAAAGATTGAAAAAGATTAAATTATTTATTTTCAATTGATTTTGGTCTATTTTTCCATGGCCCTTCATGGCATATAATTTTTATTTCATCATGATCTGAAAATTTACCTGCCTTTCTGCATTTGATTGTGAAGTTTTTATGATGCAATTCATACTTAATATTTGTGTATTATCATGTGTACTACTGGGGGAAAAAAAGTACATTCCTTTCTATCCCCCATTCAATTTTTTTTTTTCAAGATGCCTATTGGATCTAACTTTCCTAAAGGTCTATTCACTTTCTTAGGTGGTTTATTTTGTGATTAGATTTATCTAATTTTGAGAGGGGAAGTTTGAGTTCCCCCACAAGTATAGTTTTGTCCTCTATTTCTTTCTGAAGCTTATTTAACTTCTCTTAAAATTTGGATTCTATACTACTTGGTTCATATATGTTTAGTATTGATATTCATTGTCTATGGAACTTTTAAGCAAGATATAATTTCTTTCCTTATCTCTTAATTAGATCCATTTTTGCTTTGTCTGAGATCAGGACTGATACTTCTGATTTTTAATTATTTATGTGTTTGTTTGCTTTTACTTCAGCTGAAGCATCACATATTTTAATCCAGAATTTTAACTTTAATCTGTTGTACCCTGCATCAAATGTGTTTCTTGTAAACAACATATTATATTCTGGTTTTTAACCCACTCTGCTATCTGTTTCCAATTCATGGGAGAGTTTATCCCAATCACCTTCACAAGTAATGATTGTTAGCTGTGTATTTACATCCATTCTATTTTCTCCGCTGTTCATATATTTTTCTTTCTTTCTATCTTCTGTCTGCTCACCAGTGACTACTACCTCCCTCAATTTGTTCTACCTTTTATCATTCCTGTCTCTCTTCTCTTTCTTCTTTCCCTATGACATCTATTCAGTCTTTTATCCTTTTGTTTCTTCTTTCTTCTCCTACTTTCCTATAAGGTAAGATAAATTTCTGTACACAACTAAGTTTGTATGTTATTTGCTCTTTGAGCTAAATTTGATAAGATTAAGGTTCAAGCAATGCTCATTCCTTTCTCTTCTTTCCCCTACTATAATAGGTTTTTTGTGCCTCTTCATGTGATTTATCCGATCCCCCCTTTCATCTTTTCCCAGTAGAATCATTTTGCAACCATTAATTTCTTTTTTATATTATCACATTATATTCCACTTGAACCCACAATGTTGTCTTTGTATACCTTTTATAACTGCCTTAATACAAACACAGTTCTCAAGGATTACAAGTATCATTTTCCCATCTAGGAATGTAAAGAGTTTAACCTCTTAATAACAAGGTTGTTTTTTTTTTCCTGTCATTTTTACCCTTTTTTATGCTTCTATTCAGTTTTGTGTTTGAACATCAGATTTTCTATTTAGTTTTAGTTTTTTTTTTTTTTTTAATCAGAAACATTTCAAAGTCCCGTTTCAGCTAATATTGATCTTTTCCCCTGAAAGATTATGCTCAACTTTTTTGAGTAGTTAATTTGTTGTAATCCAAATTGGTTGTAATCCAAGTTCCTCTGCTTTCCATAATATCTTATTCCAGATAGTCTGATCCTTTAATATAGAAGCTGCTAAAATCTGAGTAATAGTAACTGTGGTTGCTCAAAATTTGAATTATTTATTTCTCATTGCATGTAGTATTTTCTCCTTATCCTCACAATTCTAATGTTTAGGTATAATATTACTTGTAGTTTTCATTTAGAGATCTCTTTCAGTGGATGATTAGTGAATGCTTACAGTGACTATTTTCATTCAATGACTATTTCATCCTCTGCTTCTAGGATTTCAGGGCAGTTTTCTAGATGATATCTTAGAAGATGCTGTCTAGGTTTTTTTTTTTTTCCTTTCTTATTTATTTTAATCATATCTTTCAGTTGATTCAGTAATTTGTAAATCATCTCTCCTTGTAGAGGGTTGAAACTATTGGGTTGATGCACTGAGGTTGGGACTGCTGAGCGCTTGAGGCTAACTACTGATTGGACAATACTTTATGGGCATATGCTTGGAAAATGGCCCTTTCCACTATCTGTGCTGGCTCAATGATTGGTGTATAAAGATTGTGGGAAGGACTAGGGGGTGGAATAAGACTGGCCAGGGACATGTGCTCAGTGGTAAATGAGGGGGAAGGCTGTCTTGGAGATTCTGCTTCCATCCTGTTCAATCCTGAGTCTAACACCAAGAATAAAGACTGAGGACTTTTGCTTATCCTGACTCTGGCTGATTCTGGGGTGTCCTGGGTGCTAGCACGGTCATTACATCTCCTGAATCAATTTTCCATGTTGTTTGCTTTTCCAATAAGGCACTTTACATTTTCTTCTATTTTTTCATTCTTTTTATTCATTTTTTAAATTTTCTTTTACTGATTATTGATATTTCATAAAATCATTAGCTTCCAATTACCCAATTTTACTTTTTAAGATAAGGTTTTCTTCAGTTAGCTTTTGTATCTCCTTTTCCATTTGACTATTTCTACTTTTAAATGAGTTTTCTTAAGTGAATTTATTATTATTATTATTTGCATTTAGCCAATTGTATTTTTGAAGGAATTGTTTTCTTTAGTCAATTTTTGACCTTCATTTTCTAATCTATTGGCTTGATCTTGCATACCTCTGATTTGCTTTACCAATTTATCTCCTATCTCTTATTTGATTTTTAAAATCCTTTTTGAACTCTTCCAAGAAGGCTTTTTTGGGGTTGATAGCTATCCATATCCCCCTTTATTATTTCACATGTAGATAATTTTTCCTCTTCTGAATTGGTATTTTAATATTCCCAGTCACCATAGTCAAGGTCAACTTTTCTGTCAAGGTTCATTTTTGTTTCTTTCTCTTTTTTGCCTCTTACATAGATTTTAAACTTGATCTCTGCTCCTGGGTGCAAGGAGCACTGTTCCAAGCTTCTTGTGTGGGGTTACTATATTTAAGCACTGTGGCCATAGGTATTTGGTGACTTGCTCACTGCATTGGGGTTGCCAACCTAGTCTCATCTCTTGTTGCTTACTTTCTAAAGCTGGTAATTTGCCTTCTGTGTTGGGGCTGGATCTACCAATCATATGCTGCTAGCCTGGTGTGCTAGAACTGAGATGTCTTGGTTGCCAATATATTCTATGACTAAGAGTCTCCTCCTTCTTTGTCTGGATATCATTTAAGCTGATTTATGCTACCTTTTCACCCAAGTGAAACAGACCTTTCTGTTTCATCATTCCAAGCTATCTTAAGCTGGAAAATTACATCACTTCATCTCTTTGTAAGTTTCATGGCCCTAGAATCTGTTCAAAAGCTTGATTTAAAGGCATTTTTGAAAGAAACATGAAAGTCCAGGCAAGTTCCTGGCTTCTCTTTACTTCTTGGATCCACCTCCTAGAAATAATTTCCCTGTAATGAAACAGAAGCAACTTTTTCATGCTTAACATGATGGAAAGCTGGATTGAAGTAAGGAAGGCTAATTTTCCTTTTGAGAAAATACACACACACACACACCAATAATATCTCAAACCTTTGCTACTTTTTTTTTTTTTTAGTTTTAAAGGACACTTGCAAAATTCTATACATTTCTGGTTTGTTATTATAAATATTCTAAGAAAAATGAATAAATGTCAGGGTGAATAAAATTTCCAGTGCTTTCCCTCATTCTGTTTGCTTCACTATTGAGAAATATTTGAAATAGCTCATCGATTCTATCACAAGTTCAAATCTCAATCTCAAACTTGAGGTTACAAGTCAACACGAAATGAAGAATAAAGGAAGGTACAACAAGGCTATCCGTTCAAGTTCAATAACATGGTGATATGTGTACTCTATAAATTTTTAATTTGACTTGATTTCATGTTTAAGAAAGTTTGCATAAACTTTTAGAACCAAAATTACACTTTTTAAACCATTTGATCATTTTCTAAGATGAATTAAAATGCATTTTCCACATTTTTAATTGTTCATTTTTTTATTTATCATAGATACATGTAATGATGTTTTTTTTTTTTTTGGGGGGGGAGGTAATTCTAAAAATCACTATGCTTAGTATTTAAGTTTTAGTTTACAAGACCAGTTGTCCCATATATTTAATGTTCTCTCATTAGAACCTATGCTACAATAAGAATCTTCATATACACATTTCTAAAATTGTA
Source organism: Antechinus flavipes (assembly GCF_016432865.1). NCBI lineage: Eukaryota > Metazoa > Chordata > Mammalia > Dasyuromorphia > Dasyuridae > Antechinus > Antechinus flavipes. The sequence continues at coordinate 369,035,057 of NC_067400.1, read as the reverse complement.
AGTGCTTAGAAAAGTAGGCTACAAAAGAAATGACTTTTTTAAAAAGTGGATTATGTCTTCTGTGAACATAAAATAGTATATAGAAAGCAGGCATTAAAATCTGGAAAAGAAAGACCTGAATATAACTCTTGACTATAAGATAGACACAGACATAGAGACTATAAGGCAGAGTCAGGTTATTTGGTCAGGACAATTTTGTTTAGTCTCAATACAAACATTTTGAAACAAATTTATAAGTAAGAAATAATACTGACAAAATGTTATTGTCTACTTGTGTTTGTAGGATTTTTTAAATATGTAAAAATGTTTTATACCAAAGAGATTTTAAGATTGTTTTAATTTTTTTAGATATTTTATATATTATCATTTATATTGTCACATAATAGTGACAAGCCCTTAATAAATCTGGCTGTTTTTAAAACAGTTATACATTTCCTACCTTGCTTAATTAAATGGGTTAATTTTGTAAAAATAATATTTTACCCCTCCTTAATACAATCTGTAACTAAAATAACAATACTAACCAACATACTACAATTTTTATATCAAAATAAGACTTGCCCACTTTAAAATACTCTACTGAAAAAGCTATCAACTTATTGTAATGTTGTTTTGAAACTCTTCTTTGGAAAATGACTTCAATGCTTCCTTACCTGTACTCTATTCTCTTGAATATTTTTGGGGTACAAATCTTGGTCCTTTGAGGAAGTACCCAATCTTATTTCTTTTAGAGAATACTTTATTTTTTAGCAATTGGTATAAACTATTCAATGACAGCTCTTGGCAATGAGATGAGTGTATCAAACTGGTATTGGTATTTGGTATTTAAAAAAGAGATATGGGTATTCAATAGCCTAAGTAATTTGTTTGAGTGTGTGTGTGTGTGTGTGTGTGTGTGTGTTTGTTTGTTTTTGTATCTACATATGTGCAAAAGTGTGATAAACTAGATCTAAAGCCATTTCACAACCAATAAATTAATTTTGAGTAATAGTGACTAATACAAATTATATATAAACTATCCTTTAGTTATGTAAGTTCTATTATATTTTTTATAATAAAAAATCTCATTCCTCAACCTTCTACGTGTTTGAAAACATGTTATTTATAAAATTTGAAAGCTAGAAAGGACTTTAGAAATCACCTAGTTCAACCCCATTTATTTTGTACCAACATTTCAGAAACTAATTTGATATAGGATAAAGGGAGCTAGGAAAATTGTAGAGAAGATTAGCTTATATTGTCAATAGTTATAACATTAATTTTTGGATGTAGTAAATATTTGCTTCCCATTTTGCAAAGGAAATTATTACTAACAAAAATATTTTCTAATGGAATCATATGAAAATCAGGGTTCCACTGAATTATATCAACTAACACATATAAGCAATAACATCATAAAGTGCACTTAGCTTTTAATATTTTTCCCTGTAGAAGAAATTCATTAAAAAAATAGAATAAGCATTAATGGTAGAATTTTTTGTTATTATTTACTAATCTAATGAAATTTAGATTCATTAGAATTTAATGCCTCTAGGGCAGGTGTTAAGAGAAATTGTAGCAGAAGCAAACAAAAATAGTTTCTGGAGGCCTTTAAATGTTTATTTGAAACTTAGACAAATACAATGTATAGAAATTGATTTAAAGCCTCATAATCTTTGTGAATTAATTCCTTTAGTTTGATTTATAGCTGATATAGACCATTCAATTTGCAAATAAAATAACGTTGGGGTACAAAAAGGTTTAGAATGCTTTTATAAAAGCTGATTGGGACATTTGCTCTTTGTTGAAATATATGATAAAGGTATTGAGAGTTAAAAGGGATATATATTTTAACCTTACTTATCATAAATAACACTCTCTGTACAATTAACAATATATGCAGAAGCATGAAAGAAGACAGAGAAAAGTAGAATTTTCTGGGACTTATGATTCTCCTTGACCCTGCTGAATATAACTTGAGTTGCTAAATAATCAGATTTTTTCTTAGTTTATTGCTGGGGTATTTAGAAATAAAATGTAGAAATTGGCCAATGTTGAACATCTCTCTACAGAAATAGTTTATTTTATTTATTACTTTAAATGAAAATCATTTTATCAGTAGGGACATTACATTCTAAACATATAATTTGGGAAATATGAAATGTCTAATGGGCTCAAGATTTCAGATTCACCACTATCAAATAACAGTATTTAATGGTGCTTCCAATCTTAACTAATTTAAAGACTTCTCTATGTTTCATTTACACTCAATCATTCAACAACCATTTATATCCTTTCCAAATGCAGAGTAACCTGCTATATGTTGAGGAACAAATAGGAAAAAAAAAAAAAATCCACAACAAATAATGCATGGCACCTGCCCTGCAAAGAGCTTATAATCTAACAACAATGAAAGTACATATAGAAATAAACAATTATTTTATAATTATAGCCGATTTGAATATGTATATAAGAAAGTTTTAAAATATTCTTATAAATTCAAGGAAGTAAAAAATATTTTCAATTGAGGGCATTATGAAGTAAGTGGAATTTCAGAAGTACCTTCAAAAAACATAGGATGTTATGTTTATGTCATAAACACCTTAAAAAAGTGTTCAGTTTTTTTTTCCAAAAGAGCATTTCTATGTATTTAACACACACTAATATGTTCCCTATCTCAAACACTATGATGTGTACTTACTTCCTGGACAAAGCAATAGCACATTTTTTGGTCTTCCTGCCACAATTCTCTTCCCACTTCACTGCCTTTTCAGCCAAAAAAGTAATTATCCTAAAGCATTGATTAATCATGATACCCCCATCTCATTAAAGCACAGTGACTCCCTATCATCTCTGGGATCAAATATGAAATCCTTAATTTGATCTCGTCAGCCATTCATAACCTCACCCCATCTTTCAAGTCTTTTAACACTCCTCACCTCATGAGGAGTTACATAACTTTTCCTGGAACAATTCACTTCCCCTTCAGTCTTCATTCATTTTTCCTTGCTGTCCCTGTACATGAAATGATGTCTCTCTTTATTTCTTCTTCCTGGCTTCCTTGGATTCATTCAAGTCTCAACTAAAATCCTACATTCTAAATGAAGCCTTTCCTAATGCCTCAATTCTAATGTCTTTCCTATGTTATTCCTCATTTACCCTGCATATAAAGTATCTATGTATCTAAATGTATGTATCTATGTATCATCTATCTATATGTCTGTCTGTCCTGTCTACTGTGTTTCCCCGATAATAAGACACTGTCTTATCATTTTTTTTTTTTTGAACAGAAAAAACACCAGAAGGCTTATTTTCAGGGAAGGGCTTATTTTAATGAACATTGACAGCAATTTTAATAAACAGGTAAATGTGAACAAAAAAAAGTACCTTTATTCAATAATGATCATATCATCTTCTTCAACAACATCATCATAAGAGTCCATACCCTGAATTCCGTCCTGGATGTCTTGTGCCTCTATTTCCTTCAGAAGAAGTGGACCCAATATGTCATGTCCACAATATAGCTCTCTTTAAATGAACATGTCTTGTCCAGGTAACCTGCTCGTAGTGCCTTGGCGACACAGCTGTCAGTAATTTTATCTCATGACTTCTTCACCCAAGTCACGACTTCTTGCAGACAGGGCTTCACAAAGTTTCCATGCTGATTTCTTTCCATTCTATTTTCAATGTAGTCATTGACTTCCATGCGCAAATGGTCCTTGAATGGCTTGTTTATTGCAATATCAAGGATGTGGAGATAGGCAGTCATTCCTGCAGGAATCATTACTTGATCTATTCTTCTCTCTGCAAGGAAGTTCTTCATTTCTTTAGCACAGTGAGTGCTGGCTGCATTCTTCTTTTATCCTCCATCATGCCCCCTGAGTTCTTCTTTTATCCTCCATCATGTCCCCTCACTCCCGCTGACATACCGAGTTTTTATGTTGTCCTGCCTCAGCTCTCCTCCACGGCACTGCTCTCAATGGCGCCAGCAAGCAAATCACTGGGAAAGAACAGGATGACGCGCTCACTGCTGCAGCTCTGATTGGATGCAGCTCGGAGCATGGTGTGCGTTTTACCCGGGGAGGAGGGGGGAAGGATGCATACAGAGGGTACCGTAATGTAGCGTGTAGTGCAGGGGATCACCTTCACTACAATAGCAATCTCAATAGGGCTTATTTTCGGGGGAGGGCTTATTTTAGAGGAATCTTACACAGTAAGGGGAGGGCTTATTTTCGGGATAGGTCTTATTATCAGGGAAACATGGTATCTATGTATCTGTTAGTTTATAGTCTTCCCCAATTAGATTGTAAACCCTTGCAAGGCAGCAACTTTCTTTTGTCTTTCTTATCCCTTAGCACAGTTCCTGCAAGAGAGTAGGTACTTAATCACTTTAGCTAGTCAAAGTCATAAAAGCTTAATCATATAATGAAAGCCAATTTGTGGATTTTTACTATGACTTCAGGTATCAAAAAATTGCTAGCTGCCAAGAAGAATCACCCAGTCTTCTTAGAACTTAGGATTGGAGAAATTTGAAAGTCAGGAATGAATTAAAAACAAGGAAAACCAAAAAAACCTGGACTTTTAGCAACGTGAGTCTCCCTAAGATACCTGTCATTTCTATGTATCCAAGAGGACTCTGTAGGTAATAAGCAAAGCAGCAATCATAAGTTAAATACTTACTAGATGTCACACACTATATTGCCCAATAAATATCTATTGAATTAATGATGAATCAACATACAAATATAAAATATAAATTTTATTAGTGAATTTATGTAGTACTTAGAGCTGAAAAGGACTTTAGAAATTGCACACTCTAATTCATTATACAGATAAGATAATGATGATGATGATGATGTAGTAATAAAATATCACATTAATTCTCTAGTTTCCAAATCAAATTATGTGCTTGATCCAATATACAACAACTCTCAGAGTTAAATAGTACAGCAATGATATTCCCAATTATAAGAAACCTGATGCTCAGAGAGATAAAAAGTGTTCTTTAAGGTTTCACAATAAACTATTAATGAGGCTAGACTGAAAGTTAAGATTCTTTTGAATAGTTTAGCACAAAGCTGGAATGAGGTGGAATGAGTTAGTTTTGTTTTGGGGAAGTTTTCTTTGTTTCTTCAGATTAAAGAGCAAAAAATTAAACAGAGAAAAGAAATGACTGAAACTCTTCAAAGCGAAGAACTTCTTATCCATGGTCAAAATGTCCATGGAATCAAACCAAGGTACTCCAATTCCAAATCCAGTATTCTTTTATTATGCCAAGTTAAAACAGAAATGGATAGTCATGATTTTTTGATTGAGACACTATTGAAACAACTGATTCTTTTTTTTTTTGATATGTTTATTTTTATTTAAAAAAAGTTATTTTTAACTTGAAAAAATGAATTTAAAATTCTTTTCCTCTTTATAATCCTTCCCTCTCCCTTTGAGAAGGCAAGAGATATCAATTATACATGTGAAATCATGCAAACTATTATTAGTAATAGTGCAAAAGAAAAAATATATATATTTAATTTTTCACTAAGACTATCAGTTTTTCTCTCTTTGGAGGTTGATTATCATTATAATAATTTTGTTACCATGTACAATAATCTCTTCTTTCTGTTCAATTCGCTTTGCATAAATGCATAGATATTTCCCAGTTTTCTGCAAATATCAAGGTCTTTATTTCTTAGAGCACAATAACATTCTATTAAAATAATATGCCATAACTTGTTCAATCAATCTCTAATTAATGGTCATCCCCTCAATTTCATTTTCTTTGGCCACCAAAAAAGACCTGTTATAAATATTTTTTGTACATATACACCCTTTTCCTTTTTGTATGATCTCTTTGGTTGCTGATCTAGGGTACTGGGGGGAAAGGCTATGCATATTTTTATCATCCTGCAAGCACAGTTCCAAATTGCTCTTCAGAAAGCATGAACCAGTTCACAACTGTACCAACAACTCATCAATGCCTTGATTTTCCACACCTCCTCTAACATTTGTCAACAAATTTTCAAATGTCCAACTTAGCCCCAACATTGAGAAGTTAAGTAAAACAGGTAATATTTCCAAAGTGATGAATCTTTTTGGGGGGGTAAAAAAAGTCATTAAAAATCCCCTATCCATACACATTTTGATTAAAAATGAGATAGAGATTTTGTGTCCAAATAGAGATTGCATAAGGTGCTAAAAATCCTCTTTTTATTTGAGTATGCAATATCAGATGATTCTGCTGATTAGAACCTACATTACTATTTTTAAAGTTAAAACAAAATAAAACTCAAGGTGAAAGTATCAATTTTCATTATTGATTTCAATTGGGTATTGACTTTGCAGATTTGTCTTCATATAGAGGTGGCAACTAATTGAAATGCCTCTAAGTATTTTGATTGCTTTGGGGCAATGAATGACTAAGCATCTGGGACAAGTGGTAATATCTTTAGTATGAGTACTTGGAAATGTAAAAGTTCTTGCAATAGATTCCTATTATCAGTAATTATTTTTTTAAAAAAAGTAGAAAAAAATCTAATCTGAATTCCATCATCATGAAAAGTAGGATAAGTGAAATTGGAAGAACCTATGGAATCATCAATCACATATGTTGTTGAAAGGTTTGAGCGAGTTGAAAGGGATCTTAGATTTCATAAAATCCAACTCACCTCATTTTCTATATTAAAAAGATGAAGGTAGAAAGATCAATAATAATAGGTAATAAATGCATGATGGTGTTTGTATATTGATTTACAGTACCTAATATACTTTTTAATATACTTTTTTGTACACTTATAACAGCCCTGTGATGTTGATATTACAACTATGATTTCCTCTATTATATAGATGAAGATCCCAAGCCTCCTCAAGGTGAATTAATTTTCTTATTTAAATAAATAACTAGTTAGGAGACAAACCTAGAGTACACCTTCTAATTGCTATCTCAATACAAAGCTTCAATGAAGATATATGTGATCGTGTGACTGTAAAAAGAAAATTAATATTATTGTGTTTCCTAGGTACACATTTACAACAAAGAGACTAAAATAATAAAACATTTGAAATAATAACTTAGAGACAAAAATTAATTTCAAAGGGAGCTCCTCATGCAAAACCATGACTTATAAGTTTAGGAAAACTAAATCAATAAAAAAAATTGAAATTCTGTTTAACATCTAACATTTCTGTGATTTTTTTGTTTATTTGTTTTGGATTTTTTGTCACCTATGAGTCTCATATTAAATTGAGTTAGGCACAGAATATAGGGAGTTTTGGAAGTACAACGTTCCAGTGCTTGATTTTTAGCTCCTACAAATCACCCTACCTCTTTTCTGAAGGCAATGGTTTCTCAATCATACGCTAGCTTTTGGTTCCAAAAAATATATATCTTTTATATTCTATTTGTCAGCTAGAAAAACAAACGTCGTTGTTATTTATAGGAGAGTTCCAGCTGTTGGTACTTTAGGGGAAATATTTGAATTTCCTTTGTACTGAAAGGATGATTTGAGGGTCTCTCATTTTTAGGGATCTGTGTCCTGATTGAGGACACTGCCTGTAAATTTGGAAAAGTCATCCTCCATCTCTAGGCCTCATGTTTTCCAACTGGAAAAGAAGAGAGTTGAAATAGATTCTTTATAAACTCTCTTTAATTCTAGAATTTTAACATCATTTAAATATCTGATAACAAGTGAACACCTAAATGTTAAAATAGTTTTTTTGAATATTATGCATTTTAAGCATTGCCATGCTTACCTTAGGGAAAAATGAGCTATAAATGACAAAGATCAGAAATGGAAACTACCTCTAATCTTCTAAACTCATATATAATCTCTTCAGAGTAAAGAATCTCATAATATTCCTTTAAAAATTAACATTTTATCCTAAACTAAATTACTGTAATCATGAAATAAATTAAAAACCTGATTCTTAAACCAGGGCTTGTCACTAATTATTTCTTTCTTAGTGGAAATAAGTCTAACCATTATTAACAAATGGAATTATTTTTTGTAACTGAATTTTCCAGTTCTTTTGACTTAGAGATCATAATACTAGATATATACACCAAGTATGATAGATCTGAGCTTGAAGACCTTCAAAATCCAATTAGTCTAGTTCTGTTACTATTCCAGTAAGGAAAATGAGGCCTAGCCATAAAAATAACTTATATGAAATTGCATATAAGTGGCAGAGTCAGAATTTAAACCTATTTCTCTCACTTTAAATCTATCAAATTTTTCACTTTAACAGTGTAAAGACACAAAAAGATTCCTAAAAAACTCTGTCTCTGTCTCTGTTTCTGTTTCTGTTTCTGCCTCTGTCTCTGTCTGTGTCTCTGTGTCTCAGTCTCTCTCTGTCTCTCTCTTTCTCTATCTCTGTCTCGATCTCTGTCTCTCTCTGTCTCTCTGTCTCTCTGTCTCTCTCTCTCTTTCTCTATTTCTCTCCCACACTCACCCTTTGTGTATGTGGGTGGGAGGGTATGTTAATAAAAACTTAGAAACAAAGTAAATTCCTCCTTCTGGGTAAATGATAAAACACATTTTGCATGAATATAATAGAATATTTCTATGTCAAAAGAAGTAATAAATATGAAGAATAAAAAGAACCATAGGAAGATTTGTAAACTAAAGTAGAAAAGTTATCATTCTATATAAGCATATTTTAACTATTAATTAATAAACCATATATGCTAATTTTATTTTTAAAGTAGGATTCAATCTGAATTAGAATTTTGTCAGATTTTTATATTTTCCATCATAGAAGACAAAGTAAAGGAATGGAAAAAATCACAATAGAGAGAGGCTCTGTAACTTTTCCACAATGTAAACTTTCTATAAAACATTTTTGAACTTAATTTATATTCTTTAAGAAATGCATTATCCTCTCAGCTAATTTCTGATAAATGTTAAAAGGTTACATTGGACTTTTTAATTGCTGGGATAATAATCACTTTAATATAGAATTATTTAAATTGTCCTAACTTGGATCTTTAGCTGAAGTGTTTAATTATATTAATTTATTGCTTATGGTTATGTTTGGGAACTTATTGGATTTCTCTTCATAGTTTTCATTTACTCAAACAGCACAGGTCCACTACTTAAGACCAATGTCTTTGATCACATAAACTTCTTTCTTTTTTCTGAGACAATTTGGGTTAAGTGACTTTGCCCAAGGTCACACAGCTGGGAAGTGTTAAGTATCTAAGGTCAAATTTAAACTCAAGTCCTCCCAACTTCAGGGCTGTTGCTCTATCCACTACACCAACTAGCTACCCTGAATACATAAACTGCTAAAGACAATTCTCTGATTTCATTATTTAGGATATTAAGATCAATTTTTGTCCTGAGGGAAGAAATTAGTCTTTAAAAAAAATTGTTAGACCAAACTTTTTCAGGTTTTCTGATATGATATTTTCTTTAAAGTAAATACATGAATGAAATCTTGAAAATTAATTTACTCCACCCCATAGCCTTAGAGCATACCTAGGAAAGTAGGCTCTCTGAAACATTGTAAATTTTGTAAAATTCTCTCTAAATAAACACAATACTCTTTTTCTCTGTCTGGTGTTCTGAAAATAATGGTAATAGTTGACATTATTTTTAATGTTTTCAAATCCTTTATGTAGATTCTCTTATTTTATCCTCACAACACTCTGTGAGATAGGTACCTTCATTATCCTTGTTTTACAGATGAAGAAATTGAGAAACACAACAAGAAAATGTGTGAGATAAGAATTCTAACTGAAGTTTTCTTGCTTCCAAGTATTTTTTCAAATTTATTTTTTTATTGTAGTAAATTCATTTATTTCTAACACACATTCCTTTATGAATTATGTTGGAAGAGAAAAATCAGAGCAAAAGGAAAAAAACAATAAGAGAGATTTAAAAAAAAAACAGAAAAAAGAAGTGAAAATAGCATATGTTAATTTACATTCAGTATCCTTAGATCTTTTTTTTTTTTTTTTTTTGAATGCAGATGGAATTTTCTGTTCTAAATCTGTTGGGATTGCTTTGTATCACTGAATCATGAAGAAGAACCTAATCTTTCACAAAGTAAATCATTATACAATCTTACTATAACTGTGTACAATATAATCATGGTTCTGTTTCACTCAGCATCAGTTCATGTAAATATTTCCAGGCTTTCATATAATCATCTTGTTCATCATTTTTTATGTAACAATAATATTCCATTACCTTCATGTATCACAGCTTGTTCAGCCATTCCCCAATTGATTGGCATCCACTCCTTTTCAAATTCTTTGTTACCATAAAAAAAGCTGCTACAAACATTTTTATGTGTGAGTCCTTTTCCCTCCATTATGATTTCCTTGGGACACAGACTCAATAATTGCACTGCTGAATCAAAGAGCAGGCTCAGTTTTATAGACCTTTGGACATAGTTCCAGATTGCTCCCCAGAATGGTTGGATTATTTCACAATTCCACCATTAGTGTCCCAGTTTTCCTATATCCCCTCCAATATTTATTTTTATCTTTTCCTGTCATATTAGCCAATCAGTGGTTTTGCCTCAAAGTTGTTTGAATGGGCATTTCTCTAATAATAATGATTTAGAACTTTTTTTCACATAACTATAAATTTTCTCACCTGAAAATTCAGTTGGAAGTGACTTGCATTCTTATAAATATGACATGGTTCTTCATGCATTTTAGAAATGAGATCTTTATTAGAAATACTGGCTATCAAGATTTTCCCCCAGCTTTGTATTTTCCTTTTATCTTGTTGCTATCCTATCCTATTTGCAAAACTCTTTAATTTAATGTAGTCAAAGTTGTCCATTTTGTCTTTCATAATGTCCCCTAATTCTTCTTTGTTCATAAACCTTCCTTCTCTAAAGATCTGATAGGTAAACTATCCCTTGTTCTCCTAATTTGTTTATGGTATCATCTTTTATGCCTCAGTCATGAATCCATTTTAACCTTATTTTTGGTAAGGAGTGTGGGATGTAGATGTATGTTGAGGTTTTAGAATATTATTATCCAGTTTTCCCAGTGACTTTTGTCAAATAGTTTGTTCTTATTCTAGAAACTGATATTTGGGGATTTATTAAATACTAGATTCCTATAGGTCTTGATTATTATCTCATGTGTATCTAATATGCCCCACTGCTCCACCACTCTATTTCTTAGCCAGTACTAAATAGTTTCGATGACTGCTGCTTTGTAATATAGTTTTAGGTTCTGTACTGCTAAACTATCATTCTTTGTATTTTTTTCACCAATTCCCTTGAGATTTTTTACCCTTTTGTTCTTCCAGATGAATTCAGTTTTATTTTTTCTAGTTATATAAAAGAATGTTTTGGCAGTTTGATTGTTATGACAATGAACAAGTAGACTAATTCAAGTAGAATTGTCATTTTTATTATATTAATTTGGCCTAGCCATAAACAATATACTTTTCCAGTTCTTTAATTCTGATATTATTTGTGTGAGAAATGTTTTTGTAATTGTGTTCTTATAGTTCTTGGGTTTGTCTTGTCAGGCAGATACCCAAATATTTCATTTCATCTATAGCTATTTTAAATGGAATTTATCTTTCTATCTCTTACTGATGGGTTTTGTCAGTAATATCAGAAATACTGATGGTTTGTGTTGGGTTTATTTTATATTCTGCAACTTTGGTAAAGCAATCAATTGTTTCCAGTAGGTTTTTTGATGATTAATTAGGATTCTCTCAGTATGTAATCATATCATCTGCAAATCGTGATACTTTTGTTTCTTCATTATTCTAATTCCTTTAATTTCTTTTTCTTTTCTTATTGCTAAAACCAAAATTTCTAGCAAATGTTGAATAATAGTGGTGATGATGGGAATACTTGTTTCACCCTGAATTTATTCTACAATGCTTCTAGCTTCTATACATTACAAATAATGTTTTCGTTAGGTTTTAGGTAGATACTGCTTATTATTTTAAGGTAAGATCTCTTTATCCCTATGCTCACTAGTATTTTTGACAGGAATGGGTGCTGTATTTTGTCAAAAGCTTTTTTGCATCTTTTAATGTTATCACAAGATTTCTACTGGTTTTGCTATTGATATGGTAGATTATGGTAATAGTTTTTCTGATATTGAACCAGCCCTGAATTCCTGGTATAAATCCCATTTGGTCATGGTGTATTATCCTGCTGATATGTTGTTTTAATATCTTTGCTAATATTTTATTAATTTTTTTCATCATTTCCATTAGGGAGATTGATATGTATTATTCTTTCTCTGTTTAGCCCTTTCTGCTTTAAGTGTAAGTGTCATATTCATTTCATAGAAAGAATTTGGCAGTACTCCTTCTTTACCTTTTTTTTTTTTTTTTTTTTTTTGCAAATAGTAGCATGATACTTGTGAATCCATCTGGCCTTATAGATTTTTTTCTTAGGGAGATCATTTATGACATGTTCAATTTCTTTTTTTCTAAAATGGGACTATTTAAATATTTTTTCTTGTTCTGTTAACCTATACAATTTATATTTTGTAAGTATTCATCCATTTCAGTTCGGTTGTCATACTTGATGCCATAGAGTTGGGCAAAATAGCTCCTAATCATTGTTCTAATTTCTTTTTCATTGGTGATGACTTTAACTCTTTCATTTTTGATGCTGGTGATTTTTTAAAATTTCTTTTTCTGATCAAATTAAAGCAAATGTTTATGTTTTGTTATTTTTTTCATAAAAACAATTTTTTGTTTTATTTATTAGTTCAATAGTTTTCTTACTCTCTAATTCATTCATCTCTTCTTTGAGTTTCAAAATTTCTAATTATGTACTTAATTAGCAGTTTTTCATATGTTCTTTTTCTAATTTTTTTTTATTTCCAGCCCTAATTCATTGATCTCCTCTTTCTCTATTTCATTTAAGTAGTTATTTAGAGATATAAAATTTCCCCTAAGAACTGCTTTGGCTGCATCCCATCAGTTTCGCTATATTGTCTCATTATTGTCATTTTCTTGGATGAAAATATACATTGTTTCTGTAGATTTATTGTTTGACCTGTTCATTCTTTAAAATTAGAATATTTAGTTGCCAATTGATTTTTAGTCTCTCTTTTGTGGCCCTTTATTGAAAATAATTTTTATTTCATTGTGGTCTGAAAAAGAAGACTTTTTCTGCCTTTTTACATTTGATTGTGAGGTTTCTATGCCCTAATACAGGGTTAGTTTTTGAAAAGGTGCTGTATATTGCTGAGAAAAAGATGTATTCCTTTCTGTTCCTATTCAGTTTTTTCCAGAGGTCTACCATATCTAGGTTTTCTAGGATCCTATTAATCTTCCTTGTTCCTTTCTCATTCATTTTATGCTTAGATTTGTCTGATTCTGAGAAAGCAAGGTGGAAGAGATACCCCACTAGAATAGTGTTGCTTTCTAATTCTTCATATAACTCACTTAGAATTTTCTCTTGGAATTAGCCTTCTCTACTACATGTTGTATTATACACATTTAGTATCATCAATACTTCGTTATTTGCTGTACTCTTTATCAAGATGTACTTTCCCCCCTTATCTCTTTTAATAAGATCTATTTTTGCTTTTGCTTTATCTGAGATCAGAATTGCTACCCCAGTTTTTTTTTTTTTACTTCAGCAGAAGCATAATAAATTCTGTTCCAACTTTTTACCTTTACTCTGTATGTATTTCTCTGTGTCAAATGTGTTTCTTACAAACAACATATTATAGGATTCTGTTTTTTGATCTACTCTGCTATTTGCTTTTGTTTTATAAGAGAATTCATGCCATTCACATTGACAATTATGATTACCAGCTCTGTATTTCTCTTCATCCTATTTTCCCCCTTGTATATGCTTTTGTTCTCCCTTTCCAACCTGTTCTTAGTAGTATTTTTTGACCCACCTAAGCCACTACCTTATCTCCTATCATCACTCCTTCCTTCTCTTAGTGATGATTTAACCTATTCCACCCACTACCTTATCTTCTATCAACTCTACCCCTTCCCCCATTCTTTTACCTTTTTCTCTTGTGTTTCTGCCCTCCCTTCTATCCTATTCTTCCCTTTTCTTTTCCTTTCCTATACTACATTTTTATAGGGTTAGGTAAATTTCTATACCTAACTGAATTATTAAATTATTCCTTCTTGGAGCCAAAAATGATTAGTTCAATCTGACAATGCTCATTCTCCCCACTTCTTTTCTTCAATTGTAATAGGTCTTTTGCACCTCTTCATGTGAACTATTTTTCTCATTATACCTCTCCTTTCCTGTTTTTCCAATAGAGACTTTCCCACTCTTTAATAAAAGACATTTGTTGATGCCATCACATCAGAATCCAATCACAACCACATTCTCAGTCCATGTGTTCCTCCCCTTTGTTTGCCCCGATGAAAGATACCATTCTCAAGAGTCACAGATATTGTTTTCCCATCTAGGGATCTAAATAGTTTAGTCTTTAAATATATATGTTCTCCATTTACCTTTCTGTATTCCTTTTGAAACCCATGTTTGTAGAATAATGTTCTGTTTAGTTCTGTTTTTGTTTTTTTTTTTTTTTCAAAAGAAATGATTGAAAGTCTCTTACTTCACTGAAGTTACCTCCCCTGAAAGATGATACTGAGTCTTGATGGGTAGTTAATACTTGGTTGTAATCACAAGTCCTTTACCTTTCAGAAAATGGTATTTTAGATCTATTGATTCTTTATTGTAGAAGCTGCCAGATCCTGGGTAATCCTAACTGTTGCCTCTTGATATTTGAATTTTTTGTCTGGCAGCTTGCAATATTTTTCCTTGAGATTATAGTTTTGGAGTTTCACAACAATCCTTGGCGATTTCCTTGTGGGATCTCTTTCCAAAGGTGATTTATAGAGTCTTTCAATGAGTATTTCCCCTTCTGTTTCTAGAATATTGGGACAGTTTTCCTTAATGACCTCTTGTAGAAAACTATCCAGGCTCTTTTTTTTTTTTTTTGGTCATGATCTTCAGATAGGCCAATATGTTTTTTTTTTAATTGTCCCTTCTGGATTTGTTTTCCAATGATGTATATCACATTCTCTTTCATTTTTTTTCATTCTTTTTAGTTTGTTTGATGGTTCTTACTGTCTCACAAAGTTGTTGGCTTCTAGTTTTTGATATGGGATTTTCTTCTATTATCTTTTTCATCATTTTTCCCATTTGGTTTCTTCTACTGTTTCAGTAGTTGTTTTCTACAGACAATCTTTTTTCCCTTTCTTTTCCAAACTGTTGACTCTCTCCTACATGCCTCTCATTTCTTTTCTCATTTTTCCTTCTATCTCTCTTATTTGTTTTTTGAAGTCTTTTATGAGCATTTCCAAGAAGTTCCTTTGGGCTTGAGACAAACTTATTTCCTTATTTCACTCTTTAATATTTTTCCTATGGATATTCTGTCTTCATCTGATTTTGTGTTTTAGTCTGCCCTGTCACCACAGTAGCTTTCTATGGTCAAGGTTCTTTTCAGTTTCTTGCTCATTTTCTTTCCTTTTCTTTTGATATTTCCTTTTTTACTTACTTTGAAGGTGGAACTATGCTTCTGAAGTAAAGGAGGCACTGCCCCAAGCTTCCTGTGCAGTTCTGAACCTTCTCTCTATGTTTATAGGAGTAGCTTAGCTTCCCCTTGTGTTTGTAGGGGTAACAGCTGCTCTTTCTGGGAATCAACCTACTTTCCCAATGTTTATCTTCTGAGCTAAAACTGGAAGCTTCCCCGCTGATATGCTCCTTTATTGATCTAGGACTCAAGGTCTTAGTTGCTGATTTGCTGTGATTAAGACCCTCTCACTGGTTTTCCCAGAGTCTATCTGATCTGGGCTGAAATCCCTTTTCACCCCAGTGGAAGTGACATTTCTCAAATTTTTATCAGTCTATTTTGAGCTGGAGAGTGGTTCCATTGCATCAGATTCAGTTCAGAGGATTAGTTTCATGTGATTTTTAAGGGAAATTGGGAGAGCTCAAGCAGTTTTCTGAGTGTACTCTGACATCTTGGCTCCACCTCTGGAATTCTCTTTACTCAAAGTTTTGAACTAAATCTACTATTATAATTCAGTTCCTGAGATATAGAATTTCAAATATCAGCACTGAGGATAAAATATTTTGATGTAGAAGAACATTGAGCACCCATCTGAAATGGCACCAATTGAAAGGCAATCTATTGTGTCTTTACCTAAACATGTATCTCACTTCTGTATTTGATGTATGTTATCTGAATAAACATTTAAGCTCTTTTCAAGGAGGAACTTAACCTGTTTGAGTAACTAAGTTAAAAGATATTAAGTGAAAGGATTAAAATCAATTGATAACATCAATTTCTTTTTAAAAAGTTCATTATAGACAATGAACTTGTCTAGTTATTTTTTTTCTTTTTCTTCATTAAAGAGAAAATGATAATAATTATGACTCATAAATATAGTTTAATGCTAAAATAGTTGAGGTTGATGCATAATATAGTTAGCCAGGTCATTGTTTGTTGTTTCTAACACAGTATAAAAACTTTATCAGTAAAGCCATATGCTGGAACGTAGTAGAAAGATGGGAGTATTAGATTTGTAATTGACAAATCAGGGCTAAAACAATTATTCAGGGGCTTACTATCTCTTTGCCTTTGGGGAAATGTGCTTCATTTTTCTACATCTTATTTTGCTCATCTATACAACAAGGAAAATACCATATCTCTTATCTCATAGAATTGTTGCAGCAATCATATGAGCTGATATTTTAAAGTGCATTGAAAACTTTAAAGTACCTAAGCTATTTGTTTTTATTACTGCAAATGTTAACTCATAGAGGACTGAATGTTAGCCATCTCATTTTATCTAATCAAGGACACAGATTTTGAAAATATGTGAATCTGGGAAACTTCTAAAAAACTCGATATAGATCATGTTAATTTTGTGTGAAATACTATGCCAGGAAGGTTTGATTTCTTTTTCTTTCTATTTTTGGAGATGTTTTTGAAAACATTCATTGCCTTAAGAATGTTTGTGGCAGCTCTCTTTGTAGTGGCCAGAAACTGGAAACTGAGTAGATGCCCATCAATTGGAGAATTGCTGAATAAATTGTAGTATATGAATGTTATTGAATATTATTGTTCGATAAGAAATGACCAACAGGATGATTTCAGAAAGGTCTGGAGAGACTTACATTTTCTCCAGAAAATGTTAATTCACTCAGCATTCATAATTCACTCATTCATTCAGCTGAGTGAAATGAGTAGGACCAGGAGATCATTATATACTTCAACAACAATACTATATGATGACCAATTCTGATGGACCTGGCCATCTTCAGCAATGAGATGAACCAAATCAGTTCCAATGGAGTAGTAATGAACTGAATCAACTACACCCAGTGAAAGAACCCTGGGAGATGACAAAGAGCCATTACATAGAATTCCCAATCCCTATATTTTTGTCTGCCTGCATTTTTTATTTCCTTCACAGGCTAATTGTACATTATTTCAGAGTCTGATACTTTTTGTACAGCAAAATAACAGCAAAAAAATACATGGACATGTATATTTATTTTGTATTTAATTTACACTTTAACATATTTAAAATGTATTAGTCATCCTGCCATCTAGGAGAGGTGGTGGGGGAAAGAAGAGGAAAAATTGGAAAAGGTTTGGCAATTGTCAATGCTATAAAATTACCTATGCATATAACTTGTAAATAAAAAAAAAGCTATTAAAAATAAAATAATTAAAAAAAAAGAAAATATTGCCTTATTCCCTAGAAATACCATATATGAGTACACTGACTTATTTTTCATTATTTTCAACAGAGATGCAGAGAGACAGACAGAGATAGAGATAGAGAAACAAAGCAAAGGAAATAGAACCCATTTAAAAGAACACAGAGCTATACAATCTTTGCCCAACAATGAAAATTAGGTTGAATGGATCAAGTAAAATATAGTTATTTTGTTTCCATGAAAAATAGGTTTCATGTCTCTTGCTAAATAAAATAACAATATGGTTAATACCCTCTCTCACATCTTCTTACAAAACATAAAAAAGTTATTTTTATGTCCAGTATCACAGCCCTTCAAACTTCTGATTAGAGAATTTCCTCTCCATATATTTTTCAATCAAAAGGATCATTTTCTTGGTCTATTATTGTTCTATTCACAGATTTGTTTCATGAACCTCAAGTCATTATTGTTGGCATTAGTGCTACACATGTCTAACATTTGAAACCAAATAAAAAAATGGAGGAAATGTTTATTATTTTTATTTCAAACAAGCCATGACAAAAAAGTACAATTCAGAATGGTCTTTCAATTAATGAGCATATAATTTTATAGCTAATCTCCTCCAGTGGATTTGTCTTAGCTTACTTGAATAAGATCCAAAGAATCTTCTAACAAATAATGGTTCCCTAGTGATATAATGATTAGCTTATACTAAGTATGATGAATGGATTTAATTGTAATAGAGTATTTAAGAGCCAGAGTCAGACCTAGAGGAAGACTGGGACAGACCAAGGAAGACAGAGGACTGGAGGCTGGAACATAAGCTCCCAGACTCAAGGAGACTTCAAGACAGAAACCATCATCTTGGTCCTCCTGCATCTCCCACAGAAACCAAGACACATTCTGGAGGACCTCCAAAAACCTGGCCTGGGCCCCAGGCAAGGAAACAGACTGTGAAGGAAAGAATAAAGATTTTTGGACTTTATCTCTGGCTATTCTCTTAGTGACTACTCTGCTGAAATGAAGGCTGGTCCAAAGACCTCCAGAAAAGCAACCAGTACCCTACATTACATAAGTTATAGAATAAGGAAAAAGAAAAAAAAAAAGATCTCCCACTTTCTTTTGTTTTAGAATATAGGTGATCATGCCCTCCCTGACTTCTCAGAAAAGGGGGTGACAATATCAAAAGGAATTGGGGAGTCAAACCAAATTAGCAAATTTCTGAAGGGTCTCACTTGAAACAAGTATATATAAATCCATCAACATGAGAGATATTACATAAGCACATAACAATATAGCACAGGCTAGTAGTAATGTAACAAAAACATGAATCAACATGAGGAATTATACATGTCCATAAGTCCTAGAAACAGTCCAAAACCAATCTATTATGCATTACTTCACATGTGTCAGGGAATTCAATAATTCCTGAAAGCTTTGAAGTCCTGCAATAGTCTCATCATGTGTCAGGGAATCCAATGATTCCTGCAGATTTTGAAGTTCTGCAACAGTCTCATTATCAGCCATGCTCTTTCAGTGTCTGATGTTTCTTAGGTCTACTCTCCTTTGTTTTGAGTTTTTTCTCTTTTTCTGTCTCTCTCCAATGGACAAGGCGATACCCATCTGATTCCTTCTCCATCTGCAGAGAGACAAGCAAGCCCTCTACTCCAAGAAGTTAACCTATTTGGTCCCTTTAATTCACCACTTTCTGGGTCTCTCCTTATCACCTGACAATTACATTAGAGCTGCTTGCACTGTGCACTGCCCTTCTGTCAAGTTAAAAAGTCGGTATTCTCCCCAATTGTAATCTCTTTTTTTCCATCTGATTGCTTCTCTGCTGATTGATCATGTCTGAACCCTGAACTTCAAAAGACTTTCTGGATGTAAACTCAGCCGCCCCGTTATGCCCCACCTGTTTTTTGTTTGAGGTTTTGGAGATGGACCCTGCCTCTCATTTCCCTGGGTCAGTCTACATGCTGAGGCCCAGTGGAAGTCTCTGTTGTACTTCGGACATGGGGTTTTGGGACTTGTTCTCCCACACTTTGCGCTCACTCTATCTCTATGCCAACACTGAGCTTTCAGATTCCCTACTTTACCATACTGAAAGCATTGACGAGTTTCTCTGGGAATCCCTTACGAAGAGGGACCTGTCTTCCCATGTTCTGCATCATAACCTGGGTGTAAAAGGGATTTGTGCCCACTGTGGCATAGTGTCTTATGATCTCCTCTAAAGGAACATCCTTGTGTAGTCATTATATAATTCTTCCACAAACCTCATTAGCATTTTCTCTAGCAAGTTGTTTTAGCATGATTCCCATTGCTGCATTTCCATCATTAGTTCATATGACAGCTGTCTGCAGATGTCCCACAAAATCAGCAAAGGTTTCATTTGGACCTTGCTCTATTTTTGTGAAGGCTTCCACTCTATATTGTTTTTCTAGGAGGGTGCTTTCATAGTTCATAGCAGCTTTGAGCTTTCATAACAGCAAGCAGCAATTTGCTCAAATTATATCAAAGGGTAATTAATCTGTGCTAAAACATCTATATACTGACCTTTGCCTGCTACTTGATCAAAGGTGTTTTGTATATTAACTCCAGTTTGCCTATTTCATCAGGCATGTATTCTATATAGTTCATTATACTCTGAAAACCACAATAAGTTTTGTCCAGGTTCTAAGCATGTCCTTGCTATAGATTTCCAATCACTAGGGGTTAAAATTCCATAAGCCAAATTCTCTAATACCATCTTAACAACCCATAAAGAGTGCAACCCTTTTTCAAATTTTTGATAATTTCTGGATCAAAAGGAGTGTATCTTCTCCTTTCTTCAGTCAAACTCTTGAATAATAGGATATGCTTCTATTAAATCAGATTTATCTTATCCTTATTTTTTAGCTTTAACTAGTGCCTTTTGTAATCTTGACATAGAGGGTGGACAAAGCTACTTCATGGGTAGTGCTGATTGTGTTACTGACCCTCCTCCTCCTCCTTCTCCCTCCACCAATGAAGAGTTAACGGAGGGGGAGGGTAGGTCAGGGGATGGGAAATGTCCTAGTGGCTGCTGCTGTGAAGCACCACACTCCTTAATTTCATCATCATTATACTTAACTCCTTTCTTGTCTAATTCTTCATACTTGTCAACTGTTTTTTTTTTCAATAACCTCCCCCTCCTGCTCTTTCTTTTTTTTCCTTATTCTAATACTTATGTAATTTCTTAAAGGCAATTATATTAAGTTATATATATATATATAATATATATATATATATATATATATACATATATATACACACACACATATATGTATATATATATACATACACACATATATATATATATATATACATATATATATATATATACATACACACACATATATATATAGAATGTTTCTTTAGGAATTGAATTAGGACCATTATCATTGCATTATTTGATTAATTGCTCTTCTACAGTTTCCACTTGTCTGGCTCTAATTCTACTTCCTTAGACAACCAAGGAGTACTGTAATGTTTCTAAAAGTCCAATGATCTGCTCCCAAGTTACAATCAAACCTTGTTTTTTTATTAGTCTAACTATGCTTTCTACACACTTTTCATGTTGTGAAGAAGGCCATTTTGTAAACATTTGTCCCATTTCAACTGAAACATTAGTTTAGCCCTTAACAAAGTTTCCTTCTTGTCTATTTTTGTACTCTAATTTCTGGGTCATGGAGACTTTTTCACTGAACTCAGGATTGTGTCATTCTGGACTTCTGAGTGTAAATCTTTAGTCCGAGGTTTGGATGCAAAAATATAGTTTTCTGGTTGGTTTTCTGGCAGTCTTTAGATGAGCCTTTGTTTCAGCAGAGTAATCACCAAGAGAATAGCCAGAGATAAAGTCCAAAAATCTCTATTTCCTTCACAGTCTGTTCCCTTGCTTCACAGCTGTTTCTAGGCCAGCTTTCTGGAGGTCCTCTGGAATGTGGGAGAGGCTGGAGGACCACCATGATGGTCTCTGTCTTGAAGTCTCCCTGAGTTCGGGAGGTTGTGCTCCAGCCTACTGTCCTCTCTCTTCCCCGAGTCTGTTCCAGTCCCCCTCTAGGTCTGACTCTGGCCTCTTAAATATTCTATTACAATTAAATCCATTCATCATACTTCATGTAAGCCAATCATTTATCACTAGGGAACCATTATTTGTTGTAAGATTAATTCAATCATACTGATTTGGGGAATTATTAATCATCATGCTAAACTAGATAGCCATTGTCTTATCAATTCTACTGAGTTACCACCTTGTTGTAAGAATCTTTTCTTAACTATATTTCTCCAGAATTCTGGCCCATTACACTTTATGTTCTAATATATGGTCAATTTTTATATAGGTTCCATGAACTACTAAGAAGGTGTAATTCTTTCTGTCTCTATTCAATTTTCTCCAAGCATCTATTATACCTAAATTTCTAGTATTCTTAAATGTAAAATTTCACCACTAAATTCTCTACATAAAGTGTTAGGAAAATTCTATCATAAATTCCCAAATATATTTTCATCTCACTGAAAAAGGAATAATTTTCTTATCTTTCTCCATTGCTAAGAAGAAAAAATACCCAATAGATTATGCAGTCTATAGTTGTCCTAATCTTTTTTCTTGTCTTCTTGTTGCAAAGGACTATTATTATAAAGTGATATTCAAGTCATCAGCTTTAATCTTTTTCCTTAGGGATGCAAGTTGATCTGCCTCCATGTCCTCATAAGTTTTTTTTTTTTTTTAATTACAGCATATAGCATTTTGTTTCATACAATAAGAAAGCATTTTTAAACAAGATTAATTTGAATATTTCAGAAGTGTATGCTGAAGCATAAATGGGATAAATAAGAAAAAAAAAAGATTAAAAAAATAGTTTCTTATACAAGGAACCCAACTGAGGGAACATATTTAAAAATAATCACCTTGAAATATTGAAAATTCACTCATTCGAATCTGACTATCAATGCTTTTAGAGGTTTACCTTGAAAATGGTATATTTGATTGAAAAATAAAGTCTGTTTATAACAGACTGTACTTAACTGTTATTTCCTAGAGTTATAATGTAAAACCAAAAAAGCAACTTTGAGGATTTTCCTTAAAGCTTTGAGATTCCTATAGCAAATCCATAAACATGCTATGATTAGGAGATACTCTTTAAGAAAACTATGCTTTAAATTCAAACCATTTTGTTTTGAGTTATATTATTTTTTATTTGTGAATAAATATTTGGTGCTTGTGGAATGTGTACATTTGAGGACAGATATTGAAAGACAATTCTCTATGTCCATGAAAGGCCAAATGATAGGAAAATTAATCTAGGAGAGATTCCAATCATATTTAAGAAGGACTTCCTGACTGTCAAAATGATAAAACATGAAAATGTGGTTGAATTTTGTTTAGATATTTACCCCTCTTAAGGACAAAATGCATGTTTATGATCTTTGCAATACATTTAGACTTTTTCTGGACCTTATCTTTTCATGCTTTTGTCCAAGAACTTTTCAGTAGTTTGGCTGGGCTAAGGGAGAGTAGTTATAAACTGACCTGGCTTTTAGAGATCATCTATATTTTGGAGGCCATTGAATATTTGAAGGAGATTTGACCAATTTGTTCATTTGTATTTGCTTAGAAAATTAATTGCCTGTCAATAAAAAGTTATTTTTAAAAAAAGAAAATTAATTGCTCATCCCAAAGCAGAGTCTTCAAAATATTTTGATACCAATAATAGTTTAATGTACAGGAGTAGACACTATGTAATGTATCTACATAGAATTGAAACTGATTATATAGAACTGAAGATTGTCAAAGGAAGAGACAGTATACTTTGCAGGAAGACTTTCAAACTTATTTTAGCCATATTCACTGCTTATAGAAGGCTCTTTGCAAGGATATTTTAAAATACATATTTATAACATAATTCTGCCCTCTTTAATCTACTTTAATAGCTATCTATCAAAGTCCAAGTGAAGACCTAATTTCTGCCTTAATCTCTCAGCCCTCTGAGATTCTATAACATTCAGTGATCGTATCTTCTCTTATGATACTTACACAGAGATAGTGTATTGTCTCTTATTTTACAAGTATAGGAAATTCTCAGTTGAAGAATTTCTCTTCCAATGTACTCTGCAACTTATAGTTCAGGAAGGTTGTCTAAACTTCTGAGAAGTTGAGTGATTTGTCTAAGGATACACAAGCATTATAAGATAGAAATGAGGCTTAAAGTCAGTTCTTATTGACTTTGAAATCAATCTTCTAGTCACTGCACCAGGATGCCACTCTTGTACTTATATATTAACTTATAATATTATTTTTATTCATATGATCTGTATCTCCAATTAAGTTAAAGGTTTTTTGAGGTCAGGAATAGTGTATGAGTGTCTTAATTTTTATTTCACATACATTTCACTTGGTACTTTGCACATGGAGGTGGACAGAATATATCTAATAAGAATTTGATAACTATAATAGATGGCTTATGTGGGGAAAGCTAATATAGTTGGATCATAGACTTTGAACTAGAATGACCAATAGAGTTCATCTAATATAATATCCTCATTTTATAGATTATGAAACTCAGAGATAATAATTACCCAGGAATATGTTGAAAGAAAATAGAAAAGCTAGAGTTTGAATCTAGGTTCTCTGATACCAAATCCAGAACTCTTTCCACTACAGAGAAAAGAGAGGCACAGTAGAGGAAAGGAAATTCACATCCATATAATTGAAAAAGAGGAAAATAGTTTTAAATTACCAAAAAAATCTACAAAATCTCTCTCTGTCTCTCTATCTCTATTTCTCTGTTTCTCTCTCTCTGTGTGTCTCTCTGTCTCTCTCTGTCTCTCTCTCTCTCTTTCTCTCTCTCTCTCTTTTTCTCCTTCTACTTCCCTTCTTCTCTCTTTCACAATATATACTTAACTAGATATTCTTAGTCTAAGGTATAAATTGTATCGTTGTTCACACACTTCAGTTATGTCCAACTCTTTTTGATCAATTTGAGGCTTTCTTGACAAAGATATTAGAGTGGTTTCCATTTCTTTCTCTAGGTCATTCTATAGATGAGAAAACTGAGGCAATCAGAGTCCCAGGCTCTGAGGCCTGATTTGAATTCAGGAATGTGAGCCTTCCTAAGTCTATGCCTGGTCTCCATTCACCACACTACTGCATTATACAATAATTTGCAGCAAATTTTAAAATTAGATTACTCTTATTTCAAAGATGGTAGCACTATACAGAAAAGTCACTGATTTAAGCAAAGAATATGAATTCGAATTTAACATGATATATATAATATCTATAATATTGGACATGATTCTTAAACTTTTTGCAATTCAATTTCTTCACCTTGGAATTGTACTGGATGGTTTTGAAATTTTCTTCTACTTCTATATGTATGATCTTATGATCTTGTGACATTTAGTCTCTTTTTCTTTCTGTTACTCCCTGATGTTTCAATATTAAGAGAGATGTGTTTTCTAAGTCTAATTTATGTGTACTTCAGCAAGTTATTGTTGAAAGAATCTCAGTTTCAGGATGTTTTTATGGGGAACAAAGACATTGTTTCAGATAAAGTCACCTGAGCAGGGATAAGACAAGGATTATACACATACATACACACACACACACACACACACACACACACACACACATGCACACACATGCACACACATAGCAATACTATGGGCTACAATAATTTGTACAAAATCTTCTCAAAGAAATTATGGGACAAAATATCTTTTGGGTAACCTACTAATTTAGTATCTTATAAGTCCTCTTTCAAGAATAGAACTAAAATCTCTGCAGATTTAATTTTCTTACTAAAATTTATATGAATGGTTTTACTTTCTCCTTGTGCTACAAGACAAAAGTTTGGGAAGACACTTATTTTCTGTTATTGTTTTTCTATCTCCACTATCTAACAATATCTGATATTCACAGGTACTCAATAAACATTTATGGAATTGAACATGAATAATACTGTATTAACTATTATTATGGAATGAGCAAGTTAAATAATTGAAAATAGAGAATACAAGACAGACTGTTCCTTTTGAGTCACTTTATCCTCATCATATAATGAGATAATTTGTGCTGTTCTTATATGAAGCAAGCATACATTTAAATAACTATATGTATCTGAAATATACTCATTTGGAAATCTATGTATTTGTTGAAGTCTTTTGTAATAAAAATGATAACTAAACAAAATAACCATTTTCAGAGCACAATCTTTTAGTCTAGTCTACTTGTGAATTGAAGCTATTTGACTAATAAGGTGATCAACAGATTGTATGCTTGAGGTAAAATGATGGAATTGAGATAAATATTGCTTGTATTTGAACTTTGCACAGGGAATGTATTTCATATTCATATCCCCTTTATGTATTGCTTTCTCACATTTCATCTTTGTGCTGTTTTGTGATCATATGGTCAGACCATTCATATTTTATTTTAAAACATTTTCATTTTCAGATCCACAATTGTGTGATCCTGGTGAATTTCTTTGCCATGATCATGTGACTTGTGTATCCCAGAGCTGGCTATGTGACGGGGACCCTGACTGCCCTGATGATTCGGATGAATCTTTAGACACCTGTAAGTAGAAAGGTTCTCATGACATTTTGATTTTCCATTATATCTAAAACTGACTTGTAACTGTTTTTAAGAACAACTGTTCTGGTAGGCTATATGCAGTCTCTCTTCTATGAATTCCAAAATGTAGATATTTGAGTTTCCTTCCTAGGGAGTATTTTCAATGGGAAATAAATTATTTTTTGTTGTACAAATTAATCCATGAAAATAAAAAAGTAACAGAAAAGTACAGTGTTTTTAATGAAACAAAATGATCTTATAAAAATGCAAAGCATTAGTGTACATGGGAAGGGCAGAATGATAAGAAAAGTAGTAAGGAAAACATTATAGAGAAAAGACAACAGGCTTAAATAATGCAGTTTAATAATTATATATCATCTCTTTTCTTTTGATGTTTAGAAATGTGAGCAAAAGAATACTATCCTTGGAGGCTAATTATTTGCAATATTCCCATCCATTAATGACTACCATTCATTGAAGATGCCTCCTTCTTCTCACTGTTGTAGGACAAATGAAGTAATAGTCTATGCACAGACTATCTCTACAATGACCTAAAAGACATATGATCATTTTTACTCCTCAGGATAGGGCTAGTTAGGGATTACTCTATCAGGAATAGAATAATCTCTAGAAATGAAATCTTTGGTCTCTTTATTTCTTTATTGGTGCTATTTCTTTATATTAGGAGATTTTGTATAAATAACTGAAAATACTTTATTTTAAGCCTTTGAAATAAGAAAATAACAGTTGACTTGTTGAGAATTAAAAGTAGTATTATTACTCCTAGAGTTATTAGTATTAATAGTATCATTAGTGTCAAAACTTCAGAGGTCTTTCCATATTTTTCCGTTGTAGCAAAAATGTATTTTATTGAATGATGTTAAGAACAACTGCATCATGGGTTTAAATATTGAAATCCTTAGGTAATTCAGAGTTAAGTTGTAGTGATACCTTTAATTCATGAAAAACATTCAGGAGATCTTGATTGGATTTGGGAATCAAGTAGATTTAGTTTCGTTAATGGAATTGTTTGACTCTGATTTCTCAATAGAAGTCATGAAGATAATTGTATGACCCCTTGTACATCCATAATTGTCTTTCATCCTTCAAAATTTACATGATAGCAGTTAGATGCTTCCTCTAGGTCTAAATCAAGCAGGACACAGAATATTTTTTTCTAAAATCTTCAAATTCAAAAGGAGAATGATAAAAATATAAATAAACATCTATCCCTATATTGCAGTTATACCTAATTAATGAAACTTAAGCCTCATCCTACTGAGAGTGACTCATGCAATTGTGCATATAATGAGCCTGAGAGGATTTCTGAGACATGCTGGTTATTTCACATATCCCACCTTTCCATACTTGCAAAGTTTCTCTTAAAGTTGTGGCTCTGGATGTTGATTTTTTTAAAAACAAGTTCCTAATAGAATTGCACTTCTAGAAAAGCTGAAGTCCTCTCTATTCTACCACTCCCAAATTTCCTTATGTTATTTGAGTCTTTATGTCCAGGGGAACAATTTGTCTTTTTGTGAATAGTAAAATGGGCCTTCTTTGTGAAAGTTGGCCAACTTTTTATAGAAAAATACTATTTGAGAACACTTGGATTAAGAACACTAATTTGGAGAAAGTATACTATTTGTTTTTCAGAGACATTTCAATCTTGTCTCTGCTTATAGGTGGATGTACTTCTTTTGCTGGGATAGAATGGCTAGACTATAGATGCAAGTGTGAGGTGGAATATAAAGGTAGCTTCTTAGAGAATTCCAATTCCAAGACAGTAAGTGATATTATCTGACCATAAATTAACTCATTCTAGACCCAATCCATATTTACCAATTCCCTCTTTTCTAAGACATTTTCAAAATAACTCTGTATTAAGTCTTTTGTTATTCTAGGCAAACCAGTTATTGCATCTGAATGTCAGTTTTTGTCACCTAGATGATAAAATTATCACATTATCACATATTTCACTGAGTTTGTTGGTCTGTTTATTTTGATAAAGATCCAAAAAGATATTACATAAAAAGTGTTTTGAAAATCTTAATGTGATTGATAGTTATCGGTGAAAAAAATGTTTGAATGCTGTAGGTAGTTTGCAAGTTTTCTGGATTGAAATATGACATGGGCACAAAATAAGATCTGGTATTTCTATAGCATCTTAGATGTACAATTCTAATATACAACAGGAAAAGTCCCCGTTCCTTTTAGAGATGTCATTCAGACTATAATGACACAATTGTAGACTTTTGCTACAGATTTGTAATATTATTTCTACTCCTAATGAATATAAGTTGTGTCAAAAAATAATGGGACCATTAAAGTGTCTACTTTACCAGCATCATGCAGACATGATCTGTAATGGTCTACCTTGGTATATGGTATGAAATGTTAAAAAAAAAAAATCTCTGAACAAGTGTAAAACATATCCAAATTTAACATCATCAATCCAGATGTTCCTAATTAGCATTTTTCTAATTATGGGATTTCATAATGTGTTGTTTTATGAGAGATCTGTGCAGTCAGTCAATAGCAATGTTCCATATAAAATATATAATTTTATAATTATAAAAAGAGTATATTACAACAAAGAAGAAAGAGCTAGAAATAGGACATCTATATTCTTCTTTCCTATAAATCTTTACGTCATGATCAGTGTAGGAACTTACATTTACTCTTCAGATGTTTGCATTATTTTTACAAAATATCAATGGAAAATTACTCATGGGAAGGGTATGTTTTCCCTTTTAGCCATTTAGCCTTTAATCATAAACAAAAATAATAAAATAAGTAGTTAACCAGGATATTGTGAATACTATGAAAGGAAATCTCATAATTGAACATTAATGGATATTGGGAAGAATGCCAAGGTACCAGAGCTTTTAAAATGGAAGAGAGAGAAAGACAGAAATGAAGATACAGAAATAAACTCAAATTTTGGATATGAAACAATCTAAGAATTGAAATTTTACACTCATTCCTTACCTTTTCCTCCAAAACTTCTGTGCTTGTTAGACTTTGGATAGCAATGATTTTGTTAACCTACTAAAAGGGGTCATTTGATTTACAATAGTAACAATGATGCCCAACATAGGTGAGTGGGAGAGGAAACTGTTATATTATTATTTTTTAATTAATTAATTTATTTACAAAGCATATGCATGGGTAATTTTTCCAACATTGACTCTTGCAAAACCTTTTCTTCCAAATTTTCCCCTCCTTACTCCCCCACCCCGCTCAACTGGCAGATAGTTCAATACATGTTAAATATGTTGAAATACATATTAAATTTAATATATGTATACATAGTTATACAGTTATTTTGCTGCACAAGAAAAAGCAGATCAAAAAGGAAGGAAAAGAAAAATTGAGAAATATACAAGCAAATAATAAGAGAGAGAGTGAGAATGCTATGTTGTGTTCCACAGCTCTCTTCATCAATGAGATGAACCAAATCAGTTCCATTTGTTCAGTAATGAAGAGAACCAGCAAAAGAACTCTGGGAAATGAGTGTGAACCACAAAATAGCATTTCTACTCCCTCTGCTTTTGTCCACTTGAATTTTTTATTTCCTTCTCAGGTTATTTTTAAACCTTATTTCTAAGTCCAATTTTTCTTGTGCAGCAAAATAACTGTATGGATATGTATACATATATTGTATTTAACATATACTTTTACATATTTAATACATATTGGTCTACCTGTCATCTATGGGAGGGGGTGGAGAAAGGAGGGAAAAGTTGGAACAGAGGTTTTGCAAGAGTCAATGCTGAAAAATTACCCATGCATATATCTTGTAAATAGAAAGCTATAATTTAAAAAAAATCTCTTTGGGATATAATCCCAGTAGAAACACTGCTGGATCAAAGGGTATGCACAGTTTGATAACTTTTTGAACATAGTTCCAAATTGCTCTCCAAAATGGTTGGATACATTCATAGTTCCTCCAACAATGTATCAATTTTCCCACATCCCCTCCAACATTTGTCATTATCTTTTCCTGTCATCTTAGTCAATCTGAGAGGTATGGAGTGGTATCTCAGAGTTGTCTTAATTTGCATTACTCTGATCAAAAGTGATTTGAAGCACCTTTTCATGTGATTACATATAGTTCTAATTTCTACCTTTCAAATTTGTCTGGTCATATCCTTTGACCATGTATCAAATGGAGAATGGTTTGAACCATTATAAATTTGAGTCAATTCTTTATATATTTTAGAAATGAGGCCTTTATCAGATTCTTTGGATATAAAAGTGTTTTCCAAGTTTATTGCTTCCCTTATAATCTTGTCTGCATTAGTTTTGTTTGTTTGTTTGTTTTTGTTTTTTTGGGTTTTTTGGTACAAAAACTTTTTAACTTAATATAATCAAAATTATCTATTTTGTGATTAATAATGGTCTCTAGTTGTTCTTTGGTCACAAATTCCTCAATCTATGTTCTTCTAATTTGTTTGTAATATCATTCTTTATGTCTAGATCATGAACCCCCTTTCTATCTTATCTTGATATACAGTGTTATGTGTCTAATTTTCCCAGAAGTTTTTGTCAAATAGTGAATTCTTATTCCAAAAGCTGGAGCCTTTAGGTTGTCAAATATTAGATTGCTGTAGTCATTGACTATTTTGTTCTATGAACCTAAGCTATTCCACTGATCAACATCTCTATTTCTTAGCCAGTACTAAATGGTTTTGATGACTGCTGCTTTATAATATAGTTTTAGATTTGATACAGCTGGACTACCTTTATTCATTTTCTCTTCATTAATTCCTTTGAAATTCTTGACCTCTTGTTCTTCTAGATGAATTTTGTTATTTTTTTCTAGGTCAGTAAAATAGTTTTGGGGGGGGTTGATTGGTAGAGTATTAAATAAATAGATTAGTTTAGGGAATATTGCCATCTATATGATTATTTATAAAAGGATATAATAATACTGGTTGCTTGATAGAATGAGATATCCAAAATATGAAAGAAATTTCCAGTCATGTCTTCACCATGAGATTTTTAGAAGTGTTATTTTGTCATATATTTTCAACTTATATCTAAATAGGAATTTAACTTTTAAGAGTCTAAAAGATAAGTGATAATATTAGTTGTTATGATATATAGACTACAGCATATCAGGAAAATACTCCTTTCCCCAGTGCTTTTTAATCCTATTATTTCAGTGTGGTGTAGGTAAGATTTTAATAAGTCAAAAATAAGTATCAAGTAAATTACTAAGTTTACTATCAAATAAGTTTCTCAAATAGCTTTTTAGAATCAAAACTTGCAATCCCTTCTTCTTGCAATGACTTCTAGAAAGTCACTGGAGAAATATACAATTTGCACAAATATATGTGTATTAATAAGTAGACGTAGACATACATATATACTTATATATGTGGATATGCATATATACATGCATGTTAAAATAAATATTTATTGATATTTTTGCCATTCATTTACTGAATTTCTCTTTGAATGCTTTCCCAGTGAGTAATCTCATATGAAAATATTTTATTAAAGAGAGAGAGTCAGAGAAAATTCAGAAAAAAGTGATTAATGATATCAAAATATTTCATATGCAATTTTCCATGTCTATGGACTTCTTCATCATCTCTGAAAAAAGAGTAGAGGGAGATGTCTTTTCATATCTTTTTGCCAATCAATCAATCAGCAAACATTTATTAGGTGCCTTCTATGAAGTTCCAGAAACTGTTTAGCAATGGGGATACAAAGAAAGATAAAAGATCAGCTTTGATATCAAGGGGCTCTTAGGCTAAAGGAGAAAACAACAGAAAAATATACATAATCTAGTTATGAACAGAATATGCATTTTAGGTGATATGCTACCAGAGATAATGGAAGAAAAATTTTCAGTATATTAGGGTGGGAATTCCATTTCCTTCATACCACAGTAGTATTGTGTTGATGCATAAAATTCCTCTGTATATATATATATAAAAGATCTATCGGTCTATCCAACTTAACAACTGGAGCTTGAATTTCCTTAAGTCTGAATTCCTTTCCATTGCTATATGGAAATAGCTTTAGAGTTACATAACTTTACCACAAGTAAGGAACTCATAAGGAAGTACTATTTTCATGTCTACAATCACATGTCAAACTTGAAACACTAACCTAAATAGAATTGTTTTCTTCTCACTCTGAAACTGAGAAAAATCAATTCTTTCAGAAAAGTGGAATGTAAACAAGTGATCTGATTATTCAGAATTATTATAAATTATACTAATGGAGCTATTAGATTTTTTTTAAATAGGAAATGTTTATGAGTAGGCATTTATAAAATGTTTTAATAAAAGATATGAATTTGATAAACATCTGTATTTCCATTCTTCAGATATTTTAATTTTTAGCTAAATAATAAGATGATTATTATCATATATCCAGAATGTTTTGAAGTGGGAAATATTTTCAAATGGTTTTTCCAATTTATCTTTCTCTCTCAAATGTTAGATAAAATTAAGTCCAGGTAGGAAATTATTAGCAAACAATTGGTGTGCATAAAAATAAAATAAAATTCTAAATACTGAACAAAAACTATAGAAATAAGAAGATGGATAGGTAGGAAGTGCTGAGATGGAAGGGGGATCACTGAAATCAAAGCTTGCAAAGAAATAGTTCCAAATTTTTGTTAGTTAAATAATGGTATCTGACAGATTATAATAAATACAAAATAAACTGTCAGATTATATCCATTGCCACTCATTTTATTTTATTCTGATTTTTAAATTCTCTTTTCTTCAGCAAATAAAGGATAACAACATTCTTTCTTTCATAAAATCTCAAGAGGCAAAGATATATATGAAATCTGGACCAAACAGACATTTCAAGTCGTGGTTCATTTTTTCTGGCTTAGAGTGAGGGTATGAGTTCCATTTTTATTCCTTCTTTTCCTCTAGTATGCCACCAAACCGGTGAAAATCTGTGGCTTATTTTAAAAAGATCAATGCAAGTCTTTGGTGAATAGAATTTGCTGTTGTTTGGTTGTTTTCATTCATGTTTGATTCATTGTGATCCCATTTGGAGTTTCCTGGCAAAGATGCTGGTGTAGTTTGCCTTTGTTTTTTTTTTTTTTTCCTCCAGCTCATTTTACTGCTGAGGAAACTGGAGCAAACAAAATTAAATGCCTTGTCCAAGGTCACTCAACTAGTATGTGTCTAGGCCAGATTTGAACTAAGTATGAAATATTTTCTTGACTTCATTCCTAACACTTTATTCATTGATCCATCTAGTAGAATAAAGTTTTAACATATTGAAAATGTGTGCAAAGGCAGAGCAGGATCAATAACATCAAGTAGGAATTCTAATTAGGTTGTTTCATCACATACTACCTTGCTTAGTGGCCTCTAAGTCAGTCACTCACTGATTAGAGAATTTTTTTTAAAAAATAGATGGTACCTTCCAACCCACGTGGGAATTGGAATATCACTTGGAAAAAAGAATGAAAAAGTGAAGGAAAGCACAATTTGCTGGTACAATTAATTTCAACTTTCATTAAGATCCAGTTCTATACTATGGGCAGATGAAAGAATATTAAACTTGGGAATGCTAAACTTTGATTTCAGGGATCTGAGTTCAATTTTTTGACTCTACCATTCAGTATTTATGTACTTTTATTCAAGTCATTTGACTTCTTTGAGTCTCAGTCGTTACATTTATGAAATAAGCCATCTTATAATTTAAAATTCTATATCAGATAGTGTACTAGATTCAAGAGAAACAAAGGGATAGAAACATCTTCAAATAACTTGGAATTACTTGAAAAGAAAAGTACAGTATGTATACAAATGGGTGTGATATAAGATAAAAAGTGAAAAGTCAAGGAAAAAATGGAATTGAGAGATGATTTTCATATGCAAATAGGGCAGTGTCCAGGAGTGATGACACCCCAGGCATTTGTAAACAGTCCTCATAAACCATTTCAGAGCTTCATCAATTTAGGAGATTATGCATAGTAAACAAATATTGTTAGAATATCTCTGTGGGGACAGAGCTGTGTACTATCTGAGAGGAAATTCTTTAATCAGCTCATGCATAACTTATCTAACATTTGGGGTTGGACACAAAGGCTTTTTACCTTTCATGGGTGAGCACATTTCTTCCCAGAGGGTATTTTACTCTTTATAGTCAGTCTATAAAATTTACATTTGAATTCTGTTCTGAGAAGTGCCTGACTAATGACAAATTTTGCCAAATGTTGCAATAAAGAATGCTGTAGTCTATTTTTCCTGAGAGCAAAGACCACCCCAAGATAATGGGAGCTTATAGTTATAGAATTTTCAGGGGAGAAATATAAACTTAAATGTGGTATATCATTATTAAATTGCATCGCCTTTACTTTTGAGGGCTTTTTCAGCTTAAGAAATAAAGTGAACTTGACTTAAAAGATTGTCACATAGGACTTCATAAAAATTCACTTTCACTGAGAACCAGTCTTTAAATGGTAAGGAAAATAATTTTTCTTCTGTAAAAATGAGGATTCCTAAAACATTACCAAAGACTTGTATTCACATGTATATTAAATACTATTTCTGATTTTAGAATGCCCATTTATTTATTTGTCATTAATTTAATCATCATCCATTTATATATTTATTTGCCAATAATTTTAATGATATCAGTTCTTCCTTATCTTCAATAAAATGTGGTGGCTCCCTATTACCAAATAAAATATAAACTCAACATTTGGCATTTAAAACTCTTCACAATCTGACTCCCTTTCTATTCACACTATTTCATATCACTCTCTCCATATTTGTACTGTCTTTTCAAGCATAACTGGTCATCTTTGTTTGTTTTTGTTTTTGTTATTTACATGAATAACCCTCTATTTCTTCCATTTGTTTCTTTGCACTGGCTATTTGTCCTCCCGATGTGACCTATTGTCCCTTTGCATGTCCACCTCTTAGAATCTGATTTTTTCAAGATTAAGCTCAAGAACCATTTTCTATATTCTGTTTTTCCAAGTCTCTTCAAGTTATCTAGCATGTGGAAATTGTGTATATTTGTGTGTCAGTTTGTATATTGTGACTATGTATTATACATTGTCTTCCTTTCTTACATATTTTTTTACATTCTTGAAGGCCATGGTAGTTTCATTTTTATCTTTAAAAAAAAAATTAAAACAGGACTTGGCACACAATGTCACTTAATAAATGTTTACTTATTGATTGAGTCCCTACTATGCTATTTTGCTGTAGGAGATACAAAAAGAAAGTTAGGAGTGCTTATTTTCATGGTTTAATGAAGAAAGCTAGTAAAACAGATTCTGTAAAATAGTCACATGAACATTATCATACAGCTATACCTGTCAGAATAGATCTATATATACCTTCTTTTGTCATTCATTTGGCTAATGTGTTCACATTTAGTCAGGAGTTAAGCAAACTATCTAATCCTTTTAACTGTGAACTACACACCAAAGCCATTATGATACTCAGTATAATGAGGGAATTGCATTCACACCTGACCAATTCTTGTTTTAGGGATTCAACATGAAATAAGAATACAGTCAATGTCAACCCTTCATGAGTAAGAAAAATGATGAAAGTTTGTAAATGAATGGTGCTTTATATTTAAAATCACAGGAAAAGAAATCTTCCATTTCATTTGATTGGTACAATTACTGTTAAAAGTGGCTACTTAATGTAATTTTAACCTCCCTTTCTCAGAAACTGAGGCACACAATTTAGGTAGTTTTCCTAAGGTCATATAGTCAATTAGTGACAAGACTAGCTCTCAGAAATCAAATCTTATAATTTTTCTCACCATGAGACATCTCCTTAGAACTCTAATTTCTATGCAGTGATTTAGAAGGTCTGTCTTTGACCAAAAAATACTTTCCAAACTTTAAAGAAATATCCCATTTTAAACTTGATTAAAAAAATAGAAAATACACAATAAATTTTCAATTGATAGAATTTAGAGTGAACAATATTTAACTAGATGTTTACAACAAAATTTTCAATATTCTAAAAGATTAAAAATTTTAAAATAATATAAAAATGTCTTTGTATGTGAACTTTCTATGTATACAATTTTTATGTATACAAACAACTATTATGTTGCTTATTCAAGGAGAGCCCAAGAGTTTGAAAATTGTTGTTTTTTTCTTCCTTTCTGGTGGTGGATTATTCTAATCCAGGCATCCATTCTCATTCGACCTCATGATTGGTGGCCCTCATTTCTTAGGTTTGTGAGTATAGTTTGTCTGTTACTGTAAAACTATTTTTTTTCTTTATACTAAGCTAACTGGAACACAGAAAGGAGCAAACTTTGAAAGTTGACCTCATTAGCACTATGCTGCAGGGAAAATAAGATAATGCTTAGTAGCCATAACATGTTCATTAATATAAAACTCATCCTCTATTTGAATTATTTCTTATTTCAACCAGGGGGAAAGTTGCGATAGACAATAGAGTTAATAATGCATGTCATTTTGCAGATACTTATCTCTTTTTAAAGGATACCACAGGTGCTAGTTTTGATAAGATTTGAAAATAATGTACTCTTTGCCCATAATTTTTTTCTTAAACTTTGCATTTGTGTATTTATACACCATACTCATTAGACTTCTAATAACTTTTAGGAATAAATTAATGTATGAATGAAGTAACTTTTCTTTCCTTGTACAACTATAATTGAGCAGAGAGAACCTAATTTTGCTCTTGACTTTTGATTTATAATATGCAGACAGTAAGCTTCTTTAAGAAAACCAGATCATAAGGCATTCAGAAATTTATAATGAGCATATTGGAAGAAGCAAGATATAAACATGCTTTTTCTACATATCAATATCTCTATATAAATAGCATTTTCTTTATTTCTGTTCCCCCTGAGGATACAAACACATACATGTATGAAATATATACTTATACATATACATGTGTGTAAATATATATACATGTATATATTTATACTTTTTATAAAACATATGGAAATATATATATACATGTATCTACACAGTTATTATGATTAGAGATGATAATTAATTAATATATTCAATAATATATATGCAGGCATACTTACACACAGATATTCTGATAGTCATTAAATACCTTCTCTCTCTCTGACCTTTATGCTCACAAAGATATAAATGGAAATTTACACTATAAATAACTAAAGAGTGGACCTGAGTTCAAATCTAGCCTCAGACACTTAGCACTTCCTAGCTGTGTGACCCTGGGCAAGTCACTTAACCCCAATTGCCTCAGGTTGGGGGGAGATGCTCTACTTTATAAAAAAGAAATAATTCGCTGCAACATTTCTTTAAATAGATAGTTTTCCTAGTGCATTTAAAATGAAATTTGATTTTTTAAATTCAATTTATATACCATCTACTCACTTCTCAATTCCTTGAAAACTGTTTTCTGAACTCACTGCTCTACTGAAACTGTTCTCTAATAGTTTGCAATAATCTTGGAATGGCTAAACATGATAGCCTTTTCTCATTCCTTTTCTCTCTGACTTTTTTGGTAGCTTTTGATCCTCTTCACCATCCTTCTGGACATGTTATGCATGTTTGTTTGTTTGTTTGTTTTTTTTCTCCTTCCCTGGATTTCTTTATTACTTTTCTTTCTCACTTTTTTTTTTTTTTTGCTAAATCCATATTTTACCTCCTTCAAAGTAATAAAACTCTTCTACATTCACATTCACATACAACTCACACACACACACACACACACACACACACACACACACACACATAGAGAGAGACACAAACACACACAGCTTTGCCCTTGGAGCTTTTCTCCAGGGCTCTCTCAGGAAATTTCAATAGTTTTCATGGGCTCAAGTATCACTTCTATGCATATGACTCTGGCATTTATATCACTTTCCCCAATAATCAACTCAAATTCTGCATCCAAAATTAACCACATTTTATTATATTCTCTAAATCTTCCACCATTTTTTCACCTTAATTCTTTTTTCTGCGTATACTATCATATTCCTACTCATACAAGTTTATATTCTCAAAATCATCTTTTGGTCTAATCAAGTTTCCAAATTTATTGATTCTACAGCTTTTCTTATACCCATGCCCTTCTCTAACTAACATCCTAGTTCAGTTCCCAATTTCATCTTGGCTATACTAAAATACCCTCTAAATGGTCACTTTTCTAGTCTTTCCCTTCATCCTTCTATCGTTCATAATTAATTAATTCTTAATTTTTCACCAATGTATCTTCTTTAGTATTTGTTAAGTAGTTTGCTTATATTATTCCATTTCTGTTTACAGCAATCCTGTAAGATAGTTATTGCAGACATATTGTTCCCATTCTTTTCACACAAGGACTTTAAGGCTCAGAGATATTAAACCAGATTCAGAAACCTTTTATTGGAACTCAAATCTTCCTGCTTCTGTGGAGCATTTTATCTACTTTACCAAAATATAATATAAAAGAATATTTGAAGAGTGCTGAAATTTTAGTCAAAAGGACTTCAGTTTAAATTACACCTGAGAAACTCACTAGCTCTGTGACCAGGACCAAGTATCTTAATTTCTCATTGTCATGGCTCTGTAATGCTTATATAGGCTCATATAACATTATGTAGGTTAAATTCTTTCCAAACTCTTAAGAGCATTGGTTCAATCAAGAAATGCTTAAAATAGGTAATCAAGTTATCAGAAGATGGGCCTTGAAGAATGTTGGAAAACAAGGGAAACAGGAAATGCTACAGTAATAGATTTTTATGTGAAACATTGATTGCTCTTTGCAACTAAGAAAGGGGGAAATTTTAATCTAACAAGTAAAACTGCATGTGAAAGTTTTATTGAGGAAAGATGTTGGCAATGTAGTCATCAGTATTATGGGCAACAGGCATCAGATTTTCAGCTAAATGGAATAATGATGGGCCAGTTTTCCCAGAGGGCCTTTTTCTATATGTCATTTTAAATAAGAAGATAAAGAACCAAAGGGTAATTAGCTTCAGATTAGAATTGAGGTTAAGAAACCATACTGTTTAGTTTTTTTTTTTGTTTTGTTTTGTTTTTTTAAAGCTTGACTTCTTCTCGAGGGTCGTCCTCCCAAAATAGGTCAGGCAGAGTTCTTTAATGTTAAAACACAGGACAGAGTATCTATATGGTAAGGCTGGAACCTCCATGGATAGAAAAGTAAAAAAGAAAGTCTCAGTTATTCAATGGGAAAAAAATCAGATTTCCATCCAAGGGAGAATGAGTCATCTATAAATCTTTGATTACTTTACTGTGATTGTGATTGTGAAGTAGTTTGCACATCTTATGTATACCTCATAAAAATTCTACCAGCAGTGGAATCAAACTCAAATAGAAATGAATCCTACAGGCATTATTTTGATTTAAAACAAAGCTTCTTAAACTATGAATCATAATCTTATATGGAATCATGTAACTGAACTTGGAATGTCATGAAAATTTTGGCAACAATAAAAAGTTTCTGAATGCAATGAGTAAAAATTAATTCAAAATCAAATGTATGATGAATTTAAGGTATTTCTGTTGGTGCTTGCCCATGTTGCATAGTGTCACTTCATTGAAGCTTTGATTCTGAACACACAGCACATGAACTTTGCATTGCACATGCAGTAAGACTGCCAGAAACACCTTGACACAAATGGAAAACAGGGTCATGTAAAAATTTCCCATATAAAAAGGGGTCTTGGAGGGGAAAGTTTAAGGAATCTGATTTAGAAAATTACAAACTAACATCTCTATAATATTGTACTTTTGTTGTTAAACATTTTCCAATAATATTTTATTCTAGTTCTAGTTCACTGGCATACAGTTGTGCATATGCCTTTGATAAAATATATTTAATACATTACTATGCTCATTTTGGTGGTGAAAAAAACTAAGGCTTTATTATTTAAAAGAATTGGATTTGTATTCTGTAGCACACTTCTAGGAAATTCCTAGTTATATTGATAATTTAGCATGGAATGGAAAATAGATCTTTTCAAATTGTTGGAAGTCTAAAAATTCTAGGTCAGCATTTCATGGGATCAATGAACTTGTATTTTAAAACATATTTTGATAAGTATGATAAAATATTTCATTTCCTTCATATTCCTGTGTATGGCTACCAAATGGATTCATAATATTAAAAAAAAATTAAGAAACATTGTTTCATGTCTAATTCAGGAAGATTTTAGAGGCCCAAGGTGAGGTGAGTAGAAAGAGTTTGGTTTTGGTTATTAATGTTCTGAAATGATCATTATTGACCATATACCAAGCCCATGTGCCAGAATTTTTTGATGCTACATTGGTCCAGGTCCTCCTTCATGTTTAATCTGTAAATCTTTTTTTTTAATCTTTTTTTAAATTATAGCTTTTTATTTAAAAACATATGCATGGGTAGTTTTTCAACATTGACCCTTGCAAAACCTTCTGTTCCAACTTTTCTCCTCCTTCCCTCCACCCTATCCCATAGATGGCAGGTAGTCCAATACATGTTAAATATGTTAAAGTATATGTTAAATACATCATGTGTGTACATATTTATGCACATATATGTGTATATATATGTTATCTCACTGCTCAAGAAAGATCGGATCTAGAAAGAAAGTTAAAAAAAAAAAAAACCTGAGAAGGAAAACAAAAGTACAAACAATAACAGAAAGAGTGAAAATGCTCTGTTGTGGTCCATACTTATTTTCCACAGTTCTCTCTCTGGATGTAGCTGATTCTCTTCATTACTGAACAATTGGAACTGGTTTGGATCATTTCATTGTTGAATAGAACCACATCCATCAGAATTGATCATCATATAGTATTGTTGTTGAAGTGTAT
Organism: Antechinus flavipes; assembly: GCF_016432865.1. Taxonomy (NCBI): domain Eukaryota; kingdom Metazoa; phylum Chordata; class Mammalia; order Dasyuromorphia; family Dasyuridae; genus Antechinus; species Antechinus flavipes. The sequence continues at coordinate 368,994,066 of NC_067400.1, read as the reverse complement.
AATGATCTCCTGGTTCTGCTAATTTTGCTAAGTATCAGTTTATATAAGTCTTTCCAGGGTTCTCTGAAATCATCCTACTGGTCATTTCTTACAGAACAATAATATTCCATAACATTCGTATAATACAATTTATTCAGCCATTCTCCAATTGATGGGCATCCATTCAATTTCGAGTTTCTAGTCACTACAAAAAGGGCTTCCACAAACATTTTTGCACATATGGGTCCCTTTCCCTTCTTTAAGATCTTTTTGGGACATAAGCCCAATAGTAACACTACTGGATCAAAGGATATGCACAGTTTGATATCTTTTTGAGCATAGCTACAAATTGCTCTCCAGAATGAGTGGATCCATTCACAATTTCACCAACAATTTATCATGTGTTCCAGTTTTTCCATAGCCCCTCCAACATTCATCATTATCTTTTTCTGTCATCATAGTCAATCTGAGAGGTGTGTAGTGGTATCTCAGAGTTGTATAAATTTGCATTTCTCTGATCAATAATGATTTGAAGCACCTTTTCAGATGACTAGAAATAGTTTCAATTTCTTCATCCAAAATTTGTCTCTTCATATCCTTTGACCATTTCTCAATTGGAGAATGGCTTGATTTCTTATAAATTTGAGTCGATTAATCTGTAAATCTTATATTTTAACAAATAATAATATTTTAACTATGCTTTAGAATTTGCTTAGAAAGAAACTTAGGTATTAAACAAAAACCAACAAACATAGAAAAAAATAAAAACATCTCTGGTGGTAAGCAAGCATGCAGCAAACTTTTTGTTTCATTTTGCTTCAAAACCACTTTGTGATTTTATTCTCTGTTTTCTTCATGTTATATATCGGGGAGTGAAAGAAATGAGAATTTATATAGTTATCTACTGTGTTCAAAGCACTATGCAAAGTATTTTACAAAAATTTCATTTAATTCTCATAAGAAATAATTAATAATATTAGTTCTATTTTTTAACTTAGTGGCATGAGGCAAATAGAAGTTAAAAGATTTGGTCAGAGTAACATATTTAATTAATATTTGAGGCCAAATTTAAAGTTGGGAATTTCTGATCCCAGACTCAGTATTCTATCCATTTTTCCATTTAGCTGCTTCTTGTCCATTGATATGTTTCTATTCTCTTTGTGTTATATGAAGATAAAATATACTAACTTAATTAGTGATGATGTCTTCTTTAGAAAAAGAAAAGTGTGATATTTCAATACTAATTAGTACTAATACTAATTCAATACTTCTGGTCACTCTCTATTGTTATTTAATAGTACCAGTGGAAGGATAGACTTGCATAAATGGACTTTTTGAAAGCTAAAAATATTAAAATATAATGGAAACAAAACTATCCAAGTACATATTCACATGGGCAGAGTAAGCAGTAGGAGGTAGTAAAATAGGCTTAGAATAGAACTAACTTCAATACTGACCTTGTTTAAGAAGAAATTTAAATATAGCAGAAAAACAGAGATCCTTGAACTACAAGGCTTTATGTCAAAATCACATTATGGACTAATTATCTGCCAAATATTGATCTGTTCCTTTGCTGTTTAAAATTTATGTACATAAAATCAAAGGAAAAAAAGCCAGAATTTCAGATCTACTCACACTTTTAGGCTTTAATGGCCTAAAAACGTTGTCAATCTCTTAGAAAATTTATACAAATTCTAATTGAAATATAAACCAAGATCTTGTTGTCAAGATTTTTGCCCAAAGTAGTATATTTTATGGATTTGCTATTAACCAGCACCTAAAAAATTTATAGCAGAAATACTGCTGGAACGTAAATGGACTGGCGTTACTAGACCTCAATAAAGATGATGCTGCCTGATGCTATTACTTCCATTTCTGACCTTTCCTATCAAAGTTTCCTTTGGATAGAAAATCAGCAGATGCATTAGGATTTTGCCCTGTCCTTCAAGGACTTTTTTAAATGTCACATTCCCCAAAGTTTTCCATGATCTCTCCCACCAAAAGTGATAATTCCAAGCTCTGTAGTCTTACAACAACACTTTGTATCAACTAGACAAAAATCTTTCCATAAAACAGTCAATATTGCAAGGATTTATATATGTATTTTATTTTCTTTGCTAATTTGTAAAACCTTTGAAATCAGGAACAATGTGTTAAGCATATTTTTTGGTTAACATAGTAGCATACACTGTGATTGGTAAGTGGTAGGTTTTTAATAAATCCTTGGTAGATGAATATTCCATGTATTCTTGGTCTTTCCAAATTTGAAAAGAAATGAATAGATGGATGCAACAGATGACTTTGATTTACTTTACATAGCAATTTTTAAAAAATGTATATCCATTCATCTATTTTTTACCACAGTTTTTTACATTGAATCTACTGGATGGACTATCCAATGTTATTTATTCCTCCCATATTAAAACATCTCCAATTTTATTGCAAATATTTTCCCTGGATTCTTGGTCTTCTGTTGACAATTCAATTCATTCTGCACCTTCTTGTACCACATTCCTTTTCTCCTTCTTTTGCATTTCTTTTTTGTTCATGTTTATCTAGCTGTCTATTTGAAGCATATTTTTCTGTGTTCCATGATCACACAAAAATGCCCTATCATGGTAGCATTTACATTAATAGATAATAAATTGAGAGTTCTTATCAACTTCAGTGATGAATCACTTTAATTATTGATGAGAAAATTGAAGAACAAAGAGTTTGAACGAGTTTCCAAGGGCACAAAGCTAATTCAGATATAGGATTTATTTATATTTTCCTGATTCCAAGGCCCCTTTCTCTTCCTCTCACATCCTACTCTTTCTTCTGTAAACACTTCCTTGTGCTATTCATTTATTTGTGATAAATTTTCCTAGTTAATATCTATTTCTTCACATTTCCATTCTTCAAAGACTATCCAATATAATAATCTAATCATATCCATGCCTACTATTTAACTAGACACTCCTTAACAAGTATAAAATTCTGACGTGTTACACACATCAGCCTTAAGATTAGGTAAATAACTCAAGAACAAGCAAAAGACAGAGTAGAGAAAGGTGTGAAAAGGATAATTTCAATTACAATAAACTTAAAAGGTTATGTATAAATAAAGCAAATGTAGTCAATAACATAAGGAAAAAAAAATTTGGAGAAATAAAGACAGTTTCTTAGATAAAGGTCATATATCTCAAATATATAAAGTACTTTGTAAAATCCATAAAAATATGAACCATTCCCCAATTGATAATCAGAGAATATAAACAGGCAGTTTTCCAAAGAAGAAATCAAAATTATTTATAATCATATTAAATGTTTTAAATAATCCTTGATTAGAAAAATTTAATTAAAATGGCTTTGAGTTATTGTTTTGTGCCATCAAATTTGTTAAAATGATTAAAGGGGAAAAAAAAAACATGGTGGAGGGAATATGCAAAAATATGGACACATTTATTCTTGGTGGAATTGTGAGCCAATCCAACTCTTTTGAAGAGCATTCCAGAATTATGCCCACCATGTTATTAAACAGCCCATATTCTCTGGCCCAGTAATACCAGTACTAAGTCTATTTTCAAAAATGATTAGAGGGGAAAGAAAAAAACCTTTATATTCTGGAATATTTATAGCAGCTTTCTTTGTGGTAGCAAAACAAAACAAAACAAAAACAAACAAACAGGAAATTGAGGTGAGTCCCATTAATTGGGGAATAGCTAAACAAGTTTTGGCATATGGTTGTGATGAAATACTATGCTGCTATAAGAAATTATGAGCTTTATTATCTTTATTATCTTAAACATGAATAAACTTGCATGGAAAAATGAAGATTGAAATGAGAAGAATTAAGAGAACAACATATACACTAATAGCAGTATTGTTTTAAGAACAACTTTGAATGACAAGTAATTTTGACTGCTATCATATTAATACTCAAATTAACTACAAAGAATTGATAAATCAAAATATATACAGAATGATTTTACAGGAAATAGATACATGCATGCATGCGCACACATACACATTTGTTTCTAATACCAGTCATCTTCAGAGTGGTGGAAGAGAAGAAAAAAGTTATTTTCATGATAACTTCTTCATATATTTTAAAATAATAGCAAGTTATATGTAATATATTTCAGTTTCATGTGTTATCACCTTTTTATTATACTGTTATAGAAATTTTTATTTTATTACATAAATTAAAAATAAAATGAAATTTTAAATTTTAAAAATAATATTAAAAATTAAGTTTATTATTTCATTAAATGTTTATTTTCACCCTGATGGACTAAACTTTTTTCTGGATAGGATAGTCTTGCTTATAATCTTGCTTTTTTATCTTTATCAAATTTCAAGATGCTAAATCTTGTGTGTTCCTGATTGTGACTTTGGGGCTATATTATTCCTAAGACTTTTCATTCTGTTTTTTTTTGTTTTTGTTTTTGTTTTTCTTTTTTAAGTATTGACCAAAAGGCTATTTCAATTTCTATTTTAGTAACTGGATTTAAGATATTTGATCATTTTAATTTTTTTTGAAATGATGAAATAACATACATGGTCTCTTTTTGTTGGTGCTGCTGTTCATAGCGTTCAGTTAGTCAAATAATTTTTGAATTATCTCTACTTGTTCTACTTTCCAGATCAATTGTTTTTCCGCTGAAATATTTCATATTTCTATTTTTATGAAAAAATGCCTTTGTTTGATTTTTTTTCTTAATGTCTTCTGTCATTATCTTTTACTTGGTGAATTCTAAGTTCTAAGTAGTTCTTCTTTTCAGTGAGGATTTATACCACTTTTAAAATTGTGCCAGGGAGACTTCCGGCCAAGATGGCGGAGAGGAAATACACTGCTGTGTAACCTCCGTGTTTTTCTCTCACTATCCATTTCATTTCATGCCTCTGAATTAATGCTAGACTGAAAAAAAAAAAACATACAATTACTTACCAAGAGAAACCATCCTTGAGACTCGTCAAGAAAGGTCTGTTTTTGCGCGAGGGCTGGGACGGTATTTAAATCGGAAGCAGTCTGCGGGCAGCAGCTGCAGCAAGAGCACAGATAGCAGCTCAGAGCCGAGTAGAGCGGAGAGGGGGTGGGGCGTGATCACAGCCGTCTCTGCGGGGAGAGCTTTGCTACAGGATTAGATACTTTGCTCCGGCAGCAAGTCAGCAGCCCAGCAGAGAAGCTAAAAACACCGGGAGTGAAGAATACAACCCCAAACAGCTGGAGACTCTCGGGACGTGGCCACCCCTCCCCCACAGTGTCTCAGAGCACAGGTGCCATAGCACAGTAGGACCCGTGCTACACGAATACCCTGCCCCTCCCCCAAAGAAAGCAGCCTCCATTCAAGGGTTTTTTTTTTTCTTCTGTTTCTTTGATAGTTTGTCTTTGATTATTAGACAGAATGAGCAAGAAGCTGAAAAAGAATTTAACCCTTGACAGCTTCTATACAGATAAAGAGCAGACTCCAAATCCTGAGGAGACTGAAAACAAACAGTCCCCAGGTGAATCCCCAAAGGAGATCATATGTTCCTCAGCACAGATGAATCTCATGGAGGAAATTAAAAAGGCTCTCACAAGGGAGCTAGAAGAAAAATGGGGAAAGGAGAGGGAGGCTTTGCAAAAGGAGAGGGAGACTTGGCAAAAGCAGAGAGAGGGAGGCTTGGCAAAAGAGTCTGGAGAAGTCAGTTAAAGAGAGAGTAGATAAAGAAACCAAATCCTTGAAAAATAGGATTGGTGAACTGGAAAACAAAATTGGCGAAATGGAAAAAAATTCCACAGAACAAAAGAACTCAATTGGACAATTAGAAAAAGATCTTTAAAAAGTGAGTGAAGAAAATACCTCACTGAAAATCAGGGTCGAACAATTGGAATTGAATGACTCGAGGAGACAAGAAGAATCAGTCAAGCAAATCCAAAAAAATCAAACAATGGAAAAGAATGTGAAATACCTTCTGGGGAAGACAACAGACTTGGAAAACAGATCCAGGAGAGACAACCTGAGAATCATCGGACTTCCAGAAAAGTATGATGAAAAAAAGAGCCTGGACACTATTTTCCAGGAAATTATCAAAGAGAACTGCCCAGAAGTCATAGAAACAGAAGGTAAAATAGACATTGAAAGAATTCATCGATCCCCTACTGAAAGGGATCCTAAAATCAAAACACCAAGGAATATAGTGGCCAAATGCCAGAACCCTCAGGCGAAGGAAAAAATACTGCAAGCGGCTAGAAAAACCCAATTCAAGTATCAAGGAGCCACAATAAGGATCACCCAGGATCTGGCAGCATCCACATTAAAGGATCGAAGGGCCTGGAATATGATATTCCGAAAGGCTAAGGAACTTGGTATGCAACCAAAAATAACTTACCCAGCGAGATTGAGCATCTTTTTCCAGGGAAGAAGATGGACATTCAACGAAGTAAGCGAATTTCATCTATTTCTGATGAAAAAGCCAGAACTTAACAAAAAATTTGATCTACAAGCACAGAACTCAAGAGAAATCTAAAAAGGTAAAGATTAATCTTGGGAACTATATTTCGGCTATAAAGATGTATAAAGAATACATGTATACCTTGTTCTAGAAACTAGATGTGCAAAGGACATTGTACCAGAAAAAAGGGAAAGTGGGGGTACTACATTTCATGAAGAGGCAAAGAAAACCTAGTATATCTGAGAGAAAGAATGGAGAGGGATGACTATAGTGAGTATTTTACTGCTTTCAGAATTTGCATTAAGAGAAGAATTTTAGACATATTCAATCTATGGTGAAACTTCTCCCACCTCATTGAAAAGTGAGAAGGGAAAAGTGAAAAGGGAAGGAATAAGCTAAGTGGAAGGGAATACGGTAACTGGGAGGGAAAGGGGTAAGTTGGGGGGGGGATTTTAAGGGGGGGGAGGGATACTAAAAAAGGGAGGGCTGTGAGAAGCAAGTGGTGCTCACAAGCTTAATACTGGGAAGGGGGGTAAGGGAGTAAGAAGGGAGAAAAGCATAAACCGGGGTTAACAAGATGGCAAGTAATACAGAATTGGTCATTTTAACCATAAATGTGAACGGGGTAAACTCCTCTATAAAGAGGAAGCAGTTAGCAGAATGGATTAAAAGCCAGAATCCTACAATATGTTGTTTACAGGAAACACACCTGAAGCGGGGTGATACATGCAGGTTAAAGGTAAAAGGTTGGAGCAAAGTCTACTATGCTTCAGGTGAAGCCAAAAAAGCAGGGATAGCCATCCTGATCTCAGATCAAGCTAAAGCAAAAATTGATCTAATCAAAAGAGATAAGGAAGGGCACTATATCTTGCTAAAGGGTAGAATGAATAATGAAGAAGTATCTATATTAAACATATATGCACCAAGTAGTATAGCATCTAAATTCTTAAAAGAGAAATTAAGAGAGCTGCAAGAAGAAATAGACAGTAAAACTATAATAGTGGGAGATCTCAACCTTGCACTCTCAGAATTAGATAAATCAAACCACAAAATAAATAAGAAAGAAGTCAAAGAGATAAATACAATACTAGAAAAATTAGATATGATAGATCTCTGGAGAAAATGTAATGGGAACAGAAAGGAGTACACCTTCTTTTCAGCAGTTCATGGAACTTATACAAAAATTGACCATATATTAGGACATAAAAACCTCAAACTCAAATGTAGTAAGGCAGAAATAGTGAATGCATCCTTTTCAGAACATGATGCATTGAAAATTACATTCAATAAAAAGCCACAGGAAAGTAGACCAAAAAATAATTGGAAACTAAATAATCTCATACTAAAGAATGATTGGGTGAAACAGCAAATTATAGACATAATTAATAACTTCATCCAAGAAAACGATAATAATGAGACATCATACCAAAATGTATGGGATGCAGCCAAAGCGGTAATAAGGGGAAATCTCATATCTCTAGAGGCCTATTTGTATAAAATAGAGAGAGAGAAGATCAATGAATTGGGTTTCCAACTAAAAATGCTAGAAAAGGAACAAATTAAAAACCCCCAATCAAACACTAAACTTGAAATTCAAAAAATAAAAGGAGAGATCAATAAAATTGAAAGTAAAAAAACTATTGAATTAATTAATAAAACTAAGAGTTGGTTCTATGAAAAAACCAACAAAATAGACAAACCCTTAGTAAATCTGATTAAAAAAATGAAAGAGGAAAATCAAATTGTTAGTCTTAAAAATGAAAAGGGAGAACTCACCTTTAACGAAGAGGAAATTAGAGCAATAATTAGGAGTTACTTTGCCCAACTTTACGCCAATAAATTCGACAACTTAAATGAAATAGAAGAATACCTTCAAAAATATAACTTGCCTAAACTAACAGAGGAAGAAGTAAATATCCTAAACACTCCTATCTCAGAAAAAGAAATAGAACAAACTATCAATCAACTCCCTAAGAAAAAAACCCCAGGATCAGATGGATTTACATCTGAATTCTATCAAACATTTAAAGATCAATTAACTCCAATGCTAAATAAACTATTTGAAGAAGTAGGGATTGAAGGAGTCCTACCAAACTCCTTTTATGACACAGATATGGTACTGATACCTAAACCAGGTAGGCTGAAAACAGAGAAAGAAAATTATAGACCAATCTCCCTAATGAATATTGATGCTAAAATCTTAAATAAAATATTAGCAAAAAGATTACAGAAAATCATCCCCAGGATAATACACTATGACCAAGTAGGATTTATACCAGGAATGCAGGACTGGTTCAATATTAGGAAAACTATTAACATAATTGACTATATCAACAACCAAGCAAACAAAAACCATATGATCATCTCAATAGATGCAGAAAAAGCATTTGATAAAATCCAACAGCCATTCCTAATAAAAACACTTGAGAGCATAGGAATAAAAGGACTTTTCCTTAAAATAGTCAGGAGCATATATTTTAAACCTTCAGTAAGCATCATATGCAATGGGGAAAAACTGGAACCTTTCCCAGTAAGATCTGGAGTAAAACAAGGTTGCCCACTATCACCATTATTATTCAATATTGTATTAGAAACACTAGCCTCTGCAATAAGAGTCGAGAAAGATATTAAAGGAATTAGAGTAGGCAATGAGGAAACCAAACTATCACTCTTTGCAGATGATATGATGGTATACCTAGAAAACCCCAGAGATTCTACTAAAAAGCTATTAGAAATAATTCATAATTTTAGCAAAGTAGCAGGATACAAAATAAATCCCCATAAATCCTCAGCATTCTTATACACCACCAACAAAATCCAAGAGCAAGAGATACAAAGAGAAATTCCATTCAAAATAACTGTTGATAGCATAAAATATTTGGGAATCTACCTACCAAAGGAAAGTCAGGAATTATATGAGCAAAATTACAAAAAAAAGTTTTCACACAAATAAAGTCAGACTTAAATAATTGGAAAAATATCAAATGCTCTTGGATAGGCCGAGCGAATATAATAAAGATGACAATACTCCCTAAACTAATCTATTTATTTAGTGCTATACCAATCAGACTTCCAAGAAAATATTTTAATGATTTAGAAAAAATAACAACAAAATTCATATGGAACAATAAAAAGTCGAGAATCTCAAGGGAATTAATGAAAAAAAATCAAATGAAAGTGGTCTAGCTGTACCTGATCTAAAATTATATTATAAAGCAGCAGTCACCAAAACCATTTGGTATTGGCTTAGAAATAGATTAGTTGATCAGTGGAAAAGGTTAGGTTCACAAGACAGAATAGTCAACTATAGCAATCTAGTGTTTGACAAACCCAAAGATTCTAAATTTTGGGATAAGATTTCATTATTTGATAAAAACTGCTGGGATAACTGGAAATTAGTATGGCAGAAATTAGGCAAGGACCCACACTTAACACCACATACCAAGATAAGATCGAAATGGGTCCATGATCTAGGCATAAAGAATGAGATTATAAATAAATTAGAGGAACATAGGATAGTTTATCTCTCAGACTTGTGGAGGAGAAAGAAATTTGTGACCAAAGATGAATTAGAGACCATTACCAATCACAAAATAGAAAATTTTGATTATATCAAATTAAAAAGCCTTTGTACAAACAGAACGAATGCAAACAAGATTAGTAGGGAAGCAACAAACTGGGAAAACATCTTTACAATTAAAGGTTCTGATAAAGGCCTCATTTCCAAAATATATAGAGAACTGACTCAAATTTATAAAAAATCAAGCCATTCTCCAATTGATAAATGGTCAAAGGATATGAACAGACAATTTTCAGATGATGAAATTGAAACTATTACCACTCACATGAAAGAGTGTTCCAAATCACTATTGATCAGAGAAATGCAAATTAAGACAACTCTGAGATATTACTACACACCTGTCAGATTGGCTAAGATGACAGGAAAAAATAATGATGAATGTTGGAGGGGATGCGGGAAAACGGGGACACTGATGCATTGTTGGTGGAGTTGTGAACGAATCCAGCCATTCTGGAGAGCAATCTGGAATTATGCCCAAAAAGTTATCAAACTCTGCATACCCTTTGATCCAGCAGTGTTTCTATTGGGCTTATACCCCAAAGAGATACTAAAAAAGGGAAAGGGACCTGTATGTGCCAAAATGTTTGTAGCAGCCCTGTTTGTAGTGGCTAGAAACTGGAAAATGAATGGATGCCTGTTGGAATCCTTACTAACTGCTAAGTAATTAGAGTTGATCTAATCTTACAAGAAGTTGTTTTGGCCAGAACCTGAAACAAGGTACTAAGTAGAAGTAATCAAGACAAGGCTTGTGTTCCCACCTTTACTTATATTTCCACAGATGAAGAAAGAATCAGATGGCTGACAATGAGACTGTCAAAAGGATTCTTAAAATCTTCAGAAATCATTGGGTTCCCTGAGATGAAAAATTGTTGATGAGACTTTTTGCAGTAAATTTTCAGGTCGATTTATGTTGTTACATTACTACTAGCCTGTGTTATATTACTATGTGCTTATGTATTTTAAGCAATTGCAAGAATCATTGGATTTCTTGAGATGAAAGATTGTTGATGAGACTTTTGCAGTAGTTAAATTTTCATGTTGATTCATGTTATTTGTTACATTACCACTAGCCTGTGTTATATTGCTGTGTGCTTTTGTAAATTATGTATAATGCCTCCCATATTGATGGATTTATGTATACCATGTATATCTGTTACAAAGTTCTGGCCCATATTGATGGATTTATGTGTACCCCTTCAGAAACCCCCTATGTTTTAAAACAAAAGAAAGGGGGAGATGTTGGAATCCTTACTAACTGCTAACTAATTAGAGTTGATCTAATCTTACAAGAAGATGTTTTGGGCAAAACCTGAAACAAGGTACTAAGTAGAACTAAGTTCAATGAGTTCACACCTCCCTTGAAGCTCGTTGGGCCAGAGAGCACTATGGGAGAAAACCCATAATCCCTCTCTCTCGTATCCCACAATTCCTCCCTCTTGGATAAAAGAAACAGACAGAAGCTCTCGGTCAGATTTCAGTAGAGTTACGCCAGAAGCCCTCTCTCCGAGGCAAGGCAGAATATTTTCCACTTGGCTGGCTGGTGGCAGAAGTGTTCTTCGGAGAGAGGAAGACGCTACAAGTCGAGATTTCACTGGAATGACATGAAGACTGGAGCTGGCTGGAGGCTGAAGAAAGCAGAGGCAGAGGCTGAAGGACCAGACCTTTGGATTTAAAGACATTTGGAGAGAGCTCTTGGAACCAAGCAGAGAGATAGGCCTCTAAGCTAACCGGGCTATATTGGGATAATAAAAGATCTGAACTTTTATCACCTGGCTGTGTTTTGAGAAGAAAAAGCTCACCACATTTTGGCGCCCGAACAGGGACTGATTCAGATCCATCTGAACTAGATCACAACATTTTGGCGCCCAACGTGGGGTTCGGGCGCCAAAATGTGGTGAGCTTTTTCTTCTCAAAACACAGCCAGGTGATAAAAGTTCAGATCTTTTATTATCCCAATATAGCCCGGTTAGCTTAGAGGCCTATCTCTCTGCTTGGTTCCAAGAGCTCTCTCCAAATGTCTTTAAATCCAAAGGTCTGGTCCTTCAGCCTCTGCCTCTGCTTTCTTCAGCCTCCAGCCAGCTCCAGTCTTCATGTCATTCCAGTGAAATCTCGACTTGTAGCGTCTTCCTCTCTCCGAAGAACACTTCTGCCACCAGCCAGCCAAGTGGAAAATATTCTGCCTTGCCTCGGAGAGAGGGCTTCTGGCGTAACTCTACTGAAATCTGACCGAGAGCTTCTGTCTGTTTCTTTTATCCAAGAGGGAGGAATTGTGGGATACGAGAGAGAGGGATTATGGGTTTTCTCCCATAGTGCTCTCTGGCCCAACGAGCTTCAAGGGAGGTGTGAACTCATTGAACTTAGTTCTACTTAGTACCTTGTTTCAGGTTCTGCCCAAAACATCTTCTTGTAAGATTAGATCAACTCTAATTAGTTAGCAGTTAGTAAGGATTCCAACAGATGCCCATCAATTGGAGAATGGCTGGTAAATTGTGGTATATGAATGTTATGGAATATTATTGCTCTGTAAGGAATGACCAGCAGGATGAATACAGAGAGGCTTGGAGAGACCTACATGGACTGATGCTAAGTGAGATGAGCAGAACCAGGAGATCATTATACACTTCGACAACGATATCGTATGAGGATGTATTCTGATGGAAGTGGATTTCTCTGACAAAGAGACTTAACTGAGTTTCATTGGATAAATGATGGACAGAAACAGCTACACCCAAAGAAGGAATACTGGGAAATGAATGTGAACTATTTGAATTTTGATTTTCTTCCCGAGTTATTTTTACCTTCTGAATCCAATTCTCCCTGTGCAGCAGGAGAACTATTCGGTTCTGCAAATATCTATTGTATCTAGGATATACTGCAACATATTTAACATATATAGGACTGCTTGCCATCTTGTGGGGGGGGGAGGAGGGAGGGAGGGGAAAAAATGAAACATAAGTGATTGCAAGGGATAATGCTGTGTAAAAATTATCCTGGCATGGATTCTGTCAATACAAAGTTATTATTAAATAAAATTAAATAGAAAATAAATAAATAAAAAAAATTGTGCCAGGGATTAAGGAATTATTTTTTTCAGTATTTTTAAACCTCTTCATCAAACTATTAATTTTCTTTGCAAAATTTTCTTTAATTTCTCTTGATCTCATTTATTTTCCTCTATTGCTGCAATTTTTCTCTCTTTATTTATTTTTGTGTGTGTGCTGAGGTAATTGGGGTTAAGTGACCTGCTCAGGGTTGCACAGCTAGGAAGAGTTAAGTGGCCAAGGTCACATTTGAACTCAGGTCCTTCTGACTTCAGGGCTGGTACTCTATCCACTGTGTCACCTAGCTGCTCCCCCTTTTTTATTTCTTTATTTTTCTTTGATAATTTGCTTACAGATGTTTTTCAAGTCATTGTGTTGTATTTGTTTCTTGAACTTTCCTGTCATTATAATATCTTTGTGATAGGTTTTGGTTTTTTGCTTGTTTTTAACTCATTAATTCTTTGTTGGGATTTTTTGCTCATTCTTCTAGCCCATTTTTTGACTTTTTATATTAATGGTGGGATCTATGTACCTCTAGATGAGTGTTTGGATGATTTCTTTCATTTATGTCTTTCTACTATATTCACAACTCTGTCTGAGAGTCTGTATGTTTTCTCTGCTTCCAAAGTTTTTAAAATTATACTGTTCAGGGAGAAGATTAATATCTTTCTACAAGTGGATCTTATAGCTTTTGAGGTTTTTTTTTTATTTACAAGTTTAAATATATGTTAATTAATCATAATGTTTCACTCAAAACTTTTTGCTATTGTTGCCACCATTGTCTTTAAATTTTTATGATCCATTTTAATTTTATTTCATATAAACTATAGATATTTATAGATAAATATAGATGACATATGGATATATAAGTAAATTACAAACACTTATAAATATATATGTAATATCATATAATATATAATAATTAAATTATGAATATATAATTATGAAATATAGATAAAATACATTATATATATTTATATAAATGATATATTATATAAATTTTACATAAATTATAGACCAATCTCCCTAATGATATTGATGCAAAAATCATAAATAAAATATTAGCAAAGAGATTACAAAAAATCATACCCAAGATAATACACCATGACCAAGTAGAATTTATACTAGGAATACAGGGCTGGTTCAATATTAGAAAAACTATTAGCATAATTGACTGTATCAATAACCATATTAACAAAAAAACATATGATTATCTCAATAGATACAGAAAAAGAATTTGATAAAAATCAACACCCATTCCTACCATATTATAAATATGTGATGAACTATATTTTTAAGTTATCAGAACAATATAAAGAATAATATAATAGGTAAGAGGAGTACAAAAATTTAAATGAAGAGGTGATAAGTCAAAATAGCAGTATTTAAGATCACAATTTTTCCTTAGTTCCTCCCAAAACTACTCCACAATAACTCAGAAAAAATGCCAAACCAAATTTGGATCAGGGAAACCAATAGTCATAGCAAGTCATATTGCCAAGCTAGAGAAGCTTAGGAAGATATATTGACAAACTTCTTACCTACGTAGAGTAGATAAGTTCTCAGCAGGAGCAGTATGGAAGCAGGTTGAAGTCAAAATAACTTGTAGAAGTAGTGTTAGGGAGTAGCCTGGTGTCAAAGGATGATAAATGTTTGGCAGAAATATTTCAGAGGACATTTTTATTATTATTAGGAGAGGAATGGATACTGTCTATCACAGTTCCAGAGCAGAGGAAGAGTAAACTTCTTAAACTGCATCCTATCTATTTAAGAGCAAGGAAGAAGCTCCAGAAAGATTGCCATGGGACTCTGCTATGGGGCCTAAAAATAGAGTGAAATATCAGTTTTAAATTTAGTTCTATATATAAGCCTTCAATGAAATAAACCAGGGTAGAAGACCAAAACAAAAGGGGACTCAGCATTTCAGTTACTATAAATCTATTCAATCTCCCACTAAGTTAACTGGTAAAAGTCATGGCCATTCAAAGTCAATGTCTACTGAAACTCAAACATACCTAAGGCAACAGGCCCAAATCAGATCAGGAATTTGCAAAATGTAGACCAAAAGAGAGATAAAACAAACCTCTCCCTGAACCAAACACTAGAAAGTATAGGAATAATTGGGCTTTTCCTTAAAACAGTCAGTATTATTGATTTAAAACCATCAGCAAGCATCATACACAATGGAGATAAAATGGAACCATTCCCAATAAGATCAGGGGTAAAACAAGGTTGCCCACTATCACCATTACTATTCAATATCATATTAGAAATGCTAGCTTTGGCAATAAGAAAGGAAAAAGAGATTAAAGGAATTAGAGTAGGTAATAAGGAAACCAAATTATCACTTTTTGCAAATGATATGATGGTATACTTAGAGAACCTTAGAGAATCAACTAAAAAATATATTAGAAGTAATCCACAACTTTACTAAAAGTTACAGGATATAAAATAAATCTACATAAATCATCAGCATTCTTTATACATATACATCACTAATAAAATCCATCAGCAAGAGATACAAAGAGAAATTACGTTTAAAATAACTGTCAATCATATAAATCATTTGGGGATCTGTCTGCCAAGGGAAAGCAGGAACTATATGAGCAAAACTACAAAACACTTTCCACATATATAAAGTCAGATCTAAGCAATTGGAAAATTATCAAGGGCTCTTGGATAGGTCAAGCAAATATAATAAAAATAACAATACTACCTAAACCAATTTATTTATTTAGGGTTATACCAATCAAACTATCAAGAAACTGTTATACTGATCTAGAAAAAATAACAAAATTCATCTGGAAGAACAAAAGGTCAAGAATTTCAAAGGAATTAATGAAGAGAAAATCAAATGAAGGTGGCCTAGCTGTACCAGATCTAAAACTATACTATAAAGCAGCAGTCAACAAAACCATTTGGTACTAAGGAAATAGAGAAGTTGATCAGTCGAACAGGTTAGGTTCACAGAACAAAATAGCTAATGACTATAGCAATCTAGTATTTGACAAACCCAAAGACCCCAGCTTTTCAGATAAGAATTCACTATTTGACAAAAACTGTTGGGAAAATTGGAAACTAGTATGGCAGAAAATAAACATAGACCCATACCTAACACCATATACCAAGATCAGGTCAAAATAGGTCCATGATCTAGACATAAAAAATGATATTATAAACAAATCGAAGAATATAGGATAGTTTACTTCTAAGATTTGTGGAGAAGGAAGGGATTTGTGACCAAAGAAGAATTAGTTAACAATAAGTCTTTGCCCAAGAATTTCAGTGCATTGGAATGAAGAAACACTTTCCTTACTGGATGCTGAGTTATAAGTGCTAATAGCTCAGTATCTTCTTAAGGTATGTATATACATATATGTAAACACACACACACATACACACACACACACACACACACACACACACACACAATCAAGGGATTAGACTAGAATAGCATCTTTGTTCCCTTTCAGTTCCAAATGTATTGGTTTATCCATGACTACTGCATTTGTGTTGCTCTTGCTACATACATAGTTCCCTGCTGGATTTGGATTTATCCAAAGTGTCTTTCCTCGTGAATCAAAGCATAGTACCTTCACCTTTTGTTGTTGTTTGTTTGTTTGCTTGGTTGTTTTTTCCTCATTTTTTCCACTTTAGATTTGATTTTTCTTGAGAATCATGATGAATATCAAATTATGTTTAGACAACTTGAAATATTAATTTAGATTTGATTGCTTTCCTCTCCAGGGAAGGGGAAAGAAAAATTTTGAATAAAAGGTTTTGCAAAAGTGTTGAAAACTATCTCTGTAAATATTTGGAAAAATTAAAAATAAATAAATAAAAAGTGCCTTTCTTATTTTCTCCTGATATCAGAATTATTGTAGTGGTGCAACCCAGAAAACTAATAATGATATTAGAGTATAAATAAAAATCATTTAGAATTGAAAATCTGATACAGAATAAACTCATTCTCTCCTTTTCTGACTAATCCTCTTTAAGCCTTGTTGTCACTGACTACATTATTGAAGGTCTTCAAAGAATCATGTCTTTATCATCTCCATTAGTTACTTTTTCTTCTTTGTATAATTTGTTCTGAACACTAGAGAAGACATTTATTGCAAAACCTCAGAACCTAGGTATAGTATCTCTTCCTTTGAGATATTTCTCCCTCAAATTGGCTGCTACCAACTTCATTCCTTATCAATATGCTAACATCAGGAAATCAGTACTTACAGATATTTGACAAAAAATTGACTAAGATCCCTTTCCCAAAAGAAAAAAAAAAACTTCAGATTCCAAAGATGAATGATAGATGTATATTTAAGCTCCAACAACACAACATAAATCCATATACGATTTCTACCCTTCAAGTTTAATGTATCTAAGCTGTCTTCATCACTGAGTAAAAATCATGATATTGTTCCTGTGATGATTATGTTGCTTGAAGTTCTGCTCTTCCAAATCTCAGAAATTTATCATCTTTGTATGCTTTGCTCTTCTTTTGGGACATGTGCTTTTTATATATCTCCTCAACAGTTGAGTTTTTCTTCGCATGTGCTTTCCTGGATGCAGTAAATTAGCTTTTAAAGGTTATTCAGAGGCATGGTTCTTTTTGCATATGAAAGCCACTTCCTTTTTTGTTCATTCAAAGGATGTGCTTATACCTCATGAAGTGACTGTCCGGCTACATCTTTTCAGTTAGATTAAAAATCCTGCTTTGTTCCTTTTTTGTTATTAGATCTTGGATTTCAATTATCATTCTTTACACTTGTAATTTTGTGTTTCTAAAATCTAACCTTTATACTTGTTTTCTTAAAATCCAGATATAGGAAAATCTGACTTTGAAACTAGTAACTATGAATTCAGCAGTCATGAAAATAGAATTCCAACCATAGAGAAATTTGGAGTCATAGCAGTTTCTTGACAATAATCATAATTCATCAGTCTGAACTACACATGGCAGATGAAGTAGTATTCGAAGGCAATTACTACATATCAAAATGTATTAAGTCAATGATTTAATTTATTTTAAAGTTAACATTTAGATTTGATATAACAAAAGTATTTTGCTAACTTATAAAGGTTCCTGCACTTGAAATTAGGACAGATAATTGCTTTCCCATCTCTGAGATTCATTAACATTGTGACTTAGATAAGTTACTTAGTTTCTCTGACCATCAATTTCTTAATATATAAAGAAAAAAGAGTTATATTAGGAGATAGTTGATGTTCCTTCTAGTTATTCAGTTCTAGTTTTCCTATAATGTGGATAATTATTTTAATTTCGCTGCTTCTTTCTTCATTTTGTGGAGTATAGACTTGGCCTTTTGTAGTGAGTAAAATCATTTTGTTTGAAATAGATTTTTAAAACAGCTGAAATGTTTTAAATACAATATAAATTTTGATTCTTTGTAATGACCACGTATTTAAAGTCAGCCGGAGTCAGGAATTCAGGTTAAGGGAAAAATCTTCAATATTTATTGAAGTGAAGAGGTGAATAAAGATTGCTATAGCAAATATAGGCAAGAAAGATTGCGATAGCAAATATAGGCAGTTGCGACAGGAAGCCAGCTAAGAGAGAGCGACGCGAGCCGAGCCAACCGTGGAGGCAACCGTGGCAATGGCCGTCCCAAAGGTCTCTCCTCCCCTTCCTTTTCCACTCCCCTGCCTCCACCCACCAAAATCGTCATTTCCTATACAACACATCAGGACTTGCACAAAGAGTGGGTGGGGGCCATTCTTTCTCCAAGCTTACAATTCTTCAAAACTTCAAGTGAACTCAAAATGTGGAGAAAGGGAGATGTATATACTTGTGATTGATTACAAGTTATGCTAAAGTAGAAAAATCAATAATTTAATCTATTTGAAATGTATGTACATGTGATATTTTAAAAGCACAAATAATCTTAGTAGTGTACATGTTCCCTAAAAATGGAGTCACTGGTTCTGCAATGCGAATAAAACCAAACACAGGCCAGATACTTGCTAAATGTTTTTCTTTTAAACAATCCATTGAATTTTCTCAACAACCCTGCAAGTTAGGTGCTATAATTTTCATTTTACAGTAAAGGAAACAGAAATAAACAGAATTTAAATAATTTGCCAAGGATCTTGCAGCTAGTATTTGGACTTTCTTAGTCCAGAACAAAAGTTCCATCTATTATACTACCAATTGCTTTTTGGGAAATATACACACATACACATATGTATATTTATATGCATATAATGTCTATATATAGATATAGAGAATGATACATATAGACATATGCAGGTGTCCTTATTTATGAATAAATAAACATATTTCATATTAAATTAATATAATTATATATTGCAGAAATGAATTTTATTCTTATTAGAATGTGATATGGCTAAAATTTCTAGATAAAACTTGATATTGTGGGATTAGCCCTTTATACTTTCCTTATCACTAATGCCTTCCCTCTGTTGATTATCTCCAATTTATCTTTTATATATTTTATTTGTTAAAAGTTGATTTCAGATTATATTCCCCATTAGACTTGGAGCTCTTTGAGAACAGAGATTTTTCTTTTGCTTTTATTTGTATTCTTAGTACTTAGTATACAATAGATCGTAGGTCATTAATAAATGCTTATTTATTGGCAATTGTACCACTGTGGTTTCTTAATTTAGTTAGCTGGAAATACATTATTTCATATAGCTAAGTAATTCATATTGTTTTATACTTACACATCTATGTATTATATACATACATGCATACATATATACACATGTATATGTGTCTATGGACACATTATATAAGTGATTTATTGGTATTCATAATCTTTAAAGATTTCTAATTACTCTTGGAGTCCAATGCTTTTATTTATGACCTTCTCATAGAGCCTCTGTGATTACAGAATCTGGGAGTTTATGTAACTTTTATATCCAATGTTAGAAATTGCAAGACCACTTAAGTGTGAAATTGAATTCTAAAAAGACATGAAATGGCAAAAAAAGCTAAAACATAACAAAAAAATCAAACAGTACAATTGATCCTACTTAATTACATGCTTAATAATTTTATACTAGTGTAAAGGACTTTGACCATACACTAATCCATTTCATATTTATTGTCACCATATACCTATTCTTTCTTGTTTGCTTTACATTTCATTACTATGCACATAAAATTAGTATCCTTAGAATTTTTATTATACTATTTCCATATAAAATGAGTAAAATTATAAGATGTGAATGCTAAGTAGCTCGTTAGCGTAGTTTGTAATATATCTATTCATGATAAAAAGCAGATGAGAAAAGGTGATATAAAATAGCACTTTCCTTCTTCAGTACAAATAAAGGGAATCATGTTCAGGATAATAAATACTTTAGGGAAATCAGTAAACCTGAAATACAAATAAAATAAAGAATAATGCTTTGTATGTTTAATGCAATTCATTAAGAGAATACATTTATTTTAATTAAATGATTGACTTCTTATTGGTGTTTTCACCAATAGTTTTTCATGATTAAACTTTCCTGGTTTATATTCAAGGTGTTTATATTCAGAGACAAGATATACCCTTAAAAGGTAGGGTTTCAAATTGTTAGTGTCAAAGCTTTTATTAATACTTGAAAAATGAAATGGAACAAAAAGCTATGGGTGCTATTTATTGCCATCATAGAGTACCTGTAGTTATATAACTGTGTTGTAAGCATTTATTCCAAAATTTTTGTATGTATATGTGTACACACACACACACACACACACGTACATACACACCCACACTTTTAGTGCTCCTTTCCCATCTTATTCCTTCTACTTCAGATATTGGGCAATTCTATGTGCTTCTGTTTTAGATTCCAATCAAAGTAGCTCATTTCTCTTTCTGATAACAAAATAAGGCCATGTTCTTCATAAGTCGAAAGTTGGACATGGTATGGGTGGAGTTTCCAGCTCAATTTGAATTATGATAATTGGTACAGAGATAATATTGCTGGCTTTTTAATCAAATGACTCAATCCCTACATTGAATGTTTACTATCTTAGTTACTACCTTATCTTTTATACTAACACACCTAAGATTGTGTCTGTAATCTTTATTTGTTTTGCAACATAAATATACAGATATACATATGTATACACACATACACATGTAGATAACTAAAAATTCATATACATATAACATACATAAGGAGAGAAAGAGAGAAGAGATGGAGAGAGAGACAGACACACATGCACATATACACAGGGAGAGAGACAGAGACAGACAGACACACATGCACAGACAGAGACAGAGAGACAGAAAGAGAGAGAGAGAGAAACGGAGGGAGGGGGAGGAGAGGAGGAGTGAGGGAAAGAGGGAGATAGAAAAAGAAAGAGAGAGCATAGAGGGCCAATCAAAAGTAATCTAGTTGTTGCTATAATATATTTAGGAGTATTTGAAAGAGAATAGGAAAGCTTGTTTCTGCTCAAAGACCAGGCTTTTAATATATGAAGACCTTTAAAGACTAAATGATTTTATATGCTATTGAAGCTGACATGAACCCACTAAATTTTATTAAGTAGGGAAATGACAAAGTAAGATATGTACTTTCAAATAAATATTGATTTTATTTTTATTATAAATAATAGGTGAACTTTCATTCTAAGCAGCTATTTCATATCATGAATCCTAAGATTTGACCTAATTATCATGTAATATAGTTTTATATTTCATCATTCCACTATATAATATTTTCTGGGGACAAATGCTTTCTCTTATTTGGACCAATATCTTAGCACAATGATTTCCATGTATCAATGATGTTCTTAAAAAAAAAAAAGAATATTCTAATATACATGTCAAATTCTTTCCATTGTTTCCTTAATGTGCCATTGTAATTTCAGTTTTCCTGATTAGGCTTAAGAGGCAAATGAGTTTCTTCAGACCCTACATGCACCCATTTTTCCTTTGATCTTTCTTTTCCTCCATATCACCCATCCTTTCATTACACACACACACACACACAACACACACACAACACACAAACACACGCACACACCCTTCCCCAATACACACTTGACAATTTTCAAAAAGGAACCACCATTTAATGAATTACCACATACTATTCAATTTTGAAAAAATGACTCATCATTTCCCAGGCTGACCACTATAACCATCTTATATCCTTTATCATTGAGTGATTCACATTGTTTGTGCATGCACGCTCTGTTTTAAATGTAGCTCCCATCTCTACTTTTCATCTGAAGTGTACATCCTTTCTCATCTTGAATTGACAACTACTCATGTAAATGTTCTCTCTTCTTTGGGAACTGAGATTCTTTTCATTGACTTTGTCATCCTGACATCCACAGGAGTTCCAAGCCTAAACTCTTTCCTGCATTATCTGCAACAGCTGATTTTTTAACCATATCAACATCAAATTCTTAGGTACATATGCATATATATTAAATAAGATGAACACATGCGGTTTAGCTTTAAATTTTTTTGTGCTACCTTTGTGTGAAGCCCTTTGTTGTACTTCTCAGTATGTATCTTACAAAACTGCCAAAATACAAAAGAAACTTCTGTTTCTTGTCCAACTTCTCTTAGCTCTTAAAAAAGAGGTGTTAAAGGCACTTTGAAAACTTAAATGCAAAATATGAGCAATGTTTCAAGACATGTAGTCATGTAAGAAAAGAAATTGGATTAAAAATAAAAAAAACAGAAAGTAAATAGTGGAATGAATATTAAGCAAATTGCAAAGACATGAGCAGGAGTATTCAAAAATCAGAATTTTAGAGCCACAATGACTTAAGAAATATCTTCCCTAATCAAGATCCCTCTATATATAAGGAAATTGATGCTTCTATTGATTATGTATCTTAGTCTTGGGTTGAGGGGAGAAATAGCTTGTATAGTTAAAACAACTATAGTTGTAAATGAACTAAAATACCCAAATCATAGCTGAAGTAAAATGCACAAAGTAATTAAAGATTAACATTTAAAGGTACACTTATGAAGTCAGAGAAACTCATTGCTATATAAGAGAGATTACTGATAGACTAACCATCTACATGCACAGGGATATTTCCCCTACTCACAATAAATCTGCCCATAATAAATTTTGCATTAGGGAGCAATATTTAGGGGAGAAATTTAATGAGTTCTTCCAAGAAATCTTTTGATAATAATTTCAGTTCCTGTTTTCAGAACACTCTCAGCAATTCTCCAAGTCATATACAAATAAACCATTAACATGGAAGATTAGGAAGGCAGATTATCCTAGCTTCAGCCTTGACTATATAAAAAATGATTTATAGCAGTTAGGAGAATAAGTTAATAAGGATTCTAAGGCTTAGTTCATAGGAATTAGGTGAAAACCAAAGAAATGTAGAAAGTTATATCATTTCCTTATTTATTTTCAAAGAACTGAATAGAAACATGTCAACTCAATCCAGTGTTTGTTAGGAGACTTATGTCTAGAAATTTCTTACTATTCTGAAATGCTAAAAATGAAAAGTTAGGTAATTGGAAACAAAGAACTTCAAAGACACAGAATTAAGGCATCAGTACAAAGCCCATGCAATGATATAGTTCCAATGTACAATATCTGTACATTAGTAAAAGATACTGTATCAAACGCAGATTGTAACTTTCTGTAATATTTTTCTCTAAAATATAATTTTCTCTTGTTGAATTTCCCTTGGGGTCTCTGGAGGCAGCCTCCATTTCAGTTCAGTAATCACCCCAAATGCAGCCATGTATTAAAGTCCAAATCCTTTGTCATGTTCTTAAAAGTCTTGTCTCCTTACTTGGGGCTTGGCTAGTTTTTCTGGAGGCCTATCTCACTCCTTGGTTCTGAAAGGCCTGCCTTCTCTGGCTTCTAAATCTGCTGGACTTCCAAGGTTTTGTGTTTCAGCCTCCAGCCACAACAAAGGTGGATGGTGGAATGAATCTGTCTCAGCCTCAGAGAGCTTCTAATGCACTTGTCGTTCCTGGCTCTGAGAGCTCCTCCTTATATGTTCCACACTGAATATACACCAATAATTATATCACTAGGAAACCATTATTTGTTGAAAGATTAAATCAATGCTAAACTAGATTTAACCACTGTCTCTTCAATTCCACTTACTTTGCACCTTGTTTCAAGTTCTGGCCCATAACTTTCAATATCAATTCTTCTATTTATTTCTCATCTTATCAATGAGGATCCTCCCTCTAAAAATATATATGGAAGCTCATCTATGCCTTCTAAACTATAATTATTGCCTATGTTTTCCATTAAATCATTCACAGAGCCTTCTTCCAAAATGCTGGAAATGTTTCTCAGGATTTAAAAGAAAATTATACTACTATAGCATGCAAATTCCCAATAGTAATGCTATGCTCTTTTTGTATAAACCTACCTCCTTTCCCAAGCATGTATCTCTTTCAGACTATCTCATGTCACCTTATGCTCTTCATTTTTCCTTTGGAAAAATTCAATTGGCTATTCACATCCATCATACTTATCTTTACCACCTTTTACTGATTTGCATATTCAATTATTTGGAGTCTATAATATTTTATGATTCACAGTCCTATACAATTAACAGATAAATACTGGTATTAAAAAGATGAGATTCACTTAAGATAATTTTTAAAATTTCAGAATCACTCCAAAATAATAGAATCTACTCACCTATTCAATTTTGGATAGTTAGTTGTCCATCATTATTATCTTTTCAAGGTACAAATTGACTGAACTGAATATATACTCTTCACCTATTCATTGTTATTTTTCTATGTAGAGAGTTAGACTTAATTCTTTTGAGGGATTATACTTCATATCTGGAATATTTTGCAATATCCTTTTATGTTATACATTTTATATCAACTAAAGAAATCTTGGAAACACCACTGTAGTGAATAGTGTTCTATTTGAAAGGGAAAAACAGGAACACAAATTTGTATAACACCTACTATGTTCTAAGTACTATGATGAACATGATAAAGACTTTTATAAAGAAATATTAACTCATTTGGTCATCATAACAACTATGTGAGGTATGTGCTATTATTAGTCCCATCTTACAATTGAGGAAATTGAGGTAAAGTAATATGCTCAGGATGACAAAACTACTAAGTGTCTGAAGGTGGATTTGAATACAGAACCTGATTACAGAACCAGGGACCTGTCCACTGTATCAATGACTGCTCATTTGGACTCTTTGCTTATATTCTCTACAGTACTGGCAAAAAACTTTTTCTTTTTTTATGATTATGTATCTTTCTGTTTTAAGCCTTGGTAATGATATGGCTATTAAAGTAATAGTCATTGTTATATATCCCCAGGAATGTCATATTATTTAAACATATGCAGACAAAAATACCATGTTAGAATAGAATCTCTAAATGTAGTATTTATGCTACAAAGTCAAAATCCAATAATCTCAGGGAAGTTTTATTCTCTAACATATATAGTCAATTATGTGATTGTAAAAATATGATCAGATGTAGAATTTGTGAAAGCCTGTCTGTTCCTTATTAATACTTTCATCAAGGATGGTTCTGTTTATATAAATTATTCTCATGAAGAATTTTATAACTATGCATTCTAAATTCTGAAAATGATTCTGGTTGGTAAATATTTTCACTTTATTTGTATCACATTTTTTCAATGACCCAATTGAACATTGGAGAAGTCAAGGGAAGAGTAAAAGAAAACATTGTTAGCTTCTATTATTTGTGAAAATTTTTGAAGGTCCTTTTTTTTCCCACTATGTTGACGGACAAAGAATAAGTGTCCACCAATGGCCTGGACTTGGAAGCCCAGAAATTCTTTGTAAAGGGCCAATATTTTAAAGCAGTTATAATAAGAATTCTGAATAGCCAGCTAGTTCTCAATTCCTGCTGGGTTCATGGAAACCAAAGAAAGACTTTTTATAAGTGTAAGTTTTGAAGGATAGCAGTACTTTATGCGTATGGTCTAGGGATGAGATTTTTGCATAGTGTACAAAGGGGCAGCTAGTTGGAGCAGTGGATAGAGTGTTAGGATTAGAGCAAGGAATATTTGTGTTAAAATTCACCTTCAGACAGGTGTTTGACCCTCAGCAGGTCATTTAATTCTGTTTGCCTCAGGTCCTCATTTATAAGAACAAACCACTCTATCTTTATCTAGAAAACCCAAGTCAAAGACAAGCAAAACAATGCAACAACAATAAAATTTTACAAAATCACAAGTGAGTCTAGTTTTAACAACAAGAAAAATCTGATATAACCAAATATATAAAGTGCAGGCAAGGAAGAAGATAATTGTTCTTATTACTAAAGCAGGGTTTTGTTTTGGCTTGTTTGCAAATAAGATAAATTTAAACTGTGATTGTATTTAAGAAGAAAAAACACTTCAACTTTTAGAAAAAAAAAACATTTATCATAATGGAAATATTGTTTTATTTTCCTTTTGTGAAAGCAAATGTTTCAGAACACATATAATGACTAAGAAAAAGGTACTTTCTATAAAACTATTCATTTTATTATTATTTCTATAGAACTAATTGAAAACACATAAATATTGTTCACATATATATTCAATTAAATGACACCTGACAGTGGCTACTGGAGATCCAACCCAGAATGGATCTCTTCTTGTGAGATGATGATACAAGGAGACTGAAAGGCAGTTGCTGTTCTCTGACCTTTCTCACTGAGAGTCCATTGCATTGTCTGACTTCTCTCCTCTTCCCTCTGCCTCCAATTTATCTCATTCCCAGCCACAATACCTGTGTCAGCAAAGGCTGCCCTGCAACTCCTTCAGATGCTATGATCCACAGCAGTAGGGGCTCTCAGAGAATTGACCTGTCCCTTATCAAGGAAACCCTTTTAGTATATTAACAAATTATCACATCCAATAGATAAAAAGAAAAATTTGAGGGTATTCAGAGCTACAAGCCCAAAACTACAACAAAAACAATGTTGAATAAATGACATATTGATGTTTTTTGGACACTTTTTAAACTTTGCCAATACCTTTGTGAGGGATGTAGAAGATCCTTACCCAAAATGACTACTCAGAGATCCCTCAGTAGAAGGCAGAAAAGTTGTTTATTGAAAAATCTCTGGAGGATGAGCCGTCCCATCGCAAGATAAGCTCGCGGTAGGAGGGCTAAAGAAGTAGTAAAGATACATAGCTTTTATACAAGAAATTACATCACAAGTAAGAGAGCATTGAAAGGGGAGGGGGAAGCATCTAATTGGTTGTTGCTAGTTGGGGAGATTGGAATGGAAGGTTTCTGTTTCCCTGAAATCTCCTGATTTCTGGGAAACAAAGTCAGGCCTTCAGGCTTAATCAAGCAGACAGTGGTCCAGCTAATAGACTAAATATTGATAAATGTCAAATACCAATAAAAGTCATCAGTTCAGGTTAAGTAAATATGTTTCTAGCTGGCCAAGGCTCAAGTAGATATGAGCCTGCACATATACAGGTCATAGGGGAGACACAGAAATAATAAAATACAGAAAAAGAATTCATACATTCCTGTAAGTTCTTCACCTTATCTATTCCCCACACCTTTAAAAGTGACCACCTGATAATCATTTTTATTAGCTTGTTTGGCAGCAGTAACAGAAGTAGAATTTTTCAAGTATAGGTATAAATTAAATTTAAATTGTTTGCCACTTCCCAAGATTGTTTTTTTATTGGATAACTGCATAAGGTTTCTAAAGCCTCTGTATTCATAATTTGACAGTATAAGGAAAAAGTGACTATTCTGAATGATCTACAGGTAAAGAAATATAATGATTTCAATAAAATAGTAGAATTAACTATATTAGAGTTGTCTGTAATAAAGTTTTCATAAGATTGGCTTATTTGAACAATTTCATTAATGGTATAGAAGAGAAGTTCATTGATATGTTATATATTATTAAAGAATTAGACAAAGGACAAATATAAGAAATATATTTATCCATCTTATTGACTATTGATAATAAAAATTATTTTGTTTTATTGTGAAAGAACTCTGACATTTTTGTCAGAGGCATTGTAAAATTAAATATTATATACTCATTGATCAAATTATTTCCCTATAATCATAGGTAATATAATATAAAATACTATCAGGAATAATATTGTGTTTCATGTTCTACAGAATTTAAAAAAAAACTTTCTTTTCAAAAAATACATTGAATGAGATACATTAGATTATTCTAGAAATAAAGTGGAAAATAGTATTTTCATTTTGCAAATAAAATTCACTTTCTCAAAAATGTGAACATACACATACAAAAATTAAAAATAACAAGTGAAAGTATTATTTCCTACTGCATGTAAAAACTGGAAAAGATCTGAACTATCAAATCAATGGAAATAGTAATAAATAATATTTTATTCTTTTCTCTAGGTTATTCCATATCATTTTATGGAAAAGAGTCACAAGCACAGTGACCTAAGTAGTGATTTTTTGCTTCTGTTGCCGCCTTATGCAAGTCAGTACTTACTCATCATTTCAGGTGATCAGCAATCTTGAGTTGCCTACTTTTTTCATTAGGCCAGATATATATTAGGCCAGATATATATATATATATATGTATATATATATTTCATAGTTATAACTAAAGTCATAAATTTAAATCAGACATTAGATATCACCTAAACCCTTAATTTTACAGATGTTCAAAGAGATTTATGCCCCATAGTTAATGTGAATTTTCCCTAGTGTCAAATTTGGTATTTGAATGGAATAGCACTGATACCATACTGATATGGTGCTATTTCCATGCCACTATCAATCTGTCACCCAGCAAACATTTATTAAGTTCTTATTATATGCCAGTCACTGTATTAGTAACTGCTAGTATAGATAGAATAAATGAAACTATCTTTACTTACAGAGAATATACATTCTAATGGGAAATAATTTTATATAGAATATATATGATATGTTGAATAAATTGATGGGGTATATATACAAGTAGTCAAATATTGTATAAAATGTTTTATAATTTTTCTAGTTATATATGCACATTAATTTTAATACACAATTTTTGATAAATTATGTTAGGATTGGAAGAGAAAAATCAGACCAAAAGGGAAAGACCATGACAAAAAAAAAAAAAAAAAAAAAAGGAAAAAAAGAAGAAAAAGTGAACATAGCATGTGTTGATTTAATAAAGTCTCTATAGTTCTCCTTCTGGATACAGGTCGAACTTTTTATCCAAAGTTTATTGGGATTGTCTCAGATCATGAACTACTGAGAAGAACAAAGTCTTTCATAGTCGATCAATCATGCAATCTTACTATTACTCTGTATAATGTATTCCTGGTTCTGCATGTTTTGTTCAACGTGAGTTCATGTAAATCTTTCCAGCCTTTTCTAAAATCTGCTTGATCATTTTTATAGAACAATAATATTCCATTATCTTCATATACTGCAACTTGTTCAGCCATTCCCCAATTGATTGGCATCTACTCATTTTCCAATTATTTGCCACCACAAATGGAGCTGCTCCCACAAAAAGAGCTGCTGCTAACATTTTTATATATGTGGGCCCTTTTGCCTGTTTTTCCTTGGGATACATCTCATAAGTGGCACTGCTGGATCAAAGAGTATGCATGGGTTTATAGCCCTTTGGATCATTTCACAACTCCACCAAAAAAGTATGTGTCCCACTTTTCAACATTCCCTTCAACGTTTATAATTATTTTTTTCCTGTCATCTTAGCTAATCTGAGAAGTGTGAGGTGGTACCTCAGAGTTGTTTTAATTTGCATTTCTCTAATCAATGGTGATTAGAGCATTTTTTCATATGATTATAGATGATTTTAATTTCTTCATATGAAAATTGTCTGTTAATATCTTTTGATCATTTATTAATTGGGCAATGACTTCTAGTCTTATAAATTTGACACAGTTCTTTATATATTTTAGAAATAAGGCTTTTATCAGACACACTGGTTGTAAAAAAAATTCCCATTTTTTTATAGAGCTATTTGTAAAGCATTCCAAAAGATTTTCTATAGATTATGATGCCCCATTTTTGCCATGTGCCCCATCACTTTTTAGTAAATTATCAACTCTTGTGATTACACACACACACACACACACACACACACACACACACACAGAATGTGTTCAGAGAAGCAGACACAAAACAACAACAGTAACAACAGGATAAGAAGAATACCTATGTGAAGTAGAGATAAGAAAATGGGGAAGAAACAAGCAGAAGAAATAATCACTTTGTAGAAGTTTTATTCAAGTCTAAATTCTTTTTCCTTTGCACACGTTTATACACAGGCATACAGACATACATATTAATACAAATTAAATGTATGAATATATATATATATTTATGAAGGTATAATTTTTAAATACATAAATTCACATATAAACTCACATGTCTAAAATTATGCACAAGCACGAAAAGTACTTTGATAAAGATTTTGAGCAAAGAGAAAGAAAACCTTACCTAAACCTTACCTTTCTTCTCCTCCCCATGTTAGTCTTATAAATGCTTAAATAAAAGCAGGATCAAATCCTTATTAATTACAGATAATATATGTTAAATTTCCAAGGAAACTAATATAATTTGGCTCTTTTCAAATATTTGAATCTCTCCTGGTGTTCAGGAGAGGTATGAAATTTATTCTGGGCATATTTAAAAGTCATAATGAGGACAGGTATAACAGATATGGAATCTGATAGTGGGAGGGGCTATTATTCAGAGCTCCTTAAACTTCTTCCACTAGTGACCCTTTTTCACCCAAGACATTTTTGTCACTCTGGGTGTATAGACAGAGAAAATTCATATGCAAATCAAACATTTACTGATTACAAATTATAATTTTGAGGTTCTCACATTCAGTTACATGACCTCATAAGGGACTATGACCCACCCTTTAAGAAATTTTGTTGTAGTCTATCCAGTATCTAAAACTAATCTTCATTAGAAAATATCAAACATGCAGTCATCTGATCATCCAGTCATAGCTTGAAGACATTCAAGACAAGGGAAAACCTAACCACTCCAACTATGACATTTCACAATTTTTTAAATAGCCACCCACATTCATTTGAAGGCTTTATAGGTCCTGCCAGAGTTTGTGCTTTTACTGGCTTAGCCTTCAAGAAGCCATATTCTCCTCTATTTCATTATAAGATATCAAGGAAGAACTTTAGTATAATCAGCATGTTTCAAATAACTTAAACCAAAATCAATAGTATTAGCAAACCTTTCCCCAAATAGATATAGAGAATAAATTGTTGCTTTTTTAAAAAGTAGTATTATAACTAACAACAGCTTTTGACAACAGGATAGAGATGATTGGGCTATTTTATCCACCTTAAAATAAATGCTTTAAGTGATCATTACAATTCTGAAAATAAAGTTGTCATTAAGGTCATATTATTAAAACATAGAGGGAATTAATATAGAACAATATCAAGGTCATTTTCCAGAATGATTTTCCCTTGTTATCCAAATCTTGTAATCTAACCAAAAGAGAAAGCTTCCTATATACCACAGAAAAGCAGTGTAAACAAACTTTACTAAAAATACTGTGCTTGCTTCAGAAACAAAAATAAAGTTTTCTTTTCTTCTAGATAGTGTTTATTATCTTAGAGCAGTTAGATTAGAAATCCTTGAACTACAGCTGGGTTTTGAATAAAGTTCCCTGGGTTCTGAACAAAGAAAAACTGTTCTTATTTGAAATTTGCAAGTAGTCAGTGTTAAATTAGAATATTTAGTGGAACTGATTTACCTCTTTTCTGTGTTTTTCAAATTTAACATGTCTTTTTATATAATATTTCTGAGTTTTAATGTATAAAGGTATAACTTATTAATGAGATTAAGTAGGACTCATTGACAGGAAGTAAATACAATCTGCTATTTATTCTGTCACTTCATTACAAGAGAATTTGTTATCTGGCATCATTTACTTCTATACTTTAATGATAGTGGACATATCCTCATTAGAGCCTGGAGAGGGTCCCTGGGAATGTGGCTGGCTGAGTAAACAGAAACTGTTCATAGCTAGGTAAACAGCAGGTAGTGACAAAGAAATAGATTTCATATTTCCTTGACTTTGTTCAGCCAGCAGTAGAGCCTGGTATAGTTCTGACATCATGATATCTATGATATGAATTCACAGAGTGCTTTCTATCCCATTATAGTTACTCTACATGCATCCCAATTGTGTTTTATGAGAGACAATATTGTCTTGTGCAGAGATTGGCAACCTACTGTGTATATACCAAAAGTTACATGAGATGATTTTTTAGAAATATTGTGCTAACCCATGGCAAAATTGTAAAGTAGATTTTTTTTTTAGCATTTTCTGAATCCATTTCCAATTTTTTGGTTCCTCATCTCCTATACTTTATAAGCTTACTTTAATCGTGCTACTATTCTCTGACTATCCAATTGCCATTAGTGTTTCATTCTTTAATGTTATTATGCCATATGTCTCCATGGTTTATTTTTCATTTCATTCCTTTCTTCCCCTGCTCCTTATCAATGACAAAACTTTTATTTTCTTGATATTATTCATCAGTTTAAATGTTGACAGTACTTTTTCGTCCACTCAGATTCTATCCCTTTCCTTGAACATTTGAATACCATAACCCTCCACTTCTGAAAAACTGTAAAAAATTAGTAGTTGGAGTATGTTTCAAGATCTCTGAAAACCCAAGTTTTGATTCTGGTCTTCTCAAAAGATATGTGTAATGTCGAAAAGCCCTGTATTTCAATATGTGGTTTGTAAAATGGGGATTCTTTTTTTCTGTGTGTGATTAAGTGAAATAATATAAAAGTTCATTCTGTGAATGAATTGTACTATGCCATACTATGGCATTACTATAATTTATTATTTATTGTCACATGTTTCTGAATTTTTACTCATTTACTGATTGACTATCTACAAAGAGGAGGATGTTAAAATGCCATATTAATTTTTTTTGTTTTACAAAAAGCTTCCAAAATACTATAAAAAATTGAGTATAGGAAAAAAGGGAAACAAAACACATACAGAATTTGTTTGTATGAAGATAATTAGATGATTATGCTCTAATATGTGGGGTGATTGTGATGTTGGGGTACAGAAGATTCTAAACTTTTGATTTCTTTCTCAAAGAAGAAACACCTTCTAATAATACATCAGCAAGTTCTGAAAATTAAAGACTTGGAAGCTGCCTAGGGGACTGAAAGGTTAATTGATTTACCCAGAGTTGTATAGACAGTGTGTCAGGTATGGGATTTTAACTTAGACATTTCTAACTCTGAAATAGCTCTCTGATA
Source organism: Antechinus flavipes (assembly GCF_016432865.1). Taxonomy (NCBI): domain Eukaryota; kingdom Metazoa; phylum Chordata; class Mammalia; order Dasyuromorphia; family Dasyuridae; genus Antechinus; species Antechinus flavipes. Next base: position 368,960,825 of record NC_067400.1, on the reverse strand, counting down.
TCTACATCAAAATAATATTTGAAGAGGAAAGAGTAAATTAAATGATATTTTTCAGTGTGAGGTTTAGTGTATCAACATAATTATAAAGCGCAAATTCAGTGTTTTATACATAAACAGCTATCACAGACAGCTCAAAAATATGTATTAACAATAATAATAACTGACATCTCTGTAGTGCTCTCTATTTCATTCAATCAACAGACATTTATTGAGTGCTTCTGATGTGCCAGCTGATCCAGTTATAATTGTTATCAACCCCATTCATTACATATGACTTACTTAAATGAACTGACTTGTTCAAGATCATACAGCTAGTAAATGTTGGAGCAACCATTCATGCTCAGATGTTCACATTAAAAGTACTGTGATACCTCCATTGTAAGATGTGTTTAGCATAATTCAACTGACTAAGTCATCTAGGGTCATTAATCAGCATCAGTAACTCTATTAAAAAAAAAAAAGCAATGTGTCTAAAAGTTCTGAACCATTACATATTGTAATATATGGTAATACTTTAAATTTACTAATGTATATATTATACAACCCATGAAAGAAAATAGTTTTGAGAAGAAATGATGATTAACCATTAAACATCCCAGATAAATAGTTCCTTTCCATTTCATCTGTGAAGCATTCCTCCCATCAATACAACTGCTTTTTAACTATATGTGAGCTGCAGACACAGAGAGAAAGAAAACTGCTTTTATTCTACCTTGAAATTGTAAAGTCAGTGTGGGTAGGTCTGTGATGAAACTCTAGTTCATTAGCTGACTGACTGCTGAGTCTCTAAGATGACAGATATTTGAGGAAGTTACTAGTTGGAGAAAACCCAAAAAGCTCAAATATAGGCTATCTGATTCAATACTACACCAGAATTGTGTATGCTGGGGAAAATATTTATAAAAATAATAACCTGAATTAATCAATGTTTATAATCCAAACATTTCCTACTGATACTCTGACAATTGTTCCTTATCCTCATTCAAATGCAAAGAATCCCTTTGCAGTAGAAATTTCAAAACATGCTTTCAGAGGAAGACAGAACCCTTGCCCACCTTTTAGTAGCATTTGGTAACCTCAAAATAATGATCCTTCTTGCCCAATTTCAGCAAAATCCAATTATCCCTGAACAGAAATTATTATACATAACCATCTAGCTAAATCTGTTATTTTTTGTCAACACAAATGGAAGATGTCCATTTATGCATATTTAATTTGTGATAATTTAGAGTATCTTATCATCATTTTTGAATATTTATTTAAGAGAAACAAATTACAGAAAAACTGACATCCTGAGTCAAACCTATGGTTTGTCTAGTCCACTATTATGTTGACAACAATATCCCCAAAGGATGTTTTCCATATGCTTGCCCTCCTTCATTACAATCTTAACTTCTTTCGGTAGTCATTTGTAGCCCTGTCATTCATAAATTTGCTTAAAACTTAAAAAAAAAATCAATTGTATTTCCTGGCTATATCATTAGTTGGAGAAAACAGTAATGTACTTTTATTATCTTTTGTTCTCAATTTACTTTGACTATGTTTTAATTTCAATATTTCAGAATTTGATGTACATTTGATTCCTTTATCTAGACCATTCATTGATTCTAAATTTGAAAATGCCTTCTCTCAGTTTGGACTAGTTAATTTGAAGTTTCTGAATCTTTTGACTTTATTTGAAATGTGAAAGGAAGCCAGTGGGGATTTTTGAGAATATGGATGAGATAACCAGGTTAATATGTAAAAAAAAAAAAATTAGCATAGCAAAATTATGAATGCTAGATTAAAGTAAGGAGATTAGAGAAGTGAAGTCTTATTTGGTAGAAGATACTAACAAGGTTCTATATTAGAGTAATAAAAGGGGGAATAGAGAGATATCAATCACAAGAAGACATGAGAAATATGTCAAAGTAAAAGTGAAGAACAGAGCTTGGTAAATGATTGCATATAAAGAAAGGTCACAGAGGGAGAAATAAGCTATATATTGAACCATTGACCACTGATGTTAATAGTGAGAGAAAGGACTATTGAAAGACAAGATTTGTGAACATATTTGGAATGCAAACCTGAGATATCTAAAACTGAGTTTTCAGTGTCATTGCAACATCCACATTGATATGTTAACTAAGTTTTGAAGGCAAGATACTGAAAGGGATAAAAGTTAGAAGTGCTGGAAGTTAACTTCATATTAGTGGTAGTTGGAATCTGGGAAATGAAGTAAATTACTAAGAAAGAGTATGACAAAAATAGAAAAGCTGTGTTGGAATCCTTACTAACTGCTAAGTAGTTAGAGTTGATCTAATCTTACAAAAAGATGTTTTGGGCAGAACCTGAAACAAGGTACTAAGTAGAACTACCCATAATCCCTCTCTCTGGAAGGAGCATAAATAGGCCAATGGGCCAGTCGGAGAGCTGGAGAGAGTGAAGATGCTACAAGTCGAGATTTCAGCGGAATGACATGAAGAGTTGGAGCTGGCTGGAGGCTGAAGAAAACTGAGGCAGAGGCTGAAGGACCAGACCTTTGGATTTGGTGACATTCGGAGAGAGCTCTTGGAACCAAGCAGAGAGATAGGCCTCTAAGCTAACGGGCTATATTGGGATAATAAATGAACTGACTTGTTCAAGATCATACAGCTAGTAAATGTTGGAGCAACCATTCATGCTCAGATGTTCACATTAAAAGTACTGTGATACCTCCATTGTAAGATGTGTTTAGCATAATTCAACTGACTAAGTCATCTAGGGTCATTAATCAGCATCAGTAACTCTATTAAAAAAAAAAAAAAAGCAATGTGTCTAAAAGTTCTGAACCATTACATATTGTAATATATGGTAATACTTTAAATTTACTAATGTATATATTATACAACCCATGAAAGAAAATAGTTTTGAGAAGAAATGATGAGTAACCATTAAACATCCCAGATAAATAGTTCCTTTCCATTTCATCTGTGAAGCATTCCTCCCATCAATACAACTGCTTTTTAACTATATGTGAGCTGCAGACACAGAGAGAAAGAAAACTGCTTTTATTCTACCTTGAAATTGTAAAGTCAGTGTGGGTAGGTCTGTGATGAAACTCTAGTTCATTAGCTGACTGACTGCTGAGTCTCTAAGATGACAGATATTTGAGGAAGTTACTAGTTGGAGAAAACCCAAAAAGCTCAAATATAGGCTATCTGATTCAATACTACACCAGAATTGTGTATGCTGGGGAAAATATTTATAAAAATAATAACCTGAATTAATCAATGTTTATAATCCAAACATTTCCTACTGATACTCTGACAATTGTTCCTTATCCTCATTCAAATGCAAAGAATCCCTTTGCAGTAGAAATTTCAAAACATGCTTTCAGAGGAAGACAGAACCCTTGCCCACCTTTTAGTAGCATTTGGTAACCTCAAAATAATGATCCTTCTTGCCCAATTTCAGCAAAATCCAATTATCCCTGAACAGAAATTATTATACATAACCATCTAGCTAAATCTGTTATTTTTTGTCAACACAAATGGAAGATGTCCATTTATGCATATTTAATTTGTGATAATTTAGAGTATCTTATCATCATTTTTGAATATTTATTTAAGAGAAACAAATTACAGAAAAACTGACATCCTGAGTCAAACCTATGGTTTGTCTAGTCCACTATTATGTTGACAACAATATCCCCAAAGGATGTTTTCCATATGCTTGCCCTCCTTCATTACAATCTTAACTTCTTTCGGTAGTCATTTGTAGCCCTGTCATTCATAAATTTGCTTAAAACTTAAAAAAAAAAATCAATTGTATTTCCTGGCTATATCATTAGTTGGAGAAAACAGTAATGTACTTTTATTATCTTTTGTTCTCAATTTACTTTGACTATGTTTTAATTTCAATATTTCAGAATTTGATGTACATTTGATTCCTTTATCTAGACCATTCATTGATTCTAAATTTGAAAATGCCTTCTCTCAGTTTGGACTAGTTAATTTGAAGTTTCTGAATCTTTTGACTTTATTTGAAATGTGAAAGGAAGCCAGTGGGGATTTTTGAGAATATGGATGAGATAACCAGGTTAATATGTAAAAAAAAAAAAAAATTAGCATAGCAAAATTATGAATGCTAGATTAAAGTAGGGAGATTAGAGAAGTGAAGTCTTATTTGGTAGAAGATACTAACAAGGTTCTATATTAGAGTAATAAAAGGGGGAATAGAGAGATATCAATCACAAGAAGACATGAGAAATATGTCAAAGTAAAAGTGAAGAACAGAGCTTGGTAAATGATTGCATATAAAGAAAGGTCACAGAGAGGGAGAAATAAGCTATATATTGAACCATTGACCACTGATGTTAATAGTGAGAGAAAGGACTATTGAAAGACAAGATTTGTGAACATATTTGGAATGCAAACCTGAGATATCTAAAACTGAGTTTTCAGTGTCATTGCAACATCCACATTGATATGTTAACTAAGTTTTGAAGGCAAGATACTGAAAGGGATAAAAGTTAGAAGTGCTGGAAGTTAACTTCATATTAGTGGTAGTTGGAATCTGGGAAATGAAGTAAATTACTAAGAAAGAGTATGACAAAAATAGAAAAGCTGGACCAGCAAAAACTTGTAGAGATAGTCTTAAGGGTAGGGCAGAAGAACAGAAGACAAAGGAGAGTGTTTAGAGAGGTCAATGAATGGCAATGTAGTCTATGTTAAACCAAGGGAAGATGAATAGAAGATAGTGATCAACAGTGAGATTCTATAAAGAGGTCAAGCAGGATGAAGACTAAAATGGAAAAAAAAAAAAAGAAATTAACTCAACAACTGATCTGGAAACAAATTGGAGAAGGAAATGGAGTTCTGAAGACAAAAGTCAGATTACTACTAAGTTGAAGAGTGAATAAGTCATTAAATAGAGAACCTGATGTAAATAATTAATTTTCCTAGAATTTTGACATAAAATAGGAAAGAAAGAGAAGAATAGTTGGGTGGGATGGGAGATCTTTAATTTTTTTTTTAATTTTGATATTGTTATGTACAAATAGTAAAAGCAAATCAATATAAAAAGTGATAGAAAATTTATATAAAGCACAGAACAAATGATTGTTGGAGCATAATACTGGAAGAATTTTACAGATGCCTTCCATAAAAATAATTTCTTAATGAGAAATCTTTATTTTCGAGACCAAAATTTATAGGATGACTTAAATATGTTCCTATCCATGTATGGGTAGGTAAAAATGAGTATTTTTTTTTTCAGTAAAATGGAAGTGTAGTTATTTGGCATGGATAAGGGAGGAGTACATCTTGGGACTTGGGGAAAAAAAAGAAGAAATGGCTTAGAACAATTGTTATGGGAGGAATGAGACAGGGAAATGTGATGAGCAGAGTAAAAGCATAGTTAAGCAACAGTGAGAACCCAGCTGAGTTTATGCACCACAAATTTAAAGTTGTTGAAATCAGCTTAATTCTGTAATTTACCCTGATGTCATTAGCAGTTTGGGATAAGTAATGGTGAGAGTAGAGAATAGATGGTGGGTATTACCTGAGGGTGAAAATTAGCAGGTCAACCATGATGGAATGGGTGGGAGAAAGCATGTTAGGATAGGAGTTACTAAAACATAAACATAGGTAACATTGAGTTATCTGAATCTTGATTTCTCCAAATTTAAAATGAGAGAATTAGAATAGATGATCTTTAAGTTCTCTTTAAAATCTAATTTCTGTAATCTCATTGTTCCATAATAGAGATTTACTTGGAGTATTGACTTTAGAGAAGTAATAGATATTACAATAATGAAGGAAGGAGACAGTATAAGTGTCAGGAAGCAAAAAGTATGCCAACCGTTTCTTTCTTCTGATCCTTTGACCAGGGTGGGTCGGGGGGGAGGAGAGGGAGGGAGAGAGGGGAAGGGGAATGGAAGAAGGAATGGCTTCCAAAAGAGAGAAATCAAAGCATATAAATCCTAAATACAATGTATATTTCAGTTAAAGTAATAAGATAGAAGTGGAATTGGTTCAAAAAACCAAGAATATAATACGTAAATTTGAGAACAGAGCTGTGATTTCATTAATCTGAATGAAATGGTTTAAAGATGAATAAACAAGGGAGGAATGTTTTGATGAGGAGTTAGGGAGAATTAAAGCAGGAATATGGTTTCAGGAGGAGATAGTATAAGTACATAATATATGAAAAACAATGAAAGAGTGTGACTAGTATAAAAAAAAAATCCAGGACAAAATAGCTTCTAACCATCTGTTACATGGAGTAACAAATGAACATGTTATTGTATTATATCAGAATCTGAAATTCATAAACATCCTAAAATATATTTCTTCCCTAATTAAACGCAAAATAGTTTCTCATTAAGTTGTATTCAGATCTGGAGAAAATTCACAGCAACATCTTGACAGATAATTGTTAGGAAGATCTAAAAGAGACCATATAGTTAAAAGATAAATAAAAACTACTGATTTTTATGTCATAAATCCAAAACAAATACAAACAAAAATTCTAAGAAGTAATTGAGGAAAATTGCAAAGATAATTTGAGTAAAATAAGACATTAAGATAAGTTCCTGAATTAGTAAATTATTCCTAATATTCTTTAATCCTAATAATAATTGCACCATTCACATTTTCAAATTAAGAAGAAAATTTACCACATACAGCTCTGCAAGCTTCTTTCTCCCTATTATTACCTCTATCTATCAATCTCCTACCTCCCTCCCTCCCTCCCTCCCTCCCACCTATTTACTTAACTCTCTCTCTGTCTCTCTCTTTCTCTTTGTTTCTCTCTCTCTCTCTCTCAAAGATTAATAAATCTGTATCTATAATCTATGTTCTATAGATATATACACATATGATGTATATAGTCATACATATAGACACATATGTATTTATGGAATTTTAAGGACTATGTGGTAAAGTCTCTTTCTCTGCATTTTCATTAAGACAGTAGAAATAGTGACATTTTCAACAATGAAAATCAGCATTTATTGTTATAATGACTCTGGAGACAAACATTTATGACAAATGCTGAGTGAATAATGATGCTATTAATACTGAATATGTTTTAGCTAGAGATTACGTAGTCATTTTTTAAGAATCCCATACTTTGTATGTGTATTTATCCAAACACAGTGTGGTATGTTTATATATGTGTATATGCATGTATCACTATATGTCTTGTATATACATACATAAACCTATGAATATAAATACAGAAAGACAGGAACAAGGGGGGAAGAAGAAAGAGAGTGAAAAAGACAGAAACAGACAGAAACAGAGACATAGACACAGAGAGACAGAGAGAAAAACAGACATAGACATAGGGAGAAATAGAGAGAGTGAATGAGAGAGAGAGCGAGAGCAAGAGCAAGAGAGAGAGAGAAAGAGAGAGAGAGAGAAAGAGAGAGAGAATAAGAAAGAGAGAGAGAGAGAAAGAGAGTGTGTCCACTTCCCAGATCAAAATGGAAAACTGACTGTCATTGCTATTTCAATTGCAATTTTGACTGACCTAGAGCACCTCCACTTCCCATGGGTAAGGAAACTTATTAGTCTCTCTAACAATGTGGCACAAATTTCCATTTCTGTCAAAGTAAAATAATTGTTCAGAACATAGGAATGTCTGCTGAAACTGAAATGATAACACCTAACCTGATCTTACAGTGGTTTTTGACTACTCTGTCCTTCAGAACATTTTTGTAAACAACAAAAATAAGAGGGCCTTGGGCACAGACACTGGTGCCTTTTAGCCAGTGGATATCTGAACTTTTATCTTCGTTTTTTAAAAAATTGAATGTAACAAAGCTTGTGGTACTTCAGTTTTTCCTTGCCCTGTTTTCCCAATCCTCTAAATTTCCGGTTCATTGAACACTCACAACTTCATTGAAAACTCATAACTAACCAGCATTCCTTTATATTCAATCTAAATAGAGACAAAATTTGTCCCATACAGATGAGTTTCTTTAGAATTTAATCAAAATTATGGATTTAGAATGAGTCTGAACTGAAAGATAATTAGATGCTCTGGCAATGCCAATCATTCTGATAAGTAGCAAAGATGCAAAGACAAAAAAAAAAGTCTTTCCCTATAGTCTAATAGAGAGACAACCACATTTAGTCAGTCAGTCAATAAACATTAATGATTATTAAGTACCTACTATATACTAGATGCTGTCTAAATACTGAAAATGAAAAGAAAGGCAAAAGACAGTCTTGGTCTTAGAGAACTTGCAGTCCAATAGGGGAGGCAACATGTAAACAACTTTGTACAAAAAAAAGACACATTCAGGATAAATTAAATATCCAATAAAGAGAAGCATTTGGAATATCATAGAGGGCAAAACATTGCACCTACAGATGGAGATGAGAAATAAAATTCAAAAAATTAGCATGAGAACTAATTCTAGAGCAAAGTAAAGATTAAATGAGTAAAAATGAGAAGGAGGAAGATTATAGGTTTGAGGAACAGATTATGTTAAGGCATGGAAACAGAAGATGGAGCGTCATGTGTGAGAAACAAGTAATCAGGAAGATTGGAATTTAAAATATGTGAAGCAGAATAATGTATAAAAAAGCTACAAATTTAGAGAGGGGCTAGATTACAAGGAATTAAATAGAGAAGTTTTTGTTTTAATTGAAAATATTAGGGAACTAATTTTTTTTTTAAGTCTAGGAGTATAGAAGAAACATGTTTAAATGCACAGGAAAAATGTAAAGGACGTGAACCAAATTTGTCATTTTTGTCTTTTCTATGTTTCAACCTGAACCCCTGAGATTGAACCAGAGGTCTATTGCCTCAGTTTTCCTTAAAAGTTTTATATATAATGCAAATACCACAAATTGAGCTCTAAATCAAATAATTTGAGCTGCATCTTCATAAAGAAAGTGGTAAGGTAGAGGATATTGAATTTTGAATCAGTTGTTGTATGGGGTAATAGAGCATATCATTCCAGCATACCACCTGCTAATTTAACATTTCCCTAGCTCTTCTTACTTATGAAGTTCTAAAATCAGTTGTATAAGAAGATACATAAGCAGGGAAAGCCTCTAACTTTTACAAATGATAACATGTAGACAATTGTACTCAGGCTGACTCCATTACTTTGATTATATAAAGGTGACAAATTATTTCTTTCATTATTACCAATTTTAATAACTGTTTTGTACATGATACTATTGTTATACAGATAGAAGTGAAAATTATATAAGTAATATTCAAACTTCAAGGAAGGTACTGTTTAAAAAAAGACAAATAATCCAACAGTATCACAACTACAAATATATAAGAATACACATAAATGTGTAAGTAACGTTATTTATTTAAGGAAATATATAAATATGTTCTTGAAGACTGAAGTACACATAATATATTTTCCAGGTAATAAGCTATAGTCATAAAATTTTAGAAAACATGTTTATCCCTTCTTTGAGATGTATTTAGCTAGTTAGAAATGAAGAGTAGTAACAGGAAGATCAATTACTATAACCAAGATCTTATAATCACATGTAATCCTATTCTTCACTCCTGACTATATTTCTAGATTGCTTCAGGATCTTATAATATGTATGCATTTACATCATTTTCTAATTCATCAGGTTGTCTTTTGACTTAAAATAAGATTCAGTGCCTGATTACAGTCACTACTGGAAGAGATTAATAGAGTAATGAAATGATTGACTTCATTGGATTTAACACACATAAAAGGTTTTTCTCAAATTTCTGGAAAGATATTTTCCCCATACCATATGCCCAAAAAGCACCTTGGAAAGACAGAAACTCACAACAGCACTTACTGTATATCTAATAGTTCTTTTCTCTTTTTTATGTGTATGTGTATGTTTTATATACACATTAAGAAGCAGTAAATAAAGTATACAAAAGGGGTTTGATTTGCTCAGCATTAATGAGCAGTGGAAGGAATTCATGTGTTAGCAGCTTACTAAATCATTAACCTCACCATCAGTATGTTTTAGAAAATCTAGTAATAATAGGTAAAAGGTAATAAAGAGGAATCAAGGCATGCTTCTTGCCAGGACTGTTAAAAGTTATTTGTCTTTTTTTATGTGTATATCAAGTATATTGGAGCAATGATATATAGGTGTGTATTCTCTATTCTGGTAACTCAGAGAAATATATACAGAAATGTATACCATTTCTGTACATTAACAACTTGACAACCAGTTGAAGTTAAGGGCTATTTTTACCATTATCATGTCTGAGGAGAGGAAAAAATGCAAAAAATAAAATGTCTATATTATTAATAAGCAATTGTTTTCGACACTTTAAATACACATTGTCAGGAGTCCAAAGTTTATTCTCTTGTATGGACCTTTCCCTATCTTTTCAAAATGGCCTGCTTGAAAGAAATACTTTACTAAACTTTTGACACAGTTTTGTCTGGTAGTTAAGAAAAGAGAAACAAATCTTCTATCATTGAAAAACTTACACTGTGCTTTGACATTTGAATTTATTTTTAAAAGGAGCCAAAGTGCTTTCCTGGCAGGAATCCATATTACCTCTGTATACTTTTATAGTAAAAATGGTTGATTAGAGTGGTGAATGAGTTGTCAGAAGTCTGATATTATTATACTGATTTAGTCCATGCCATTGCCTACGTCTACACCATTGTTTATGGTAATGTAACATTAGTCATCATTAAGTCATTTCAAACAGTTTGTCAGATCTCTGACCTCCTAAGTGCTTGTTCTCAGGTAGCTTATAGTTGAATCTCTTTACTTTGCTACCAATAAAATGGAAATAACATTTCCTTTACTTTTTCGCTAGTATTTATTAATGTCCTAGCATAAAGGCACTACTACCATTAGATTGGAAAAGTATGAACTGTGGGACTATATGAAAGAAAGAAATAGTAGGAAGTTCTTGACTTATAGGTTTTTTTTTTTTTAAGAAAAAAAAGTAGATTAACAAAAGAGGGGATAAATAATAATGTATATACTACATAGCACATTAAATAAAGTACTTTCTTCTAAATATTTCTATTTTATAGATGAGGAAACTGAGATTCAGAAAAAATTGGTGACCAACACTAGATGACATACTTAATGCACATTCCAGCTTCCATACATAGTCTTGATAGATAGGTGTTGGAATCCTTACTAACTGCTAACTAATTAGAGTTGATCTAATCTTACAAGAAGATGTTTTGGGCAGAACCTGAAACAAGGTACTAAGTAGAACTAATTAATACAAGGCTTGTGTTCACATCTTTACTCATTGGAGTTCAATGAGTTCACACCTCCCTTGAAGCTCTTTGGGCCAGAGAGCACTATGGGAGAAAACCCACAATCCCTCTCTTGAAGGAGCATAAATAGAGCTTCAATGGGCCAGTCAAAGAAGTTCTTCAGAGTGAAGAAGCTACAAGTCGAGATTTCACCGGAATGACATGAAGAGTGGTGCTGGCTCTGGAGGCTGAAGAAAGCAGAGGCAGAAGCAAAAGACAAAGTGGCAAGAGCTCTTGGAACCAAGCAGAGAGATAATAAAAGATCTGAACTTTATTCACCTGGCTGCATTTGAGAAGAAAAAGCTCACAACAGATAGGCATCAGAACTAGATTGCCTCTCAATAAACACTTCACCTGGAAAAAAAATTAAAAAAAAAAAATTAAAGAGCAACCAACAAAGTCTGAAATTGAGAAATACCAACTGTTAGATGTTGAGACAAAATCCAAAATACTGAATGGAAACATTTAGGAAATGTATTTCTATCATGTAAATAGCTTAACATTTTAAAATTAAAATATCCAGAACTTTTGCCCTACTGGTACTATATCATTAGTATCAGAACTACCAGTGTGGAAAGTCCCTCCACCTACTTGAATTATTATTTATTATTATTAATACCATATCAATATGATAATATTATTAGTTATTATTAAAACATGTGTAATTTGTCTTAGAGAAATGAGAATTTTCTTGGTTTATCTATGGTCAGAAACCTAATATATCTCAGAATTGAATCAAGGTTTTCTGACTTGAAATGCTGTTATCTGTATAATAGAGTATGTCTCCAAAACTAATGGTAAATAATGTCTATCATGCATACTTATGGAAGTCCTTATTCTTCCATAAATACCCAATAATTTTTCTTCCATAACTTCAATCAAAGATTGTAATGAAGTTCAAATGAGTTGTTGCTATATAGAACATTTTTGTGCTTTTATTCTGTTATTACACTGGAAATAAATTGATATTAAAAAGCATTTGGAAAGACTTTCATGAAGGTAAAATAAAACATGTATCATGCATGATTCTTCCTATTTCATGCCCATTTGACCATTGATCATCGACAGATCACCAAAAATGGTTGCTTCCATAAAGAAATCTTATATTATTTTAATATGCATGTGAGATATCTTATATAAGAAAAATTTAAAATTGTTCTCAGTAATAAAAAATATAAAAGTATTTTGTAATTACTTTCAATCAATTGTGTGACTGAATATGTAGTCTATTACAGAAAATTATCTGGAAATGTCTCATGATCACCTTGTATCATTAATAAGAATTCAATCAGAGAAAGCAAGTTAGTTTTGCTTTCAAAGATCCCACATTACTTCCTGCAAAAAAACAACAATACCTCATAGTATATTCTCCTGGTGATGGTATTTATTTGTAAACCATAGGTCATCCCAATTGCCAGAGAATCAAAATTCCTGGAATATAAAAGGTAATGATAGATAAATTAACAATAATCACACACACACACACACACACACACACACACACACACAAATTAGTTCAAGAAAATTCTTAAGAAATACATGCAAGAAAAAGAATGATCATTCATCCTAAACAAGGAATAAAACATAACTGTGAAAATGTTTCAAGGCTATAGGACCTAAAATAAGGCTTTTTAGTATATTGAATATAACCTCCATTAAGGATTTTGTGAAAAGTCATGGGTGAAAATTAAATGAAATTACAGCATATCAAGCCTATATTATTTAGATCATCAATTTATTGAAACATTGAACATTTGGTATTTGAAATCTTTTTGAACTAGTATAGTGCTTATCTTCCCTAATCTAAAAAAGAAAACCCAGCAAAAAATTAATCCTTCCCAATCTATTTATAGAACTATCTCACAGGTTCATAATGGTAGAAATTTTGGTAACTATATCAGGTCACTAGAATAGATTTATGGGTCAGTGTAAACACTTGTAGCATATTCTAATTATGTCATTAATTACATATTAATGTAATTAATTAATGTAATGTCCCTATGACATTCAGAACTAATAGTAATCAAAAACGAAATTTGTGATCTTCATTTGTAAATCAAATTTATATAATTAGAATCTTGTGACAATGTTTAAAATATGAAGAATCTCTAAATTTGACTGTCAAAAATATGAAGTAGATATTAGTTGTGAATATAAATAATTGAAGATAGCATTTTGTTGCCTCCCTATTTAAAAAAATGCATCTAGAACTGATTCAAGATGAAAGCATATCAATTTCTATGCAAAAAAAAAATGAAAACTTTAAACAGAATCTAAGTTCTTTGAGAGGGAGCATATGGAACAATTTTCATCGTTAATTCCTAACATCTTGTTGAATGCCTGTAACAAAACTATTTCATCCCACTACTGACAAGTCCTTCATTTTGACTATAGTTTGCGCTAATATCTCATTTCCTACATAACTAATGAGGAGGAATGGAAATGAGAGGGATAGAGGAAGAAACAATAGTATTACAAACTCAGGAATTGGGAAAAAATGTACGAGTTAGAAGAGCTGAAAAAATCTATATGACTTAGTATTTATTGAATCTCACAACTATATGCAAATCCTGGGGAGAGTATAAGTCTGTTCATAAAGCATTATAGGATAAATACATATATAAAATGTTTATATTATGTTAAACATGTATGTGTATAATATACACATGTGTATATATTATGTGTATATGTGTAATTTGCACATATAGATATACCTATTTTGAAAACCACATTTTTTGTTGACATATGTCTCTTCTGTCCAGTTGTTTTAATAATAACTAATAATATTATCATATTGATATGGTATTAATTGTTTTTGAAGAATTGTTTTTGTTTTTTGTTTTGCTTTTTGTTACTCAGAAATGATCCCAACTTTAACAATGAGTTGTTTGATTAAAAAAAATGACAATTTTCTTAAAAACAATAATAATGATCCCTAATGGTATTTTGTTCTTTAAATCACAATATTGCTTCTTAAATGAGAGCAATACATCTTCCTTTTGCTATTTTTCAAAAAAAAAATCTCCAAATTCCTTATATATATAATAGTTCTCTCTCTTTAATCACATACAGATGTTTTATATTACTTTTTTAGAATATCATTATCATTCTCTGTTCCTTCAGTCAAACCTTTTAGTATTATGGCTTTATTGTTGTTTTAGCTATTTTAAGTGGTTTCTTAACCCATTATTTTCACTTGGATGAAGTCCTACTTAGAACAATAAAAATTGCTATGTTTTCCCTTTTTTCTTTAAGATTTGTCTAAAGTAAATTAACAAATAACATTCAAGGATTTGTTTTCCTTCTTATACACTATGTCAGGCTCAAAAAAGTAGAATTGATTTGAAAGGGAGGAAAAAAAATAGCATCTTCACAGGACCATGCAGTTCACTTCTGTCATGAGAGATGTCATTTGAAAATAAAGAAATACAAATCAGAGAAGGAAAAATGTGTTTTTTTTAACTCCTTGGGGAGACAAATAAAGAGATAAATGGGAAATGAATCCACATAGGGCTAGGAGGATTGAACCCTTATTGAGATACTTTTCTCTTTACCATTGTATATCATTTTTGATTTGCTAACTCTCTTTTCTGGTTAAAGGGAAAGATTCATTTCTGTTTTTGATGATTCTTGAAGAGAGGCAGAAACACACCATCATTATTGCCTGAACATGGTCCTGGATGAAGTCCTTTAGTAAACTAGATCCTCCTTTCTTCTATAGTCCTCCTGAGGTAACCACAGCAGAGGATTTTTCAGTAATGAGAACATTACTGGAAACACAATGCCAAGGTTATAAGAACAGCTGTTCCCATAACAGATAGCTTTATCAAAAGAAATTTAAACCTAAATAAAATTCTATATCATGCTGTAATATAGATTGAAGATACTTGTATTGAGACTTTAGAAAGTGATGACAGAAGTTACAACTAGTAAATGATACAAGCAGACTAGAACGCTAGTCTTTTGACTTCTTTCCAGTGGTCATTCCATTGAAAATTATTGTTTCCTTTTAGTAGTTAATTCTAGTCCTTTGAGAGCATTTTTTAAAATTTTCTTAGCACTTATAT
Organism: Antechinus flavipes; assembly: GCF_016432865.1. Lineage (NCBI taxonomy): Eukaryota > Metazoa > Chordata > Mammalia > Dasyuromorphia > Dasyuridae > Antechinus > Antechinus flavipes. The sequence continues at coordinate 368,945,531 of NC_067400.1, read as the reverse complement.
TTTTGTTCTCTGTTGGATCCCTCTTCACCAGCTGTTATTTTTCTCTTCTTGATCTATTCTGTATGTTGGAAGAGCAGAAAAGAAAATCAGTGCTCAGTGGTAGACAATTTTTGAGTCTAAGGAAAAGACCTAGAGAATCATAGTCTGCTGAGAACAGGTTAGAATTTTTGTTTTGATCTTATTTAATTTGTCCTTTCACAGTTTCTGATTCAATATCTCCCACTCAGTGGACATCTAATAACTTTTAATTAATGAAGAAAGAGAAAAATCCAAATTTAATGTTGAGAATGATGAAAAAAGTAGGTTGTGAAGGAAGGAAGGAAACAAAGAAGGAAAGAAGGAAGGAAGGAAGGAAGGAAGGAAGAAAAGAAGGAAGGAAGGAAGGAAGGGAAAGAAGGAGAGAGGGAGGGAGAGAAAAAAGTTAGAAGAGTAGAAAGAGGGAAGGAGGAAGAGAGAAAATAAAGAAGAAAGAAAAAGAAAAGATACAGTCTTTGAGTCAAGGGTACTTACAATCTATTTAGGAGAATTAGCATGTACAGCATTTACTTAAATATATTTACATACACACTATATATTTATACACATATATCCATATATAGCAATATGAAGTGAGAGAATTCATCAGTAATTCTGTGTATTTATTTTAATGCCCAGCAAAGTCAAAGGCACTATCATACATGGAGAACAAGAAGCAACCACTTTGATCATGAAGTCTTGTTTGTAAGCAACTTGTTTGTATCCTAGTTGCATATATGCATGTGTCTGGCAGATCTAGGGATTCCTCAAGCTGTCTGGTGAATGTTTTCACTAGACTGAAGTGGTGAGAGAATATTGGCAACAGAAAATAGATAAAGAAGTAAATTAATCCACCTACAAATCCAGCCAACTTGAAATACTTTAAGGTCATCATAAGGTGTTCATCTCACAAGAAAAGTTGATGGAGTGATTATTTTTTGAATATAAGATAATTGCTTTCTTCTATCTTAAATGAAGGGCCATGAGGGCAAGAAATAATAATTTTACTACAGCTATTTATTTTAGTCTATATCACCTGCCAGAAATAGTATTCTCATCTTAAGGCTTGAGTATTCTACATGATACTGTTTCACTTGGAGTAATGATTTTCTTGAAAATATTACTACTTCCATATAAATATAGATAGCTACCTAGTTTTTAAAAGATGAATGAAAAAAAAAAAAGATGAGAAATTGTCCAACTCACCAAGTTTATAAGAAAATCCTAAAATAAATAGTATATCATTATTTCTCTATATGACTTTATTATCATTTTTTGTCTCCTAAAATGTTTTAAGTAATCACTCTCTTCTTAACTTGGAGATCAGTAGTCCCCAAAAGATATTAAAGTATGATATAAATATTAATTTTCACATGTAAAAACAAAAATAATCAGTAATATTTATTGAAGTAGTCAGTGGATAGAGTAAGTAGAAGAGGGAAGGAGCCAAATTGTTTATGGAAAGCTATTAAAAATATTTCAATTGTCTATCATAAATTAATGAAGAGTTCCATCATTCTAAATATCCTGATGGAATGGAATACGAAATGCTTATTTTATGAATCTATGCAAAATGACTAAATATCTCCTTATACTAATTATTCTTTCAGATGTCAGAAGGCAGAGATTTTCTAGGATATGGTGGTCAGCAGCCACTTTAGTGTTTCACCTGGCATAAGTCTTCCATTTTTTACAGTATATGATAACAACAATTGAAAGATATTTTTCAATCATTGTAATTTGGCTGTCATCTGAAAATATGAATGAATTAATACAATTATAATTACATACTAGTTATAATATTCAGGTATAGGGGTTTATCAAAATATATGTAAGAGTGTGAATTGGAAGACTTACAGTGTTTCTTATATTTCTTATATTTCACTTTCTTATTTCCCCCTCTTTTCCTGAATAAAAAAAAAAAAGAAAAACAATTTAAATTCCATCTTATATTTAACAAACTTCTCATTTTTTAAATTACTTTAACTTTCATTTAAATTATTAACTCATCTTCATTTATTCTTCATCATAATTGTTTACATATTTTACAAGCATTATTAAACATTGTTTCTCAATTCCTTTTCAAAGAGAATTGAATGAATAATTGTATGTCTAGGTAATCACTGCTTGCCCACAAACCCACAAAATTATTAAAAGCAATGGTTAATGGTTGAATCTCATCTTTCCCATGAAGAAAAGTTTTCCTTTTGTTATTGATACAAGAAATATAGGAAAATTTGAACCAAAAAGTTAGAGGGAATATGGGTAAGGAACTAAGATCTTAGTTCTAGGGACCTAATAGACAGCTACATGGTATAATGTATATAGTCCAGGGCTTGGAATCATGTGATTCATATTCTGACTGCAATATGCAGCCAGGAACTTGACCTTGAGCAAACAATTTTTTTTATCAGTTTCCTCATCTTTAAAGTGGGAATAATAACACTGTCTACCTAATAGAGATTCATGAGATTCAGAGGAGATTATATGTAATCTCCTCTGGTAATTATTTTGCAAAGCCCCAAAAGCAATACAAATATTAACTATTAATAATTACAACAATCATTAAAATATTTGTATACACAATGAACATTCCATAAAGATTTGTTGACTATTTTTGTGTATAAAGAATAACTGAGATCTTGTTGAAAACAATAGATTTAATTAAAAACATAAATATAAAAAATATTCTCATGCCCTATGCATTATCTAGTTTGTATTAACTCTAATCTAGCCTCTTCATTTTATAAACAAAGTCATTGAAACTCACAAAGAAGTGGTTGGTCCAATTTGTTTTCTGGAACCAGCTATGGAACTTATATCTCTTAAATCTTGACCATTCTTTTCAATATTCTGTGCTGTTTCTCCTGTGTGGAATAATATGCCCAGGTACTAAGTGGCAAAACTACATCAAGAATCTTCTTTTGCCCGGGATGGGGGGGGGGGGTTGTTTTGTAATTGCAGAAGGTGAAACTTTTTTAAATAGTATTTTATTATTTTCCAGTTACATATAAAGTGTTTTCAACATTCATTTTATGTGATTTTGAGACCCCAGTTTCCCCCTCCCCTTTCATCCCATCTCCCTAAGGATGCATGAAATCTCATATAGGTTATACATGTGCAAATTTGTCTCTATTAGTCATGTTAAAGAAGTAACATAATAAAGGGAACATACACACACACAAATTGAAAATACTAGGTTTGATCCGCATTCAGATTTCACAGTTCTTTTTCTGGATGTGGACATTTCCATCAAGAATATTTTGGAATTGTCTTGTTTCATTGTATTGCTGAGAAAAGCTAAATTGATCATCATGCAATGTTGCTGTTGCCATACACAATGTTCTTCTGGATGTGCTCATTTCACTTAGCATCAATTCATGTAAGTCCAGGTTCTCCTGAAATACACTAGAGAATCAGTCTGCTTTTATAGAATAATAACCTTCCATTATATTCATATATCACTCAATCATTCTCCAATTGGTGGATCTTCTGCCAATAAATAAATAAATAAATAAAAACTGCTCCAAACATTTTTTTTTAATATATAGGCCTTTCTCCCCATCCCTTTATTTGATCTCTTTGGAATACAAAGCTAGTAGTGGTATTGCACAGTTTGATTGTCTTTTGAGCAGAACCCAGGCCTTCTGACATTTGATCCTTTGTATTTTCATTAATGCTGAACTTATTTGTGTAGCTCAAGTTACATCTTTTCTGAAGATTTCCCCCTTTCCCTCTTCCTCTTGTCCAAGTATCAGCATCCTCTTACTCTTAAAATTACTTTGCATATACTTTGCATTTGCATTTGTTGTTTTAAATACATAACTGTAGTCCTGACAGCTAACATTTTTATAGAACTTTCCAGGGGAGGTAGGTGCTATTATTTCCCCCATATTAAAATTAAGTAACTGAGGCTTAAAAAGGTTAAGCAAATTGCCCAGGATAGAACAGCTAGGAAGTGTATAAGACCAGATTTGAACTGTGGCCTTTTTACCTTCAAATCTATAACTTTTTCTATGTACTATGTAGCTACATGATGTCATACAAGTTTTCCTATTATTAGAAGAATAGTAAATCCTTATGAACTTGGTTTTCACTTTTCCCCCTCCATAGTCTCAAAACCCTGAATAATGCTTTCTACATAGTTGGTAATTAAATGCTTTAACTGGTTTGAATGAATCATCATCTTGACTATATAGTCTCATAATTTTAAGGTACCCATTATTAGCAATGGCCTATAAGCTTTCATTATTTGATTTTTCTCTTCTCTGTTCCTTTTCAATAATTCATTATTAGTGTCTACTTAGAAAAGAATGATATGACATGCAGAAATTAGAGAAGTGTTAAAGAGCAACAGGAATTTTTTAGAAAAATACTGACTTTGCAGTTCTTAAATATTTCTCTTTGTCTATCTCCATTTTAGAAAGTGGATTTCTTACTTCAATCAGCTGAAAAGCTCTATGAATTGATGTTGACTTTGAACTGTTGTTTTTCTGAATTAATACTCGAGGGCATTGGAAACTAAAGGTAGAAGTATTTTGAAGGCAGATACAAAGATTATTTTTATCTCAGTAGTTCAAATCCTAGCATTTATAGGTACCCCTCACCAAATGTAAGTGCTTTAAATGTTCATGGAAATTTTTTTTTTTAAAATGGTACTAATTCTTAAGATTTCTTTCTCATCACTGTTTACATTAATGTGGACTTTATTGTAACATGTCATTTCATAAATCTAAAGATATAGTAAGCATTTCATTAAAGCAAAAAATAAAGCAAATGTTTCAAATTGACTCCAGTCACACATCTCTTCCCCTGAATATCTTAGGGCAATAAACAGTTTTGTTGAAAAAGAAAATTCTTTGTTTTGTCTGGGAGGCTGACTCATTCTACATCTGGTAGTTGATTTTTCATTTAACCTTAACTCTGTTTCATTTTAATTATGATTCAACTAATCTAACTGTAATAACAATATATAATTGAATACAATACAATTCAACGTAATTAGTCCTGAACTAATAACTTTGGGACATTGGATTGAATTCACCTGTAGGATTTATCTTTTTTTTTCTCTCCAACTACTATGGGACAATGACTATTGGTCATGTCAGTGAATTTGAAATTATTAATCGTCTAGGGTGCCTTTATACAGAGGAGAAAATGCTATTTGAGTATCTAAGTGAACAGTATGTATTTAAATATCCACTCTATAATAAATTAACTAAATTGTTAATGGTGAAAGAATTTAAATATATATACAGACTAATTTAAAACATTTATTATTGTGAGTTATGTCATCATCATCAGGAACTAAAAGGGCAAAAAAAAATTTAGTCACTGAATTATTGTTGTTCAGCCATATCTAATTTTTTGTCACCCTATTTTGGGATTTTCTTGGCAAAGATAACAACAAAGGTTTGTCATTTCCTTCTCCAGCTGACTTTACAGTGGTGGAAACTGAAGCACATGTGTTTAAGTGATTTGTTACAGATCTCTAATTTGATCACATGAAGATGTCTTCTTGATCCCAAACCCAATGCTTTGTACACCATGTTATCTATCTGCCTAATCATTAAATTAGAGAAACTAAAATTTAAGAAATTTTTATTAACTGCTGCCTATATTCAAAAATCCATGCCACATGTTAGGAAAATAACAAGCATATGTAATATTGTCTCTGCCTTTTAAATTTATTTACAATTAAGCTAGAGAAATAGAAAAAATAAATATAATTATAAAAATAAAAATCAAGTGTGATAACTTCATAAGAGATATAAAAAACTTTATGAGAGCTTTATGCATAAAGAGATCAGATAGCACATGCAGTAGCAAAGAGGGAAGGGACTATAAAAATGTGATTATATATTACCACATAGAATTAAAGTTCAAAGACAAAAATTCCAAATATAGCCTTTCTAAAGCAGAAGAAGTTCCTTATGAGTTCCTGTGTAATCAGAAAAATCACTTATTTGTTAAATATTCATCATATACTCAACAGGTATAACAACATTTTAAGTGAGCCAAAGAAAACAACCATATTGGATAGTGGCATATCAATAAGGAAGATCTGAGTTTAAATTCATCAGTTAACTAGCTGTGTGACACTGACAAAGATCCTTAACCTGTATCTACCTGTTACTTCAATTTTAAAATGGAGGTTGTGGTAGTACTTGCCTCACAGTTTCCTTGTGATAATATTCACAAAGTGCTCAGCAGGGTCTAACACATAGTGGGTTCTATATAAACAGTAGTTAGTATTATTGCTATTTTATTATATACCATTACATATCATTAAATTGCATCATGTTACCAAAATGATTAGTTTTGTAGAAGTGATATAAAAAATCATAACCAGATGTCTATGATAGACCACAATAGAAGATTGCCAGGTGTTCTCAGTAGTGAACAGGTGATAACAGAAGGACATTCCACATGCTATCCTAATATTTATACAATATTAAGGAAATCAGGAGAAGGGTCCTTGCACAGTACAGAAATGCTCCATATAAGAAGACATTATACAAGGTGAGGTATAAAGTCAACCCACTTTGAAAGAACACCAATGCCAATGAAATCCACCAAAGTATTGAAATATGAGCAATGGATTGTGCCAGGCTATAGAGAGAAATACAGATGAGTATACCATTATTCCAAATGCAAGAAGCTTGTGGAGTACTATAATTTCATGATGCATCTAGTAGATATATCATTGGATTTGTAGTCAGGAAGATCTGAATTCAATCCAGCCCCAGATAATTACTAGCTATGTGAACTTGGCAAGTCATCTAACTTCTGACTGACTCAATTTTTTTTTCATCTGTAAAAGGGAATAATGGCAAACTTGAGGAAATGAATCAGTGCTATTGTTATTGTTGTATCATTATCATTAGTGGCAAAAATAATAATATTGATTTAGCTCTTAAAAGTTTGCAATTTGTTTTACAATTATCTCATTTTATACTTAAAGCATTACTGTAGAGTAAATGCTATTATCCTCATTTTACTGATGGTGTCAAACACCCCTGATGATTTGAAGACCCAGTTAAAATTTTGGATGGGCTAAGCACATGTTTTTCTAGTCTGTTATTCTATCCAGGGAAAGAATGACGACTTTAGAACTGGCTCATTTTCCTTTCTGAAAAGAAAACTTATCTTCTTCTCTACAGGGGTCAAGTTAAGAAAAGTAAACATAGAAAGGGTTCTATTTATACAACTAAAGGATTGAAAGGAGTCATTTGTAAGCCCATAGACAGTCTAGAAAAACACCAGAATTCCCTTTAGATTTCTATGTAATCCTTCAGATTTAGAGTACTATACTATGTGCATGAGAATTAACATTCCCCTACCCAGAGTTTGATACATTCCATAAAAATTACAATAAAAATGGAAGGCAGAGTATGTCATCTATCTCCTTTGAGGATATATACCCCATTGTGCCTCATATATAGCCCCTTATTTTATCTTTGATATCATGGTATACAGCTGTGATGAACTTTTTCATTATTAGTGGTTCTTTCTCCCATGAAACATCTACCTGGAAACAGATTTAAATACACAAGCCCCTTCTCAAGTTTGTGAAAAATTTTGAATGGCCAAAATTTTAAAATTGATCCTAGGAAAATGTACCTATTATTCAACATAATATTAGTCAATTAACTAGTTCCAATTCATTGTAAAAAAAATGGGTAAATTGGTTAAACAAGAAATAAATAGGATCAATGTTGTTGGGTGGGAATGATTATTATGATTATGATTATGATTACGATCATAGTTATTTTGCTATGCATACATATTCATTTGTATATAAAGAATCTATTATGTATCAAATTTGCTGGTCATCTGAAAACTTGTAATTAATCAATATTCATATATAGGGCAGAGGTCCTTAGTTTTTTTTGTGTGTTATTAAGTGATTAAGTGAAAATTATTTATTTTTCTATTTCCCCCAAAGCATCAAGATCTTCCAAAAAAGGAATATATGATCAGAACTGATAATGAAATCCCTGACAGATAGTACTTTGGCTCCTGCTTTCTTAACTAATGGTAATTTCAGTAAATTGGATATAAGTATGATAGAAATTCAAGGGAGACAATAGAAACCACCTTGACTATCAGCCAGTTAAAGCTTCAACATTTGCCTTTATTTCTGTCTCCTGATAGAGATAGTTAAGAGAGAAAAAAATTTCAGAAAGCCCACTCATGAATGTGATTCTTCTTAAGAGAAATTATTTGAGAACTTTTGTGGTGCTCTCTTCTTTTATATAATATGATGATTCTCTGGGAGCAGGTTTTTTGGGGAGGTTTTCTGGTGGCAGCCTTAGTTTCAGTTCCGTGTAATAATCACCTCAAATGCAGCCAGGTGTTAAACAAGTTCTTTATTGTTTCTTCCAAAATAGCCCAATTAGCTTTCTTTGGTTCCCAGAGCGCTGTTGCTAGCTTCGGCCTCTCTCTTCTGCCTGACTGCAGATTAGTTTCTCAATCTCCCGAACTGAATTCTTACTCTGTCAATCTTCCAAAGTGACTTCTGACTCTAGCTCAACTCTGACTCATAGCTTCTTCTGAACTGTTTGATTAACTGACTGAAGCTCTTTTTATGCTCGGTGTAAAAAGTTGAGTTCTCCTGGGAGAGTGGGATTATGGGAGGTGTGAATTCACAAAGTTACAAAGTTAACTTTGTGTATCTCCAGTACTTGTGAACTCCAATGTGTGAGCTCTAATGTGTGGCCTCTAATGTGTAAACTCTTAAAGGTGCAAACCCAAGCACACAAGCATTGCTTCCATCAATTCCACTTAGTACCTTGTTTCAAGTTCTGGCCTATAATATCTCCTTGTAGGATCAGATCAATCATATTGAACCATGCTAAATTAGATAATTATTGTCTCTATCAATTCTAATGACTTAACACTTTGTAAAGATTCCAACAAACTTTAGAGTATATGCAGGGCTCTTTTGGACATTTTGGCAAAAGTCAGTAAAATAAATTTGCTAAATTATCTCCTGATGGATAAAACAATAATGTATTTGTCTATATCATATGATTTTAATTATTATGAAAGAATAGCTTACTCACCTACAAAAATGATGTTAACTATTATGACAATGTCTTATCTATAGTCAATTATTCAAGCCAGTGAAAAATAATCTGCCAAGAACTTTCTCATTGTGATAGGAGAATAAAACAGTGGTTAAACAATAAGAAATACAAGTGTGTTTACAAATACAGTCTTAAGGAATAAAGATGATAAACTGAAATCCTTATTTTGCCTTTGCTATGTGGGGGGGTTCTATTTTCTCATCTATATGAATACAAAAGAAAGTTCCTAGCATGTCAAGTGAACTCTCAAAGCCTGTTTATGAAAGGATGTGGAGAAGAGTCAAATAAAATTCTTTCTTTTGTATACTTTCCTCTTGTTGGATGAAAATGAGATTATGTGAACTATGTATATTCATAAATGTTAACATAAGATCCCATTGACAAAAAAAAAAAAAACAGGGAATGAGAAAGATTGGAAGTTAGACTATATAAAAATGAAACTGGGAGTTACTATAAATTTAACTGATCAAATGTAGAGAGTCCATATAAGGCTGGAAAGAAGGCAATCAAGGGGTCAGATAATAATGATCAGAAAAAAATCAGTAAGGGATAAACTATAGATCTTGGCAGGCAAGGTCCAGAGTCTGGGAAGTGAGCCAGTAGGAATCAAAAAACTAGAACAGGTGACAGAGGAATAAAAGCACATGAATCCAAGTAAAAGAGCTCAGAAAGAGGGCAGAACAAAAGCATGATATCTGAGGAACATCCTGTAAAGGAAGAATCATAAATGCCTTCTTTATCTTTATATGTCAGAAGAGAAAAGTAGAGGAGGGTTAAGTAGGTTATATATACAAATACAGGAAAAGCTCTCTTCCATACTGTTGAGGCTTCAGATTTGCTATAAAAAGGGGAGAGAGAGAAGTAAACCACCCACTATGATATTTCTGGGTTCCCTTGTTTCAAGGAATAGCCCCTGGAACTTTACATCAATGTTCTAGTATTGATACATGTTTCAAAATGTCTAACTCCAAGAAAAGAGTTCAATACCAAATCTTAAGTGACCAGGAGTAATGGTTTTCAATTAAATCCTCTGCTTTTATGAAACTTTTCCACCTTGCGCTTTGAATTCTTCTATTTCTAGAAAGAGAAGAAGAAGGAGAAGGAGAAGGAAAAAAGAAGAAGGAGAAGAAGAAGGAGGAGGAGGATGAGGATGAGGAGGAGCAGAAAGAAGAGGAAAGAAAGAAAGAAAGAAAGAAAGAAAGAAAGAAAGAAAGAAAGAAAGAAAGAAAGAAAGAAAGAAAGAAAGAAAGAAAGAAAGGAAGGAAGGAAGGAAGAAGGAAGGAAGGAAGGAAGGAAGGAAGGAAGGAAGGAAGGAAGGAAGGAAGGAAGGAAAAAAGAAAGGAAAAAAGGAAGGAAGGAAGGAAAGAAGGAAAAGAGGGAAGGAGAGAGGGAAAAAGGAAGGAAGGGAGGGAGGGAGAAAGGGAGGGAGAAAGGAAGGAAGGAAAAAAGAAAGGAAGAAAGAGAGGGAGGAAGGAAGGGAGGGAGGAAGGAAGGAAAGAAGGAAAAAAAGAAAGGAAAAAAGAGAGGGAAGAAGGAAGGAAGGAAAAAAGAAAGGAAGAAAGAGAGGGAGGAAGGAAGGAAGGAAGAGAGGGAGGGAAGGAGGGAGGAGCACCTGTAAAGATTCTTCTGATCTTTTAAAACTTCTCTTGTATTTAAAAATGTATTTCTAATGATAGTAGCAGAAATTAAACTTTGTATATTAAAGCATTTATATATGCCATTAAACATAGTCTTAGTATTGATTTGTAAATAATTAGATAAAGATGAGTACTAATATAAAAATATATAATTTCCATTACATATAGAATAGCAGGTTTATTTGATTTCTACACAATTTAACATATATTAGAAAAAATCATAATCTATAACATTTTTTAAATTTATGAATCTTAGTTTTATAAGTAAAACTACTCATTTATTTTAGAATTTGAAAATTCTGACACAGGCATTCATGCTAAACATGAGTTAATTGGAAACAAGTTAAAAGAACATGTAAGTTATTGCTTAATTAAAAGTAATAATGCTAAAATTAAAAAATACATTTTAATTTCTAATGTAATAGAATTATATTCATATATTTGCTGGAAATATTTTAGACATCTTTCTTTTTAACTTATTTTTATAGAGAATTTAATTGAGAGTAAACATTAAATGAAGAAAATGATGATCATTCCTTTTGTCTCATTGGTTTAGGAAAAGATGATCAACAGGATGACGATTAAAAATATGTATAATATTTCTAATAGCTAAGATACAAAAATCTCTTAACCATGCTTTTTTTTTTCTCTTTATGAGTCTTTTTAGAAAAATTTCCATTAACACACCAGTCATTTGTAACCTTTAGTCCCTGGAGACAGTATATATGTTTCTGCACCTGATACACTTGATTCAGAATGCATTTTTCTAAACATTAAAATATTACCAAAAAAATTGAATGATTCACAAATTCTGAATGAAAATAAAGAGCCATTCTCTAAATATCTTGTTTGGGTGGCACATATTTTTCTTTATTTCACAAAACTGATTTCTTATTTTAACATTAAAAAATCATTTCTGATATGAACATCACTTATAACTAACAAAATTCCAAGAAAAAGACAAATTATCTCATGTGACATCTGAAAGAAACAAGGTAAATTTCATAGTGTTTAGATATTACAGTTTTGTGTTCTCAAAGTTTTAGTTGTTTGTTTCTTTGGGCTATCTTCTTTCAAAATATTCAAGCCACATAGTAAAAACAAAACAAAACAAAACAAAAATCTGATTTTCTCTTTCAAAGACTTTAAGAAAGTACTACCTATGGGACTTCCAAGCCAAGAGAAGGAATATTTATATTTTCAAAGAGAAAGAACTATTTGAAAAGAGAATTGGAAAAACAAAACATTTAACTTCAAACTCAGTTGGAAAAAGTTTGAAAGAGTTGAGACATGAGATTATCTTGCTTTCTTTGAAACTTTTATTGATAATAAAAGTAATAAAAGAGGCCTAGGAAAAGAATGATAATTTTCATCATAGTAGGTAATAAAGTGGTAAAGGCCACTAGTTTCTTAATTGGATTATAAGCGTTCCCCAAGAAGAAAACATTTCTATTATTATATTGTTCTAAATGAAGTTAAATAGATTTTGAACATAATTTGGAGTTTTCTAGTGAATAATAACTCACATTGTAAAGTTGTATACAGTATTTTTTTCCCCTATGAAACATTTTTTCCCTTCCTTTTATCTCTGCCTACTTATGAATATGGGGAATGGAAATTTTTGGAACAAGTATGCATAGTCAAGCATTCCTGGAAATTCCTAGAATAAATAGCCTTATTTTTAAAAAAAATGTGTTTCATTCTGTATATTATTCAACTTTGTAAAGAAGTAGAAAACATTAACCATTTGAGAGTGCAATGATCTAAATTTTTGTCTTTACTTTCCTCACAACTCTTAGATAGTATAACTTATCCTAATATTCTAGTCAAACTATTACATCATTAACACCAATATATCTTTCAACAATATAAATTGCCATTAATCCATATCTTCCTGCATTGTGCAACTGTTGTCTATTTTCTCCAGCTTAGTTTGCTATCTGGTATCTAGATATCATTCTAGAAATCTTCCTCACAATCCCCTGTATGGAGAGTAATGGAGTAAGCAGTCTCTCTTTTCATTGATTTTTACTATACCATTGACCTTTTTTCTTTTCTTCTGTCATTTATTTCTTTGATAACTTTCTTTATGATCACTTCTTATTGGCCATAGATTGCAGCCTACTACTCTCGTCAACCATATGCCTTCTTCAAAGACTGCAGTTTTTCATGAATATTGTTATCCTTGTTCCAAAACTAAGGAAACCAAGGTGCACTGCACTTATGTGGCTTACCAAAAATTTTCCCCCAAAATAGTCAGAGTTGGGATTCCAATGCAGATCTCATGAATCCAGGTTTTATCATTTTGTTGTTGTGTCATCTCACATCATCTCTAACACAGAGCAACTTGAAGAAATGGAAAATGCTACAAAATTTAGCTATAGTTTAGCTCTATACTATGAAAGAAGTCAAATTGGCAACACACAAGGCATGTGAAAAACAAATCTTTCAATGGATAATTATTTGACAATCTAGGTTTTTAACTCTGGCTATTTGCTTCCCCGCCCCCTCTCACCATTTCCTAATACCCAGTCATTAGATTTATGCTACTATTGTCTCTGTTAGGTTTTGCCAGTCTTAATGCCTACCTTTTCATAGGATAGTCTAGTCACTAACATATCAGTGACTTTTGAGCAGGCTTGGATCACGTAGTTGCTCTCCTTAAACATATTACCTAGGTATATAGGGAATGATGATGCAAATATCAATGTAATTATGGTCATGCTGCAATTTCAAAGAGCAAATGGCCTCCTTCCATATGTAATCTTACAACTACACTTCTAGTTCTGTCTCCTTACTTGATGTTATTGATTAAAAAAATAAATAAATCCAGGGTGATTTTTGCTTTTGCCTTCTCAAAAAAAAAATTCATTGGAAATGTATTAGACACAGCGAATCAACACAGAACAAGTCTGGACTGGAGTTAGGGTTACATAGGTTTTAGTCCCAATAATGCCACTAACTAGCTAGGTGATCTTGGATAAGCTGCTTCAGTTCTGTGCCATAGATTTCTCATTTGTAAAATGATAAGATTGAACTAGTATATCTTCTAAAGTTCTTTCTGTCTTTAATATTCAATGATTCTGCAATATATATTGGGAGTGAAACCTAACTATCACAATGCTACTCTGCAGTAAACTGTGATTAAAACACATGATAAAATATGTAGGCATTCTTAGCACTGGCACATGTGATTATCATGATAATAATGCCCATGATAAGAGATATAGAATTGGTACAGGAAACTTGATTTTTTAGTATGATAATAAAACCCAGTAACTCTTCATTTTTACTCAATTCTTGCAAACTTAAATGTGACACAAGCTATTGCCATCTACCATGTGTTCACACTTAATCCCTTTCACAACGAATAAACAAATAAACAGGTTGTCCTTCTGTATATGACTGTACATATTGTTTGTATGCCCTTGGAAATATCATTAAATCACACTCTACTTCAATCCTGAGAATGAAAGTATAATAGTAGTTCTCTTCAAGGAACAAAGAACTAGACATAAATCACCTTATTTATTGCCCCAAATGTTTAGTTTTTTTTTTTTTTTTTTAATCTGCTTAGCAACACAGAGCTTTAATGAATGCAGCTTAGTGAACTGCAAGATGAGAAAGAGAAAAAGTTCAGCTGTTCTACCTAGAAATTCCTTGTACCAAGAATCTCTCAGGTCTATGAGGTCTGCTGTTTAATACTATACTAGTATTTCCTTATCATATTGCTGCTATAGAGTAAAAGAGGAAAAATGGGAACTAGAGAAGCAGGAGAGAATGTTCCACCTTAGGAATTAATGAGCAGAGTGATATATAATCCACACTACCTTTTCTTCTAAGTGTAACTTTATATTTTCTTGTTATGCTTCCCAATTCTCAGACATAGACATCCCATGTGTGTTAACTAAGTATGTCTCCACTTATATTCTAAATTTGGCAGTTGCTGCAACACCTATCCAATATTTTGAATCTATTATCTTAATCTCATCGTATTCTCATGTCAAAAGCCTGTGTCTTTAATATTTTCTGAAAAACACCCATAATAATTACCCTCCTCTGGACTTTTTTTGTTCTTATAAGAGAACCTTATATACTCTATAATTCACATATGTGTATGTAGGTGCATGTGTGTATGTACAAACATACATACTCACATGCATGTTAAGTCTGGGCTAGCTCCCTGGAGGCCTCAGGATCAGCCAGAGTCAGGATAAGTAAAAGTCCTTGGTTTTTAGGGGGAGAAGCAGGCAAACTTCCAGGAGTTTTGCCAAAGATCTCTTCTTGATTCTGGAGTCCAGAATCTCCACCTTTCTCCTCCACATCCTGTAGCCAAGTGAAGTTTCGCTTCTCTTACTCCACCTTCTAATTTTTGCCTATGATTATCTTAACATCAAACACTGAGCCAGCACCTATGATGAGAAGAGCCATTTTCCCAAAGATATGCTAATAGAGTCATTGTCAAATAGGTAATTAGCTTTAAGTGCTTGGTTATCTGATTCAAGCATGCCATTTTGGAGTTTCAGCCCTTTACATATGCACACATATAAATGCTAGTTAAAAGAAGCCATTCTTTGATTTATCCCTGATTGGACATTGCCTCAGTCAAACTGAAACCTGTTAAAAAAAAAAAAAGCTTACCTTAAAAAGTGCATAGCCTTCCCAGTGCACCCAAGATCATATCCAGTTATCCTAATCTCTGAACCCAAAAGGCTCTGAGGGAAAAATTGAGGCTGATTACTTTGCAGAGGCCTCTCTCACTTAAATCCAATTCACTTGCATATCCTGGCATTATTTCACTTATGTTATGGTCCTCTTCAAGAATGTAGGACAATTATTACATTAAATTGAAAAGTTTTTCATTTTGCATAAACAAAACCAATAGAAACAAGATTAAAATTGAAGTACAAAGCTGGAACACAATTTTTACTGCCAGTGTTTCTGATAAAGGTCTCATTTCTAAAATTTATAAAGAATTGTGTCAAATTTATAAGAATACAAATCATTCCCCAATTGATAAATGGTCAAAGGATACAAACAGATAGTTTTTAGATGAAATCAAAACAATCTATAGTCAATTGAAAACATTCTCTAAATCCAAATTAAAACAACTTTGAGGTACCACCTCATACTTCTCACCTTGGCTAAGATGATAGGAAAAAAAAATATGATAAATGTTGGAGGGGATATGTGGGGGGGAGAGGGGGGAGGACACTAGTGCATTGTTGGTGGAGTTGTGAAATGACACAATCATTTTGGAGAACAATTTGGAACTATATCCAAAGGGCTATGAAACTCTATGAAACTTTTGACCCAGCAGTGTCTGTACTGGTTCTGTATCTCAAGGAAATCATAAATGAAGGAAAAGGAACCCCATGTACAAAAAATGTTTGTTGCAATTTTTTGGTAGTATCAAAGAATTGGAAAATGAGTAAGTGTCCATCAATTGGAGAATGGCTGAATAAATTATGGTATTTGAAGAAAAGGAATATTATTGTTCTATACAAAATTATGAGCAAACTGATTTTAGAAAGATTTAGAAAGGGCTATTTCCCTCTGTATCAGTTCATGTAAATCTTTCCAGCCCTTTCTAAACAACATGATTATTCACAATGGTTCAGTGACCCAAGGCATTCAAGAGACCCAAATAAACCCCCTCTGCATCTAGAAAAATAACTATGGAGTTTGAATGTAAATCAAGATATGCCATGTTCACTTCTTTTTTCTGTTTTTATTCTCTTCTCTGATTTTTCCCCTCTTGCTCTGACTTTTCTTTCCCAACATGATTAATAAAACAATGTGCATTTAAAAATGTATTAATTAATTTAAAAAAAAAATTGGAGTTGCAGCTGAAAACATCATAGCCAGCAAAGTTAAGCATGTTCCTGAAAGAGAAATACAAATGAATATTCAATAAATAAATAAAATATCTTGATTGAGTTGAAAAAAGATGGACAAAAAACAGCAACAATGTTGAAAATATTTTGAAATATAATTTCCAGGGTTTATTTTTTTTTTGAATTATGATTTTCAGAGAGTCCAATGATACTTGAAATATCTCTACTTGATCTTTTTTCCAAAATTTTTTTAAGTCAAATATTCTACATTTTATCCATTACTCCCAATTTCTTAATATTGTTCTAAAATTTCTTGCTACCTTATGGAATTGCTGATTTCTCTCAGGACTATTCTAGTTTTCAGAGAGTCTACTGTTTAATTAAAGTTTAATACTTTCTCTAAATCCTGTATGATGTGATAATTTTTTTTTTCTAAGATGATAATTCTCCTTCAAAGTTTTCCATGAAGAATTTTCATTTATTTATTTTTAGCTCATTTCATTTCTTCTAAATTATCAGGAACTGTATATGTTATCTGTGTAGAAAATCCATGTTTTTGTTTTTTGAGTGCTACTTATAATTGTTATGAAATCGTTCTCTTCTTTGAAGGGAATCTTTGGATATATAATAATTTCAGATATTGGCCAATATTTTCTTTGATATATTCTTCTAACCATCTTTTAGTTCATTAATTGAGGTTGAGGTGGTGAAGGGCATTCTAGGAACAGATGATAGCCAGCATAAAGACCTAGGGAAGGGAAATATGTTGTTTGTGAAGAAAAGAGACAGTCAATCTGGCTGTACCACATTATATAGGATTTAGGGGAATGTCCAGTGAGTGAGGCTTGAAAGATAATTTTAAGATACTTTGTTCTCCAAAGCATAAGCAGAATTCAAAATCATTATTGTCTCATGTTTTGGTGCTCCCTCTTTGATGGTCACATGATTAGCCAACCAAGTATCCTTCCCATTCAGCTTTTCAACTCATCTGAGAAGCAAGTGTTGGTTTCATAGTGTCTTCAGCCATCCAGGTTGATTTCTGCACTTTGTGTTTACATGTTTCACACATATACCAGCCAATTGAATGACCCAGAGAATAGCAGTCGGGGATCATGTGTTTCATTTCCACAGGACAAATTTGTTGGAATCCTTACAAACTGCTAACTCATTAGAGTTGATCTGATCTTACAAGAAGATGTTTTGGGCAGAACCTGAAACAAGGTACTAAGTAGAACTAATTAGTACAATGCTTGTGTTTGCACCTTTACTCATTGGAGTTCACAAGTATGCCAGCTTCACAAAGTAAACTTTGTAACTTTGTGAGTTCACACCTCCCTTGAAGCTCTTTGGGCCAGAGAGCACTTTGGGAGAAAACCCATTCAGGGTATTTGCTGCCAGCTGTGCACTTTGGAGTACAAACCATTGTAGAAAATGGGAGAGAATCATGGTAAGGAGATCATTTCTCCAAAAGGTCAAAGTGATTTGGGCTCACAAAGGGGTGGATTTCATGAAAATATCAGATAAAAGTTGTTTTAAAAAACAGTATTAATTGAATTTTTGAAGCCCTGGAAGGTTCATGGATGGCAACCAGGAAGGATTCTGGGCATTCATGTGAGACTCAGCTTCCCCTATCCTGAGCAAAGAGATAGAGAAGGTAGCTGGGGCAGAAGCATGCTGGGTAACTCCTTTCCCTTTTGCTAACAACATGGTCTATTAATTTTAAAAATAACCATTTCTATTTTATGTTAATTGATTCAAATTGAACAAATCCAATTGAAATATTTCCAAGGGGTTCTGGAATTTTAAAAAATTAATACAATAGAACAATAGAAATATTGCATCCCTTGTGTGATTTAAAAGAGAGTTTTTTTTTTGTTTTTTTTTTTTTTGTTTTTTTAAATCATGAATTCACTTGGTAAACTTGTAACGTCTTTGAACACTTTCTCAGAATAATGTTTTTAAATGCATATAATGAAATACAAAGAATTCTGGAGAAAACTACTTATATTGAAATATAATTCTCTATTAATAAAACATTGACACACCTCAAATAGAGAATTCCCAGTTTAGAACATATTTCAGGTGTAAATACCAAAGTATAGCAACATTAAAATGTTTCCATTTTTCTACCTGCATGTTAGAGAAGCAATATTTTTTTTCCTTTCATTGAAAGTTCTGGAGAACCAGTGTAAAAGGCCAAATAAATTATGAGTAATAACTCATAAAAATGAAAGATATAATTTTCAGTACTTTCTATGTGAATAATACAGGGAAAGCCAAATCCATTATTAATTTAGCCTCTGTTTATTATAATTCAGTAGGTTCCTGAAACATCTTTAAAGCCCAACTGAAAGAATCCATTATAGGGCAATGAGTAATGGTGTTCTAATTGGGAAAAAAAAAATTCTTTTTCACATGAGTAGCTCAGCAGTACTTGAGCCAATTGCAGAAGACACTGAATGCAGAAATGAATAAATTGTTAAGTCAAATCAACAGTTACTTCAACATTTTGATTAATTTTCAGGAGAAATGTTTCCCAAAATGTCAGTTCTATTTGGAAGTCAAAAACCTGAGCCATAATCCTGTCCTGGCAGCCTAATAAATTCCCTTCTGTTCAGAATTAGGCATCATATATGGAATAAAACTGTCTCATTTATCTATATGACAGAGACTCCTGAATTATCTTCATTGATCAGGACCATTCAGAAATAAGAAACCACTGAATTAAGCTTCACAGAACTTTTAGATATCTCCTTGAATTGGAAGGTTAAAAAACATGTTACTTTGATAATTATTTACTTCTAGAAGCATAAAAAGGTAAAAAGAACTCTTGAGAACTGTATTTCTGTTATGGGTATACATAGAGAGTACATGTATAATTTGATTTTACTGTTTTAATATTAAAAAGGAACTAGAGCTGGAAAGGAGATTGTACCAGAAAAAGGGAAAATTGGAGATAAAAAAAAAGGAAATTATATCTCACAAAAAGGCAAAGGAAACCTATATATCTGAGGGAAAGAATGGAGGGGGATGAACATTGTGTGAATCTTACTTTGGTCAGATTTGGCTCAAAGAGAAAATATTAGACATATTTGGTTTACATATAGATGTAGCTAGCCAAGCAGTGAAAATTCCAAATATCTTTGCTTTTATCTATCTCTTTGCTCTTTCTTTTCCATGAATATGTCTTGAGGAGATTCATTAAATGCTTTCCTGGAATCTTGATCTTGATCTACCAACTAGTGAAATGCTCTATTAAGAGATCTTAGATTCTTATAGCTGAAATTTACCTTAGAGATTATTTACTCTATTCTTTCCTCATCAATACAACACATCATTTTGTAGGTAAAAAAAATTTAAAACACAGACTAAAATTTGTCCAGAATCATACACTTTCTTAATAATGGATTCGGAACTAAAACATAGTACATAGTCCCAAAAAGCCAGCTTTTACAGCTATTTTTTTGTGAACCCATAATGCTCTATGAGATATAATGCATTATTTTCTAAATTCTGAATGAATAATTCTTTTATTTGATGTTGGAGGTACTCCAATATGTTTCTATAAATGCCATGATTTTCAATAGTGCTTTAAAGTCAGGGAACAGCATATACTGTCATAAGAAATTTGGTAGGACAACTAAAAGATGAAAGTTAAATAATAGTTCAAGAGTTAAATAATTTCATGTGATAACAAATATAAAATCTGGAAGTCTATCATTACTTAGGTTACACATAGATTCATTTTGTTGTTACTTGTTATAGTATAATTTGCTGCAAAATATGGAAAGATTTACCCAGAAGATAGAAGTAGCATTATAGGAATTGTGACCATACATTTAGTAAAAAATGATATTTCCTTCATGACTATGTTGAACATACATGTGTGTTGTTTGTGTATGTGTGTGTGTGTGTACATACACAGATATACTCATGTATATTAGATATTTATTTATAACAACTATTATATTAATTCCTATTTTGTTTCCCTTTGACTTTAATTTATCTATGAACATATTGCTTACTTAAAATATTTTAACAAAACACCTATATTTAGTATTTCAGCACAGAATGAAATGAAAGAATGAAAGAAATCTTTTACCTTAAGCTATCTCTCTTCTTTTTAAAATATCATTTTATTTCTCCAAATGCATGCAAAGATAGTTTTCAACATTCACCTCTACAAAACCTTATGTTCCAATAGTCATTTATATTCAGAAACAAACAAACAAACAAACATCTTTTTTTTTTCATTTTTAAGATCTTTCTGTTATAATTTTTTTTTATAATAGTGTTTGGGACTTTATGAGTCAGTGACATAAACAATCAACCTCCTTCCTTCATTTTAATAGGATTGGAGTCCTAGGAGAGAATGCATTATGAAAATGTGATTAATATGCTAAAAATGGTGTGCTTTTGCCTCTAAAAACAAATTAAATATTGCAAGTTTCTTGGAACTATTATTGTCTCATCTATGAAATAAATGCTAATAATGACATTTCAATTTTTTTGTCTTTCATTTAAGAAGATAGGGGTTGTTTGGATATTTTTGATGAATTTTTTTCTTTGCTGGTTAAACATAAATATTACAAAATAACTAATTGCTGGATAATAAAACATGAAATACAAAACCTCTCACCTTTATTCTGTATTTGATTGGAGTATTTAATAAACATAGGCATTTTGGAAGAATACCATCTTATTTCAATTAGTTTTTTTTTCTTTAACAGTTCCAGTATTTACTTGCTTTTTACCTCTTTATAAGAGATTATTCACTTCTTTTTCTGATTTTTTTTCTCCCATGATTTTTCTCTTTTGTTTTGATTTTTCTCTCCCAACATGATTCATAAAGCAACATGTATTTTAAAAAATCAATTAATTAATTTAAAAAGAAAAGTACCATTTATTCCTAAACTTTTTGGTGTTTTAATAGAAACATGTTATATTTTGTCAGAAGTTTTTTTTTTCCCCCTGTTATCTATGAAGATAATTTTGTTTTTGTTTTTGTTATTGTTATGTTCAATTATGATGATAGTTTTTCTAATGTTGAACCAGTCCTATATTCTTGGTATAAATCCTACCTGTTCAAACTATATGATTTGGGGGATATATTGCTGTAATCTCCTTGATAGTATTTTATCTAATATTTTGTATTTATGTGTGTAATCACCTTCTATCTTAAAATAATTAACAATATGACCTATAGGGAGATAAAAATTTATCTGTTCATAAAGAAAACCAGATTCACCAACTGGTGCCATTTATAGCAGCTTAATATATATATATACTTAAACACACCAATAGATTTGTGATCTCAAAATTTTGTTCTCCTACTACTTATGCAGAAAATAACCTATTTATGTCAGCTATCCCATGTACTTCTCTTCTATGCCTGCTCATAATTTCTCTCCAGGGGGTCTAACAGTAAAAAGCTAATCTATATTTTCTTTCACCATCACATGAATAGTATCAAAATATATAGGCTACCTAATTGCTATTATTAGCTTTCACTCTATTGTGATTCACCCATTTTTCTCAAAGTAAAATTGATTCCCTGATCCTGTATCAATATTAATTGTTAATGATCCTGGATTTTTATGCTAATTGGGAATGATGGCCACTTAAAAAAATCATCTCTTCATATTTTTTTACATCAGTGCCAATAATCAGAACAGCCAAAAGAAACAAATTGAGATTTCAACAGTTTTCATATATCCCAGGTTGTTTTTACTATTTTGCTATATTAAATTATATTGCTAAATTTATATTGTATTAAATGATAAATTAAGCATCTCTTCTATAACCATCTCAATATATAGATAAAAGTTTGAAGAAAAGGCATTTCCATGGAACTAGCCACTGAAACAAACAGTTGACATGCAGACTGTAGGTCATGGAGCACCATTCTAGGAAGTTTATCAGTTTCTAGACAATAATATGTGATGTCAATAGAGATGTAAAAATTTGGTGTATAAAATCTGATAAAAATTAAGCTAAATAATCACACTAACCAAATCGTTAGTGTGTAGAAGTGTAGAAGTAAGGAAGGAAGTATTTCAGCTAAATTAACAAATACACTTTTTATTTTGATGTTAGGATTACTGAGATAATCTTCTTTTAGATTATGAGTGAAGGAAAGGAAAAGAAAGAAGAGGAGAGGAGAGGAGAAGACAGAAGAGGAGAGGAGAAGAGAGGAGAGGAGAGGAGAGGAGAGGAGAGGAGAGGAGAGGAGAGGAGAGGAGAGGAGAGGAAAGGAGAGGAGAGGAGAGGAGAAGAGTGTGTTCTCAAGATAGGGAACCTTCACTTGAAAGTCTTACCTAAGTAGTAAAAGAAATTGTACTTTCTAAGACCATTTGTAATATATCAGCTACTATACTAAAAAGATGGTGAAATGAGCCTTGTAGAACTATATCTAATATGATTTAGAAATTGATTGGATGTATGAGAAGCAGAAACCTAGAAATCTAGAGAACCAGGTTCTGCTGAAATCCTAAATATGCTATGAATGATATTGTGAGAGTGACATCTTAATCCCTCCAGGCCTCAGTTTCTTTAGCTATAATATCAGAGGAATTAATTAGTTGATATGAAAACAATTTTCAGGATCTTTTAACTTTTTAATTGAAATAATGATAGCCTTTTTTTCTTAATCTAGCTTTCTTTTGCCTCCAAATGGCCATTTATTCTTCTTTTCCAGATAAACATCCCACACACACCTTAAAGTTGGAAAGTATTCCTGTAACTGCACCAAATTTTATGTCCTTCAGATGTTTCATTTCTACTTCTGACATGATTCCTTCCCAGCTTAGTGAGTGAATATTTTTTCCCCTTCCCAAGGTAAATCTTTTTTTTAGCTACAAAGGTATATTATAGAAGCAGGATAACTTATGGGTGAGCGTTCTTATTCCCAGACAAATAAGATTTGGGTGGAACATTACACATTTATTGTTCTAATTTAATTTCCTTTGGTATACAAGTCTTACTAGAGAAACAAAAATGTCGTTCCTCTGTAGATCTTTATTCTGGCCCACAAGTTACCATCCCTTCTCTTCAAAGAGCTTCAGTTTAGAAATTGGAGTACAGATGCTTAATAACATATTCATAAGGATTCCCTAGCCTCTATCTTTGTTATTATAAAATGCTTTCCTTTGCTGTTTGCACAATTCTGAGACCCATTCACCTGCAGTTTTCAGCACTTGTTATCATCTGAACAGCTCTCAAGAGCATTTCATAATGCCAATGAGACAGGCAGAGGAGCCCTAAAATACATTTTAAAAAATAGAAAACTCAAAGTTACCTCAAACATAAACATGCTGAAACAGAAGGAAAATGTAACTGTCATTTAGAAAATAAAATAAAATCATTGCTCTCATTAAAAATAATTGCCTGAAATGAAATATATATTGAACAATGAAAATAACTTTTTATAAATGTTTTCTGGAATATACTATATCTTTAAAAAACAAAGTAATAGAAGTTTGCAAATAATTATAGAATATGAAATTATAAACTTGAGAGATATGTTCTAAATATAATTATTCATTTGTGATATTGATTTAATTAATGTTTATTATTGATTTACTTTAATTGGCAATTAAGAAGAGAATGCAAAGAATAAATATAGTGGAAAGGAAATGACATGGAGTCACAAAGGGAAGGGTAAGAGAAATAGCAGGTGTATACTGAAAATAAACTTCTACTTTATAACTTGAACTATTACTAGACTTAAATACGTCTTTTCTCTGATTAGCAATGAATTGTATGTCTCTTCTTATATAGAGCATATATATACTCAAGGTAGAGGCACACTGATGGAGGTGTAATATTTATTAGTAGGAAGGGAATGTGAAAGAGTTAATAAGCAGAGTGAGGTCTCTTGCTAAAGTAAAATTTGTAACTTCAATTAATTTTAATAGTCATTTCCTTTCCGATACGCTTATTCTTTGCCATCTCTCCTTAGTTGCTAATTTCTAACTATTTCTTCATTTGGAATCCTGCAAAGGACAAAGTACTTACTGACAATTAAGGCCTTCTTTGATATCAGTATTAGGACTATGTTATTAGTTCAATCGAGTTTAAAGTGGAGTTCCAGGGCCTTTCCCTATACCTATTCCTTTCCTGAATGTAGGAGGAAGAGTGATGTAGAGGAAAGAGTATATTATCTCCTCTACTGTGCCTCGTCATACTGTGAAGGTAACCAATTCTTCTCAAAGGTTATATTAGCAAAACACAAGATCTTATAAGTTTACAAAGTAAGAAAGGATTAATTTAGAAATTCCTGATGCATATGTTCCCATCATTGGTAGATAAGCCTCATCACCAGAAAGTTGCCAACTCTGTAATGTCTTTCTCTCCTCCTTTTCTTCTTTTCCCTTACTTCTTTCTCTTCTCTTCTTTCTTTTACTCTCCTGATGTTTGTGAATACTACCCATTAATGTTTAAAGGAACTATAAATTATATCTGTGAGAAGAGTACCCATATAAATGAAATTATATCTTGAAGTATTAAAATTGTATTGATATGACAGGTTTGATTGATTTCTCAAGATTTTGCTATCTCATTGCAGACCACTTTTATTTACAAATGCTGGCACTTGAACTTAACCAATTCAGGGTATGAGAAACTTCCACCCCTAATAATACCTGATGTTCAGTAGATATCAATACCATGTATAGAATTAGTAAACTCCTGGAATGCAATGACTGAGTCTAACTTTCTCCCTTAAGGCCTGTACAAATGTATGGAGAAAGAGAAAAGGGAATTGGAGTTATAAGAAAAATAAGATACAGTAAAAACTGGGTATGAGTAGAAAGCATGAGTAAAAGAATACATTTCTCTTTAAAAGATCATGTAATGTACCTAATTAATTAGAGTAATAACCTTTGTTCTATGATGGGTAGGATGTGGGGATACCAGTAATGAAGTCACATACAAAGAATAATGACCATCAAAGGAAAAGATCAACTACAATAAGGATCTGGTATGTAGCTAATTCTATAAACATTTAAATAATAAATATTGTCACAGCATCTCTAGGCAAGGTGAAAGTCCCTGGAGGTCTTCAAGTTGAAGCTGTATACCATTTATCCAAGATGTTATAAGAAAAGATTCCAATTCTGATACCTACTAATGGTGCCTTTGAGGCCTCCTAAAACACTAGTAATCTGTTTTCTTCTGTGAAATTTTGACAACAGCACATTCCAATGCCTTCTTTGATAGAATAAAGCAACCATAGTCAATGTGGAACAACTATTAGCTGATACCCTGCATTGAAAATTCTTGGAAAATAAAGGCATGAAAATACAATACAAAAATCAGTAATGACTGATTATGACTGGTAATTTTTGAGGGAGAGGAAAGAGGAAGAGCTTTTCCCTCAAGATAAAATAATTTAAATTACTTTAAGAATGTAATAGTTCAGGCCCTTACTCCCTTGTGTATCGTATTATACTATCTATTATTCAAAATATCCAATGCAAAATGCAAAAGTCAATTTGTTGTCCAAAACTATCTCCCATTCCCTTATTTTTTCCTACTGTCCCCCATACTTGTGATGAATTCATTTCTACTTACTGATATCCTTCCCTTTTTTCAATATTATAGTCATGTCACCTTCATAAAAATCTCCTTCAACTGAAAAAGATCATTTCCTTATCATAATGGCCTTTCACTTAATTGTGCTTTGTACTTATCAGATGTTCCCCTGTATCATAATTATGAATGTATATTTCTTCTTATGTCTTCAGCAAAATCATCTTCAATGATATGTAGATAAATAAAAATAAATTTATTGAATGAGCATTCAAAGTAAAAAGAATAAGAAATCTCTACCACACTCTACCTCTGACCCTTAAAAATGTATGAGACTATAAAAATGGAGTCATGAATGATGATGCTGTAAGCCAAAACAGATAATAATATAAATGAAAATCAAACAAAAAGCAGCCAAACTCAGATTAATGATCATGATGAATCTTAGAATAATTAAAGACACTTCTTTTTGCTTGGTAGAGACTTGTTAGAAATAAGAGTTTAAAATGCATTTTACATTCTCATCTCTGGTCATGTTTTTTTCTTGTTAGTTTTGCTTAATTCTTTTTGCTTATTTTCACAAAAGAGAATTGAATAATGATTGAGGTTATTAGGAAATAGCTATAGGACAAAGGACAAGGTGCATCAACACAACTTTAGAAAGAAAGGAACATAAAAGAAAATGAGTCATTTATATTGGAATAAATTAATAAAATCAAGTATATGAAATTTTGAAAAAAATTTTTTAAATGATTTGAAGAATTGAAATGCTACAGGACTAGACAATGGTAATGTACCACAACTAAGTGAAAAGAAATAGGGGGAGAAGGAGCGAGCAAAATCCAGACACACAGACACACAAAGAAATAAGAGAAAGTGAGGAAGGGGGGGAAAATCAATAAATCAAGAAATAAATGCATCTATTTTGCCATGAACAGCTCATTTTCTGTCCTTTTTTCCTAGTTAATTAAATTGTTGGGGAAACAAGGATAATGGGGATTCTGGAAATATTTGACTGGAAAAACAGAAATAGGAGAAGCATAATTTTTTTTAAAAAGGCATATCAGAAGCCTTTTTTTTAATATTTAAATTTGTTCATGAAGCACTTCCTCTCAAACTTTCCTCAGGAAGGAAGTAAGGATTATCTTTTCATTTTTCCCCCTGTTTTTTCCTTTGGTAATCCTTTATTGGCATCTCTCTTCTAGTCTGAATCATCAAGGATTATGGTGCTAATGAGGTTCTGTCTGCCTTTCAGTTCTTAGCCACTAGTACAAACTTAACCAATTAGCAGAATTTCCCATCTGGTGACTGGATTCACTGTTCTATGTCTCTTGCACACAACTACAACTGAGATTTAGGCTGGACTCCTCAGAGTTTACATTCTTCTAGGACAGCTAAAGCTAGCCAAACCACATGGCATTTGCTAAAGATTGGCTCAGCTGAAAGTTGCTCTTCATGATTTTTTTGGTTCATTTTTTTTTTTATTATTTTTCCCCCTCCAAATGCCCACCTACAGTTCCCTGAGGCAGTTTTGCTTTTAGAGCTGTTGAGGACCTATGCACACTTTAAACCTCAATTAAATTTAAAAAATGCTTTGATTAATACAAACTCTGCCCCAGACATTTTCAGCTCATGTGTAATGCTAAATTTTGAGACAAAACGTATTCCAGATGCACTTAGCACTTTGTTAAGAAAATTATCAGAATCTTATTCAACTAAATTCCAATTTCTACGTGAAATTTCTAATTTTTCTGGATCACAATAATTTTATCTTTTTGGATTTGAAAGGTGTAGACCTAATTTGCATATTTGAGACATTTTCTGTGCTCATTGGTGAGTGGTTTTGACCATATAATCTTCCTTCAAATAAAAGAACTTTAATATTAAGTCTCATCAAATACTCTTTCTGCTTATACTCACCCAATGTGTGTGATGTATATGACTTGAGGTGATCTAGAAATTGAGGTGACAAGTATATGACTTGAGGTGATCTAGAAATTGAAAATTAAAGGTTATTCCCCATCAGACTTAGAATTTGCTTAAGAAAAGAACATTTTTAGAATGCAAATCTATCAATGAAAATTTATATTGATAATTTGTAGCTGAATCTGATATAAAGCACTCAAGTTATCCAGATCATCACTTTTATTGGCTGGCACAGACTTGCTTGAACCAGAATCCTGAGAGAATATAGATCCTATTTCCAGACAAGCCCCTTTTACTATGACTATTTGCTTTTGGTTTCCTTCTCTAAAATAATCATTACAAGCAAAAACAGGATATATAAAAATGTTTCTCTACAGATAAGGCTCAGATAATCTAACTCCTCAATTTGTGGTTTCTTTTTCTGGTCTATAAAATATTTCTCTATTTTAAAATCTATTTCCATGGTTCAAAAATGAGCTTCCCACATGTCTTATTTCTTTAGGTTTTCTTTTGAAATTAATGGGTAAGGCAGAAAACTAAATTATAACTTTCTTTGGAGATAAGTTTGTACTAAGAAAACGAAGTAAAACTTTAAGTCTAGAAATAAGTTGAAATAAACATTTTTGTTGGAAGACTCAAGTGTCTTTACCATATCTGGTTGAACTCAATGTGGTCTTGTAAAGTTATCACCGGGAGCTGTAGGTAGGTACTTGAAAAACATAGGAAAAGTAGTTTCCAGCTGAGGCAGGGTTAACACTTCACCTAATGGCCATGTTCCCTTTGGTTCATCTTGTTAAGCAAGTGCACTGCAGCTCACAAAGAACCCAATTTGAGCCTCAGCTGTGGTAATAAGCATAGAAAACACTCTGAATCCAAGTTGTAGATGAGACTCTACTTATTGGTCAGGGCTGATCCCGTGCCTGGGTACCAATTGGCAGAAACTACATCACTGGTTTCACTATTATAACTAATTCAGAAAGAATCAGTGAAAGAAGTAAGACTGATTTATTAAATGCAACAGAGAAAGGAAGTAATTTATTAGGCTAAGCATTATATGAAAGAATCACTGAGTTCAGAAAGAAAAGTGGCTTTGCAGTAAGCTGTTGGTTTATTGGAGTCAGATGAAAGTGGGGAAAAAAAAAGATAAAAGAGATAGATATAGAGGTAAAAACATCTATATTAGAGGCATCAGTTTTTTTTTTTTTTTTTACATAGTAATCAAAACCAATTACAATAAGACAGGATGTTTTTGAACAATTCTTGAACTTAGTCATGGATTCCTGTGTATTATCAATTTCTGTTTCTACTCTCACTCTGAAAATAATGTTTATTTATGTTTCTATCCCTCGCTAGAATCTTTCTATATGTAAACTTGGCCTTGATATGCGGTAATTTGCATAGCACTGGTTTATTTTGGTATTTGAATTTGGAAAACCTAAGAGTTCTTGAGTGAGGGAGAGCATAAATGTTTTGAAATCCCTCACTCTCCTTAACAATAAAGATGATTCAAGAAACTATAACTACCTTTGACCATTTAAGGTAATCTTCCTTCTGAGGTAATCTGAAGAGCATAGAGAGATGCTAGGCAAATAATTTGACTTTATTTTTCTAGTTATTTTCCCTGTAATATCTCTAGTTCTCTTTGCAGTTTCTCATTTTGTAACTGTAGTCTGGCATCAATAGGGAAAACACACAAATGGACACACACACAGAGCATTCTCCAAATGATGGATTTTTGTTCTCTTGTTATAAATACTATCTACTAGGTGAAAAACATTTAGCAGGAGTTTTAGAATTGTAAACATTAATAAATCAATGGAATTAAAGCACAAATAATGCTCCTACATCTATTCTATAATTTCCCCTTTCATTCATCCTTGCAGTGGAGTTTTCCATTTCAATTGGTAGCATTTTTAGGTTAGTTTTCAGAGACTATCATAACTTCCTTATAACCTACACGAGTCATGTTTTCATAATTAATCAGTTGTTGTTGTTGTTTTTGCTTTTGCTTAGTTAGACTCAAAAATACAGATGCCAGTATAGACAAGGGTCTATACTACACATTGTCCCATTACTAATAAATACAACGTTCCATATGTAATTGTAAAAAGACAAATGGTAAGCAAGTAAGTCCTATTTCCTGACATTGTGAGAATATATTTGGAGAGAGGTTCATAGATTACAAAGAATATTACATAATTGCAATAGACCCAAAGAAAAATCTTTAAATTCTGTGATATAAAGCAGCATGATCTTGGTTATGAGTCAATAGACTTAGATTCAGTCTCTGATGCTCACTGCCTTTGCTATCTTAACTTGTAACACCCAACTTATTTGGGTTTAAGTTTTTTTTTTTTTAATCTCCAACATGAGGGACTAGAATAGACTCTTAAGTCGCACAGAGTTTTAAATCAATTTCCCCTTAAAATTAGCTCAAGGAAGAGATGATTTCTGATTTTTCACTCAGGGCAAATATCACAAAAGATACCATTATTCTAGAATAATAAAGACCCAGCACAAGACTACTGATTTAGAAGCAAATAAATCTGACTATACAGAGTGGAGCAGAGAAAGAGCTCACTCCATTCCACTTTTTTGGTAACTTCCTATTTTTACCAATAATTTTTGTTACTTGAGTGTTAAAAACATTGCCTTTTTTTCCTCCTCCAAAAAGACTTATAATTTTATCCATACCCTCTATATATGGTGTTTTGTGCCAAAGTCCTCGCCTCTCCATCATATTGATCACTCCAGTAAGGAGTTACATGATAGCAAACTTCAATTATGTACAATATTATTTTGAAAAGAAAAAAAAAACTAGTAGAATTTTGAAGAAGGACCTTTTAAAGTTAAATATATATGCAAAAATCTTAAACTAATAGACTTTCATCAAAGTAAAATGGGGAGGCCTCAGAAGATAGTGAATTCCTTTTCACTGGCAGTCATCCTGAAGCGAAAGCTGGATGGGTCACTTACTGGAAATATTATAGAATGCATATTATGGAAGAACAAAATGACTAGATGACCTGTGATGTCTTTTTGAATTCTATAATTTTCATTCTGTAAAGTCTATGGTTCTATAAAGCTTTGTAAAGAGCATTAATGGTAACTAGCATTAACTTAACATCACATTGCAAACTTGTTCTTTCAGTTATTGGTCTTTCAGCATGATCTCTTTCTAGGTTTCTTCTGTCTAGAAACACAAACTTCATATGATAAAATCCTCCAGGAATGTTTCAGTTAGTTTTGCCTCAACCTATCAAAAGTTTTGTTTCAACATTTTGTTATAGTTTATAATACTTATCAATGACCTGTACATTTCCTTATCTCATTTGGATCACTAATATAGATGTCAGAACAGACAAGAGTCTATACTTGATATTGTTCCTCATGAAACTTCCTCTGTTCTAGAAATATTTCCATGTGTTATTATTTTTCATATTAAGTTCTTCAGACAATCATGTATTATTACCTTTCATTCAAATTTGAATCAATTTTGTGAGCAGGTCATCCCATCATATGCTTTGTTTAACTGTTACTTTCAACCCACTAATTCTGTTATTTTGTTGAAAAAATATTGGATTTGACTGATAGGATTTATATTTCATGAGTTTTTAGCTTATTGCTTATGATTCCAATATCCTTTAGATAATTACAGATTTTTCTTTCATACATATATTCATTAATATACTAAGGATTGATGTAACCAAGTAGTAAATTCCAGACTTGTTTTTCCAACAATTTTAAAATGTTACTACATTTAGGCTTTATATTATTTAGATCACTATAACATTTTAAGAATAATAAATGAAATTTGCAAATTAACTATCAAAAATTTACATTGTAAAAAAAACAGAAGTTTTTTGTTTTTTGTTTTTGTTTTTTTCCCCATGGAATTCAGAATATAGAATTTTGGGGGGATAACAAAAGGTGAAAACTCCTCTTTGTTGTTTTACACTTAATGAATGAACACACTCCTGGGCTTTTTGTTTTAGATGGGCTTACCTCCCCTTCCTTCCCTTTCCCTCTCCCTTTCTCTCTTCCCTTTCCTCCTTTGATTAATGAAACTTCAGAAATGTCAAAGATAACCCTACAAGTAATTGGGTATCTCTGAAAATATTCTTAACAAGTCAGCATTTCACATTGTTTTATTTACTTTTTTGACAATCATTGATTGCAGTAACATGACATTAGAAATGGTTTCAGGAACAGGGATGCCATTTGCATAGATTACTGCCTGAGAGTTAGAAAACCCAAGTTCCTTTTTGAAAGCATGTGTTGCCATGTGCTCTTAGCTCAATAGAAACAAAGGAGAAAGGATACTGACCATCTCATAGATTTGGAAGTTATAAGCATTGAATATATAAAGTTTATATTTCTTCTTGGCTGCCAAGTTTTTTTTTTTTAATTGAATTATGTCTCAATTATCTTCCCTAATTGAAAGGAATAGACAATCCTAAACAATATTTCCTAAACAATTTATATTTGACTTTTGTAATGCAGTCTGGGATTTCTTTAGATAGCACATTTATCTACCTACTTGTATTTGCATAGGCTAAAACTAAATTTTATTTTTATTCCCTCAAAACATAGAAATCAATGAAGAGGAAAGCAATCTAGATATGTTACATGTTAGTCTAGATTTGCTGGGGATGACCTACATTGATATTTGATCTAAAGATATTAAAGTAAATAATAATTTCCCCAATGAACAATTTTTAATTCAACTTTAATGCCAAGATGATTTTTAATATATCACATGTATGTACCATACACACACACACACCCTTTTGTTCCAGTGTACTTTTCATAATGTCATGTTGACTTTCTACCAACCCCAAAAAGTTTATAATCTAAACTTTTAAAATGCCAGAAAACAGAACATAAAGAAAGCATTATGAATCAAATGTATTCAAGCTAGTCTTCTAAACAGAAATGAATGTCAACCCACCAGTAGACTTTAATATAGCCTCCTACTGTAATTGTATGTGTATGTACATGCATATGTGTGTGTGTGTATGTATGTGTATGTGTGAAATGGGACTACTTTGGTGATCTCAAGAAACTGGGGAACTTCTTAGAATACATTTAAATGCATAAAATAAAATACATAGTAATACAAAGGAAAACAGTTATTTTGAAATATAATTTTTCCATTTTTAAAAGGTCATAGATTCCAGTTTAACAACCCCATAGTCACTAAAATAAGTGAAAATGTCTTCTTACATTTTCTTTTAGGGCATTTTTAAAATTATACTTTCTTATGAAAATCAAGTGGAAAATTCATGGGAAAAAAAGGATAAAATTTCAGTTTCTAAATTAATTCACTCTGCTGATTTTTACTTAGTCTGCTCTAATTTCTTTTAGACTACAAATTCTTTTTTTTTAACTTTTTATTGATAGAACTCATGCCAGGGTAATTTTTTACAACATTATCCCTTGCATTCACTTCTGTTCTGATTTTTCCCCTCTCTCCCTCCACCCCCTCCCCCAGATGGCAAGCAATCCTTTACATGTTGAATAGGTTACTGTATATCCTGGATACAATATACGTGTGCAGAACCAAACAGTTCTCTTGTTGCACAGGGAGAATTGAATTCAGAAGGTATAAATAATCTGGGAAGAAAAGCAAAAATGCAAGCAGTTTATATTCATCTCCCAGTGTTCTTTCTTTGGGTGTAGCTGCTTCTGCCCATCTTTGATCAATTGAAACTTAATTAGCTCTCTTTCTCGAAGAGCTCCACTTCCCTCAGAATACATCCTCAAACAGTATCATTGTTGAGGTATATAATGATCTCCTGGTTCTGCTCATTTCACTTAGCATCAGTTCATGTAATAGACTACAAATTCTTAACTTGGTGTTGTGAACATTCCATCACTGTAGTTGAATAAAATCCATTGCCTTTGTAATCCTGTTTGTTTTGTTTTATCATTTTAAAACTAGAATTCTGCAAGGTGGACTATGGGTGTCACCAGACTGCTCCTAGAATCCATGATAGCAAAAGCAAAGCAAAACAAATAAATAAACGACTTGAGTACAATAATCAATGCTTAATTACAATGTTTTGAATATGAAGACAATATATTTCTTTATTATTGGTAGAATTAAATTGAAAAATTCTTCCAATGTTTCTGTTAGGAAAGGTGACAAAAGAATTGAATTTTCTTTTACAGCTGATGAAACAGAGTTTTGAGTCATCTGCTCCAGTTCCCCAGTGGCTCAGTGTTTTGTTCCTCAAAACCAGAGTTAATATTTAGATGAGTTGCTTATGTGCTAAAGAGCTACCTATCTTTATCCTGGCTTCCAGAAGACAGAACAAAGTAATGGTATCAAGATAATTCCTAGGTTTACATCAGCTTCCATTTCTGAATATCTTTTAGCAAAATTACATGATCATTTAATTGAGTACATGTGACATGTTTTTTTGTTTGTTTGTTTGTTTTGTTTTTGTTTTTTGTCAACCAAAGATGTCAAAATAAAGACATGGATATTTTGGAAAATTGGGGTTCATTTCTATGTGAGCTAGTGGCAAAGCATATTCTATATCTCCTACTTTTCCCCATTCCCTCTCCACTCAACTTATTATATGTTTATTGAGGGGAATCTGGTTAAAATAAGCAATAGATGATCTGCAAGTTGGAAAGACATATAAGAAGGAATGTTGTTTCTTGACAAATATCCTAGGAGTACCAGAGTACCAGTTCCTTTTCCTTTCTTTTTATGTCTCTGACAGGAATATGTGTCCCCACCAAGAATACAATCTTAGGCAATAGCTCTCCTTCTGTCATATTGATCATATCACATGATCATTCATTGAGCAAAACAAGTACCTACTGTATACCAAGCACCATGCTAGATATTGAGAATAAAAAGGAAAAAAAAATGAGATAATGCCTATCTTCAAGAAGCTTATATTCAGTCTCAAAGAAACTTTAATGTCACTTTATAGAAATTCTTCCCAGAGAATCAAACAAAATGTGTATCTGTCTTCTCTCCTCCTGGTACCCTCCCATCCCATTACTTCAATAGGACGAATAATTGCTTTGTCACAATGCCATTTCAAGTAGCTTGATGAAGTTCAAATTTTTTTCCCTTACTTTTACTATTACGAAAAGATAAACTTCCCTCCCAAAAAAAAAAAAATTAAGCAAATTCTTTGATTTACAATTTTCAATTATCTATATGCTAGCTCAGATAATTTAGAAACAAAACTTGCTATTTTTGAAGCAAGTGATATAGTTTTTGGTAACCATTAGAAAATTAATTTAGGCACATTTCTTTTTGGATAGACAGGTATGTCATCAAATTATGATGACATTTAGCACTAATGAACTTACTTTGTGGAGATAATAGAAAAGAAGGCTCAGTGTATTATCTTTCACATCTTGTATGCATAAAAATGCAAAAAGTTCTTTAGGCAAGAGACAATAATAGAAAATGATTGCCACCCACATATAAAGCACTGAATATTTGGTGGGAAAAGAGGAATTTTGTCTCTAAGTCTATAAGTCCTGAATGCATGCTCACAATAAATTTTTCTAATGAGTAAAAATAAAGAGAAGAAAAATCAAATAAATGAGGAAGTATATGACTTTTAAACAAATCATCCTTTTTCCAGGTACATGCATTGCTAGGAGTTTAACAATATTAGACTGACTTACATCAGCAAACCAAATGGAAAGTTTTCATTCAGAACAATATATACAGCTAATAGATATTTACAAATCCGCCTCAAAATAGATTGCTTTTTGTGCATTCCCCAAAGTTCATAGAGGCTTGTATTGGTCATTTTTTTTAATTTATTGACATTTTCATCTTACCTCTGAGCTTTAAGAAAATAAAAATGGAATTAAACCAGGCCAGATAAGTACAAATGAGGAGTTATTGCTAAAAACTGCATGAGCATCTTAACACCTAAGCTCAGATTAAACCTGAATTGCAAGCCCACCTGTGAATCATGCAGGGAAAAACAGAGATTTATTGACAGCAGTCAAACCTAAAAAACAAAAAACATCTGAAGTCACTAATTTATTTTTCTGGAAAATTCATTCAAACTTTTATACATATGGTAACATTCAGATTGCTTCATAAGCAATGTAAGGAATACATGGTAGTCTAGATATGCTATAGTCTCATCATGCTCCTCCATACCCCACACACTCAATCTGAATATGACTGAACAGAGCATTCTATAAAATATATGCCTTCAAAGCTTCCTGGCTGTCCTGGATCTTGATATTTGCAAATGGCACTGATCTAAGCAAGGGGTAACAACTATATTTAAAAGTTAGAACTTGGTAATCTGTCATCTGAAAGTGCAGTTTAAAACTTTATGGTTACTTCCTCCCCTTTTCTTTCTGGTCACACTTCCTACTCACCTCCTCTGACTTTACACAAATTATTCATACTAGTAGAGATAGTGACATTGACACTGTTACGCAGAAGCAGTAGTGTTTTTCCTGAGCAAATACATAAATATTTTATATTTTTCCAAAGGAATCTTCATTATTACACTAACATGTCTGACATCTCTGAAAGTGAAATAGGGTGTAAAGCTTTCTAAAACTACCTGTTTCCCAAATTATGGGGCTAGCACACTACAATTTTGCTACATGGGTATTGAAAATTCAAGGAGTGTTTGTAATCCCCTTTATAGATGTGTGCTGAATACAGAAACACTGTTCTCTGGTGAGAGAGGAGGCTTAGAAGTGTTTAAAAAAAAAAAAAAGATTGCCTTTTTCCAAGGTTATAAAGATGCTTTTGAAATCTGTCTTTTATTAGTCCCTTTTTCTCCTCACTTTTTCCTATCCTATAAGATTCTAACCAAAATAAACATTTTAGAAGGATAGCTGCTGAGATGGATCAGAATTAGTTTCCCTACCTTTGGAAATCAAACTAATAGCTGCCACCAGCTTTATAGCCTTAAAAGTTGTCCAAGGTAAACCTGCCACTTGCCACATATATTGGTGAGTGTGTGTGTGTGTGTGTGTGTGTGTGTGTGTGTGTGTGTGTGTGTGTGTTTAACTAATCCTCTAGAAAGTCTTTGAAGTAATTTCTGGTTCTTTCTTTCAAAACTACCAAGAGGGATGTTATTTAATAAATGAGAATACCAGGAGAATTGATACCTTTAATGTCACATAGTAAGTAACACCAGGAATATAACTTGAAACCCTCCCACTGAGCCACCCTGGTTACTACTATATAGTGGGTGTATCTAGAGGATCATAGTCAGCTCCTACTCTCAACTGAACCCTGGTTTCTCTGAAGCTGTGAGGGAACTCCTGGGGAAAATCATCAAAATACACAGCAAGTAGAATCATCTTCCTCATATGTTTTTGTGATAATGTTACTGCCCTCTTCAGAAGCCTACAGGGACCCCAAATTGGTTCTTACATCAAAACCAGATTTCTCAGTCTTCTCTACCAGTGTCTCACCCTGTTATCCATTTACCCTCATTTTTTCCCACTTCAGTCAATCTCTAGTTCTACCCTTTAAAAAGCCTGCTTCTTTCCTACCAAAAACAACTTGATAATGACCTTCTTTGTTTTTTACATATTCTATTTGGTTTGGTTAGATAATACTTTCTTTTTTCTCTCTACCAAATGAGTCTTTAAAAAACTACACTCTCCATTTCTCTCACTAACTTTCCATTAATCCTATTTATTCAGGTTTCTTCTCAGCACTTACATATCATTCAATTTATTCCAACAAATAGCTATTGATTATTGACTATATGTCTTGCATGGGTCAGCATATGGCTATACTATCTTGCATTTCTTATATTTATATTTATTCCAAGGATATAACACATCTAATAATATACACATATATAAAAGAAGACACATAGACAGAGACAGTGAGAGAAACAGAGAGAGAGAAGAAATAGAGAGAAGAGGAGAGAGAATTCCCACTTAGATCTTTAAAGAATTGTTTAGAATACCAAGAGTTTAAGTATCTTACTTATCTAGGAAAAAGTCTTAACTTGAACCAGCTTCTTGATTCTGAGGTCAGTAAGTTCAAATTAATATAGGTTTGCACAAACTAGTATAGTTCTAGGCATATAGTGGATTAATAAATATTGAATGATATATAATTATAATTCAACAGTGTATATTGTGTATATGTGCAATTTATAATCTTAGAAAGTCTCCCACAATACTAAAAAGCATTGAGAGGATACACAACTTTCCCAAGTTCACACAGCCAGTAAATGCTGGAGATTGGATTCAAATTCAGGTCTTAAGCATCTTAAAAATATGAGGGCAGGAACTGTCAGATTTCTTCTTCTGTTTTCCCCTTTCTCCAACAGGCTACACGTCACGGTACAGAAGCTTGTTTAGAGCAAAGATCATGTCTTAACAAAAGTTGGAACTATAAGACAGTGAGATTTTTTAAAATAAATATGCTCAAATTTCAGTCATGTAAATAAACAATGCATACTTCAAAATAAACTACATGGCACACTGCATACATTCTGAACCTGTTTCTTTTTCTTCAAAGATTTTTAAGTTCCTGATTTGAAATTGAGATATAGTTATAACATGTTTGAATATTCTCATTGACACAAATGTTTATTCAATCTTTGAGGGCGTATTTTATTCATAAAAGAAATAGAAATCATTCAGAGTCAGCATTAGTGAGTGTGGAAGATGAGAGGAAAGAAGTTTAAGATACATTATTACATTTATGTTCAAAAAAGAAGATGCCACTAATTTCTTTATGTATGCAAACTGATTCTAATGATCGTTTCCAATGAGAACATCCCCAAAAAAGTTTTGAGTAGAGACAATTTTAGTTCTCCTTAGTGTGTAGTTTGAAGTATAATATTCATTGAAGTATTTAATATTGGGATGTTTTATATAAGTATATATGTAAAATACATATTATTATAACTGAATACACTGTTATATGTATGTGGGTATGTTATCAATGAATATCCCATGTTCTCTACTGGCATCCCTCTTAATATTAAAAAAGAAAAGTGAAGAAGAAAATCAGTAAATTTAAATGGACCTTCTGTGAAGAACTTGCAGGATGCCGTGGATAAGATGTGCACAGGAGGGGGATAGTTGGACTAATCATGATCTGCATCATTGTAAGGCATAACCACAGAAATGAGAATATAAATATATTTATGTGTCAGTATTCATTAAGACATGAATGTACTATAAATCAGTCATTTTTTGTTCTCATTGCACTATCATAGGTCATAACTCCTCTAAACCTAATCTTTGAATATTTCAATGGCCAAAATATAAATCACTTTATAGCCAATCTGGTGACAAGATCTAGCATTTTCCCAATTAAAATTAATAAGCAATAATTCCCATACTTGGAATGTATTGCAATTGGCTCAACCCCACCTTGCATCTCTCTACTATCCTCTGGAAATAGTGGTTTTTATTTCTTTGAAGAAGCATCTAGGGGTCCTCAAACTTTTTAAATAGGGGGCCAGGTCACTGTCCCTCAGACTGTTGGAGGGCCGGACTATAGTAAAAATAAAAACTTTGTTTTGTGGGCCTTTAAATAAAGAAACTTCATAGCCCTGGGTGAGGGGGATAAACGTCCTCAGCTGCTGCATCTGACCTGTGGGCCATAGTTTGAGTAACTCTGAATTTTAGAGTAAGGAAACGAAGATTACAAAGTCAGCATGGCTTCACTAATGACGTCTCTTGCATAGTTTTTTGATAAGTATACAAAAGTAATATATTATGTCATGGATATATAACAGCTAGATTTGATAAAATATGTCAAAACATGTTGATGGAGTAGATATAAAGATTATATATTGTGATGACCGCGTATTTAGAATCAGCTGGAGTCAGGAATTCAGGTTAAGGGAAAAATCTTCAATCTTTATTGAAGTGAAGAGGTGAAAAAAGATTGCGATAGCAATACAGGCAAGAAAGATGCGATAGCAATATGGGCAAGAAAGATTGCAATAGCAATATGGACTAGAAGGATTGTGATAGCAATATGGGCAGCTGCGACAGGAAGCCAGCTAGCAGAAAGAGACCTGAGCTGAAGGACTGTCTCAATGGCAATACTAGCAGCTGTGACAAGACACATATATATGCTGATGATGCAAATGACAGCATTACTTTCTATTTTCATAGAATCATAGATTTAGAACTTTAAAGAATCATAGAAGTTATCTAGTCTGATCATTGTTTTTTTAACTTTTTTTTTTTTTTTTTTTTTTTTTTTTTTTTTTGCTGAGAGGCAATTGGGGTTAAATGACTTGTCCAGTGTCACACAGCTAGGAAGTGTTAAGTGTCTGTGGTTATATTTAAACTCAGGTCCTCCTGACTTTGGGGATGATGCTCCATCTACTGTGCCACTTAGCTCCACTCTGATCATCATTTTTAACAGAAGAAAATAAGGGTCAAAGAAATTAAATCATTTGCCAAAATTTATACAAGTAGTGAGGATAAAGACAAAGTTTTAAACCCAGCTTCTCTAATACTAAGACCATGGCCCTTGAGATCATCTTTTCAACTCTTGAATTTTACAAATAAGAAAATTTAGGTTCAAAAGATTAAGTGATTTGTCTCAAAGTCATATACAGTTATCCCTTTCATATTGCTGGATTTGGGGTGAAATAAAGTGGGGGAAGAGATAGTGGACTTTAGATCCGGAAATTTCACATGCAATGTAATAGATTTTGTATGTCATTTGCTGACTTGTATTCTTTTTTTGTACATTAACTTTTTAATTATTTGAACTTTAAAAAAGAAATTGTTCATCTTTATGATGTTAAAAGATAAAATATGTTGATATTTTACAATACTTTATGTATGTTTATGAATTTCTGAATCTCTAAATTGATTTTTTTTGGTGTCATCTTCTGGCCTTCATATGTTATTGGTAGCTTGTACAAAACTCTCCAAAAAAATCTCATTTAATTTTTTATGCCAACCCATCATATAGTAAAACCACAATGGGAAAAGTCTCATTGTGGAAGGAATAACTATAGTTAATCTATGGAGTAGGAAGGATTAAAACCTAGCTACTCCAATTTAAAATCTAGCCTACTTTCAACAGCACTATATTGTCAGTGTGTTCTGTACACTCATTATGAGCTTGTTTCCTGATAGTACCAACTACAAATTGAGTTTATGTTTCTGGCACTTAAAACTAATCTGAATTGCAGCTGATGACTAAATCTTATTGGAGAAATTAACCTAAGGTAAATAAATGTGATGGAA
This sequence comes from Antechinus flavipes, assembly GCF_016432865.1. Taxonomy (NCBI): domain Eukaryota; kingdom Metazoa; phylum Chordata; class Mammalia; order Dasyuromorphia; family Dasyuridae; genus Antechinus; species Antechinus flavipes. Next base: position 368,904,284 of record NC_067400.1, on the reverse strand, counting down.
AAGACACCAATGTAGAAAATATAATGAAAAGGGAAAGAAGAAGAGAGAAATGAAAAACTGTAAAATTATCAAATTGACTAAATTATGCAATAAGTTTCTAAGAGTTTTTAATACTCTGGGTTTTCTTCTCTCTAACAACTACTGACTTTTCACTTTCTGAAGTTTTTAATTGTCATTATGCCCATCCTCATCTATAGTCTCAACTCTGAATCCTAAAACCTCAGGGGTCACTTTGAAACATTCTTTACAGGATAGCTATGTGGTTCATTGAATAGAGCACTGGCCTTGAAGTCAGGATGAACCTGTGGTCAAATTCAGACTGAGACATTAACTATCTGGACAAGTGATGCTGGACAAATCACTTAAACCCAATTGCCTCAAAGAAAGACTTTTTGTAAGGTAACAGATACATCAAAACAAAGAAGAAAATCCCTAGAGAAAATAATAATAAAGATAATAAAATTATGATTTTTGAAATGTTTAATAAAACTAGATTTAATGTCATTAATGTAGATTAATGTTTCATGCTATTTCATGTCAAGGTTACTTTTACATATAGAAAAGAAATTATTTATCATATAACTACAAAACAGTAGCTATAGATAAAGAACAAAATAATTTTATTGTGTGAGCCAGTAGCAATCACTAAAACAATAAGTCTGAGTATGAGTATAGAAAAAAGATTGTTTTTTTTTTTTACTTTTGTAGTAAATTTATTTATTTTTAATACACATTATTTTATGGATAATGTTTTGAGAAAAAATCAGAAAAAATGGTAAAGACCATGAAAGCAATAAAAAAAAAGAGTAAAAAGAAATGTAATGATATCATGTGTTAATTTATATTCAGTCTTCTTAGTCTATTTCTGGATGCAAATGGCATTTTCTGTCCAAAGTCTATTGAGATCACTTTGGATCACTGAACCATTAAGAAGAACCAAGCCTTTTATAATTGATCATTGTACATTCCTGGTTGTGTACAATGTATTCCTGGTTCTGCTTGTTTCACTCAGCATCAGTTCGTGTAAATCTATCCAAGCCTTTCTATAATCAGCTAGTTCTTTATTTTTATACAACAATAATATACCTTTATCTTCATGTACCACAGCTTGTTCAGCCATTTTCCAATTGATACTTTCTCACTTTTCAATTCTTTGCTACCACAAAAAGAGCTGCTACAAACATTTTTCCATGTGTGTGTCCTTTTCCATCCTTTATGATTTCTTTGAGATACAGGCCCAGCAATGGCACTGCTGGAACAAAGGATATGCACAATTGTATAGCCCTTTGGGCATAGTTCCAGATAACACTCCAGAATGGTTGGATCATTTTCACAACTTTACCAGCAATGCATTAGTGTCCCAGTTTTCACATTTCTCCTCCAATATTTATCATTATCTTTTCCTGTCATCTTAGCCAACCTGAGAAATGTGAAGTGGCATCTGAGACTTGTTTTAATTTGCATTTCTTTAATCAATAGGGGGTTTAGAGCATTTTTTCATATAATTATAGATGGCTTTAATTTCATCATCTGAAAATTATCTGTAACTTTTGACCATTTATCAATTGGGTAATGACATGGATTCTTATTAATTTGACAGAATTCTTCATCTATATTAGAAATTAGACCTTTATCAGAAACACTGACTGTAAATATTTTTTGCCAGCTTTGCACTTCTCTTTAAATCTTGTTTCTGTTGATTTTGTTTGTGCAAAAAGTTTATAATTTAATGTAGTCAAAGTGGTCCATTTGGCTTTTCGTAATTTTCTCTATTTAAATTATCCCTTCTTCTCCTCACTTGTTTATAATATCATCTTTTATGCCCAAATCATGAATACATTTTGATCTTATTTTGGTATGAAGTGTGGGATGTAGGTCTATGCTGTTTCTGACATATTTTCCAGTTGTCCCAGCAATTTTTGTCAAATAATGAGTCCTTATTCCAGAAGTTGGGGTTAGGAGATTTCTCAAATACTAGATTGCTATAGGCCTTGATTATTGTGTTGTGTGTATCTTATCTAATCCACTGACCCACCCTCTATGAATTAGCCAGTATCAAATGGATTTAATGACTCTTTTACAATATAGTATTAGGTTTGGTACTACTAAGATATCATACTTTGCATTTTTTTCCACAAATTCCTTTGATATTCTTGACTTTTTGTTCTTCCAGATGCATTTTATTATTTTTTTTTTCTAATTCTATAAAACAATTTTTTGGTAATCTTGATTGGTGTAGCATTGAACAAGTAAACCAATATAAGCAGAATTGTATCTAATTTATTCCACTGATGCACCATTCCATTTCTTAGCCAATACCAAATGCTTCTAATCACTGCTGATTTATAATATAGTTTTAGGTTTGAAGCCACTATCCCTTATATTTTTTTTATTAATTTCCTTGTTATACTTGATCTTTTGTTCTTCCAGATGAATTTTGTTATTTTTTTCTACTTCTACAAAATAATTTTTTTGGCATTTTGATAGGTGTGGCATTGAACAAGTAGATCAATACAGGCAGAATTATCATTTTTATTATATTAGCTCAGCCTAGACATGAACAATGGATATTTTCCCAATTGTTTAGATGTGATTATATCTGTGTGAGAAGTGTTTTTTAATTGGGTTCCTGTAGTTCCTAGGTTTGTCTTGGAAGGTTGACACCTAAATATTTTACTTTGTTCACAGTAATTTTAAATGGAAATTCTCTTTTCATCTCTTCCTGATGGGCTTTGTCAGTAATATGTAGAAATGCTGATGATATCTGTGGGTTTAACTTTATATCCTGCAATTTTGCTAAAGTTGTGAATTGTTTCCAGTTGGTTTTTGGATGATTTTCTAGGATTCTCTAATTAAATCATCATATCATCAAAGAGTAATAGTTTTATTTCCTCATCGCCTATTCTAATTCCTCTAATTTTTTTTTTCTTTTCTTACTGCTAAAGCCAACATTTCTAATACAATGTTGAATAGCAGCGGTGATAATGGGCATCCTTGTTTCATCCCTGATCTTATTGGAGATTTCCAGCTTCTCTCCATTAAAAATAATTTTTGCTGTAGGTTTTAAATAGATACTTCTTACTATGTTAAGGAAAGTTCCCTTTATCCTTTATGTTTTCTAGTGTTTTTAATTGAAAGGGGTGCTACATTTTGTCAAGAGCTTTTCCTTTAATTTAGATTATCATATGATTTCTGTTGGTTTTGTTAATGATATAGTTCAATTATGGTAATAGTTTTCCTGATATTGAACCAGCTTTGCATTCTTGGTACAAATCCCACTTGGTCCTGCTAATAAATTGATGTAATCTCTGCTAATATTTTACTTTAAATTTTTGCATCAATATTCAGTAAAGAGATTGGTCTGTAATTTCTTTCTGTTCTGACTCTTCCTAGTTTAGGTATCAGTACCATATTTGTGTCATAGAAGGAATTTGGCAGAATTTTTATTCTTAATTTTTTTCTTTAATTTTTTCCAAATAGTTTACATAGTAATGGTATTAATTGTTTGGTAGAATTTCCTTGTGAATTTACCTGGCCCTGATATTTTTCCTTAGGGAGTTCATTGATGGCTTGTTCAATTTTTTTTTTCTAAAATCAGACTATTTTATTTCCTCTTCTGTTAATCTGGGCAATTTAAAGTTTTGTAAATATTCATCCATTTTGGTTAGATTGTCTGACTTGCTGCCATAGAGTTTGACAAAATTATTCCCAATTATTGCTTTAATTTTTTTGTCATTGGTAATAAATTCACCCTTTTCATTTTTGATGCTGGCAATTTTTTTCTTTCCTTTTTCTGATCAAATTCATCAAAGGTTTATCTATTTTATTTGTTTTTTCATAAAACCAACTCTTAGTTTCATTTATTAGTTCAATAATTTTCTTAGTTTCTATTTTATTAATTTCTCATTTGACTTTCAGAATTTCTAATTTGGTATTTATTTGGGTTTTCAATCTTTTCTTTTTCTTTTTATTTGCATATCAAATTCTTTGATTTCTGCTTTCTCTGTTTTATTCTATGTAGTTTTATTCATGTAGTATAATGTACATGCTAGCTTTCTGAAAGACCTCAGGATCAGCCTTGATCTTAGTGCAGGAGTGTAGGAGGCAGAACAGCCATTATGAGGCTGGTCAAAGATAGAATGTCCTCTTCCAGTTCTTCTTAGCCCTTATATACCTTACTGTAATTACATCATTACAGCATATTGAATATATGTGAATTAGTGAACCATTATTTCATCAATTCCACTAAATTACCACCTTGTTTCAAGTACACTTCTCCAGAGTTCTGGCTCTCTACAATGTATTTATTTAGAGATATAAAATTTCCAAGAACTGCCTCCCATAGGTTTTAGTTTGTTGCCTAATTATTGTCCTTCTCTTGGATGAAATTGTAGATTATTTTGGTGATTTGTTGTTTGATTCACACATTGTTTAGTATTAGATTATTTAATTTCCAATTGATTTTTAGTTTACCTTTCCCTGGCCCTTTATTGAATATAATTTTTATTGCATTTTGGTCTGAAAAGGAAGCACTTACTGTTTCTGCTTTTTTGCATTTGATTGTGAGGGCCAATGGTCAATTTTTGTGTAGGTGCCATATACAGCTAAGAAAAAAAGTATATTCCATTCTGTCCCTATTCAGTTGTCTCCAGAAGTTTATCATATCTAGGTTTTTTGGGATCCTATTAACCTCCCTAGTTTCTGTTTTGTTTATTTTGTGGTTAGATTTGTCTGATTCTGAGAGGGGAAGGTTAAGGTCTCCCACTAGAATAGTTATACTATCTGTTTCTTACTTTAACTGGCTTTAAATCTTCTCTAGAAATTTGCCTGTTCTACCACTTGGTGTATTCCCATTTAATATTGTTATTACTTCATTATTTATGGTATCCTTTATCAAGATATACTTTCACTCCTCATCTCTTTTAATAAAATATAATTTTACTCTTGGTTTATCTAAGATCAGAATTGCTATCCTGCTTTTTTTTTTTTTTTTTACTTCAAATGAAGCATAAATTCTCTTCCAGCCTTTTACCTTTATACTGCATGTGTCTCTCTTTGTCAAATGTGTTTCTTGCAAACAACATAGTGTAGGATTCTATTTTTTAATCCACTCTAGGGTTTACTTCCATTTTATGGAAGAGTTCATCCCATTCATATTCACAGTTATGATTATCAGCTCTATATTTACCTCCAATGTATTTTCTTCCCTTGATGTAATTTTGTTCTCCTCCCTCTCCTTAATCCTGTTTCTCCCACCACCACCACCACCACCACCACCACCTTCTACTACCTTTTCTCCTATCATCCTTCCCCCTTCTATTAGTAATGTTGTCTTTACCCACCCCACCCCCTACCTTATCTTCTATCATCCTTTCTCCTTCTCTTAGTAGTGTTTTTTTTTTTTTACCCAGTCCTCCAACTATTTATCTTCTACCAAGTCTTTCCCCTTTCTCTTTCCTAGCTAGTGTTCCTACACTCCCTTCTATACTGCCCTTCCCTTTTCTTTTCCTTTTTCTTATATTTCTTTATAGGGTTAGATAAATTTCTCTCCCCAAATGAATGTTTAAGTTATTCCCTCTTAGAATCAAAACTGATGAGATCAAATTTCAGACAATGCTCATCTCCCTTTTCCTCTTTTCCAGTACCTACTTTATCCCATCCTTTAATGTCTTTTTCTTTGATGACATCAAATCAGAGTCCATTTACAACCACACTCTTAGTTCATATGATGCCCCCTTCTTTCTGCCTCCATGACAAATACAGTGCTCAAGAGTTACAGTTATTGTTGTCCTATCTAGAGTTGTAAACAATTTAACCATATATATATATATATTCCTCCGCCCTCTCTTTACCTTTCTATGGTTCCTGTCAGTCTTGTGTTTGCACATTAAATTTTCTATTTAGTTCTGTTTTTTTTTTTTTTAATAAAAATGATTGAAAGTCTCTTACTTTGCTGAAGATCCATTTCTTCCCCTAAAAGATGATGCTCAGTCTTAGTGCATAGTTAGATCTTGGTTATAATCCCAGGTCCTTTGCCTTCTGGAATATAGCATTGCAGGCCCTCTGGTGCTTTATTGTAGAAACCCAGATCTTGGGTAATTTTGACTTTTGCTTCATGATATTTGAATTGTTTTTGTCTGGCAGCTTGCAGTATTTTTTGATTGAGATTATAGTTTTGGAGTTTTACAGCAATGTTCCTTAGGGCTTTCCTTGTGAAATCTCTTTCCAGAAGTGATAGATGGATTCTTTCAATGAGTATTTCCCCTGTTTCTATAACATTGGGACAGTTTTCCTTAATGATTTCTTGTAGAATGCTATCCAGGCTCTTTTTTTTTTTTTTTTTTGGTCATGATCTTCAGATAGGCCAATATTAAAAAAAAAAAAAAAAGTTTTTTCTGTATTTATTTTCCAGGTCAGCTGTTTTTTCCAATGGGATATTTCACATTCTTCCTTTTTTTTCATTCTTTTTAATTTTTTTTTGACTGATTCCTGCTATCTCAAAAAATCATTAGCTTCCATGTGCCCTGTATTAGTTTGTAATGGGTGATTTGCTTCAGTTATCTTTTGTATCTTTTTCAATTTAGTCAATTCTACTGTTGAAGGAGTTGTTTTCTTCAAACATTTTTTTTTCCTTCCTTTTCCAAGCCTTTGACTCCTTTATGCATATTTTCATTCCCTTTCTCATTTTTTCTTCCACATCTCATTTGCTTTTTGAAGTTTTTTATGAGCATTTTTAAGAAGCCTCTTTGGGCCTGAGACCAATTCATATCACTCTTTGAAATTTCTTCTGTGGACATTCTGTCCCCATATGAGTTTGTTTTAGTCTGCTCTATCACTATAGTAGCTTTCTATGGTCAAGGTTTTATTCTGTTTCTTGCTCATTTTGTTTTGTTTTGTTTTGATTTCCTTTTTTTTTTTTTTACTTTTATGTTTGAACTCTGCTCCTAGGGTAAAGGGGTCATTGTTCCAAGCTTCCTGTGCAACTCTGAGACTTGGTTTTGAGCATAGATGCCCCTTGTGTTTGTAGGGGGTAACTTTGCCTATTGTGTTCAGGAAACAGCCTGATTTCCCAGAGTCTGCCTTCTGAGCTGGGACTGGAAGCTGTCCCACTGATTTGTTCCTCTACAGAGCAAAGACTGTGGTCTTAGTTGCAGATTTGCAGTAATTATGATCTTCTCACCAGCTTTCCTAAAGTCTATTCAAACTGGACTGAACACCCTTTTCACCCCAATGAAACTGTCCTTTCTTGAAGTTTTTCCAGTCTATCAAGTTGGAGGGTGATGTCATTCTATCAGACTCTGTTCAGAGGCTTGGTTTCATGTGGTTTTTCAAGGGAAACTGGGAGAGCTGGAGCAGTTTCCTGACTTTACTCTCCCATCTTGGCTCAAATTCCCAGACTCGAGTGTTTTTCTTTCTCACAAGAAAGGTTACACAGACTCTGGCATAAAAAAACATGACACATAGTCAAAGAGCATTCCCTTTTTTATTCCCCAATATCAGCTTCCCTCCCCAATCCATTGTCTACTTAACAGAGTAGGGTGTTGCCACTCAATTAAGTCCCTGCCTAGAGGAGCTTCCATTTTCGAAGGGAAAATAACTGTGGAAAGCTAGGGATAATGAACAAAAGATTCTTTTCAAATCTCAGGCCTATAGCCTTGATTACAAAAGCCAGTCCCTACCCTCAAGGAGCTTACATTAGGGTGAAAATAACCTCTCCTCTAGATCACTCTGATTATTCTTTGATATCCCTGTGGATTTTAATTTTCTAATTTAAGTTTCATTTCTTCAATTTAATTTTCATGCTATGGAAACCAAATAAATCAATTTCTCATATTAGGAATGTTCACATGTTCAATTATAGTAAGGTTAGAATTGATGTTCACGGGGCAGACAATAAAAATATAGGAATAAGCAGACTCTTTAATCTTTCAACTCTAAAAATTTTTTATTGGCTATCCTTAAATTGGACATTAGTTGGCATTGATCCACACCTAAGACCCTATAGCAAGATAAGATCGAAATGGATTCATCATTTAGTTATAAAGAGTTATATTATAAGCAAATTAACAGAACAAGGAGAATTTTGATTATATTAAGTTAAAAAGTTTTTGTACAAACAAAACCAATGCATATAACATTAAAAGGGAAGCAACTGAGAAAAAAAAATTGCATTCAAGTGTTCTGATAAAGAACTCATTTCTAAAATATAAAAAGAATTGACTCAAATTTGTAAAAATTCAAGCCATTCTCTAATTGATAAATGGTTAAACTATATTTCCCCACTTTTCAGTTAAAAAATTGAAATCATTTCTAGTTATATGAAAAGGTGCTCTAAATCACTACTGATCAGAGAAATACAAATTAAGACAACTCTGAGATAGCACTCAGTTTGGCTAAGATGACAGAAAAAGATGATGTTGAATGTTGGAGAGAATATGGAAAAACTGGGGCACTTACATTATTAGTGGTGCTGTGAACTGATTTCAACCACTCTGAAGAGCAAATGGCTATCTCTGTGTTCCAGCATACTCTGTATTCCAGCAGTGTTTCTCCTGGGCTTGTATCCCAAAGATATCATAAAGCAGGGCAAAGGGCCCACCTAGGCAAAAACGTTTGTGTTCTTCCTTTTTGTAGTGGCAAAAACTGGAAACTGAATGGGTGCTCATCAGTTGGAGAATGGCTGAATAAGTTATGGGATATGAATGTTGTGGAATATTATTGTTCTATAAGAAATGATCAGCAGAATGATTTCAGAGAGGCCTGGAGAGTGTTATATAAACTGATACTAAGTGAAGTAAGCAGAACTGGGAGATCATTGTGTATAGCAACAGCAAGACTATATGATGTTCAATTCTGATGGATGTGGCTCTTCTCAACAATGAAACGATTCAGACCAGATCCAATGGTCTTGTGAGGAAGACAGCCATCTGCATCCAGAGAGAGGACTGTGGGATCTGAATATGGATCACAACATAGCATTTTCACTCTTTCTTTTGTTGTTTATTTGCATTTTGTGTTCTTTTTCATTTTTTTACCTTTTTCAGCTGATTTTTTGTTATGCAGCATGATAATTGTAGAAAAATATATAGAAGAATTGAATGTGTAACATATATACGATTACTTGCTGTATGGGGGAGGTGTTGGGGGAAGGGATGGGGGAGGTGTTGGGGGAAGGGAGGGAAAAATTTTTGAACACAAGATTTTTTTGTACGGGTAAATGCTGAGTTATCCATGCATATGTTTTGAAAATAAAAAGCTTTAATGAAAATAAGCAAACTAATTAATTAATTGATAGAGATAAATAATTAGATGAATAGATAAATAAACAGACAAATAAATAAATGACTGAATGAATGAACAAATAAATAAGCAAATAAATAAATGAGCAAATAATTAAATGAATGAATAAATAAATAAATGAACAAACAAACAAATAAATAAATAAAGGAAAGTTTTCCCTCCTCATTTCTGCTTTCCTGGATTCTTTCAAATTCCAGATAAAATCCTTCCTGTTGTACCAAATCTTTCTCAAGTCCTTTTAATTCTAGTACTACCCTCTATAATTTCATAATTATATCATAATTTGCTTATTTGTATTAGTGTTTTTTTTTTCCTTTTATATTCCTCTCCTTTGATTATAAGAGCTATAAGGGTAAGGATTTTTTTTTAACTTCTTTTTTTTTTTTTTCATGGTACCTAGCAGAGTGTCTGGCATATAGGCAGTTCCTCAGTATTTATTATTTGAGTTAGCTAATACTAACTCAAGAAATACTATTTTTAAATTTTCATCCTGAACATTTGTAACTGGAAAATAAGAGGGGAAAGCTATTGATTATCTTAACAGAAGGCAATAGAAAAATGCTATAAGAAATGAATTGCACAGTTATTTGGTTTTCACAGTTATGAAAATTAAATTGGAGAAGTGAAACAAATTAGATAATTGAAACCCACAAAGACATCAAAGCATAATCAAGGATGGAGGTTAATTACCTTTCCCAAAAGAATATAAGAATGTAAGCTCCTTAGGGGCAGGGACTGACTGTGTGATGAAAGTTGGAGATTCATATGGTGCAACTTCTATAACAGCCAATTAATGAGGAATCAGGGCAGGTACTTGCCCTTCAGGTTAGGAAATAAAATACTGGCATTATACTTTCAAAAGTGTTTCTACAAACCTAGGTACCCATTCTTACAAGAATGTAAAATAAATCTTCCCTGCATTCATCAGTGAATCATTGGAGTTCTTTGTAAAATATATTTGTTTCTTACAATGTTAATAATGTAGATTAAATTTTAAAGCTTGTCTTCCATATGGTCCCTCCTCTCCCCATAGATCCAATTGTTAAACATTTAACAGTAATTCCTATAAATGAGTAAAGTCAAAGATCATCTATTGTAGACTCTTCATTTTACTGATGGTGAAAGTAAGGATATAAGTAAAAAAGTCACTTACCCAAGATGACATAGATAAGCATCAAAGGGAGATTCAGATCTAGTTTCTTTGATCTTATAATCATCACTCTTTCCACTGTGCCTTGTTTCTTAATGTGACAGATTTTTTTTTATTTAAACATGAATTAAAATACTGCTATATTGAATAAAACATATTATTGAGAGATAAGGGATCATATTATTGAATCATTGCTGGTGCAAAACTGACAAAAAAATCTAGTCAACATGAAGAATCATAAAGCTAGGAGTTGATCACATTTATATGATATTTAAGGTCTGCAAAGTGTTTTACATATGAAAGAATAAAAAGCCTAAAAGACAAAATTTCTGGGTAATTGATAATGAATATATTAAGTAAGCTACCAAATAATCAATAAATTAATGGTCTTTGGTCTCCCTCAGTAAGATTCCTGGAGATTCTTCAACTTGCAAAAAGAGGTGCCCCTGACATGTGAAAATCAACCCTGATTGCTGAACAGTTAATAAGGGGATACATTTTAATGAGGATGCAGGCTAAAAGTCTTCAGCTCTTCCCCACTCCCCCACCCCCAGAATGGGACTTGATGATGAGACTCAGGTGGCCCCAAGCAAACTGGATAATGGAATTCATCTCTATTCTGAGCACTCTGAGTTTTTTTTTTTCCCCTCCTTCATAAACTGGGTCATGCTACATTATAATGAAGGATACAAAGGACCAAATCTTATTTCCTAAGGATAAGAATTTACCTGATATGTAAGGTCTTCTAGTTGGATGGAATCCATACAAGATTAAAGAGCATGTATTAAGAGGATTTAGCAATCTTTTCTATCTGCAATGTCATCAGAGACTGATTAAATGACCTACCATGATTGGTTGCTAACTAAGGAAACAGAAAGGAAATATTTCAATCCTGATTCAATGACTGATTATAAAAATGACAGAAAATAATTTATCTCACATGTCTAATTTGATCCTCACAAGAAGCTATGTTACAAGTCTTGTTGTTATCCCTGTTTTTCAGATGAAGAAACTGAGTCTAAGAGAGTTTAAATGATTTTCCCAGGGTCACTCACCTATTAAATTTCTGAGATTAGATTCCAATACTAGTCTTCCTGTCTCCAAATCCAGTGTTCTCACCCATTTTACTACTGAGGTAACACAGAGGTCCTCTGGTCCAACACCTATTACTAAAATTACAAAATGACAAATTATGAAAGTCAAAAACTGTCTTTTATTCACCAGTTGAGTTTTTTTTTTTTATCCCTACTACAATCCTGCCACTAGATCCTGTACCAACATTTTCCTCCTCCCATTAAAAATAAATTACTAAGGCAGTATCTAATAAACTCAGTTATTTTAAGATATGTGATTAATGAAGCTGAATATATCGCTGGGGTTTATACATTTTAACAGGGGACAAAGTTATAAGTCACAGGAATGGATTTGTAACTCTGGAATTATAACTATCTTCTATGAAGATGTGTGGTACAGTAGAGACCACAAAAACAATCAGAGACTCTCAGAGTAAGAAAAAAGGTTTATTATAATCTCCCTAGAAAGAGTGATTCCCATCTGACAAGGCATTTTTCAATAAAAAAGTACAAAGCACAAACTGCAAAGCACAAGATTAAATATAACAGAAGTTCCCCCAACTATGAGCTTTTCTGCCATTGTCTGAGGGAGTCTAGGTTTATACTCTAAATATGGAATCTCCTAGTGACATCATTGAGATAATCAACTACTTAGCCTACTAGTAAAACCTACCCATTCCTGAAAGGAGCCTAAGGCTCCTATTGCAATCTTAAATATTAAATGTTGATATTTTTCTTCACTGATGCCAGCATTGAAGAGTTATTGAACATAATCTCAAATTTATAATTCAAACTTTATGTTAGCATTAGAAGGGGCATCTAAATTGAATGGATTTTACTTAAAGATGTATTATATTTGTTAATATAGCTGAAACTAGAGAATGAGCACCAAGAAATATGAGGATTTAGAAAAAAATGTTTTGATATCATCATCCTCTTTATTAAAATGTCTTTTCTTCTTTTTTTCACTTTATGGTGTTTTCCTACTGGTGAATATAAATTATTCATGTTAGGTAAAGTCTTTCTATGTTATTAGAACATAGGTGGGGGGATGGACATATTTTTAATGTTTCATTTTTTAAAATTATTTAGTACACACAATCCAAGTTGTGATTTAAATATATGTATACCTCATGTATGAAGGGGGAATGTGCAGGAAGAGCTTATTTACATTGACTATATAATTATGAACTACCTATGGTTTAAGGGAATCAAAAAAAAAAAAAAAAAAGATTCCCTCATCTGCTCACTGATGCCTGGAAATAAAGTATTTAATTCCATGATTGAAGAGTATCACAGTCCTCTTTGCATTGTAGATTTTTTATAGATTGTCAATAGCAGAGCTGGAACTGGATTAAGATTAAGTCATCTGGTTTAATAAATGTTGGATTATTTGTTAGTATTGAATTAAAATTCAAATGACTCAGAGAGAGAATTTAAATGACAGTTAGGGGCAAATGACTGAAGGCAATTGAACATATGACAATAATTATGCCAGGAAAGAAAATTTGGGGGAAAGAGTGCAGGGAAAAGTATAGACAGAATAGGTTCTGGTTAGAGCCACAGTTATATCCATGACCAACTTTGAATACAGTTGAGACTAGTAGGACATAAGAAATGCTGAGCAATAACTAAAATGATGGCCAAATCTAAACTTCCAAGAGTTAAGGTATTGTATTCAAAATGTCAGGATATTAATGTAACGAGTTAAAATTTTAAGCTCCTTAAGTAGTAGAATGTGGCGGAAAATGACCTCAGATATCATCTAATTCTATCCCCTCATTTTCCAGAAGAGGTAACCAAGACCCAGGGAGACTAACTCCCAGATCTATGTACTGGAACTAGCATTAAAACTCAGAGTCCTAGACTAATTAATCTGCTAGATCTTTCTTTGTCAATATGCATTATTTGGTACATATTCATTTTTTCTGAATGGTTAACCAGCCCAAAACCTGTTCCTTATGAATTATTTATATTTCTCTCATCACTAATTTTTCATATCATCTATTTTTTGGTTACTTAACTACATTTTGGAAAATATGCTGAAAATAGGAAGAGGAAATAAAAGTCAATTCTTTAAATTGTTCTATTTATTAGAAAATTTATGAAGGCTTTGGTGGCAGAAGAAGTTGGCATGATTGTACAAATGGGGATTGAAGGTTACCAGTAGGATTTAAAATACCTTTTAATGTGGATCATTTAAAGTTTTATGATGCTTTAAAATATGAAAATATATGAAAAATGGATTTACCTTTAGAATTAGGGATAAGCTGAATGAATTAAAAGATCTTTTTTTAAGCAAATTTTGTTTATGTGGTATATGAGTATATTTGTATAATATATGTATTATATGTATATGTGTATATATACATATATGTGGATATATGTGTAATACATGCATATATTTAGTGCATACATTCAGGAATAATGATTAACCTATTATTTCATTATTATCATAAGGTACTCTCTGATAAAGAAATTTCCATTACCAATGCAAGACACCTCTTCAATTTATACTCTTGGAAAATTAGAGGATTGAGAAATTAAGTAACTTACTTAGGGACACATAGCCAATATGAGTCAGCAAGTTGTTTATAGGTTCAATTATAGGTCTCTATCCACTATGCTTTTTTGCCTCTTTCTATATATACATAAACATAAGTAAATCCTTCTACTAAGTGTCTGTATATGTATGTATGTATATGTGTGTATGTTTATTGGTGACTAACATAAAAAATTACCCCAATATGCATTTCTATACATATTATTTTAAAAGTTTTAACAATATGTTATAGGAAGCTAAAGCACAAAGAAATCTGTTTGACATTGAAACTAAATAATGAAAAAAAAAAAAAGAAACTAAATAATAAACTTTTATTATAAGACCTGAGTTCAAATCCCAGTTTTGCCAATTTCTACCTATGTGACTAGGACAACGAGGTGCCATGGTGGCTAGAGAGCCAGGGCTGAAGTCAGAAAAACCTGAATTTAAATCTAGCCTCAGGCATTTACTAGTTGTATGATCCTGGGCAAATCATTAATTTAGTTTGCCTCAGTTTGCTCATCTTTAAAATGAGCTAGAGAAGGAAATGGCAAACCATTTCAATATCTTTGCCAAGAAAACTCTAAAAAGAATCATGAAAATTCATACCTGACTCAAATGACTGAACAGCAAGAAATATCTTTTGGCTAAAGAAACAGCCTCAATTTCCATATAAGTAAAAGGAAGAGCTATGGACAAAGTAACTTCCAAGATCTTTTACAGTTCTAGTTATATTATCCTATTACTTGATTAGAAATCTATCATTAATGATCAGACTTTCATTTAGTTATAAGAAGTTGGGCATTTTACAACTTTACTAGATGCAAGTTTCCTCAACTATCAGATTATCCAGTTGAACTGATAATAATTATGACACTTTAAAAAATCAGATTTCTTTTCCATGTTTTAAAAAGAAAACAAAATAATTTATATTCCATTTGTATTTTCTTAAGGGTTGAGAGTATTTTTTGTGAAAAAGTATTTGGAACTGTCAAAAATTTATTGAGTAATTTCTTATCAAAATAGTGCAATGTGTAAAATGCAAGGCCTGGAGTAAAAAAGCCTCAACCTCCTGAGTTCAAATGTCTGAGACATTTACTAACTTCCTGACCCTGGGCAAATCCCTTAATCACTTAAGCCCTTTGGCTCAGTTTTCTCATCTGTAAAATGAGCTGGAGAAAAAAATGGCAGACATTCCCATTATCTCTGCAAAGAAAACCTAAATGGGGCTAGGAAGAGTCAGCCACAACTGCTCAACTGCTCTGTGTGTGTGTGTGTGTAATATCCTTATTTTCAAAGAACTCAGAATTCAATCACCATCAATTGACTATCTCCTATGTTCAGGGAATTATGCTCCCAGTACACAAGGACAAAAAGCAAAAAGAAATACTCAATGACCTCAAAGGGGATTGTTTTTTTAAAAAGTAGCTTCTACAAATTTGATCTTATTGAAATAGGCTACTTGTTTTATTTATTTTTGTATTGATCCTGAGAATCTATAATGAAATTATAGGTAAAATATCAGGATCACTGAGGATCTGGGAAATGCAGGAAAATCAGTATAATATTGAAGACAAAATATATATTTAAAATGAGAGTGGGTGGTAACTTCAAACAAACCTTGTAATGAGAGATTTTTGTTAGCAAAGCACTGAAACATTTAAACTACAATGCAGTGGGGAAATTGAGTTAGTATATGAAACAGACACAGCCAGCTCATTTACAAATCAGCATGGTAAGTAAGGACAACTTAACACTCTTTCTCTTCACCTCAGTTTCTGCCCTGTGTATGCTCTGTAATACCATTATGGGAGAACGTTAAACTCAGGCTGTCTGATTAGAACTGAAATGACTCCAGTTGATTGTGATAACTATAGTCTTCATTTCCCAAAAGTTCAACACATAGCCCTATGTAAGGGAGTTGAATGAAAGGACTTCAAAATTAAAAATAAAATCCCTGTATAACTCCTGGAGTAAGCCGGCAGTCAAAAGTGCCTTGGCAGGCTTCCATAATGGTTTTCTCCCTCTGTATTGGGATAAATGCAAATTATCTTTGGGCTTAAAGATGTTCTTGTGAAATCTTTTAATTTTATAAAAAGAGAATTACCTGTAGTTATTGTGTTATTAATACTTAAAACAAATTAATATAAGCCATATATTTAGCATTCTTTTTAAATTTAGTAATAGAAAGGGAAGAGCCAGGTAATCAGGCTTTATCACAGAAAAGCAAAAACAGATTTATCTCCAGCAGGTTATCTTTTTTAACAGCATGCAAAACTTGAAAGCTGGTCTGTTTCTTTTTTATAGCACTTAGGTTATACAATATTATGCTATACCATACGTTGTTTGAAGGAATCGCTTCCTCTTCATTCCTTTCTAATTTTACACACACACACACACACACACAAGCTATACGGCAAAGTTTAAATAAAGTTTAAAAAAAGTATATAAGATTATAAATAATCCATTATTTCCTCAATTCATTGAGAGCTAAAGACATATAAAGAGCTAAACAAAGCATACACTGAAACTGTTTGAACTGATCTCTTGAATATAATAAAATTAATCCTTATATTTACTATTATATTGCCATCTTTATATTAACCTTCTATTATCAGCAAAATTGAAAATACAAATACATATTACAATTGTAATATGTATATTAGTATATATTTTTTAAAAGATGGCATACTTTGACTTGCTTTTCTCTGAATGTGGCATAAATCAAGCTGTAGATTTTTTTTTTTTTTTTTATTTTGTTATTTTTTTTAATTAAAGATGAAACCTTGACTCACATCAAAGAGTTGTAAAAACTGAAAAGATCATTTCATAAAACAATACATGTATCAAAATAACAAATCAAGAATTATGGTTAGGGTTGCATATATTTAAATATACTATTGGGACTCAATAGTTAGTCTTATTGAATCAATAATATTTTTTTCTTTGTCCCTATATGGTCATATTTCAGAGTATAACATTTATCTCATTTTAAATAAATCATATGGGAATCAGACATGGTATATCACATAATTTTTTTCTAATCTACTCTATAATATTCCAGCCATGTGAATAAAAGTTCTTTGATGACAAAGACCATCTCATTTTTGTACTTATAAATAATTATTTATTGATAGGTGATGGTCAGCCTAATTGCCCTCAATACATTGATGATTCTGAAAAAATTGTTTTAACCTTCCTTTTTAAAATATTTGTTTGTTTATTTATTTATTTATTTTTAATACACATTGCTTTATGAATCATGTTGGGAGAAAAAAAATCAGAGCAAAAGGAAAAAAAATGGGAGAAATTAAAAAAAAAAAAAACAGAAAAAATATGAATATAGCATGTGCTCATTCACACTCAATGAATGTCCTTAGTTCTTTTTCTGGATGCCAATGTCATTTTCTCTCCAAAGAATCAGCTTGTTCATTTTTTTATGGAACAATAATATTCCATTAACTTCCCATACTACAGCTTGTACATCCATTCCTTTTCCAATTCTTTGCTACCACAAATTGCTACTACAAATATTTTTGCACATGTGTGTCCTTTTTTCCTCCTTTATGATATCTCTGGGATACAGAACCCATAATAGCACTCCTGGGTAAAAAGGTATGCACAGCTTTATGACCCTTCAGGCATAGTTTCAGATTGGTCTCCAAAATGGTTGGATCATTTCACAACTTCACAAACAATGCGTTAGTGGCCCAGTTTTCCCCACACCAACTCAAACAATTTCTGTTGGCATTATTTTTCCCTGCCATCTGAAACGTACAAGGTGGTATCCCAAAGTTGTTTTAATTTATATTTCTCTAATCAGTAGTGATTTAGAAGAATTTTTCAAAAAACTAAAGATGGCATTAATTTTATTGTCTGAAAATTGTTCATAGCCTTTGATCATTTATCGATTGGGGAATGACTTATATTCTTATAAATTTGACAAAATTCTTTATATATTTTAGAAATAAAACCTTTATCAGAAATACTGGCTATAAAGATTTTTTGCCAGCTTTGTACTTCCCTTTTAATTTTATTTCTATTTATTTTGTTTGTGCAAAAGCTTTTTAATTTGATGTACTCAAAATTGTCCATTTTTCTTTTCATGATATTCTCTAATTCTTCTTTGGTCATATTTTTTCCCCTTTTCCAAAGATCTCATCAGTACATTATCCCTTGTTCTCCTAATTTTGTGATGATATCATCTTTTATGTTCAAATCATGTATCCATTTTGACCTTATTTCAATATGGGGTGTATGAGGTAAATATATGACAAGTTACTGACATATTATTTTTTAGTTTTCCCTGCAATTTTTGTCATATACTGAGTTCTTATTCCAGAAGCTGGAATTTGGGAATTTATCAAATGCCAGATTGCTATAGGCTTTGATTATTGTGTTGTGTGTATCTAATCTATTCCACTGATCCACCATTCTATTATTTAACTGGTTTCAATGGCTGCTGCTTTATAATATGGTTTTAGCTCTGATACTGCTAAGCCACCATCTTTTTTATTTTTTTTTCATAAATTCCCTTGATATTTTTAACCTTGTGTTGTTCCAGGTGAATTTTGTTATTTTTTCTTGTTCTATATATATATTTGGCAATTTGATCACTATGGTATTGAACAAGAAAACCAATTTAGGCAGAATTCTCTTTTTTATTTTATTAGCTTGCTACAGCCATGAACAATTGATATTTTTACAGTTGTTTAGATATGATTTCATATGTGTGAGAAATGTTTTTAATTGTCTTCATATGGTTCTTGGACTTGTCTTGGTAAATAGACTCCCAAGAATTTTATTTTTTCTAGAGTAATTTTAAATGGAATTTCTCTTTTTATCTCTTGCTAAACAAAAGTGCTGATGATTTGAGTGGGTTTATTTTATATTCTGCAACTTTGCTAAAACTGTGAATTGTTTTCAGTAGGTTTTTGGATGATTTTCATCATATCAGCTGCAAAGAGTAATTGTTTTATTTCCTCATTGCCTATTCTAATTCCTTTAGATTCTTTTTCTTTTCTTATTGCTAAAGCCAACATTTATCATACAATGTTGAATAATAATGGTAATAATGCACATCTTTGTTTCATCCTGATCTTATTGGGAATGTCCAGCTTCTTTCCATTACAAATAATGTTTGCTAGAGGTTTTAGATAGATATTACTTATTATTTTAAGGAAAGCTCCCTTTATCCCTTATGCTTTTGGGTGTTTTTAATACAAATATGTGTTTTAATTTGCTGTTTTGCTAGTTTTTTTTTTTTCATTGCATACCTAATTCATTGATCTCCTCTTTCTCTGTTTTATTTATGTAGCTATTTAGAAATGTAAAATTTCCCCTTAGAACTGCTTTGGCTATATTCTCATACATTTTCGTATGTTGTCTCATTGTTATTCTTTCAGATGAAAATATAGGTTGTTTTTGTGATTTGTTGTTTGACCCACTCATTTTTTAGAATGAGATTGTTTAATTTCTAGTTGATTTTTAATCTATCTTTCCCTGTCCCATTATTGAACATGTTTTATGGCATTGTGGTCTGAAAAAGGTGTATTCCTTTCTGTCTTTATTCAATTTTCTCCAGAGTTCTATCCTATCTAGGTTTTCTAGCATCCTATTAACCTCCCCAATTTCTTTCTTGTTTCTTTTGTGGCTAGATTTGTCTGATTCTAAGAGGGGAAGATTGACATTCCTCACTTAAATAGTTTTGCTGTATATTTCTTCCAGTAACTGCCTTAAAATCTTCTTTAGAAATCTGCCTACTCTACCTCTTGATATGTATACATTTAGTATCATTACTACTTCATTATTGATCTTACTAAAAGCAAGATGCACTTTCCTTCCTTATTTCTTTTAATAATATCTATTTTAACTTTTGCTTTATCTGAGATCAAAATTGCTACTCCTGCTTTTTTTTTTAATTTCAGCTGAAGTATAATAAATTCTGTTCCAGCCTTTTACTCTTACTCTGAATATGTCTCTCTTTGTCAAATGTGTTTCTTAGAAACAACATATTGTAGGATTCTTGTTTTGTTTTTGTTGTTGTTGTTGTTGTTTTGTTTGTTTGTTTGTTTGTTTGTTTTTTTAATCCACTCTGCTATTTTCTTCTATTTTATGGGACAGTTTATCCCATTCACATTCACAGTTATGATTACTAGTTCTGTACTTCCCTCTAGTCTTTTTTTTCCCTCTGTGTATAATTTTGTTCTCTCTTTTCACCCTGTCCTTAGTAGTATATATTTTTTTGACCCACCCCACCGACTACCTTATCTCCTATCACACTTCCCCACTTCTCTTGTTAGTGTTTTTTTTTTAAAACCCACTCCACCCACTACCTTTTTTCTATCAACCCTTTCCCACTTCTCTTATCTTTTCCCCTAGTGTTTCTGCTCTCCATTTTTATCCTGCCCCTCTTTTTTTCCCTCTTTCTCTTCCTACTTCTTAATAGGATTAGATAAATTTCTATATCCTACTGAATGATTAAGTTATTTCCTCTCAGAGCCAAAACTGATGTGATCAAATTTTAGACAATTTTTATCTTCCTCCCTTCTTTCCCTCAATTGTAATATTTCTTTTGCACCACTTCATGTGAACTAATTTTCCCATTATACTTCCCCTTTCCTCTTTTTCCAGTACAGACCTTTTTCCATTCCTTAATGTTTTTTTTTTTCTTTTTTTCCTCTGATGTTACCACATCAAAGACTGTCACATTCTCAGTCATGTGATGGCTGGCTCTGTTGTTGTGCCACAGTTCCCTTTTATTGTCCTGACTCAGTTTCCCTAAATTGTCCTGCCTCAGTTTCTCTGAATTGTTCTGTCTCAGTTCCTAACTGTTCTGGTTCAATCCTGCAACACCACCCTTCCCTCTTAATCATCAGAATGTTTAATAGGATAAAGATCTTATATCTTAGAATATCAGGTGCCTCTCTCCATCCCAATTAATTGGAATATCAGGTGCCTCTCCCCATTATGTCATCATTCTTCTTACCCCATAAAAGAATCTTTGTATTCCACATTTGTGGCTGGATTCTTGGAGATGATAGTTTCATTCAGCCCTGGGACCAAACCATGGATCCATTTGGTTTCAGTAAATCTCTTCCTTTCAAATAAAATATTAAAAACTCTCTAATTTCTATCTTGCCTCATTTTCTCCAGCATTACACTGTCTGCCCCAGTGACAGATACAGTTCTCAAGAATTACAGATACCATTTTCCCATCTGTGGATATATTTGATAAAACTGGGACTACTGGAGTTGGGGTCAGGGCTGTGCTGGTGTAAATATAAACATCCTTCACATTGTCACAAATTTCCTTAGCTGATCTTCTGAGTCTTCCCTAGTGTCCCACAGTGAAGAGGTCCAGAAGCCCCCAGTAGTGCTGCTGATTCAGAAGTCCCTCCTTGCTGATACTGAGGTCCGGGTGGAGCTGGGGCTGAGGCTGCAGTTGGGGCTGGGACTGTGCTGGCATGGCCTGCGCTGGGAGCTGGGCTCCTACTCTGATTCCACAGACCTTTTCTGCTTACCTTCCAAGTGCTCTTTGGTGTTTCTGGGCTGAAAGGTCTGGAAGCCACCAATACTTGCTTGGCCTGCACTGGGACTGCACCCCGGACTCACCTGGTGTCACAAGACTTTTTTTGCTGAGGTTCTAAGTTGGTGTTGGCTAGAAAATCTTCTACTCCATCTTTTGGGTATTATAATGCTCTAATATTTGTTTTGAGTCATTATTTTAAAGAATTTGGGGCAGTTTGGGGGAGAGGTTGGGCAAGTTCCTGCCTTTATTCTGCCATCTTGACTCTGTCTTTTGATTTCCCAATTTTAAAGGAATTGTTTTCTTCAGTTAGCTTTTGTATCTCCTTTTCCATTTTACCAATTCTATTTTTAAGGATGTGTTTTCATCAGAGGATTTTTTTTTCTTTTCAATTTGGACAAGTATATTTTTCCCTGAGGTAATTGGGGTTAAGTGACTTGCCCAACGTCACACAGGAAATGCTAAGTGTCTGACGCCACATTTGAACTCAGGTCCCCCTGACTTCAGGGTTGGTGCTCTATCCACTGGACTACCTAGCTGCCCCGACAATTGTATTTCTTTAAGCAAATATGTTCTTTAGTCAAGTTTTCTTCTTCCTCTTCCAAGTTGTGGATATTGTCTTGCATACCACTAATTTATTTCCCCAATTTTTCTTCTCTTATTTAATTTTTTAAATCCTTTTTTGAGCTCTTCCAAGGATTTTTGGCCTTAAAACCAATTCATATTCCTCTTTGAGGTTTCATGTGTAAGAGGTCATTATGACCTCTTCTGAGTTTGTATTTGGATTTTCCCTGTTGATAGAGTAGTTTTCTATGTTAGGGCTTTTTTCTGTTTACTTATTTTTTTTTTTGCTTATTTTAAAAAGTTATTTTTTTTTAATGCTCATTCAAAAAGTAGGAACTATATGCATTGTCCCAAATTTCTTGTATTGGGGGGGCCTGGATCCTAGTCACTGACTTTCTGTTCTAAGGCCTGAGGTATTGGTGGTTTATCTCCTGCTTTTTGGTAATCTGGAGTAGACCAGCCTATTGAGCTTTTAGTTCCATGGCTGACAATTTGCCTTCTATTTAAAGACTGGAGGCCTTACAGTTGGCATGCTATTCAAGTGGTCTGCTGAACTAAAATTGAGGGGCCTCCCCTCCTGCTACCTTGTCCTAACACCATCCATGCTGATCTTGACTCCACTTTTGCCCAATTGAGATAGATCTTTTCTAAAGTCCTTCTAAGATCTCTTGAACTAGAAAGTTGTTTAATTTTGTTTATCCGTGGATTCTATAATTCCAGAATTCTTTAAGAAGATTGATAAATTCATTTCCCAGGGAAACTGAGGAGAGCTCAGGCAACTTCCTAGTTGTTCTCTACTATCTTGGCTTTGTCCCTATTTACATTGCACATTTATTATGAGAATTAAATGAGATATTGTGGAAAATGTTTTGCAGACATTAAAATGTTATATAAATTTTAATAACTTCTTAGAAGGTATGCTTAATAATTTATTGTATTATCATTTAAAGAAATTTTTCCTTTGTACTAACTATATATTTCCCTTCTATACTCTTCTCCATTGTTCTAAGCATAGTGTCTGAACCATTGTCTTAAAATGGTAAATACAAAGTTTTAGATGACAGAAACTATCTCAGCTGCATGCTAGAATTTCATAAAAACATACAGTATTGTGTAGGTGATAAATATTTATAAAATATTTGATAATAACAATAAACCTATATGTTCCTATGAATGATCCCATTATCACCTCTTAGCATGCTTCCTCATTGCTGAATCCATAGTGTATGAATTACTATTTAGTAGGGAAAAATGTCATGATTGTCCATTGAATGTCTATTTTTATTATGATTAGTAATCACTTCTATTTATGCATAAACTTTCATAGTTTTATTTTCTTCTTTTTTTCTTGACATTTTTCAGTGGTAGCCTGATGATTTCATATGACTTAAGTAAGCTTTAGAAGAAACCAAAACCACAGACATCAAACATTATTTAGACAGTATTTGAAAATATATATGAGATTGCATGATTCTTTTTTTCTATTATCATCCAGTTATTCTTACTCAATTATCTTTATTGTTACATTTAACTCTTTTTAATATTCAATTACTTCTTTCAGGGTCTTCAATATTTTCTTAGGTTAAAATTTATTAGCTGCTAACATTTCAAGGCATTCTGCATACTCTGAAATTGCAAATCATTAATAAAGATATTAAGTAAGTAAAACTTAAGTACAGACCATATATCTGAGAGCTAGAAACACTGTATTTGCTGTTAGCTAGTTGTCTATCTAATGTACCTGGGTTTTTTCTACTTTAAGATGTGTTTTTAAGTGTCAAATATCTATTCTTATGGCTATACTCAGAACTAAGGCTTGATTGGATTGATGAACCAGATGAAGAATATTCAGAACCCAAAGACTACAGACCTTCTGAGGGCTGCTAGACAGTTAAGGTAGAGCTCAGTATCCAGAAACATTAGCAGGCCTCTAGACTAATAGACAAAGATGACATTATTAGGTCTGTCACCAGATAATTGACAGAAGTTTAGAAAGAAATGTAGTCATCATCAAATAAGTCTGAAACAACAATTTGCAATCCAAATATGGAGATTGAGGTCTGGGATCAGGATTTCAGATGTTTTTGATGTTTCTGATGTTCAGATTACTAGAGGCGGCAAATCAGGACTGAATCCTAGAGAAATTAGAGTTGTAGGCACGAAGTAATTCAATGACTCAGACTCCATGATAGACTAAAAAGAATGTCAGACTGAGAATTGGAAGTATTGATTCTAATAATAATAATTATTATTATTATGTTATATTACATTTATATGGAATTTGAGAGTTTGCAAAAATGATTCCTTATGACAAAATGTGAGACACTATAAGTATCATTGTACCCAATTTTACAAGAAATAAAAAGTAAAACTCAGAAAGATTAATTTTCCATGGTTATACAATTTATAAACATCAGAGCTGGAATTGAACTCAGGACTTCTGATGCTATGTCCAGTTTTGTTTCTACTATGTCAGGTTGGTATTCTTTCCAAATCTGTCACTTAGTAGTATTTTAATAATCATTTCTCTAGACTCGTTTCCTCATCTGTCAACTGAGATTACTTAATTAAGATCCATTTTCTAAGATCCTATCTCTTCTAATATGCTTTGATCTTGTAAATAAACTAAAAACAAAAAAACAAAACAAAACACCATACTATAACCACCATTTAAGGTCAAAACATAGTGAATGTAAAGGCTTGATTTGAGAATAAGCTACTTGAAGTAAAGACATAGAGATCCTTATATTTTCTCTGTCACATTCATTCCAGAGTTGTTGTACTCACAAAATAATAATGCAAATAAATAAGATAGTGAATACTACCTATCTCTCACTTACATATTTAGAAAATGTACGATGTAATATTTTAAAAATATTGCTTTTCAAAGGTTTTTTAGAAAGATTGAATTTAAATTCAGACATTTGAAAATTTCAAATGAATGAAATAAGTATAAGGATAGCATTGAAGAAATAGCATAGGAAGATAAGTCATTTGCCATGTATAAAATACCATTTTTTTTTTACTCACCTATGACTTTGATGAGGTCATTTAACATTTATATATGAAAGGATCATAAATATAAAGATAAATGGGACTTCAAGTGCCATTCTTGTAGGACTGCCTGATTTTATAAATGAAGAAATTTTGAGCCTCCAAAGAGGCTAAACTCTTATGTAAGTCCATACTGTCAAATCAGAGTTAGGATTTTGAACCCTGCCTCAAAGTCTAAGTGTTTTGCGTGTTCTCTTTCTCAGCTTCAGATTTTTCACATGAAAAATTAGGTTAATGGGATCTTTGAACTTGAAGTGTTTTTCTTTTTCATTTATAATGATAGTTCATTTCTATAATGATTATTCTTTGCTTTTTTTCTTATCCTCTAAAAAAGAATCAAAGGAACACACACACATATACAACAATAATTGATTTTTTAAATTAAAAATGATAAAATAAAAGCATGAAATATAGTCCAGGATTTTTTTTTATCATTTTGTAATCATCTTAGATGCAATTCTTCCTCTGAATTCAGAAAAAAATATTTCTCAATCATATTCATTTAAATAAATTTAATTTTTTTCTGAATATTTCTTGTTACTACTACTACTGATTTCAGTCTATGAAATAAACAATTTTCTCCTCTCAAGATATTATACATTGGATATATTTCAACAGCTATCATTTTCTTTCTCTGTTAATTGACACTTAACCAAGTTTACATATTTAGCTTCTTCATCTATCCTCTTAATTGAATCCCTTTAGTCCCTTAATCATTGCAATTGGTCCTCTTTGAATTTTTCTAATTTATCTGTTGAAGAACAGAGGGGGGAAATTGATGTATTATATCTTAAATTTCCTTATTCTTTTAACTACAAAATAAAATGATGAAAAGGAAAATTAAATGAAGCTATTCATGAAAATGGAAGTTATCTTGGTAAAGCTTTGGCAGTCTGCAAGTATTTTGATTTTTTCATCATTTGCTATTAATATTTTTAAGCCATCACATTAATAGCACAGAAATAAAAAAATCTTTCAAAACAGCACAAATATAAATTCAAGGAATGTGTAAAGTATGTTTTTCATGTAAAAGTACAAATGTAGTATTTACTTTTGCACACTATGAAATGTGTCTAATTCAATTTTAGATTAATTCTATTAGTATTTGATTATGATATTTCATTATTTAGTATGATTTCTTGTTGACTTTGAAGCTTTGTGTTTTGAATATAAAAAGGGGAGCCCATATCTTTAAAAAATGTGGTTGTTGGGGCAGCTAGGTGGCTCAATGGATAGAGCACCAGCCCTGAAGTCAGGAGGACCGAGTTTAAATCTGGTCTCCTACACTTAACACTTCCTAGTTGTGTGACCCTGAGCAAGTCACTTAACCCTAATTGCCTCTGCCAAAAAAAAAAAAGTTATTGTTTATTTCTTATTTGGAATGAGTAGACATTTTTCTTTTTAAATTTTTTTCTTGAAACACGTATGTTTTTAAGGTTACCTTTTTTTTTTAAGTAGATATGGATAAACTAAAGAAAATTAGTGGAGAAGCACTTTACCAAAAAATGAGCTTCTTTCAAAAAGGTGAAAGAATGGGGAATCTATCAGATAAAAAATTATTAGATTAATATACAAGCTCATAGAGGATTGAATCTGTAGTTTTCAGGTCTTTCTAAATCTGGAAAGACCATAGACTTTTTTTGTTAATTTGGAACCAACATTCTAGACTTCTAGTTACTATTTTATCATTATAATGCTATATTTGAACAAAATTAATACTTTTCAAAGAACTCTTACTACTTATTTCAGTAAGCACCCTATCTGCTAGTATTACCTCTTTTCTCAAATTATTGTATATTTATTTGTATTTGTGTAATAAATCCCTCGTCTCCTAATAGATTATAAGCTCCTTGAGTGCATAAAATTTTTCTTTTTTTTTTTCCTTTTCTTATTTATTTTATTTTATTATTTTTTTTGGCAAGGCAATTGGGATTAAGTTACTTGTCTGAACTCACACAGCCAGGATGTGTGTCTGAGGTCACATTTGAATTCAGGTCCTCCTGACTCCAGGGCCAGTGCTCTTATCCATTCTTTCATCTAGCTGCTCTTTCTCTTTTCTTCTTTGTATTTGTTGTGCCTAGCATAGTATCTTGTATTAGAGGCTGCTAATAAATATTTATTAGTTGCTATCTATGTGTAAAGCAATGTACTAGAAATGGGGGCTAAGGGTAGAGAAACTTTTTTTCTTTAGAATCTAAATCTATCAGCAAGTACTTATTAAATTCTTATTATGTCCCAGGGATTGTTTTTCTAAGCTTTGGAGATACAAAGAAATGTATAAAGATATGGTTCTTGGTCTCAGGACCTTACAACTAAGCAATTATGCAAGGTTTCACTCTAAGCTTAATTTTTGACATTTTTAATCATGACAAACATATTCATAAATTTTAAGACAACATAAAACTTATCAAGGGGAATTATATAAATTATATGTTATTCTACAGGGCAGAGGACAAAGGGTATGAGTATATATGTGTTAACCAACATCTCTGTGACAGTGTTGGTAAATATCAAAAAAAAAAAAAAATTGGAAAACTCCTTAATTAGGTTACAGAGGAAATTAAGTTAATACTGTTCTTTTTCATTCTCTGGAGAAAAAAAAATACATAAGCTATAGCCTTCTTTTTAGTTCATCACTTATTTATTTATTTTTAACAACTGATAATGTGCTCTAAGTATTGTAATGGAACAGACCCTGTCCTTCCAGTACTTCATAGTTTAATAAGATAGGCCATATATATGCACATAATGTTAACACAAAATATAACATTGAAGAAGAATGAAAATGATACAATCCATTATAATAATTTAGTGAACAAAGAGACCCCTTTTATCTATAGGGATTAAGGATGGTTTATTAACAATGTATTTTGACTTGACCTTAAGGGAGGAGAAGAAATTGATAACTACATAAAGGGAAAAAAAGCATAGATATACACATTCTTATAAGGAATTGGATAAACAAAGATAGGAAGTGGAAAAACACAAAGAATATTCAGAAAATAAGTAATGTAGTTCTTTGGAAATTTAGGATATATAAGTGGGCAGCAAGGGGGAAAAAAAGTTATATTGGGTCCCAGTATAGAATTCCAAGTATGTCTGGCAGAATTATAAAGAATATACAAAGGAGATTAGAGGTCTATTCAAATTTTGAGCAAAGGAATTGAGAAACAAAACTGTTACAGACTAAACTGTCTGCAATAGTGGCATAGATTGAGAGAAGAAAAGACCATAGGCAGAGAGAGAAAGTGTTAGTCTATTATAAAAATTTCATGAGAAATAATAAGGTATAAACTATATTGGTGGCACTAGAAATGGGGGGAAGACAGAAACCTAATTGTCACTAATTGTGAAGATTAGTTTTTAAGTATATGTCACATATGACAAAGTGATTGATGATTGAGGGGTTTGACCTTAAGAGGATGGCTATTTCTATTTCCTTAAATAGCAAAGTAAGTTGGAAAGATAGATTTGGGAATAAAATGAGTTGATTTTTAATATATTTGTCTTGAGTTAAGTGGATATCCAAATTGAAATAGTTAGGAGTCTAATGGAAAGGCAGTCCTAAAGCTGAATTTAAAGGGGGAGGCTGCAGATAAAGGTCTGGGAATCATCCAAGTAGAGGTGATAGTTGGATCGATATGAGTGGATAATATCACTGCATAAGAGTGTTGTGAAAGAAAATAAAATAGCACCTGAAGCACAATTGTGTAGAGTACCTATGTCAGGGAAACAGAAGCAAGTAAAAGAGCTGGGGAACAAAAGCAGTTGAATTAGTATGAAATGAACTGTAAGTTCATTTAGTATGAAATGAACTATATCCTTCAAGAGGAGATCATTTTAAGGAGTAGATAGTTAAATTCATCTAATGCAGCAGATGTTTAAAAAAAGAAAGAATGTGACAAATAGTTTTGGGATTTGATATTTAGGTACTTATTGCCAATCTATGGGATAAAGTTCTATTAAGTGTAATTATATATAAGCCAAGCTATAAGTAATTGAAGAGTAAATGGATTGTATTGCTGCCTAAGACAAATAAATAGACTGGAAATTGAACCCAGGTCTGTTCTTGTTTAGTGAAAAATTTGCCACTACTTGGAATTATAATTATAAGATATGTCTCCTTTTCTTTATTATTCCTTCTGTTTTGGTATTCATTTTGATCTTTGCTCTCAAAGGTCAGGTCGATGGCCTGATCGCATGTAACTGGGAATGACTCTCTTCACTAATACATCATTTTACGTAAACATATAATCAATTTCTTTTCTTTTATGATAATTTGATGTTTTCTATGTTCATTCTGGCCCTTTTTTGCAGAAAGTATTGATGATATGCAAGTCCTACCACTCAAAGTTCTGGACATCTTTCATTCTTATTACTGAATTTTAAAGTGCATAAAAGTATGAATTAGCAAGATTTAATGGTAAATGCACATAGTCCATGCTACTGGGAAGGTTGAACATGTTAAATTATTTGATCTTGGGTTTTTTTGAGCAGGAAAAGAGGCTCCAGATTGCATAAAGGTGTCCAGATTGACTTAGGCTAACAACAGCATGCTGATTAGCAGTTAGATGTGGCTTAGAAGTAAGTGGTTCTTGTATGTCTTGTTTGAAAAAGATAGTCAGACACATACTCAAAATAATAATAAATGTTAACATTTTTAAAAGATGAATGGATTGGGGAAAATAGAAACAAAAAGTATAAATACCAGCTAGACAACTATAATTTACTATAAACCTAATCAGAGATTAGAATTGAAATCAGAATTGAAATTTCTTATTTGAGAAAGCACTAAAGTAGAATCCAAGAGAATGATAAAGACGAATGGAGTGAGGTATATTCTTCTATGGTGGAATATGGAATATGTATCATGTTGCTACAAAAGCATATAATATCATGGAAAAGTAAGAAGTAGAGAATGCCAGAAGAAACACTTTTTAGCATACCCTTTCCCACTATGAACTTGAAAGCAGATGAACAGAGTGAATTGAAAGAATATTTCAACCTCAGAGAATGTCCTAAGAGTAAAGAGGCATGGAAGATAAATATAGATTTAATATTTCAGGATTATTCAACTTTTTGGAAGAAAAGAAAGATGGAAATTGAATAAAAGTCAGCCTTGATAGACTGTCACATAGTAGTCAGTGTTGGCCTCAATCCTCATACTATCTGTGTGACTATAGATAAATCACTTCATTTCTCATAGCCCCATGTTAATCTCTAAACTATAAAATGCTTTAAAAAACCTTAAAATCTAAGCTTTCAATTTTTTGAGTTGATTTAATAAAGTAAGCCTCTCTTGTTATACTAATCCAAAGATTTTAGATTGGACAATAACTTAATACTTATATCATATTAGATGGCTTTTCATGTGTATAATAAGTGAATTATTTGACCACCTTCAATTAGAGGGTCAAAAAATGAAGGCTAAAACTTCCTGGTAAATTGTAGTCCAAAGTTTTGATGCCATTTTAAATAAGATAGACCAATTTAATGCAATTAATTTATTATCCTTTTTCATTTCATCATAATGTTGAACTTTCTCGAAAAGAGGTAGGAGAGGGTAGTCTTTCCCATTCAAATACTTCAGTTTACTCTATTAGCTCTTCAATTTTCTTCCATTGAGTTGTATATTATCTTTATATCTTGATTCCGTACATTGTCTTAGTATATTGATGTAATATCCGGCAAAACTCAACTTTGGCTCACTCCCACAGTTAGTCACTTTTGCTCCTGATGTACAGTGAGGAAAATCACACACCATATTATGCCTGGATCTATTACAGTTGTGTTAATACTACCTCAACTAGGCCCTCACTGTTGCTAAATAATCGTATTATAACTTCCTCATCAAGTCACTGTAGTACTTTCTCCAGTAGCTCTTTCCAACATTTTCATCTCTCCTCAAATTTCCTTTGACTCCACCTTTTCACATTCTATTCCACATTATGCTTATTCCATCTTCCATGACTTCTCTCATTGTGTTCAGTCTACCAGTTCTCGATCTTCTCTTTATTTATCTGCCTCCACATTTATTCATCCTTTAAAAATAAGTTCCCTTTAAACCACTCCATTAAGGAAGGCTTCTCCAACTACTCTATTCTGATGGTTCTTTTTCTCTGAAGTCCCATTCCATCAAGTTACTAGTTCTATTAAGACATTGCTTGTCCTATTTTTGGTGTTCATGGGTTACTTTTGTCTCCTTAATTAGATTATGACAGGCAAGGACCATGTCTTTTTCTATCTACTATAATATTATGTCTTGGTACCTAGTGTAATACCTTACAGGCTCAGTAAGCACTTCTTGTTGATTTTCTTCTTTTTTCTTCTTCTTCATCTCTCTTCTTCTTATAACAAGATTCTACTTCCTTTCAGAGTACAGAGAAATTTCACTCTATATCTGACTTAACATACATCTATAAATTCATGGATTAAAAAAAAGAGAGAGAGAAAGAGAGATTATAAGATTTCTATAAGACCACTTATAATTTTGTCTTCTAATATTAATGAAAACAGCTTCTCCCAAAATAAAAGTTTCAACCTTTAGGCATCTGTTATTTAGAAGATACAATGTAAAATAAATACAAATAAAAGTAATAATTAGGAGCTATTTTGCCAAACTATATGACAGCAAATCTGACAATCTGATTGAAATGGATCAATATCTACAAAAATACATATTGCCCAGATTAACAGAAGAGGAAACCAATTTCTTAAAGAGTCCCATTATAGAAAAAGAAATTGACAAGCTATCACGAACTCCCTAAGAAAAAATGTACAGGGCTAGATGGATTTACAAGTGAATTTTACCAAGAATTTAAAGAACAATTAATTCCAATACTATAAACTATCTGAAAAAATAGATAAAGAAGGACTCCTGCCAAATTCTTTTATGACACAAATATGGTACTGATACCTAAACCAAGAAGAGTCAAAACAGAGAAAGAAAATTATAGACCTATCTCCCTAATGGATATTGATGCAAAAATTTTAAATAAAATATTAGCAAAGATATTACAGCAACTTATCAGCAACATAATACTCTAGGACCAAGAATAATTTATACCAGGAATTCATAATTGGTTCAATGCCAAGGAAACTATTGTCATAATTTACTATATCAATAACAAAACCAACAGAAATCACCTGATAATCTCAATAATCACCTGATAATCTACAGAAAAAGCTTTTGACAAAATACAGCACTATTCCCATTCAGAACACTAAGCGAGTATAAGAATAAAGGGAGCTTTCCTTAAAGAAAGAATATCTATCTAAAACCTACAGTAAGCATTAGTAATGGGGAGAAGCTGGACGTGTTCTCAATAAAAACAGGGGTAAAACAAGGATACCTATTATGATCACTATTTTCCAATATTGTACTAGAAATGTTAGCTTTAGCAATAAAGAAAAATAGTTTTAAAGGAATTAGAATGGGCAATGAAAAGATAAAACTATCACTCTTTATGGATGATATGACAATATACTTAGAGAATACTAGAAAATCACTCAAAAATTTACTTGAAACAATTTGCTGCTTTAGAAAAGTTGAAAGATATAAAATAAACCCACACAAATCATCAGCATACCTATACATTATTGAGAAACCCCATCAGTAATAGAGAACAAGAAATTTCATTTAAAATAATTGTAGACAAAATAAAATATTTGGATGTCTACCTGCCAAGACAAACTCAGGAACTATATGAACACAATTAGAAAACATTTCTCACACAAATAAAAATCAATTCAAAACAATTGGGAAAATGTGAATTGCTCATGGGTTGGCTAAGTTAATATTTTAAAAATGGCAATTCTACCTAAATTGGTCTCCTTCTTCAGTGCCACACCAATCAAACTGCCAAAAAATTATTTTATAGAGCTAGAAAAAATAATACCATCATTCATTTTGGGAAAAAAAAAAACAGGTCAAGAATATCAAAGGAATCTGGAAAAAAAATACGATAGATGGTGGTCTAGCAGTAACAAACCTAAAACTATATTATAAAGCAGTAGTCATCAGAGCCATTTGATACTGGCTAAGAAATAGAGTGGTGGATCAGTGGAATACGCTAGATACAAACAACACAACAATCAATGACTACTGTAATATACTATTTGATAATCGCTCCCCCCCCAAAAAAATTGTAGCTTCTGGGATAAGAATTCACTATTTCACAAAAAATTTCTGGGAAAAATGGAAAATGATATTTCAGAAATTCAGCATAGACCATACTCAATCTCCATCCCAAAATCTGGTCAAGAGAGGTACATGATTTGGGCATAAAAGGTGCAGAAGCAAATTAACCATATGTAAATTAGGAGAACAAAGGATAATTTACTTATCAGATATTTGGAAAAAGGAGGAATTTATGAGCAAAGAAGAACAAGAAATGTTATGAAAGGCAAAATATACAACTTTGATTACATTAAATTAAAAAGTTTTCTACAAACAGAACCAACAGAAACAAGATTAAAAGAGTGCTATAAAGCTGGGGAAAAAATCTTTACAGCTAGTGTTTCTGATACAGGTCTCTTTTCTAAAATAGAGAAAAAATTGTGTCAAATTTATAAGTATCTATGTCATTCCTTGATTCATAAGTGGTCAAAGGATATAAACTGACAATTTTCAGATGATGAAATTAAAGTCATCTATTGTCATGTGAAAAAATGCTCTAAATCACTATTGATTGGAGAAATGCAAATTAAAACAATTCTGAAGTTCCACCTCACATCTCTCATATTAGCTAAAATTACAGGAAAGGAAATGTTGGAAGGAATGTGGGAAAACTAGGATATCAATGCATTGTTGGTGGAGTTGTGAAATGATCCAAACATTCTGGAGAACAATTTGTAAATATGGCAAAGGGGTATCAAATTGTGCATGCCCTTGGATCAGTAATACAATTAGTGGATCTCTATCCCAAGGAAATCTTAAAGGAGGGAAAAGGATCCATATCTGAAAAAAAATGTTTGTATCAGCTCTTTTTATAGTAGCAAAAGAATTGGAAAATGAGTAGATTCCCATCATTTGGGGAATGGCTGAACAAGTTATGGTACATGAATGTAGTGGAATATTATTTTTCTATAAAGAATGATGAGCAAGCTTATTTTAGAAAGGCCTGGAAAGATTTTCATGATTAATGAAACAAGGATAACCAGAAATACATTATATACAAGAAATACATCGTATACAGTAACAGCAAGATTGTGTTATGATCCACCATGAAAGACTTGCTTCTTTTCAGTGATTCAGTGATTGAGGCAATCCCAATAAACTTTGAATAGAAAATGTGATCTGCCTCCAAAAAGAGAACTATGGAGATTGAATGTAAATCAACACATGCTATGTTCACTTTTTTTCCATTTTTTTTCTTTCTTGTGTTTTTTTCCCCTTTGTTCTGATTTTTCTCTCTTAACATGATTCATAAAGAAATGTGTATTTAACAAGTTAATATAATTTGTATAACCAGAAAAAATAAATAAGTTTTTTTTAATGAATAAAAATATACTAGTTAATAGGTGCCAACTATGTTGATTATTGCTTGGAATAAATAGTAACAAAGTTTCCTTAATAATTATTTAAGTTTCATTTATAATTATAGTAGTTTTCTATTTTTAAATTCATTCTCTTGTAAAAATGAGAAAAAAATTTACTCTGCAATCTGCTTAGAATTGACTAGACTGATTCTTGAAATTCTCATAGAGTATAGAATAAATTGCATTCATCCCTTATACTTCATTTCTTCCCCTCTTCTCCCCCCCCAAGTAGTTACATATGCAGTATGGATAATGATCCTCATTTAAAAAGACACTGAAATAAAATCTAAGTATCTTGAAAGAGAAG
Source organism: Antechinus flavipes (assembly GCF_016432865.1). Lineage (NCBI taxonomy): Eukaryota > Metazoa > Chordata > Mammalia > Dasyuromorphia > Dasyuridae > Antechinus > Antechinus flavipes. The sequence continues at coordinate 368,869,226 of NC_067400.1, read as the reverse complement.
CAAAGCATCTTCCAATAAAATTTGCTTGAAAGGAGTCAATAGTATTAAAAGCAGCAAATGTCAGTCTAAGTATGGCCAGAGTAGAAGCCATTCTGAAAAAAGAATGAGAAAAAGCAATGAGGTATGTACTTTATGATGAATTATCTGGTGAAACATAATTCTAGTACTCTTTCTGGACTCCACAATTTAAAATCCAACTCATTGTAAAGGATTCATAACGCCAAGAAAAGTTTTAATGTTTATTTAACAAGTTGAGACACTTTGCTGCTTAAGGAGACAAAAGATATCAATGCTGATTATTGATGCCAAGCATATTTTAAAAACAATTTCCCCTAATTCTTGAGCTACTGATTTATATTTTTCACACTTATTTGACTCCAATTTTATACCACCATCTTTCTTAAAAATACACACTTAAAAAAGTAACATGCAATCATATTGTGCTCCCTCCAACAGAAAGTAGAAGAAAGTCCTTTGTCCTCTCTAATTTATATGGATATCCAACAACATACATTTCTAGTTGTTATTTTTTTTCTCGAATTAGCATATTTCTCCCTTAGAAAAATACAAAACCAGAACTTAACTAGACATACAGGATACCTGAACCACAGCAAAACTATAAAAATTCAAAGGGAGATAATTAAAATACCAAAAAAACAAAACAAAACAAAATAAAACAAAAAACCCCAGCATGTTTGTATAAGCACAGTGAAATTCAAAATAATTATTATATCCCAATTTATCATCATCAAAATGATGATGAAGATAACTAAAAGAGGCAGCAGGGAACATTTAATCTGGAGTCAAAGGACACAGTTTCAAATCTTAGCTGCCATACTTAATAGTTATATGGTTATTTCCTATTTGTGGCTTCAGCTTTCACAACTATTAAATAAGAGGATTGCACCAGATGGATTGCTAAATTCTTCTCAACTCTAAATCTATGATTCTTAGTAGCTATTATATTTTTAAAACTTTTGTTTTTAAGCAATATTTTATATGTGTGTATGTATGTATGTATATGTAATGAGCTTGAAACTCTTGAGTCAATGCACTGAGGTCAGGACAGACGAGCACTTAAGGCCAACTACTGATTGGACAATAATCTATGGGCATATGCTTGGAAAATGGTCCTTCCCACTATCCTGTGCTGGCTCAATGATTGGTGTATACAGAGGATTGTAGGAGGGACTGGGGGTGAAGTAAGACTAGCCAGGGACACTGTGCCAGTAGACAAGGAAGCCTTAGGAGGTCATGGAGATTCTGTGCCAATTCAACCCAATCCTACCTCTAAAGACTAAGAACTTTTGCTTATTCTGACTCCAGTTGATTCTAAGGTATCCAGGGTGCTAATGCAGTCATCACATGTATATATATTTGTAGGCATATGTTTGTATGTATACTTATATCTACATCTATCTATATCCATATCCATATTTATCTATTTATAGCTATCTATCTCTCTATTTATCTATCTATATAGACAGAGACAGAGAGAGAGAGAGAAGGCAACACATGTAAAAATATGGATTAAATATTAAAATGTGGCAAATAAATAACCACCTAATAATAACCAAGGAAGAATGAGGCTGTTGTATCTTGTGAGCTATAGTAAATTATGCCAATTAGGTCTTCATAGTAAATTCAGCATTAATTTGGTCAGCCTCCTGTGAAGCCAAGACTCACCAGTTGCCCTGATAAAGAACTACATTGTTCCAGCTTATAAATATCAGCAGTCAAAGTTTTCTGTTGATCAATATAGAAAAAAGATAGAGATAGTTTTAAAACAAATCAAAAGAGAGAGAGAGAGAGAGAGAAAAGAAACCAAGGAAAAAAGAGGAAATGGGGAGAGGAGAAAAGGGAGAGGAATGAGAATGAAAAAAAGTAATTGTGTTCCTGCATTTTGTGATTTTAGAAAAAAAAAATATCAGCCTCATTGTGGTAATGAATAATGGTTTTTAATGCTATCATATTCTATATTTATTACAGTTATTCAAAATGTTATCAATAATTTACATGTTTATCAGGTTTGAAACTGAAAACAATTTGTAGGATTTATCCTCGGTGAACTTTCATTGTCCATTGTAAGATAACTTAGCAGATTGATGTCCATTTATCTAGTACATTTAGACATTTATTATGTGAAAATTCAATAGTGGCTTAAGTTTTAAAGACACAGTTAAGTCAAATGATCACTCTCTTGAGACCTGTCCCCTTGTCCACCAGAGTTTTTAATAAATAACAATGATATAATAATAAATAATAATAATAAATAATATTTACATGGCACTTACTATGCTATCCACAAAAAGCCTAAGTGGCAGATACTATTATTATCCCCATTTTACAGATGAAGAAACTGAGGCAATCAGAGATTAAATCACTTCCTCAGGATCAAAGAGTAGTAAGTATCTGAGTTAGATTTGTCAAATTTGACTCAGCTCTTCCTTAACTCCAGGTCTACTACTCTATCTGTTGTGCCAATCAGTCACGCATGTTTACTCTATTTAAATAATAGCTTACTATGATGCAAATTTTTAAAAACATTTAAAAAAATACATTTTTGAAATAGAAAAAGGTATTAAGACCTAGAAAGCTAGCAAGTGAATTTACTGACCCTCAATTTCCTTAAATACAAAATAAAGAAGTTGATGTAACTAACCTCTAATATCCTTTTTAGCTCTAAATTCATGATCCTGATTTCATTTATAAATTCAATGAAAAGTTTAGGAAGGAAGGAAGGAAGGAGGGAAGGAGAGAGGGAGGGAGTTATCAAACTGCATACCCTTTGATCCAGCAGTATTTCTACTGTGATTATATGACAAAGAGATCTTAAAGGAGGAAAAGGGACTCACATGTGCCAAAATGTTTGTGGCAGCCTTTTTTGCTGTGGCAAGAAACTGGAAACTGAATGGATGCCCATTGGTTGGAGAATGGCCTAATAAATTATTGTATATGAATGCTATGGAGTACTATTGTTCTTTAAGAAAGGACCAGCAGGAAGATTTCAGAGAGGCCTGGAAAGATTTACATGAACTGATACTAAGTGAAATGAGCAGAATCAGGAGATCATTATACACGGCAACAAGAAGACTATATGACAATCAATTCTCATGGATGTGGCTCTCTTTAATAATGAGAAGATTCAAACCAATGCTACTTGTTCAGTAATGAAGAGAGCCATCCACATCCAGAGAGAGGCCTTGGAAACTGAGTGTGGACTACAACATAGTATTCTCACTCTCTCTGTTGTTATTTGCTTGCATTTTGTTTTCTTTCTGTTTTTTTCTTCCTTCTTGATCTGATTTTTCTTGTGCAGCAAAATAACTGTATAAGTATTTATACATATATTGAATGTAACATATATTTGAACATATTTAACATATATTGGACTGCCTGCCAGCTGGGTGGGGTGGGAAGTGGGGGGAGGAGAAGAAGGGAAAAAGTTGGAACAAAAAGTTTTGCAAGGGTCAGTGTTGAAAAATTACCCTTGCATATGTTTTGTAAATAAAAGCTTTAATTAAAAAAAATGGAATCATGTCATTTAGATTGATTAATTTTTGGGTCTCTAATACTGTAGTATTGCTCTAACTGCAGAATGTTATGTGTCAGATGAGGCAATATGTGAGAATAGAAATGTTTAAGAGAAAGTTCACGGTTGAAAAGAAAATGCATTAATATAGGTACTGCATCTTTTACCTTGTTCCTACTTTATGCACTGAATATTCAGGAGAACAGTTTATACTACTTAGAAGCACAGGAAGTGTTCTTTGTCAAGGTGAAGTAATATGTCACTTAATTTTATAAGGTCATTTTCTGAATTTCAGCTCAGAATGATTTTGGGGAAAATATATTTAAGATTCTTTTGTCAAACTATATTTGGATAAGTTTAGTATGCTTCATTTGATATTGAGCAGGGACATTTAACAAGAAGAAAACATATTTGCCCTTTAACACAGGATATTGTAGTTTGATGAATAAAAATACTCAAAAGAAAATGTTCGAGTAATCTCTGTCATTGCCTTTCATCTTGAATTTTTTTTAATGTTCATCAATAATTTTTAAATTAAATTTTGTTGACTTTTTAAAATTTTTAAATCACCTTTATTTTTCCTGCCACACAAAATCATCCTTTATAGGAAAATATTTTTAAAATCTTATCAAAACAAAAACAAATCAGACCAGATTGAGTATGAAAGTATGTGTAATGTTTTATATCCATAGTTCTCTGCCAAAGGAGAAATGAATGCATTCTGATATTTCTTTGGGTTCATATTTGATTATTATAATTATGTAGCACTTAGTTTCTATTTTTTAAAATTTTCTTTAATTGTCATGTTGCATTATTACACACATAGTTTTCTGGAAAATACTACCTTATCTTTGTATTAATTTTTATATTTTTTCTATATCTTATTTTATATTCATAATTTCTTAGTATTAAGTTGATTAATATATAAAATTGAATACACATGATCACAGAAGAGAAGTGTGATGGAGATTCAGTCTTTAAAGGAAACATAGTACTTCAACATCTTGGGTCTTTATTATAGGTCACATAATAAAGGCAGAAACTATAACAAGAGATATGACTTTCATGGTGATGGCACTCCAGAGGCAAACAGTAAATCATTTTTAAGGGCACATGAGCAATATTTTTTTAGTATGCAGATAGCCCTCTCTCAGAGATGGAGGTAGCTACTGTTATTGTTAGGAAATATGCAAAAAATCATCCTCCTGGGTAGTATACAAATGTGAATGACAAGTGGAGATGACTCTATCCTAGATGCATGTCAATATCAAGAATGAGGTTGTAGTCAAAGTTACAGACTTTTGAGGAGTACTAATTATTGGCAGAATTGAAGTCTAAGGTTTGTTCTTATGTACTTGTTTCTTTCCTTGATCATGTTCCTTGACCCTGATTACATTTATAAAATGTCTTCACAGACACATCTATCTCAAACATCAAAGTGAATTTGTTGAACAATGACAGCAAATTTTCACATTCAAGTAGCTTTTTATTGTTCACAAAGTCTTATTGCATTAAATGTATCATGACAGAGGGTGAAGCTCTAACTGGTAGAAATTTAGTTTTGCTAGTAAAAGGAAGAAAAAAATTCAGTGACAATGGAATCTTTCCAAGTCTCTTGAAGTGAAACATTCAGATAATGGCTTACAAATCCTACAAATAGGTTACTTTTCATATATCTGTGTGTGTATGTATGTGTGTGTATATATGCATAGAGATTTATCTGTATATAAAGGCAGTGTAGTGAATAGAGTGCCAGTGTGGAATTAAGAAGATTTCGTTTTTCAAAGTTCAAATTTGACCTCAGATTTCCTTCCTTCCTTCTTTCCTTTCTAACTTCTGTTTTGTTTGTTTTTTCCTTCTTCTTTCCTTCTCTCCTTCTTCCCTCCCAGCTTCTTTTCTTTTCCCTTCCTCCTTCGCTCATTTCTTCTGTTCCTTTGTTCCTTCCTTCCTTCCTTCCTTCCTTCCTCCCTCCGTCCCTTTCTCTCTTTCATTCTTTCTCCCTTTTTTTTTTTACCAAAAAATGATATAATCTGATGTCTCAGAGTCAGATATGACTGAAGCAGCTGAACAACAATAACAAATACATATATGTGCATTTTACTTATATTTTTACCTCTAAGATATTATCTAGTATTAAAATTTATAAATGGTATGTTTATGTAAAAAGTATGAGTGGTTAGAAAAGAACATTTTATAAGTACTTTTAATAGTATAAAGTTAAAAGATATTTATCTGTTCTGTGATTTTTTTTTAAATTTACAATTAGATATAAAATTAGAATCAGTTTTTTTGGTGGTGAAAAGTAGAAGGTTTTACTTCACAGATGCAATAAACTATTAGTTTTCCCAAGAAATATTGTATTATTTTTGTAATTTTTTTAACCAAATGTTTCCCTTCTCAGTTACTATCAGATATCATGATCTTTCCTGGTTAAATTTTTATCCTTCTGATACTATTGAGCAACTTTCAATGAATTTTTCCACATTGGCAAATTTTACAGTTACCATATCCAAAAAGTCTAATAGCATGGAGGTTCATATTGAAAAATCCCTTTAAGGCATGGTTATTGCAAAGAATGAACTTTTTACAAAAGAACATATTGTTGTGTCTTTCATCACCACCTTAGAAAATTCATTCAACATATTAATTTGATCTGCTCAGTGAAAAGTGACTCATGGTCATATGCCTCCCATAACATATATTTTCACATATATTCTCTCTCTCTCTCTCTCTCTCTCTCTCTCTCTCTCTCTCTCTTTCTCTTTTTATTTCTCATACACACACACACACACACACACACACACACACACACACACACACCCTATTTGCTTTTTTTCCTCCCAGAATGCCTTAAAGCAGATATATATGCTTTAAATGAGAGCAAAAATTTATTATAAATATACATTAGAACCCTTTAAAATATAATCAAAATGACAAACAAAAACTGTATCTCTTCCTTTATAATAGCTATTAACTATAGAAGAGTTCTATGAATTAAAAAATTAAAATAAAAAACCAACCTGACTTAAAAATATTCTTGAAGTTTTACATTTTCCTTAGGCACAATTTTGAGGACCAGATAAGTATTTTTACTTCTGTTATATTTCCTATTAAATATGTTATCCAATCAGCTAAGTTATATAAGAAGATTTTCCTATCCTAATCTCCCCAGACAAATGATTTTCAATTATACCTACCATCTTTAAAGGACTAGTTCATTTGTAAAGCCTCATAATCATTTACAATGCTTTCACTTTGGGCATGCTGCCTGGCTGTATGAAGGTTGATAGAATGCACTGTACTTTCAAAGACAAAGGCTCACTTTGCAAAAGAAAGAGAACAATATTAAAGATGAACAAAAATAGAAAATAATGTATTCACCAAGTAACAAGTTATTTTCTTGTACTATACTTAATCTTCAAAATGTCAGGTCTGTGGCTCAGAAAGAAATGATTACCATTCATGTTTTCTGCTATGAAATATAAACATGCAGAATTAATATGCAGAGGGACAGTGTGGCTTGGTAGAGAAAGGATCAGCTTTGGAGTAAGAAATAACTACATTGAAATACTCCCTCTGGCACATACTAGCTATACTCATAGGCAAATTCTCATTTCCCTGTTAACTTTTTCAGGGTGCAACTAATATGCATCAGTGAAAGAAGTTTACACTCTGGCACTTTCCCACATGGATGAAATCACAAAACTAGTAATATGTCATTCAAAAATGAAAAAACGAAAGGAAAGGAAAATAAAAGGAAGCTTAGTACATAGATACATAGAATTGTATGGTTAGTTCTGTGTTTTCTCCTGCTATTCTATTCTCTTCTGTTTTTCAGGGCTGACATTCTATTCTTGGAAGATAGATCAGATTGCAAGTCAGATTCTTATGCACTGCTATGTTCCACCCATGTAATCTTGGTCAATTCACTTCACTTTTCATTTCTTTATTTTCCCTATTTATAAAATTAAAAAAAAAAATAAACTAGATGACTTCTAAGGTTCCTTACAGTTTCCAAGCAATGATTTCTAAGAAGTTTTTTGAGCCGATGTTAATTAACAGTCACTGTAACTTGTTATTTTATTTTCCCCTTCTCTCATCTTTAGTCCTGAAAAATATCTCTATTGCTTGATTTCTTCTCCTAATTTATTTTCTTTCAGAATTTTATCCTTTAATTCTCTCTAGAAATAGACAATATCTTAATTTCACAAGTCAAACACGAATATATTTTTCTTTTTTCTGACTTTAATTTTTTTATATATATATTTTATGTTTCAAATTCTGTTTGACCTAAACTTGAAGATAACTGTTTAAAGAGAGTGGGGTCTTTGAGTGTAATTAAAATGCCACTTGACCATACTATTTATGCAACTTTCACTTTGGGCATGCTGCCTGGCTGTATGAAGGTTGATAGAATGCACTGTACTTTCAAAGACAAAGGCTCACTTTGCAAAAGAAAGAGAACAATATTAAAGATGAACAAAAATAGAAAATAATGTATTCACCAAGTAACAAGTTATTTTCTTGTACTATACTTAATCTTCAAAATGTCAGGTCTGTGGCTCAGAAAGAAATGATTACCATTCATGTTTTCTGCTATGAAATATAAACATGCAGAATTAATATGCAGAGGGACAGTGTGGCTTGGTAGAGAAAGGATCAGCTTTGGAGTAAGAAATAACTACATTGAAATACTCCCTCTGGCACATACTAGCTATACTCATAGGCAAATTCTCATTTCCCTGTTAACTTTTTCAGGGTGCAACTAATATGCATCAGTGAAAGAAGTTTACACTCTGGCACTTTCCCACATGGATGAAATCACAAAACTAGTAATATGTCATTCAAAAATGAAAAAACGAAAGGAAAGGAAAATAAAAGGAAGCTTAGTACATAGATACATAGAATTGTATGGTTAGTTCTGTGTTTTCTCCTGCTATTCTATTCTCTTCTGTTTTTCAGGGCTGACATTCTATTCTTGGAAGATAGATCAGATTGCAAGTCAGATTCTTATGCACTGCTATGTTCCACCCATGTAATCTTGGTCAATTCACTTCACTTTTCATTTCTTTATTTTCCCTATTTATAAAATTAAAAAAAAAATAAACTAGATGACTTCTAAGGTTCCTTACAGCTTCCAAGCAATGATTTCTAAGACGTTTTTTGAGCCAATGTTAATTAACAGTCACTGTAACTTGTTATTTTATTTTCCCCTTCTCTCATCTTTAGTCCTGAAAAATATCTCTATTGCTTGATTTCTTCTCCTAATTTATTTTATTTCAGAATTTTATCCTTTAATTCTCTCTAGAAATAGACAATATCTTAATTTCACAAGTCAAACACGAATATATTTTTCTTTTTTCTGACTTTAATTTTTTTATATATATATTTTATGTTTCAAATTCTGTTTGACCTAAACTTGAAGATAATTAGTTTAAAGAGAGTGGGGTCTTTGAGTGTAATTAAAATGCCACTTGACCATACTATTTATGCAACATTCTCTTTGTGCATATTCAGCAGCCTAAATACCTCTAAGTTAATAAGGTCTTGGAATCCCAAGGTCTGGGAAAGTGAAGAAAAGAAGAAATTTAGATTTAAAAAATATATAACTATCAAGTAATTCTAAAACAATCTGTTACAAATTATTTATTCTACAAATAGAAAAATTCACTTCTATTTAGTTGGTAACATAACCTGCGATGTATAATTCTTTGTTAGTATGTATAGAACTAGAACTGTATTATTTTAGCTTGAAGTCTAGTCTATTCTCAATTGCCCTTTTTTAATGCAAGTCAAATCATTGACTTAGAGCTTGAAGAATGTTGGAGACCATCTGTTACAAATCTTTCTACACATTTTCTATGTCCTATCCTCTAAATCCTGTTAAGTTATACTTCAGGAAATGCTGTGTACCTTCCAGATACCTTGTAAGGCACCATGTTTGGGGCACCAAATGTTTTGTCTGGACTAACTCTCTGAAGAACCTCAGTACCAGCCAGAGTCCTTGGTCTTAGAAAAGTAGTGATGAGATGAGACTCACGTGGATAGTAAAAAAAAAAAAAAAATGAAGTCCATTTATTCCAAATTCTCTCAGCCTTACATACCATAATACCTTCATGTAACTATAACAACACTGCATATGGGTTAACTATATAGTACATATGCAGGACCACATAAACAATTTGCTATTGTATGTATTACTCTTTGCCACTTGGTATCACTCTGCTTTAACTACAACACAGGTTGTCACCACCTCCTGACTTCTCAGAAAGGCCAATAGCCCTTAGGAGAGACAGGGAGCCAAACCCAGATGGGGAGCCTTTGGGTTGAAGAGTCTTATACCTCACCCAACATTCTGCCACTATCTGTGGCCCTCTACAAAGAAACAGGACTAGAAAGTTTAAGAGAGTTGGTTATGTTCACAAAAGTGGCAGAATTGATATCTAAACCAAAATCTTCCTGTTTGCCAGGACAATAGTTTAGTCATTGTCTACTCTAAATATCTTTTGCTTTGAGCTTTTTAATTTGGATTCAGAGGACCTTGTTTAAAACCCCAGCTCTATTATATACTAGTTGTGATATCTTGGACAACTTAATTAACTTATTTGGGTGTCTGATTTCTCATATACAAAATGAGAGTATTTAACTAGGTGATCATAAAGATCTTTTCTACAAATCTCTCATTCTATTTTCTTATGATCTTTCCTTCTGTTTTATTCTTTTTCCGTTGTATCTTTATTTAGAAATTGAATACTAGTTGTATCAAAATCTTCAATTTTCTCAGAAATCCAAGTAATTCTAGAAAAGTGCATTTATTTCACTGTAATTATTGCTGTAATTAGCAAATAAAAATCAGAATACAACAATGAAAATAATATTATCTATAAAACATTTTAAATAAATTTATTTCTTCTTGAGGAAAGATATCACTTGACATGCTATTTATGCATCAGTTTCTTTGTGTATATCCAGCAGCATAAATTAGCTCTAAGTTAATAGGGATTCTTTAATTCCAAGGTCTGGGAAAGTAAAGAAGCTTAGATTTAAAAAGTAGAGCTGTCTAGTAACTAAAATAATCTGCTCCAAACTCTTTCCAAGAAGAGTGAGATAGTCTTAATTAGTTTCTCCTGAAGTTTTAGAAGTATGTAACATCATTATAACATGAAGATTATAAATAGTATATAACTTACCAAGAAGAGACAAAATTAGTTGATTTTTTCTGCCATGATATTGTTCAGATTTTTAAAAAGTAATGCCTTTTATTCTGTAATGCACTATTGATCTAAGGTATACCATTATGAGACAGATAGATATACAGACAAGTAACTAACTTAACAGTAAAATACTGATAAAAACAAGCTCAATATATTACCCTATCTTCATAAATAATTGGTAAAAATTATTTAAAAAAAAATAAATTCGCAACACCTACTAGGTAGTTAGTAACATATAATATAGGAGAATATGAGATGATATTTACTCTCAGGTATCCCTGTTCTCAATCTTATTGGTACATAGATAACAGTACAAGATAGTAAATACCAAAAAAAAAAAAAAAATTCTAATAGACTTCTGCAAAAGTATAAAGAACTCTCTTTATAGATTACAGATGTAGGTATGTATGCATGCATTACAACTAATTTGCTAAATGAATTATTGAGAACTGAGTAGTTTAGTATTAAGGTAGAATGAGAAACTGACTAACAAACACACTTATTGGTTTTTGTCAGTTCCTCCAACTTATATTTGACATTTGATTTTTGGTCTTAAGTTCCATTAACACAATGCTAGTTGGCATTGATGCTATTACCTGTCTGAGATCACATAAGGGCTGCCACTAGATTATATTTCAAGGTCTCACTCTGCTCTATTATTATGTAAATCCTCTGAACCCTATGCATTTCTTTATTAACCATTACAATGTGAAGAGAAAATATACATTAAAACCTTATCCTCTTTCATCTCATTTTACCATATAATTTGATGACTGACCTCTTGTGCCTCTCGAGAGCAGAATGTTTGGGTTTATTAAAAGCTATAAACTTTATTGAATATTCAGGAAAATACAAAGGAAAATATAAATAAGTAAAAACAATGTTCACTTCTACCTTTGCCTTGGGGATTTTGCTTCATCAATCATATGAATCTTATCCATAATCATGAATCTTCAGCATCAAATTTAGAAATAAAAAGAAGTGGAGGGTGACAGCTTAAAAAGTGAAATGACTCAGAGCCAAAGTGTGTGTAGCCATCAGAGAGTATCATTAGACCAAATGAAGTGAGCTGCACAGGGGTTCAATGGCTATTTATGCCTAATGGCATCCTAGGGTGCTTATAGTCACAGTAGAAACCTCAAGTTTGTCCTTTAGTTTGTCCTCTTGGAGAACATTATGTAAAATAATCAAATGCCTCGAAAGGACTAGCTCTGCCCAGACAGCAGAACTGAGATCAATGAATGGAAAATTTTTTGGGGGGGAAGGGAAGGCAGATGTTGGCTCAGTAGTAGTAGGAGACGTCTTTTCCAAAAATAGAATTAACTCTCTTATTAAAATAGCAAGTTTTTTGGTGTTGAAGCTATCATTAGAATCCTTCAATGAGACTTCATATGTCTATTTGCCAAGGATATAATAGAAAAGATTAAAGGATGAGTTGAATTAAATAATCCATAAGATCCCTTGTGACTCTGGGATTGCAAGATTCTGAGAATGTGAGTTTTCTAAAATCATGAAGTTGCTATATTGAGTACAAACTTAAAAATTCATTTCAAGAAACATCTAAGTACTGTCATAGGTGTAGTATAGTGACACTGACAGACAAGTTAACAAGCATATTAGTTGTAGGATGATGCTACATCTTCTTGTATGTTGTAGCATCATCCTCTAGTTACATTTCTATTAATATATTATGAGCGATATCAATGAGAGTTGTGATTTCTTTCATTCTGTGAAGGTAAACATTGGGGGGAAAGTCATATACCTCTGTCCAAAACTAAGAAGATCAGTCTCATTTTTTCTTCATTAATGTATGCATGATAAACAAAGACATTCTGACCTATATTTTCTTATTACAGGCAATATCCAAACATGATTCCAAACATATTTTAATGTATAAGTAAATGAGGTAAAACATTTATTCACATTGGGAATTATAAGTTTTGCCTATAGAAATTTCCACGTTTCTGGAAAAATTTACTTTGTTTCAGGAACATGAGATAAAAGAAGACTAGTTTTTAATTTCCTTTATTTACAAAATATTTCCCACTTTATAAGAAGAATAATCATAATCATAATAAATGTGTTGAAGCCTCTTTGCAAGATTAATGGAAGAAAAGATTCAAAATATTTCAAACATCTCTTCTACAACCCAGTCTTACAATTATAAATTACTTCAAATATATTCAAGTTGTAGCTCTTAGGAAACATACATATGTGTACATTATATGCTATAGCATCTACCCTAGACCTCTTTTGAGGGATTTCTTTTGCTAAAAGATGAAAATTTCAGTCAATCACAACTCATTATTTGTGCAAGAAGTCAAAATAACAGCATAAACAAAAACTGAATGAATTTTAAATTACATAATTTCTGTTCCTTAAAAAAGGTTAAAGCTATTTCCTAGACCTAAATCATTCCATTTCCACTGTCTCCAGCAAAATGAAAGCTTATTCTGAAAGAAAACAATCTGCAAAATTTGCTTCTTATTTCAGTTTAGATTAACTAGCTATATAAACTATTGAAAATAGGGGCTTATAATTGAAATGATGATAGCAGACTTTTACTAACTATAGTGTGAATAACTTAATGCTGTTCCTTATAATTAGGTGAATTTGAATCCTAACAGATTGTGGTACCTATGAAACATAATTAATTTAGTAGATATTGCTTTTCACAAAAGGAAATCTTAAAGAGCATTAAATACTCATTTAGAAAGCATTCATAGCTAAGGATAAAGAGTATTTGATACATAAAGCATTTCTGCTCCAAAAGTAAATGTTAATCTCAGCAAATCTACATTGAAAAGTGATTTTCTGATTGATTGCACTCATGTATACATAGTATCTTCCTAGTAGTATCTCCATACATTCTGTATGATTTAGAATTTTTTGATTTTAAATTCCTTATATAATATTTAGCATTGATGTTTCATATTATAAACTCAATTCTCATTTAGCATGTTATAATTTATGGACTCATAAACCTCTCTAAATAAGTAAGTTACATTTACAAAGTTTTAATAATAAAGTATTTTGTTTAAAATAAATCATTTTTATGTACAAGAAGACAGGAGTTACATAAAAGATGTTATGCTTCAATTTTAGTCTATAGGCCACAATGGGCCAACAAATTCTGCCAAATTTCTCAGAGGAAATAAGATATATTTATGTAAATTGCATCTCTCTTGCCATGTCAGTGTTCCTGTTGAAATTATACCAATAATCTATAACCTATGTGCTTTGCTTCTTGTTCTGTTTCCTTATATTGTACATGTCACTTTTTATATATCATATACATATATACATACACATATTATTTTGACCATGTATATCAGTATATGTATACACATACATGACATATATGTGCATATGTATATATGTGTGCACACATATATATAGACATATTTATTGAATACATCTGTGTTTTTTGTTCATTCATGGAGCACTAGGAAAGCCTTTAATATAGAGGATTGATCCCAGAGTTGAATTTATGGAAGAGGATATGGATAAAAATCTCATAAACTTGAAAAGACATATAAGTTCATTGGAATTAGGATTGCTTCATTCTTTTTATGTATATCTCCAAGGATTTATCATAGTATGTAGATCATTGTAGGTACTTAATAAATGCTTATTGATTGAGTCATTGCACCTTTGAAGGGATACCTTTATGCATTGGGCCAAAGATTCATTGAAGTAATTGAGGTAACTTTAAACTTTAGGTTATATATATGATGGATAAAATATATAATTGTCATTTAAAATGAATTAGAGTAAAATAGAGCAATTGAATTATACAGGTTTACAATGTTCCCTTAAAAATCTATATAGATTATGAATATCATGCATACATTTAGAGTCCTTTTTTTCCCCAAATCTTAGCACTACTTTTTATTTTATAATGTCTATGACTTTATCTATATTCATAAATACCACTGCCTTCTTTTAATTTTCTATTTGCAATATTTATGTATAATAGCTAAAAACTGGATGGAGAACAACTTTAAAAGCTCATTAACCAACATCTTATTTCTTTAAAAATAGGGTGATCACTTATTAATTTAAGCAAGGGTCTTTCATCTTTCTTAGAGTACTTTTCTATGATGGTATTAACTGAGGAAAATTATATTTGCTAAAGTAAGGTAATATGAGATTCAGACTGGAAGAATTAAAATGGTATGACCTTGAGAAAGTATGTAAAGTCTTTTAAAGTCCCTTCCAACTCCAAAATTTTATTTTTTCTTGAGTTAAAAATGCTAACATTAAAAAAAAAATCAACTCAATATAGTTGCTAATTAACTGGCCTTGGAATGAAAAATATTTTATTATCAAGTCCTGTCTTTAACTCATATTAATCATAAGAGGTCCTCAGACCCATCAAATAACTTTCTAAGAACACTAATAACAAAATGAATTAACAATTTATAATGGTACAGGGAAGTTTATATATTAGTTCCATGTACAAGTGAAATTTCATATGTGGACCATAAATAAATGTACAAATTAATTAAAATGTACATAGAAGATATTATCAAATACTTCAGTGGAGTTGGTTACAAGAGGGTAGACATGATTGTAACAATAAGGAGTTCATTCTAAAGCATTCTGGGTCCAATTTGGTAGTTCCATGAAAGGTGAAATATGTTGATGGTTATTATGTTAGATTCTATGTAGGTTTCTGGATGAGAGGGTATGAATTTTAACAACCATCTCAATCATCTCCATCACCACTTAGTACTTGGTGAGTAGAGGGAAAAGCATAGACTGTTTGAGTGAGACTACTAATGTTCCATATAGGATATGAGCAATAAGAAGAGGTTTGTTTAAAAAGCAAAGAACAAATGATAGAAGAGAGAGGAAGACAGAAAGATGGAGACAGAGAGATATAGTCACAGAGACAGAGAGGGACAGAGAGAGATAAAGAGACACTCAGGGAGAAAGCTACTGAGAGATAGAGACAGAGACAAAGAAATTCAAAGGGGAGGCAGGAGGGAGGGAGGGAGAAAGACAGGAAGGGAAGGGAGAAGAGAGGAATAGAGAGAAGGGAGGAGACAGACATAAAGTGATGCAGAAAGACAAAAAGAGGAACAAAGGTATGGAGGGAAAAGAGAGATATGCAGAGAGACAGATTCGAGAGACAGATTCACAGAAAAGCAGAGAGACAGTCAGACACAGAAAGTAAGAGAGAGACATAAGCAGAAACAAAGGGACAGAGATGCAAAAAGATAGGAAGAAATTAGGAGGGAGGGAAGAAAGAATACAGATATGTAGAGAGCTAGCAGGAGACAAACAGAGACAGAAGAGAGAGAAAAGTAGATGATTTACAGAGCACAATAGTTAAGGAGCCAAAATGCCTGAATCCTAGACCCTGACACAACTACCTTTGTAGTCATGAGCAAATTGAATAAAATTTCATGAAACTGAAAATAAGAATCGTTGGAAAATGTAATCCTACACTCCTTTCTCCAGGATAGTACAGAATACTTTTCAGATACAGAGAATAATCCAAAATCTAAAATACTACTTTTATTTAACATTCCATCGAACATTGGTGGTATTAAAGATAGAGGTATTTTTTTAGTCTGGTAGTCTTGTTTTGTGTGTGCCTTTCTTTATATCTTCAGCACTTAGCACAGTACCTACCACATAACAAGTATTTGGTAAATATATATTGACTGAGGAACTTGTTTGTTAATGCTTCGATTAAAATTGGAAGGAAAGAGAAGAATGTCACTGAATATATATGCCTTGAAGATGATTGATGATGAATGATAGCTTGATAGAGAGCTAGACAGATAAATGTTTGTGTGTGGGGGAGATATGTGTATGTGTATGGAGGGGGTGAGGTATGTGTGTGTGTGTGTGTGTGTGTGTGTGTGTGTGTGTGTGTGTGTTTAGTTCAATAAGGGATTAAATGCTTCTTCCTTGGTGCTACATTATAGAAGGGGAAAAAATTATTTGAACTCTTTTAGATGGGATAATTAGTTGTTTTTGTTGTCAGTTCACTTTCTTAAGTTTGTAAAACATAATCGGTCTAAAGTAGAATTATCTCCACATTTAACTTCTATGATGTAAAGGAAATTATAGTTCTGGAATACCTCTAACTCAGGCAAAGGATCAAAAGAACTTATGATGAATCTGTTCTACCTGTGTCCTTCCAATTTCAGTTCAAATGTTTAGAAGATTAACAAGTTCTGGAGATAGTCTTTCTGTTTGTTTGGTTTTGGTTTTGGTTTTTCTGGAGGTTTTGATTTGTTCTATTCACAACCCCCCTGAGATCTCTAACCCCCTTTGAGATGGCTGTTCTCTGCCTAGGGAAGTAGCTAATCAACCTTTTGATCCAGCAGCTTTCTTTAAGTGTAACCTAAATGTCTCTGGCTGTTGACAATGATAAAGAGAGAATGGTTTTGCTTTCTATTTTTTCCGCTATTTTTTTGTTTTGTTTTGTTTTGTTTTGTTTTTGCTATTCTTGATGACATGAGTGAAATGATTTTCAGAATGAATTAGGAATTCAATTCAGACTCAGTATTTCTCCTTTCCAAACCTAAGCCTGGTGCCAGGCAATATACATGTCACATATAAGTTTTACTTGGACATCCTATATAGTTAATTATCATAAGAGGTAATAATGTCTTATATTATAGAGTACATAAAAATCATTCACCATTCTAGGTTTGAAAGGAAATGCAAAAAATGAAACTAAATGATATCAGAACAGTTTTGCCTCTAAAAAGTGGGATCCTAAATGACAGGTAAATAACTAGAAAAGCATTACTTTAGTAGTCATTAGTATAAGATATTTCAGAGACTATTTGATTTCTAAAAAGATCATCAGGGGATCAAAGGGAATAACTCCTTAAACTATTGCAATCCATCCTGCTCCAAAAGTGTACAGGGAATGATAGATATCAATGTTCTCTGAGTTACTGTCTCTAACTCTAAATTTGTAATTTGGGTAGGTTGAAGGAATCAAGAGCTGTAATCAGGATTTTTTTACTCTGGATACAAACAGGGCACAGTATACCAAAATGAAATAGCATGAAAAGTGCCCTTTTTGTAAGTAGGCAGATAGATTCAGGAACTGTAGGCCACTGCTAAAAAGACTATTATGGAGTGGTAGAAAGCTGAGTGAAAATGGAAGGAGCCCATCCCTATTTGCCAATGTGCTTTGGCTGTTATCAATGTCTTCTAAATAAAGGTCCCTCAGACAAAGTTCTAGTTACCCCATTTTAGTCATGAACATATGAGTAATCATCTCGCAGGCTTGGTCTTAGAACTTAGCCATTCTACTATTGATAAAAATTACTTTCTTTTGTAATATGTTGGACCATCTACAGTGACTATATTTAGTTTGATTGTTCATATCTATTATGGAATGTAAAAGAAATGATGTCAATCATATACCGAGGGAGGGCACTCTGTCCTTATATTCATAACTAAATTTTAACTTTTTGTTTTAATCTTCAGATGATACAACCTGTGTGCCAGATACCAAGAATTCTATAATTAAATTAGAAATCCACTCACACACCTGATC
Source organism: Antechinus flavipes (assembly GCF_016432865.1). Classification (NCBI taxonomy): domain Eukaryota; kingdom Metazoa; phylum Chordata; class Mammalia; order Dasyuromorphia; family Dasyuridae; genus Antechinus; species Antechinus flavipes. The sequence continues at coordinate 368,850,943 of NC_067400.1, read as the reverse complement.
AGTGACTTATAGGGATTGACTACATTTTTCCTACATATAGGAGAGACTGATGAATAATAGGGAAAGCAAGTATGTATTAAGTATGGAGAACCAGTATTTACTTCTTTCTCAGAGCCAGACTGGAAGAGAATTGGCCAGAAAAGCAGAATCACCTACAAGAAAGACATTGTAGATCATTTGGGCTGGGCGTAAAATGGCTCTTCTTGCAACTAATCTTGGAATTTTGAGATTCTCTAATGTTCAGGTTAGTATCCTGAATAGATGTATTATGCTATTTGATCCCCATAACAAACTTAGAGAGTGTAGGTTGTAGAATCATAGATTCAGGAACTAGAAGGAATTTTAGTAGGTATTAAATCTAGGCCCCTCGGAAAAGGAAAGTGAGGCACGGAGAGATTAGTGAAGTTGGTAAATTCACACAGCTACTCAAGTCAGAGATGGAACTTGAACTCAGGAATTCGTTATTATATGTCTATTCATTACCCTCCATTAACCTGTCACAGTTATTTGCTGCCTCCATTTTAGAGGCAAGGAAATTGAAATTAAATTATTTTGTCCAAAGCTACAAAACTAGAAAATGGTAGAATCTGGATTAAAATTTAGGTCTCTCGATTCCTGCACATTGTACTGTAACCCACTGGATGATTCCTCTGAGGGCAAAACACATGACAACAGTGCTTAATTTAGAATTTGCAGGCTATACAATTTCTTCTAAATTATGTGTTAGTTCTCTTTATAAAATCTTCCAAGTGAGAGATGAAATAAGAAGTCTCTTAGGATTCTATCTTAGCAACTTCTGCTTTCCATGTATCTATGGAGTTGCTCATCTTTAAAGTTTTATTTTTATTGCTGTTTTGTGTAGTGTAAAAAAGGATATTTTTTTTATTCCTGTCATTAAACCTTGCAATATTTATTTTACTGGTTCCTATTTGCATCTATTGGTTCCATTCTATTTAAAAAGAAAAAAAAATATTCCAAAAAATCAATTTTTCTTCTCATTTTTGTTTAACATTTCAGCCAAGATTTGTGATCACATTTCTGGTATCATCTAAACCTTCATTCTTTATGAAATATATGATTATTAAAAACAATCATCTAAGATTAGGAGCTTCCTATGTACCAGACACATTCCTAGGCACAATGAGAATAGGAGGAAAGTATGAAAATCCTGTTCTGAAGTATATCAATCTCTACAGAAAAAAAAATACCATTGCCTATGCTGTATTTAAATAAATCTATTGATAAGCTATCGAAAATAGAAATGGACAAGTATTTGATGCAAAGGCTGAAAAGAAGTAAAGTACTGCTTTTGCATATGCTATGTATATTTATAACCTATTACAATGAAAGGAGAAAAAAAAATCTCTCTTCTAATTCAATCACAGAAATATAACCTGCATTATCAATTTTTATTTAAGTTTTGTGCTATCCAGATTTAAATGTGCATTCACATAATAAAAGGAATACCACCTCAATTTTTTACCCATTTAGCACTAATCTAATAATGCCTCACAACCACTCAGCACTCACCTCACTATAAAATTACCCTTCTCCATCCACTATATTTGGAGCAACTTAAGTATCTTTCAAAAAAAATTGAAATGATGCTCACAATTAAAATAAGTCTAATTTCCTTTTTTTTTTAGTTCCTGTAGAAAATTTCTAATATAGGATTTGTCTTTGGGCCTGTTTTAGAGCAATCACTAACTTTCCTGACCTCATTTTTTTCTTTCCTCCAACTTGTTTTCTTTTTAAAAAAATTATTGATTATAGCATTTTATTTACAAGATATATACATGGGTAATTTTTTAGCATTGACAATTACAAAACCTTTTGTTCCGATTTTCCCCCTCCTTCTCCTACTCCTTCTCCCAGATGGCAGGTTGACCAATGCATGTTGAATATGTTAAAGTATAAGTTAAATCCAATATATGTATACATGTCCATACAGTTATATTGCTGTACAAAAAGAATTGGATTTTGAAATAATGTACAATTAGCCTGTGAAGGAAATCAAAAATGCAGGAGGACAAAAATAAAGGGATTAGGAATTCTATGCAGTGGTACATAGTCATCTCCCAGAGTTCTTTCACTGAGTGTAACTGGTTTAATTAATTACTGCTATATTGGAACTGATTTGGTTCATCTCATCACCAAAGAGGGTCATGCCCATCAAAATTGATTATCATATAGTATTGTTGTTGAGGTATATAATGATTTTCTGGTCTTGCTCATTTTACTCAGCTTTAGTTCATATAAGTCTCTCCAGGCCATTCTGAAATCATCCTTCTAGTCATTTCTTACAGAATAATATTCCATAATATTCATATACCACAATTTATTCAGCCATTCTCTTATTGGTGAGCATCTACTCAGTTTCCAGTTTCTGGCCACTAAAAAGAGGGCTGCCACAAACATTCTTGCACATACAGGTTCCTTTCCCTTCTTTAATATGTTTTTGGTATATAAGCCCGGTAGTAACACTGCTGGATCAAAGGGTATGCACAGTTTGATAACTTTTTGAGCATAGTTCCAAACTGCTCTCCAGAATGGTTGGATATATTCACAATTCTACCAACAATGCATTAGTGTGTGAAATGAGCAGAACCAGGAGATCATTATACACTTCGACAACGATATTGTATGAGGACATATTTTGATGGAAGTGGATTTCTTTGACAAAGAGACCTAAGTTTCAATTGATAAATGACAGACAAAAGCAGCTACACCCAAAGAACGAACACTGGGAAACGAATGTGAACTATCTGCATTTTTGTTTTTCTTCCCGGGTTATTTATACCTTCTGAATCCAATTCTCCCTATGCAACAAGAGAACTGTTCGGTTCTGCAAACATATTTTGTATCTAGGATATACTGCAACATATCCAACATATAAAGGACTGCTTGCCATCTAGGGGAGGGGGTGGAGGGAGGGAGGGGAAAAAAAATCGGAAAAGAAACGAGTGCAAGGGATAATGTTGTCAATATAAAGTAATCATTAAATAAAAAATAAAAATTAAAAAAAAAAAAATGCATTAGTGTCCCTGTTTTCCCGCATCCCCTCTAACATTCACCATTATTTTTTCTGGTCATCTTAGCTGATCTGACAGGTGTGTAATGGTATCTCAGAATTGTCTTAATTTGCATTTCCCTGATCAATAGTAATTTGGAACATTCTTTCATATGAGTGAAAATAGTTTCAATTTCATCATCTGAAAATTGTCTGTTCATATCCTTTGACCATTTATCAATTGGAGAATGGCTTGATTTCTTATGAATTAGAGTCAATTCTCTATATATTTTGGAAATGAGGCCTTTATCAGAACCTTTGACTGTAAAAATGTTTTCCCAGTTTATTGCTTCCCTTTTAATCTTGTCTGTATTCATTTTGTTTGTGCAAAAACTTTTCAATTTGATATAATCAAAATTTTCTATTTTGTGATCAATAATGATCTTTAGTTCTTTGGTCATAAATCCCTTCCTCTTCCACAGGTCTGAGAGGTAAACTATCCTCTGTTCTTCTAATTTATTTATAATCTCATTCTTTATGCCTACGTCATGAACCCATTTTGACCTTATCTTGATGTACAGTGTTAAGTGTGGGTCAATGCCTAGTTTCTGCCACACTGATTTCCAATTTTCTCAGAAGTTTTTGTCAAACAGTGAATTCTTATCGCAAAAGCTGGGGTCTTTGGGTTTGCCAAATACTAGATTATTAAAATTATTGACTGTTTTGTCCTCTGAACCTAATTTATTCCACTGATCGACTAGTCTATTTCTTAGCCAACACCAAATGGTTTTGGTAACTGCTGCTTTATAACATAATTTTAGATCTGGTACAGCTAGGCCACCTTCATTTAATTTTTTTTTATTAGTTCCCTTGAAATTCTTGACCTTTTGTTTTTCCATATGAACTTTGTTTTTATTTTTTCTAGGTCATTAAAATAGTTTCAGGGGAGTCTGATTGTTATAGCACTAAATAAATAGATTAGTTTAGGTAATATTGTCATCTTTATTATATTTACTCAACCTATCTAAGAGCATTTAATAATTTTCCAATTGGTTAGATATGACTTTATTTGTGTGGAAAGTGTTTTGTAGTTTTGCTCATATAGTTCCTGATTTTCCCTTGGCAGATAGATTCCTAAATATTTTATATTATCAGTAGTTACTTTAAATGGAATTTCTCTTTGTAACTCTAACTGTTGGATTTTGTTAGTGATATATAAGAATGCTGGTGATTTATGTGGGTTTATTTTGTATCCTGCAACTTTGCAAAATGTGTGGATTACTTCTAATAGCTTTTTAGTAGAATCTCTGGGGTTCTCTAAGTATACCATCGTATCATCAGCAAAGAGCGATAATTTGGTTTCCTTATTATCTACTCTAATTCCTTTAATCTCTTTTTCAACTCTTATTGCCAAAGCTAGCATTTCTAATACAATATTGAATAGTAATGGTGATAGTGGGCAACCTTGTTTCACTCCTTATCTTATTGGGAATGGGTGCAGTTTATCCCCATTACATACGATGCTTTCTGATGGTTTTAAATAAATGCTATGGATTATTTTAATGAAAAGTCCATTTGTTCCTATACTCACAAGTGTTTTTATTAGGAATGGATGTTGTATTTTATCAAATGCTTTTTCTGCATCTATTGAGATGATCATATGGTTTTTGTTAATTTGATTATTAATATGGTCAATTATACAAATAGTTTTCCTAATATTGAACCAGCCCTGCATTCCTAGTATAAATCCTACCTGATCATGCTGTATTATCCTGGTGATGATTTTCTGTAATCTTTTTGCTAATATCTTATTTAAGATTTTAGCATCAATATTAATTAGAGAGATTGGTCTATAATTTTCTTTTTCTGTTTTCAACCTACCTTGTTTAGGGAACAGTATAATGTATGTGTAATAAAAGGAATTTGGTAGGATCCTTCATTCCCTATTTTTTTCAAATAGTTTATATAGCATTGGGGCTAATTGTTCTTTAAATGTTTGGTAGAATTCATATATAAATCCATCTGGTCCTGGGGATTTTTTTTTAGGGAGTTGATTAATAGCTTGTTCTATTTCTTTTTTTCAAATGGGACTATTTAAGCAATTTACTTCCTCCTCTGTTATACATTTTTGGAGGTAATCATCCATTTCACTTAGGTTATCAAATTTATTGGCATAAAGTTGGGCAAAGTAACTCCTTATAATTGCTCTAATTTTCTCTTCAATTGTGGAAAGTTCTCCCTTTTCATGTTTTAAGACTAACAATTTGATTTTCCTCTTTCCTTTATTTAATCAGATTTACTAAGGGCTTGGTTATTTTGTCAACTTTTTTCATAGAACCAACTCTTAGTTTTATTAATTAATTCAATAGTTTTTTTTTCTACTTTCAATTTTATTGATCTCTTATTTTTAGAATTTCTAGTTTAATATTTGATTGGGGGCTTTAATTTGGTCTTTTTCTAGCTTTTCTATTTCTCTATTTTATTCAAGTAAGGCTCTAAAGATATAAAATTTCCCCTTATTACTGCTTTGGCTGCATCCAATACATTTTGGTATGCTGTCTCATCATATCTTGAGTGAAATTATTAATTATGTCTATAATTTGCTGTTTCACCCAATCATTCTTTAAGATGAGATTATTTAGTTTCCAATTACTTTTTGGTCTATTTACCCCTAACTTTTTTGCTGAATGTAGTTTTTTGTTGCATTGTGATCTGAAAAGAAATAATTTACTATTTCTGCCTTCTGGCATTTAATTGTGAGGTATATATGTCCTCATATATGGTCAATTTTTGTATAGATTCCATGAATTTCTGGGAAGAAAGTATATTCCTTTCTGTCGCCATTCAGTTTTCTCCAAAGATCTATCATATCTAATTTTTCTAATATTATATTTACCTCAATTTCTTTCTTATTTTGGGGGGAGTTTGATTTATCTAATTCTGAGAGTGCAAGGTTGACATCTCCCACTATTATACTTTTGCTGTCTATTTCTTCTTGCAGCTCTCTTAGCTTCTCTTTTAGAAAGTTAGATGCTATACCACTTGGTGTATTTATGTTTACTATTGATATTGCTTCATTGTCTATGCTACCCATTAGGAAGATATAGTTTTCTTCCTTATCTCTTTTAACTACATCAATTTTTGCTTTTGCTTTTGCTGAGATAAAGATGGCTACCTCTACTTTTTTGACTTCATCTGAAGCATAATAGATTCTGCTCCATACTTTTATCTTTATTCTGTATGTATCTCCCTGCTTTAAATGTATTTCCTGTAAACAACATATTGTAGGGTTCTGACTTTTGATCCAGTCTGCTATCCACCTCCACTTTATGGGAGAGTTCATTCTATTCACATTTATAGTCAAAATTACTAATTCTGTATTTCCTGCCATCTTATTATCCCCAGATTATGCTTTTCTTTTTCTTGCCTCCATTTTACCCCCTCTCCCAGTATTAAACTTATGGGTACCATTTGCATCACACAGCTCTCCCTCTTTAGGATCCCTCCCACCCTCTTTGAATCCCTTTTCCTTTCTTGTATCCTTCCCTTATCACTCTTTTCCTTTTCCCTTTTTCTCTCCCACTTTTTAATGAGGTGAGAGAAGTTTCTCCGTAAACCAAATATGTCTAATATTTTCTCTTTGAGATAACTCTGATGAGAGTAAGATTCATACAATGTTCCTCCCCCTCTCTAAATTCCCTCAGATATAATAGGTGTCCTTTGCCTCTTCATGGGATGTGGTTTCCCTCTTTTTATCTTCCCTTTTTCGTTTTTCTGACACTATCCCCTTTCCATTTCTACTTCCCTTTTTTTTATGTTATAGGAATATAATCAAATTATGCATGTACTCTTTATGTATATCTACAATAGAAATACAGTTCTGAAGAGTTCTTTTTACCTTTTCCTGCTTCTCTTGAGTCTATAGTTGGAGATCAATTTTTTTTTTGTTTAGTTCTGATTTTTTTCCTTAGAAACAAATGAAATTCATCTGTTTCATTAAATGTCCAGCTTCTTCCATGGAAGAAAATGCTCAGGTTAGCTGGGTAGTTTATTCTTGGCTGCATTCTATGTTCTTTTGCCTTTTGGAATATCAGATTTCAGGCCCTTAGATCTTTTAATGTGGAAGGAGTTAAATCTTGAGTGATCCTTATTATAGCACCTCAATATTTGAATTGTTTTTTTCTGGCTGCATGTAATATTTTTTTCCTTAGTTTGATAGTTCTGAAATTTAGCCACAATATTCCTTGGAGTTTTTATTTTAAGGTCTTTTTCAGAAGATATTTGATGAATTCTTTCAATGCCTGTTTTACCTTCTAATTCTATTACATCTGGGCAGTTGTCTTTGATGATTTCCTGTAAAATAGTATCTAGGCTCTTTTTTTTTTCATCATAATTTTTAGGAAGTCCAATTATCCTCAGATTATTTCTCCTAGATCTATTTTCCAGGTCTGTTGTTTTTCCAAGTAAATATTTAACTTTTTTTTTTTCTAATTTTTCTTTTTTTTTTTTTTTTTTTTTTTTTTTTTTTTTTGTTTTGGTTGACTGATTCTTGATGGCTCAATGAATCATTCATTTCTATTTGTTCAGTTCTGATTTTTAATGAGTTATTTTCTTCATTAGCTTTTTTTTTTTTACTTATTTTTGTATATGTCCAATTGAGTTTTTAAATGAGTTATTTTGCTCTATGGAATTTTTTTCCACTTCACTATTTTTTTTACTGAGTTATTTTCTTTTTTCAATTCACAAATCCTATTTTCTTGGGAGTTCTTTATCTTTTCCAATTCACAAATCCTACTTTCCTGAGTGTTTTACCTTTTCCAACTCACAAATTCTGTTTCCCTGCACTTCCTGGGAGTTCTTTACCTTTTTCAATTCACATTTCAGGAAGTTTTTACTCTCTTGCATGGCTTCTTTTTCCTTTCCCTATTTTTCTTCTAGCTCTCTTTTAAGATTTTTTTATATTTTCTTCTAGGAGAGCCTTGTGTGATGGGGATCAGGTTACATTCCCCTTTGCAGTTTTGTCTGGAGACTGTCTGCTATTAGTCTCCTCGGGGTTGAAAATCTGCTCTCTTTCTCTATAGAAGCTATCAATTGTCCTTTTGATTTTTTAAAATCATTTTTTTAAAGCCTTTAGTGTCTGCCTTCAAGGCAGCTTCCTCTGCAGAGCAGGGATAGGTATATGGACAGTAGCTATCCTGCCAATGGGCTGAAAAGAGCAACTGAGCTACAGGAGTGCTCTGGGAAAAGTTCCACACTGGAAGTGACTCTAGCCTGGGTAGCACCAGTGGAGCTGCAAATGTACCCTGTACTTTTAGATGCCTCACACAATATGAACACAGGATAAACATACAAATACTGATGGAGGTCATGGGACCTAATCACATGACTAATGATTAAGAATGCTGAGATATTTCATATTATATCTCTTTCACTTACTATATTTGGCAATAATTCTGAATCTTCAAGTTAGCAGATATGTTTCTAGATGTAAAACAAACCTCTCTGCCATTAAGATAAATATTCATTTTCAGCATATAAAAATCATAGGTATGTAAATTTATTGTATGCTAAAACAAACCTCTCTGCCATTAAATTCTCATTTAATACTGGGAAAGGGGATAAAAGGGAGGCAAGAAAAAGAAAAGAGCCCTGCTCTGTGGATTAGCAACTGCCCTGGTTCTATCCCTGCTTATGTTGGTCTGCTCCCACTGCTCAGGACAAACCTTTTCTGGCAATCTTCCAGATTATCTTTGGCTGGTAATTTGTTGCACTTCCAATTCTCATTAATTTTACCAATCAAGCACTATTTTTGAGGCTGAAATTAATAATTAGTAGTGAAGGTATGAGAGAAGCTTAGAAAGTCACATGTGCCTTCTCCACTATCTTGGCTCCACCCCCCAATTTATTTTCAATCTCAGATTAATAGCCTCAAAAATGTATACTGTTGTCCTTATTGCATACTCAATAAAGTAAAAATTTCATACTTTGACCTTTTACAATCTGGTCTCATTTCTATTATACATCATTTATCACAAAATATAAGTAGGCTCAATCTCCTCAACCCTGCTTTTCTAATGCCATGTGTTCATAAGTACCATCTTATTTTTGCTAGTGTTTTTCTCCTCTACTGAAATGTTCTTGTTGCTCTCAAAAATTTGATGTATTTAATTCTAGAAGATGACATTATACCTTATTAGAGAGAAAACAATGTTTGTACATGCAAATATTGCATTTTCATGTTAATATTTAAAATAATTTGAGATATGAACTTTGCATCAAAGGGTTTTTCCAAAATAGTATTTATGCTAATTACAGAACAATGCAATCTAATCCATAAACATCTATTAAGCATTTGTAATATGTACAGCAACTGGCTGGTCATTACAGACAAAGACAATGTGAAAAACAGGCCTTACACTTAAAGAGTTTACTACTTAGGGAAGGTTTTTTAAAGGAATATTTTGTTTTCTTTCTCTTTTGATTGCTGGAAAAATTTCTTTACTCCTACCTCATCATATAAAAATCAGAAATGTGAAGGGAAAATTGGGAGATCTTAAATGAGAAGCATAAGGGAGATCTGGGCTTTTAGATGCCTCACACAATATGAACACAGGATAAATATACAAATACTGATGGAGGGCATGGGACCTAATCACATGACTAATGGTTAAGAATGCTGAGATATTTCATATTATATCTCTTTCACTTACTATATTTGGCAATAATTCTGAATCTTCAAGTTAGCAGATATGTTTCTAGATGTAAAATAAACCTCTCTGCCATTAAAATAAATATCCATTTTCAGCATATAAAAACCATAGGCATGTAAATTTATTGTATGCTACTGTTTTCCTTTAGAATTTTTTTTAAGAAAAAACTTAAAGAACTGTCTCAGGAATCTATTTAATGGATTGTATTTCCCAAGTCATCTCTAAAGCTTATATGCATTAGACTTACTTCATCAGAAAATTTAGTTAATCAGATTCAAAGAACTCATATTAATGTTGAAACTTATTGCCACTAGATTAAATTTGTGATTTTTAAAATGTTGCTTGTTTCAAGTCAGATTTTTAATATACTAAAGCCACTTCATAATTTTTTTTAATTCAGAGAAATAAATAAAAACTGTTGAAACTAGAAAAGGTTTTTTTTTATTAGAGTCACATAATAATTTTGTTTATACTCCTTATCTCTAACCATATTTCCTTTGTTTCCCATGTTTTAATGTCCTAGTGAGTCATCAAATTTTGTACTATATGGTATTGTCAATATGGCTGCAATAGATAATCTCTCAATGAGAAGTGACTTACAGACTATTCAAAAAATCATGGGAACCTTGAGAGGTTATTTAGTTCATTTGTTTTTGCTTTCCCTCTTCATCACAATAAATCTATACTTTGTCATATGAGAATTAATCCTATTTTTTAAACCTCCTAAAAAAAGAAATTCTACCTCTTGACAATATATTCCAGCATTTGTCATCCTTGACTTTCTTAATTTAACCTAACTCTCTTAAGATATAGTTTAAACCAATGCTGGATATTCTGTTTTTAACAGAACTGCAGGATTATAATATAAAATACTAATTATGTCCTCCCTCACAGTTGAAGATCATCATTTACTTGAAATTCATTTCTTGGTCTTTACCATTCTTTGTTCTTTTACCTGTCTTCACAAGATTAACATTTTCCTTTTTTTCTTTTTTTTTCTTTTTTTGACTTTTCCCCCCTTAAGCCAGATTATGTTCCTCAAATACATTTATGTTTTTATTTAAAATAAAGATTATTAATCCTCACTCACTCCTCCAGAATCATATTAGTCAAGAAAAAAGACATAAATCTCAAAATAACCCAAGAAAAATAAAGTTTAAAAAGTAAATACAAAATGAAGATTATATTAAAGATATAAAAAATAACATTTTGTAAGTACTGATTGAATAAAGGAATGATTATTACAATTTAGCATAGATTACTTAAGAACAAGTTATATATACTAATCTAGTTTACATTATGAAATAGGGTCCTTAGACTAGGATCATAAATTTATCATTGAAATAGACCTTAATTAACATTTATAAAACAATTCTCAGTTTTATTTATTTATTTATTCATCCATTCATTTATTTGTTTGTTTGTTTATTTATTTTTGCTTATAGCACAGTATTGTTTATTCTGAAGATGTCCACTTAAGGAAAGTTGGACAGGTGTATACAATTGTAAATGTAAGTTCCTTATCACTTATAGCACATCTAATATCAAATTTGTGGTAAAACCTTTGAAACTCACTTATCTAATTCAAATCCTTTATCTTTAGTTGATAAAGCTAAAATTCATAAAGCTTAAATTATATTACCAAGGTCACTCAGGAAGTACATAGTAAAGTTATGATTTAAGGTGAAATCTTCTGCCTTAAAATGAAATTATCTAAGATTATACTCTAGAGCAGGAGTTCTTAAGCATTTGGTATCATGTACCATTTTTCATATTTATTGAAAATACAAAAAAAATCTAATTCTATGGAAATAATTATTAACAAATTTTAAGGTTACAGAGCTCATTAAGATCAGACCCAAACCAGTAAAATTTTTCATGATAGCCTTGTATATAAGATGGATATAAAATGAATCAGTATTTTTTTTAAGTTTGAAGTTGGAAAGCTGTCTAGAAACAACTATGGAAAAATGATGTCCACTTGATCTGAAGAGTCAAAGAGAATGTCCCAAGATTCTCTCCTTGACTAATTTTTTTCTTGACACTTTTTATATTTCATTCAATGAAATCATGGATATATGCATTTAAGTTTAGTGATGACCTGTAACTAAAAGAGACAAGTAATATTTTAGAACAGTGTTGTTAATATCAAGTAGAAAGATAGGCTACAAAGTCATGCTTATGCCTTCAGGCATATATTGACCTTTAAAAATTCTATGTATTACTATTACATTTATTATAATTTTATTTACTTTTTAAAATGTTTCTCAGTGACCTTTAATGTGGTTTAATTTATACTTGAAAGTGTTGGGCATCACATGCTTTAGAAGAAAGAATACAAATCCAAAAACATATCAATAAAATAGAATGGTGAACCAAATATAAGAATTTATCATTTTTATAAAGTACCTTATATATTTTTTTCATTATCTATATTTCTGAATATAATACTTACTCTTCCTCTACCAGAAATTCATCTTTTATAAGAAGACAAATAGGTAAATAGAATAAAAAGTATATACAGTCATACCAAGCAACATATCAACCAAATCTGATATTACTCACAGTGTTCTTTTTTTTTTTAATTTTATTTTATTTAATAATAACTTTATATTGACAGAATCCATGCCAGGGTAATTTTTTTTACAACATTATCCCTTGCACTTGCTTCTGTTTCGATTTTTCCCCTCCCTCTCACCACTCCCTCCCCTAGATGGCAAGCAGTTCTATATATGTTAGATATGTTGCAGTATATTCTAGATACAATATAACTCATAGTGTTCTATACCCATAGTCCCGAATCTGAGAGAGCTGAAGGAAGGAAGGAAGGAAAGATTATTAAGAAATATTAGACATAAATAGCTTTTAAAAGTATAGATATAGCTATTATAAGTTCACTTACTTCTCTTTTGATTATTTCAACTTAATTGTTTCTCATTTATACATTTATAGATACTTTATATTATCCCACATGTCTTTCCATGATATTCTTTATTTATCTTATTCATAATTTCTTACAATACTATAATAATACATTATATTCACACAACACATTTTTTTTACTTGTTAACATGCTAGCAAGAAACTCCACTTTTTCCAATTCTTTGTTATTATATCTTCTGTTTCTTTATTTTAGTGACTATCAGAACTTTCTTTTAAACACTAACCTCCTTGATGCATATAGTATTAAGAGCAGCATTTCTGAGTAAAAGGTTTATGAATATATTCTTGTCATTTTATTAGAATAATTCCAAATTATCTTTTAGAGTGTTTATATGCATGTAACATTTCACCAAAATCTTTTCTCAATTTTGGTCATTTTTGACAATTTTCTTGTGAGATAGAATTCCTGAATTCTTTTAATTTTCATTTAATTATTCTTAATAGTTTGGGAAAATAATTCATATGGTTGCTTATTATTTGAATTTTTATTTGAAAATATTTAGTCATATTTTGAACCTTTTATTGATTTGAGACTAACTTTTGGTCCTCCACATATATCTTGAATCCATTAGATAAATAGATGAATAGATGAATGGATAGATACAAGGATAGATTACAAATATATACACAAACTACACACACAAACACTTGGAGACATATATGGACATTTTTTTCTCCAGTGAATTACTTTAGTTACATCACAGAAATTCAATTATGTTTTCTCATAATTATCATTCTTGCTCATTATTATTGTTTCTATTGTCCATTGATCATTCAACTTGTTAACAAATCTATCTCCACTTTGTTCTATATTGCTTATTCTTTCTTGCTGACATATATACATATGTATATATAGATATATATATAGATATAGATATAGATATAGATATAGATATAGATATAGATATAGATATAGATATATATATATAGATATAGATAATGTATTTATACATTAATATTCCTATTCAGTAAACACTATCCCTCTTTCAGCTCTAAAATTTCAAGCAATTTGCTCAATCTTATGTTTTCCTTGTTGCTTATCTTTTTATTATATTTGGCCAGCTTTGAGAAAAGATTCATAATGCCTCATCATTACTGTGTTACATTTATTTCATTTTACAATTTAGTTAGAATTTCCTTTAGGAAATTAGATATTAAAATTATTTTGGTGTTAGTTCATTGTTCATAATTCTTTTAAGAATGAGATGATTTCATTGTTTATCTTCATTGACATTGAGAATTATTATGGTTTACTATTATAGTTTTAGAATTGCCTAATTCATAACAAATTTTATTCCTGCCTCTAATTTTGAGTCTTCATTTCTTTGCTTTTTATGTTTGTTTTCAATACTTTTAGCTTTTATAATAACTTTGTCATCACTTTTGTTATAGAATTGTTTAATTCATTTACTTCTAAAGTTAAGAATATTAGGCTTGTTTTATTTTCCCTCCATTGCTTCCTTTAGCAATTTTTAAATCACCTTCATCTTTCAGTCAGTATTTTTCCCCTACAATTAATTTAACTTAAGGTACTTTGATGCTGACTAATTCCTAAAGGCCTTTCCTCCCTACTTTGTTCCAACTTGTCTTTTTTTTTTTTTTTTTACTATTTGATTATGCTTAAACTTTTTTTTTCTTTCATTTTAATTATATTTTCCCTTCCTTTTGTGTCCATTTTTTCCCACTCAGTTATATGATTAATTAAAAATCTTGACTCTCTTCCTCTCCAACTTTATATGTCTCTTACCTTTTTGATTTTAAAAAACTTCTTTCTTTTGTTTTCATCATAATTATTCTTCCAAAGTATTTTGATATTTATTTTCTGATTTATGGTCTGTAAAAAGACCATACATTTGTTTCTTTCTATACTTTCTCATGTTATAATTTCCATAATATTATTTTTAATTATCTTGTTTTATCTTTCGTATTTTCTGCTATGCTTCACTGAAAAAAAAGTGCACATGTATATATCTAAGTACATCCCCTGCTCCTCCCCTTCCTCCCCTTTAAGTAAGGAAGCAAACCAATATCTAAGGGGAAAAAAAAATCCTTTCAAAAACTCCATTCAAGAATCTCTCATCTTTCATTGTAATCATATATCTCTGTATTTGTGAAAGCTCTCTTTAGTGGGATCACTCCATATGCTCCTATTGTTTGGATTCTTTGCATAATTAAAACTTTTATTTTTTTTTATGTAGTCTAGGAATACATCAAGGGTTTCTCATTGACTTTTCATCATTTAATTTTTTAAAATGTGGTCTTACTTTTAAATTTCTCTATTACCATTCAATGATTAAGATTCCATTTATAGAATATATTATTCTGTCTTACAGATTAAATTCCTCTGCAGTTAGGAATGTGTTATTGTATTCATTTCTATAATTTATTATCACTATAGAATAACTTTTTATTTAAATTTCCTTTTTTAAAAAATAAGCTTTCTTCTGGCTCCTTCATTTGTAAATTAGTTATTTGCTAGTGACATTGTTAAATTTAATCATTACACTTCCCAGAGTTTTAAGTTATTTATTGATTTATTATTTTACTTTGTTTTTACTGAAAGTACTGATTAGATTTTCTCTATCATAGCTTAGTGAGTAACTAAAAACCATTCTGCCTAACTTTCTTTTGTTATCCCCTACATTCTGATAAAACTTTTTCTTTTTTAATTTGTTATATGTTCTTCTATAATGTGTACATCCTTAAATTACCTCTTTGTATTCAAGGTCAATTGTGTTGTCATTTATACAGTTAATGATTTTTTAATGCCATTGCCTTTGATTTTCCTTGACAAATTTCCTACCACTTCAATATTTTTTCTGTTCTAAATATTTTACTTCTTTTGGGACATTCATTATTATAAATTATTCTTTCTGTGTTAATCTACTGATTCTGTGTATTTTTTATATCGCAATTATAAGTTGTTGTTTCTGACCTATACTCATCTCTAATTTCTTCCATTTTGGATTGGGGGGGATTATTTTTAAACATTCTGGAATTTATTGTTTTCCATAAACTAAGGGAATTTCTTGTGATTTTTTTTTTTGCCAGTCACTGCCATGCACTTTTCTTCTTGTAGTTATTTTTTTAATGAAACAATTGCATTATCTTTAAGATTTTAATTGTTCATTCATCTGCTTTTAAAATTTTCTCTATTGTTTTCTGGGATTTTATAGAGGTTTTCTTCTTGATATCTTTGATGTTCAGCTTCCCCCCCCCCATCCCCCAACATTTACTTTGTAGCTCCTTTCATTTGGCTAAAAAGAACCAGACACAAGGTTTCAAGATTGTTTCACATTATGGGAAACAAAGTTCACTGATGAGTATGCCTGTTCAAAGTTAATTTCCAGAATGATAGGACTAGATCTATATAACTTTTAGTTCCCTTTTCTTCAGGTTCAAAATGAACAATAATATCTGTACTTTCCCCAGTTTTTTTTTTTTTCCTTTAGTTTTCCCTCTTTTTCAAGCAGGTAATCCATTAGAATATAACACTTTTCCTAGGTATTTACAGTATAAGAAGTATCTAATCAAAGGCACGGTTGTCTGTGGTGTCCCTTTCCTTGCACTACAAGTCAAACAAAAAACCACAGTGCTTTTAACCTACTTTTCCCTCCTTCTTTCCTTTACATGGCAAGGTAGAATAAAGACATTCAGCACATCAACACAATCAATCTCATGTTTCTTATGAGGTAAGAAAACGACAACAATGTAATGTGTGGATAGAATCACTCCCTATCTTATTCAATGAGTCATACATGAGATGGAAAAAATATATCACTTTCTACATTATATTAAATTTTAGTGTTTTCCAATACAATGGCTTGTAAATGATTCCCACCCTGTGCAATGACATGCATTTAAGGGGAAGCTGCTTCTGGTGAGAGCTATAATATCTGACTGTGAAACAAAAATTCTTTTTAGACAGATCTAGTTGAAATTATGTGCACATCACATTTGTGCACATATGTGCAAATGCCCATTAAAATCATGTCTTTGCTAATTAACATAGATGAGGTGTTATTGTGAAAATATCAATAGCTATAGAAAGAGAAAAATGAATAAAATTATGACTTCTATTTCCAACTTTACTGGTTTGTCAGATTATAAACATGAATTTTTGGAATCTGCCATCATTTTTTTTTTTTTACTGGGATAATCTACCTAAAATTTCTTTCAAAAAAAAGTTTCTACTTCTTATTTTTTGTGAGCTTGAACAAAATATTTCTCTATTTATACCTCAATTTTCTCATCTTTAAAGAGCAGGAATTAAAGTTACAAGATCTTTGAAGGATTTTCAGCTCCAAATTAATAAATCTATGATCTGTGGTCTGAATGGAAAAGTTATAAAGTTGCCTGGATGAATATTCTAAATAAAAAATATATATTTCTCATTTATGTGCATTCAAGTTTAATTTATACTATATTTTCATCTTGTTGTGTACATCCATGTGTTTCTAGCACATGGAATCAACTTTGGGAAGATGGATAGGTATGGGCTATGTTCTCTTCTCACAAACATGTTTTCAAATGTCCAGAAATATATTATCCATTCTTATCACTCCTAAACTTCAAATACTTATATGAAACTAACCAGTAAACCTCTTTAATTAATCATATATTCTAGCATATTAAGGAATAAGAGTATTCTTTACTGACTTAATTCCTTTCTGTTAACCTATTCATAGAAGTACATTATGAAGAAATATAATTTTCTAACATATATAGACTGAAAAGGGTAGTATATTGCCTTAATCATTGTAATATCAGTAAATCAAAGTAATTTAGAGAGCTTCTGCTGTTGAGAAATCCCATTGCAGTAGACTGGATTAGTGGCTGGGTAAGTGCAGCACAGATAATGTTGTAGGCATTTGAAATAGACTTCCTCTCTTTACTTTTGCAAATTAATAATTTTCAAATGTCGATTTTTTAATTTCCTGTACAGTTTCATTTTAGTATTTTGCAGAAATATTCTTTCATAATTTTTTCATATCTTTTCCCACAATATGACCCACATGTTTGTCTTTTAAGTATGAGGTTAATGTCATTCTTGCCTCAGCCTTTAATTATCTGGCAGTCATTACCTTTTATTGCATGATTTATTTTCCCTTTATTTAGTGAGACAGATAGTTGAGGTGATTAAAGTGGAAAGGACTTGCTACAGAATGGATCTTGTCGTTTTAACCTCTCTAAAAATGGTTTTATTATCTGCTATTTCATTTGTTGTTAGCTCTAGTAAACCTCATTTTGTGTTTACCAGGGCTTTTCTCATCTCTCATTTTATGAAATATGATCAATAATATACCAGAATTCATTTCTTATTTCTCATTCAAGTACTTCTGTCATTCTTGTCCTTCTCTGCATGGTCTTTCTTTTCTACTTTCTAAGATAAATCGGTTTGCTTAGAATTTTGCTATGTGAGGAAATGTCCACTTCCAAGTGATTTAAGAAGGTTTTTCTATATTTTCAATGTTTTTCCTCTCCTTTCCATTAGTTGTTTATATTGTGGTGTTTTTCTTATGTGAAATATTGTCATAAAGTTAATTAGATAAGTACTTTTCCTTTTCCTTTATTTTAATTTTATTCTTTCTTCTTCATGTCCTTACACTAAAATTATTTGACTTTACTGGTTGGTCAGATTATTACCATACAATTTTTTGGAATCCGTCATTTTTTTTTACCAGGATAATCTAAATTTCCCTGAAAAGTAATAGTTTTATCACAGCTACAATCTGAACTATAAAAACAAAATTCATTGAGTTGTGTTATTAACATCATTTCCCATGTCTATTATAGACATGGCTGTTCTGTTATGTCAGTTCTTATTCAAATACACCACTCTTTTGAGAGTGGTAGATAATATTAGTATCATTAGCATATACACATGGCACATACCTGTGGAAAACAAGCTTTCCTGTTACCATTTTTATAGAGTCTATGCTTTTTGAGATCATTAAATCCCACAATCTATAAGAATTATAGTTCTGCATTTAAGAATTGAAAGGTAACTTCAAGAATGTTTGGGTAGTATTCCTAATTTAGATACAGTTTTATTGTGTTTTAAAATAAATTCTACAACCCATTAATCTGAAATACAGAGTACATACTGTAGAAGGAAAATAAAATGAATATTCAGTGTTATATTTAAAAATTTTTAGAAGTCAATTACTATATGTGTATTCCCATATATAACTCTTTATTCCATTAGTGAGTATACTATAATCAGAAAAAAAAATGAAAGTAATATGAAAAGTATAATAAAATGAAAGCTATACCATTTGGGTTATTCACTTAGAGAAAAAACAGTGGTATAATCTGTGTCTTGATAAAAGGCATGTGATAAATTTACTATTGTGGAAATTAGAAGTAAGTGAACATTAAAATATTTCTTGTTTTCTAATTTTTCTAATGAAATAAGTGGAAATGAAAAAAATGGAATTTAATCTAAATAATAAAAACATACCTCTAGATATTTACATGCAGTTCATTAGCAATTGTTATTCCTTTCTGTTAGTATTTAATGAGCCATCTTCTCTTGCCTGTGAATCCATCTTAGAAGAGTTGCTTGAAATAAGAAAAACCTGGAAGATTAAAACCTTAAAGCCCTAAAGTCGCATTTTCTGTCTTATAAGAAAATCAAGTCTTTGCCAAGGACAATTTTGAAATTAAATAACTATTAGGTTAATTATATAATAATCAAATGTGCATTCATAATAGAACCTCACATTTTACTCTACTTTTGTAGAACCTTTTTGCATTTTCTTCAGAGACTTTAACTTTTTCTTCTCTCCCAAGGTACACTTATAAAATTTTTCTCTGAGTACATGCCTAATTACCATGCTTCACAACATATGCAAAGATGACTACTAATCAGGGACTCTAAGAATATGTAATTTTTATTCAGATTTAGTTTAGAGAATATTTTGATATATAGATTCATTATTTGCAAAAGTTTGGAAAATTCTGGAGATATTTACCTGAATTGATGCCAAATGAAGTGAGTAGAACAAGAAAACACTATACAAAACAACAACAAAATTAAGCAATGATCAATTCTGATGGATGTGATTCTTTTTAACAATGAGATGATTCAGACCAGTTCCAATAGACTTGTGTTGGAGAGAACCATCTGCATTCAAAGAAACTGTGGGAACTGAATGTGGATCACAACATAATATTTTCTACTTTTTTTTTGCTTTTGTTTGCTTGCTTTTTGTTTTTGTTTTCTCTTTTCCCCTTTTTAATCTGATTTTTCTTGTGCATCATGATAATTATGAAAATATTATAGAAGACTTGCACATGTTTAACATATATTGGATAATTTGTTATCTGAGGAGGGGATGCAGGAGAAGGAGAGAGAAAAGAAATTGGAACACAAGGTTTTGTAAGGGGTGAATATTGAAAACAGTTTGAATATATTTTGGAAATAAAAAGCTTTAAACATATTCTATGTATTCATTTTATAATGCAATTGGGTCCCTTCTATATAATCAGCATGAATTTATTCATATATATATAACCTTTTAATAGGATTATTATAAAGAAAGCACTGTAATTATAGTGAAGGGAACAATATATTTCAGAATTCAGAAAATTCAAATTTGAGTTTTACTCTATGACATTGAAAGAAGTCTTTTCAGAAAGTTTAGAGTTAAAAGAAATTTGAAAAATCAATTAGTATAACTGACCTACTAACCTACTTCGTGGTTTCTTCAATGACTCCCTGATAGTCATCTAGACTTTACCTGAAAATTTTCTATGATTGGGAGAACTTTAGTTGGCCTATTCCTCTTGGGAGCAATTATTATTAATTGTTAAGTAATCTTTTTACACACACACTATAAACAGTTTATTAAATTCCATTCACTATTTGAGTAACCTTGATGTGATAGTTGTTTGAAAAAATAAATAAATAAAAGGCTTTGGATTACATGATCTCTAAGATTGCTTCCAATTCTAATTTGACCAGAATATCTTATGACTAACAAATCAATTTCAGAAAAAAGGCAAAAATCAGTGTAGTCTGCAATACTCAGAGGAAGATTAGTGGAAGAAGTGAGACTGAGAGAAATAGTAGGCATGGTAGAATAAGTGTGGAATGAGTGCATTCCAGGAAAATCAGGAGCAGGAAAAAAGATGTATATTCATAGAACTATATAAATATTTTTTCTTTTAGTGAGACAAAATTGTCCCTCTATGATTCTTATCAATTGCTCACAGTTTTTTCCTAGGGTCAAGCAAAACAATCTAATCCATTAAAAAAATAATAATTTAAGATTTCTGTTGTAATCCACCATGTTCAGTTCAATGTTTCCAACTCCTTCACTATACTCTTATATTGATATTTTAAGTTCTCTAATTAGTTCTTATCTCTACCAAAATATGCCATCTGGAATAAAAGCTAACACTTCACATGTGATTTGATGAATTTGGACTACAACAGATTCCATTTAGATGGTTGTTGTTAGATTCTGCTTTTTTTTTTTTTTTTTGCTTTTTTTTCTTTGTTTTGTTTTCCTAAATTACATACAATTCTTTGTTTTTATTACTTTTATTTATTAGAATACAATATTAAAAATTATTCAATATGCAGATATTTTTCCATATGCACTGCATTTACCTAGCAAGATCATATTTTGCTCAGCTTCATTTATTTAAAAAACAGAATATTAATTTTTAATAATGTTATAAGAGCACTAAATTTTAAATTCATTATGTGTGTTGATTTTCATTCATTCTCCATAGTTCTTTTTCTGAATGCAGATGGCATTTTCTTTCCAAAGTCTAAGGCATGGTCCTTAACAATTGACTTGTATTCTTATAAATTTGACACATTATTTTATATTTTTTTGGAAATAAAGCCTTCATCAGAAACACTGCAAAGATTTTCCCCCAGTTTTGTACTTCTCTTGTAATCTTGTTTATGTTGTTTTTGTTTTTTTCAAATCTCTTAAATTTAATGTAATTAAAGTTGTCCATTTGGCTTTTCATAAAGTTCTCTAGTTCTTTGGTCATAAATTCCTCCTTTCTTCAGAGATCTGATAGGTAAATTATGCCTTGCTTTCCTAATTTGTTTATGGTATCATTCTTTATGCCCAAATCATGAAGCCATTTTGTCCTTATTTTGGTATGAGATATGAAATGTAGATCTATGCTAAGTTCCTGAGTTATTATTTTTCAATTTTCCCAGTAATTTTTGTCAAATAATGATTTCTTATTCCAGAAGCTGGAGTTTGAGGATTTATCAAATACTATATAGCCATAGGCCTTGCTTGTTGTGTCATATATATCTAATCTATTCCACTGATCTACCACTCTATTTCTTAGACAGTATACAAAGGTTTTGATGACTGCTACTTTATAATATAGTTTTAGGTTTAGAACTGCTAAGCCAACATCTTTTGTATTGTTTTTTCATTAATTTCTTTGATATTTTTTGACCTTTTGTTCTTCCAGATGACTTTTGTTAATTTTTTCTAGTTCTATAAAATAATTTTTTGGCATTTTGATTGATATGGTACTGAAAAAAAAATAGAACAATTTAGGTAGAATTGTCATTTTTATTATATTACTTCAGCCTGGCCATGAACAATTGATATTTTTCCATTTGACTTTATTTATTTATTGACAAAAATGTTTTGTAATTGTGCTCATATAATTCTTGAATTTGCCTTGGTAGGTAGAATTCCAAGTATTTTATTTTATCCACAGTTTTTTTTTTTTAATGGAATTTCTCTTTCTATCTCTTGCTGATATTCTTTGTCAATAATATATAGAAATATTGATGATTTTTCTGAGTTTATTTTATATCCTACAATTTTGTTAAAGTTGTTAATTGTTTCCAATATGTTTTTGGAAGATTTTCTATGATTATCTAAGTATATCATAATATCATCTGGAAAGAGTGATAATAATTTTATTTCTTCATTGCCTATTCTAATTCTTTATTTTTTTTCTTTTGTTATTACTAAAGCCAGCATTTCTCATAAAATGTTGAATAATAGTGGCAATAATAGACATAATTGTTTCACTCCTGATCTTATTGGTAATGTATCCAGTTTCTCTCCACTACCAAAAATGCTTGCTGTTGGTTTTAGATAGATACTACTTATTATTTTAAGGAAAGATCCCTTTATTCCTGTGCTCTCTAGTATTTTTCAAAGGAATGGATGCTATATTTTCTCAATAGCTTTTTCTATATCTATTGAGATAATCACTTAATTTCTGTTCGTTTTGTCATTGATAGGTTTCATTATGCTAATAGTTTTCCTGATATTGAACCAATCCTGCATTCTTGATAAAATTCCCACTTGGTCATGTTGTATTATCTGCTGATAACTTGCTATAATCTCTTTGCTAATCTTTTATTTAAAATTTTTGGATCAATATTCATTAGGGACATTATTCTATAATTTTCTTTCTCTGTTTTGGCCTTTTCTTGATTAGGTATCAGTGCCATATTTTTTGTCACAGAAAGAATTTGGCACTGTTCCTTCTTTGCTCATTTTTCCAAATAGTTTACATACTATTGGAGTTAAATGTTTCATAAAATTCACTTGTAAATCTATCTGGCCCTGGAGATTTTTTCTTAGGGAGTTCACTAATGACTTGTTCAATTTCATTTTCTAAAATGGGACAATTTAAGTAATATAGTTCCTCTTCTATTAACATGGGCAATTTATATTTTGTAAATATTCATCATTCATTATTTGATTGTCCAATGTGCTGCCATATAGTTGGACAAAATAGCTCCTAATTATTGCTTCAATTTCTTTTCCATTGCTGGCAAGTTTACACTTTTCATTTTTGATGCTGGTGATTTGTTTTTGTTTTTTTTCTTTTTTCTCATCAAATTAACCAAAGGTTTATCTATTTTATTGTTTCTTTCACAAACTTAACTCTTAGCTTTATTTATTAGTTTAATAATTTTCTTAGTTTCTATGCTATTAATCTCTCCTTTGAATTTCAAAATTTCTAATTTGGTATTTAATTAGGAGTTTTAATTTGTCCTTTTTCTGATCTTCTTATTTGCATGCCCAATCCATTGATCTTCTCTTTCTCTATTTTATTCATGTAGTGATTGAGAGATATAAAATTTCCCCAAAGAACCCTTTGACTGCATTTCCAGAGATCTATCATATCTAGGCTTTCTAGGATAAACTAATCTGCCTAATTCCTTTCTTGTTTATTTTGTGGTTAGATTTGTCAGATTCTAGAGGGGAAGGTTGAATTCCCCCACTAGAATAATTTTTCTGACTATTTCTTTCTGTAACTGGCTGACAATCTTCTCTAGGAATTTGCCTTTTTTAGCACTTGATGCATATGCATTTTATATCATTACTATTTCATTATTTATGATACCCTTTATCAATATGTACTTTCCTTCCTTATCCCTTTTATTAAGATCTGTTTTTACTTTTTCATCATCTGAGATCAGAATTCTTACCCCTGCCTTTTTTTTTTTATTTCAGCTGAAGCATTATAAATTTTGTTCCAGATTTTTACTTTCAGTTTGTGTCTCCTTGTGTCAAATGTGTTTTTTTGTAAATAACATATTGTAGGATTCTGTTTTTTAATCCACTATGCTATTTGCTTCTGTTTTATGGGAGAGTTCATCCCATTCCCATTCACAGTTAGGATTACTAGTTTTGTATTTCCCTCCATTCTATTTTTTTCCGTGGTATATAGTTTTGTTCTCTTTCCATCCAATCCTTAGTCCTGTGTTTGTTTGTTTTTTACTCACCTCACTTTAAGGTAGTAACCTTATCTCTTATCACCCTTCTCCCTTCTTAATGGTGTTTTTTTTGTTTTGTTTTGTTTTGTTTTTTTTTTTTTTTTTTTTTTTTTTTTTAACACTTTCCATTCACTAGTTTGCTTTCCTTTTTTTCCCCTGAGGCCGTTGGGGTAAAGTGACTTGCTCAGGGTCACACAGCTAGGAAATATTAAGTGTCTGAGGCCAGATATGAACTCAGGTCCTCCTGACTTTAGGGTTGATGCTCTATCCACTACTAGCTTACTTCGTATGAAATCTTCTCTTTTTCTCTTACCTTCTCCTCTAATGTTTCTGCCTTCTCTTCTCCTCCTGTCCTTCCCTATTCTTTTATTCTTTCTCCTTCTACTTTTTTATAGAGTTAGATAAATTTATATATCCAACTGAATGACGAAGTTATTCTCTCTTAGAGCCAAAACTGATGAGATAAAGCTTCAGACACAATGCTCATCCTCTTCCCTTCTTTTCCTCATTTGCAGTATTTCTTTTGTACCACTTCATGCGAACTAATTGTCCCATTAAACCTTCCCTTTCATTTTGCTCTAGTACAGATTTTTTCCCATCCCTTAGAGTCTTTTTCTTTGATAGCATTACATCAGAGTACATTCCAAAGTACACCCTCAATTTATGTGATGTCCCCACCTATGTCTGCCCCAGTAACAGATACATTCTCAAGAGTTACAGATATTGTTTTCTCATCTAGGGATATAAACAGTTTAACCTTTAAATAATATATATTTTCCCCTGTTTACCTTTCTATGCTTCTCTTGATTCCTGTGTTTGTATTTTAATTTGTATTTATATTTAAATTTTCTGTTTAGTTTTGTTTTTTTCAATAGAAAAACTTGAAAATATCTTACTTCTTTGAAATTGCATTGACTTCTCTGAAAAATGATGCTTAATTTCACTGGGTAATTAATTCTTGTGTGTAAGTCCTTTACCTCCTGGAATATGATATTCCAGGACCTCCTGTCCTTTATTGTAGAACCTGCCAGATCCTGAGTTATCCTGACTATTGCTTCTTGGTATTTGAATTATTTTTGACTGGCAGTTTGCAGTACTTTTTCCTTACAATTGTAGTTTTGGAGAATCACAAAAATGTTTCTTGAGGTTTTCTTTGTGAGAGCTCTTTCCACAAGTGATTGATGGATTCTTTCAATCAGTATTTATTCTTTCAATCAATATTTTGCCCTCTGTTTCTAGAATATTATGGCAATTTTCCTTAATGGTGTCTTGTGGAATGCTATCTAGCCTTTTTTTTTTTTTTGATGATGGCTTCAGATAGGTCAATAGTTTTGAAATTGTCTTTTCTAGATCTATATTTCCAGTCTGGCTGTTTTGACAATAAGGTATTTCAAATTTTCTTCCATATTTCATTCTTATTATATTGTTTGATTATTGCTATCTTACAAAGTCATTAGCTTCCATTTGCTCTGTACTAATTTTTGCTGTATGATTTTCTCCAGTTAGCTTTTATATCTCTTTTGCCATTTGGTAGATTCTACTGTTTAAGGAGTTGTTTTCTTCAGAAAATTATTTTTCTTCCTTTTCTAAGCTGTTGACTTTCTTAGGCATATCTCTCATTTCCTTTCTTCTTTTTTTCTTCTACTTCTCTTATTTGCCTTTTAAAGTCTTTTATTAATTCTTCCAAAAAGCTTCTTTGGGCTTGAGATCAATTTGTATCTTTCTTTGGGATTTCTTCAGGGCACATTTTGTCATTGTCTGAGTTTGTTTTGGTCTGCTCTGTCACTATAGTAGCTTTGTATGGTCAAGGTTCTTTTCTTTTTCTTGCTCATTTTCCTACCTTTTCTTTTGGCAATTCCTCTTTTTTTTTTTTAACTTTTATGATTGAACTCTGCTCCTTGGGGAAAAGGGGACACTGTCCCAAGCTTCCTGTGAAACTTTGAACTTTTGCTTTGAGCACAGGGACTCCTGGTGTTTGCAGGGTATAGTTTTTTCTATTCTTTTCAGGAAACATCCTGGATTCCCAGAGTTTGCCTTCATAATTGGGCCTGAAAGCTGCCCCACTGATTTGCTCCTTTATTGAGCCAGGTCTTTGGGTCTTAGTTGCTGATTTGCTGTGATTAAGATGTTCTCACCAGCATTCCCAGAGCTTCCCTGAGCTGGGATGAACACCCTTTTCACCATAGTGAGACTGATCTTTCTTGAAGTTTTTCTTCCTTGTGCTGGAGAGTAGTTTTATTCTGTCATATTCTGTTAAAAAGGCTTGGATTCCATGTGGTTTTTGAGGAAAAGTGTAAGAGATGGAGCAGTTTCCTAGTTTTACTCTACCATTTTGGCTTTAATCTTGGATGTCTTGATTCTAATTCTTTTAACAACACCAACAACCATATTAGGTTGTATGTTTTTTTTTTCTTTTGTTTTGTTTTGGGTTTTTTTGCTTTCCATGTTCTTCCATGGACTTAGGTTGAACTTTCAATTTACTAAAACCCAAATATCTTTTTAGAGCATCTCTCCACTATTATATCTAGACACACTTTTCTTGCCTTATATATCTGAAGGAAATCATTTTGAATTTAAGATTAGAACTTTACATATATATATTTGTATAAAGTTCTTCTTATTAAATTTGGCCTTTTCCTCTTTTTTTGGATTCTAGTCTCTCCCAGCTATTTTTATCTGAAAAACTGGTTATTTAAACCTTAAAGTGTGATATTAATGTGAGATATTATTACTCAACTATAAAATGAGATATTGCCAATGTTCCTTTTAACTTTAAAACTCTAGGATCTCAGATTATTTTAGATTTCATAGAAGTTCATAGTGTCTTACTGTGCCCTTACAAAAATCACTCATGCCACTTATATTTATGAAATTCTATTTATAATGTAGTTTAGTAGAAACATTACTATATTGAGAATCAGAAGGTCTGAGTTCCATCACTAGCTCTGCTGTTATTTTCTATGTGACTATGGGAAAGACTTTACCTTTAAGTAGGTAAATGGTAATAGTATAGTGAGTGTTAGATTTGGAGTTAAGAAAACCTCAGTTCAAATCCTCTCTCAGATACTTACTAACAATATTGCCCTGTACAAATTAGTTAA
The DNA here is from genome assembly GCF_016432865.1 of Antechinus flavipes. Classification (NCBI taxonomy): domain Eukaryota; kingdom Metazoa; phylum Chordata; class Mammalia; order Dasyuromorphia; family Dasyuridae; genus Antechinus; species Antechinus flavipes. Next base: position 368,823,445 of record NC_067400.1, on the reverse strand, counting down.
CCTATTTCTATCTCAAATTTCTCATTTATAAAGTGAAAATAATAAGGTCTACTTCACTTGACTGTTATGAAGAACAAATTTAAAGTACTTTGTAAATCTTAAGACATATGTATATGTTATTATTATCATTAGATGTTGGAATCCTTACTAACTTCTAACTAATTAGAGTTGATCTAATCTTACAAGAAGATTTTGGCCAGAACCTGAAACAAGGTACTAAGTAGAACTAATTAATACAAGGCTTGTGTTCACACCTTTACTCATTGGAGTCCACAAGTATGCTAGCTTCACAAAGTACACTTTCTAACTTCAAGAGAGTCCACACTTCCCTTAAAGCTCTTTGGGCCAGAGAGCACTATGGGAGAAAACCCATAATCCCATTCTCTCAGAAGATTCACATATAAGGCGAGACAGCCATTCCAGAATACATTTTTTTCCTCTTGGCTGGCTGGTGGCAGACGAAGAGTTTACAGAGAAAGAAGCTACGAGTGGAGAGTTCAGTGGACAACCAGATTCATCTTCATCTCACACCACTGTAGTTGGTGCCTGGGCTCCCCAGAAGGATACAAGAGAGACATTCCATCTCTGTGTTGGTTGGAGGCTGAAGAAAGCAGAGGCAGAAGCTGAAGGACAGAACCTTTGGATTTGGAGATATTTGGAGGGCTCTAAGCCTCTAAGCCCTGTGTTTTGAGAAGAACAAGAACTCCAACATTTGAACTCATAACAATTAACTTATCCATATCTGAATTTTCCCATTAATGCTTATATTATATGCCACTTGGATTTCATAGAAAGAAAGCACTTACTAAAGTTTAAAATACTATTAAAATATTATTCTATTTATTACTAATTTGATCATATGCCTTTAGTTAGTAATAATTTCTAAGAATAATATTGTCCATATGGAAACACACACATTGTTTGAAACAATCAGTTCACAATATCATTTCTGGAAATGTACTTTAGCAAACTGTGAGTACTGACTTTACATGTCTATCTATATCATCATGGGAATGTTTAAAGATATATCTCATCCTCAGAAATAAATGATTATCTCTGTCCCCAAAAATGGATTTACTCAGTATCATGCAGGGGATCCAAAATGAAATTCAGAGCTAATGTCATATATATTTTATCCACAGAACAACTTTCTTACTTGCTGCCCTAATATTTAGTTGGAATGATAACCATAATGAATTTCTTTCCCTCTACTGTGCTCATCCATGACAGTTGGCACATGTGGTTAATTTTATTGTGTACATTTTAGTTTTTTTTTTTTTTTTATATGTTCTTTCTTAGAGAACCTTAGCAACTATTTAATGCAGTCTGGTTGTGCATGTGAATATTCATCAAAAGTAGTAAGATTGTTACACTAATGTTTCTCTTGTGAATTATCATACTAAATTCAAGGAAAAACTCTTTCCCAGAAGGAAAGTTATCAGAAAATACTTCATATACAAAATCTTTGGCTAACATTCTCAATGCTTGATTTTTAGATCTCTAAGTATTTCTCCTCAGGAAAGACTGCCGTAATAATGCGTTGGCAGTGAAGACTGTGTCTCAAGGGTGTAATGCCCTCCATAAGTCTATTAATTCCATATTCATATACATGTTTATAGTTCTTTTCTTATAACCAGAATCTTCACCTCTGGCATTTTGATGCTCCGAATGTGAATTGAATGCACAATTATAGCAAAAATATTTTGAGAAAAGGTGCCAGGGAGCAACCAGTTTAAGACAAATGCTAGGTTTCTCCAGTGACTAGCACTGATTCATTATTGTTTTTACCTTTAACTTTTCATATACTGCTCATTTTTCAGTGATTTTTTGAGTGGTGATTGTGGTAGTGATGATTAGGGTAAGGTAAATACCTATCTTAACTTTAAGAAATTAGAACTGGAGGAATGAGACAGTAGGAGCACAATAGTAACAGAATGACAATGAAGCACTGATATCCTTCAAATGTCTAACTCCCAAAGGAATAATATTAAAAGGAAAAAGAAAGAAAAAAATATAATTTGCTATCAAGATTAGCTTTTATTAACATGTAAATAGGCAAAATGGACAATATGTTAATTAAATTTTGGCTATGATCTTTCTTTTTGTTTTATGAAAACTATCTTAAGATCTCATTCAAAAGACTAAGCCCTTTTCAGTTTTCTACTGTCCTTCAGGATTTTGAATATTTCATTGCTCAAGCAAAGTCAATCAGTGTTTTTGATTAACATTGACATTTATAGTTGTTGATTTAGAAGTAGCTATTAATTATTTATATTCAATTAAGTAAATATCTATTAATCTGCCTACTATGTGAACATAGCATATAAAGAGAAAAATCTAAAGACATTTTTATCTCAAAAATTTTATATTCATTGTTGTGAGGGTATAGAATATGAGCTATAGATAAATATAGAAAAGGATGAGGAATAAAGAACACAAAAAAAAGATCAGAAAATGTAAGGAATAATTGGGGTAAACCCATTAGCATGGTATATTGGTTATAATGCTGGTTTTAAAATCAGAAAAAGATTTGGTTCAATTTTTTCTTCAAAAATATTATAGTTTTGTCAATTAAAATTTTAGAGCTTCCATTTCCTCATTTGTAAAAGTGGCCAGATGTATAAAAAATAGTTTTGCAATATACACTTAAGGGAAGTATCAATAAAAAAATAAAAAATAAAAAAAAAAAACCTTATTATGTACGACACTATGTTAAGCACTGAGAAAACAAAGCATGGCAAAAATGGATCCTATCCTCAAATATTTGCCACTATAATGAAGAAGAAAGCCTCTTAATAACTAGATATATTTACAAAATACATACAAAATATATGGATAGTAATAGACAAACTTCAGAATGCTAGATAAATGTGAATTAGGGGAAATTATGGAAATGGAGAATTAAAGAAATACTTCACACAAAAGGTTATATATATCTTAGCTGAGCCTTGAAGGAAAATAAATTTCCCATGATTCATTTCTTTCTTCCCATGTCCATTAATTGATTTATTCATCCATTATTTCCACAAAAATCGATTTAGTGTCTAAAATCCCACAAATCTAGAATTACAACTACTAAGAACATGCCACACATTTTCTTTGGAGTTTCTAAATATTCTTAAATTCTGGTCTTTCTAGAGTTAGGAACTCCAGGGAATTTTAAAGGAGAGGAAAAAAAAAATTTAAAGGCCAATTGAAAAAAATCACAGGAATAGTACAAGAGGAGGATGTATGCCTTTTTGTTTCAATTCTAAACTCCTGTTTAGTTCAAAACATTAAACTGAGAAGCCTGTAGGAAGCTCTTAGTATGGTGGGTATAAGCTGTATGGAGGATGTCAAGAAGGACATGACCAAGAATGGAAGAGGCTAAGAAGGCACTAAGAGAATGCTTTTGTAATCACTGGTCAAAGTGTCCATATCAATGAAATCACAGGGTCATTGAAGTGTTGGAAGTTAAGAAAGGCCTGTGTCTCAGTTAAATGGAGAAAAAGGTTTCTGATTTGACCTGAGCATCTTATTATGAACCTGTGGACTTCTTTTCAAGAAGCTTTTCTGTTTTCTGCTGTGTAAAGTTATTTTTCTCCTACTGCCTATTTCGTTTAATTTTGACTCAAGTATTGTGGAAATCAATAGAACAACCATTCAGTGTACTGTACTCAGCAGATAAGGTTTCCTGTATGTGATGTCCAAGATGTTGCTGATGCTACATAATCCTGAAATTTGCAATATGACCCAGCTGTCCAATATAACATTTTCCACCACTGTAGGGAACCAAAAAAAAAAAAAAAAAAAAAAAAAAAAACTTCAGTTGTGTGGAATTTAATATGGTATTTTGTTTATTGTAAGAGGCATGAGATCTTGGATGCAGTTTAAAAATTATTTTTGGTATGGGTTTTGTTTTTTAAAGACTTTATTGATCCAATTAATAAATCCTGGACATGAATGAGATTGAGTTTCTCTCACACCTTGATTCTTGGGTCATTAGAATTTTTCCTCTTGGTAGGGATAAAAGTTTAATTTAATACTCTTGCTGGATCTCAATTCATTCTGAGGATCATATTAAGACCATGTTTGACAATAAGAAAGATACCAATTCAGTCCAAGACTTATATATTAAGGAAAGGATTCCCAACTTTTTTGTTATAAAATGCTATCTGTACCACAAGAGAAATCATAAAATAAATTAATTGGTAGGAAATTGGTAGGAAGGTACATACATTTTAATATTCCTTGCTTCTGATCATGCTAAACCTGAAATACCCAATGAAATGGGAGAGCAATATGCCTGCAATCTCCAACCACCTATGTCCCCTTTATCAGAAATTTCAAATATAATTGAAGTTCAACTTTTAGTTCTCCTGTGGTCTCTAAGGGCTTCAAGATAAAATTTAAAATTGTCATTGGACATTCCTCTTTTATGGACTTTTTGGAAGATATGGATAAAAGATACACAGGAACAATAGGCACAGATAGATTTCAATCAATATCATTGGAAAGAACTCAAAACTTGAGTTAGAACATTCTTTTGAGAAATTTAAGTATGGGCCAAGGACATCGAGGTATGGTGGGAAGGAAAGGCAGACATTAAAAACATTATGATATCCCAAGTTAGTTCATAAAATCATATAACATATTGTACTTCATCTGTATCTCTTTTACACACATATAATGTATCATTTTGTATTTTAGTTATAGTTGCATTCTAATGCTTTATCTAGACTTGAAGGCAATCCTGCTGGTCCTCTCATATGGTAAATATTGCAAGTATTTTTTCTTTGAATTCTCTATTTCTGGAAGATGTAGAGACTAGAATCAATCAAATAGAGTGTTGGAAGATGAATATGGTACCACCTCTGCCCTCAAAAAGGTATTGCAGAATACAAACCTTTTCAGTGTCTCCACAGCTATGAAATCTTAGTTATTTCAAATAGGGAGGCACTTATCTATGCAAAACATAGATTTTTGAATATCTAGAAAGTATGAAGTCTATAAAGATTGTCTATTTTTTATTTAAGCATTTTTCCATTTAAACGACCTTTACTGCTGAGAGTGTCTAGTTCTTAAATGCTTATTCAGTTGAATTTGCTATCATAAGCTTGTTGGGTACCCTTATGTTAAAGTGTTGAAGATAATTGCCAAAGACTTAACTTACTACTCTGATTTTTTCCATTTTGGCCAAAACATGTTTTGTTTTGGTTTGGTTTTTAACTATTGGATTTTTAATAATTACAATATAGGATTAGAATATGGCAAATAATGTTAACCTATATGAAAACACATTTTTTCAATTTCTTTTAATTGGGCTTTTATTTGTTATGAAAACAGGAAAATTTATGATACATATCTAGTTCAACATATTTTTTAAATTTATTATGAGTTGGGCAATTGAAATAATTATTTTAACAAAATGTGTAGTAATGGATATGCCAACATTAATTTTATGTATGATTCAAGTAGGGATTCAAAAACTGAATTTGAATTCAATTTCAATTGAATTACTGTTGAATCATTCTGGCATGATTTTAGCATTCTTGTGTTATGTTAATTTTAATCTAACATTCTTCGTGAAGTGATATTTATATAACTGAGACCAACAAATAACAACATTCAAAGTAAATAGCATGCCTTTGACATGTCTTGAATATTATGTTTATTACATTTTACATTTCAAGTGTGGTCATTTGTTAACCCTTTTAAAAAACTATTCCATCTAAGTGATAAATTATAGGGAGTATTAATAGACATTTTAAGGTTCACATAGCTCTTTACACATTATCACATTTTATCTTTGCAATAATTGTGTGCAGTAAAAACTGTTATTGAAAAATTAGGGCTAGTAATCATTGATCTCAGACAAAGTCATACTTACACATTTAATTAAGAGGAAATCCACATCATATATAACTTTAATTACATTTAAAATTTTCTGTAATTTTTTTCTAATAAATTCAACTTCGGAAGCTTGTTGAGGTGTTTTTATATATCTCTCATTTCCTAACTCTGCTAATTCTTCTACTTTAAATCTATTCCTTAACTTGTCTTGCTATTATTTAATCACCTCCTCCACCACCATGGATCATTTCCTTATCTTCTCCCCCTACCTTTTCTCCCCCTCTTTATCCCATTCCCATTAATCTACACATTTTATCCCACTCCTGTTAATCTAAAAACACTTCTTTATCCTATGCCACTCTTTTTCTCCCTCTTTATCTCTTTGAAGTTAATCTATACAAATTGTCTCTCTGCAATACCACCCTTGTATATCCTACCTTATCTTTTGACCACTAATCTATATATTTTCCCAAAAAATCAACATATCCTTTTATAATCCAATTCATTCTATTCCATTCCCCTTTATTTATAGATTTTTGGAAGGTGTTATACACTTTATGGTATATATATATATATATATATATATATATATATATATATATATATATATATTGTTTTCCCTATTTAACCCATTGCCAATATGAGTAGCTTTTTAGAACTATGAGTTTTTCTCACTCCTCTGATATCTCTTTGTCAGCTCTTCCTCTGCACCTCATTCATATACTTACTACTTTTACCTCTTTCTAAACAATTTATTTAATCAGATAACAGTGAACTCTATCCCAATCTTTCTTTTGAGCTACCAATTACTGATATCAGTCTTAAACATATACTATACATTTCCATGTAAAAATCATAAACAATATGTCCATATTGAGTCCCTTGAAATTAATCTTAGATGTTGTCTCTTATAAGCTAAATTATCTATAAAGTTTGGGTTTTGTTGAAAAAAACATCAAAAATTTGCAAGTTCACTGAATGTCCATTTTTATTTTGTTTGATATCATGGATAATTTTGCTGAATATTTTGGCTGTAGGCCTAGTTAGTTGGTTGTCAATATGTATTATTCTAGGACCCATGGTCTTTTATCTTAGCTGCTGATAAATCCTATACAATTATAATTGTAGCCTCAGCATATTTGAATTGTTTTCTCTCTTTGTTTCTTGGAAATTATTCTCTTTGATCTGGGTTTTTTGAAATTTGGCAATAATGATTCCTATATTTACACACACACACACACACACACACACGGGATCTTTTTGAGCAGGTAATTCGTGGATTTTTTTTTATTTCTACTTTTCCCTCATATTCTATACTCCAAGACAATTTTCTTTGATTATTTCTTGAATTATTGTGTCAGGATTCCTTTGTTGGTCATAGCTTTCATGTTGTCCAATTATTCAACTTTCTTTTCTTGGTCTATTCTCTAGATCTATTGTTTTTCTTATGATATTTCACATCCTATCCTTTATTCTTTATATTTTTTTCTGTTATTTCTTGGTCTCACAGCTTCATTAGCTTCCCCTTGCCAATTCTAATGTAAAAATCATTATTTTCTTTATGATGCTGCATCTCCTTCTCTAGTTAGCTAATTTTTTTCTTCATAATCTACTTGTATTTTATTTTTGGATGGTTCTTACTTTTATTTTCCCCTGAATCTCTCTCATTTGATTTTTAAAATATTTTTGAATTCTTCTATAATTTATTTCTTGACAGGAAGCCATTTAGCATTATTCTTTGAGGTAGAAAAGGCTTTTATTTATTTCACTTTCCTGCCTGAAGATGAATCTTGGTCTTCTCTATTTCCATAGTAAGTTTCTCTGCTTGGATTCTTTCTTCCTTGCCTCTTCATTCTTTTTCTTAATGAGAATTATTAGTTTAAGCATCTTAATCCTGGGATGAGAAGCAAGATGCTTTTGGCCAATAGCCTCACTTCAGCTCTCTCCTTTGACCTGGAATCTCAAACTTCAGAAACTCTACTTCCCTGCAAGTTCCCATAACCAGCAACTTCCCTGCCACTCAGCTTCTGCATTTAGCAGATGTACTGGTTCCTTATCATCCAGAGCAGCATCTCAGTAGTACATCTGGGCCTGGCATTATGATCAGCCAAGGTTTCCTCATCTTTCTGGACTCAGACTCCCCCAACTCCCCTCTCAATAGGAAATGAAAGCTCCTATGATTAAAACTGAAACTACCTTTGAACCTAGACAATTGCTGGGCTCACCACTAGCTGTTTTTGAGGGCATGAGGTAGTTATTCTTCATACTGTTTAAACCCATGTACTAGACTCTTTCTTAGGGTCTTCTCTGGTTGCTCCAGAAAAACTCCTGTTGTGCTACATCTTCTTCATTTTTCACTTCTATCCCAAAACAGAAATTTGTTTTGTTTAAGGGACAAATCTGGAGAACTTGAAATTTTCTGACGTACTCTTTCATCTTACCAGAATCCTCCATCATGCTATAATTTTAAGATAGTTATAAAGCTACAAAGGAACATTAGTAATATAATACTAACATAGAAATACAGAAGTATGCATGTAATAAAAACTAAGTATTGAATCACAAAATCACAGAATTTAGACTTGGAAGGAACTTCAACCATACACTAGAAATCAAACCGCAAAAACATTCTCATTATAACATATTTGAGAAGTGGTTATCCAGTCTCAGTTTGCATATCTCTAATCAGAAAAAAATCCTTACCTTTTAAAATCATGCCCCTCTTAAATCAAAGATGATTTTTAAAAACATTTTAAATCCAATATATGCATACATATTTATACAATTATTGTGAAGAAGAAGTGCAATAAAATGCAAGCAAGCAACAATGAAAAGAGTGAAAACGCTATGTTGTGAACCACATTCAGTTCCCACAGTCCTTTCTCTGGGTGTAGCTGGCTCTCCTCATCATTGAACAAGTAGAACTGGTTTCAATCATCTCATTGTTGAAGAGAGCCCCATCCATCAGAATTGATCATTGCATAAAAAGTTGACTTTTTTTGTTTCTGTATCACCATAATTCTGACGTATTGAATATGCAGTAGACTAAAATCATTACATATTTTTCAAATAATAATTGTCTAACTAAATCTCAGACATCTTATATTTGCAATGATAATTTCTAAATACTACTAAAAAAACTTCATATTTTGCCTTAGTGAATTTCATCTTACTAAATTCAGTCCCTCCTTTTTTGCCTGCAAACCCTTTGAAGGCAGAGACTGCATCATTTTTTATGATGCTCATGTTTTATATTTGTATGCCCAGTACCTCAGTACTTTGTAATTAGCACATGATTTTTATTAAATACTAAATGAATGTTGCATTTCAAAATGTTTGGAAACTACCCATAGAAAATGGTATACTCATTCACTGATGTTTGTTTCAGCGATCTCAGCTAAATTCATCTCAGCATGTTTTAAACTTCAAGGGCAAACTGGTGTCGGGCTTAGATGTGGACTGTATGCTGATAGTCAGTGTCACTGGACCTGCAACTTCGCCATCTTTCCTTTGTGTGTATATGTGTGACCTTGTTATTATAAAGGGTGAGGGGGAAGCTGGCAGAGTTTCTAAAAATCAGAACAGTTGTAGCTCAGCACTTCATTTTAGACATGAAATTCAACCTAGGTGCCAAATAATCTGACAAAACTGGAAAGAGCAGCAGAATGGCTATATAGGAAACTTTAGAAGTTTGCAATGTCATTATAGTGATCTAAAATGGAACAGCTACTGAAAACTGCTTACTAATTGGCATATAGTATTTGTGCCCATGTCATCTCTTTATTATAGAAGTTTTCTGGGTGGATATGAGCCATGTGTCAATAAATAGTGGCCTTTTTCTTCATTTTACAATGTTCAATGAAGCCATGTCAACATAAAACATTATGTACAAATAGTCAATCAAAAGACAGCTTTGAAAAGGGCAGTAGCAGAAAGTGGACTTATCTCCTAATATTTTGGTTCTCATAAGAAAACTTCATATAGTAATGTCTGTGATAAGAAAGCAGAGATTTCTTCTACTTAAAAGTAGAATCATATGCAATGTTTACAATGGAATTTAAATAAAATGCAACTGTACTATGATATATAAACAACTAAGTGGATAGACAGATGAGCCTGGAATTTAGAAGATTTGAGTTAAAATGTGACTTTGGACCTTTAGGAGCTATAGGATCTTAATCAAATGATTTCACTTTTGTTGGATTAACTTTCTTTGTCTGCAGATAATAATAGCACTAGGGTTTTTGTAAAAAATCAAATAACATGATATTTTTGAAGTGTTTAGCAAGAATTAAAGTAATATAAAAATGTCAGCAATCTTTTATATTTGGCTATGCTTCTAAGTAATTAATGAATATTTGAGAATTTCAACAGTTTAAAATTTCATCTTTCTCAGTCTTTATATATACAATGAAAGGAGATTAGACTACATAATTTCTAAGGCTTTTTCAAGATACAGTATTCTATGGATCCCTGTAAGGTCAAATTTGAGACAGGTTTTGAAGGATAATAAGGATATAAATCTAAATCCTTTCAACATTTGAATAATGTCTCAAAGTATATAGTGTGTCCCAGTGATCACTGTGCTAAACTTTGGGTGATATATGAAGTTGAGAGAAGTTACAATCTTTTGCTTCACAGGGTTCCCAGTCCAGTTGGAGGATAAGATAAATAAACATTTACATACAGTAAAAAAAAAAAATACATGATTAGTAAATAAGGATGATAAAAATATAGAAATATTCTTAACCTGGGGTCAATATATTCTAGCTTCTAAGGGATAAAGGAGTGTCCATGAATTTGGATAGGGAATTTTTTTTTCCCTTTGTAATCCTATGCATTTTGTGCTATGAATTTAACCATATCATTTTGAGAAGAGGTCTTAGATTTTATAAGGTTTCCAAACAGGATCCTCTCCCTTTTTCCCTGTCTTTCCCTTTGCCCTTCCCCTCTCTTCCTAAGAGAAACTTCTTTCTCTCTCTCTGCCTCTTCTTCTCTCTCTCTCTCTCTCTCTCTCTCTCACACACACACACACACACACACACACACACACACACACACACACACATATACACACCTCTTGAAATTAAGAATTCTGGTGTCATTTTAGTTTCTATTTTAAAGAATAAGTAGAAATTTAGCAGAGAAAGAAGTCCTTGAAAATAAAGCTGAGCAAAAATATGGATGGAAGAATTTTATATCTATGTAAAGGACTTGATAAAAAAGCTAAAGTCTCTTGAACACAGAGAAATAGAGAAAATAATTAGGTTAGCATTGTAGAATAGTGCCACAATGAGAAAAACTTTAAATTGTAGGTTAAAGTGTCTGAACTTTTATTGTGGCAGACAATAAAAAGTTTTTGTAGAGTTTGGAGTGGGATCACTTTTATGTAAGAGAGATAAGCCAACCAGCAAGCTTTATGAGAGTTTAAAGGAAGCAAGGAATTAGAGAAACAAAATCAGTTAAGAAACTAGTGCAATGGTAGATATTGGATGGTAATGAAAATCTTCACCGAGGAAACAAAAGGGGAAGGGAGAGGAAGCAGCAGATGAGAGAATTATGGTGAAGAAAGAATCAAAATGAGTTAGAAAAATGACTGAATGAGATTCAAAAATAACACCATTATTTCAACAAATGGAAATGAGGAAAAGGGACTTTTAAAGCATAGACAAGCCATAAATTGATTATCATGAAGACTATTAAAAAGAATATGCTCTGAGCCAGTTATACGGCTATTGTAGATATAGTCTCAAACTTGTATAAATGCAAATATGCCTTTAAAAAAAGCTAATGAGATCCTTGTTACTTTCTGAAGGAAAATTCAGTTTGGGTTTTGGCCAAGGTTTGGAAGTATTCCCAGGCTACCTATCTACCCTAAATGATATCAGCCACTTAAGGTAAAATCAATATGATAACTAAGACTGCAATTGGATGAGATCTCAAAGGATATACTCATTTAATGGATGTCAAAAGAAGGAGCATGGATAAAAGTAAAATTTTGTAATTTGTTAACTTACGGATTGACTGCATTTTTCACTCATTGATAACCACTTTGTTTCCCTCATATATTAAGAAATATGATAAAGATATAATTTAATCAAAAGGAAAATAAATTTTTAAAATATATATATAATATGATCATAGATTAAAAAGTGGGAGATATCTTAAAGGTCATTTAATTCCACTCCCTTATTTTACATATGATAACATTGAGGCCTTAAGGGGTTAAATTACTTACTTAAGGTCACACAGAGGGAACTGAGGAGAGGAGAAGTGTGTACTCAGGTTCTAACTCCAAATATAGTATTAATATTTGGTACTGAACAACTTGTGATTGATCATCTACAGCCAGAAAACTGGTAGTGATTGGATTTTAAAATTTATTTTCTTGTCTCAGTTTTTTATTAGAGAGGAGAAAAAAAAGTATATATTTTTTTCATGTATCTCTCTAATAGCTAATTTGTCTAAAGTTGTCTTCACAAGAGTTAAGTAGCACTTGTTATTGCCTTTTTTCTATGTCATTTCTACTTGGATTACATAGGTCTGGAAAATTAAAATTGTCTTCTTTTCAAGGATGCTATCATGCCTTTATCAATAAAGTAATTAAAACAATCGATATAAAGTGTCAGTTGTAAAAAGCATTTTTCTTCAAGAATTATATGTCATACCAACAGGATGAATACAGAGAGGCTTGAAGAGACTTACATGATACTGTATGAGGATGTATTCTGATGGAAGTGGATTTCTTTGACAAAGAGATCTAACTCAGTTTCAATTGATCAATGATGGACAGAAGCAGCTACACCCAAAGAAAGTAACTGGGAAATGAATGTAAACTGTTTGCATTTCTGTTTTTCTTCACGGATTATTTCTACCTTCTGAATCCAATTCTCCCTGTGCAACAAGAGAACTGTTCGGTTCTGCACACATATATTGTATCTATACTGTGACATATTTAACATGTATAGGACTGCTTGCCATCTAGGGGAGGAGGTGGAGGGAGGGAGGGGAAAAATCAGAACAGAAGTGAGTTCAAGAGATAATGTAAAAAATTACCCTGGCATGGGTTCTGTCAATAAAAAGTTATTTAAAAAAAGAATCATGTGTCATATTAGAATTATGCTGAGTTCATAAACATAATAGTGGGTGGATATTAAGTGTATATAGCTTGGTGGCCAGATTAGGGAAGGGAGAGGGCTGAAATCGGCCACTGGGATTATTGTAGCAAATTTCTACTTTGTAGTGTCCATTAGTATACTTATTTCATAGATTCCAGAATAAGGAATACAAAGTATATCCCAATATTACTGGTAAGGAGTAAATGTGTTGGACTGCTAACAATATTATATTAATAATATTACTCTTTACAAGACCACAAATACTTGAGTCATAGGTCAACTTGTTCTCATCTTAGGGAAATATTGATAGGTATGTTTCTCAAGAGAAAAATAAAAAGCTGGATTGGTATTCTTTATTCTATAGTAAAATGTCACTTTATTCACTAGTTTCAAAAGACTTCAACCTTTAATCTTATCTTTTATTTATGCAGAGAAATCGCTATATTGCCACTACTGCTGAACTCTTAAACTCTAGTTAATTTGAACTCATTAGATTACAAAATCTTCATCAGTTTTTAATAGACAGTATTTTTAATATAGAAATGATTATTAAAGTGTAATGTTTCTTTTAAAATTTCTGTAGTATGTATTTACGAAAATATAATCAGAAATAAGAGACAAGAAGTTAAAAACACTTATAAAGAATCTACCATAAGCCAATAACTGCACTACATACTTTACATATATATACACATACACGTATATATTTATATAGAGACACACATATAGATATATCACATAAAGTGTAATACATACATATGTATACAAATATACACAAACTATTGTATACTATATAAATATGTGCATAGTATACATATATGTATGTTATATACATAGTACACAGAGAATATTTTATATACACATATAGACATATGTATATATCAAAATGTGTGTATACATATATATATGATAAGTACATACATAAACCCATGTGTGTGTGTATGTGTGTGTGTGTGTATGTATGTAATCTGTAAAGGGTTTTAGCAAGATGCTTGACATATAGTAAGTTCTTAATAAATTTTTGTTCTTTTCTCTCCTATACCTGATTGTATAATATATGTATATAAGTGTGTGCAGCATATATAAATATAATAAAGTACTTTAATGGGATTCTGTCAATAAGCAAAACATGGTAGAAAGAGCACTGGTATTGTAATCCAAAAATGTTATTTCAAATCCTAGCTCTACCACATTCAATTTGTGTGACTCTTAAGTAAGTTCTTGACTTCTGTCAGCCTCAATTTCCTCATCTGCAAGTGAGGGGATTAGACTACATCACTAAGATCCCTTCCAGATCTAAATATGAATCTAAAATAAATGTTAAAAACTGAAGTCTTATACCTAGCTTTTACAAATCAATTCCATAAATATAAAAAGTGATAAAAGGCATGACAGAGGAACAGTTTTTTTTTTTTTTTTTAAGACCTGAATTTTTTAGTGGGCCCCAAGATTGCTGGATCAACAGTGTGCTATGTCAGTCAAGAAAGTTAATTTAATCTTAGAGGACATCAGAGAGGAATAATATCTAGAGGGAAAGGAATGAAAACTATGTTATACTATGTTTCTCAGACCATATTCAGGGTTTTGTAAGGAGCTTTAAGTGCCACAGTTTTGGAAGGACATAGATGAAAGGAAAAGTATGCATAAAAGCAGAAGGGAAAATTGCAAATTACTTCAAGTTTACAAAATAAAAGAATCACTTTAAGGAAGTAGTGTAATACTGGAGAAATTGAGGCAAGATAGAGATTAGAGAGTATTTAATATTTTATGTGAAAGGGAGAGATTTACTGGGACCAAATGGATCCATGGTTTGGTCCCAGGGCTGAATGAGACTATTGTGTCCAAGAATCCAGCCCACAATGTGAGTGGTTAATGGCATATATACACGTGGCTCAGACACAGGGGCTAGACCGAGGCAGGGCAGAGTCAGGGTGGTGAGAGTGGGAACATGGGACTGACAATCCGAGGGGAGGGAATTCCACGTGGCCGCTCTTCCCCCCATTCCACTTCCAAAGAAGTAAGGGGGTGGGAAGGAGAGCCTGTTTCTCCCTACCCCACCCACTTCTTTTTCTTTTCCTAATGCCTACTTGCTCAAACCTTCTTTGACATACTTTAAATACTCCCAAACCAATACTAGATGCTCCAGTTAAACTATTAATTGCTTTTGCAAATCAATCTCTCAATTCCTAAATTTCTTAATCATTGTTCTTAAAACGTTAGCAGAGCCCTTAACTAACAGAACAGACAGACAAGTTACACTGAACATAGAACATAGAACACATAGACATAGACTGGGCAGTTACAACATTTAACACACATAACCAGATAGTGCCCAAAAAGGCACTCAGAGTCAGATCAGATCAGATGTGTCTTAGAAGACATTCAAACCAGAGGATATTATCTACCATAGTGGATACCCTTTTCAGAATTTAAGGCCCATCAGCATTTTATTATTCTGAGAATGCAGATGCTAGCACAGACAGACAGAATAGGTAAACAGATCAGATTATGTCCTAAACAGACATCCAGACTTACTTTCCAGTGGCTGAAATGAAGGTGTCCACCATCGGGCTTCAGGCATGGTTGTGTCTGAAAACTGCTCTCTTTCCTCGAGACTCTGGAAAAAAAAAAAAAAAATTAAGAGGGCCAGCCTCTCCAGGCCAAGAACTCAGATCTCCAGCCACCTTGAGGCCCAAGGCAGAGACCTGAATGTCTCTAATCTCTAATCCTGCTCTCATTTTCTAATTTCTCAGCAGGAAGCCTCTAAAACGTAATGCCAGAGAAACTGAGGCAAGATAGACATTAGAGTGTATTTGGTATTTTATTTAAAAGGGAGAGATTTACTGGGACCAAATGGATCCATGATTTGGTCTCAGGGATGAATGAAAACTATGGTCTCCAAGAATCCAGCAAACAATATGGGTTCTCAATGACATATATACATGGGCTCAGACACAGGAGGTAGAGGGAGGCAAGGGCAGAGTCAGGGTGTTGAGAGTGGGAACATGGGATTAACAATCCAGTTCTGACAGAGTGAGGGGGAGGCATGGGGGATATCTGATAATTGGGATTACAGAATGGAGAGAGGCACCCAACATTCTGATGATGCCTAAAATAGAAGGTCTTTCTCCTTATCTGGATCATCATGATTAGGAGGGAGGAGTGGTTGATCAGAACAATTATAAACTGAGGCAGAACAATTCAGGGTAACCGAGGTAGGACAATTTAGGGAAACTGAGTCAGGACAATTAGGGAAGCAAGATACTTAAAGAGAACTGTGGCACAACAGGAGGAATTTCTAATCTGAAGAGGAAAATTTTTAAGATGGACATGATAGGAATTTTCAACTCTTTGAAAGCTCTCATGTGGGAAAAGGATAAGATTTGTTCTGATTAGTTCCAGAAAGCCAAGCCACGAATCATTACTGGGAATTGAATGGAGACCTATGTGAACTTCAATGGGTATTATATAACTGACAACTGTAAATCCTCAGAAGATTAGTTTAGTATATATCACAGAGGACATTTTCTTTTTTGATTATCGATTGAACTAGATCATACTTTGTGATTCTGTGAATATTATTTTTAAAGATTTCATTCATTTATCCATTCCAATCATTAATAACTATGGTTCCAAATTCAGCTGCTTCAATATCTTGTTTTATTTTGTTTCAATCATAGCCTAATCAGGGAAGACAGAATAAGCAATGCAATCGTTTAGTGTTATGCAGGCAAAACTGATTTTTTTTTTTTAATCTTTTGCGTCCATTCTGTGTTTGTGGCATTAAATAGACACAACTGATAACTTGTGAAGTTTTTGTTTGTTTGTTTGTTTTTTGTTTTTGTTTTTGTTTTTTACCCCTTATGCAATCCAGCACTTTTATTTTTTCTAGTCACACATTTTGACTTCTGCCTCCATCCTCTACACACATTTTCTTTTCTACCTTTTGCAAGTTTGCTTTGGTTTCTGATTCTTGTAAATGTCTATAACATTTAAAAATATATATTCTTTCTTGATAACCTGGCCTGTTTTTTTTTTCCTTCTAATGCAGTTTCCACTTCCTAAAACTTCCCCCCTTAAGCTCAGTAGGGTCTATCTATTTCTCATCTTTCTTATGCATAAGTACAATTGGAGTAGTCACCTTTTTTCTTGAATGATTACTATTCAAGGAATGATAAATATAAAGCATATAGAAATTTCATGTTCTTTTAACCTACCAGAAAGAAAACTAAGTTAACGACATGGGTACTTGGAGAAATGGATACAAATCTTTTATTTCTTTTGAAATTTATAGCACTAATTTTCTTTAAATTCACTTACAAAATTAGTGTATTTTTTGTATTTTTTAAATTCTATAAGCCACATTAACATTAGCCCACTTTGTTAATACATGCCAAATGAATTGTATCTGTCTTAAAGCTAAACAAGAAATCAGAATATTTTAGGCATGATGCCAAATTGGACTAGTGATTTGTCAAACTTAGCATTCAATTTTTACCCTATCTTAATTTTCAAGAGAATATGAAGGTATTCATACCTCACTTCCAGCTCTTAGGATCCCTAACTTCCTTCAAGAAGTATCCTCCTCCTATTCTTCCTGCTTCTGTTAATTTCAGCAAGCACTCATTGAGCACATACTAGGTGCCACTGAACTAGGTGCAGAGTACACCAAGACAAAAGAAAAAAAAATATTTTTTCTTAAGAAACTTATATTCTACTGATTGTTAGTCTGCTTTCCTTTTGCAAATAATCTGCAATAACTAATATATACTTTACATAATTCCCAGTAGTAGTATGCAAGGTCCTTGAAATATACTTTGTTAAGTATTTAATGAATTCTCATTCGATGGGTTTAGTTGTCTACTAAATGAACAATCAACACAACTAATCATTGATTTTAAAGTTATCTTTAACTTAAAAAAAAAATTAAATTCACTTCAACTTTTTTTATCATTAAAATATGCTTACTTGATATTAACATTTTAAATATCACTATGGGGACTACAAACATGCCTTTTTTTTTTTTTTCTTGAGGCAGTTAGAGTTAAATAACTTGCCCAGGGTAATACAGCTAGGAATGTTAAGTATTTGAGATCATATTAGAACTCAGGTCCTCCTGACTTCAGGGCTGATGCTCTGTCCACTACATGCATGCTTTTAACCTATTCTTTAATATTCTAATATTCATATTAATTAATAAAATTAATATTAAATTATAACTATAAAATTAAACTATTTTCTAGTGCTTTTAAGTATACACAGTATATTTTATTATTTATGTTTGAACTTGATAAATTTTAAATAATTTATCTTTTTGTCAAGAAAAAGGAAAATAAATATTACTAGGCTGAGACAAAAAAAAAAAACTTAGAATCGGGTGTTATTATACTAATATGTTATAGTAATATTGCATATCCTGTAATTGTAAATACTAAGTCATCCAACTAAGGAACACACTAACAAATAATGGGTATCTCTCAATAAGAATACACAAATACTTATTACTTTCATGAAGGAATGGGTAACAGTTTAGAGAACAATGAAGAAATTGGCTGATTTGATTATCTTTTTGTTTTAACACATACTATCATATTGTAGCATACAAAATAATTTCATGTATTTTAACATAGCATTTTCTAGACAAAAGAGATTTTAGTAGTTTGGCAATTTGACACATTTAAAAATAGACACTTTTTATTTTAGAATGGTATAATATAACCTAAGGATCCTTTGTTTCTTTATTTGCTCCTACTGTTTATAGGATGTAACCTATTAAAGTCTTTACAGTTGTTACCAACATATATGCCTAGAAGAAAATGGAAAGGTGTTTAGGATTCTAATTTGATTCTGAGCACTGGCTTACCATGTGATTTTAGCTTTTTATGTTGTGAAAATTTCCTCTGTTTTAAATTGTATTGATAAAATACTCCTTTTAATCAACTGATAATACATAATAAAATATTACATTAAAACTCAACATTTAATTAATTAATTAATTAATCAAATAATAATTTTGTGTTTAAATTATATATAACATGATATATAAATTTGTATGTATAAATATATAATGAAATAATTAATTTAAATAATTAATTAGATTAAATTTTAATATTATGTTATTTTTTTCAATTACATGAAATGATGGTTTTCAACATTCATTTTTGTAAGATTTTGAGCTCCAATTTTTTCTTCTCTCCCTTACCTCCCCCTCCTTATACTAGCAAGCAATCTCATATAGGTTACATGTGTACATTAATTTTTCACAGATTTACACATGAATCATGTTGGGGACAAAATCAAAACAAAAGTAAAAAGCCATGAAGAAAAAAAAAAGAAAAGAAAAAGTGAAAATAGGGTGCCTAGATCAGCATTCAGTCTCCATGGTTTTCTTTCTCTAGATACTAAAGGCATTTTCTTTCTAAAGTTTATTGGAATTGTTTTAAGTCACTGAATTACTGAAAAGAGCTAGGCCTGTCATAATTGATCATCATACATTCTTGCTGTTGCCATGTACAATATTTTCTTAGTTCTGCTCACTTCACTAAACATCAGTTCATATAAGTTTTTTTTAAAATTTTCTGAAATCCGCCTGTTCATCACTTTTTATAGAATAATAGTATTTCACTACATTAATATACCATAATTTTTTCAGCAATTCCCCAAATGAGGGGCATCCAACTCATTTTCCAAATCCTTGCCACCACAAAAAGAGTTGCTAAAACATTTTTGGACATATGAGTTGTTTTCCATTTTATATGATGTCTTTGTGTTCTTATAAAATTCAGTTCTATATATATCTTTTAGAAATGAGACCTTTATCAGAAACACTGATTGTGAAAATTGCTTCCCAGCTTTTGGTTTTCCTTCTAATTTTCATTGCATTGGTTTTGTTTGTGCAAAAGCTTTTCAACTTAATGTGATCAAAATTATCCATTTTGTATTTCATTATTTTCTCTATTTCTTGTTTCACCATAAATTTCTCCATTCTCCAAAGATCTGACAAGTAATCTATCCCTTGCTCTTCTAATTTGCTTATTATTATATGACCCTTTATGACTAAATCATGTACCCATTTCAACCTTAACTTGGCATAATATGTGAGATGTAGGTATATATACTGAGTTTCTGAGAAACTGTTTTCCTGTGTTCACACTGATTTTTGTCAAATGAGTTCTCATCCCAGAAGTTGGAGTCTTTGGGTTTATCAAACAGTAGATTACTATAGTTACTAAGTCTTGCAGATCTAACCTATTCCACAGATCCATCACTATTTCTTAGCTACTACTAAATGGTTTTGATAATTCTTGATTTTTATTTTTCCAGATTAATTTTTCAATTATTTTTCTAGCTCTATATCTTTCAGCAGATTGAATGGTATGCCACTGAATAAGTAGAGTAATTTGCATAGAATTGTCATTTTTATTATATTAACTTAGCCACCCATAAGCAGTTAATGTTTTTCCCACTTGTTTATATCTGACTTTGTGTGAAAAACTTCTTGTAATTGTATTCACATAGTCCCTGAGTTTGTCTTGGAAGGTGGGCTCCGAAATATTTTGTATTGTTTATAGTTTAGATTTCTTTCTTTCTAGCTTCTGGGTTTAATTGTTAACATATAGAAATGTTGATAGTTTTGTTTCTTCATTACCTACATCAATTCCTTCAATTTATTTTTTTTTCTTGTTGCCCAAGCTAATATTTCTAGTATGATACTGAATAATAGTGGTGATAATTGGCATCCTTATATTCCTTAATTTTACTAAGCTCAGGCATATTAATATATATTATGTCCTTTGAAAACTTTTAAACTTCTGATATCATTTTTTTCAGAGCAGTTCTTTAGTTTCATCAAAATTCATGATGGTAATATAATTTTTTCCCTATTTCATGTGAAATTGTTTTGAGAATGAGAATGTTTTGAGAAATGTTTGAGAATGAGAATTACATTAGTAGTACTAAATAGAAATGATAAATTTTAAAAGTAATTCTGTTTACCTTCCTTTTGATAGTAGAGACACACACACCATTCTAAAAAAATAACGTTATGTATTCCTGATTTCTCTAAAAATATTCCACTATCGGATCAGTGGAAAAGGCTAGGTTCACAAGACAGAATAGTCAATTATAGCAATCTAGTGTTTGACAAACCCAAAGCCCCTAACTTCTGGGAAAAGAATTCATTATTTGATAAAAACTGCTGGGATAATTGGAAATTAGTATGGCAGAAACTAGGCATGGACCCACACTTAACACCATATACCAAGATAAGATCAAAATGGGTCTATGACCTAGGCATAAAGAACGAGATTATAAATAAATTAGAGGAACATAGAATAGTTTATCTCTCAGACTTGTGGAGGAGAAAGAAATTTGTGACCAAAGATGAACTAGAGACCAATACTGATCACAAAATAGAAAATTTCGATTACATCAAATTAAAAAGCCTTTGTACAAATAAAACTAATGCAAACAAGATTAGAAGGGAAGCAACAAACTGGGAAAACATTTTCACAGTTAAAGGTTCTGATAAAGGCCTCATTTCCAAAATATATAGAGAACTGACTCAAATTTATAAGAAATCAAGCCATTCTCCAATTGATAAATGGTCAAAGGATATGAACAGACAATTCTCAGAGGATGAAATTGAAACTATTACCACTCATATGAAAGAGTGTTCCAAATCATTATTGATCAGAGAAATGCAAATTAAGACAACTCTGAGATACCACTACACACCTGTCAGATTGGCTAAGATGACAGGAAAAAATAATGATGAATGTTGGAGGGGATGCGGGAAAATTGGGACACTATTACATTGTTGGTGGAGTTGTGAACGAATCCAACCATTCTGGAGAGCAATCTGGAATTATGCCCAAAAAATTATCAAATTGTGCATACCCTTTGATCCAGCAGTGTTTCTATTGGGCTTATATCCCAAAGAAATACTAAAGAAGGGAAAGGGACCTGTATGTGCCAAAATGTTTGTAGCAGCCCTGTTTGTAGTGGCTAGAAACTGGAAAATGAATGGATGCCCATCAATTGGAGAATGGCTGGGTAAATTATGGTATATGAATGTTATGGAATATTATTGTTCTATAAGAAATGACAGCAGGATGAATACAGAGAGGACTGGCGAGACTTACATGAACTGATGCTAAGTGAAATGAGCAGAACCAGGAGATCATTATACACTTCAACAACGATATTGTATGAGGACATATTTTGATGGAAGGGGATTTCTTCGACAAAAAGATCTGAGTTTCAATTGATAAATGACGGACAAAAGCAGCTACACCCAAAGAAAGAACACTGGGAAACGAATGTGAACTATCTGCATTTTTGTTTTTTCTTCCCGGGTTATTTATACCTTCTGAATCCAATTCTCCCTATGCAACAAGAGAACTGTTCGGTTCTGCAAACATATATTGTATCTAGGATATACTGCAACATATTCAACATATAAAGGACTGCTTGCCATCTAGGGGAGGGGGTGGAGGGAGGGAGGGAAAAAAAATTGGAACAGAAACGAGTGTCAATATAAAGTAATTATTAAATAAAAATTAAAAAAAAAACAAGAAAAAAAATAAAATAAAAATATTCCACTATCTAATTGATAATATAATTCAATGTTTGACAATATTTAACCACTAGATGGCATTGTTAACCACTTACCTGATCCTATTTCCAGCAAAACCCAGGTTACATGTTAAATAAGAATGAACTTTAAAAATTAACAAACATTCTTTAATTGTATAATTGCCAGCAATCTTCTTTCTATACTTAATCTCATGGGTTTTCTATGAATTTACAGAATATTAATATCTCTGAGCTTCAATTCCAATGGAAATCCCCTTTCCTCCTTGAATCTGCTATGGGTACTTGAGTCCTAGTCATGTGACCACAATGGAATCTTCCATCAAAGGAAACATCCAGATCTTTATTTTTAACTCAAATATATAATTTTGAAAAATGAAGTAATTTTTTTAATTACATATTTACAATTATCACAGAATCTGTCACTGAAAACTTTTAAATTTAGGTATACTTTAATTCTAAACCCAGTATTCCATAGAAAGACAGATTTTATCTTTTTAGATTCACCATTTTTCCCCCTCTATGGAAGAAAGCAAAGGAGATACCAATAGTAAAACACATTTCTGAAAAACAAATCTACTCAAAAATTCCTTATGAAGTGTCAGACTTGTGTTGATATTACTTTTCTGTTTACAAATGTATTATAGGTAGCAAATTTTACCTCCCTCTGTCTCTCTGTCTCTGTCTCTCATTCTCTCTTCATTTTTATATTTACTATTTTTTATTTCCCCAATTATATGTAAAGCAATTTTTACATTAGTTTTAAAATTTTGAATTCCACCCCCCCTTTAAAAAGTCACATAAAAGTCATGTTATAAAAGAAATCATAAATCTCCCCTTACCTCTCTCAAAAAAAAAAAAAAAATCCATCCAGAAAAAAAAAAAAGTTTAAAAATGAGAGAGAGACAGTATACTTCAATCTGTATTCAAACACGATCAGTTCTTTGTCTGGTTATGGAGAGCATTTTTCATCATGTCATTCAAAGTGGTAATGGATCATTGTATTGCTGAGAATAGAAAGTTATTCACAGCTGATCATACCACAATATTGCTATTACTTTGTACTTAGTACTTTTAACTTTGCTTGAGTTCATGGTGGACTTTCCAGGTTTTTCTGAGAGAATACTGCTCTAGTTCCCCATATAACTATAATATTCCATTATAATCACATACCACCACCACCATCCATGCCCATCCTGGTTTGCTGGTTTCCTCAAGACTTTCTTACTCTATTGACAGACCTTTCCTGCTGACCTTTGAAGTTGTCTTTAGTTTCACTAGGCTGAGAAGGCTAGCAACCTCTAAAACTACTTCTGTTTCAGAGGCTCAAGGCCCATTCCTGCGTTGCTGGTGTTGGGGCTTGGGCAGGGGCATGGGCTGTGCTGGCAGAGACTGCATGCTGGACTCCCACCCTTGTGCCACAGAGCTTTCTTGCTGACTTTCTATACTGTCTTCAGCTGGAAAAATCTGTCTTTTTGTGTGTTCTGACTCTAAAATTTGTGGAGTCATTATTTAAAGAAATTCGGAGTGGTTAAGGGGAGAGTAAGTGAGTCCCTGCCTTTACTCCACCATTTTGATTCCCTCTCTCCACACCTCTTTCTCCAGCTGCTTCATGAAATCCTATTTGCTGTCATTCCTTTTCTGTTCTTATGTGTGTGGGGGAAGGGTGCTAGACTCCCTTTCCCAAATTAACTAATCAGAGACATCTTCAGGTACCCAGGAGGTAAATCAGCTCCCATCATGTGCTCCACCCAACCAGCAGCAAGTAAAACATCCAGTTAAATAGGAAAAGACTCAAGCCTTTTCATTGATAGTGTCTGCTTCATGTGGGTCACATCACTTCTTGTAACTTCACTAACTTCATATGACTTCCTGCATCCCAGGGTTCAAGGCCTGATTTTCTGGCTCTGGGAATAGGAATCATGTGACTGATCAAACAGAAAACTTCATCCAATCAGTCCCATTCATGTGTCCTTGTTGATATCTCTGTCTCCATATTTTTAAGTTCAATCTTACTGAGAATTGTTATTTCCTTCTTAGTCTCCCTGGCTCTCTTTAAAAATTTGCTTTATGGGCACACCTGAACTAAGGTGTAGGGTTTCACTTGACAAATAGTAAATCGATATAATATTAAATGATAGCAACAATATGACATAGCAGTTAGAGAACCAACTTCACAACAAGGAAGTTATTTTCATCTTACATAAAATAAAGTCATTTAAATAAATATCATTAATGAGAAACACTTAAACTTTCCTCAATACCTAGCTAAATTATTCTAACTTTTTAAATTTTTCTATTGATATTCTTCCCCACATCTTTTTTTCTTTATATGGATATAAGGATAACAAAAGGTAATGAAGAAATTGAAGACAAGAGAAGATATTTGCTATGACTCTTTTGAGTTGATCCTACTTCTGCCAATTCTTTACTTGTAGGATATAGGACAAATAATATGACCTCCCTACCACCTGGTATCCTCATCCTTAAATGAAGGGCTTGGTCTAAATGGCCTCTGAAGTCTCTTTTACATTGTTTATAATTCTATGATATACATTTTAAGGTTCATCTTCGAATCTCAGTTATGTTGATATCTAAAGAGTTAGATACAATCCTTTTGTATCTATTCTTTTGTAATTGAAAGAATTTTTAAAAATTCTTAAAAACCTAGAACATACTCATAGATTTAGAGATGGAAAACATTTTAAAAATCAGCTGGTCTGGGGCAGCTAGATGGCATAGTGGATAGAGCACCAGCCCTGAAGTCAGGAGGAACTGAGTTCAAATGCGACCTCAGACATTTAATACTAGCACATGACCCTGGGCAAGCAGCTTAACCCCAATTGCCTCAGGGAAAAAAAAAAAAAATCAGCTGGTCTACCTTTATTTTAAAAAGGCAGAAATTGAATTAACCCAAGTTTATGAAGATAATTAGTAAAATCTGGGATATGAATTCCCATTCCCTCAAACTCAGTATATTTTATACGGCACTACAGTGATATGTATGATTTTGTTAGCAATTTGTTTGGACATTAGAGAAAGATATAGTTCCACAATAGCTTTCCCTTCTACATAATGGGCTTACACCAAAGTTCAATTTTGCCCAAAGATTTGCTACTAGATTAAACATTATCTACCATTCCTGTTTCTGGACAGAATTAAAAAATTTAGTTAATCTTTTAAAAAAGAATATGCTTCATTGTAGAATAGTTAATCAATTTGCCTTAATTGATAGTGGTTCAAGAAGAGCATAGCTGTTTAAATTTACAAACTAGCAGAATTCATGGTATAGAATATTCAAAGCCAAAAACCTTGATCAATCCTCTGAAAGCTTAAATGGCAAGCAATAAAGAGTATGAAAGCAGTATCAGGAATAAAGTACAAAGTCATCAGAAAGATGGTCTAAGGACTTTTAGGAGCCCTTTCTTCTTTAAACAAACAATTCTACATGCATTTTGGTTAATTGCTGAATATTTGAATATTTGGAGAGGAAGGGGATAGTTTCATAAAGTCACAATAGATAAAAGTGCCTCTTTTTAAGGATCACATAAAAATATGGGTTACCAATACCAACGCAGGATTCGACGCAGGCAGACAAGAAAAGCATTTTTTTTTCATGAAATTAGAAAGCTCTAAAGAGTAAAGATTTCTCCTCAACAAAACCTTCATTATATCAACAAAGTTGGGGAATTAATTTTATTTCCTCTATAACCTACATTGTCTTTATCACTTCAGGTTTTAGAAAACCCAAATTCTAGCCTGAGCTTTGAAATAAGTCTAATAGTCTAATGGTATTTTTGAAAAGATCACTGAACCTCTCTGGACCTCAGTTTCCTCATATGTAAAATGAAGACGTTAGACTAGATGTTGTTTTTCCACTCTTTATTCTGGATCTTCTAATATGAGTGCATCATCTCAAATGCAAGTGGTATAAAGGAAATTTATCTGTGATACCTTCTAATTATTAAACTACAGTTTAAAAAAAAAGTCAGAAAATGTTAGAATGTCATATTCCCCAGGAATCTCTTCAGACTTGGACTTTTCATTGATAATGCCAATAATATAGTCTTTAAATAATTTCCAAATCCAATGACTTTAGCCACTAGGCTATATTTTTTTGCCTAGGCTTTCCAAATATAAAACATTATAAGCTTTGATTCTTTTATGTTGGGACTTTCAGCCCATCTTTTTTTTTTCTTCTTCCTAAATATTGACCTATAGAATTTAATAAGATGGAAGAATATACAAGGAAATAAATTTTAAGAGGCTTTCTTAATTGTGGCACGAAACTATAAAGATTCTTCCTCATCTTAGGCAAACATAGTACACTTTGTCAGGAAAACACGTTGAATTAAAAAATAATCATTTTTCCATCCAAGCTTATATTACCTATGAATTACATATACTATGTTACACATACTATGTTAATTCTATATTAGCTATTTAATAAAGCTTTATACTTTAAATTGAACAATAAACTTTAGGGGCAATGATGAGTTTGTTGGTGCAGTCCCCAGCAATATAGATTTTTCTATATTAATATTTGAATAAAAAGTTAAATCTGCCAGCATAAAATACCATCCTACATTCATATTTTCCCCATCCATTTCCCTGAATAACCTAGGGCATGAACCACAATAAAAAACCATCATTAAAAATAGCAGGTAATTATAGAACATCTTTTACACAGTTTACCATCCTCTGAAAAAAATCCCATTAAGACAGGCTATGTCCTGTTTCACAAAATAAAGGAAGACTGTACACTAGGGGCTTATCAGGGCTAATCATTTCAAGGCAATTAATTAACCAAATTCTACTCAGGGTAAAAATCTTTCCCAGTCACCCCTCTCATATTGACAATCATTTTGTGCTAACCGCTCTACCTTGCATTGCTATGTGTCACATCTAGAGGCCATTTAAACAATATTAAGATAACATTAATTAACTGTTCTCTCCTTAATCATATAGAAGCATATCTGCTTGTTATAAATAATGATGCTTCCTTGCCTGGAGCCCAACTCTTACCCCTTATCTAATACAAATCCTTCTCTATTTTTCTAGTAAAAGTTCAAAAATACCTGATGCTATGATTTTTTTTTCAGTTCCTAGTTCTTCTGTATTTCTTTCTTAAAACTAAATTTTAAAATCTGTATAGTATTATTTTCTAAAGGAATAAGTAGAGAAGGACATAACCCTTTTTAACTTGCTTTAATCAAGATCATTAACTTGTTTTTTAAGCTAGTGATAATTATTAGAATCAATATGATTTAAGTAGGATTTCTGACAAATATGAGATGTGTCACAACTTATTCCAGTCAGCATATATGTGTGTCTATAGTTGTACATATACAATAAGTGTGTGTGTATATATATATATGTCAAATATATATATAATATATTATACATATGTATGTATGTATACATATATATATATATGCATAAGAATAGTAAGTCAGGAAATATCAAAATTCCATTCATTTTTCACATTTAGCCTGCCCCAACAAGAGAAAAAACATAAATTTTCTCTGTCTGCCAACCTATGGTGAAAAGATTCCTGTCATTATTTTCAGTACAGCATGTAAATTCCTTGGGCTGATAGAATAAGGCAGACAAATGTGCAATTGGATTTTAGTGACTGGAGATCTTTCTCTGCTTGCTTGTATAATTAAGCATGGCTTTTAACAACTTCTTGAGATCCCCAGGGGGCTTTCAGGAATAAAGAAGATAGTCTTCTAGTAGTCTGGCACTCCTGCTATAGTTTATTGCTAACCAGTTGTTCATCTAATCAAATTCAGTCAAACACAATGTCACCCTCTTTTCTAAAAGTAAGTTCAAAATAATGCATCTATATCCTGAGGGGAAAGGAGATATAATGTATGTTCATAATCACTGTGCCCAATTTTTCTTCCTTTTCTATTACAAAAGCAAGGTAGTCGGGTCAGAAATCATGTTGAATTTAATTATAGAAACAAGAACTCAAAAAGCTTACCAAAAAACGGAAATGCATGGGATTGTTACAACAACAACATTCACATTTTACATTTTTTAAAGTTTTCAGAGTACTTTCTTCACATCCTTCTAGTAAGGAATATAAGACATATATTGTTATTCTCATTTTATAGGTGGTGAATCTAAGGCTTAGCAAATGGTTTGCCTAAGGCTAGCAACTTATAAGTAGCCAAATACATCCTCTAGTGACTTATAAACATTAAAGTACAATATACATATTAGTACTTCAATGGGACTTCAAGGTTACATGAAGTTGAAGACTAAAAGTCCTTTTTATGCCTTTATCAAGAATTCTTAATTATTTTTCTGTATCACTGACTACTCTGGCAGGGTGAAAACTTTGGACCCCTTCTTGGAATAATTTTGAATGCATAAAGATAAAATGTATAGAATTGCAAAGCAAAAATTCTATTGAAAAAGCTATCAAGATATGTCTTTTGAAAGTTCATGCCTAGGTTAAAAACTCTTGAAGAAGGTTTTCATAACATACTGCCTAGAAAATTCACTCTAATGTTAACCTGGTGATACACTTTTCTCAACAATACTAGTCTTTCCTCAAATGACTGACATGTCCATCATTGAGAATATAATCAAAACCTTTTCAGTTTGATAGAACCTGCCAAAAATGGTACTCCTATTCCATAATACCTCTCCAAAACCTGAACTTCAAAAAATGGGCTGTCAATGACCATTGATGACAAGGGATGTATTTGTGTGTGTATTTGTTGTTATTCAATCCTCAAAATCCTCTCCAACTCTTTGTGATCCTATAGGAGGTTTTCTTAGCAAAGATCTTGGAGTGACTTGCCATTTTAATTATCACAGTTAGTAAATGAGGCCAGATTTCAATTCAGAAAGAGTCACCCTTGACTTTAGACCCAGTCCTCTATCCATTGCACCACCTACCTGCCCTTTACTTATTTAAGGAGTTCTACTTAGGGAATTCGATTTAGTCTTCCCCAGGGAAAACAAAGACCTGGGAAAAGAAAAGCATCCATTTAAAGTACTATAATTGTTCTTTCTGAGAAAGCAGTCCTTTTGAATACTGAATTCAATTCCATAAGCACTCATCGTGTGTCTCTGCCAACTCCTATCCTGAGTCCTAGGAACACAAAATCAAAATTGAAAATTGTTCCTTTAAAGAGAAAGTATTATTTATAGTCACATGGCTAAAAAAGGTTAACTGTTGGTTCATTATATTTGTTGATTCTTCAGGTTTCATTATTGCATAAGAACCCATATTACTATGGAAAATTTAATATATAATTGGTTAAAGATATGGTTGGGATAAAGTAATTTATTAGAATATGGCATTTGATCTTTTTAAAAGAAAGGAAAGAACCAGTTAGTAAGATTTTATTACTATATACTTAAATATGAACATGTGTAAAGTATGAATATGTAAAGCTTTGATAATTTTGATAATTTTGATAATTTTAATGAAATGGGTAGTATTTTTTTGAGGAATGAAAAAGTAATAAGATAGAGTTAATCTTTTTTTTTTTCCCTGCTTGGATTACTCTCTTGAATGGAGAAAGCCAAACAATCATCTTCCCTTCCTGCTGTGTGAAAAGAGAGGAAAAAAGGAAAAAGCAATGTATATGAAAAAGCATTGCCCTGGGAGTCAGGAGAACTGAATTTATGTGACAGATTTGTCATAGCCTAGTTATGTGACCTTGGACAAATCACTTAAGTTTCCTGGCTTCTGTTTTCTCTTTCATTGAAAGAGTTCATCTAGATCTTTAAAGTTCAGTTTATTAAACTATAATATAAATCGCCCTATATTTGTGTAAAACAGAAAAGAGAGTTTCCTTGTGCAGATTTACTATCTTCTGGTATTGAAACTGTATCTAATAATGAGATGTGTTATTTTAAATTTTTGTTTCAATCTTAAATTTAATTGGGAAATGGAAATATGAAATATTTGTTGTTAAAAAGCATTGCAGCTGATTTATGCAATGTTCCTTCTCTCCCTGCCCCCCCCCAATAAAGGTGATTAATTCTATGAATGTGGGTGCAAAAAAGACAATATATGCAATCTGTTTGTTCTTTGAAATGGGGTGACCTAAGAAATGTGTTTGCATTGAGATGTGTATTTTTCTAATTTGATAGCTGAAGTAGTAAAAGCTGGTTTCAGCCCTTAGTTAAGATGTATTATTTCTAGTGGCAAAAGAAAACAAAAATGGATAGTGTAATGAATTTAGTATTAGCTTATAAGATCCAAGTCTTCTGTCAGCCACTATTCAAATCAAAAGGATGAAATAGGAAACTTTATTTGACTCAACTAAAATATTAGGCCTCCCTCATCCTCTTCCATTCCCTTTTCTTGTCCCCATGAATATGGGAATATAGAAGAGAAGCAAAGCAATTATCCGTATAATTAAGACCTATTTCAATCCTGATATATTCAGCTAATCAAAACCAAATAGTTTTATACACACTAATGCTCAACTATTAAAGCTGATGGCTTTAACAGTTTAAAACTATATGTAAAGAAGGTATTCATGCTTCTGTGTTCAAATAATTTTATTTGTTTTATATTAGATTCTGGCCTCCATCTAATGAATTGTCATACATAAAAAAGAAAACAATTTAATGATAAGAATTCAGGGGGTCATATAATTCAGATTCTGATACTCCTGAGAAAGTCACTGAATAGGTAGGACCAGCAACACTAATAAAAGGAAAAAATAGACAAAAGTATATATTAAAGTTGATGAGGGAATACTGTGAATATTTCACTTTAACTTATGCTTAGCACTGCTTTAATTCTAATCCTAACAAATCTAGAGCTATTATGCCACAGTTCTCAGTTTCCATAATTATCCTGACCCAGTCCTGACTCAGTTTCCCTGTTTCTCAGTCCTGCAAAACCTCCTCTCCCTCTTTATCAGAATATTTGATAAAGATAAAACATCTTATGGGTTAGAATATCAGAATGCCTCTCCCCATTTTCAAGCTACCAGAACATCAGATACCGTCTTATCAAGATGGCTCTCCCCATCACCAAGGTTCCTCCTCTCATGCCTCCCCTCAGTCTGTCATAACCGAATTGTCAGAGTCCCATTCCCATTCTCAGCACCCTGACTCTGGCCCTGCCTCAGTCTGCCCCGAGTCTGAACCACATGTATATATATGTCATTGAAAACTCTCATTGTTTGCTGGATTCTTGGAGATGATAGTCTCATTCAGTCCTGGGACCAAACCATGGATCCATTTGGTTCCAGTATATCTCTCCCATTTAATAAATTATTAAATACTCTCTAATCTCTTATCTTGCTCAGTTTCTCAGGCATTACAGAGACCTTTTAGAAATTCCAAAATAAATCAATTTTCTTTTTTTAATAGGGGAGCTGAATCATTTATTTTCCAGATATCAGCTAAGAAAAATTGCTTAACTTAAAATAGAAAATACCAAGATTCTGTAATATCCTAGGACTAAGACTTTTTATAGTGTATCTTACATAGAAAACAAAGAAGTATTATTATTTGAGATTTCTTTGGTATAATTCAGGAAGTTATAGTAAAATCATTTCTTTGGAATCTGGTCAGCAACCCAATTCCATCTTTCCTTATAAAGTGAGTCTTAGAATATGTCATGACAATAAATGGTCAGAGCTTGATTTGGGAGATCATTCTAAAAACATATCAGAATTATAATCCTTAATTAGATAATATGTTAATGTGTGTTTGTATTCCTAAATATGTTTGTTTGAAGTTTAGAAATGTGTCGAGGTCACAGAAAAGATTACTTTTTTTTCCAAAAACAAATTAGCCATATTTAAAAGAGTTCTATCTCTACTAGACATTGTAAAAAGTAAGTGAGAGTGAAGAAACAAAGAGAGAGAGATATGGAAAATGATATTAAGAGCTTTCTCCTAGAGAAGTAAGAAGTATGGGTTTAATGAACTGGAAAAAAGAAGTTTTTCTTTTTTAGAGACTGAAGTGAAGAAAAATTATGTATGTGATTGAATTGAGTCTATATATGTATATGTGAGATACATATACATATGATACATGTACATAAATACAGACACACATATATCTTTTGATGCATGTATAATCAAGTTTTGTGATTGAGGAAAAGTATCAAAAAGGATACTCCCAAGAAATGGTATGTGTTTTTTGGAAAATCATAATGCAAAGTCATCAGGTAAGAGGGTGAGGAGGATTCTTTTGGAGATTTTTTTTCTTTTTTTAATTTATTAAGTATTTTATTTTTCCCAGTTACATGTAAAAATAACTTTTAACATTCTTTTCTTTACACTTTGAGTTCCAGATACCATTCCCCTATCTTCAAAACAGTTCCTTGAGAATTCAAGAAATTCAATTTATAGATTCATGCATAGTCATGCAAAACATTTCCATAATAGTCTGGTAGTGAAAGAACACATAGACCAAAAACTAAAACAAATAAAACAACAACAACAACAAAACACTTAAAAAAAATAAAGTTTAGGAAAAAAGTATGTTTTATCCTGTATCTAGGCATCATCAGTTCTTTCTTTGGCTATAGATTGCATTTTTCATCATAAGTTTTTCAGTGTTGCCTTGGATAGCTGTTACTCTGTACATAATACATTTCACTTTACATCAAGTCATGGAAGTCTTTCCAGATTTTTCTGAGAACATCCTGTTCATCATTTCTTACAGCATAGTAGTATTCCATAATTATATATCAAAATTTATTTAGCCATTGCCCTATTAATGGATATCCCCTCAGTTTCTAATTCTTTCTTGCCAGAAGAGCTGCTATAAATATTTTTGTACATAGATGCTTTTCCTTTTGTTTAAAAAAAAAAATCTTGAGATACAGACCTACTTGTGGCACTGTTATATCAAATGGTATACATGGTGTTATAGCTCTTTGAGCATAGTCTCAAATTGCTGAACAGAATCTTTGAATCAATTCACAATTCCATCAATGATTCATTAATGTTTCTTTCTCCCCACACTCCCTCCAATATTTACTATTTTCCTTTTCTGGCCTATTAGCCAATTGAATAGGTGTGTTGTAGTATGTTAGAATTGTCTGATTTGTTTTTTCTCTAATTAATAATGAATTGGAGAATTTTTTTTTCCATATGGCTATACATAATGATTAATACTTTATCTGAAAATTGTTCTTACCTTTTGATCATTTATCAATTAGAAAAGGTATTATTTTTATCAACTGGATTCAGTTCTCTATATGTTTGAGAAATGAGGCCTTTATCAGAAAAACTTGTCATTTTTTTCACAATTACTTTTGCTTATGTATTATGTCCTTCTCTTTCCACCCTATTTATTTTATTCTCTCTCTTTCTACTCTCTCCTCAAAAGCATTTTGCTTCTGAATAGCCCTTCCTGCAATCTGCACTCCTTTCTGTCACCCCTGCCTCCTATCTTCTAGGGTAAAATATATTTCTACACCTAGTTGAGTGTATATTAAGTGTGTATGTTATTACCGCTTTGAACCAGTTCTGATGAGAGTAAGGTTGACTCAATCCTCAATCCTCTTTCTTCTTCCTATACTGTAAAAAAGCTTTTTCTTGTTTCTTTTATGCCTGGTAATTTATCCTATTCTATCTCATCCTTTCCCTTTTTCCTAATACATTCCTCTTTATACCCTGTAATTTTACTCTTTTAGATTGCATCTCTTCACATTCCATTAATGCCTATATCCTCTGTCTAGATATATATCTTCTGCCATAATAATGAGAAAATTCTTATGAATCATGTCTATTTGAAAGTCAAATTTTCTATTCAGTTCTGATTTCTTTCATCAAGAATATTTGAAATCTTTATTTTATTGAATGTCAATTTTTCCTCACTGAAGAATTAGACTCAGCTTTGCTGCATAGGTGATTTTTTTAACTTAATTTATTTTTAATACATGTTGCTTTATGAATCATTTTGGGAGAGAAAAATCAGAATAAAAGAGCAAAACAGAAAAACAGTGGAAGAGATTAAAAAAATGAAAAAAAAGTGAACATAGCCTGTGTTATTTTACATTCAGTTTCCTTAATTCTTTTTCTAGATTCAGATGTCATTTTCTGTCCAAAATCTATTAGCATTGCTTTGGATTACATAACCACTGAGAAAAACTAAGTCTTTCATAGTTGGTTACCACACAGTCTTGCTGTTATCATGTACCATGTATTCCAGGTTCTGCTTGTTTCACTCAGCATCAGTTAATGTAAAATTT
This sequence comes from Antechinus flavipes, assembly GCF_016432865.1. Taxonomy (NCBI): domain Eukaryota; kingdom Metazoa; phylum Chordata; class Mammalia; order Dasyuromorphia; family Dasyuridae; genus Antechinus; species Antechinus flavipes. Next base: position 368,788,705 of record NC_067400.1, on the reverse strand, counting down.
TCCGGGTCTTTCTAAAATAAGCTTGTTCATCATTTGTATAGAAAAATAATATTGCATTACATTCATATACCACAACTTATTCAGTTATTCCCCAATTGATGAGCATTTACTCATTCATTTAGCTATTTAGGGGTATAAAATTTCCCCAGAGAACTGCTTTGGCTACATCCCAAAATGGTGTGTTTTTTTTTTTACCCCACCCCAGACACTATCTTTTTTCGTATCACTCTCCCTTCTCAGTGATTTTTTTACACCCACCCCACCCACTACCTTATCTCCTATCACCCCTCCTCCCTTCTCATAGTAATGTTTTAACTCACTCCACCCACAACCTTATCTTCTGTCAACCCTTCCCCCTTTCTCTTACCTTTGTCTCCAGTATTTCTGCCTTCCCTTCTATCCTGTGCCTCCCTTTTCTTTTTCTCTTTCTCCTCCTACTTCTTTATAGGTTAGATGAATTTCTATATCCAACTGAATGATTAAGTTATTCTTTCTTAGATCCAAAACTGATGAGATCAAACTTCAGACTATGATTATCCCCCTCTCTTCTTTCACTGGATTGTAATAAGTCTTTTTTACCTTTTCACATGAACTAATTTTCCCATTCTTCTTCCCCTTTCCTCTTTTTTCATTACAAACCTTTTTTTTTTCCACCCCTTAATGTCTTTTTCATTCATTCATATATCTCAGTCCACTCACATTCATTAACCTCAGTCCATGGGATTCCCCCCTCTGTCTGCCTCCTTAACAGAGTTCTTAAAAGTTACAGATATCTTTTTCCTATCAAAGAATATAAACAGTTTAACTTTTAAATTATATATAGTTTCCTCTTTTTACCTTTCTATGCTTCTCTTGAGTTCTGTGATTGTAGGTTAAATTTTCTGTTCAGGTTTTTTTCAATAGAAATAATTGAAAGTTTCTTACTTCATTGAAGGTCCATCGCCTCCCTTGAAAGATGATGCTGAATCTTGGTGGGTAGTTGATTCTTAATTTTAACCCCAGATCCTTTGCCTTCTGGAATATGGTATTCCATGTATTTGCAGGGGTTTGGGGGAGAGTTCAGGAGACCTTGCCTTACTCCATTATCTTGCCTCTGCTCTCCCCTTCCTCCTTTGGAGATCTTGAGGGGAAAGGGTATGCAACAGATTTTGAGTATGGTATAGAGTTAATTAAGGAAGAGGAAAAATAAATGTTGTCTTATAATATTAAAAATCCAATTGAGATTAAATGACATATATTTATAATGGATCCAGTTGGTTGGTTGGTGGAATAATTGTTAAATCATACTACAGATGAAGAATGGATTTAGAAGAAGTAATATATAGGGAGAGATACAATGATAAATAATGATCGGATTTGTTGATTCTTGATGAAAGAAGTAAAATACTTTTGATCATGAGTGTGATCACTCCTATGTAGCTAAGGCAAGTTGGAGATGTATCATATGTGAACTGAGTATATTGAGGAAGAAAGACATATGTACATACATGTATACATACACATACACACACACAAACACACACACACATATGCCTAAGAAATTTTTTTTTTAAAGTGCATCATTACAAGGATTGAATTTGTCTTAAAGAGTTGACCAGGAAATCTGGAAAAAGATTAACTTTCCTAAGGTCATATAAACAGTATAAATCAGATATAGGTCTCCAACCTGAGTCTTTAACTCTAAAACATATCCACTATTCTTTTCACCATGCTGCCTCTGAACTATACATTTTGTAGCTGAACTGGACACTAGAAATCTCCTAATGATACCCTTTGTTGTAAACAAAAGGCATTGAGCCCAGAGAAAAGAAGTGGCAAAAAAATAAAGAAATATTAATCAATGTGCAGGAGTGGAAATTCTGGGCAATTACAGTATAAAGACCAATTAAATAGATAGCCAAATGTTAAAAATAAGTATCATTTTGGTTCTACTGTTTTGGCCTCCTGTTTATGACAATGTCATTTTTTTTTCTGTACTCATATTTTTGTTACTATTTCTATAGATCCTTTTTTTTCTATATGAAATGACTATGTTCTAGGATACAATCCTATATTTGACTCATCTGATAAGCACATTAGTGGGCATGAGATTTTTCAAATAAAGAGAGATTTCAATCAAATGTTTAAAAATCCTTTCTTGCAGATCACCCTAATTATAATACCTGCAGGCATTGGGTTCTATTACCCTACCTTTAATTATTTAGACACAGGCTCAATTTAAATGAATTTTAATGTTTAAATTTAAAATTTCCAAAGGTTAGGATTCAAATTTTATTACTTTAATGGGAAATTTCATATTATCTTGGCTCAGAGCCCCCTGAAATCCACCTTCTCAAGATAACCAATAGGGAAATCCCGTTCGGAGGCAAACCAAGCTTCCATTCTACAGACCTCAGATGAAATTGATAATCAGAATACTGAAGGGGGAAAACAAAAGCCAAATCGAGAAATATAATTTTATTTTGTTCCTGAACATGAACTACAGTACTGTTTTCTTCCTTCCAAGACCAATTTGGAGGTAACACAACAGCTATAAAAGAAAGTGATATGACTGCTTGAGTTGCTAATTGGAAAGTGACAAACCACAGCCCTCTATGAGCCTGATCTGGAATGATGACTTTCAAAATTGGGCTACTTGACAGGAGAATTATAGAGAAGGAAAGAAAAATAATAAAAGGTGCCAAATGAAAACAAAATCAGTTGTCACCCTTCGTAGAAATTTTTTTTCTCTTTGTATTTGAAAATGCTACTAGGGGAAAGCATTATTAGCAGAGGAGCTTGACTACAGCTTCTTGTTAGATACAGAGTCACCATTATTTCTATACTGTGATATTTTTCTTCTTTAAAATAATATTAGATTGGTTCTCTCTGAGAGAAAAGTTTCTTGGGGAGGTTTTCCAGAGATAGCCTTACTTTCAGTTAAAAGTAATAATTACCCCAAACACAGCCAAGTGTTAAAAGTTCAGATCTTTTATTGCTTCCTTCAATATAGCCTGGTTAGCTTTCTTAGAGGCCTATCTCTCTCCTTGGTTCTAAGACTCTTGCAGCTTTGTCCTTTGCTTCTACCTCTGCTTTCTTCAGCCTCCAGCCATCACAAAGGTGGAACTCCTCTAGCTCAAGTCGGAATGTCTCCAGCCAGCGCCAAGGTGAAAGTTAAACTGAATCTCTCTTGCCTGTGAGAGAGGGCTTGTGGGCTTCCTCCCAGAGTGTTCCTCTCTGACCCCTTGTAATGTTTCGAAATAACTCACTCCTGAAGCTAAGAGCCTTTTTATATATGATCTCCCAAAGGTTAACTCCTCCTTCTGGAGGTAGGGATTAAGGGAGGTGTGAATTCGGAAATCTCATGCCAAACCCTGAAATCTCCCAAACCTGTGAACTCCAATGAGTACTTAAATACATTAGTGAGCTAGAGGATTTGCTAAGTCCCATGCTAAATTAGCACTTTGTAAGGATTCCAAGACTATACTCCTCCCCTGCTTCTCCATTCTTAACATAATGGGTCACACAACCCCATTGCTCAAATGATACCATCTCTGAGAATTGTAATCTGACAACCTGCCAATCAATAATCCCATCCTACTATGATTATAATTAATTGTCAGCAATATGTAAAGACTACTGAGTACAAAATAAAGCTCTAACCTAAATTTAGTTGTTATAGTATTAAATCCAGACAAACTATAGTAAAACTTTAAAAAGAGATGAAGTTTATTGTCCCCAATTCTCTTCTCCTCTGGTACCATGTCTAACTTCATTATTCTAGACAATTCCCAAATGCATAGCTACCTTGTGTTCAGTCTCTACAACAATCTCTGCCAATGTATCAGTACATTATTATTATTTTTTTTTAATTATAGCTTTTTATTTACAAGATATATGTATGGGTAATTTTTCAGTATTGGTAATTGCAAAACCCTTTGTTCCAGTTTTTCCCTTCCTTCTCCCACCCTCTCCCCCAGATGGCAGGTTGACCAATACATGTTAAACATGTTAAGTCATAAATTAAATACAATATATGCATACATGTCCATACAGTTATTTTGCATACCAGTACATTATTAAGGTATTAGCTGATACAGAATTAAGGAAAAACACCTTCCATGAGTGTTTTCATTTAAATATCCTACACTAAAAGACAAAAACAACTACAACAAACTTCAAAACTAATATTTGAGGAGGAAAATAAAATTATCCTGGTAAACTGACAAGTGGTGAGAATGTAAATGCTTTCTAGTACCATTTCAGTAACATACCACTATAGTATGGCAGAAAAAAACATACTTACCATAATTATTCTTTTTATAAGGTTAGAGTTTTTTCTTCTGATCATATCCTCATGTTTATCATATACTAATTACTGATCTATTTCTACTGAGTCAGCTTTCATTGTTTTTCAGCATGTGAACCATCAGACACAATTGAATTATAAAACTTTGTTGTCAGTAAATTGATCTCTCTCTCTTCAAAGCTAACTGTCCATTTACTTTGGTTGTTTTGCATTTTGGTATATTTCATCTATTTACCCCAGTGGATTATAATAAACTCTTTGATGATACAGGCTATCATTTTTTATCACTGTTGTCAAAAAGCCAAGGGAACTATATGTACTAGATAGTTAATTTTTTTTTTTTTTTTTAGTATAATAATACAAAGATCTGATTCAAGAGTGCATAGGTATCTATAAAAAGAATTTGAAGTTAGATGTGCACATGGCTTATCTCCCATTCCACAATGAAATTTCTTGAGGGCAAAAACTACCTCACATTTATCTTTGTATATGTCAACACTTATTGCAATAATAGCAATAGAATAAGCTGCAAATATAAATGTACACATGCATATGTATATTTGTCATTTAGGTGACTCAATGTATAGTGTATCTGACCTGGAGTAAGGGAAACCTCAGTTCAAATTCTAGTCTGAGACACTTATTAGCAGTGTGACTTTGAACAAGTCTTTATTATAACCCTATTTGCCTCAGTTTCTTCATCTATAAAATGAACTGGAGAAAGAAATAACAAACTATTCAGGTATCTTTGACAAGGAAACATCAAAGGGGATAACAGTGAGTCAGACATCACTGAAATGACTGAATAATAATATGCATACACACCTAAACACACACACACACACACACACACACACACACACACACACATTTTTCTCAGCATTGTGAAGTAAAAATGAGTAAATATATTTGGAAGAATCTTGTAAACTTTAAAGTGCTTCTTAAGTTTAAGTTAATATTATCATTATTATTTTAAAGGTATGAAAACATATATTGTAATTTAAAAAAAAAATCTTTCCACCTAGCTTCTCACTTGAGTATTTTCCTGACTTGTCTAAGCATACCTTAACATTTTTGTTATTAGTTACATTTTTACAGAAAACTGATCATAAAAATGTAAATGATTTGTGCTTATTCACACAACTGGTTAAAAACCTAAGTCCCATTTATAATCCAAAGGTAAACAATTTTAGAAAGCAGAGGGATAATAATCAAGGAAACTTACATTCCTTTAAGTAAAGATATTGTCTTCAACTTATAATAACCCAAACCTACTCTATATAACATTTCATATTACTAAGGCAGAAAATGGAAGATGGTCAATGTTATAATAATGAAAACAAGCTATTGTCCTCTGCTTATGTCTGGTAATTAATCCTATGTATATAAACAAGTCAAAATACTATTGAAAATTTCAAGAACAAAATATTAAAAATATATTAGTATAAATATCTATTACTGTGCCATTGAAGCATTACCTTCAGTTTCATTCAATGTCTAAATATGAATCATAATTCTATTTTACGTAACAAAATATATATTTAAGGAATATATCTTACAAATGAATATCATATTTGAACAACCTTATTTGTAAAATGAAAAGATTGAACAAGTTGCTCTTTGAGATCCCCTTGTCTCTCTAAATCCTAAGATCTGATAAATGTAGGTGATTTTCTACTAAATTTTATTGACTAATTTTACCTTTCAGCCAAAGCTGTATTTTTTCCCCTGTGCATGCAAATTTATTGTATTGCTCAGTACTCTTTTGACATTAGCTAAGGTTCACAATAAATATGGGGCATCTAGACATATTTTACGATGAATTTGAAGATTTTTAACTTTTATGGCTATGATGATCATGTGTTGTATTGATCCATGTGACCTCTAAATAGTAGATGCTTTGTTGAAAAAGGTGAGGCTGGTTATCCAAAAATATTCCTGATGTTTTTTCAGTTTGTCAGAACATCAAATAAAAGCTGCTTTACTTTAGAAATAACAAAATAATATTTATTTTTCTGATGTCTTTCATCTATACCTAGTACTTCTTTCTACCAACGACTACTTAAGTTAATCAGCTCATGATATGCTGCCTTACTGCTCACAAAGTCACACATTTATGGAAGTAATGGAGTGTTGCAGGGCTTTAAAACCAACAGGAATCATTAGATACCCTGAGACATGATAAGATTGTTGCAGGACTTGAAAATTCTCAGGAATCATTGGATTCCTTGACACATGATGAGACTATTGCAGAAGTTCAAAAACTGCAGGAATCATTGGATTCCCTGACACATGAAGTAATGGACAATAGATTGGTTTTGGACTATCTCTTGGCTGCTGAAGGAGGTATATGTATGATTGTTATTTATATACCCTCCTTCTAGGACTTATGGACATATATATATATATATATATATATTCATATTGTTGTATCACTATGTTGATTCATGTCATTTGTTACATCACCACTAGCCTATGTTATATTACTATTTTTTGTGTAATACCTCCTATGCTGATGGATTTATGTATACCTGTTTCAATTTTAGCCCAGAAGAAACCTGCTAACAATATCTGGTTTGGTGTTCTGAGAAATCAAGGAGGGCATGATCACCCCCCTTTTTTTTGGTGTTTTCACCTCTCTTCCTGAGAAGTCAGGGAGGGTGTGTTCTAAAACAAAAGAAAGCAAGATAGAGTGCAAAACTTTGGAGAAATATACTTGAAAAAAAGTATACTTGAAACAAGGTGTTAACTCAGTGGAATTGATGAGACAATGATTATCTAGTTTACATATACTTAGTACTTAGCATGGTGAATAGTTCTACAATTGATATAATTGTAATAGGGTATTTAAACTGAGGACAAAGTCAGCCATAGACATTCTATCTTTGACTATCCTAGTGGTGGCTCTCCTGCCTCCTGCACTATCGGGGAGACTGGCAGATTGTCAGATTGCTGGAAGAAATTGGGGACAGTCAATCAGACTGTGAGTCGGACTGCTGGAAGAGACTGTGAAGCAGACTGGTTCAGACTAGAAGACTAAAGGAGACAATAAAAACTGGACTTTATTCCTGACTATTCTCTTGTGATTATTCTACTGATCCCAAGGCTGGTCCCAAGGGTGGTCCCAAGGCCTTCCCAGAGAACTAGCTTGGACATTACAATGGGGGAAAGAGATTTTATCATCATTTAAATACACTTAAAAATAATTTATTGTGTGCAATCTATCATTCTGATTCTGCAGTAAAGGTGTACATTTAACTGATCAGTCTTTCTATATGTTGTCACATATGTGAAGATAAACTCTTCCACTCTTAATTGTCCAACAGTGATTTAAAATATTTTGCAATGATGTTTGAATAACATTTGCCTTGAAATTGGATGTTACCTCCTTTAAAAAATACTATTATTTTGTTTGTTTGTTTTTAAATATGATATGTTATGATAAAAGTTGAATGACAATACCATGTAGTAGACTAAGAACTGACCTTAAGGTCTAAAAAACTAGTTTTCAGATTCCATTTCTGAAGCTTATTGGCTAGGGCAAGAAATAACCTTAGGAGATTTTTATAGTATACATTTCAGAGCAGATACCAATTTCCATGGGCAATAAAAATGGCGGGAGTTCCTCACACCAGTGTAAATCACAAGTACATTAAGATACACTTTTATTCATGCATTCATATATGTTTCATATAAAAGTGTATATGTTTGGTTATAATATTTATGTGCCATTTTAAGATGTAAAAATGCCATTTTATATGTTATTTTTTGGAGTAGAGAGAAATACAAAAATTATCTTGATTTTATAAATAAATAATTATAAAGATTTTATATTATAAAGGAATTTAAAAATCAAATCTTAGTCTTTCATTTTACAAAAATGAGTTTTAAAAAGCTCATTTGTTCAGACTTGCACAGTATAGTGCAGAGAATCAAATGATATTCCTAATTGAAAATTCTTTGTACTAAAATATGATTCCTTTAAATATATGTAAATACAAAGAATAGAAATATTTGTGGTGGAAATATTAGGATTAAAAGCAAGGTCACCAAATTGTTATCCCATTCACTTTCTTTATATTATGACAGTATCTTTCCTTTACATTAAGAGCATAGACATATGGGTGGGCAGGCGAAATATGTTGTTTATATGATTCACATTTTGTATAGCTAATTTTTTTCTAGTATATCAACATAAAAATGTATATTGCTTCTATTTTTTTATTTATTTAATTTTTATTTAATAATTACTTTATATTGACACTCATTTCTGTTCCGATTTTTTTTTCCCTCCCTCCCTCCACCCCCTCCCCTAGATGGCAAGCAGTCCTTTATATGTTGGATATGTTGCAGTATATCCTAGATACAATATATGTTTGCAGAACCGAACAGTTCTCTTGTTGCATAGGGAGAATTGGATTCAGAAGGTATAAATAACCCGGGAAGAAAAACAAAAATGCAGATAGTTCACATTCGTTTCCCAGTGTTCTTTCTTTGGGTGTAGCTGCTTTTGTCCGTCATTTATCAATTGAAACTCAGTTAGGTCTCTTTGTCAAAGAAATTCACTTCCATCAAAATATGTCCTCATACAATATCGTTGTCGAAGTGTATAATGATCTCCTGGTTCTGCTCATTTCACTTAGCATCAGTTCATGTAAGTCTCGCCAGTCCTCTCTGTATTCATCCTGCTGGTCATTTCTTACAGAACAATAATATTCCATAACATTCATATACCACAATTTACCCAGCCATTCTCCAATTGATGGGCATCCATTCATTTTCCAGTTTCTAGCCACTACAAACAGGGCTGCTACAAACATTTTGGCACATACAGGTCCCTTTCCCTTCTTTAGTATTTCTTTGGGATATAAGCCCAATAGAAACACTGCTGGATCAAAGGGTATGCACAATTTGATAATTTTTTGGGCATAATTCCAGATTGCTCTCCAGAATGGTTGGATTCGTTCACAACTCCACCAACAATGCATTAGTGTCCCAGTTTTCCCGCATCCCCTCCAACATTCATCATTATTTTTTCCTGTCATCTTAGCCAATCTGACAGGTGTGTAGTGGTATCTCAGAGTTGTCTTAATTTGCATTTCTCTGATCAATAATGATTTGGAACACTCTTTCATATGAGTGGTAATAGTTTCAATTTCATCCTCTGAAAATTGTCTGTCTATCCTTTTGTCTATCCTTTGACCATTTATCAATTGGAGAATGGCTTGATTTCTTATAAATTTGAGTCAGTTCTCTATATATTTTGGAAATGAGGCCTTTATCAGAACCTTTAACTGTGAAAATGTTTTCCCAGTTTGTTGCTTCCCTTCTAATCTTGTTTGCATTAGTTTTATTTGTACAAAGGCTTTTTAATTTGATGTAATCAAAATTTTCTATTTTTTGATCAGTAATGGTCTCTAGTTCATCTTTGGTCACAAATTTCTTTCTCCTCCACAAGTCTGAGAGATAAACTATTCTATGTTCCTCTAATTTATTTATAATCTCGTTCTTTATGCCTAGGTCATAGACCCATTTTGATCTTATCTTGGTATTTGGTGTTAAGTGTGGGTCCATGCCTAATTTCTGCCATACTAATTTCCAATTATCCCAGCAGTTTTTATCAAATAATGAATTCTTTTCCCAGAAGTTAGGGGCTTTGGGTTTGTCAAACACTAGATTGCTATAGTTGACTATTCTGTCTTGTGAACCTAGCCTTTTCCACTGATCCACTAATCTATTTCTTAGCCAATACCAAATGGTTTTGGTGACTGCTGCTTTATAATATAATTTTAGATCAGGTACAGCTAGGCCACCTTCATTTGATTTTTTTTCATTAATTCCCTTGAGATTCTCGACTTTTTATTGTTCCATATGAATTTTGTTGTTATTTTTTCTAGATCAATAAAATATTTTCTTGGAAGTCTGATTGGTATAGCACTAAATAAATAGATTAGTTTAGGGAGTATTGTCATCTTTATTATGTTCGCTCGGCCGATCCAAGAGCACTTAATATTTTTCCAATTATTTAAGTCTGACTTTATTTGTGTGGAGACTTTTTTATAATTTTGCTCATATAATTCCTGACTTTCCTTTGGTAGATAGATTCCCAAATATTTTATGGTATCAACAGTTATTCTGAATGGAATTTCTCTTTGTATCTCTTGCTGTTGGGTTTTGTTGGTGATGTATAAAAATGCTGAGGATTTATGGGGATTTATTTTGTAGTCAGCTACTTTGCTAAAATTATGAATTATTTCCAATAGCTTTTTAGTAGAATCTCTGGGGTTCTCTAGGTATACCATCATATCATCTGCAAAGAGTGATAGTTTGGTTTCCTCATTGCCTACTCTAATTCCTTTAATATCTTTCTCGACTCTTATTGCCGAGGCTAGTGTTTCTAATACGATATTAAATAATAATGGTGATAGTGGGCAACCTTGCTTCACTCCACTTTCCCTTATTGGGAAAGGTTCCAGTTTTTCCCCATTGCATATGATGCTTACTGATGGTTTTAAATATATGCTCCTGACTATTTTAAGGAAAAGTCCATTTATTCCTATGCTCTCAAGTGTTTTTATTAGGAATGGATGTTGGATTTTATCAAATGCTTTTTCTGCATCTATTGAGATGATCATATGGTTTTTGTTTGGTTGGTTATTGATATAGTCAATTATGCTAATAGTTTTCCTAATATTGAACCAGCCCTGCATTCCTGGTATAAATCCTACTTGGTCATAGTGTACTATCCTGGTGACGATTTTCTGTAATATTTTTGCTAATATTTTATTTAAGATTTTAGCATCAATATTCATTATGGAGATTGGTCTATAATTTTCTTTCTCTGTTTTCAGCCTACCTGGTTTAGGTATCAGTACCATGTCTGTGTCATAAAAGGAGTTTGGTAGGACTCCTTCAATCCCTATTTTTTCAAATAGTTTATATAGCATTGGAGTTAATTGTTCTTTAAATGTTTGGTAGAATTCACATGTAAATCCATCTGGTCCTGGGGATTTTTTCTTAGGGAGTTGATTGATAGTTTGTTCTATTTCTTTTTCTGAGATGGGACTGTTTAGGATATTTACTTCTTCCTCTGTTAGTTTGGGCAAGCTATATTTTTGGAGGTATTTTTCTATTTCATTTAAGTTGTCGAATTTATTGGCATAAAGTTGGGCAAAGTAACTCCTAATTATTGCTCTAATTTCCTCTTTGTTAGTGGTGAGTTCTCCCTTTTCATTTTTAAGACTAACAATTTGATTTTCCTTTTTCCTTTTTTAATCAGATTTACTAAGGGTTTGTCTCTTTTGTTGTTTTTTTCATAGAACCAACTCTTAGTTTTATTAATCATTTCAATAGTTTTTTTACTTTCAATTTTATTGATCTCACCTTTTATTTTTAGAATTTCAAGTTTAGTGTTTGACTGGGGGTTTTTAATTTGTTCCTTTTCTGGCATTTTTAGTTGCAAACCCAATTCATTGACCTTCTCTTTCTCTATTTTATACAAATAGGCCTCTAGAGATATGAAATTTCCCCTTATTACCGCTTTGACTGCATCCCATACATTTTGGTATGATGTCTCATTATTATCGTTTTCTTGGGTGAAGTTATTAATTATGTCTATGATTTGCTGTTTCACCCAATCATTCTTTAGTATGAGATTATTTAGTTTCCAATTATTTTTTGGTCTACTTCCCCCTGGTTTTTTGTTGAATGTAATTTTCATTGCATCGTGGTCTGAAAAGGATGCATTTACTATTTCTGCCTTACTGCATTTGAGTTTGAGGTTTTTATGTCCTAATATATGGTCAATTTTTGTATAGGTTCCATGAACTGCTGAAAAGAAAGTGTATTCCTTTCTGTCTCCATTACATTTTCTCCAGAGATCTATCATATCTAACTTTTCTAGTATTCTATTTACCTCTTTGACTTCTTTCTTATTTATTTTGTGGTTTCATTTATCTAATTCTGAGAGTGCAAGGTTAAGATCTCCCACTATTATAGTTTTACTGTCTATTTCTTCTTGCAGCTCTCTTAGTTTCTCTTTTAAGAATTTAGATGCTACCCCACTTGGTGCATATATGTTTAATATAGATAGTGCTTCATTATCCATGCTACCCTTTAGCAAGATATAGTGCCCTTCCTTATCTCTTTTAATTAGATCAATTTTTGCTTTAGCTTGATCTGAGATCAGGATGGCTACCCCTGCTTTTTGACTTCACCTGAAGCATAGTAGATTTTGCTCCAACCTTTTACCTTTAACCTGCATGTATCTCCCCGCTTCAGGTGTGTTTCCTGTAAACAACATATTGTAGGATTCTGGCTTTTAATCCATTCTGCTAACCGCTTCCTCTTTATGGGGGAGTTTACCCCGTTCACGTTTATGGTTAGAATGACCAATTCTGTATTACTTGTCATCTTGTTAACCCCGGTTTATGCTTTTCTCCCTTCTTTCCCCTTTCCCCCCCTTCCCAGTATTAAGCTTGTGAGCACCACTTGCTTCTCACAGCCCTCCCTTTTTAGTGTCCCTCCCCCGCCTGAGAGTTCCTCCCCCTATCTTATCCCTTTCCCTCCCAGTTCCCGTATTCCCTTCCGCTTAGCTTATTCCTTTCCTTTTCATTTTTTCCTTCTCACTTTTCAATGAGGTGGGAGAAGTTTCACCATAGATTGAATATGTCTTAAGATTTTTCACTTAAAGCCAATTCTGAAGGCAGTAAGATACCCACTATATTCATCCCCCTCCATTCTTTCTCTCAGATATAATAGGTTTCCTATGCCTCTTCATGAGATGTACTACCCCCACTTTACCTTTTCCTGATACAATGTCCTTTCCACATCAATTTCTAGAACAAGGTATACATGTATTCTTTATACATCTATATAGTCAAAATATAGTTCCCAAGATTAATCTTTACCTTTTTAGATTTCTCTTGAGTTCTATATTTGTAGATCAAACTTTTTGTTAAGTTCTGGTTTTTTCATCAGAAATAGATGAAATTCGCTTACTTCATTGAATGTCCATCTTCTTCCCTGGAAAAAGATGCTCATTCTCGCTGGGTAAGTTATTTTTGGTTGCATACCAAGTTCCTTAGCCTTTCGGAATATCATATTCCAGGCCCTTCGATCTTTTAATGTGGATGCTGCCAGATCCTGGGTGATCCTTATTGTGGCTCCTTGATACTTGAATTGGGTTTTTCTAGCCGCTTGCAATATTTTTTCCTTCATCTGAGGGTTCTGGCATTTGGCCACTATATTCCTTGGTGTTTTGATTTTAGGATCCCTTTCAGTGGGTGATCGATGAATCCTTTGAATGTTTATTTTTTCCTCTGTTCCTATGACTTCTGGGCAGTTCTCTTTGATAATTTCCTGGAAAATAGTGTCCAGGCTCTTTTTTTCATCATGTTTTTCTGAAAGTCCAATGATTCTCAGATTGTTTCTCCTGGATCTGTTTTCCAGGTCTGTTGTCTTCCCCAGAAGGTATTTCACATTTTTCTCCATTGTTTGATTTTTTTGGATTTGCTTGACTGATTCTTCTTGTCTCCTCGAGTCATTCAATTCCACTTGTTCAATTCTGATTTTCAGTGAAGTATTTTCTTCACTCACTTTTTTAAAATCTTTTTCTAATTGTCCAATTGAGTTCTTTTGTTCTGTGGAATTTTTTTCCATTTTGCCAATTTTGTTTTTTAGAGAGCTGTTTTCTGTTTCCAGTTCACTAATCCTATTTTTCAAGGATTTTACTTCTTTATCCACTCTCTCTTTAACTGACTTCTCCAGGTTCTTTTGCCAAGCCTCCCTCTCCTTTTCCCATTTTTCTTCTAGCTCCCTTGTGAGAGCCTTTTTAATCACTTCTATGAGGTTCATCTGTGCTGAGGAACAGATGATCTCCTCCTTTGGGGATTCACCTGGAGACTGTCTGTTTTTAGTCTCCTCAGGATTTAGAGTCTGCTCTCTATCTGTATAGAAGCTGTCAAGGGTTAAAGTCCTCTTCAGCTTCTTGCTCATTCTGTCTAATAATCAAAGACAAACTACCAAAGAAAAACAGAAAAAACTGGAGTCTTTCTTTGGGGGAGGGGCTGGGTGTGTTATCGAGCTTCCTCTCCAGACTGCGGGGGGCAGCAGTGAGGCACTAGCAGGACTGTGTTGCGCCTGCGTTCTGATATCCCAGAGCGTGCTGAGTCACTGTGGGGGGCCCGGGGGGGAGAAGGGGGAGGCGGCCAGGTCCCGAGAGACTCCAGCTCTTTGGGGTTGTGTTCTTCACCCCCGGTGTTTTTAGCTTCTCTGCTGGGCTGCTGACTTGCTGCCGGAGCAAAGTATCCAAACCTGTAGCGAAGCTCTCCCCGCAGAGACGGCTGCGATCACTCCCCACCCCCTCTCCAGTCTGCTCCCATGCTCTCACTGCCGCTGCCCGCCGCCTGCGCCCGATCTAAAACCGTCCCAGCCCTCCAGTAAAGACAAACCTTTCTTGGCGAATCTCAAGGATGGCTTCTCTTGGTAACTATTTGTGGGTTTTTTTTTCAGTCAAGCATTAATTCAGAGGCTTGTAATGAAGTGGATAGTGAGAGAAAGCACGGAGCTTATGCAGCTGTGTGCCTCCTCTCCGCCATCTTAACCGGAAGTCCGTATATTGCTTCTACATACCTTAGGCATTATCTGAAGGCACATATTTGTTTAATTTCTACCTTTTTTGGGAGTAGATAAAAGCTACCATCTTGAAGGATTTTTCTAATTTGTTTTATATTTTAGGGGATCTAACATAACTGGCCTTTCTCAAAGTTTGGGCTGAAGCACAGATTTTGTGGGTTTTGAATATCCTACCATATCTAATAAGACTTGTGTAATATATCTTGTCCCAGTGTACTTAGCATATTTATTTGCTACTACAAATATGGCATCTTGAGTTTCTGATATGTCTGTAGCAATGATCAGGGGGAGGAAAATAATTAGATGGTGCAGTAGAGTCCTAGAATTAGGACTCTGAAAGATCAGATTCAAATCCTTCTTCAAACAATTACTGGTTATCTAGTCTGGGCTGGTTTCTCAGCCTCAGTGTCTTCATTAACAAATTGGGAACAGCAATAGAAGTTACATCATAGGTTAATTAAGAGTGATCTGATAAGATAATATATGTAATGTGCTTTTTCAATTTAAAGTTCTATATACATTTTAATGATAATAATGATGATTTCCCAGAATTTCAATCTAGCATAATTATGGTTCCTAACACCAAAAAAAGCAGTGAATAAAGCAACAAACTTTAAGCCAAACTCAAAGTAGGGTCCATCTGTTTTATATGACTATTTACATGAATTACATTATCA
This sequence comes from Antechinus flavipes, assembly GCF_016432865.1. Classification (NCBI taxonomy): domain Eukaryota; kingdom Metazoa; phylum Chordata; class Mammalia; order Dasyuromorphia; family Dasyuridae; genus Antechinus; species Antechinus flavipes. Next base: position 368,773,105 of record NC_067400.1, on the reverse strand, counting down.
AAAAAAAAAAAAAAAAAGAAACACTTATTGTTGTTTGAAATAGAAGAATGATATATGAAGAGTTCCCTTTGAGCAGAACTTGGTTTTTGTAATCTTTCTTAGTGCTGAGGAGCAGATAGGTTGCATAGTGGATAGAATGCTAGGTTTGTAGTCTGTAATCTTGAATTAAAATCCAGCCTCAGAAACTCTCTAGCTGTGTGATCTTGGACAAGTCACACTGTATCATTGGAGAAGGAAATGGCAAACCATTTCTATATCTTTGTCAAGAAAATTCCATGGGCATATATCCACAGAGTCACAAAGAGTCATACATAACTGAGACAACTGTATAATAGAGAGTGCTGAACTTGAGTAGGGCAGTAATTATTCCAGTAAACTCAGCTTAACATTTGCTATTTTGTCCAGATATGTAGTCAAATTTATTTGTGACATTTCCTAGCCATTTCACATCACCCATCATTCTCATTATGTTTTGTTTCTGCAATTATAGGAGAAAATTTTGTCTCCAACCTATCTCACCTACTCCTAACACCCAAGAATCATCATCCAAACTACTTTCCATGGTTTAAGACAAACAAAGATATTCTTATAATTCAAAAGGATTCAAAAAGAACCATATTTGAGAGAGATGAAAAATCTTAAGGACAATAAGAAAATACTTCCCAGAAAAATCTTATAACATATATATACATATATATACAAATATATATTTCTGAATAGTGAAATGAAAGTGACTTCCTTGAAAGCATTTACCTAGGGCTCTTTATCTCTCACTAGTGTAGATTTCTTTCCTCAATGAGTTTTCTCTATCAAAAAAAGAAAAAAAACAAAACAAAACCCTAAAGGTTTCACAGCTTTTAAACAATGTAAAAGGTCCTCAACCCTATGAACCTATTAATAAATTCCATTCTTGAATTCATTGTTATCTACTTCTGTTATGCTGTCTATTCTCTGGCGCTGTGTTTGTTCTGCAGCCAAAACTGCTTATTTCACTAATTTTGGCTGAAGTTAAATTCAGAAACCTTGTCCTGAATTGACTTTGTGGAATTTCTACATGACTGCACAACAATTATAGGGAGAAGAGAATCTTTTGTCACTTGGAAATGAGATCACTTTGCTATTTGCTCCTTCAAAAAAAATGATCTGGACTTTCATTTCTTTCTAGTAGTTTTTTTGTTGTTTTGTTTTTAAAGCCAAAACAAAACAATTTTAATAACATGAATATCATTACCGATTCTAATAATATGATTAGATAATTTTTCTATTATAAAGCATTTTTTTTCTCTAAAGTATCCAATGAACTTACATTGATGACAATTTTTTTCAGGAAATGAAAGTTAATGAGACACCTAAGAAGTCACATTTAGATTTCTCAAGACATGTGGTCCCAAAGTATGTAGTTATTTGAGGAATTTGATAAGAAATTATTTTTCTAAAAATATCTCTACCAACTGGCTTATCATAGTTTATCATTAACATCATTCTATTGAATTTCCTTATGTTTCTAGAAGACCTTTTTAAAAAACAGACTACAAACACCAGATTATATAATAATCCTTTAATACCTGGCAATCATTTCCACTGTTCCTGATTTTCCACTCCTACTTTTCTCATCTCACATCAAGATTTAGCAGATAATAGGCCAACATGGAACAATTTAAGAAGACATATGGTACAAGGTACAGGAATTCACCAGCCAATGTATTACCAAATTCAGGAATGATGAAGCATAATCTTGTAGAAGTTCAAAAATTAGAGCACACATTATCAACTTGAGATCTTCATAGAGTCTACTAAGTCCGATAGGAAAAATAAAAAACAGAGAAGCGCTAATGTAAATATTAAATCTCTTGGTGGATAGAATATTGGCCCTGATATCAGGAAGACCTGAATTCAAATACGATCTCAGACATTTAATACTAGCATGTGACCCTGGGCAAGTCACTTAACCCCAATTGCCCAAGCCAAAAAAAAAAAAAAAAAAAAGAAGCCCCTCCACCATTAAATGGTCATATTATAATGTCTTTGTATAGTCATATTAATAGAATTTACATTGCATGTTAACATTAAGCTGGAATAATTTATTATGTTTTTATGTAATTATAACTGAATACTATGAATTTGAATATTTGATACGAAATTAATATTTTCATAATTTACCATTTTTTTCCATCAAAGAAAAATATAATTCTGAAAAGGATTCCCAAGTCTATTAAAGGGAAACCACACACACACACACACACACACACACACACATTAAACACACACGATTATTCTTTGCAATAATTTGCAAGGTCATTCCTTGAAAACAAAAAAATTGGCCTAAGATAACAATTTCCTTATGATTCATATTTGATAATTTTATTCTGTTTCACTGTAGATGACTCTAATGCATGCTGAAGCCATGCAATTGGGAATATAAATGGAAATAAGATGAATCTATTTATGTCCCCTGCCATATTTTTATTTATTAATGTAATTAGAAAAAAAAGAAAACAGATTATATGCAAATTAAAATCCATTTCAACTTAAATGACAAGAGATCAATCTTAGTCTGCTTTACTTTTTGGCAATAGAGTATTGGCCATCCCTCTCCTTGGCTTTTACTCTCCTATTGCTAATAGGCTCAAAGTATGTGATATAAAGAAAGATCCCAAGAGAATAAAAAATGATATAAAAAGCATCTATTTCTGGAATCTTAGGATTTGGATTTCAATTGTAGTTGTGATCATCTGGATACTGTAGAAGTGATTTCAGCTACCCCTCTGAGCCTCAGATTACTAAAAGTTAAACAAGAGACTTGGACTATATGGTTTATAAAGTTCTTTGCATTTAATTCAATTATAACAATGATTATGGGATACATCATCCACCAAAAAGTTTCATATCTCAAAGAGAAATGATGCTGACCTTAGCTTCTATGAGAAAAAAAAAATTAACAAATGCATCCACAGAAAATCAATTATCAAATATATTAAAAGTATATAAATGGAAACCAAGGGTTGGGATGGAAGCCCTAGCCACTAGAGCAGGGGAAGAGCTCTCTTTGGAAGAAATAATAATAATAATAAGCCACTGCTTATTTGAAATTAGTGATGAAGTATAGTAGGAATTCAAGGTGAAGAAGAAGGAGAATATTCTAGACTAGGAGAACAATGTGCAGAACTTTGGAGACAGGAAACAGGATGTGATGTATTTGGAATATCTATGAGGTCAGTCTGAATGGACAATTAAGTTTTAGAAAGGGTAATTTACAATTTAAGTTTGGAAAGATTTTCTGAAGTCAGATTTGAAGAATTACCATCTTATGTCATCAAACTATTTGATATTCATCATATAGTTGGGGGGAAATGTCCAGAATATAAACTCTTGCTACCTTAGAAGTGATTGGCAAAATATGAAAGGAGACAACATGTTGATACTAGTGATATTAAAAGAAGAATATAAAAACCCTAATGCCAAACTTTATTTTATTTGTATTTATTTATATTATTTATCTTGGCTTATCCCATGGCCCATGTGATATATTCCCATAAGCAAATTATGGTACATAGGGAGGAAAAAAATTAAAATCAACAAGAGTGTATTCTGAGACATGCTAGTTAACAAAGTAGCTATTGACAAAGAAAATATGGGACAAAGAAGATATGGGAAAAATAGAGAACTTTTGGCAGAGTAAATTTGGGTAAGGATATGGTGTTTAGACAGAAATAATGTTTAGACAGAAATAAGTGATACATGCAAAATCAAAGGGCATTGGTTAGATTTTGTTAGTGACTTTGTGTGAAAAGTTAGAAATGAAAGTTTAGAGTTTACTAAGCGTTAAAAGATTGCTAACATGAGGCAATGATTTTATATCAGCAGCCTTCCATGACAGGAGAATAGAGACAAAATAATGATAAGATATAAATTCTGAAAGGTTAATTGAAATTGCAAGAGAATTTCATGAAAAAATACAGTTGCCCAGAAAAAGTTCTCTGATGAACCTAAGGCTTACTTGGTTCTCTTATCTTATCTTGGACAAGATACCTTTTCTAGGCTGTAGTAAATGTTTCAGGCTTCATTCAAAAGAATCTCTCCATTTCCTTTGTACATATTTGAAGCTTAAACCCCAAATTCTTACTCTTCTCTTCTCCCTCTAATATGCACTCAACCTCTGGGGCAGTCTAAGTATTTCTGTATGTATAAATGGTGTTCCTGTTCAAAAGTTTTACAGTTCTATCTTTGTGTCACAAAGGAATAGACTCAGGCATTAAATAGTTGTAATTTCAGCAAGAGCTTTCCATTTAGCTTATGTCAGGAAAACATGATTTAGTTCGTATGTCTCATATACCTATAAGTCTGTTATAAAAAAAAAAAAAAAATCTCAAACAAACTGTAATGATAGCACCAGTAATTGCTTCTTTGGGGCTCTGATGCAAAGGGGATAGTTTCCTGCCCAGACTGAATTTACTAAAAATAACCACACATTACTGCATTCACAAATAAAATAGGTTACAGCAAACAAGGTGCCAATATAAACCACTCAATTCCAAAACAGACATTTATGTGAAGTCAAAATAACATGGAATGTGGCAATGTATTATACATAAACATTTATATAATTCAGTGCCACTTTTTCACTTGAGATTTTTTTTTTTTAAATTATGTTTAGCTAGGAAAAAATCCTCAATTTAAGAGCTGAATATGGTATGTCTCTCAAAAATATTTTTTCCCCCAAGACAAAATTTAATTTGGCTTCACTTCACCATCATTGGGTGATGGTATCCCCATTTGCTCAATTAGAAGCTTAAGCAGAATGGAACTAACCAGAACCATGACCTATTTAAAGCTCAGCCAATAGCAATAATTAAGGAAATAAAGATCTTCCATCCAGTTGTAATAGATGCCATAAGGACAAAAGCTCATGCACTTTACTGGCAGACAGACGCCTCAGACTAACTCAGGACCTCCTTGTGTAATTCTAGAGAGCTCATTAGAATCATTTGGTTTTTAGCTATAGAAAAGATTAGAGGAACTGTAATATGAATGGGAAAAAATCAGACTCACATTATGACATGTTAGAATCCTAGTGTTAAGTCACTGAAATCGATAGAAACAATGCTCACACCTCTAAGAGAGTTTGCACATTAGAGCTCACACATTGGAGTTCACAAGTATGGGAGATTCATAAAGTTAAATTTGTAATTTTGTGAATTCACACCTCCCATAATCCCACTCTGGGAGGAGGAGTCAACCTTTGAGTTTATACCTCTAAAAGAGCATAAAAAGAGCTGAGTTAGTGAAGTGAGTTCAGTTAAGGAGATTGAGAAACTAATCTGCAGTCTGGCAGAACCAAGATTCAGAAAGAGCTGGAGGCTGAAGCTAGTAACAGAGCTCTCAGAACCAAAGAAAGCTAACTTGGCTATTTTGGATGAGACAATAAAAGACTGTACTTAAATTCCTGGCTGTGTTTGAGGTGATTATTATTTGGAACTGAAACGAAGGCTGCCTCCAGAAAACCTCCCCAAGAAACCTGCTCCAAGAGAACGATCACATTCTAGAAAAAGAAGAGAACACCACAATGACAATTTTAAAATGTGTTAGCTCATTCTTTGAAAGCAAGGGAAGAAATCAAGGAAACACATGTAGGAGCCTTAGTTATGGGGTATATATGCACATAAATTTTCTAACATAAATAAGACAAGTATTTGCTTCCCTGGCAGCTCTTGTTGGTTTCTAGATAATATCACCTACTTCTTCTTTCTTGACTAGATCTTGTTTACCTCAGTTTAACTTGAAGGAGAAGCTGTATATTTGTTGCTTTATTTGCAGATTAGTTTCTTGAGAATAAACCTAAACCTCATTCCCAAGGTATTTTAAAGGTGTTACTATTAAGGAATCAGTCTCAGATATCCCAATTTGAAAAAAATACTCATAAATATCACAGGTTGATTATGTTCCAGAGAAGAAAACAAAGCTAAAGACCAGTTATAAGAATTGAGAAAGCTTAACATTCTGGAACCATTTAGAGTAGAGACAGTCCTACATATGTTAATTCAATTAAATTAATTTTAACCTTTACTTATTAGACATTTGTAATGTAACATGTGCAAGGTCCTAAGAAGGCAAAGAGAAAAATAAAATAATCCCTGCTCTCAAGTTTGCAACTACTAGGAGGTTAAAGCATATATACCAGTAAAAAAAAAAAAAAACAAAAAAAAAAACTAAATAATTATAAGAAAGAATGAGTTCTAATTTGGGAGAGGGTACCAAAAAAGAATTCAGATGAGAGGTAGGATAAGAGATAGCACTTGAGCTACTCTTTGAGGGAAATTGGATTCCATTAGGTAGATGTGGTGAGCTTTTTCTTCTCAAAACACAGCCAGGTGATAAAAGTTCAGATCTTTTATTATCTCCAATATAGCCCGGTTAGCTTAGAGGCCTATCTCTCTGCTTGGTTCCAAGAGCTCTCTCCAAATGTCTTTAAATCCAAAGGTCTGGTCCTTCAGCCTCTGCCTCTGCTTTCTTCAGCCTCCAGCCGGCTCCAGTCTTCATGTCATTCCGGTGAAATCTCGACTTGTAGCGTCTTCCTCTGAAGAACTTCTTCGACTGGCCCATTGGCCTATTTATGCTCCTTCTGGAGAGAGGGATTATGGGTTTTCTCCCATAGTGCTCTCTGGCCCAAAGAGCTTCAAGGGAGGTATGAACTCATTGAACTCCAATGAGTAAAGGTGTGAACACAAGCCTTGTATTAATTAGTTCTACTTAGTACCTTGTTTCAGGTTCTGCCCAAAACATCTTCTTGTAAGATTAGATCAACTCTAATTAGTTAGCAGTTAGTAAGGATTCCAACAGGTAGACATGAAGAAGAACATTTCAGATGCAAAGGAACATATACAAAGGCTAGAGATGGGAGATGAAAGGTTGTATTTTGGGAACAGCTGGCCGGCAAAATATCTTCAACAGACAGTAAGTACATGAGAAGGAATAAGATTAAATAAGATAAGGGGAGCAAAAAACTTTAATAAACTCTTAAGATTGACAATCTATTTCCTGCTTAGGATGATTAAATATCATCAAGAAAAGGCAAAATTATCTTGTGTAAGAGAGTAAGGAAGAACATCATAAATTTGAAAAAGAAGCCCGTTTAAAATGGTTAATTATCATAAAAGTGAAAATGAAAAATCTCCAAAAAGCCCAGGATCTAGAAAGACAACTACTTATTAGCTTCAGATAGCTAAGATTTTATTGTTCTAAGTAGTTTGTTCAATGAATAAAGCCCATTTCATTAAATGTTGAGACTAATTACTAGACAGTAATACCTATTAGTGTATGTGTATATATAATATATTTACATATATTGATAGGTATATGCTAACATAGCATATACCTATCAATATATGTAAATCACTGAAAATGATCATTTTTATGTGAAGCTGTTAAATTCAAATTGCAGTATTTTTTTTTTATAAGCAGGTTTCAATCCTCATTTGAGAGCTATTAACTTTATTTCTTGGCCATGGAAAGCATTCCTAGTCTTAGTGACTTGAGCTGCAAATGTGTTCCATTGATCAGAAAATGCAGTGGACATGTGAGTTTTATCAAGTAAAACTGCATCCTTATTGCTGTGGGAGAAAAAACATGCATAGTTAAAACCTTATTATTTGAGTTTATTTGCCACCATTTCTCTTTGAGTGTGACACTATGGCTCTTTGCGGTATTAAATTTAATCTCCTCAGCCTTGTAAGGTATACTATTATTACCCCCATGTTACAAGTAAGGAAATTCTAGGCTGAGAAAGGTTATTTGCTCAGAGTCACAAAGCCTGAGGCACAATATAAACAAAGGACTTCCTCCATTCAAATCCACTAGTCTATCTCTGCAACAGGAGAAAGTCACTTGACTGCTCCAGGCCTCATTTTCTCTCTGTAAAATAAAGGAGTTTGAGTAGTTTGCTTCTAATGCTCTTAATAGCACAAAATTCTTTGATTTCATCTTGTAAAGTTGAATAATAATGCTAGTCTAAAAAAGTATTCTTCAGAGTATAAGAGTGCTTAAAATAGTTTTAAAATGACCCTTTTAGGATTTTAGGTCAGATTATTTTTTTTCCTGCCTGTGATTCTGCTTATATTTTAGGAACGGGAGAAATCATTTATTCAGGTAGCCTTTCTCCTAAGTTCTTCATCAATTCTTAGAATTAGGTTGCAATTGATTTTTTTTTTAATGTCTCAGGTTTATTATAATTGGTTTTCATGGGAAAAGCAACTCTTTTACAGTTAAAATCACCTAGAAACTCTATATATTTTCTTTTTCAGTTAACACCTTGTTCTCTGGTAGGAATACAAATGGTCACTGAGCTGAGGTAACTTCTGATCTAGTAGGATAATCATTAATCGTTCATTAAATGGTTCTCTAATGACTAGTAAGACTTCAAATAACTGAAATACCTAGGGATCATGTTATTTTGATTAGTTAAGTTTCCCATTTCACTCAAGGTTAAGCAGAAACCCCTTTTTGTTTCAAAATTAATTTTAAAATGATTTCTAAAATATATTAAGTGCATGTTCATGCCATAGTGACTATAATTAACCCCTTCTTTGATGACTACATTTCTCTAAGTAATGATGCTATTAGTCAATTATGCTTGTAAAAGATTATGTATTACAGAAAAAGTGCTGGAATGGGCATTAATGAACATTAATCCAGCATTTCTGTTGTATATATTTTTTTATTAATATTTTCATTAAATCCCTATTTTACCATTCAACCTTTCTGATAAATGTGCATGCTAGGCAGAAATATATAGTTAATTGACATCTGTACAATTTGATTAATCAAGGTTTTCCTGAATAACAGACTATTTCTAATCATGACTTTCTTCTTTCATCAAAAGTGTCCTCATTTCCAGAGGTCTGCCTTACCCTAAGCCTATTTATTCTGAAATTTTGTTCAGTTTTTTTTATCTCACAAATATTATTCTTCACAACTTTTCCATATAATTATAATTTTAAGATATTTATTTTAAATTTACTGAATAACCTATAGTACTTGAATAAAAGAAGAAATTTTATGCACACATTGCTTTGTATATAACATTGGAGTAAAACCTTAATGTGAGATTATTTTACATATATGAATCTATATGTATGTATACACATATATATATTTGTCTAATTAAACTGATGAATCAGAGTAGTGATATACACATAGTAAAACGATTTCAGCAAAAAAATTGAAGTTTATACGAAGTAAAAATAACAATAATAATCTTGAAAGTTTTAATGACCTTCCAACTCTCTTTATGAGAGAATGGAGCATAATATCATGGTATAATATCATAATATCAAAAGCTAACACTAGGCCAAGATGAAATAAATGTATGATATAAAACCCAGAACAAGATAGATACCACTATATTCTGTCCTGGTCAAACCACATCCAGAGTATTATGTACTCTGCAGAATCTCATATTTTCTGAAGATAATTAACAAAGCTGAGCATGTGTGGAAAAAAATACCAGGATGGTAAAACAATTGGAGACCACAATAAAAACAAATTTCTTGAAAGAATTGAGAATTTTGCCCTGAAAAAGATTAATTTTGGAGAAAACTTGTTATGTCTCTTAAGATCTGTTGTCCAGAAAAAAGATTAGATTTATTCTCTTTTGACCTCAGAAGGCACAAATTGGAACAATGACTGGAAGTTACAGAGAAGTATAACCTTGATTTTTTTTGGGGGAAAGGGAGGGAACAAACTTCTTGACAAATTTAATTGTCTAAAGGAAAAATCAGACCTTGTCAAGTGGCACTAGTTTCTCCCTATCTGAAACTTTTCAAATAGATTAGGTGACTACTAGTTATAAATATTGTAGACAGCCTTCTCAGACAAATATATCCACCAAACTTTCTAAGAACCTTCCTATAATTATCTTCATATTGCACATTGCATTTGTATATGTGAAATGATCATTAATAAATCAATTTTGTTGATGTCATACATTTTCTAATGATATTTTATACTACTTCTAATCTCTAAATCACTGATTATAACATATTGCTGACTATTCCTATTCTCCTTTCCCTTACCCTTTCCAGTGATTGTGTTTTTCTTTAACATCACTTCTTTGTAGACCATAACATTCTCTTGAAAAATATCATGGCTAAAAACATTAGCTCTTTGTTTCAGGAAGATGCTTAGCTTTATATAAGAAATATTAATTTTCCCAAATTCAGACTAGACTGCTCTTCTTCTCATTCTCTTTCTCTTTGTTTTTGGATTCAGTTGATTATCCGCTGGAAATTCATTTATTTGTTTTATTTTGTGTGCATAATTTTGCTGAACTCTTTCAATGTAGGTCTCAGTTCAGAGGTTCTGAAATATTCCAGGATTTGAAGTATAATTATCATTGGAAGTCCTCACTATTGAATATAAATCCCTCTTCAATTTGCAGTCTGCATAAAACATCCCTTATGACAGTGGTAATACAAATGATCCCTAGATCTTTATGTTTCATACAAAATTGATATTAATAACGAATGCCAGAGAAAAAAAGTATCTCTTTTTACACAATTTAAGAAATCTTGTATGAGTTTGACATATGCATGAGATAAACTACCTTGTTGAAAGAAAAGGTATTGTTTTGCTCTTCCACATAATTTTTCTTTCCATAGATAATATGAGTCTAATAAATTCTTTTATTCTCTGCCCTTTGTCTAAAATCAATTGTATCATTGTAAGCTTTGTGTTATATGCCATAGAATATCATGCTACTTGCTTATTAACTTCTCAAACCTCCATCAGTATTGTGATCCATGTGTGTAAATTATTCTCAAAATATTTTAGATGAGAAAATAATCATACGGACTTATTGATTTTATCTAGGTTGCCTTTTTGCTGAAATATTTCTTATATTGTTGAGGAAAATAGCTGAATTAGACCAAATGTACTTAGAGACAAATTGTGTGTGAAACATCGTAGTTTTGAATATGTTGATTTTCAAGGTAGCTAAAAAAGGAGTGGTTACTGAAGTCATATACCATTGGCAATTTAGTTTTAATTTCTGAGGATCTTAGAGTTCATTTGATGTGATGAAAAGGGATTTTAATGATACATATATTGTCTTTTCTTTGAAGAATGTATTTGATGACACTTTCTGATTTCTGATTGATTCATTAATTTTTGCTGAGTGTATACTATCATAATAGGCAATAAAGATATAAAAATTATACATATATACACAGCTATATACATATATACATATATCTTTATGCATACACATTTTATATATACACAGAAATTCATATCATATATTCTGTAGGCATATATATATATATATATATATATATATATATATATATATATACTCACCAGTCAGGGAGTTTACTAAAATTATATTTTTCTACAATTATGGATAGACAATTGACAGCTGATTATCTTTGTTTAAGCTAATTGTGTATTTCTTTTTATTTTGAAGAAAAAATAAATTAAAAGCATATATATATAATTTGTTCCATATATAGAAACTTGCCCCATGTGCCTGCCTCTATGAAAACAGACCAGTTTCTGCATACATGTTGATAAACATATAAAAACAATTTCTAAATACCTCCTGGGGTTTATGCATGCTGTTTGATCATGTCTATCTATATGTGCAAAAAGAGAAATATCAGCATCCAACTAAAGTGTTCAATCAGAGAATTTGCTCTGGAGAACACCAAACAGTGACTTGATGGAAAATTAAACTGTTCTTTTGCTGTTTTAACCATACAATACTTTAGATTTATTTCAAAGCACAGCTTGCTATATATCAGAACAAACTGCCTTCTCTTCCATTCTGGATTTTCATTGCATTTCTATTAGCCCAATCAGTTTTATAAAAATTAAAATATTATGAATTATCTTCAGAGAAATCCAATCTCTTATTGATTAAGTGGTTTTTACATTTTGACTATGGAAGTTTCTGATGTTGAATTTTGCAGATTCTCTATTATGTTCAAAATGTAAGTTAGTGAAATATAAAAATTTTAACATTTTAATACTGGTTAAAAAAACTCATGTTAAATGTTTCATGGAGTAAGTATGTAAAAATACATGTCCTTATCTATCATTTATCTTAATAATGGAAGTTATAGATTGAAAAGAATTAGTAGGTAATCTATATTATCCTCCCATCAAGATTTCTGCCTCTGATACATATTACATGTGGTTTTCTAAATACTCTTTGTATAGCATTTGTGCTGAAGGTGCTGAGAAACACTACTATTTCTCTTGAACAGATCCTGAAAATTTAATCAATCTTTCTCCTGAATTTTAGTAAGTATTCTGTGTGTTAAACATTATTTTTTCTTTTGAACCATATTCTTCAGAATGATGTTCACATATATACAGATACACAAATATTGCGTGTGTGTGTGTGTGTGTGTGTGTGTGTGTGTGTATAAAATGTTTTAAGCCATGTTCTCAGTAGCATCACCCATGATATAAGAGAATAATCAGGCTTCCTCAAATAATACCGTGTTTCCCCGATAATAAGACACTGTCTTATTATTTTTTTGGACAGAAAAAACACCAGAAGGCTTATTTTCAGGGGAGGGCTTATTTTAATGAACATAGACAGCAATTTTAATAAACAGGTAAATGTGAACAAAAAAAGTACCTTTATTCAATAATGATCATGTCATCTTCTTCAGCAACATCGTCATAAGTGTCCATACCCTGAATTTCGTCCTGGATGTCTTGTGCCTCTATTTCCTTCAGAAGAAGTGGATCCAATCTGTCATGTCCAGCACTATAGTTCTCTTTAAATGAACATGTCTTGTCCAGGTAACCTGCTCGTAGTGCCTTGACGACACAGCTGTCAGTCATTTTATCCCATGACTTCTCCACCCAAGTCACGACTTCTTCACCCAAGTCACGACTTCTTGCAGACAGGGCTTCACAAAGTTTCCACGCTGATTTCTTTCCATTCTATTTTCAATGTAGTCATTGACTTCCATGCGCAAATGGTCCTTGAATGGCTTGCTTATTGCAATATCAAGGGTCTGGAGACAGGCAGTCATTCCTGCAGGAATCATTACTTGATCTATTCTTCTCTCTGCTAGGAAGTTCTTCATTTCTTTAGCGCGGCGAATGCTGGCTGAGTTCTTCTTTTATCCTCTATCATGCCCCCTGAGTTCTTCCTTTATCCTGCATCATGCCCCTTTTATCCTCCATCATGCCCCCTCACTCCCGCTTACATACCGGGTTTTTATGTTGTCCTGCCTCAGCTCTCCTCCGCGGCATTGCTCTCAATGGCGCCAGCAAGCAAATCACTGGGGAAGAACAGGATGACGCGCTCACTGCTGCAGCTCTGATTGGATGCAGCTCAGAGCGTGGCGTGTTTCACCCAGGGGGGCCGGTGCATACAGAGGGTACCGTAATGTAGCGTGTAGTGCAGGGGATCACCTTCACTACAGTAGCAATCTTAATAGGGCTTATTTTGGGGGGAAGGCTTATTTTAGAGGAATCTTACACAGTAATGGGAGGGCTTATTTTCGGGATAGATCTTATTATCAGGGAAACACGGTATTGTATGATAGTCATGAAACAGCATTGATAAATATATACACACAAACACATGTATATATATAAAATGTGTATGTGTTTGTGTGCATATATTTATGTATTCTCTATTCCCTGCATGATATGGTATAAAACTCATGATGTTTTTCTTATACAATTCTGTAAATTGCCATCTACTTTTTCTTGTCCTATTTTCCCAGCATCTCTTGATATTTCTCCTTTTCATTTTTCTGTGACCATTTTAATTTGTGAATTGCTCCTATTTTTTCTCTGGGCTAAATTGCTTGCACTTTCCAAGCTCCATTTCATTTGGTATTTGCCTTTATTGTCTGTAAACCATCTGCCTACCATATCCCATTGTTTGTTTTTTATCCCCTTGTGTGGTCATAATCTTTAACAACTTTTTATTTAAGTTCATCAGAATTCAGTTTATTCTTCATATCAGATCATTTTAAAACAGTTTATATTAAATTCCAATTTATACTACCCTATTTGATACTTAATGGCCATTGGATCATCACTGTATATAACTTTGTATATTAATTATTTAGAGATAACGTAATGGAAAGAATAGTGAAATCCTGAAAGATCAAATCTCAATTTTGTGACATTATTTATTGTTATGGGCCAGAACTCTGAAACCAGGATTCCTACAAGATGCTAAGTCAGTGGAAATGATGAGATAATGGTTACCTAGGTGATTAATAGTTCTCTAAGTTCAGTATGATTGATTTAATCTTACAACAAATAATGATTTCTTAGTGATAGAATGATTGATTTACACTCAATGTAGAGCATATAAACTCAGACTGAGAGCCAGAGAAGACAAAGGACTGGAGGCAGGAGCTTAAGCTCTAGGAGCCAAGGAAAGAAATTCATTCTATCTTCAGTCAGGCTCCTGGTGGCTCTCCTGAGGTACTGAGAGACAGATTCATTCACTCCATCTCACATCACCAGGGTGGCAGGCTCTCCTCACTCGCTTCTCCACTGAAACCAAGACTCCTAAAGGCTCTCAAGAAAGCCAGCTGAGCTCCAGGCAAAGAAACTAGATTGTGAAGGAAATAATAAAGGATTTGGGCTTTAACACCTGGCCATTCTTGTGGTGATGATTCTGCTGAAATGAAGGCTGTTCCCAAGACCTCCAGAAAACCAAATAAGAACATTACCTTTTATTTGACTTAGCAGAAGCCCATCAGTTTTCCAATCTGAAAGCTGAAGAAAATAACTGTCCTGCCAATCTGACAGCTTTGTTGGAAGACTCCAGTGGAACAATATATTTGACTGGTTCAATAACTTTGTAATCTAATATATTTGTGCACTCTCTTGAAAAGTACAGATTGTAAGTCAGCCTTTACTTCCCATTCTAAGTTATTGTCATTCACATTCTTTCATAAATCCTCTATAAAGAATCCACTTAGCATTGTGGGCACCCACCTCAAGGTTCCTTAATGATAATAGTATCTGGTAGACTATATGACCTCACAATTATTCTTATGTTACTGCTCCAATTCTTTCAATGATATATTTATACCAATTCTTGTATATGTTATACTGAGATCTAAACCATGTCTACCATCAGTCTCTATACCTTTTGAGTGGCTTTAGATTTTGGTTCATCAGAGATTGTGTCATTCTTTGATTTAAAACCCCAGTACAGTATCACTAAACAGATACTGGTGTTAAATATATATTTTTTTTTAATTGAGGTGCGTTTTTTTTTTTTATTTTTGAGGAAGAAAATTAAGGTTGTTAAAAGGACTATGCAAATTTCAAAAGTAATCTCTTTAGCTTTTTTTCCTTTTCTTTAAGTCTAGGACCATCTTACTATTTGCAAGTTTGGCTTAAGCCATGGGTATAACATAAATAAAATCTTTACATCCTTAATGATTAGATCTATTTATATATTCATGATACACCTTTGTAAGTTTTCATATTAAAAGAAAGGAAGCTTAGGTTCTATGATTTTTTAAATATATTTTATCTTCCACAGTTTCATGTAAAACATTTTTTTATATATTTTTTTTCAACTTTAAGTTTCAGATTCTCTTCCTTCCTCCTCACTCCCACCTCCCACCCCATTAAAAAGGCACATGCGAAGTTATGTAATACATTTCCATAAAAGTCTTATTATAAAAGAAAATATAGATCTCACTCACTCAAATAAAACCCCTTAAGAAAAACAATTTTTAAAAAGAGAAAGTGTGCTTCAATCTGTATCAGAATCAATCAGTTCTTTCTCTGGACATGGATAGCATTTTTCATTGTAAGTCCTTCAGAGTAGTTGTTGATCATTGTATTGCTGAGAATAACAGTCAGGCACAGATGATTATCACACAACATTGTTATTACTTTGCTTTAGTTCATAAAGGATCCTCCAGGTTTTTCTGAGAGTATCATGTTCATCATTTTCAATAGAACTTATGATTTAAAAACATCATCCTCCTACATTGGGATGTAAAAGATAAATCTCATTGAGTCTCATGGTATCCCTTTCATGATTACTTCTTTATTCTTCTCCTAAGTACTGTATTTGAAAATCCAATTTTCTATTCAGCTTTAGTCTTTTCATCATGAATGCTTGAAAGTTCTCTATTTCATCAAATATCTACCTTTTTCCCTGAAAGATTATTCTCAATTTCGTTGGATATATGATACTTGGCTGCAATCCTACCACCATAATTTTCTAGAATATTATATTCCAAGCTCTCCATTCTTTGACATAGAAGATGGTAAATCTTGTGTTATCCCGCTTGTGGTTCCACTACAATTAAATTATTTCTTTCTGGAGCTTGCAATACTTTTCCCCCTTGACCAGGGAATTCCAGAATTTGACAATAATATGCCTGGGTTTTATTTTGCTATTGCTTTCAAGAGATCAGATTCTTTTAATTTCTATTTACTTTCTGGTTTTAGAATCTCAGGAGACTCTTCCTTGATAATTTCTTGAAAGATGATTTCTAGGCTCTTTTTTTGATTATAGTTTTCAGGTAGATTAATTAATAATTTAAAAAAATATTTCTCCTGGATCTATTTTCCAGATCAGATTTTTCTAAATGAGAAATTACCTATTTTTTCTATTTTTAAAAATTCTTTTAGTTTTGTTTTATTGTTTATTGATTTTTCATAAAGTTATTAACTTTCATTTATATAATCTAATTTTTAAGGAATTATTTTCAGTGAGATATTGCAAATCATTTTTCATTTGGCCATTTTTCTTTTTAAGGCATCATTCTCCTCATTAGCTTTTTGTGCTTCCTTTTGCATCATTCATTTCTCTACCAACTTTTTCCTCTATCTCTCTTACTTGATTTTCAAAGTCCCTTTTGAATTATTCCATGGCCTGAGACCAATTCTTATTTTTCTTGGACTCATTGGATATAAGAGCTTTTACTTTATTATCTTCTTCTAAGTATGTGTTTTGAGCTTCCTTTTTAACCCAGTTACTTCCTATGTTCAGAATCTTTTTCTGTTGTCTGCTTATTTTCCCTTTTGTTCTACTGAATCAATTGTTTTTAATACTCACCAAATATTAGGCACAGTGTGTTCTTGTATTCTATGTAACTTTCAGACAATACTGTGAGTATGAAAATGGAGTCTACTATAAAATACTATTCTCTTTTTATATATTCATTAACATTTCTTTAATTTTTATATATAATCATTCATATGGCTCATTGATTTTGCATTTAACACCTTTCTTCAGCCTATCTTTACAGTTTTATTAGACATTATAATCCATTGAATATACTATTGTCACTCCAAACTGGACTTCATTTGTTCCACAGAACAGTACATCACTGATCTTTGTGCATTTGTAATGACTTTTCCCCCATGGTTGGAATACAGTTCCTTCTTCTTGACTCTTACAATCTCTTAACTTCTTTCTAAACTCAGATCAAGCTCTATCTTTCATAGGAAGCCTTTCCTGATCTTAGCTGATAGAACCTTACTCCCAGAAATTGTATTTATAGTTTGAATAGTTCTTTGAATAAGTACTCCTGCTCCCATGAGAATACAGGATGCTTGAAGACAATAATTTTCATGTTTGTCTTTTTCCCTAGTACCTTCCAGAGTGCCTGGCACAGAATCGCCATTTAATAAGTCATCCTTGGTTGATTTATAAATAGTTCTCTCACTAATGTAATTCCTTTTGTCTTTAGTAATTTAAAAGCATTTATATTCTTTTGCTTCTTGATACTGCATTATATTTTCTTAGAAATAGTTATTATCATCCCTTATAAACCCACCTATGGAAGGCAATGAATATTAAAATATGTGATGATTTAATTTGAAGGGTATTTTTAAGTTCTACCTGGAAATGACCTGGGACAATTTATTTTATTCTCAAGTCTCAGTTTCCCCATGTACTTAATAAAGAGGCTTATACTAGATAGCTTTAAAAGTCTCTTTGGTGTCTAATTCTAAGATCCTATAATCCTAATAAAATATGCAAATTGATTTCTTTTTTATTGTAAAAAGTTTATTTATTTTAATACATATTACTTTGTGAATCATGTTGGGAGAGAAAAATCAGAGCAAAAAGGAAAAATAATGGAGGAGATAAAATAATAGAAAAAAGAAGTAAGCATGACATGCATTGTTTTATATTTAATCTCCTTAGTTCTTTTTCTGGATAAAGATGGCATTTTCTCTCCCAAGTCTATTGGTATTACTTTAGATCACTGAATCATTGAGAAGCACCAAATTTTTCATAATTGATCATCACACATTCTTGCAGTTATTGTATACAATGTATTCCTGGTTCTGCTTGTTTCACTCAGCATCAGTTGATGTAAATATTTTCAGGCCTTTCTATAATCAGCTTGTTCATTATTTTTTATACAACAATAATATTCCATTACATTTGTGTATCATAACTTGTTCAGTCATTCCTCAATTGATGGACAGCTACTCTTCTTCAAATTCTTTGCTGCCACAAAAAGAGCTGCTACAAACATTTTTGCACATGTGGATCCATTTCACTCCTTTTTGATTTCTTTGGGATACAGATGCAGTAAAGGCACTGTTAGATCAAAGGTTATGCACACTTTGCTAGTCCTTTGGACATAGTTCCAGAGTGTTCTTCAGAATCATTGGATCATTTCACAACTCTACCAACAAGACATTAGTGTCACAGTTTTGCTACATCTCCTGCAACATTTATTATTATCTTTTCCTGTCATTTTAGCCAATCTGAGAGGTGTGTGCTGGTAACTCAGAGTTATTTTAATTTGTATTTCTCTAATGAATAGTGATTAAGAGCAATTTTTCATATAAGTAGAAATGGCTTTAATTTTTTTTTTCACCTAAAAATTGTCTGTTCATATCCTTTGACCATTAATCATTTGGGAAATGACTGGCATACTTATAACTTTGACATAGTTCTTTACATATTTTAGAAATGAGACTTTTATCAGAAATAATGTCTGTAAAACATTTCTCCCAGCTTTGTGCTTCCCCTTTAATCTTGTTTTCTTGGTTTTGTTTGTGTAAAAATGTTTGGTTGAAGTCACTTGTGAATCTATCTGGCCCTGGAGATTATTTTCTCAGAGAGTTCCTTAATGACTTGTTCAATTTTTTAAAATAAAACTAATTATTTTATTCTGTCTTCTGTTAAACTGGGCAATTTATATTTTTAAAATGTTCATCCAAGGGCAGCTGGGTGGCACAAATGGATAAAGTGCCAGCCCTGAAATCAGGAGGACCCGGTTTCAAATGACCCCTTTCATTTTTGATTCTGGTTATTTTTTTGTTGTTGTTATTGTTTGTTTGTTTTGTTTTTCTGATCAAATTAAACAAATGTTTATCTTTTTTATTAGTTTTTTTCATAAAAACAATTCTTAGTTTTGTTAATTTATTAGCTCAATAGTTTTCTTAGTTTCTATTAATCTCTTTTTTGTTATTTAACTTAAATTTGTTATTTAACTGGGATTTTTTTCTAGTTTTTTTTAGTTGGAAACCTAATTCATTGATCTCCTCTTTCTCTATTTTATTTATGTAGCTATTTAGAGATATATTTCCCTAAGAACTGCTTTGGCTGCATCCCATAAGTTTTGGTATGTGTCTGTTATTGTCATTTTCTTGGATGAAATTATGGATTGTTTTTGTGGTTTGTTATTTGACCCACTCATTCTTCAGAATTAGATTATTTAATTTCCAATTGGTCTTCAGTCTATTTTTCCCTGGCCCCTTTATTGAATATAATTTTATTGTATTGTTCTCCAAAAAGGAGGCATTTACTTTTCCTGCCTTTTTTCCCTGATACATGATCAGTTTTTGTGTAGCTGCCTTATACTGCCAAGAAACAGATATATTCCTTTTTATCCCTATTGAATTTTTTTTCCTCAGAGGTCTATTATATCTAGGTATTCTATGATCCTATTAATCTCCCTACTTTCTTTCTTGTTTATTTTGTGGTTAGATTTGTCTGATTCTGAGAAGGGAAGTTTGAGGTCCCCCACTAATTTTACTGTCTATTCCTTTCTGTAACTGGCGTGAAACCTTCTCTAGGAATTTGCCTGCTCTATCACTTGGTGCATATACATTTAGTATCATTACTACTTCATTATTTATGGTATTCTTTATCAAGATGTACTTTTCCTTACTTTACCTCCTTAACTAAAACATATTTTTACTTTTGCTTCATCTGAGATCAGAATTTTCACTCCTGCATTTTTAAATTCAGTTTAAGCATAATAAATTCTTTTCCAGCCCTTTATCTTTACTCTGTATGTGTCTCTGTGTGTCAAATGTATTTTCTTATAAACAACATATTGAAGGTTTGTCTTTTAATCCACTCTGCTACTTGATTCCATTTCATGGGAGAGTTCATCCCATTTATATTCACACTCATGATTACCAGCTCTGTATTTCCCTCTCTCATATTTTCTTCCCTGTATATATTTTTGTTCTCTCTTTCCACTTGTCCTCAACTCTGGTGTTTTTTGACCTACCACACCCATACTTTATCTCCTATCACCCCTAAGCCTTCTCTTACTGGTGATTTTTTTTAGCCCATTCCACTCACTACTTTATCTTCTATCATCCCTTCCCTCCAATTCTTAACTTTTCCCTTAGGGTTTCTGCCCTCCCTTCTGTTCTGATCCTCCTCTTTCCCCCCTCTTCCTCATCCTACTTCTTTATAAGATTAGATAAATTTCTATGTCCAACTGAATGGTTAAATTATTAAGTCTTAAAGCCCAAGCTGATGAGGTCAAGCTTCAATGTTCATCCACTCTATCCTTTCACTTCATTATAATAGGTCTTTTCCACTTCTTTATGTGAATTAATCAATCCTTATATCTTCCCTTTCCTCTTTTTCCAGTAGAGATCATTTTCCACCCCTTAATATCTTTTTCTTTGATGTCATCACTTCAGTGTCCTTTCACAACCACAACATCTGTCCATCTAATGCCTACCTCTGTCTACTCCAGTGACAGAGTTCTCAAGAGTTATAGATATTGTTTTCCTACCTAGAAATGTAAACAGTTTAATCTTTAAATATATCTTTTCTCCCTATTTTTTTTTTATGGTTCTTTTGCATCCTGTGTTTGTAGATTAAAATTTCTGTTTAATTTTTTTCAGTAGAAATAAAAGTATTTTCATCATTGAAGCTTCATCTCCCCTGAAAAATGATGCTGAGTTTTGCTGGGTAATTAATTCTTGGTTTTAACCCCAGGTCTTTTGCCATCTGGAATATGATATTCCAGGCCTTCCAATCCTTTATTGTCGAAACTTCCAGATCCTGTATAATTCTCACTGTTACTCCTTGATATTTTTTTTTTGGTCTATCAGTTTGAAGTTTTTGTTTTATTTTGTTTTGTTTTCCTTGAAATTATAGTTTTGGAATTTTGTAGCAATGTTCCTTGAGGTTTTCCTTATGGTTGCTCTTTCTAAATGTGACCTATGGATTATTTCAATGAGCATTTCCTGCTCTGTTTATAGAATGTTGGGGCAGTTTTTCTTAATGACCTCTTGTAGAATGCTATCCAGGCTCTTTTTTCAGTCATGGCCTTCAAGTAGACCAATAAAATTGTGTCTTCTGGTTCTGTTTTCCAGGTCAGCTCTTTTGGCATTGAGGTATATCCCATTTTCTTCTATTTTTTCATTATTTTTAGTTTGTTTGATTGATTCTTGCTGTCTCACAAAATCATGAGATTCCATTTGCTCTGTTCTAGTTTTTAATGTGTTATTTTCTTCAGTTATCTTTTGTACCTTTCTTTCCTTTTGGTTTATTCTATTATTGAAGGAGTTGTTACTTTCAGACAATTTTTCCCTTCCTTTTCCAAACTGTTGACTCTCTCATGTATATCTTCTATTTCTTTTCTCATTTTTCCTTCTACCTTTCTTATTTGCCTTTTGAAGTCTTTTTTGAACATTTCCACTAATCCTCTTTGGGGTTGAGACCAATTTATTTCACTCTTCGAAATTTCTTCTGTGAATATTCTGTCCTTCTCTGAGTTTGTGTTTTGGTCAGCCCTGTCTTCATAGTACCTTTCTAACCTTTCTATGATCATTGTTTGTTTTTTTCTGTTTCTTGCTCATTTTCTTTCATTTGCTTTTGGTATTTCCTTTTATTTATTTATTTAGCTTTCAGTTGTAAAGTGGAGCTCTGCTCCTGGCTTAAAGGTGGTGCTTTTCCAAGCTTTCTGTGGAGCTCCAGCCTTGTCTTTGAACACAGTAGCCCCTTGTGTTTGTAGGGAGTAGCTTTGCCTGCTCTGTTCAGTATACAGTCTGGTTTCCTCAAAGTTTGACCTCTGAACTAGAACTGGAAGGTTCCCCACTGATTTGATCTTGTATTGTGCCAGAATTGAGGGTCTTAGCTGCTGATTTGCTTTTAGTAAGACTTCCTCACTAGCTTTCCCAGAGTCTATCTGACTTGGGCTGAACACCTTTTACTCCAAAAAATAGTGACTGACCTTTCTTGAAATTTTTTCAGTCTATCTTTAGCTAGAGAGTAGTTTTATTCCATCAGACTCTGTTCATAGGGTTGGCTTCATGTGGTTTTTGGAGGGAAACTGGGATAGTTTGAGCAGCTTGCTGATTTTATTCTGCCATCTTGGCTGCACTCTTGGAATTCCTATGGGACTACAAGCTTGGTTTCTATAATTTAAGAAAAAAATAGGTATTATTGACAAATAAGTAGAGCTAGAAGACATAGTGAGAATTATGGCTCGTGTTCAGGAAATAGTCTGTTTGAATATTTTGATGATAATCCTGCTGAAGATGACTGAATTTTCTTTCTCCCAGATCCTATGGCATTTGTAAAGAAGTAAAAATGAGGTTAATTTCAAGTATTTGTTACTACCTGCTTTGACAATGACTCACAGAAAGTTTATGTGCTTTAATTTGTGTGTGTGTGTGTGTGTGTGTGTGTGTGTGTGTGTGTGTGTACATGGGTGGGTGAGTGGGTGTAGATGTGTAAGCCACCTCTGGCAAAATGTTAAGTTCTAGCTATTAAAATTATAAAGTATTTAAAGATTAAAATAGAATTCCTGTGAAACCTAGTGCTAGTTGGTATTAAAGGGCTAAGAATAGTTATGGAGAGAACTGCCCTACATACAAATTATTTGGAAAAGTAATGGATTGGGAAAGAGTGGAAAGAAAGACAAAAACTGCTGAAGCCAGTGTCTTTGAATGTCATTATAAAGACAAAATATGCCCAGTACATGAATTAAAGGCTTCAGATTCCTCAGAGACTTGGAATATTGTAATTATCTGTAACCTCCTTTTTAAAAAAAATATAACTATTTTTCAAGACCAAAAAAAAAAAAAATCTCTGAATAAATTATTTTGCAAAGAAATAAATCATAGCTTTTAGGGAGTTTTTGGTGGATTTGAAATAAATTTTATTTGGGGGATTGGATTTGACAATGTGTTTTTTTTTCTTCCACTGAAGCCTCTATACATTAATTTAAAGGAGCCTCTTTTCACATCTACATCAGTATTTGGGGGCCATATTTTCACTTAGTAATTTACTTCCATTTCTAAAATCATTTCTGCTATTTCATCGTGCCATGGAGTTAAACCCCTTGCATATCAAAGCTTGTGTCATCCATGTATAAACTGTGAGAGGTTTTACAAAGCTCAAAAGACTTAGAGTGCAGACTCTCTGAGGGAATTGTGTTTGTACATAAAGAGCAGCCCGGGAGTCAGGAGGATCTGAGTTCAAATCCAGTCTCAGATACTTAGCAACTTTGCCATCCTGAGCAAGTCACTTAACTTCATTTGCCTCATTTTCCTCCTCATCTGTAAAATGAGCTTTAAAATGGCAAACCACTCCAGCATCTTTACCAAGAAAATCTCAAATTGGCTTCATGGAGATTCAAAGAAGACTGAAATAACTCAACAACAACAATCCTCATATCTAGCAGAAGGCCTGCTATACACTATAGGTACTAAATAATTAATAGCCAAGTGATTTTTTCCCTGTGTAATTTTGAGCAAGACTTTTGATCTTTCTAATCTAATCTAATCTAGATCTAATCTAATCTTAAGTAATTTTGAATTACATCATCTCTATCCTATGTTTACAGAAAAAAAAATGTACTTTGTTTTGTTTTTAGAAAACAACAAGCATAGTAAATGTTCCTCAGTTAAAGATATTCCATAGCCATTGATTTCCCAAAATTATTTCACTTATTTTTATACCTACTTACTCACACACAAAAAAAAACTTGAAAACAGAAAGTAATATGTTAGAAGTGATATCGAAATAATTCAAAAATGTACAATGAAAACTGAAAGATATTTTCGAATTTAAATATTTACTTGTTTTAGAGATATTCTTAGATTTGATATCAAGAAGACCCAAATTCTAGTTTCACCTCCAACACTTACTAGTTGTGTGATTTTGAAAAAGTTTTATCCCCTCTGTTCTAGTTTCCCTCATCTGTAAAAGAAGGGGATTGTAATGAAGCACTTTTAGTTTTAAATCTATGATTTAATTTTTATTCATTTCTGAAAGTTAAAGAATTTCTCCCTGAAAACCAGTATGCCTTCTGGTACAAACATAAAATATATATTTTTTAAATTCAGGATTTTTATTTTTGAAATGTAATTTTATTATATATTTTCTGTCTTTATGGTTGAAGAATAGTTTTAAACTTCAGAGACTGATTTGGACAAACTATTTTTCTTTTAATTAGGTGGCCTCTCTCCTGAATTTGATTCTCTTACATATGTGTTTCTTTAACAAAGAATATCCAATTTTAACAAAAAGTCAAGTATTTGGAGGGCCCCTTCATGATGTATCAAATTATTTTGTATATAATGATTGAAAAGCTGTCCAATATTTTCACTTTGTTAGAGGCCAGCCTGACACTTTAAACAATGGAGAATACTGAGTGTTCAAAAAATGTTACTTAATATGGTAACAATAAGTGAGGAACATTTTTAGAAGCCATAGTTCTCAATATCTCAGAAAATATATTATAACATTTTGTCAGGTAGAAACTTAGACTCTAATAAAAGATATCACCAGTCTTCTTTGTAATTCAAAAATATCACTGGGATTATGATCCATATTAGGAAAGGTGATCAAAAAGCCTTATGAGTTGAAAAGGTTTTTTTTCTCATTATGTGCATGTGAATATTGTACTTTGGTTCATAGGTAGTATCATAATTTTCAGTAAAAATTATTTTTTTAGAGTCTTCCTTTAGATTAGCTCTCTCCCTAAACTAGTATTAAAACAACCCTGATGTAAACATAGTTGATTGCTTAATACTATTACTCTACTCACAACTAGCCTGAAGTGCTATCAATCATACTTCAGAGTATCTTGAGAGAGAATGTCTTTTATCTACTTGAGTTTCAGTTGTTTAATTTCAACTCCTGTAAAGTTTGATGAGTTATCTGACTGAACTCTCTCCCTTATACACATGCAAATCAATGAGTAAAGATGAAGTGAACATCTGTATCAGTGACAGGACAGCTGTGACCTAAGCCTTTTGTTAGAGAGTTACTGTCAGGCATGATTGAAAAAATTTGTTCTGGACAGTTTAAATAAAGGAATATATTGGATCCTTCCACTGAAGAAAAGCTCCAATTCTTGTCTGATTCAGTGCTTAGTTGTAGTCACTTTTTAACCTAGAGTTTCCAAAAGTTTCAGAGAAAGACCATTTGTGAATTTCTGTATATTACTTTTTTTTTTGAGAAATAATAATACAAAGTGTCTAAGATGACAGGAAAAGATAATGATAAATGTTGGATGGGATGTGGAAAAACTAGAACACTAATAAATTGTTGGTGAAGTTGTGGACTTCTGCAACCATTCTGGAGAGCAATTTGGAACTATGCTAAAAAGGCATACCCTTTGATTCAGCAGTCTCACCACTGGGTCTGTATCCCAAAAAGATAATAAAAAAGGGGGAAAAAAAAAATATATATATATATATATGTACATATATATATAACAAAAATATTTGTGGCAACTCTTTTTGTAGTAACAAGGAACTGGAAATTGAGTGGATGCTCCTAAGTTGGGGAATGGTTGAATAAGTTAAGATATATGGAAGTAATAAGATATTATTGTTCTATGAGAAATGATAGGTAGACTGAGTTTAGAAAAGCCTGGAAAGACTTACATGAAGTGATATTGAGTGAAGTGAGCAGAACAAATTGAACATTTTAGACAGTAATAATAAGATTATGTGATGAATTTAGCTCTTCTCAACAATGTCATGATTCAAGGGAATTCCAATCGACTTGGGATGGAAAATACCAATCACATCCAGAGAGAGAACTATAGAGACAGAATGTGGATCGAAGCATACTATTTTCATCTCTTAATGTTCTTTTTTTTTTCTTTTTGGTATAATTTTTCTTGCACAACAAGACAAATATACTTAAATACAATTGAAAAGAAAAATAATAACCTACTTTTCAGTATAGCACAAAGATTGTTGACTAGGGAGGTATTAGGTTCAAAATCTGCTGCTAACACTTCACTATTTGACCATGGGCAAATTTCTTAATCTTTCTAGTCTTTGATTTCCTCAATTATAAACTGTGTAAAATGAATATTTATAAAATAGATGGCCTCTTAGGATCCTTCCAGCTATAGAATTCTAGTATTTTTCCCAAGACCGTTTACATGGATTATATCATCTGAATCATGCACCAACATTTTATTGTGAGCCTTACATTTATTATTATTCCCATTTTACCTTAGAAGAAACTGAGGCTCAAAGAATTTAATGGAGTTTAGTCATGGTCTCACAGCTGGTAAAGGTCATCATGAGATAATTTACTTATATTTTGGCAAAGCAGGTGACAAAATCTCTTATGTTATTTTGTGGATATAATTTGGGCCAGAGAATAATACAGTTATGTAATTTCAGAAGGATTATATATTCAATACTAAGGAGTTATTTAGTAGCCATTAGTTTTCAGATATATCAGTTTAGAAAGAAGTATATGGAAGACCCTCATGGGTTTGTGCATGGTTTTGTCCTAGTTAATAATTTTATTGATGATTTTGGCAAAGATAGGGATGATATTTAAACAAATATACAGATGACATAGATGACTAAAAGAGAGATAATTATCACACTGTAGAATCAGGATCCAAAAACATCTTCAAAGTCTAAAATGCTGAATCTGATATAAAATATGAAAATGAATACAGAAAAATGTAAAGTCTAAGACTTTGGTTCAAAAAACTTCTACTTCACAAACATCAAATGGGAGAAGCTTGGATAAAGAACTTTTTTTGTTTGTTTTTGTTTTTGTTTTTCTAAAGAAGACTTGGAGAATTTAATGTACTGATTCACAGAAGTAAAATATGTTAAATGAAAATTCACCACATTAAACCTATAACAATAAGATGTTGAAGTACATAGTGTCCAAGACCAAATCAGTGACAATTTACAATTTCACTGATCAAGTTACATCTGAGTCGTGTTCAGGTCTAGAATTAAGATTTTTAAAGGGACTTTTAGAAACTTTTGAGCTCTACAAAAGAAGTTGACCAGAATGGTGAAAAGCCCTAACTTCATGCTATTGGGGGAGTAGCTAAAGAAATTGTGGATGTTAGTCTTGAATAAAAGAAGCCTTCTATCTGACATGTTCAATGTCTTCATATATTTGAAGGGTTGTGTGGAAGAGGAAATGATTTGTTGTGTTTGGCCTTTTGGGGAGTAGAAGGATTAGGAGAAGGCAGGAAAAAACAAATAAAAAGTGCACAGTAAAGAACCAAAGAAACCTAGTAGGAAGCACAGAAAAGCTGGGTAGCTTTGAAAACAATGTAATATTTATTACATAAGTTTTTTTTTTTTAAAGTAAACAGTTTGAAATGGAAATTTGTTATTTTATATTGAATCTTCTCATGTTTTTCTTTGTACCTGAAAATGCTTTTTTTTTTCTTTTCTTGTTTTGAATTAAAGTTCAAAATGACTTCCAAAAATTAATAAAGGAAAATAAAGTACAAATATATTTACTTTCAGAAGAGAAAGTTGATGGCCAAGGAAATTATATGACTGCCTCAAGTCACATGGGCAGGAAATATCAGATAATAATATTCAAATAATATTCAAAAATGGCTTGATTTTAAATTCTCTATCCTTTTTTTTTCTGTGAAATGCTCCCTCTTTCCATTTTCTTTTGTCCTTGTTTTGTTTACATTAGTTCTTTTCAAAAACTAAAAATGCATTCAGAGCAAGGAACTTGAAAGTGAAGTATTTTTTAGGAAAGTTAGATTTGGTTGTTTTCCACATTTTAATAAATTTAAAAGCCTAAATTTTATATATAAAAATGATTATGTTCGTTAATCATATAAGGAAATTGTATAGGAAGTGGTAGTGGTTTATCACAATACATTTAAATAAGACATAATAGGAACAATAAGTATAAGATTTTTAATTGTAGGACAATGTTAATTCCAATATTCATAATGCTTCTATAGGATCATAGTTTTAGAATTAGGGCCTTAGAGGATATCTAGTCTAACTCCCACCTTTGACAGGAAGGGAAAAAATTGAGACAAAGATATTAGTGCCATGACCTAAGACATGAAGATAATAAATAACTGAATCTAAGATTCCAAGGGTCTGTTATCTTCTCAATATGAATAAATACTCCAATGTACATGATCACATTCCTGCTCCTATTATGGAGATCTTTCCCACATCCTCCCACAAATCATCTTTGGGTGGTCTGCTCAGTGTCCTAGAGACCTTTATTTTTTTAAACCAAACATATGATTTTATTGGTAAAGGAAGCTCCCTGGTGAGGGAAGTCCCTCTGGCAATTCAGGTCAGCAATTTATCTGTAATTTTAAAATCTTAGAGATCTTCCCGAATATACTAAGTGCTAAAGTGCTTTGCCATGCATCACACAGTTAGAAAGTGCCAGAGGCAGAATCTGAACACAAGGCTAACTCTTTATTCACTATATAGTATGTTTCCTGTCAGTTAACTCAGCTACTATAGGAATTTGCTTCCAATAACTTCTCAAGCTTAATATAAAACTAAATTTATTGTAAAGATGGTACATTTTGAGTGAGACCAAAATTGAAATGTGAATCCAACACTGACCCCAAAAAAGCACTCTCAAAATATAGAGGCATATATACTATTGATTATTTGAGGGGGAGGGGGAAATATACTTTATATTGTAAAAAGATAGCTCTGGTTTATTTATGTAAGCCTAAGACTTCAAGAAAATTTCAAATAGTTTAGCCACATAAGGTACTTGGACTATTTTTTAAATAATGATTCACCCTCTCACATTTTTCTTGTTTTTTTCTCAAACCAACAGGATCTGGAGATCCAGCCATTTTCTTGAATAATCAAAATGGTCAGTGACTCCACTGGGGGAGAGTGAGGGAGTTAAGAGTCCCTTTAGTTGATGACTTCACTTTACTGTGGTTGTGAATGTGATAAATGCACCTGTCTCAAGAGAATG
Source organism: Antechinus flavipes (assembly GCF_016432865.1). Lineage (NCBI taxonomy): Eukaryota > Metazoa > Chordata > Mammalia > Dasyuromorphia > Dasyuridae > Antechinus > Antechinus flavipes. The sequence goes on along the minus strand of NC_067400.1, from coordinate 368,743,659 downwards.
AAACTGCCAGTTTCAGGGAGTAGGAATGTGACTATAACTGCCTCAATTTCAATGAGTTATTATTCTCTGGATCTGTTCTGCTTGTATAGAGATGGTTGCTTGGAGAGATTGTGCATATCTATATTTAGAAATAGGAAAAGTAAATAAAATGACATCTGTAGAAGGGGTGTGTATATATCTGCATGTGTTTATAATATATTTACCTTTGTAGAAAAACCCCAAATTAGTTTTGTTTCATGTTCAGGTCACTGACTTTTTCTTCAAAAGTAATCTGTTTTCTTCATAATTACTTGCCTGTATTTGCTAATGGAGTAACTCCTGAAACTGATATGTTTATTCTAGAAATTCAAATTGTCAGGTACTGTGAATCCATTGCTTGCAAACTCAGCTTCACAGAGATGATGACCTGGGAATCATAGAATTATATTACAATACAGTATTTCATTTTACTTATGAATATTTTTGCAGCATACACAGCAATTTTTACTTAAGTTTACTCTTTTGTCCAAGGCTTCCATTTCAAAATGTTCCTTACCCCATTACTTCTTAGGTAGGGTATACCTTGTTTCTTTCCATTGTAACAGAAAAATTACCTTGTTCACTAGGGCATTTTATAAGTGAATTTAAGCTTAAAATGAAAGATTTCAGATTTTCCATTTTCTGATCCATTTTTCTAGAGGCTATCAGTATAAATTGGAAGTATTTCTAATATTCAACTTATGAACTTAATAAGGACAGGCCTCTAGATAGATGCAAAGTTCCCTTAATTTGTGATTCTCTGTGACGTAGGAACCATACTTCTGAAAGGAAGATATAAATTATCTTCCATTTTTTAGTGGAGAATCATTTTCATCAAATTGAGAAGTTGAATTTGTTGAATTATTCATGTTTTTTCCTAAATCTATACTTAATCCTGAGTTAAGAATACTTAGAAGGAAAAGGTAATGGATTTAGAAATGAAGGACTGTATGAAGAAACTGAGATTATAGATTAATACGCTGACTGACAAATTGGGATATTGTGATGATTGTGATTTTTTAAAAACACAGTATGATCTTAAAATACTAAAAGCTAACATTTACATGGTGCTGAAAAAGCACTATGGATAAAGTATTTTATTTGATCCTCACCATCCATTGAGCTTGGTAATTTGATTATTACTACCCCTATTTATGCAAGAGGTAGTAATTTGTAATTTACCTGAGTTCACATTGTAACTGGCAGGTCTTCTGACTTTAAACTGTATCTTTATGAAACTACAATCTTGAGAAAAAAGTTTTAACTTTCCTTTTTGTGTTGTACCACCTATAAAATAAGGTCAGTAATGATACCTTATCGACTTTTGAGAAATTGATTTTAACTCTATAGAGTGGTTGAGACATATGAGCTAATCCTACCTCAGATGGTACTTATTTTTTCAGACAATTTAATACAATGGATTTGGATGATAACAACAGTGTGCCAATGAAGAGAGCATGCTAAAAAGAACATCTTGGAGTTCTTTGAAGTGAATCAACAGATGTGTGTTGGAACTTAATGATGTCTTGATATATTTTCATATATTATATGAGTATTATCAATATAATCAAAATAATCAATCAAAATCAATATAAGCATTATCAAGAAAAAAGTTTACTCAGTCTTTACAATCCAAATCATGGAAGTATAGATTAAATCAAGCAATCACTTTATAAGGAAAGGATTTCTTAAGCAGTTATTGTATGACAGAAACTGTGTTAGGTGCTAGAGATACATAAACCAAAACTAATCAAGCAGTCAACAGGTATTTATTATAGCAAGGATAAGTAGAAGAAGGTGAGGGCTCCATGAAAAACGTCTATGCAGCATACTCTTTGGGTGAGAAAACAACATAATACATAAAAATCCACAAAATATATACATACTAAATAGATAAAATGAAATAAATAATTTAGGGAAAGGAGCTTGAGATTTTCAAAGAAATTTGAAAATTAATATGGCATAGTGGATAGAATATAGGACTCAGTATCAGGAAGACATGAATTCAAATCTTTTTTTTTTTTTTTTCAGATACTAGGTATATGACCCCAGACAAGTCATTTAAACACTCTGAGACTTGGTTTCCTTTTCTGTAAAAGTCAGATAATAATAGCATCTACCTCACAAAGCTGTTTTAGGAAGTCAAATGAAATAGCATATGCATTGTGTTTTACAAACATTAAATAGTAATTATTATTTTTATCAAAAGTTATTGATGTGTGATGACAGAAAAAAAATATATTTACCCTGTCTAGATCTTTTCTTCAACTGTAAAATAAGGGCACTGAATTAGATGATCTGTAAATTACCTTCCAAGACTATCATCTTCCCTACTCCATTATATTTTTTAAAGAGACTGACTGAATATTTTTTATTCTATAAATTATTTCATTCCACTGCTGATTAGCACAAAAGCTTTGACTTGAGATATTTTTGACCTGGGGTGGTTTATCCCTTCTTAGGCAATGTAACATCCTTCTATCACAAAAGTTTATGGTACTGCCTGGTTGGTGTGGATACCTGATAGACCGTGATCCAGTAGCCTCAGCCTCACTACTTATAGAGATCCATTGTCTAATAATTCTTTTCAATTTAGCTCACATGGGTTTTGCCACATAGCAAATATGTTAAACTGTAGTAGCAACTACATTTAGAAATTATCCATTAGCTCTGATAAAGAAAGGTCTCCCAAAGAATAACTCCCAAATACACATTTGTCTCTGTGGAAATTCAGAAATGAAAGCAAATCTATCACATTATAAACTTTATGGAAAAAAAGAAGGAAAAATAATATTTCATTGCTGAATGCAAAACAATAGGTTCTCTCAATGCATGACCAAAGATGCAATCTTCACTGAAAGCAGGGTAGATGGATATTTCAAAGACACATAGAGATACTTTAAAAATTAGATAAATATAATTTCAAATATCCTATGTGAAGACATGTAAAAAATTAAATTGGAAAGTTGTATTCTCCATTCCTTTGACTTAGATTTCCTCAGATGGCCTTTATCTCCTTTGGCCCTGTAAGTAGCACTTGACAAGAGGAAGAAACAGAAGGAGAAAGAAAGAGAAAGAAAGAAAGAAAGAAAGAAAGAAAGAAAGAAAGAAAGAAAGGAAGGAAGGAAGGAAGGAGGAAGGAAGGAAGGAAGGAAGGAAGGAAGGAAGGAAGGAAGGAAGAAAGAAGAAGGAAGAAAGGAAGAAAGAAGAAGAAAGAAAGAAAGAAGAAGAAAGAAAGAAGAAAGAAGAAGAAAGAAAGAAAGGAAGGAAGGAAGGAGGGAAGGAAGGAGGGAAGGAGGGAAGGAAGGAAGGAAGGAGGAAGGAAAGAAGGAAGGAGAGAGGGTGGGAGGAAGGATGAAGGAAGGGAGAGAGGGAGGGAGGAATGAAGAAAGAAAGAAAGAAAGAAAGAAAGAAAGAAAGAAAGAAAGAAAGAAAGAAAGAAGAAGAAAGAAAGAAAGAAGGAAGAAAAGAAGGAAGGAAGGAAGATGAAGGAAGGAATAAAAATGAAAGAAAGAAGAAATAAGAAGAAGAAAGAGGAGAAAAGGAGGAGGAGAAGAAGAAAGAGAAGGAGAAGGATTAGGAGGAGGAAGTGAGAAATTATACTAATTAGCATTTAGAGCTTTGGTTTTCTCCAGACAAACTATGTGGTGATAAAGATTGTCAACTAATCTAAATACTTACAGCATTCAATAAAAGAGGCTAAAGTCTAGTTTATTGTTGAGGTGTTTAAATGTTCCTTAAAACAGAATTCTGTCTCTGATAATTTGTTAATCACATTATGGTTAAACAAAGCAAAACAAGTTGGGCAGTTGGGAATTTTAAAGTTTGGCTGATACCATCTCAATAACAATCTCAAGAATCTTTGTTTTTTCTTACATTCTCTACATACTTGTTGGCTACATTTTGGGGATAAACAAAAAGAGTATAATTTATAGCTATGTCTTTGAAAGCATTTTCCCCCATGAGCTCTATTAGACTTATAACATTCACATAAGAGTTATATTTTAACTTAGATCTACCTGACTCCCAGCCTAATCCTTTATCCTCTGTACCACCAGTTGCCTAAAGGCCACCATATTTTCTCTATAGTTGATAATTGATTTTGCATACTAATGATAATGTATACTAAAGTCCAAAGAGAAAACTCTGAATGGGATAAAATGAGTTGATCAACTCCTCCAAAATTTCTGGGATTTATTAAGTTCAATTCAACAAATCTTTATTTAATTTCTACTATATGGGAGATATTATGCTAAATACTCAAACCACAAAGACAAAAGTCAAAGTTGTCTCCACTTTCAAATGGCTTATATTCTATTGTAAGGTAATATAATTAAAAGCCTGCAACTTATTAAGAACAATTACCTCGTGTCAGACAAATAAAAGTGGACTTCTTTCACTTTAAAACTTTTTTCCTATAATATTGTCATTTTATTTTTAACATTTGATTTAGTGTATTATTTTCCCCAGTTACATGTAAAAATGATTTTTAACATTGGTTGTCAAAATTTTAAGTTTCAAATCTCCTTCTGTCCCTTCCTATACCCCTTCATTAAGAAGTCAAGCAATAAGATACAGCTTATACATGTGTAGTCATGAAAAACATTTCTATAATAATTATGTTGTAAAAGAAAATATAGACCCCCCCCAAAAAAAAAAAAACCTTCAAGCAAAATAAAGTTTTAAAAGTACGCTTCAATCTGTATTTAGATACCATCAGTTGTTTTTTTTTGTTTGTTTTTTTTCTTGATATGGATAATTCTTTCATCATAAGCCCTTCAGAGTTGTTATGGATCATTGTATTACTGAAAATAGTTATGTCACTCACAGCTGATCATTGTACAACATTGCTATTACTTTGTACACAGTATATTTCACTTTGCAACAATTCTTGGAATTCTTTCCAGGTTTTTCTGAAAGCATTACTTTCATCATTTCTCATAACACAAGGGTATTACATCATAATCACATAAGGAATTTATTCAGCCATCCCCAAATTGATGGGCATTCCTTCAATTTCAAATTCTTCTTCTCCAGAAAAAGGTCTGCTATAAATATATTTTTACATATAGATCTTTTTTTTCTTTTTAAACTCCCTTTTGGGATACAGACCTATTAGTGGCACTGTTGTATCAAAGGTATTCAAGGTTTTAAAGACTTTTGGGCATAGTTTCAAATTGCTCTACGGGATGGTTGAATCAGTTCACATCTCCACCAATAGTACAATAAAGTTTCATTTTCCTCATGTTTTCTTCACCATTTCGCCTTTTCCCTTTCTGTCATATTAGTCAATCTAAGAGGTAAAGTAGTACCTCACAATTGTTTTAAATTGCAATAGTGAACTACAACATTTTTTCATAACTCTATAGGTAGTTTTGATTACTTCACCTGAAAACTATTCGTAGCTTTTGATCAATTATCCATCGGGGACTGGCTCTTATTTTTTTTATAAATTTAACTTATGTTTCTGTATGTTTGAGAAATTAGATCATTATAACAAAAAATTGCTTCGAAATGTTTTTCATCATTGTGACTGCTAAATAAATGTCCTTCCATTCAATTCATCCCACCCAATTTATTCTATTCTCTCTCTTTTACCATCTCTCCTCAAAATTATTTTCCCTCCCCTAATTTGCCCTTTCTTCTAGCACCCTCTTCTTTTATCCACTTTCCTTCTTACTTTCTGATAACTAAGAAAGATTTCTATACCAAATTGAATGTGGTTGTTATTTCCTTTTTGAGCCAATTTTGAAGAAAGCAAATTTCACTCATTTTTTCTCTCCAGCCCTTCTTCCCCTCCACTGCAAAAAACTTTCCTCTTTTATTATGTGAGATAATTTAACCCATTCTATCTTTCCCTTTCCATTTCTTCCAGTAAATTCCTTTCACCCTGTAATTTTATTCTTTTAGATGTCCCTTCACATTGAACTCACATCTATGTACTCTGTGCATATATACTTTTAATTTTTCTTATAATGAAAAGATTCTTATGAGTTATAAGTATTACCTTCTCATGTAGGAATGAAAACCATTTAACCTTATTAAGTCCCTTATGTTTTCCTTTTCCTTTTTACCCTTTCATGCAAAGCCACAGTCTTGTATTTGAAAGTCAATTCTCTCTTCTTCTGGTATTTTCATCAAGATTGCTTAAAAGTCCTCTATTTCATTAAATATCCATTTCTCCCTGGAAGAATTATATTTAATTTTATTGGCTAGGTGATACTTGATATAATCCTAACTCCTTTCTTTTCCAAAATATCATATTCTAAGGCTTATAATCCTTTAATGTAGAACCTGCTAAATCTTATATTATCATGAATGGGCTACATGACATTTGAATTTTTGTTTTTGTTGTTGTTGTTGTTGTTTGTTTTTGGCTGCTTGCAATATTCTCTCTTTGACCTGGGAGATCTGAAATTTGATGACAATATTCATATATATGTGGCTTTCAAGTAGTCCAATAATGTTTAAAATTATCTCTCCTGGATCTATTTAAAAGTCAGTTGTTTTCCCAAAGAGAGATTTTACATTGTCTTCTATTTCTTCATTCTTTGGTTTTGTTTTATTGTTATTTGACTTCTCACAATGTTTATAGCTTCCATTTTCTCAATTCTAATTTTTAAGGAATTATTTTCTTAAATTAGCTTTTGTACCTCCTTTTCCATTTGTTCAATTCTATTTTTAAGGAGTTTTGTTTTCTTCAGTAAATTTTATGCCTTTCTTTTCACTTGACCAGTTTTGCTTTTTAAGGCATTCTCCTCATTGACTTTTTGTAATTCTTTTAACCCTTTTGTCGAAAGTATTTTTAATGTATTATTTTCTTCAGTATTTTTGGTGTCCACTTTACCAAATTATCGACTCACTGTTTCATCATTGTCTTGTATCAAAATTGTTTCTCTTCTCAATTTTTTCTTCTAGCTCTCTTACTTGATTTTCACAATCTTTTTTGACCTCTTCCATGACCTGAGACCATTTTATATTTTTCTAGGAGACTTTGAAGGTAAGAGCTTTGGTTTTGTTTTCTTCTGAAAATGTGTTTTGATCTTTCTTGTCACCTCAGTAACTATCTATGACCAGAATCTTTTTTTCTTCTGTTTGCTCCTTTTCCTAGCTTATTATTTGACTCTTTATTAAAGTAGGGCTCTGCTTCTGTCTCAAAGTTCAGGGGTTTTGTGCAACTTTTTTCAGATATATTTCTAGGGATCTCTAAGTTTTCAGCTCCACTGTGGCTTCAAGCTCTGTATGTTAGTTCTCCTCTTCACCCTGGGACTACCAACCAGAACTGACCTGTAACCAAATATGGACCAAGCAACAGGGTCCTGCCTCATTGCTAGCAAAGAGATCCCTGTAATCTCCTTCTCACCAGTTGTACAACCCCCTTTCATCTGTGGGCTGAGAGCTTCATTTATTGACAGTGATAATTCTATGTATCCTAATTTTGTTTGCTCTGGTGTATGCTGTGTATAGTCTATGCTGTAGTGTACTCCATTCCCAGCCCATATTACAGTTCTTTCCTTCTGATCTTCTTGGTTGTCTTTGGCATCTGTGAACTGAGTTTTCTTGAAATTATCATTGCAGCTAGGTTCACTCACCTTGAGATTTGCTCAGGCCCAATCAGCCTTGACATAGCCTGAGCTGGACTGTGTTCCATTTTCACTCTGATACAACAGATCTTTCCTGCTGACCTTTTGAATTATCTTGAGCTATGAAATTTTTTCACAGAATCATTTTGTTGATTCTAGAATTTGTTTACAGTCATTATTTAAAGGTTTTGAGAGAGGTTTTGTAGAGCTCTCAGGAGTGTCCCTGCCTTTACTCCATCATCTTGGTTCCTTTCCATACTTTAGTTCTTTATGCTACTCTTTTATGACTTCTTTCCTCTTTAAGATGTCAGTTCAGGCTGATTTTATTGAGTTAAAATGCTGCAGGACTAGCATGAATAACTGATTTTCCCCAGGCTCCAAATTCTCTTAAGATGGAGTTATGGAAAGGGGACAGCAACAGAAGGAGATGGGAGGATGCCAATGATAAAGTTTTCTTATTTCACTACTTTGCCCTGGGCAAAGTCAAGGAGTAGCAATTATTGAGAAAAGCTGCTTCCCAGTTCTTCTTCACTGTCCACTCTTACAGTCACTCCTTGGATGTAAATTAGTTGCTTTGGAAGATTAAGTGACTCTTTCCAGTACTCAAGGTACAATGTAGGCCTCCGAATCAGGTACTTGCTGAGGGATTTTAAGCCTCAGAAGCTGAAAGAGTAAATGCAACTTCTTTACATTTTTAATATCCATTCAGAGTATGACTATACTGTATAATAATAATATCCCCTCATTTTCCACTATCTGCCTTGTCAAAAAGATGGTGAACTAATGAACTCACATATAACTTTTGTTGTTATTATTTTTACCTCTTTAATATGAAAAATATTATGAAATACAAAAAATCTCCTTTATGTGGCGTCACTCCAAAAAGTAAAAAGTTTGAATATGACCAATATTTATGATCTCTACTTTTCTCATAATTTTCAAATAGAAACTGTGATTTCTATCTATTTGTTAATTTTAAACTATTTCTTTTTCTCAAAAAACCCCTATAGCTTACATATTGATATAGCTGTTTTAGAAAATTAAGTAAATGAATTTATTTTTAAATTTATTGTCATAAAATATTTAAAAACATTATTTTTGTCAATTGGAAATGTTCAATTAAAAAGTCTTTAAATATTAAAAAATGAGAATACAATAAAACACAATACTAAGCCTATTCTAGTTTCACCTTTGATGATTCAGAAGAATCTTGAATTTTAGAATTATCATTTCAAGCATCAAATTTATTATGTTGTACATGCTCACAAGGGCTTTTCAGTAGAGTTCTAATTAATAAACACTACTTAAATTAGATTTCCCTCTATTTTTATAACAAATACTATCTTTATTTTCTCGGACAGTGTATCACTAATACTATTATGACTAGCATTTATATTTTTTTTCTTTTCTCCATGACAAGGATTGATATTGTTTCCAATATTTAGTGCAATGTCTCTAGTACTTAGCATAGTACCCAGGACATAGCAGTCACTTAATAAATATTGATTGTTTGTTTGTTGAGAAATGAGAAAACTGAGATAAGGATTGAGTGCTGTATCTAGTGTCAGAAAACCTGAACCAATCTCAACGGTTTAATAATTGTGTGACACTGGATAAGTCAGTTACTGGACTTGGTTGAGTACAAAATAAGGATGAAACAGCAAATATCTCAGAGGGTTGTAAATATCAAGTAATGTAACATTTCAAAAGCACCAGGGACTTAAATTCTTCTTTTTCTCCACCCTCCACATTTCTACAAAATAATATATTAATTTGATACATAGAGATGGAATCAGCACTGGCTCATTTTTAGCACCATATTATGTGTGTATGTATGTATGTATATATATATACACAAATGACAATTCTGAAGTATCATTGCATATCTCTAAGACTGGCTAAGAAGATAGAAAAAGACAATGATAAATGTTGAAGGGGATGTGGGAAAATTGGGACACTAATACATTGTTGGTGGAGTTTTGAACTGATGTAACCATTCTTGAGAGCACTTTGGAACTGTGCCCAAAGAGCTATCAACCAATTTCTTTTCTATCAATTTCTTTTTTAGTTGCATGCCCAATTCGTTAATCTTCTCTTTATTTAATTAAAATAAAGATATCAAGAGATGTAAGATTTCCTTTAAAAACTTCTTTGACTGCATCCCATAAATTGTGGTATATTGTCTCAATATTGTCACAATTAATTGATAACTGTGTCTATGACTTGTTGTTTCACCCACTCATTCTTTAGGATTAGATTATTTAGTTTAAAATTAATTTTTGGTCTATTTTCTCCCACCTTTTATTACATGTGATTTTTATTGCATCATGATCTAAAAAAGATGCATCTGCTATTTTTGCCTTTCTGCATTTGATTTTGATGTTTTTAATGTGCTAATATATGGTTAAATTTTGTGTAGATTCCATGAACTGGCAAGGGGAAAAAAGGGTATTCCTTTCTATCCCCATTCAATTTTCTCCAAAGGATGGTCATACCTAGCTTTTCTAAAATTCTATTTACGTCCTGAACTTATTTCTTGTTAATTTTGTGATAGAGCAAGGTTGAGATCCCCCCATTAGTATAGTTTTATCTATTTCTTCTTGCCACTCTCTTACTTTAGGAATCTGGATGCTAAACCACTTGGTGTATATATGTTTTGTAGTGTTCTCTCTAAAATGTAATGTTCTCTGTTGAGGGTTTCTTGGAGTCTCTGGAGCAGCCTTCATTTCAGTTCAGTAATCACCACAAGTACAGCCAGGTGTTAAAGTTCAAATCCTTTATTGTCTCCTTCAAAGTCTTATCTCCTTCACTTGGAACTCAGTTAGTTTTCTGGGGCCTTCCAGAGTTTTGGTTTCAATGAAAAACCGAAGGAGGAGAGCCTGCCACCAAGGTGGTGTGAGATGGGATGAATCTGTCTGAGTCCAAAGGTTTGTAATCCAGCCTTCAGCCTTCAGCCTTTTGTCCGCTTGTCTCTGAATCTCCCTGGCTGAGGCTTCTAGCTTATATCCTCCACACTGAGTACAAACCAATCATTATATCACTAGGAAACCATTATTTGTTGTAGGATTAAATCAATGCTAAAGTAGATTTAACCATTGTCTCCTCAATTCCACTTAATATTGTGTTTCAAGTTCTGGCCCATAACATGGCCTTGTAGGATTAAATCAATCATACTGACCATGCTAAATTAGATAACTATTGTCTCTATCAATTTCACTGACTTAGTACCTTGTAAGAGTCCTTTGTTTCAAGTTCAGAGTTCTGTCCCATAACAATGTTTAGTATTGATATTACTTCATTATCTATAGTATCCTTTAGCAAGATCTATTTCCACAGAGTGGAAAGAGAAAAAAGGATAGAGGAAAATAGAGAGCTGGTAATCATGATTGTTAATGTGAATGGGATGGACTCTTCCATAAAACAGAAGCAAATAGAGTGGATTAAAAAACAGAATCCAACAAAAAATAAAGAAAAAATATAATTGTTTTTCCCTTTTTACCTTCTTATTCCTCTCTTGAGTTCTGTATTTGAAAATCCAACTTTCTGTTCAGCTCTGGTCTTTTCATCAAAAATGATTATTTCCTTGAATTTTCTTCTTTTCCCCTGAAAGATAATGATTAGTTTTTCAGTGTAGTTGATTCTTGGTTGTAGTCCAAAGTCCTTTGCCCTCTGGCTTATCAAAATCAAGGCCCTTTCATCCTTTAAATTGGAAACTGCTAAATCCTGGGTTCTGCATCCTTGATATTTGAATTGTTTCTTTCTGGCTGCTTGCAATATTTTCTCCTTGATCTGCTTGTTATGCTGCAGTTTAGGTTTCACTTTTTGCCTTCTGTTGTTGTGTCAGCTAATAAACTGACCCATGGACTTCTAAACCAGGACAGAGTAGTCAGTGGTGCTGTATTTTGGCTAAGAGCCTCTCAATAGATTCCCAGTACTAAAAGCCTCTCCATCCTGGACCTCTCTACTCTTGAGCCTATGCTGGGCCCTGTCCCAGCCTAATCAGATTTGAGCAGACCTTTTCTGAAGTCCTTCCAAGATATCTTGTGCTGTAAATTTGTTATACTCCAAATATTTATGGATTCTATCTCTACAAAATCTATTCAGAGGCTTGATGTGGTGTTAATTCTGAGGGAAGTCAGGAAGAGCTCAGGCAAAGATCAATCTAGTCTCCTTTTAGCTCCACTCTTGGAATAATGTCTTTATGATAGCTAATTATAACGGTCTCTAGGAAGAATATGTTAAAGCTTTCTCTAACTTCCAAAGCTTTTTGAGTACTTTTTTCTCTTTTAGTAATCTCAAGTAATTATACATCTTGTATGCCAAGTAGGGACTAGTGATGACCAAAAAAATTTAGAATGTTTAAAGACAATCAAGAATTGAACGTTTTTCATTTGCTGATTAAATATAAAATAAATTTTCTTCTTAAAATAATTGCTTTAACATTAGACAATATCTTATAATCTTGGGGTCTATTTATCTTTGGATCAATATGATTTACCATTGCTCATATATATAGTTTTACTATATAATTTTGTTGAGGACATTGAAAACTGTGGGGCAGCATTAAAAGTTTATTGTTTCAAGTTTGAATTCTAGGATTAGAACTTTGAGGATGATGGAATGTTCATCCCAACAAAGTGATAATAAAATCTTTATAGTTCCTTGGATCATTGCTGCCACATTTTCTTAATGTTGGACACATAAAGGAAAAGATATTAAAGGTATTAAAAACTTTTTTTTTCTTTGTAGCTTAAAAATTGATTAGATATATTTAATCACTAAGAAATTCAAGTTTTCTCTTATTGGTAATCAACCTTTAATACTCTTTCCAACTTTAAAGGGACAGGGAAAAATATAATGGAGAAAATATATTTTGATATACTCTCCATCATATCACCTGAGATAGAGTAAATTAAGTAAAACTGGTGTAAGAAACTAAAATTTTCTAAGAAATGGGATGCATACAAAACAGGATCACAAACATTTACACTCCCTAGATTTCTTACATGACAAAGAACTTCAGAGAATTCAATCATTCAGAAAATTCTTCCTACAACTTTTGGGAAGAAGAAGTTATAAAGAATAAAGTTGATGATATGAAAGTAGATGTATAAGTATAGAATGGAAAATAAAAGTGCAAAAGTTAGCATTATAATCAAAATTGGACTCTGATTTCATAAGTATTCCCTCCAACTATTAGGATCAAAATCTATAAAATCATCATCAACATCATCATAATCATCATGCTGAAGATGATGAATATGACAGATAAAATTGAATGCCAGCTTTTGAGTCAGGAAAAAGTCTGATTCAAGTCCTATCTAGAATACATGTATGACCCCAGGCAAATCATTTCATTCTCAAGGTCATAGTCTCTAAGTTGCTGAGCATTTGCTGATTTATATCAATGGGGAAGAGGGTGGAGGGCAGCTCTCACCAATAGTTTTCTCCATCAATAGAATCATATGTAGAATTATTATAATTATTCAAAATCATTAAAAGCAGAATATCTGTATTTACTTCATACTTACTGATCAATTCAGATTATATACAAGAATAGCAGAAACTGCACAATACTTTAATCAAATATTTAAATATGGTCCCTTAGCTAGGACAATTCCTCACCATTTTATTTAAGTTAACAAATAACAAATATAGAACTCAAAATGTCCTTGAGAATTAAGTAAATAAACTGCACTGTGGAATTAGATCATTGTGAACTGAAGGGAGAAAATCATCCATAATTCTTGGAGCATAACATTGATGCATAAATTTTAAGAACTTTAAAAAAAAATAGATGCCACCCACCATACCAAATTTTTATGATTTCCAAGGTATCTCTATCAAGTCATAGGAGCCCAGATGGAAAGCACTGGAATTAAAAGAGTTGAAGAGAAGTTTTCCACCAAAGATTTTAATTGTTAGTTGAAGGAAGCCAGAATGATGAGATCCTAGAATTGAGGATTCTAGACATAGGGAAAATTAAAAGAAATGTCCAGAGTTAAGACATGTGGTTTATTTTTGTGGGAATAGCCAAAAGGCCAGTGTTACTAAATTGAAATGTATGTTGTGGAATGTAAAGTATAAGAAAATTGGAAAAGTAATGAGGCTAAAATTACGAAGATCTTCGAATGCCAAACAGAGGGTTTTATATTTTATAGAGAGCTACTAGAGTTTATTGAATACCTCTTCTTATCTTTACCCTGTGGTTAAATATATATACATATATATATATACACACAAATAAACATGGATCTTCGTTTTGTGAGTGAGAAAAGTATCTTGTCTAAAAAACTAAAATGGACTTACTTGAGAGATGATTAGTATTCCTTCGGTGGAAATTTTCAGAATATAATTGCAGATAATCCATTTATCTCAATGATATTGTAAATGGGACTCTTAAATACAGATTGGACTACATGGCTTTGGAAATCACTTAGAATATGAGATCCTATGATTTTGAAATTTTGAAATGCCTAGATATCTCATAAGTAAAGACTTTTCACAGAAGAATATATTATAATCTGACTTCCCTATTTCCCAGGTAGAGGGAAAACTATTAGTTTTTTTTTAATCATTTAGATTTGAAATTTCTAAACCATTGCTTTATATCTTCTCATTCATTCTGATATTCAATTAATCAATGATTAAACTAATACTAATTTCCAATCTTTTTCAAATCTACGCTATCCTTTTACTATCACCATGATATTTTAAGTCCTTCTCACTTGAACTAATCCAGATGATATTGCTTCTCTTTGCCATTTCCTATAATAATCCAACCTGAATTTATCTAAAGTTGTCTTTCTCTCCTGCTAAAACAAAAATAGAAATAATAGAAACAACCTTTAATGTCTCCTATTTCTGCTAAATAAAGTCCAGCCCCTTAGACCTTCCTTGGGGGCTCTTTACAGTTTGAACCAAATCTTACTTATCATTCTGATACCATGTTATTGCCCAACACTAATCTAATTAAACTATATTACCCACCTTTTTACAATTATTTTATTTTATTGCGTTAGGTTTTATCTTTGCTATGCTTCCCATGAAACACTCCAAATTTAGGTGGACTTTTCAGAATCTTTCCCATCTATTAAGATGGAGCTCCATGAAACCTTTTGCAGTTCCCAACATTGAAGTGAGCCCTCTTCTTTTTGAAGTCCTAGAGTATTATTCAGTTTCTCTTAAGGCATTTATTGTATATTATGATCTGTATCATAAGGATTTGTGTAGATCATCTATGCTAATACCTTGAAGAATGGGATTGTTGTTTATTTGCTTCTTTTTATCCCCCATCCATACAGTATCACACAAATAGTAGGATCTCTAATTTATGGAATTAAATAGAAAAATAGAATAGTGGCTTATATGTAATTAAGGTGTGTGTGTGTGTGTGTATGTGTGTGTATTCTATGCTATGAATGTGTATTTAAAATAAAATATTAGGAAAAGAATAATTCTGGGTTATCAGCTAACTGCTCTAATAAAATTGATCTTAAGTCACATTAATTGCAATATAAATATCTGCATGAGTATTAAAAGAGTATAGACTATTTTTAGTATGTTCCTGGGCAAAATGGATTCCTATTGGTACTATTGAAACTGTTTTGTCATTGCATTGTACAATATTGTCACTGTCACTAGTTATCCTTTGATCATAGATTAAAATGGAGAATGGAAAGTTGGGGAAAGAGGTTAAAAATTGACTTAACTGTGACATCTCAAACTGAGCTAAAATTGTTAAAACAAAGAAAAATTTGATTTTTTCAAGAAAATTTAGAACATACATTTGAAAGAAGGGAAGTGGTCAGATCATTATAGAAAGGTGAAATGGTATTACAGAAAGGTAATAAATGAAAATATCCATATAGACAAGGTGGTTAAATTTTCAAGAAGAACTTTCTTTACCATCTTTTTATAAAAAGATGAACTTAGCCCAGTTGGTTATATAAACTTTAAATTAACTTAAATAAGCCAATTATAATAAAATAAGTCCCAACTTCTCTCCTCAAAAAATTAACCCATTTCAAAAATGTTTGGCCTCCAAAAAGTTTGATCTAAATTTTATAAGTATTTTTAAAAATCCTTACTTTCTATTGCTTTATAGCTTTTCAGTCTCTAGGAAGAAGTTAGAAATGCCTGTGTATTTTTTTTTTGAAGGGACTGAATTACTTCAGAGCGATAGTAAATGGATAATAATGCTAATTCATAATAACAGGGCATAGAAAATATGAGTAATTGAAATCCACAGAAAATCCCAAAAATTAAATGTAGCCACATAGAACTTCTTTTGTAATATTGCTATTAATGAAGAAGACTACAACTAATCCTTGTGATATAAATTAACTGATTTTCACTGGATCTTCTTTTTTCTTTTTTCCTTTCTTTTTTCAAAGCAATGTTGCATTATATTGTTTCATTCAGGGCAGATCACGATTTATATATCTCATAAATTATACCACTAATGAAATGACTAGGAACGCTTTTATCTGTGATGAAAACAGCTAATGGGGAAGGAAGATAAAGCACAAATATACAGAAGGTTGTATGACCATGGTTTTTGGAAGGGCAAGAAGGTAACATACCTCAAGAGAGTCTAACCCACATTTCTCACATAGATTGTTAAATAGGCAGGTACTAGGAGAGAGACACTGCAGTGATAGAATTTGGCCCAAGAGGAGGCAAAATAATAGGGTTACAGCATGACACAGCCCAGGAGATGCTCAAATGTCAAGGACAACAGGATAACAATCTTCAAAAGGCCAAAAGAGGAAAATAGCTCTTGTAACCCAAACTCAGATTCTTAAGACAAAATCCAATGTGCCTATTCTAGTAATTATTCTGTAGCAGTTTAATTCAGATCAGCATATATTTATCAAAACAAGTATCTACTAAGTATTGGACATTGAGCTAAATATTGTGGCAGATTCAGAAAATGTACATCATTTTCCTAAGGTGTCCAATTCATCACTTAACTAACTGATTTGAATTTCAACTTTCTACTTTCTAATGGAGTTCTTAGTGAGTAGCAAAACTCCAGTAAAGCAGACATCTTCTGTGTCAAAAAGCCAAAGTATTGAGCATTAACAATAATGGAAAGTCCAAAGTCATTTTCCCCATTTTTTTCAAGTCTGCGATATTAGAGGTGGTTTGATTAAATATTCAGTCTTTTGACCTTCAACTAATTGAAGATTTTTACATGAATAATCCTCACTTAAATGTCCTCATAAAAAAGTTTTAAAGGGAATTTATGGCCTTTTAAAATATGCATTACTTACTAAAGTTTGTTGATTACATCAAATCTACATTTCTTCTTTTGCTTTTGCTTCTGCATGATAATCCATCATCAGTGTGCTCAAACATAAACAGACTTTCATCTGGTCTCAGGCCTAAGATCTCTGTCATCCATTGATCCAAGCTAGCTAAATGAGCAAAAGGAAGGATGGGTTAAATTATTACATAAATTTCCTTTGGAGAAACTAAATACTACTCAGTGTATACAAGATATACAGAATCAATGTTAAAGAAAATCCACAAGTCTAGGAAATTGGAAAAGAAATCTGGCAACTTAGCTCCTTAACTTGGATATAAGATTCCTTTTGAAAACATCTCACTGTCTTTCCAGTGTGGTTTTATTTTTCTTAGGCAGATCATTTTAAGGAGGAAGGAGAATAAAATTAAAACCCCTTTGGTTTAAGCGAATTATAATTGTGAATATATTATGTCTCTTTAAGTGGGTAGTTAAGTTAAGCAACTAATTCAATATATGATACTAAACTGCAATATATGATGCAAAAGAGGAACTTCTTACATCTCTCTTGAATGTCATGTGTTAGCATGTTCAGGCTTCACCAGTTTAAACCTTATGGAAAAAAGCAACAATTATTTCCTGAACCTAAATAGAAAGCAAATCCATAAGAGTAATTTTTCTTATTACTGAAAAATCATTTTCTTTCAGGAAAAAAAAAAGTATCTAAGACCATGTTAGATAGAAAGACAGTCTCAATTTCTGCCAATATCATCATCACTAAATATTTATCAGACCTACAAAACATCAATCACTATCCAGGAAGGGCTGTAAGGATATGATATTTTATGTGGAATATTTTACTAGCTGCTAAAAAGATGCAGCCAGTGTCTTAAAATTCAAGATAGGTATCCACTACTTTAAACTGATGTTGACTTCTGACTATGAAGAAAGAATTTTTTAAAAGCATAATGCATTAAAATATGCAATGACATCAGCTTTAGCTGTGTCAGATAACAAGGGGAGATACAATTCCTTGACATAAAATGACATTTGACTTTGGTGATTGAACATCACCTTCATTCGGCATAGCTGCATACTATCAATTTTGATAATGGACATGTGATCATTGTTCTTATTCACCAAATAACTTTCTTGTTGTCAACTGTATTGCTGATATGAATCAATCATAGAATATTGCATTATATTTTCTATGATGACTGTGTTATTTAAAAACTTTTCTTTGAATATACTTCTTTACAGAACTTAAGAGTTTTAAATTTAAGAATAGGAATGGTGATGGTATGGAACAACTATTTTACTATTATGGTTTAAAAACAAATCAGACCAATTTAAAGAAAAATATAGATTCCGGTGTTGATTTAAAGAAGTACAATTTCAAAACAATTGGATTCTTCAAATGACCTTCTCACATCAGGATGCCTACGAATAAAAATATTTATTTGTTACAAATTCGTGGGAGATGGGACGGACATCCTGGAGTTGTTTAAATGCCTCCAGTCCTTAAACATGAGTAAAGTTAATTGTCTTCAGTTTTATTTAATGTAATCATATCAACAGACCCACAAACCTGTTTGTACCAGTTCCCAATGTTCTATAACAATCAATATTAGAAGACATCATAGAAACATTGTGATAATATAGTCCTGTTGGCCATCAGTATTAATGATTTTTAAGATAAACAATAGATTAGATAAACATGTGTAATGTGCCCTAAAACACTGGAGTTTGTGCAGATTGTTATATACCAATCAAAAAAGGCAAGATTTCATTTAAGGAAATCCAAGAAAAATTAGAAAAAGTAAAATCTGGTTTTCTCTGATCTTAACTCATAGCATTTTCTTAGTACAGAGTCTTTCCAAATAATCTACAAAAATAATCTGGAAAGTTTGGTCCTTTCCCAATGACTATTAGAGTTTATATAAACATATGGAACACACACACACACACACATATATATAAATACAGATTTCTGCGCAGAGTAGGTTCTTCAAAAATGTGCTGAAATAAAGTATATCTTTTAGTGAGCAACTTTCCTAAATTGTCACTGTTTTATAAAATAGGGGCATTTTTAAAATTGTGTTAATGATGTTTTATTATTTCATTTGATTATAGAAACTCTAAATGGTCTTGGGTTTTTAGCCCTTTATTTCATCACCATTTCATATTTATTGATTTAAAACCATTACTAATTGGTTGATGTGAGTCATATTCAGATGTATCCTAAATTCTCCATTGACAGTTATCACTATAATGTCCAACAAACTGAGGCAGGATAGAGATTAGAGAGTATTTAATAATTTATTTAATGGAGAGATTTACTGGGACTAAATGGATGCATGGTTTAGTCCCAGAGCTGAATGAGACTATTGTCTCCAAGAATCCAGCAAACAATGAGAGTTCTCAATGACTTATATACACATGGCTCAGACTCAGGGGGTAGACTGAGGTTGGGGTGGGAGGGAGTCTGGGTGCTGAGATCAGGACAGGATTCTGACAATTCGGTTCTGACAGGGTAAAGGGAGGCATGGGGGGAGGAACCCCAGAAATGGGGAGAGGCATCTTGATAAGATGAAATCTGACATTTGGGTAGCTTGGGATGGGAAGAGGCATTCTGATATTCTAAAACATAAGCTCTTTTATTCTTATCAAATATTCTGATAAAGGGGGAGGGGAGGTTTTGTAGGACTGAGCTTTGAGCTGAAGCAGGGATACTAAGTCAAGACTGGGTCAGGATAATTATGGAAACTGAGAACTGTGGTATAACATTAGTATCCAAGTTTATACTTCCCTCAGTACTTACTATTTGGTTCCATTTTTTAGGGCCTGGGTAGGTAATTTTTTGTTTGTTTGTTTTTGCCAAGGGCCATTTGAATATTTATAACATCATTTGCTCACCATATACAATTATAATCTTATAGAGAACTTAAGCAATGCAAGGTTGATGTACCCAGCTTTCAACTCATCATAATCTATACTTGTCTTAGCAAATTATTTCGAGGGCCTTACATGATTTGCAGACTGGACACTCACCACTGTCTTAAAGAACAAAAATTGAGAAAATAATTCCTCATTTTCCATCACCCTAATATGAAAGGAAACTAAACTTTTTCAGATATGGTTTTAGACTTAATACTTTGTGTACTTTGCTTCCCATTAAATCACCTATCCTTTTAATGTGCAGGACCACTTATGAATTCTTTCAAATTTGCAAGCAAGTATGCTGTTATTGTTACTACATAAAAACCTGTTTTATTAACAGATGGGTTAAAGTATTTGAGAGTTGCTTCTTTGTGACCCAGCATAGTTACCCTTAAATGGTACTCTGTAATGTCTGTAGTGCTTGAAAAATATCCTTTCCATAACTATTGAACAAAAGGACATACCCACAATTTCACCTGTTTTATTTCTTTTAATTAATCAAAATAAATTCAAATAAGAAAAGCGTATCCTTTAGAAATAAATGGATAATATAAAAGTAGTAATTTTAACATTCTCCTTACTGTCTTGTAGTGTTTATTTCTATTACCAAAGCTTAGCATAATATATGGCATATAATAGGCACTTAATAAATGTTGATTGATTACCACTTGGTATTTTTGTTACTCTTAGGCTGCTAAGGCTTAGGCTGGCTTTACCTTAATATGTAAAATCTCCCAAAGCTCTTCACACTGCAGCAGGGGTTCAGTTTAAACATAGCTCCGCAGTTTATGGCACCCACTGTGGAGTAAATTACTTTTAATGAGCTATTATAATTTATCAGAGAAGAGTGATTTAGAACTTTTCTCTCCAACCTGATAAATCTGAGGCATTTACAATTGCTTCCTTCTTTGGGACCACTTTCCTCTACAGGAAAAGCCAGAGTTCTGACTGCAGCTTTTCTTAATTGCACTAGAATCTCCTCTAACAAGAATAATCACTTATTAAATAGTTAATGCTAGAGGCAATGGTGGAGAAGTTGGTAGAGAATACTCTTCAAGTAGAGAAGACCTGAACTCAAGTTTGGCTTTAGACATAGTCTAAAGTCTGTGGCTGTGTGACCAAGGGCGAATTTGTGTTCTAAGCAAATCTCTAATGCTATACATTACAGTGCATGGATCCATCTGCCCTGGTAATGAAAGTTTCCTTAATGTAAGAATTATACCCAATGAAAGGTGAACTATAAGTAATAATAATCCTAGTAGTAATAGTACTAGTAGTGCCTATTCTATGCACATTCCTGCGTCAGACTTCTATAAAGAATGAATTATAGATAGCTAAGTAGATAGATAGATGATAGATAATAGATAGGAAGATGGGTAGATAGATTAGATCGATAGATTATAGATAGATACCATCTTCTGTCCTCTAGTAAGTTATTGTTATTTTTATTATTTATTATTCGTTCTCAAAGATGACTTAAATTGCAAGTGAATTGGATTTAAGTGAGTCAAGGAAGTTATATGTATAATTGTATAATAGGTGACAAAAGACAAGCATACATATAACTCATTTGCAAAAGGAAAGCTTTATAGAGGAGATTGTATTTGAGATTTTTCTTGAAAGAAGTTAATTTCTACTGAGATATATTTTGGTTGAAGGCAAACTAGCACTAAGAAAGAATATTAATAACAATGTGGAGGTGGGAAAATAAAGATATATTGGTATAACAGAAATTAGTTCAATTTGACTTGGTCCTAAAGCATATGAAAGGAGAATTGGGGAACAAGGCTGAAAATTCAAATTCAATTCAATAAACATTTATTAAGTACCTACGATGTGCTAGGCACTATACTAAGCTCCAAGAATACAAAATGAGGCAAAAGACAGTTCTTACCCTCTTGGACTTTACAATCTAATGGTTGAAAGAACAAACAGAGAAATATATACAAATCAAATTATAGAGAAGACATATGTAATAAATAGAAGAATAATATATATAAATAATATATAAAATATAAATATGTAATAAATAAAAGACTAATATATATAAATATATAAATTATAAATAGATATGTATAATATATATGTAAATAGAAGACATATATATCTATATATGTATATAGATATATAGATATATATGAAGTTACAGACAAGTTACCAAGTTAATATGTAATAAGAAGCAAAAGTAAGGTGTCAGATTAATTAATAGAGTTTAGGGAAAGCCTCCTGTAGGGGGATTTTAGTTGGGCTTGTCGATAGATTAATTAATTACCAGTTTAAGTCTTTTCAATCTCTGAAGTAATACAACTGAAGATGTTTTTACTGTCCACCCATGTGTGTTTTTTGTTTGTTTGTGTTTTTTTATGGTGAAATTAGGTGATTAGATGTATGCTTTGGAATGTTTATTCTGGCAATGGAATGAAAGATTATTTGATAGATGTTTGGGATAACAACCCCTAATTCAAAATACTCACATATATCTCTAAATAAAGAACAGTAGCTTTATTAGAATCTCTTGAGAAGTGGGCACTCCACTCGTCGAAGTCTCAGAGAGAGGAGGGCCTGTTTCACAAAGTCTGAGAGATAATTTAAATTGTCAGAAAAAAAATTACAGAAACTATTCACCCACCCATCTTCTGTTAGTTCTTCTAAAATCATTGACAAACTTGACCTTTATTCTTTTATTTGTCTCTGGAATCCAGGTGGGCTTTTGTGGCACTAGGGTCTTGGTTAAGCAATACCTGTTTCAAAAGAAAAAAAAGAGTCTGTTCTGCTTCTAAGGTTAATAATCAATTAAATCAGAGGAGTTAAGACATTTCTAAAATAATTTAGGGAGACTTGATTTTACCTCAGACTTTTCTCAATAAACAAATAAAGATTAGACATTTTGTAGACTTCTGGAATATCTCCAGGCCATTAAATAGTTAATCAGATTCTTCTCTAAGCAGTTATCTCTTAAATGTTTTCTCTTGGAAAGTCTTTGTTCTTCTTCCCAGAGCCTAACAATTAAACCCTTGGTGCTGAATCTTATTATTCCCTGAAGTCCTCAGGTTCCCATTTCACTCAATAAAGATCAAGTCATTTTGATAATAAACATATATTTAGTACCTTTCATGTAACAGGTACTATGCTAAGCACTCTCCTCTGCAAATTTTTCCTCTATTATTTTTAATAATTGAAAACTTTAAAAGTGACAAATTCTGGCCCCAAATTTTCATCTTGAGTCTCTGTTCTATATTCTCAAGTTTTTTTAGTGCTTTAAATTCTGTGAATTCTTTCTTCATTATTGCATCAATTTTATATGTGAAGAAACTATGACTGAGAAAAGTAAAATGACTTACCAAGGGTTCCACAGCTTTTAAGCCAAGGTTCAAATTGATATCTCTCTTGCCTTTGGGTTCAGCATTATTTCTATTACACTGGACTCTTGCCAAATGGTCCTTATTTCTGTCTTCCCTCTGGAAAATTGCACTCAGAGAAAAAAAAAACTTTTTGCTCTCAACTCTATGTCTTTAAATATCTTTAGGGACTAATTTAACTTCAAAACACTGAGAGACAATGATATAGTAGATAGCGAATTGGCCTCTTAACAAGGAAGACTTAGTTTTAAGTCTTACCTCTGACACATTCAGCCTTATGGAACCCTAAACAAGTCATCTAACTTCTGTTAAAATTATGTGAAATAAAAAGGAAACTAAGGACAAAGTTTCAAACCATCCATGATTTAATTTGTCAAGCTAAAATTTGCATACCAAATCAGGCAAATCAGGTCATCTGACTCAGATGTCAGAAACTAGGAATGATTTACAGAGATGGTTTTTATAACAAAAAAAAAAAAAAAAAAGAGGAACTGGAAAAATAGCAGAAACTTGTTTTGATATAGTTATTTTGGACAAGGTATGTCATTATTTAGCTTCTCTAAGACTTTCTTAATACTAATCCAGATGTAATTTCTTTCAGATGATGTCTTTTCTAACCAAAAAGAATACCTGGAAAGGAATTTGTAGTCAGTGGTTGGCAATCACTCCCCATCTTCCTTAAAGTAATCCATTATTCAATTTAAACTCTGGTTAAAGAAAAAAAAAAAAGGAGTTTATCCTCTGGCTAACCTTTTCTGGGCTGCCAGAAAGGGGAATTTAGCCTCTAGTCAACCCTATTTTATGTAAGAAAGAGGGATTTAGTCTCCGATCAAGAACCACTTTCTGAATGAAAGGGAAATTTAGCCTTTTGAAAGATCAAAAGATCCTACAATAATCTTACAATTATTTCATTTTTCTAAATTATCTATTACTAAATGATAAAATTTTCTTAATCTATCTATTCACTAATTCTATGCATAACCAAGAATTAAGACATTATATTTGTGTGGCTGGTTACTTAGAGCTAGCTTTTCTATAGAAGGAAGCTTAATCTTATAATCAAACTAAAAATAAATCAAAATAATCAATAAAACTTATTTCATTTACAACTCTTAGTTTTCCAACAATTCTCTAAAACTACATGTGGCAGAGAAAATATATATCTGTGTTGGTAGAAAAAATTCCCTCACTAGGGAACTATTATAGTTCCCTATACTAATTAAATTACAACTTTGGTTTAAAATAAAAGCAAAAATAACAGATCATAGCAAAACAATGTATTAGGCAATAACAAAACAATTAAGTTTTCTTCATTGAAATAGTCAGTCTCCTATTTTTTCTGATCCATTAAAAATAAACCTATAGAGAATTTCCCAAAGGTTAAAAGACTAGACAGAAAAGAGATCACATATACATACTTTATAAATGTTTTAAAGGAAAGGCCTTCTGCCAGAAGTACAATTATAGAAGGGAGAAGTCCCTGTTTTACTACCATTATCTTCCTCTCTTCTACATTGATTTGTTATAGAAGGTATTGCCCCATGCAGCAGTAACAAGGTTCTAAGGTTTGACATTTTAGCCACTTGGAGAGCTAAGCTTTCCATGGAATCACAAATTTTTACAACTGTCAAATACCTTATCAATCATAGAAATCTTCCTCCTCATTTTAGGAATCTTCCCCTCTCCCCACAATAGCCGTACAATATGATCATAATATCAATGCTCATATACTTCCACTGACAGGGAATTATGTCATAAGATCAATCACAGACCCTCTAAAAATCTCTAATTATTAGAAAGTATTAGAAAGTAGTTTTTATTGGAATGAAATCAACTTATCTTTAACTTCCAATCCTTGAATATAGTTTTAGTATTTTTGCTACCTAGAAAATACAATCTAAATATGTAAAATTTCTCGAATCATTCCAAATAAGACATGTTTTGCAAACTCTTAATCTTCTTAGCTTCCTCTGAATGAACTCATTCCCCTGTGTCCTTCTTAAAGACTGGCACATACAACATAGAGCTAGTTGTGGATCCCCTCTTTCCCTTAAACTCACACTGAAGATGCTAGATAATACAGCGGAAAAACTCAATTCTCATATATAGTACTCCCATTTTATGGGCTCATGTTTCTTTGCCTATATTTTTAAACTGATCCTCTTAAGAAGAAAATGTGCCCTTAATTATTTTCTCTTTTTTTTTGTGATGCAATAATACAAGTTTATATTTGTCTAATATTTTCTTTTATTTATTTATTTGCTTAGGCAATTGAGATAAAGTGACTTACCTAGGATCACACAACTAGGAAGTGTTAAGTGTCTGAGACAGATTTGAACCTGGGTCCTCTGACTTCAGGGCTGGTACTCTATTCACTGCTCCATCTAGACACCCCATGTCTAGCATTTTAAAATGTACAAGATTCTGTCATATCTTATCTCACTTAATATTTTTATGACCATATGAGGTAGACTAAGCAATTATCCCCCCCTCCCTTTTTTTTTCTATAGATGAAGTAACTGAATGTCAGAGAAGTTCCTTAAAGTCATGCTCAGGGCATGTGGATAAATGGAAGGCCCAATACTATAACCGTAGTTTTCTGATTCTTACTCCAGTATTTCTCCCTCCCCACAATATACTATGCTATAAAATGAACTTCTAGATTATGAAAATCCAATTAGAAAAAGCATTTGTCTAAGCTGTAATGTCTATGTACAATACTTAAAATTTACATTTGCAGTTATCAGCTGTTTTAAACATTGTCAAGCATCCATTAGATTAGAAAACAACTTGTTTTGTGACAATGCCTACATTTTGAAAATGTATTATTCTGTCACATGAGATTGTTTGTCATGTGGGATTGTTTGCCAAATGCTTCATAAGAGTTTACACAACCAGTTTTCTACTAGATAAAATTCATGACACCACTGTGGAGTTTCAATACCATTTGGAATTTTTAAAAAATCTTTATTCTCTGACCACATTAATTTCCTTGATATCTAGAATATTCCATGTCTCAGAAAGAAACAAATGATAGTTCTAAGGTAATTGTGACATAATAGGCCTCCTAATGAATTACTATATTCAGATTAAAACTAGGGAATTCAAGATTTGTTTTAAACTTCACATTGGGATTAAATTTGCATTTATTACAAACTTCATTGTAAGCTAACAAAGATAGAAAAAGATATTTGCATGACCTAGGCAAGATATGAAACTCTATATTCATTATTACTCTCTCCTTCCCTCAAAAACACCTTAGAAAGATCTAGATTCAAATGCTGCATCTCTGACATTTATTAGCCTTGTAACTATGAACATGTTATTGCCTAAGTCTTGGTTTCTCTAAGTGTAAAGTGAACACAATAACTCTGAAACTTTTCATGTAATTTTTGCAAGGTTCAGATACAGAATACTTTGAAAAATATAAAGTTACATAATTTATTATTATTAGTTATTATTATTTTTCATATGTCAATGTTTTCTAGTCTTGACATTGTGTACTTATTCAAAACATTTGCAATATAACTTATGCCTACATTGACAATAGAATAAAGAATTTTATAGAATTAGAAATATGTGCATTTAGAAAAATAATTAAAACTATGAAGACAGGTGGCACTATGGATCGATTGTAGGGCCTGGAGTCAAGAAGATTCATCTTCCCGACTTCAAATCTGATCTCAGATACTTGCTAGCTGTGGGATACTGGACTGTTTGCCTTAATTTTGAAATCTGTAAAATAAATTGGAGAAAGAAATGGCAAATCACTCTAATATCTTTGCCAAGAAAACCATAACAAAAAGTTGTACATAACTGAAAAACCTGAAAATCATCATAATTAAAGAGTGGACTTTACTATCATCACTGCATATTTCATACTTAATAATTATAAAACTGTGCTCATATGCTTATTAGCTATGTGACCTTGGATAAGTCATTTCACCTCTATTTGCCTCACTTTTTTCAATTATAAAAGAAGGATAAATATGACAATTATATCCTAGCGTTCTCATGAGGCTAAAAAGAGATAATATTTAAAAAGCATTTAGCCTGGCTCATAGTAAGCATTTAATAAATGCTTGTTTCCTTTCTTCTTCCTTTAACCAACATATATTTATATAACAACCAATTAATATTTATAACATAAAAACATCAGAATCATACCATGTAATGTGGATACAAGACAAAATGGAAAACAATCCCTACTCTCAGGAAATTTACATTCTATTGTGGGTTAAAAGTGGGAGAACTAGTATATATATAAGCATATTTACAAGAAATACTAAATCAATATTTGCTACTTAAATATTAGGCAGCTAAGGAAGGACGAAACTAAAAAGTGGGGAAAAGGTGTTATGAGCCAGAACTTGAAACAAGGTGATAACTCAATGGAATTGATGGAAGCAATGCTTGTGTGCTTGGGTTTGCACCTTTGAGAGTTCACACATTAGCTCACACACATTAGTTTACAAGTTTGGAAGATTCACAAGTGTTCACAAGTATGGGAGATACACAAAGTTAGCTTTGTAAATTTGTGAATTCACACCTCTCATAATCCCATTCTCAGAGGAGTCGCCAACCTTTGAGAGAGCATAAAAAGGAGCTGAGTCAGTGAATTCAGTCAGTTTCGAAGATTGCCAAGTGTTGAAGTTGAGCTAGAAGCTGAAGCTGGCAGACAAGCTGCAAGAGCTCTCTAAGAAAGTTTTCCGGGCTCAAGGAAAGAAAGACTTGGAAGGAGAAAATAAACATTTGGACTTTATCAGCTGGCTGCATTTGCGGTGATTATTACACTGAAACTAAGGATGCCTCCAGAAAACCTCCCCAAGAAACCTGCTCCCAGAGAACCATCATATATTATATAAAAGAAGAGAACACCACAAAAGGGGGACCAGGAAAGGAATTTCTATGTCACTTGTATCTAATTATTAATCTTTTTTCAATAGAGTTAAAGGCTGGAGTATCCTCAAAGTAATTCCTAATGTGAATTTGAGGACCAAACCACAAACTATTATTGAGGAACAGACTATGAATACAATGTAGTTTTGCCTTGAGTGACTAAAACTAAATTATCCAGCCATTCTTTTTGCTTTTATTTTATTTTATTTTCCATTTTCCTCCTCCTCCTCCTTCTTCTTCTTCTTTTTTTTTCCAATTTACATCTTGAAAACTGCAGCTGAAAATTGCAAATTCAAAAGGGCAAAGGAAAATGTATGTTTGCTACCTCTTTGAAGATGTGTCAAAAGCTGTTACTGAATGAAGAGGTTAAATCTATTAGCTTAATTGTTTAAGCTTCACCTTGTTTTTCCCTTATCTTTATTTGCCATAGATAAGTTGGAATCAACTGACTTATTCACATGGTCACATAATTTTTCTTAGTGTGGATAAAAGGGAGACTGCATAGAATTTCCTTTAACATTCAATTCCATTGTGTCATTGAGTAGAACAATGGTATTAGAGGTCACCGTAAAACTTTTGAAATGCAGGAAGTAACAAAGTTATCTCAATATGTGTTGTATGTACAGTGGAAATGAACTTTATTTAAAATTTCAAAGATCCTAGTCAGCAAATGCTATCATACTTCTACAAAATCAGTTCTTATTAGGAGAAAGTATATATACTGGTCCAATATAACAACTCTAACAGAATATTTTAAATTATTTCTAGTTTTCCACATTTCTTGAAAGATAGCAGGAATAAGGATTTGACATTTTGGTTCTTTGAGAAAATATTTGCCCACCAATGTAGCATTCAACATGCCCCTATAGTCGATACTTTAACTGTGTATTTAGGACTAAAGGAATTAACTTTCTAATAGGAAGTAAAAATCAACCAATGACATGGTGAACCAAGTGATAAACTTGGAGTCAGAACCAAGATATAAATTCAATTCATCTAATTTCCTATATTTACTATTTATATCACATGGTCAAATGATTTATCTATAAAATGAAGATAATAATGTTATCCAATTCATAGAGCATTGGTGATGATGAATAAAAAATTTGTTGAGCTCTTTGGAAAACTTTATGGTACTATAGAAATGTGAGCTAGGAGACACAGAGAATCTACGCCCTGAACCAAAGAGGTCTGAGTTTATAGTCAGGAGACTACATTCAAGGTTTAAATCCTAGATTTATCATTTATCATTTACCATATGTGTGATTGGATGAAGCCAGGAGCTTCAGTTTCTTTTCTTCAAAATTAGCCATAATTTTCTAGCTATCATGGAGTTAGTAATAATTATGCTATCTCCTATAAAAGATTAGCTTTGTAAACTGCTAAGTGCTTCTATATAAGGAATGTATAATTATATAATTATTATATACATATAATACATATAATACAATATATAGTTACATATTAATATACATATTAACATAATAAATGTGGATAGGAAAACATAAATATAGAGGTATAAATATGTATACATTATCCATTATATATATATGTATATGTATATGTGTATTACATCTGTAATTTTATCTGTATAGTTATTATTGATTACCTTCTTCTACCAATAAATATTAGCTCCTTCTCTACCAAATATAGTTTTAGAGGATTTTCTAGGACAATTAGAGGTTAAATGACTTTCCCAAGAAAGCATAAATCTGGGATTGAATCAGGCTTTAATGAAAGTGAGGTTAGCTCTCGTTCTGTTCTACTACACTGAAGATACATATATATATATATATATATATATATATATATATATATATATATGTATATATGTTATTACTTACTACTGCTATTATCATTTGGAGAATATTATTATTCCCCAATTTTTACTACATTCAAAGCATTGTTCTGGAACTATGCAACAGATGATGCAAAGATACCTTTAATTTTTAAGTATGAGGAAGATTAATGAGATATATATGCAAATAGCTGTATGACAAACTAATTTGTGATAAATGTCATAAATAAAGCAACCACGATAAATCAAAGTAGAGAATATTAATTTCTGTCTTGAAGAAACCAAGAGTGGCTTCA
This sequence comes from Antechinus flavipes, assembly GCF_016432865.1. Classification (NCBI taxonomy): domain Eukaryota; kingdom Metazoa; phylum Chordata; class Mammalia; order Dasyuromorphia; family Dasyuridae; genus Antechinus; species Antechinus flavipes. Next base: position 368,713,516 of record NC_067400.1, on the reverse strand, counting down.
TGTAAGCCACAGACTTGAAGAATAAGATTTGGGGATTACAGGAATCAGAGTTGTACTAAGTCAGAAAATACTACAAAAGAAAAAGATGTTAGAAAAGCAAACCTAAATTGTTGTTGTATATATTATACTAGGATTTTAAGTTGGTCACAATATTAAAAATATCCTCATGTGTTGAAATGTAAAGACCGCATATTTAAAATCAGCCGGAGTCAGGAATTCAGGTTAAGAGGAAAATCCTCAATATTTATTGAAGTGAAGAGGTGAATAAAGATTGCAATAGCAAATATAGGCAAGAAAGATTGCGATAGCAAATATAGGCAGTTGCGACGGGAAGCCAGCTAAGAGAGAGAGACCCGAGCCGAGCCAACCACAGCAATAGCCATCCCAAAAGTCTCTCCTCCCCTTCCTTTTCCACTCCCCTGCCTCCACCCACCAAAATCGTCATTTCCTATATAACACATCAGGACTTGCACAAAGAGTAGGTGGGGGCCATTCTTTCTCCAAGCTTATATATTAATAGAGTATGGTCCAATTACTATTTAGCCTCATGTGCTTGGGACCTCAGTGCATCAACTCAAGCCTCAGCCCATTACATTGAAAGACCTAATAAACCATACATTTGTCTTGAGAGGGTTATTTACCCTGTTTTTCAAAACTTAATTTTTAGCAATTAAACCTACTATCATGAGGTTAAAAAAAAAAGTCAACTGAATCTCAGCGCAATTTTGGAGAGGGTAGATATGACAATGATAAATAAAGGTAATTCAGTTTTGACATAAGGGAAATATAACAATAAAGAAAAAAATGAAAGGATTAATTCTTCAAGCCAATAAGGGGAAAAAATGAGTTATGTTAGGAACAATTAAACAGAAATTTCTATTGACATTAAACAAAACTTCCTGGATATAGGGTCAGTCTTGATTCAGAAAAAAACCTAAGTTTAAGTTCTTCCACTGACTGATGGGGAATTGCTTGACTTTTCAGCACCCCCTGAAGTTCTATGAATTCAAATTACAACTGAATGGCTGATTTGTGTGTGTGTGTAAGATGAAATTATCAATTTGAATTTTTTTAAAGGTCACTACTATCATTGTTCCAGTACCTTTAACTTCAGTAAATAAATAAATTTTTTCCCCTTTATCAAAGAAAACATCTACTAATGGATGGAGAGTTTCCCATCTATACTGATTTCTAGGCTCAAGTAAATAGTCCTGTTATTGAGCAGCAATTTGGGTAATACTAAATTTCATTCTTCTCTCATTCTTATTTTTTCTTCTAACTGAACAATAAGAAAGATAGAAAAACTGAGCAATAGGAAGTAAAGCTGCAACTTAAAGTATTTTATGCTGCAAATCATCCTACTGTTACTTCCATACCATACAGTAAATGCTACCTACAACAATTATCATTTGAAAAGGAGGGTTAAAAAAGACTAAGCAGGAGTGATTTAGAGTTTCTTAAAGTAAGCAAAGAAATACCGTAATTATGTCATTGAACATTTATATCTAGTGAGTATCACAAGTCTCAAACTAAATGAAGAATTTTTTTTACTCATTATAATGATGATATTTAAGTAATTATAACATTTTAAAGTTATTAAAACAATGAAATCATATGGAAAACATTGGTTACTAAAACGATTTATAAATTTTTCTATTAGCTTCAAGAAAAGCTCTAAATTGTAACTTTTACCATAGTATTCCCTTTCTCAAATGTTCAATTTGAATTGTTTTGATTATGCATCACTATAATTATCTCTTTAGTTATAAGTATAGTCATTTTCAATTTCATAACTGTTTCCCATTGGTGCAGTTGTGAGAGAATCCATTGTGATAAATACTGTTCAGTCTCCCTTCTAGTACCCACTTCTCTAGCAATGCAATGAAGTTTCACCAAGAAATCTGCCAGCAATAAAGCAATGAAGTTTCACCAAGAAATCTGCCAGCAATAATCACAGTTCTCCTCTGACCACAAGGGAAATTTCTTCTCTTTCAAAGGTAGTAGAGCTTTGAAATATATATTTTAAAGCAGATAGCAGAAAACTGCTTATTGATGATTCTGACCTATAAGCAAAACTATGAAATTAATTAGAGTTTTCTGCAATTGTCAGTATTTAAGGGGTATTTATTAGGGGTCCACATGGGTACAATGGCTTACCAGTATCCTAAGTCAGCAATATGGATTAACAATCAAACAGAATAAGACAGAGGTCATGCACCATAGCAATCCTCCTACTCACAGTTGAGGAACTTTATTGGAAATACTGAGCTGAAAGTTTTTACTGAATTCTGTTATCTCAGCAGTACATTAAGAATGAACAAGAGACTTAAATTTTTTTAGATACAGCATGTCTTTGTAGAAAGCTAAAGAAGTCAAATACATTTTAGATAAAAGGTAAATAACTAAAACGTAACAGGATATATTATAATTGACACTTTAAAAGCACCTACTATGTATAAGACATTAGGCTATGTGCTGGGAATCTAAAAACAAATATTGAGAACTTAAAAATGATATAGGCAATATATTCAATCTAGTGACAATTTATTTCTATCATCTATATATATATATAAACACACAAACACATATATAAATCACATATGTTTATTTATAGGTATATTTACATGAAATCTATATCTATCTATATCTCTATATATTATATCTATCTATATCTGTATAGCATATATATATTTTTTCTTTGGCTACTGAATTCTATAGGATCTAATGAGGTGTACGTTCTAAGATTAAGACAATTTATTTATATGTCTCTGAAAAAAAATTTGAAAATTATTTTCTCATTTCTCTCCAGTTCCCACAATACTTGTACTTAATTATCCATGGTGCCATTTAATTTCTTGCAAAGTAGATATTCAACTCTTGTAGACTCTTATTGTAAATACCTTTGATTTTCATTGCATAATCCTGAATGTTATTCTGAAGAGCAGCACAACTTATTTATTTCTTGTAAGTGCCATAAACTACAGAAAAGGACAATGTCTAAAAGAGAGTCAAATCTTTTTTTTTTTTTTGAAAAAACTCTATTACCTTCTTTATAAAGAAAATGGTATAACAAGATTAACAGTATTTTAGCTTTTTTGTGAAGTGATAACATTAATATATGTAGGCAATGGAAGATTGATCATATGAATATATTCAGAGAACATAAGGGGCAATGCTTAAGGCTTTTGGGAAGTAAGTAAGTGTTCCATGAAATTGGATGCTTGGAAATTTTGGCAAGACTGCCCAATAATTGATGTCTGGTAAATATTTGTTGAATAACGAATATTTCTTGGTTTTAAGCATGAAAAGGATCTAGATAAATTTATTCAGAATCCTCTAACATTCATTATTCTGAGATGGGAAGATTTAATTTGAAATAAAGTTTTGTTCAGTCAGGAGACCAAGTAAGAAAAGAAGAAATGGTGAAGGTTAACTTTACTATGGACTTCCCTACAATACATAAAATCATTTTTAGCTGCAGAGATGTCAGACATTGATTCTATAATAATATGCTTTTATTATAATTAATAAAGATGACTGTATTTTGAGACTTGCTGTCCAATGGGTAGATATTTTTTACAGGCTCCTTTTCTCTTTTTCTAATATTGCTCCTTTTGACTACCAGTTTTGGGGAATGTGTGATGGTGAAGATTTAATTGTTTATTAGCACCTATATAAAAGGATTGTTAGGAAAGGTAAAATTCATGCCAACCTCAGACGTGGCAACAATAGAAATGTAAAGGGGGAAAGGAGTAGCATTATAAACAAATAGCTAAAAATCAAATAACTAAATCATCATCTTTTCTATAAATATTAATTATCCATGCTCTCCTCAATGCCTAGGGGACTTAGAGGAGTAGCTATCAGTAATACTGAATTTTAATGTAAAATTGTACAGTATAGAATCTATTATACTTTGGAGTTAGTAGAGTAAAACATTGGAAAAAAATAAAATGATGCTCACTTAATATACCTCATAAAACCTTTTGTGAGGGAGAGTGGAAGTTTTTATTTCCAAATGTACATAATTCTAATTTCTGGTTAAAAATAGTTGCTAGTTTCCAAATGTTACTATTGGTATTTCCAATTCCAAATATATATAAATACACACACACACACACACACACACACACACACACACATAGATTATATGTGTTTGCTTGTTTAGCTACACAATCATCAGAAAAATTTGGTGTCCATTAAAAATTAACACATTATATCATCTCTATAACTGTCTCTAGATGATATATTTCCTATATTGTCTCTATACTTTCAACTTTCCATAAATTCAAGCATATCATCCCATCTCTATACTTTCAAACTTTCCATAAATTCAAGCATGCCATCCCTCTTGCCTAAAAAAATACTCCTTCTCCATCCTTGTCCATTAAAATCATTGGCTTCTTCAAGGAAAAACTTCACTCCCTAGGAATCCTTTCTTTATTCATGTCAGTTCCCACTATTTGAAAATATCTTTCAAATATATGTAAAATAGGAAGCACTTTAAACCCAAGGAATTTCTCATTTTTCATATTAAATTTACCATCTACTATCACAGTGCCTTGCAACTGCTAGACAGTCAATACACATTTGTTGCATTAAACTGAACTGAATAAAAACATATGAATTCAATGTTTCAAATATAGAATGTAAATAAATAGTTTATGGCTGTGTAACAAGTGTGTTAGCTCTAGACATTTGTGGCAGATCAAAAATGTTATAAGTTTATCTATAGAGCATGTAAGCAACATTTTTCATGCCCAAAGCTTTGAGTTAAACCACAAAAAATTCCAAAGTGTATTTCTAATGAAAAAAATCAGATGATATTTAATTATTTGTAGGCAATAATTACTGAGATTTTTAGATTTTTTTTTTTTTGGAGAAGAAAATATAAATCTAAAGAACTTTAAGAAGTACATTTCTTTTCAAGGTTCATCGATTTATATATTGTCAGGACTAGCACAAAGGAATAGAAAATGTTAATTCAGAATTTCAAAAATTAATTTCTCATTGTTTTATAACTCAGGTATGAGAAAAATAATTCATTTTGGACCCTATTTTATTCCAATAAGTATTAACCAATTTGATGGAATCATATCAAAGTTCTGTATATAAGGTCCCAGAGCTGTGAGCTGCAGATTCAAAGTTCATTTACTTAACTATAAGAGAGGCCCTCAACCTTTATTTTATCTTGTCATTCTGACTCAGTCCAGTTTGGCAGACCTGATAAATGCTCGGAAAATGCCCCAAAACATTTTTGTGCCTCTGGACCAACCACAGGAGCAGATCATCATTTTATGACCACTTTGGTCACTAAATATGATAGCTGATACCACTTTCTCCTGCCCAAATTAAGGAGAAGTCTGTCCATCTTATATGGAGATATCTCTTATTTCACCCTGCTGACATATTTTTTTATTCAGTGGAATTATTTTATATTTGGTTTAGCTGTTCTGGAATGACTAGACATCTAGCCCAATAAAAATAAGGCCCTGGAAGGAAGTGGCATCTCAGATTGTGAGGAAGCTCTGAGGTCTACTTCATTAGAGAGGACCAGGGATCCTTTAATAAAATGACATTGGCTCTGACCTCTGCCTCAATCTCTCTTATTGTAGGTAGGATAATTTTAATCTCCACCAGTAAAATTCTTAATTTCTAAAAAAAAGTCCTCAGTTAAATTTTCTTTCAATTTATTTGCCAATCTTTAAATATTCCTTTATTTCCATCCCTCACCCTACCAGTGGGCTACTTCCTGGTCTCCTCCATTCATCAAATGCATAGTGGAGGGGAGGGGCATGGACATACATGCTCTTGATATTTATCTCTGTCTCTCTGTATTCTCTCTCTCTCTCTCTCTCTCTTTCTCTCTCTCTTTCTCTGTGTATGTGTGTGTGTGTTACACACACACACACACACACACACACACACACCAAAACTGTATATAATAGTTTAAATATATTGTACTTTGTCCAGGTGACAAATTTCCTAATAAGATTTAAAATAATAAGATTAAAATATTTAAAAAATAAAAGATTAAAAATGATCAAATTTATATATGTATTCAAAAATATATTTCTTCTTCAAGGAAGTGGTCTAAGATAATCTAGAACAATAAATTTTGAGGAAGATCAAGTAGATGGAATTTGAATTCTAACAAGATGTGTAATATCAGATATCCGAAATCTAGAATTATGATTGAACTATAAGGATTGTACTCAAGATGATCGTGTGAGAGATTAAGAAAAGGGACATTACATATAAGGTCTACTGTGATTAGTTCTATCAAAAACAAACTTTTATTGAGTTTTCTAGGTCTCTGATGTACTACTATTTGCTAAAGGATTAAGAGAGTTTAAATTAAGTAAGCAGATAAGAAATAAATCGGGCACTTACAAAATTTTATCCTTGGAACTTTCTTTACCCAGATCATTCATTTCCTTGTAAAATTCAAGTCTTTTGTAATTTTCTTAATCCTAATGAATGCATGATGGAGAATACAGTTTTAAAAGAGTGGATGTTTGTCTATGTTATTTTCTAGTGAGCATTTTTAGAATATGGAATATAATGCCTGCTGTATCACTATCATTGGCTTGCCTAAATAATTTTTAAATAGTCATCTAACATGTTTAACATAAGTTTAGCTTTTCTAATCATGACTATGTCTGTGTGTATCATAAATGTAGTTCTGCTTAGATAACTTTGTTGAATTAGAGTTCACCACCTCTCTAACAGATCAGTTTAATATATTTCTCAGGATCATTGACTCTACAGATGACTATATGAATGTAGTAGTTTTTGAAAAGGGGATAATTGGAGAAAGTGTTAGGAATCTAAGAAGTGATTATTTTTATCTGAAACAGTAAAATTAGCAGTTCATCATAAAAATGTAACAGTTTATTAAAATGGTATTGGAGCCTGTGAGAAATTTTAGATTGCTACTGAGTTAAGGTAAAAGTCAAGCGCGGCTTCACAATTGAACTGTACTTCAAAAAAGTCAAGAGCACCTCAGTTACAAAATTGTGCTTGACTTTCTATCGAGCTTAAATTAATTGTGAAATTATTCCAGACATTCTTTTCAGATTAACTCAATTATCCTTAAAACTGTGTGCTTTCCTCCTCAAAAATCTAAGGCAGTTGGCCAAATATGGGCCCATTTTCATTTCACTTAAAATTTATCAATAGGAAAGCACTATATTGTGTGTGTCTGTCAATAGATAGATAAATAAGTAGATATAAATATGTATTTAAATATATTCTGAGCCCAAGTTTCGTGTAGGTAATTTATATACTATGTTCCTTTAAGTGGACAGTATAATAAAGTCAGATCCTTTTCACAATCAATAATTGTATTTTGGTCTTTGATTTACAAGTATACAGATTCCTGAAGATCAAAAATTTGTCTTCTATAGTCATACATCTAGTATGCATTAGTAGTTAGAGTTAGGACTCAAGCCCAGGTCTTCTTTATTCCAAAAATGACTTTTTTTTTCACTTTTAAGTGCAATCCCTAGATCAAGTTTTTGAATACACAAGGTCAATAATGTCACTGATAAAATTATATTTAAGACTGGGAAAACATCTAGCCTTAATGTAAGGAATATATCCATGTCCAAAGTCTCAAAAAAGCATTTAACTGGGCCACTATCACCACTTTCATACATTAGTTTTTTATAACTTACAGTTTCATAACACAGTCTGTAATCAAAGACAGAAACAGAGTTTGTAATTCACAAAATTATATCATCACATAATAAAAATATTTTCCTAGATGTTGTTTGGTCATAATTCTAAACCAATGATATGTCCTTATAGGCATATGACTCCTCAAGTTCAATTTTTTTCTACTTTAACTTCAAAGAAAGAGAGGGAAAGGAAGAGAGAGAGAGAGAGAGAGAGAGAGAGAGAGAGAGAGAGAGAGAAAGAGAGAGAGAGAGAGAGAGAGAGAGAAAGAGAGAGAAAGAGAGAGAGATTGAGAGATTTTTTTCATGTGTACTGAGGTCTTATTTCCAGAATTACTGCTCTAGGAAAGATTACTTCTTGATTTTTTTTTTTTAAATTCATGAGGCTAATAGATGAAAGACACTACCATCAGTTAGAGGTGGATTCATCATCATCCCATTCATTGTTATAAATTTACCATATTTTCAATGTGTCTGAATGATCTGAGGTTCATGATTCAGTTGTAATAGGTTGCTAGAGTAATGATTGATGATTGGGTTGAATAAAAAAACTAAAAAGCTTTTTAGTGAGGACTCCAGGGAGAAGTAGTTAAAACTTTGCACTTTACCAATCATATCCTTATCATTTGCTATATGTACTAAAAAAAAAAGGTTTTGGACATTTTTTAAAGATGAATGTTACATAGGAATGATAATTGAAGACAAATGGATATTTCAAATCATTGTGCCAGATACTTCCTACCACCCATTTTTCATGTTGCTTGACATCACTGTAAGTCTCTAAAACTTTTGTGAGATATGAAGAAATAAACTCTTTAGGTGGACTAGTAAACTGATGTAAGAAAAGATTAAGACTTATTTTGCAGTTGCATGTGAATATTAGCACACAAGAAGTCATTTTAAACAATAGAATTCAATGGTGCTCCAGGAGAAAAAAACAGAGAGCGTAGAATCGAGAGCACCATATTCTAGAAGGACAGATATCCTTATTGACATAAACACTTCACAATTGCAGAACCAGATCTGGTATTGAACCCATAGAAGGGATTATTGTAGTGTGTGTGTATATGCATTTTTATTTCAAGAAAGAAAGTTACTTTTATTAACTTGAGAGTAAGACGCCATTGTATACTCTTCACCTCCTACCCATCCAGTCTTGGGAATGCTGATGTAGTAAGTTTTGGCTCTCATGAATGCCTCCAGATGCTCACATAATGTAGATATGAATCCCTTAATTTTTCACTTATGCACAGCACCAAAAACTAGGACCACTTATTAATTTTTTATCAGGAATGATGCCATAAGAAGTGAACTGGATAATTATTCTGAACTGAGTCATTATAATACCAATACCATAATTTTCACATCATTTTAAACTGTTCAAAGCATTGTCACCTATTTTATCTAGTATAATCTTCAGAATGACTTGTTTGAATTCAGCAGATGTATTTTTACCTTCATTTTATAATGGAGAAGATAGATGCAGAAAAATTTTGAGTTTCCTAAGGTACCATAACAAATTATGACTGAAACTGGGCCCAACACAGAACTTCCAAGAAATACTGGAATAAACCTCATTTTCTTTTTTTCTTTATCCTGAGTCTTCTCTGATTCTCTTTTTCTTCAACAATTTAAATTGAAGCAATTCATCTAGTATTTCTTTACTCAATCCGAATGACAAAGAAGTTATTAACACAATGTTTATAAGAAATTAATCCTATTGTTGACCTATGAATAAAATGGTATTTCTGCCAAGGCAATATCTAGGTGCTTTTTTTTCTGTTTTGAAACCAAATTTCAAAATTTCTGCTGTACAAACACTTGCTATTTTTCCTATTTTCCAATAACTGATCACACTTAAGTCTAATCCTAATAAATTTACTCATTATTTTCTCTCGTTTCCAGCATGACTGGACTTTTAATGTGGCATTCTCATCTCCAACACTTATTATCAATTTCACTATATTTGTTGTTCAAAGGAGTTTCCAAATCTTTAATATGCTTTAGTAGAATAAATTTAGAAGTTTTAAGGAATTATCTAGTCAACATTTAAAACAAGGTGTCTAGAAATATTTATTGTATAATATTCGGAAATGGAACTTTGCCCTCCAGTAACCCTCTAAATAAATCTTTCATTTTATTAATGAAACATTTTTTCTTCATCTGTATAATATAGCCAGTTTAATTCTTTATCTCATTACTTATTTTCCTTTGATATTTATTAATACAAGATTTTCCAGATAACTTAAAGAATACTTTTGATAATTTCAAAGTTCAAATTTATGGCAAAATGTAGTTTAGGGGGGAAAAAAAGTAAGGCATATAATTTATAAAAGATTAAACCTCCATTAATGAAAAATTGATTTCTTTTGGAATATTTATCACACATACATACATATACACACACTTTGTATTTCTCTTCCTAAACACAACTATAAATATTATCATAGCCCTTAGGACCCATTCATTTGGAATTTTAATTCATATTTTTAAAATTTGCTCTCTGTTGAATAAAATTGTCCATTTCCTAACACTATATCTTTTCCATGAAAATATATATAATCTTGTTACCATTTAGATAGTAATAAAGATTTGATATTTACTTAGTCCAAGGTGAAAAAAAAAATAGATTAGTCTCCTCAATAAATTTCCACAATATATCACTCCATGGAGTCAGAAAAATTCTATTTGCAATATATTGTATTTCTTGATGATATCTTCATGTATAAAGTATATGAAAAATCATTCCCAATTTTAAGCTTGCTTTTTAAAGGGTGATTACACTATATTTTAAATAATTGTTTGCTTATATTAATAATTCTGTTTTAACTATATTGTTTTATTTTGAGATAATGATTTTGTATAGGTATTTGAAAGTCTACCCCATAATCAATCTGGCATAAATTAGGTATATGTAAATATTTATCTCATGCCATATGCTAAATAAAATAAGCAATAAGGTTACTATTGTCACACACACACCCCAGAATGAAAGAATGCAAAAAAGAAAAATCATTGAAACTTTTTAAAAGATTTTTTTTCTGTCTTTTTGCTTTAATTAATATAGAATTTGCCCTACTTTTTCACTAACATATTGACCTTACAAGCTGATCCTATTTACTTTTGCTTCTCCCAGTATCATTTCAATTACAAGAATACCCGTGGCAGTTCCCATGGGGAGAAAAGCCTTAAAGGAAAATCAAGAATCTTATCTTATATATTGTAAATATATTTACAACACAGTGCTAGTTTAGATACTGCCTTATCATTTTCCTCTATGGCAGCTTTTGTTTTAGTGATGGGTTAATACATAGAGCAGAGTTTATAGATGATAGGTTGCATTAAATTTTATACTCATGAAGAGTTGAGAGGAAAACATTCACAAAATTACTGTGAAAATATTGTTTACAGGGGAGGTATACTAGAAATACAGTGCAATTGTAAGAAGGACCACAGGTCAGAGAGAAGAATTTATATCAGTGTAACATTGTCAGTAGTTATACTATGAACTCTGACCAAAAATAAAGAATTATCAAATAAGGTAGCCACATCATTATTGGAGGGACTGACAAAGAGAAGATAGAAGTATAGAAATACATTAGAAATCCTCAGCAGCAATGGAGTGTCAAATAAAAGTTAAAAACAACTTGAACATTGAAAGGAAAAGTCATAATGGTAGCAACCAATTTTAGAAACCAAAAGAAAAGTGGTACTGTACTAAAAAAAAAAAAAAAAAAAAAAAAAGATCTAAAAAAGAAAGTAGGGAAGAGAAAGAAAAGACATTGGAAAGTCCTTTACTCTGAAGATCATAGATTTTCTTTCTTAGTCCCATATCCTGAAGTAAGCAGGGTCTAGGGCAACAAGGAAAATACCTTATTTGAAATCAGAAGGGAATTAAAATGCACTGCAGCATCCCCTCTTCTGTTTTTAGTTCGAGGCCTTTGGGTAGCTGCCAAATAGCTGTAAAAAGCTCCCTATCTCAGTGTATATAATTCTGGTTAGAAAGAGACAGCAAATACAAATGAGACCTTGACCAGGACTTTTATATTTACACAAATCTGCTTCCCCAGTCTGTGTGTATTGAGTTTAGGAGACAGTGGCTTATTTAGATCTCAGCAGCAGCAATTTGGGTCACCCCAGAGAGAGTTTAGAATTAAAGCAATAACTGAAGGAGGGAATCTAAGGACCTCTGATAATCTACTTGATGCCTGGTAAACTAGATTAATTACTGGGTCCTTGAAAAAATACTTAGGCTTCTTAGAATTTGGATCCCTGAATACAATAGGAAATAGCGCTGATCTTTGAATTGGAGAGAGTACCCAAAAAGAAGGTTCTTAAGCTTTTAAAAATAAGTTTCTTTATCAAGGACAACCATCATCAATTGCTATGATTTAATCTCTTTTTTCAAAGTTCCTGATTTATTCCCAATTTTCACCTGAATCACCACTGTCCATATAAGTCATATCACAACAGAAATGTTTCCTTCTTTTCAGATGGGGTAGTCCAGAAAATTCTTGCTGAAGAATCACATCTTTAGTCCCCTTCCATTTTTCAGATATTTAAAATGATTAAAAACTCATATCTACAGTTTAAAAATCATTTTTCATGTTGAATTTAGGGTATGTAGAAAAGGATCTCATTAAAACATTACAAAATCTTATTTCTAACAAATCTATGGAATATAATTAGCAAAAAAATAACAAAGGGTATTGAAAGCCATATATCCACACTAGAACATGCCATTAAGATGTGCTAAATATGAAGCCATTTATTAACTTGCATAGCACTCTAACATTAGCTGAGCATTCTATGCAGGACACACTCAGAAATCTGAATGGCTTCCAAATTGATGGAATAGTTTAATTATATATAAATTATTATACATCAAAATCCCAGGCTTATCATCAGAAACAAATCAAAATGATTTCAGAAATTATTTCCTACTGAAAAAGTCTCAAGTTTCTTATAGCATTGTTTATCAATAAACAATTATGTAGCATGCAACATATATATGCATACATATATGTATGTGTATATTATATTGCATATACCTGTATATGCACTTATATGCACACATGTTTATATATCACATAATGTGTACACACACACACACACACACACACACACACACACATATGTATAAACTATACTAGAGATAGAGCACATTGAATGGAGAGCTTGTCTCCAAGTAAGGAAGACTTGAGTTCAAGCCACTCTGACACATGTTGAATCTATGATCCTTAAAAAATCATTTAATTTCTTACTGCCCTGGGCAATTCTCTAATGCCATAGTTTACAAAGAAGTTATCAACCTTCCTTGGTAATTTACTTATCTGGGAGTTTCTAGTATCAACTAAGTCACAGGTCCAGTCCTGATAATTTTATCCTATTATTGGATTAATACACACATACATACATACATATATATATATATATAGAAGTAAAAAAAAATCAGTTGGTTTTTAAGAGTAATGTGATGAAATGTGTGTGTATACATAATTGTTTTTTGTTGTGGAGGAAAGAATAGATTTCTAAACAATAATTGTTAGTAATTAATTATTCAGTTAATTTAATATGTATCTAATTAAGTAGATAAATTCTATTTTTAAAAGGTGCCTTTAAAATTGAGAAACAGCAATCCAATATAATAGTATAAACATATATATTCTGTTGATAGATTATTGATCTGATCTTACAAGAAGAAAAAAAAATAAAATAAAATAAACATATATATTCTGTAAACACAATACAAAAACAAGTAAAAATGACTGTTTCTGATTTCACCTCAGCAGGTTTTTATTTTAAATCAATTGCTTTCTTTTTATTTGGTTCTGCTGAATGATTGGTATCTTTTCCTTATTTTCAATCTTTATAGGCAGATTTAATTGTTTTTATTTATTTGTTTGCTTTTAAGAGTATAAGGAATAGCCAGTTTGACAAGAGCATAAAGTACAAAAGAAGACTAGTAATGTATAAGGCTGTGACTAGATTTCAATGGGCTTTAAATGTCAGGCAGAGGAGTTTATGTTTAATACTAGATGTAATAAGGAGCTATTTAATTTATTGAGTAGGTGTTTAACATGATGGGACTTGTGCTTTAGGAGGAACATTTTAGCAGCTATGTGAATGATGGATTGGGGAAAAGATGAATCCAGGCAATCAGTTAGGACACTGTTGCAATAATACTTCAGGAAAGAAATGATAAAGGCCTGAGCTAAGGTGGGTATTAGGGAAGAGTAGAAATTCAAGAAGTGCTATAGAAATAGATTCTGTAGAGTTTGGCAAGATTTGGTAGCTGCATTGATATATAGGGTAAATGAAGGTGAGGAGTTCAAGATGACACTCAGTTTATGAATCTGGATACTTGGAAGGATAATAGTTCCCTTGACAGAAGAAGGGAAGTTTGGGAAAGAGATGAGTTTGATGAGAAAAACAATTTAATATGATCCTCAATATAGATTGCTATCCAACCATACCTGCTCCTTCTGTGAAACTCACTTTGCCCCACCAAAAATGGAGAGAAAGGGAAAGGCAGAGGCTGTTACTCACCATTTAGTGTCTCAGAACATAAAGTCTGTCCTCCAAAAGACACCTTTCCCAATCATGAAGTGGTCTGAGGTTAGAGAGTAGGTATTCAGAGAGTGATCCTACTGATCATACCTGCTTGATTGCTATCATGAATGCCCAATTAAGGAGAAAAGCTATAACTGTATTGAGCAGGTGATGGCTGGCACAAAAGGGGGAGATTAGGAACTTGAAAGTTGTGGAGGGTACAGAATAGTAGAGGATAATAATGGACAAACTAGAGGGGATGTATTGCAGAAAAACCCTAAAATTGGTTGACTTGGGAAAGATAATTTTCCATCAACTTGATTCACTGATCAAATGTCCCTTTGGGTCATGTCATAGTCTTCCACTTAGGATATTACTTCTCTACTGAATTGAGTGAAGGATTAGGGACTCCCTATAATGCCAATTTTTTGTGATATTGTATTAATAATAGATTGTATCTTTATTTTAATAACTGTTTCTGGCACTACAAATTTAGAATTTATAATTTTCAGTGTAAATGAATTAATTCACCTAATTGAATGGATTCAGTTAGACATTTGTAAATAGCATTTATCTTCAACTGGCTTACCAAGTAAAGGTATAAATGTATATTTACAAAAATGCACCTGTATGCCAAAATAGAGATTTTTCCACTTCAGCATTTGCATCACATGAAAAAATGTAAACAGTTGAAATGTCACTCCATATAGTTGTAAGAAAAAAGAACATGAAAAAGATTTTTCTTGATTTCTCCTTCTTAGTGTTTTTCTTTCATGTTATATTGTATAGGACCATGCTCAATGTTTTACATGAAATCTAATGAATTATAGGAGTGTTTTTGAATATTTTCTTAAAGACTGTATTATTAAAATATTTTGTGAGATTATGTATGTCACCTTACATTTTAAAGTTATTCTTATCTTTTCCTTCCACTGAATAGTTATCCATTCTCTTTTGTTACTTATTCCAGCTAAATTACCTAGAATAGTATATCTAGCATCATAGATTTAAGACCAAAAAGTACCTTATGCCTGCTCTCATGTGAAAGAAGAAACTAAAGACCCTAGATATTGGGTGACTTGAGGAAATTACATAAGTTATATATATAAATGGCAGAATCAAGATTTCAAGTTAGATTCTCAGGTTCCAAAAACAGTATTCTATTCACTATAACATGCTTAAACTTATAGATCAGTTAGCACACAGCTTCTTAAACTGTGGGTCTCAATTCCATATGGGGTCACATAACCGAATATAGAAGTCAAGAAAAAATTGGCAATAGTGAAAGATTTCTGAACATATTGACCACGAATAAATTCAAAATTAGATATGTAATGAATCTGAGGTTTTTCTGGCAAAGCTTGCCTATATCACATCTTGTAACTTCATTATAGCTTCGGTTCTGAACACACATGTGTACTTGGCACTGCACATGCTACCAAAAACACCTTGATACAGATTTAGATTTCTCTGGTAAAAATAATTCATGAGTGAGAAAAATTTAAGAAATCTTGACAACATTGCTGTGTCCAGTGACTTTATAGAAGGTACATTATAAATCTTGGGCACTGGGTCAGCCTGGATCTTGAACTCATGATCCAAATATGCTGGTCTTCTGGGGAAAAGTAACACCACCACTATCTCTACCACTATATTTTACTAGTGTTTTTGTTTCTTTTCTTTTCTTTTTTTCTTCCATATGTATCCATTGGTGCAGTGGATAAAATTCCAGGCCTAGAGTCATAGTTTTCTTCCTGACTTCAAATCTGGTCTTAGATATTAGATAATTACCAGCTGTCAGTTACCTTATCTGCAAAACTAGCTAGAGAATGAAATGGCAAACCACTCTAGTATCTCTACCAAGAAAAGTCCAGGTAGGGTCATGAAGAGTCAGACATGACTCAACAACAAAAATATACTAGTAGCGAGGAAGAATGCTTGTTGAATTAAAAAAAAAAAAAAAAAAAAAAAAAAAAAAAGATTATGCTACTGTAATCTATCTTTTTTTTTTTTAAACATTTTAAAGGATTTATCTCTTTTTAATACTTGGCATAGTGCATTGTATAGAGTAGGTAGCTGATATACTAATGCTGAATGAACAAATGAAATAATTGTTTATTCTATAGCCATTCATAATTTTATATTAACACTTCCTAGACCTTCCCCATACCTTGATAATAAAGGGGGAATAATTAAGCCACTGAACAGTGATGTCACAATTGTTTGATTAAACAAATTAATGACAAGGAAAAATACATTATAATGTAATAAGTGTAACTTAAAGGTGTCCAGGAAAAAAAAGAACTAAATCATTATGATGAGATTAGTGTCAATCAAAGAACTGTGGAAATCCCCTTTTGGTCAGAGGTGCAGGTTTTTTGTGAAAGAATTCACAAACCCGAAATATTTAATGGCAAAAATGGAAGTTTATTGTTGAATAGGAAGCCAGTTTTGCTAAGAGACTGACTTCTATAGTGGCAAATTCCTATTAGGAAAATGAGGTTGGGAAAGAGAATGCCTTCTCAGCAGGCAGGGTCCTACTTTGGACATTCTGCCAAGAATGAGTTCAGAAATTGCCCTTTAAAAAGGAATCTTGAGGTTCAGATTTCAGATTGAAAAGAAAGCTAAACAAGGTTGCCCACTATCACCATTATTATTTAATATCGTATTAGAAACACTAGCCTCGGCAATAAGAGTCGAGAAAGATATAAAAGGAATTAGAGTAGGCAATGAGGAAACCAAACTATCACTCTTTGCAGATGATATGATGGTATACCTAGAGAACCCCAGAGATTCTACCAAAAAGCTATTGGAAATAATTCATAATTTTAGCAAAGTAGCTGGCTACAAAATAAATCCCCATAAATCCTCAGCATTTTTATACATCACCAACAAGACCCAACAGCAAGAGATACAAATAGAAATTCCATTCAGAATAACTGTTGATACCATAAAATATTTGGGAATCTATCTACCAAAGGAAAGTCAGGAATTATATGAGCAAAATTATAAAAAAGTCTCCACACAAATAAAGTCAGACTTAAATAATTGGAAAAATATTAAGTGCTCTTGGATCGGCCGAGCGAACATAATAAAGATGACAATACTCCCTAAACTAATCTATTTATTTAGTGCTATACCAATCAGACTTCCAAGAAAATATTTTATTGATCTAGAAAAAATAACAACAAAATTCATATGGAACAATAAAAAGTCGAGAATCTCAAGGGAATTAATGAAAAAAAAATCAAATGAAGGTGGCCTAGCTGTACCTGATCTAAAATTATATTATAAAGCAGCAGTCACCAAAACCATTTGGTATTGGCTAAGAAATAGATTAGTGGATCAGTGGAAAAGGCTAGGCTCACAAGACAGAATAGTCAATTATAGCAATCTAGTGTTTGACAAACCCAAAGCCCCTAACTTCTGGGAAAAGAATTCATTATTTGATAAAAACTGCTGGGATAATTGGAAATTAGTATGGCAGAAATTAGGCATGGACCCACACTTAACACCATATACCAAGATAAGATCAAAATGGGTCTATGACCTAGGCATAAAGAACGAGACTATAAATAAATTAGAAGAACATAGAATAGTTTATCTCTCAGACTTGTGGAGAAGAAAGAAATTTGTGACCAAAGATGAACTAGAGACCATTACTGATCACAGAATAGAAAATTTCGATTACATCAAATTAAAAAGCCTGTGTACAAATAAAACTAATGCAAACAAGATTAGAAGGGAAGCAACAAACTGGGAAAACATTTTCACAGTTAAAGGTTCTGATAAAGGCCTCATTTCCAAAATATATAGAGAACTGACTCAAATTTATAAGAAATCAAGCCATTCTCCAATTGATAAATGGTCAAAGGATATGAACAGACAATTTTCAGAGGATGAGATTGAAACTATTACCACTCATATGAAAGAGTGTTCCAAATCATTATTGATCAGAGAAATGCAAATTAAGACAACTCTGAGATACCACTACACACCTGTCAGATTGGCTAAGATGACAGGAAAAAATAATGATGAATGTTGGAGGGGATGCGGGAAAACTGGG
The DNA here is from genome assembly GCF_016432865.1 of Antechinus flavipes. Classification (NCBI taxonomy): domain Eukaryota; kingdom Metazoa; phylum Chordata; class Mammalia; order Dasyuromorphia; family Dasyuridae; genus Antechinus; species Antechinus flavipes. The sequence goes on along the minus strand of NC_067400.1, from coordinate 368,695,219 downwards.
ACACTAATGCATTGTTGGTGGAGTTGTGAACGAATCCAACCATTCTGGAGAGCAATCTGGAATTATGCCCAAAAAATTATCAAATTGTGCATACCCTTTGATCCAGCAGTGTTTCTATTGGGCTTATATCCCAAAGAAATACTAAAGAAGGGAAAGGGACCTGTATGTGCCAAAATGTTTGTAGCAGCCCTGTTTGTAGTGGCTAAAAACTGGAAAATGAATGGATGCCCATCAATTGGAGAATGGCTGGGTAAATTGTGGTATATGAATGTTATGGAATATTATTGTTCTGTAAGAAATGACCAGCAGGATGAATACAGAGAGGACTGGCGAGACTTACATGAACTGATGCTAAGTGAAATGAGCAGAACCAGGAGATCATTATACACTTCCACAACGATATTGTATGAGGACATATTTTGATGGAAGTGGATTTCTTTGACAAAGAGACCTGAGTTTCAATTGATAAATGACGGACAAAAGCAGCTACACCCAAAGAAAGAACACTGGGAAAGGAATGTAAACTATCTGCATTTTTGTATTTCTTCCCGGATTATTTATACCTTCTGAATCCAATTCTCCCTACGCAACAAGAGAACTGTTCGGTTCTGCAAACATATATTGTATCTAGGATATACTGCAACATATCCAACATATAAAGGACTGCTTGCCATCTAGGGGAGGGGGTGGAGGGAGGGAGGGGGAAAAAATCGGAACAGAAACGAGTGTCAATATAATGTAATTATTAAATAAAAAATTAAAAAAAAAAAAAAAAGAAAGCTAAAGTCCCCAGGCCTAGATGCTTATCAATATCGGGGCCCAGATCTCCAATTGGAATTTAAAAGGGTCTGGCATCCCCAAAAGATCAGTGGGGTGCTTTTTGACCAAGATTTCTAATTGAATAATGACACTTATCTGGGGAGATATGCTTTCCCAAAGGGGTCTGAGACTCCAAAATCAAAAAGGAACACAGTTTCAGAGTGATAATTTTAAAAGGAACACAGTTTCACTCCCCCTTCAATTCTATCCTTTCAGAGATTTAGCAAATTCTCTCCAACTCTTTCCTCTGTACAAACTGATATTTAAATGTGTAACAAATGGCAATATAGTGATCTAAGTTAGCATAGGTTCAGATTTTGACAATATAATCAATTAAATCCTTTAAAAGGTTTTAAAGTTCACATTTGAAATGGCATGCAGATCAAATCATATACAATCTTCCTATACTAGTTTAACTAACAATATGTTAGAATATAATTTTTATCTTAATCTGCCATTAAAATTTAACATTCTAGTAGTGACATTGATGTCACATCAAAAGAAATAAACAGCAATATAAATGATCTCTACAAGTCTTCACACTCTAGCTGCTAGTATATATAATACTAGTTTGCAACATAACTAGTGAGAATTATAATTATTTATAGCATTATGGAAGTTCGAGAGTTTCTACATACCTCTATTATAGGTACTTCTGTACCTACTAATAATTTTAATGTCTATACTTATGACTTTTTCTTCATTTTATCTGAATATTGTTTTAATTATGAGCCATTTTTCTGTCAAAATATAAAATAGTAATAATAAATTACCTATATGGAATCATTTTCATTATCTAATCTATCCTCATATATCATAAGCAGATTGCTTTGCAAAACAGATCAAAATTTAATTCCTGTGAATTGTCTTTCTATATTGACTTTGATATGCTCTTGGTTTAGCAGCAATCTTTTTCTTTCCTGAGAAATAGTTTATTGCTGGAACATTTTAAGCAAATCAATTACATTCCTGTAATGCAATAATATTACAATATGCAGGCAACCATAGCTTCCATTGTACATGCCACAATCTATTTTATGAAGCTGTAAACATTCATATCAGTTCTATTTACTCTGTGGTAATATAATTTAGGAGTAGATGTTGGCCAAGGAATGTTAATACATTGTCTGAAAAAAGCTCAATATGTCAGGCACTCCTGGAAAACTAAAACATACAGGTTTCAGGCTTAGAGGTGAAATTGAATGTATGCGAATTGCATGAATAAAGTTTGAAAGGAAAATAAAAACATACATTGATAAAGATCCTTTCATTTATGAAACTTGAAATCGTTTACAAATACTGAGCCTTCCCCTTTATACAAAAGAATGGCTAAAAAGAAAGAAGTTTGTTAGCTGTTTCCATAAACGAATTCTTTGTGGGCTGAGAATGACTTCTATAGTTATGCTGCCATCCAAAGAGGGCTGCCATTTTTTGCAAATTTTTCCCATCCAAATATCCTTTAAAAAAAAGTCCTGTCCATATTACTTGACTGTGACCTCTCTAGGACACATATGCACTATATACATTTGTTTGTCTCAGAACTCATTTTCCCCTTTTGCTTCTGTCCTCTTTTCCTTCCCACCAAAGAAGAAATTAATTAATCTCATTAATCCATTAGTTCTGGAAACCAAATTGGGAAAGAATAGGCATTATCTATGGTTGAGATCTATATCTTTTACATAACAGTGCTTCTCAAATAATAAGGAAGTAATGACCTTGATTTTTTCTCTTGTAATTATAATCCAAATAATGTTGTTTTTCTTTAACAAGAATTTAAAAACTTTATCACATTTCAGCCCCTCAAAATTTCACATTTCTTTCCAGGTGAATATTTAAATGTTACTCTTACAATGCCTCATTATTTTTCCTAGTAAATTGCATGAGATCTTATGTGGTATCTTTGATATTACTGCTTGTCGTCACTACTATATACAACCACATAAACAGTATGTAGTTTGTACAGTAGATCATTTTTCTTGTTTATATTCACCAAGCTCTCAGTGCCACACACTAACACCAGCTGTTAAAAAAAATGACAGTAGTATTTTATCTCTGACTGATGAAATCCTTTATGTAGAGATATTTTTTAAACAGTATGTGTTGCTGAATAATGACAAAGGTTGCTCTGATGAATAGTGACATATTTTTCTGTATTCATTTGCAATGTAAAACAGAAAGTAAATAGAAAATTACTGAGAAAGTCAAATATAATATGGGAACTCAGATTCCATGACTAAATCTAAATAACTGTCTTTACTTAAGAATACTTAGAAAGTACCTGGTATCTCTGAGGTTGTTCAAGTTGAGACCTCAATAGTAATTTACATTTATATTTGCTTCAGATATATGAATGTTCAAAATTAAGCAAGATAAGCATAATATCTTCTCATAAAACTCAAGTCAACTTACAGAATCATTAAAAAAAATTCTAGACATCCTATTTATGTACTAGACTTTTCTGGACTTTTAACTCTTCCAAATCCAATTCATGATTTAAAACCGATTCCTTGTACAGTTTCAGTAGCCAATAGGGATGTTTCATGAATGGTATTGAAGGATATTCACATTATATTGTTCTCTTTTTGTTTCCTTCCTTCCCTCAACCTTCTCTCTTCTTTCATGAGGTCTCCTTCCATTCTTCAAATTGATCACATGTTTCTTAAGGACAGAGATATCATGCTGCTATCTTGTATATCTAGCAGATAGTATGTATTTGATGAATGTATCAAAAACACACATATCATTCTATTAACCATAGTGTCTTCTCATAAGCCTCACCTAAGTCAACTTACAGACACATTTAAAAAAAAAAGTTCTTCCAAATCCAAATGATTTCCTGTAGAAAGCAGCTTGCTACTTTATTCAAGATTCTATTATCAGAAAACACTTGAGGCAAGACTTTTACCATCTTTCCCAAACTACCCATCCTATGTTGTCCTAATATATCAATTAATCAGTTATTAATTAAACTTTTACAAAGAGATATTTATTGAAGTGATACAGTAAGACTAGTTGGTAAGAAAAACAATCCTTGTCAAATTTCTGGGATGTACCTTTGCCACAATAATACAAAATTCCCATGGACAAAGCAAATTCTAAGTAGAAAATACAAGTGATGAAAATATGACTCATACCTTTTAGTTATTGAAAGACCTTTGATCACTTCTTAGAATGCTCATGATGTTCCCTTTAGATACAGCTTTTCACAAGACCCTGAGAATCCTTGTCTTAAAAGAATTTTTCCTAGTATTTCGTTTTCCTCTGTTCAATATGCAAACACTGCTGTAAGCCACTTTTCCTCTGGGATTCATGAGGTTCGGGTGCAGGGCAGAGGGTTGTGGGAACCCTTTCTGGTCGGCACAAGTCCTTCATAAAAAAATTTACAAACCTGAAAAGTTAGGTTGGCAAAAAGAAATTTATTGGCGCCCGAGAAGTCAGCTTTTGCTAGGAAGCTGACTTCCTCAATGGCAAGGTCCTGACAGAAAAGTAAAGGTCTAGCAGAGAAATCCTGGCAGAGAGATAAAAAGGGATTAACAGTGAGAAAAGGGTGTCTTCTCAGCTGGCAGGTGGTCCTCACAGCCAGCTATGCCAAAGAGAGGTCCTTTGGCCTGCCATGATCTTACTTTTAGATCCTTGGCAAAGAAATGAGCCCCCAAATTGCTCTTTTAAAAGAGATTTGAAATTGAGGTTTCAATTGAATGAGATTACTGCCCCCAGGCCTAGATTTCTAGTGGAAAGGGACTATTTACTGGGAGTGGTTCTGAGCAATATTCAGCTCAATAGGAATCCATAGAAATCTAAATCTCCAGCTAAATGAGATTACTTAAATTTGAGCTAAGTAGGGAGTGGTCCTGGACTCAACTAATCCCACCGAGAAAACAGAATAAAACCACTTTATCTTTATCCCTGAAGCAGACCTCTCCCAGGAGTTTCTCAAGTATTTACCCCAAAGTCAGGACAATTTTAGGGTTTCCCCCATCAGGATCACTACTATCAAAACTGATGGAAATCCAAATCTTCTCACATTCTGAAATTTAAATCCCATTAAAGGTGGTGGTGGTAGGGACCTTAAACCCTCACCCATCACTACACTGCACTTTTGTGGAAATATTGCTCCATTTTGAACTGGCTTCTTGAAACATGCTTAGGGCTCAAGTATATGTCTGAATCTTTCAACTAACCCCAATTAATTCCCTATTTTCTGTCATTTGATTTCATTCAATTGTTTAAGCAATTTCCTCCTCCCTAATTGAATAAGGACTTATTCACTCTGCTTAATCCTTTGATTTATTCAATGGAAATTTGTATCTAATTTATTCAATGACTTTTTTTTGATTGGAATAGGGTGGAGTCCATATCTCTTATAAAAATCATCATTGCAATCAACATAATAACAACAATAGGCATAGACCCATGATTTCATTAGTCTAAGGAACTCTCTTTGAGGCTAGCTCTCTATCCATTTCAGAGTGTTATAAAAACTGCCTAATAATCCAGACATCTAAATTATTCTTTAAAGTTTACATAGCCCTTTGCTCACAACAACTCTATCCAAAAAGTGTATGCTACATTTTTCAGTACATTTTTCAAAGGAGTAAGTTTTACCACTAAATCTGACAGTCAAGTTTTGAATCTCCCTTCACTGGTCACTCTTCCAGATGGCTGAAAGAGGACAGAAACTCTAAAAACAAAAGTCTGGTAGTCTTTATAAAGAAATCTTGTTTGAGTAAAATTCTAATAAGCTTGATCCTCAATTTTACCACATGAATAAATTAGAAATTCAGTGTAGTAGAAGTCATGCCAAAAAGTAGGAATTTGTATTATTTCACTTTTGCAGTGTATATATAAGGTTCTCAAAAAGAATCACATTCCTACCTGCATTAAGCTAGTGTGTTATGCCTTATTGTGATTGTCCATATCATAATGATCACAAAAATATAGAATCTTAGAAATTAAGAGATATTAAATTTTTGTCTAGTTCAGCTATCAGAATATGAACTCACTATATGTTAGTTAAATTGAATTAACATCAAAAATGTTAACTTGCAGCAAATGAAAAAAATACTTTTAAACTAAATTATTACATTGATTCCTCTATACAAGTTCTACTTTTAATGCTACGTCCTGGCAAGAAGTTGACTCTGGGTTTTCAAATGCTATGCCAGTAGAGCACAAACTCTTCCAGCTCTTCCAAAGGCTTTAAATATGATCTTGGCAATGGATTATATATCTATCATTCAAAGACAGGCTTAGCAAAGTTTGGAAAAGCTTATTACTAGAAAGTAGGCTACCAAGTGATTATTATGTTTTTGGTTTTGGATGACAGCTAGTCTTAAGGATTATCTACTGAGACAGAGTTTATAATTTCTAGTGATTGAAGAAGAACTTTCATGGATATGATCATATATTTTTTCAACTATAAAAGCATTATATTTATTATGTTATATTTATTATGGTACCATTTTGAGATTTATAAGCTATTATATTCTGCTTATTATATCCTCACAAAAAACAAATGCATCAGTGATCAAATCCTATGAATTCTTACTGTAACACCACTCTCAGGTATGTTCCAGCGTTTCTACATTTATTTGGGGGGCCTGGACTTTTATTAATTACATCTCCCCTGGACTATTGAAATTAAAAGTCTTTCTGCCTCCAGCCTCTCCACACTCTAATCTCTTCTACATGTTGCCACATAGTAATTTTTCTAATGATAATTCATCAAACCATTCTAAAATTTAAAAGGTTTTGGTGCTTCTCCTAACCTCTCAGAGAGATTTATAGTACAAACTATAAATTCTTGATCTTTCAAGGCTTTCTATTATCTGGTTTCAATGTCTCTTTCAATCTATTTCCCAGTTCGATTAGATTACTTTCTACTTTTTCCTTCTTATCCTAAATTCTTAGATCTCTAATCTTTTACTTTTGTTCCTTATAATTGTAGCTCTTTCTCCCCCTTGTTTCTTCTTGTTGAAGTGCCTTCCCCCTCACACCCACCAATACACAATTCAGCTACTATTTTATCCAAGAAAATTTCTCTTTATTTCTGTTAAAAACTTATTTTGACAGAAAGCTCCACCCTCGTATAAGTTAGCCATTTTGAGTTAGTGTGATTGAAAGGTGATTTATTCACTTTATGGACAACCCTTTCATGATGAGGTTTAGTGTTTAGTTTATATAGTCCTCAAATGATAGTTGCTCAGATCCTTGTTAAAGCTGCATTTGAACTCTTTCTTTTTTAACTATAAAACCAGCTAAAAGATGTATTTCACTAGCATAGTCTTTTTAAATCCAAAGTAACTTTAATACTATGATAGTCGTGCAATATAGGGCATTACAGAAGGCTTGGACATGGAGGGCAGTTAATAAATGTCTGTGGAATTTAATTTAAATTCAGTCAAGTTTCAAATTGTTAGTGGAGCTCTAAGGACAGAGGAAGAATTACTTCTGATGAGGGCAAAAAGGCAAAGAAAGCTTCAAGGAAGAAGTGATAATTGAGCTGGGCTTTGAAGGATTGTCAGGTTTTAGGGAGAAGAGATAGCACAGTAATACAGAAGAATGTATTCCAGGAATAAGGTTCATTGAGAGCAAACACATGCAAATGATTTAAAAAAAAAAAAATGAGTTATGTGAAAGGGAACAATATGGGATGGCGCTAAAAAGAAACTATTTGGAACAATAGGATAGAGTTTTCAATCTCCTGTTAAGTTTATTTTTTTTCTTTATTAAAGCTTTTATTTTCAAAATATAATTTTTCAACATTGATCCTTGCATAGCCTTGTGTTCCAAATTTTCCTTTCCTTCTCCCCACCCCTCCCCTAAATAGCAAACAATCCAATATATGTTATACATGTTAAAATATATGTTAAATCCAATATATGTAAACATATTTGTACAATTATCTTGCTGCACAAGAAAGATCAGATCAAAAAGGAAAGAAAATGAATAAGAAAACAAAATGCAAATGAACAACAAAAAGAATAAGAATGTTATGTAATGATCCACTCAGTTCCTGAAGTCCTCTCTCTGGGTGTAGATCATCACGACATTGAAAGTGGCCTTAATCATCTCATTGTTGAAAAGAGTCACATCCATCGGAATTTATCATCACATAATATTGTTGTTGCCATGTATAATGATTTCCTGCTTCCACTCATTTCATTTAGCATCAGTTCATGTAAGATAAGAATTGTTTAGACTGAAATAAAAGGAATTAAGTAAATGAGTAAAAGGATTGAAGCAAGTCCCATGATAAGATTAAAGATTGTAAATTTATAATGTATCCAAGTCAGTATGATTTTGTGATTTTCCCATAGCATCATTTGACTGACAGGGAACATGAAGGGGAAAAAAAGTAAATGAGAGGAATGATTAAGCATTGAAGGTTAACAGGGATAAGATCATAGGAGTCATTTTGGCAAAGGGCTCATGAATGAAGAAGTACACTTTATCACCAGGACATTTCAGTCATTGCAAAAGGAAATAAATTTAGAGCAAAGTTGAGGGACTGGGTGAACAGAAAAAGTGAGGGACTGAATGGTTCTTGATAAGGATGAATGATAAATATCAGAAAGACAACACATTTTGCTAGACAGAAGAATATAGTCAGGAGAAACCCAGTCTCCATGATCAGAAAATCACAGAGTTTGAGAGTAGGTACAGATCTCAGTGACCATCTAGTCCAATGCACACTTAAATATAATTCCCCCCCGCCCCCCATAACTTTCCCAATGAATGGTTATTCAACTTCCTCTCCAAGAAAAGGGAATTTATCACTTCTGGAAGCAGTCCATTCTACTTTGGGTTAACTTCAATCATCATGATTTTCTCCCCTGACATCAATACTAAATTTGCTCCTTGGAAACTTCTATGTATTGTCCCTGGATTAACTTCTGAGACCAAAAAGAATAAATTTAATCCTTGCTCCACCTGAAAGTCCTTTCAACACTTGAAGATAGCTATTAAGTCCCTCTAGTAGACTCTCGAGTATTCTCTTGTTTAGGCTAAGTATCTCCAGTTTCTTGAACTCATAGAAGACTCAAGTTTCTTCACCATCTTAATCTTAGAAACAGAATATTTTTAAATTATGATAAGGTTTAAAAAGTGACAATCCTAATTATTAACAGAAGTAGAATGGAGATGGAAGTTAGAGGTCCTGTGTACCCACATTTTGATTTGTAAGTAGATATATTTTAATGCATTTTATATCTGCTATAAGAATGTAGGGTTCTCATGGGCAAGTACCATAGTTATTCATTTTGTTTCCTCTAATCATTTGTACTTGCTCCTGATATTTGCACATAATTATCAATTAGATATATTTTGTTAAATTTGACCAGGGAAGAACAGTGATGTGCTTTTTCCAAACTCCGTCCCTATCTGGCAGTTTGGGGGCTGGGACCATTGATTATTGTATATTTTAAAATATTCACATTTTTATAATTTAATCTAATTAGAAGGTATATATACTCTATTTTTACCTGAATAATCCTGGGAAGACATTTAACTTTCCTCTATCTCCATTTCTTCATCTCTATAACAAGAAATTTGAACAAGATGATCTCTAAGATCTTTTCTACGGAATTAATGATTCTATTATCCTCTATAAGTCATAAAAAAGATTTTATATATATATATATAGAGAGAGAGAGAGAGAGAGGTATATATATATAGTAGAAGACTGGATATGTTTCTTTCTAATTCAAATTCCTAAAATATTCCAGGACCTGTTTTGGAAGGAGTGCTATTGTTATTATTTCCCTGAAGTGCTCATATAACCTTTATTCCTACTTCCCTTTATGTATTTATAGAAATTCATGTTGTCTAGGTAATGCAACACACTGGTGAGTATGAAAGAGTAATGCTGCTCTGAATAGCAAGGCTGAAGAATAAAGTGTAACTACTATTAATTCTTTTAATAGCCTTTCATTAAGCACTAACAATGTTCCAGGTGCTCCCAAAAGTGCTAACCTAGTAAGCTTACCAACTGATGAGGCAAATAGGACAATTAAGACATAAATACAAAAAAAAAAAAAAAAAAGTGTCAGCTAGTATGACAGTCTTAATAGGAATTTTGTTTGTTTGTTTCTGGGTTTTACACCTCAAAATCTACCTAGGGCAGGACTTTATAAAAAAAAGAAAAATATGTTTTCTTCCCTCTAATTTTTAATTTTTTCCCTTGGAGTAGGAAGGTAGTTGTTTTCAAATTGCTATTTTTAAAGTATGCAATCAGAAAGATAAAACAACCACAAATAGGTGTTAACCCTCCCCACTCCTCTATTCCCTACTACACATGTACACACAACAGCCAGAGAAATTGAGAGAAAAAAAAGGGAGAAAGTATAGAAAAGAAAATAGTTTAATTAGAGAAGACTGAAATGAAGAATGCAAACAATTTTTGAAAGGCCCAAGAGGGTTCTTGGAAGAATAGAGATTGATGTGGTATGTCCAGAAGAATGAGTAAAGGAAGACAATTTGGACCAGAGAGAAGTGAGGGGATAGAAAGAAATGAAATGGAAGATTGCTGTAGTTGAGATGAAACATGATCAAGAGAAAAGAGCCTTAGCTATGAAAGTACAGGAAGTTCTTTGATTTTTATAAGCACTGACTTAGTGAGGTGGGAAGTAAGAATGTCACATAGTCCAGGGACTCAGCTGAAATCAGTCTGTATGCTGTGACTCATTTGGTGTTGGTGACTCATTACAAGCAATTCAAAATAAGTAATACTTAATTGGTATTGACTTACATTAGACCAAAAAGCATAGTAAACTTTGAAAGAAACTGATGATTAGTATTGCATCATCTGCTGTTGAGGCTAGTCTGGAATTATTAATTGAAGAAAAAACACCTACACTAAAAGAATTGTAAAATGTTTCATAAGCTATAAAGTGCTATGTAAAATGCAAAATTTTATGAAGTTTGTTACCTTTATTTCTACATATTAACCCTGCCCCAAAGCAGCATTTCTTAGCCCCAAAAGACATTTCTAATAGCATAACCTTTTTTATGGCTTATAGAGGATAATAGAATCATTAATTCTGTAGAAAAGATCTTAGAGGTCATCTTGTTCAAATTTCTTATTATAGAGATGAAGAAATGGAGACTGAGGAAGGTTAAATGTCTTCCTAGGATTATTCAGGTAAAAACAGAACTAAGATCTATGGATTTTCTTTTTATAATTTACCATGAATAGCCAGTCCCCATTTTCTTTTTTCTTTTTTTTTAAATTTGTTTTTGCTCTCACAAAATATATGTCAAAACCAATAAAAAATGAGATATTTACCCATATATTTCTCTGACCTCATAAAGTAGGAATCTATATTTTGGTTTTCTTTGCAGATAGGATGCTTTAATACATTGCATGCATTTTAGTAAATGTTAATGTAAATAATTGTCTCAAGTTAAATGAAAATATTTCTAGACATTTGTTAGATCACCAAGAGATGTAGTTTAATTTTGACAATTCCTCTCTTTTTCATAAACCCCTTGTTTTTTTTTCCATTAGTCTTACTAAGTAGTTCTCATAGATTAGCATTTTCAGTTTAATGGAAACTAATCCACACTAAATTGTAAATTCATTAAAAGATGTAAGAGTATAAACCTCTTGAAGCTAGGGACTGTTTTGAAGACTCTAATATTTAAATATCTTAAAATAACTTTCCTGATTTTAATTCATACAGCTATATACATATACATGTATGTGTATATATATATGCCATAATAATGGAATAAGGCTCATTATTATCCTTTCAAATGTTTTCACATATTTTGTGGAATTTTGTCAGTATATTGATTCTATGAAGACAGTTGTGATAGCTGAGTTAGTTTCATTTGATAGATGGGGAAATGGAGGCTTGCAGTCAATCTCAAATTTAAACATTTCTCCTAATAGAAGGCACAAATATGCATTCTTTTTTAAGGAACCACAATATATTTTTTTTCCTGAGGAAAGATAGGGCAAGATCAAAAAGAAACTTCCAGTCCTGAAATGACTTTTCAGTTGCAAAAACAGAAAAAGCATTGACTCTCACATGTAGTCAGAGTAGTACCATAGATAGATGGAAAAGATATTTCATTCTAAAATGGGATATCTGTACTGAGAAATAATATCTAATCTTCTTTATCAGACAAATGGTCTTATTGCAGGTTTTACTGCCAACAATTACAAGTGATGGTAATTGGTTTAGTTTTAGCTCCCAGTTCAGTGACAGACACACAGTGGGTGTTCAAACAGCATTTACTGAATGCCAAATTCAATTCATGAATCATAAGGAAGTAATGGACCTCATTCAGCTATTATGGTAGTAGGGAGAAAATAGATTTCATTTTTGCCTTATGCTAACAGTATGTCCTTTCTTTTTTCTGAATGGCCATTCTGAATGGCCAGGCTATAAAACCTGCTGAGAGTGATTATATCATGCTCTTCCCGATTGGTTTTCTCCCCACCCCACACATCTTATTTTTTTTTAACTCTCCCTGTAATTTAAGAATTAAAGCAAATTGTTTTCTCAACCAATTTCTGTCCTTTTCTTTAATCTTCATTTTGATGATGTATATGATGGATCAGTCCCAAATGTAGGTAGACTAAATGACTCTTTTCACAAATTAGATAAAGACCCAATTCCATGTTGTACTGCAATTTTGTCAGCAAAAATCTTCAAATCTTACACCATTTTGAGTTTCTAGGAATGCTGGAGGTTGCTTTTTGAAAAATCATTGTCTTTAGGCTTCATTTCCAAAAAAAACCATAATTCTATATGAAAGAATTGGGCTCCAGGATGAATATCAGTGAGTTCATGAGCATGGAGGGCGTTGTTCTCTGGAGATTGCATCTCTGCTGGGAAGATCACTGGAGCCTGACAATATACTGATTACAGTCAGATCTGACAATCATTTGAATTTCTGTGCTGTCAACAATTGTCATTAGCTCATGGGTGACAGAAGGGTCTCTGGCTAGGTGGAAACAGATGTCAAGTTGTACAAGTACTTACAGAACATGGAGAAGTTTGGAATCCTTTTAGGAATGAAAAAAAAAAGAAAAAAAAAGTGCTCACAGGAGGCAAATGAGGTTGCTGAATTTAAAAGGCAGTCAAGAAAAAACCTGCACCAATTGCCTGGGAAAGCTTGCTTCTCTGTAGCTTTAGGTATAATGGCCATTTGAAATTGTCAAAACTGGTTCCAAAGAAAACACAACATTTCAGGAAGGAACATGTTCATGTGAATGATATTTCTAATTTCTCTGGCCATTTTATCTACAAAGTATTTTGGAGAAAAATTACATTCTTAACTAAACTCAGAGATTTACAATTAAGAAGCATCAAAAGAGAACTTTTCCCTTTGTATTATGTGTAATTTCTACATAAATGCCTGTCAAATGTTCTATATGAACTGAAAGGTTACCAATATGAATACCAATAAGTTGATAAGCTGGATTTGTGAATTAACTGGCAGAGAACTCCAAAGTGAGGAAATAGCTTCCATCAGTGAACATAGAAACCCTTCCTGCAACTTACAGAGTTGAAGAAGAGCTCTAAATGTTTAGTTGACTTGGTCACAGTAATGCAACCAGTATATGTAAAAGGTAAAAGATTAACTCAAGCAATAAACAATCTATATCCACTGAGTCATGTGATCTCTTTTCATAGTAATAATAATGCAAAATATTTTCCACTCAAATTACATGAGATAGCATTAGTCTAAATAGAATTCCCAGAATTCTCCTCTCTTTCCTTAACAATGCAGAAATCCTATATTTTTTTTTCTTCTAATTTGTGAACTAAAGCTTTACATGAAATGGGAAGAGTTGTGCTGTTTGAGATCTGTAATAGCAACATTATTCACCTTAGCATAACACTACATACTGCTCTGGGTACTTTCAAACCCATTATTTCATGTCATAAAAAATTCTATGAGAAAATATAGGTCTTCTTTCTATTTTACAAATGAGTAAGTTGAGTTGCAGGTGTATGGAGTAATGCTTTCTAGTTGATATCTGAATTACGACTACAAACTCCTTTGTTAGACAATAGAACAGGATTGGTTTCTGCAGGATCTGGATCTGATCAGTATAGTAACAGTACACCTGCTAGCTTTTATTCTTGTCTATCAGGAACTAATCTTCAGATTGGTTACCCTACCTCCAGTCTTTATCTTCATCCTATCCATTTCACACATTGATGCCAGATTCTAATAGTAAGGAAGTAGAATTAACAGGCATGGTTACTGATCTAATGTAAAGATGGAAGTGTCAAAAGTGAGGTGAACATTCATTCAAGACTCGGGGATTTAGAAAATACAAGTAGTACCCCATACAAATAAGAAAGTTAGAGGAAAATATTGTTTAGGGTTATGATGAGTTTAATTCTCTTAACAATGAATATTACAGGAAAATTACAGAGCCAGTGTGATATCTAAGCAGAGACAATCAGCAAAGAGAGAGAAATAAGGGCTTACATGGAAGGGGATATTGGAAATATGTATTTGAGGACTTAAGAGTTGATAGCTGAAGCCATATAATTTATTAATCCTAAAAAGAATTAGATTGTTAGGAGAAGGAGGGAAAGAGAGGAGAGAAGAGGCCTGGGTCCAAAATCTTGAGGAATACAGAAATCGCAAGTTGAAGAAATTACTGAAGAGACAATGAATGTTCAAAGGGCAGGAGATTAGAAAGAAAAGCAAGATATTTTCATGCCATGGAAACTAGAGAAGGAAAGTATAACTAATCATATCAAATTGAAAAGAAGTCAAAAAAACATGAAGTTTGAAACACTCACCAAAAGCAATCTTAAGATAAAATAATAGCTAGTACTGATTGGCACTTCCAGATTTGCAAGATACTTTGTGAATTAATTTCATTCTTATAAGAATTCTGGGAAGCAGGTGCTATTATTATCATTCCCATATTGCAGATCAGTATAGAATTCAGACAGATAGCAGTTAAATAACTTGCCCATGCTCATATACTAGGTGTCTGATGTTGGATTTAAACTTAGGTTTTCCTAACTTCAGGTCAGGTATTCTATTCCCTGTTAAGCCACTTGACTGAATATTTATCACAAGATATTTAATAAGGGAGAAACAGTTTTTGGATTTTACTAGTATGTATACTCACCCCCAACCTCTTTGAAACTGATTTTTGAAAAGCATTTGTATTAACTGAAAAAGCAGAAGTGATTTGTACTCTGACCATAATATAGTAGTGGGGGTGGGGAGGGAGAAGATTGCTCCATTTGGGGAGACTTGGGTATTAGACAGAAACCATTTCTTTTCTTCTGTACAGTTACTCATTCATATATCTTATAATTCTTTTTAGAGCTCTATCAGCATTGATTACTTCAAAGGTCCTGAAATCAAATTACAGCTTAAATTTTATGACTATTCAGGCATTCAGGACAGAAAAAGAAGATGCAGAACACTGAATAAAATAACTTAAAGGAACTTTAGAAATTGTCCAACTTTACCCCTTTATTTTGCAGTTAAGAAAAATTGAAGTGCAGATCAGTTATGAGTATTGCTGGAGTTGACATGATAAGGCAGTGTCATGTCCCTAAAAAGGTAATTGAGGATAAAGATTAAATTAATATTATGAGTTTTCAAAGTAAGCACCCCCCCCTCCACATACACAATAGCTTATGTTCAAAAGGACAGTGCTCATCTTGCAAAATAGAAGAATCTGTTCATAAATTATTAATATCCTCAAAGGAAACTTAAAAAGGGCCAAAGGCTGAGAGATGGTAGCTGATCTTCATCCCATCATGCATCTTTTTCCTTGCAGGCCTGGAGGGGAGCCATAGACTATTAGGTTCTTTTACATGATTTCAGTCACAAAGCAAAAACAAAAACCATATTAATTATGGTGGTGATGTCATGGAACACTTCTGAGAGAAAAAAACAAAAAAAAACAAAACTTTTTTTTTTTTTTTTTAATGAAAGAATCTCACTGAAAATTTCTATTTTATTTAGTAAGCTGATTAATAATGAAAAAGTATTGTAAAAATGTAAAATGAAATTTATTTACTTTTCATTAATAACAATAATGTGTCTTTTTAATTAATAGTGTTAGCAGTAAATCTCCATGTTATATTCAATGAGCTTTTAGGGAAAGAAAAAAACAAAACAAAACAAGAAAGCTTGCTGTTCATGTGAGCTCTCTAAGCCCACGGAGGCAAAGCAGAGTTATAAAGTGGTTAAAGTGCAGGCCTCAAAGGCAGAGAAACTTGGATTCAGGTCCTTGGCTTTTTTGCCTATGGCTCTATGATCTTGGGTAAGGGATGTACTCTCACAATGCTCTAAGAAACTTTCTAAGATTAAAAGTTGAAGAGAATGTCAGTCTATAGAGAAATTATCCAAATTGGAAGTTTTCCATATAATGAAACCACAAGTTCAGCCCCTAATTTTAACATGAATCCAGAGGAGCTAGTAAGCTTGTTCATACCTATAAAAACATTCTAAGGAGGAAGGCAAAATCTCTATGAAAAGTTTAGTAAAAATGGAGGAATAAAAGGGAAAAAATAGGAGGAAGAGAAGGAGGAAAACCGGATGGAGGAGTAAGAAACAAAAACAGATGTGTCCATCTCCCCACTAAAGTGATCCTAGAAAACAAATAAAGGATGCTAATGAAAAAATAAAAAGATTTTGCAGTTTGTCCTCCATAAAAGATTAACTTCCAGCCTCTTCTTCTGTGTTAATTATAAAAGATAGTCCTCTCTAAAACAATGTGATTTAAATAGTCTGGACTGCTAAAAAAAGAGGCAAGTGAAATAATCTGGATACTTACAATACGTGGAAAAAAAGGAAACAATTTAAATTAAATGGACAAATTTAGAATGCAGTATTTCCACAGCCCCTTGCCTTTGGTGAAAAAAGAAAGGGAAAAACTTGCTATTTATTACTATGTTCTTGGATTTCAGAGAAAACTTTATTTTATTTTTAATTTATGGAATAAAAGAAGCATTTCCATAACATAGTGCAGAAAAAAAGATGATTGCTTCTGAAACTGCAAATTTACTATGCAGAACTATTCCTTTCAATTATACAACAAAATTATCATGTAAAATTTTTTCTCCTCTACTCCCCAGATATAACCATTAGAGTCAAACAGGTATACATGCATGCATGCATGCATATAAAATCATTCTCTATATATTTCTATTTGTCATTTTTTCACCCTCTGAATGCAGATAGTATCTTTCTTCATATGTTCTTTATAGTTAATTTGGGTAATTGTAATATCCAAAACAATTTATTTATTAAAAGTCATTTTAAAAACAGAAATAGCTGTTTAAAATTACATGAAACATTTTAATTTAAAATAATTTGTATGCTCATTTATATATCAAGGCAAAGGAAAATGGCAAAAATGGAAAATTAACATGAAATAGTTGGAATATAATATATACTTTTAGACTATTCATTTTCATCCATATCTTGAAATTTTCTACTGATAATAAAAAAAAAAAATGGAAATCTGGTTGAAACTTCTCCTTACAATTGTTTACATTTTTGGATTCAGTTAAATAAAAATGTTTATCTAAAATTCCAAAATTTAGACTCCTTTTCCAAAAATGAACATATCTCCTCTCTTATTATTTGAATAGCTTACATTTTCTGAAAGGTTCTATTTAAATGTATTTGTCTCCAACTATAAACTTTCAGAAATCTGTGAGTAATACTGCTAATGAAAAGTCATCTGCCACAGCAAATTGGGGCAATTAGACTGCCAAAACTAGACTGAAACCTGCCATCTTTAAGGTAAGATTCAGGTGAGATTTCTCCTCCGGTGATTTCATTCTGAGCCTAGAGGTGACTTTTGTTTTTTAAGTGAGCATGTGTGCCTAGGGCAAGACCAGTGACAGGCTGAGAGGGGAGTGCAGGGCATGAATTGTGAGCTAAAGTGCCACTTTAAAGTACTCTCTTTCTTCTTTTACTGGAAAAAAGAGAAAAGTAACCAAGGGACTCCAATAAAGAGACAGGAGAAGAGGACCTTCCACCAGCACACTGACCTGCTATTTTTCCCTGCAAAAGAATCTATGGGACAATAGCAAAAAAAGAAAAGGAACCTCAAAACAGCCCTCTTTAAGGCAATGTTATTGTGAAGTATGCCAGAGACGGGAGTTTGCTTTTCTCGTTGGCAGTTTTATGTTCTCTATCATCAAGGGAAGAAAAAAAGAAAAAAAAGCTTTTGAAAGCATAAAGCAAAGGTAAAATTCCTTTTATGTGCTTTCCCCATTCGAGGTTATCTTTGGCTCTTATAATTGAGAGCAGTCAGTCAAAGATCAGGAAAGAAATGATTTGGAGTTTTAATCTGGAAACCAAGTTCAGGAAGTCAGGAATCTGGGAGCCACAAAACAGGTCTGGGAGCTAATGACTCATCAGCACCTAGACAATACACAAGTTTGGGGGGAGGGAGGAAGATGAGAGAGGGAGAGAACAGGAACTTATGTTGTAAAGTGTGTATCCCCTTTTACAAAATGGTTTTTAGTTTAGAACCTTAAGCTTCATGTAGAAATAACAATCTGTGCTGACTCATTTAGGAAGTTTATGAGAGTGATGAGCTAAAAGAACCTTCCCAGCTTCCCCATGGCAAAATATTGTACAATTAAATGCATCACAGGAGTTCTCTTCCCTTTGAAGTAGCTGGTGTTCGCCTTTATCAGAATCTGTTTGCTCTATTCTTCTTTAGCAATTACTATGTTGCTAATGTCTCAGGATCTTTCAGTCTGAGAGAAGAAGCAATGAATGAACTAATTGTCCGAAGCCAAAGGCACCCTGTTCTATTATTCTACTCCTACACTGACCTCACTGTTGCCAACAACCCAAAATGGCAGCTGTAGTAGTGCAAGGGGATGATATAAAAGTTACAACCACTTCCCTAAAATCAGATGCTACCTTATTAAAAGAGATCAATAGAAAAAGTATATATCTATTTCTGTTTCCTCTCCCTATCTATACTTCTTTAGTGAGAATAGGAATCAATCTTTCTGAGGCTCTGAAAAGAATTGGCTAGTAAACAAGTAAAACAAACATCAGCATGCAAAGTATTAGGCAACTTTGAGTGTCCCACATCTTATCCACCTTAACAATAGTCTGCATGGTAGTTCCTTTGCCTAGATTGCACTGGGAAAAGAATCCATTAGAGAGAAAATATACCGTTTAATTAAGACACAACATGTGTGTTTATTTGTGTGTATGTGCATTTTCACACTACCCTGATTCTCCCCCTTGCCCTTTAAAAAAATCCTCAATTGATTTTTAATCATGTTTGCCCTAAATTTACACTTACAGAATGTATGTTTCTTCCTAAGTAGTTAGGTAGATTTTACTAAGTTTTCCCTGTTATGGGAAATACTAGAGAAGTATGCATTTATCTTTTTATCTAAAACAGCTGTCAATCATAATATATACATTCTTATCAGCCAGGATGTTAGAATATTCAATGGGGTTTTCCAAAATGAACTGACATTATTTGCTTATTCAGTATGTTCCCTTTTAGATATACTAGGTGTATACATATAAAGATATGACAAAAAACAGAAAAAAAAAATTATAAAGTTGATGTGTCTGTGATTTACCCTTACTTTATGTTAAATTTTTTCAAATTACATGTTATTTTCCATCAGCAAGCTTCATGTCTGAGAATATCTTAGTGATAAGTTCTCAATTTTGTGCTAAAACTTTCCTATTAGTTGAGTTTATTTGGGAGCCTAGCTTATTCAAACACTTTGAAATTAATTCTTTTAGCTACTGTTAAATGAAAGAAATAGTCTTGCCAGCACCTTTTCTCTCTCTTTTACTCACACACAGACAAAGTATACTTTAAATAGCAGAGATTTATGAAAATTCCACAGCCACATAACAGTGACAGCTGAAACAGTCAAAAGTTCCTTGTGTTTTAGGCAATTCGTTAGGCAATTCTCAGTTGACCTCCCATGGGAAAAATGATGGTGCTTTGCTTGAATATTTAAGCAGTCCCAGCAGTATCATTTCATTCTGTTACTTCTAATCCCACAAGTATTATATCACTTTTTTTTTAAAAGCATATTATAGTAGGGTAATGCTAAAAATAAAATTTCTATGGAATTTGGCTTCAGAATTAAGTTTCTATGGACATAACCTTTTTTCCCCTTTTTGATTATTGTTGCTTTGGGAACATATTAAAACTTTGATTTCTTAAATTGTAATTTCTTTTGAATTATCCTCAGTGAATTTATACAAAAATTATTAAATTTATGAATATAGTATTAAATAAAGATGATCAAAACATCTTAGATTTACATTCAGAAATCTAGGTCAAATTCTAGATGTGATATTGGACCTGTTTTACCCGTCAAATGAAGGTGTTGGGGTTCAAAGGAGTTCTCAAAAGGCAGGGTTCCAGACCAGTGTCATGAGGTATCTCAAAAGAATTTGCAGTTTTGGACCCATTTCCAAGTGAAGTGGCAAAGTTTATTATCATTGTAAGGTCAATTAAAGCAGGCTAGTTCTAATAGAAATTAGCAAAGAATCAGGGTCAAGAAGATAAATTTATAGGAAAAAAGAAACCAGGTACTTCATGTCCCTGAAATGCTAATTTTATGGCTTAGAGATGGAGTTGAGGAGTGGTCTGGTTCTTGACTCTGTGTTCAGGTGCAGTATCCATAATTCTCTAGGTAGAGCTGGAGGGGAACCTTCTGGAGATGTGTTTTCAGACCTGACATGTCATTAGTTCAAGGGGCAGACACCCAATTTCGTTCTGCAACCTGTGTCAACTTTAAACACCTCATTATTGTTGCTCATTAGTCTCAGAAACTATCACTGACCAATAGGCTGTTAGCTGACAGCCAGCAATATTTATGGTCATATAGAATAAACTGGGGTAGGATAATATAGGGGAAGTAATATATCATTTCCAACTATATCCCTCTCAAAATCAAGTAGCCTCAAGGTTATTGGTACATTTCCTCTAGCAGCTTCACTATAAGCAATATTTCTTTCAAGAATAAACCTCTTATCCTAAGTGATGAAAATTTTGTTGTGGTATGTTATTATATACTTTTAAACTTTTATTTAAAAAAAAACTTCCTAAACATATTATTTCTTAGATATATTTCTGTCCAGGTTTAGGAATAAAGCATACTGAACAGAACTAAGAATTTTATTGTGCTTCAAGACTATCAATCTGCACATTAGTTTTTATTATACAAGTGTTACGTGTTACCTAATTGAAGAAGTTATAAGGAGACTGGCCTGATAAATTGACTCAAAAGTAGCTACCTCTCCCCAATGCTTGATATTGGTTTTGTTACTTTTTGAAATTGAAGAACATAATAAGCTTTTTTTTTTTTTAAAGAGTTTTCCAGTTTGTTGGGATCTAGTTGGGATCTAGTTTGAGGTGGGTGGGAAATGTGAATAACATGTAGGGCATTTGAGTTAGAGATTATTTAATCTCTTTCTTTGTCTTCCCAACACAAATTATAGTACCTGGCACTAAGAAGGCTGTTAAAAATTGTATACTGGGTAGATAGCTAGGTGGCACAGTGGATAGAGCACCAGCCTTGAAGTCAGGAGAACCTGCGTTCAAATGTGACCTCATCCACTTAACTCTTCCTAGCTGTCTGACCCTGGGCAAGTCACTTAACCCCAACTGCCTTAGCAAATAAATTTTTTAAAAAGTGTATTGTTTGATGGATTGATATTATATTAAAGATATGCTTCTTTACTTCCCCAAGTGCTAGTCATATTGAGTTTAATAAACACAATTCTTACACTAAGAGAATCAACATTCTAAAATCAGCAATATGGCAGTCATAAAATACATACAATGATAGATGATTAAACAATTTCATTCCTGATTTATGTGTGGTTAATTAATTTTTCCTTTAGTTTTAAAGGCCAAAATTGATGCATATTCAATGCATATTCAGAATAAGAACAGAGAGTTTGCAAAATAACTACATCACCATTTTTCAATGATTTATCTATTACTTTTTTTTTTAAAAAAGACCTTAGTGGATATAATAACTTTGATAAGGTAGGTATTAAAAAAAAAAAAAACAACCTCAATTAAAGTCAATTAAAATATGAAGAGAAGGTGAAAATGAACCACAACTGAGGGGAATTTTTTTTTTTCCCTAGTAGCTGATTTGGTGAGGGGATTTAATGAAAATTAAAATTCATTAATGGCTTTTATATAAAATACATATCCCATTTACTTAGAATAATCATGTACTAAGCTGAAACTGGTTCAAGAAAGGTTCAACTGTGGACTTTGGCCTTAAACGTTAAGCCCAGAGGGCTGGGGTAATGTCTAATTCTGTGTTTAGCATTTAGAGCAGTCAATAAAGGTTCAATTAAATAATGAGTACAATACATCAAGAACAGAAACTTGAGATTTGAGCATAATCAGTATTCAGTGTTTTATTTTGTTATTGGGATTTAGAGATAAAAAACATTACCTTTATTTGAATTGCTTTTGTAAGCCAATAGAAAATAGCTACTAAGGAATGCAGAACACTTCACTGCCCCGGGACTAACATCTCTGTAGCTTTGGGGAATTCCTCAGAACACACTATAGAAACCTGGCTAGAAGCAGGTCACAGAAAAAGACTGTAGAATAGCCTGGGCTTTATTTACAGTCTTACTGACAGTTGTAATTTAAGTTTCAACTAACTAGATATAAATAAATTTACTATTGGATCCTTTTCTCTGAACTTTTCTCTCTCTTCTAGATCAATAAAGCTTAATTAATTGATTAGCAAGCAATTGTATGGGGATTTTTTTTTTTCAGGTGATCTATTCTTTTAGCTCACAGACATACTGTGAGCTGAATGTAACTTTCAAATAATACACATTTTTGGTAAAAATGCTTGAGAACCTCAAGTTCTTTACCAGGAAGCAGGTTTAAGTACACTTCAACCTTGGGTTCCTATGTGGCTCTCACTCATTAGCACCTCATTAGGATATCCATGCTCAACCTACATTAAACACTGCTTCTAAACTCATGTTAATTATCTCTCATTTCCTTTCCCTTTGTAAGGTGGTCTTTAGAAGTTCAAGAAATAAGTAAATGTCCTCATGTATAGTCATTATTATTTAGAATTTGCCCATATTCAGAAGGGAATTATTTTAAAAGTCAAAGTCATATCAATCGAGTCTCATTCTTTTAGCATAGTTTATCCATTTTCTTGTTGGTCAAGGAATATTTGTTTACTTCTCCTTTTTATATTTTCACATCACATGCTAACAATTTCCTAAGTCTTGTGTACAGGGAGTTTAAAAAAACAAAGTTCCAGACTTATGGGAAGAAAAAGAAATTAATTTCCAGCCACACAAAATATGAAGATGTCTAACACACATACACACACACACACACACACACACACACACACACTCCTCATCTGGATTGTGATATTAATGTTATTAAAGTTATCCATACTGTTACTCTGATAGACCCCATTATAGTTTGGCAAACCAGAGAATATTGTTTGTGGACTGAAGGTACTTTTTAATGGGACCAAAGGTCTTCTCTGCAGTGAGAGATTCTTTCAAGCATAATGAAGCCCAATGTCTCCTTAAAACAAACAAACAAACAAACAAACAAACCAAAAAAACACACACAAACAAAAAAACCCAAAACTCATGATTCAAATGCTTTCATATGCTATTTTTGACACGTGTCTTTCCCATTATTTTCTAGCATCTCTGTATTTCCTTAGTACCAGGCAATGTTCATTCTGAAAAAGAGGGAGCTGATTAAAGGAAAGAATATCTCTTTACTTCTAGATAAGTTACCTAAAAGTTAAAGAAATTTAGATTCAATAAAATCACATAAAAATTTATTGATTTATTTATTTGCTGAGGCAATTGGGATTAAGTGACTTGCCCAGGGTCACACAGCTAGGAAGTGCTAAGTGTTTAAAATCAGATTTGAACTCAGGTCTTCCTGACTTCAGGGCTGATGCTCTATCTACTGTATCACCTAGCTGCCCCCACATAAACATTTATTAAGTTTTGATTATATGTAAAGCACAAAGAGGCAGCTTGGTAATCCATGAAAGGGGAAAGGATTAGATATTTAGTAAACACCTACTATGTGACAGAAATTGTATGTTAAGTGGTTTACAAATATTTCATTTGTTTCCTCAAGATTAGTAAAGTTTAATAAATTTGACAGAATATAGGACTTGGAATCAGGAAGATCTGAATTCAAATCATACTTCAGATGCTTAATAGTAATTCTGAGCAAGTTGCTTAACTTCTCTTAGCCTCAGTTTCTGTGTTATAAATGAAGGATAGTAATACCATCTCTCATAAGATTATTATGAGACAAATTTAATAACATGTAGTTTCTGTGTTATAAATGAAGGATAGTAATACCATCTCTCATAAGATTATTATGAGACAAATTTAATAACATGTAGCATTCTTTATAAACTTTAAATAACTATATATGATTATTGTTTTTTTTCTCTTCTTCTTCTCTAAGCATATAAAACTGAATTTTATCCATCTATATTTCCTATTGCTATTTTTTTTAAAGTTCTACATGAAACTGTTTGAGTCCTACTTCAAGTACTTATTAGCTCTGTGACCCTGAATTGGATCCCTCTATAAAATGAAAGCATTAATACTTATACTACTCCCCTACCAAGATTGTTATGAAGAAAGCTTTTAAAATAAAAATTATTTTAACTATCTCTGTCTATCCATTTATGGAATTTTTATAGTTCTCAAGGAGAAATCACTTCGCTGCCTATAAATTCCAAAAAGGAATACAGACTCCTTGATAAAGTCATGGACTAGTTCATTTTTCCTGTGGATCCCTATCACCTCATAATAAATATTTCACAAAACAGATTCACAGACACATGCTCATAACTGGAATCTGTAGCCAGACTCATAACCATATTGCACCTGTGGACTTGTTTCTGGCTTGGTTTATATATGATTTCTTCCCCAAACCTCTGCCAAAGACAAACAGCGACAAAAGAATGCCCTTCAACCAGAATTTTTATCTCTTTGGGTACACAAATAGAGATCCATGCAGGCTTAGTGGATTCAGTACAATGGGATGTATGCTCAGGGAAGCTTGTGAAATTCATAGAAACAGAAGGTCAAGAAGATAATATTCACATGATTGTTGTTAATAGGGATTCCCCAACACTGCAGCTCTGAGTGATTCTCAAATCTGCCAGTCTCATAGCCACTGTTCTATAAGTAACTCTCCTAGGCACATTGGAGAAAACATCCTGGACTGATCAACAGATCACCAGTAAAAGAGTTGGCTCCTTTGCTGGCCTTTATCCTCATGATAGGATGGCTAAGAGATTATCACTAAAGGGAAGTGATCACAGCTGTGCTGCTATGGAGACCTGTTCCAGCTTCCAGGCAATCTCTCTTGCTCTGCCTACTCTCTATGAATACATAATAGGCATGGCTCCATGTGGTTCTGCTTATGCTCTTCCTTCCTGTGTTGGCTCATTGAAAGTATTAATTGTGACCAAAGTCCAGAAGTTCTTATTCCTTCCATTCTTCATAAGGACAATGAATAGATAAACAAAAACTCTATGAAGATGGAAATTAAAATGCCATTAGCCTTGAGATGCAAAAGCTTTTTTCATAAAGCTAAGTCAGTGATTATTAATCACAATTTATAACAATCATCCTGTAACAATAATAATCTAGAATCAATAGTCCTCTTCACTTATTGGGCTAGTGTTTCATGCTGCTGTGAATAGTTTACAGATTTGTTAATTAGGGTTCATTAAGTCTATATCCTTCATTTTACAAATAAAAAAATCATGACAGAGATGTTAAATGACTTATGCAGGGTCACACAGTTCTTATACATCTGAGTGAATAAGATAGTTAGGTTGTAATGGAGAAGATGCTGAGATTAAAATAAGGACAAATTGAGTTCAAAGCCAACCTCAGAAGCTTAGTAAGTGTGTATAAATTAGTAACCTGTGTAATTCTGGGCAAGTCATTTAACCTCTATCTCCCTCTGTTACCTAAAAAGTAAAATAGAATAATAAGAATCACAATCTTACAAGGTTATTGCACAGATCAAATGAGGTGGTTTTAAAGTACTCAACATTGTTCCCATTCCCAAATTGGTCCTTCCCTTCTCACTTTACTCTTAAGAACATTCTCAAAAATTATAAATAAGAAGATAAACAAAACATGGACTAAATCTCAAAATAAAATCTTATAATTTTGATTTTTGTAATTGCCATCAAATATCTATTTTAATTTATTAACACAAGGAATTGAAACATTCATTAA
Organism: Antechinus flavipes; assembly: GCF_016432865.1. Classification (NCBI taxonomy): domain Eukaryota; kingdom Metazoa; phylum Chordata; class Mammalia; order Dasyuromorphia; family Dasyuridae; genus Antechinus; species Antechinus flavipes. The sequence continues at coordinate 368,669,137 of NC_067400.1, read as the reverse complement.
AAAAATTTAGAGCACATATCTGACTGTTCCCATCTTGCATATTACAACATCTAAAAGATAACCTGGTCACATTCCCTTAAGGTTTCTATAACTTATACTTCATGAGTGAAATCCCTACTTAATAGTATTAGAACTGGAGCAAGAGGAGTAGATCACCTCATTATTTCTTCCTCCTGAGATTAAATTACCAGCAAGATAGTATGAGTATTTGTTAGTGTGTTTGCTTTTTGCACAATACAATCTATAGCAGATATTTAGATAGTTGAAATCTATCTTCCTTAAAATGTTCTTTTTTAATTCAAGTGACGCATGCTTTTCCAGTAGAAAGAGCACTGACTCTAACATCAGGATCCCTGGATTCAAGATCTACCTAAGATTGTCACTCTCTGTGTGACCTTGCATAAGTAACTCGACCTTAGTTTCTTCATATATAAAATGAAGGGACTGGACTATTTGGCCATTGAAATTTATGATCCTATAACTTACAAAAAGGAAATCTGAGTTTTTGCCCTGTCTTCACCACTTTTTCATTGTGCTCTTAGAATAGTCAGGCAAATAAACCAGATAATATAGAAAATTAAGGAAAGGGCTGCTGATCTTGGAGAGTAGCCTAGCATTTCCACCCACACTAGGAGTGAATTGAATAATCATATAGAAGTAGAAAGAAACAATTCCAAATATTTTCTCCTCTTCTTAAGTCCCTTATAGTATTTCCCTTTCTCCCCTCAAGGCAAAAAAAAAAAAAATAAAAAATAAAAGCATTTCAACTTATTTTATACTGAGAAAAAAGCCATCTTCCATGAGCCTCTTCTTCCCATCCACCCTAAACCATACTTTTATCATTTCCTGTTCTCTTTCATTGCTCCTTCATGAGGAAGAAATAGAATTTTTTCTTGATAATGATCAACCCCTTTACTTGTGTGTAATATATCCATGCTATTGTCTCTTCTTGTTCTCTTCTTCGTCTCTTGCTGTTCCTTCTCATATTATTTTCCCAGATCATAATCTTTCTACAAATAACTAAGGCATAGTTTGTTCTAATTTTCTTTCCTGAATACGTCCTTTTCTTTGTATACCAAAGATTCACAGTATGGGTCCTCAAACTTTCTGTTTTATTTTTATTTTGTAACTGTATTTTAATATGTTTGTTTTTATTTTATGCATTTAAGGTAACATTTAATGGGCAGGGATTCATAAACTTCACCAAAATGGGAAAGAGATCCATGACACATACAAAAAGTTAACAACTACTTCATTGCCTGTCAAGGTGATCTCATTGGCTCCCATATTTTTAGTGATCAATTCTCCATAGATGACTCAAATCTATATATTTATAATCTATTAATGGATTTTCTGCTTCCAATCTTGCTTGTCTCCAATCTTATAGCCATAAATCTACAAAATAAACTTTCTTAAACCATGTCATTCCTACTTAGAGGTCAACAGTACCTTCTTGTTCCCTCAGAATCAAATAGCAATGCCTCATATTAGCAGTTAAAATCTTGCACAATTCAAGTTCTACTTGGCTTTTTATATTTATTACATCTTACTTCACTTCATGTACATTCATTCTAACTATACTGAATAATCGGCTATTACCTAAACTTGACAACATTCCAGTTCCCATCACTGTGCATCTGCACGGGCTAAACTATACATTGACTCCTCACACTGACATCTCAAAAATCCTATGATTCCTTTCATGCTTTTATTATTTTTTTTTAATTTAATTTTTTTGTTACATTTTATGTTCCAAACTTTTTCTCCTTCCCATCCCGTAAGAGAAGGCCATTTGACATATTTATAGATGTACAAAAACCCATACTGTGTATACTTCTATTTATCAGTTTTTTCTTTGGATTTTTTTTCCTTTATAGATCCTTTATAATTGATTTGAATATTTTTAATATTCAGAATAATTTGGTTTTTCACATTTATTCTTCAAACAGTATTGTTTTTACTGTGTAAAACATTCTTTTGGTTCTGCTCACTTTGCTTTCTATTTCACATGTTTCCTTTTTTTTTTTTGTGTAAAGTCAACCTGTTCACCTTTTTTTTTTTTTTTTTGCAGTGCAATAGTATTCCAACATAATCATATACCATTACTTTTAGCCATTCCCCAATCAATAAACATCCCCTCTATTCCAGTCTTTACTATCACAAAAAAGAGAGTTGCTATAAAGAATTTAAAACATAAAGCTCCTTTTCCTTTTTCCCTGTTTATCTTGGGAAACAGATTTAATAATGATATCTCTGGATCAAAAGGTATACACAATCTTATAAGTCTTTGGACATAATTACAGATTGTTATCCAAAATGGTTGGATTAGTTCACAGTTCCATTCACAATGTACAATGTCCCAGTTTTTCTTCATCTGTCATTTCCCCCCTTTTTTTTAGCCAATCTGATAGGTATGACATGATACCTCAAAGTTGTTTTAATTTGAATTTCTCAAATCAGTAATGATTTAGCATCAAAGCTTTTTTGATGCTCAATTCAGTTGCCATTTCTTACTTAAAGGATTTCCTAATTCATCCAATTGTTAGTATTCACTCTTCTGAAATTTCTTATTTTTTTTCCCACCTGCCCAGGAGAATGAAAATTCTTTTAGGGAAGGAAAAGAACAGTTTCATTTTTGTTTGTATTCGCCAACTTATAGTATATTACCTTGCATATCATACTTAATAAGCATTTTTAATTGAATGGAGTTTAATTGAATGGAGAATGGATAATTCTTATCATTAATTAATCTATTTTTGATGCCTATGAAATTTTATGGATTTCCTCCTATTAAAAGCTCAAGTGTTTTTCTTTATCATATGCTGTGTATTATAGATAGGTGAGATCTTATGTCACAGGAACTTATATTTAGATATGGAAGAATAAACTTAGAGACCATTACTTCCAACCCTCTCAGTTTACAGATTAAGAAACTGAGATCACTAAAGTGACTTTCCTGTGCTTACACAAATAACAAATGTCTGAACTCATCATTAAAACACCAAATCCAATGTTTTATCTAGTACTACATGGTTCTATTCTTGTTATCTGGATTTATAGCTTTATTTGGGATTTTTTTTCTTTCTCCATTTAAAATTTTTTTGATTAAGTCAATAAGTCCATAACATGTTATGTTATTTCTAGTCTAGTCTGGTTAGTTATAGTCTAGTCTGAATTATGTTGGTTCATGATATTGACATCTTAAACTATATTCAGAAGAATCAATTCCTAAATTTCAAAACTATAAGTAGCTATCATAATGCTTCCCTTTTTCCTTATAAATAACCAACCTTTAAGTTAAAGAATATATTCAAATATCACCTGTATCTTTTATTCTCCCTATCCTTCCATTTTTGAATGCAGAACATTAATGATCCTTCAGAACCCTTTTGGATTTTTTTTGCTATTCTTCTGTGAATCATTAAAATGTAGAGATTGGAATGTTTAATAAAAAATGTCAGTAGATTATCTTATTTCCTGAATAAATATTTTATGAGTTATCTCCATTGTATAGATAAAAAAAACTGAGATAGAAAGGTTGATTTATCCAAAGTCACATGGCTAAGTAAATGTTTGAAGTCAGATTTTAACTCAGGTTTTCCTGATTTCAGGTATATCACTGAACTTTGAATTTTTAGATCTGCATAAATAAATGTAAAGATGGTGTTATTTTTAAAACAAATAAAGAAGTAATGGCCTTTCTATTATTAATAGTATCAATATTACTATTGGTTATCATAAAGTAGGATAGTAGGAAACAAAATTTAAAAGATAGATTGAACTAGATTATAGAGAATTGTGAATACCAGGCTAACATATTTAAACTATTCTGATGATTCACAAACTCAATAGCCTTTCTAAATTCCAAGGGTGAGATTTCAATCTAGCTAGGCTGGGCAATGGAGGGAACAGCTATAACTGTAAATAGTTTTTTTGTTGTTGTTGTTTGTTTGTTTTTTTTTTAATGCTGTTTCATATCAATGGAGTATCCTATATTTGCTTTATAGAAGGCATTTTGTCCAATATATGGGATTTTGGTATATTTGAACAAAACAAGATAGTCTCATGACTGGAAATACCCATAGCGCCTAAAAATCATATATTCATTGGAAGCAACAATTACAAAGGCCATTTGTATTTTTAAAGTTTCTTCCAATTGAAGATACTTTTCATGTCTGTTACAGTGTATGTGAAAACTCCCTAAAACTCCAAGTCACTTGAAGAGTTTATTTAAATGGAAATCTGAAAAGACTGTGACTTTCATTTTTTTTTTCTCTATAGGAATGGTCTCTTTTATTTTCTAAAATGTTTGTATGCTTCTTGCTATAAATATTATTTAGCCCACATCAGAGTAACATCATGAAGTTTCTGCACTGAGGAAATAATGGCACATTGGAATAGAAAGGTATCCAAATCAAACTTGTAACTTAGACTGTTAAACCTCCCTCTCCCCTCCCCCCCCCCCCAAAATCACACTTTACAATATAACAAAAACCTGAAATAAAAAGTGCCTTGATAGAGTCTGGGTTTTCCAGTGTAAAAAAATGCAACATTTTAGCTGAATTTTCTTAAAATATTGATGCTTGACAGTGTTTATTTTACTATGGGGCAGCTGATCTAATTTCTAATATAAATCTAAAAATATATAGTTTGCATTATGATTAACTGAAAATTCTTCCGTTGTTAGAGTATTGTCTGTGACTGAGATAGATTTACCAGGTGTTTATGCCCATAAAGTTGTGATATTTACATTGCAATCTAAGAAAATGAATTACAGTTCTAATTAGAGGAGCAAAAAAAAATAAGAAGAATATAAATTACAATGAAGTCATTCAAGATTTTTAAATACTTGCATCTACATTAAAATATATATACATATACATATAGACTGGCCATGGACTATAAGAATGGAAGAGCAATCTCTTAAGAATACTCCTATTCTCCAAAGATAAAGAACATTACAATATTGTTTTCTCTCTGCTTTGTCAAGAATTTGAGTTATGGATCTTTGTAAATCCTAAAAATGAATGTGTCAAAATATGTCAAACCTATAATATTCCCAATAAACCCTATGGTTTTCTGGCCACCAATCCTGTCTAATGATAGAGGAAGAAAAGTTACAGAGAATGAAATATAAACTCAGATACACATTTCAGATCTTATATAACTTATAGTACCATACATTCCTTAGATATCCCAGAGGATGATTAGTCAGTCCAAAATCTTTTACTTCTAGCTTTTTTCCCTTCCTTTTCCCTTTTATCTTCTTCTTTACATTTGGTTAGGCTTATTTTAAATCCGTCAACTTGGGAAACATTTTTAATGACACAAATCAGGAAAAAAAAAAAAGTTATTCTTCTCTAATGCTTTAGTCAGAGTGTTTGGAAGTTTTGAAGTATTTCATCTAGATTGATGTTTCTTTACATGGTATACATAAACTTTAGATAGCTAGATAGATAAACTGCATTTCAGCATAATTAGTTTGAAAACATTATGAGAAGTCCGTAGGCTTCACTGGATTGTTAAGGGGATCTATGATAATAGAAAGATAAAATAGTCCTGTTCTAAATCAATAAATGTGCAAGATACCTCTAACACATTGTCTTAGGTATTCTCAATAATAAAGAATATTAATACTTTGAAAAATTTCCCTTCACATGTTAATAAAATATTTTATCTGTTTATATTAACAGCATCATTATCATCATTGTACTTCTTAGATGGGTTAAAATGTCAGCTTCTTACTAATAGGGATGGTTTCATTCCTTGCATTTGTATCTCCAATACCTGATGTAATAGACAGTTCAGTATTTCTTGATTAACTGCTCTGGAGATGTTACAATGTCCTTTGCCCACACTAATACTACAATATGTCATATTCATATACATGTATGTTTACAATTCTTTTCAATGTTAACAGAGGGGCAGGATTCTCTGTATGTCATTGTACATGCATGCCTTCTATATGTTAGATGTTGCTAATGCTTACTATCATAGCTTCTCATAACTAATCAGATATTTTTTAAATGTTAATTTATTTCATTTTTATATTACATTCATTCTTTCTCCTCATTAAGCCATTCCTTGTAAAGAAAAAAAAAATAAAAAAAAGAGTGAAGCAGTTTAAGGAAACTAGTCAACATGTCATCTGCATCTGTTTCACACACAGTCTTTCACCTCTGCCAAAAATTAGGGAAGTGTGTTTTCTCATCTCCTGCTTAGTTGTTATAATTAGAAAAGGTCTGTTTCAGGTTTTTGTGTTTATCAATATTGTACTAATTATCATATATATTGTTTTCTACTTACTTCCTGCTGTATCAATTCATAGTTTCCCCCATGTTCCCTTAATTTAGTTTATTTTTCATTTATTCCAGATCATAATAATCCATTCCTGGAATATCCTTTAGCCATTTCTCAAAGGACAGGCTAAAGTTCTGTTACTAGTATGACTGGACTTATTTCCATCATTTCCTTATACTTACTATTCTTAGCACTGACCAAAAAAGTGAACAAATGACTTTTACAAACTGCTAACTGTTGAAATGGGAAGAGGATTGAATAAGCTGAAAAATCGGGGATATAGTAAAAGACTATGTTCAAACCCCTCAATGCATGCTCATTAAAAAAGGCTTTTTTTATTGTTCTATATATATGTTGTTCTGTTTTATTCATTTTATTTTAAAAAGCAAAAGACATTTGTGATTCTGGAAATATATAAAGAAAATTGTTAATTTCTACTTTTTGTAAAACAATTAGACATCATTTACTATATGCCATCTCTAGATCCTGCTGATTTTATAAAGTAGTCAGCTGTGCATATATGGCCCCAAATGATTCTTTCCAAACTTGGCTTCATCTATAAGGGTTAGGGAAAGATAAGAAGAGTATTATTTAAAAAAAAAAAAAAAAGATATGTTAGGATGATACTATTCCAAGCATAGTATTTCAAAATACAAGCAGCAAATAATACATGATTTTGAATGGTGCTTATACAATTCCCATCTTCTTGATGCATTTTTGTATATTATCATGTACCAGATCTATAATTTTTATAATGCTAAATTTGTACTCTCCCAATGAGAATTCATTGACAGTTTTAGTGCATGACTGCCTAGGAAGAAACAAATCTCACATTTTATTTTAATGAGAATAGATTCATATTATGTATCCCTTCCCAATGAATAATTTTGTATTTAGATAATTTTGTAATTGGAAAATATCTACTTCATATTTTTAAACTTCTGGCTGCTTCTAATATTGTTACATGAAATTGAAGTAGAATGGTTAGACATAAATGGAACTTATTTTGTAATAAATTCATTTTAGTACATGTAAGGCCATTCTGCTTTTTGTTTCCCTCAGGAGCAGAGTTTATTTTTAAAATCTTCTGAAGTTCAAATATTTAATGATGGTTGATTTCTACTTGAAAGGCAGCATGGTGGTAATGTACAAGTTATAGGGAATGACTCTTGAGGTAGGAAATCTTTGTTTAAACAAGATCTCCCTACTCTGACACATTCTATGGGAATCAAGACTAGCCACTGTACCCTTAGTGTTCTAGGCAACAATTTAAGATTCTAAGTTGTAGAAAAGTTTTTTTCTCTGCCTTTTTAGAGAGGTTTTTCTCATGACAATTTCTATGAATGAAACCAGAGGTCTAGGTGAAAAATATTTTTTTAATTGACATTTTTGTGTGATTCAGAATTTTTAACGATCTGATCTTCACAGTGACCCTATGAAATAAACAATGCAAGTATTTTCATCCCATTTTACAGATGAGTAATTCAAAACAGAGTAGAATATAAACTTTTTTGTATTGTCTGGGCTAAATTTCAAACAGTTAAGTAGAAGGAAAATGAAATTTAAAGGGATATACACAAACATATATGTATAAAAGCAGGACTATTATGTGTGAACATATGCCCATTATATGTGTGTATGTATACATATATACCTATATATTTATATGTGAATGTATATTGACTTTCACCTTGGTCTTCAAACAATACTAGGAATAACATAATCCTATAGAAGAGCAAGAGAGAAAGAAAGAAAGAAGTATAAGATCTGAAGTCAGAGGATCTGGATTGAAATCTTTTTCTGTTTCTAACTATAAGATAGCCTTGAATAAATCATTTTACTCCTTCAAACCTGACTTTTAGTCTATTAAATCAGAGGTTGGACTTGATCACCTTTTCCTGCCAACTCTGAATCTCTTCATGTTACAATTGATAAATTGAAATGATCAGCATTGCACAGTGGCCAAAGATATTGTTTGACTGAATTATCTTCTTCTCCTTAACCCTACCCTATTCCAAATATAGTCTAGCCATATAGGACAAATTCTCAATATCTATGTTATTTGCTAACCTATGGAAAATGTTAAAAAACCATTTTCTTCCTGAGATTTATAGCCGTTAAAGATGTAAATATAGTAGAATATTGCAACATTGCTGGTGCAAGGCACTTTAATTGCATAGGTAATTAACACTTCCGTTGTTCTTGTTATCACTTTGCTCCAGTTGAAATACTTATTAGCAGACTATTCTGTAGAAAGGCTAGATATCATGTCATTACAACATTCAATACAAGGCACTCTTCAAGTGTGTGACACTAATTAAATTAAAGCTCCACATTACAAATAGGCTTCTTATAACTAATGACGAATGACCATCTTCACGAGACAATATTTATTTCTTTATTCAAGAGTCATAAAACCCTGCTTTTAGTATTTTGTATTAAATCACAAAGGGATCCATTAAGAAAGCTTTTATGTCTCTTTCCAAAGACAAAGAATATTAACAATTTTAGACTTTTCTGCAGACTAAGGAAGTTTTCTTTTCTTTTTTTGATTATGATGACAAATGGTTAGACATTTTCATTCTTCAAATAACTGGAATTATCACCAGCAACAATTTCTTTTTATTTATTTTGTAACCTGACTTGTTCAGGAAAATATATTCTGAGATTTCAAGATCTATTTAATGGCTTTAGTAATGCCAATGAGTAAAGGCAAAGTTGTCTCACCTTTTAGAAGTGCTTTTCCATTTTGGTGAATGAGATTTTCCCAGTGTTTGGGAGTAGTCTGATCTTCAGTGTCTCACAGCCCTTAGTAGCAGTATGTCCAACAAGGTCATACACACACACACACACACACACACACACACACAATTTTAATTATTCTTATTAAAGTTCTGCAACTGAGACACCTGTAGGTGGTATAGTTTCCTTTTCAGACTACTTTGGAACTCTTATAAACTGACCATAACAGGCATTTTGAAAAAAATGTAGCTATTATAAAAAAGTAAATGCATATTCTAAATTTCTTGAATCAGTGACACTAAAGAAATCTGACCTTGTCCTTAGAAACTGTGCATCTCCCTATCAATAGGAAAAGTTCTGAATCAGATTCTGCTTTGGCAGATTATTCATTGGGTCTTAATGATGATCATCTTTTAAAGAGAAAACTAAACTTTCTAATATTTTGTATAAAACCAAAACTGACTTTCAGTTAATGAATCCCCAAATACATAATGCATTCCTGGATGAAAATGAATTAATGTATTCCCTGCCAGTTCTGGCTGAATATCTGCTATATGCTTTGAGCTCTTTAGAGATAAACACCAAATGTTGCTTTTTGCTTTTCACCCTAGAGGAAATTGCGAAGTATGCCAATTTGCTCTTTGGCCCTCTGGCTTCCCCTTTTGGTATCTTTTCCACTTTTGTGCTGTATCTTCTTTACTCACTCCCATTTCTCATATTAGTCTCCCATGTTAACCTGTCAAGAATGAAAGCAAACTGATTAACTCCTTGTATATCATTTTTGTGGAGAAAACATTTGTTTGCAATGTGTATGCAATCTCACAAAATCTGACACTAAATTCTAGTACTATTATTTCTTTGACCTTAATCAAGTCACTTTTCTTAGGTCATCTCTTTTTTCATCTATGCAATCAGATAGTTTCAATTAAGTGATCTCAGGGGTTCCTTACAATATAAAAAGGACTTCATGGCTTTGGAGTCAGAGAAATTAGATTCAAATCTTAGCTTTTCTATTTATTATCTGCAAAAACTTAGGCAAATGGTTTATCCTCTTTAGGCCACATCTTTCAATGAAAGGTTTGAACTAAATGAACTCTAAATGTATATTGCAGTTCAGCTCTATCATCCTAAGAATTATAGTATTGGTAAGTTAAAATTCAATCTTCTTGACAAAATAATTAAACAAAAAAAAATAATTTGAATTTCCAAAGAGAATCTAAAGGAGAGGACAATATCTAACATAAAATAGATAATAAATGAATAAGATATTTGGGTAGATGTAATTCTTATGGCTCCAAATAGGCTGTAATTGTTCATCATTAAGTAATGCATATTTGTGTGTTACTGCTATCATTTTTCATGCACATATAGGATCATAAACATAGTATAATTAATACATTTTGAACATAGTTAAATATTAGAATTGAAAAACTTTCCCTATTTGTTCTATGGGAATACAGTTGTTAACAGCTAGAGGAAATAAGTTACTATTCATCCTTCCAAATATTCATTGTGCACCCATTTCCTCTGTTTTTTGAACTTTGAGCTAGACAAAGAAAGGCCCTTCCCTACTAATGCCTGTATTCTGGTAATACCAGTCTACTTTGGAAAACACATCTTAGATCAGACCTCCGAGGAAGCTGTTTAACATGCTTTAGGTCATGAGAAAATTGAAATGTCTTTACTGGGTACTTGCTAAGAAAACCATAATTGCTCTCCTCCTACTTATTCATCTGCATTTATTGAATTAGGTTAAAGGGAATACTGACAAACTTTTTTTAAAGTTACTTTTTTAAAGTGCATATGTGCATTAAAGATTTAGAAATTGATTCTGAAACCCAATTTTAATATACCCAATTACAACCTCTGTGACTTCTAGATTGCTCCCTTTTTTCTATTAAAAAGAAAAAAAAGTGGATTTTTTTTCCAAAGGCTAAAAATTTCATTTTACTTATGCTCACCCAAGAATACAACCACACACATACACACACACACACACACACACACACACACACACACGTGTGTGTGTGTATGTATGTATATCATTAATTTCTGGTGAATGATGGTACTTTCTTTTGACCATGTCACAGAAACACAGAACATGTTATACAGAACAATTGTAGCCACTCTGACAGATTCAAGTGAAAAAAAAATGAGAATGAAATAAAACTAAGAAATTTGGAGCCAGATAGTTCAAACATGGACGATTCTTCCATTTACTTGAAAATCACTAGAAAGTTAGGAAATAAAGCATGCTACATCAAACACATGTTAACTGCTGCTTTTTCCATTGATCAAGCATCTGAGTCCTAGAACTGTACTTCAGTTTCAAAATTTTTAATGGGTAAGAAATCTATTTCTATTGCCTCACAATCAAAAACAGTCTAGTGCAACCAGTGTTTCACTCTGTGGTACTATGGTGATGCTTAGAAATGTGTAGATTAGACAAACAACTAAAATAATAAAACCTTGTATTTCTTTAAAATATTTAAGTCTTCAAAATCCTTTCATATAAGTCCTCTCTTTTGGTCAGCCTTTATAATAACTCAATACCAGTAGAGCAGGCAGATATTATTTTTCCCTATCTCTCAGATGGAGAAATGAGACAAATTGTTTAAGTGAGTTGTTTCCACTTAGCATGTTTGTCAGTGGCCAAGACAGGGACACAACCAATGTTTCCTCACTATCCCTCTCATTGTCTTTCCATTTTGCTATAAGCTTACAACATCTCCAAGGGGAAAAGTTTCATACATAGCTAAATAAGATTGCCAAAAGCATTTTGAACAGTTCTAACTTTAGATAACATACTGTACAACACAGCTTCTCTTTATATCTTTGCCACAAACGCATCATGAATATGCCCCATATGGCTGTTAATTACACAGCGTTGCTTCATTTGCGTAGATCAGCATACAGCTAATTTGCTAGGCTAGCTTTGCGGAAAATCTTTCTGAGCCACCAAGACTACAAGTAAAAAAAAAAGTTGTAACTTCCCTCCTCCAATTAATTTGCATGGGTCATTAACTTCAAAGTCTAAAATGACTTAATTATACCATAGTACTTTAAACACAAGCCAGGATCAATGACAACCTCTTGGTTAGAGTCTAGAAGCTTATTTGAATAGTAATGTTACTTTTTTTCTCCCATGTAGTACTTTATGATTTCACCTTTAGTTATGCACCAAGAATACATGAAAGGTCTATGCTATTGAATTTTAATACTTTAGGCTATTACATTTCAGGGCACATTAAGAAATCTTAATGATAGTCACACTATCTTTGTATCACAAGCATATGATTTCAATGAGGACATGTAATGGTGATAAGGAATCCTAGGCACTTTGTGAGGAAATTGCTTTTGGCAAATTCTTTGCCAAAGAAATATATCAAGGGGAGGGGGAGCATTATTGTGACATGGGTTAAACAGAACATATAACTTCCCATCATTATGCTATGTGTTGAAATTAGTCAAAATAATTTTTTGTTATCAAAATTGAGAAATACTTTTTTAGAGGTCATCTCATGCAGGTGGATCAGCACTAATCCTGTTTTCAGACTGTGCTATCATGTGGGAGACATTTTTAAAAATAATTATACTCATTTTCTTCAGCTCTAAAATGATAATAATAAAATCACACATTTGGCATGGTTGTTGCAAGGATAAATTAAAAATTTGTAAAGTGTTTTGCAACCCTAAAGTGCTATATATATTCCATCTATTATTTTTTCCTCAATAAAGAAATAGAGACAACAAGAGTTTAGTAAATGAAAGAAACAGCATAGTGTATCTGATATTGTTGGTCTGTGTAAATGTTGGAAAGTCATGTAAATTCTCAGTGATCCAGCCAATTCTCTGAAACTATAAGTTTCAGAAAAAGTGCCAACCTGCAATGATAGAGAAAAAAATTTTTCATCTTAGAGTTCTCTATAACAGTTACTTACACATACATTCCTCATCCCCAATTTTGAAGATTTTTATACTTAATTTTAAAATACACAGAGCTGGATATGTATATAAGGCATGGAAATATCAAGGGAAATATACCAGAAATGAAGAATAATAAATTCCTAGTCTTGAAAAAGACCTTAGTTACTGTCTGGTACAGGTTCCCTATTCAAAGCAGGGATTCCCTCCACAACAAACCTCACAGATGGTTATCCAATTTCTGCTTTCATCCTTTCTGTGGAGAGCTTAACATTACTGCCATTTTTAGTCACTTTTAATTGCTTAAAATATCTCCTTGTGATGCCAAAATAAGTTCCATTATAATTTCTGCTTTATATAGCTATGCTCACAAATCAGGGAACATTCTTCAATATGATAACCTGTCATATATCTTAAACTATGTCTTTCCTTCTCTGAGTTAATCAATTCTGGTTTCTTCATGTACTCTCAAAAACAGGAATTTGAGATTTTCTGCTACTCTAATCTTCTTTGTCAATGTTCTTTTTAAAACTTTGCAGGCAGAAATGAATACAAAACCTTAAAAATGATTTGACCATGGAATATTACAGTGGGACTCTAGTTTTTCTTGTTCTGAATCCTGTATTTCTATTAATGAAACCTAAGATCAAATTAGTAATTTTTAGCACCCATGTCATACTGTCAGTTCACAATGAGTCAACAACCGCTAGCTAAATGTTTATTTACAAGAAAACTTGTGTTTGGATGTTCCCCCCCTGCTAAAATTTATGCTCTTATGTTTTAACATAAATACAAGATTTTATCTTCACCTTTATTGAAGTTCAAAATATTAGATTTGGCTTTTAAGATCTTTATTTTGTCATTCAGTATAATAATTTGTTCTCCTATTTGGGTGTATCTACATACCTGTCAATGATTCCTTCCATAGCCTTACTATGCTAATAATAATTCATATTTCTGTGACTCTTTAAAGTTTTTGAAATCCTTCTCTCTTAAGAACCCTTTGATAATGGTTGTTATTAGTCCCACTTTACAGATGAAGAAACTTAAGCTGAGAAATGCAGTAACTAAGCCCAGTTGACACAAATAGAAAATGAAAGAAATGAGTTTCAAGTCTAAGTAGAGAACGACTCCAAGTCTTATATTTTCCATTATGCCACTCTCATTAAAGTTGTTGATTAAAAGGGGAAAAAAATAATGGGGAGATCAAGCATATAGACGTTTTCATTAGATAACTTAACCAGCGTTCCAAATAAGGAACATTTATTTTGCATTCAATAAAAATAAATAGAAATCTCAAGAGAAATAACATTATAGTTTCTATTGTATAACTCAGGTTAGTTATGTAAAATTACCTTATTTTTTTCCTGACAATAGCACCAAGAAGTAAAGATTATAAGATTCTATCCGATTTTATAGATTGGGAATGTAAGGACCACATAAATTGATGCTAAGGCAGGGGGAGGAATTAGAAAATTCTGGAAATATCACAAGTGGGATTTGTAATCAAGTTTGTTATTGATCTGAAATCCAATATGATTTCTGCTTCAAAAAGCAGCCTCTCAAATAAAAGAAGTTAATTATGATATTAAAAGAGAAAAGGAATTTTTGAGAGAAAACAAATCAATTAAAAGCAAATATTATTCCACAATTGGAATGATTTGATCTCTGTTTGATCAAAATACAAATGAAATGATTAAAATTGATGAGATTGAGGTAGGTCAAATCGGTGATTGCCTTGCCCACCCAAGAATTGTTTTCTAGTACTTTTGCCCTTGGAAGAATTTTGGGAAAGACTACTGGATGCAACCACTATATAGTTAAATCATCCATAGTAGTAGCCAACACATTCTGCTATTCAAACATAAATTCTTATGAAGTGGGAAGTTCAGAAAAGCACGACCAAAGAAGTTAGTTACTAATGATGATACAGGGCTACAACTGCAATACAGCCCAGAAAGTGAGGATTACAGTTTTTTAAAGACCTCACAACAGGAATTCTATCTTCACTGGAAACTGGAAGACTAGAGTACACAGCTGTAAATAGATCAGAGTGACTGTACTTGTCCTCAAGGTACTAAAGGTGGAGTGTACTGATAACACTGATAAAAAAAGGAACAATGTCTGGAACATAGTGAATACTTAATAAACACTTCTCTTCCTTTTACCTTCCCACTTTTAGTAATTCAGGAACAAAAACAATAGAATTTAGCACCAGATAACAATAATTAGTAGTTAAAATAGAGCTTAAAAGATACTAGGCAGGGCTAATTTCTTGTCCTGATCCATTTTGCTCCCCTACCTCGTATCTCTGTCAAATTTTCTTCCAAACTATTCAACAAATGGTGGTCTTTGTGTCACTATTGGCCTTGGTCTTGGTTTGTAGTACTTGTTTCAGATATTAAAGTTCTTAATTTTGATTCTGATTTTGGGTGGGTGCTAAATTCAAGTAGGACAAGTGAAAGTGAAAGTATTGAGGAAGGTCAGACATACAAGAGGAAAAACCACTATGAAGCAAGGACTTATGTAAAAATATAATCAAGAAATCTAGAAAGATAGTAAGGAGACTTAGCAGAGAAATCAAGCATAGGGGAACCATTTGCAGATTCACAAATGTCCTGGTGATAACTGCAAGCAATATATATATATGTGTGTGTGTGTGTGTATATAATTATAACTATATATACATATAATCCTAACAATATATATTATCACAATATGTAAAATCATAAAGTAGAAATTCTGCTTGCCCGTGTTCCATAGAAGCACCACTCCAGCTATCTGAGTTGCCTGAAAATGCCTCTCATTTATTTTCAATGGTTATAAGACATATTACCTAGAAATAATAATAAAAAAAAAAAAGATTGTTCACATAGGGTTATTTCTCTAGGTACAATATAGGGAAAAAATATTTTTAGAGGAAAAAAAAAGAAAGTATGAATATTGCCTACATTTGTGAATTGAACCCCTGGTAAAGAATTTATTTTTCTAGCAGTTTCACTGATGCTGTAATAGACAGTAAAGTGTATAAAGGTGTATCATTGTGAAAAGTTATTTTACCAGGTAGGAAACTTGCAAGAGGATTTATATTTCAAAGTGACAGTGACCTAAAACTCACATCAAAAAATGTCTTGAAGTAAAAAAGATTCCAAATGGTAGCCCATAGAACAATATTGCTTAGAACCCTGGCCAACAAAACGACAGATTTTAAATGCCCAAAGCTTTTGTTCTTTCATGGGGCTCCATTATATACAGCAAGTTTTTAGAAGAGTTCTACAGAGAAAGAAGCTAATTTGAGAGTAACTGATATTTTTTTCTCTTGGAAAGGAAAAAACCTCCAATATATTCTTCTATACTTCCTTTATAGTCAGTTTAAGAATTGAGTAAATTAAATTGAGTAATAATGAAACTGCAAAAGTGTTGAATAATAATATTCAATGATAAAATATTTCCTCCTAGATTTTGGTGTTGTGTTATAGTAGCAATTAATATAGATATTTAGTGGTATTTGTACATTAGCCAAGATGTCTATTTTTTCTGGACAAATATTTGTCATTATAATTACTTTTTTTCTTTGTTTTAGTTTTCTCTTCATTTGATGATTTGTAATCACTGTGTATCATATTCTCCTGAGTATTTTTAGTATATTTGCATAAATTCATAATATATTCCCATGATTCTCTATTTTCTCATAATTATGATTTGTTATTATAAAATGTTATTTTCATTATGTACAAATTTATTTAGCCTTTTCACATTGTATTGGTACCCATTCTATTTCTTTGTTACCACAAACAAATGTTGCTATGAATATTTTTATGTCGTCTTTATTTCATAAGATCTGCTTTGAGTTTTTTTTTTCTTTTTTGTTTGTTTGTTTGTTTTGTTTTTGTTTTGTTTTTGCTTTTTTGCCTTCTTGGGAGATTCTCCCAGTAGAAGAATCTGTAGATCAAAGGATAATTTAAAAAATGTTAAACCACTTTTCTTACAGAATTCTTAATTGTTTCCAAGAACCATTGAAACAATTTACAACTACATCAACAATATACTAGTGTACCTGTTTAAGGCATGTTTTATTCTTGATGAACATATGCTAGTTTACACTAATTCTTTTCAAAGTGCTAATAAAGTAACCATTTAAAATGCATTCTAGAATTTTGGCAGTAATAAAAGACAAAATTACTGGTCTGTAGTTTGGAAGAATCTCTTTTATTCCTCTTTTTAAAACTATTAAAACATTTGCCCATTCTCATTTTTATAACATTTCTCCTCTTCTAAAGAATTTTCCTAATATCACTGATAATTCCTTAGCAATCTTGTCTAAAATTTGTTTTAGGATCATAGAATGTAATTAATCTTTGCTTGATAACAAAATCACTAAGGGTAGTTAGGTGATCTTTTATAATTTTATAAGATCATAAATTTTAGAAATGTAACTTAAGTAAGATACTTCTAAGTTTTCTTTTATTTTACATCTAAGAAAACTTGCATAGAGATCACATAAGAAATAATCAATATAGAGTCAAGATATGAATCAAAGGCATCTATTTCAAAATAATTGCTGCTATAATTAAGCTGTCTGTTATATTGGGATTAAATTAACTGTTAATCATTTTTGCTCTGTAATATCTAACTTGAAGATCATTCTTAAAAAAAATATTGATTTCTAAAAACTTTACATTTTATAAAAAGCATTATATATATATATTTATCTTCACTGATCCGCATAGCAATTTTGTGAAATAGTTTCTATTATTTTGCATGTTTAACAAATGGAGAAACAGATCCTGAAAGTGATTGAGTAGATTGCCCAGAAATATAAAGATTGTACATATCATAAATGAGAGATTTACTCGGGTCGTTCTGAATCCAAAACTGTTGGTCTTTCTACTATTCTATCAATATGAATTCTAAAGATCACTGTTAATATAAAGAAGTAAAATAATAGTTGAATAATTTTGTTTTCTCTCCATTTGGTCCCATGCACTCTAAATGATAATTCTATTGATTTTCTCTGATATTATCTTTGCTCTTAACATTTTTTTAACATTCATCAAAAGATTCAACTTGCTTTCTGAAATTTTTCTTTCCTGACATTGTCAAAGAACTATGTCACTCTTATATTTGTCCTCATCCTTACCCTTTCATTCAACTGTTTTTGCGTGCATCAAATGCACCTTTCTTTTTACACATACAAGTGGGTTTGGCTTAAGAGAACCTAGACACATGTTCTGGCTCAGCTAACTAAAAACCTGTATTACCATGACCAATCAATTATCTTCTTTGAATATGGATTTACTCATATATAAAATGAAAGTGTTGGATAGAAATAATCTCTGAGAGCATTCCTATTTTTTAGATTCTGTGGTGAGCATGCCATGAATCTTTTTGGACCCCTTCTCCTCCCTCCTTTTCATAATAATTCATTTTGTCAGCACTTAGATAAGAGCTTTATTCCTTTTAATCAAGCTTCTCTTTTAGGGTCTGAGGCTATGAAGTACTACCATCTGCCCTATGTATAAATGATGTATAAAATTACCATTCTTATTTATCTCCAAATCTGAGGTAACATGGTACAGTTTTTCTGTAACCTGTGAGCCCAATTTCTTAACCTCTGAGCTAAATCTTTGGATCTGACCCCAAATTCTTTCTTCTTGGCTTATATTGTTGTCACCCAGAATTATAGCATAGGGAATCTCAGACTATAGTTTATTTCTTGATATTCACAGATATGAAAATGTGTACATGGGATAACAAGAAAAGCCTTTATTGCATCAAAGTAGAAAACATATACAAGATTCACAATAGACCAAAAGCAATCAACACAATTATTCTCTCTGAGTCTCCTACCTTTCTTTAAGGTTTCCAAATCCTACATGCTCAGCATGACTCCTATCATTTTGTCTCATTTTCAAAGGGGAAACTTGATTGCAATTCTCTAACATTCTAAGTCACTCTTCCCCAAAATATCCTTCTTATACATTATTACCCTTTCACCAAAATTTATAGTGACTCAGCTATTTGGCCTCTCCCTTAAAGATAAAGTTTTAGCAGTGAGCCTAATTCTCAGTTGGAATAACACATTGGAAGAGAGGAATTTAAACTTCATCACCCCATGTTTCTCCTAAAACGACTTTCAGTCCCTTATTATTGTTCCTCTTAGTACTGAAAGAAGATACTGAAGAAAAGTAGGTCATCTGGTCATTACTTAATTAGCTCTCATGGTTGATTGTCTTACCAGATAGTATATATTGAACACCAATGTCTGCCAAAAGCTTTCAAAGTTCACTTACTTTGAAAACTCAGAAAATAATTATATGGAATATTTCCTTTTTTTTTTTTCTTAAGGTTTGTAGTAAGTTTATTTCTTTTTAGTGCACATTGTTTTATGAATCATGTTGGGAAAAAAAAAATCAGAACAAAAGGGAAAAAACATGGGAGAGATAAAAACACAGAAAAAAGAAGCGAACATAGGACATGTTGATTTACATTCAGTATCCTTAGAGATGGTGGTGCTTTCTATCCCAAGTTTATTGGGATTGCTTTGGGTCACTGGAACACTGAGAATAACCAAGTCTTTCATAGTTGATTATCACACATTATTACTGTTACTGTGTACAATGTATTCCTGTTTCTGCTTGTTTCACTCAGCATCAGTTCATGTAAATCATTCCAGGCCTTTCTACAAGCAGCTTGTTCATCATTTTTTTATAAAACAATAATATTTCATTACCTTCACATACCATAGCTTATTCAGCCATTCGCCAATTGATTGGTATCCACTCATTTTCCAAAGCTTTGCTAACACACACACACACACACACACACACACACACACACACACACACACGCCAACAACAACAAAAAAATCTATAAACATTTTTGCACATGTGGGTATTTTTCTCTCCTTTCTGATTTCCTTTGGATACAGACCTAATGCTGGGTCAAAGAGTATGCACAATTTGATAGCCCTTTGGGCATAGTTCCAGATTGTTTCCCAGAGTGATTGGATCATTTCACAACTCCACCAACAATACATTAGCATACCAGTTTTTTCATATCTCCTCCAACATTTATCTTCTCCTGTTATCTTAGCCAATATGAAAAGTATGAGGTGGTTCCTAAGAATTGCTTTAATTTGCATTTTTTTAATCAATAATGATTTAGAACATTTTTTCATATAACTATAAATGGTTTTAATTTCATCATGTAAAATTGTCTGTTCATATCATTTGACCATTAATCAACTGGGGAAAGATTTGTACTCTCATAAATTTGACATAGTTCTTTCTATATTTAGAAATGAGAGCTTAATTAGAAATACTGGCTATAAATATTTTCCCCAGCTTTGTACTTCCCTTTTAATCTTGTTTCTGTTAGTTTTGTTTTTGCATAAACCTTTTTAATTTAATATAATCAAAGTTGTTCATTTTGCCTTTCCTAATGATCTGTAGTTCTTTTTTAGTGACAAATTCCTCCCTTCTCAAAGATCTGATAGGTAAATTATAAATTTCTCCTAATTTCTTTATGGTAACATCCTTTATGCCCAAATCATTTACCCATTTTGGCCTTTTTTGTTATGGGCTATGAGATGTAGATCTATGTTGAGTTTCTGATGTTATTTTCCAGTTTTCCCAGCAATTTTTGTCAAACAGTGAGTTTTTATTCCAGAAGCTAGAGTTTGGTGACTTATCAAATATTAGATTGCTATAAGCCCTGATTATTGTGTCATGTGTATAAAATCTATTACACTGATCTGCCACTCTATTTCTTAGTCTGTATGGTTTTGATTACTAATGTTTTAAAATATAGTGTTAGGTTTGCTACTGCTAAGTCATCATCCTTTGTATTTTTTTCATTAATTCCCTTGATGTTATTGACTTTTTGTTCTTCCAAATGAATTTTGTTATTTTTTCTAGTTCTATAAAATAATGTTTTTCACAATTTGATTACTATGGCACTGAACAAGTAGACGAATTTAGGCAGAATTGTCATTTTTATTATATTAGCTGGGCCTACCCATGAGCAATGAATATTTTCGCAATAGTTTAGATCTGGTTTCTTTTGTGTGAGAAGTGCATTGTAATTGTTTTCATATAGTTCTTGGGTTTGTCTTAGCAGATCCCCATATGTTTTATTTTGTCTTCCATAATTTTAAATGGAATTTCTCTTTTTATCTCTTGCTGATTGGCTTTGTCAATAACACATAGAAATGCTGATAATTTGTGTCGATTTATATTTTATATCCTACAACACTGGCAAATCTGTGAATTGTTTCCACTAGGCTTCTGAATGACTATTTAGGATTCTCTAAGTATATCATCAGATCATCTTCAAAGATTGATAGTTTTATTTCCTCAATGCCTATTCTAATTGCTTTAATATATTTTTTCTTTTCTTATTGCTAAAGCCAACACTTCTTGTACAATGTTAAATGATAGTGGTGATAATGGGCATCTTTGTTTCACCCCTGATCTTATTGACAATGCATCCAGCTTTTCTCCATCACGAAAAATGCTTGCTATAGGTTTTAGATAGATACTACTTACTATTTTAAATAAAACTCCCTTTATCCCTATGCTCTTTAGGATTGTTTAATAGGAATGGATACTGTATTTTATCAAAAACTTTTTCTGAATCTATTGAAATTATCATATGATTTGTGTCAATTTTCTTATTGATAGGATTGATTATGGCAATAGTTTTCCTGATATTGAACCAACCCTGCATTCCTGGTATAAATCCCACTTAGTCATAGTGTATTATCCTAATGATAAGTTGCTATGATCTCTTTGCTAATATTTTATTTAAATTTTTTGCATCAATATTCATTAGGGAGATTGGTCTGTAATTTTCTTTCTCTGTTTTGGTCTTTTCTGGGTTAGGTATCATTATAATATTTGTGTCATAAAGGAATTTGGTAGCACTTCTTCTTTATATATTTTTGCAAATAGTTTATACAATATTGGAATTAATTGTTCTTTAAGTGTCTTTAAGTGTGAATCCATTTGTTCCTGAAGATTTTTTTTCTTAAGTATTTCCTTAATGACTTGTTCAATTTCATTTTCTAAAATGGACCTATTTAAGTATTTTATTTCCTCTTCTGTTAACCTGTGCAATTTATATTTTTGTAAATATTCATCATTTTTGGTTAGATGTCAGACTTTTTGCCATAGAGTTGTGCAAAATCTCTTCTAATTATTGCTTTAATTTTTCATTGGGGGTGAGTTTACTCCTTTTATTTTTGATGGTGATGATTTTTTTTCTTTTTTCTTTTTTTTCTAATCAAATTAACCCAAGGTTTACTTATTTTTTAAAAAATAAAACCAACTCTTACTTTTGTTTACTAGTTTTCTTAAATTATTTTATTACTCTCCTTTGAGTTTCAAAAATTCTAGTTTGATATTTAGTTAGAAGTAACACCTGTTGTACTCCCCTGCTGAGCCAGCCCTGAGGGTCTTAGTTCCTAATTTGTTGGCTTTTCCTCTTACCAGTTTTCCCAGAGTCTGTCTGAGCTGATCTGACCACCCTTTTCACCTCAGTGAGACTGACCTTTCTTGAAGGTTTTTTAGTCTATCTTGAGCTAGAGAGACATTTCCTTCCATCAGACTCTCTTCTGAGATGTGGTTTCCTGTAGTTTTAGAGGGAACCTGGGAGAGTTCAGGCAGCTTCCTGAATTTAGCCTGCCATCTTGACTCCACCCCCAGAACTCTATATTGCATATGTCAGAGAAAACTTAGAAAGTAAAAAAATCTTTTAGATATCAGTGATATTAGCTCACCAGGAACCTGGGGTAATCTGTTAAAATTTTTTTTCCCAGATATGAATTTTTTCAGAGTTGAAGGAAGAACAAAATGTATTTTGCAAAAGCAAAACAACTTTGATTTATACAGTGGCTTGAATATATATATATATATATATATATAAAAATAGGAGTGGCACTTAGAAATAAAAATGGGACTTAGTGTTGTGTATCCCTAATATTTTTCAGGTAGAAAGTGTCTGATTCGTAACTGTTAAGGCTGTTCATCTCTTGACTTAATGTGCAATCAATTTAGAAGTGACTAATACATTTTTAATCAAACTGTCTTATGTTTCAGTGTCACATATGACAATTCATTGTCTACTTTTCATTTTCTTACTCTCCTCTCAGTTCTCAATTTCTAATTTTAAAGTTCCACAAAATTATATTCTTTAACTTTTTGTAGAATTTCTGTCATTGTAGGCCTACTTCCTTCACCCACCATCCCCACCCCCAGCTTTCTTTCAACTTCCAACATGGCAAGCTATCATTATTCTGAACCTCATAGCTGTCCCTACCAATGATCTTCACTATGTCCAAACAGATTTCATGCTGAAAAAAAATCTTAGAATTGATCTAATCCAAGCCCTTCATTTTAATATGAGGAAACTAAGGCACAGAGAATTTAATGCCTAAGACATAAATTTCTATACTTTAATGAAGCAATGTCTCATCCTATTGTGTACAACTATCATAAGTATAAAGTTACACTTAAAGTTGGTGGTTTACATTTGTTGAAGACTCAAAGTTAGAAAAGATTTTACTGTTTTTTTTTTTTTTAATGTTAATTCTCATAGCTAGAATGTGACAGAACTGACAGCCTTGTACACTGCCTTTGTCCTCATCGTTTAATGATTATTTTATATGGACATTAATATTTTGGATTGAATCAATATCTCAATCTGTAAATAATTTGAATGTACATACTACTGCTGTAGTTTTTTAATGCCTCAATGTATATGAATTGTTATATTTCAATGAATTCAATTATTTTATGAGATCCTAAATTAACATATTTCTAAAAAATAGACTTTAGAAGCCATCCCCTTTAAAGTTATAAAATGCATATATAATATCTATGTTCTCTCATTCTTAATTAAATCATTTTTAGCCCCATGTTTATAAACCTAAAATTAAGCATAGTGATGTACTACTGTTTAATCCATTAAAATCAATTAGTAATAAATACATTTGTAAAATGTATTGAGTTAATAACCCATTAAAATAGCCCCTAAAGTAGAAAATAAGCAGATATTGTTACTGTAGTATGTTACTTTAAAGTGAACAGATTAAGATTTCTAGTCATTTGCACTTTTAGGAGCCTTTGCATATCTTTTATTTTTAAATCAAATATTCTACTAAAATGAAGCATTTTCAATTATAATTTCACATATAAATGAGGCATCCTAAGTGAAGTTGTATGGATTACTCTTTCTATCTTAAATACTGAGCTATTTTTCCTTAATTACAGTCATTAATCACCTTCATCAGATAACACTGCAGTGAGAATATAGGTGAGAGCTAAATGAAAAATGTTGTAGAAAAGATTGTGTTGAATATTTTCTCAAAATGAATACTGTTTTGCTTCCAAAAAATATCATTTCTCCAATACACTAAATGTATATGCATGTGATAGGCCAGCTATAAATCTTAAAAGTATATTTAGAATAATTTTGTTCAAGAGATGTATTAAATAGATACTTAACTGATGAGTAAGCTGTTTTATTTTCATTTGTAGTATCAAATTAGAATTTTTAAAAGAAAAAGATGAATTTTTGTTGTTGTTGTTGTTGTTGCTTTGTTTTGTTAACTGCACTTGGTATCTACCTATACTTTTTGCCAGTGTGAGGCCTATTGGGTTGTTCATATATTTAAGGTCAAATATAGACCAGGTGAGTCCCCATTATTTAGGGCCTGATTGCACATTCTGTGAATTATTGACTTTTATTTCTTTGCTTTCCTTCTGCTGCAGGTCTTTGGCAAAGTTCTTCCCTCATTAGCATGGGTGAGAAAGGTTAGTGAGTAAAGCTGAAACTCTAAAACATCAATATTTTTGCTTGTAAACAAATCTTATTCAAAACGTTTGGTGTCAGAGGAGACTAAAATGATAAGTCAAATTAAGACACCTGAATTCAAGATGATATGGTCTACCTTGGACACTGTTCAAGGAATACTTAAATACTCAGAGAAAATTTAAAGACAATTTAGCCCTGCTACAGACATCAAGAAGTGTTATAGTGAGGCTACATTAGTGGATTACATTTATCAGTCAGTTTCTTCTGGTTAAGATTCCTTCATTTGACAGAATCAGAAGTCATTTTTACTTAATTATGGACATTTTTTTCCTAGCTTCTTTTCCCCATTCTGACCAAATGAAATTGTAGGCAGGAAATCTTCTACATGTCTATGAATTAATTTAATAACATGTATTTCTTTCTGAAACCTTACGGAAGGAAAGCAAACTGAGGAAATGACACTACTCTCTCCCCTTGATCTAACAAGGTTCATTAGGTTTTTTATCTGACTTGCCCCTGAAATCTCTTATATATCTTTTCTCCTTCTATTAGAATGTAAGTTCCTTGAAAGCAGTCTTCTGCTTCCTTATCTAAGTGTATTGCAATCATGTGATTCCCACATGGCAAGCATTCAGTAAATGTATTATTTTTCTTTTTTGTATTCATTCATTTAATTAAAAAGTTTTTCTATGATTCCCAGAGAAGATATACATTTTAAGGACCTAAATCTCTTTTTGATGTTGCATAAGGAGATATGTTTTTCAGTCTAGTAGATAGTACTCAATGTTGTGATTGTAATTGTAAAATAATATTACCTCATATTAATATAGTACATTATTATTTAAAAAGTGTTTTTATGTGCTTCATCTTATTTAATTTTTACAGTAGTGCTGTGAGACAGATAGTAAACATATTATCTCTATTGATGTCTCTATATGATGTAAGAAAAGTTCAAATGACTTCACAGAATTACAAAACCTTAGTTAAATCCATACCTAAACAAGAATCCTCTATAAAATGTAATCAACAATAGATCATCCAACCTATGCTTAAGGATTTTCAATGATAGGATTTCAGTGAATTTACTTTTGAATGACTCTAATGATTAGTTTTTTTCCTATGTAAAAACCAAATATGTCCTTTGCAAATTCAGTCTAATGAGTCCATTTCCTAAGTCTTCTCTGCAATTTTTTTGAAAGGCCAAATATATCTTTTAGCTGTGTGACTGTGAATGCAACTTAATCTTCTCAGCAGCAGATTTACAACATTTCATAATTGGAAGGGACTTCAGAGGACATCAAGTCCAACCTATGTTCCTCCCTTAATTTTTTCCTTTTTCATGCTAAATATACTCAACTTTTTTGCACAGTATTCATACAGAATGACCTCAAGGCCCTTTATCATCTTATTTACTCCCATAGACACCTTCAAGTTTTACAACCCAGGACTGAACATAGTATTCCAGATGTAGTGTGATTAATGTGGAGTACAGAAGGCTCTTGCTTTAATATTATACCTCTCTTAATTACTTTCTTGACTGTCTATGAACACTTCACATATATTGATCTTATAAACCAATGTATCCTACACATGATTTTAAAAAGGACTACTATCTCCTTAGCTTGAATTTAATTCATTTCTTAAATACAATTCCAAGACTTTATATTTAACCATACTAAATGTCATTTGATTTAGCCCTATTCTGTCAAGATCTTTTGAAACTTGTGCAAGATCACACACTAGGAAAGAACTAGATTTTAGCAAAGTACTTAATGAAGTATATCTTACTATTTGACTGGAAAGGATGTTCACTGGATGGTTTCATATCTATTTGACTAGTTGAACTCCAAAAGTAGTTGATAATGTTTCAATGTTAAATGCATACATCCATTTATTTAACAAATACATATTAACTAGGTGATAAACATATGCTAGATGCAAAGGAAACAAAAATAAACAGAATGATCCCTACACTTGAGGAGCTTTTATTCTTTAAAAAGGAAGCAACATGCATTGAAACATTTAAATACCAAATATAAGCATAAATAATTTTAGAAGAAACACTAGAAATTGGAAGGGATCGGAATAAGCTTCTTATAAAAGGCATCAATTGTTCTGAGTTTTTAAAAAAGCCAAGTATTCTAAGAGAAAGAGGTAAGTAGAGATGCCTCTATAGAAGCACACAGAAGGGAGAAGAAATGGAAAATAGGGAAAATGACAAGAATACCAATTTGGCTGTTTTACAGAATGTGAACATCATAGATGACAATGTGAAAAAATGCATAATAATCTTGGAAAAGCATGCCTGATTTAGATGGTAAAGCATTTTAAAAGGTAAACTGAGGATTTCATGTTTTAGAGGAAGGAATCATTGGAATTTCTTGAGCAGGAATCAGAATCATTGGCATTTCTTGAGCAGGAATTAAGTAGTGATTTTCAAATATAGTTTATGGATTTGGACATTAGATGTGGAGAATAGATTTGAGAGAAAAAGACTGGATGAAGAGAGACCAATTCAGAGGCTGTAACAACTATCCAAGAAAGTACTGATGAAATCTGGACATAAGGTGAGATTTGTATAAGTGAAGAAAAGAGACAATTTTGAGAAATATTAAGGGGGTACAATTGATAAGATTGGCAACTTATTCAGAGATGTGAAGTTAAGAAGAGTGAAGAATCAAAAATGCTTTCAAGGTTTAAATCTGATTGATAGGAAAGATGATAGAGTCCTCAAAAGAAATAGTTAAGTTTAGAGGAGAGAAACAGAATGATTTGTGTTTGGACTGTTAAATTTTGAGATGCATATGGAAGCTTTCTAACAGATTCAAAATAAAACATTGGAGCTTACAAAAAAAGACCTAACCTGTTGATACACACACACACACACACACACACACACACACACACACACATTCACATGCACTTATAGCATATTGTTAGATAGATATCAATATATAGATTTGTTTGTATATAAATGTCTGCATGTATATATATATCTGTATAAAAATGTTTATGAATATTTAAAATATACATACATGCAAGTCTCTGGCTCTGGCTCTCTGTCTCTGTCTGTGTTTCTTTCTATATATATGTGTGTGTGTGTGTGTGTGTGTGTGTGTGTGTGTGTGTGTGTGTGTGTATGTGTGTGTGTGTATGTGTGTGTGTGTGTGTGTGAATATGAAAGTCCTCTGAATAGAGATGGTAGTAGTTAACATCTTGTGAGTCTATGAGTCCATGTTTCAGTATAGCAACTGAAGCAAATATGGTACAGTTTTCCAAAGAGATCATAGAGATATTGCACTGTCATTTTCCTTATTTTTTATTAGCACTTCAAACCCGAAGATGATTTCACCTGGTACAGAATTGGGAAGAAAGGGTTGAGATTATAAGCACTAAATCATTCTCCATAGTTGACAACAATATTCCTAAAATACAGATCTTACTACATAATTCTTTTGCTAAAGAAAGAAATCAACGGCTCCCTATTGTCGTTAGGATTAAATGAAAATGTTTGTGTTTGACATTTAAATCTCTTCACAACCTGATGACAATCTCTGCCTCTAGACTCAGTGTGCATTACTCCTTATTTAAACAGATTTAAACAGATTTTCTAGTTGTTGCTCACATGATTACTCCCTTCTCTGTGCCTTTGCACAGTTTGTCTCCTATGCCTTAAAATTTATTTTTTTCTTACACTGCCTCTTGAAATTTCTTGTGTCTTTTAAAGCTTAGCTCAAGCCAACATCCATCTTCAAAACTTTTCTGATCTTTTATTTTCCACTTCTGTTTTCTTCTCCCATAAAATTACTTTGTATTTGTTTTAGAAATAGAAAGTATGTGTTGTTTTCCCTGATTATTTATTTATTTATTTTTTTTGCTGAGGCAATTGGGGTTAAGTGACTTGTCCAGAGTCATACAGCTAGAAAGTGTTAAATGTCTAGGAAGTGTTAAGTGTCTAGGAAGTGTAATGTCTGAGTCTATATTTGAACTCAGGTCCTCCTGACTTCAGGGCTGGTGCTTGTGCACTGCTCCATTTAGCTGCCCCCTTGATTAATTTTCTTGAGGGAAGACTCTTATTTCATTATTGTCTTTGTACTTCCAAGCTGTAACATCTTACTTGAGCTATTAAAGGTGTTTAATAAATACTTTTTAACTGATGAATTATATATGTAAGGTGTATATGCCAGTGATGTGTATGTGTGTGTGTATGGGGGGGAGGGGGCGGGTTGAGGATTGTTGCTAGCACACTGGATAACAAATGTTTTTAAAAATACAAATAAGATGTACTTAATAAGATAAAATTTAATTATTGTAAATGTAATATTATATTTAGGATAAAAAAATAGTTTCACAGTGGGTATAGTATAGTTATAAAAGAGCTTGAAAAGAACAAAGCCCATAGCTTTACTTAACTACAAATTGAATATGAATTACCAGTGTGAAGTATCATTCAGCCATTCAAATAGGAATAAATTCATCTGTACATTATTTAAATCATTTGCTAAAATCTGGATATTTTTAATAGTTAATATTTTAAAAATTAATTATATTTAATAATAAATAACGATATTTAATAGAAAATTTCAATAGTGTCCTTGGACAAGTTCCAAAATATCTTGACATCAAATGATATTTAATATGAATAAATATAAAATCTTCCTGCTGTAACCATAAACAAAAAACAACCTCGTATAATATGATTTCAGAATACATTAATAGAGACACAATCACAAGGAAGGAGAAGCTAACAATCCTTTATTGTATTTAATGAAATTATATCTAGAAAATTTTGTTCATTTCTAGGCATCATGATTTAAGAAGAAAACTGTAAGAGATGACAACCAGAATAGTAAAAGTCAATTCTAAACATTCTTCAACACTTTACTAGAAAGAAATAGGGATACTTGGCTTAGAAAAAAGAATCCAAGGAAGACATGATATTTTGAAGAACTGTTATGTAGAAAAAGGATTGGATATATTCTATTTGCCTGAGGGACAGAACTAATAACAATGAGTGGGAGTTACAAAAAGGCAAATATATGCTTAATGAACCAAATTTTCACAAGACTAAGTGTCCAAAAGTGGAATAGACTTAGGGAATAATACAATCTTTACTGGATATCTCCAGACAAAAGCTAGATGATCACTTGTCAAGTATACTATATTAAGTAATATTAAATGTAGATTCCCTTTGGGTATGGATAGTGCTAGATGAATACTTTTCAGCTGAAATTCTGTAATTCTGGTAGTGGAACCAAGACTGCACTCAGACCTCCTTCCATTCAGTCCAGTTTTCACTCATATATCATATTAGGTTTCATGTTTGCCAAATATATAATCCAAAGTCCAAAAAAAGGCATTCATGATAGAGAAGTATAAAGATTTGCTTTCTAAAAATCAATTATAATAATATTTTAGGGGAAAAAAAGAAATATAACATCCTCAAAGTAATTTTTAAGAAAAAAGATTGTACTAATTCACTTTAACCCACATTTTTTTTGTTGTTTTTTTTTTGTTTTGTTTTGTTTTGTTTTTTTAATTTAACAGTGGCTTAATTGTTTAGGAAAATTTAAAAAATGACAGTCAGCACTGTTAAAAGAAGGGGAACTAAGGAATCATTTAGGGCATTCTAACAAGTCACAGTAATACACTAAACAGTCCCCTACTGCCCTACTTGACACAACTTCTCAGAAGAATCCAACTCCTTCTTTTTAATGTTAGCACACTTATCTTAGACTTAGCTTGTGGTTAATGTTTTCTCTATTGTATATGTAGATAAATACTGATTCACCCTTAGTATTCACCCTTATATACATATATATGTATATCTCTATATATATGATTTGTAAGTTAATTTTTTAAAGTTATGAATATTTTCAGAAGTGTGTTTGTAAATATTTAACAAGGGGGATATGAATGCAAATCATACTTTTAAATTTAATCTGCATTATTAACATTTTATCAACCACTTTCTTCAGTCCAGGCAATCAATAAAATAATACATTAAGCCATGTTTAGGATTTGATGATTTTTCAAGAAATAAATGCTCATACTGAAAATAAATATAGTAACAATCTATCAAGTGCCAGTTCAAGCTAATTTTGGCACATTTCTGGATATGTCTTTTGACTTTTGTGAAAATTGTCATATATGTAAAAATATTCAACCAAAGTTAAGGAAGCAAATCTGTATACCCATTGAACAAATATAAGATAATTGTGCAAGACAAAGATCAGTATGATAATTTTGACTTCATTGACACTATACTTAGTGTACCAATCTCTGTGATACAACCAAAGAAGATGCAATGAATTTGATTCGTTTTGATTAGTCAAATTCATTACCAGAATGAACCATAAAATAATGCCTTCATTGTCTAGAATTCTATGATCTGTGACCAAAAAGGAAATGAATGCATGATCCCACAAGCTAAATTGTTCAGATTGAGTGCTTTGATTATTATATAGTTCTCCATATTTGCTATGTGCAGTGAAAGGTAATGGTAGTTTTAATAATGGTGGCAGTGGTAAATCAATCAATAATTTATTAAGCACCTGTTTTGCATCAGACACTTTACTAAACATTGAAGATACAAAGAAAGAAAAGAAAAAAAGGGGAAAAAAAGCAGTCCCACTGTCAATGAGGTTATAATCCTAACACTTATATATAGTTTTATTATTACAAAAGTATGTTACATTTATTATCTTATGTTAGACATTATGCTTTTGTTTTTAAGTCTCTTCTCTAAGGCCTTCTGAATGTATAATAACTTGAATTCAAATGACAAAAGGTAATTGGGTTTATTTTTTATTACCTTCCTTAGAGCTCTGAATTTGGTTGATATTTTAAAAATGGCTAAAAGGAGTTAAGCACTGCAAATAAGCAAAGTCAGCTGTCATACAATAACTGTCACACAATACTGTCATTCTTTCTGTGTTCAATAGTGACCAATTTGATGCACTTGAAGTTCATTTTTTGTATCCTTATGAATAAGTTTTCTTCAAAAAGGTGCCAGTTATTCACCATTTAGGGAATGCTTTTTTCCTCTGTCTTTGATTTATTTTTCCTTGAGGCCCATTCTTATCCCTAGCAGAACCTGGACCAACAATTTTTCCTTTGATATCTATGGACTGCACTGAGAACAGTCACAGAATAATAAGTATTGCCATTAAGAAACTACATCAGTTAAAGATATGGAAGACTTACTCTTCTTTATGG
This sequence comes from Antechinus flavipes, assembly GCF_016432865.1. Taxonomy (NCBI): domain Eukaryota; kingdom Metazoa; phylum Chordata; class Mammalia; order Dasyuromorphia; family Dasyuridae; genus Antechinus; species Antechinus flavipes. Next base: position 368,637,136 of record NC_067400.1, on the reverse strand, counting down.
AAACTATCCAATATGCTTTTTTTTTTTTTCCTTTTAAAAAAATTATAAGTAATAGCATAAAAAAATCACTGTGGCCTTTCTTGAATAGTACTCTCATCAGGAATGGGCTAACAAGGGAAACAGTACATTTATATTTAGAAAGGTATAAAAGTCTTCTAAATTCAGAAAGCTAGCCAGATAAGGAGGGGGGAAGATAAGGGAAGTATTGTTAGAGGGAATCTTATTCAAATAAGATCAGGATTAAAGACAAAACAACCTAAGAGGTGATTGTAATCTCAAGAATACTGTTTGAAGGTGGAATGCTACTGTTTCATGATTTGAAGTTGTCTTGTACACTTTGGCTCTAAGATGTCTGCTTTAGGAATATTGTATTTTAACTTTAGGTTATTTTAATTTATAATTATATTCACTACAAAAGAATGCTGGTTTTATTGATGGTTTTATTGACTCAGTTTATGATCAGGCTGCTGGCTCTGGAAGGAAGATGCCTATCCCTAACTCCAAGTAACTTCTAAATTAAAATTAGTATATCAGTAGATATCCTGGAACTGAACCATTAGCATATTAGTAGTTTCCATAAAATTAACATATCAGAAATTTTAAGCCATAGAAATTAGAATCCTAAAACAATAACAATAATTTAAGCAACACCCCCAAAATTATCATTACATTGTTTCCTACTACTTTCTTAACTTCTATAAAAATTTTCTATTGAAATTTAGCCTGCTAATCAATAAATAATAATAAAATCTTTGCTCATAATTAAGAGATAATTTAAATCTGCAAATTCTTTTGAGACACCTTGCAACACCATACCCAAACTTCAATATTTTGGGGTATTCAGTTTCTAAATCTCAACAAAACATCTATTCAGAAGGGAATAAAATCTTCTAAATTTAAAAAGGAATAAGAGAGTAAAGGAATAGAATAGAATAGGGGGTGTAAAAGAGTTTGTAGATTAGTGGGGATGGATTTAGAGTAAAGGAAGATAAAAGAGAGATATTAAGAGGAGTATAGTTTAAATGATAGGAGGGTAAGATAGCCTGTAGGAGTAAAGCAAAAGAGTCAGAAGACATAGGAAACAAGAGATGCACACAAACACAATAAAAAAGATCATGAGGAAAATTTGTTAAGTTAAAGAAAAGCCGGGTAGTAATCATGACTCCACATAAATTTAAAACTAAAATAGATCTACTCAAAAGAGAAAAAATAAGGAAACTATATTATATGACAGCCATATACATCAATATAGTTTTAGATTATTTGAAATAGCTAGACAATATAAGGTTTGAATATTGTTTAGGTGTAGAAAAGGATGAGTTGGTGGCTTTAGAAAAATATTGAGAGATTTGAACTTATCAAAGAAGATGTTATTCACCTTCAGAGAAACAGAGGACAAAGAAGTGTAATATAGTCTTAAGTAAATGTATATGTATATATATGTTATAATTATAGATATCTACATATATTATTTGTGTGTGTATATGCTTGTGTATGCGCTTAATTGTATTATTAGGGAGAAGAGTAGAAATAAAAAGTGCACAGCAGAAAACAAAAGTATCTATATAAAAGAAAATAAAAGATAGACAACACAAGGTATAGTATTTATTATATAGGCTTTCTTGAAATGGACATTTATTGCTTTATATTTTGAATCCTCTCATATGTTTTGTGTTTACATGTGTTCACACATGCTTTTTTATTCTTTTTCTCTTTTTATCTAAATATTTAATTAATTAATAAATATAAACAAAGTAATCCAATATAATCATAGTTTATATTTATTAAAAAGTACATCAATAGCATACTTTTCAATACTAATAGCATTTAAATGCCATGGAGAATTTGTTCTCAGCACTTTTTTATCTTGAATATTCTGGGGTTAGAGGGAAAGCTGTTCTACACATATTATTATAAATGTAGTTAGCATTGTTATATGTAAGGATTTGTACAATCGCATCATTTCTAAATTTAATTGTGTGGCATTGTCTTTTCTTCAAATATAAATTGGCTTTACAGAAAAAAAAAAACATAGTTTTAATGGAAGCTTTCTAGTGAAAGACTATTAACTGTAAGTTCCCAGACCAATCTCTTCAACAATAATCTCATTTGTATGCTAATCAGTTTTCTTAATCCATTGTTTATTTGTTTTCCCAAACAACTGCAAACTCTATTGAAAATGTAATGTTCTAATTCCAATCTGCATTTATCTTGTCTTTAATCTCCTCCTCTCAATCAATCAAATGAATGATTAACTTTTCAATGGAAGGCTGAATGATTAATTCCCATTAAACAAATCTTCCTTTGATAAAGAAGCACAGAAATGTAAAGATAAAAATACACCTGTTTTTCATTTCCCAATATCTTATATAACAGACAAAAAAAACCTACCTAGGATGGATAGAATATTCAATAAGGAAAATGACTTAAAATGGAATGTAAACCAAAAGTAAGACATTCAACCCATTTAGGGTACTTAAATTCTTAAATGTGTAGTTCAACTTTGAATGAGTTTCCTGATAATGAACCCCTTCTTGCTCCTACTACAAAACTTGTATAGCCTGTCCTTCGGACCATCTACAATTGTAGTGGTGGGGAATAGTAATAATTCAGAAATTTAGTGTCCTTTGTTTTCTTACAGTCACAAATATTTACCTTCAAGTTTTGCTTTTAGTTTGCTTTTTTCATTTGCTAATAATATAATATGAAACAGTTCTTTGGATACTTTTGATACATTTTTTGGTCTTTAGGTTAACAGAGCAAGTCTGTGCAAATCTACCCCTTGGGGTTCTCAGACTCTCAGGGATGTTAGAAATCGATACCACTCCCCAGGGACTCTTAGAGCCTTCTGAGAATTTCTTAAAAATACCTTTTTCAACAATGAGTAAGAAAATCACCTTCTGCAGACTCCCAGCTGTCCCATCCTTTGGATGCATTTGGTTACATCTTTGGAATCTCCCTTTGAGGCAGGAGGACTCTTTCCCCTGGGTATCTCTCTCTCTCGTGCTATTTGACTAACAATCTGCGGGCTCTCAGTCTCGCTTGTCTTTGGAAGGCACTGCTAGCGTTTAATTAAGCAGGTTATTTCACATGCCCTGAATTCTATAAACTCTCCTAGTAACTCTGGTTATGTTAACAATGGGAAAGTAACTACAAAGGAAAGGACTAGTTAGTCCAAAGGGGAAAAAAACGACAATGGCTTAAAATAAGATGAGGAATTTACCTTCTATTTTTGTTATATCATTGGCTGTAAGCATTTAATCTCACTCTCAATCTGTAAATGTCTTTAAATTCTCACTTTCACAATCTATAAATAAGATAAATCTCAGCCTATTAACTTATGAGGAAGAGGAGAAACTAAAGACCTAATGCCATCATTTTAGCAGCTTCTTATCTGTAATTTAATGACAGAATTCTGCTTTCATTCCTTTATTAGATGCATATGTAGTGAATACATCTGTATTCAGAATTCTGTCAGAAGAAAAAAAAAAAACATTATTGACAGCTATATTTGGAAAGAGAGGCAAATTCTTTAACCTAGAGCCAAGCCATATATCTAGGCAATGAAGTCACCCAAACCTGGTCAGAAATATTTCACATACTAGCTTGCTACTCTACTTGAAATTTTCACTCATAGTCATTCCATTGAGTTGCATTTTTCCCAGAAGGCCTTCATTAAAATATAAACATGTTATCTGGCAGGAATGACTTACTAGCCAATTGATAATTACTCTTGTATTAGCAGAAATTTAGTTTGTTTTCAAAATAGTTTTATGGGGATTCGGGAACCAAAAGGATTCTGGATAAAATAAATTTAAAATGAAGGACTGCTATATGAAAGCCACGACATGGAGTGTTGTTTTAATGGAAACTTAGAAAAATCTGGTATGTCAATTATACAAAATAAGAAAATACCGCCCATGATTTTGGAAAGATTTACATGAACTGATGCTTAGTGAAACAAGTAGAAGCAGAAATACATTGTACATAATAACAGCAAGAATGTGCTATGATCATCTGTGAAAGACTTGGTTCTATTCAGTAGTTCAAAGCAATCCAAAGAGACTTTGGACAGAGAATGTCATCTGAATTTAGAAAAAAGAATTAAGGAGACTGAATGTAAATCTACGTGATATTCACTTCTTTTTTTCATTTTTTTTTTATCCCTCTCATGTTTTTTTCCCTTTTGCTCTGATTTTTCTCTCCCAACATGATTCATAAAGTAATGTATATTAAAAATAAATAAATTTACTAGAAAAAAGAAAGCATAACCCAAACATGGCAAGCAAACAAGCTAACTGTACTGAAAGGAGATGATACAATATGAAGCCTCTTGAAATTTCATTCTTATCTGAAGATGTAGATTTTACTAAATGTTGACTGTACTACTCAGATGGGGAAGATGGTAGAAATAAGTCATGTCTGCTGGATCCCTGGGCAGTATTAGGAGAAGAGTGACCTTGATTATTTCTGTTCTTCTGCTTACTTGGGCATCACACCTGTAAGATTCTTTTACAGATAAAATCAGTATTGTTCTCTGAAAATACTGGCCTTGGAAGGTCTCCTTAAGCTCATTCCCACCATTGTATGCATCCTGCTATTGCTTTAGGTTGTAAAAAACATATTTTTCTTGTATAACAGCTGCCTGGTGATAAAAAAAAAATACCTAACTGTATTCTTTTTGCTTCTCTTATCACCTGCTTGCTTTGCTAATTACAATCCTATATTGTTGGAAAACACAGGAGCTGTTGGAAATACATGGGAGCCACCTGACATTGGCTGCTGGAGATCCAACCCAAACCTGCAGAATGGATCTCCTCTTGTGAAAGGATGATACAAGGAAACTGAGAGGCAGTTGCTATTCTCTGACCTCTCTGACTGAGAGGCTGTTGTGTTGTCTGGCCTCTCTCTTCTCTTGCCTCCATTCCCAGTGCACACCACCTGTGTCCACAACAACCTGCAACTCCTTCAGATGTTATGATCCACAGCTGTGGAGGCTTTGGGAGAAACGACTTGTTCCTTAACAACTCCCCATTTTTTTTTTTTTTTTTTTGCTGTTATTTCCCCCCACAGCATGGTCTACCAGGGATCCTCAAACTTTTTAAATAGGAGGCCAATTCACTGTCCCTCAGACTGTTGGAGGGCCGGACTATAGTAAAAACAAAAACTTTGTTTTGTGGGCCTTTAAATAAAGAAACTTCATAGCCCTTGGTGAGGGGAATAAACGTCTTCAGCTGCTGCATCTCGCCTGTGGGCCGTAGTTTGAGGACCCTTGGTATACACACTGAGGAATGCAAGCACCACTATCACTTCTGAATGGTTGTAGCAGGTGTTGATCTTATCATGGAGGCAAACTTTCAAATGAAGAAGAGGACTATAAAATAGGCATTTAAGTCTCTTAGTCTCCTGGCTTGGCCCTTTGATGTGTTGGCCCATTTAATTACCCCAACTAAAAAAGTCTTACCAGGGCTCTTCTTCCTTTCCTTCCCCATGGGTTACCAAAGAAACTCTGGAAGGATCCTTTTCACCAACAGCTCTGATTCTTCTTATAATTCTTATGCTTCTTACACCCCACACCATATGAACTCTTTGCCTCAATTCTTCTGCACTGAGTGTTGTGTTTTGGACAATAAGCCCATTCACTCAGCTAGCTTATTAAATTATCCAATTAAAAATTAAACCAGTCTCTACTTGCCTCAGTTTCCCTGGTATTACAAAAGGAATGGAGTAATTAGCCTGGACTTGGGATCTCATGTTAATTAGTGCTAATAAAAAAGGGAGGAAACTAGAAATTATTACTAGATGAAGCTAGAAACTTGGTGGTCTATTCTGCCAGGGTAACTTCCTGTTTTCAAACCTTCCCTTTGGGTTTATTTAATAATTGGGATAGGGTGGCTACTACTAAGGTGATTTCAAATGTCACTTAGAGAAGACTCAGATTGAATCATGAGGCCAATAGAACAGAGTGCAGACATTTTTAAATGAGAGAGGGAAGAGAATTTTGTGAAACAATAAATATTTCGGGGATTTTCCACAGATTTGGATCTTCCAAACCACTATTACCCCCATTAGTGCTGGTAATTGAGTTGACTGTACTACTCACTTAATGGTGCAGAGAATCACACACCTAGGGAGAGTAACAATTTATGCAGTGTAGTAGAGAATGTTGATTTAATTTGCTTTCTCCCTTATGTACCTCATAAGGAAAGTACAGGAGAGCAAAGCATTCCTTCAGCCTGGCAAAACTCTTATTTGTAAGACTATAAATTAATGATTTTAATACATTGTTTTGGTCTACAGGAAGTAGAATACATCTCTTCCATGTTTTCTTTGAATATTGAATCCTATATTTATGCAATTTCATTATTAAAGAAGGTTCTGAGAACACCTGAATTTGTTATATTAAATTGCCCACAGTCAATTATACAGATAAAAATCACTTGATAATAAAGTTTGCAATGAAACTAGTCTTTTATGTGACTTTATACCAAATTTCAGGTGTCATTCAGAATAATGTTAGAACTCATTTTTTCCATTTAATTTTTTTTTCCAAAAAAGCAATTCAGAACAGTTTAACAACAAAATCATAACTAGTTTATTTGTTTTACTGGTTCAACTGAATATGAATTTACAAAAAAAAATAACTATGGTGGTTAGAGGATTTCTTTCCCATTATACCCTTCTCAAAATATGGTCAGAATGTGTCAACTTTGTTAAAGGGGCTTCACAAGGAATTTAAGTTTAACCCAAGGAATTTCTCTATAGTCATACTTCTTCAGAATAAGGATTTAAAAGCCAGAATAGCTTATTAAAATTTCAAAATCATCTTCCCTGAAGGTCTTTAAAAATAATACAGATGTCCGGAATGTTTGAGCACAATATATAAGTGCATTATCTTCTCTCTCAATTCTTGGATTTTCCTAAACATCTATTTCAAATATATAGGAATGAGATCAAACAGCAAATAGATTCTCTGTGGGTATTCTTTTATTCTATAAAGAAGTAAGTAATACAAGGTTAGTGCATTTGTGTCTTTTGAAGTTGTTACTTAAATTTCTTTATTTTTAAATATTATAAAATATGGTATTTTTGTTGCGCTGGGAAACAAACTTTTATGATTGCAATGATTTGGAGAATTCAAAATGTGGAAATTATCTGAAATATATGGTCTGAGAGAGTTGTATAAGTATACTGAGAAGTTAAATTTCTTGTACAGGATTATATAACTGGTATGATTCAAAAGCAAGACTTGAACCCAGATTTTGACTCCAGAGTTACCTTTGCATTCATTATGTGTCATTGATTCTTAAAGACAGTTTATTATCTGGTATTGATACACACTAATTGTATTAGAAACTGAAATCCATCAATCTATTTCTCATTTTTTCTACATAAACTCCTTATCTTTTTATATTTAAAGTCTTTTTCTATTTAGTAGGAAAATTTCAGCTGCAAATATATGTTGAAAATAAAGATAGGGTGTGATCTCTAAGGTAGTACATTTCTAAGGATACTTTTCCATTTTGTTAGGTTACTTGAGCATGACACCAAACTTTAAAAATATTATTAAATATCTCCACAGTAGAACATACCAATGTATCAATTTTATTTAGTGACCCAAAGAGATACAGAATAACTATTGCCTATTTTCATGTTTTACCTTTATTAATCAAGAAGCAGAAAAAGATGTGAGATGTAACCATGTATAAGATGTGGCACTGTTTGAAAAAAGCTAAATCAATCATTGCAGGTACTAGATTCATATCCTAGATTTTCTGCTTATTTTCTAGATTAACTAGTCAGCTAGGACCTTATTCTTGTTTGTAAAATTAAAATGTTTGACCTTCAAGATTCATTCCAGATATTATTCTATGATCCTATTGAAATCATCTATGCCAGAGATGTCAAACTCAACCCCATCTGCAAAATGCCCAAGTGGCCTTAACTAGATTAAAATGTAATCTGGAATGTTTATAAAACACAGTGCAACATAGATAATATTATTTTGTGGTTTTCCAAATCAATATGTGGTATATGAAGATCCAGTTTTATTTGAGTTTAATCACTGGCCTATATAACCACATCTCTTTTTTTCTTTCCTAAGAGAGAATCTTGCCTCAAAATCATCCCTGATATGCTTATTCCCCAATTCCATGTTTCATACATCATCCCTATCCTTTCTTCCTTTGCTCCATTTTCTGAGAAATAGGTGCCCCTCTTCCTTGTCAATAACACACAAGAGATTTGTGCATATAATTCCATTCTCAACTGTCTTTTTTATGAGTGAATGCTTTGACCCTCCTGTTTCTCTCCTTAATTTTCAACTTTTACTTATCTTCTTATTCCTTCTCTGATACCTATAAGCATACTCAAAACTCCCTCAACATTAAAAAAAATAACAAAAAGAAAAGCAGCACAGCACCTTTCACTGGACATCCCCTCAAAGGAGTACTTTTGATCGCTTCTCCCTTTTATAATCAAACTCCTAGGAGAAAAATGTCATCTAAACTAGTTGCTTCCACTTTCTTATCTCTGACTGAGTTCTCAAACTCTTACATAAGGCTTGCTACAATATCTCTTAAATGAACTTCTTGTTTCCTGTTCACCTGTGACCTTTTTATCAATAAATGTAATCACCCTTTCTGAGTTTTCATACCTTTTTTGCATGTATGGCATTTAACATTGGTGACAACTCTTTTCTAGATATTTATTCATTACTCAGAAATTTTTTTTTTTTTTGGTCATGAAACATTGGTGTGGTTCTTTTCTTAGCTAACTGATATATCTTGCTAGGCTCCATAAAATCGGTGTCCATCTTTTGCTTTCCTTGAATACTTTTATCTTATGGTTTTCCTTTAAGTCTCTCCTTTTCTCTGCTCTGGTGATCCCATCCTCTCCCAGGATCTTAGCTGTAGAATCAAATCTTATTACAATTGTATATCTCTGACCACTGAGTAGACTTTTCTATCTGGGTATCCCACAGATATATCAAACTTGATATGTTTAAAATATAACTCCTATCATTTCCTCCCCATTTTTCATAACATCCATTTTTTATGAGGAAACTACCAGTCTTCTAGTTATCCAGGATCAAGAACTGGATTATCCCAACTTCAGCTTGTCAATTAACTTCTCATATTCATTCATTTATCAATCTGTCATTTCCTCTTCCTCGAGATCTATGATATCTAGCTCTTCTCTACTCATACTACATACATTCTAGTTTACGCCACTTAACATCTTTTTTCCTGGCCTTCTAATAAGTTTTCTTACACATTTTCCCTCCTCTCCCTCCAGGTAAGTTGGCCTAGTAGTTGCCTATACAAATATTCTTTCTTATTTTTCTTTCTTTGAATGAACAGGTTTTTCCTAAGAGTGTTTTTTTTTTTTTTTATATCACCTTCACCTATTAAAATCCAGATTCCTTTAAGTCTCAGCTCAAGATCTCTATTTTGCATCATCACTTTATGAGGCTTTCAGGAACTAGCTGATTCAAGCATCTTGTCTTTTTTACTTTTTTACCATCAGGATAATTAGGTCAGAGATTATCTGGTGGTCTAGAAAACCTGACTTTCCACCCCAAAGAAGTCAACCTATTCAGCTTTGGGAATTGTTCTAGAACAAATCTCTCTTAGACTGAACAATTCTAGACTTATCCAACTATATCTATCTAACCCATATTATATGATAGTATAAGACTATGCCATATAGTCATCTTACAATTTGTTTTGTTGTCTTAATTATTTTTCTCTTTTTGCTTCTTGTTCTATAATTGATAATTTAATTAATCAACATTATCATTGCTATTGTGAAGGGCACGGCCATTTATAGCTTTATGATTCCACTTTGCATAACTTTTTTTTTTCCTGAGATAATTAAAAGTGAGGATGACAACAACGATGATGATGATGATAACCTAAATAGCCTGAACTATCACTTCATAGCTACCATTCCTTATTCCCTCATATCTAGCCATGTTAGCCCTATCTTTCTAGTAGCTATATCTTATTTTGCTGTACTCTTTTCTTATGAGCTCTGAACTCCCCATTCTATAGTTATTGACCTGTTTTTCATGTTAGAACTATGGCCTTTTGCTTGAAATTAATTTATAAAAATATAAATTTAATTTTCTACCTATATACTATTTCTCCCTAAAACAATGTGAATTTCTTGAGATCAGTAATTATTTATTTTGTCTTTGAATCCTTAATGACTAACACAATGAATTGTATATAGTAGAAGTTTCATAAGTGCTTATTGAATTCATTGATTTTTAAAAAATATTTTACATTTATTTGTCTAAGGGCAAATGGTACCTTCCTTTGAGAATATAAATTTCTTTAGACACAGGAGTCTCTCATTTTTGTTTTTATAGGCCTTGAACTTAGGATAATAGCCAGCTCATAAGCAGATACTTAGCAAATTTTTTTGATCAATTGATTTAAATTAAATAAAAGTTGATATTTATACAATAATTGTACAGAGTACTTTGTATGTATTAGTTTATTTGATCCTCCTCGCAACACTGTAAAGATGGTACTAAAGATACCAATCTCACGGAAGCCGAAAATTCCAATTTTGAAGAACTAAAGGTATAAAAATTCAAAGGTAGAATTTGAATTTACATTTCCAAATTAGAATGTAGTATGCTAACATGCTGTTCTACCTTGACAATTTTTATACTTTCCAAAGAGGAAAAGCTTTATTTGATCTTATTAATATTGCTCCCAAAATAAAGTGAATGGATGGTAAAGTAAAATGTATGTTTAAAACAACAATATAGAATAAGACTTGCAATTTTAGTAATGTTACTCTAGAAATTTTAAAATGTAGTTTAGTTTTGATGAGAATAATGAACTTAGTTTTTTTTTTTTTTTTTTTTTGGCTGAGGCAATTGGAGTTAAAATTAAGTGTCTGAGGTCACATTTGAATTCAGGGCTAGTTCTCTATCCAGTACACCATCTAGCTACCCCAAATAATGAACTTTCTAGATTAATTTTGGGAAGTTAAAGCATAAGGCATAATTTTAAAAGCCCTTTCATGGAATTTTAGAAACATAAGGATTGGCTATTTAAAAAGTGAATAAATAGGATCAGTGAATTAAAATTTCAAGAGCTAAAAATTGTAATAGAAACATGTCAATAAATAAGACTCTTTTTAAAAAATCTTTATTCAGATAGCTCTTAGCAGGTGAAGGTTTCCCTTAAAGCTGAAGGTAAACCTTAAAAGCAAGGTTTTTGGGGATGATAAGCTCTATAAATATAGACAACCCTCAATCCTACCAATACATAAAAGTTATATTTTAGATAATGCAAACTGGTAGATATTTTTAAATCACTACTCCTTAACACAACAGAATTTCTTGTTTTATGGTAGATTAAATTGCTATTTATATTTTGTTTGAATCAATAACAATTACTTAGCAAATATATATTAAATATCTCCTATATTCACAGCATTGTATTATTACTTTTAAGACATTCTTCAAAATATTACCTTCAAAACATTTGCAATTTTTGGAAGAGACAGGACAACATCTAAGGATGTATGGAAAAATAAAAAGCAATATATAATTAAGGAAAAAAATATAATAAATGCAGTAACTGCAATAGGAAATCAGAGAATGGAAAGATAAATTAAGGCAGGTACATTCAAAGAAGTCATTGTTGAAGGGGATGTCATCTGGGTCTTGAAAAGTGGGCAGGATTTAGCTATAGAGTGAAAGCAATGACTGCTTTCCATTAGGGGTTATAGTGTGATAGGTAAAATGAGCACATTAAGACTCGGCCTAGTGAAAGAAAAATCTGACTTTAGAGAAGGATTACTGTTGTGGAATTGTAGATAGCAATGCTGGACAAATCAATTGAGGGTAGACTTAACAAAGTGATTATAGAATCTTCTGCTTTGTAAGAGGTGGGTGAAATGATTTCTGTGGAAATGGGTTATTGACTCAAAGTAAGATGTGGATTCAGGATTAACTATTTGCTATAGAAATTTAGTCTGTTGATTGCAAAAGTTTACTTTATATTTACTGTATGTATGCATATAGTAAAAATCTATGAGAGACAGACAGACTGACAGACCAACAGACAGAGAGAAAATGAGAGAGAGAGAGAGAGAGAGAGAGAGAGAGAGAGAGACAGAGATCTATTACTTAAAAGAAACCTTGAATTGTGTTCTATTTGGGAGATCAGAAATAATATTTCTTCACTTCATATCTGTCAAGATGAAAGGCTTGCTTAGGCAGAGTTTATCCTTCTAACTAGGATTCAGAGGCAGAATGGAATAGTTTAGCAGATAGAGAGCCTGCATGGGAGTCAGGAAGACCTTGGTTCAACAGTGATGAGTACTGGTTGCATGCTTAAGCAAATTTCAGAAATTCTTGGTGATCCAGACAACTCTCTAAGGCTGTACATTTCTAAGGCTACGAAAAGGTGGCAATCTGCTTTGGTAAAAGGAGTTTCCTCATCTAGCAATTCTCTATATTCAGAAAACTACAGGTCTAACTTGTATCTTCATCCTATTCCACCTATACTATCACTTTGATGTGACTAATAAAGAAAACAAGGCAGCCTCATTCTGGAGAATTTTAATAATTTTTCCTGTCAATGCACAGGATGAAAAGAAGATACAATATTCAAAGAAACATCCCTTTTTACTGAACAACTGGGGCTCAACTATCAAAAAGGAATGGGAAGATGGAAAGAATATTGGACATAATGAAAACATCTGAGTTTCGACTCTGATTCTAAAACTTATTAGTTGTATGGCCATGGGCAAAAATCTTGACTTCATTAAATTCATAGTTTTAGAACTGTTTCATATTTGGGATACTAGAGATCATCCAGTAGAACTTTGTCACTTAACAGGAAAACATTGAATCCTAGTAGATGAAATAACTTGCCTAATATCGCACAACTGGGTAAGTAGGATAAAGTTTACTTGTATCCATGTGAAACATTCTTTCAAATAGAGAAGACTATCTCTATGATCCTAACTACCCTCATTATGAAATTGGGATAATAATAGAAATCCAATTTGAGAAGTGCATTTTGTATACTATAAAGCAGGAAGTTAAATAGAAACCATTATTGTTATAATGAAAATAATAACTAATATTAATATAATACTCTAAGGTTTCCAAAGCACTGTGCATTATTAGTATTATTATTTGAAAGACAAACAAATAATTTCCATGATGCTGAGCAGAAATTTAAAGTAGCAAGTCACTCTTGCCCTCTAATTCTACAAATTCTCAGAGATTTTTTTTTTTAAATAGAGATTGTGCTAGCATCCTAATTTTCTAATAGGGCTGTACAATTCTGTTGACAATCTAGTCTTTTATGGAAGAAATTATGATGAATCTTGCATTTATTCTTGTTTTTCATTCCTAATACATGGATTTAAGGTCCTTTCACTCCCCTGACATCATTATATTTCCTTTTTTCCTTGTCTTTTAATCTTAAAAAGAGTCCAATACTCTTATCCACTCTCCTTTACTAAATGAAATAGTTTTCTGGTCCTCCCACTCCCGTTTGATAATTAAATCACTCACTGATTTTCCAGCTATTCATTCATACTACCCTTCCAGGCATGCTTATCCCCTACCTGACACTTTTCACAGCTAAGATTCAATCTTCTATTTGTGCCAAGTCATCTATTACCAGATCTTGCTTTTCCCAGAACCACTAGGTCATTTTTCAGTGATTAAAGCAGGAGGTAAAACCTTTCCAGTTTATGAATGACATTGTTTCTTATGGAACACTATTGTTATATTTTATAACATGAATTTCAGGAACCAAAATATGAATGCCCTAAATATTAACTTGGCATTCATGTAGAACTTTATCGTTTCTTTTAACTTTAAGTGAACATTGGACAATCAATTAAGCTGGAGACTGTTGTATTGTAATTGCTGCCCCTAGCAAGCTAATAGCGCTCCTAAATTAAACAGTTAATTTAAAATATAATCAAAAGACTGTGTAACTGGAAAATCTTGGTAAAAAGCATTTTTTTAAATTATGGAGATAAGAAAAATTGACTGAAATTGTGCTACTTGTATTCCAATTATATATTTTAAAGCTAACATTTATGGGTTTTATATTTTATTAAAATATTCACATTAGAGGTGTAGTATATACCAAGTCTGATTCACAATGCATATTTTTACAGTAATGTGAGTTGTACATTTGGGAAGACAGGTGTTTGATAAAATTAATAGCCTGTGTATAGCAGTTAATTGTATAAATATACATGAACACACACAGAGAAATCTCTCTGCAATATCACAGCAACTAGTGAGACCATAGAGGAGAAAATATTGATGAACTGCTGGAAATGTACAGGGTCAAGTGATTGCTATTCTTGCATCTATTACAATTACATCAATCACAATCTACTAATAAATTTAATCTTCATACTCATAATTTAAATCCACTTAGCATAAGGAATTTGTTTGACTAATGATCTGCTTTTAGTAACTTCATGGCATTTACAGTGGAAAGGCATCTTGGAGGCTATGGTGTCTAGCATATACCTGCTAAACAAAATCCTGTTATTATGTTTGATAAGAAAGTACCCTCTTGAAGAATATAAAAAACAGAAGAAATTAATATCTCTCAAATCATTAGTGCTATTCTTGGACAACTTCAAAGGTTGGGAAAATTTTTCCTCTTATTAATCCTGAATTTTCTTCTTGTAACTTTTACTCATTGCTTCTGGTTCTACCTTTTAGTGCCAAACAGAACAAGTATAGTTCTTTGACTATGTGACATTTGTGACATGAAGGAAAAATGGGGAAAAGGTAGACATGTATGTTTTTAAACATCTTGGAATATAATCTTTTTCATATTGACACATTAATATTTTTCTTACCTTTCATATACCTTAAGATCACAACATCCCCCACTCCCAGCAAAGTTTTCTTTTCTTGTATGGCATGGTTTCTTTGTCATCCTACTTGTGGTTATATTCTCTCTAACTTATGAATATCTTAAACTGTGACACCTCAAATTCAACACAATACTATGGCTATTATTCTATAAGAATTATGCAGAAATACCATTTCCCTTTTAATTCCTAACTACTATGCTCTCAATTGGACAAAGATCACATAAACTTTTTGAATGCAATAAATATCACTTTTCCTGCTGATTGAGCTTACAATTCACTTAAACTCCCAGATCTTTGTTTTCACATAAATTACTGTATTAAACAAATCAAAAATAAAAATCTTCTCCCATCATGTACTTTTGGAAATTTGTCATTCTTTTTGCTTCCCTAACTTACCTGCTTTGATTTTCTATTTTCTCCTCTTTTAGTGCTATTCTAGAAACTCCCTGTTCAGTATTTCACCTTTTCCTTATTCTTGGCATGGCATATGGGAATAGACTTTTTCAAGGATATTTTAATGACCTCTAGAGATTCTAAGCTTAAAGAGAATGAAAGAGAAGAGATTCATTCTCTCTGCATATGTCTGGGAAGGTAGAATACTGAAGTGGGGATAATGTTTCAGTTAAGTTTCTTTATTTGACTGATCCTACTCCAATTCTGAGTTAATAGCTTTGTCAGCATGGTATTGTATTACTATATTTGTTAGGGCGCTACACAACTTTAAGAACAAAGTGGAAAATTTGGTTGTGGATCTATCAGAGACTTTTATTTAAAGTTTTGAGAATATAATTTTGGAAATCCATACAAATAAGATTTTTTTTATTGGAAGGAAACAAAGCAATATCTAAAATATTAATATTTTAAAATATAGCTAATCACCATCTCAAAGCAAAAAATAAAAAAAATAGGAAGAAGGAACAACTTGCTTTAGACATAAAAGAAAATTTAATTAAAGAGCTGATAAAACAATGTGTTAGGGAAACATCTTAGAAATCTCTCATGATGCATGGTTTTTATTATTTCATTTGTACATGAAATTGATGCTTTTTCTATACAATGGATTGCAGATTCTCTTTAGAGCTAGAAAAATGACTCAGACATCTTATGAAGACAATTTTCCATCTTTCCCTCATTTTTCCTTATTGTTATGAATTGATAGCACTTCCTTATATTTTTATAATTTATTTTTAGGGGATCTGGATGTGTGACTTTATTTTTATTGGAAATTTTTAGCATGAAAAGATTCCTTTTCTGAGACAAATTAACAACTCCTTTTTAATTTATAGTTTTAGATATTTGTCTTATTTCATTAAGTTAATGTGTGACATGGTCATGGTTAATTAGTATGTGTTAGAGATAGAACTTGTACCAAGATTTTCTTGATATCTATTGTCATATTAATGGTCAGCTAAGCGATATAGTAGATAGAGTGCCCAGCATGAAGTCAGATCTGGCCTCAGATATTTAGTTGTAGGACCCTGGACAAGTCACTTAATCCTATTTACCTCAATTCCTCATATATTAAATTAACTGGAGAAGTTAATGGCAAATAACTCCAGTATTTTTTCCAACACCCCAAAGAGATTCAGACATGGCTGAAATGGCTGAACAAATTATTTTCTCTCCTGTACAAGAAAGATTGTGTTTTTCAGACATTCTGTAGAACTTAAACTATTAAACTAAACTTATTTATGATTATTTTTACTCTTAGAGCTTATTGTCTCTGTTTCTGTGCTCAAAGAATTTAATTCTGAAAGAAAATTCAAGCTCACATATATTATTCTATTCTTTTTTTTGTTTGTTTTGTTTCAGGTCCTGAGGAAATAGAATTCAAGTGCCCCTTGAATCATATCGCTTGCCTTGGAACAAACACATGTATTTATTTATCCCAACTGTGCAATGGTGTACTTGATTGTTCAGATGGCTATGATGAAGGAGTCCATTGTCGGGGTAAGTTCATTTGCTGAACAAAACAGCAAAATCTTAAGCTTCCAGAGTTGACTATGACTTTATCAAAGTAAACCTCTATCCTGCCTGTTCTTATAATTTTAAGTATACCAGTTACTGAAAAAAGGTGAACATTATTGCTGCAGACATTTAATATACATTTCAAAGAGGCAACTATTGTGTACTATTGAAAAAATAAGTCAAGAAAAAACATTCATTCTTTGAAGTCAAACTGGATAACAATTTCTCATTTTATATGAAAGAGCACTTTTGAGAAAAAAGACAGATGAGGAGCTGTTTTTTGTCACCATAGATCAATGTCACATGGTATGACACATGTGTTTCCTCTGAACTCTAGTTTAAACAAAGTCAGAAAATTTAAGATAAACCTGAGAATTGAATATTTCTGTTAAAACTTAGTAATGCAAATCCTTCCCTTTGGTGATGTTTTTATGAAGGCTTTCTACTAGCTACTCTGTAACATAGTTGGTTAGGCTTATTTGAATTTAGTTAAACATTTAGTTCATTCTATTAAGACAGAATAAAAGGTCAAGAAAACTCTTTAATGTCTCAGAGTATAGTGTAAAGACACATAAGGGTCTGAAGTCAGACGACCTTCCATCTAAGCTACTTGGAACCTCTGTGATATTAGTTACCCACTTAACCTTTCTGGGTGTTAGTTTCTTCTTCTGAATAGTGAAAGAGATAGGGGAAAAATAGTTTGGTCCCACATTTATAAAGTCCCTTCTATATTGTGAGCACCATGCTAGATACTGGTGATACAAAATAAAATCCAAATATTTCTATTCTCAATGCTGCTTTTCATTAGGATGACCTCCTTAGATGATACTTGTGATCATTTATATAGTCTGAATTTATGATCCTAAGATAATTTGGGGAATAAATATATCCTAATGGGGGAAGAATATGTTTTGTCAGTTATTCCAAATAAATGTGTGGGCTGGACTATGGAATCTGAAAGCTATGAGTAGATCAAGGCAAAAGTTAGGCAAATGGTAAGATTAGGGCATTAGTTAAAATCAGGAGAAAAGCAATTATCTTAAAACTACAAATTAGAACAAGAGTCAATTTAGAAAAGGTAATTGATACTGATTATCTCAAGTCAGATTAGGCTGTGAGAATCAAAAGAGATGATAAATTAAATTGGTAAGCAAATGCTAGAGTCAATGATTCAGGCAGCCAAACTTCAGTGACTCCATGGGAGGGATGTGGTAACTATTGATTATGACCATAGATCATAATATTTATATCTTTAAATCTTTTAGTCTAACTCCCTCATTTTTGCAGATAAGAAAACTGAGGCAAGAGACTTTGAATTATTCTTCCAAAGTTGAAGAGTTAATCAGTGTCTGAGCTAGGATTCAAATCCAGATCTATTTATCTTCCCATTATAATAATTGCTATATAATGATAATGTTGCTTTTATAGTATATCTACCTTTACCGCTGTTTAACAAAGTGATATTTTATAAAGTATTTTGCAACTAAAAAGTATTTACAGTTAATAGTTTGGAAATTCTATTCATTTCAGTGATAACTCAAAATTTTAAACAAATTTTGATTAGCTGTAAAAGGTAAATAGATTTGTGTTACTAGGTTCTGCAGGACAATAATAGTCATGATTGCTGAAAATTCTACAAAAGGTGATTATGCAAATTCAAATGATTTTACCAAAATATGACCCAGGGTTGTCTAATAAAATTGGAGATTTATTTTAGAAATGAAAAAAAAAATGTTAGTAGACAAAGGAGTGGATTAACACTTAAATCTAAACTACTTGTATAGATTAAAATGGAATTGGTATGATTAATTTATGATTATGGATTTTATATAGCAATATATTTTGGGGGTATATCAACTCTTTGAAATATATTTTTTAATTTGGTTTGAATGAAATGTTATGATCAGAGTATAAAGAAAAGAGTCTTAGTCTGGAATCAAGGACCTCATTTTAAAAATTTCAGCACACACTCCCTTTTTTATCTTCTGCAAATCATAACTCCTCTGAGCCTCAGTTTACTCAGTTGCTAAATGAATATATTAGATTAGATGACTTCTCATGTCTCTTCTGTCTTTAAATTTACATGATCCTGTTATCTATTTTTTTCCAATTTTACAGTTCTGAACCTAAATTTGCCTATTCTAGTTTTCATGATATTGTCAAAGGGAAACTTTTGTATAGTTAAGAAAATATTTATAGGTATTTTAAAATAATGCTTGAACAATTGGAGCAACCAAGAACCATGATTATAATATTTAACAGCCTGCATGATTATCTAGTGAAATCATCTCAATTTACAGATAGGGAAATTGAGATATACAAAATTTTTTTGAGGTAATGTTCCTAAATTGCATGGACAGCAAATAGAAAAAGCTAAGCTTTCAAGAAAATTCCTCTAATTCTACATCCACTGCTCTAGATTATGCTTATTCTATCACATAAGTGGTTTCTGTCTGAAGGCCAAAAGCTGCTTCTTCACCTAAGTAATACTTTATGATGAAGGGATATAAGGAAGATAAAATGCTATCAAAGTAAGAGGTGAAAGGGTTTCCAAGCACTTGCAAAAAAATTCCACTCTTTAAAGCAAACCATACAACAGTTATTGACTGAAGTTTTGTAGGGACATTCAAGGTTGGAAAAAATAGTACTATACTTTGTTTATGATGAATGATGAGCAGACTTGATATTGAGAAGGCATTAAGTATCACTTGATGAGGTTAAGAAAAAAAAAAGGAATCAAACGAAACTCAGAATAGACATGTCTGAGATCATTTTCACATCTTTCTTATATAAAATGAAATTAATTCCTATAGAAAAAAGTGTTTTAAAGAGATTAACAGCAATGCTACTGAAAGAGAGGATAAGAGAGGTGTTATATTGTAATTTTCTTTGGGAAATTGGACAATAGTCAAAGCTAAGTCCCAGATTCAGATTCAAGTTTATCTTTCTGAACAGTATGGACACAATGCACTCAAATATTCTACAGTAACCAATCTGACAGTCAAAAATTCTGGTGGCCAGAAACTTTTTTCTTTCTTTTTCCCTCCTTTCCTTTTTCCTCCCTTCTCTTCTTCCCTTCCTCTTTCCCTCTCTCCCTTCCTTCTTTTTTCTTTACTTTTTTCTTTCCCTCTTCCCTTCCTTCCTTCCTTCTTTTTTCTTCCTTCGTTCCTTCCTTCCTTTCTTCCTTCCTTTCCTCCTCCCTTCCTACCTTCCTTCCTCTTTTCTTTCCCCTCTCCCTCCCTCCCTCCTTCCCCTTCTTTCTTTCCTCTTTTATTTTTCTCTGTCTTTCTTGTGCCTCCTTTTTCTCTTTCTTTCTCTCTGTGTCTCTATCTTTCTTTGTCTCCATCTTTCTTTTTTCTCTATGCTGTTATTGTATCCTTAGGTATTTAGGATACTGTTCAGCACATAATTAGCACTAAATTAATTTTTGTCGTCTGCCTGCTGCCTGCTGGCCTTGTGGACTCTCAGTTCTAGTTTATTCATATTACCTGCAATTAATTTCTGGAGATTCAATTAATGATGCTTGATATTCTTTAATTTCCAAATGATTTTTTTAAAAATGAAAGTCCACTGCTAATGCAGGAGAGCTTGACTACCCTATTACCATATTACTATATTTACTGTTGACATATATTTTAAAATGAAAACAAAATAAAATATTGGTTAAGACAATAGTTTATTGGGAAAAAGTTAAACTTTTTATTTTAGTTCATTAGTATTTATTCATATCAAAATTTCCAGGTAAAAGTAGCTTGATTGGTTGCAAGTATGCTAGATAGCCACTCAAACCCACTCTTCATTCTTTTTTTTTTTTAATCCATTTCATAAAAGATTGAGCAAAATGGGTTAAAAATTGGGACATAAGAATATTTACTTCATAGAGTAAATCTAATTATTTTCCCATTATTCCTTTTAAGTTTTGTGCTGGATAATACAATTTAAATGGTTGTCTAAGATTTGACTTAAATGAAAATGTTTCTTCTAGGAAAGGATCTCAAAAGGTTTTGTGAACTGTATTTTTATACCCTGATAAAATTAATAAAGGAAAAGTTTAATATTGTTTAAAAAAATACACATTCTAAAGTTGGAAATATTTTGTACCTTTTAAAATATTTTTTGAATAATTATCAGCACGAATTCATTTCTTTATGGTTTAGTTAGTGAAAATGTATCTATTATTGATTATTTTATATAATGTCAATATTTTAATTTTCATAATTTAGCAATACTTAAAAAAGAGAGAATATATGCATACATCTAGAATGAATATGTGTTCATTTGTTAATGTACACCAAAATAAAGCTATTGATCTTTTAGAAGTAGATTCTTCCAAAATCAGCATGTTGTATTTTATAAAAAATCACCTCTTTACCACC
Organism: Antechinus flavipes; assembly: GCF_016432865.1. Classification (NCBI taxonomy): domain Eukaryota; kingdom Metazoa; phylum Chordata; class Mammalia; order Dasyuromorphia; family Dasyuridae; genus Antechinus; species Antechinus flavipes. The sequence continues at coordinate 368,615,900 of NC_067400.1, read as the reverse complement.
ATATTTAAATTGCATGAGCATTGACAAGACATTTTATTAATCTGGTGCCTGTTTAAAATTGGGATTTTCTGTACTAACTAAAGCTCAGAATGCAGCAAGAAATAGCCAAATTCAATTATATTGACATGATCTAATAAAAGTAATCAAATAGTATTTCCAAAAGTTGCCATTTTTATGGTAATTCATTACATTAAAATTTCAGATAACTTTATGAGAGAAGTCCTTTTTGTTCCTATGCCCTTTTCAGATTACAATTGCAGTGTGAAGTAGCAATATATTTAAATTCTGAACAGAATTATCATCTCCAGGCACTGCTCTCTCTTCATAATTTGTTACAAGACCATATATACTTTTCAGGTTACCACAGTGCAGGGATTTTTTTTTTTTTTGTATCAGAATGGAAAGGAGATTATTTAATCTATGTGATTATTTTCCAGCACATATTTGATGTCTTTTAGCACTAAGGGGATAAAGGGAATGCTATGTTTACTAAAACTGATTGGGGAATAAAACTGTCTGACATCTGTAGTGCTTACCATTTTAAAAAAGACACATCTGTGTTCAGATCTCTCACTTCCATTCTGTACTGTTTCTATACCTTCCTCAGGGTGTAATATAGTTAATAATTGTGTTTGAGTAGGAAATGGGAACAATCTTTGTCAGTGACAGGAAACTCTCAGAATTGAAGCTATCAAATCAGTTTCTTTGTCAAATGGTGATTATCTTATTCTCTTGGGCAGAAAAAAATGTAGCTACTCTATTATGGGAAATTATATTTTTCTTAATCTACTTATATTTATTCTAAATTCAAATTTATCTTTTGAAATACATGAAAATTTCATTAAAACTTAATTTTACTTCTTATGTTTCTATAAATGTAATTATAATATTTGTGGAGTTAAAGAAATAGTGTAGCTTAAAATTAAGAGAATTTTAATTGACCCAAACAAATGAGAACTTTTAACTGAAAGAGTTCATAATCAACAGTGACTAATTTTTCAGTTTAACTTCTGTGCGTCACAGCTATGTCCAAATGAAACTACAGTAATCCTCATGCCAAATTTCAACTCTAAAACATTTTTTTCCTATCCCTTTCCTTTCTATCACATGGGAGAGAATCTGGATTAACATTGTGTTAGCCCCTGGAAACCTGCTCCTGGCGGAGTAAAAAATTAGCAACAGAGACATTTTGATATGAGTATCATAATTTATTATATGGGAAAATCATGAATTTAATTGTTTTTGTTTTTGTGTATAATCCTCCTCCTCTTTTAGACAATATAGAATAGTCTAAAATATTTTTGTACTCTAATTTACTTCCATCCCTGGAAAAAATAGAGCATTTATGTCCATTTCTAAGGTATAGTCAATATTCAATTATCCTTGTTATTTTTCTCCATGTTCCTTGTTTTTGGATTATGCATGTTATGGCTCTTCTCTATTAAAATGAGTATCCACAAGCTCAGAAAAGTTTCAGTTCTCATTGCATTTAAAGAGATTTAGTATGAAAAGGCAGAGGTACTGAGTATAATAATATTGATATAGGAAAATGGGGGATTTAAAGAAGAGAGATTCCCCTGTCAAAAAGTGAGAAATGAGGAGGAAATTTTACTTTTCTTAAATGTTCTTGTCTTTTTTATTGGATAAGATACAAGTCATAGGACCTCATGGCTACATAGCTGCCACATTCTTGATTTGGGCTTTAGTTTCACTTGAACTCAAACATTCAGGCAACATAATAAGAAAGTTCTTTTGTATAAGTGCTTATATAAAACTTGCACAATTTCATCAGAATTAAGCTTAAACAATACAATTAGCTCAATGGTTAAATGAAAGTCTGTGATACTGAATGAAGATTTATTTCATTGCTAAATAATAATAATAATAATAATAACATAGCATTTGAAGAAGCTTTATGGGGCACTTTATAAGTATCATTGAATTTTTTCCTCACAAAACTAAGAGAATTCAATAATATTACTATCTTTATTTACAAAATGAGGAAACTGAGTCAGTCAATGATTAAATGACTTGTCAGCATCATGTAGCTAGTAATTTTCTGAGTTTTCATTTGAACTTAAGCCTTCCTAGCTCCAGGCTCAGTGCTCTATCCACTGTACCATCTTCCTAGTGCTAAGAAACACATTTGAAGCAGAAATTGAATTAGTTTGGTGAGTAGATATTTGTAGAAAGTTTTTGATTCAAAGAGATTCTAATACAAATTATATAATATCTGTGAGAGAATACAAGGTAATCTATCCAAAAGAAATGTTTTTTTAGAGAACTGATTCATGGAATAGTAATGCTGAAGGGCCTCTGAGTTCAATTAGTCCAAAATCTGCTTGAATAATGAGTATCTTTGACAAACACCAAACAAGTGGCCATTCAGCATGGTATAGTGAAAAGAGTGCTAGATTTGGATTCAGGCCACTTGAGTTCATATCCTAGCTCTGTGTACCCTTAGATAAGAAGCTTGATGTTTCTTGGCTTCCGTTTCCTCATCTCTAAAATGAAGAGGTTGAATTAGATCCCTTCTGAGATCCCTTCCAATTCTAAGGTTTTGATATTATAATCCATCCACCTCCCTTTGAAATAAAGAATCATAAATCTAATTGTTTTTACACCATGAACATTTTTTCAGATATTTGAGGTTAGTAATCATCTTTCCTTTTCTCCCCACATAAAATTTCTGACTTCAGAAGGAAAACTCCAATTGCTTCAGCTCATGCTCACATGATATGATTTTCACATTCCTTACCAATACTTTCCTCAGAATGCTCTAGTTTGTTGATGCCATTTTAAAATAAAGTGCTTATAAACCAATGAAAAAATCCAGTGGGATTGTCATTATCCTTATTTTGGACACCTTTTCCATTAATGTTGCCTAACATCAAGTAGCTTTTATGGTTGCTATGTCATAATTGTGAGAAACCTTAACAAATGAATTTATGAATTCCAGGTATATCATACCTACTACATTCCTCTTACTGACCTCTTCCTATCTTAAATCCCTATGTCAAAATTTGTCTGGCATAACTTCTACATGATGAATCAGATGGCTATATCTAGTCATCTAATATTTTCACAGTTATCTATTCAAAATAAGATTATATCTTTCTGTTTCATCGAGGCTTACTCCAAATTATAGTTTTTTCTATCTCTGCTATGATACTCATATTCATTATAATTATTTATAAATTATAAAAGCACAACTATTCAAAATGGATAGACTATACTATTTTATCTGGAGAATTTCGTAAACTATGCCTTCTGCAAAGACTGAGGTCACAGGACTTACCTATTTTTACAAATATGAATTGCTATCTAACTTTAATTGCATCCAAGTCATATTTCAGTTTCTCAAATATAAGTAAGCAATTAAAATCTATATTCAGAGGCACAAATATTGGTAATTTTTAATAGTTCGTATTTTACTTTGGAGTACCAACTTTTTGGCCACAAATTTGCTTTTCTAATTCTATTACTATTAAGATGATCTTGCGTTTGCTAGGAATACATTAATTAATTGAGGAATATGACACAAAACTGCATTGTGAAAGAAAAAGCAGCTTATATTGGAAAGGCTCACAAGTGAATAATTCACAAATGGGTATTTAAAAGTAGGATATTTAGATTCTATTTTTTAAAACGTTCTAAGTTTTAACTCTTTATCCTGCAGATCTATATTAATTACAAAATTTGCTACTAATAGCAATGGTGAGTGAGTCAAAGTGAACTATATGGGACAATTTTTAGTATAAGAATAACACTATTTATTTATTGATTTTTTGCAAATTAAAACAATACTAATGATTTATCAGAAATGAATAAAACCTATGATCTCCTGATTCCAATAAGATGAACAAAAACTTCATTGTATTTTTTATGTATTAATATAATATGTTAGGGTTGTATTATTGGACAATTTAATCACTTTCTTTTCTACACAACTGAAAAGGAAACAAATCTTTCTTACATAAAGAACAAAATCTATTTCTTTAAAATGATTAGCATGTAATATAATAAAAATGACAATTCTATCTAAATTAATCTACTTATTCTTTTTTTTCCCCCATGTATCAGCTTTTATTTATTTATTTTTTTAAAATAACTTTTTATTGATAGAACGCATGCTAGGGTAATTTTTTATAGCATTATCCCTTGCATTCACTTCTGTTCCAATTTTTCCCCTTCCTCCCTCTACCTCCTCCCCCAGATGGCAAGCAGTCCTTTACATGTTGAATAGGTTACAGTAGATCCTAGATACAATATATGTGTGCAGAACTGAACAGTTTTCTTGTTGCACAGGGAGAATTGGATTCAGAAGGTATAAATAACTTGGGAAGAAAAACAAAAATGCAAGCAGTTTATATTCATTTTCCAGTGTTCTTTCTTTGAGTGTAGCTGCTTCTGTCCATCTTTGATTAATTAAAGCTCTCTTTATTGAAGAGATCCACTTCCATCAGAATACATCCTCAAACAGTATCGCTATTGAGGTATATAATGATCTCCTGGTTCTGCTCATTTCACTTAGCATCAGTTCATGTAAGTCTCACCAGTCCTCTCTGTATTCATCCTGCTGGTCATTCCTTACAGAATAATAATATTCCATAACATTCATATACCACAATTTACTCAACCATTCTCCAATTGATGGGCATCATTTCATTTTCTAGCTTCTAGCCACTACAAACAGGGCTGCCACAAACATTTTGGCACATACAGGTCCCTTTCCTTTCTTTAGTATCTCTTTGGGGTATAAGCCCAGTAGAAACACTGCTGGATCAAAAGGTATGCACAGTTTGATAACTTTTTGAGCATAGTTCCAAATTGCTCTCCAGAATGGCTGGATGTGTTCACAATTCCACCAACAATGCATCAGTGTCCCTGTTTTCCCACATCCCCTCCAACATTCCACATTATCTTTCCCTGTCATTCTAGCCAATGTGACAGGTGAGTAGGGGTATCTCAGAGTTGTCTTAATTTGCATTTCTCTGATTAATAATGATTTGGAGCATATTTTCATATGCTCCTTTCATAAGGGTATAAATAGTTTCAATTTATTCATATGAGAATTGTCTGTTCATATCCTTTGATCATTTATCAATTGGAGAATGGTTTGATTTCTTATAGATTAGAGTCAATTCTCTATATATTTTGGAAATGAGGCCTTTATCAGAACCTTTGATTATAAAAATGTTTTTCCAGTTTATTGTTTCCCTTCTAATCTTGTCTGCATTTGTTTTGTTTGTACAAAAACTTTTCAATTTGATATAATCAAAATTTTCTATTTTGTGGTCAATTGTGATCTCTAGTTCTTCTTTGGTCATAAATTCCTCCCTTTTCCACAGGTCTGCGAGGTAAACTATCCTATGCTCTTCCAATTTATTTATAATCTCATTTTATACCTAGGTCATGAACCCATTTTGACCTTATCTTGGTGTACGGTGTTAAGTGTGGGTCAATGCCTAGTTTCTGCCATACTGATTTCCAATTTTCCCAGCAATTTTTGTCAAATAATGCAGTCTTATCCCAGAAACTGGTGTCTTTGGGTTTGTCAAACACTATATTATTAAAGTTACTGGCTGTTTTGTCCTTTGAATCTAACCTATTCCATTGATCAATTAGTCTATTTCTTAGCCAATACCAGATGGTTTTAGTAACTGCTGCTTTATAATATAATTTTAGATCTGGTACAGCAAGGCCACCTTCATTTGATTTTTTTTTTTCATTAATTCCCTTGAAATTCTTGACCTTTTGTTTTTCCATATGAACTTAGTTGTTATTTTTTCTAGTTCTAGTGCTAAATAAATAGATTAATTTAGGTAGTATTGTCATCTTTATTATATTTGCTCGCCCAATCCAAGAGCATTTAATATTTTTCCAGTTGGAAAACTGGACCAACTAACCAGTTGGTTAGATCAGACTTAATTTGTGTGGAAAGTGTTTTGTAGTTTTGCTCATAAAGTTTCTGATTTTCCCTTGGCAGATAGATTCCTAAATATTTTATACAATCAGTAGTTACTTTAAATGGGATTTCTTTTTGTAACTCTAACTGTTGGGTTTTGTTAGTGATATATAAGAATGCTGATGACTTATGTGGATTTATTTTATATCCTGCAACTTTGCTGAAGGTGTGGATTGTTTCTAATAACTTTTTGGTAGAGTCTCTGGGATTCTCTAAGTATACCATCATATCATCAGCAAAGAGTGATAATTTGGTTTCCTCATTGCCTATTCTTATTCCTTTAATCTCTTTCTCAACTCTTATTGCCAAAGCTAGCATTTCTACTACAATATTAAATAGTAATGGTGATAGTGGGCAACCTTGTTTTACTCCTGATCTTATTGGGAATGGTTGCAGTTTGTCCCCGTTACATATGATGCTTACTGCTGGTTTTAAATAGATGCTCCTGATTATTTTAAGGAAAAGTCCATTTATTCCTATACTCTCAATTGTTTTTAATAGGAATGGATGTTGGATTTTATCAAATGCTTTTTCTGCATCTATTGAGATGATCATATGGTTTTTGTTAATTTGATTATTAATATGGCCAATTATATTGATAGTTTTCCTAATATTGAGCCAGCCCTGCATTCCTGGTATAAATCCTACTTGATCATGGTATATTGTCCTGGGAATGTAAATTAATCTACTTATTCAGTGCCATATCAACCCAACTCCCAAGAAATTATTTTTAAGACCTAGAAAAAATAATAATAAAATTCATCTGTAAGAACAAAAGGTCAAGAATTTCTATTTATTTATTTGTTTGTTTTTGCTGAGGTAATTGGGGTTAAGTGACTTGCCCAGGGTCACACAGCTAGGAAGTGTTAAGTGTCTGAGGTTAGATTTGAACTCAGATCCTCCTGACTTCAAGGCTGGTGCTCTATCTACAAGGTCAAGAATTTCAAAGGAATTAATGAAAAAAATGCAAATGAAAGTGACCTAGATGTACTAGACTTAAAACTCTATTATAAAGTAGTAGATCAGTGGAATAGGTTAGGTTCACAAGATACAAGTCAATGACTATAGTAATGTAGTATTTCATAAACCTAAAGATCCCAGCTTCTGGAATAAATTCACTATTTGATAAAAACTGCTGGGAAAATTGGAAATAGTATGGCAGAAACTAGGCATTGACCCACACCTAATACCCCTATACCAAGATAAGGTTGACCTGGGTTCATGATTTAGATCTAAAAAGTGATACTATAAGCAAATTAGCAGAACAAAAGATAATTTACCTTTCAGATCTTTGGAGAAGGAAGGAATTTGTAGTCAAAGAAGAACTAGAGTACATTATGGGATATACAATGAATAATTTTGATTATATAAGTTAAAAAGGTTTTATACAAACAAAATCAATGCAGATAAGATCAGAAAAGAAGTAGTAAAAGGTGAAAAAAATTTACATCCAAGAGTTCTGATAAAGGCCTCATTTCTAAAATAGAGAATTGGCTCAAATATATAAGGATACAAGCTATTCTCAAATTGATAAATTGTCAAAGGAGATGAGCAAACAGTTTTCAGATGAGAAAATTAAAATCATTTCTATTCACATGAAAAAATGCTCTAAGGTGATTAGCATGGAATAATTAAGGTATATCATGAAAGGAACTGAATATGGATAGAAGACATGAATTTGAATCTTATTTCTATCACTAACTTCTTCTGTGACCTTAAGCTAGTAAGTTAATCTTTCATCTCTATTTCCTCATTTGTGAAATCAAGTTTCAGACCAAATGAGCTCCAAGAGTTCTTATAGCACCATGTCTAGAATCCTGTAGTACAGACTTGTAATCATGAGAACATCAGTGACATGTGATTGGTTTAAATTTTATGGTGTGAATATTTCAGTCTTTTAGAATAAATCAGTCCTTTAACTCTATTTTCTTGAGAAAATGGAATCTTGAATAATCCCTTCTACAAAATTCAAGACTTTTTCACTCATTCTGCTGATAATTCATCCATGATGTTAGAAAGCAAACTGAAATTTTGCCCAGATGTAGGATCACTAAAAATGAAGAAATAGAGGGTAATTTAAATTAAGATGCAAGGGAGAAAAGTCAAGCAACATTATTAATTTCTAACTAGAATAACAATGCAAAAATGAAAATGCATGAAGTTATTGTTTAGGTGATTATTTTAAAATCAAAAGATCATAAATTTAGGGTAGACCTGGAAGCAACCTTAGAGACAATCCCATCCAACTCTCTTAATTTATTACTGAGGAATTTCTTTAGGACTAATGTTAGAATGAGGATGTATTAGAATGAAAATCCATCAAAAGTAATCCCTTTCCCATTCTTCCCATCTTTTTAAGTAGAAAGGGTAAAATAATAAATTAACCATAAAGAGATTTTCCTAAAAATGATGATGTATAAAAATATCATAATTATTATTGTAAATCAATAGTGTGATTAGGATGTATTAATTATTGCAAATAGGGTTTTGTAATTGATTCTGTGAAGAGATTATGTGTTCTGGATTACACTTCAAAACTGAAATAATTAAATTTAATAATATGCTAAATACTAGTCTTTCTCACACGAGGTATGTCCTAGAACAGATGAAAAGCATGTCCTCTTTCTTTAAAAATTATAGTTCACATCATGATTAATTAAAAAGAAAAGAAGAAAAAGCAAAACAGATAAATAGCAGCACCATGGGCTCCACTGAATTCCTCTCCAGATTAAGTTAGACACTTTGGAAAGTGCATTTACTCTTACAAGCCACAAGTGGCACAATTAGTTTAGCATCATGTTGCTTTCCAAATAATGTTAAAGATATTACCATGGTTTCTGGGTTTTCTGTAAATACAAATTGCCCTAAATTGTCAATAGAAACTTGCTTCATTTGTTGTACAAGAATTCTTAATAGAATTCTTAAATAGAAATTCAATTTCAGTATCAAGTGTATGGTCTACAATACAACACACTTTTACAGAATAATGAATGAAATCAGGTAAAGTACATTATATATTGAATATGGATTAAATGATGTCCCTAAAACCATAGTTCAAGTAACTTCCAGGCCCACATTTTAAAACAATAAGTCCTTGAGTTCTGAATCTGCTTTTATCTAAACATAGTATCTTAAATCAGAAAACTGAGTAAAATCACTGTACTTCGAGCTCCTTTCCAGAACATTCTTGAAAGGTTAGGAAAATATATACAAATTCAACTGGAAAAAATTTCTGAACTTACTTTATATTTGCTGTCAGTTTTATTAATTGATTGATCAGAAAAGAATGTGCTGAGTGAAAAACAAGCTTAAAAAGTCTGACCAACTTGCAGAATTGAATGTCTTACTCCATACTCCTTGAGAAAAAATAGAGCTTTCATTTGATAAGAGACAAAGTCCGAAAATAGAAATGTTGCCTTTAACTCCTTGAAGTGATTTTATAATAAGAATTAGCAGGAAGTTAAAAGATCTTTGATAGTTGAATAGAATCCTGAGGGAGAAAGCTAGACTTTTCAAGGTTATTCAATGGAGGAAATTTTAAAATGAGAAAAGCTTTGGTATGATGACATCAACAAGAGAAAACACAAATAAAATTCATACTATTGAACTGAATCACTATATATGTCAAAATACCTTATTTGTGTGAGTGAATTATCTCTAATGCAAATTCTCTAGAGAGGTTCACATATCTAACAGATATGGACTAATTGACCAGATAATTGTACACTGTTTTGAGCAGTCTAAAATTTGAGAACAATTTCTTGTTTTTTTCTTTATCACTTTTCTGTGGTTCATTTTTATCCACTAAACAGCAAACCTGTCTCATTAAACCATACATGCATATTGAAGCCATTAGAATAGAATTACCTCAGAGTGCTGTGTTCACTAGAGGGGAAGACGCAAAAGTGAGAATTTCATGTATTCCTGATCACTCAAAGATAGATTTTATTGCTGTATAAAATTTCATTATACTTTTTTCCTAATCTTCCCTCATTCTACCAATTAAAGCACCAAGTAGAATTTTGTTCATTCTCTTAAAGTCTTCCCTTCCTTGAGAATTCTTGAAAATCTTTCCCTGAATGATTTTAAAATTGTATTGTTATTAACATTGAATTCTTCTGTACTAAGTTAGGTACAGGTCCTCATTTTACTCATGACTATAATTTATTCATGACAAATGTCATATACTGAAGTAAATTTAAATATGTTGATATCATACAACTATATATAAATCATCTATTTAGACATGGGGGGCATAATAAAGGTTGTGTAATTTACCCTCATTTTATACATGAAAAATTGAAGTTCCAAGACTTCCAAATAAATTGCTTATCACACAGGCAGCTTAATAGTAAATCTGGAATTTTAAATCAAGATTTTTGATTCTAAAGTCTTGCTTCCTTCCTTTTCATCATGTTTCCTTCCAAACAAAATGTTACTAATAAAGAGGGAACATTGTAAACTTATTAAATCTGTTCCTTTTTATGTCACCTATTTAGTCTTAGAAAAGCTTAACTTTTACAAGATTTTGTTTTTAGAACATGATAAACAAATTCTATCTTAGAGTTTCACATTTGATTTAAGATTCTTCTAAGTTTATTAACTTTCATTGAAAATTTAGATTCTGATGACATTAGATTATTAAGAGGAAACATAGAGGTAGAGCTATAAGGGCAGAATATAGGCCACAATACAGGTAACCTCTCTGAACATTTCCCTTATTTAGGGGGAACAAATCCTTCTAAATAATTTTAAAATATTGCTTCAACTCAAATTTTGGGGCAACAGAGCCAACAAAAAATCAGATGGAGACGTTTTTCTAACCTACAACAACTTTGCAGATATAGAGAAGAATTTTGTAATACCAGTATAGGAGCAGACAACTGATAAGAAAAACATCAGAGATAACCCTTTGCTGGCACTGGATGTAGCTGGTGCTGATTGAGAACTTTATTGCTCATGATTTCTAGGTAGCAGATCCAGAAAAAAAGATGAGTGATTGTGATTTCCCACAAGAGAGCAGAGGACTGCAAAGTCACAATTCTAGTGCCAAGTACCAAGCCACTAGTATTTGTGGCTGCAGGAGAGTAGGAGGTTTTCCTCAGCAAAAAAACAGAATACAGACCAGGAATCTTCTTCCAAGATTATACCTACTTAAAAACACTGAAAACTTGTAACCCCCTGAATTAGCTCCTGTTGGTATCTTTACAAACTGCGTAACTGTGTAACTTTGTGAATTCACATCTCCCTTGAAGCTCTTAGGTCCAGAGAGCACTATGGGAGAAAACCCATAATCCCTCTCTCTCGTATCCCACAATTCCTCTCTCTTGTATAAAAGAAACAGACAGAGGCTCTCTGACAGATTTCAGCAGAATTACATGAAGAGTGGAGCTGGATTGAAGGCTGAAGAAAGCAGAGGCAGAAGCAAAGGACAAAACTGCAAGAGCTCTTAGAAGGAGAGAAGAGAGGCCTCTAAGAAAAGCTAACTGGGCTATATTGGAGATTGAGAGCCAGAAGCCCTCTTTCTGAGGCAAGAGAGAGATGCATTCCATTTTCCACTTAGCTGTCTGGAGGCTTGAAGGACAAACCTTTGGATTTAGAGACATTTGAAGGGAGCTCTTGGAACCAAGCAGAGATATAGGCCTCTAAGAATCTAGCTATCTGGGCCCAAGGAAAAGACAAGACTTGGAAGGAGAAATAAACATTTGTATTTTTACCAGCTGGCTGCATTTGGGGTAATTATTGATCTGAACTGATACTAAGGCTGCCTCCAGAAAACCTCCTCGAGAAACCTTCTCTTGCAGAGAGAACTATTATATTAAAAGGAAGAAAATCACCACAAGTTCTGAAAACAGCAATATGAAAAAGCCTGAAGCTGGTATAGTGTCTCACCAACTCCAAATGAATAGAGCTCAACTTTAATATGAAGTTCAAAGTCAATAAATATTCTGGAAAATGAGCAAAAGAACTAGAGAAAGAGAAAAAGAAATAGACATAGAGACATTCAGATGGACACAACACATACACGGGCAGACAGGCAGGCAGACAGACAGATATACAGGCAGACTGATGGATAGAATGACTGTGTCCCTAAAAAGTTATTATAGGAGTAGGGAAAGTCAGCGTATAAACTTAAAAGGCAACAATATTAAAACAATACAGGAAAAGCCTCAAAGAAAAGTGCTTATTGGAACCAAAGTCAGAAAGTATTCCTATAATACTTAAAGAAAGGGATAAGAGTGGTAGAGAAAAATTAAGGAAAAAAATGAGAGTAAGAAAATTAAGAAAAGAAAATTACCAGCTTGGTAAAAGAGGTACAAAGATACTGAAGAAAATAGCACCTTAAAAACAGAATTAGCATAATGGTAAAAAAAAAAAGACACAAAAATTCAATGAAGAAATTAACTTATTTAAAAGCAGAATTAGACAACTGGAAAAAGATGCACAAAAGTTCCATGAAGAAAATCATTACTTAAACATTGAAATTTTGTTATTGGAAACTCAAAACTCCATGAGTCTTCAAGAAACAATAAAACGAAGTCAAATGAATAGGAAAATAGAAGAAGAGGTAAATTATCTTATTGGAAAGCCACCTGACCTGGAAAATAGATTGGAAAGAGAAAAAATTAAAAATTGTTAAACCAGCTGACTTAAAAAAGAGCCTAAGGCATCATATTTTAGAAGTTACAAAGGAAACTCTAATATCTTAGTTGCTGAGAGGAAAATAAAATTGAAAGAATCTACTAAAAACTTTCTGAATGAGATCCTAAAATGAAAACTCTTAGGAATATTGTAGCCAAAATCCACAGCTCCCAAATGAAGTGGGCAGCCAGGAAAAAAAAAAAAAAACAATTAAAAAATTCTTAACTATAGTATCAAGAAAATTTAGCAGCTCCCACATCAAATATCTCAAAATGATCAAAGAAAGAGAAAAATATGAACATATTTATAGTAGTTCTTTTAGTGGTAGCAAAGATTTGGAAATTAAGAAAAAGTTCATCACCTGGGGAATGGCTGAGCTTTTATAGAGTTATAGAGTTGCTAATATGTTATAAGTAATGATGAGTATTATGGCTTCAGGGAAAAAAAAAAGTTAAGATCCGCATAAACTGATACCACATGAAAATCAGAAAAACTGAGAGATAATTGTTCACAATAAGAGAAATACTATACAATGACAAAGGGAAAGACTTGGTTATTCTGATCAAGACAATTACCTGAGGGGAGCTAAATGGCACAGTGGATAGAACACCAGCCCGGAATTCAGGAGAATATGAGTTCAAATCTAGCTCAGTCTTTGCTGCTCCTCGTTTACTAGTTCTGTGACTCTGAACAAGTCACTTATCTCCAATTACCTTGCAAAAAAGTACAATGATCCAAAATAGTTCCAAAAGACTTATGACTGGAAAATGCTCTATTCCCTCAGAAAGAGGCTAGATGAGTACTTAATGCAAAATGAAATATAATTTTCTCGGTCGCTTTCTTTTTTGTTTGTTTTTAGTTTTTTTGTGAAAATGACATTTTATTTGATTATATATTATAATGTTTGCCTTCTTTGTGACTAGAGGAAAATCTGGGAGGAAGGAAGAAAAATAATATGGAACTCTAAATTTAAAAAGAAAAACAATGATTAAAATGATAACTAAATGATAAATTAAATGGTTAGGAAAAAAGAGGAAACATAAAATCATGTTTTCACCTACTGTACTACAAGAAAAAAAAGGAAGTTGCTCCATACAAACCACTAGTTGTTGAAACTCATTTCAAACGAGATCACTTTGCTATCTGAACTTGTTCTGAATTAGGTTTATTTGAATGTGAGCCAAAGACTGAATATTAGACACAATGAAAATGGTAAAGATAGGCCTCCAAAGAGCACTTTTACATTTTGATTAGCTTAGAAGGTGGAATATTTCCTCATTGAATCTACACATACTAAATTCATGAGTGCCAGAAGAAGAAAAAAAAAAATCTATAGAGCTTCATAAATAACTGATAGAGGTAAAAAACCCAGAATACAAAAACATTAGCAAACTAAATAAATAGTTCAATTCTCAGGTAGGTTAACTATATATTATTTAACGGTATCAAAGAAGTGTTGAGAGAATGGGAGAAAAACCAAAACACTTTAAAAAATAATTATATTAAATATTTTTAAATTCCACTTATAGATACATAAATAAATATATCTTAAGAGAATAAATTAGAAATTGAACACTTTAAAATATTTTTTAACCTTTTTAATCCCTTTGTTTAATACATTTTAAAATTAAAGCCTGAGCAACTCAGGTTTGATTGCCACACAAAAGTCATATCAGTAAGCCATATAAATCATGACCTGCTGATGCATAGGAATTATATTAGATTTTGGATATATTGTAAATGTTTCTATGTGATTGTTATAGGGTTGATGAAGGTTAGTAAAATTAATTTCTGTTATGCTTCACTAATTGAATTTTGATCTTTGAAAAGTGTATATTAATCTACACTTAGCACCTAGTGTTATTCTCTGCTCACAGGGAATATATAGCCAAGGAATATGACTGGAATAATCAGTGCTAAACACTCTGAGGGATATTAAAGATCAATAATAAGACCTTCTCAGACTCTGCCAACAATTAACTTATAATTCGATAGGGAAGATACAATAAAACATAGGAAAAAAAAACTACTGAATAAAAACTATCAAAAAGCATTTCTTAAGTGCTAAATATGTATCTATAGTATGCTCTATTCTATGCATCCAGGTTAAAAGTACAAAAGTGTGATTGTCTCTGTCTTCAAGAAATTTATTCTATTCAATCATTTAATGGGTATTCATTGATTTAAGAAATAAATACAACTGGCATATACTGTCTATATTTCACTTACATTGTTAAATCAGAGCCTACAAGGAAGACTCAATCTTTTGTTTTAACTGTAATTGTTTGCTTCTTTTTGTTTTATTCTTTTTGTTAGAAATATAATATAATATAATATAACATAATAAATATAATATACAACTAAATAAAATTTAATAGTATGAGAAATATTTAAAAAGAAAATGAAGGTCTTCTCAGTTAATAGAACTGAACACTGAAAGAGCAACTTTTTTGTCACTATGAAATAAAGTTTTATGGTATTGGTCTAAAAGGGATTTTCAGTGGTCATCAAGTCCATATATATTTTTTTTCAGGCTGCACTAAACCTAAACTCTCAAAGACAGATTGGTATGTATCCTATTTGTAAAGTTCTCCAGGTGTTGGAATCCTTACTAACTGCTAAGTAATTAGAATTGAGCTAATCTTACAAGAAGTTGTTTTGGCCAGAACCTGAAACAAGGTACTAAGTAGAACTAATCAAGACAAGGCTTGTGTTCCCACCTTTACTCAAAGTCCACACCTTAAAGCTCTTTGGGCCAGAGAGCACTATGGGAGAAAACCCATAATCCCATTCTCTCAGAAGGTTCACATATAAGGCGAGACAGCCATTCCAGAATACACTTTTTTCCTCTTGGCTGGCTGATCGCGCTAGACTCGAGAGAAACGACTCTGCTGCAGAGAACACTTTTGACGGACTTCAGTGGAGCTACGCCAGAAGCCCTCTCTCCGCGGCAAGTGTGGCTGGGCTCCCCAGAAGGAGATAAGAGAGATCTTCCATCTCTGTTGGAGGCAGAAGAAAGCAGAGGCAGAGGCTGAAGGACAGAACCTTTGGATTTGGAGACATCCGAAGGGCTCTAAGCCTCTAAACCGGCTGTGCCCTGAGAAGAACAAACTCCAACATTTGAACTCTTAACATCCAGGGACAGAAATTCAAACAAATGTTGTAGTAAGCCCTTCAATAATTAGCAATTTATGATATAAAATGTTTTCCCTCCTCTTTTGCTCTGGGAAAATTATGTATCATTTCTGTTCATTTATCTTTTTTTTCCTTTACTTTTTTATTTATTTCTATTTTCAATTGCTTTCTCAAAGCCTTGATTGTGTCTTTCTAATACCAAAATTCTTCAACAAAGATAAAATGTTTTAATAAAGGACATTGAAGAGACTAATGTAATTGGCACTAGTCATTGACCTATTTTTTTCCTTAGAATTAAATTACTGACTCGTGATCTAATTAGTCAGTTAACTTGATTAACAAATATTAATTGATTATATGCAGGAAATTAGTAGGTAAATAATATGATATAATTTGGACAAGGAGTCAAAATTCATGAGTTTTCATCCTGACTCAGCCATGGAATAGCTATACAATCTCAGGTAAGATCTAACTTCTTGGAGTGCTTGTAGTACTTGTACTCAAGGAGCTTACATTTTACTGAATGTGGATTGCTAGCTAGCTAGATACAAAGAAAAAAATTAGGGAAAATATGGACAAAATTATAGAAAGTAATTTTAAAATAGAGGGAATATAAAAACGGGGGGAAAGGGCAGGAAAATATTCTGATCATTACATTTTGAGTCTTTTTTTGGTCTATGTTTTTCATCATTATTTCTGAAGTCATATTCAGAGTTTCATTCTGAAGTCTCAATCAAAGCCAAAGAAAGTGATGGAATAATTCCGTTTAAACATGGGATCACATAGCATCTGGTAAATTTGGGTAATTATACCTACTCCATCTGTTTTGTAGATCTGTAATGAAAAGTACATGAAATCATATATTTGAATGTGTTCTTTAAATTGAAAAGTTCTGTATAAATATATGATATAATGAACTCAAATAAAGTTGGGCAAGTGACAATATCTTTAGGTCTCAGATTCCTTTTATAGCAAAAGACATAGTGTATTTAAATTATGTAATCTGAAGATACGATAACTCCAATCTCTGATCATACTGTCATATTGACTCTATTGATTCTTCTAACTCCTAGAAAGTTTGGTTCTATCTGATGTTGAAACAATACCACATAGGATATTTGTGAAGCATGAGAAATAATAAGCTATATTTCTAGATGACTTTAGCCTAGGGCCTCAGAGGTGAAGGAAATGATTAGAGGCATAGATGATGTTTTCTTCATTGCAATTAATCAAAGACTGAAAAAAGAGGCAGTTAAAAATAGATTCTGAAAATTAGATTTAGATTTCTGAACTATAGCTTAAAATACAGGAATGAAGAGAAATGAGTAGAATCAAAAGAACACTATACACAGCAACAAGAAGATTATGTGATGATCAAGTGTGATGGAATTGGCTCTTTTCAACAATGAGGTGATTCAGGCCAATTCCAATAGACTTGTGATGGAGAGAACCATCTGCATCCAGAGAGAGGACTATGAGGATGGAATGTGGATTACAATATACTATTTTTGCCTTATTTGTTATTATGGTTTGCTTACTGGTTTTTTTTTCTCTCATTTTTTTTCTTTTTGTTCTTATTTTTCTTGTGTAGCATGATAAATGTTGAAATATATTTAAAAGAATTGCATGTTTAATCTATATTGGATTAATTGCTATCTAGGGGAAAGGAGATGTGAGGAAAAGGGGAGAAAAATATGGAATACAAGGTTTTGCAAGGGTGAATATTGAAAACTACCTATGCATGTATCTTGAAAATTATATATATATATATAAGAACCTGACATCCAATGTTATGGTCATGGACTGATATTATCTATGATGTAATTCTGGATTTGGTGGTGAGGATAAATTGGGGAGGTAATACATAACGTAGAATTTATGTTCATAGTAGATGAAAGGCAAGGTTGAATATAGGCAAGAAGGGTGATAGAAGAGATGGTAAGATCCCAAAGACCTTGGGGAAGAATGATAAAGCAGCTGGTTGTCTACCAAAAGGATAATAAATCCACTGATGTAGAATGGGCTGTCTCTGTCCATTTCTATGTGTGTGTGTGTGTGTGTGTATATGTGTGTATCTACATACACATATATATGATGTTTAATCATACTCATAATTTCCCTAGTATAGGGAGCTCCTGATATAACAGTTCTTAACCTCTTCTTTGTTATTGACTGCTTTGGTAGTCTGATGAAACTATGAACTAACATTAAGAATAAAGTTTTTTAATTTATAAAATAAAATGTATATAATTACAGAAGAAACAAAAAGATATATCCTTCATTGGCTCACTTCACAGATGAGGAAAGTACAGCAAACAATGTCAAATGACTTGTCCAATATCACAGAGCTAGTAAGAGTCTGAAGCCAAATTTTAAACCAGGAAAGATTAGTCTTCCTTACCTTCCAAACTTGCCATAAAAATAACCAGGAGAAAACTGAAGCTCAAGATATGTTCAGAGATAAATGGTCTTGAGGAATTCAGGTCAGCCAAATTAACTTTATTTTTGATTGCTGATAGAACCTACATGTGACTACTGAGACATACTAAAATGTCTTTGAAATAATGTACAGATGAGGGGAGCTGTTTTAGGATTGTAGAAGGGACAAGTGTCTTTTTTCAAAGAAAGAAAGAGAATGGGAGCTGATCATTATGAATCATTGAGTTTGAATTTGATTCACAGCAAAATTCAAGAGCCTATTACTAAAGGGCTGGCTAGTGAACATTTAGTAATAATAATAATTAAATAAGAGTTAGCATGGCCTTATATTGAATAGGTTATTGCAGAGTAAACATATTTCCATTTTTGACAGGAATACTACTTTGATAGATCCGGGAAATACTGCTATTTGGTGATTATCTAGATATTATCAAAACATCTGACTAAATCTCTCATGCTCTCATGATTGATTTATGAATTGCATGACAATACAGTTTTTTAACTGTACTGAACTGGGAACTGGTTAAGTTGATGAAGTGAAAAGCTATTTATTAGTTGTTCAATGTCAACTTAGAAGAAAGTCTACAGTGAAATTATCCAGAAATCTTTACTTGGCCCTGGTTTACTTTATTTATTTTAGCAATAAAATGGATAAAAGTATAGTTAGCATATTCATCAAACTCAAAACACACAAACATACACATACACACACACACACACACACACACACACACACACATCCATAAAACTCAAGTTAGCTAATATACTGAATGAAAGAATACAAAAAGATCCTTCAAATTAGCCTTTTCCCATAAGCATTTTGCAGTCTTTAATCTTATTGACTTCCCTCTGCGATTATTGCTAATACATCCTGTATATCTAGTTTATACATATTTGTTTGGATGTTGTCTTTTCTAGAAGATTTTCAGGTCCTTGAAAAGAGGGACTTTTCCCCCCTTAGCATAATATTTGCTGCAAATTAGTATTTAAATGCTTATTTACTTGACTAGAACATTGGACCAAAATTAGTAATATTAAATTTTAATTGGTATAAAGATAAAGTCTTATATTTGGCTTTTAAAATGCCAGAAGGGTCTAATATAACTAGATACATTTGGTCAGGAGGAAAAAATCAGATTATTTTAGTATAAATATGAATTTATGGTGTAAGATTATCCTATATATGGCATTCAGAAAATAATGAGACCTAATTTCTACTGAGTGACAATGTTTTGTTTTACAATTTCCTAATTCAATTCATATAGAAATTGACATTCAATTCTGGGGCCAAACATAAGCAGAAATTGATAAACTGAGCCATATAAGGACCATTTTGAAGAATAATAGATGGCTAACTTGTAGAAGAAAAGATTTAGGGAGCTGTCAACTGAAAGAAAGATAACTCTTCTAATTGGCCCCAGAAGGCACAACTCAAAGCACTGGGTAGAAGTTTTAAAGAGGGAAATTTAAGTTTAACTTAAGAAAGAACTTCCTAATAATTTGAGTTTTCAAAAAATGGGAAACAGACTACCTCAGTAGCTGATTAGTCTCTCATCACTGAAAGTTTCAAAGACCAGATGCCCATTTTCACATATATCATAAAGTTCTTATTGAGAATTTATTGGAATTTTCAGGTCTCTTCTAACTGTGTGAATCTTTTTTGTAATCATGAGATGAAATGTTTTGTAGTGGGTATCCTCATATTCAGATAAACCTCATATCAAGTCCTGTCTCTGACAAATATCAGAAGCGACCCTGGAACAGAGATTTTTCTTCTCCAGTTTCCCAGACAAAACTCTTCAACTAAGCTTTAGAAGAGTCACTCATATGCATTGGTGGATGGAATTTCCTCCAAAGGCATTCTCTATAACAGTGAATCCATACATCTATACTCATTTTTGAAAAAAAAAATGGCTTTTGGCTATTTTTCATTGTTTTTTTTTTCATAGTATTGTCTGTTAGTTCTATATTTTCCTGTTAAATTCTCACAATTCTTCTTTCCATTACTTTTTCAGTTAAATTTATTTCTCATTCATATCTTTCCTATTATTGCCCTAACTCTACTGCCCTTTACATTTTTGAAAGTACTACAGATACACAAGCAGACATATATGCTAATCTTCACTTACACTAAATGAGCTTGCATAATAAGCTGAATTTTAAGGTAGGAAACTAGAGAAGCAGCTTAAAAAAGAATAGTTTATATTTGAGAATTCTGTATGTTATCCTTTTTCTTAGTCAGATGAATAAAGTTATATTTATTATGAGAAACAAAGCTTCCTGAGTTACAAAGAATTATTTTTAAACTGGATATAGTATTTGAATTTGCAGTTTATCATACAGCCTATTTTTCTCAATTAATTTTATTATTTATATCTGAAGGTTTCTTTTTACATATTTACATCAAATATGATGGCTGGATTTTCTGAGTTAATTTAAATGATTCATTGAGATTTTTTTTTTTTTTTTTCTTCAATACCCTATTCATTTTTTCATTTGTCACTTACATTTGGGAAGTGTCATAGTTTCCATAAGAAAAAATCTTCCAAAGCAGATGTAAATATTTTCAGTGTCCTAAATTCTTACAGATGTGTAATTCAAATATATGTGGAAAATAACATTTTTGAAAAGACAATTAGCACTGAGTTCATGGAATTATGCATTTATATGAGTTGTGCTTTTTTCTTCCCTTAATTCAACCAAGAGATTGAAAAAGTAGAACCTGGAAATTATCAGAGGGCACTACTAATCCAGGGGTCACACACATCTGGAGTGTTTCCAAGGTGTATTAATGAGAAGGAAAATGAGCTAAAAAAAAATTGTAAAAAAAAATCCCAACCTTAAATGGCTATTTAATTCTTTTTCACAATATTCATGCTTTCTAAGGTCACAAACAACAAAAACAAAACCATTAAAAGTGTTTTTTTTTTTTTTTGAATATTCAGCTATATAAAAAGGAAAACTAGATCACATCTCCATTTTTTTTTTTTTTGGTCAAGCTGTCTTTATAACTAAATGTTGTCCTTCTTTAATGGGTCATCACCATTCTAGTAAACGTAACTTTGGATATTTTGTCTCTAGAGGCTTATTTGAAACCATTCCATCTTTCTAACACCTGAAAATACTTGAACATTACTCATATAACTTTCAAAAGGCAAGATTATATTCCTGTGCACATATTCAAATGCCCCAACAATATCAGAGGCAGAATTAAATTTACATACACACACACACACACACACACACACACACACACACACACACACATTTTCACTAAAGAATGTGATAGCAAAAACGAAACAAAAAAACACAAAGATGAGTGAAGCCAAGATGGTGGAGAAAGCACACATGACTTTTTAAGCTCCTCTCATACCCTCATGACCAATTATTAAATTCAGCCTCAAAAATAGTGCTTGACTGGTAAAATTCACAAAGATTAGAAGTACAATAATTTACCAGTAGAAGATAATCTGTAAAACTGCCAGAAAAGGTTTTTCTTAAGGGGTGGAAACAGACCAGGGATAGAGAATTAGAGGGTAGCATATTGAGCAGACCATGTGGGAGTGGCTTCCATGGTTAGAAAACTTACAGAGACTATTCTGTCATAGGCTGACTGCTCTTCTCTGCTTGAAAAGAAGCAGACCAGTGGAGAAATTAAAGCCAAAGGTAGAGGATACTCTAAAAAACACGAGAACCTATACTCACCCAAAACCAGAAGTGACTCAGCATAGACCACAGCACAGCTGCACAGCTGCATTCTGCAGCACAGGTTGGGCCAGCCTCTAATCTGCACAGTGGGGGGACTTGGCCTGAGGCAATAGAACTTCCGCAGGGCCACTTTGCTTCCCTGGGGAGAGACAATTCCAGTCTGTACAGGGCTATTCCCTGGTCAGCTGCTAATACCCACAGTTCCACAACAAGCTTTGGTTTGGAGTAGTGACACTTTCACTGCTCAGGCTCTAACCCCAGGGCGGTTGCTAATCCATACAATGGAGCTATTCATTGCGTACTTCCATAGCTAGTCCTGTGCTACCTAGGCCTAATCACTTCTGGTGGGGAACTTTTTCCCAAAGCACTCCCACACCTATCTGCTCTTTGCAGCCTGTTGACAGGACAGCTACTGTCCATACACCTATGCCTATTCTGCAGAGAAAGCTGGTAACCTACTTGCCCTGAAGGCAGACCCTACAGGCTTTAAAAAAAAAGAAAGAATAAAAAAATCAAAAGGACGATTGATAGCTTCTATACAGAAAGAGAGCAGGTTTTCAACCCTGAGGAGACTAGTAACAGACAGTTTCCAGACAAAATCACAAAGGAGGATGTAACCTGGTTCCCATTACACAAATCTCTCCTAGAAGAGACTATTAAAAATCTTAAAAGAGAGCTAGAAGAAAAATGGGGAAAGGAAACAGAAGCTATACAAGAAAGTATACAAAGAAGTAAGTAGTTACTGAAATGTGAATTGGAAAAGGTAAAGAACTTCCAGGTAGTGCAGGAAAATAGAATTTGTGAATTAGAAAAGGTAAAAAAAATCCCAGGAAAGTAGGGTTTGTGAATTGGAAAAGATAAAGAACTCCTAAGAAGGTAGGATTTGTGCACTGGAAAAAGAAAATAATTCACTAAAAAAAAAAAAAAATAGTGAAATGTAAAAAAAAAATCCATAGAGCAAAACAATTCATTTAAAAACTCAGTTGGCTGGAAAGATGGCGGCACAGGTAGTAGATCTGCTGCGGGAAGTGGCGAGGCTGGGGGCGCCGATGGAAGAGCTCCGGGCGTTGCAGGCTGCCCTACAGGCTGTGCCTCTTACCTCGCTTCGGGAACAGGCAGCTGAGCTCCGACTTGGGCCTCTTTTCTCGATACTCAACGCGAATCAGCGATATTGAAACTGAGATAAACAGATAAAGTAACTTGCTCAATGTCACACAGCTAGCAAATCTCTAAAGCCAGAGTTGACAGGTTTCCTGATTCTAAGTCCATCGCCTTAAATCCTTCTATTACCTGGCTACCTGCAACTGCAATTCATCCTCTTGAGCTGCTGCCAAAATCTTACTAAGGGAGCAGACTACCTTGTGTGTATCCATTCTGGAGAGATTTCTCCAAGCTATGGAACCAGTCTACGTGGCCCGAAACCTTAGGGATGAACTGCATAGGGGACTATCTCACCCTGATGATGCTGTGGTAATCCTCACTCTGTCCCAGGTTGGAAGAATTGTAGAAAATTCAGAGGCTGTTACTGAGATTCTCAATAGTCCTGAATTACTGAAGGAAATTATTTATTGCATTGGTGCAGAAAAATTGTCTATAGCAAAAATGGCTATCAAGTCACTATCAAGAATATCCCTAACTCAAATAGGATTGGAGTCTTTATTTGAAAGCAGCCTACTAGATGACTTGAAAAATGTAATGCAAACAAGTGACATTGTACGATACAGGGTCTATGAGCTGATTGTGGAGATTGCCTCTGTGTCACCAGAATCCTTAAAATACTGTACCAACAGCGGATTGGTAACCCAGCTCATTAGAGAGCTGACTGGTGATGATGTGCTAGTCAGAGCCACCTGTATAGAAATGGTGACATCACTGGCATACTCTCATCATGGACGACAGTACCTATCCCAAGAAGGAATAATTGATCAAATTTCTAATATCATTGTTGGGGCATTCAGATCCTTTCTCCAGTTTTTATTTGCCAGGATTTGTCAAATTTTTTGGCAACTTGGCAATAGTGGATAGCCCTCAGCAGATCTGTGAAGGATACCCAATCTTTATAGAAAAAGTCTTTGAAATGGCTGAAGGTCAGGACCCCACCATGATAGGAGTGGCAGTAGACACCCTAGGGATCCTGGGCTCAAATGTGGAAGGAAAACAGGTTTTACAAAAAACAGGGAGTCGATTTGAACACCTGCTAAAGAGAATAGGACACCAAGCAAAGAATGCTTCAACAGAACTTAAAATTAGGTGTTTGGATGCAATTTCATCTCTTCTTCATTTACCACATGATCAACAGACTGACGATCTCCTAAGAATGACAGAATTCTGGTTCTCGTCTTTAACTTGGGAACCATTGGAACATTTTAGGGGAATCAGCACCCAACCTTTTCCTGAGCTGCATTGTGCTGCATTAAAAGTGTTCACAGCCATTGCAAACCAACCCTGGGCTCAGAGACTTATGTTTAATAGCCCAGGTTTTGTGGAATATGTTGTGGATCGTTCTGTGGAACATGATAAAGCTTCAAAAGATGCCAAATATGAACTAGTGAAAGCCCTTGCAAACTCGAAAACAATTGCAGAAATCTTTGGAAACCAGTATTATTTAAGACTGAAAGCTTACCTGAGTGAAGGCCCATACTTTGTGAAGTCTGTTTCAACTACAGCTGTGGAAGGAGCAGAATGAGTTCCACAAAATTGAATTTAGGGGACCAATCTTGATGACCAAAACATCTTCCAAAGACCTTTGGGTTTGTTTTATTTTGTTTTGAGGAGGGAGGGATTTGTATTTAATGTAACAAAACAGAAAATACTTCTAGCTATAATTGCACTTTTAAAAAAATTATCATGGTATGTTTAAGATAGACTTGACAACTATGCATTTGTTGTTGTTGTATTTTAAGTACATTGTGGAATGGGTTTGGAGCTCTTTGATTGCAAAAAGAAAATCTTTCGCCTTACAGGGGACTGGCCATTATTTGAACTAAGTATTTTTCTGCTTCCTAAATACACATGATCTTGCCAAAACTGAATATAATTTAAAAAAATTAGCCACAAATGCTGGAATTCTTTGACCTAGAAATACCTAAGTAGAAAATGCTCCCTGACACAAATAGTGCTTTATTCAAAAAAAAAAAAAAAGCAAATTAAATTAGGAATTTTTGTCTATTCTTGGCATATCTTTTTGTTCTTTATTCCACTACCTCTTCCCTATTGGATGTGCAACTTCTTTAGATCATAAAGCAATATGGACCCCTAAAATTATGTGTTCTCATCTTTATAATGCAAGTAAACCATTATTAATAAGGTCTCTTTGGTGAGCTTTTGAGATGAGTTTTTATAATTGTCCTTTCTAAGAAAATAAGACATTCTGTGACTTAAGGAAAATCCAGGGGGAAAAACTTCCAATTTGAAATCTTGTTTTGATAACTCTTTGCAGTAATTAATGATTTGCATCTATTCTGTTTTTATAATTGTGACTCTTTCCCCTTCTTTCTCTTACTGCATTTGATTAAAAAACTCTCCCTGGCAATATCTGCTGAAGATGTGTTCTTACTCTACACCTTCTGTTTCCTACAGAGTACTAGAATTCATTGAATGTTAAAATTTGAAGTGATCTGGCACTCAGTATTTCTCTATAGGTACTAGGCTTGAGTTAATACAAACAGGATGTTAAACTTAGAAGAGACCTTTCTACAGCTAATAACTACTAATATTTCCCTATCATCATTAACCAGTCACCTCTTTAGTACCTTGCAGTGGCCTAAATCAAAGGGCTTAGCATCAGTTTGGTAAAGATGGGTTTTGGAATTGTAGGATTTTTGTGCTGGAAGGAACTTTTGGGATCTTGTGGTTTTATCCATGAGGAAATTGAGGCCTAGAGAAGGGAAGTAACTTGCCCCCAAGGACATACAATGAGTTGGTAGCAACACTGTCATTAGAACTCAGGTCTCTTGACTGCCCAGCTGGTTCTCTTTCCATCTCTGTTACTTCTGTAACACATCAGTACAACTAATGACTTGCTTTTTCATACATTAATGTTTTGAAATGAGTTTTTCCGAATAAATTTGGTGACTGTTCTATCCAAGAAAACTATAAAATATTAAGCAGTGCATTATGCATTGAAATATACAAAAGCAAAAATGCTTTCAAAGAGCTGACTTTTTCTTAAAGGAAACAGCATGTATTTACAAATATATACATTGTATGTATGTAAAATACATAATACATTGTAATTTCTTAAGGAGAAGCATTAACACTTGGAAGGTTCAGGAAAGGTATCATAGGAAAGAGGCCATTTGAATAGCTATGCTTTAAAGGGAGTTAGGAATTCTAAGAGGCAGACATAATGGTCAAATATAATAATATTTTTAAAGTGCTTTGCAAATTTTAAAACTATATTTAAATATTAGCTATTATTGTTATTACCAGAAAAGAAACATACTTCTAAACCAATAACATGACTATATTTGATCCTCAAAAAAATCCTGGGAGATAGGTGCTATTATTATTAGATAAGGAAACTGAAGAAGAGATTAAATGACTAGTCTAGAAGTCACACATCTGTTAAGTGTTTGAGACCAGATTTAAAGTAAGAACTACTCTCCAAATTCATCCACTTGCCACCTTGCTGCCTCTGGTAAAGTAATAGTGATAATTTGGAAAGCAAGTTGCATAGAGAAGAATATGATTCGGTTTCAAGAATTTGAGAGCAAGGTCTGTTGAATTAAAAGACATTCAGATCCTAAAATGATATTTTGAAATTGCTGAAGCAGCAGTGTATGCAAAATCCATCCCATGTTCCCTTTTTAATCTCATATTAAAATTCCATTTAAAAAAAAAAAAAACTCAGTTGGACATATACAAAAAGAAGTAAAAAAAGCTAATGAAGAAAATAACTCATTAAAAATCAGAACTGAACAAATAGAAGTGAATGATTCATTAAGACATCAAGAATCACCCAAGCAAAACCAAAAAAAAAAAAAAAGAAAGAAAGAAAAATTAGAAAAAATGTTAAATATCTACTTGGAAAAACAACAGACCTGGAAAATAGATCTAGGAGAGATAATCTGAGGATTATTGGACTTCCTGAAAATTATGATGAAAAAAAGAGCCTAGATACTATTTTAGAGGAAATTATCAAAGAGAACTGCCCAGATGTATTAGAATCAGAAGGTAAAATAGGCAATGAAAGAATTCATCAAACACCTTCTGAAAAAGACTCTAAAGTAAAAACTCCAAGGAATATTGTATCCAAATTTCAGAACTATCAGACTAGGAAAAAATATTATAAGCAGCCAATGATCAATGATTCAAATACTGAGGTGCCACAATAAGGATCACTCAAGATCTGGCTGCCTCCACATTAAAGGATCAAAGGGCCTAGAATCTGATATTTCAAAAACAAAAGAACTTGAAATGCAGCCAAGAATAAACTACTCAGCTAAGCTGAGCATTTTCTTCCATGGAAGAAGTTGGACATTTAATGAAAAAAAGATGAATTCCATTTGTTTCTAAGGAAAGAAACCAGATCTAAACAAACAAACAAACAAACAAAATTATCTCCAACCATAGGATTCAAGAGAAGCAGAAAAAGGTAAAAGGAACTCTTGAGAACTGTATTTCTGTTGTGGACATACATAAAGACTACATGTATAATTTGACTTTACTGATATAACATAAAAAAGGGAAGTAGAAATGGAAAGGGGATAGTATCAGAAAAAGGGAAAAGGAGGGATAAAAAGAAGGAAACTACATCCCACGAAGAGGCAAAGGAAACCTATCATATCTGAGGGAACTTAGAAAGGGGGAGGAACATTGTATGAATTTTACTCTCATCAGAGTTGGCTCAAAGAGAAAATAATGGACATATTTGTTTTACAGAGAAGCTTTTCTCACCTCATTAAAAAATGGGAGAGGAAAAGGGAAAAGGAAAAGAGTAATAAGGGAAGGGTACAAGAAAGGGGAAGAGATTCCAAGGGAGGAGGGAGGGATCTTAAAGAGGGAGAGCTGTGTGACACAAATGGGGCCCATAAGTTTAATACTGGGAAAGAGGGTAAGAGGGGGCAAGAAAAAGAAAAGCATAATCTAGGGATAATAAGATGGCAGGAAATACAGAATTAGTAATTTTAACCATAAACGTGAATGGGATGAACTCCCCCATAAAGTGGAGGCAGATAGCAAACTGGATCAAAAGTCAGAATTCTACAATATATTGTTTACAAGAAACACATTTAAAGCAGGGAGATACATACAGAGTAAAGGTAAAAGGCTGAAGCAGAATCTATTATGATTCAGGTGAAGTCAAAAAAGCAGGGGTAGCCATCCATATCTCAGCAAAAGCAAAAAACAAAAACAAAAATTGATTTAATTGAGAGATAAGGAAGGAAACTATATCTTGCTAAAGACAATGAAGCAATATCAATACTAAACATACACACCAAATGGTATAACATCTAACTTCCTAAAGAAGAAGTTAAGAAAGTTGCAAGAAGAAATAGACAGCAAAATTATAATAGTGGGAGATCTCAACCTTGCACTCTCAGAATTAGATATATCAAAACACAAAACAAATAAGAAAGAAATTAAAGAGGTAAATAGAATATTAGAAACATTAGGTATGCTAGATCTTTGGAGAAAACTGAATGGTGACAGAAAGGAGTATACTTTCTTTTCAGCAATTCATATAATTTATGCAAAAATTGACCATATATTAGGATATAAATACCTCACAATTAAATGCAGGAAGGCAGAAATAATAAATGTTTTCTTTTCAGATCATGATGCAATACAAACTACATTCAACGAAATGTTAGGGGTAAATAGACCAAAAAGTAATTGGAAACTAAATAATCTTATCTTAAAAAAATGATTGGGTGAAACAGCAAATTATAGACACAATTAATAATTATTTTCAAGATAATGACAATGATGACACATCATACCAAAATTTGTGGGATACAGCCAAAGTGATAATAAGGGGAAATTTTATATCTTTAGAGGCTTACTTGAATAAAATAGAGAAAGAGAAGATCAATGAATTGAGTTTGCAACTTAAAAAGCTAGAAAAAGAGCAAATTAAAACCCCCAATCAAATTCTAAACTTGAAATTCTATAATTAAAAGGAGAAATTAATAATATTGAAAGTAAAAAATCCTACTGAATTAATACATAAAAGTAGGAGTTGGTTTTATGAAAAAACCCAATAAAATAGATAAACTGTTGGCAAATCTGATTATAATAAGGAAAGAGGAAAATCACATTGTTAGTCTTAAAAATGAAAAGGGAGAACTGTCCACCAATGAAAAGGAAATTAGAGCAATAATGAGTTACTTTGCCCAACTTTATGTCAATAATTTGATAACCTAAGTGAAATGGACCTCCATTCACTTCCTCCTAAGGGATAGGCTTCCCAGATTAACAGAGGAGGAAGTAAATTGCTTAAATAGTTCCATTTCAGAAACAGAAATAGAACAAGCTATTAATCAACTCCTTAAGAAAAAATCCCCTGATTTTACATGTGATGGATTTACATGTGAATTGTACCAAACATTTAAAGAACAATTAGCTATATAAATTATTTGAAAAAATAGGGAATGAAAAAGTCCTACCAAATTCCTTTTATGACACAGACATGGTACTGATATCTAAACCAGGTAGGTTGAAAACAAAGAAAGAAAATTATAGACCAATCTCCCTAATGAATATTGATGCAAAAATCTTAAATAAAATATTAGCAAAAAAAAAAAAAAAAACTACAGAAAATCATGTCCAGGATAATACACTGTGATCAAGTAGGATTTATACCAGGAATGCAGGGTGGCTCAATATTAGGTAAACTATTCGTATAATTAACCATATTAATAATCAAATTAACAAAAAGCATATGATCATCTCAATAGATGCAGAAAAAGCATTTGATAAAATTCAACATCCATTCCTAGTAAAAATTATTGACAGTATGGGAATAAATGGACTTTTCCTTAAAATAATAAGTAGCATCTATTTAAAACCATCAATAAGCATCATATGTAATGGAGATAATCTGCAACCATCCCAATAAGATCAGGAGTGAAACAAGGTTGCCCACTATCACCGTTACTTTTTAATATTGTATTAGAAATGCTAGTTTTAGAAATAAGAGTTGAGAAAGAGATTAAAGGAATTAGAGTAAGTAATGAGGAAACCAAATTATCACTCTTTGCTGAGATATGATGGTATACTTAGAGAACCCCAGATATTCTACTAAAAAGTTATTAGAAATAATCCACAACTTTAGCAAAGTTGCAGGATACAAAATATACCCACATAAATCATCAGCATTCTTATATATAACTAACAAAATCCAACAGTCAGAGTTACAAAGTAAAATTCCATTTAAAGTAACTACTGATAGTATAAAATACTTATGAATCTATCTGCCAAGGGAAAATCGGAAACTTTATGAGCAAAACTACAAAACACTTTTCACACAAATTAAGTCTGATCTAACCAATTGGAAAAATATTAAATGCTCTTGGATAGGGTGAGCAAATATAATAAAAATGACCATACTACCTAAACTAATCTATTAATTTAGTACTATATTAGACTCCCAAAAAACTATTTTAATGACCTAGAAAAAATAACAACAAAGTTCATATGGAAAAACAAAAGGTCAAGAATTTTAAGGGAATTAATGAAAAAAAAAATCAAATGAAGGTGGCTTAGCTGTATCAGATCTAAAATTATATTATAGAGCAGCAGTTACCAAAACCATTTGGTATTGGCTAAGGAATAGATTAATTGAGCAGTGGAATAGGATAGGTTCAAAGGACAAAAACAGTCAGTACCTATAGCAATCTAGTGTTTGACAAATCCAGAGACCCCAGCTTTGGGGATAAGAACTCACTGTTTGACAAAAATTGCTGGGAAAATTGGAAACTAGTATGGCTGAAACTAGGCATTGACCTACATTTAACACTGTACAAGAAGATAAGGTCAAAATGGGTTCATGACCTAAACATAAAGAATGATATTATAAATAAATTAGAGGAACACAGGATAGTTTATCTCTCAGACCTGTGGAAGAAGAAGGAACTTATGATCAAAGAAGAACTAGAAATAATTACTGATCACAAAATAGAAAATTTTGATTATGTCAAACTGAGAAGTTTTTATACAAATAAAACTAATGCAGACAAGATTAGAAGGGAAACAATAAACTGGGAAAATATTTTTACAATCAAAGGTTCTGATAAAGGACTCATTTCCAAAATATATAGAGAATTGACTCTAATTGATAAGAAATCAAGCCATTCTTCAATTGATAAATGGTCAAAGGATATGAATAGACAATTCTCAGATGAAGAAATTGAAACTATTTCTAGCCATATGAAAAGATGCTCCAAGTCATTATTAATTAGAGAAATGCAAATTAATATAACTTTGAGATACCACTACACACTTATCAGACTCATTAGAATGACAGGGAAAGATAATGCGGAATGATGGAGGGGATGTGGGAAAACAGGGACACTAATACATTGTTGGTGGAGTTGTAAATACATCCAACCATTCTGGAAAGCAATTTGGAACTATGCTCAAAAAGTTATCAAACTGTGCATACTTTTTTTCATCCAGCAGTGTTACTACTGGGCTTATATCCAAAGAGGTCATAAAGAAGGGAAAGGGATCTGTATGTGCAAGAATGTTTGTGGCAGCCCTCTTTGTAATGGCCAGAAACTGGAAACTGAGTAGATTAACATCAATTGCAGAATGGCTGAATAAATTGTTGTATATGAATATTATGGAATATTATTGTTTGGTAAGAAATGACCAACAGGATGATTTCAGAAAGGCCTGGAAAAACTTACATGAACTGATGCTGAGTGAAACAAGCAGGGCCAGGAGATTATTATATACTTCAACAACAATACTATATGATGATCAATTCTGATGGATTTGGCCATCTTCAGCAATGAGATGAACCAAATCAGTTCCAATGGAGCAGTAATGAACTGGACCAGCTATGTCCAGTGAAAGAACTCTGGGAGATGACTAAGAACCATTACATTGAATTCCCAATCCCTATATTTTTGCCTGCCTGCATTTTGGATTTCCTTCACAGGCTAATTGTACACAATTTCAAAGTCTGAATCTTTTTATACAGCAAAATAATTGTTTGGACATGTATACATATATTGTATTTAACTTGTATTTCAACATATTTAACATGTATTGATCAACCTGTCATCTGGGGGAAGGGTTGGAAGGAAAGAGGGGAAAGGTTGGAACAAAAAGTTTTGCAATTGTCAATGCTGAAAAAATACCCATGCATATATCTTGTAAATAAAAAGCTATAATATAATAAATAAATAAAAACACAAAGATCAAGGGGGGAAAAAACAAACTAGAGAAAAGTGGGTGTAAATCCATTGTAGGAATGTCTGGACTATGATATGTGAACAGCATGAATTATATTGCATTTTTGACATGATAAATGAAAAAAAAATTAAGCAAGGCAGAAGAAAATTGGAAGACTTTTATGAACCGATACAGGACTACATAATCAGACCTGAATATAATAATTTAAATGAAAACAATAATAAAAGTCTTCCTACATCAAATTAATTGCAATGACAAAAATTGTTTCCAGATACTAAAAGACAATGACAGCCAGAGCATCAACAACCAAAAAAATACCCCTCATCTATGAAGAGAAGTTGGGATACTCCAAGAACATCATATTCTCTAGGATATTTTATAAAATAACTCTGACAATTATTTTTCCTTAACATTTATATGTTAGGAGAGGTGTTTCCGTGAATGTATGGTTATAGCCAAATATCATGAAATCAAATCATTGCAGCATAAATTCCTCAAGGGTAAAGAATATTGTGTTTTTAACCCTAGAGTTTAACACAGTGCTATCTTATAAGATCAAATACTTATTTAGTTGCATGAATGTGACGTAATAAATAAAATATTTGAAAAAAACAAAAAGTACAAAATTATAAGGATACCATAGTAAGACATTTGAGCAGTTTATCGATGAAAGAATGCGATATATAGCATAAAGTAAGATTTAATACTGTCATAAAATTGAAAAATAAATATTTAATGACTTTATTTATGTTGAATAAAGGACAAGGAAAAATAATTCCTTTTTTATCCTTTCTATGTTTTATCTATAGTGAAATATCCTTGAATGGATAATCAAGTATGAAGCATCCTTTCCCATAGTATGTATTCCAAAGTTCTCTGGATCCTTTAAAATTTAACAGAATGTACGTTTTGTTAAAAATTACTTCTGCTGTTAAATTGGAATTATTTTAACAATGTCTTTATGGAAATCTAACATAGCAATACAGAAAGAATAAAATGCCATTAATGTAATCTCCATTGATAGAATAAATAATAAAAAATTAAAAAAAAACAACATACAAATGAAATTTGTAAAATGGATGATCTAGAAAATAAAAGGCAACATGTCAAATGACTTAAAAATAGTTTCAACAAGGAAAATGATTTATATAAACTTCATTAAAACAGATTTAGGTCTGGATGAAATGTATCTGAAGATTACAAAAGTGAAGTGAGTTTGTATTCAAAAGACAGGGAAAAAGTAAAATGATGATTGTATTTTTGTTCCACAAATGTAATTTAGGGTGTAGTTTGACAGATGATAATCTCTCAAATTGACACACTGTCAAGTATTTTATATGGTGACATAGCAATATTTCATTCTGTTCAGCTTTTACGTATTTTTAATTCATATAATTAATTCAGTGTCTTGAGTTAAAAGGAATGAAGTCAGATGGCATGGGGAAGATAGGAACAAGTCTGCCAATAAAAGAGTTTTGGAACAAGGTCAATTTTTATTGATAATTATTATAGTGTGATTGTTTTTCTAAAAGTCAAATGACTTAGATTTATTACAATTTATAGTTCCTTTCTTTGGCCTCTATGCTACATTGATTTTTCTTCAGGAAGTCTCTCACTTGGGATAGTCTCTGACACTTCCTTGTTACAGCACAAACCCTTAAATATGGTCACCTAGGTTCAATCTCTTTGGAAAGTAAACATTTAGTAAAAACACCATAGAAATTTTCTCATGTTGGATTTTCATTGGAAAATCACTATGATGCTCTTGTTTCATGTACATAACTTACAGTGATCAATTTCAGAGTATGTTACACATTGTTTTCATATATCCCATGGTTTATTTTTGGGAGGATGGGGTTTTGATTTAGGGCTGCAAGAAACTTTAAAATATCACCTAATCAGTGCCCTTCCTAAGATGAGGAAACAAGAACTCAGAAAAAGTTAAATGCCTTGCACAAATTTATGCAGGCAGTGTAAAGGTAAAATTTTGAATTATCTATGTTTTGGGTCTTTAGTAGAAAGGTGCAAATATAATGCTTTTTCTAATCTAAGTGAAACTTAGTTTTATTTTTTTTTTAATTAATGAAAATCCTAATCACTAGGCAAGAAAGCTTGCTTACTCGCCCTTGAAATTGTCTTTAACTTTCACAGAATCTAAAAATCATAATTGTGGCATAATAGGTCAATTAATCTGGCACATCACTTAGCAAGAATTTCTTTTAAAATAGTCATGATAAGTGGATCAATCAGTCTCTACCTTTAAAAAATCTAGTGGTGAGAAACCACTGCTATTTCACTTTGGGACAATTTTGTTTTTTAAAAAGTATATTTCTTACATTCTACTATGTATAACCATTGCTTCTCACTCTTCCTTAAATATTCCCCAAATGTTGTCTTCTTCAAATCATTCATCCCTCTCCCCAGTTCTAGTGGAATAATCTTTAATCCACTCACTATCTCAGTTATGCTCCTCTCTATGAGTCATTTGCCAGTGCCTTTTGCACATGCCATCTCCAAATTCTCTGAGATAGTTGTCTCTCTTTCTCTTCCTATCAAAATCAGGGCAGTTAGGCAAAATCTAGAATAACAGTTTGTCTGGTATATAGAGTTGGCTAAAAGTGAGAATGGAAGGAAAGGGGAAATAATACTGAAAAGGTAAATTAGAATGAGATCATTTATGGTTAAAGGCCAGCCCATACATGAAATACAAAAGTCCTACAAATTTTAAACAGGGGAATGATGTCGTCATACCTATGTATGTTCAAGATTTTTTTGCAAGGTATGTTAGGGATAGTTTCTATTTGGGGATTATTTGAAGTACACAGACCATTTAGGAACAAAGTGGTAATGAGGGCATGAATTAAGATGAGAAAAAAAGAGGCAAAATGATAGATATTTTTTGGCATCAATCAACAAGCATTTATTGTGTGCAATACACTATGCTAGATACTAGGTATACAAAAACCACAAAATGAAGCTATCTCTGATCTCACACTTGTTATATTCTATCAAGAGACACAATATGCACAAGTGTATATAAAATAATATATATTGAATAAATTTTAAATGAATATGAGGTAGTAAAATACAGTATAGTTAGTGGATTACCATGTTCAAGAAACTATCCTGATAGTAATTTGCACATTATAAATTACTCTATAATGTAAGAAGAGGATTCTATATTTTATCATAGAGGCAATAGCAAGTGACTATAGTTTGTTGGGTATGCAAACAACTCGGTCAGACCAAAACAAAGGATAATCATCTTTTGTACCCTTTGGGGAGGGTGAATTGGAGTAGAGACTGAGGAAGATAATAACAAATAGGAAGCCTTTGCAATATCAAAGACAAACAATAATGAAAGATTGAATAAGGATGTTGTCTGACTAGTGAAAAGAATAAGATGTGAGAGATGATATTTTCATTTCTGTAACAAGATTTCACAACTAACTGGGTGTATGAAATGAGGAAAAACTAAATAGTTGAGGGTAACGGTGAGTTGAGAACGTATTATAATAGAATAATGATAGTACAAGAGTGGAATTTTGGTGGGAGACTGGTTATGGAGGAAAATATAATCAATTCTGATTTGAGAAATATTGAGACTTTGCACATTTCTAGTATGCACAGTTTAAATCATCCAGTAGGCAAAGAATAATGTGGTATTGGAATGAAGGAAAAATACTTAGGCTATATTGGTCTTTTGTATAGAGATGATAATTAAATCTAATTAATTTGATAAAGTAAAAGAGATGAATCATATAGGGGAAAAAAGCAAGGACTACTGAAAGAGCTTTGGAGGCTAAAAACAATTAGGAGTGGAAGGCATGGGTGATTAGTTAGCAATGGAGAAGAAATGAGAATGGAGGAGAACCAGGAGAGAATTATTAACCATGTCAAAAGCATCAGAGTTCAAGAAAGATGAGGACTGAGAGAAGACTATCAGATTTTTCAATTATGGGATCATTGGTAACCTTGTACAGAACAGTTTCAGTTGAGTTTTGATGTGGGAGTTCAGAATGAATAGATTTGAAAAATGAGTGAGAGTTAAAGAAATGGAAATAATGACTATAGACAGCTTTCCAACCTAAAATAGTGAGAAATGAAAAAAAGTTATATGATGATCATATGAGGACATGGCAGTATCTGGGAAAGAGTTTTTAAGGATAGGGGATTCTTGAGAACTTTTATAATAAATAGGGAGGGTAAGAGTAGATAGGGATAAGTGGAATATTAGAGGGAAGAGCATTATATTAGAGGAGAAAAATGTTGAAGCAGACATGAGTGGATTGGCTCAAGGGCATACATGTAGAGATTGGGACTGGGTGACAAGTACTACTTCTTATTCAAAGATTTGATTATGATGGAGATAATGAGGAATGATGTTAATGGAATTATGTAATAATGAGAAGGGGAGTGAGAGAAATAGAGAGACAGAGGTAGAGAGACACACAGAGAGAAGAAGGAGGAGGAGAAAGAGGAGGAGGAGGAGGAGGAGGAAAATGGGGAGAAGAAGAACAAGAGAGAGAGAGAGAGAGACAGAGAGAGACAGAGAGAGAGTGTGTGGGGAGAAAATGTACTCATAGCAAATGTTCTTATCTCAGTAAAGCATGAGGGAAGGTTATAACTTTAAAAGATGGAAATTAGGGGAGGGGCACAAACCATAAAAAAGAAGATATGAAATATCTTCTGTGAAAAAGAGGATAGAGAATATTTTTGGGGGTAATGGGTAAATTGATTACTTTGTTATGATGAAGGCCTAGTTGAGGTAACATAAGTTATATTTGTAGTGTACTATTTAGGATTGCTTCTGTGATTATTTTTCTACCTCCACTGAGCAGGATGTGAGGCTAAGAAGAGAAGGACATTTTTGGAAGTATCTAGGTTTGGAATTTGATAATGGATGAATAGTGACAGGATAAAGGAGCAAGATATTCTAATGCAGAAGATTATATGAGTGAACAGATTAACTCTAAGTTCGATATTGAAAACAGAAAAAATGTAAATTCATAGTAATGATCAAAGTCAGTATTGAATGCTCTACACAGGACTATGTGGAAAGTAGCTCACACTAGTGTACGAAAACTGATTATTATTTATCAATGTGAGCTCTCACACCTTGTAAGAAAAAGCTACAAATTTACTATATTGTTAATTATTTAAACTTAATAAAATGCTGGTGATTCATATTAAATTTAGAAGTATGCCTTTTTTACTTTGTTTTCAGAGTCAGAGAGCATACCTCTAATTGGGTATTATCATGGTGTGTGAGAAATAGATGTAGAGGATAATGTATAAAGAGATAAGAAATAAAAGCAGAATCTGGCCAAGTAAATTAATGTCAAGTTTTTGATCAGCATTAATATAATTTGGAATTTTTTTGGCTATAGGTATACAAGAGAAAGGAAAAGTCAAATATGACAGGTTAAACTCCTTGGTAATGGAGAATATAATGGAACCATTGGTTAATATGGTAAAGTTGGGAAGAAGGCCAGATTTGGGGGATGTTAAATTTACATATCATTAGACTTTAAGGAGGATGTGCTCAGTGGGAAAAGAGGCAAGACTAGAGTAGATATAGATGTGGGAATAATATTCATGAAAGCATTATGGAAATCTATTGCAAGGGCTTAGATAACCAAGAGAAAAAGGAGAGGGAGGTACCAAAGCTAAAGTCATGCTGCATGACTCTGATTCCAATGTTCTTTTTATTAAATTTTAATTTGTTATATAATTTTGGTTGTTATATCTAGGTTAGTGCTTTTCACACAATAGATGGATAATAAATGTTTGTTTATATGTTGATTAACAATAGCCACAAACAAGCACCTTTTTCTTCATTAAT
This sequence comes from Antechinus flavipes, assembly GCF_016432865.1. NCBI lineage: Eukaryota > Metazoa > Chordata > Mammalia > Dasyuromorphia > Dasyuridae > Antechinus > Antechinus flavipes. The sequence continues at coordinate 368,577,798 of NC_067400.1, read as the reverse complement.
TAACAAAGCATTCACCTTTCATAAAACTGTCATCAGAAAGACCTGGGGATGCTAATGGATGACTGCAGTTGTCTAAAATTGACTACTTCAGACATTAATTAAATTGGCAAGCTTTAAAAAAAATACTAAGATCTCCAAAGAGAATGAAATCAGATGTGTTTTATTTGCATGTGGTACCTTTAGGTACATGTCTTGTAAGAGTTTTAACATCAGTCATGGAATTTAAAATACTCAATCCTGTTTTTCTTTTATTAGAATGGAAGAACAGTATTGTAAAACATAACAATACAATATTTGAGATTTTAAAAAAGAACCATTTCACCATCTATCCACAGCAGCCTAAGGGAATAGGAGCAGAAGGATGTGTTAAGAAACTAGGAGAAAATAGATGTAGCACAACAATTTCTCTTATTTCTTAATATAATTAAGAGTTTCAATCTTCTACAAAGTTAGCATGAGTTTCTATCCATGTTTTCTTCACCATTGTTTAAACACCTACTCTTTGCAGAATACTATAGTAGAAGCTTTAAGACTATATCTGAGTAGTACTTTAGTAAACAGAGTTCCTGATCTCAGTGATATCATATGTTATAATTTAATGGGAGGGGATAAAAAAAATCTTCAAAATCAGCTGTATTATATTTAATGTAATAAACAATTGTTCAGTAAATATTTATTTTGTCAGTTCATTGTGCACACTCTCAGTGGAAATATATTCTCTCTTTTTGGCAGAATCAAATCTAGATATGTGGTTATTTACCAGCTTTTGAGGAAAAAGACAGATAAGAAACCTGAGAGGAGCAGAGCTCTTAATCAAATGTGGCACTGCTGGGTCGACTTCTTTGTCAGTATGTCTACTCTTCAGGACCTTAGACAGTAGTCTATTGCAGCAGCAGTTCTGTAGCATTTGCCAGTTTCTTTTTTCTATTTCTTGCAGAGTGTTTAGTAATTGTCTTCCTTTTATAATATGGATCATTGGCTTTACTAGTCATTTCAAATACACTTTATCACAAAACAAATTAACATTAGTATAAGAAAAAAATCTAAAGAAGTACAAGTAATTCTAGAGATCAACGAGTTTCAAAGGAAAACAAACAAGTTTCCCTTCTTTTCATTTCCCTTTTTGCTTTATTTCTATTCATCTCCCAATTGATTTATTTCCCTTCCCTTCTCCTAACGTTTCACCTTTCCCTCTTTTCTTTCCTTCTTAAGTAACTGAATAGTTAGTTTGCATATTATGGGTGACAAAAGATCAGGTTAGTGAGTCATTGGACAGACATTGAATATCAATTAATATTATTTTTTGCTGATTTGTTTTTTTAGAATTCCTTATTCTAGGGGGAAAATAGTCAGATTGAAAAGATGTAACACTTTATCCCTGGAATTATGAAGAAATAAGACAGAGTTAAACTTAAGTATACACATATATTATAATTTATGTTATATGGCATTTTATTATATATGCAGAGTTATTCTGATTTGAGGTCTTATTTATGTTATCACACTTTTACCTTCCTTCAAAATGATGACATCAGGCTGAAGGACTTGCCAAGACAAAAGCAATGACTTGGCAAAAGGAGTAGCCTTTCAGGTCTCATTAACCTTGATCTGGTGTTCTTTGTCACTGTCCAAGTCGTAATGATTATAGCAGTTTTCAACTTATTCTAGTGTACTATAGGTTAAGAATGATATTAACTCAGAAAGTGAAAAAATATTAACCCACTTTGAAAGTTGAACAGTTTAGTCACTTTTAATATTTACTCATGACAAATTTAGCTTAGCTAGGAAGGTAACTGAGCTAAGCATATGACACAGAAATAAGTTATTGCTTTTAATGTAGTAGAACCTCAAATTCTGTTTGTTTCAGGATAAGACTGCTTCTTTCCCCACTGGCTCTCACATTTGTTCTTCATTCTGTATGAGAAAAAGCAATGCTACCAGGAAAATTCTTTCAAATATCCTGCAACGTATGCAGTCAGAAAGACTCCAAACTGGTCTTTCTCTGATGTGAGCTCTGAGGAGAGACCTGCTGAGGAAGAAACAAAACCGAGATAGTTATGTCTAGTGGGTAGACATATATTTCATGCAGTAAGAAACATAAAAAAATAAATTTTGAGAATGAGACCTAAAAAAGTCAATTAGAACAATTAAACATTTATATTTGTCTTTTTACATTTTTTTCAAAAATGTTTAGACTTTATACATTCCAAACGATTGTTAATATTTATTGAATGCCTACATAGGCAACAAACTATTTTGGAAAATACAACTCACTAGATCATTGGGTCAAGCCAAGAGTTTCAGGACTTCAAAGAGAGGGATAAATCATAACTGTTTTGAAGGACCATAGAATATGTATGGAAAAATCACAGTTGAACTACACCTTGAATGACAGATAGGTAGGATTTCAGTAGTTCGAAATCAATAGCAGTTAGCATTTATGTAGTGCTTTATGGTTTCTGAAATAAGTGATCCAAATGAATTCATTTGTTCCTTAACAACTCTGTAAGGTAGATAATGATTTTATTTTTATTTTACACATGAGGAAACTGAAGCAGAGACTTTTTTAGAGTCAAATGACTGGTGTCTCTTGCAAGATTCAAAATCAAGGCTTTCTGACTCCAATTTCTACATTCTATCCTCTAAACTACCTGTTTGTTCTGAGAATGGATATAAAGACATAAAACATGCTAGACAGAAATAATTACTTTTGACAGAGGTATAGATTTGAATAGATGAATAATGATAGGGAACTATTTTCCTGGAATATTGGTTACTTATAGCAAGGCTTCTTAAACTTTTTTCACTTGGAAATTTTTATGGGACCCTAGGCATATAGATATATAAAATAGGTAAACAAATAAAACATTTACATATTTTCATAACATCTACATTCAGTTAAATGGCCACATCTAGGGTTGTGACCCATAGTTTAAGAAGATTTGATCTATAGGACAGAACTGGAAGACAGACTTGGAAAGAAAGTGAGATCATAATGTAGACAGTTTCTAAAAAAATTACTGATGTCTTTTATTTTTACATAATATATATTTCAGAAAATATCCCTGTTGTCCTCTTATTCCATCAGAATGAATCTTCCTTTTTAAAAAAGGAAAAAAAAATAATATCCCATGAATTATTCTTTCTATGTAAAAAAAAAATATTTTCCAGTCTGATGAAAGGTGAGAATATATATTTCTTTATATCTTCACTGGAACTATTGTTATCATTGTTGAAGTTGCTATTTTAATTATTTATTTAAGTAATGTTTTAATTTATTTTGTCACAATAATTATCTATATTGTTTTGTTCTCTCTTTATTTCATACTGGATACATTAATCCAAACTTTTCTGTTTCTCTGAATTTCTCATATTTATTATTTGCTGTCACTTAACAATATCTCATTAAATTCATATACCATAGTTTGTATAGCCAGAGCAAAATTAATATTATGCTGAACTGAGAATCAGAAAGATCTAGGTTCAAACGTCACTCCTGTTACTAAAAACTTACTTCAGATAAGTCATTTATCATTTCTAAGCTTCTTTTATTCTCATTTGGAAAATAAAGGCTTTCTTTGGACTGATGACTGCCAAGGTCTCTTTTAGCTTTAAAATCTATGATTTTATTATTGTTCTATAAGAAACCATAAGCAGAATGATTTAAAAAAAAAAGCCTGAATTCATATGAAATGAAGTGGGTAGAACCAAGAGAACATTGTGCACAGCAACAAGACTATGTGATGATTAGCTCTGATTGACGTGGCTCTTTTTAACAATGAAGTGATTTAGGTCAGTCCAATAGATGTGTGATGGAGAGAAACATTTGTATCTAGCAAGAGAACTATGAAGATTGAATGTGAATCACAATATAGCATTTTCACCTTTTTGTTGTAATTTTCTTGCTTCTTTTCCTTTTTCCTTTTTTTTTCTTTTTTGATCTGATTTTTCTTGTGTAGCATGATAATTGTGGAAATATGTATAGAAGAATTGCACATGTTTAACATACATTGAATTGCTTGTTCTCTAGGGGAAAGGTTAGTAAGAAGCAAGGGAGAAACATTTGGAACACAAATTTTGCAAAGTTTAATGTTGAAAATTATAATTGCATGTATTTCGAAAAATAAAAAAGCTATATTAAAACATAAAATAAAATATGATTCTATGATCGATCTATATAAATTCCATGATTTGTGTTTCCACACACAATGTGTTTCCAATTCTTTGTCAATTTAAAATGTTTTGAATATGTTAGCTTGTAAAAATAACTTTGACCAATCCTTTTTGATTCTAGGCATGCTTTTTCTATAGATAAGAAATGTAAATAACTATGAATATAGGTGAGCTCTTGTCAAATTGCAGATAAGACACATAGTGTGATACCAATGGACCATTTGTGTCTCTAGTTCCTTTTATGTAACGTTTTCTGTGCCAATTCTTCTATATTATCTTGAAAAAAAGTTAATTTTGAAAACAAATTTTATGAATTGATTTATGTAAAGAAAATCTAAGTGTTATAGAAAGATTTGCACATGGATTTATAATATAACACAGCAGGTATTTGTGAAGAGTAAGAGAATGGCCTCTTATTGTTTAAAATAGTTAAATATCCATAAGTCTTCTACAGAATTACTAGCTTCCTCCTCTCTGAGATGTTTGCATTGTATGAGATGCCAGCCATGCCAGCCTTAGTAGACAAATTGTTGGAGCAGCACCAACTATGAAAGTTTATTTAGATATTTAATAAGTAAATTTATTTAATTAGATGAAGGAGGAAAGAATGAGTAGCCAGAACAAGAAATTGGGAGTGCATACATCACATATTTAGCTTGGTTTTTATACATTTAGCATCTCTCTCATCATTTCACTTTAAGGTGATATGAGACTCAGTCTCTTTGACTATATTTACAAACATTCAATCAAATGATAGGTTATATTGCTCAGCATAGACTCTGGAATTTTAGTAAATTTGACATATTTCACTTTCCATTAATATCCTGACTTATATAGCATCTAAGGAATGCCATAGGTTCTTTGTGAATTAACCCTGCTATGTTTCAATATAAAATATGAATGAGACTATCTATGAACATCTCCAAGCCTTCCAAAGATTTGCCTTTGCTTGAAGATCACTGTTTCTCTGCTCTCTAAGATGACTAATGCCATTTTTAAACATAATGAATTACTAGAAAAATTTCTGGTTTTGGCTTATGTGGATTCTAAATCCATTTTCCAGTAACTTCAGCTAAATGGACTAATTTTATCTTTCTTCTTCCCTATGCCTAAGAACAATTCTAAGTATTACTTTTTAAAAATTTATGTTGACTCCTTAAACTTTGATATATCACAGTCCCCTTTATCTTCTCTTCTCTAGATTAAATATCGTTATTTTAATTATTCCTTAAAATGAATTCCTTAGAATTCCTAAAAAAATATTTCTTGGTTGTTTGCCATTGTAATCACTCCCTTCTTAGATTTAATTATGTGGATCACTGAATAGAGTGCTGCATATGCAGCCGGGAGACCTTCGTTCAAATCTGCCCTCAGATCCTTATTAGATCTGAAACCCTGGACCAATCATTTAAACCTCTGCCTGACTCTCATTTTCCTTAACTATAAAATAGAGATGTTGATAGCAACTATGTCTTAGACTTGTTATGAGGTTCAAATGTAGCATTTGTGAAGTCCTTAGAACATTTTTGTTATATTTTCATTTATTTTCTTTCTTCTTCTGCATGTGCTCTAGTCTATCTATATAGTACCCATCTGTAAAAAAAAAAAAAAAAAAAAAAAAAGTATTCTAATTCTCTATTGGTAGAATTAAAAATTGGATCAACTGCTCTGTAAAATTATTTGAATCTATGAATGAACATTTACTTCTTAACTCACAGGAATTTTTAAAGAAAATCAAAGAAATTATGTATATAAAGAGCTTTATAAAACATAATAATCTATATAAATACCAGTTCTTAACTATGAGTAAGATGATAATTTGCCTCAATATTAAAGATATTTTGGAGAAAAAGAGAAAACATAGTTGGGAAACTATTTTATTTATCTATTTTTGAGGACGAGAATATCCAGCATGAGAATCTGCTTATTCTTCTCAGGACTATTCATTTATCTTTTATGTTTAGCTGCCACCCAGCTCTTACCTAGAGTTCTAAGGAGCTATAGCATGTTAGGTCAATACTCCAATAAAAACCATTTCATCAGATGAAACAAACCAAGTTGAAGATAACCAACTGGCTTCAAACACATCAGTGTATTAGTGCAGTTTCCATCCCATCTTTATGAAGATGTCCCTTGATAGAATGAGTAGATTATAAAAACAATAAACCAATCAATAAGCATATATGATCTATCATTGTCTTAGCAGCCGGACTAATTCATAGTGAAGGTAACAAATAGGTTTGTTTGAGAGTTGTCTACCCACATATTTGAAGACTTCCCCCAGTGAAACAGGTGGATAAGAACACTTTGATCCAACAGATTTGAAGGTACCTGAATCAGGAATTTAATTTGGTCAGTCATCAGATAGCAAGATCATCTACTACATAACAGAATATTGCTAGTCATGCTGATTTTGTCTGGCCATTGGATTTTACTGACTCAAGAAGAAGGAATGAGGCTTGTCCAACTCTGCTTAAATTTAATTCACACTTAAGTCCAGACATCACCCTATGATGTCATTAATCCTTTTCTAAAAAGAATGAACTACAAGATATGAGATAAAGGGTTTGAAGTAGGGTGGTACCAATGGAAACAGAAAGAAAAAGACATATATAAGATGCTTTTCAGTGGAAGATGGAAATGATTTGGTGAGACTTAAATAGGTTAAATAAGAATGATGAAATATAAAGTATCAAGATAACCCAATTTTGAAAATTGTATTGGTATTATTGTATTGTAAAGGTATTACTATTTTTCTCAATATCAGGTTTTTCTTTTTATAAATCATAAACTTTTTAAATAAAATGGCTGCCTTGAAACTTTATATTGCTCAAGTAAGCATTCAGATATCTACCTTATTATTAACTCTTTGTTTAGAAGCAATAATTATCTAACATTGTTACTACTAATCACTATTCTAAATTAAAATTAACTTTAAAAAGTGAATTGCTTTGTTTTCCCCAAAATAAACAAATCAATCCCAGATTGCTTTGCAGGTGCTACTGGAACATTTATAATGCTTATGATGGAGATTAGGTTTAGTATTGCCTTGTAAGCTAACTATATGTTGACTTTCTTAAAACATGCAGTTGTTTTGAGGACTTGGATATAAGATATAGTTAGTTCTGTAGGGGATAGAGCTCCAGGTCTAGAGTGAAAAAGATTGATTTCTTGAATTCAAAAATGACCTCAGAAATGTACTAGCTATATGACCTTGAGTAAGTTGCTTGATCCTGTTATCTCCGTTTATTCATTTGCAAAAGCTGGAAAAGAATATAACAAACCAATCCAGTATCTCTGCCAAAAAAACTTCTTGGGTCATGAAGTGTCAAACAAATTAAATGAAACAGCAAAACAACAGCAAAATATCTGAATATGTAAAATCAAACAAATTATAGCAAAATTCTCTTATATTTGTTTTAATTTATGTGGGGACTTTTGTTTTGGATTTGACAAGGGGAGATAAAAATGAAAACATCAAAGGGAGATAAAGATGCAAACAGTAAATAGAACCATGCTCTAATGCTGATGCATTTTTCCTAAGCCATAAAAACCGAGCTTCATTGTTCTTATTTGTGTTTAACTGAGTGTATCTAAGAAACATGAATGATTTAAACAGGAAAAAAAAGTTTTAATAATTAAACATAAGAAATCACCAAGTACATCATGATGTCAAACACTGATGCCTGATATTAGGAGACACTAACTCTGATGGACTAATTTAACCAGAGTTTTGAGACATCACTGGACTAAATCCAAATATATATCTATACTAAATCTGGCATTAAATCTATACTAAAAATGGTCTGCTGAGAATGAGGGGGCATCAGCAAGAGAGAACCAGTCTGACATGGAAACAGAATAGCCCAGAACTTATCTTCTGATCAGCAAAGAGTTTGGCCTCTGCTAGCATAGGTAAAGTAGAAAGACCTAGTCTAAAAAATATCAAGGTTCTGTTATTTATTACTCCTTGAGACTAAGAATTACTTATTGCCCTTTGATTCACAATATTCAGCAATACAAAATTAGATACCGGTCTCCTTAGACCAAAGTTGATTATTAAGGAAGTAATGGCTGTTTTCCCCTTGCTTTCCTTGCTGCCTTCTATGTTGGAAAAAGCTCTAATAACTTATCAAGAATACTTTAGAATTTTTCTTTTTAGAATATTTTATATTGTCTTCTTTTTGTCAATAAACATTACTGTTATTTTCTAATGATGAATGAACCTTCCAAAATAATATATAAATAACTATAATCTTTTCTATCAAAAAAACTGAAATAATTATAGTTTTTATGTAATAAACTTTTCTCTCTATCTTGGATCTCCTTAGGATATGTGCTTTTTGGAAATTTTTTGAGATATAATTTCCACTTTTCTAAATTATTTGGACAAGTTCACAACTCTACTAATTTCACAATTATGTGTCTCTTTTTATAACCTCTCCAACATTTTTCATTTTTCATCTTTATAGGCCTAATATACATGAAGAAAACTTTGAAGTTGTTTTAATTTTCATTTCTCTTATTAATGATTTTCCATCATTAATTCCTGTGTCCTATGGTTTTTATATATGACTACAATAAGTAGATTACTGGTATTATAGCTTGCAAACTCAAATATATGAATATTCTTATATATGTGATACCTTATACAAAAGAATATAGACCTGGAAAGAATTTTAGAGATCATCCAGTCAGCATCTGTCATTTTAAAAGTGATGCTTAGAAAAGTAATGGGGCTTCTGTGAGCATTTAGGAGAGTGAGGATCAGAACTCAGATCTTTCTTAGCCTCCAATTTCAGTACTTTTGCTTAAATTCCATGCTGGAATTCTGGATTCCAGGCTCTACTTATCAATAATAAGTTAAAGAGGCAGCGAGAGGGCCGATAGAGCATCAGCCCTGAAGTCAGGAGGACCTGAGTTGAAATTTGGCCTCAGACACTTAACACTTCCTCCTTGTATGAATCTGGGCAAGGCACTCAACCCCAATTGCCTCAGCAAAAAAGTAAATTAAAAAATCAATTAAATACTTTGGAAACACGTGTTTTTTTTTTTTCTCTATCTCCAGGGTTATATATTGTATGTTTTAACTACAATATATAGAAAAGTTTAATGTCTCCATATATGTTACTTGCTAGTAAGAATTTAGGTTATTAAGTTATAATGGGGGTCAAAGAAATATCAGGCTGTAATGTATTGCTGGAGGACAAAGAAAAACAAAAATTACTTTTAGAAAGAACCAATACAGCCATTATTATTTAGTTAGAAAGAGAGGCTTCTCTTTTTTACCTCTTTATTTTGTGTCTCTCAGTTCTTTTTTTTTTTTTTTTTTTTTTTTTTGAGAAAGCAGAATTTTAGGGAAATACATTTTAGCCTGATACAGGATACTTTCTAAAAATCTATTTTCTTTGTTTATCATAAATTAAATGACACTCCAATTAAGAAACTCAGGAGATAATAAAATTTAGATTAGAGTTCAGAAGTAAAATGTTAATAGAAGAGTTCTAAGGTTCTAAGAATTTGAAAGGGCCAATAGAAAGGTCCAAAGTTCATGTCTTTTCTGAGCCTGCTCACAGCACTGGTTCAGACTGTTTGAGGAAGAGAGCTTTATATTCATTGTCTTTGAGAACTAACTTAGAAAATAGCAGATTTTCAGTTGGTTTAGAAACCTGACAGAGAATTGAAGTATAGTTCATAGCTATTGAGTGAGAATGCTGATTGAAAGTAACCATAACTGCTCTGCAGGGGTAAAGCTATTTATCATAGCACTTCTACTTCCTCAACAAAGGATTGAGAAATACTTAAGAAAACAAAATATTTTTAATGTAAAAGCCATTCTGTTCTAAATAATAGGCAGTGTGATAGCTAGAGAATTCTGAAAGGAATTTTTATTTGTTTTTGTTCTTCAGCAAGAAATCATTGCCTTTTCCATTTCTTTGACTTTACTATAGATTAATAAGTTCTAATTACATGTATTCTTTATATGTTCATTCCCTAACAAATAGGTGTCTCCTTCTATGTGCATTTTTAAAAGGTCTACTTCTCCCATTAAATATATCTGCAAAATTAATACATAATACATGGACTATTTGTCCATATTGTAGAGCTTGTATTATTCTGATTAGCATCAGTCAGACATTTGTAATTTGGCCCCAAAATAGAGATATCATTCTTATCCTTTGCTTGAATGAAGCACAACAAACCATGCACAACATGGACTCTTGACCTCTCTTTGATGAAATCTAAATGATTCCCAAATGTTACATATATTTTTAAGTCTCAACTCGTTTCTCTAGCATATTCATTTTCATACCCTCTTCTCAATGTAATCCTAAATCTATCTTAAGTTAAAAGATCAATCAGAAGAATAGATAGAAAAAGCAATGAATACTGAATAGGAAAGAAAAGGGACACGTTGGACAGCATGTAACGGAGAAAAGAACTGTTAAAGAGAAACAAAAGAGAAACTAAGAAAGCAAATTTCTATTCATTCCATATTATCATCAACATTTACAAAGTGATTCTGAAAAACTGTGGGTCTTCAAAATAAAAATCATAACATCAGTTACAAGTATATTGATATTTTCATTTAAGTTGTGTTCTTATAAAATAATTATATGCATTATATATTACATATATATTATATATCTATACAGAGAGAGAGAGAGAGACTCTGAATTGTTATTCATATGTGCTTATCATGGATGAGTAAAGTCAAGGATTATTGGGAGAGGGAGGCCAGGAAATATTTTAAAAATTATTTTATTTATATTGCATTTCAATTAAAATACTTTTTTATTACTGATTATGATTGACTAGTCATAGTAAAATATAATAGTGATGGAATTAAGAGTTGATATTTGGAAAAGATTCTTACCCCCAAAATACCTAGATCATGAATCATCCAAGTGAAGTGAGGGATATTTCTATGGTCCACAGAATCTTCTCTTATTTATATTTTTAGAATAATAATAATTTTAATAAAATAATGTAACAAATAATTTAATAAATAAAATAATACGTGAATAAGTAAAATAAAAAATAAATTTAAATAATTTTAAATTTAAATAATTTTAGAAAGAAGTGGAATTTGAGTGTATTTGAAATAAGAAGCATTGACACTTAGATTAAAATCTTAGGCTACTTGTGGAATAAAAATTAAAATGACCAATTCATAGTTTTAAATGTCATGTTATACTATCATTTTTAAAGTTTTTATTTTTTCCCTTTATTTTTTCCTTTTGGGAAAAGTTAATAACTTCTTTTCAAGAATCCTTTTCTTTCAATTGGGGAAATAATAGAAATGAACCCTGTTTCATATAGTAAAGTGTTGCTGAATAATTTTAAACAAAAGAGATGCTTACACATTGAATGACATTTGAACATACTTCAGAAGTATTCTTTTTCAAAGTGCTATATTGAGGTTTTTTGGGGTAAAATAATCTTTTTGTAAAACAAATGCTTACCTTTCAATTTATATTTTGGAGAATTTTGTTTTTTCACATTTCATATTTGCTCAAAGTCTGAACTATTTTCCTACATTATTCCTTAAAAGCATTCTATTAACCTATTCTCAGCAGAAGAGTTTATAGATGGACTTTTCATAAAGGGAGGATAACCAGGAATACCTGTGATTAAAAGATATAAATGTAAAAATCACTCCCCACAAGAATAAAGAAATTAAATAACAGACAAGCAAGCAAACAAAGGAAAACACATTCCCCTCGGTGGGCAGTAATCTTGTTATGTTAGATCAGATACAAAATTTCATTGAACTTTACTAGCTAACTCAAAGATAACCATGAAACAAGAAGGAGATGCCAAGACATGCAAGTAAATTGGATTTGAATGTGAAAGAACTGTACAAAACATTTGGAAGCTTCCCCACTGAGATCAGCCAACATATTATTTCTTTCTTCCTTCTTTCCTTCCTTCCTTCCTTCCTTCCTTCCTTCCTTCCTTCCTTCCTTCCTTCCTTCCTTCCTTCCTTCCTTCCTAACTTCCTTTCTGCACAGTGGGAAATGATTGCAGGGAACTTATATAGGGTTTTAGCTAATGGGTTTAATAAAGGCAGTTAAGTGTGTGTGTGTGTGGGGGGGAAATCAAGGATGCTGGGAGGATGAACAAGTCATAATTCCAGGAAAGGATCATAACTTAATTCTGATATGGGTCAAGATAAGAAGGTCATGGACAGGAGACAGCAAGGTGAGGAGAAATACTCAAAAGGAATACTCCCAGCAAAAACTGAGATAATGCACCTGGAGTTTATGACACAACAGTATTGAAGAAAACTTCAAGATTTCTCCTGACTGAATTCTCTCAGTCCTAATGGAAAGGAAAGGGTATGGCCATGATAATTTTATTAGGGCACGATAATATAATTGTTGATGATGATATTTTTTATAGAATCTATAGAGATCAGGAATTTTTTTTTTCCTCTTTAACAATTGCTTTCTCTAGTACATGTTCTCCCTTTTTTGTCAGTCATTGTTCTTTGATTTTTTTATATCTATCCATCTGACTAACCTTTTAAATTAGAGAGATTCATTTAGTGATGGAGTAGAAAGAGAAGAATGAAAATGAGTATGCTAGAGACATCAATTAAGGCTTTTGAAGATTTAACATTTGAGATTTATTAGGATTTCCTCAGAGATCAGTTGTTAAAAGTTTGTCTCTAAAATAAAATATTTAAAGATAATAGAATAGTACAAAATTATTCACATTTGTATGCATCTCTCCAAATGCCACCTTCAATAGTCATAAAATTGTAATGGAAATTACATGTGGGCAAATGTCATATATGTTCTCAGCATTGGGGAGTTCCATAAGATAATCAAGCAACAATGTAGAATTAATAGAGTAGATTAGTTTTTACTACATCTCTGTTTATCTTCCAATCTGGAAAAAAATTGAAAAAAACTTCTTGCCAAGCAATACATTTCATGATTTATCTAGGAAGATAAAACCAAAGAAATTAATCAGAGGAAAGTTCAGTTAATTACCATACAAAGTGCTGTTTGTGATATGCCATTTAAGTCCACACTCTTTCATTAGCAAAAGTTCTGATATTAATACAGTGTAGTAAGCAAAGTTACTTTCTTTTATTTTTGGCAGCAATGGGACAGCACCTGTTGTCCATGCTGAACAGATTTTTAAACTAGAAATCAATATATCAGAAAGATATTTTTAAACCTGTTTTAAGAAATGGGTACAAACAGAAACATATTTCATTGAATAATTAAGAAGATTTTTTCCATTGTTTTTCAGAGAAAACTTTAATCAATTCAGCCATGACAGTATCCAAACAAATCTAATCTATGATTGCAAGACTATATATTCTACAATGTATCTTTCTACATCACTTCTGGGATAAGATATGTGAAATTTCCCCAATACTTTCTAGTATTAATAATTATTACATGTAAACTTATGGTTAATTCTTCTTCAATAGTTCAAGGAGTTGATAATTTCTTCATATGGAATGGCAATAAACATTAATGCTAGACCATCCTAATGAGTTGTGTAGGCCAAAAATATCTATCATCTAATGCCTCCTCCTTATAAAAAAAATCAACAAGCATGTTAAAATGCAAAGTGCACACCAAGTATTGTGCTAAAATTCAAACTCAAAGAAACAATTCACACTCTAAAGGAAATTATGGAAGAGACATGTATACATATGCATAAACTGAACAAAAATGAAAAGTATTTTGAAAATCCAAGGTTGTTAAATACAATTCAATTAATAGGACTAGCTGTTAAGGGGGACCAGAAAATACTTCATATACCAAGTGCTGCTTGAGATTCCTTTTCCTCTTCGAAGGAAGAGATTTTTGAGATGGATATGAGGAAAGAGTTTATTTCAAGCTTGGAAGGTGACCAGTGTGAGACATGGAGTAATATTTGTGATGGGTAGAGTGAAAGCCCATTTCCCCATCTTTGGGAAGAAAATAATATATAAAACATCCAAATAATAATTTGGCATCAGAGTTTGACAGTCTTTAAAAGCTAAATCTATAGATTTTTCTTCTAGAGGCATTGAGTCACTGGAGTTTATTAAATATGGAAATGACATGCTTACTCTCTGCTTAAATGATTCTCCCTATATTTGGCTAAGCTAGTCCTTTTAAATCAAAAATGCAATCTGTCACTAGAAGCCTTTCCAACTTGGTAGGAATCTGCCAAAACTTGAACTCCACTGGCATAGTCTTTGGGAACCTACATTTCTCGTGAGTAGACATGAGTGGAGGCAGCTGTTCTCTATCTGTGTTTAATTTCAGTTTAGGAATTTAGATGACAGAGAACTACCCTCTGACAATTTGAGTTATTGTTTTAAATTGAAATTGATGATTTAAGGAATTTCTACAATTTCTTTCTTGAAGATTTGTAATACAATATTTAAAATAAGATTATAGATTTAAAGCTAGAATAGATTTAAGATTTATAGATTTAAAACTAGAATGGACTTCAGGGGTTATCTAGTCAAATTATTTAAATTTACATGTGAGAAAACTGAAAAGCAGAGAGGTTAAAAACTTTGTACAATAGTATGCAGTAATAAGTAACAAAACTGGGATGTGAATCTAAGTCCTCTGACTACAAATCTGATGTTCTTTCCACTTTATCATGTTCCCATTTGTGTGAAATGGATTCCACCTGAAGGCAAGGATCTCACTTTTTGCTATTTTAGTTGTACTTAAACACTATCATCAAATTTTTGTCATTGAGCTTCCTCAATAAGGTTTAAGTTTGTTTGAACATATTCTACAACCAGAGTTATAATGTATTCTTCAATAGTTATATATTTAAAAGGATGGTAGCAAGCTGAGTTACATTCAAAGAAAAGCAACTGGCTTGTTAAGGGAACATGAAACACACTCGTTGAGGATCAAGTGAAAGATTTGGATGGATTTAGGAGGTAGGTACCCTGAAAAAAAAGTCACAAATTAAGTCTATTAAGCCTTATCTGACCCTTTCTTCTAATTCATCTTTCATAATGTCACCTGAATCTTTAATGCTATTTAACAATCCTATTCTGTTCTTATTGATTCGATATCATTTTCCTACTGTGAATCATTTGAGCTCTTTCGCCTCCACATTTATACACAAACACACCAAGAAACATTCCCTAACTACCTTAACCTCCTATCTTGTATCAACTGTCTTCCCAAAACTCAGGCTACACTTTATCCACAACTCTCTACTGCTGTTTCTGTAACATAGTAAATGCTTAACAAATGTTTGATGAATCGAATTATCATGTAACACAGTATATTTTTAAATTATCTGGTGTTATTTGGTTCAGTTAGGCTGGAGGTTCACTGGAGGCCAAGATCATGTTTTAGCTAGCTGTATATCTTACTCAACAATTAGCTGTTTGCTCTGCACTGAGTAGATGCTTTGATGAAAGACAACTTAGGGGGTTGAAGTAGTGGACAGTAGACAGATAGCTCCAGAATGAGAAAGAATTGGGTTCAAATTATTGCTCTGGCACATATCTACTGTGTAACTCAGGGCAAGACACAATATTATATCTCATCATATCTCTCTAGACTGTATTTTACATAACAGGTGCTGATTTGTTGATAAAGAGAATTACCTCACTGAGAGGTTCCTATTGCAATGAAATCATAAGGGCTTAATAAATATTTATAAATTCCATTAGAGGGAAATGGCTGTCCAAAATTTGACTGGTTATCTCTTGACTAGTTAGGTCATTTGTTTTACCTTACCCCAAAGGGCAAACTAATGAGGAAAAGTTGCAGTCAGGCAGTATAAGGAAAGATTATGGATTGCCTTCACAAATAGTGATTTCTCAGTCTCTGGAAGTCTTCAAGAAGTGTCTTGATAATCTCATTGGAAGTATTTTGGGAGTGGATTTTTACTTTAGGTTTAGGTTGGACAAGATAATTTTCAATTTCCCTTATAACAGATACTCTATGGTTCTATAACAGTACTAAAATTTATCTTTAGAGTATTAATTTTTCTGTATATGGAATGCATTCTTTTCAAAGGATTGAATGTTACATAATTTACAAACACTTTTACTATATTATTATGCAGAATTGGCTAATAGTGTTTAGCACAGAAAGCAAAAAATGTAACATGATATATCTTAGTTATATGTCTTAGTTAAGTGATTATACTTAAATCAAAGAGGAAGTTTTATATAATCTTTTCAAATTACATACCTTATTCTTAAAAAAAACTTGATGCTTTTTGGTTTTGATGGAGAATAATAAGAATATAATCTTACTCTGCTTCCTTTTTGCAAATCAAAACCTTAGATATTATTTATGGTCTATATATTCTATATATAACTAAAGAATTTGTGGAATCAGGTGGATAACCTGAAGATCTGGGTTCTAATAGTGCTTCAACCTGCTGATCATCTATTTGACTTTAGGCTAGTCATTTGATCTCTCTGTGTCTCAGTTTTGTCTATTATAAAAAGAATGAATGCATTAAAATTATTTATAGTTTACTATGTGCTAAACATTATGTAAACTGCAGTTACAACTAATAAAAATAAGATAGTCCTTGCCTAAGAATTCTCATTGTTATTGAGAAATGGTACCCAAGGAAGAAAGTTAATGTCTGGAAAATCATTAGACATGAAGAGACAATGAAGAGTAGCAAACTAATTACGAATCTCAGAGAAAATAGTGGAAAGGTAGGGTGCTGAAAAAATCATTCCCTAAGGTTTTTGTGCAGATTTAATTTTTAAAATGAGGAATATTAAAACGAGGAAAATTTGGTAAATTGAGTTGTTTTAAAATTAGATGTATTTTGTTTCAATTCTTTTAAAATGAATTATAATAGTTTTCTAATTAAATAAATAGACTCTCTGTAATATAACAACTTTCCTTTGGCATAGGTGATCCTCCAGAGTCATCATGTCATCATTTTTAATTTTAATATTCATTAGAAGCACTTTAATGATATATTTCTATTAGAAATATATTAGATGAGAGATAGTATGGTATATGATTAAAGTACAGTAAACTTGGAGCTAAGAAGATCAATATGCAAATCTGTTTTTATTACTTAGTAGATATCTACTACTGGGTAAGTCATTCAACATTTTTGAATGTTCATTTTCTCATCTGTAATATGAGGACAAAAAAGAATAATATAATACAAAAGAATAACACAAGGTTATTGTAATTATCAAATGAAATAATGTATTATGTAAAAGTATTTGAAAACACTTAAATGTTGCATATAAATGTTAACTATTTTGATAGTGATATAAATGTTGACAATACAGATGATTGGGCTACATATATAATACTAAGGACATTTTCTGGATATGTTTTTAAAAATTGACTCCTAATATGAACTTTTTTCTTTTTTTCCCCATGTCTATAGAATATGTCCTTTAATAGTATAATGCAGAGAGAAAAGAAAAAAAAAAGGGTAAAAACATCTTGTAAGCTCATATCAATGGATTCTAGTTATTTGGGGTTTTAGATTTATCTCTAAAACAAAAGAATCTCTGGCAAATTGGTTAAAACCAGTAATAGAATTATTCAAGCAACTTGATATAGTTTTTATCAATTTAGTAATGTAAAGAGAAGTAATCAGTCTCAAAACAATTGTTAAGTATCTACAATTAAGTCTGAGGCAACAGAGAATCCCATAACAAAATGCTCTTGTCATCTTGTACTGATGCTCAATTTAAAAAACTGATTGCTTGCTTACTTTGAACATAATATTATTCTAGGCCCTGGAAAAAAAGAAATAGTTGTCTTTTCTTATTGATGGTTATCCAACAGGAAAAAAATTAAAACATTAAAAGGCAAGCTTTATATGTAGGAGTATGTAGGATGAAAAAGAACCAGATTGTAAAACAAAGGAAATTTTAACAGTGAAACTGAAGTGCTTATCTGCTTCACTATGTATATATTTTAGGATTACATACAAAGATATTTTTCCCATTTTACTTTCTCTACTTATATGAATTAATGTTTGTGTAAATGATGTTCAAATATAAATAATCAATCTTTTCTATTTTATAATATGTAATGGTTTTTATACCTTGTTTGGTTAAGAATACATTCTCTATCCCTCATTGTGAAAGATGTATGTTCTGTTTATCGTCTAATTATTTAATAATGTAATCTTTGATATTCAGGACACATATTTTTAATTTATTGTGGAATATGGTATAGAATGCTCTAAGACTACTTTCTTCTAGACTGCTTTTCAGGAACTCTTCTCAAAATTTTTTTTCAAAATTTTATAAGAACATAGCTAGAGTTGAATATAGCTGGTATCAAAGCAGAAACATGGAAGGTGAAAGCTGATTTTGACAATTGATGATTTGTTATTGTCTTGAATTTTTACTTTTTGTTGAATGATGTAATTTTTCACTTGGGAGTTTATTTCCTTTCAAATTTTATTAATCTTCTTCTCTGTCATGGTCAGACTAGAAATATATACTATTGAATTTTTATTTAGGGAACTGAGGAACAAAAAGTTTTACCTGTCACAAATTGTATAAAAGCCACATACTAGCTCTAGTGTATTATACTAAAAGTTAGATTTTGCTGCTTTAGAAAAACTAAAAGCACAAACTAATTGCCCCAAGTATTAAAGAGATTATTTCCATATTTTTTTCCTTTATTCATCATGATTTGGGTTCATATTGTCATAAAACCAAGGTTGTGAAATTTATTTTATGAAAGTTTAAAACATTGGGAAGGGAAAACAAAACAAAACTTTAGACACTTATTCTTTTATTAGAATGAGAAGTCATTTCATGCTATAGTCAGTCAGATTTGTTTTTTTTTTTTTTAAATCTGGCTTTGATTATTGTGCTTATATCCAATACCATTGATTTATTTACATATCACGTTTTGCAGTACCAGTTGGCTGTTTCCTCTTTTTGAATCATATGTCCCTTGGATTTATTATGGAAAACTGCACACATTGAACAGAGATTTAATTAACTAGTAACTCTTTTCACTGATTAACTCCACCTACATGATAATCTCAATTTGAGCAAATAACTTTACACATTTCTAGTGACCTATTATACATAGCCTTGATATTGATTTAAAAGTGAAGTATGTGCACAGCTACTGCATAAGTGGAGAAAATGTATGATTGCACAAAACAAGTTTATTGTTATATATAGTATTATATATAATTTCAGTGCATGAAAATTATGGTAAAGTTAGTTATATTTAAGTTACTTATTTGGTTCAATTATGTTCTAGCTATTGCTCCTAGTTCTAAAGTAGAGCCATAATGTAATACCAATTTTTACAGGGACTATGAAAAAGCTATATTCTCTTATCAGAGAGAGTAAAAAAAAAATAGAAAAATAAGCTTAACACCAGAAAAAATAGGAATGCTTCAATATTTCCTTTGCTACCACTGAGCAGAACTATTAAACTACTTAGGATGAGGTGAAAATCCCATACTGAATTTACAGATAAAATTGTAAAAGAGATGAGTGACCATGGGTATGGAATATTACATATTCTATCTAACTAACATCATTATATTGATTGGTCTTGCCAACTGTCTTTTGTTAATGAGCATATTTTTTTATATTCAGTACCACAAGGAAGTCTTATTGGATGGGAAGTATATATTCAGAAATAAATGATACCAACAAAGAAAGAAAACTTCTTATAAACCTTTTTTAAAAAGTTTGTGCTTCTCAAATTTAATGTAATAATCTGTGTAGCATTTAACAATAATGGACTTCACTGCCCAAAATTAGAAAGCTCTTGTTTTTAAGAAATGTCATGCCTTTTTCTGGAGGAAAATGTTTTTGACTTTGAATCTTTTTTGGTTTAGGATCATTGTATATTTTATATAGGTGGCATGATTGTAAAGATTAGCCTGAGTTTCTTGATTCATGAGGTGATAACTGAAGCATTTGTATTACATTGCAAACAAGCATATATTGGAGTATGTTGAGAACACTGTATGCTTCCTGTTGTTGCTACTCCTCATTCTATGGACAAATTCAATCATAGTTTGATGCTAGAAATAATAAATAATTGACCTAAAACTAAAAATTTATAAAATATTTTGCATAAATTATACTAATAAATTAACTATCATTTTCTAAAGAAATTATTTAAGTCATTTAATCCTCACCATGACCCTGGGAGATAAACTATTATTATCATCATTTTATAGATGATGAAATTGAGGCAGACACTAGCAAAGTGACTTGCACAAAGTTATAAAGCTAGAAAGTGAGGGAAACTATGTTTAAATTTATCTTATAGACTTTAAATTTTCAGTATATTCATTGTGCCACCTTTGTGCCTCATCTTCAGCCAAAGATGAGCCAACAAACTTTAAAAGTTGGGAACTAGAGCCAAGATGTGAGATTAGGTAACTAAGGGAAATTTTTCCTGAATTATTAAAATATAGCATAACATAAACTTGATTATTTTGAGGTAGTGGATAATGGGAGGACATTATTTTGAGTTTTAATGTCTTACATCATCTATCTAAATACCTTACCAGATGTCTTCTGTTTTTGAAGAATTCTGCTAGTTAGTAGTCAGCAAAATGTTTTGATGTTCTCTCATGATCAAATATCTTGTAACACTCTTGTAGATGAATCTAGAATACAGTCTGTATTCTAGACTAGATGATAATAGAGTTAGGTGGATTAAAAAAATGTTCCCAAATTATGAACTTCTCTAACCATTCTAGCAAGTAATATGGAACTATGCCCAAAGGGATATAAAACTGTACATACTCTTTATTCCAGTAGTGTCTCTACTAGTCCCAGAGGGATCATAAAAAAGGGAAAAGGACCCACATATGCAAAAATATTTGCAGCAGCCCTTTTTGTAGTGGCAAGGAACTGAGTGGATGCCTATCAGTTAGAGAATGGCTAAATAAGTTATGGTATATGAATGCTATGGAATATTTTTCCAAAAAAACTGGAGAGATTTACATGAACTGATGCTCTGTGAAATAATTAGAACCAAGAGAATGTTGTATATAGCAACAAGAAGATTATACAATGATCAATTCTGATGAAAGTGGTTCTTTTCAACAGTGAGGTGATTCAGGCCAGTTCCAATGGTTATGTGATGGAGAGAGCCATCTTCACCCTGAGAAAGGACTGTGGGGACTAAGGGTGGATCATAACATAGTATTTTCACTTTTTATTGTTATTTGCTTGAATTTTGTTTTCTTTATCATTTTTTTCCATTTTGATCTGATTTTTCTTGTGCAGCATGATAATTATGGAATTAAGCATAGAAGTATTGCATATGTTTAACATATATTGGATTACTTGCTGTCTAGGGGAGAGGTGGGGGGAAAGAAAGGAGAAAAAAATTTGGAACACAAACTTTTGCAAAGATGAATGCTGAAAACTATGAATATATTTTAAAAATAAAATGCTTAAAAAAAAAAAGACGTGGACTTGGAAGAAAAAAAGCTGCAAGCTCATTTACAATTCATATAGTGGTATACCAAAATAGGCTACCTTGGGAGAGCATAGGTTTCCAATCACTGGAGGTCTTCAAATACCCATCAATAGTTCTTCTCAATGAGTGAATGTGTTAGAGGCTTGCTTAAAATTCCTTTCAACTTTTGACTCAAGAATTGTTTGAGAGCAAAAATAAAATGCTCTTAAAAGAGGAAAATCAACATTCAGAAGTCAGATTCATACAACAATTCTCACTCAGTGCAGAGATTTTCATAAATGTATCAGTCACTCATAAGCATGAATTTCATGAAATATAAATTTAATAATTTAAATGTATTTTGATGCCTTTTAAATGTGTTTTAAAACAAAACATATAAAAATAAGGTAGCATTTGCCTACTGCTAAGAATGTCTTCCTTTTGTATACATTTCCCATACATTTGTATACATTCCTTGACACTTCATAGCAAAGTAGTTCAGAAAGACTTGGTAGCAAAATGAAATATAATATGAAGGAGTTATTAAAATATTTTCTAATGAGAATCTCTATAAAAGTTTTAAAGAACAAGGAATCAAACTTTCAACTAACTTGCCAGTGCAGAGTTATGCATTTCTGTAAAACCCATAAAAACACTTTCTATACAGACAAGATTAATAGTCTGTTAGAAGATATGTAGTTGATAGTCAAATGTCAAAGAGTGGTGTTGACTGTTATTTTTTTTTTGAATTTTATAAATGAATAAATCCTAAGTATGAGAAAATAGAAAATTAGTTCCCAAAGTGTGAAAAAAAATGGATAGAACTATAAAAATATTTTTGAATTGACTCAGATTTCAAAGCAAAGACATAATGAAGGAAGGAAGAAAAGAAGAAAGGAAGGAAGGAAGAAAGAAAGGGAGAGAGGGAGAGAGGGAGAGAAGGAGGAAAGGAGAAACAGGAAGGAGGGAGGGAAAGGGAATAAGAGAGAGAAGAAAGAGGAAAGGGAGAAAAGGAAGAAAGGAAGGAAGGAAGGAAGTAGAAGGAAGGAAGAAAAGAACAAAGGAAGGAAGGAAGGAAGATTTTTAAATTATCCATTATGTGGCAAGTACACATATTATTTCACTTGATCTTCACAATAACTCTGAAAGTTATGATTGATTATTATCCCAGTTTTACAGTTTATTTTATCATGTTAATTATGTTAATAGAGATTAAGGGATTTTTCCCGGAGACACAGAGCTAGTAAATACCTTAGACTGGATTTAAACTCAGGTCATCTTGATTCCAAGTCCAGCATTTTATCTACTTGTGCTAAACAGATACCTTTATACTATTCTAGATAATACACTAGGTGTATAAATATGAAATTCAATGGTCCTTCCCCTGAAGGGAGTCTGATTCTATTGGAAAGATATAACATGAAAACAGATAAATACAATGCACAATAAAGGGAAGCCAAAGAAAAATTCCAAGGATAGCAGGAAACACTAAGAAGAGAATTAAGTTGAATTCAAAAACTGCCAAGAAGCTGTCATGCTTATTAGATAAGTTAAATGTTTTTAATAATTATTGATGCATTATATTGGAATGGACTTGAAGTATGATGGTGACCATTGATGCTTGGATAGGTGAAGGTGAGTAAAATGGTCTCAGAGTTGGCTTTCAATTTTATTTGTGATGATTCTGCATATAATGTATAGGTGATATTCATCACAATGGGTATTAATGACCACAGGGAAAAAAGCATATACAAAATAGCAAAATTCATTTGATTTTCATTAAATGTTTCAATGGACAAAGAGGACAAAGAAAATACAATAGTCTTTTAACTCCAGATTTAACAGTTCCATTTGAATGTTAATTTAGGGCCATCTTTACAGCTATCTTCATGCTGTGGTAAAGTTGTTTAATATAGAAGTCTTGCTTCTGAGTGTTATACAATTAGGCTACCCCCACCATAGAATCCCCATGGTTTAAAAGAAAATTTTATGCATGACATATAAAAATCTGAGTATGTTTAATAATATGCAAATAATCACTTGCATTTTAAGTATAAACTCATTAAAGGCACTTAAATGTAAAGTCTACAAATTCAGCCTTCTGAAGTGTTTTAGCTCCAGTAGTTGGTGCATAAAAATTTACCAGAGAATTGTTCAACAGTTGGACAATGCTTGGCATGGGACATATTCTTTCTTCTCTGTTTGAATATCCTGTGACTATAAAAATAGTATGTGTGGGGCCAGGAAAATGGGAAGATAATTGCTCATTGTATTTTTCTTCTAGCAGAAATAGCCTCCACAACAACATGGTCCAAACAATTTTTCCCAAAGTAGCCTATAGAATTTCAAAGAAATTAGGATACTAAACAGCAACAACAACAACAACAACACACTCAATTTGTGGATAAACAATTTGCATTAAAATGGTAATAGTTTATAATAGATGAGGTTTGACTAAGCTTTTTCAATTCCTGTGCCTAGTAGGGGAAATATTTAAATGGTCTATGTATGCCATAAAGACAGAGCATTAGTTTACTTAGACAAAGTAGAATGGGGGTCATTCATGCATACACTCCCATTAATGGGAATTAGCATTGACTCAATATATATCTCATAATTGGATTTATAGAGAAATGCCAAAATAAGAAATTTAGTGATGCAAGGAAAATATATTATTCTTTCCCAAAAGGTAGCTTTCACTGTTTAAAAGGATAGTTATAAAGTTCAGATAAGAATATGTGTGTAGCTTTATTCATTAATGTATTTTTTAAAGTTATATGGCAAGAAGTCTCCTTTAATTATTTTTCCAAATGTATCTTCTCTAAAAATAAGAACTTTGAGTTTAATGAATTTAACTGAAATATATATAGATATGTCCATATCTATATATATATACTTATATATGTATAAAGAAACTTACATATATAAGAACTGAAATATGTATTATATTATTCCATATGAACTCAAAGAGCTATTTACAAATTATAAACTTTTAAAATTATTCTTCACTTTAATCCAATGATTTAAATTTTTTTTTTACTCACTGAACAGTTATTTTTTTCTATTTTTAAAAAAATTTTCTCAGTAAAATGTTAGAACAATTTGAGGGTTATGCTTGTGCATTCTTTTTTTTGTTGTTGTTGTTACATATTTCCTTATGAATCATGTTGGGAAATCAGAACAAAAGGAAAAAAAAACACAAGAGAAAAGAAAACAAGAAAAAGGAAAAAAAAAGTGCACATAGCATGTGTCACCTTATATTCAGTCTCCACAGGTCAGTCACTGGATGTGGATGGCATTTTCCATCAAAGTTTGTGAGGATTGCCTTGGATCACTGAATTGCAAAGATGAAGCAAGTCTGTCATATGTGATCATAGTCATAGTCTTGCTGTTGCTGTGTACAATGTTTTCCTGATTATTTTTATTTCATTCAGTACCAAGTCACAAGTCTAAAATCAGACTGTTCATCATTTTTAAGGAACAATAATATTTCATTACTTTGACATACCATAACTTATTCAGCTATTGTTCAACTAATGGGCATTGACTCATTTTCCAATTCTTTACCATTATAGAAAGGATTGTTACAAACATTTTTGCACATGTGGGTCTTTTTCCATCTTTTATGATTGCCTTGGGATACAAACTGAATAGTAAGACTATGGATCAAAGGATGGGCAGTTTTATAGCACTTTGGGCATAATTTCAAATTGCTCGCCAAAATGGTTTGATCATTTCACAACTCCACTAACAGTGTATTAGTGTCTGTTTTCCCACATCCCTCCACTATTTATCATTATCTTTTCCTGTCTTCTTAGCCACTATGAGACACGTGAGGTGGTACCTCAGAAGTGTTTTGATTTGCATTTCTCTAACCAATAGTCATTTAGGTTTTCTCATATGACTATAGATAGCTTTAATCTCTTCATCTGAAAATTGTCTGTTCATATTATTTGACTATTTATCAATTGGGAAATGACTTGTATTCTTATGAATTTGACACAGTTTTAATATATTTTATAAATAAGTCCTTTATCTGAAACACTGGCTAGAAAATATTTTCCCCAATTTTCTACTTCCATTCAAATTTTGGCTTTGTTGTTTTTGTTTGTGCAAATGTTTTTTAATTTAATGTAATCAAAGTTGTCCATTTTATATTTTATAATGCCTTCTAGGTCTTCTTTGATCATAAATCCCTCCCTTCTCCAAAGATCTGTTAGGTAAACTTCCCTGTTCTTGTATTTTGCTTATACTACCAACACTTAAGCCTAAGTCATGTGCCCATTTTGACCTTACTTTGATATGGGTGTGTGAGATGTAAGTCTAAGCTTAGTTTCTGACATATTATTTTCCAGTTTTTCCTAACAATTTTGTTAAATAGTGAGTTCTTATCCCAGAAGCTAGAGTTTGGGGTTTTATCAAATATTAGATTTCTATAGGCAATGCTTGTTATTAACATGTATTGAACTTATTCCATTGATGTACTTCTCTATTTCTTTGCCAGAACCATGTTTTTAATGACTGCTGCTTTATAACAAAGTTTTATGTCTTGTACTGCTAGATCACTATCCTTTGTATTATTTTTTCATTAATTCTCTGATATTCTTCAATGTTTGTTCTTACAGATGAATTTTCTTATTATTTTTTTCCTAGCTCCATGAAATAATTTTTTTTGATGATATGACATTGAACAAATAGACCAATTTAGACAGAATTGTCATTTTTTTTTATTAAATTAGCTTGGCATACCTTTGTGTTGGAATCCTTACTAACTGCTAACTAATTAGAGTTGATCTAATCTTACAAGAAGGTGTTTTGGGCAGAACCTGAAACAAGGTACTAAGTAGAACTAATTAATACAAGGCTTGTGTTCACACCTTTACTCATTGGAGTTCAATGAGTTCATACCTCCCTTGAAGCTCGTTGGGCCAGAGAGCACTATGGGAGAAAACCCATAATCCCTCTCTCTGGAAGGAACATAAATAGGCCAATGGGCCAGTCGAAGAGTTCTTCAGAGGAAGACGCTACAAGTCGAGATTTCACCGGAATGACATGAAGACTGGAGCTGGCTGGAGGCTGAAGGACCAGACCTTTGGATTTAAAGACATTTGGAGAGAGCTCTTGGAACCAAGCAGAGAGATAGGCCTCTAAGCTAACCGGGCTATATGGGAGATAATAAAAGATCTGAACTTTTATCACCTGGCTGAGTTTTGAGAAGAAGAAGATCACAACACCTTTGAACAATTGATATTTTTCCAGTTGTTTAGATCTGACGATATTTGTTTGAAAAGTGTTTTATAATTGGGTTCATATAGTTTCTGGGTTTGTCTTGGCAGGTAAATACCCAAATATTTTATTTTGTCTGCAATTTTTTATTTTCATTTATTCATTTATTTATTTATTTTTGTAGCTTTTTATTTACAAGATATATGCATGGGTACATTTTCAGCACTGAAAAACCACTGAAAAACAGCAAAACCATTTTTTTCAACTTTTCCTCTCCTTCCCCCACCCCCTTCTCTAGATGGCAGGCAGACCCATACATGTTAAATTTGTTAAAATATATGTTAAATACAATATATGTATACATATCCATATGGTTATTTTGCTGCACAAGGAAAATCAGACTTAGAAATAAGGTAAAAATAACCTGAGAAGGAAATAAAAAATGCAAGTGGACAAAAACAGAAGGAGTTGAAATACTATGTTGTGATTCATATTTATTTCCCATAATTCTTTCACTGGGTATAGCTGGTTCTCTTCATTGGTGAACAAATGGAAGTAATTTGATTCATCTCATTGTTGAAGAGAACCATGTCCATCAGAATTGATCATCATATAGTATTGTTGTTGAAGTATATAATAATGTCTTGGTCCTGCTCATTTCACTCAGCAGCAGTTCATGCAAGTCTCTCCAGGTCTTTCTGAAATCATCCTGCTGGTCATTTCTTACAGAACAATAATATTCCATAACATTACTATATCACAACTTATTCAGCCATTCTCCAACTGAGGGCATCCATTCAATTTCCAATTTCTAGCCACTACAAAAAAGGCTGCCACAAACATTTTTGCACATACAGGTCCCTTTCCCTTCTTTAAGATCTCTTTGGGGTATAAGCCCAGTAATAACACTACTGGATCAAAGGGTATGTACAGTTTGAAAACTTTTTTGAGCATAATTCCAAATTGCTCTCCAGAATGGCTGGATGTATTCACAATTCCACCAATTATGCATCAGTGTCCCAGTTTTCCTGCATCCCCTCCAACATTCAGCATTATCTTTTCCTGTCATCCTAGTCAATCTGACAGGTATGTAGTGGTATCTCAGGGTTATATTAATTTGCTTTTCTCTGATTAATAATGATTTGGAGCATCTTTTCATATGGCTAGAAATAGTTTCCATTTCTTCATACAAAAACTATCTGTTCATATCCTTTGACCATTTATTAATTGGAGAATGGCTTGATTTCTTATAAATTAGAGTCAATTCTTTATATATTTTGGAAATGGGGCCTTTATCAGAATCTTTGACTGCAAAAAATGTTTTCCAAGTTTATTGCTTCCCTTCTAATCTTCTCTGCAATAGTTTTGTTTGTACAAAAGCTTTCCAGTTTGATATAATCAAAATTTTCTATTTTGTGATCAATAATGATCTCTAATTCTTCTTTGGTCACAAATTCCTTCCTCCTCCACAGGTCTGAGAGGTAAACTATCCTATGTTCTTCTAATTTATTTATAATTTCATTCTTATGCCTAGATCATGAGCCTATTTTGACCTTATCTTGGTGTACAGTGTTAAGTGTGGGTCAATGCCTAGTTTCTGCCATACTAATTTCCAATTTTCCCAGCAGTTTTTGTCAAACAGTGAATTCTTATCCTAGAAGCTGGGGTCTTTGGGTTTGTCAAACATTAGTTTATTAAAATTATTGATTATTTTGTCCTGTGAACCTAACCTATTCCACTGATCAACTAGTCTATTTCTTAGCCAATACCAAATGGTTTTGGTAACCACAGCTTTATAATATAGTTTAGATCTGGTACAGCTAGGCTACCTTCATTTGATTTTTTTTTTCATTAGTTCCCTTGAAAGTCTTGACCTTTTGTTCTTCCAGATGAATTTTGTTGTTATTATTTCTAGGTCATTAAAATAGTTTTTGGGAGTCTGATAGGTATAGCACTAAATAAATAGATTAGTTTAGGCAGTATTGTCATCTTTATTATATTCATTTCATCTATCCAAGAGCAGTTAATATTTTTCCAATTGGTTAGATCTAACTTTATTTTTGTGGAAAGTGTTTTGTAGTTTTGCTCATATAGTTCCTGACGTTCCCTTGGCAGATAGATTCCTAAATATTTTATAATATAAGCAACTATTTTAAATGGAATTTCTCTTTTTATCTCTAACTATCAGATTTGGTTAGTGATATATAAGAATTCTTATGACATATGTGGGTTTATTTTGTATCCTGCAACTTTGCAAAAGGTGTGGATTATTTCTAATAGCTTTTTACTAGAATCTTTACGGTTCTCTAAGTATACCATCATATCATCTGCATAGAGCCATGATTTGGTTTCCTCATTACCTATTCTAATTCCTTTAATCTTTTTCTCAACTCATTGCCAAAGCTAGTATTGCTAATACAATATGGAGTAGAAATGATGATAATGGGCAACTTTCTTTCACTCCTGATCTTATTGGGAATTGCTCCAGTTATCCCCATTACATATGATGCTTACTGATTGTTTTAAATAGATGCTACTGACTGTTTTAAGGAAAAGCCCATTTATTCCTATACTCTCAAGTGTTTTTAATAGGATTGGATGTTGGATTTTTGTTATGATTCGTACAAGGTGCTAAGTCAGTGGAATTGATAGAGACAATGGCTGTTTAGCAGGGTGCTTAACAGTTCTCTAAATGTACTTAGTACTTATTAGACTTCACACATTTCACACCTTTGAGAGAGCATATATAAGCTAGGAGCTTCAACCAGTGTGCGCTTCAGGAAATTCACAAGTCAGGAATCAGTTGAGGACATCCACAAGTCTAACACAGGAGCCTACAAGCCCACTCTCAGAGGTGGAGTCAGATTCATTCCATTTTCCACTTTTGTGCTAGCTGGAGGCTTTAGATTCAGAGGGAGCTAGAGGCTAACACTGGAAAGACAAAAGAGTAGCAGCAAGAGCTCTCAGAAACAAGGAGAGAGATATGCCTCTACATAAGCTAACCAGGCTATTTTGAAGGAAACAATAAAGGATTTGGACTTTAATCCCTGGCTGCATTTGGGGTAATTTCACGGAACTAAAACAAAGGCTGATCCCAGAAGCCCCCCAAGAAACCTGCTTCTATAGAAAATTATATTTAAGGGAAGAGAATATGACATTTTGGTGCCCAATATGGGGCAGACACGCTCCTGATCCAGTGGAAAAGTCTCCTCAACCCAGAAATTCCTCTTCAAGGAAAATGTTTAGAGAGCATTGCCAGACTTATAAAAAAATCAAGGTTTAATTATAACATGGGAACAGATCATTAATTTTTAAAAAATTGTACAGTACACATTTCCTTGGTTCTCTAAGTAAAAAGAATTGGATCCAGACAAGTGAAATTAGTAGGAGAGCAACCAGGTGAATACTATAATTTCAATACAAACTCAATTTCCAAAAATACACTTAATACATATAATTTAAAACAATTGTCTTTAAGAAATTATATAAGAATTAGAATAAGGAAAAAGAAGAAAGAGCAGGAGGGGGAGGTGTCAACTAAACTAGGTGAAAAGGATGAAGAATCAGATAGGAATGAAGTTAAGTACAATTTTAAGTGTGACACTTCACAACAAATTCCCCATCCCCCAATCTACCTCCCTCAATTAACCCTTCATGGGTAGAGGGAGAAAGAGGAGTAGAAGAGGCAGAAACACATTCAGCACCACCTATGAAGCAGCCTATGACTAGGTTAGAAAAAGCACTGGTTAAGGCAAAAAATGAAGGACAGGATGTATCTGATGTAATACATGCATACCCTGTGATTGAAGAGCTTGACTCTTCAAGCCAAAAAAAAAAAAAAAAGGAGAAGGTACACTCCTTTTGATCTGGAAAAAAATATAAGGATTTGAAAAAGGGCTTTATGGGGCTACATCATCTTATATTAAGTTGTTACTAGAGAGTTTGGCTTATGAAATCCTAACCCCAGTGAGTAGAAATCCATAGCAAGGACATGTTTAGAATTTGGACAAAACTTGTGACTTTCAGAGTATCATGAATTATGTAGGAGTCAAGCCAGACACAATAGGCAAACAGGAGTTAATGTACAAATAGCTTTTGACAAACTAGCTGGTGAAGGTCAGTATGGAGAGAATTCAGAACACATTGATTATCCCATAACAGTGTATGAGCAAATTTCTAATGCTGCAATAAAAGCTTGGTATTTTTGGAATTTTGGAAAAGCTTGGAAAAAGATGAAGGTAAAGCCTTCACAAAAATAGAGCAAGGTCCCAATGAACCTTTGAGGATTTTGTGGGATATTTGCAGACAGCTGTCACAAGAACCATTGGAGAAAATGCAGCTACAGAAATAATGACCAGACATCTGGCTAAGGAAAATGAGATTTGCAGAAGAATTATGTGGGTACTATACAAAGATGCTCCTTTAGAGGAGATCATAAGATGCTGTGCCACAGTGGGCACAAATGCTTATTATACCCAGACTATGATGCCTCTTGGCAAGGGACGTCTAGAGAAACTCGTCGATGTTTTCAGTGTGGAAAAGTTGGACATTTGAGAGACCATTGTAGATATAGAGATAGAGTGAGAAGACAGGGAGAGAGAAAACCCCAAACCCCATGTCCAAAATGCAACCCAGGCTTCCACTGGGCCTCAGAATGTAAATTGACCCAGATAAATGAGAGGTGGGGCCCAGCTCCAAGACCTCAATCAAAAGACAGGTGGGGCATGATGGGGCATGATGGCAGCTGAGTTTACACCCAGAGAATCTTTAGAAGTTCAGGACTCTGATGTGATCTACCAGCCAAAAAGCAATCAGATGGCAGAAATTATTACAATTGGGGATAATACAGGCTTTTTAAACCAACAGGGCAGTGTCTAGTGCAAACAATAATTCCCAGGTAGTCAAGAGATATCTAGAAAGTGGTAAATAGAAGGGAATTAGATAGGTGAACTGCTTGGAAGAAAGGGTTTGCTTGTCTTCCTACAGATGGAGAAGGAAACAGATGGGTGCCAAAAGACAAAAACCTCAAAACAAAGGAGAAGACTTCTGATGACTGTGTTAGCACCCTGGATACTTTAAAATCAGCCAGAGTCAGGATAAGCAAAAGTCCTTGATTTTTTGTTATTTGTTGAAGTGAGAGGAGAGAGAGCAGACACAGGAATCTCTTCTTTCTTCTGTCCGGAGCCACCTTGCTCATCCTACTCCACCCTCTAAATCCTCCACCCAATCTCTCTATAAGCCAACAGATCAAGCCTGAACAGAGTAGTGAGCAGGGCCATTTTTTTCCCAAGAGTATGCTAATAGAGTGTTGTCCAATTGGTTAATTAGCCATAAGTACTCAAACCTCAGTGCATCAACTCAGTTTCAGCCCATTACAAAGACCTAAAAAGCATCTGACACTGAAGGAGCATGGCTGATAATGAGACTGTTAAAGAACTTGAAAACCAGCAGGAATCATTTCATTCTTTCAGATGAAAAATTGTTGATAAAGACTGTTGTAGTACTTGAAAACCATCAGGAATCATTGGATTCCCTAACATAAGATGAGACTAATGCAGGACTTCAAAACTTGCAGGAATTATTGGATTCCTGGCACATGAACTAATAGACAATGGATTCCTTTTGGACTATTTCTAGGACTTATGGACATGTACAATTCCTCATGTTGATTCATGTTATTTGTAACATCACTTCTAGCCTGTGTTATATTGCTATGTGCTTATGTAATTTATGTAATTATGAGTAATACCTCCCATATTGATGGATTTATGTATACCTGTTTTAAGAGTGAGCCTGCTAAGTGAAATGAGCAGAACCAGGAGATCATTATATACCTCAACAACAATACTGTTTGAGAATGTATTCTGATGGAAGTGGATCTCTTTGATAAAGAGAGCTAATTCAGTTTCAATCGATCAAGGATGGACAGAAGCAGCTATACCCAAAGAAAGAACACTGGGAAATGAATATAAACTGCTTGCATTTTTGTTTTTCTTCCCAGGTTATTTATACCTTCTGAATTCAATTCTCCCTGTGCAACAAGAAAACTGTTCAGTTCTGCACACATATATTGTATCTAGGATATACTGTAACCTATTCAACATGTAAAGGACTGCTTGCCATCTAGGGGAGGGAGGGGAAAATCAGAACAGAAGTGAATGCAAGGAATAATGCTGTAAAAAATTATCCTGGCATGGGTTCTGTCAATAAAAAGTTATTTAAAAAATTAAAAAAAAAAGAGTGAGCACCTTCAGAAACTTGCTAATCTGATTTGATTTCCCATTTCCTTTGATGTTTTCATCTCCCTTTTCCTTCTTTAGTATTTCTTTGGGATATAAACCTTTGATCCACTGCTGGATCAAAGGGTGTGCACAGTTTGATAACTTTTTGGGCATAATTCCAGATTGCTCTCCAGAATGGTTGGATTCATTCACAACTCCACCAACAATGCATCAGTATCCCAGTTTTCCCACATCCCCTCTAACATTCATCATTATTTTTTCCTGTCATCTTAGCCAATCTGATAGGTGTTTAGTGGTATCTCAGAGTTGTCTTAATTTGCCTTTCTCTGATTAATAGTGATTTGGAGCACTCTTTCATATGAATGGTAATAGTTTCAATTTCATCATCTGAAAATTGTCTGTTCATATCCTTTGACCATTTATCAATTAGAGAATGGCTTGATTTCTTATAAATTAGAGTCAATTCTCTATATATTTTGGAAATCAGGCCTTTATTAGGACCTTTAACTGTGAAGATGTTTTCCCAGTTTGTTGCTTCCCTTCTAATCTTGTTTGCATTAGTTTTGTTTGTACAAAGGCTTTTTAATTTGATATAATCAAAATTTTCTATTTTGTGATCAGTAATGGTCTCTAGTTCATCTTTGGTCACAAATTTCTTTCTCCTCCACAAGTCTGAGAGATAAACTATCCTATGTTCCTCTAATTTATTTATAATCTCATTCTTTATGCCTAGATCATGGACTCATTTTGATCTTATCTTGGTATACGGTATTAAGTGTGGGTCCATGACTAATTTCTTCCATACTAATTTCCACTTATCCCAGCAGTTTTCATCAAATAATGAATTCTTATCCCAAAAGTTAGGATCTTTGGGTTTGTCAAACACTAGATTGCTATAGTTGACTGTTCTGTCTTGTGAACCTAACCTATTCTCCTGATCAACTAATCTATTTCTTAGCCAATACCAAATAGTTTTGGTGACTGCTGCTTTATAATATAATTTTAGATCAGGTACAGCTAGGCCACCTTCATTTGATTTTTTTTCATTAACTCCCTTGAAATTCTCGACTTTTTATTGTTCCATATGAATTTTGTTGTTATTTTTTCTAGCTCATTAAAATATTTTCTTGGAAGTCTGATTGGTATAGCACTGAATAAATAGATTATTTTAGGGAGTATTGTCATCTTTATTATATTCGCTTGGCCTATCCAAGAGCACTTAATATTTTTCCAATTATTTAAGTCTGACTTTATTTGTGTGGAAAGATTTTTTGTAATTTTGCTCATATAATTCCTGACTTTCCTTTGGTAGATAGATTCCCAAATATTTTATGCTGTCAACAGTTATTTTGAATGGAATTTCTCTTTGTATCTCTTGCTGTTGGATTTTGTTGGTAATGTATAAAAATGCTGAGGATTTCTGGGGATTTATTTTGTATCCTGCTATTTTGCTAAAGTTATGAATTATTTCTAATAGCTTTTTAGTAGAATTTCTTGGGTTCTCTAGGTATACCATCATATCATCTGCAAAGAGTGATAGTTTGGTTTCCTCATTGCCTACTCTAATTCCTGTAATCTCTTTCTTGACTCTTATTGCAGAGGCTAATGTTTCTAATACAATATTGAATAATAATGGTGATAGTGGGCAATCTTGTTTCACTCCAGATCTTACTGGGAAAGGTTCCAGTTTTTCCCCATTGCATATGATGCTTACTGACGGCAACCATTATTTTTATTTTCATTTTTGATATATATTTTTGTCAAAATATTCTTTCAAAACCTGATTAGCATAAAGAAAGTACAAACAAAAAAAAGTGAGAATTTTGCACACTACCCAGAGGAGTGTGCTTTAGGTTTATAATGCTTATAATACAATTCATATACAGATCTTGCAATTGAACCCCATGAGAGCATGGCTGTTATTGTTGTAGTTATTATTGCTGTTATTTTCTGAAATCTTCTGAATTGTATCAAGTTATCCTTATCTTTAAGAGCAATTTCAAACCTTTAGTAATACCACATACTTTCATAAACTTGAAGATGACTTAAGTTGTGTGGCACATACAATGCTATCCACACAGATTGCGACTTAACTGTTAAAGAATTACCTGACTGTCAGAAAAGTTTCCTAGGTAGTAACAGAAACTGGCTTTGAACCCTTCTTCTTGACTCTGGCTTTATACAATATTGCTTCATATCTGAAATACTCATTCCTTCCCTATTCTTCTCCATTCCATTCATGAAATCTCTGATTAAAATTGTGCCAAGAAATATATGACTAAAATGATCTCTCAGTGTTTTCTTCTTCTAGAACTATATCATGCTAGGGAAAAAAAAAAAAGAATTGAGTGAAAGGTAAAAGTGGAACTCAAGTATAGATCCTGATTGCTAAGAGGAATATTAGACTCTACTTCCACTGTGCCCATGTATTCTATGCAATCCAGTGGAGAGTACACATGGGGAAATCAGTAAGAAACAATTTTTTTTTTCTTTTTAATGCATAGGACATTCATTTTGAATCTGAATTAAACATTTAACAATGTTTGCCATCACCTACTTTATAGTGTACAGTTTAAGCCATAGATGAAAAGCTGGCATTTGATTCTTGATTAGTGAAGGTCTGATTAAAAATAGCATCCCAGTCTCCTTTCTCTTCAAAGGCACATGAGTGAAATGACCTACTGCTTTGTTGGTTGCTCTATTTTTTTTTTGTCACCAAGGAATTAAATTGGACATGTTAGGAGTTATTCATTTAGTTCTAATTACATCTACTTTAGGAGATAGTGCTAATTGAGACCAGTAAATGGTGGTCTTTCCATTAATTTAATCTTAGTGCCCCTTATCATTTTATATCAACCAGATTCAATATTTTATCAAGAAAATAACAATGTTGTAGATATGTGATCATGGATCACTATTTTCCCATTTTGTTCCCATATTATATAAAAACAAAGTTTGTCTAAATTGCTGAAAGCATGATAAATATGCCCAATGAATTGCCTTAAGGGTCACAGATGGATTTCTGATTCATAAGTATCTGCCTTATGCTGTACAGATGAGCACACACTCCATTAAGGATCAACAGAATTTTTAGGCCTATGCAAATATTTTCTCCTGTGATCTGAATCCCTAGGAGGGATTTATGGAGTACACTCAGCTAGTTCCTGTGACTCCATATCTGATCACATGTGACCTGTAGAGATAGTAATTAAGTTTCATGTTCACCTGAAAATAAAAGAATATTCTGATATCATTCTCATTTTTTTGAAGAATGCTATATACTAGCCACAGGTTTTTTTAAAAAAGTTATTGAATCTAATTCTCTAAAATTTTTTGTAGATTACATGTAACATTTTCTAACTTATATGATAATCTCACATGTAGTATCTCATTTCACAGGAACTGTTAGGAATATATAGTGAGAATATCATCATCTCCATTTTAGGAATGATGAAATTAATACTTATGAATAGGATTCACCAGAGCCAGCTCCATGATTGCAAGAGTTGATTGTTACATTTTCAAAGTGATTAGTCACTCTTTGTAAATCCTCAAACTACTGATCAGGGCTTGCTTTATTGCTTTGTTAATTTCTAGACTTAAGAAAGTTATAAATAAAATGTAAATGATGAATATTAAACTCCAATGAATCATTTATATTTTTTGTTATTGCTGTTGTTGTTCTAATGCTGTTAAACATTTGCCTGAACATGACTGTGTAAGACTAAACCTAGTTAATAAGTAATTGAATCAGGACTAAAGCTTTGTTCTTTCAGGCAGATGCTTGTAATTGATCAGTGATTCTTAAACTTTTCCAGAGCATTATTATGTTTTAGTTTAAATACAATGCTGATAGAATGCTTATTTCATAATTCCCTAGAATTGCTATTTTTATTCCTATAATAATATTCATTAAAAATTTAAAAAGCAATTTGATGTATTTCAAGTTTTCTCATGGCATAGTTCAAGAAACATTGCCTGACAATTCTGACTTAGGGTTCACAACTCTCCTTTTTCTGACAAATATCAATAGTCAAGAATTCTAATTGAGTAGCAACTTCAGGACATTTTTAAAGTATTCTAAATCTAATTATGTGTAGGATTGATTTTTTCAGTGAAATTCAGATTTCTAAAATGATTGTGATAGTACCAAACCAGACAAAGTAATGACATACTTTCTCTCCTAAACAAATACATATGCATCTAAAAGTTTAACAACAGATTAAACTTTCTGATTCTAAAAATGGTGTCAATCTTACTTTTAATTTTTTTTCTATCATTCTAAAATCATAATCAATAAACATGACACCAGAGTATTGGCATATGGGCTTATAGTTTTTCACTACCATAAAACTAGAAATATTTGTTGGTAAGTCTTTAGTATAAATATGTATGTCTGTATAAAGATTAGTTTCTACTTGTTATTTTGGTTATTTTAAAATTTGTTATTGCAATGAATATCTCATCCTATGAAAATAAAATCTACATTCATTCTATTCAATAAATAGTTTGCAATACATTCAACATATTGGGCTCTTGATGCAATATTTACTTGTGGAATTACTTAAAACATAATCTGTCAAATCCCACAGGGTAAAATAATTAATTCTGATTGAGATTCTTTAGATAGTGTCATTATTTCATCAGGTCATGGGACTCAAGCCAGATAGCAAAGCAGTACTTTATTAAGATAATTTAGTAAAAAATTAATGCACTCCAGGAGGGCTAAATTACGCTTAAGAGTAACTCCATCACTAGGCAGGATTCAGTCTAATATCAAGTCTTATACCTAACAGTTATTTCAGGGTTTTGATGAAGTGAATTGCTTTTAAGGTTATAGCCCATTTATTAATCCATATAATTAGATCTGTCTCATTCAGTACTAAGTTATTTCTTCATTTTTTTGCATGAAGAACATTATGTCAAACAATCATGACTTGATTTGTAATGGGATTTCAGCTATCAATTAAAAGTAAAAATTGAATCTCTAGAAAAAGCTAGAAAGATGAGAAGACTAAGAAAGTATCATATCAAAGTCTCAAGAAGCATTCAGTAAACAGAGCTATCTTAGTATAGGTTCCACTTCCAAATTTATCTTCTTTTTTTTTTTTTTCTAAATTTGAATTAAATACATTATTTTTCACATAAAGATGTATACACTTCTTAAAAAGTAAAAAAAAATGAATTTATCACTCATATAAGTCTTCTCCCCTATTTTGAACATTTTTCTTTTTCTTTTTTGCAAGATAATTGGGATTAAATGATTTGCTCAGAGTGACACAGATGCTAAGTGTTAAGTGTGTGAGGTCTGATTTGAAATTAGGTCCTCATGACTACAGAGTCATTACTCTATCCAATGCACCATTATCTACCCCTTCCTTCCCTATTTTCTAAAATTAGAATGTTTTGGCATAGACAACTCCCTGTAGTGACACTTAATATATAATTGAAAATCAGTAACTTGCACGAAACTTAATGGTTTTTAAAAAATGCTCTAATTTAGGTCTATATCTTAAAGATATTATTAAAAAGGGAAAAGGATCCACATGCATTAAAATATAGTAGCCTTTTGGTGACAAAGAATGGGAAATTGAGGGGATGCTCATCAATTGGGGAATAGTTGAACAAATTGTGATATACAGATATAAAATAATACTATAGTTATATAAGAAATGATGAATGGGCTGTTTTTAGGAAAACCTGGAAAGATTTATATGAATTGAAGCTAAGTGACATGAACAGAACCAGGAGAACATTGTATATAGTAATGGCAAAATTGTATGACGATTAACTCTTATAGACTTAGCTCCTCTCAGCAATTATCTAAGACAATTCTAAAAGTCTCATCCTAGAATATGCTATCAATATCCAGAGAAAGAAATATGGAGTCTGAATTTAAGTTGAAGTATATTATTTTTACATTTTTAAATTTGTTTTTCCTTTCTCATGGTGTTTCCCTCTTGTTCTGATTCTTTTTTTCCCCCCACACATAACTAACTTAGCAATAAGTTTTATGTGATTATAAGGTCTATCATATTGCTTGCTGTCTTGGGGACAGAAAGAGAAAATTTTGGAATTCAAAATATAATACAAATGAACACTAAAAATTATCTTTAATGTAATTAGGAAAAAATAACATACTAGTAAATAAAAGAAACTTTAAAAAGTTTTTTTTTCTTTTCTTTTCTTTTTTTAATTTACAAAATGGCCTACATTTTTGAAAGATTAAATGATTTACCCAGGATGAAATAGCCAATGTATAATAGAGGTAGATTTTGTAATCAGATAATATTACTCATAAAGACAATTCACTGTGCCCTATGCAAAAGTGGTTCTTTATAAAATTCTACAACATGAAACATTTCTAGAATCAAATTCTATCTCCCAGTTCAGTAAAGAGTAAAAAGATTTGTTTATATTCATCTATATATCATAATTTGATTACATTTATTGTCCTCAATAAGTTTACAATAACAGATTAACTTCTAATTGTGACTACTAAAATGTTAAGGGAGTTGGAAAATAGTATGGTTAAAGGAATCAGAAGATTCAGTTTATTTGTAATACCATATGTAACACTTTGTAGTCCTGAACAAATCACTTAACTGATGGAAACCTCAATTTCCTAATATAAAATTAGATGTAATAATAGTAAACTATTACAAGCTATATTTTCTTTGAGGAAAGTGCTTTGTAAACCCTAAAGAACCATGTAAGTATAAGTTTTATTATAATTATTATAAATAATAATCAAATAATTACTATGAAATTAATACAATGCATTAATTATAATTTTAAAGTTTAAATAATTTAAAGTTAGAAGAGTGAACCTGGAGTCAGAAAGTCCTGAGTTCAAGTCTAGTCTCAGGCATTCAAAGCTGTATAACCGTGGGCAAGTTAATCTTTGTCTGCCTCAGTTTTCTTATCTATAAAATAGAACTAATAATAGCATATACCTTTCAGGATTGTTAGAAGGTTGAAAGGAGATAGAATTTGTAAAGCACTTCCCATAGTTTAAAGTGCGATGTAAATTTAAGTCATTATTAATAATAAAGAACAGAAGAATTATTATTGTTATTATAATGCCTAAATGCATACATGATCTATGTTCAATCATGAGGAGTTCCTGATATAGAAAAACTCTCAACCAAAACTCATTATAAGTTTTGTATGACCACTTAGGAAATTCTTGGCAACTATCTCTTAGTAAGATAAAAATTTTTTAAAAATTCATTAGAATGAGGCATCTACAGGGGTTATGTGAGTTGTTCATGGTAAACATGGGAATGTGACGAAGGATGATTTCATTACAGATTTTCCTGACAATAACCTATGGACTTATTCTTATATCAAGCTGCCTTTATATAATTCAGATGTAATACAATTCCCAATTACTACAGGATTTAATTTATATTTTTGGAGATCCATGCATGGAACCCCAATCTATGAATATAAGGCAGAGTAGAG
The DNA here is from genome assembly GCF_016432865.1 of Antechinus flavipes. Taxonomy (NCBI): domain Eukaryota; kingdom Metazoa; phylum Chordata; class Mammalia; order Dasyuromorphia; family Dasyuridae; genus Antechinus; species Antechinus flavipes. Next base: position 368,537,294 of record NC_067400.1, on the reverse strand, counting down.
TTTTCAAGCATGAATGAAGAAAGAGATCCAGAGACATCAAAGGAGATGATGCATGATGGCAACCTCTCTTAAGGTTGCTGAAGGAAGAGAAAGACTCTGGGGAGAAAACAACATGTGAGAAGTTAACAGTCTCTAACATGTCTCTTGCTTCAGCTTTTTCTACTTGAGATTTATGGGAATATTCTCCTTTAGTGAGAACTCATACTCTCTGTTGATTGAGCCAAAATATTTTGCTCCGATTGGGAGAGCTCCTTCAATCAGTATTGTCTCACAAATATTCTCATATTTATGTATTCTCTGATTTTTGTTTTGTTAAAAATTTTGTTTACTTAACAAAGTTTGTTAACTTGGATAAATAGGTTTCTTGGCTATTTTCTATATATGTTCGTTAGGGAACTTTTCTTTGATGGAAACAGAATTAAGCCTTGAATATAAAGACTGGGGTTCCCCTTTCCAATTAATGAATAGCAAGTAGGAGCTTAGTTTCAACTTGAAAGTTATCTTCCTTAGATTGTTAAAATTTAAGAAAATAGATATAATTTTAGCCCAGTATTTCCCCTTTTTTTCTGCAGAGCAGAGTGGTAGACCTCTGGCCCAAACCTGTTTTCCCTCCTACCAATAATCAAAGTAGAAAGAGAGGATACTAAAGCATTTATTCTTCTCTTTCTATAAGCTACCAAGATAGCCACATTACCAAAAAAAATACATTACCTATATGATTATATTATATAATAAATGTTTGAGTTTATTAAATGTACATATTATGTTGTCTTACAGTTATCTAATAATATGATAAAAATTATTGAAAATATATTCTAAAATAATTATGTTTTCTCATCATTCTATTGATTTAAGGATGCAATTCTTAAACAGTCTCATATAGATTTGACCTAAATGAATTATTCTAAATATTAGTAAGCTCCAAGTTATCAATAGTTGCAATTTTCAATTGAAAACATATCTAAAAGAATCTGTTTATTTTCATGAGAATTAGGAAACAACATTATTTTTAGGACAATGAAAATATGCAATCAGAGTTATAGTCACTTAAAGCTTTCTTTTTATCTTTCAAATCTTTTTCAGAAATGGCCCAGAATCTTCCTAACTAGTTTTCAGAATTTAAATCTTGACTGAAAGTGAAAAAAATAACAGAAAAATTTAAGGATGCTTCAATTATACTCTATTGAAATACCCTTAAATACACAAATAAGGGAATCCTGGAAAAAAAGAGGGTACTTGGATAACAAAGTAACAACTTCATATTAACATCAATTATCACAACTTTATAATGGTATTGCTACCCTAGATTAAAAGTTAAGTTTAAAAAAATGAATATTAACCAAAATCACATATAGCAAGGAAAAAGGAAAAGTTTTAAAGTGCCTAAAATCAAGGAGAAAATGGAGCCTAAAATTCTATAGTGAATATGCCTGGAGTAATTTTAGTATGACATGAGTCTTTCTATTTTTTTTTTTTTATTTATTTACCAAAATGAAAGGGTAGTCTCTGAAGAAAAGCAATAATTTTTTTTTGTGAAAATTAAAATACATAACATTTGGGTCAGTCTGAAGTCATCAGCATATATCTGAAAGCTTCAGAGAGAGCAGATTTGGTTGATGGACTCAAATTCATTTTACAAATGTTAGAACAAGGAATAGTATTATTGTTCACATGGTAGCTGACTTCAAGAAAAATAGATTTCAAATGACTTTTGAATGTGATTTCTGCATTAGAAAGAGATCCTTATACTGAAAAATCAAAGTTGATTTATAGTGGATATATAAATTTCATCTATCAATTAAAAAACTAAGAATTGAGACTATGTTTTATAAAGTGCTGAAACTATGAAAATGTGTATTTGAATCAGACAACCGAGCACTTAAGGCTAATTACCTATTCGCTATGAGCCCTCTGGACACAGTTACAAATTGTTCTCAAGAATGATTAATTTATTAATGCAACTACCAACAGTTTATTGGTGCATCTATTTTCTCTCTTCCATTCCAGCATTTGTTATTTCTGATAGGTATAAAATGGTACATCTGAGTTATTTTAATTTGTATTCTTCTATAGAGAATATTATTCATATGAATATAGAGAGTTTTGATTTTTTTCCTCTGAAAACCACTTGTCTATATCTTTTGACCATTTATCATTTGGGGAATTTTTGTTATATTTATAAAGTTAATTTGGTTCTTTTATATACATTTGAGAAATGAAATCTTTTATCAGAAAAACTTTCTCTGATAAATTTTTAAAATATTACTTCATTGTTTATGGAAGAGCTTATTAAAATTTGGTGCCTTTTTTCCTGAGAAATTTTCATGTGAACCTGGGTTTATAGGTATAAGAAATGAGTGTGCAAATCAAACATCCACATTAATCACATTCACAATTATATTTACTAACTTTATATTTCACTTCATCCAATTTTCTTTGGTTTATTCTTTTCTCTTTTTTTTTAAATCCTGATTCTCCTCAAGAATTAGATTTATTTTTGACCACTAACTCTCTCAATCCACCTTTCACCACCACCCCTCTATCTCTCTGATTCCCTTCCCCTTCTATTTCCTTATTTGATAAGTTAGACTTCTATACCCAGCTGTATGTATGTGTGCATGCATGTACATACACATATGTATACATGTATACATGTGTGTGTATATAGATAGCTAGATACATTTATATATGCATACACAAATACATACATATATAGCTACATATATACAATATATGCAGATATGTATATGTGTTGTGTGTGTATTCTTCACTCTTTGAACTAACTCCAATGAGCATGACATTCAAAAATGTAGACTTTTTGTGATGTTTTTGTGTTTTAGTTGTTTCAGTTTTATGTGACTCTCCATGATTCATTTGGTGTTTTCAAGCTACTGAAGTAATTTGCAATTTCCTTATCCAACTCATTTTACAGATAAGGAATTGGGACAGACAGGGCTAAATGACTTGCACAGAATTATATAGCTAGCAACTAAGAGTTAATGCTATAGTATTATTAACCACAATTTAAAGATAGGCAAAATGAGGTTTAGAGAGATAAGTAACATGTCTACACACTGGCATCAGGTATCCAAGTCCAATTCTTTCCCCCCCAGACCGTTCTTATAAGATGCATATTATATGAGAATTTCAATGAAACTACTAAAAATTGTTAAATTGATTGTGACAAGCTAGCATCAAAAATGACTAGTTCATATATAGAATAGAGTGGTTGAAGAATATTCTTCGCAAGATCATTTTCAACAGTAATTTTAGCATCCATAAATGTATGAGGGCTCAGAGTTTGCTCTGAACACCATAAAACTAGCATTATTCATAAGTGTGTGTGTGTGTGTGTGTGTGTGTGTGTGTGTGTGTGTGTGTGTGAAGACATATCCATATGAGCAAGGAAAAGGTTCTGGCAGTATGTACAGTTTAAAAATTTTTTTGTTTTGTTTTATTTTTTATTTGTAAACTTAAATTTAATGAACTAATCAACACAGAGACAAGTGCATGAGCCTGGTTTAGCAGTCCAAACAGTATAATCAGAGTCTAGGGGTGAAAATAACAAAAAGTGTTTAGTGTACATTCAAGAAAGATCATGTCTCTAATCTCCATTAAGTGGATAGCAATGGGGACTGACCATTAAGACAAATCAGATCAGAATTAGAGAAGTCAAATATTTGGGAGGGAAAGTTATGTGAAAATAAATATGGAAAAATCTTGGCTTAGCAAAAGAGCTTGGAGAGGCTAATGTCTGGTTTTAAGTTTATGAAGATTTTAGTCCTTAATAAAGATTGTTGAAGTCCTAAAGATCTTGAAAAGACACTGAAATATGGAAAGTATAAGTATATAGTACCCATTTCACATGATAGAACTCTACATATGAAAACTGTGGGAAGCAGATTTGGAAAAGGTAAACTTAGAATCAACTTTGACACATTGTCAGATGAAAAACTAGGACCCAGTCTATTATAATAGGAAACACCCAGAAAAAAGGAAAAGAAACAGAGGAAGAGTAATATAGTCAATTTTATTTTGTTAATAATAACCAGATCATATCTTCCCTCCTCGATGTCCACTTCTTGAGAACAAAGGCCATAAAATTTTTCTTTGCATTCTCAATCACAGTGACTCTGCAGACATGTCCATTATTTGTTTTTCTTTCCAGCTCATTTATTTATTTATTTTCATTATTTTTAACACACATTGCATCATGAATCTTATTAGGAGAGAAAAATTAGAGCAAATCCAGGGTAGAGATTACAAATCACAAAAAAGAAGTGAACATAGCAGGTGATGATTACATTCAATTTCCCTAGTTCTTTTTCTGGATGCAGATAATATTTTCAACCCAAAGTCTCTGGCAATTGCTTTGAACAACTCAAACACTGAGAAGAATCAAGTCTTTCATAGTTGATCATAGCATATTCTTGCTGTTATTGTATACAATGTATTCCTTGTTCTGCTTGTTTCATTGAACATCAGTTCATTTAAATCTTTCCAGGCCTTTCTAAAATCAATTTGTTCATATTTTTAATAGGATAATAATATTCCATTAGCTTCATATATCACAACTTGTTCAGCCATTCCCCAATTAATGGACATCTACTAATTTTCCAATTCTTTGCTATCACAAAAAGAGCTGATACAAACATTTTTGCACATGTGGGTCCTTTTCCCTATTTATAATTTCCTTTGGATACAAAAGCAGTAATGGCATGGCTGGGTCAAAGAGTATGCATAGTTATAATCCTTTGGGCACAGTTCCAGATTGCCTTCCAGAATCATTGGATTATTTCACAACTCCATCAATAATGCATTAGGGTCTCAGTTTTCCAACATGTCCTCCAATATTTATCATTATCTTTTCCTGTCATATTAGCCAATCAGAGAAGTGGTATCTAATAGTTGTTTTAATTTGCATTTCTCTAATCAACAGTGACATAGAGCATTTTTTCTTATGACTATAGATGGCTTTAATTTTGTTATCTAAAAATTATCTGTTCATATTCTTTGACCATTTATCAATTGGGGAATAACTTGTATTCTTATAAATTTGATACAATTCATTATATGTTTTATAAAGGAGACATTTATCAGAAATACTGCTTGTAAAGATTTTTTCCCAGCTTTGTACTTCCTTTTAAATTTTGCTTTGGTTAGTTTTGTTTGTGCAAAACATTTTATTTTATTGTAATCAAAGTTGTCCATTTTACCTTTCATATTGTTCTATAGTTCTTCTTAAATCTTCATAAATCCCTCACTTCTCCAAAGATCCAATAAGCAAATTATCCCTTGTTCTCTTAATTTGTTTATGGCATCATCCTTTATGCCCAAATCATGTATCCATTTTGACCTTATTTATTTATGGGCTGTGAGATATAGGTCTATGCAGAATTTTTGAAATATTATTTTCAAGTTTTCCCAGCAATTTTTGTCAAATAATGAGTTCTTATTCCAGAAGCAAAAATTTGGATTTATCAAATACTAGATTTCTATAGGCCTTGATTATTGTGCCATATATATCTAATCTATTCCCCTGGTTCACCACTCTATTTCCTAGCCAGTTCCAAATTGTCTGATGACTGCTGCTTTATAATAAAGTTTTACATTTGGTACTGCTAAGCCACCATCATTTGTATTTTTTTTCATTAATTCCCTTAATATTCATTACTTTTTATTCTTCCAGATGAATATTGTTGTTATAGTTTTTAGTTCTATAAAATAATGTTTTGGCACTGTAGTGGCTAGAAACTGGAAAATGAATGGATGCCCATCAATTGGAGAATGGCTGGGTAAATTGTGGTATATGAATGTTATGGAATATTATTGTTCTGTAAGAAATGACCAGCAGGATGAATACAGAGAGGCTTGGAGAGACCTACATGAACTGATGCTAAGTGAAATGAGCAGAACCAGGAGATCATTATACACTTCGACAACGATATTGTATGAGGACATATTTTGATGGAAGTGGATTTCTTTGACAAAGAGACCTGAGTTTCAATTGATAAATGACGGACAAAAGCAGCTACACCCAAAGAAAGAACACTGGGAAACGAATGTGAACTATCTGCATTTTTGTTTTTCTTCCCGGATTATTTATACCTTCTGAATCCAATTCTCCCTACGCAACAAGAGAACTGTTCGGTTCTGCAAACATATATTGTATCTAGGATATACTGCAACATATCCAACATATAAAGGACTGCTTGCCATCTAGGGGAGGGGGTGGAGGGAGGGAGGGGAAAAAAAAATCGGAACAGAAATGAGTGTCAATATAATGTAATTATTAAATAAAAAATTAAAAAAAAATAATGTTTTGGCACTTTGATTGGTATGGCACTAAACAAGTAGACCACTTTAATCAGAATTGTCATTTTTATTATATTAGTTTGGCTTAGCCATAAACAATTGGTATTTTTTCCAATCATTTACATCTGATTTGTTTGTGTAAGAAGCATTTTGTAATTGTGTTCATATGGTTCTTGGGTTTGTCTTGGCAGGATGACACAACTATTTTATTTTGTCTACAGCCATTTTAAATGGAATCTGTCTTTCCATCTCTTGCTGATGAGCTTTTCAGTAATATAGAGAAATGCTGATGATTATGTGGATTTATTTTCTATATCCTGCAATTTTGCTAAAGCTATGAATTGTTTCCAATAGGTTTTTGGATGATTTTCTAGGATTCTCTAAGTATATTATTATATGTGCAAAGAGTGATAGTTTTATTTCCTCATCGTCTATTTCAACTTTATTTCTTTTTCTTTTCTTATTACTAAAGCCAGAATTTCTAGTACAATGTTGAATAACAGTGATGAAAATGGGCATCCTTATTTCACTCCTGATCTTATTGGGAATGCATCTAGCTTCTCTTTATTACAAATGTTTGCTGTAGGTTTTAGGTAGATATTGCTTATTATTTTAAGGAAAGCTCTCTGTATCATTATGTACACTAATCTTTTTAATAGGAATGGGTGCTGTATTTTGTGAAAAGCTTTTTCTGCATATATTGAAATTATCATATTATTTCTGTTGGTTTTGTTTTGATATGGCCAATTATGGTAAGAATTTTCCCTCTCAGTCATAGTGTGTTATCCTGCTGATAAATTGTTGTAATCTCTTTCTTAGTATTTTATTTAATTTATTTTGCATCAATACTTATTAGAGAGATTGGGCTTTTCTTTTTCTGTTTTTGCTCTTCCTGGTTTTGGTATATCTTCCTGGTATTTGTGTCATAGAAGGAATTTGGCAGGACTCCAACTATATTTCCAAATACTTGACATAGTATTGGAATTAATTGTTCTTTGAATGTTTGATAGAATTCACTTGTGAATTCATCTGGCCTGGAAATTTTTTTCTTAGGGAATTCACTAATGGCTTTTTTGATTTCTTTTTTCTAAAATGGGATTATTTAAGAAATGCATTTACTCTTCTGTTGATCCAGGTAATTTATATTTAAAATAATATTCATCCATTTTTCTTAGTCACACTTGCTGTCATATAGTTGAGCAAAATAGCTCCTAATTATTGCTTTAATTTCTTTTCCATTGGTCATAAGTTTGCCATTTTTATTTTTGATGCTAATGATTTGGTTTCTTTCTGTACTTTTTCTGATCAAATTAAACAAAAGTTATCTATTTTGTTGATTTTTTTTCATAAAATCAACTCTTAGTTTTATTAATTAATTCAATAGTTTTCTTAGTTTCTATTTTTATTAATCTTTCCTTTGAGTTTCTGAATTTTCAATTTGGTATGTAAATGGAGATTTTTAATTTGTACTTTTTCTTACTTTTTTAGTTGTATGCCTAATTCATTGATCTCTTCTTTGTCTATTTTATTTATGTAGCTATTTAGAAATATAAAATTGCCCCAAAAATTGCTTTGGCTACATCCAATAGGTTTTGTTTTGTTTTCTCATTACTGTAATTCTTTTGAATGAAATTATAGATTGTTTCTGTGATTTTTTGTTTTACCACCTCATTATATAGAATCAGATTATTTAATTTCCAATTAGTTTTTAGTCTATCCCTATCCCTTTATTGAATTTTATTTTTATTGCGTAAGAGTGCAGTTACTATTTCTGCCTTTCTGTATTTGCTAGTGAGGCTTTTATTCCCTAATACATGGTCAGTTTTTGTGTAGGTGCCATGCATGCTGAGAGAAAGGTGTATTCCTTTTCTATCCTTATTCAATTTTTCTCCACAAGTCTGTCATATCTAGGTTTTCTAGGATCCCATTATCCTCCCTAGTTTCTTTATTGTTTATTTTGTGGTTAAATTTGTCTCATTCTGAGAAGGGAAATTTGCAATGCCTCACTAAAATAGGTTTATTGTCTATTTCTTCCTGTAACTAGCTTAAAATCTTCTCTAGGTATTTTCTGGCTCTACCACTTGATGCATACATATTTAGTATCATTACTTCATTATTAACAGTACACTTTAGCAAGATGTATTTCCCTTCCTTATCTCTTTTAATAAAATCTATTTTTACTTTTGCTTCATCTTAGATCAAAATTGCTACCCTGATTTTTTTTTGTTTGTTTTGTTTTGTTTTTTTTTGTTTTGTTTTGTTTTGTTTTGTTTTGTTTTACTTCAGCTGAAGCATAATAAATTCTGTTTCAGCTTTTTACCTTTTTTCTCTATGTTTTCAGATTGGCTGTTTCTCCAATGAGATATTTTACTTTTTCTTCCATTTTAGTTTGTTTGATTCTTGCTTTCTCAAAAAGTCATTAGTTTCCATTTGCCCTGTTCTACTTTTTAATGTGTAATTTTCTTCAGTTAGCTTTTATATATCCTTTTCCATTTGGTTAATTCTATTGTTTAATGTCTTGTTTTCTTCAGATAATTTTTTTCTTTCCTTTTCCAAGCTGTTGATTCCCTAATGCATAGCTTTCATTTCCTTCTTGATTTTTTCTTCTACTTCTCTTATTTGTCTTTTAAAGTTTTTTATGAGCACTTTCAAGAAGCCTCTTTGGGTATGAAACCAATTCATTTCTACTTTTTGAGATTTTCTCCGTGGACATTCTGTCCTTGTCTGAGTTTGTGTTTTAGTCTGCCCTGTTGCCATAGTTGCTTTCTATCGTCAAAGTTCTTTTCTGTTTCTTGCTCATTTTTCTTTTGATATTTCTTTTTTGTTTATCTTTTAAGGTGAAGCTCTGCTCCTGGGGAAAGTGAGGTGCTGTCCCAAGCTTCCTGCACAACTTTGAGACTTGGCTTTGAGCACAGGGGCCCCTTGTTTTTGCAGTGGGGTAACTTTGCCTGCACTTTTTGGGAAAAAGCCTTGTTTCCTAGAGTTTGCCTTATGAGCTGAATTAGAAGCTGCCCCACTGATTGGATCCTCTCCTGAGCAAGGACTGAGGGTCTTAGTTGCTGATTTGCTGTGATTAAGAGCTCACCAGCTCTCCCACAATCTGTCTGAGCTGAGCCTAGCACCCTTTTCATTACAAGGAGACTGACCTTTCTGGAAGTTTTTTCATTGTATCTTGAGCTGGAGAGTGGTTTCGTTCCATTAGACTGTTCAAAGGCTTAATTTTATGTGTTTTTTGAGGAAAAGTGGGAAAGCTGGAGCAGCTTTCTGAATTTATTCTGGCATCTTCAAAAACTCTGTCCACTATTTATAAAACAACCAAACATCATGATTTTAGCTTTCAGTGAGAAGAGCTGGATCACTCTATTATCTTCTCTTAATATTCTTAAAAATTATAGAAAATAGTGAGTAAAGAGAGAGCTATGTAGTGTAGATAGAGCACTAGTTTTGGAGTCAGGAGGACCTATGTTCAAATCAGGTCTCAGATGCTTACTAGCAGTGTGACCTTGAAGAAGTCACTTGGCCCTGTTTACCTAAAAAAAAAAAAAATAAAAATAAAAAAATAAAATAAAATAAAATAAAATAATGAGAGATAATTTATTTGTTCATCTTTTTATTTTAGCAATATCTTTTTTAAGATCATAAAGATTTTTCATTATTTTTATTTATGTAAATAAATATATAAAGAGACAGACATTTCCAAAACAGGTGAGCATTGTCTAAGATAATGTAGAGATAATGCATGGATGAATGGATGGATAGAATGGATAGACAGACAAAATCAACTTTCAAGTTAAGAAGGAGACATAAAATAAGAATCAAAGTTTTAGAGACTCTAAAGAAGGCATTTCAAGCAAAACTGTAGAGTCATACTGGAGAGGCTATGTAACAAGAGCAGCAAGGTAAAGCTTTTATAGCTTCCTCTTGCTTCATCAGTCTACAAGCATCCAACATGAATTTGATTAGCCATTTATACAGTTAGCTAAAGAAAAACTGGCTGTGACAAAGAAATGAAATGAGAAGTGCATTTCCAATGGAATCAGTGAATTTCGATGTTTTCTCTATTTTGGATCTAATAAAGCTAAATTTTGAAAATTGAGTTGCAGCAGTTTGACAATTCTCAGAGTTTCTCCTGATGGCTTTGGTCTCAGCACTGAGTCTACCATGGAAGGCCATTAATATTGTTGCCAGTTAACTATTTTATCCATCTGTTCAACTGTAAGGGATATCTTTCCCTTCCCCCGCAATGAAAAAGGAAACCTGGCCTAATGGTACAACTACTATAAGTAGCTGTGTCCCAGACAGGCACTGCATAACTTTATGCATCTCCCAATATCCATATAGCTGGACAATATATTATGAGAGATAATTGTCTGTCTGAGTGAGTTTCAGAAGTAGACTGATCAAAGAGAGGAAAATGATGAAAAATCACAATAAAATTATCTTCACTTTTTCTTTTGTCTTTCATAATCACCTTATTTTTTATCTTGTTTTTTATCTACTTTCCATTTCCATTTTGCTTCTTTCATAATCAGTCATCTAATTTGTGACTTTTAAAATGATTATTCTTATCCAAAGGTTTTAAAAATTATTTTAATTCTTAATATAATAAAAATGCTAATAGAATCCCCTTCCTTCAATATCATGCATATCAGCAACATTATCTTTTTATTCATCAGCATCATCTTCTTTTCCATCATCATTATCACCATCAAAATGCATCTCCCATAATATATTTCTAGATTAAGAAGTATACTAAATAACCTAGATGTCCCTTATCCAGAAGATGCTTATTGTCTAACAAAGACAACCCATTTTTAAATGGAATATATACACATATATATATGTCTTCATATATATACATATACACATACATACACATGCATACACTTATAAATATATGTATGTGTGTCCAACTGGTTTTCACACACATGAAAATTAAGACAGATTATTTTGCTTGTATGGTTTGTGTACAAGCACGAGGTGTAATGCATTTTTATTCTGATTATACATTGGGGGAGTGAATTATAATCTTATCTACAATTTAGAGTGGAAAATCTTAATAAAAGTTGTGATTTCAAAGTCTTTGAATTATAAAATGGAGGCTTTGATGAGTCAAAAGACAAAGAACTATCAATTATAAATCAAAGAATTTTTAAAGTCCTCTTAGATATAGTATATTCTCATCCAAAGACATTTTTGAGAACCTATTATGAAGTTTAAGAACAATAAAAAAGACAAATCCTGGGAGCTTAGAAAATAAGTGAAGAAAGCATATTAATAAAGTGATAAATGAAATATTTTTGAAATATAGAAATAATTCTACATGACAAACAACATACTTAAAATGTCATGTGAAGAGAATAATTATGTACACACTTTACAGAGCATATTAATTGAAAAGGCTAAAATCATTAGTCTTCAATATCATGCATATCAGCAACATTATCTTTTTATTCATCAGCATCATCTTCTTTTCCATCTTTGAAACTTTTCAGAAACTTAGATAAAAGTATAAGACAGGCCCCTGGCTCTGAATAAAAGTTCATCTTTACCTCATTTGTTATATTCTGTAATTAACAGCCCTTGAATCCAAATAGTAATTAATTTCCAAACAGCAATTATTCAATAGTATTGGAAGATAAAGAGCTATCCCTTGCTTAACAAAGATAGACATGAAAGAGAAACAAAAATTGAAATTGAATTCTTTTTTTTTTTTAATGGCAGAACACATTAAAGGACTCCCTCTGTTAGTAAATAACTTGCTGATTTGATTCATTTATAATTGAAATATAGCTGTCTCTGGAGAAAAAAATGTGACATAGACAATAAGACTGCAATGAAAAGAACAAAAACTAAATAAATAAACCAGATTCTTTTGAAATTTTCCAAAGAAAAGAAGAATCATATGTGTTCATCTTTGTTCAGGAAAAATAAACATGGTATCATATAAAGGCTTCCAAAATTAACATATATATATATACACACACATGTGTGTATATGCATGTATATTCTATTGTTTTAGTACTATCTGATTCTTTATGACCCTATTTGGAATTTACTTGGCAAATATAGTTTGCTATTTTCTTCCCAAATTCACACATGAAAGAATTGAGGCAGAGTTAACTGACTTACCCAGGTAACATGGCTAGTACATGTCTGAAGCTAAATTTGAAAAGTGTGTGTGTGTGTACACATACACATATATGTAATATAAATACACATGCATGTGTATGTATGCAAATATACATTGATACATATTATATGCATATCTATTTTTCCTTATAGCAGAACCAATCTGATAATTTTTTAGATTATAAAGACACAAAAGCACAGTATATCATCAAGACCTATTCTGGAGCTTGAGGATCTAAAAGTTGAATGTGAACATATATATATATACACACACATGTGTGTATATGCATGTATATTCTATTGTTTTAGTACTATCTGATTCTTTATGACCCTATTTGGAATTTACTTGGCAAATATAGTTTGCTATTTTCTTCCCAAATTCACACATGAAAGAATTGAGGCAGAGTTAACTGACTTACCCAGGTAACATGGCTAGTACATGTCTGAAGCTAAATTTGAAAAGTGTGTGTGTGTGTACACATACACATATATGTAATATAAATACACATGCATGTGTATGTATGCAAATATACATTGATACATATTATATGCATATCTATTTTTCCTTATAGCAGAACCAATCTGATAATTTTTTAGATTATAAAGACACAAAAGCACAGTATATCATCAAGACCTATTCTGGAGCTTGAGGATCTAAAAGTTGAATGTGAACATATATATATATTAATGATTGCCTGCAAAGCTGATAGTCTATGTTTTGCTGGACTATGTACAAAATAGGCTAAAGTCCATGTTTCACTGGTTGCTCACTCTTATCACACTATATCTAGAAATAATTTTCAAGGGGAAAAATGTTATTAGTAAAATGATTCATACCTTTTAAAATAATTAAGATTTAGTTATAATCTGGATATAAAAATTCTACACAATGTCAATTCCAGTATATGGGAGAATTAACTATTTCTTTTGACAAGAGTATAGTAAAGCTAAGTGGAAGGGACTTCAGAGGCCAATCCCAGGAAAAATGCTATTTATCCACACTCACAAAGAAAACAAAAATCAGAGCCCAGATTTTTATTAGGACCTTGAACTGAGATGTCAGCAGTATTTCCATTATACAAAACCCCCAAACCTTTGATAGCAATGCTTTTTCCACTGTACCACCACCTTTTATTAACAAAAATAAGAATCTTAATAGGGATATTATAAATGTTCTTTCTCTATCTTATCAAAATACAATTTCCCCCTACATGATTCTCTTCTATTAGTTATTCATTTAAATTTATCAAAATTATTCTATCTATTGTATTGAAAAAAAGAGAGGGAACAGAGAGATGATAAGTCCAAAAACTTAAAATGGAAATTTATCTTTCAAAAATAAAAAGTCTAAAAGATATTGTTATTTAAAGAATATTTCTCTCCTCACACCTATTTTCATTATTTTTATTTATGTAAATAAATATATAAAGAGACAGACATTTCCAAAACAGGTGAGCATTGTCTAAGATAATGTAGAGATAATGCATGGATGAATGGATGGATAGAATGGATAGACAGACAAAATCAACTTTCAAGTTAAGAAGGAGACATAAAATAAGAATCAAAGTTTTAGAGACTCTAAAGAAGGCATTTCAAGCAAAACTGTAGAGTCATACTGGAGAGGCTATGTAACAAGAGCAGCAAGGTAAAGCTTTTATAGCTTCCTCTTGCTTCATCAGTCTACAAGCATCCAACATGAATTTGATTAGCCATTTATACAGTTAGCTAAAGAAAAACTGGCTGTGACAAAGAAATGAAATGAGAAGTGCATTTCCAATGGAATCAGTGAATTTCGATGTTTTCTCTATTTTGGATCTAATAAAGCTAAATTTTGAAAATTGAGTTGCAGCAGTTTGACAATTCTCAGAGTTTCTCCTGATGGCTTTGGTCTCAGCACTGAGTCTACCATGGAAGGCCATTAATATTGTTGCCAGTTAACTATTTTATCCATCTGTTCAACTGTAAGGGATATCTTTCCCTTCCCCCAATGAAAAAGGAAACCTGGCCTAATGGTACAACTACTATAAGTAGCTGTGTCCCAGACAGGCACTGCATAACTTTATGCATCTCCCAAAATCCATATAGCTGGACAATATATTATGAGAGATAATTGTCTGTCTGAGTGAGTTTCAGAAGTAGACTGATCAAAGAGAGGAAAATGATGAAAAATCACAATAAAATTATCTTCACTTTTTCTTTTGTCTTTCATAATCACCTTATTTTTTATCTTGTTTTTTATCTACTTTCCATTTCCATTTTGCTTCTTTCATAATCAGTCATCTAATTTGTGACTTTTAAAATGATTATTCTTATCCAAAGGTTTTAAAAATTATTTTAATTCTTAATATAATAAAAATGCTAATAGAATCCCCTTCCTTCAATATCATGCATATCAGCAACATTATCTTTTTATTCATCAGCATCATCTTCTTTTCCATCATCATTATCACCATCAAAATGCATCTCCCATAATATATTTCTAGATTAAGAAGTATACTAAATAACCTAGATGTCCCTTATCCAGAAGATGCTTATTGTCTAACAAAGACAACCCATTTTAAATAATATATATATATATATATATATACATATATATACATATATACACATATATATGTCTTCATATATATACATATACACATACATACACATGCATACACTTATAAATATATGTATGTGTGTCCAACTGGTTTTCACACACATGAAAATTAAGACAGATTATTTTGCTTGTATGGTTTGTGTACAAGCACGAGGTGTAATGCATTTTTATTCTGATTATACATTGGGGGAGTGAATTATAATCTTATCTACAATTTAGAGTGGAAAATCTTAATAAAAGTTGTGATTTCAAAGTCTTTGAATTATAAAATGGAGGCTTTGATGAGTCAAAAGACAAAGAACTATCAATTATAAATCAAAGAATTTTTAAAGTCCTCTTAGATATAGTATATTCTCATCCAAAGACATTTTTGAGAACCTATTATGAAGTTTAAGAACAATAAAAAAGACAAATCCTGGGAGCTTAGAAAATAAGTGAAGAAAGCATATTAATAAAGTGATAAATGAAATATTTTTGAAATATAGAAATAATTCTACATGACAAACAACATACTTAAAATGTCATGTGAAGAGAATAATTATGTACACACTTTACAGAGCATATTAATTGAAAAGGCTAAAATCATTAGTCTTCAATATCATGCATATCAGCAACATTATCTTTTTATTCATCAGCATCATCTTCTTTTCCATCTTTGAAACTTTTCAGAAACTTAGATAAAAGTATAAGACAGGCCCCTGGCTCTGAATAAAAGTTCATCTTTACCTCATTTGTTATATTCTGTAATTAACAGCCCTTGAATCCAAATAGTAATTAATTTCCAAACAGCAATTATTCAATAGTATTGGAAGATAAAGAGCTATCCCTTGCTTAACAAAGATAGACATGAAAGAGAAACAAAAATTGAAATTGAATTCTTTTTTTTTTTTTTAATGGCAGAACACATTAAAGGACTCCCTCTGTTAGTAAATAACTTGCTGATTTGATTCATTTATAATTGAAATATAGCTGTCTCTGGAGAAAAAAATGTGACATAGACAATAAGACTGCAATGAAAAGAACAAAAACTAAATAAATAAACCAGATTCTTTTGAAATTTTCCAAAGAAAAGAAGAATCATATGTGTTCATCTTTGTTCAGGAAAAATAAACATGGTATCATATAAAGGCTTCCAAAATTAACATATATATATATATATATATATATATATATATATATTATATACACACACATGTGTGTATATGCATGTATATTCTATTGTTTTAGTACTATCTGATTCTTTATGACCCTATTTGGAATTTACTTGGCAAATATAGTTTGCTATTTTCTTCCCAAATTCACACATGAAAGAATTGAGGCAGAGTTAACTGACTTACCCAGGTAACATGGCTAGTACATGTCTGAAGCTAAATTTGAAAAGTGTGTGTGTGTGTGTACACATACACATATATGTAATATAAATACACATGCATGTGTATGTATGCAAATATACATTGATACATATTATATGCATATCTATTTTTCCTTATAGCAGAACCAATCTGATAATTTTTTAGATTATAAAGACACAAAAGCACAGTATATCATCAAGACCTATTCTGGAGCTTGAGGATCTAAAAGTTGAATGTGAACATATATATATATTAATGATTGCCTGCAAAGCTGATAGTCTATGTTTTGCTGGACTATGTACAAAATAGGCTAAAGTCCATGTTTCACTGGTTGCTCACTCTTATCACACTATATCTAGAAATAATTTTCAAGGGGAAAAATGTTATTAGTAAAATGATTCATACCTTTTAAAATAATTAAGATTTAGTTATAATCTGGATATAAAAATTCTACACAATGTCAATTCCAGTATATGGGAGAATTAACTATTTCTTTTGACAAGAGTATAGTAAAGCTAAGTGGAAGGGACTTCAGAGACCAATCCCAGGAAAAATGCTATTTATCCACACTCACAAAGAAAACAAAAATCAGAGCCCAGATTTTTATTAGGACCTTGAACTGAGATGTCAGCAGTATTTCCATTATACAAAACCCCCAAACCTTTGATAGCAATGCTTTTTCCACTGTACCACCACCTTTTATTAACAAAAATAAGAATCTTAATAGGGATATTATAAATGTTCTTTCTCTATCTTATCAAAATACAATTTCCCCCTACATGATTCTCTTCTATTAGTTATTCATTTAAATTTATCAAAATTATTCTATCTATTGTATTGAAAAAAAGAGAGGGAACAGAGAGATGATAAGTCCAAAAACTTAAAATGGAAATTTATCTTTCAAAAATAAAAAGTCTAAAAGATATTGTTATTTAAAGAATATTTCTCTCCTCACACCTATTTTCATTATTTAAGAATTGGACAGGGGAGACCAATCATCCTGGAACAAGGGAAGGAATGCAAAGGTAAAACTTCTTAGTAGGTCATGGGTATTTTTTGGGGGAAATTTTCTTCAATCTGTACCTTTTGGCCATATCGGTACAATTTGAAAAGCTTTTGGTAATATAATAAAAAGCCATTTCAATTATTTGGCTTTAGGGGGAAAAAAAAGAACAAATTTGGGACGATTCTCATAGTTCTCAAGTATTTCTTTGATTAGTCACACCATACTCCATGTTGCTACCTGAAATTATGACTTTGCATCAGAGAATCAAGTCTAGGAGGATCCTTTAACATTTTAAGGACAAACAGTACTTAAAAGGATAATTAAGTCACTAGCAATGAACAGATTTTAATGGATTATAGCCTTAGATTAGTAAAACTGGAAAGGAATGAGACATTTAATATTTATCTTTGAAAGATTAGTAGAGAATAGAGTGATATATATCTGAATCATGAAGAACTGTATTTATTAAATAAATGATTAGTAAATTCTTGCTGATTTTTTTTATTGCAAAATCTTTTTAATTTAATATAATCAAAGTTGTCCATTTTGCCTTTTATAATGTTCTCTACTTTACTAGTCATAAATTCCTCCCTTCTACAAAGATTTGATAAGTAATTATCACTTACTTTCCTAATTTGTTTATG
Organism: Antechinus flavipes; assembly: GCF_016432865.1. Classification (NCBI taxonomy): domain Eukaryota; kingdom Metazoa; phylum Chordata; class Mammalia; order Dasyuromorphia; family Dasyuridae; genus Antechinus; species Antechinus flavipes. The sequence goes on along the minus strand of NC_067400.1, from coordinate 368,519,246 downwards.
ATATGATTTTTATGCCCAAATTATATATACATTTTGACCTTATTTTGGTATGGGGTATAACATGTAGGTGTTTGCCGAATTTCTGACATAATATTTTCCAATATATCCATCAATTTTTGTCAAATAATTTAGAAGCTAGAGTTTGGGTGTTGGAATCCTTACTAACTGCTAAGTAATTAGAGTTGATCTAATCTTACAAGAAGTTGTTTTGGCCAGAACCTGAAACAAGGTACTAAGTAGAACTAATCAAGACAAGGCTTGTGTTCCCACCTTTACTCATTGGACTCCACAAGTATGCTAGCTTCACAAAGTACATTTTCTAACTTCAAGAGAGTTCACACCTCCCTTAAAGTCATTGGGCCAGAGAGCACTATGGGAGAAAACCCATAATCCCATTCTCTCAGAAGAGGCAGATAAAAAGCCAGCGATGAAGGATCTATGGCAGAATACATATTTTCCTCTTGGCTGGCTGATCGCGCTAGACTCGAGAGAAACGACTCTGCTGCAGAGAACACTTTTGACGGACTTCAGTGGAGCTACGCCAGAAGCCCTCTCTCCGCGGCAAATTGGTGCCTGGGCCCCCCAGAAGGAGATAAGAGAGATCTTCCATCTCTGTTGGAGGCAGAAGAAGGCAGAGGCAGAGGCTGAAGGACAGAACCTTTGGATTTGGAGACATCCGAAGGGCTCTAAGCCTCTAAACCGGCTGTCCTCTGAGAACAAACTCCAACATTTGAACTCTAACATTTGGCGCCCAAGCGTGGGAACCTAAGGACCCAACTGACACCAGTCTCCCCAAGGACCCAATTATCCAAGGTCAGGGGTTACCAGGGCAGAGGTTGGCCCAGTCACTGGCCAAAGATTAAAGCAGATACCTATATGTCTGGAGTAGGAGGATCAATAGCAGCTGAAGTTAGTGCTGCCCCTATGAGATGGACTTTTGAAGGCAAAACAGGAGTTTTTACTCCTTTTATAGTTGAAAAAATCCCCATCAATCTGTGGGGAAGAGACGTTTTACAACAATTGGGGTTAAAAATGAGTACTTCGGTTTTTTAAGCAGGGCTGCTGTTGAAGGCCTGCCAACACTAAACAGAGACATTAAGACACTCCTCCAACAAAAGAAAGGGGAGCCACGGGTAACCCTAGAGAACTTCTAAATTTAGTTCTCTATACCATTAATTTTTTAATCTTTGATAAAGATGCACTGGCTCCAGCAGACAGGTTTTATAACCCACCAGAAGAGCAGTGTCCAGTGCGAGCAGCTCCACTATCTTTAGATAATCGCCAGGTGATGTGGAGAGACCCAGAAAGTGGTGAATGGAAGGGACCAGATAGACTAACTGCTTGGGGGAGAGGATTTGCTTGCATCTCTACAGGTGGAGAAGGAATCAGATGGGTGCCTACGAGCCGCATTCGCCTTGTCCATCGCAGAAAGATGGAGCAGACCCTTGAAACAAAGGAGAAGACCCAAGAAATATCGGGTGGTTCTGTTGCTGATTGTGCTCATAAGAATTATTAGATTCCTGGCACATGAACTAATGGACAATGGAATCCTATTGGACTGTTTCTAGGACTTATGGACATGTGTAAATTTTCAGATTGATTCTTGTTATTTGTTACATTACTACTAGCCTGTGTTATATTGCTATGTGCTCATGTAAATTATGTATAATGCCTCCCATATTGATGGATTTATGTATACCATGTATATCTGTTACAAAGTTCTGGCCCATATTGATGGATTTATGTGTACCCCCTCAGAAACCCCCTATGTTTTAAAACAAAAGAAAGGGGGAGATGTTGGAATCCTTACTAACTGCTAAGTAATTAGAGTTGATCTAATCTTACAAGAAGTTGTTTTGGCCAGAACCTGAAACAAGGTACTAAGTAGAACTAATCAAGACAAGGCTTGTGTTCCCACCTTTACTCATTGGACTCCACAAGTATGCTAGCTTCACAAAGTACATTTTCTAACTTCAAGAGAGTTCACACCTCCCTTAAAGTCATTGGGCCAGAGAGCACTATGGGAGAAAACCCATAATCCCATTCTCTCAGAAGAGGCAGATAAAAAGCCAGCGATGAAGGATCTATGGCAGAATACATATTTTCCTCTTGGCTGGCTGATCGCGCTAGACTCGAGAGAAACGACTCTGCTGCAGAGAACACTTTTGACGGACTTCAGTGGAGCTACGCCAGAAGCCCTCTCTCCGCGGCAAATTGGTGCCTGGGCCCCCCAGAAGGAGATAAGAGAGATCTTCCATCTCTGTTGGAGGCAGAAGAAGGCAGAGGCAGAGGCTGAAGGACAGAACCTTTGGATTTGGAGACATCCGAAGGGCTCTAAGCCTCTAAACCGGCTGTCCTCTGAGAACAAACTCCAACATTTGAACTCTAACATTTGGCGCCCAAGCGTGGGAACCTAACTCTAATTACTTAGCAGTTAGTAAGGATTCCAACATTTGGGGATTTATCAAATACTAGATTGCTATAGTCCTTGATTAAGTCATGTGTATCTAATCTATTCCACTGATCCATCACTCTATTTCTTAGCTAGGACCAAATGGTTTTGATCACTGTTGTTTAACAATAAAATTTTAGGTTTGTTTACTGCTAAGCTACCATCTTTGTATTTTACTAAATTCCACTGATATTCTTGACCTTTTGTTCTTTCAGATGAATTTTTTAATTATTTTTTCTTTATCTATGAAATAATTTTTTTGCAGTTTGATTGGTATGGCCCTGAACAAGTGGACCAATTTAGGTGGAAGTAATTTTTATTTTATTAGTTCCACCTGTCCATGAGCAACTGATATTTTTCCAGATGTTAGATCTGATTTTATTTGTGCTAGAAGTGTTTTGTAATTTTATTCATATAGTTCTTGAGTTTGTTTTTGGCAGGTGGACCCTAAATATTTTATTATGTCTACAATATTTTTAAATTTAATTTCTCTTTCTATCTCTTGCTATTGGGTTTGTCAGTAATATATGGAAATGCTGATGATTAGTGTGGATTTATTCTGCAATTTTGCTAAAGATAGTAATCATTTTCATGAGGTTTTTGGATCTTTTTCTAGGATTGTCTAAGATGATCCTCATATCATATGCAAAGAGTTATAATTTTATTTCCTCATTACCTGTTCTAATTGTTTTAATTTCTTTTTCTTTTCCTTTTAACTTTTTTATCAAAGCTTTTTATTTTCAAAACATATGCATGGATAATTTTTCAACATTAATCCTTGTAAACCTTGTAGTCCAATTTCCCTCCTCTTCTCCCAGTCCTCTCTCCTAAATGCCAAGTAATTCAATAGATGTTAAACACAATAATAAAAAAAAAACATGCTAAATCCAACATATGCATATATATTTATGCAATTATTTTGCTGCAGAAGAAAAACCAAATCAAAAAGGAAAAAGTGAGAAAAAAAAGTGCAAAAACACAACAACAAAAAGAGTTAAAATACTATGTTGTGACCCACACTCAGTTCCTTTTTCTGGGTGTAGATGGATCTCTTTATCACAAGATCACTGGAGCTGGTCTGAATCATCTCATTGTTGAAAATAGACACATCCTTCAGAATTGATCATCATTTAATCTTGTTTTTGCCATATATATGATCTCCTGGTTCTGCTTATTTCACTTACCATCAGTTCATGTAAATCTCTCCAGGCCTCCCTAAAATCATCCTATTGACATTTACAATAATATTCTATAACATTCATATAACATAATTGATTCAGCCATTCTCCAACTGATGGGCTCAGCTTCCAGTTTCTTGTCACTACAAAAAGGGCTGCCACAAACATTTCTGCACGTGTGGGTCCCTTTCCCTCCTTTAAGATCTCTTTGGGATATAAGCCTAGTAGAAACACTACTGGATTAAAGAGCATGCACATTTTGATAGTCCTTTGGGCAGAGTTCCAAATTGTTCTCCAGAATGGTTGGATCAGTTCACAAATCCATAAACAATATATAGTATCTCAGTTTTCCTACAACCTTTCCAACACTTGTCATTATATTTTCCTGTCATCTTAGCCAATCTCAGAGGTGTGTAGTGGTACCTCAGTGTTATCTTCATTTGCATTTCTCTGATCAATAGTGATTGAGAGCACCTTTTCATATGACTTAGAAATGGTTTTAATTTCTTCATCTGGAAATTGTATGCTCATATCCTTTGCCCAATTATCAATTGGAGAATGACTTGAATTTTTGAAATTTGAGTCAATTCTCTATATATTTTAAAAATGAGGCCTTTATCAGAACCTTTAAATGTAAAAATGATTTCCCAATTTACTGCTTTCCCTCTACTCTTACCTGCATTAGTTCGTTGTATAAAAACTTAAGTCAATATAATCAAAATCATCTATTTTGTGTTCAATAATGAACTCTAGTTCTTCTTTTACCATAAATTCCTTCCTTCTCCAGAGATCTAAAACTATCCTTTGTTCTTCTAATTTGCCTATGATATCACTATATCTAAATTATAAACATGTTTTACATGTTTTATACCATGTCTTGGTATGTGGTGTTAGGTGTGGTCAATACTTAGTTTCTGCCATACTAATTTCCAATTTTTCCAGCGGTTTTTGTCAAATAGTGAGTTTTTATCCCAAAAGTTGGGCTCTTTGGGTTTGTCAAACATTAGATTATTATACTCATTGACAGTTTTATCCTGTCTACCTAAACTGTTCCACTGACCAACTACTCTTTTCTTTTTCTATTGCTAAAGCCAACATTTTTAATACAATATTGAATAATAGTGAAGATGATGGGCATTCTTGTTTCACCCCTGATCTTATTTGGAATGCATTCAGCTTTTCTCCATTACAAATAATACTTGCTGTTGTTTTTATATAAATATTCCTTATTATTTAAGGATGAGCTCCCTTTATCTCTATGTTCTGTGTTGTTTTAATAGGAATGGGTACTGTATTTTGTCAAAAGTTTTTTCAACATCTATTAAGATTATCGTGTGATTTCTGTTGGTTTTGTTTTTGATATGGTTGATTATGGTAATGGCTTTTTGATATTGAACCAGCTCTGCATTCCTGATATAAATCCCAGATGGTTATAGTCTAATATCCTGCTGACAAGTTGTTATAATTTCTTCGCTAACATTTTATTTAAAATGTTTGCATCAGTATTTATTTATTTATTTTTCATATTTAGATGTTATTTTATTATATATACATTTATAGCAAAAGCAATAATTAATTAACCATATTAAAATAAATAGTTATGATGCTTTTTGTTTTGTTTTTAATATTTTTTTCATTTTTAATTTTTTCATAATTATAACTTTTTATTGGCAGAACCCATGCCTGGATAATTTTCTACAATGTCCCTTGTACTCACTTCTGTTCTGACTTTTCCCCTCCCTCCCTTCATTCCCTCCCCAAGATGGCAAGCAGTCCTATACATGTTAAATATGTCACAGTATATCCTAGATACAATATATGTATGCAGAACTGAACAGTTCTCTTGTTGCACAGGAAGAATTGGATTCAGAAGGTATAAATAATTCGGGAAGAAAAACAAAAATGCAAACAGTTTACATTCATTTTCCAGTGTTCTTTCTTTGGGTGTAGCTGCTTCTGTCCATCATTGATCAATTGTAAGTGAGTTATATCTTCTCTTTGTCGAAGAGATCCACTTCCATCAGAATACATCCTCATACAGTACCATCGCTGAAGTATAGTGCATCAGTATTTATTAGAGAGGTTGGTCTGTAATTTCCTTTCTCTGTCTTGGCTCTTCATGGTTTAAATATCAGTACCATAGCTGTGCCATAGAAGGAATTTGGCAGGGCTTCTTCTTTACCCATTTTTCCTAACAGTTTACATAATATTGGATTTAATTTTCTTTAAATGCTTGGTAGAATTCATTTATGGATCCATCTGGCTCTGGAAACTTTTTCTTAGGGAGTTCACTTATGGCTTTTTCAATTTCTTTTTTTTTTAATGGGATTATTTTATTTCCTTTTCTGTTAATCTGCGTAATTTATATTTTCAAAAATATTCATCCACTTTAGTTAAGTTACATTGTTAGACTTGAATATAGTTGTGAAAAATCACTCCAAATTATTGCTTTATTTTATTTTTTTGCATTAGTGGTAAATTCACTCTTTTGATGCTGGAGATTGTTTTTTCCTTTCCTGTTTCGAATCAAATTGACCAAAGATTTATCTATTTTGTTGTTTTTTTTTTAAACCAACTCTTAATTTTACTTATTAATTGATTAGTTTTCTTAGTTTCAGTTTTATTAATCTCTCCTTTGAATTTCATAATTTCTAATTTGGTAATTAATAATTTAATTTGGTAATTAATTTGGTCTATTTAGAGACATAACATTTACACTAAAAACTGCTTTGACTATATCCATATATTTTAAAATATTGTCTCGTTGTTACTCTCTTGAATGAAATTACTGATAGTTTCTGTGATTTGTTGTTTGACCCACTCACATTAAAGACTTAGATTATTTAACTTCCAATTAGTTTTTAGTATCTTCCCTGACCTTTAATGAATAAATTTTTATTGTATTGTTGTCTGGAAAGGAAGCATTTACTACTTTTGAATTTTTGCATTTGATTGTGAGGTTTTTGTGCCCTAACACACAGTCAATTTTTGTGTAGGTATGATTTACTGCTGAAAAAATGTATATTCCTTTCTGTCCCTATTTAATTTCCTTCAGAGGCCTATCATATCCAGGTTTTCTAGGATTCTATTAACCTCCCTAGTTTTCTTCTTGTTTATTTTGTGGTTAGGTTTGTCTGATTCTGAGAGGCATCCCTCTTTCTTAACACATATATGGTAAGAAAACATCCATTTTCTCTTTTGGTCACATCACTCCTTGATGAAGACTCCTTATTATTCTTATTTTTTAAGTTCCTTATTTTAAGTTCCTTTCATATATATTGCAACCTGAATGTGGGTACTAGATAAAAATAACTCCATTCCCTGAAATCCATTCACCTTACACTAATTTGTTTGCTGTTATCATATTGAAAAGTGGTATCCAAATGTATTCAAATAAGAGTCAGTGATTCATAGCTTTCTTCATATTTTGCCTTAAAAGTTTATGTAGCACCTGTGTGGAGATGAAACATTTTGGAGGTATGTAGTACAATACCAAAATGCTTGCTTTTGTAAAATTTGTGTTAGCTATTTTACTACACATAATGACTCTATAATTGCTTCTCTTGAGGGAGTAGGAGATAAGTAAATGATTTTTCTTTGTGGTGGGGATTTTTTTGAATGGTCTAACCATATCAAAAGTGGCATTTTCTAAAAATCATAAAAGCCCAAGAGGTTGGAGCTGAGTCAATTTAAATTATCAAGCATTTATTAAACAATCAATAAGCATTTATTAAGTTTTTCTAGTATGCCAGACACTGTGCTAGCACTGGGGCTTCAAATATAAATACATATACAAATAAGATTCTTATTCACAAGCAATAAATACCTCTTAATTGCCAAGCACTGTTTTAGGTGCCTAGGGTACAAAGACAAAAATGTAAATCTTCCTTGCTTTCAAGAAATTCATATTCTACTTAATCATGGAGAGTAGGGAAGAAGTACACCAATAAATAAATACAAAATAAATTCAAAGTAATTGGGGTGATGGCAAGGGCTAATAAATAGGAGGGAATCAGAAAACATGTATTGTGGAAAGTGATACTTGTTAAACCTTGAATTGAGATAGATTCCAAAATCTGGAGTGCGGAGATACACAATGCTAAGCATAAAGATCATAGATTTAGAGGCAGAAAGGAATTTTATAGACCATTTCATTAAACCACCTCTTTTTACAAATCAGGAAACTCAGCTTCAAAAAGAGTGTTTTGCTCAACACTTTATCAGTGGTAAATGGCATGCAAAATTTGAACTAAATTTGTCTGACATCAAGTCCAATGTTCCATCCATGTTAGCATGGTGCCCTCCATGGGGAAAGCCATGAAATGTCACAGAAGCAGAAAACATATTTTCATTTCTAGTTAACTCTGGCTACCTTTTAATTTCTGTGCATCAATACACACGGCACCTAAAACATGCCATTTGGTCATTGTAGTGATATAATTTAGAAAGGGGAAAATGCCTCTTTGTCCAATTTGTTGGATCTACAAACCTAGATGAGCCCAAGGTTTTGCAAAAGAGTTATAGTCACATTTATCCAGAGTAATTCTCTATATTAAAACAACTTAGTGCAGACAGCCCTTTACAACCAAAAAGACACGGCAGGTGAGAAAAGAGCTCATTTGTATGATCTTTCTTCCCTGCTGTGGAACCCCAATGCTCAAATCTGATTAACTTAAGAAACTGGCTTCAGCAGGACTTAAAGTAGCAAAGGCTCTTTCCCAAGAAGAGGTCAGTCTGCCCTGGAATTAAGACTCATAATCTTGGGTTTGACAAAAATTCTGTGCATTTAATTCGATTAACAAAATCCCAGTTTCCCCACCTTCTAAACAGTTGCCTGTTGTGACATAACTACCTGGTATTTGCTGATTAGCAGTGGGTGATTGGTGGTCATTAATTTCATGTAAAAACTAGGGAGCAAATGAAACAAGCCACACTGAGTAGGTGTCTCTTTTGGTAAAAATCAGTGGTTTTCCATGTATAGAGAAAGTCAGATATGAATAATATATAAACTTCACTTTGAAGACCTGACTATATTATGTGTTCCTTCTAGCATTCCCCTATTGAGAAAATGGTCTTAAAATTCTTATCACAGAATTCTGGTCATGCTTTTAATGAATCAATACATTCTTTCACTCCTTTGTTCTACTTACATTTTTTATCTTGACATATTTAGAGTAATGTTTTGATCAGCCATGCTTTATATTCCATTATTTTTCTTGTCTCTGATAATAATCAATTTTTGACACAGGGAGTCAGAGGAAGTCAGAAAAAAGCCAACAGAATTTGTTGGATCAAATGCATTAGCAACAAAGAACACACATATATACACAGAAAGGGGAAAGGAATAGCTGTAAGTCTTTAAAAGTGGCTGAAGTTTATATAGTTTCTTTCAAGCAAAGTCTCAATTTAAATCCTGTCATCACACTAATTCTCATATGTCATATAAATGTCATAATGCTGTATGGGGAATAGTAGAAGAGCAGCAAAAAGTCCCTTCAAACATATTTTGAGTTTTTGTTTCTGAAAAGTATTCCCCTTCTTTCTTATGTCATATTAAGTTTAAGCAGCTAACACTGAGGTTATTTCTACCTGGTCAATGTTTCCCCAATCTCAGCAGATATTCTATTTGCTTCTTTGAATTTTTTTCAGCACAGTTTAGTATTTAAATCCTTTGTGATTTCATTATTTTTCATTTATTTCATAGGCTAAAATGTTCAAGATGAAACCCTGAGATTCTACTCCCCAATACTTTATTTAAACAATGAGATTAAATATTATACCCTTAGAGATTTTATCAGTCTTTACTCCTCCCCCCTCCCCTTTCTTCTCCAAGGCTCAGTGATTTATCTGCTTGCTAAAAAAAAAATTCTAGCCTTTTGGGGATAGTAGCTAGGAACTGTGAATCTGTAAAATTTAAATGAATTGAAAATTTCAGGAGTCAAATTTTAGTGCTTATTTTTTGCAGAAAAAAAATGCAGAATAGGAAAGAAAGTTTAAGAAATATTTTAAAGGATATTTTGCACAGTATTTTTTTTTTTGTGAGATACTTTATTGAAAACAACTTACCGTTAAAAAGACTTTAAATAATGTCAAGCTAATATTGACAATCTCATCCTGAAATTTACTGCAAATTTATAACATCATATGATTCAGAATAGGAAGAAGTCTTGCTTAGGGATGATGACCAAAGCAATGTTTCTCACTTCTCTGTGAGTATCACATGTATCTATCCTATTTTTAAAAAGGCACATCTTTATATATAGAACTAACAAGTAAACTTGACTCAGAAATATTGCAGTTTAGATTAAAGTATCTCAGGTGTTTTCTTGGTTTCAGGAAACTGTGTTTTTATTCTTGGTGTGAAAAGAGACATCTGTAGATTTGCAGATTGTTTTAAATCAATCTGCAAGCCTTACCTACAAAATTTTCACAATTTCAGATCTATTTACAGATCCTTCTCCCTCTGGCCTTCTACATTTCCTCATCATTCCTAGTGCACATTCCATTCCTTTCATAGGTGAACTTTTATTTTGATGAAATTCCAAAGACATGGCTAAAAATAGTGAAGTAATGCAATGGATAGAGCACCTAGCTTGGAATCAAAAAGATCTTTCAAATCCTGCCTCAGATACTTAACTAGATATGTGAGCGTGGGTAAGTCCCTGAACCCCTATTGGTTTTATTCCTTTTCTATAAAATGGGGATATGCTAGAGAAGGAAATAGCAATCCACTTCAGCTTCATCGCCAAGAAAGATTCATGCAGTCATGTAGAATAAAACACAATTGAAGACAAATAGCTAAATCACTTGACACGATTCATGGTTTGTGGTTATTGTTTCCATTATCATTGTTGTTCAGATTCTAGACTGCTGATCAGTATCTAGAAATCTTTGATTTCTATAGAGATATGGGTTGGAATTGTATGTTATATATCTTTAGCTCCAGTGTTAAATAAAAAAAAAATTGAATTCCTAGAACCACATTCTTTCACACAAGGAAAACTAATCCTATGAAAATCTAACAGAATGCTCAGAGATATGAGTCATGAGAAAGAATATACACACACACACACACACACACACATACATATATATGTAATCTAACAATCTACTTTATTAACACACAGATTCATATATATATATATATATATATATATACACACATTATATATATACACACATATACACTAGTACTACATTTTGTTTATGTAAATACAAAGGGAGAACATTAGGCATAGGTGAAACAAATATTAAAAATGGAACCTGTGAAGTACTTTAGAAATATCCAAGTCAAAGATTATTTCATTTACAAAGAAGAAGTGCTCAAAAAAGTAGAGGAATCCATATCAAAAAGATGTTAAAATGGAAACAAAAAAATCATATTTTTACACTGAACATAAAGACATAGAGGTCATGTTCTTCTCAAATGCTTTTGTCACCCTTAAAAAAATAAATTCCTTAAAAACAAAAAAGTAAAATTCTTCTGGTTTCTACATTCTCCAATTTCAATGGATTTTTCATATTAACAGATAACAGACAACTATATAGAGTACATAGACATCTATATGTAGATCTAGATCTTGAAATAGATATATTGTCTCACAATAGAATATATGTCTTGAGGATATGAATAATGCATTTTTCTCTTGGTATCCCCATTCTCTATAGCAGATCACATGACACAAAGAAGGGACTTAATAAATGCTTATTGATTGGTGAAGTTCAATAATCAAGTCAGAGCTTCAAATTGTATCTATCTAGGCTCATTCAAAATCATATTTTTGAGGGTCTTATAAACTAGGTATAGCTTTAGGAGTGTGAGTAAGTGAAATCCATGGTTTCTTCAAGGTTTGACTTTGTTTCCATTAAAAAATCTCTTGCTTTAGAAGAAAAGAATTGTCTTGGACTATTTTTTAATGGAAAGTCTAAATTCATTTTTGTTGTTTTTCATAATAAATACAATATATTACATTTTTTTATATCTTTCAATTAATAATTTCAATTAAAATTGTAAAATTTTAAAAGTGGGCTCCATTGTTGAATTTTTATTCTAAAAGCCTACCTCTTTCTTATTAATTTCTTCATCAAAAATCCCTTTGATTTGTATATGGATAACTCAAATATCCTTCTAGATGTAAGTGTGTATGTGTTTATGTGTATATGTATGTGTGTGTTGTTAGTAGATCTTAACATTCTCTTGATTACTTGCTCTTACCTTTTTATTTTCTTTCCTTCTTTCAGAAATTTATATATCAGCTCTTCAACACTATCACATGTATATCACATCTATCATAAATGTCTTAAATTTTTAAAAAAAGTAATTTAGATTGGAACTTTTATTTCCCTGGCACAAGGAATTTCCAGGTGAAAAAAAGCTCTACTGATATAGGATGGCAACTTTTCTGAAAAGTTTAGGTTTAGAGAATTGACCAGAAGATCACTGAGAGGTTAAATGTCCACGTTTAACATAAGCACAATGTGTCATAAGAAAAATTTGTACCCAGATTTTCCTGTCTTTACTTACTGTATTGTATTCATTATTGATAATCAATTTTATCATCAACTTCACAGCATTATTAGCAGCAAGAAGAAATATATATGTTGGAACATTTAACAATGCTACCTTAAAGTTTAAATATGTAATGATCCACCCATTTATAATATACCCAGCTAAGAAAGAAAGTCAAAGAAATTAAGTAATGATTCCTATCATATTTTACTCATAATTTTCCAAGAATGTAGCATGTGCTGCCATAAGCTTATAGTACTATTCTTATACTTGTTAAAAAAAAAAAAGTCACTCATACAACTTCATTGTCAAATTTGGATCAGTTCAACAATTCAATTAATAAACATTATTTATGCTATGGAAAAAGCAGTTAATTTGAGATATATTACATTTTATATCAAATCAGTTATATATATATATATATATATATATATATGAAAGAAGGTGCCCTTCACTAACAAATCCATTTACAGAGACTATAGCCCTATATGGGAAATCTAGAACTTGGAACTATTTGGATCTTAAAGTTAAAGTCAAAGATCTCAATGAGATGAGAAGTTTTTGTTTTGTTTTGTTCTCAATAAATTGAATCCCTTTCCTACTCTTGATGCTAAAGATAGATTTAGCAAAATTTCAAAATAGAGCCTTTTTTACCAAAAAAAAAAAAAAAACTGCTACTGGAAATAGTATGTGTGGAGAAAAACACAGAGGAGAAAGTACAAAAAATGATTACGTATATAGTAATATATTTCTGCTATTGCCATTTGTTATATAACTCAAATGATTTAATTTGTATTAGTAAAATCAAACATTGATTTAATAAAAAATTTCCTACCTCCTTATGGAATCCTAAGATAAAGAAGACACTTTCTTATCATGTTCTTGACTTTGGGAAATATTTTTTAACTGTCTTTATCCTCTTTGCTTGCAATATTGTACAACAAAGTGATAAGAAAATTAATTCATATACTAAAAAAGTATTATATTAATATCTTCATGGTTTCTTTTCTTATCTGGATGGCAAAGGATATTCTGCTTTTATTGTTATTTTCAGCAATCATGAAAGTTCCTGTTAGAAATTTTTATCTAGTTATACCCAAGTTAACATGTAGATTAGATATGCTATAGTTAGGATAATAGAATAAAAATAATTATACTTTCATTTAAAAATCATTTTATACCCTAATTCTTTGGGTATAATAAAACATTATTTAACTTTGATGAGGCTAATGGTAAAAGTGCAGCAAAAGATGGTTATGAACATTATAGGATTTTAGGATTTAAAAGGATCATTTGTCCAAAATCATCTCTGAGATAAGAAAAACTCTGACTTTTTCAAAATAACAAGGATTTAAACCGCCGAGCTCCAATTGAACCCAGTGTTTCTTTACACCATGTTTTAGATATAGTGCTCATAAAAAAAATGTACCTTGTGAAACACGAATTGTAGCTTAATTGACATAAAATGGTTAGTTAATATGACAAGTATTAATCTTTTTCTAGTGAACAGATAAGAAAAGGATTTCATCATCTGGAGTACATATCGAAAGATGCCACAATCCACCCACTTTCTTTTTTATTGTAGTAAGTTTATTTATTTTTAATACACATTGATTTATGGATCATGTTGGAAGAAAAAAGTCAGAGCAAAATGGAAAAAACATGGAAGAGATTAAAAAAACAGGAAAAAGAGGTGAAGATAGCATGTGTTGATTTATATTCAATCCCCTTACATCTTTTTTGGATGCAGACGGCATTTTCTGTCCAAAGTTTATTGAGATTACTGTGGATCACTGAACCACTGAGAAGAATCAAGCATTTCATAGTTGATCATCGCACATTCTTGCTATTATTATATACAATGTATTCCTGATTTTGCTTGTTTCACTCAGCATGAGTTCATGTAAATCTTTCCACAATTTTCTATAATCAGTTTGTTTATCATTTTTATAAAATAATAATATTCCATTACCTTCATGTACTGCAGCTTGTTCAGACATTCCCCATTTGAGGAGCATCCACTCTTTTTCCATTTTTTTTGCTACAACAAAAATAGTTGCTATACACATTTTTGCACATGTGAGTTTTTCCTCCTCCTGTATTATTTCCTTGCAATAATGACCCAGTATTGACATTGCTGAGCCAAAGAGTATGTACTATTTGATAGCCCTTTGGGCACAGTTCCAGATTGTTCTACAGAATGGTTGGATTGTTTCACAACTCCACCAACAATACATTAGTGTCCCAGTTTTCCCTCCAACATTTATCATTATCTTTTCCTGTCATCCTAGCCAATCTGAGAAGAGTGAGGTGGTAGCTCAAAGTTGTTTAAACTTGCATTTCTCTATGTGCAAAAATGTTTGTGGAAGCCCCTTTTGTAGTGGCTAGAAACTGGAAGTTGAATGGATGCCCATCAATTGGAGAATAGTGTAGAGGGCTGAAACTATTGTGTCAATGCATTGAGGTCAGGACTGCTGAGCACTTGAGGCTAACTATTGATTGGACAATATTGTATGGGCATATGCTTGGAAAATGATCCTTTCCACTATCCATGCTGGCTCAATGATTGGTGTGGATTATACAGAGGATTGTAGGAGGGACTAGAGGATGGAGTAAGACTAGCCAGAGTCACACTTGGACGGTAGACAAGGGAAAAGGTGGTTGTGGAAATCCTGCATCTAATGACCAAGAATAAAGACTGAGGACTTTTGCTTATCCTGACTCTGGCTGATTCTGGGGTGTCCTGGGTGCTAGCGCAGTTGTCACAGAATAGCTGAGTAAATTGTGGTATATGAATGTTATGAAATATTATTGTTCTGTAAGAAATGACCATCATGATGAATACAGGTAGCCTTGGAGAGACCTACATGAACTGATGCTAAGTGAAATGAGCAGAGAACCAGGAGATCATTATACACTTCAAAAAGGACTAAATGATGATCAATTATGGTGAACATGACTTTCTTCAACAATGAGACGAAATCGGTTTCAATTGATCAGTAATGAACAGAACCAGCTACACCCAATGAAAAGAATACAAGGAAATGAGCGTGAACCACAACATAGCATTTATACTCTTTCTGTTATTGTTTGCTTGCATTTCTGTTTTTCTTCCCAGGTTATTTTTACCTTCTTTCTAAATCCACTTTTTCTTGTGTAGCAAGACAATGATATGAAAAAAAAAAATATATATATATATATATATAGTATTTAACATATACTTTAACATATTTAACATGTATGCGACTACCTGTCATCTAGGGGAGGGGATAGAGAAAGGAGGGAAAAAGTTGGAACAGAAGTGTTTGCAAGGGTCAGTGTTGAAAAAATCACCCTTGCATATGTTTTGTCAATAAAAAGCTATAATAAAATAAATAACAAAAATAACAAAAATTATTGCATTTCTTTAATCAATAGTGATTTAGAGCATTTTTTCATATAACTACAAATGGCCTTAATTTCATCATATTAAAATTGTCTGTTCATAGTCTTTGTTCATTTATCAATTGGGGAATGACTTGTATTCTTATAAATTTGAGAGTTCTGTATATATTTCAGAAATGACACTTTAATAGAAATATTGCTTGTAAAGATTTTTTTCCCAGATTTGTACTTCCCTTTTTCTTCTTGTTTCTGGTGCAAAATCTTTTTAATTTAATTTAATCAAAGTTGTCCATTTGCCTTTCATAATATTCCCTAATTCTTCTTTGGTCATAAATTCTTCCCTTCTCCAAAGATCTGATAGGTAAATTATCATTTGTTTTCCTAATTTGTTTATGGTACCATGCTTTATGCTCAAGTCACATAGGTTATGTTTTGACTTTATTTTGGTATGGGCTGTGAGATGTAGATCTATGCTTTATTTATGACATTATTTTCCAGTTTTCCCAGCCATATTTGTCAAATAGTGAGTTTTTATTCCAGAAGCTGGAGTTTGGGGTTTCATCAAATAACAGATTGCTATAGGCTTTGATTATTATATTGACATCTTAGCCAGTACCAAATGGTTTTGATGACTTCTGCTTTATAATTTTAGATTTGGTAATGCTAAGTCACCATCCTTTGTATTTTTTTTTTTTCATTAATTCCCTTAATATTCTTGACCTTTTTGTTCTTCCATATGAATTTTTTCTACTTCTATAAAATAATGTTTTGGCAGTTTATTTAATATGGCACTGAACTTTAATTTAAGGAGAATTGTCATTTTTATTTTATTAGCTTGGCTAGCCATGAACAATTGATATTTTCCCAATTGTTTAGATCTGATTTTATTTGCAAGAGAAGGGTTTTATAATTGTGTTTATATAATTCATGAGTTTGTCTTGAAAAGTAGACCCCCAGGTATTGTATTTTGATGACAATAATTTTAAATGAAATTTATCTTTCTATAATTTCCTAGTGAGTTTGTCAGTAATAAATAGACATGTTGAAGATTTGCCAGTGTTTATTTTATATCCTGCAATTTTGCTAAAGCTGTAAATTATTTCCAGTAGGTTTTCAGATGATTTTCAGGATTCTCTAAGTATATCATCATATCATCTGCAAGAGTGATAGTTTTATTTCTGCATTACCTATTTTAATTCCTTTAATTTTTCTTTCTTTTCCCATTGCTAAAGCCAACATTTCTAATATAATATTGAATAATCGTGGTGATAATGGGAATCCTTGTTTCACTACAGATCTTACTGGGAATACAGTTAGCTTATCTCCATTGCAAATAATGTTTGCTGTAGGTTTTAAATAGATATTGCTTATTATTTTAAGAAAAGTTCCAGTTATCCCTGTGCTCTCTAGTAGTTTTATAAGAATTGGTGCTGTATTTTGTCAAAAGCTTTTTCTGAATCTGTTGAGATTATCATATGATTTTTGTTGTTGTTTTTTTTTTTTTGGTTGATATGATTGATTATGGCAATAGTTTTCCTAATATTGAACCAGCCCTGCATTCCTGGTGTAAATGTTACTTTGTCATCGTATATCATCCTGCTGATAAATTCTGTAATGTCTTTGCTAATATTTTATTTAAAAATTTTCCATCAAAATTCATTAAAGAGATTTGTCTGTAATTTTCTTTATCTGTTTTGGCCTTTCTGGATTGTGTATCAATGTTATGTTTATGTTATAAAGGAATTTGGTAATACTCCTTTTTTTTTTACATATTTTTGCAAATAGTTTAAACAGTATTGGAATTAATTGTTTGATAGAATTTGTAAATCCTTTTGGCCCTGGAGATTTTTTCTTAGAGAGTTCCTTAATAACTTGTTCAATTTCATTTTCTAAAATATAAAATATATATAAGATATAAAAGTTCCCTTAAGAACTGCTCTGGCTGCATCTCATAGATTTTGGTATGTTATCTTATTATTGTCATTTTCTTAAATGAAATTATGGATTGTTTCTGTGATTTTTTTGTTTAATCCCCCTCCCCCTCCCATTTTGTAGAATTTGATTATTTAATTTCCAATTGATTTTTAGTCTATCTTCCCCCCCCCCCTTTTTTTTTTTGATATTGCATTGTGGTCTGAAAAGGAAGCATTTATTATTTCTGTGTTTTTTCATTTGATTGTGAGTTTTCTTATGCCCTAATACTTAGTCAATTTTTGTGTAAATGTCATGTACTGCTGAGGAAAATATGTATTTCTTTCTGTCCCTATTTGATTTTCTCCACAGGTCTATCATATCTAGGTTTTCTGGGATTCTATTATCTTCCCTAGTTTCTTTCTTATTTACTTTGTCGTTAGATTTTTCTCATTCTGAAAGGGGAAGGTTGGGATGCCTCACTAGAATAGTTTTGCTGTCTATTTCTTCCTATAACCGGCTTAAAATCTTTTCTAGAAATTTGCCTGCTCTTCCATTTGGTTGATACCCATTTAATGTCATTACTACATATTTATTTACTGTACCCATTATTAAGATGTACATTCCTTCCTTATTTCTTTTAATAAGATTTATTTTTTACTTTTGCTTTGTGTGAGATCAGAATTGCTACTCCTGCTTTTCTTTAAAATTTCAGCTGAAGCATAATAAATTCTGTTCCAGCCTTTTATCTTTACTTTTTTTTTATGTGTCTCTATGTCAAATATGTTTCTTGTAAATTACTTATTGTAGGATTCTTTTTTTAATCCACTCTACTATTCACTTCTGTTTTATGGGAGAGTTCATGCCATTCACATTAACAGTTGTGATTACTAACTTTCCTTCCATCCTATTTTCTCCCCTGTATATATTTTTGTTCTTTCTTTCCATTCTGTACTTTGTCATGTGTTTTTTTTTACCCATCCTACCCACTGCCTTATTTTCTATCACCCCACTCCCTTCTCTTAGTAGTATTTTTTATCACATTCCACTTGCCTTTTAGCAATCCTTGTCCCATTCTCTTATCTTTTTTTTTCCCCTAGTATTTCTGCCTACTCTTCTATCTTGTTCCTTCCTTTTCTTTTTCTCTTTCTCTTCATACTTCTTTTTAGGAGTAGATACATTTTTATACCCAACTGAATGACTAAGTTATTCCTCCTTAGAGCCAAAACTGATGAGATCAAGATTAAGACAATGCTCAATTCCCTCCCTTCTTTCCCTTGATTGTAATAGGCCTTTTGAGGCTTTTTGGTGCGAACTAATTGTCTCATTATACCTCCAATTTCCTCTTTTTCAATCCCTTTTTTTCTTTGATGTCATCACAAAAGTCTCTTTACAACCATACCCTTAGTCCATGTGATGCTCCCTTTGTCTGCCCCAGTGACAGATACAGTTCTCAAGAGTTATATATATATTATTTTCCCATCTAGGGATGTATAATCTTTAACCTTTAAATGTATATTTACCCCTGTTTATTTTTCTATGTTTGTCTTGAGACCTATGTTTGTAGATTAAATTTTCTGTTTAGTTCTGTTTTTTTTTTTTCAATAGAAATGATTGAAAGTCTCTTATTTCATTGAAGCTCCATGTCTTTTCCTGAAATATGATGCTGAATTTCTCTGAGTAGTTAATTCTTGGTTATAACCCTAGATTCTTTATCTTTCTGGAATATGGTATTCCAGGACCTCTGATACCTTATTGTTAAAGCTGTCAGATTCTGTGTAATTCTTTTGAATTTTGTCTGGCAGTTTGCAGTAGTTTTTTCTTGAGATCATAGTTTTGGAGTTTCACAACAATGATCATTAGGGTTTGCCTTGGGGGATCTCTTTCCAGATATGATGAATGAATTCTTTCAATGAGAATTTCTTCCTCTGTTTCTAGAATATTGGGGCAATTTTTCTTAATAGCCTCTTTTAGAATGCTATCCAGACTCCTTTTGGACATGGTCTTATTTATTATTATTTATTATTTATTTATTATTGAGGCAATGGGATTAAGTGACTTGTCCAGGGTCACATAGCCTGGAAGTGTTAAGTGTCTGAGTCCAGATTGTCTTGAGAAAAAAGAGTGGTTTCATTTCATTAGGCTCTGTTCATGTAGTTTTCAAGAGGAAACTGGGAGAGTTGGAGCAGATTACTGATTTTACTCTGACATCTCCAAAAACTCAAAAACTTTGAAAACAAACATATTTTTGAGTTGGTAGTGCTTACTAATTTATTACTTTGACATTTCATTTTTATGATATAACACCTTAAGTTACTCCAACACTATTTTATCGTTTTCTCCAACCTCTGATAATGTGATAGCTTTTCTCCTTGCCAAAATCAGCTCTTCTCTAAGTACATCTGATTTCTTCTCACATCTTTCCTATTGCATTTCCTCTCAATTATCTCCAATTTTTGTATTTTTTTTAATATTTTCAATCTTTTCTTAAAAACTTGTTACTTTCCTTTTGCTTTGAAATATGCTTATCCATCTTTAAACACCCTTATTATATACTAGTATCCTAAAAATCTTAACTCTTAATTCTCTTCCTTTTACTTAGTTAAATTACTGGAAAAAAACCTTTCTATGATAGTTGCTTTTATTTCTTCTCTCATTCACTGGTAAACTACCCGCAATTTCTTCTTATTTCATTTGTTAATTGAAATTACTATCTCCAAAAATTCAAGTGATTTTTGGTTGTGAAATAGCACATTATTCTCTCCTTTCTCATCCTTCTTGACTTCTCTGTGTATTTGGCTCTATTGACCTTTCTGGTTTGGACCTCAAATAATAGCATATAGTTGTTTGTTTTTTTCTCAGTTTCTCAATTCAAAGCCTGCCTTGATTTATAGCATCTAAGAAACTATATGATACAATTGTACAAGTATTAATAACATAGGGTCCTATTCAAGACTGATAAGCCTTCTACAATTATTTTTGTGAAGGGTAGGCATAAATGCTATATTATTTGACATATTTATGCAATGTATTTACACACACACACACACATCTATTAATGTGTTCTTTCCTAGGCATTTCATGGCTTTATTAAGTCATTATTTTAAGATTTAAAAGGCTTATTCATTTCTCCTCTTGACCTTATGTTACTTAACATTTTAATAAGAAAAAAAAGAATGAAAGATTAGGTAGTATTAATTTCAAATAAAGACAATGATTTAAAACAGTGAATAGAACACTGGAAATAGATTCAGGAATAGCCGAGTTGAAAGCTGACCTCAAACACATACTAGCTGTGTGACCCTAAGCAAATCACTTAACCTTTGTCTGCAACATTTTCTTCATCTCTAAAAAGAAGATAATAATAGCACTTACTTCTTAGAGTTGTTGTAAGCATATAATGACATAATGTTTATTGTTGGAATCCTTACTAACTGCTAACTAATTAGAGTTGATCTAATCTTACAAGAAGATGTTTTGGCCAGAACCTGAAACAAGGTACTAAGTAGAACTAATTAAGACAAGGCTTGTGTTCACACCTTTACTCATTGGAGTCCACAAGTATGCTAGCTTCACAAAGTACACTTTCTAACTTCAAGGGAGTCCACACCTCCCTTAAAGCTCATTGGGCCAGAGAGCACTATGGGAGAAAACCCATAATCCCATTCTCTCAGAAGATTCAGATAAAAGGCCAGCGATGAGGGATCTATGGCAGAATACATTTTTTCCTCTTGGCTGGCTGATCGCGCTGGACTCAAGAGGAACGACTCTGGTGCAGAGAACACTTTGACAGATTTCAGTGGAGCTACGCCAGAAGCCCTCTCTCCGCAAGTTGGTGGCTGGGCTCCCCAGAAGGAGATAAGAGAGACCTTCCATCTCTGTCTTGGTTGGAGGCAGAAGAAAGCAGAGGCAGAGGCTGAAGGACAGAACCTTTGGATTTGGAGACATCCGAAGGGCTCCAAGCCTCTAAACCGGCTTTGCCTTGAGAAGAACAAGAACTCCAGCTTTGAACTCTAACAGTTTATAAAAGCATATTATAAAATTTAAAGTACTATATAAGTACTAGTTTTTCTTATTTAGTATAAAAAGCTCACAAAATTAGGACTAGTTAAAACAGTACATGAAAGAATTCAGAAAGCTAAAAGATATTTAATAGATGAGAAAATAGGCTTATTTATTAATGTGATAGTTAATATTAAATGAAAAGTCCTACACTTGGATTCAAAAATGAATTTCATATGAATATGGTAAACAAAATACATAAGACTTTATGGGAAAATCATTTTTGGTGGGTTTTAGTGGACTTCAGGTTCAGTAGAATTCAACAGTGCAATATAACAACCAAAAAGCTAATGTTACCTTAAGTTTCATTAAGGGAAACATATTATCCCCAGTGAGTGAAGTAATAATTCAGATATACTCTTCCCTGGTCAAATCATATCTGGAATATTATGCATTTTCTGAGTACCACATTTTAGGAAGAACACTGACAAGATTTAATACATCCAGAGGAGGGTAGACAGAATGAGGACAAAACTAGTGACTATATCACAGAAACATTATTTGAAAAATTTGAAAACCATATGGTAGGGAGGATATGTTAGCTGTATAATGGTCATAAGTTGCATATTTTTGCTTAGTAGTAAGGGGGAAAAAAAACTTCCTAGAAATTAGAAGTGTAAAAAATTGAGGTGGGTTGCTCCTTAAGGTAGTACTCTCACTATTTCTCAATAAATTAATTCTATCAAAGGTTACATGGTCACTTATTGGAAATGTTATCAGAAAATTGTACTTCAAGTGAAATTTGTACTATATAGCCTGTGTCCTCTTGTAGCTCTAGGATGCTGTGTTACTAAATGTCAATTCAAGGTGATTCTTATTGTGAGCTCAATATTGATTTTGAATAAGACTATTGAAAAAAAGAATTTCCTCTTTCTCCTTTGACTTCTTGAGTTCCCCATTATAGATATTTGTTTGGACAAATTATTATTTGTAGATGTCTTTAATATGAAAAGTATTAAAAGGGTGATTAAAATATTAAAGTTCAAAGTTTAGACAAAATACTCCATTCATTAGTAGGAAAATCTGTTAATTATTTGAATTTGACTTAATATCATTAGCCAACTGACAAACATAGCAAAAAAATTTGCTTGTTTCAAGGTGCAATGAATTTTTTTTTTATTATAAAAATAGACAGACAAAAGACTTCTTTATGTTGGAAAGAGTCCTACATATTCATTAGATTGTACCAATATAAAAAATGAGACCATTTGCCATAAGTTTACATGATTTGATTTAACTCAATTATTAACCATTCACCATCTTCTAAAGATTTCAAATTTACTGATCCTAAAAGTGATCTTAATTAGTTCCTTGTGGTAATACTAAGGACTTACAATTTGTTTGTTTATATTGCAGATAATGCTATTATAAATTCAGCATTATAACATTTTGATGACAACAAAGTATATTTTTTCCACCAGAAGATCAATTTTGTCTTATTATTAAAGCACTATTCTAAATTCTATATTTTTAAAGGGAAATGAGAGACTTTCTTACTAGGAGTATACATAATACTAACTCAAAGCCAATATAAGAAATTCATATAAACTAGATGCTAAAAAATTTCCTCCTACTCATCCACCCCCTATCTACCTTTTTATGGAGCTATTATTTTAAGAATTACCATAACTTTTATAAAGTTTCTTGAGGTATATGTAGAAATCAAAAACATTTTTTAAAATAACTGCTTCAGTATATCAAAGGTCCTTCTATAAGCCTCACTGATTTGTACCTAATCAAGGAATTTTCTATAATCAATAAATCCTTATTGCCACATAAATTAGGTGTGTCATTCAGGTAGGATAGATCAAGTTATTTCTTGATATGTTTAACTAAGCACAGGGAGGGTATAGACAAATGGACAATGATTTAGCCAATTCAGATTTCCTTTTCTCTGATCCCGTTTTGGCCAGCATGTAGAGGAATAGACTGAGGAAGCTATAGGATATTTCTTCTGTGGGACAGCATAGAGTTCTTCAGATCTTACTTTGCATAAGATTTTCAAAAAGAGAGAGAATTGTTCTCACCAAAAAACAAAAGATTTGCCATGAAGGCCTAATCTAATTGTCATTACAAACACAGATCACCCTCAGAATGGAGGAGGTGGAATTATACTTGTGCTACATCTTAAGAGAGAGTTAAAGCAACTATTTCTATCTAGAGAATGGTTAAACCTGAAGCTTAAAAGCTTTGTGTAATAAGTATCAGGGGTAGAAGACTGGAGTCTCAGAATTCTCTGGATGTTTGTTTATGTGAATCTTGTAAATTCAAGATTCACTAGTGCCCTTATTGTTTGTTTATGGGATCATCCAATTTTCAAAATAATAAGTGATGTACCTTTAATGTAAAAATTAATTTTAATTGAATTTTCAGGTAATTTGTTGCATTCCCAATTGTTGAAATGTGAGTCAAATATTGTTTTGTGTCCATTATTCTACCATTGACATATCTAGTAAAATCTACTCTAATCTGATGTTTTGTTCTTTTTATTTCTCAGAATCTAGAAATTTTGGTAACTAAAATCATTAATACTCTATACAGAAATATGCTTACCACCTATAACAAACTTTTGGGGCACTGAAAATACAAGCATAGGAAGATTCAAAAAATAGGGAGAGCTTTTCCTGATTAGTTTTTATAGGTTGTGGGGAATAGAGTTATAGCTTTAGATATTGGTAGTGAAGCTAGGGAAACACAATATAAAGTCTTATCATTATCAATATAGGAGCAACAGCTAGCAGAAATGTTCAATGTGACCCATCTAACAGAGAGATTTTAGGATTAGATATGAGCAGTTATGAGAGAGTACAGGGTTGTCTTTGAAATAATGTGTGATTCCTTATCTACTGTTTATGATGTAAACTTCTTATAGTTTAATTCACAAAGAATATATCCAGAAGAAAGTGAATCATTAAAAGAATTTAAAGTACTCTGATAGAGAACATTTTCAGAAAGCTATAAAATTCAAAGTGTAACTGAGCCATGTATGTTCACTGGAGTAAGTTTTAGTTAATCCCGATGCTCTACAAATCTCAGACCAATTGTCTTTAACTTTAGCTAAAAACCAGAACTCCATTATAGATGAATAAAGTTGCTGAGGAAAGAAGAAGCCAATTTCAGTTCTCATCTAAAATTCAGCCTAGCATAGGTGAATTGGCCACAAATTTCACACTCCTAAAAGCATTTGGGATTGCATGCTCCCAAGAGAGCTCTTCTGCAAAACTCAGAAGTGCTAATTACTTAAAAGGAAAAAAAAAAGCTGTAGTGTTTTTATATTGTCTGCTTTAAAAAAGAATGGCATTCTTAAATAATGCTTAGTAATGATCATTCTATCATCAAATAATGTCAACAACTCAGTCTTATAAGCAGCTAAGAAACTAGGATGATTTGGGTCACCCTTGCCCAGCAGGCAGCCTGATATTTTCCAAGAAGCTCAGCCAAGGTAGTTTAGTATTGTAGTTTATTCAGAGTGGATGAGACATTAGAGAGGAGGTGAATTAGCGGGCCTTCAACTTATCTATCTCAGAATATTATGCAGGGCTCAAAAGTGAAGCAATTCATACTATTTGACACTAGGAAATTTGACACTAGGAAGACATAAAAAAATTGTCTTCTATAATCACGTGGAAATCATTACAACATTTTTTCTATCATTCTCTGTTTTCTCTGTACCTTGCACTTCATGTCCCATATATTTAGAATACTTTGCCCTCATTTCTGCCTTTTAGTTGCTCTGAATTCCTGCAAGAGTTCACTTCAATCTAACTTAATCTAGATTTCTCCCAAACTAATCCTTTCTCCTCTACTGTCCTTTCCATTTACTCTTTGTATATCTTTTATATACCAAATTGTTTAAATGTTTTCTTCTCCATAGAATGTAAGCTTTCTGAGGGCAAGAATGAGATTGTGCATCTGTATTTTCAGTTTTCAGCACAGTGTCTTGTACATAATAAGTATATAATGTTTATTGACTTAACAGTAACAAAAGTAGAAAAAGAATAGGTAAAAGTGTTTAAGGGGGAAAAAATCCACTCATGATACTCACTACAAATCTAAAGTCACTGCTGACTTTAAGTTAAAACCTTAATTTAAGTAAATTAAAATTTACTATAATGTAACTAATTATTGTAAAACCTCACCTAAAAAACCCAATACTCCTAAAGTTCTATTCACGTTGTGAGAAATTTACACATTCCACTCTTATGAATTTACTCCAAAACTGTCTATGCCACCTCAAAAACTTTTGGCAAAAGTAAATGAGTGAACATGATTGCAGTCTTTTTACCCCAGTTTCCAAATACATTTTGAAATGCTCATTTTTGCCTCTTTGAGCTATTCTTTCTAGTATCACTCCTTAGAATGATTCACTTTCAGAAAAAAAATAGACAAAAACCTCTTGTTCAGTTAATAAGCACTTACCTTTTACCCTCTGCTTCCTAATTTATTGTCATCTCTAACTACTTTTGGACAAAGTGATGGAAGGAGAAAAATTATTTAGGCTTTAACTCTTAAACCTAATTTAGGAATTTGTCTTTATCTCTTGCTCTGATTTGGTCAACCTACCCCAAAATATGTAAGACTATTCTCAAGCAAATAAGAATTTTCATCTGCCAGAACATACAACTTACAATTATAACTTCAAGTCCAAAAAAGAAGTTATGGTTTGTGCTAATCTATACTGGGACAGCCCCACCTGGCATGCAGAACTGATCAAATTGGGACCTCTGGTTGTGATTCAATTTGGCACAAACATAGGCTAACACAGAATGAAACATGCAGCAGAGTGAGGAAGGAGTATTTCATATTGGTGATTTATTAGCTATAGCTGCCCACTATTTTGTGGCAAGGAAATTAACTTCCTAGGTCAATTAAAAAATCTTTCACAATGATGATGTCTAGTTAAGCTGTGAGACAATGTGTGAAATAGAAAGGAAGGATAAAGAGAATGGCCATTTTATTTATAACCATAATATGCAACTAACTGAGGAAGGGCACATCCAAATAAATGTCTAATATATAACATAGATGTACAAAATTATAAACTTGGAGGGCTGCATACACTAGCAAAACCTTTGAAAGTTATTGGACGGCACATGGCAAGGTCTAGCTTAGCAGAGGATGATCATATTGACAAAATTACAACTGAGCCCAGCCCCACTGGGAAGTTTTCCAATAAGGCAATAAGAACTTGAAAAAAAAAAAACTCTATAAGCCATGTAACATATGCTATTATCAGATACTTTTTGCCATTGTGAGAGAATGTGACAAAGAAATTGATTGTGAACTATGAATAGTAGCTCTAACACCAATGGCATTGCCAAGTTGAAACTTAGCTCAAGGAAGACATATTTCAAAAACTCGTAGTAGGTTTTGTTGTCATAAAATGAAAGAGAACAGTGTTTATGGAATGATTTCCAGGCTTTGAGATAACTGTTCAGTGAGAACTGATGATGCATGTATTATAACAGAAGAGAAGGCAATGTAACTCTGGCAGATATTCTGGCTGTAGACACTGACCATCTGTTCGCCACAGTTCTCCAAAAGATTATCATGTCTTGTGATGTATAGACATGAAGTTTTCAATACTCTGGCAAACCAAACACTGAAAGACATTTAGTGATCAGAAAGTCGAATGTTCTAGTTCTCCAAAATGCATTGCTATTCTCTGTGCATGATTTGATCTTGTTCTTGTATTTCCATGATGTTAATAGCAATAGCAATCACTGATATCTATATAGTGTTTTGTCAGTTACAAAGTACTTTCACACACACTTTCTCATATAATCCTCACAACATCATGACATAGGTAGATGGGTGAAGGAGACAATATCCTCTTTTTATACAAAAAGAAACACATTCAGTGAAGTTATGCTATTCACCAAATTCTGTTGATATTTAAATACATCTTTCCAATTTTATATATTATTCTCCTTCACATCCTATAAAATTCAGCCAAATTGACCTTGTTTTTCCTCACATATGACATTCCATATAATCCCTCATATTATATAGAATATATTTTTCCTCTCCCATTACTTCTTTAAAGTCTTTTACAGCTTAATTCAAGTGCCATTTATGACATGAAACATTTCCTTGATTCTCTTTCAGTTGCTAGTATCCCATTCCAGATTAATTTGTATCTATTTTCTACATAGTTAAATTATAAGTATGTACTTATATGATATATTCCCAAAATATATAGGCTCCCTGAGGACAAAGTTTATTTTGTTTTTGTCTTTTTATCCCCAGTTCCCAGATCAATGCTGGGTCTAAAATAGGTACTTGATAAATGTTTATAGATTGAATGCTATATAGTTGTCATTGGATTTGACTATATTAATATGGTGTTTTACTTTTTAAATATTCTGTACAATTTCTGTTTGTTTTTCAAAAGACAATTAGAAAACTTGAAAACAATTTTGACATCATATTTATTAGATAGAAAAATAAAATTGAACTGAAAATATTAATTAAATTATTAATGTTATTAATAATTAGAAAAAATCTTACCCATGCAGATTGAAAACAAAGAATGTTCCGAGTACTAGAAAATCATCTCTGGTTTAAGAGAGTTAACTTATAGTGTTGATAAAGGAGTGACTAAGGAAACATTTTCTCTAAACTGAATTTTATTTCTGGTAGCCTGTTGAGAGAATAGGGAGGAGTTTTGTTTTCTCTATCACCAAATGCTGAAGATAAGAATCATAGTTTTTAATTTTACTACTGATAATGAGTTTCATTAAGTTATTCATTTTTTGTTTTTTTCTTTTTTCAAATATATTTATTTTTAATATACATTACTTAATGAATCATGTTGGGAGAGAAAAATCAGAGCAAAAGGGAAAAACCATGGGAGAGGAAAAAAAAAACAGAAAAAAAGAAGTGAACATAGCATGTGTTAATTTACATTCAGTATCCTTAGTATGTTTTCTGAATGCAGATGACATTTTCTGTCCAAAGTCTATTGGTATTGCTTTGGATCAATGAAGCACTAGGAAAGGGCCAAGTCTTTCCTAGTTGATCATCACACATTCTTGCTGTTATTGTGTACAATATATTCTTGGATCTTCTTGTTCCATTCAACATCAGTTCAGGTAAATCTTTCTAGGCCTTTCTAAAATCAGCTTCTTCATCATTTTTCATAGAACAATAATATTCCTTTATCTTTATATACCATAACTTATTCAATCATACCCCAATTGATGGGCATTTATTCATTTTCCAATTCTTTGTTAGCACAAAAAGAGCTGCTACAAACATCTTTGCACATATATATCCTTTCCCCTCCTTTATGATTTTCTTGGAGTACAGACCAAGTAGAGACTCTGCTGGATCAAAGGGTATGCACAGTTTGATAGCCCTTTGGGCATAGTTCCATATCACTCCCCAGAATAGTTGGATCATTTCACAACTCCACCAACAATGCATTAGTGTCCCAGTTTTCCCACATTCCCTCAAATATTTTTCATTATCATTTCCTGTCATCTTAGCCAATCTGAGAAATATGAAATGGTACCTCAGAGTTGTTTTAATTTACATTTATCTAATTATGCTGGTTTAGAACATTTTTTCATCTGATTATAGATGGCTTTAATTTCATCACCTGAAAACACTTTGTTCATATCCTTTGACCATTTATCAATTGGGGAAGGAACTGTATTCTTATAAATTTGACACAGTTCTTCATATATCTTATAAATAAGACCCTTATCAGAAATGCTACCTGTAAAGATTTTTTCCAGTTTCATAATTCCCTTTTAGTGTGATTTCTGTTGATTTTGTTTTTGCAAAAAAATTTAATTTAACGTAATCAGAGTTGTCCATTTTGCCTTTCTCTGGTCATAAATTTTCCCCTCTCCAAAGATATGATAGGTAAATTATTCTTTGCTCCCCTAATTTGTTTATGGTATCATTCTTTATTTCCATTTTGTTCCCATTTTGATCTTATTTTGATATGGGCTATGAGACATAAGTCTATGCCAATTTTCTGACAAAATATTTTCCAATTTTCTCACAATTTTTGTCAAATACTGAGTTCTTTTTCCAATAGCTGGAGACTGGGAATTTATCAAATATTAGATTACTGTAGGCCTTGATTATTATATCATGTGTATTTAATCTATTCCACTGATGCACCACTCTATTTCTTAGCCAGTATCAAATAGTTTTGATGATTGCTGCTATAATATAATATAATAAAATAAATATATTTTTTTTTCATGAGTTCCCTTGGTATTCTTGACCATTTTTTCTTCCAAATGAATTTTGTTATATTTTTTCTAATTCTATAAAGTATTTTTTTGGCAATTTGATTCCTATAGCATTGAACAAATAGATTGATTTAGGCAAAATTTTCATTTTTATTATATTAATTTGAACTACCTCTAGACAATTGATATTTTCCAATTGTTTAGATCTGAATTTATTTGTGTGAGAAATGTTTTGTAATTGTGTTCATGTAGTACTTGGGTTTGTCTTGGAAAGTAGACTCCCAAGTATTTTATTTTTGTCTACAATAATTTTAAATTGAATTTCTTTTTCAATCTCATGATAATGGAATTTGGCAATGATATATAGAAATGTTTATGAATTGTCTGAGTTTATTTTATATTCTGCAATTTTGCTAAAGCTGTAATTTTTTTTTCCAGTAGATTTTTGGGTGATTTTCTAGGATTTTCTAAGTATATCTACACCTGAGTTCAAATCTGGTCTCAGACACTTCACACTTCCTAGCTGTGTGACTTTATATCTGCAAAGTGTGATAATTTTATTTCCTCATTGAATATTTTAATTGCTTTAGTTTTCTTTCATTATTGCTAAAGACAACATTTCTATTATAAAGTTGAATAACAGTGATAATAATAGGCATCCTTGTTTCACCCCTGATCTTGATAGAAATGTATCAAACTTCTCTCTATTACCAATAATGTTTGCTGTAGGTTTTAGACAGATATTGCTTATTATTTTAAGGAAAGTTCCTTTTATCCCTGTGTTCTCTAGTGTTTTTAATAAAAATTGGTGGTGTACTTTGTCAAAAACTTTTTTTCTATATCTATTGAGATTATCATATGATTTCTGTTGGTTTTGTTATTGATATGATTGATTATGGTAATAGTTTTCCTGATATTGAACCAGCCCTACATTCCTGTTATAAATCCCACTTGATCATAGTATACTATTCTGTTGATAAATTGTTTTAATCTCTTTGCAAATATTTTACTTAAAAATTTTGCATCAATATTTAATAGGAAGATTGGTCTGTATTTTTCTTTTTCTGTTTTAACTTTTTCTGCCTTAAGTATCAGTATCATGTTTCTGTCATAGAAAGAATTTGGCAGGACTTCTTCTTTACCTATTTTTCCTAATAGTTTACATGATATTGGAACTATTGGAACTATTGTTCTTTAAATGCTTGGTAGAATTCACTTGTGAATCCTTCTGGCCCTGGAGATTTTTTCTTAGGGAGTTCATTAATTGCATATGCAATTTCTTTTTCCAAAATGGTACTGTTTAACTAATTTATTTTCTCTTTTGTTAATTAGAGTAATTTATATTTTTGTAACTATTCATCCTTTTCTGTTAGATTGTCAGACTTGATGCTATACAGTTGGGCAAAAAAGCTCCTAATTATTGCTTTAATTTCTTTGTCATTTGTGGTAAGTTCACCTTTTTCATTTTTGATGTTGGTGATTTGTTGTTTTTTTTTTAATTTCTTTTGTCTAATCAAATTAACCAAAGGTTGATCTATTTTGTTGTTTTTTTCATAAATCAATCCTTAGTTTTATTTATTAGTACAATAGTTTTCTTAGCTTCAGTTTTATTAGAAGTTTAAAATTTTTAATTTGGCCTTTCTTTGCGGGGTTTTATTTTATTGTTTTTCTAGTTTTTTCCATTGAATATTTAATGCACCGATAAGGGTTCACTTCTTTCTCTATTTAGAGATATAAAATTTCCCCTGAGAACTGTTTTGGCTGTATCCAATAGATGTTATGCTGGCTCATTATTGTTATTTTCTTGGATGAAATTATGGATGGTTTCTGTGATTTGTTGTTTGACTGACTCACTTTTAAAAATTAGATTATTTAATTTCCAAATGCTTTTTAGTCTATATTTACCTGACACTTTATTGGATAAAATTTTTATTGCATTGTGGTCTGAAAAAGAAACATTTACTATTTCTACCTTTCTGCATTTTATTGTGATTGTGTTTTTTTTATTATTCCCTAATATATGATAAATTTCTGTGTAGATTCTATGTACTGCTGAAAAAAAAAGGTTTATTATTTTCTATTCCTATTCAATTTTCTCCAGAGGTATATCACATCTAGGTTTTCTAGGGTCCTATTAACCTGCCCAGTTTCTTTCTTGTTTATTTTGTGGTTTGATTTGTCTTATTCTGAGAGGGTAAGGTTGAGGTCCCCCACTAGAATAGTTTTGCTATCTATTTCTTTCTGTAGTGGCTTAAAACATTCTCTAGGAATTTTTCTGCTCTACCACTTGGTGCATATACATTATGTATCATTACTACTTTATGGTTTACAATTCTCTTTATCAATTTACACTTTCCTTCCTTATCTCTTTTAATTAGATCTATTTTTACCATTGCTTTATCTGAGATCAGAATTGCTACCCCTACTTTTATTACTTCAGCTGAAGCATAAATTATACTCCAGCCCTTTATCTTTACTCTCCATGTGTTTCTCTGTGCCAAATGTGTTTCTTGTAAACAACATATTGTAGGATTCTTATTTTTAATCCACTCTGCTATTTTCTTCTGTTTCATGGAAGAATTCATCCCATTGAATGAGATGAGGTGAGATCTTTCAAGACAGTTGTGAAAATCGAGTAAGGCTTCATTTATTTCAAAGTTTGAGTAGGTCTGAAGGACTTTAAGCATTAAGTCAAGAGCAAACTTAAGCTCCCTCCCTGCTATCCTTCTAAGGGCCTACTTAAGTCCCCTTGTTATCCTCCTGTGTTATCAGTGTCTTTCTGTTTAGGTCAAATATGGGCAACTATGTGCTTATTGGTCAAATTCAATTTCTTGGGTAGTTACCTCATTTAGAATGTAAGATCCTCAGCCAGTAAGGAAGAAGGTCAGTGGTGGGAGGGGGTATTTGTGTCAGAGAATAAAATGTTGACCCTGCCCCCTAAGGTGCCACCTCCCTTCGATTATCTGCTTGACGGGTGGGATGCGGGATCGTCACAAGAACTTATAATAAACTTTGCTTTGCTTCTAGAGATCTCTCCAGCTTTTTTTTTTTTTTATTAAATAAGTATCTGAACCACACACCATTCATATTTGCAGTTATGATTATCTACTTTGTATTGCTCTCCATCCTATTTTTCTCCTGTATATGCTTTTTTTCTCTCTTTCTACCTTGTCCTTCATAGTATTTTTTCCTCATCCCACCCATTACTTTATCTCCTATCACTCCTCCCCCTTCTCTTAGTGTGTTTTTAATCCACCCCATCCACTAAGTTATTTTCTCTTCCCCCTTCCTCCTTCTCTTACCTTTTTTCCCCTAGTGTTTTAGCAGTCCCTTCTATCCTACCCCTCCCTTTTCTTTACTCTTTCTCTTCCTGCTTCTTTATAAGGTTAGGTAAATTTCTATACCTAACTAAAATGATTAAATTATTCCCTCTTAGAATCAAAACATGCAAAATATGAGATTAAGCTTCAGATAATGCTCACCCTCCTCCTTTCTTTCCTTGGATTGATAGGTCTTTTGCACCTTTTCCTGTGTTCTAATTTAATAAATGATGGAAAATTTCTTACTTCATTGGAAATCCATTGCCTCCTCTGAATGATGATGCTGAATCTTGCTTGGTTTCTTAATTCTGGGTTGTAACCCTAGGTCCTTTGCCTTCCAGAATATGGTGGTGTGCCACAATTCTCTTTTATTGTCCTGAATCAGTTTCCTTTATTGCCCTGACTCCAATTTCCCCAAATTGTTCTGCCTCAGTTCCTAATTGTAATGCTGAATCCTGCAACACCACCTTTCCCTCCTAATCATGATGATCCAGATAAGAAGAAAGACCTTTTATCTTAGAGATCTACAGAATGTTGGGTGCCTCTCCCCATTCTGTAATCCCAATTTATCAGAATGTCCCATGCCTCCCCCCACCTTGTCAGAACCTGATTGATAGTCCCATTCCCGATCTCAGTGCTCTGACTCTGCCCCTGCCTTGGTCTACTCCTGTAGCTGAGCTATATATATATATATATATATATATATATATATATGTCATTGAGAACTCACATTGGTTACTGGATGCTTTGGACATCAGCCCTGGGGGCAGCATGTCCCCAGCACAATCTCTCCCTTTCAAATAAAATATTAAAAACTCTCTAATCTCTATTTTGCCTCAGTTTCTCCAGCATTATAATGGTATTCTATGCCTTCTAATTCTTTGTTGTAGAAGTTGCCAGATCCTGGTTAATCCTGACTGTTGCTCCTTGATATTTGGCCTGTTTTTGTCTGGAAGCTTGTGGTACTTTTTCCTTGTGAATGTAGTTTTGAAATTTTGCAACACTGTTCCTTGGGGTTTTCCTTGTGGGATCTCTTTCTAAAGGTGATTGATGGATTCTTTCAATGAGTAATCACGCCTCTGTTTCTATATTTTTAAGGCAGTTTTCCTTGATGATCTTTTGAAGAATGTTATTCAGGCTCTTTTTTTTTTTTTTTGTCATGAACTTCAAGTAGACCAATAATTTTAAATTCTCTCTTCTGGATGTATTTTCCAGGTCAGCTATTTCCAATGAGGTATTTCACATTTTCTTCCATTTTTTCATTCTTTTTTCTTGTTTGGCTGGTTCTTGCTTTCTCATAGAGCCATCAACTTCCATTTGCCCTGTTCTAGTTTTTAATGTGTGATATTCCTCATTTAGCTTTTGTCTCTCTTTTTCCATTTGGTTAATTCTACTTTTTAAGGTGTTGTTTTCTTTAGTGGATTTATTTTTACATTGAGTTAATTCTACTTTTGAAGGTGTTATTTTCTTCAGTAAATTTTTTTTCTTCCTTTTCCAAGCTGTTTACTCTCTCTTGCATTCTTCTCATTTCTTTTCTCATTTTTTTATCTACCTCTCTTATTTTTATCCACAGTGTTTTACTCAAATATCTCCTCTCTCCCATATCTAATAGCATATTTTGTAGAATGAATATATAAGAGGATAGGGGAAAAAAGTTTTCTTTGCATTCATATGGGAACAGAAGTATTGACCTCCACTTTTGTTCATCTAAATGAATTGACTTGCCACATCATTATTTTAAGAAAATTAGAGAATCAAAAAGAATCATTTGCATATTTCTCATTTCTTTCTTGGGATTTCTTATTTAGTTAAACAAATGTTTTGGGAGTAAAAGAAGCCAGGGAAAAAGTCTTTTATATAGTAGAAATTTTCTTTTCAATCAGATATTAGAGAAGGTTTTTTTCCCCCTCTCTAATCAAAAGACCATTTATCACTCTTCTCTGCACTCTTCAATTACCCTTTCAATTAAGGGTAAGGATAGGTTCTGGATAGGTTCTGAACTTGAGATTTTTTTGGCATAAAGAAGTCCAGTGTAAGGAAATTCTGTCTACCAATATATGTCAGTATTTTCTTTGTAACTAATGGAGTTATGGTTACATGATTGTTGTTGTAGTTGTTGTATGTTCTTGGTTCTCAAAGAGGACCATGATATCAAAGAGATAATGTCATGACATGCAAATGAGTTAGATTTAAAGAGAGTAGGTTATGCAAAGTCATTAATCTAACTTTTTCATTCAGAATCATCTGAATCCAGTAGTAAGATATAGATCGGGTCCACTGGAGATGACCCTAAATGCAATGGGAGACCTTGGATCTCTTAAACTAATGCCTTAGCAGGCTTTAATTAAACTAAGGCAACACCTATCTATTAAGAGTAGGTAAAGGTTGAGACAAAAAAATGACCTCTTTTACCTAGTCAAAAAAAATTCATTTTGGGAGGGAAAAACTCTTAGGATTTCTGACCAAAATAAAAACAATTGCTATTTACATTCAATCTGAATCAATCAGGACACACAAAAAGACTAGTTGGGTTTGGCCTGAAAAAATAATTTCCCCAGTATCCACAAAGCCACTATGTGTCACAGAAGGATTCTGGACTCACATCATTATGGCTTAAAGATAGTTCTCTATCCTATTTTTCCTATAGTAATATAATGATAGTATCTCATAACTATAATATATTGCATGAGTAATGCTTTGAGATTTTTCTTTATAAATGATACTCCCATTTCTCATTTCTATGCTTTTTCTTTAAAAAAAAAAAAACCCTTTATTTTTAATTTATGGAATAAAACAAATATTTCCATAACATAATCTAAAAAGATGGTTGCACATGAAACTGTGAATCTATTATGTACAGCTTGCTATTCCTTTTAAGTGTACAATAAATTATCATTTACCCTTATTTTTCTTCTTTTTTCTTTCCTCCCCTCACTCAATTTTAGAAACAAATAGGTACATGTAATATGTGTAGGAATGTATATGGGAGGGTGTAGGTATAAAATTATTCTATATATATTTCTAATTATCAATTATTTCTCTAGATGCATCTCTATTCCTAAGTGCCTCATTGTTATTTTGGGCATTTATAATACCAAAAAATGACAATAACTCACTCATTTTAAAAACTATATTGCTGCTGCTACAGACAATATTCTCTTGATTCTGCTCATTTTTCTCTTCATTATTTCATATAGGTCTCTTCATACTTTTGGTAAGATCATTGAGCTCACCATTTCTTATAACATAGCTGTATTCTATCTTAATCACATACCACAACTTATTCAGCCATTTCCCAATTGATAGGCATTTCTGTAATTTCAGGGGGCTTTTGCCACTACAAAGAGAGTTGTTCTAAACATTTTACAAAATATAGATTCTTTTCCTTTTCCCCTAATCATCCATGCCTTATATATTGGCCATCCCACATGCCCATAATGTTGTCTTTGTTAAACACCATCATCTTCACAAAATCTTTTTTGATTCTCTGAAGTACTTATATTCTCACTTTAAGTGCTAAATTCAATTGTGCATTTAGCTATTTTGTATACATATGATATTTTTTTATTTTACTTTATGCTGCATAGATCCATACAGCTTTGTTATTTCCCCAATTCAAATTTAATTTCCTGTTGAGTATGGATATTTTTTTTTTACTTGTATGCC
This sequence comes from Antechinus flavipes, assembly GCF_016432865.1. Lineage (NCBI taxonomy): Eukaryota > Metazoa > Chordata > Mammalia > Dasyuromorphia > Dasyuridae > Antechinus > Antechinus flavipes. The sequence continues at coordinate 368,482,554 of NC_067400.1, read as the reverse complement.
CAGCACTTAGTATATAATCTACCCCATAAGTATTTAATAAATGCCTATTGATCGATTGGTCCATTTTCTCTTTTTGGTTTCTTCCTTAATTATTTCATCATCCCTATGGTTTCATTTTTCATCACTATGCTTTTATTCTAATCTATCACAACTCCTTTTGGGCAGAAGTTAGAAAGTTCTATAGAAGAGGAAAGAAAGCCTATTATGCTATAAGCCCAAAGTATTTTTTGACATGATGGTATGTCAAAAAGAATAAGCATGAGGCTATCCAAAGAGAAAGCATAAGATTAAATTTGAAACAACTGGAATATTAAAGAAGAGTTAAAGGAAAAGAGAGTAAATCACAAAAGAGTGTCATTCTTCATAATAAGAGAAAAAAGGAGAAAATTAGGTCTTTGCAGGGAAGAGAAAATATGCATGACCACCATGACAAGAAGAGAAAAAGTATTCGTGATCCAGTGAAAGGAAATCTTCCTAATTTAACAATCAGGGAATTGCATATTCTCATCTCTCCTAGCAGATGCAGAAACAAATAAACTCCACATATAGCAAATGTGATATAATGGAAAGTGATATAGACAATTCTCATTTTTAGAGAAGAGGAAGGTCTCATTTGGATACATTTGATTGGTTTCCCAATTTTGATTTCATCAGCAAGGTGGAACCAGAAGGCTATAGTATGGGTTATGGTAATTTTCTATCTTGGAAGTTTCCAGGAATAAAAGGTTCCGAAAAATTGAGAAACTATGAGTAGAGTCTCCAAGAAATATATGTAACCAGAACTGATACAAACAACAGGACCCAGTTACTGAGAAAGATTATGTATCCAACCTCAAAGATTTTTCATTTCCCTGAATTCCATTCCTGAAAATGCCCATTTGTTTGGATATTGCATATAAACACCTTAAATTCAACATGTCTGAAATTAAATTTTTATGCTGAAAACTGCCTCTTCCTCTCAATGGCCTTATTTTTATTATTGGGATAACAATCCTTAAAGTTGTCTAGGCTCAAAATTTCAGAATTTTCTTTATTATTTCCTTTCCCTCATGCTTTGCTATATTATGTTAATGTTACTACATTCACATTATCTCCAACTGCCGCTGTATTTTATTCATGCTTCTCCAACCCAAGGATAGGCCTTTCTTTTCTCTTTCTTAGATTATTGTAACATTAAAAAAAAATGTTTCTCTGACTTAACTATGCCACTTTGCAAGTCAAAACTATGTGAAGATGGATACTCCTAGGGGAGTAAAAGAAGTGGGTTAGGGATTCTTATTGTTTATGGAATGAAAACAAATTCTCTAGTCTTTCATTCAAGTCCCTTCATGATTTCATTCGTATCTAACTTTCTTGTGTTGTTTCATATATTTCCTACTCTATATTCCAGCTAAATTGAGCTGCTAATTCTCATTTGATTTCATATTATCATCTCACTGCTTCAGTACATATATGGTAGCAGTCTGGAATGTCTGGAATGCACTCTTTAATCTCAAGGAGATGAAATCCTTTTCCTTCGAACTTCAACTCAGGTTCCATTTCCTCCATTCACACTCCCCTGATCCATTTTTTTCTCCCCCAAATAGAAGGGTTGTCTCCCTTTTCAAATATTCCCAAAGCAGTTTGGATAGGTTCCTTTTTTTTTTATCCTTATCATAGATTACTTTTTTGTAATACTTATTTTTGTGCATGACATATGCTTCTCAATTTATTGAAAAGTTTTTTAAAGACCAGATTAATATATTTTAATAGATGTGTTTTCCTTGAATTAAACAATTTATAGCACACATTTATGTCAATTCCCAGTTCTGGACAGATTATTCTGCACCCGAATCTCAGTGCATACTTCTCAAGTGAACACATGCTTTTTTTCCTCTATGGAAACTGTTCCTGCTACCTGGAATAATCTTTTTCTCATGAATTGTTACAAACATATTCTTCCATCAAGGCTTAATGCAAACCTTGTATATTTCATAAAGTATTTCCCATTTTCTTCAGCTCACAATGACTTTTTTCCTCTAAATTTTTCTTCTTAATTATTATTTGTACCACTCATTTCACCCTTCATAATTATAGTCTTAAAACTATTATTATCCTTTTTTATGCATGTGTCATCTCTATAATTAGATTACAATCTAATTTATAAACATTGGACTTTGCATTGCCTCTTTGTATCACCAACTAATAAGTCTAAAAGTAATATAAGCTTGCAAAAAAATGATGAATGTGTCAAAGAAATAAAAATAGTATATATGAAATGATTAGAGCATAATGCAAATCAGAATATACTCAGATTCAAAGTTGGCTGTTTCAATTAATGAACACTATTGGGATTAAAAGGAAAAGATAAAAGAGGACTGCAATGGCTCCAAAAGGCTTCACAGAAGAAGTGACTTTAAAAATAAGTAGGATATGAATAGTCAAAAAAAGGAGAAGGGTGTTCTATGAAGTGGAGATAAGATAGAGAAACAGAAATAAGCAACAAGAAAAAGAAACCTAGTCTATTGGTAGCTTAGTAGGGTTCTGCAATGGCTAGGAAAGGCATAATGAGGGTATTTATGACATATATAAAAGACAGTTGTGAGAGATACTGTGGAGGTAGAAATAACTTACTAGATCAGAAGAATGAGTGAGAGGAAATAGACAATTTCAAATAGGGCAAAAGTGAAAAGTAATGTAATAAAAAAAGGAACCCAAGGGAGAGTAGATTTGTTTTTTTAAAAAAATGCCTTCTGTTTTGGACGTACTGAGGCTAAGATGCCAGTACCATCTAGGTGAATATGTACAGTAGGCAGTTCAAGATATAGGACTGGAATTGAGGAGAAAAAAGTGGGCTGGGTATATAGATTTGTAGTCATCTGCATAGAGACAGTAGCGGATGAAATCACTGAGAGCAGAGAGAGAGAAAAACAAGTTCCCAGAAAGAGTGTAGGAGTTCATTCACATACTAAGAACAGAAAATGAATGAGAATCAAGTAAAGGATATTAAGAAAGACTGGTCTCAAAAGAATCCTTTAAATTAGGCAATATGATTTTACTCATTTTACAGACTGGGAAATTGGGACTCACACAGTTTAAAGGACTTTCCCCGAATCACATATCCAGTAACTACCAGATCCAATAATCAGTCCTAGAATTTCTGCTTCCAAGTCTAGTATTAATTGCACTATACTGTTTTGTTAAGTCTCAACCCTTTCTTATCAAACTTGGTTCAAGGTAGAACTAATTTTAGTTCTCATCTTTCTGACTATGATTTTTAATAACTTTTGTTTTCGATAGAGAAATCTGATAGGAGAGCAAGATAACAAGGCACCAAATACACTGCATTCCAGCCAATTTCAACATAATGACATTCTAATATTTTAACACGTAAATATTTTCAACTGGATTTACTTGTTTTCTCTTTCATTAATAGCTTGATAGAATCAGATACCTTGTAGGAGAAAGACTGAATACTGTGTCTGCACTTATTTATGCACTTATTTGCTAGCATCTCATTTAGTGGTAATAACATATTTTAATTTTTTTCTACTGACCCTGGAAAAAGGCATCTACTGCACCTCTCTAATTTGTAAACTTTGACTTTTTTTTTTCTAGATCTCTAATTTGATTCAGTCTTCAAAAGGAGACATTACTCTAAGTGTGTATGTATGTGTTTGTGTGTATGTGTGTGTGTGTGTGTGATCTGTGATTTGATGGGAGAATGCAATTAGTGTATTGGTAAAATAGAGCAAAATGAATTAGATGCAAATGTAATGCTGTGCTATGCAAAGTAATAAGCTACTAATTATTCACTCTCAGGGAAGTTACCTAACTAGAGCAAAGAAGGGAATTTTAAAAATTGACTAATTTTCTGCCTATTATATCTACTCTAGCATTTTACAAAGGCTACAAATGAAAAACACCAAAACAAGAGGTCATTTTCCATCAAAAAATAAATTAAGCAAAATATGTGCTTTCAGAAACGCATTTTGTAAGTTTCTGTTACGTTATAGCTAGGTATTTAAGATGGGTTGGAAGTGACCAACTGACCACAAATGACCAAGGCTGTTAGTAGACATGGTCATTTGCATAACAAAGCAGATAATTTATATAAAACACATTACAAATCTTTAAAATATTGTATATAGTAGATGTTTTGTTATTTTAATTATTATAAAACACTAAAAAAAACTTATTTAAAATTAATCAAAGGAAGGTTGTTTAAATTGTGGCAGTATCTAGTTTTCAGTCTTTGGAATGATTTTTTTTTTCTCTTTTCAGTTATTTGTTGGTTATTAATGGTTGATAAAGCTTGAAGGTTCTAGGAAGAACAATCCAACTAAGAAACATTGAAAAGTGATATGAGTTTAGCTTCAAGTTTGAAATTCAAAATTTTCCTTGTTACTGATCTTGTGACTTCATTTGCATAAGGAACTGTAGTTTTTAAGGAAACTCCTACCTTATCTCACCTTTCTTGCAGCTGATTCTTAGACATTCTAGAGCACAGTTTAAATACTTGTTCAGAATCACAGTCCCAGAATATGTAAGATATAGAACTTGAACTGGGTTCTTCCTTACTTTGAGGGTAGTTCTGATTCCATTAAATCACATGTTATGTCCTTAAAATATAATCTAAAAACCCAACATATTTCTTTATAAAGGAACAACTGGATACTTTTCCAGAATTGCTTCGATGTTTACTAAGACTTAACGAAACACAAGAATTGACGTTGCTCTTTAGACACATGCAAGATTGGGCTAACATCCAATAGTTTAGATTTTTAATATATGAGGCAATACTATCATAGCAATGAATGGTATTACATTTACACTAGTTCTCCATTTCTTTTTGTTCTGCCTTTGCATTTGTGCTATAAGCTTCTCTAGATTAAGCACCAGATTTTATTTTCTACAGTATCACCATTCAATCTTTTAAGACTCTTTTTTTTTAATCCCCATATACATAATACTGATTTTAGTTGGGTGAGTACTTATCTATCAGTAATTTGAAGTTTAATTCAAAATTCCAAAGCTTTCCATAAGTAGAATCCCACTATATCATAAATGTTCCTCTTGTTTTGTTGTTATTAAATTGTTTTCAGTCATATCTGATTCTTTGTGAGCTCTTTTGGCAAAAATATTAGAATGGTTTGTCATTTCTTTTTTCAGTTCATTTTACAGAGGAAGAAACTGAGGTAAACATAGTTAATTGATTTGTCCAGGATCACACAACTCATAAGTGATAGAATTCAGTTTTGAATTCAGGAAGATGAATCTTCCTGATTCCAGGCTTGGTAATCTATCCACTGTGCCACCCAGCACACTTCTCTTGGAGGATATGACATATAGGAACCAATCATTGTTGTCAGATTGGTTAAATGTATATATATGATATACATATAATATTATACGGCATATGTGTATGTATGGTATATATATATATATATATATATATATATATATATATATATATATATATATATATACCATACATACACATGAGCATATCATGATAAAATCATCATGACTTTTTTCATATACATAAATGTTCCTTCACACATTTCCTTGGAACCATCAGTATCAGGAAACTTTGAACTAGGAAGGTTATGTACATAAGATACAATGTAATTCAGATATATAATGATTGTGCTTTGATGGTTCCAAGGATTTTGTAGTCTGAATGCAGTAGGTGACTATAGGAGACTTACACTTGTTGGTACCAACTGCTGAGTTCTCTCCTTATTTCTTGATGGATTGGTTGAGTTTAAGAAGTTAACCAGAAAATAGTCAATACTAGAAATAGTAATGACCATAAAAATTCATTTCTTCTCCTGAGTTTACCCAAGTCCTGGATCTCTGTGGACTATGATTCCTAGTTCCAGATTTACCATATGGCTTCTGCCTTTTCATATAAACACTAGCTGTAAAGGAAACAGTAGTAAGTATGACTTCTGCCAAGTAGCACAGATACAATCATGGGGAAGTAAAGAAACTCAAACAATTTTTTCTTGAAACCACAGGGTTCAAAGTATTTCCTGACTTTTTGAAATCTGAGATTGGCAGATTTTTACCTAACAATAATATATTTAATTATCTATTGTTTTTTGGATAGATTTCAATTAGTCTGTAAATTTCAATGAGAAATATATAAATGATATAGATGGAGACATACATTTATATGTCTATGTATATATGTGTATACATCCATCCATCCATACATATACCTGTTCTAATTTGAGATAATTAATGTTTTTTTTTTCCTAATGTGTTTTGTACATCTAAAAATGGTTGTGGGTTTTTTGTTGTTGTTGTTGTTGTTGTTGTTGTTGTTTTCTGAGAAAATCTCCAGTCTTCACCACATTGGTAAAAGGATCCTTGTCAAAATAAAAGTTAAGAACTAAGCAGACAACTTTATTTTATAGGTTAGAAAACTCTGCTATGCATTTCAGGGTGCAGGCTCATACAACTGATTAGTCAGAATGAGTTTTATTCAGTTTTCCAGGTTTCATTTGATTATGCATGAGGGAAGATTAGTAAATTAATGGATTTTCCAAAGAACAAGAGAAGTTACTTTACCAAAGGGCAAGATGAGGAAGAAGCAATGATCATAAAACTAAAATTGTCAATTTACTTTGGCAATTCTAAACTCAGTTTTGCCTTCTGTATAAGTATAGTTTTGACTGTCAGGGAATAGAAAGTTTTATTCATTTATACCTGAGTTTTTATTATTTAGGCTATAGATGATAGCATCATATGACAGTGAGAAAGTTTGCACATTCAAGACTTCAAGACTTATGTGATGAAGTGAGGCTTTGATCCTTAACTCCTATACCAATTACCTTTATTCCCTGAGATCCCAGAAAATTTGTTGGCATTGATATCTGATTTCGTAAGCAGGTGGTAGGCGCTCTAAAGACTACAAGTTGTGCTACCATTTAAAGAGAGAAGTTTTATTGTGTGTCAATGCCAAAGTTTTATTGAGATTAACATACAAATAACATATTACTCACATACTTATCACATATACCCCACTTGGGGAATTTTACAGTATCAAAATATTTTTTTTCAAATCTTTACCCAAAATTATTGTGAAAGGACTGCCAGCATGTATATTACAAACCACTCTTTGGGATTTAAGATCATAGCTGTTACAAATCACAAGGAGTAAAAAGAAGTTGCTGCTTGCCAGTGGCAAAGACAATCTATTTGAAAGAAAGATTGACCAATTTTAATGTTATCCCAAGACTAAAAACATTTTTGTTTTTATCCTTCTTTAAAATTTCAGAGATCTGATATGATTTCTTTAGAAATATGCACATATAGTGCAAAGATTCAGACATTATGGAGAAGAAACCAACTGTTGTCTTTTATGCTTAATAACTATTCAATTAAAAAAATCCAAGTAGAAGAGATTGTTTTAAAATCTGTACCTCTTGACATAATTTTATTCTACCCAGTCAAATTACATGTTGAATAGAAACCAGTACAATAAATAATGATGAATATGTCATTTGAAATAAATAAGATAAAGGTCTAATAAGGACCTTCTTTTTGCAAATGAAAAGGCTTAAAATTGATAAACTCAGAGGAATTGGGAATAAAAATATCTGCAGCTTTGGAGGAAAATTATAGTCAAGTAAACTGAATTTAAGAAGTAGAGAATATATTACTTTTTTATTTGGCACATATGATTATGAGTTATTTTCAATTTTTTTTTCATTTTCATGTCTATATAACTTGTCTCTTTAGTTAGAATGCAAACTGACAAGGGCAGAATTTACCTTTTACTTCATGAAGGCTGCTGGACAGCATAAGTTGACAAAGTGCTCAACTTGGAGCCTCAAAGATCTACATTCAAATCTTGCCTCAGACAATTACCCTGGTATGTAACTCTGAGCAAGTCATTTAAGTACTTTCAGCTTCAGTTTAATCAAATGTAAAATGGAGATAATAATAGCACCTATCTCTCAGTAATTCTGTGAGGGTCAAATGAGATTATATAGTACAGTGCTTTGTATTTCATCTGGCACTAAGTTCAGAATTACATATTGGAAAATATTTGATTAATGTTTGCTGGCTAAATTAATTTGATCTATTCAGAGCAAAAAGAAGAGATAGGGAGGAAGCTTGGAGGGAAAAAAATGGCTTGAAGAATAGGAGAAATGGAGAGAGGTAAAAGAAGTTTATTTCACATCAGCCTCACTGATTCATCACAGTGTGTATGTGTCTGTGAAGATAGTTTATACATCATTGTTCTCATGTTGTGACCTCCATTAAAGTACAAGCCCCACTAAAGATCAGGGAATTTTTGTGTTTCTTTATATACCAGGCACTTAACTAATACTTGGCACATATTAAATGTTTAATAAATGCTTGCTGAATGACAGTCTGAGTTACTGGCTTAATACACATGCATGGAAAAACATCATCCATCTTAGAAAGAGATTCTAATTAGATTGAGTTGAATGTACGATTAAATTTTTTAGGGTTTCAGAAATTAAACAGGTAAAGTATGATTTGCTTGACCATGTGGCACCTAGATGTGTTTATATCAACCCATTTACATATCATGTGAAAGTATTATAATGATGAGATAATCATTGCCTGGCTTTCCTGCTGCCATTAATAATTCTGACTTCACCTTTACATCCTTTAAGCCATTCAAACATCTATCCAGATTATGTTGCCATTGCCTTAGGGCGTTATCATTGCCCTTTATCTCCCCACTGTGTTCCAGCACCACCCTATGCATCAGAACCCAACTGGTAAATTCTTTATCTCCAAAATCTATGACCCTAGTCTGTAGTCAAGTTAATTCATAGAAGTCAGAAAGTTTTGACCTACAATCCACCCCAATTAACTAACATCTGAGTAAATACAAAGTAGTCTATTCAACTTACTATATCTACCAACTGACTTCAGCTCAAGCAATCTCTGTCTTGTGTCTTCTGTTCTGGGCACAGAAATCAAATCAAAAATAGCAATTCATCTGGAAATGTTATGTTATTTGATTGCTTGTCATCTCATCTCATCATCCCTATGATTCACTAGAAGAAAATTCTACTACCTATCCATCATTTTCCTATATCTGGTGTCTTTCTCATTTTAATGAAAGCTCCTTGAAGATAGGGGCTATCTCTCTCTCTCTCTCTCTCTCTCTCTCTCTCTCTCTCTCTTTTTTTTGTTCAGCACTTAGAATGGTGCCCAGCTATAGTAGATGCTTAATATATTTTTAAAATTTATATATATAGAATATTTCTTGGAACTTTTACTTATATGGTTTACCTCAGGCCTAGAACTTTCCTTGCAGACTATTCCCAGGGAAATTTCTCCTCCTTTTCTTGCTCTGAATAGAAAAGGTACATTGCTTTTATTATGAGACCTTTATTTATCACATTGATTTTGCTTGACCTTGTGCTGTTGGCATCATGCTTTCTTCCAAAATGGCCGCATCATGAATTCATCACCAGTGACCATAATATAAAGTCTGCATAGCCAGATGGTGAATTTTCTGTCACACAGACACTAGGGCTAACAGTGGCTCCAGAGACTTGAGATCTCTTTTAGGGGAAGTGTAATGTTTTCTGCAAATGAGAAATTGTTCAAATGATGTTGCTTTGTCTGTGGAGAATTCCCTGCAGTCCCTCTGGAGTTGGCACTGTGTTACACAGCCCAATTCATAATTGCTGGCCATTCACTCAGAACACATGGCTTGACAGGTTGTTTAAAGCTTCCCTTCGTCTCTGAGCTGCAGACTGATCTCACTAAGTCCTTCTGAGAGGCAGAGCCTTTTATCAGTCTTCTCATGTCAGCACTGTGCCTCAAAAAACACCACTGAGATTAAAGACTAATTCAAAAAAATCCCCATTTGGGGCCTTCTCATGTCTGTGCACTGCTTCCCTCGGCTTCCTGTGGATAGCAAGTACTTTGTACTGTTACTTAGAATCACAGAAGTTACACATGGCCAGACTTATTGGGTCATCTGGTCTTCCCCCTAGGGCCCACCGTATTTGTGAGCGATGTCCTTCATTATCGAAAAGGACAATGCTGACAGTGGGAACACCGGCAAGAGGACTTGCAAGGAGAGCAGGATTGCTGGCATTACACAATCCTCATTTGCTCACCCATCCTTTGGACTCCAGCAGCTCACAAAATATAACAATTCCTTCTTCACAATTCCCAGACACATATAAGTTTGTATTCCAACCAAAGTGTTTAAGGTATAATGAATTTATATTCCAAATTAAAATTTTATCTATAGCATATAACACTACATCTGAGTCAATGAAAATAACAAGTAGAATATTTATGATTATGGAAGTAACAATAATAAACCTAATTTTAATTATTCAACAAACTAATAGCATTTTACCACAGCCTCAAATCTTTCCTAGACTTCTATTTGTTTTCAAGACCTTTGCGATCACAAAAGCCTAGGGGTAGTTCCTGAAATCTCAAAAGCTAAGGAGATTTCTAAGGAAAGATCCAATCTACATCAGATTTCATGACCTCTTTGGGGCCAGAACTCAGGAAGCATTTGGTTTGGGGAAGGAGTTAGGAAATCACCAAATGAATAAGAATAACATGGAAACAGGAGGAAATAAATAGAAGTGAAAAGGAGTGACAAAAAAAGAAGAAAAAAGAAAAAGAAAGGTCATTTTAAGAAAGAGTATTATTACTTCAGCTAACAAAATAAATATATTACATAGACTCTTAGTCTTGGAGTAAGTAATGGCTGAGTTTAAATTCTGTCCTATATATTTAATGTGACCTAGCTAAGTCACATAACCTCTCAGTCTCAATTTCCTCATTAATAAAATGTAAGTTTTGCATTCAAAGACCAGTAAGACCTTATTAATGATCATATAATTAAGTATCTGAGGCTGAATTTGAACTCAAGTCCTCCTGACTCCAGGACAGATATTTTAACCATAGTACCACCTAGTTGTCCCACTTAAAGTTTCTTTGTGGTAAAAAGTTTATATTATATAGAGTCAGTAGAATGTTAGCATTAGATTTGGAATAAGGATTTGATATCAAGTCACTTGTCTGACATTCATCTGAGAGTAAATCATTTTGAATCTCAGTTAATTCATATTGGAAAATACAATTAAAAAAATGTTTAATAGCTTTTTATTTAAAGTTATATGCATGGGTAATTTTGCAGCATTGACAATCGCCAAACCTTTTATTCCAATTTTTCCCCTTCTTCCCTCTACCCTCTCCCCTAGATGGCAGGATGACCAATACATGTTAAATATGTTGAAGCATAAATTAAATACAAAATAAGTATACATGTCCAAAATTTTTCTGTACAAAAAAGAATCGGACGTTGAAATAGTGTACAATTAGCCTCTGAAGGAGATAAAAAAATGCATGCAGGCAAAAATATAGGGATTGGGAATTCTATGTTATGGTTCTTAGTCATATCCCAGAGTTCGTTCACTGGGTGTAGCTGGTTCAGTTCATTACTGCTCCACTGGAACTGATTTGGTTCATCTCATTGCTGAAGATGGCCAGTTCTGAATTCCATCAGAATTGATCATCATATAGTATTGATGTTGAAGTATATAATGATCTCCTGGTCCTGCTCATTTCACTCAGCATCATTTCATGTAAGTCTCTCTCCAGCCCTTTCTGAAATCATTCTGTTGGTCATTTCTTACCAAACAATAATATTCCATAATATTCATATGCCACAATTTATTCAGCCATTCTCCAACTGATGGGCATCTACTCAGTTTCCAGTTTCTGGCCACTACAAAGAGGGCTGCTACAAACATTTTGGCACATACAGGTCCCTTTCCTTTCTTTAAGATCTCTTTGGGATATAAGCCCAGTAGTAACACTGCTGGATCAAAAGGTATGCACAGTTTGATAACTTTTTGAGCATATCCCAAATTGCTCTCCAGAAGGTTAGATGTATTCACAATTCCACCAGCAATGTATTAGTGTCCCTGTTTTCCCACATCCCCTCCAACATTCCGCATTATCTTTCCCTGTCATTCTAGCCAGTCTGACAGTATGTAGTGGTATTTCAGAGTTGTCTTAATTTGCATTTCTCTGATTAAGAATTACTTGAAGCATCTTTTCATATGGCTAGAAATAGTTTCAATTTCTTCGTGTGAGAATTGTCTGTTCATATCCTTTGACCATTTATCAATTGGAGAATGGCTTGATTTCTTATAAATTAGAGTAAATTCTCTATATATTTTGGAAATGAGGACTTTATCAGAATCTTTGGCTGTAAAAATATTTATCCAGTTTATTGTCTGCATTAGTTTTGTTTGTACAAAAACTTTTCAATTTGATATAATCAAAATTTTCTATTTTGTGATCAGTAATGAGCTCTACTTCTTCTTTGGTCATAAATTCCTTCCTCTTCAACCGGTGTGAGAGATAAATTATGCTGTGTTCCTCTAATTTATTTATAATCTCTTTCTTTATGTTTAGATCATGAATCCATTTTGACCTTATCTTGGTGTACAGTGTTAAGTGTGGGTCAATGCCTAGTTTCTGCCAATTTTTGTCAAACAGTGAGTTCTTATCCCAAAAGGTGGGGTCTTTGGGTTTATCAAACACTAGAGTATTAAAGTTATTGACTATTTTGTCCTTTGAACCTAACCTATTCCACTGATCAACTAATCTATTCCTTAGCCAATACCAAATGGTTTTGGTAACTGCTGCTTTGTAATATAATTTTAGATCTGGTACAGCTAGGCCACCTTCATTTGATTTTTTTTTTCATTAATTCCCTTGAAATTCTTACCTTTTGTTTTTCCATATGAACTTTGTTGTTATTTTGTCTAGGCCATTAAAATAGTTTTTTGGGAGTCTGATTGGTATAGCACTAAATAAATAGATTAGTTTAGATAGTATTGTCATCTTTATTATATTTGCTCAACCTATCTAAGAGCATTTAATATTTTTCCAATTGCTTAGATCAGACTTAATTTGTGTGGAAAGTGTTTTGTAGTTTTGCTTATAAAGTTTCTGATTTTCCCTTGGCAAATAGATTCCTAAGTATTTTATACTCTCAGTAGTTACTTTAAATGGAGTTTCTCTTAGTAACTCTGACTGTTGGATTTTGTTAGTGATATATAAGAATGCTGATGACTTATGTGGGTTTATTTTGTATCCTATAACTTTGCTAAAGGTGTGGATTATTTCTAATAACTTTTTAGTAGAATCTCTGGGGTTCTCTAAGTATACCATCATATCATCAGCAAAGAGTGATAATTTGGATTCCTCATTACTTACTCTAATTCATTTAATCTCTTTCTCAACTCTTATTGCCACAGCTAGCATTTCTAATACAATGTTGAATAGTAATGGTGATAGTGGGCAACCTTGTTTCATTCCTGATCTTATTGGGAATAGTTGCAGTTTGTCCCCATTACATATGATGCTTACTGATGGTTTTAAATAGATGCTACTGAGTATTTTAAGAAAAAGTCCATTTATTCCTATACTCTCAATTGTTTTTAATAGGAATGGATGTTGGATTTTATCAAATGCTTTTTCTGCATCTACTGAGATGATCATATGGTTTTTGTTAATTTGGTTATTAATATGGCTAATTATACTGATAGTTTTCCTAATATTGAACCAGCCCTGCATTCCTGGTATAAATCCTATTTGATCATGATGTATTATCCTGGGGATGATGGAAAATACAATTTTTAAACCTCATAGGGATTGTTGTGAGGATGAAATAGGGAAAAGTGGATGAAAAGAATTCATCCATTTTAGGGCACTATATAAAAAGGGAACATGGTATAGTAATGAATTTCTGGCCCCAGAGCCAGGAAAGTAGAATTCAAGTCCTGCATCTGATATACTCTCTAGGTGATGCTTAGCATTTAACTTTAATCTCACTGTTCTAGACATCTTTCTAATGCTATAAACTGCTCACTTGTATCAGTAAGATTTTTCTCATTTGAGACTGTGGTAGAATGTTATTAGCTTGTTGAATAATTAAAATAAGATTTATTATTGTTATTTCACTAGTCATAAATATTCCACTTGTTATTTTTTGTTAATTCAGATATAGTGTTATATACTGTAGATAAAACTGTAGCTGTAGTACCCTATCCCTTTTGCAGTATTATTTATCCTTGTAACATTCATATAGTACCTTGAACATGCCGTTCAATCATTTTTCAGTTATATCCATCTCTGGGTTTTTCTTGGAAAAAATACTGGAGTTGTCTGCCATTTCTTTCTGAAGTTTATTATATGAATGAGAAAATTGAGGCAAATGTTGTTAAATGAATTGCCCAGGATTGCACAGCTAATAAGTGGCTGAGGCCAGATTTGAACTCAGGAAAAAAGTCTTCCTGCCTCTGAGTCTGGCACTCTTCCATTTGAAAATACTTTAAACACAGCAGAAGTGAAATATATATTTGATGAATGAACAAATATTTTGATATCCCAAGTACCCTACACAAGTATGGTAGGGCATGGTATAGTGTTGGGGGAAATGAAAGACTTAGATATACACAAAATCTTGTTGCTGTCTGCAATGAGTTATTCATCCCAGTACAAACAATTGTTATCTGATTCAAAAAAAAAAAAAAAAAAAAAAAAAAAAGAAGAAGAAGAAAAAGGCATATGTTAAACTATTTGTGAACTCTAGTATACCACAGTGTAAATTTATGTCTCATAGTGAAATAGAAAAAAAAAATTCCCCAGGAGCTACTTTAAGAGGGCAATAACAAGTTCTGTCAATAACACTGGAGGGAGAGAAAGGAAGAGTTATTAGTACATCAATTTAATTTTAAATTATCTAATAACATGATTGCCTTATAGCAACTTGGACATAGGGATTTTGGAAGTTCTTTCTACTTGTTTTATTTTCCTATCTTCCAAATTTGGTAAATTTTTATCCTTCTTGTATTATTAACCTTTTCAAAAATTCTTTATTAATTATTTTATTTTTTCTGATTATAGATGTATATTAACATGTATATTAATCAAAACAAAGGAAAAAATCATGGGAGAGGGGAAAAAAGAAAAAAAAATGAACATAGCTGTGTACAATGTATTCCTGGTTCTGCTTGTTTCACTCAGCATCAGTTCATTTAAATCTTCCCAGGCTTTTTAAAAATCAGCTTGTCCATCATTTTTTATAGAACAATAATATTCCATTAGTTTCATGTTCAATCATTCCCCAATTGATCAGCATCCACTCATTTTCCAGTTCTTTGCTTATCACAAAAAGAGCTTCTACAAACATTTTTGCATATGTGGGTCCTTTTCCCTCCTTTATGATTTCTTTGGGATACAGACCCAGTAGTGACGCTACTGTGTCAAAATGTATGCATAAATTTATAGCCCTTTGGACATAGTTCCAAATGTTCTCCAGAATGGTTAGATCATTTCACAACTCCTCCAATAATGCATTGGTGTTCTATTTTTCCCACATCCCCTCCAACACTTATCTTTATTTTTTTCTTAGCATGCAAACTAAGGGGTGTGAAGTGGTAGCTGAAAGTTGTTTTAATTTACATTTCTCTTATCAATAGTGATTTAGAGCACTTTTTTCATATGACTTTCATCATCTGAAAATTTTTCATATGTTTTGACCATTTATCAATTGGGAAATAACTAGTATAACTACTAGTATAATAACTAATATAATAACTAGTACTCATAAATTTGACACAGTTCTTTATATATATTTAAAAATATGACCTTTATCAGAAACAATGATTCCAAAAAAAAAATTTTCCCTAACTTTGTACTTCCTTTTTAACTTGTTTCTGTTGATTTTGTTTTTGCCAAAATGTTTTAATTCTATGTAATCAAAGTTGTCCATTTTGCATTTCATAATGTTCTCTGGTTCTTCTTTTGTCATAAATTCCTCCCACCTCCAGAGATCTGTGAGGTAAATAATTATACTTTGATCTCATAACTGGCGTGTGGTATCACCATTTATGCCCAAATCATGTACTCTTTTTCACCTTATTTTGGTATGGCGGAGTGAGATATAGGTCTATGCTGAGTTTCTGACACTCTATTTTTCATTTTTTCCCAGAAATTTTTGTGAAATATTGAGTTCTTATCCTAGAAGCTAGAGTTTGGTGGTTTATCAAACACTAGATTATTAGAGTCATTGATTATTGTGTCATGTGTATCTAACCTATTTCATTGACCCACCATTCTATTTTTTAGCCAGTACCAAATGATTTTAATGATGGCCATTTTTTAATATAGTTTTAGATCTAGTATTGCTAAGCCACTTTCATTTGTATTTTTTATTATTTTCTTTCATGTCCTTGAATTTTCATTCTTCCAGTTGAGTTTTCTTTAATATTTCCAGGTCTATAAAATAATTTTTGAAAGTGTGATTGGTATGGCACTGAATAAACAGATCAATTTAAATAGAATTATCATTTTTATTATACTAACCATGAGCAATTGATAGTTTTCCAGTTGTCTAGATCTGACCTTATTTGTCTGAGAAATATTTTATAATTATGTTCATATAGTTCCTGTATTTGTCTTGGCAGGTAGATACTCAAATATTTTATTTTGTCTACAGTTATTTTTAACGGAATTTCTCTTTCTGTCTTTTCCTGCTGGGCTTTTTCAGTAAGATATAGACATGCTGATGATTTGTGCGAGTTTATTTTATATCCTGCAGTTTTGCTAAAGCTAATTGTTTCCAGTAGGTTTTTAGATGACTTTCTAGGATACTCTCCCTTCCTCTCTCCCTCCCTTCCTTCTCTCTCCCTCTCCCTCTCCCTCTCCTTCTCTCTCTCTCTCTCTCTCTCTCTCTCTCTCTCTATATATATATATATACATATATATATATATATGTATATATATATATATATATATAAAATCATCTTAATATTCAGCAGAGTGATAGTTTAATCTCATTTTCTATTTCAATTTAATTTCTTTTTCTTTTCTTATTACTAAAGTCAACATTTCAAATACAATATTGAATAATAGTGGTGATGATAGGCATCTTTGTTTCACCCCTGTTCTTTTGGGGGATATGTCCAGCTTCTCTCCATTTCAAATAATACTTGCTGTTGTTTGTAGGTAGATATTGCATATTATTTTAAGGAAAACCACTTTATCCCTTTTCTCTCAAGCATTTTTAATAGGAAGGAGTGTTGTATTGTGTCAAAAGTTTTTTTTCTGCATCAGTTGAGAATATCACACGATTTCTGATGGTTTTGTTATTGGTATGATTGATTATGGCAATATTATGACAATATTCCTGATATACATTTGACTTAGTCATAGTATATTATCGTTCTAATAAATACTATAAATTTTTTGCTACTATTTTATTTAAAATACCATATTTGTATCATAGAAGGAATTTGGCAGGACTTCTGTGCCTATTTTCCCAAATATTTTACATCACATTGTAATTAATTGTTCTTTAAATGTTTGGTAGAATTCACTTGTAAATCCATCTGGACTAGCAGATTTTTTTCTCCTTAGGTAGTACATTGTGGATTGTTCATTTTCTTTCTCTAAACTGATACTAATTAACGTGTTTCCTCTTCTTTTAATTTGGGCAAATTTATATTTTTCTAAATATTCATCCAGTTCAGTTAGATTGTCAGACTTGCTGCCATAGAGTTGGGCAAAATAGCTCCTAATTATTGCTTTAATTTCTTTTTTCATTGATGGTAAGTTCAGGTTTTTCATTTTTTGATTTTATTAATTTTTTTTCCTTTTTTCTAATCAAATTAACAAAAGGTTTATCTATTTTGCTGCTTTTATCATAGAAACCAACTCTTGCTTTTATTAATAAGTTCAATAGTTTTCTTAGTTTAAATTGCACTAATCTCTCCTTTGAGTTTCAGAATTTCTAATTTGATATTTAATTGGGGGGATTAATTTTAATTTAAAATTCTTTTTCTAGCTTTTTAAATTGCATACTCAATTCACTGATTTCCTCTTTATTATATTAAAGTAGCTATTTAAAGATATAAAGTTTCTCCTAAGAACTGTGTTGACTGCATGTAATAAGTTTTGGTATGTTGTCTCATTATTATCATTCTGTTGGATGAAATTATTATTTCTTTCTGTGATTTTTTGTTTAACCCACTCATGCTTTACAAGTAAATTATTTAATTTTAATTGATTTTTAGTCTATCATTTTCTGGCTATTTAGTTAAAATAACTGTTATTGCATTGTGATCAGAAAAAGAAGCATTTACAATTTCTGTCTTTCTGCATTTGATTGTAAGATTTTTATTCCCTAATAAAATTTTGGTTAATTTTTGTATAAGTGACATGTATTGCCAAGAAAATGATATGTTCTTCTCTGTCCCTATTTAATTTTCTATACAGATCTATCCTAGTTAGATTTTCTAGGATTCTATTAATCTTCCTAGTTTCTTTCTTCTTTATTTTGTGGTTAGATTTGTCTGATTCTGAGAGGGGGAAGTTGATATCCTCCACTTATAAAGTTTTGCTGTCTATTTCTTTTCTATAACTGACTTAGTATGTTCTCTGAATTTGGATGATCTACCACATATACTTTTAGTATTGTTCCTACTTCTTTATGGTATTTTTAACAAGATATAGTTTTCTTCCTTGTCTCTTTTAATTGGATCTATTTTTACTTTTGCTTTATCTGAGATCAGAATTACTTTTTTTGCTTCAGGTGAAACACCGTTAATTCTCCTTCAACATTTTACCTTTATTCTATAGTTATCCCTCTGATTCAAATGTGTTTCTTGTAAACAATGTATTGTAATATTCTGTTTTTAATCCAATCTGCTATTTCCACTTTTATGGGAGAGTTCATCCCATCCACATTTGCAATTATGATTAGCAGCTCTTTATTTCCCTCTATCCTATTTTCTCCCTGCATATATTTTTGTTCTTTCTTTTTACCCTGTCTCTACTTAGTTGTGTTTTGTTTTTACCCAATCCTCCTCTACCTGTTCTACCTTCTATCACTGTTCTACTTTTACTCTTTGTGCTAGTGTTTCTACCCTCCTTTTTATCCTACTCCTTCCTTTTATTTCTCCTTTCTCCTCCTATTTCTTTATAGAGTAAGTTAAATTTCTATACTCAGCTACATGATTAAGTTATTCCTTTTTTTGAGCTGAAACTGATGACATCAAATTTCAGACAATGCTCATTTTTATTCTTTTTTTCCCTCTACTGTAATAGGTATTTTGTGCCTTTTCAAGTGTTCTAATGTCTTTTTCTTTAATATCAGTACAGTCCCTTTTCACCTATTAATGTCATATATATATATATATATATATATATATATATATATATATATATATATATATATATATCACAACAGAGACCATTCACAACCACACCCTTTGTTCATGTGATGCCCTCTCTAACTGCCCCAATAACAGAGACAGTTCTCAAAGTTACACACATCATTTTCCCATCTAGATATGTAAACAGTTTAATCTTTAAATAATATACATTTTCCCCTGTTTACCTTTCTGTGCTTCTCTCAAGTCCTGTGTTTGAAGATCAAATTTCCTACTTAGTTCTGCTTTTTTTTTTTTTTCAATAGAAATGATTGAAAGTTTTTTACTTTAATGGTGATCCATCTCCTTCCCTGAAAGAGGGAGCTCAGTCCTAATTGGTAGTTAATTCTTGTTTGTAACCCCTGATCCTTTGCCTTCTGGATTGTAGTATTTCGGGAACTCCAATCTTCTATTGTAAAGACTGACAGATCCTGGCTAATCCTGACTGTTGCTCCTTGATATTTGAATTGCTTTTTTTCTGGCAGCTTGCATTATTTTTCCCTTGAGATTATATTTTTGAGTTTTTCAACAATATTTCTTGGGGTTTTCCTTGTGGAATTTCTTTTCAGAGGAGATTGATGGGGTCTATCAATGAGCATTTCCCTCTATGTTTCTAGAATATCAGGGCAGTTTTCCTTGATGATATCTTGAAGAATGCTATCTAGGCTATTTTTTGGTCTTAACCTTCATGTAGACCAATAATTTTTAAATTGTTTCTCCTGGATCTATTTTCCAGATTGGCTGTTTTTCCAATAAGATATTTTACATTTTCTTCATTTTTTTCATCTTATTTATTTGTTTAGCTGTTTCTTGATGTTTCATATAGTGCTTGCTTTCCATTAGTCCAATTCTAGTTTTTAACATGTGATTTTCTTCAATTAACATTTATATTTCTTTTTTTAATTTGGCTAATTCTATTTTTCAAGGAACTGTTTTATTAAGTGTTTTGTTTTGTTTTGTTTTGTTTTTCATTTGGCCTATGATATTTTTTAAGGAATTGAGTTCTTCAGTGGATTTTTTTTTTTTTTTTGCATTTGGCTAACTGTATTTTTTAAGGAATTGCCTTTTTTTCCAAGTTCTTGATTCTCTCTTGCATGCCTCATGTTTCTTTTCTCATTTTTCCATCTCTCTTATTTGTCTTTTAAAGTCTTTTATGAGCACTATCAGGAAGCCTATTTGGGCTTGAAACCAATTCATATCACTTTTTAAGATTTTCTTTGTGAACATTTTGTCCTCTTCTGGGTTGCTGTTTTGGTCTTCAATAGTAGCTTTCTATGGTTAAAATTCTTTTTTGTTTCTTACTCATTTTCTCTCTCTCTCTCTTTTTTTGTATTTTTTGGTGACTTAACATCCAGCTCTGCTCTTGGGGCAAAGAGGTGCTGTTCCAAGTTTCCCGTGCAACTCTGAACCTTGGTTTTGAGCTCAGGAACTCCTTTTATTTGGTATTTTGCTCATAGCAGTGCGTAGCTTTATCAGTTTTTTTTTCCAGAAAATAGTCTGGTTTTCCAGAATTTGACTTTTGAGCCATTACTTGGGGCTGTCGCACTGGTCTGTTCCACTACTGAGTCAAAACCGAGGGTCTTAGTTGCTCATGTGCTATGTTTGAGACTCTTATCATTTGCTTTCCTATACTCCTTCTGAGCTGGTTGAATATTCCTTTCACCTCAGTGAGACTGAGCTTTCTTGAAGTCTTTCTTGTAATGTTTTCTGGTTCGGTTTTCTTGGGGTCTCTGAAAGCAGCCTTTATTTCAGTTCAGTAATCACAACAAATGGAGCCAGATGTTCAAGTCTGAGTCCTTTATTATCTCTTTGGCTAATGCTGGGGAGCTTTCTGGTGAGCCTTTCAGTCTGGTCTTGGTTGTAGTGGGGGAAGTGCAGGAGGCCAGGCCAGCCACCAGGAAGATTGAAGATCGAATTGAATTTCTCCCCCTGGTTCTGAGAGCTTGAGCTGTCTTCTGTGCCCTCTTACTCTCTCTGAATGAATCCTGGCTAAGGCTCCTACTCTATATGCTCTAGACTGAGTATAAACCAATCATTACATCACTAGGAAACCATTATTTGTTGTAGGATTAAATCAATCGTACTGAACCATGCTAAACTACATAACCATTGTCTCCTCAATTCCACTTAGTACCTTAGTACCAAAGGGTAAGCATCCTTTGTTTGAAGTTCAGAGTTCTGGTCCATAACACTTTCTAATCTATCTTGAGCTAGAGAGTGGTTTTATTCCACCAGACTTTGTTCAGAGGCTTGGTTTTATGTAGTTTTTGAGGGAAAATGGGAGAGTTTGAGCAGCTTCCTAGCTTTACTTCTGCCCCCTTAATCAACTACTTTTTGTTCTGGTTTCTTTCCATTTCTTTTTCCCAATGATATTAAGGAACTATGATAGATGTTTTGAATCCATGAGGTAGTACTTGAGGCAAAGAAAAGATGCCACAAAGAATAGAGAGTAACATATCTTGTGAAATGAATGCTCATGCAAAACTTAAGATAAATAAAAAAATTTCCTTGTGCTGTAGATCTCATGTAAAACATCATTCCCAAGAATAAATGGTTTAGAAACAAAATATTTTCCTAAACTGAAAATTTCTGGTACATTCTTGAGCAAAATTCAGCATTATGCTGATCTAAATTGTCAATGCCAAGTATAATACTAAAGAATTTTTAATAAATGTATAATCACAAAATTCTGGAGTTGGAAGAGGCTTTGAGATTGATTATCTAGTTTACTGATTACTAAAGTTGGGATTGTGTTCTGATACCAAAGTCAGCCTCTAGATTATATCCATTCTTTCTGCAATAACCATGTATGGGTCCAAACATACTTCTATGTATCCTTCATATATATATATATATATATATATATATATATATATATATATATATATATATTCACAACTTTAACTCTTCTGAGTCAAATAATGCCTTCTCAAGACATTAATAATCAGATTGCTACCTATACTAAGTGAACATGCAATTAGCCATTTGAGAATAATCCCAATAGCCAAATCCCTTCCAGCAAAATCATGATGTTTGATACCTTCTGTGAAATTTATACTTTTAGACATTTGTTCTGGACATTGAGAGATTAGATAACATGCCCAAAGTAACACAGTCAGCATATGTAGGAGTCAGAACTTGAACTCAGGTCTTCATGGTCTTGAAACTAATTCCCTACCTGCTACATAATTGACTCCCATTTTATGAAATCCAAATTCCTAACTAAGCTGTATTGGAATCAATATGTACAAAATTAAAGTAAATTTTCTTCATTGACATTGACCTATCAATAATTATCCTTGATGACTTCACACTACAGATTAATTGAATTATTTTATTTCTTAACAATACATTATATATTTCTGTGTAAAACATTACATGTTACTATCATTAATAATATTTTAGTGAGGTCAAAATGATTGCATATTCTTAATTATTTCTGAAAATTTTGGCTTAAAATGTTATGACACATATTCAAAATTTACTCTCTGTTTATTTTATTTTGGACCTTCATTTTAATAAGTTTAATAAGAGATGTAATAAGATGCTTTAATAAGATGCATGTTGCTATGAATGAAACCACTAGCTGTTTTTACTAAATCCTTTACCTTTTTCTCAATCCCAGACATCAATTAAAGCTGAGTTTTTTTTAAATTGTTTTTCTTGTAATGATGGAACTTGAAATGTGGTTTCTTTCCTAAAGTCATTAAGGTCTTTCAAAACTTATCATATTTCAATATTAATATTTGTTTCAGAAGGTACTGAAAATCTGCATTTGGAAAAAAAGCTAAACAAATAAGAAAAACCAGTTTCCTTTTCATTTGCATGCATTATTTTTATTGATTAAGCATTGATTTTTGCAACAACAGTTTACTTTTCAAAAGTTTTGTCAATTGTGATGGGTTTTTACTATCATTAATCTAATATTTCAAGAAATAATATAAAGGGATATGGCTCACTATTAACACAATAAATATAAAGCCATATTTTAAATAATCTTTTCGATAATTTGAATATTTTGGCTGACTTCATTATAAATATTTTAAAAACATAATTGTTTTAAATATTATATTTTCATTTATGAGGAGCTCATAATAGAAACAGCATATCAAAGTATCATTTTATTTTTTTTCTTTGTATTTGCATTTATATATAATCTTCAACCCATATTTCTTCGTAGGGATCTTCTAAAAGTGTTCATTCATTTTGCTCTTTTGTGAGAGTCTATTTGATGAAAACCAGATAATATAGTCCCTCTATTCATTACACAACAATATGTTGAAAATGAGTGAATGAGTGAATGTACTAGTGTTAGCCTCTCCATTTTGTGACCCTTTGATTCTTTACTTAGGATTATTGAGTTAACACTCAGGGTTGATGCGTGCATGTAATGAGGGTGCCAGTATTACTTAATATATTAAAGATAGCACAACAATTTATTTTTTAAAATTTTATAGATAAACACAAATGAAAATAGAAGTACTAACATTCTCATAATATTGTAATGTATCATCTTGGGAATCTTTAGTGGATATATGTATCCACTTTGGAGACCATTATTCTATTTTTAAAGGAAGATTTGGAGAAGTATATGAGATAGAGTTGTATAATTATGAACTGTTTTGTGAATTTACATTGTCCAAACTGTGATTTGAAGTTGGGTAGACCACTCATAGAAGTAATTCATCTGTGAATATATTTTTGCATTCATATATATATTTATGTTGAATAGACATTGAAAGATCTGGAAGATCTACTAGGCTCATAATTGAAGGTGTAAAAGAATTAAGTGGAAAGTTGTGCTATACCTTTAATGGACCCAAACTTCTCTCTGAAACAAAACAAAGATTTTACATATCAGTATTCTTCCAGTGACTCTTGATATTTCTAAATCATGGCATGGCATTGAAAAATTAAAGTGATAGGTCACTCAAAAAACACTGGACTAGAATTTTGTAGATATGAGAAGACCCCAACATGTTTCTAAGGAATAATTTTTAAGATTGTGGAAGGAAATAAATGTGTGGTTGAATGTGTCAAAAATGATATGAATTTTACATATGTCAAATATGAGAGAAAACTCTAAACTTCCCATATATTCTATTGATAGCTACATAATGATAAGAATTCATGATGGAAGTCCATGTATGCCATTAACAGTTTATGAGAGTACATAGACAAGAGTTGTACAGAATGAGAAAGTATAGATTGGTTTCAAGCTGTAATATTGAAAATAACCTTAGGTTAGGGAACCATCAAAATGATGAAGTCATATAAATAATGTGAAGAATTTAATGGATGTAAAACAAAGTGAAGACATTTATAAAATATTTATCACGTGTCTACTTTGTCCTTTTCCACTATTTAAGAGACACAATGAAAGGAAAGACAACATTTGTTATAAGAAATGGAGCGCTAGTCTTGGAGTTGAAAGACATTGGTTTGATCTCACCTTGGGCAATTATTCCCTAAGTATAATTAAATAAATGATACTTAGTATAATTGGGTTTCAATTTCCCCATTTGTAAATTAGAGAATTAGATTATATATTCTTTATATGTGATTCTATAAATTCGAGTACCCAGGATTACAGCAGATTGACTGCAATATTCTAAATCAGGAGACTAATACCAATAAATTAATTTGAGGACAGACACATCATCATGCCCTATCTTGTATTTAATCTCAAATTCCTATCTTCTCCTGTGGATCTTACAATCTAAATGTGTCTTTGAAATTTAGTGTTTAAGAATATAACTGAAACCTTATATTACTTAAAAGAAATATAAATTGATGGTAGCAAGAGTTCAGGCTTATCTTGGTGCTCTAAATCTAAACATAATATCCTTTCAAAAAAATTAAGCAGAGAAAATTTCATCCTTAAAGAACCATTTTCACTCTTTTGTCACTGTCTTTTTATAGTTCCCTTATACAGTAAAAAAGTATCTCTGTTAAGAATCTAATTTTAATCCTGAACCTATAAAACCAGAAAGCACATTCATAATTTCAAATTCATTTACTATGTGAAACTAAGGTATCTCATGAGTGATCAAGGGCTTTTATAGTAGAAAACAAAAGAACATATTTCATAGAATAAGTGATAATTAATAAGATCCAATTATCTAGGGATATCACCTACTTTTTGTGAATTATTACTGTGAAGAAAAAAGGGCAGGATCATAAAGAGGTTATTCATCCTGTCCTTTCTTTATTTATTGCAGAATATGAAATCCCAACAGACTACATCATAATCTATCTAGTAAAGTGTCTAAAGCTTGCTGTCCATATCTGACTATGTTTTTTTAATAGCATGCCTAGATATTCTTAACATGATTATAGTAACATAGTATTATTCTTCCTTTTCTCCAAATTTAGACTACTAAGAATTCCAGGGAAATAATTAGATAAATTTACAAATGACAGAAATATATCAGGGTTACTAAAATATATTGTTATTAGAGAGTAAAGACCTAAGTATCAGAAGTTATATAATACAAAAAGTATATAATCTATCAAAACCTCTCACAGATTACTCTTTATACTATCACCAGAAATAGAATACTGATCTGAGTTCAAGTGAGTTGACTTAAGTGGATAACCTATCACTTAATTTAACATGAAATTTGCAAATATATTTCTAGTTCCTTCATTCGATATTTCCTTACCTACCTCTCATCCCCTATCCCAACTCTTCTTTTATCACTAAATTATTTTAGCAAACTGAATGCAGTAGTTCCCCATCAAACAGTAGACCTTCCGATTAAATACTATAAATCATTGGAAAGTATGATTATAATTGTTTAGTGGATTAAGAGGTGTTCAACCAGAGTGACATTTTTATTCTATATTTACTTATACTATCAAATATAAGAACATTGTTTATTATGACTTTTGAAAGTCAGCCTTTCATAATTAAATTGACTTTTTAACAACATACTGTATATTTCTAACACTCTTCATCGAAAGAATTCAAAGCACTTAATAAACTCAACATTCCTTTTTACTTTCTATATTGTAGTTCTATAACATCTTTCATCAGAAAAAAGATCAAATTCTATTTAAAGACTTTCTATGATTTATACCCACAAAGAAAAAAACAGAAATATTTGCAGATAATTTTGGAATAAGAGAATCCATGGCAAAGAATAGATATTTTTTTATGAGGAAAGTTAGTTTTAAAAACAATGTTGAGGGGACAGCTAGGTGGTGTAGTGGATAGAGCACCAGCCCTGAAGTTAGGAGGAACTGAGTTCAAATCTTACCTCAATCACTTAACACTTCCTGGCTGTGTGACCCCAGACAAATCACTTAACCCCAAATGCCTCAGCAAAATAATAATAATAATAATAATTAATAAAATAATAATAACAACAATGTTGAGCTTGACTTTTCTGTCTATGTAACACTCATATTAAGAATCTATCATTTTTATGAAGAAATTAAGGAGAATTAATCATCAACATAGCACTTTATAGCCAACAGTGCTGGCCTGAAGTCAGGAAAACATTATAATATTCACGACCAACTTCTGAGACACACTGCCTGTGTAATCTTAGGTGAGTCATAAGCTCTCAGTGATCTACAAATTACAAAAAAGCAATCAATCTGTGTACCATGGGTGTTGAGGTTTCCTCATCTGAAAGTTTCCTTTTCTACTGAAATCACAGGTTCCTTCCCTATGCACATTAATATTAAAATACAATTACCAACTAGTTTGAAGACTTAGAAAGTACAACTTATTTGCATAAGTATAATAATGGCAATATCATCTACTAAATAAGAAAAAAATAATACTCCTGGAATTAACATACCTCTAGATAGAATTTATACTTCTAAGTTAAGCAATTAGAAAATAATTGGACATAAACACAGCTTCCTATATACCAAGTATCTTTAATAACTATAATAACGTAACAGATAGATTATATCAACTGCTATACACCTACTCCCATCTCTGTAGACTTTAGTAAAGCTTTTGTTTTATGTTTTCAGATATGATATTCATCAACTAACTAGAATAATATAGTTTATAAATGACAAAGGGAGGGTTTTATCTAGAGAATGATTAGTAATAAATCTCTGTCAACCTGTGAAAATATAACAAGTGTTTTTATATAGGATGTGGTTTTGGGGCTTGTATTGGTCTAGATTATAAAATAGCAAGTATCTCCATTAAATTTTCAGATAACATTAAGATAGAGTTGTTTATACTTTCATACACACATATATGTGTGCATATATGTATATATGTATGTGTATGTGTGTATTTGCATATATGTGTGGAGAGTTGTTGAAGAAGGACAATGGGAGGTTATAACATTTTCAAAAATTAAATCAGAATTTTAAAGGACTCGAACAAATGGAATAGAATTTTATAGTGAATTGCATGAAAAGAAAAAAATCATAATGGAAAATGTGAGACAAAGGTGAGAACAAAAAAAAAAAAGATTTCTGTTGGAGAATGTTAGACCACAGAATCATAGATTTAGAACTAAAAATGCTAAAAGGATAATATTCATCTTTTCTATCATCCTAATTGTGCAGGTGAAGAAACCAAGGCTAATAGAAATGAAATCACTTGCCCAATGTCACACAATCATTAAACACCTGATTTGTTATTTGTACCTAGTCACTCTGACTCCAAATATTATATTTTTCTAACCATTACAAAACATAGTTAGCAGATTGAACATAACTCTTCTTCCACCATAACAAAAGCAAAAATAAAGCCAGGTCTTCCTTATATTAACTTGAGGAATGTATCTTGTGAGAGTAGGTTTTCTTGCATAACTCCAGAGGCAGTTTCCTTAAGCTACTAATACCCTTTCCAGATGATTCATTTCAACAAATGTTTATTTCACATCTACTATGTTCAAGGCATGCTGAATGGTCTGACTATGTTACAAAACTGAACAACTCAAAAGACCAACAACAATGAGACATATAGACTATGACCAGCAACAAGTAAGATGCATCTGCTTGTGGTGTCTACCATCATAAAAATGGAAAAGCACCATTCTACAATGTTTTGCTATAGGCCAGATTACTCAAGGAGTGATTTATTTTTTCCTTCCCCATCTTCTCCATTAGTACATAACGCTAACACCTACAGAAGAATGGATGGTCCACTACTTACAAGATAATCAGGTGGTTACCCAACCAGAATAGATAACTCAGACTTTTTACTTTTATGCTTGCTAAAGCATCAATACCCAATTTACTGCTAGGAAATAATCTGATCATCAGTTAGCAATGTCTGATAACATGAACTATACAAACATGACCTGGAGATCCATCATTGGGATTATAGAATATAGAAACAATGAGACAATGTTCTCATTATTATTCTCTTTGGAAATCTCATTGTTATTGCTAAATTTAATATCTAGATAAGCTCCATCTAGTAGCCTTCAAAATAGTTCAGAAGAGATCTACTCAGATGCCTATAGAACAGAGGACAGCAAGGACCGATGAAAATTGTATTGCTCAGCTGAATTTTGAAAGAATTACTTGGCTACATCTTCCTACTGTTATCTTAAAAGATAGTTACAGTGTAATCAGAAAAATACATGCTTTTATAGATAACTAAACAGGCAACTAAATCACCAGATACAGAGTCATTTAAGTAACACAGTGGGTAGAATATTTACATTGGAATCACTAGCAGCCAAGTTCAAATCATTTCTTAGCCACTTTGTAGATAGAGTCACTATGTTACACTAAGCAAGTCATATGACCTCTCTCAACTTCAGTTTCCCAATTTGTAAAGTAGAATACTAATAGCATCTCCCTAATACAGTTGCTGTGATAATCAAATGAGAAAAGCTATAAAGTACTCTGCAACTATATGTTGCATAAAGCACTATGTGAATTATCGCCACCACCACCACCACCACCACCATCATCATCCAGATACATTAAATACAAATATAGAACATTAAATATAAACATAAGAATAAAACAAATCAGTTTTGCTTTATTGAATTCAGTGTAGAAAGTATTGAATATTTCCAACAGAAAATATACCCAAAAGTCACAATTAGCCAAATATAACATATATCTTTGCCACTTAATGGACAAGCAAAACCCAGCTTAAATTGAAACAGAAAGTATATGGATTGTATGGAGAAAAAGAAAATAATTTAGAACAGTGAGAATTTTTTTTAAACTTTTGAGTCTCTCTCTTAGACCTAGAATCACACACAGTTCTAGATCTGAAAAGAATCTCAGAACCTGTCTGGTCCAAACTTTTAATTTTACAGATAAGGAAACTTAGATTTAATCAAAGTTACATAGGTAATAAATGTGAGAAAATGGATTTGAATCTGTCTTCTGCTTCTAGGGCCAATGAGCTTTCTATTGTATGACAATGACTTATTTTCTTAGAAGAATTTTGGTCTATGCATACAAAGTGTCAAATCACTGTAGTTTAAAAACATAAGTAGCAAAATATAATTTTTAATCAACAGAAATTATTTTTGGCATTCTTACGATAAGGCTTCTTAAACTGTTGCATCATCTATCTTACTTGTTGGTTTGTTACTGTGCTTTAGACAACAGAATTTAATACAAAGAGTGAGTACATAGTATGTTAAAAAATAATGAATTTTAACTGAATAAGTGACTTTTAGCCAATCAGATAAAAGCATATAAAGTAAGCTATTCATTTGTAGGTTTGATAATTGGTCAACAGATAAGTGTAGCATGTCCTACTGACTAGAAAAGGAGATTAAAACCCACAGTAAATTTAGTCTTCAGATTTTAGCAATAGTCAGTAGAAGAAAATTGAAAACATCTGATTATATTAGAGCACAGCAAACAAGAACTGGATGTCTTTTAAGGATTTTATTTTGCTTTTTGTAGTTCCCAGTGTTCCCTTGGGTTTTTTTTTTTTTCTTCGTGAGACTATTAGGTATAACAAGACCAATGGGGCAGAGACAAGATGGCAGAGAAGACACACACATCATTCTAATCTCCTCTTCTACCTCACTACTAATTACCAAATTCAGTCTCAGAAATAGTGCTTGACTGGTAAAATCCACAAATATTGGGAGTACAAAAATTACCAGCAAAAGATATCTGGAAGATCACCAGAAAAGGTTTGTCCTGATCAGTGGGAGTAGGCCAGCAAGAGCAGGGAAGTAGAACATAGAAACTAGCACACTGAGCAGACCGGGGTAGGGGGTAGTCTTCTCAGGTGAAGATTGTGCAGGGAGGACTCTAACAGAGGTTGGCTGCTCTGCTTTAGTTGTAAAGCAGTAGATCAGCAGAGAAATTACAAAAAGGCCAAAGGTAGAGTGTACTCCAAAAAACACCAGAATCTAACAGGATCTGGCTATACTTACCCAGCACTGGAAGTGACTCAGCACAGATCATACAGCTGGGGACTTTTGCTGAGGCAGCCACAAATCTGCACAGCTGAGGGGCGTGTGTGTGTGGGGAACTGCCCAGGGCAGCCACAAATCTGCACAGTGGGGCTCTTCCCAGGGCAGTAGTACTTGCACTGTGGTTTTCTTCCCAGGGCAGAGACATTTCCTCTGTGGGGCTCTGCCCAGGGCAGTCACACTTCTGTAGCTTGGCCTTAGCAGCCCATAGGCAGGGCAGCTACCATCTATATATCTATCCCTGCTCTGCAGAGGAAGTTGGTAATCTCCTTGCCCTGAAGGCAGACCCTAAGGGCTAAACAAAACAAAACAAAACAAACAAAAAATAAGCACAGTAAAAAAGCCAAGCATATGCTAACCATTGATCACTTCTATACAGAAAGAGAGTAGGTTTTCAACCCCGAGGATACTAATAGCAGACAGTCTCCAGACAAAACCCCAAAGGGGGATGTGAATTGGTCCCCACCACACAAGGCTCTCCTAGAAAAAAAATTATAAAAGATTTTAAAGGAGAGCTAGAAGAAAAATGGGGAAAGGAAAGAGAAGCTCTGCAAGAGAGTATGGAAAAGGCATATAATTCACTTAAGGAAAAATTTGATAAAGTGGAAAAAGAAAACAACTTCCTGAAATGTGAATTGGA
The DNA here is from genome assembly GCF_016432865.1 of Antechinus flavipes. Taxonomy (NCBI): domain Eukaryota; kingdom Metazoa; phylum Chordata; class Mammalia; order Dasyuromorphia; family Dasyuridae; genus Antechinus; species Antechinus flavipes. The sequence goes on along the minus strand of NC_067400.1, from coordinate 368,451,289 downwards.
AAAGGTAAAGAACTCCCAGGGAAACAGAATTTGTGAATTGGAAAAGATAAAGAACTCCCAGAAAAGTAGGATTTGTGAATTGGAAAAAGAAATAACTCAGTTAAAAAAAAGTAGTAAAATGGAAAAAAAAAATTCCATAGAGAAAACAACACATTTAAAAATTCAATTGGACATATACAAAAAGAAGTAAAAAAAAAGCTAATGAAGAAAATAACTCATTAAAAACAAATAGAAATGAATGATCCATTGAGACATCAAGAATGAGTCAAACAAAAGCAAAAAACAAAAATGAAAAAATAGAAAAAATATTAAATATCTACTTGGAAAAACAACAGACTTGGAAAATAGATCTAGAAGAGATAATCTGAGGATTATTGTACTTACTGAAAATTATGATGAAAAAAAGAGCCTAGACACTATTTTACAGGAAATCATCAAAGAGAACTGCCCAGATGTAATAGAATCAGAAAGTAAAATAGGCATTGAAAGAATTCATTTTACATCTTCTGAAAAAGACCCTAAAATAAAAACCCCAAGGAATATTGTGGCTAAATTTCAGAACTAACAGACTAAGGAAAAAGTACTACAATCAGGCAGAAAAACAAACAAACAAACAAACAAACAATTCAAATACCAACTAGCCACAATAAGGATGACTCAGGATCTAGCATCTTCCACATTAAAGGATCAAAGGGCCTGGAATCTGATATTCTGAAAGGCAAAAGAACTTGTAATGTAGCCAAGAGTAAATAATGCAGCTAAGCTGAGCATTTTCTTCCAGGGAAGAAGCTCAATATTTAATGAAACAGGTGAATTTCAATTGTTTTTAATGAGAAAGCCAGAGCTAAACAAAAAATTTGAACTACAACTATAGGACTCAAGAGAAGAAGAAAAAGGTAAAAAGAACTCTTGAGAACTGCATTTGTAATGGACATACATAAAGAGTACATGTATAATTAGATTTTACTGATATAATATAAAAAAGGAAGCAGAAATAGAAAGGAAGTAATATCAGAAAAAGGGAAAAGGGGAGATTAAAAGAGGGAAACTACATCCCACAAAGAGGCTAAGGAAACCTATTATATCTGAGACAATTTAGGGAGTGGGAGGAACACTGTGGGAATCTTACTCTCATCAGATTTGGCTTAAAGAGAAAATAATTGACATATTTGATTTACAGAGAAACTTCTCTCACCTCATTAAAAAGTGGTAGAGGAAAAGAGAAAAGGAAAAGAGTAATAAGGGAAAGGTATAAGAAAGGGGATGGGATTCAAAGTGGATGAGGGGGATTCTAAAAAGGGAGAGCTGCATGAGGCAAGTGGTACCCATAAGTTGAATACTGGGGAGAAGGGTAAAGGTGTTAAGAAAAAGAAAAGCATAATCTGGGGATAATAAGATGGCAGGAAATACAGAATTAGTAATTTTAACCATAAATGTGAATGGGATGAACTCTCTCATAAAGCAGAGGTGGATAGCAGACTGAACCATACAATATGTTGTTTACAGGAAACACATGGTGAAGTAAATAAAGCATGGGTAGCCATCCTTTTCTCAGATCAAGCAAAAACAAAAATTGATCTAATTAAAAGAGATAAGGAAGGAAACAATATCTTGCTAAAGGGTAGCATAGACAATGAAACAATATCAATATTAAACATATATACACCAAGTGGTACAGTATCTAACTTCCTAAAGGAGAAATTAAGAGAGTTGCAAGAAGAAATAGACACAAAACTATGATAGTGGGAGATCTCAACCTTGCACTCTCAGAATGAGATAAATCAAACCACAAAACAAATAAGAAAGAAGTTAAAGAGTTTAATAGAATATTAGAAAAGTTAGGTATGATAAATCTTTGGAGAAAACTTAATGGAGACAGAAAGGAACACACTTTATTCTCAGCAGTTCATGGAACCAATACAAAAATTGACCATATATTAGAACATAAAGACCTCAAAATTAAATACAGAAAGGCAGAAATAGTAAATGCATTATTTTCAGATCACAATGCAATAAAAAACTACATTCAATTAAAAGATAGGGGTAAATAGACCAAAAAGTAATTGGAAATTAAATAATGTCATCCTAAAGAATTATTGGGTGAAACAGCAAATCATAAACACAATAATTTCACCCAAAAGAATGACAACAGTGAGACAACATACCAAAATTTGTGGGATGCAGCCAAAGCAGTAATAAAGGGAAACCTTATATCTTTAGAGGCTTACTTGAATAAAACGGAGAAAGAGAAGATCAATGAATTGGGCTTGTAACTTAAAAATCTAGAAAAAGAGCAAATTAAAAACCCCCAAACAAATATTAAACTTGAAATTCTAAAATTAAAAGGAGAAATTGATAAAATTGAAAGTAAAAAAAAATTAATAAATAAAACTAAGAGTTGGTTTTAGGGGAAAAAACAATAAAATAGATAAAGCTTTGGTAAATTTGATGAGAAAAAGGAAAGAGGAAAATCAAATTGTTAATCTTAAAAATGAAAAGAGAGAACTTTCCATCAATGAAAAGATAATTAGAGCAATAATTAGGAGTTCCTTTGCTCTACTTTATGCCAATAAATTTGATAACCTAAGTGAAATAAATGACTACTTTCAAAAATATAGGCTTCTCAGATTAACAGAGGAGGAAGTAAATTGCTTAAATAGTCACATTTTAGGAAAAAAAAAGAAATAGAACAAGCTGTTAATCAGTTCCCTAGGAAAAAATCCCAGGACCAGATATGAATTCTACCAAACATTTAAAGAACAATTTAACTCCAATGTTATATAAACTATTTGAAAAAATAGGGAATGAAGGACTCCTACCAAATTCCTTTTATGACACAGACATGGTATTGATACATAGACCAGGTAGGTTGAAAACAGAGGAAGAAAATTATAGACCAGTCTCCATAATGAATATTGTGGCTAAAATTTAAATAAAATATTAGCAAAAAAAATTACAGAAAGTCATCCCCAGGATAATACAATATGACCAAGTAGGAGTTATACCAGGAATGCAGGGCTGGTTCAATATTAGGAAAAATATATCAAACTATGTCAATAACCAAATTTCCAAAAAAAAAAATATGATCATCTTAATAGATGCAGAAAAAGTATTTAATAAAATCCAACATCCATTCCTATTAAAAACACTTGAGAGTATAGGAATAAATGGATTTTTCTTTAAAATAATCAGTAGCATCTATTTAAAACCATCAGTAAGCATCATATGTAATGGGTATAAACTGGAACCATCCCCAATAAGATCAGGAGTGAAACAAGATTGTCCACTATCACCATCACTATTCAATATTGTATTAGAAATGCTAGTTTTGGCAATAAGAGTTGATAAAGAGATTAAAAGAATTAGTGCAGGTAATGAGGAAACCAAATTATCACTCTTTGCTTATGATATGATGGTATACTTAGAGAACTCCAGAGATTCTACTAAAAAGCTATTAGAAGTAATCCACACTTTTAGCAAAGTTGCAGGATACAAAATAAATGCACATAAGTCATCAGAATTCTTATATATCACTAACAAAATCTAACAGTCAGAGTTACAAAGAGAAATTCCATTTAAAGTAACTGTCGATAGTATAAAATATTTGGGAATCTATCAGCCCATAGAAAGTCAGAAACTATATGAGCAAAACTACAAAATGCTTTTCACACAAATTAAGTAAGATCTAACCATTTGGAAAATATTAAGTGCTCTTGGATAGGTTGAGCAAATATAATAAAGATGATAATACTACCTAAAATAATCTATTTATTTAGTGCTATACCTATCAGACTCCCAAAAAACTTTTTTAATGACCTAGAAATAATAAAAACAAAATTCACCTGAAAGAACAAAAGGTCAAGACTTTCAAAGGAACTAATGAAAAAAAATCAGATGAAGGTGGCCTAGTTGTACCAGATCTAAAACTATATTATAAAGCAATGGTTACCAAAACCATTTGTTTTTGCTTTAAAAATAGACTAGTTGATTAGTGGAATAGGTTATGTTTAAAGGACAAAACAGTCAATAATTTCAATAATCTAGTATTTGACAAACCCAAAGACCCCCACTTTTGGGATAAGAACTCACTGTTTGAGAAAAATTGCTAGGAAAATTGGAAACTAATATGGCAGAAACTAGGCAGAAACTTAATGTCGTATACCAAGATAAGGTCAAAATGGGTTCAAGACCTAGGCAATAACTTTTTGTACAAACAAAACTAATGCAGACAAGATTAGAAGGGAAGCAATAAACTGGGAAACATTTTTACAGTCAAAGATTCTGATAAAGGTCTCATTTCCAAAATATATAGGAATTGATTCAAATTTATAAGAAATCAAGCCATTCTCCAATTGATAAATGGTCAAAGGATATGAACAGTTTTCATATGAAAAAATGGAAACTATTTCTAGCCATATGAAATGACACTCCAAGTAATTTTTAGTCAGAGAAATGCAAATTAAGACAACTCTGAGATACCACTACACACTTCTCAGATTGGCTGGGATGACAGGAAAAAATAATGCTGAATGTTGGAGGGGATGTAGGAAAACTGGGAAACTGATACATTGTTGGTGGAATTGTGAATACATCCAGCTATTCTGAAGAGTGATTTTGAATTACGCTCAAAAAGTTATCAAACTGTACAGACCCTTTGATCCAGCACTGTAACTACTGGGCTTATATCCCAAAGAGATCTTAAAGAAGGGAAAGGGACCTGTATGTGCAAGAATGTTTGTGGAAGCCCTCTTTGTAGTGGCCAGAAACTGGAAACTGAGCGGATGCCCATCACTTGGAGAATGGCTGAATAAATTTTGGTATATGAATATTATGGAATATTATTGTTCTGTAAGAAATGACCATCAGGATGATTTCAGAAAGGCCTGGAGTGACTTACATAAACTGATGCTGAGTGAAATGAGCAGGACCAGGAGATAATTATATACCTCAACAACAATACTATATGTTGATAAATTCTGATGGGTGCGACCCTCTTCAGTGATGAAGAAATTGAAACTATCTCTAGCCATATGAAATGATGCTCCATGCCATTATTAATCAGAGAAATGCAAATTAAGACAACTCTGAGATACCACTACACCCCTCTCAGATTGGCTGGGATGACAGGAAAAGATAGTGCTAAATGTTGGAGGGGATGTGGGAAAACTGGGACACTGATACATTGTTGGTGGAATTGTGAATACATCAAGCCATTATGGAGAGCGATTTGGGACTATGCTGAAAAAGTTATCAAACTGTGCATACCCTTTGATCCAGCAGTATTACTACTGGGCTTATATCCCAAAAGGGGGATTTTAAAAAAGGGAAGGGAACCTGTATGTGCAAAAATGTTTGTGGCAGCCCTATTTGTAGTGGCCAGAAACTGGAAATCGAGTGGATGCCCTTCAATTGGAGAATGGCTGAATAAATTGTGGTATATGAATGTTATGGAATATTATTGTTCTGTAAGAAATGAACAGCAGGATAATTTCAGAAAGGCCTAGAGAGACTTACATGGACTGCTGCTGAGTGAAATGATCAAGACTAGGAGATCATTATATTCTTCAACAACAATACTACATGATGATCAATTCTGATAGATGTGGCTCTCTTCAATAATGAGATGAACCAAATCTGTTTCCTTTGTTCAATAATAAATAGAACCAGCTACAATCAGCAAAAGAACTTTGGGAAATGAGTGCAAACCACTACATGGCATTTCCAATCATTCTATTTTTGTCTACCTGAATTTTTGATTTTCTTTACAGGTTAAGTGTACATTATTTCAAAGTCTGATTTTTCTTGTTCATTAAAGTAACTGTATGGATATGTATACATATATTGTATGTAACATATACTTTAATATATTTAACCTGTATTGGTCTACCTGCCATCTAGGGGAAGGGGTGGGAGGAAGGAAGGGAAAAGCTGGAAAAAAAGATTTTGCAGTTGTCAATGCTGAAAAATTACCCTTGCATATATCTTGTAAATAAAAAGCTATAATAAAAATGTATAATAAGAGCACCTTATCACTTGCAAGCAAAGCATTGAGAGTATGATTCAGAAAGCTTATTTAAAAAAGAAAAAAGAAAAATAATTCTCAGAAATGAGTAACTGTCTATAAATTGTTTAGCCTTAGTAAGTAAACATTTTAGTCAATCAGTAAACATATATTAAGTGCCTGCCTTGTATTAGCACTTTGCTAAATTCTAGAGTTGTTAAGTTCTCAGTATGAAGAAAACCCCAACTGGGATCACAGAGAGTCGGACATACTTGAAATAACTAAACAGCAACAAATATTACAGGTGTCATTTTCAGGGCTGAAGGCAATGTGTCTGAGACAATACTTGGGATTTCATTGGTACAGAGGATTTTGTGGGGAGAAGACTCCTTTATTGACATTGTTTCATCAATTTATCCTCTTAGCATTTCCTAGACTAGAATACTGAGATCAATTTGAGCAATTTGAGTGATAATTGCTCAAAAAGTTAAAAATAATATATGTCAGTAATAGAACTGGAACTAAGGTCTTTGTGACTAGCTCTCTATTTAAGAGTTACTATCAATTGCAGTCACAAATATTGAGCTTCCTATCTCTCTGGTTCCCAAGTAAGTTGAGTGTACTTCTCCTCTCACTCTGTGCTGGTAGCTGTTGAAATGTTATTCTCACTGTAACTAGTCCTTTGTTGCTGCCATGAAGGAGATTTAGTTACTATTATCAAGCTCTCCAACACTAAATTAGTCAAAACTCTGTTATTTTGGTAATTTTTTACTACTAAAGGAAAAGGAAAAGGTTTGGCAGAATTACAGTTTTCTTAGGCAACTCCAGTGATAGAATCCCATTTCAGGGACCTAATTTCTTTCTAATTAGCCATTTAAAGACATTAGCTAAGCTCATTCAAATCATCCAAGGCTCTCTTTTAGAGTTCTTTCAGAGTTGCTAACATTATATGATGAGCTATTCTTTAAGCTATGTTCATTGGATGGACATTTCTTCCAAATTAACTCATTGAAAGAAGGGGAAGGAGATACTAGGGAAGAAAATGTCAGTATCAATTATGTGATAAAAAGATAATAAAAATAAATCTAAATTATAGGATTTACAACCTGATTGGCTCATGCAAGCCATATAGTGTAATCACATTTATTTGACAGAGAAGAAAATTAAGATCTAGTTGGAATACAGAATTTGTCTGAAGCCACATGCATTAAGACTCAATCTAGGTTTTTAGATTCCAGATGTGGTGCTTTTAACACTACACCAAGATTCAATGAGGTATTAAAAAAAAATTAACAATTGTTTTAGTGCTGGGTAGATAGAAACTCCATACGTAAATATGCTGCCCAGCATAGCACATGACATTTCAAATCTCCTTCCAGTCCTATGTATTTCCACTATTTTAAACATCAAATTTAAATGAGATGATATCCTTTCCTTTAAAATTCCATACACATTTTAATTCAAGATAATTAGAAGACTATATTACATTTTATTTTATATTTTAATTATAAATACTAAATGAACTGTCCATTTGATATGAAATATAATTCTTTAAAGCATGCACACATATATCATAGATTTGTATTTGTATTTGTATTTCCTTTCTTTTTTAATTAGTAATATTGTTTTGATAATGGAACTAATGAGGATGGTAGTAGAACTCTTCAAGAAAGTGAATTAAATACAAAAAAAAAATTGGAGCTGATATGGAGAAAAGTGAATATTTCATGTCTTTAGGGTGACATAACTGTGCTCTTGAATAAAGCTCAGAAAGAATCTGCATCAATAAAGCATTGCTATTGTCATACACAGTAAATCTCTGAATTTTTATTTATCATTTTTCATTCACCTATCTCCTCTTCTGTGAGATAAATTAAGAAAATTAGGCAATAGGATGGAAGAGCCAAGATCTGAACAGCTTGAATTAGAAAAAAAAAATAGACAAAGAAAGTTAAATGAATTCAAATATAGTTTTAATTATGATTCCTCCAAACATTTCTTCTTACCTGTTTTGGGTGAAATATTGTGAGTGCTTCCCCTATCAGATTGGGTAAGCAAGCTCCTTTTCTTTGCTACTGTGGGTTTGTTTGTGTTTGCTGTTCTCACATAACTCCAATTGACATTAATGGGTCCTGTATGTGTAGGACTAAAACAAAATCCTAATTGTATTACTAATGAAAGACTTTGTATAACTTACAGTTTTAGAAGAGCATAACATGTCTCTGTATCACTTGTAGAAGAATGTTGTTTCTAGTAAAATTGAGATGAATTAACTTAAGAGTCATTTATAACTACATGAAACTGGAAAGAAAAATTTTCTCTATGTAGCTGTATTGTTAAGACTATGGTACCTCTGTTTGAATAATGAAATATGTTTCAACTGAACTACTAGTCTGTGTGTTTCACCTATTCCAACTTAAAAAGCTTTCTAATTGATTTGTATGACTTTATAATTTAGGACTCAAAAGCCTTGATCAAACATCTCATAAGAAATCATAACTATAGGTCAAATGTTAGTACTATAACATTTGATAACCACCTAAGTAGCTTGGTTTAGTTTTAAAATTGGCAAAAAACAATTTAGAATAAAAGCCACAAATGATATATTCATAATTCATATACTTTTAGAGCCTTGGTCTGGTGTGTATACATAGTTCTGCATTATAAAATGCAATATTAATCTATAACATTTTCTTTTTTTAATAAAGCTTTTTTATTTTCAAAACATATGCATGTTTTGACATTTTGACAACATTGACTCTGCATAGCTTTGTGTTTCAGATTTTTTCCTCCTTCCCCCCATCCCCGCCCCTAGATGGCAAGCAATTCAATATATGTTAAACATGTTAAGATATATGTTAAATCCAATATAGATAAACATATTTATACAATTTTCTTGCTGCACAAAAGAAATCAGATCAAAAAGGAAAGTAAATGAATAAGAAAACAAAATGCGAGCAAACTACAACAAAAAGAGTGAGAATGTTATATTGTGATCCACATTCAGTTCCTACAATTCTCTCTCTGAGGGTAGATGGCTCTCTTCATCACAAGATCATTGAAACTGGCATCAGCCATCTCATTGGTGGAAAGAGTCACGTTCATCAGAATTGATCATTATATAATATTGATGTTGTTGTGTACAATGATCTGTTTCTGCTCATTTCACTTAATATCAGTTCATGTAAGTTTCTCCAGGTCTTTTTAAAATTATCCCCCTGATTATTTCTTAGAGAACAATAATATTTCATAACATTCATATACAATAACTTATTCAGCCATTCTCTACTTGATGGGTATCCACTCAGTTTCCAGTTTCTTGCTGTCACAAAAGGACTGGCACAAACATTTTTGCACATGTGAGTCCCTTTCCTTCTTAAAAGATCTTTTTGGGATAAAGACCCAATAGAAACACTGCTGAGTCAAAGGGTATGCACAGTTTGATAACTTTTTGAACATAGTTCCAAATTGCTCTCCAAAATGGCTGGATCCATTCACAACTCTACCAACAATGTATTAGTGTCCCAGTTTTCCCACATCCCCAACAACATTCGTCCTTGCCTTTTCCTGTCATCTCAACCAATTTGAGAGGTCTGTAGTGGTATCTTAGAGTTGTCTTAATTTGCGTTTCTTTGATCAATAGTTATTTAGAGTACCTTCTCATATGATTAGAAATAGTTTTAATTTCTTCATTGGAAAATTATTAATCCTTTGACCATTTTCTGTAATATTTTCTATACTAGTATGATTGCTATGTATAAAATGAAATAAAATTCCTTGTAAATAAGAACTCTTTTCCTTGGTGTCTTTCAACAAGGGAAATAAATGCTTATATATCCATATTCTGCATATCACCCTTTAAGGCATTTTTTCAAGGCTTTACATTTTTATTGACTTTTATTAATTGTAATACAACATACTTCTGCATAGTTTTCAGGATCAAGACCAAGTGTAAATTCCCACATCCGACTTTCACAAATTAATCACAGACAAGCACACTATAAACAAGAAAACTTTATGAGAAACTTGAGACATTCTGTAATTTGTCCTTTGATTAAATGACTTCCCTACTTAATTTTAGATTACATGAAATATCCAGAAGTAATCATTTTCATCTCACTTTTCACCAGCTGTAGAAATCTGAATTTTTTTTTTCTTATTTGATGCACCAATGCTTTAGTTGAAAACTAAAGATTCAGTGAAGAAACATATCCACTACTTGTAATTGCAAAGTGAGTATGTTCATTTAGATTAATTATATTGGAACAGATTTTGTAACATTGATATGATATCACTAGAATTATTATTATTTCATTGTTTGGACAGCAGGATTTTTTCTCTTGCCAAATATAGGGTTTTATTTCCATTCATTATAAGCCATTATATTGATTACAATATTAACCTTCCTATAATTTAGGAAACCTCTTAGTAATTAATCACAAAGTCATAGGGAGTTTGCATTTACTTAGGTTGTTGTAAGTATGTTTCTATGTTTGTTTCTATGACATGAATTTCAATCATTTCTGAAATCACAAAATCTATAGATGAATATAAATAATATGCATAACATGAATATTTAGATATTTTGGGAGAAATCTTTTGAAATACCTAATCATGGAATAAAAATAGTTATAACTAAACAAATTACATAATCTAATAAAAGCAAATAAAGAGTAGCTACATGGGCATGATGTATAGCGTTCTTAGATAAATGAACTGTTCCTGAGTTCAAATTTGACTTCAAACATTAACTGTATGATCTGGAGCAAGTTATTTCAACCTGTTTGTCTTACTTTCTTCATCTGGAAAATGAAGTGGAAAAGAAAATGCCAAACTACTCCAGTATCCTTGCCAAGAAAGTCCCCCAAAGGGGAAGATGAGGAATCAAACACAATTGAAATGACGACCAAAAAAAAAACAAATAATAGTTAAAGATCAGTGAATATTATCTCAAAAACTTAACTGTTATATATTTTTCAGATAGTTGTTTATATGCATGATTTAAATTTAGATAATATATCTGTTAATTGCAAAATTTTAAATTTGGGAAAAGTTTACAATTATATTCAAGATGCAATTGAAGATTACAGCTGTTGGATATATTGTAGATATTCCTTACCTGCTCTCTTCATCAAACAAAAACTGAATCACATAGAATGAAGGAAGCCAAAAGGAAGGAAGGAGAGAAGGAAAGAAGGGAGGAAAGGAGGAATGAGGGAAAGGAGGAAGAGAAGAAGGAAGGGAGAAAGGGAACAAAAGGAAAAGAAGGGAAGGGAAGGAGATAGAAAAGAAACATGGCAGGGAAGACAGGGGAGGAATTTCAAGGTTGTTGTGTTTTTAGAAAAGTATATTTGCTTCTATGTTACACATAAATTTATAAATTAGTTGAATCTTTGGAAAAGTATCTGTGTGGTATAATGCTAGAAATATAAAAGTTATCATGACCTTTGTCCCTAAAATTTGAATGTTGTGAGTTTACTCCAATAATATTAAATAATTTTAAAGTTGTCTTTTAAAAAGTATTTAACTAAATCATGCTATAATCTTTTAAAATGTAGAAACAATTTTATTACTCCAAAATAAGAAAGAAATATAAACTCAAATATCAATTTAAAGAAATATATATATATGAGGAATATAAAGACATTTGAAATAATTTTCACAGAATATTATGAAAAGAAGAAAAAAGAGTCCTTTGTACAATATTAGTAATATACAAAGATAGCAAATGCCAAAAGGCAATGGATAAGCATAGAGAGTGAAAAAAATTATACATGATGAGATATATTGTGAATTGTGATATGTTTGCATCATTTAAGTAAATTTTAAAAGTTTACAAAATTCTAAGGATAATTATCTTTGCTATTATTAATTGTGAACATCATAAATTACTTTCAGGGACCAATTGCATTGACTAGATGTATTCATTATCTATCTCAGGATTCCAAACATTCTTATTAACATTTTTTTTTATGGCAGGTTTAATAATGTTTTTTTTTTTTTCCTGAAATAACTGAAGAAAACCAATGCTTTAATAGTTATTTGTATCCCAAATGAATTAGTGAGGTTAATTTAGTCATAATAAAGTTTTGTTTGCTATAAAATTAATAGCAGACAGGTAAAAAAATTATTTGTAATCTGGGAATATCCTTATAACTCTAGTTTTCAGGGATACTTATTTCAATCCCAGCTGCATGAGTAAAAGGCTAACATACTAGTGTCAGAGACAAAAGAAGATCCAAAGGAAAGATGTTAAATTGGTGACATTGTTTTAGTCTTTTTTCTAAGAAAAAGTTTGTATACTTACTATCTGAATTAATCACCGGTTTCTAATCAGAGACAGTGACATAGTGGTTCACTATCTAGTATTCAAATATGTAATTAAAAACAAACTAAGCAAAATTCATTCAGTTATAATGGTTTTACAAAGTATACACCATGAGCCACTGATTGCCTAGGATTCTCCAGTTGGTCAAATTATGGCTTGTTTTTACTAATATTTGGGATATAGAAACATCTATACTTTTATAGAAAAACTTTATCAGGATAATCTTTTTTCTAGTAATTTTCTCAATGCCAATAGGACCTCAAATTATGCCAGTATTCTATGTAGTTATTGATCTTAAACTCATTTCATGGCAATATACTGATTAATTAGATTTTTAGAATCAAAATTAATAAACTAATGAAAAAGATCTTAAATAGCTGTGCCAGTTTTGTGTACTTTCACTTGAAATTCTACCTGGAATGTGAAACTGGTTGCATTTTTTCTTAATTCCTCCATGACCAACAGAATGCATGACAATAATATAAGTCCTTAAAAGATGGGCATTGAAAGGAATTGAATTGGACAAAGATTATTTTGGTGCTTAGCAGAATCAGAAACATGTTTTACTGTTTTTGAAATCTGTAAGCAAAATTAATTTCTGGAACTTTTGTGTATTTTTAAAAATTATTAATTTTGTCTTTAAAAAAGATAAGATATTTTAAATCATCAGGTTATGAATCTTCTTGGTATTTTAAATGAATCTTTGCAGTTTCTGCTATACATTTAAAATACTGAATATCTAATAGTAATTATGACAATCAGAACACTATATATTTAGAAAATAGTTTTTGTTTCATTCAATCTTTATAAAAAGTCTGGGAAGTAGATATTATAGTATTATTCAAGATAGCTAGTGGATATGTCCAAATGGCAGCATTATATAAAAAAGGCAATAGAAAGGATATTTGCTTTTGATTCAGATGACCTGAATTAGAATCTCAGCTCTGCTTCATGATACTATCTATATGCTCTTATGACTTCTGTTGACCTCAACTCCTCATCTATGTGATTAATTTTACTTAAATATTATATCTACAAATTCTATTTTTCCCCCAGTCTATAAGTCAGAAAATAGACTTTAGTAAACTTTTGGCAATATAACCTCTTTGAGTTTACACATATGTGCCTTTTACATCATTCTCCTGCTTCCCACTCCTTGCAGTAGAACAAAAACATCACTCCATGCAAATTTTTCTTAGATTTTCAATTTAATGCTTTCAAAAGTCCAGGTTAAGAGCCAAAAGTGGTAGTGGGCAGTTTTTCTTTTCCTGTCTAGAAATGAGTCAAGTTCAAGGAGAAATTCAAACTGAGTGAAACCCAAGGCAAAAGAGGACAAGTTCATTCCAGTGCAACATTTAGTTATATACATTGCTAAAATTTGGAGGTGAATAGGCTAAATTTGTCTTTTTCTTACAAAATTTCTGCATTTTTCATAAAGAGCAAAAGTTAATTAGGTAAAATATAGTAAATAATATTGTAAATGGTGGGGATTCTTAGTACTTAGAACATAATTCAGTGTTTAGTTTATATTTTCTACATATTTATGAAAATATCAAATGCTCTATCTTAAAAAGAAAACATTCAGTAATTTTTCTCTTATCAATTTATATCAGCCATCATTCTAATTAATGTGAATTAATGATATTTTTTTAAAAGAATGAATAAAGGTGAGATCAAGGTTTCTCACAGATAGATTTTAGTGGGGAATTATTGTTTTACTCTTTCTCATTTCTAGAAAAGTGTTGCTATACCAAAAAACGAACATTCTTTCCTTGTAGAGTTTTATACATATTTGAGTGGTCACATGATTATACATTAATCATTATGAGAATTTACTTAATGTTAAGTAGTTACCTAAATACACTTTTGTGAACCTTCAAAGAGAGTATCACAACATGGGGAAAAAAATAAAATTTACAATATTGCCAATGAAGACTTTTTTTGTATTTTGAACCAAATGTCATTTGATAATCTCAACAATGTACCTCATACTTATCCCAAATGGATCAAATTCCAGCTGATACATCACATTTTATGCCAACTGGTAAAGTTTTATTGTTCATCTGGCCACTTGCTGGTTATATGGCATTACTCTTCTGCTACCATGTCCATCTGCTTATTACCTGGTGTTCTTCTCCTACTGTCCTGTCCATCTGCTGGCTTTTTGGGTATGTCTCCTGTTGTTATATGCATCTGCTAAGAATGTTCTTCCCAAAAGGCAACACTCTCATGTATACTTAAAATAATAGAAAGATAAGAGGAATATCATATTTAACAATTGAGTAAAAAGGAAAGTGTGAATGTGTTTGTTTGTGCTTATCTACATGTGGCCCCTTCATGACCTTTGTGTGTGTCTTTCTACATGGAGAGAAAAGGGAAGCTGCTTGGGGTGAAAAGAAATAGAAGTTACTCTCTTTCATAAGCCAAAACTAACTTGGAGTACATCACTAGTTCATATAAAAATATTGAATGAGTAAAAATAGTACCAGACTGCAAGAAGTTCTTTTTAAGCTATACACTTTTTTCATACAATGGAAAAATGGCAAAAAGAAATAGAAGTCCTGTTCTATCAAATTATGATGCATATTTATTTTTTCTTCCTTCAGACTATCAACAGATGGTAGAAACACCAAGCAATGTGGTGACTACAAAAAACAATTCCACATATTTTTAATTTTTTAATTAAAGTTTTTTTTTTACTTTTCCATCCACCTTAGCTCCAAATAGCCCCCTTTTCCCATAATCAAAAAACAATCAGTTCAATTCAAAATGAAATTCAAAAAGAAATAAAAATAGCAAAGGAATAGGAACAAGTTGGACAAAAACATACTATTTTTCAAATGTTTGCTTGGGACTTAGATTTATTCACATATATTAAAATTAGTAAATTGTTACTAAAGTAATTTCTGATGCACTTCATATCTTAAAGCATAATATAAAAACATTACCTAATGTTATTCTAATAAATTAAAACCAATTACTTAATAATGACAATAATGCCTTAAAGTTTGCAATATACTTTACAAATATCATCTTGTTTTGTTTCCCCAGTCATAGGGGCTATTGTTATCCTCATTTTACATTGAGGAAATTGAGGGAATAGTTTGCCCAAGGTGATACAGCACATCAATGGTGTCTGATGGTATTTGAACCATTTAATAGATAACCTCCCACTTGTGTGAAGAAGGGAAAGATGCCATATTTTATCTCCTTTTTCATAATAAATTCAGTCATTATAATTATACTGCCATTTGATTACTTTTTTTTTTTTGGTTGTCATTCTTCCGATTTGCATTATGAAAGTCAGTGTTGATATTTTCCCTTCTGGTCTGTCTCTGTTACTTTGCATCAGTTGATGTGTCTTACCTTTTTCTAAATACTTCAAAAATCATTATTTCATGTAGTATAGTAATATTCTATTCTGTTCATGTGCTATAAATGTATTTAGTAACTCCGCAATTGATGAGCTTCTAATTTGTTTCCAGTCTACTAGTAAAGCTGCTATTAATATTTTGCATAGATGGAATTTCCTATCTTTTAGTTCCTTGTGGCATATAACTAGCAGCAAGACCTCAGTTTCAATAGGAATGAACATTTAATTTCATGTTTCAGGTGAGGAAAGTGTGGCTCAAAGAAAATTTACAAATTACATAACTAGGATCCAAACCTAGGTGTCTTTGCTCCAAATTCATTGCTCTTTCTCACATATTTCAATGTTTCAATAATTATCCTTTAACTTATCTATAACATCACTAGATGAATTTTAAGTTTCTTTCTACTTTTGTAATCTAGATTTGCTAACTTTTGATGCAAATAGAAAATTTTAAATCATTAAACAAGAATATGGAAAATATACATGCATAAACTATAGGCCTCTTCATTTCTACTTTTAACCCAGTTCAAAATATGCTGCATCTGCCTCCCACCCCTTTACCCTTAACAAACGAGTATGTTCTTAGTTATTTGGTACCAACTTCTTTCTCTTACCATTGTCTATAAATAATCCCTTTCTTTTCTATATGTTGTTAAAATGTTATCAACATATCTGATAACTCTCTACAAAAAGTTAGTTTCTGTAAACTGTTGTTTTGCAGGTATGAAAAATTTGTTTTAAATGCAATTCATTTGAAGTGATTAATTTAGACAAGTCCATCAATAACTAAAAGCTAAACATTTCAATGTTAAATGTTTTTACAGTACTTTATTTGTTTCTTCTTTGACTGTTAGACAAAGTAAATTTCAAATAATGTGTATCTGTCCTTTCGTTAATTTCCTTTGTAACATCACCTGTCCTTTGAGATCCATATATCCTGAATCAAAGACATGTTTAGAGTTACTAAATGTGCCCATTGAGGAAGTTATTGATGGATTATTTCTCTGTATTATTAAAAAAATATTCGGTCTATACCTGTTGCAAAGCACAATTTTTCAAAATTTTTGCTCAATACTTCAACTCCATCTGTGGTCATCCATCTATTTTGTTGAATAGTAAATTCATCTGTCATGATATATTATTTTTGAAGGAATTACTACTTGAAAAGTACCAAATAGAAACACCTACGTAATCATTATTTTCTTATGATTAAACAATATCCCCATTGTCTTCATGTAGTGGGATCTAGTTTTATAGTCTCATAAAATTTAAAGCTGCATAGGACCTTAGAGAAGATAATATATAAGTCCCTTATATGCAAATTTCTTGAGTCCCAATAAAGTGAAAGTGTGATTTATCTAAAGTGATACTGTTTATCATAGTATGGTACAAGTACAAGTATTAAAGGCATATTGGTTATAGTTCAGGATTTTTTATTATGTCTAACTCTTTGTGACCCAATTTGGTGTTTTCATGGCAAAGATACAAGAGTAATTTGCCATTTTCCCCATAAAGGGCATATATTAATTACTATGGATATAGTGATGAATGTGAGGACAGAAATATCTGGGTTCAAAATCTACCATGAACACTTGCTATAATTTTTTGGTAAATCACTTACCAAAACTTCAGTTTTCTTTTTTGTCAGATGAGAGTATTAATTCTTATAGCACCTACCTCATAAGACTGTTGTGAAGCTCACATAAGATAATTCCTATAAAACTCTTGCCAAACTTTAAAGCACCATATTAATATCATGGTGGATATTTACACACTGTTGCTGCTCTACCTTCCAAGTTAGACCCCCAGAATTCATGTCTACAATTCATGTCAGCTTAGTGCAATGTCCTTCCATCTAAGCCATAGATTCTACTTTCTTAATCTTTCCACACATAATCCCTTTGACTTTTTTTTATCAAAACATTATTTCTTGGCCATCACTACCTTGTGCATATTATCTCTTCTTATAATGTAAGATTCTTGAGGATAAGGAATTGTCTTCCTTTAATATGTGTCTGTCACACTTAGCTCAGTATTTAACACATACTAAGTATTTTAATTATTTTTTTCTTTGATTCATCATAAAAGTGAAAGTAATAATGATATCTTATTTGATAACTATTACTTGAATATTACTTGATTATTCCCTTGAAGTTCATAGTCCGAAGATTTCAGCAATACAACAACTTTTACAATATTCTCACGTTCAGCTGTTCAGTGTCCTTGTTCCCAAAAGAATGAAGTTGGGGAACTTTGAGCATATCCTTATACTACTTCTGATCTGTATGTGATCATTTATTTTATATGAGTTCTTATAGAATATTTGATACTACCTCCCAACGTGGAAGATTTTTTTTTTTCTAGGAAATCTGTATGCATAACATTTCAGAAGTAGAATTGAAGTTTTTGTTTTTTTGTTTTGTTTTGTTTTGTTTTGTTTTTTTCCATCAGATAGGTGCCAAGGGTTTCATTTCAATTTCTTAAGCAACATTTTAGTGATTGAGAAAATTTTCATATTGTGGGTTAGTAGTTTGAAATTATTTTGATAGCAAGCAAACAAAAAATTTATATGTTCCATCATAATAGAGAAAGTTTTGGGAATTAATGGCCAAAAAGTGATTGCTTTTTAGAAAGATCCAGGAAGGAAGGGTTTTCCTCTAGTGGACTCTTCATTTAAAATTAGCAAATTATAAGAAGAACCTTTCTGTAGTGTAACCTCCCACCATTCCGAGGCTATTGATTACCAGGGCCATACATGTCAATCTTGCCCGTATAGATATTGAGATGTTAAAATGCTAAACAACCTTTCTTTATTGGTAATCTCAGCAGGGGTTGGCAGGAAGCAAGAGCAAGTGCATATATGTCTCCGCATCTCTTTTTCTGCATCTCTGCATCTCTCTACTTCTCTCCACATCCTTCTCTTCGCCTATGGCAAAGCTGGCCATTTATATTTACTCTCCTCTGGAAATACCCTGTGCCTAGCCCACTCAGCACTGCATAGGTAGATTCATAGAAAGGAGACATTTGGAGCTAGTGCTGCATCCTAAGAAAAGATCTAGCAAGAGGACAAACCCCTTGCCTTCTCAAGGAAATACTTCTAAGACCCTTCTGCCTCCAAGGCCAAGCCCTTTTTTACCTCCTGGATCTACCCTACCAGCTGACATGGCATACATGGCAATTCTCAAAAGGAAACTCTCTAACATTGTATTTTTTATTGAAGATGCCAAGATAGAAACTTATGGAACAGAAGAAACTTCTTTCCTTTAAAGTTTCCATTTTCTATGAGAAATTTATGTTTGCACAATCCTTTACCTCATGGTATTAAAGGATATGTCCTTCATGATTATAGACTGCCCATCTGTATAATTTATTTAAACCCACTAACATACTTCACTGATGTTCTACCATCCTTTTTTAAGTGGCTAAGAGAATAATCTACATGAAACTGATATGAACAGCTGTTAGTAAATGTATTATAGTTCCTTTAATTTTAACTGTTTAAAATTTTCAATGGAATATAAAACCAGATAAGTTCATTTTTAAGTTCATAAAGATTGCAATTTAAACTAATTATTTTGGAAAGGATTATTTTCACAATTCTTTACATAAGTGAAGTTATGGTTTTCATGATAAAGAAGTCATTCTCTATTCACTTGATCTGAATCCTAAATTGGCAAATCTAAACTTAGATTTTATTATTTTTTTAACTTTTTTTTAACTGAATCAATAATGGCTAAATGGGACTCCAAGAAGCATCACAGGTCACATTTATATTTTTTGTTCACCTTAACCAAGGTCCTCTAACCTAGATGAGAAATTGCCAGTTCTTTGAAAATCTCCTCCATCAGAAAAAAATAAAATTTTAGGAGATGGAAGATACTATTTCTCCCAGATGGCAGCTTAGTAGCTAGCTGGCCTCCAAAACAGATTTTATGCATTAGCACAGCTACATTTTGGAAGCAGCAGTACTTTGTCTTAATACATCAGAATTCTAACAAGACTTCACAATATAAGGCAACAATTTTCATCACACACTATAAATCACTCTTAACATTACAATAACTTTCCAAAGGGAGATATGATAGGTGTCAGACCTCCAAAGAATGCTTCTTCTTAGCTAGAAGAAAAGGATATTATTATCAAGTCTAGATTTGTCTATTCATTCCTTGTGACAAATAAGGTGTCTGTGGTTTTATATAAGAAGCAATGAAAAAATATTAGATTTTGAGCTTATAAGTGGAATATATATTTTCTAAATCAGCATAGTTTTCTGTTTGTTTATTTGTTTATTTATTTGCTTGTGGGGCTGGGAAGACTATAATTTAAGACTATTGAAAAAACATGGGAGGGACTACTGCTTAGAAATAGATTGATGATTGATAATAATGATTCATATAATGAAGGAGAAGCAATTTCAATGCTTGTTGACATGAAAGTCAGGGATCACAAAGCTAAAAGAGTTTCTGAAATAAGATGTGAACCTAAATCTTTGTAACACCAACATTAGAGTTCTGTCTACTATTCTTCACTGCC
The DNA here is from genome assembly GCF_016432865.1 of Antechinus flavipes. Lineage (NCBI taxonomy): Eukaryota > Metazoa > Chordata > Mammalia > Dasyuromorphia > Dasyuridae > Antechinus > Antechinus flavipes. The sequence continues at coordinate 368,431,054 of NC_067400.1, read as the reverse complement.
ACTGCAATTATAGCATATTTAACAGTAGTTGTATCCTGGGTGACTTCTTCTATTAATAATATATATACATATATATTAAATTTACAAACTACATTTTTTACAACTATCCCAGGAAATAATTAAGGTATTCTAGAGTTCAGCTTCTTAAACTGTAGTATGTGATCCCTTATGAGGTCTTATAACTGAATATAGGAGGGGTCATAAAATTATGATTTATTACCAGTAAATATTTGATATGTACTTTTATTTTATATATTTACACATCCAGAGGCATGTAAAATTTTCTTACATGAAAAAAGATCATGAATAGAAAAAAAAACTTTAAGAAGCCCTGGAATGGAGATTAGATCTGTGATTTAACTGATACAGTGGATTCATGAAGGGAATAATTCACTCTATTAAAAACCTCCTCCAGAATTTACAGAGAGAATTGCCTGTAGCACTGAGAGATTGAAACTTTCCCAAAGTCTTATAATCTTTATGTATCAAAAACAGCACTTGGATGCAGGTCTTCCTGAATACAAGGCCAATCCTCTATCCACTATGCTCTTCTGTTTATAATGATAGGAAGAGTTGATATTGTTACCCTCATTTTGCTGATAAGAAAGCTGAAAGTTAAAGAGGTTAAGTGACTGGCTAATTACACTGTTAGCAAATGTCAAGACCAGGTTTGGAAACTATGACTCCTGAATTCAAATCTAAGATCTTTTCTGTGTTGTATAATGTATAATGTGGTCATAGGTCCAAATCTCAGGTTTACTTTATATTGTATGATCTTGAGCCAGGTACTTAACTTCTACCAGTCTCTTTCCTTATGTATAAAATGTTCAGGTTGGATTAGGTGGTTTATGAAGTCCCTTCCCACTTTAAATCTTTGATCCTTTCTCAGACTATGCAATCAATTAAACATTAACTGCACAGTCATATCCCCTAATTTAGCCAACATACATTCCTCTTCTTGGGTGCAGAAAGAATCATGCATTGTGATTAACTTTTAGTTTGATTTTTCAATCATTACCATAAAATTACCAAAAAGAAATGGTTATATGCTATCTAGTACATCTTCTTCACTTTACAAGTGAGAAAGCTGAGTGCCAAAAAGGTTAAATGACTTAACTCCATCAAAAAGTTAAGAAGTATTAGAATCAGAACAGTGCTTTTCTCATTGTAGCATATACCCCCTAATTTATCCAGCATACATCTAGCTATAACTTTATCTATTTATATCAAGCTAGCTAACTCACTTTATCAAGGTTCCATTTTGGTTAGAGTTTTAAATAATGAATAATACTGGGTGAAGAAACACAATGATAAATCCTGGCAGATTCCTGTAAAAAGATTAGGGATTTATACAGATTATGTCAAGCATGTAAAAAAACAATTAACATTTAAGTTGGATAAATGCCATTCCATTCATAGAATGAAGTAAGGAATACTTTAGGTATGTGGTTTATAACAATATTTGAGTCTTAAGGATAGCTAATGTTTGTTAATTTCTATAATTAGGGGGGAAAGCACAAAAGTAAAAAAAAATACTAAACAACCAAATACCAGAAAAAGAAAGTAATTAGAGTGAATGACTAGTAATGGGCAAGTAAAAGTGACTAAACAGTTAGGAAAAAAAAAACTTAGAAATTATAAAACCTCATTTCTCCCCAAATGTCATTATAATAGATATATTAGGCAATACCTACATAATCAACAGTTAGAACCTGAGGGTCCATAACTTGAGCCCAGTGAATTTGATTGGCTTGAACATGAGATTTAAGAAAACAAAGAAAAATATTGAGCTTTAACTTTCCCTAACACAGAAAAATAACTTTAAGGTGTAAGCTCCATTGTTTTAGGACTAGTTAATAATTTAATGTTGTAGTTGATTCCCTAAAGCCTTGACTAATTTTCATGTGACATCATCCTTAGATTATAATAAATAGTTTAAAATCACACTGCATTGCTGTAGGGGAAAAAATCATATTCTCATGTTACAATAATTAAGATAATGCTAGCAAAAAAAATAAAAAGAATCTATTTTCTTGAATGAAAAGCACAAAAATTCATATCTGAAAAGAACCTTAGAAATTACATAGCATTATTCTGAAGAAAAAGACTATGTGGAACAGAAAGCTAAAGCATTATATTTAAAGTCATATAAGTAATGACAAAATCAGGAATAGAATTCAAGATTCCTGCTTGAAATAACAAAAACAAACAAAAAAAAGAAAACACAAGATATTTATTGGTATTTCTACAATAATTTAGTGTTAATGACAAAAATATAATATAATACATTTGTACTAATCACTTCAGTACCCAATGTACAGTGTGAACAAGAGGCAATATCACTAAAAGAGAGGAATTTGTAGAAAATTAACAAACTTGACTAAAACTTACCAAGTAGTTAATGTCCTGATTAATATAATGAAAAAAAGAGGCATTCAATGATTCATTATAGGAAAAAAAAGAATTTCTATACCAAGGTCAACAAAGTGAAAATTTTTTTAGAGTTAGTAAATGAGGTTTCTACCATTAAATTCAAGCAACCTTGAAAACAAGATGAGAGATTATTTAAGAATCATTAATTTCTCAGAAAACTATAACCAAATATAGAATTTAATACTGTATGTTAAGCAATCGTATGGTAAACCAGATCAAATTTTTTAAAGTCAAAGGGAAAGGAAGGAAATAGAAAGTAAAAAAAAAATCATTAATGACTTCCTAAAAATCAACAAATTGAAAACAGCCAGAAATCTAAAGTACAAAGTTTTCAGATCAAAGAAAAAAAAAGACTTCAAATAGTCAAGTTCAAAGAAGAGGTCAAAATACCACTATATCAGTGTTAGTATTACACAAGTTTACTCAGAAAGAGAATCTTGGATTATTAAATAATTGCCTAGACCATTGAGAAACTGAGAGATTGATTCATTGTCATATCTCAAGGCTCTTCTCATTCCAACCCATTTTTCTTTTAGTCATTAAAATGATTTTTCTTAAGTTAATATACCAAAAGCCAAAAGAAAAAAAAAAAACTTAGAATGAACATTTTTTGATTTAACATCCATTTAAAGTTTTGAGTTCCAGATTCTATCTGCATATGTACATGCTACTCTCACCAAACTCCACCAACAATGCTTCAGTGTCCCAGTTTTCCTTCCAACATCCAATATTTCTCTCTTTTTGTCATATTAGCCAGTTTGATAGGTATGAATGAGGTGGTACTTCAGAATTGTTTTAATATTCATTTCTTTGATCAATAGTAATTTAGAGCATTTTTTCATATGAATATAGATGCCTTTGACTTCTCTATCTGAAAACTGCTTGTTTGTATCCTTCAATGATTATCACTTGAGGAATGACATATTTTTATAAATTTGATTCATGTGTCTCTGTTTTTGAGAAATGAGACTTTTTGTCAGAAATACTTGTTATAAAGATTATTTTTTATTTTATTTATAATTTTTGCTGCCTTAATTTTGTTTAGGGGAAAAATTAATATTATGCAATCAAAATTATCTATTACACATTTTGTAATACTCTGTATTTTCTTTGGTCCTAAATTCTTTGCTCATCCATAAATTTGACAGTTAAACTATTTCCCTCTCTCTTGATTTGTTTATGATATCATCCTTTATGTATAAATCATATACCCATTTTGACCTTATTTTGGTACACAGTATTTGAGAAATTGGTTTATATCTATTTTCTACCATACTGTTTTCCAAGCATGGTTTTAAAACCATGACATAACTTGCAAAACTAAGTATAATTCTACAGTAGGGAAAATGGATTTTAAGCAGAATAAGAAACATTTATGGCTTTCAATTGAAAAAAGTAGAATTGGGTAGAAATTTTAGTATGTGCACATAGGGACAAACCAGAATGTTAACTATCATTGAGAAATTTGTAGTAATTAATTATAATTTATAGCTTAAATTCCAATCAACAAGAAAAGATAATGGTGACTTTAAAATTTAACTCTTTAAGAGCCAAAGGGGTCCCAAAGAATAACAAACTCAGAACTTCAATTTTTTTATTTTGCTTTAAAAATTAATAGGGAAATAAAGGAGTAGAGAAGAAACATATTAGGAAAAAATGAGGATCAGGAAAGAAATTATTATCCTCTTATTTGGGAAGCATCAGAAAAAGAAAATATAAACATGGAGACATTATTAGGCAGTGAGAGGAGTGGACATCTCATTAACCTTTCTCCTGTCCCAATCAGGAGGAAAACATCTGAATTCACACACACACACACACCCCACATACACACATACTTACATACAAATGATTAGGTTTAAAAATGCATTAACATCATTTAAGAAATGAATAATGACAGATGATAAAATGAGATGAGAGAAGTCAGTCAATTTCAGGAGGGAATATTTTCAAACAAAACAATTTGCATGATAATTCAAATGATATGAAGGGAAACACCTCTGAAAGAATTCCAAATGTTGAATAAAGAATTGAGACATCATGACTTCAAAAGACAGATGAAGAAATTTATCTTGGACTTCTTGGCATCAGTCAGTCAATCAATAAACATTTGTTAAGCATCTCCTGTGTACTTGACACAATGCTAATGAGTAAGTGCTAGAGATATACAAAAAGGCAAGAAACAAGCTCTGTTCCACATAGTTTAAAGTGGGAGAGACAACATGCAAACAAATATATAAACTGTATCCAAGAGTACCTAGTGAGGAATAAGATGTCAGAAGACTAGATAGACCTAAGAAAGATGGTTTATAAATGTTTTTGGATCCAAACAGAACATTTTGTATTTGATTCTGGAAGCTTTAGTTTACTGAGTTGGAGAGTGACATGGCTGTACATTAACTTTAGAAAAATCATTTTAATGGCTAAATGGAAAATAGGTTGGAATGGGGAGTGACATGAAGCATGATGATGCACCAGTGTCTTTTTGCAATAGGCCAGATATGATAAAATGAGAATGTATCAGGAAGGTGCCAGTGACAGAGTAGAAAAGGAATTTTTGTACATGTTGCTGAATTAAAATTGGTGGGTATTGGCAACAGATTGAAGAGGTGCAGGGAAAGTGAATAATGGTGAGGAATTCAATTTGTTTTTTTTTTTAATTTTATAATAACTTTTTATTGACAGAACCCATGCCAGAGTAATTTTTTACATTATCCCTTGCACTTACTTCTGTTCCGATTTTTCCCCTCCCTCCCTCCACCCCCCTCCCCTAGATGGCAAGCAGTCCTTTATATGTTATATATGTTTCAGTATATCCTAGATACAATATATGTATACAGAACTGAACAGTTCTCTTGTTGCACAGGGAGAATTGGATTCAGAAGGTAAAAGTAACCCAGGAAGAAAAACAAAAATGCAAATAGTTTACATTCATTTCCCAGTGTTCTTTCTTTGGGTGTAGCTGCTTCTGTCCATCATTGATCAATTGAAACTGATTAGGTTTCTTTGTCAAAGAAATCTACTTCCATCAGAATACATCTTTATACAGTATCATTGTTGAAATATATAATGATCTCCTGGTTCTGCTCATTTCACTTAGCATCAGTTCATGTAAGTCTCTCCAAGTCTCTCTGTATTCATCCTGCTGGTCATTTCTTACAGAACAATGATATTCCATAACATTCATATACCACAATTTATCCAACCATTCTCCAATTGATGGGCATCCATTCAATTTTCAATTTCTAGCCACTACAAACAGAGCTGCCACAAACATTTTGGCACATACAGGTCCCTTTCCCTTCTTTAGTATTTCTTTGGGATATAAGCTCAGAAGTAATTCTGCTGGATCAAAGGGTATGCACAGTTTGATAACTTTTGGGGCATAATTCCAGATTGCTTTCCAGAATGGTTGGATTCGTTCACAACTCCACCAACAATGCATCAGTATCCCAGTTTTCCCACATCCCCTCCAACATTCATCATTATTTTTTCCTGTCATCTTAGCCAATCTAACAGGTATGTAGTGGTATCTCAGAGTTGTCTTAATTTGCATTTTTCTGATCAATAGTGATTTGGAACACTCTTTCATATGAGTAGTAATAGTTTCAATTTCATCATCTGAAAATTGTCTGTTCGTATCCTTTGACCATTTATCAATTGGAGAATGGCTTGATTTCTTATAAATTTGAGTCAATTCTCTATATATTTTGGAAATGAGGCCTTTATCAGAACCTTTAACTGTGAAGATGTTTTCCCAGTTTGTTGCTTGAGGAATTCAATTTGAACCCTAGGCTGTGATCCTGGGGAAGTAGGACGATGGTATTGCCCTCAACAATAATAGGGAAGGCTGGGGAATGGGACACTTAGGAGGAAAAAAAATTAGTTTTCTCAGAAAACACTTTGGTCCAGAGATAAGAAACATTCTTGTCTTATCTCTCATAGAATTCAAACTTCTGGAAAGTAAGGATTATCTAATTTTTGCTTTTTCACTTTTAAGTCTAACACCATACTTCCCACCCAATTTGTCCTTAAATCTTTTTTGCTGGGCTAAGCATTTTAAATGGTTAGTTTGACAATAACTTCAAAGATAAGTTTAAGAGGAGAAATTAAAGTTAAGAAGTTTGTTGAAATAAGCAAGAGATTAGCATCTGTCGTGGTGAATAGAAAGACATAAAAAATACTTAGGGAAAAAAGTCATCTATATGAAAAGTATAGTACCTAATTTAGGGCTCAGATCATTGTAATAACCATATCAGATTACTAAATTGACCCATCCAATTTCACACACTGAAAGTAGAAATGCAGATTATGGACATGGTCAAAAGATAGGGGAAGAGTAAATAAAATAAAAACAAAACAGTTTACCTCAATGATAAAACTATTTGTCTCCCTTTTTATCTTGAAGTCCTTGACTGCTAGTGAGCCAAACTTTTGACAAAACAAAATAACAACAAAAAAAAATTTAATTAAGCATTTACTGAGGGAAATATATATTGTTATTGACATTATTTTGTCATTTTATTAAACATCTGTTTTTTTATTCTTATGTAAAATTTCTTAATACAATATCTTTCAATTCCATTGTAAGAGAAAAAAAAATCTGATGTTTTAGCATGCATCTTTTGAAATGATTAATTTATTTGTAATCATTATAAAAGAAGTGACCTAACCTATAAAAAGAGATTTTTTCCCCAAAAATAAAGGTTCTTAACGGTGAGAAAATGGTACTAGGAATGTATGTTCTGGTGATAGAAGCCAACCCTTATAGAATGATAGATTGTAAACTTCAAGACAGGGCATATTATTTTTCTCCTTGTATCTTTAGTACCTTGCAGATAGTGGAGATTAATAATGTTTAATAAATTGACTTGAATTTAGCTTAGATTCTTAATTTTGCTCATGAAAAAACTGAGCCCTAGGAAGGTAAGTAACTTGCAAAGATAATAAAATTAGATAATGACCTGACAGAGATGCGATTAAGTTTCCAATTCTCAGTTCACTAATTTGTCCATTGTATCATACTGCCTTGTCCAGTGTGAGTGCAATAGATATCATATATTGAATGAGGTAGAGTGATAAAAATGAGGAAAATTAGGAGATTCAGGGAGTAAACAAAAAATGGTAAAACTTTAAAACATAACTGATATCACATGTACTTTTTAAATTGCTTACTTTGGTATTATTTTACCTTAGAAACAAGTATACACTAATCAATTACACACCACTATTATGCTTCTTTAAAATTGTTCAGTGGGAAAAAAAATTGCTTGAAATTTCCCACAGGATATATGGTGCCATTTCTTAAGATATGCTGCAGTACATGTTCATAAATTGCTTGAGTAACTTATATGAATGATTCACTATGAATTTCTAATTCTGAGAATTATTTTAATGCCTTAATTATAGGCACAAAACACTTTTAAATTGAGATTAGATTTTGATAACTAAGCATCAGAAAATTTAAAGTTTGGAGGGATCTTAGAAATCATATTTTAAGTCATTTATTTTTCAGATGAGGGAGCTGAGGCCCAGACAGATTTTTCCAAGTTAATATAATTCAATGCAATTAAACATTATTTTATTAAGAATGTGTTATGTGCTAATCACAATACTGTTTGATGGTAGGCTGTAAAGTCTGTCTTCCTCACTTTTAAAAGTAGATGTGCATTTGGTGGGATTCAGCAAAAAATCAGTGATAGGAGAGAGTCAGTAGATAAATATCAAAATCATAAATTAGGAACATTAAATTCCAACTTCACTTCCTACATCTGGAATGTTTTGAATCATTTTTCTTCCATAAGTAATCTTCCAACTAACGATCTACTCATTCTGCAAGGTTCATTTGTAACTCAGTGGTTTGGAATTTGGGGTGTGTTCATCAATTAAAATATTATTACAAAAGGTGACAGCTCCTAAGTCAAGATACAAAAGCCTGTTTAATGGAAATTGTTTTTGAAATATAAAATCTACTATTATTAGGATGAGTTCTGGGTCCAAGGAGTAGATACTTATATTCAACTTAGCTCAATTCAATTCAGTAACTGTTTGCTTAGCACAACTGAACCAGGCACTATGCAAGCACTGTGGATATATGTAGAAAAAAAAATGAAGTAATTCTTACTTCTAAAAAGCTTACATTTTAATGAGGGAAACAAGTATTACAAACATAAAGCATATAAATACAAACACATATAAAGTAGGTAAATACAAGATAGTTTTGGAGGAAGGGCACTAGTAGTTGAAGCAAATAGGAAAGACTAGTGAGAAGATTTTTCTTTAGTTACAAAGAAAAAGGGAGAGACAGAAACAGAGATATAGAGACAGAGACAGAGAGACATAGAGTATTCACATATTCAGGGTAGTCACATATTCAGAACTGCACTTAAGGGCAATTGTTTTATGAGCATTGCTATAGGATAAATAGAAGTAGAGAGAGATTTTAGAGAGAACAATGGGAAGAAGTTGCAATAATTTAAATAAAAAATAATGAGAATCTGAATTCGTAGCTCTATGAATTTATATAGGTAGAATAAGCAAGACCTGACCACCTATTGCTTAAGTGAGGTGAGATAGTATGTTGTAATGTTCTGGATAGCTTTCTGCAAGTCTTGGGACCAGCCTTCCTTTTAGCAGAATAATCACCAGGAGAATAGTCATGGATAAACTCCAAAATCTTTATTGTCTCCTTCTCAGTTTGTTATTATCTCTTTCACCTGGGGCCCAGGGCTAGCTTTCTGGAGTCTTGGTTTCAGTGCAGGAAATGCAAGAAGCAGGAGAGCCACCAGGACAGTCTCTATCTTGAAGTCTGTCTGAGTCCAAGAACTTGAGCTCCAGCCTCCTGTCCTCTGTCTTCTTTATTTCCAAGTTTGTCTCTCAGTCTGAACCAGTCTCTCCCAAAGTTCAGGAAGCAAGAGAGCCACCGGGAGCCTGATCAAAGATGGAATGTCTCTCTTCCAGTCCTTGTTGGCTCTTACATACACTATTACAACAACATCATCATAGGTGTCAATCTTGTAGAATAGGTGTCAACTTGCAGAACTTGATACTAAGTACTAAATACATGTAAACTAGAAAAGCATTATCTTAATTCCACTGAGTTAATACCTTGTTGTAAGATTAAACCAATCATACTGAACTAGAGAACTATTAATCACCATGCTAAACTAGATAGCCATTGTCTTATCAATTCCATTGAGTTAAAATCTTCTTTCAAGTATACTTCTCCAGAGTTTTGCCCTTTACAGTATGTAGTGTCCAGAATGTTAGAATGAAAATTCTAATTGTATTAATTGTAAGATACTCCCTTAGATATCTGAGCCATTTGTATTTTTAAAACATATATTTATTGACTTTAATCTCTTTAACTCACATGAACTGATGTGTTTGTTGTACACAGCAACAAGATTATACACTTATATATATGTGTGTATATATATATATATATATGATTTAATACATATTTTAACATGTTTAACATATATTGGATTACTTGTCATCCAGGAGAGCTGGTGGGTGGAAAGAAGAAATTTGGAACAAAAGTTTTTGCAAGGATCAATATTGGAAAATTATCCATGTATATGTTTTGAAAATAAAAAAAAAAACTTTATTTTTTTTAAAGTTTAATTTATGATAAATTAAATAACAAAGAATTTATCATGAAAATTTAGGACAGAATTCAGGTGAATGACACACCTGTGACAGTAAGATGAGTTGAATGATTTATTAATAATGTTAATCAGCATAGCAAGTACAGCAGTTTGGTTAGTGATAATCCACATGTCGTCTCCATTGCCCCAACCTTTCCATAGAGCAACATATTGAAGGTTAACCAGAAACAGGAGTGTAGATACGGTCTTCACCCAGATTCTTGGAGTCCAGATTTTAAAAAAAGGATTTTCAAATAAAGGATAATTTTTGGTACTTACCACATTTAGAAGACAATGGAGTAAAAGAACATGGAGCTTTTCCATCCATGGAGGATAGAACCCTCCTTAGTATTAAAAATGTTAAATTTTAACTATGCCACATCTGAAAGTGGCTGGAGAATTCCTTCAAACAATTCTGATTACAATGCAATGTAGTTCACATCTCATATATATTAATTATACAACAGGAGAGAGTTCTTGGTTATAATAGATATCAATTACTCTAGCTATTCACAGTGTAAGAAAATGAAATTTTTTAAAGGAAGCTCAATTCAGCAAATATTCATTAAATACCTCACATGTAAAGTACAATGCCATGATTCAAATTTAAAAAAAATAGTAAGCAATATCAATGAAGATATTTGGGGACAGGATATTCTACCAACATGTCTGTCTCCAGGGTAATTTTTTTCTCTTTGGTATGTGAGGCCCTTCAGAATCCTTTCACATCATTCCTTTCTAGATTTATTATGCATTACTTCATCTGGTTTCCAATATAGCATATAGGTCTTCTAAATGCTTCTAATACACAACATTTCATCTCTTACCTCCATATATTTCTATATATGTCCACCATGCTTGGAATACATTCCCTCTTTACCTCCATCCCTTAGAATCCCGGGTTCCATCAAAGCTCAGCTCACCTATCCATTTTTCCATGAAGAATTTCCTGATCTTGAACCTCTTAGTGACTCCCTCCCCATTAATTTGCATCTTTTAAAAGTCTATTTACATTTTGTTCCTCTTTGAGGACAAAAAACAATTATCAACATATACCTATTGATATATGTACATTTGATACATCCTGCTCTCCTCCACTCCAAAGGGCAAGATTGTAGCCTCTTTGAAGTCAGAGACTACTTTTATTTTGCATCCTCAGTGCCCAGAATCTTATAAGTATTATAAAGGATTTATGACTATTTAAATAATTCCTCTGAATTATTTCTGATTTCTCCAAATTCTTTCATTCCTCCATTTTCCAATTCTAAAAACTTCAGGTTTTTTTGTTTGTTCTTCTCATAATGACTCCCATGAATTCTGATAGTGGGAAGGAAAGAAATAGTGATTAAGGAAGTAAAGGTCTTGGGATATGAAATAGCAATTTAAATGTGTGGGTCATTTAGAATCTCAATAAAATATTGTCCTCAGGGTCTGTCCATGGTACCACCCTATAAATGAAATTACCTTATAATGAGGTACATTCCTACTTCAATACCTAAATCTTCATGGAAGGAATCCAAGATAGCACCACCTTCTATTAAATTCTGTTCTGCAGCTAATGATATTAGAGAGACTTCACTGCATTAACCAAATGATTACTATGTACAAAAACAAGATATTAAAAGACTAGTTCTTTTTGTTTTTGTTTTTGTTTTCTTTTTCTGGGGAACTTAAAGTAGCTTTTGTGCTCTAAGTGATAATGGTTTCAATTACAATTTTTAGAATGATCTTTAGATTGTTGTGTTATTTGGCACTCCTTTGCTTTGAAATCTAATTTATTAAATGAAAGTTCAGTGCTGAGGAAATAGGATGTTTAGCAATATGAAGTAGTCCCTGTTTCTTCAGAAAAACAGTCTGCACAGTACTATAATGCTTCTTTCTACCTTCCCATTTTTATTTCCTGACTTTTCTTTTCTTTTTTTTTTTTAATTCTTAAAGTAGACCCTATAGTTAAGGAAGTTGGTTTTCACTTGAACAGTAGGAATGTTGTCTCTTTCCTGCAGACAGGCTACTATTGGGACTTCTCAGAGCCAAGCACTTTTCTAAGCAAACTAGTTACCTTTTTTGCATTTACAAAGTATATTACAAGTCTGTAGGGTAAAGGCAGGTGCTTAGGATGACTAAAGTGTAATCTAGTGTATGTATGATTCTGGGGTGGTAAACTACATTTACTTACATTGAACTGAATACCAAGATTGATTTGATAGGACCATTCAAGTTTCTGAAGTGCTCAGTGATTATTTCAGGGAACATTTTAAGGTACTTATTTTAAGAACTTATCTGTCTCCTTAATGTTTGGAAGATTGAGGGGTTTGAAGTAACAAATTGAAAGCTTCCATCCCTTCATTGTTCTCTCTCTCTCTCTCTCTCTCTCTCTCTCTCTCTCTCTCTCTCTCTGTGTGTGTGTGTGTGTGTGTGTGTGTGCTCTTTTTCATTCTGGAAAAAAAATCCTACTTCTTTTTTTCCAGAATTAGATTGAAACCAAAATTACTAATATGCCTGAGATAAATATTAGTTAACTCAGTGATTTCCATTCATTGAAAGATCAAGCTCAAGTTTGATACTCTAACACACCATTTTTTTTCCCCTCTCTCCATGGAAAAATAAATTTTTTCTCACCCAAATCACTTAAAATAGGTTACTTCTGTTGAAAGTGAAAAACATTAAATTAAATCTGGTTTGCAGGAATATTTGACAGTATATAGTTCTTTTGTGTAAATTTGGTAATAGATTTTGTAAAAATCACTAACACTATATTAACTTTTAAATTATTTTCCTTGTAATTCTCCTTTGGTGTTTCATTCAGAGAATAGTGGAAGGCTATATGTAGCTAATTTAACATACACCTACAAATCCCAATGGATAAAATAATCAAAACTCTTTAACTCAGGGGATAAAGTGACTGTATTATTATTTGAAAAGAGTGAGATCACATTATGTTCAAGTTTGATTTCTATTGATTTTCTTCAGTCATTACAATTACCGCTTAGTTCTAGGCTACTTTATCAGAATACAAAAGTGAAAGTTCATCCCTGATATAAAAATTGGCAGGTATGAATAGCTAGTTAAAATTAGATTTCATATAAAATTATATAATGAAAAGAATACCAACCTGAAGACAAAGATAATGTATTGGGGTTTTATTCATTGATCTAAATTGAGTCATAGAATTGATTATGAAATTTATATTCAGCTTTGAATAGTTTATTAAATTATATCTTCCTTATCTTTCAAGTTTCTTTACCTGGATAGAATGGTGATTTTTATTTGTTGATATATCTATATATCAACAAATAAAAATGATATATGTATATAATCAATAAATGAATGAATGAACATAGTAGCACTTTCTGTGTGTCAGATACAATGTTAAGCCCTGGAGATACAAAGACAGAAATAAATTAATTTCTCTCCTAGGAGCTAATATTCTATGGATATATACTGATCTAATTCTATAAAAATGCCAATTCTAAACATTTATAGTTTTTCAAATATATATTTTTTTCATTCCCTAGTAAATTTATTTTTGATACACATTTATGAATCCTGTAGAAAAGAAAAACCAGAGCAAAAGAGAAAAGCCATAGGATACATTAAAAAAAGAAAAAAGAAGTGAACATTGCATATATTGATTTACATTCACTGTTCTTAGTTCTCTTTCTGTATGCAGACATCATTTTCTGTCCAAAGTCAACTGGGATTATTTCAGTTCACCGAGAAGAAACAATTTTTTTCACAGGTAATCATCGCACATTGGTAATGCTTTTTTCTCTCAACATCAGTTCATATCAACTCTTTCCACACTTTCTAAAATCAGCTTGTTCAGGGACACCTTGGTGGTGCAGTAAATAGAGTCCCAATCCTGAAGTCAGGAGGACCTGAGTTCAAATCTGGTCTCAGACACTTAACACTTCCAAGCTGTGTGACCCTGGATAAGTCACTTAACCCTAATTGCTTCAGCAAAAATGAATGAATGAATAAAACCAGCTTGTTCATTATTTCTTATAGAAAAATAATATGCCATTATCCTCATATACCACAACTCGTTCAGCCTCCTCAATTGATGAGTCTCTACTCATTTTCCAATTCTTTGCTACCAGAAAAAGCTGGTGTAAACATTCTTTGCACATGTGGGTCCTTTTACGTCTTTTGTGATTTCCTTGGGGATACAAGTTCAGTATTGGCACTGCTGAGTGAAAGGGAATGCATAATTTGATAGCCCTTTGGGAATAGTTCCAAATTGCTCCCCAGAATGGTTGGATCATTTCACAGCTCCACCAATAAGGGAATAGTGTCCCAGTTTTCCCACATCCTCTGCAACATTCATTATTATCTTTCCCTGTCATCTAAGAGAATCTGAGAGGTGTAAAGTGGTACAATAGAATTCTTTTAATTATTATTTCTCTACTCAATAGTGATTTCGCACTTTTTTTTCGTATAACTATAGATGGCTTTAATTTCTACATCTGAAAATTGTCTTTGCATCTTTGACCATATAGCAATTGGGGAATGACTTGTTTTCTCATAAATTTGACACAGTTCTTTTTATATTTTAAATATGAGACTTTTATCATAAACAGTAGATGTAAATAGTTTTCCAAGATTTGTACTTTCCTTTTAATCTTTCTTCTGCTGGTTTTGTTTGTGCAGAACATTTTAAATTTAATATAATTAAAATTGTTTATTTTGCCTTTCATGATGTTCTCTAGTTCTATTGCTCCCTTCCCTGAAGATCTGATAGGCAAATCATCCCTTATTCTCCTAATTTGTTTATGGTATCATCATTTATGCCCAAATCATGGACCTGTTTTAATCTTATTTTGGTATTGGGTGTGAGATGTAAGACTATGTGGAGTTTGTGACAAATTATTTTCCAGTTTTTCCAGCAGTTTTTGTCAAATAATGACTTCTTATTCCAGAAGCTGGAGTTTGAATTTTTTCAAATATTAGATTGCTACAGGCCTTGATTATTGTGTCATATGTATCTACCACTCTATTTCTTAGCCAATACCAAATGGCTTTGAGGACTGCAGCTGTATAGTAAAGTTTTAAGGTTAGTACTGGCAATCCATGATCCTTTACATATTTTTTTTCACTAATTCCCTTGTATTCTTCACATTTTGTTCTTCAGGTTTAATTTAGTTATTATTTTTTCTAATTCTATAAAATACTTTTTGGCACTTTGGTATGGCACTGAACAAGGAGACCAACTTAGGCAAAATTGTAATTTTTATTATATTAGTTCACCTGCTCATCAGCAAGTTATATTTTTGCTATTATTTAAATCTATCTTCATTTGTGTGAGAAGTGTTTTGTAATTGTGTTCATATAGCTCTTAGGTTTCCTCTTGGCAGGTAAACTCCCCTGAATACTTTATTTTTTATTCATGTATTTTAAATGGAGTTTCTCATTCCATCTCATGCTGATAGGTTTTATAATTAATATATAGAAATGCTGATGATTTGTGTGCTATTTTATATTCTTCAGTAGGTTTTTGGATGATTTTCTAGGATTCTCTAAATATATCATAATATCATCTGCAAAGAATGATAGATTTTTTTCCCACATTGCCTATTCTAATTCCTATAATTTCTTTTTTTTTCTTATTGCAAAAGCCAACATTTCTAATAAAATGTTGAATAATAGTGATGATAATAGTCATCCTGGTTTCACCCCAATATTATTGGAATGTGTCCAGTTTCTCTCCAGTACAAATAATACTTGCTGTTGGTTTAGATCGATACTGCTTATAATTTTAAGGAAAGCTTTCTTTATCCCTATGCTATCAGTGTTTTTAATAGGAATGGGTTATGTATTTTGTCGAAAGCTTTTTCTATATCTATTGAGATTATCATATGATTATCTGTTGGTTTTGTTATTGATATGGTCGATTGTGGTAAAAGTTTTCCTGACATTGGACCAGCCCAGCATTCCTGTTATAAATCCCACTTGGTCATAGTGTATTATCCTGCAACTAAGTTTCTGTATTATCTTTGTTAATGTTTTATTAAAATTTTTGCATCAATATTCATTAGGGAGATGGGTCTGTAATTTTCTTTCTCTGTTTTGGCTCTTCCTGATTTAGGTATCAGTACCATATTTGTATCATAGAAGAGAAATTTGGCAGAACTCTTCTATACCTATTTTCCCAAATATTTCACATAGTATTAGAATTATTTGTTCTTTAAATATTTGGTAGAATTCACTTGTGAATCCTTCTTTCCCTGGAGATTTTTTCCAAGTGAATCCATTAATGGCTTGGTCAATTGCAATATTCTTCTCTAAATTATAATGTTCTCTGAGAGCAGGTTTCTTGGGGGGCTTCTGGGAGCAGCCTTCATTTCAGTTCAAAGTAATAACCATCTCAAATGCAGCCAGGGATTAAAGTCTGGATCCTCTATTGTCTCCTTCAAAATAGCCCGGTTAGCTTTCTTAGAGGCCTATCTCTCTTCTTGGTTCTGAGAGCTCTTGCCAGTAGTCTTTTGTCTCTTCCAGCTTCTGCCTCTAGCTCTCTCTGAATCCAAAGCCTCCAGCCAGCACAAAGGTGGAACATAGAACGAATCTGCCTCTGCCCCTGAGAGTGGGCTTGTGGGCTTCTGTCTTGTGAATCTCTTGGACTCAATCCTGGTTGAGACTCCTAGCTTATATATCCTCTCTTAAAGGTGTGTATCTTAAAGATGTGAAAGGTGTGAATTCTAATAAGTACTAAGTACATTAGTGAACTAGAGAATTGTTAAGTACTATAATAGATTAAATAACTATTGTCTCTATCAATTCCAGTGACTTAGAAACTTGTAAGAATTCTAACATCTCCTGCTCTCTTTTGATTTAGAACATGTCATGACCTATTTGACTTCTCAAGGTGGTGAGAACCCCAAAAAAGAAAGTGATCATGCCTTCTCTGATTGCTCAAAAGAGGAGTGAAAACACCATAAAAAGGAGTGACCATGCCCTCCCTGACATCTCAGGAAGGGAAATAAAAACACTATAGGAAAAAGGAAATCAAATCAGATTAGCAGGTTTCTGGAGGGGCTTACTCTTAAAACAGATATACATAGATCCATCAATATGGGAGGTATCACACATAATTACATAAGCACATAGTAACATAACATAGGCTAGTAGTAATGTAACAAATAACATAAATCAAGATGAGGAATTATATATGTCCATAAGTCCTAGAAATAGTCCAAGACCAATCTATTGTCCACTAGTTCATGTGCCCGAAATCCAATAATTCCTGCAAGCTTTGAAGTCCTGCAATAGTCTCATCTTGTATAAGGGAATCCAATGATTCCTGCTAGTTTTCAAGTCCTGCAGCAGTCTCATTATCAGCCATGCTGTCTCAGTGTCAGATGTTTCTTAGATCTTCTCCTATGTTTTGAGATTTTTCTCTTTGTTCTGTCTCTCTTTAGGTGCTCATTGCCATCCATCTGTTTCCTTCTCCATCTGTAGGAATACAAGCAAACCCTCACTCCCAGGCAGTTAAGCTATCTAGCCCCTTCTATTTACCACTTTTTAAATCTCTCCTCATCATCTGGCAATTACATTGAAGCTGTTTGCACTGGATGCTGCCCTGTTGGTTTAAAAAGCCTGTATTCTCCCCAATTGTAATCCCTTTCTACTATCTGATTGCTTTTTGGCTGACTGATCATGTAATCCCTTTCTGCCATGTGATTGCTTTTTGGCTGATAGATCATATCAGAGTCCTAACCTTCTAAAGACTTTCTGGGTGTAAAGTCAGCTGCCATCATGCCCCATCTGTCCTTTGTATGATATCTTCGAGGTGGGCCCTGCCTCTCATTTCCCTGGTTCAATCTACATTCTGAAGCCAAGTGGAAGTCTCAGTTGCATTTTGGACATGGAGTTTTGGGTATTCTCTCATCCTGTCTTTGACTTTCATCACAGTCTGGGTATAATAACCATTTGTACCCACTGTGGCACAGCGTTTTATGATCTCCTCTAAAGGAGCATCTTTGTGTAGTCCCCATATAATTCTTTTGCAAATTACATTAGCATTTTCCTTAGCCAGATATCTGGTCATTATTTCTGTAGCTGTATTTTCTCCAATGCTTCTTGTAACAGCTGTTTGCAAATGTCCCACAAAATCTGCAAAGGGTTCATTGGCACCTTGCTCTATTTTTGTGAAGGCTTCCCCTCGATATTTTCCTGGAAGGGTACCCCAAGCTTTTATAGCAGCAGTTGGGATCTGCTCATAAGCTGTTGTGGGGTAATTAATTGGTTCTGAATTCTCTCCATACTGACCTTCACCTGCTAGTTGGTCAAAAGTGACTTGTACATTAACTCCTATTTGCCTATTGCATCTGGCTTGAATCCTACATAATTCATGATACTTTGAAAGCCACCACAAGTTTTGTCCAGGTTCTAAACATGTCCTTGCTATGGATTTCCAGTCACTAAGGGTTAGGATTTCATAAGATAAATTATCTAATAACATCTTAACATAAGATGATGTAGCCCCATAAAGAGTGCAACTCTTTTTAAAATCCTTAATTTTTTTCAAATCAAAAGGAGCGTATCTTCTCCTTTTTTGATCTGAAGAGTCAAGCTCTTCAATCACAGAGACAGATACATCCTGTCCTTCATTTTTTCCCTTAACCAGTGCCTTTTGTAATCTTGTCATAGGCTGCTTAATAGGTGGTTCTGTTTGTGTCACTGCTTCTCCCCCTCTCCTTCTTCCTCCAACCATGAAGGTTTAATTGAGGGAAGTAGGTCAGGGGATGGGAAATGCTCCTGTTGTGAAGTCCCACACTGAGAATTGTACTTAACTCCATTCTTATCTGATTCTTCATCCTTTTCACCTAGTTTATTTGGCACCTCCCCCTCTTGCTCTTTTGTTTTTTTTATTTATTCTATAACTTATATAATTTCCTAAAGCCAGTTGTATTAAATTGTATGTATTAAGTGTATCTTTGGAAATTGAGTCAAGTCCATTATCATTGCAGAATTGACATAGTTGCTCTCCTACTAATTTCCACTCATTTAGATCCAATTCTTTTCCCATAAAGAACAAAAGAGATGTGTACTGTACAGTTTCTAAAAGTTCAGTGATCTGCTCTCAAATTATAATCAAACTTTGGCTTTTCATAAGTCTGACAATGCTCTCTACACTCTTCATCCTGCTCTTTCTTCTTTTTCCTTATTCTTACACTTATATAATTTTTTAAAGCCAGTTGTGTTAAATTGGATGTATAAAGTGTATTTTTGGAAATTGAGTTTGGATTGGAATTGTAGTATTCACCTAGTTGCTCTCCTCCTACTAATTTCCACTCATTTGGATCCAATTCTTTTTCATTAGAGAACCAAGGAGATATGTACTCTACAGTTTTTAAAAGATCAATGATCTGCTCCCAAGTTATAATTAAACCTCGATTTTTTATCACTCTGACCAAGCTTTTGACACATTTTCCTTGAAGAGGAAAAGGCTGTTTTCTAAACATCTATCCCATTTTAGCTGAAATTCTACTTTAGCTCTTCAACTTTAACAAAGTTTCCTTGTTGTACTCACCCTAATTTCTGCGTTGAGGAGGCTTTTCCACTGAAATCAGATCAGAGGCTTTTCCACTGAAATCAGGATCATGTCTGCCCCACGTTGGGTGCCAAAATATAATATTCTTCTTTAAATTATAAAGTTCTCTGGGAGCAGGTTTCTTGGGGGACTTCTGGGAGCAGCCTTTGTTTCAGTTCAAAATAATAATCACTGCAAATGCAGCCAGGGATTAAAGTCCAGATCCTCTATTGTCTCTTTCAAAATAGCCCTGTTAGCTTTCTTAAAGGCCTATCTCTCCCCTTGGTTCCGAGAGCTCTTGCCAGTAGTCCTTTGTCTCTTCCAGCTTCTGCCTCTAGCTCCCTCTGAATCCAAAGCCTCTAGCCCCCACAAACGTGGAAAATGGAATGAATCTGACTCTGCCTTTGAGAGTGGGCTTGTGGGCTTCTGTCTTGTGAATCTCTTGGACTCAATCCTGATTGAGACTCCTAGTTTATATATGCTCTCCTAAAGGTATGAATCTTAAAGTGTGAAAGGTGTGAACTCTAATAAGTACTAAGTATATTAGTGAACTAGAGAACTGTTAAGTACTATAATAAATTAAATAATTATTATCTCTATCAATTACAGTGACTTAGCATCTTGTAAGAATTCTAACAGTAAATTTCTATTTCTAAAATGGGATTATTTAAGTGGTTTATTTCCTTTCCTGTTAATCTGGGCAATTTGTATTTTTGTAGATAATCATCTATTTGGTTAAATTGTTAAACTTGCCACCATACAATTGGGCAAAATAGCTCCTAATTATTGCTTTAACTTGTCATTGGTAGTGAAATTATCTCTTTCATTTTTAATGCTGGTGGTTTGGGTTTTTTCTTTTCTTTTTCTAATAAAACTAACTAAAGATTTATCTATTTTGTTGATTTTTCATAAAACTAACTCTTAGTTTTATTTTTAAATTCAATAGTTTTCTTAGTTTCAATATTATTATCTCCTTTGAGTTTCAGTATTTGTAATTTGATATTTCATTGGGGATATTTGATTTTTTTTCTAGCTTTTTCTGTCGCATATTCAATTCACTAATCTCCTCTTTCTCTATTTTATTTATGTAGCTGTTTAGACATATAAAATTTCCCCTAAGAACTGCTTTAGCTATATCCTATAGATTTTGATATATTGTCTCATTATTGTCATTCTCTTAGATGAAATCATGGGTTGTTTCTGTGATTGATTACCTGTTTGACAGATTCATTTTTTAGAATTAGATTTTTTAAAATTTCCAATTACCTTTTAAACTAACTTTCCCTGGTCCTTTATTAAATATAATTTTTATTGCATTGTGGTTGAAAAGGAAGTATTTATTATTTCTGCCTTTCTGTAGCTGATTGTGAGGTTTTTATGCCCTAATATATGATCGATTTTTGGTAGTTGCCAAGTACTGCTGAGAAAGAGGTATATTTCTTTCTGCCTCTATTCATTTTTCTCCAGAGGACTATCATATCTAGGTTTTCTAGGATTCTATTAATTCCCTATTTTTTTTTTTTTTTTTGGTTTATTTTGTAGATAGATTTGTTTAATTCTGAGAGGGGAAGGTTCATGTCCCCCACTAGAATAGTTTTGCTGTCTATTTCTTCCTGAAACTGGCTTAAAATCTTCTCTAGGAATTTGGCTGCTCTACCAGTTGGTGAAGATCCATTTAGTATCATTATTACTTTATTGTTTACAGTATCTTTATCAAAATCCACTTTTCTTCTTTATCACTTTTAATTAGATCAATTTTTACTTTTGCTTTATCTAAAATCAGAATTGTTACCCTTACTTTTTTTTTAACTTCTGCTGAAGCATAATTAATTATGTCCCAGTCTTTTACCTTTACTCTGTGTCTCACTGATGCAAATATGTTTCTTGTAAATAACATATTTTAGGATTCTGCTTTTTAACCCACTCTCTCTTGTCTTCCATTTGGTGGAACAGTTCATCCCATTCACATTCGCATTTAAAATTTCCTGTTCTATATTTCTCTTCATCCTATTTCCTTCCCATTATATACTTTTGTTCTTTCTCTTTCTATCCTATCCTTAGTTGTGTTTCTTACACACCCCATCCACTACCTTGTCTCCCATCACCCTCTCCATTCAATTAGTACTGTTTTTTTTTTGTTTTTTTGTTTTTTTGTTTTTTTTACCCACCGCACTCACTAAGATAACTTCTATCACCCAGTGTCCTTTCTGTTACTTTTTCTCCTGATGTTTCTGCCCTCCCTTCTATGCTGGGTAATCCTCACTGTTGATCCTTGATACATAAATTGTTTTTGTGTGGCAGCTTGTGATATTTTTTTCCTTGAGATTGTCATTTTGGAGTTTTACAACAATGTTCCTGGAGGTTTTGCTTGTAGAATCCCTTTCTGAAGATAATCAATGAATTATTTCAATGAGTACCCTGTTTTCCCGATAATAAGACACTGTCTTATTAATTTTTTTGGACAGAAAAAAAAAAAACACCAGAGGGCTTATTTTCAGGGGAGGGCTTATTTTAATGCTCTCAATGGCGCCAGCAAGCAAATCACTGGGGAAGAACAGCATGACGCGCTCACTCAGAGCGCAGCGTGCATTTCACCCCGGGGGGAAGGGGGGGGCAACAGTGCATACAGAGGGTATCATAATATAGCTTGTAGTGCAGGGGATCACCTTCACTACAGTAGCAATCTCAATAGGGCTTATTTTTTGGGGAGGGCTTATTTTAGAGGAATCTTACACAGTAAGGGGATGCCTTATTTTCGGGATAGTTCTTATTATCAGGGAAATTCACGGTATTTCCCTCTCTGATTCTAGAATCTGATTTTCTGTCTCTTCTGGACCAATTTTCCAGGTCAGATGTTTTTCAATGAGATATTTCACATTTTCTTCCATTTTCATTCTTTTTTTGTTTGTTTTACTGATTCTTGCTGTTTCACAGAGTCATTAGCTTCCATTTGTGCTGTTCTAGTTTTTAATATGTGAACTTCTTTGAGAACTTTCTTTTGAGAACAACTCGTATTACTGTTTGAGATTTGTTCTGTGGACATTTTGTCCTCATCTGAGTTATTTTAGTCTTCCCTGTCACCATAGTAGCTTTTTATGATCAAGGTCCTTTATTGTTTCATTCTCATTTTTTTCCTTTTCTTTTAGTATTTCCTTTTTTTTTTTTTTACTTTAATGATTGAACTCTGTTTCTAGAGTAAATGATGCACTGTTCAAAACTTCCTGTGTAACTCTGAGTCTTGGCTTTGTACATAGGGGCCACTTGTATTTGCAGGAAATAACTTTACTTACTCTTTTCAGGAAACAGCCTGGTTTTCCAATTTGTCTTTTTAGCTGTGACTGGAAGCTGTCCCACTGATTTGCTTCTTTACTGAGCCAGGGCTGAGGGTCTTAGTTGCTTATTTGCAACTCTCTCTCTTTTTAAGATTAAGACCCTCTCACAGACTTTCCCATTTTCTGAGCTGAGCTGAGCACTCTTTTCACCCCAGTGAGTCTGACTTTTTTTGGAAGTTTTTCCAGTCTATCTTTAGCTGTAGAGTGGTTACATTCCATCAGACTCTGTTTAGAAATTTGCTTTCATGTGGTTTTTAAGGGAAAGTGGGAGAGCAGCTTCCTGGTTTTACTCTCCCATCTTGGCTCAGACCCCACCACCCTCCCCAGAAGTCTCAAAGATGTTCTTTAAATGCACCTGAAAGTAGTTGTCCAAAGTTTTCTAAAAATCAATATACTATACATCAATTAGAGGGGAAAATGATTTTGTGGACAAATGTGTACAAATGTATTTTTATACTTATGTAAATTTATTAAAAATCAGTTGGTATGTTTTTATACATTGTTTTATTGTTAAAGGATTACAAAATTGCTTGAGATAGTAAACAACTCACTATCCCCATTTTCCTAATTGGATCATTCCCCTCTCCATACTCAGAGGGCAATTTCCCACCTCATTTGTTTGTATAAAGTCAGACAGAATAGCAATAAAAGATGGTTTTACATGATGATACAGGTTATCAAAAATATTTTATGAACTAATGGAAGGACTTTATTTGTAGTGATCTAAATTCTCTTATGTGTTCAAAATTAAAATCACACTGAAACCACAGAAAGTTAATAAATTCTAATCTTCCTACATCATTCTTCTTTACCAGTAAGAAGTATAATGTTATATTTGTGTTTATAGTTGTAAATGAATCTTTAGTGTTGTAAAGTTGACACCCTTTGAGTAAAAATGAAAAGTCATTGTGCCATTTATGATGTCTCCCTAATATCAGTGGTATATTGTAAGGTCAAAAGGATTCATCCATCAAATTCAAGTCTTATTAGCATGGCATTCCCCAGCATCTAAGTTTTATTATTGGCTGTCAAAACCTTTATCTCTAATTTAGTATTGAAATACTTCATAGAAGAAAATAACCTGAAGGAGTCCTTAAAGCATCTTCTTGTTTTATGATACTGAAATATTTCACTTTTTTCCGATGAATATTTTAAACTTCATAGGAACTATCTTTGTTGTCAATCACTGTGTTCTAAAGGAGAGATATTAAATAAAAGTGACCCTATTGTTTCTTTCTAATTCATAACTGATTAAGAATAATTAGGATAATCCTACTTTTTTTTAATGAATTCTTTATATACTTTTGTATGTATGACCAAGATCATGGAATGATAGTAATGTTTGCATCAGTGAATAAGTGAGTTTATCTTATTAAAGCATTTTGATAATGAAAACAAAACTCAAGAATTTAGTCTCTATTAGCCAGTTGTCAGGCCTATAACTTTAGATAATTAATTGGTAAACCATTTATAAATATGAATCCTTTGTTGTTAGAACTATTGGATAAGTGAGTATAGCTGGTTCAATGCAGATCTATTCATACTTACTGCTATGGGAAAAAAAGAGCACTGCAAAATTCATAATGACTTGAGGAAGTCATTAGTAGCATATTTAGAAAATAGTATGTTAATTTAATAACTATATTTCATTTATTAGATCTGTTAACTTTCTACACAGAATATTCATGAGACATCAACAAAGATAAAAAAATCTGAAATATATATACTTAGATTATGGCTTCATATTGTAGTCAAAGTTTACCATAAATAACTGAATCTCAGAGTTTGTGTGTGTGTGTGTGATGGGATTCAAAATTGGGGGCCAAAAATGAAGACTTTACTAATATCATTCAATTGATATTGAACTTGAAAATGAATAATCCAGGACAAAAAAAAGTGAGAAATAAACAGCAATTAGTAACATAAAATCCATTTCACTAAATATGGATATCGGATAAATAATAATCATACCTGATTCTTTGTTGATGTTTCAGTTGTGTCTAATTCATTATGACCACATTTCGGCTTTTCTTGGCAAAAATACTGAAGAGGTTTGGCATTTTCTTCTCCAGCTCATTTTCCAGATGAGAAAACTGAGACAAATGGATTAAGTTACTTGCCCAGGATGATGTAGCTAAGTTACTAAGGCCAAATTTGAATTCAGAAAAAAAATTTTTTTTTTTTTTACTCCAGCCCTGCACTCTCAATTTGTTGCCCCACCTCTCTGCCCAAACCCAAAACTTACATTGTACTTTAAGGTTTGCAACACATTGAACAAATATAACCTAGTCTAAATCTCTCTTTTTTTAAAATTTCTTTTTAATTTTATTAATGTATTTATCTTCTTCCAAATTGATTTTATTTGAAGAAACAAAATAAGCAAAAAAAGAAAGGAAAAAAGAAAGAAAAAAAGAAAGAAAGAAAGAAGGAAAGAAACAGAAAAGCAATACAAAACAAAATGAAACAAGAGAACATTATCATGCACCCAGCAGAACATCAGGGAAGATTCAAAATATATAACAATAGATACCAATTTAAGAAAGCACATATATTAGTAGAAGAAATTATAGTCATGATTGTCCATCTTTTCTTTACTTCCTTTTAAAACTGTTCTTTTGTACTCTGCTGCATACCTTATTTACTTTAATCTTTTCTCCCCTTTCATCCCTCCCACCTACCCACAAGCAGGCTATAGTTAAGAAAGGATATATATTATATAGACACATATAGATATATACATTCACATACATACACACACACATAGACATACACATGCTCACACATACACATACTACAGATACACAAGTTTTTCCTATCCTTGCTGATTCTTTCATTAAATTCTGCTTCATAACTTGACTCATTATTCCTTAACTTCCCCCCATCCAAGGATCCCTCCCTTATATTCTTTTTTTTTTTTTTTTTGCTTTCCCATCCACCTATCCCTCTCCCTTTTTTCTTTATATAGGTTTTCAGAACTAAGAGCCCTCCTCCCCGCTATAATGCCTCTGTGTCTATTCTTCCTCTGCACCTTATCTATATAATATGATATGATTATTATTGTTGATTTAAATCTTTTTTATTGCAGGAATTTTATTATCATTAATATATATTGTTTTATATTGGGACAGAAAAATCAAAGCAAAAGGGAAAAACCATGAGAGAGATTACAAAAACAGAAAAAAGAAATGAACATAGCATGTGTTGATTTATATTCAACCTCCTTAATTTTTTTTTCTGGATACAAATGATATTTTCTGTCCAAAGAATATTGGGATTTAGATCACTGAACTACAGAGAAGGATAAAGCCTTTCATAGTTAATCATCACACATTCTTCTTGTTATGGTGTACATGTATTCCTGATTTTGCTTGTTTCACTCAGCATCAGTTCATATAAATCTTTCCGGACCTTTCCATAATTAGCTTGTTCATTATTTTTAATAGAACAATACTATTCTATTACCATCACATACCACAGCTTATACAGTCATTTCCCAAATAATGAACATGTATTCATTTTCCAATTTTTTGTAACCACAATAAAAGCTGCCACAAACAATATTGCACAGGTATGTCCTTTTCTCTCTTTTATGATTTTCTTGGGATATAGACCCAGTAATGGTATTTCTGGATCAAAGGGTATTCAATGTTTTATTGCCCTTTGAGCATAGTTCCAAATTGCTCTCCAGAATGTTTGGATCATTTCACAATGCCACCAACAATGCATTTATGTCCCAGTTTTCCCACATCCACTCCAACATTTATCATTATTTTTTCCTGTCCTCTTAGCCGATATGAGAGATATATAGTGGTACATCAGAGTTGTTTTAATTTGCATTTCTCTAATCAATAGTGATTTGTAGCATTTTTTCATGTAACTTCAAATGATTTTAATTTCATCATATAAAAATTGATTTCATACCCTTTGACCATTTATTAATTGCGTAATGCCTTGTATTCTAATAAATTTCATAGTATTCTTTATATATTTTACAAATGTGACTTTTATCAGAAATACTGTCTGCAAAAATTTTATTTCCCAGCTTTGTACTTCCCTTTTAATCTTGTTTGTATTGGTTTTGTTTGTTCAAAAAAAATTAATTTACTGTAATAAAGTTATCCATTGAGCCTTTCATAATGTTCTCTAGTTCTTCTTTAATCAAAAATTTCTCTCTTCTCCAAAGATCTGATAGTTAAATTATCCTTTGTAATATCATTTTATTTATGGTATCCTTCTTTATGTCCAAATCATGTATCCATTTTGACCTCAGTTTGGTATGGGATATGAGATGAAGATCTATACCAAGTTTCTGACATATTATTTTCTAGTTCTCCCAGCAATTTTTGTCAAATAATGACTTCTCATTCCAGAAACTGGAGTTTGTGGCTTTATCAAATTTATCTAGTGATGTCTATAAATCTTGATTATTGTGTTGTGTGTATCTAATCTATTCCACTGATCCACCTCTCTATTTCTCAGACAGTACCAAATGATTTTGATGACTACTGCTATATATATGGCAGCTATTTGGTTTGGCACTGCTAAACAATCATCCTTTGTATTTTTTTTTTCTTTAATTCCCTTCATATTTTTGACTTTTTGTTCTTCCAGAAGAATTTTTTTTCTAGTTATATTAAAAAATGTGTTGGCAGTTTGATTAGTATAGCACTGAACAAATAATCCAATTTAGGCAGAATTATCACTTATATTAGCTCAAACTACTCATGACCAATTAGTACTTTCCCTATTGTTTAGATCTCACTTTATTTGTGTGAGAAGTGTTTTGTAATTGCATTCATTTAGTTCTTGGGTTTGTCTTAGCATGTAGACTCTCAAAAATATTATTTTATATTCAGTAATTTTAAATGGAATCTCTCTTTCCATTTCTTGCTGATGGGCTTTTTCCATCATATATAGAAATTCTGATGATTTGTGTGGGTTTATTTTATAACCTGCAACTTTGCTAAAGCTGTGAATTGTTTTCAGTACATTTTGGGGTGATTATTTTAGAATTCTCTATCATTATATCATCTGCAAAGAGCAATAGTTTTATTACCTCATTGCCTATTCTAATTCATATAATTTCTTTTTCTTTTCTTATTGCTAACGCCACATTTCTAGTACAATGTTGAATAATAGTGGTGATAATGGGCATCTTTGTTTCACCCCTTATCTTATTGGGAATGCATCCACTTCTCTTCATTACAAATAATGCTTGCTGTAAATTTTAGATAAATACTGCTTGTTATTTTAAGTAAGTTTCCTTTATCCCTATGCACTCTATTATTTTTAATAGGAATGGGTACTGCATTTTGCCAAAAGCTTTTGATGTATTTATTGAGATTATCATATGATAAGAGTAGTTTGGCTGTTCTTTTTGGTCTAGTTTCTGGGAGTTTGCTTTCTGATCTGGGACTAAAAGCTGCCCTACTGATTTGCTTCTCTACTGAGCCAAGACTGAGGGTCTTAGTTGCTGATTTGCTGTGATTAAGGCCCTCTCACTAGTTTTCCCAGTCTGACTGTCATGGGCTGAGCACCCTTTTTACCACAGGGAGACTGACATTTCTTGAAGTTTTTTCAGTCTTTCTTGAGCTGGAGAGGGGTTTCAGTCCATCAGACTCTCTTCTGAGGTTTGCTTCCAGGTGGTTTTCAAGGGAAACTAGGACAGCTTGAGCAACCTTCTGATTGTACTCCACCATCTTTGCTCCACCCCAAATGTTTATGTAACACATATAATATACATTTCCCATGGGGGAAAAGCAAAACAAAACAATTTGTTCATGTTTAAACTGTTTGTCTATGTTGAATTCCTTAAAATTTCTCTTTGATACTCTTATACATAAAATTTTCTATTAAGGTTGGGTTTGGTTGAAAGTCTCCAAAATCTTGAATTCCTTGAATATCCACTTTTTTTTCTCACTGAAAATTATATGATGTTTTTATCACATACCTATTTCTTGGGTTTGTCTGTAGAGATGATTCCAAGACTTGCTACTAACAATTCTAATTATAACTCCAGCATATTTTAATTGTTTTTTTTTTCTTTTTTCTTGCAAATTTTTCTCTTTCATCTGGGGGTTTTGAAATTTGGCAATAATATTTCTATGTATTTTCCATAAAGGATCTCTTTGAGGTGGTGATCATTGGATTTTTTTTTCTGTTTGTACTTCTCATCATCTATCACTCCCAGAAAAATTTTCTAGGATTATTTCCTGCATTATTGTGTCAAAGTTCTGCCTTTTATCATAAGTTTCTGACACTCCAATTATTCTTATAGTTTCTCTTCTTGATCTGTTCTCTAGATCTGCTGTTTTTCTTGAGATGTTTCACATTCTGTTCTGTTTTCTCATTCTTTATATTTTTTGTCATTTCTTGGTCTCTCATAGCTTCACTGACTTCCTCTTGCCCATTTCTAATTTTCAAAGAATTATTTTCATCTTTGAGAGTCTGTACATCCTTTTCTAATTTATTAACTTTTTTTCATAATCTTGTTTTTCTTGGATAGTTTTAATTTTTCTTTAGTTTTTTCTCAATGTCTCTCATTTGATTTTGGAATATTTTTTTGAGTCCTTCTATAAATTTTCTCTGGGCAGGAAACCATTTCATGTTACTCTTGGAGGTTGAAGCTTCTTTTACTCAAGTATCCTTCTCTGAAGATAAATTCTGATCTTCCCTGTTCCCATAATATGTTTCAATAGTGGGCTTCTTTCCTCTTTGCTGGCTCACATTTTCTAATAAAAGATATTAGTGTAAACATCTCTAATTGTGTGGTTGGTGGATGATACCCCAAGCTTCCCTTCAACTCTCCATTCTGACCAGAAATCTCAAACCAAGAGCTCCACTTACTACAAATATCCACAGTCAGAAGTGCCACTTCCCTACTGCTAAGTCTTTTAAAATCCTTGGGATGTACATGATATTATCTTTATTTTGAAAAAAAAAATTCTGAGGTAAAAAGAAGATAAACAATTTGACCAGTTACTTATCTTCTAAGTGTCTAAAGTGGAGTCTGGTGTTCTATGATCATCACAGTCTAATAATAACAATAAATAATAATAATAATAATAATAAGCATTTATATGGTACATTAAGGTTTGCAAGACAATTAATAGATACTATCTAATTTTATCCTCACAACAACTCTGAGAGTAAGCACTATTATTATCCTCAATTTATAGATAAGGAAACTGATTCAAATCAAGCTTAAGTGGGTTGCCCAGCATCAGAAAGCTATTATTAAGTCATATTTAAACACAGGATTCCTGACCCCCTCCCAGGTCCACAACTTTATGCCACCTAGCTGCCTAGTGCTATATTTATTTCAATGTTAAAACAAATAAAATGTGAATGTATTTCAAAAGAAACCTTAGTACTATTTCCTTACAATAATAATATAACCTTTAAACATGTTGGATATATATATGAAATTTGGCAGTGATTTTATTTTTTTATTTTTATCTTTTTATTAAAGTTTTTTTTTAATTTTCAAAACATATGTATAAATAATTTTCAGCATTTACCCTTTCACAACTTTGTGTTCCAATTTTTTTTCCCTCTGTTCCTCCTACCCTCTCCCTTGGTTGGCAAGTAATCCAATATATATTAAACATGTGCAATTCTTCTCTACATATTTCCACAATTATCATGCTGCACATACATATAAAAATCAGATCCAAAAGGGAAAAAAAGAGAAAGAAAATAAAATGCAAGGAAACAACAAAAAGAATGAAAATACAGTTGTGATCCACATTCAGTTCCCTGTTCTCTCTCTGGGTACAGATGGCTCTCTTCATCATAAAACCATCATAACTGGCCTGTTGAAAAGAGCCATGTCCATCAGATTTGATCATCATATAATCTTGTTTCCATGTACAATGATCTCCTTGTTCTGCTCACTTCACTTAGCATTAGTTCATATGAGTCTCTCCAGGCCTCTCTGAAATCATCCTGCTGATCTGTATAACAATAATATTCTATAACATTCATATACCATAACTTATTCAGCTGTTTTCCAACTGATGCATATCCACTCAATTGCTAGTTTCTTAATACTACAAAAAGGGCTGTCACAAATATTTTTGCACATGTGGGTTCCTTTCCATCCTTTATGATCTATTTGGAATACAGGCCCAGTAGAGAAACTTCTGGATCAAAGGAAATGCACAGTTTGATAGATCTTTGGACATAGTTCCAAATTTTGACAGTGATTTTATAAAGTCCTCTGAAATAAGACATTATATCTTTACAATTATAACCTAATTCTTACTATCTTTTGTAATTAGTTACATAATCCAATAGGTCTCTGTTCTCATCAATATGGAGATTCCCTTCAAGAGGCAGAGCACATTAGATCCATGTTTACTTACTTTCTCTATTAAATTTCTGTATATCTCGTATATACATATTTTTATATTCTCGACTTCATTAGAATGAGCTCCTTGAGTTCAAGGACTGCATTGTTATATTTTATATCCCGGGAAATTTGACTAGCTCCTGGTTCTTATTAAGAAATTAACTGCTTGTTGAACCTCATTAATGTCCTCCTGTAGGGCAATGCCTAATTTAGAGTCAGGTAGTTTTGTTTTCTTGGGGTAACACATCTGCATTAAATTGGATTTAAAAGGTGCTTAATGATTGAACAGAACTGCAACATTACACACTTCAAATAGTTCCCTCTCACATACACACAAATCCTGGATAGCTTCACTTTCCTTTTATAAAGGAGAATTGTTTTTAATTGAATATACAAACACACTCATCCACACCCATAAGGAATTAATCAATATAAGGCATATGAAAGAGTTCTGAGGTATGTGATAAATAGACAAATAGCTGCTGGCAGATATATATTTACCACAATGCAGAAATTATGGAGTTAAAAAACTAAATTTTAATATTATGCTCAAACACAAGGTCAGGCCTCAAGTCAGACTTGAAGTCCAAATAGCATGATAGAGAAATATAATTTATTTATTTATTATAATCTTGTATATTTCTCTCAGGCCATAAAAATTAAAGAAAATATTGATCTATAATCTTTTACTTCTTTCAATGTCTTAAAAATTGAACAAATTTAGTTAAACAGAGCTATAATCTCATACATCCCCAAAGGAAACAAAATTCATAAGTAAAAGAAAGAAAAAGAAAAACTCAAGAATTAAACTAAATCAGATTATAGATTGAACTACATTTACAGAGTTCGCAAATAGCTTGACTGAAAAGGAGGATTCACATATAGACAAGGAGTCAGGAATGACTGATTCTTTCTTTGATTTCTTATCTAAAGAATGTTTACAACTCTCAATAAATGTTCATATCCAGTGGAATGGGATTTGATCAAGTAAAGTTAATTTAAGAAGCCTTTTTGTTGACCAAAATTTACAGAAAGGATGTCCCCTTCTCCTCAAACGACAAAATGAAATAAAAAATATTCCCATACCAGTCAAGTTAGCCTATTTTTTGAGGCTAAACATTGAACCTATTAAGGTTCAATATATATATTATATACGCTATATATCATATAGGCTATAATTACTTATCAAAATAGATTTTTGGTTTGTCTAAAAGAGAAATAGTTCACCTTAATTTGGTAATTAATTGCTCTATTAATAATTTACTCTTAGTCCAGAAGAAATCTTAGTGTCATGGAATTTATAAACTTTAACAGTGACACTGTCTTTGTATGTCTGATTTTTCCCCCCTAGGTACTATTGTTGGTGGAAATATTTTCCCACTATATATTTATCAATGTTTTTGGAAACAAAAATATGTTCTTTCTTAATCACAGATACAAAAATTATGTAGAAACTAAAGTTATTCTTGAAAATAAACCAAATATGCGGGGTGGCACAGTGGATAGAGCACTAGCCCTGAAGTCAGGAGGATCTGAGTTCAAATCTGGTCTCAGACACTTTCTGGCTGTGTGACCGTGGGTAAGTCACTTAACCCCAATCGCCCCAGCAAAAAACAAATAAATAAATGAGAAAGAAAAAGAAAAGAAACCAAATAAGAAGCATATTGTTTCTTTATTTTTTTTAAATTCTTTGAATGTAGTTGGATGACCAGAATTTCTCACTTTTGGAGTAATATTAGGGGAATATTTCTTATTCACTTTTTTTTTATTTCATAGCTTTTTATTTATAAGTTATATGTGTGGGTAATTTTATAACATTGACAATTGCCAAATCTTTTGTTCCAATTTTTCCCCTCCTTCCCTCCACCCCCTCCCTTAGATGGCAGGATGGCAGATGTTAAATATATTAGAGTATCGATTACATAGACAATAAGTATACATGACCAAACAGTTATTTTGCTGTACAAAAAGAATCGGACTCTGAGATATTGTACAATTAGCCTGTGAGGGAAATCCAAAATGCAGGCAGGCAAAAATTATAGGGATTGGGAATTCAATGTAATAGTTCTTAGTCATCTCCGGGAGTTCTTTCACTGGGTATAGCTGGTTCAGTTCATTACTATTCCATTGGAACTGATTTGGTTCATCTCATTGCTGAAGATGGCCAGGTCCATCAGAATTGATCATCATATAGTATTGTTGAAGTATATAAGGATCTCCTGGCCCTGCTTGTTTCACTCAGCATAAATTCGTGTAAGTCTCTCCAGGCCTTTCTGAAATCATACAGATTTCAGAACAATCATATTCCATAATATTAATATACCACAATTTATTCAGCCATTCTCCAATTGATGGGCATCCACTCAGTTTCCAGTTTCTGGCCACTACAAAGAGGGCTGCCACAAACATTTGTGCACACACGGATCCCTTTCCCTTTTTTATGATCTCTTTGGGATATAAGCCCAGTAGTAACACTGCTGGATCAAAGGGTATGCAAAGGTTTTTTTTTTTTTTTTTTTTTTTAACATTTAATAACTTTTTATTGATAGAACCCATGCCAGGGTAATTTTTTACAGCATTATCTCTTGCACTCATTTCTGTTCCAATTTTTCCTTTCCCTCCCTCCACCCCCTCCCCCAGATGGCAAGCAGTCCTTTACATGTTGTCTTATTCACTTTCTGGTTGGGAAAAAGTATATGAAAAGTTGGTTACAATTGCAGTTCAACTGTTCTCATTACCCAATGTTTATAAGAAGCAACAATTTATGAATCACATCATATTGAACAATTGAGTACAAAGACTATTCAAATAAAACACATTCTCTGAAGTGTTATGTTCAAAGAGTTTATATTTCAATAAGCCATACACATTGAAGACACACAGAGCAACATCACAGCAAGGGATTAAACTTGTGTGTATGTGTGTGTGTGTTTGTGTGTGTGTGTGTGTGTGCGCATGTGTATGTGTCTATACATACACACACACACACACACACACACATATATATACACACACACACACACATACATACATACACACTAAGGCATTGTTATTTTTTTTTTAAAAGTTTTTTTTTTCCTTTTCCAGGATAATCATTCCTCTTGCCTCAGCTCCCAATATTTTATTTCTTAATCTGAATGGTTGGTAAAGCAAAAGGACTATTTGAGGTTTAGGCTGGGTGATTTGAGAAAGGAGTCATTTAAGTAGGTGAGAGAAGATTGCAGTTTAGAAAAAAAAAAGATATAATGAATGGATTCACCCAAAATAAAAGTAAAAAACATGTAAGAGGAAGAAAGAATAATTACTCTTATAAACATTAAGCCACAAGGCAGCCAGATTTCCCAGATAGATAATATAATTCCAGACCTCAAGTTTTAGACCTTGCTAAAATGAATGTTATAAATCCTCCACTGATTATGCTGTTTAGTGAATCACTTTTTTCTTCATTTCCTTTTTTCACATTGTCTTCTATTACTCCCCTCTCTCAAACTTCTTTTTCTTTTCTTCTATTAAACTTTTTATCTGGCACAGATGAAAATGATTGTAGAGGTCAGCTAGGCCCAACCTTCTGAAATTTGCAAAAACACAAAGTAAGACTCAGAAAAATGATTTGCCCAATATGACACAATTAACTAAGGTTTTATTTTAATTTTGTATCAAGATTATGATCCAGGTCATCCAGTACCAAGTTTCTTTCCAGTACATCATGCTGTTTTCATCTGTCCCCATAATAAAAATTAGTTTCAAATTGTGTGGGACAGGTGCTAAACCCCCTTTCCCAAATTAACTAATCAAAGACATCTTCAGGTACAAAGAGAAAGCATTCATTTAATCCAGGGGTCCTCAAACTTTTTAAATAGGAGGCCAGTTCACTGTCCCTCAGACTGTTGGAGGGCCAGATTATAGTAAAAACAAAAACTATGAACAAATTCCTATGCACGCTGCATATATCTTATTTTGAAATGAAGAAACAAAAGGGGAACAAATACAATATTTAAAATGAAGTAAAGTTAAATCAACAAACTTACCAGTATTTTAATGGAAACTATTGGCCTGTTTTTAACTAATGAGCTGGTCAGTGTCTGGTTCCATATTTGTCACTGCTAGTCGTAACCAGTGATGCAAGTGTGCATCCATTAGTCTTGATCTGGTTGGAGATTTCAAATGTTTCATTCTAGAAAAAGTCTGTTCATAGACATAAGTGCTGCCAAAGATGGTTGCCATTTTGAGTGCATGGTTCCTGAGATGAGGATATGTCTCAGAGGGGAGAGATGCATAGAAATTATGAAGGGGGCTTGATTTGAATGTGTCTTTCAGAGAGTCACAATTCTGCAGTTCAGCCAGTTCCATTTGGTAAATTGTATCCATATTTTCAATGTCAATAGAAAAATGGGTGACAGAAAAGCTGTCTGTCCTGTTCATGGAGATGAAGCTCTTTAAATCTAAATTGGAACTCTTTTTGCAATTTTTCCAGTGAATCCACACGTGTTTTGTTTGGGAATGCAATCAGTGATTTTTCCGCTAACAGATTTTGAGTTGTGGGGAGATGGCAGAAGTTTTCCTCCTTCACTTGTTTGATGAGGAGTCCTAATTTTACATCAAATGCTTTGACATGTGATTGCATATCACAAAGGAGCTTCCCCTTTCCTTGAAGTTGTATATTGAAATTATTGAGTAGCTCTATTGCATCTGTTAGAAAGGTAAGGTGCCATTTCCATTCTGAATCATTGAACTCTGGTATTTCTTTGTTTTTTGAAAGCAGAAAAGTTGTAATCTGTGGAAGTCATAGAAACACTTCAAAACTCTCCCTCAACTCAGCCAATGGACTTCTGTGTGATATAGAACATCTTCATATTCAACATTTAGCTCAGAAATTCCTGAAATTGTCTGTGATTTAGTGCATTAGCTCTAATGAAGTTAACACAAGATACCACAATTTTCATAACAGTGTCCCACTTCAGTGATTTACTACACAGCGCTTGTTGGTGGATGGGGCAGTGTATGGCTATTGGATGAGATTGGTTGTGTTTGTCCATCTCTTGGTTAATGTGAGCAATTACTCCTGTCTTAGACCCCACATGCTAGGATTACCATCAGTTGTCACGGTGGCTAATTTAGCCCAGTCCAACTCCAAACCATTCATAGTTTGGCAAACCTTTTCATAGACACCCTCTCCTGTAGTTGTTCCTTTGATGCTTTGCAGTGCAACAAGCTCTTCTATGACTTCAAAATAATCACTTGTCCCACAAATAAAAATGAGTTGTGCAGAATCACAAACATCATTGCTTTTGTCAAGTGCCAAGGAAAAATATGAAATTCATTTTATGGAGTTTTGCAAATGTTGATGCAGATTGTCTCCCATTTCTTCAATCCTCCGTGTAATTGTAGGTCCTGAAAGACTCAATGTACTAAATAAATCAGCCTTCTCTGGACACATCTCTTTGACAACAGAAAGAAGGCATTCTTTAACAAATTCTCCCTCCATGAATGGTCTGCCAGTACGTGCTATTAGCTTGGCAACTTGAAAACTTGCTTACAGTGATGAAATATTTAGCTGCTTTTGCTTCACAAAAGTATTTTGCTGAGTTGTCAATGTATTTTTCAGTTTTAATATTTTATCTTTTCTCACTTCTCCAACCAAACAATCATATTAATCTTTATGTTGAGTTTCATAGTGTTGATGCAAATTATATTCTTTGAGCACAGAATGTAGTATCTGGCATATCGGACATACAGCTTTTTCTTTGTACTGCATGGAAAAGTAATCATAAGTCCACTATTATTTGAATATCCTACAATCTGAGTCATTTTTTCTTTTTCTTGACATCTTTATTTCCTAGGGATTCCAAAATGCTATTAGTAAAATAGTTAGCTAGATAGATAGATATACAGTGCTACAAAAACAATATATCAGCAATAACTTTGCCCACACAGAGACAGACAGACTGCAATGCCCAACTTCCTCCAAGCTGCCTCTGCACTGTGATGCCTCCATTTCCTGCACTCTCTCTCCCGCTCTTCGTGCTTCTGCTTCTGACCTTCACTGCTGTATGAATTCCCCCTGCAACGGCCATGACATATGCAGCATGCACTGTACATCCCCTGCACTGTCTGTTGTGGTGGCTGCCATTACTGTATAAGGCCACGGGCCATCAGTTCTCTGTGTTCTGCATCTCTCTCCCTTCCCCACACCACACACCCCGGCCTAGGAACTCATCGCACCTTGGTATCGTCTCACCTTCTATCTCTGCTGCCTCAGCCCAGTGCCGGAAATGTGTGTTGCTAACGCAAGTTTACCTCGAACATCACTTCCGGTCTGATTTTGCCATAACCTGGCAGGCCACATAAATGGCCTCAGTGGGCTGCATCTGGTCTGCTGGGGGTAGTTTGAGGACCCCTGATTTAATCTCTTAGGGAGAGACCCAGACACACATCCTAGAGCCATCCCAGCTCCTGTCATGTGCTCCAGAAACCTGACCAGCTTCAGCCTTCTCAGATTTAAATAGCAAAAGACTCAAGCCTTTTCATTGGATATACTAAAAGTTTTTTGACTAATGTTATCTGCTTCCTGTGGGTCAGGTCACTTCCTATGGGCGTCACTTTTTGAGGGTCTGACCTTTAGAGACCATGTGACTCCCTGCACCTAGGGTTCAAGACTGGGAATAGGGAACATGTGGTTTCCTGAAACCTGAAACCCAAGACCTCATCTTCCTGCTCTGGGTATAGGGATGGTGTGCTTTAGTCTCAATACTGAGAAATACCTCATCCCATCCGTTGAAGATTGTGCTTAAAGAAAAAAAAAAAAACTACATCAAATTTTATTCAAAATATTCTGTTCTATGTCAGAAAAGATAAATCCTGACAATTTTTTTTTGGAAGTACTTACTGAGGTAAAGTTGTAGTTAGTAGCAATTCAAATTTAAAATTTTTCATTTAAATAGGGAAATCTTGTTTTAGGTAGTCAGAAACTAATTCTGGAAATAGTAGAACTGGGTAGGTGGAGAGAAATTAAGAAGTCAACTTCTAAACTGAAACATTTGTGAAATGCTTTATAAAAATTAAAGTTTTGGGTAAGGTTAGTTATTGTCATTTTCACTGTCATAATGATGAGATTAGATTCGGGGGACCAAAATGATAAGATTAGGGTTCCTGGTGGTCAGATTCTTAAATGATGAGGTTAATGGAAGATTCAAGATTCAGGGAATCAAATGAAGAGGTTTGGCTCCCCAAAACCTTTTAGGATCGGCACAAGGTAGGGAGTTGTGAGAACCCCGCTTTGGCAGCACAGAGGTTCTTTGTAAAGGAATTTACGAACCTGAAAAGCTAGACTGATAAAAAGAGGTTTATTATTGGCATTGGGAAGTCAGCCTTTGCTATGCATGAATAGAAAGACTGATTCCTTAGTGGCAAAGTCCTGGTAGAGAAGTAAAGTTTCTAGCAGAGAGATCCCGACAGAGAGGTATAAATTCTTGTTAGGGAAATAGGTGAAGATAAAGAGAAGGATCCTTCAGAAACCTGCTAACAAAATCTGATTTGACTTCCCATTTCCCTTTGGTGTATTTCATCTCTCTTCCTGAGTCAGGAAGAGCATGATCCCCTCATTTTTTGTGTTTTCACCCTCCTTTCTGAGAAGTCAGGGAGGGTGTGATCACCTCTTTTTTGGGTTCTCACTTCCCTGAGAAGTTAGGAAAGGCATGACCATCTATGTTCTAAAACAAAAGAAGGGGGAAATGTAAAGGGCAGGAACTCTGGAGAAATATATTTAAGGCTCAGTATGATTGATTTAATCCTAAAACTAGGTGTTAACCCAGTAGAATTAAGATAATAATCATAATGAATCATAGTTTAGTTTACATGTACTTAATACTGATTATAGTTCTACAAGTTGACACCTATTCTACAATATTGACATCTATGATGATGTATTTGAAATAGAGTATTTAAACTGAGGACAAAGTCAGCCACAAAGATTTCATCTTTGATCAGCCTCCTGGTGGCTCTCCTGCCTCCTGCATTCCTCCACTGAAATCAAGACCCATTTCAGAGGGCCTCCAGAAAGCTAACCAGAACATTACATAAGGTAATGTTGCAGAAACAGCTATTCAGCAATGTCCACATATCAGTCCCTTTTCAAGATGTGGGCACAAATAAGACAACACAAAATGCTACTGATTATATGAGAAGCCTGTTTGACCACACTCATTTGGCTAGGATAATTCCAAAAGATAGGAGGGGGATGGAGAATGCTCCAGTTTTTGTGAGAAAGGAAAGAACCTTAGGGATTACTGAATTCAGTTTCTTCATTTTACAAATAAGAAAACATACGATAAGTAATGAAATGAATTATGTTCATGAGAAATAGTGGCAGAACTAGATCTAAATACTTATTCCCTGAAAATGCAGTGATATGAAATGTTATTCGTGTTAACATATGAAGAATTTATTATTGGTTGCTTTGATGAATTAAAAATATTTTCAAATGTTATCATTTTAAAATTTCTAATATAGTAAATAGTTCAATAGATATAATCCAGAATATGTGGATTATAAACCAGTTGTTAAATTTTTAGTATGCTCATTTAAAAATCAAAAATCAGTAATCATTACAAATCAGGGCTTGGATTGTTGTTTTGTTGATTTTCTAGACTTAAGAAAGGGCTAATAGTTCAAATTAAACTTAAGTGTGCATGCATACTTTTCCCCTAGAAAGCCCAATTGTTAAACATTTACAAGTACACCCCACATAAATTACTCACATAAAATGTAAATAGCCCACCTAACCTAAAACTCTTTGGGGTCCTTAATAATTTTTAAGAGTATAAAGGGGATCTAGAGACCAAAAGTTTGAGAACCTCTGAATTGGATAATTTTTCAGGTCACTTCTAGCTCTTTCAATGTTAGAAATTCTATCCAGCTCAACCTCATGTTTTTCCTTAAAATACCTACTTTGTGTTTTTCCCTTAAATGTCAAAAAAAAAAGATAGTGTAATTCAATTGGATATAACAAAATCATTTTTAACAGTTAACCACTAATTTCCTACATGATGAAAAGCTAATAAATTTATAAAGAAAATTTGGAATTAATCAGTTACTGAATTTTTCCTCTGAGAATGATTTCTTTAAAAATTGGTCTTAACCCTACTTATAAATAGCATTTATGTAGTTCATGGTCAAGTTTAGTTCTTTAAATAAAGTCCTATCTTTTTTTTAATAATTATAACTTTTTTATTGACAGAGCCCATGCCTAGGTAATTTTTTACAACATTATCCCTTGCACTCACTTCTGTTCCGACTTTTCCCCTATCTCCCTCCACCCCCTCCCCCAGATGGCAAGCAGTCCTTTACATGTTAAATATGCCACAGTATATCCTAGATACAATATATATGTGCAGAACCAAACAGTTCTCTTGTTGCTCAGGAAGAATTGGATTCAGAAGGTAAAAATAACACGGGAAGAAAAACCAAAATGCAAAGTTTACATTCATTTCCCAGTGTTCTTTCTTTGGGTGTAGCTGCTTCTCTCCATCCTTGATCAACTGAAACTGAGTTAGATCTTCTCTTTGTAAAAGAAATCAATTTCTATCAGAATACATCCTCATACAGTATCATTGTTGAAGTATATAATGATCTCCTGGTTCTGCTCATTTCACTTAGCATCAGTTCATGTAAGTCTCTCCAAGTCTCTCTGTATTCATCCTGCTGGTCATTTCTTACAGAACAATAATATTCCATAACATTCATATACCACAATTTACCCAACGATTCTCCAATTGATGGTCATCCATTCATCTTCCAGTTTCTAGCCACTACAAACAGGGCTGCCACAAACATTTTGGCACATAGTATATCTTTGGAGTATAAGCCCAGTAGTAGCACTGCTGGATCAAAGAGTATGCACAGTTTGATAACTTTTGGGGCATAATTCCAGATTGCTCTCCAGAATGGTTAGAATCATTCACAACTCCACCAACAATGCATCAGTGTCCTAGTTTTCCCACATCCCCTCCAACATTCATCATTATTTTTTCCTGTCATCTTAGCCAATCTGACAGGTGTGTAGTGGTATCTCAGTTATCTTAATTTGCATTTCTCTGATTAATAATGAATAAAGTCATATCTTAATAGAATATTTATGGTTTCAAATCTGTGAAGACTTCAACAGATTCCCCTGTAGCAGATATGATGTCGTATAATGGAAATAATAGTCATCCAAAAGCCAGGAGATCCATTTTACATCTCTTATTATGGATGAAATAGTATCATAGCACCAAGTAAGTCATTTGAAGTTTCCCAGGCTCTGTTTTCTCACTTGTAAAACATAAGCAGTAGAATAGCTGATGTCCAAGATTTCCATGAATCAATGATATTCTATGAATGAAGACTTATGTAATTTATGTTTTGTATGAATAAGGCCCCAAATCTCTCTACTTGCATCAGATATAAATTGAAGGATCAAGGGGTTTTTTTGTTTGTTTTGTCTCTTTAGTTTATTTATTTGGGGTGGGGGTTCTTTTTTTAATGACAAAAACTTTAAAAAGAAAGTAGAATTTAAATTCTATATTGTTAGCAAATATCACAGTTCTACCTTCTTTCCCTTTCCCTCTTTCATTTTTTTCCCTTTTTCTCATCCTTCTTTATGGAACTAGTCATTTATCAACTAAACTATATATATTTTTTTAATGGATCTACTTTTCAGCAGTACCTAGTTGCATTAGATCTATGAGATTTCTTTTAAAACATTTGTTTTGAGGATAAGATATAGCAAGAGAGACATGTTAGCATCTGCATCATGTCTACCTAAATTTATTTCAAGTACACACATGCACCCAAATATCCTAGAAAATATGTCTCCATTTCTGATAACCACCACTAGTCTTCCTTCAACTATACATATCTGAGAAATTATGTAGATATTATTTATGCCCAATTTGCAGAAGCTTCTTTTAAAAATATAATTCTTTTTTAATCAAAGAGCATATTTTTAACTTCTGTTTTTTACTTGTAAGTGACATGCTACAGTTAGAGCAGGGGCTTATAAAAAATTCAAGTTTCTGAATAAAGATATAGTAATATAATCACTACTTAAGCACAAGCTGTGCTTAGATAAATACTTGCATTGTTTTACATTGAAAAGCCTGTATCTTTTGTCTATTTTCCTGTCTACCCCAGGACATTTTCATGGCTTCTTTCTTTGGCTTTTAAAGACATTATTAAGTGTAAGTTTATGAGAAACATATTAATTACATCTTTAGTGTTTTCCTGTTATTTCATGAATACTAACATGCTTTGGGTTATCATGCCAAGATTTTGTTTGGCCTTCTTTCAAGTATAGTTTTGCTACAACATGCTTTTGCATTGCCCATTTCAAGATGGGACATATTGCATTACTGCTTCTTAATCCCAACTCAGTCATTCCTAACTTCCTCATCTTCTTAAATGCTTTTCTATTTTCCAATCTCTCTCTCTTTAGAAAGGAGTATATAGTTTTTCCTCTGAACATGTAAATCAGGAGTTTATAATCTGACATCTGTGAACATTTTAAATTGATTTCAAATGGTATTGGTATTTCAAATTGCATCCAAACACTTGCTATCCTTTGAAATTATGTGCTTTTTATTTTATAAATTTTAAAATGATATTCAACAAATGTTCCAGCACACCAAAAAAATGTTAAGAACTCCTGATATAAACCTTAGTAAACACAGCAGAACCAATTTTAAGTGGAGTTTTTGCAGGTTTCATCACAGTACCAGCTAAATATATTAACATAGACTAATAAGCTGTCACCTCAGGATTCAAAAGATAGTATCCTAAAGGAATAGTACTCAGGGGTAAAGAGGACAATTTCTTGTAAAGCATAAAGAATTCTGTGCCCCTCAAAAGTATGTTCCATGAAGGCAGAAAGTGTCTGTTATGGTGTTAGAAGGTGATATAAGAGGAGATAAAGAAGAGGTTATATGATTTTAGCTTTAGATCTAGAGGATGATTTAGAGGTCACCCAGTTCAAATTCTTCACTTTACATGTGAAGAAATTGAGGCCCAGATTGCATAACTGATTTGCACAATGTCACACATATAATATCTGGAAGCTAGGATTTAAATACAGTTCTTTTTACTTCAAATTCAATGCTCTTGGTTTTTCCCCACCTTGTCAACCATAGCCTTGATCCATTTGTCAGTTTTGCCTACTTTATAGGATTAGATTTGTAAAGAATCTTAAAGGCTATCTCATCTAATCTCCCCATTGATGTGCTCAAAGGTTTTTCCTTTGGATTGGATGCCCCTGTTTAAGATGTCTGTTTTTGATGAAAGTTTTTCAGTTCTACATAATTTGAGGGATTTTTTTTTCCTTAATAGCTTTTTATTTTCCTACATACAATGCAAAGTTCTCTTTGGGATATAAGCCCAGTAGAAGTACTGCTAGCTCAAAAAGGTATGAACAGTTTGATAACCCTTTGGACATAATTCCAAAACACTCTCCCAAATGTTTGGATCCATTCACAACTCCACCAACCATGATAAACTAAGTTTTTCATGTCCATTGGTGTAATAACTAGATTTTTTAAAATTTCATTTTTATTTTGCTTTGACTTTACAAATGAAGACATAATTACTACTACTAGATATTTGAAGTCTTATCATCTGCAGAAGGGATTGTACTTGTTTTATTTGCTTCAAGAGGGCAGAGATAGCCATAATGGGTACAAGGCATATAGAGTTTAATTTAAGATCCATGTCATGAACAACTTCCTCACAATTAGAGTTGTTCAAATGTAAAATGGACCATCCTGAGAAGTAATGAGTTTCCCTCACTGAAAGCCTTCAAGCAGAGAATGACCACTTGTTTAATGGTCATTTAGAGAATTTCTTTGATAGTGATAGATTCCACTAGATGCCTAAGAAGATATCTTCCTATTAAGGATCACACCTAAGTGTGAAACCCAGAAAGCCTTTAAAGGGTTAAAGCAACTGTATTATTAAGGTTCTCCAAAAGTCCCCAAAGCAGAGAATCATAACACACTTGAGGGAATTGCAAATCAGTCTTTACTGATACAGATGAATTGGGAATTGGGAATTGGGAATATAGTAAATGGGAGGCAAGAGGGAAGAGGATAGAGATCAGAGAATACAACTGCCTCTAGTAGGTGGCACCTGTACCATCTTCCAGTTCTGAAATTCCATAATTCTGACATTTATTTATGTGTGTATGTTTATGTAAATTTTGTGTATGTGTGATGTTCATTTCTTAAACCTTTGCAGTGCTTTTCTTCAAAATAACAATTGGACAAATGGTGAAATTATTTCCATCATGGCAGCCTAAAATTACTTAAGGACTAGTTTTCCTTGAGTGGCATCTTAGGAAGTTTTCTCTTAGAATAATAGAGAGCTAGAACAACAGTGATATTTCATTACCCCCTCTTCTCTGATGGATCAGCAATAAAATTATGGTAATGAAATAGCTGGAGTCCCTCATTAGAGGGATCACTTGAATTAGTGAAGTACTTCACAAAAACCTTTTAGAACATTTGCAAAAGTGTGGATTTAGTAATCCTGGTAT
Source organism: Antechinus flavipes (assembly GCF_016432865.1). Classification (NCBI taxonomy): domain Eukaryota; kingdom Metazoa; phylum Chordata; class Mammalia; order Dasyuromorphia; family Dasyuridae; genus Antechinus; species Antechinus flavipes. Next base: position 368,386,200 of record NC_067400.1, on the reverse strand, counting down.
TTATGATGGGGTCACTGCATATATTAAAGGCATTTTTGCCTTTATAAGTATTTTATAGAAGTGTTAAAGCAGCTTTTAGAGTATTGACAATAGCATTACTTTGGATGTTTCAAGGGCCTCATTTCCAAAAGATTTATGTACCTTCTCCTCAACCTCCTGTGAAAAAGCAGGGAATTTGTATGCTGAGACTTTGAAATGTGTTGAGCTGCTTGAAAAGAACTGATGTAGTCAGCAAACAGGGCTGCCTGGTGCTTCCCAGGTTGGGCAGGTAATAAAACTGGCTACCAAATTGCAAGTAATCAGAAGAAAATGGGGTGAATTGTTCTTTTCCCATCTTAAGAAACATTATACCAAACTATTTAAAGGTTGAGGTGAATTTTTAGGTCAAATTGATACACAATCTAGTTACCTTCAAAATGACAAGTAGAATGGGGTGGGGAGGAATAAATGTAAGTAATAAATGTGGTGGGGAGTAAAGAACTGAAGTTATTTTTTTTTAGAATAAACTAAACACCTTAAAGAAGAAAAAAACATATACTTTATAGCTATTCCCATTTTAGTAAGTTTAGTTTTGCCTCATACTTTTTTGTATCATGGATCTCTTTGGAAATTTGATGAAAAATCACAATAATGTTTTTAAAATATATAAAATAAAAGACAGGCTTACAAAAGAAAACAATTATATTTAAATAAATATTTTTATTATTCCCTAAGCTCTTAACTTCAGACCCACATCCATACATCACAGTTTAAATCAGGATTCCTGGTCTAAAGTCAGGAATCTTATAGGATAATAGTCTATTTGGTGCAGTAAGAAACCTTAGAGGATAAACTGGCTAATGTCCTCATTTTCCATTTGAGGAAACTGACCCTGAGAAAGATTAAATAACATCTAATATCATATAAGTAGGGAGGGGAAAAGTTATGATTTGAATTGAGGTTCTCTGACATTAGATGAGGTTATCTGTCCCCTGTATCAGGGAGGGAGAAATCTAATAAGTTCCATGGGTCAGGAATTATCTCCTCATCTCTGTATATTCCTTACATCCCTCTCCTTTCAAGCTGTCAAGTTTACATTCTTGCTTAAGGATCTCCTAAAGTCTAAGACCATTTCCAAACTTGGATAGAAAATGTAAGAAATCTTTAGCTTACAAAATCTTGAATATCAAGTATTAGAATTTTTTTGTTATGAGTGATCCATGCCAATTATTCAGCATTCTATATATTTTACTGTTTTGGAGCCTATACTTTCTGACCTTTGTTAAAAACCTGATATTGCTCAGAACTTTTACCTGAGATCCTAATTCTTTAATACTCTCTATCTGGTACCCTGATCCTTAATATCTGACATTCCTGGCGGTTCTAGAATCTATTTACCTGCCTTCCTCTACCTACTCTATTTGTACTTTTCAATGGACCATGTTTTCAATGGACCTTGATTGCTTGGACCCAATGCCTGATCATCCTTTCCTTTATTGATTTCTTTTAACATAATCTTTGGTCTGACTAGCAAATTTACTTTTAAAATAGACAAATTCCAAATGTATTCATTCCTTACTCATCTTCCAGTGGCCTGCTCTATTTTACGAATTACTCAAGTTCACATAATAACAGGTAGGGAGAAATCAAAAAAGAAAGAGCATATAGAAATATGGGTATGAAAGATATTTTGATCATATAGAAGCTATCAAATAGTGAACAGTAATTGGTTACAGAAAGTGGTTGTAGCATTGTATTATTATACATTTTTATCTTTTTGTGTTATCATAAAGAAGTTATTTTTAATTTTTTTCAGCTTCTCCTTTTCTTATTTCATAATATCCAAATCAACTAAACAAAACTTATCTAAATCCAAGATTGTGAAATATGTGCAAAAAAAGTCACTAAAACCTTCAAGATGTTAAGGTGGAAATGAATAAATGATCAGATTTGCAAAGGTAATATCTCTATTTCAATAAATTCACAAACACAAGAATAGATGCATACATACATACACATATATGTGTATATGTAAATATATCTTTTACTTCAAGTTTTTGGTATGTATCATACAAAAAGAAAAACATAATTTTTAAGTTGAGCTATCAGAATAATCATCTTGATGTCACATTCCCCTTAATTAGAATAATTAATTCAAATTTTGTATGTTAGTTGGCAAAGTAGACAAAGTAGTCCTACCCAATTCCTTTTATGACACACATGTTGTACTGATATCTAAATCAGGAGAAAAAATAGAGAAAGAAAAAAAAATTGGCCACATTCCATAATGAATATCCATGCAAAAAATTTAAATAAGATATTAGCATGGAAATTAGAGCAATATGTCACAAAGTATGTACACTGTGACCAAGTAGGATTTATATAAGAAATTCAGGACTAGTTCACCATTATGAAACTTATCAGCATAATTGACTATACCAACAACAACAATGACAAAACATGATTTTCTAAATAGATTTAGAAAAAAGCTGTCAACAAAATGTAACACTCATTCCTACAAAACATTGGAAAGCATAAAAATAGATGAAGTTTTCCTTTAAAATACAACTGATATCTAACTAAAGCAATCATCAAATATTGTCTGTATTGCAAAAAATCTAGAAGCTTTCCCAGTAAGATTGAGGTCAACAAGGATGCTCATTATCAATGTTATTGTTCCATATTGTACTAGAAATGGTAACTATACAATAAGAGAAGGGGAAAAAATTGAAAGAATTAGAGTAAGCAATGAGGAAACACAACCTTTACACTTTGCAGATGAGATGATGGAATACTTACAGAATCCTAGAAAAACTACTATAAAAACTGGTAGAAATAATTAACAATTTCACTGAAGTTGAAGAATATAAAATAAACCTATACAGATCATCCAAATTTCTATAGATTGTCAATAAAGTCCAGTAAGAATAGAAAGAGAAATTTCATCTAAAATAACTTAAGGTAATATAAGATACTTAGGAGTTTCTTAGGCATTTTATTTATTCTTTACTTTCTAAGAAAAACCATGACATTATAGGGGTAATGTCTTAACTTGTACATTTACTGGATTTAAATGAGACAGATTCCAAAAAGTTGTTAGCCTCTCTCTCCCAGAACCACTGAAGTACAGTGACAAGACAAAAGTTAGGATGAGTGGCAAGGGCTAGGATATAATAGATAATCTCAGTGTCTTCAATATCTGATCAATGTTATGGAGTCTTAATGCAGATTGAAGCATAATTTGTTAACTTTATTTTTCTTAGTGTTTTGTTTTGGTCTATATTTTCTTTTGCAACATAGCTAATATGCTAATGTTTTCCATGACTACATATGTATAATCAATATTAAATCTTCATGATTGCACATGTCTAATCAATATTAATTTGTTTGTTTTCTCAAGAAGGGGAAAGGTGAGAGGAAGAGAATTTAGAACTCAAAATTAAAAATAAATCACACATTAGCAAATATTTAAATGAAAGTGAGGGAAATGAAGTGAAATAAATAAAAAGTAAAAAATAAGTATAAAAATTAAGGAATAATAAGTACACAAAGAGTACAAGGTACTATGAAATTATATGATGAAGAGATCATTTATAGCCATGGGATCATAGAGGACTTAACAGAGGATAGGGCTTTTTGAACTTCAGGAGGTATAATATGTCAACAGGAAGAAATAGGGAAAAGGTTTTTGATTATATGGAATATGGATAAAGGTACAGAGATAGAAAAATTTGTTCAGGATGTGATGAATGATCCATGATATATGAGAGTACAGAGACAACTCACATCTAACTTAAAAATAAATGTAGCACTCCATAAATATATTTTAAGAAAACATTAATAAAAAATGTTAGGAAATTTTATATTAATTAGGTGGCTAAATATATATTTTTCCTTAACTTAATCATTTCTGACATGTACATGTAACTATTAGTTTACAATCAACATGGAATGTGATTATGGATGTAAATGAGATAAATCTGGGAAATTATGTTGGAGCCAGATTGTAAATTATATAGAGTCTTAGGTTACGTTGTGTGGATTTTTTCCAGTTGATAGTGGTAATCCATGGAGTAATTTTGGGAATTGAATTGATTTAATATTTAGGCAATTAGATGGTTAAATGGATAGAACACTGGAAGTCAGGAAACCTGAATTCCAATTTGGCCTCACATAATTATCAGTTGTGTGATCCTGGGCAGGTTACTTAATCTCTATTTGGAGAAGGAAATGGCAAACCACTCTAGTATCTTTTTCAAGAAGATCCCCAGATGGAATCATGAAGAGTCAACACAGTTGAAAAGAACCTACAATAGCAACAACAATGAGACTTGTTAAGCATATATTATAATAATTCAGCAACCAAATAAATTGGACTTGGTAGGCTTCCAGGAGTAGAGTGTTATGATTCTTGTAAGGTACTAAGACAGTGGAATTTATAGAGACAGTAATTATCTAATTTAGCATGGTTCAATATGATTGATCTGATCCTACAAGGAGATGTTATGGGCCAGAACTTGAAACAAGGTACTAAGTGGAATTGAGGAGACAATGGTTAAATCTAATTTAGCATTGATTTAATCCTACAACAAATAATGGTTTCCTAGTGATGTAATGATTAGAGTATATTCAGTGCACAGCATATAAGCAAGAAGCTCTCAGGGCCAGACACAGAAGGTCTCTTGTTTGAGAGACAAGCCCACTCTCAGAGGTGGAGTCAGATTCATTCCAACTTCCACCTTTGTGTTGACTGGAGACATTCAGAGGAGGAGAGGCTGAAGCTGGCAGAGGCAAAGGACTAGCAGCAAGAGCTCTGGGAACCAAGGAGAGAGACAGACCTCTAAGAAAGCTAATTGGGCCCAAGGAAGGAGACAATACTTAGAAAGAGAAACTAAAGGATTTGGACCTTTAACTCCTGGCTGCATTCAAGGTGATTATTGAGCTGAACTGAAATGAAAGCAGCTCCTAGAAGCCTCCCAAGAAACCTGCTCCCAGAGAACATTACATTTTAGAGAAGAACATTAGTCAAGACAGTGGAGTGAAGCCTGAAAGCTGCTCAAGCTCTCCCATTTTCCCTCAAAAACCATCTCCAAGTCTCTGAATAGAGTGTTATGGAATGAAACCAGTTTCCAGCTCAAGATAGATTGGAATGATTTCAAGAAATCATCACTGGGATAAAAGGGATGTTCAGCACAGCTCAGATGGAGCCTGAAAAAGCTAATGAGAAGATCTTAAACAAAGCACATCAACAACTGAGATGTTCGGTCCTGGATCAGTAGTATAGCAGATCAGTGGGGCAACCCCAGCACCAGATCAGAAGGCAAATTCTGGGAAAGCAGCCTGTTTCCTGGAAAGAACAGATAAAGCTACCCCCTGCTGTAAGCAAAACACCAAACATAAGGGACAGGGCCCTGTGCTCAAAGCCAAGGCACAGGGCTACACAGGAAGCTTGGAATTGCACCCTCTTTATGCTAGGTACAAAGCTTAACCTTAAGAGTAAAAAAAATGAAAAAAAATATTGAAAGAAAATGAGCAAGAAACAGAAAATAATTCTTAGATTTTTTTTTTGGTTGACTTTTTTTGTAGTTTGATGAAGTATACTCATGCCTTTACAATACATTGTGTTTCTAAGTAATTACTATTTTTAAATAGTTTTGGTAAGAAAACCAAGTTTTTAGATACATGTCAATGAAGTTGATTATATACTTACAGATTTCTGTTTTTTAAGGGATAACTGCTTCACTTATATGCTGATTCTTCTAAACATATATTCCCTGCTGATCTGAGATTGCAAATCTTTATATAGAAATAGAGTATGTGTTCTGTTTTGTTTAACTTTGAAGATATGAGAATGGAGGACAGAGAAAAGATGGAAAAAAATAGAAAAATAATTTGGGGATACACTTAAAATTATGAAAAGAATAACACTATAGAAAAATATAAAATTTAAAATAGAGTTTTTTAGAATAAAAGAAAAAATGCAGTAGAAAGGAAAAAGTTTGAAGTAATTCTCTGACATCCAATGCCTTAGTAATTACTATGTCCTGAGATATAATCATTTTTTCCATTTTTTAAAAGACTGAGATGATATTCAAAAAAGACCTTCAGAGATAACAACAGACAGCAACTGCAGTATGCTTATATGTATTTTAAAAATGTCAAAAACAGAGTGACCTGATGGAGAAATGCTGGTCAATGGTAGCAATGACTTTGACCCATTTTCTTTCAATAAAGAAGTGCATCTAAGAGGAACAGCATTGAGCAAAACATTCTCCCAATACATTTCAGAACACAGAGCTTGGCTGTAAGCAAATGTTGTGCTTTTTTTGTTTGTTTGTTTGGCTTCATAGGGGAAAAAACCTCAAGATCCCTGTGAAGAAAAATCAGAAGTCAACTTATTTTTCTTTTCCTGTGAGGAAAGCTAAGAGAAAACTAGCTAAAGTGAATTAGAAATAATTGTGAAAATGTATCCCTAGTCCCTAGAACAGATAATTCAAACTGATAAATTATAGGATTAAAATCTGGAACTCAGAATTTACTAATAATTATGCTATACATCCCACTAGGTTCCAGTTATTGACACACACAAATCAAAAATAAACATTAGTTAAGTATAGTGATTTTTTGTTATCTTTTTATTAAGGTGAAGAATCATTGAAAATTGGTTTGAAAAAATGCTAACAAGTGTACAACAGAAAAATCTTTTCTACTTATAATAGTTCAGTTCAAATAAAAAAATGCTTTCTGCCAATTCATGGATCATTGAAACAGAGAACTTATAATTGGAAGGAATGCCAAGGACTCTATAGTTCTGACTTAAACTCAAAAGTATTCCTTATTAAACATAGTCTCAAGCTCTGAAGGCCACCAATGAGGAAGCCCTTTATTCTTTGGAAAGCTTTCTTTATTAGGAAAGTCATTCCCGACATTAAATCTAAATTTGCCTATTTGAAATACGTATTGATTGCTTTTGGTTCTGTCCTTTAGTAACAAAGAACAAACTTAATCCTTTTTTTGCACAATAACTTTTTTAAAATAGCTTTTTATTTACAAGATATATACATGGGTAATTTTTCAGCACTGACAACTGCAAAACCTTTGTTCCAACTTTTACCCTCCTTCCCCCCATCCCTTCTTCCAGGTGGCAGGTTAACCAATACATGTTAAATATGTTGAAGTATAAGTTAAATACAATATATGTATACATGTCCAAACAGTTATTTTGATGTACAAAAAGAATCGGAGTTTGAAATAGTGTACAATTAGCCTATGAAGGAAATCAAAAATGAAGGTGGACAAAAAATAGAGGGATTGGGAATTCTATGTAGTGGTTCATAGTCATCTCCCAGAGTTCTTTCACTGAGTATAGCTGGTTCAGTTCATTATTGCTCTATGGAACTTATTTGGTTCATCTCATTGTTGAAGAGGGTCATGTCCATCAGAATTGATCATCATATAGTATTGTTGTTGAAGTATATAATGATCTCCTGGTCCTGCTCATTTTACTTAGCATCAGTTCATGTAAGTCTTTCCAGGCCTTTATGAAATCATCCTGCTGGTGCATAATAACTTTTGATAATGTTTGAAAACAGCTATCATATCCCTTTGATTCTTCTTTAAGCCAAAATGCTGTTTCTTCAAATGATCCTCTTAAAACACAGGCTCAAGGTCTTCCATGATCTTAGTCTCCTTCTTCTCTAGTCTCTCCAGAAAAAGAAATAAATAACCACAATTGTGCTCAATATGATAGTAAAAAAATTAATTTGACCATCTTAAATGGAAATTATTAAATGAAAAATAGCTGAAAATTAGTGTTCATAATATGACAAGAAACTAAATATATAGGTTAGTAAATCAATTCACCAATCTGTATACTTGGACAAGCCCAGCAGATGGATAATAATCTGGATCTGGATTTAAGTAGATGACTATATGATATTTTAAAAAATCACCAGTGCTTTTAATTACTATAATTTGATTGCTACTACAAAAATCCACGCCTTCCATGCCAATATTATTCTAATGATACTATATGTCATAGACTACCATTATTGCAGAAGAATTAAAATGATGACTCATTTATAGAATAATTTATGGAAAAAAAGGTGGCTATTTTGCTAGTGATTTCTTCATTCTACTCATGTTCCATTTTTTGTAAAGGATTAAGACTTTAAAAATAAGGCAACTAGTGCTTTCTCCTTCCTCCCACTCACCACTCCAAATTTCAGTGACAAAAGGAGAAGGCACTAATGATTTTAAATATATACATATATGCACACACATATACACAAACATATCTATTTGTGTACATACCTATATACATATATGTGTATATCTATATATTTAAATATTTATATACATTATATATATATACACACACACATATATGGTTTATTGTTTTCCTTCCTTCTGAAAGAGAATCCAAATAATATCACTGTATTGGAATCAAGATACAGTGTATTTAACTATCATTGACCAGACCAATAGGGGCTTGGAAGACTCTACTGTACATCAGCAACAAATAGTTCACATGAACATTTAGAATAAAGATGTCTCTAAATGTACACATCTCACACTTTTTTAAAGCTACTGCAAAGCTTCTTTGTTCATGAAGTATAGCATGCAATGCTGGGCAGTCTTTTGCCTGTGTTTACCATGTCACACAATCAATTTCAAAGTTCTTCAGGGAGGTCTGGAGAGTGTCCTTGGATCATTTCTTCTGAAGTGTATATGAGTGTCTAGCTTGTGTGAGTTGTTTGAAAAGAAAAAAAAAAACTGAGGTAAGAATAAGAAGACACTAGTGATTGGATTTCCTATAAGAAAATAATAATAATAAAAGATCATTGAGGAATTATTTTAAAATCTACAGAAGAAAAGAGAAGGGAGGTCAGAAGGAAATAAAAAGGATATCTTTAAAAGTTATATATTAAATATATGCATATTTTAAAAGAAAAATAGGATATTTATAATAGAAATTCAAAATTTCAAGTATAATCACATTTTTTCTGTTCTACTTGGTACATGGCAATGCTTATTTAATTTGGTATTTGTAAAATTCAGCATCTCAGAAATAGTACAGGATGACAAGATATGGAGGAGGTATGATCTGTATTGACAGAAGGAGCATGCCCACTATAAATTAAATAGATGACCCATTGATATATCCAAGATCTTTTCTAAAAACTATTTCAAAAGAAAATTTTATGGCTTTTTTCTTCTGCCTCCTGAGAAGGAAAAAATTCTAACTGCTGTTCAAAACTATAATAGTCTAACATTATTGACTATATTATTTACTTCAATATTTGAAAGATCAATGGTTAAACTGATTTCAATACTGTTTCCTATACTTCCAATTATAAACCCATAATATCTTAAAAGATTGTGTCACGTATTGTGATTGAGAAAATTCATCACCTGTTGCTAGGTTTCTGAGGTTAAGATTTTCTTAACTTAGTAGACAAACCTATTTTATAATACATACATACAGACATACAGACAGACAGACAGACATATAGATAGAGTTTAACCCCACAAATAGGGCCTTTAAAAAATTCTGCAGATCCTATAAAAGCCTTGAAGAACCTATGGTCTCTTCCACATAATGATTAGGCACCAGTGTGGGATTTTAGTAGAGTTTGATGTTATTGAGGAGTGATAAATCAGCTCCATTGCTTTAAATTTTATTATGTTATATGCTTATGATGAAACTTTGTGTTGAATTCCTAGAATTTCTCTGCACCATTTTAAAGAAAGATTATTTTTTTTCTCATGCAGGGCATATAAAATGTGTGGTTGACAGCTTCCCTTTAGTGTATAAGAATAGATAAAAATGTAAAGTTATGGTTGTCATTTTTTAAAATATGATTCATTTTTGTGCCAAGCTGGAAGTTATACAAATTGCATGTGCCCACACTTAATATTTCAAATATATAATTGGGGCACTCTATTACACTGACTTAAAATCATCACCCTTTTATGTTACAATTGACTATTTGAGATACTGAGTTTTCATATCAAATGATTTTTCCAATTATATAAAAATGTTTTAATACACAGGGAAGAATTTAATTAGTTATGAAGGCTTATTCTTTTTTCTTATTTCCTAACATATTATTCCACTCCATTTAAACATTTTTCTATGTGTAACACCTACTTCATAGGGTTTTTGTGAGAATTCAATTAGATATTTGTAAAGCACTTAATAAAATACCTGCCATATAGTAGGCAGTCAATAAACAAATGTTACTTCCCTTTCATCTTCCCTTCTCCCTTGTCTCTTCCCACAGACAGATCCCGATAACTGACAACTAACCTATAATGCAAAAGAAAGGGAAAACTCTTAGCAAAAATACAAAATTGATTTCATATATATATATATATATATTATATATATATATATATAATATTCCTCTATCCCCTGTTGTAAGGAATACAGAAGATTTTAGAATGAGAAGAGCGGGCAAGAGAGAAAATGAGATGACACAATAGTTTTTAAAAGTGTTGGTTCATCAAAGTAAAAGAACTCCAAGGACATAAGATGGTCATATGACTCTACTAAAAATATCTCAACTTGTCCTATGACTATTCCTGAAATTTGGAATTTGGGCACATACTACTTTTTTTAAGCTTCTTATTTTTTTATACCTTTTTAACATACTCTTCAGACCAGAAACACAGGTCTTTTAGCTGTCCCTTATACAAGACACTTTGCCTCCTTAATCTATTCACTTCCAAAGGTTGTCCCTCATTTTTAAATGCTTTCCCTCTTTATTTCTACCTCCTGGCTTTTTTTTTAAGTTTCAGCTATATTCCCATCTTCCTCAAGAAGCCCTTTGAAGTCCTTCTTACTCTTAGTGACATCCCTCTGAGAGTATACTGTTTATCCTGTATATAGGTTATTTGCAATTGTTGACATGTTGTGCTCATTAGATTGTCATTGATCTGAGACAGGATTTTGTTTTGTTTACCTTTCTGTATACCCCTGTTTATCATAGTGTTTGATATATGATAGATACATGATAGATGATTGATAAATTATAAATTTATAAATTTGATGCTAACCAGAAGTGGCCAAAACACTTTGTCAGGAACCAGGGATCTATGATGGGATGGGACAACCTTTCTAAATTGTATTTTATACAGAATTCAATATTCCATTTCCTCTACCACCTGAAATTTTGCACTGAAATTGTGAAAAAGAAAAGTCAAACCTGTAAAAATTGTGTTGTCACAAGCCTTTGCATTCTGAAGAGAAAACTCTAGGTCAAAGAAAATAGTATGCTTTCACCTGATTGTTGTTTTTTAGTTGTGTATGACTTTTCTGACCCATTTTAAGATTTTCTTAGCAGAGATATTGGAATTTTCTTCTCCAACTCATTTTATTGATGAGGAACCTGAAATAAGCAGAGTTAAGTAACTTGCTTAGTGTCACACAGCTAGTACATGTCTGAAGTCAGAGTTGAACTCACTAAGTTGAGTCTTTCTGACTCCATGTCAGTGCTTTATCTGTTGTTTCACCTACTTTTCCCCTGGACTTTCACCCAGGTATATGGGTGAATTTTTTAAAGAATCATTTTCTTTGACTATTAAATACATTTGCTTATCAATTATATACAGATTAAAAGTCACTCCATGCATCACTCTAGCATATTTGCCTGATTTTGTATATTATATCAAAGCCCTGGGACTAACAAGAGTTTAAATATAGCAATTCAAAAGGAAGGAAGTAGTATAACTAATGAATTTTTCAATAAATATTTAATAACCAATAGATCAAACCATCAATAGCAATAAAACCTTAAACACCTGAGGTAGATGAAACAAGGGGATAATAAGAATGAGATTACAGGGGATCTCTATGCTAGCACTTGATTTAGGACCATATATTCTTTGACTATTCTGTTGTCTATATCCACTTTGGGGTCACAATTCTAGAGTAGAAAAGAGTGCTGTTGTTAAAGAGGGATCAGAAGATCTAAGGGAGCAGTATTGTTTTTGATCTCAAGAGATCAGTGATTCTGAGGAAAAATTTAATTTCTAGTTTAGGTTCTAGCAAGAATCTAAAATAACAGTATGGATTATAATCCTAAAGACCATTCCTGTGTAAGGGTCAGAATAGAGACCAAGAAAGCGAAACCACATCTCTCCTCATTTCAGAGTAAAGCACTGAAAATTTCCAAACCCTCTGATCTAGTTCTGAAAACAGTAGTGTTAAAAAGTCTGAATCTTGAAACAGCTGTTCCCCCACATTAGATACAGAGACCAATTTTAACATAAAGTTCAAAATTAATAGAGTGGGAAAATCAACAAGAACAATCTATTTATCAAAAACTACTAAAATGACAGGAACATCAAGACACAAATACAGAAGACTAGGAAGTAAAAAAAAATGCTACAAGTAAAATCTTATAAAGATGTGAGCATAAAACAAAAACAAGATTCCTAAAAGAGTTTTTTAAAAATGTTTTTCAAAACCAAGTAAGAGTGATGGGGTACAACTTCTAGGGGAAATGTGACAGTAAAGTTGAGGCCACAAGACTTGGCAGTACCTAGCTCCACAAACATCGCTGGCTATCAGATAACAATCTGTTGATCATTAATAACAAAGGTTCTGAGATAATAATGAGGTGCATATCAAACCATTCTTCAACTCCACCTCTAAGACCACTCAATCCTACCTCTAATCCAAAAATTTAACATATTAGTGGCATGAAACAACTGATCTCTCTATCTTTTTCATATAAATTTATATTCTTGCTCTTGGTTCTTTGCTAAATCCTTTTGGAACTTAGCTCACTTCAACTGGCATTACAATTTTAATAAACTTTGCTCCTTGCCTTGGAGATGGGTTCAAGACTGCAAGTTCTTTTGAGACCCTGATCTGCAAACCTCAACTTTTTAGTTTCCTTTTGAACCTCAACAAGAGTGTAGAGGAAAATTAGGTAAACAAATGAAAGCAAAGAAAGGAAATTATGAAAAGACAATTGAAAACTTTCCCAGGGGTTAGAGAGGAGCACCCTGGGAGATTGAAAGCCAGAAGCCCTCTCTCGGAGTTAAGACAGATTCACCTTTGTATTGGCTGAAGGCTGAAGAAAGCAGAGGCAGAAGCAAAGGACAAAGCTGCAAGAGCTTTTAGAACCAAGGAGAGAGAGAGGCCTCTAAGAAAACTAACCGGGCTATATTGGAGACAATAAAAGATTAGAAATTTTAGCACCTGGCTGCATTTGGGTGATTATTTACTTTTAACCGATATTAAGGCTGCCTCCAGAAAACCTCCCCGAGAAACCTGCTCCCAGAGAGAACCATTATATTTTAAAGAAGAAAACACCACATTTTGGCAAAAAAATAATAAAGAAAATAACACTTTCAAAAATAAAACTGGCCAAGTTGTGGGGAGGGAAGGTACAGAGTTTCACTGAAGAATAGAATTTCTTAAAAATTAGAATTGGGCAAGTGGAATCTAATGAGTCTCGAGACATCAAGAAAAATCAGACGAAGTCAAAAGAATGAAAAGATAGACAAAAATGTGAAATATCTTACAAGAAAAACAAGTGAGCTGGAAAATATATGAAGAAGAAGTCATTTAAGAATTACTAGAAAACTATGCGAAAGATATGATGAAAGAGCCTAGATATCAGATTTGAAGAAATTATCAAGGAAAACACAAAGTCGAGAGAATCTACTGTTTACTACCAAAAGAAACACCAAAATTAAAGTTCGTAGGAACATTAGAGCCAAATTTCAGAACTCCCAAGTCAAAAAGAAAATATTTCAGTCACCCAGAAAGAAATCCATCAAAACACCATTGAGCCAGTCTTGATAATACATAATTTATCAAAGCTACCATATTAAAGATATGGAAGGTTTGGAATATGATGTTTCTGAAGGTAAAAGAAGTGGGATTACAACCAAGAATAATCTATCTAGAAAAAATTGAGTACAATACTTCAAAAGAAAAACATGATATTTAATGAAATAGAGGCCTTTCAAACATTTATGATGAAAAGATCAAAAGTGATTAGAAAATTTGACTTTCTAATACAAGTCTCAAGAGAATCATACATAAAAAAAATAAAATGAAATATCAGTCCTAAGGGATTCAATATTAAAATATTTATTATTTTACATGGGAGAATCATATAGAACTTTATCCTTATTATGGCAATTCAATATAGAAGGAGATTATAAGAGTGACTTGATTATGTTGGGATCATGTAAATTAATAGGAAAGAAAAAAGGATATACTGAGAGAAGGGAAAGGAAAAGAAAAATTTGGGGAAATTATCTCACATAAAAGAGGCCCACAATCACTGGTTTACAAGAAACTTGCTGGAAACAGAGGAAAACACAGAGTTAAAAATAAGTATCTGGAAGATATTTCACTATGTTTCACCTGAGATTAAACAAAGGCAGCAGAATCTATTATGCTTCAGCTAAGTTAAAAATAAAGCAATATAACAGTTATGGTTTCAGACAAAGTAAAAGCAAAAACTAAACCTAATTAAAAGGGATTAAAAAAAAATGCATCTTGCTAAAAGGAAACATAAATAATGAAGTAATCATAGAAATAAATACATATGCAAAATGGCTCAGCATCCAAATTATTAAAGGGAATGTTAAATGAAGTGCTAGAATAAGTAAAACTTTGCTACTTGGGGACCTAAAGGTTACCCTTTCAGAGCTTGATACATGCAATCAAAAAATAAAAGAAATAAATCAAGGAGAGGAATAGAATCTTATAAAAGTTAGACATGATAGACTTCTGGGGGAAAAAATGTTGAATGGGAAGAGAAAGGATTATACCTTTTTTTTTTCTCAGATGTCCATGGCACCTTCATAAAAACTGCCCATATATTAAGCCATAAAAAAACTGATGACCAAATTCAGAAAAGCCAAAATATTAAATGTACCCCTTTCAGATCATAATGAAATAAATGTATATTTAATAAAGAACTATAAGAGCATAGATTAAAAATTAATTACAAAGTGACCTAATTCTAAAAAATTAGTAGATCAAAGAACAAATAATAGTAACAAAAAGTAATTTCCTTAAAATGAATGACAACAATGGGATAACATTTAAAAAATTATGGGATGCAGCCAATTTAGTACTTAGGTGTAATTTTTACAATTCTAAATGCATATAGTAATAAAAGAGATTAAGAGCAGATGAATGAATTTGGCATGCAACTAAAAAAAAAAAAAGAGAGAGAGAGAGGAAAAAAGAGAGAGACACCTCAACTAAACACCAAAAAGGAAATCCTAAAAACAAACAAACAAACAAAAAAAGAGATTAAAGAAATTAAAAGTAAATAATAATAATAATAATAAAACTAAAAAATAAAATTAGGATTTGGTTTTATTTTTTTAAAAACAGTAAAATAATTAAACCATTAGTTATTTTGATTTAAAAGAAAAAAGAAAACCAAATTAATAGTATAAAAAATGAAAATGGTGAATATATCACCAATGAAGAAAAAGGCATTGACAACTTAAATGAATAGTATGAACATTTACAGAAATATAAACTGCTCAGTTTAGCAGAAGAGGAAATGTAATACCTAAACAGCCCAACTTAGAAAAAAAAAAATGAACAAACCATAACTGAAATTGATGAGGTTTGGCACAGAGCAGGGAGTTGTGGGAACTCGCTTCTGGCAGGAGCAGGTCCTTCATAAATGAATTTATGAACCTGAAAAGTTAAACTGGCAAAAAAAAAAAAGTTTATTATCAGAAAAAAAAAAAAAAAAAAAAAGCTGAGATGTTAGCTTTTGTTGACTGACTTCCTTAGGCAGGTCCCAACAGAGAAGTAAAGATCTAGCAGAGAAATCCTTTAACAGAGAAAGTGAATGGGGTTCTGTTAGGGAAATAGGTGAGAGAGATAAAGAGAGAGTAACACTAAAAAGAGAATTTCTTTTCAGCGGGCAGAGAGTCACAGCTATACCAAGGAGAGAGGGGTTCCTTGGCATGAAATGTTAGGTCTTCTGCAAGGGATTGAGCTGAAGGAAGCTTGTTTTATGGGCAGCTCTTGGTGGGAGCTGGGAGCAGTTTGAGCTAGAATCAGAATAGAGAATCTTGGAATTGAATGCATGTCCCTGGACTAATCTCTAGCTCAATAGAGTTGGATAGAAATCTGGATCTCCAGCTTGGGCTGAATAGGAGTGATCCTGGACTCAACTAGTCCCATCCAGAGAACAGAATGAAACTACTTTATCTTGATTCCCTGGGGCAGGTCTTTCAGGGGAGAGATTCTCTGAGAGAGTTTCCCAGGCTTTCCCCCCAAAGTCCAAGAGAGAGAGTGACAGAGAGTTTAGAGATTCCCCTCATTAAAATTATAAATGTAAAGAAAAAAATTTCCCTTACCACTAGGTGGATTTACAACTGAAATCTACCAAACATTTAAGGAACGGTTAATCACAATACTATTTTTTTTAAGCAAGTGAGGAAGTAATCCTACAAAATTTTTCTTATAGAACAAATATGGTATGGGGTGGGTGCTAAATCCTCTTACGCAGAGGCTTCTTCAAATACAAACAGGAAGGCTTTATTTGGTCCTTGCAAGGAGAAGTCCAAACATACCAGGTGAGCAGACAGACCCTTTCAGTTCCCATCTCGCATCATAGTGTGCCTGTCTTGGCAAGCCAGAAATAGTGAATAAAATAGCAAAAGACTTGGGTTCATTGCATAAACTGAAAGGGAAGTAACCCTTGACCAATGGTCAGCAATGATATCTACTTACTCCGGATCACATAACTTCCTAACTTTAGGCTTAGGGTCTGACCTTTTCTGCCCTACAGTAGCCCTCTGAGAATAGAGATCAATATGACTTCCTGAAACTTAGACTTAGGCTCTGATCCACTCCATCTTAATAGACTTTTTCAGAAATCTTCACCTGGTTCCATTTAATACCTAAACTAGGGAAAGTAAAAATAAAGAAAGCTAAAACTCAATTTCCCTAATGAATATTTATAGTACCTCTTTTGAGATGGCAAAGAATTGGAAATTGAGAAAATGCCTATCAGTTGGGGAATGACTGAACAAGTTGATATAAGATTGTGATGGAATACTACTGTATTTAAGAAATAATGATCAGGGTGATTTCAGGGGGAAAAATTGGGAAGATTTATATGAATTCATGTAATGTGAAGTGAGCAAAACCAGCAGAACACTTCACACACCATAACAACAGTATTGCAAGGAAATAAACTGTGGAAGAGTTAGTCACTTTGATCAAGACAAGGATCCAAGAGAATTCTCAAGGACCCATAATGAAAACTGCTGTTCATTTGCAGAGAAAGAACCGATTACCTTTTATATTCATTTTCCATGTGAAGTCATGAAAAATACCTACATTAGCCATGTATCTATATTAGTTGCAAAGGAAAACACAGACAATAAATAAAACAAGGAATATAAAGTGAAGTATAATTCAATCTGTGTTCAAATGTTATTTTTCATATAATTGGAAAATATTTATGAAATAAATAAAATTGCATTTTAAAAAAATGATATATAAAACATAAATAAATTCCAAAGGAGTCCCCTAAGTCAATAGAAGATATTCCCCTCTTCTGGACAGAGCCTATAGCCAAGCATAAACATATTTCCAACTTACCCATATATGTCAGTCATTTCCATTTTTATTCATCCGTTTCCCTCACACAACCATTCTCTCTACCTCCAGCAAATAATTGCATTTTCTTTTATTTTTCCCTCTAACCCCCCCCAACTCCAATTTCATACCTTTTCTACTGATATTTTTTTACATATCAATAGGCCTATTGCTGTCAAATATTCTTTTCTTTACCCCATCTAGGAATACATCTCTCATACCAATAGCCAGTTCATTGTCAAAGAATGACAATGGAAAAGATAAATTATATTTACCATTCTTGTTCTAAGAATGTATTATATGATTTAAAATTAAATGTTATTAAATAAAAAATAAATTCTAATAACCTAGTAAATCTTAGGATGAAGCTGAATAAGCTATTTCTTTATTTTTATTCTTTCCCCCACTAGATTCTCACTTAAATTTCCTACTCCTGACTTATAAGATCCTAAGATCCTAAAGAAAGTCATTATCTATTTAGCCTCCTGGTGTTTTTGTATAATTCTTGAAGCCCAATCTCTTTAGATTGCAATTTTGGAACAGGAACGATATCAAGGAATATTACCTCTCTAACTTCATTTGTAAAAGAAACAGTGCTTAATACTCCATTGATAATCTTTCTTGAGTTTAATGGCTAGATTGGTGTTTATTTCCTTTTATTTCTAGTTTTCCTTGGAGCAATACTATTATGACATTCTTTATGCAGGATGAGTTTCATGGAAGTCAATTTCCTATTTTCTAGGTTGAATAGGGGTCTCTCTATTCAAAATAAACTGCTCTTTGGGTTGGAAGGAAATCCACAATCCTGAATAGATTATCTTTTTGAGCTGTACATATGAAATATTTAAATTGAGAGGAACGTACTGTGCTATTTAGCTATTTGCTTTGGCCCCTGAATCTCAATAAGGCTTTGGGAATTTCTATTTGAATAGAGAAATAAGCACCCACACTCTGAGTTATTGAAATCCTTTTCCTGTATTATTAAGATCTGTAAATGAAGAAAGAGAGTTGGGAGCTAACATTCCTCAAAAGGGAACTTCAGAAACTCTAGAAGAGAATGAGCAACCTGGCATCTTTTCCTATGAAGGGCTAGAAGGCAAGATGACTAGCTTTTTAATCTTCTAGGACAACCACTTGGAGAAGAAAAATAGGAAATAATTTTAAGAAATGGAAGAACAGAGTCAGAATTGCCTACTGATTTCCTACTTGGTGCCTCTAGTTCTAAGCATGAAATCACAGCTGTTATAAGCAAGGGGAAAGAAATCAAGTGTTCATATAATATTTTTTAATTATATATTTTAGATTCAGTCTCCATTTTTTTTTTTAAGGAAAAAAGCCATAATAGATAAAGACAAGGGATAGTCATTCCCCAGATTTATATTTTTGTCAAAGACTATTCTACTATTTCTTGTACCAAATTAGAAGCTACTTCTCCCCTTTCAGTAGGGTTCTGAATTTGTAGAAAAGGTTGAAAGCAAGTTATGTAATGCTCCAGTGGACCTGAAAATTAGTGATGGGTGAACCTTCAAAAAGTTCAGAGGTTTTCCCAAAATGGAGTTGACATCTAAAAGCCTAGATACTTATAGGGACTAGAAGAAAACCCTTGAGTCTACATAAATGGTCTGTGAATTTTGTGAAAAGAGGCTTTCTGACAAGGTTTTCAGAATTTCTTGCTTCCCAGGAGGCTGGAAATCTTTGAGAAGGGCCATTATGTTTTGGATCAGAATATAGGAGTTCAGGGGGCATGAAAATGAAACAGGGTGGAAAAAAAATAAATCATCTGCCATCTCAAGAGCTTAGGTCCAAGTTTAGGGATAAGGTTGGTGAGTTTTGTATTTTCTTTTTAAATAGCTTGTTCGTTCCTCCTAAAAGTGTATCATAGCATCATTAAAACCACAAAAAGATCTATTTTCTACCTGCTTTTTAGTTCTTTGTGAAAAGTGCTGGGAGCTTCGAGTTGAAGTTCCTGTTTCTTTTGTTATTTTTTTTTTTTCTTTTGAGAACCTAGAGTAAAAGCATTATGGAATTACATAAATGAAGTGGTGGATCTTAAAGGAAAAGAAATACTTGGCAAAAGATATCAGAGATTTTCAATCTGTGGCTTCATTTTGTCCTAGCTAGTACTCTCAAGAATTGGGACTAGTTATGTGATACTTTAGTCATATGGATAGCACTATGCTTTTGGAATGACACAATATACCATAAGAATATGGTGTCTTGAAATGAATCCATGATATCCTCAGTTGTAAAGCTGTGACCTGGCAACCCATCGGCAATTATGTGTCTTGGGAAGGTAGTGAGGATGAGATAGGCTACAAATGCTATTAATGGGGGATGGGAATCTTAGGTTTTTTTAAGCTGAAAGGAAGCTTAGAGCTCAGCTAATCCAATGCCTTTATTTTATGTCACAATACTGAGGGCCAAAGCATCTCAGTGACTTAACCCAAGATCACATAGATAGTAACAAAACTAGAGTGAAAGTAGAGGTGTACAAAATGAAAATTTTAACTTTGTCATATAGCAAAAATTCTGACAAAATAGGTTTTTTTTCTAGAAAATATGATCAAATGACTGTGTTTTCTGCTACAAAAGCTCCAAAAGGAAATTCCCCTTCCTATCATCAAAATTTTCCAGAAATATAATCAGATTTTAAAAGAATTATATCTCTATTTGAGAAGATTTTTTCTTTTCTACTCCTTTCTTTGGTAATAACTCAGTCACTTAATTAATTTGTTAATTGTCCTCTATGTGAGAGAACTATGCTAAGTGCTATGCTTGTGTAAAAAAGCCAAGGAATTTAACCTAAATGGTAAACAGAAAGGGAAATCCAAATATAATTATTGATTAATCTATTTTTTCAAATGGATTATAGTAACTCATTTAAAAATGAGAATTTATGACAAACATATCAAATGCCCAGTGCCTTTTAGATTTATGTAATAATTTGATTTATTATTATATGTAATACTAATAATATATTTACATGGCACTTTAAAATTTACAAAATGCTCTATAATTGCAATCCTTTGATGGTGCTATCATTATTCTCATTTTAGAGATTAGGGCACTGAAACTGGGGAGGTTAAATAACTTGCTCAGAATAATAGAATTGATTAATGATTGGGACAAGATTGAAACAGGCATTCCTGATTCTAAATTTGAATCTCAGTGCTGTGGTATATTGGTAATTATTCAACAAAGGGCTCCCCCAAAAAAGTGTCTTCAACATACTTTTAAGTATTATCCTCTTTTGTATTAAGTATTAAGTAAAAGTTTGTCTTCTTTTGTTGATATTTTCTTCATCTCTTTCTTAAGTCTGAACAATAGCCATAAATTAAGTCCTGGTTTATAATATTTGCCTTTTGAGGAGTAGGCATGGAATGAAAATTTAACTATCAGTTCTCACAAGTTGGTTAGAACTAGCTCCAGCACACCCCTGACATAATATACCTTTCCACCTAGATACCTGTATTAAGAATTATTATTTCCTGCTAGAAGGTATAGTGTACTATAGTTGATAGAGCTCCATCTTCAGAGTCAAGAAGACAATGTTTATTCTTCATCCCATTTCACAGTCATCCTCTACATAAGATGAAGGAAAATTGTTATTCTGGGGAAAAATAGTTCAATTGTTTAGTAGAAAACTATTCATGTTGTCCTTGGTGAGCAGAGGTGTCAGAAAAATGGTATTTTGGTGGCGCTTCTAATGGAATTCCCAACAAGTAGGGTACTAATTACATCAACAGATGTGGGGATAGTAACTATCATTGCTAAGAATGGATATTCTGAGGAGTCAGTTACCTGGCAACATCATTTCTCACAAGATATTTTTAACAACCAACCAATATGTAGTAGCTGGAAAAATCAAATTTGTGGTTTTCTATAGTATAAACTATTAGTTGATCCTCTCATGGATAATGGCATTTAAGGGTAGAGAAGTTCAAAGTTGAGAGAGAAATAATTATGGGTATCAATGTCAGATCTACAGAAGATAATTTCATTAGTGTGTTCTTTTTTTCTTTTTCCTTTATTCTACAAATTTGAAAATGGCTAATTTTAAGTATTAATCTTAAACATCTGTTGTGTCATTGACATACATCTGTATAATCACACATTCTGTTCTCCCTCTCATTCTTCTTAATCTTTATTCCTTCTATATCCTCATTAGAAGACAGGCATTCTTCATTATGAATCTAGTCCAAATACTTTTTTTCTTTGTTAATTTTTTCTTTGCTTATTCTTAACAAATGCATAATATTTTCTGGTGACTACCTCAGCAAGCATTAGATTATTCAAGGTTAAGCCTTGTTGTCACCCCCAAGATTGATTTTACTGAAAATGCACCCCATTTTAAAATCTCTTGCTAAAAAGGAGAGTAGTAATTGAATTGTAAATAATGAACTAGGGGAATTAATGATAAACAAGGAAAAAACATGGTTTATATTTGTAGTGTCCCTTAGCCAGATGGTTCTCATGTAAAATTGACTGCTTGGGAATGAGTCACACACTCTTTTGAGGTATATTAGGAGGGCATTTAATGAGTTTGATATAGTAATTTACTAAATGATGCATATTGTTACCACAATAACAAAGATGGGGCAGCTGAACTGTGATAGAGGCAAGGCAGGAATTACTATTAATAGCCATGAAAATAGCAATAGAATGTTTTCTATGATGGATTTGCTACTACCTAAAAAGTGGAAGAAATAAAACTTATTCACTTGTATTTCTATAGTGATTCAATACCCTGCTATGGTAGGGTAAATATTGAAGAATTTCATGACTATAGGCAGATGTAAGAAAAAGGGTTCTTAGTTCACTAAGTTCTTACTGTTCTTTTTGCAAGTAGTTTTATTAAATTGTCAGAGGCATGATTTGAGGAGATTATGGGTAGTAATTGTTATAAAAAGAAAACTGATTTGATTATACTTTGGAATATAAGTCAATAAAACATTTTTTGTTGTTGTTGTTGAGAAAACTATAGGAAAATAGGAATACCTATGCCCTGTTGGTACAGATGGAAGTTGGTCCATTCTTTCTTGAAAGCAAGTTGGAAGTATGTCCCCAAAGATACAAAATTATGCAAGCCCTTTGACCCACTTATACCATGATTAGGCCTATACACAAATAAATTAAGGAAATTTAAAAAAAAACTGCTTCTACAAAAATATTTATAGCAATTCTTTTAATATTTTTAAATAGTCCCAATGTTTACAAACTAAGGGACTATCCTCATATTTTGGAATTATTGAATAAAATATGATATTTGAAAGAAGTGGATTATTATCATTCCTTTAAAAATAATAAAATGGACAATTCAGAATAATTTGTGAGGACTTTCATAAACTGATGTTTAGGAAAGTTGGTAGAACTAATACAATTCATTCAATCCCAAAAATAGTTTGGGGAAAACAACTTTGAAAGATTTTAGAACTCTGTCCATACCATGACAATACACAAGTCTTGAAAATTAAAGATGGGATATATCATTCACTTTTTGCCAAATAGCTGATGATCTTATTTTTAAAAGAAAATTTGTCCATAATGCCCCCTTTTACATTAATACCACTTACATTTCCAACTATACCCTTTCTTTTTATTTTTCCAGGTAACCAATGGCTACCTGGATTTTTTAAAAGGATTAAAGGATTTTTTAAAAAGAATTTTTTTAAATGTTTTTTTTTTTAAGTTCAACAAAATCAAATCTGTCAAAAATATTTGAAATTTATGCAATAGTTCACTCCCACGTGATTCCACCTCCACAAAGATGTCAGAGAAGGTACTTTCTCAAGTGAATACTTTAGGACTAAAGTTGGTATAATTTTGTAACCATTTGATTTTTAACATTTTTTAACATTTACATTGTTGCACTCATTATATACATTGTTCTTCTAGTTCGCTTACTTAATTTCACATTGGTTCTTATTCATTTTCCCATGTTCCTTTCTATTTATCATATTGAATATTTATTACAACACTGTAATATTTCATTATATTTATGTACCACAGCTATTAAAGGAATTTTCCAACTGAAACTGATTGACATATACTTTGTTTCTAATTCTTTGTTACTTTAAAAAGTTGTTATAAATTTGTGGGTGTATATAGCATGATATTAATTTAATATTTTGAAGATTGTGTTTGTCTCAATACTAGTATACTGTTGATATTTCTAAAAACAGGCCTTTTTTCCCTAGGAAAATCTTGGATCAATTAATGGAAAGTTACAATTTCCTGAAAGCATTTAGCTTGACTTCTTTGTGTTTTTTGTTGGTTTAATTCATTTTGAATTAGTTCTGAATTCTCTGCCACTTCTTCACTCTTAGAATTGACAAGAAAAAGAAAAGCCATTACATATATATTTTGTGTGCATAAAAAATAAATTTATGCATATATATGATGTATATTATATGTATATTATACAAAACAAATTCTATATTATCTACATCCAACAAATAAAATAAATGGATAAATAATAAAGAAACTATGCTTTAATTTGTTCTCTGAGTTCATCTGCTTTCTGCCTGAAAGTAGATAGCATGCTTTCATCATGACTCCTTTGGAACTGTGATTGTTCAATATGTTGATCTGATTTACTAAGTCTTTAAAGTTATCAAAGATAATAAAAATTCTTCACAATATTACTGTTTTTATATTAATTATTCTCCTATTCACTTTCCAGCAGTTTGTGAATTCTTAACCTGCCTTCCTCTCACCTGATAATACCCATCCTCAAACCATATCCAAATCTATCACACCCTCTCCTACACGCACACACATACGTGCTGCTGACTCACTTCCTATTTGAAACTGCAAGCAGCCTGGAGTAAGGTGTGAATATGTTTTATTTTGTACCCAATTCTGAAAACTAATTTAATCACAATATCCTAGATTTGGTGGGCAAACAGGTATGAAATAAGGTCTGTCCCAAAACCCTAAAAACAAATATGCCAACCCCACTTTCCCTCATTTTTAAAGAAATTTTGTTTCTTCCCCAAATTGTGTGATTCTATCCACCTTTCTGAAAGGTGGTTCTTGTATTTGGATAGAATCACATAATTTGGGTTGGTTTTAAATTTCTTACCCTGATTACCTGGTCATTCTCATCTCCCCACAAGTTTATATAAGTCTTCTCAGTTTTTTAAAAATTATTTCCATAATCATTTCTTAAAGTACAATAATATATTTTCACATCTATATATCATGAATGGTTCAGCTATTTCTTATTTTATGGGAAACCCAACAATTTCCAATTCTTTATCACCACAAAAAGAATATCTATAAATATTTTTGTACATGTGGACCTGTTTGATTTCTTTGGAATAGAAGTATTCCTACTAGGAGTATTGCTGAGTCAAAGGGCATGCACAATTCAAAGGATATAGTTTCAAAATGCTTTTCAGAATGGTTGTACTAGTTCATAGCTTTAACAGCAGTGCATTAGTATACCTATTTTCTTACAGATCCTCTAACAGTTGTCATTTTTTTTTAATATCTTAGCCAATTTTATGGATATAATCATCAGTTATTTAATTTTAATTTATCAAATTATAATATAAATGATGGTTTTATTTCCTCTATGTGTATGTTTATATTTTCAAATTCTTTTTTATTTTGGTCCAGTTTCAAAAGTTAGCATTTTCAGTACAATACTGAATAATAGTAATACTAGATATCAGTGCAGTGGATATTATCATCCCAGATCTTATTAAAAAGCTTTTAATTTATCTTTGTTTCAGAAAGTGCTTACTTTTAAATTGAAATAGGTTTTACTAATTTCAGGGAAATTTCTTTACATCCCTTCTTTTCTTTTTTTAAACACAAATGAGGTTGGTGTATTTTCCAAAACTTTTTTCTGCATATATTGAAATTATCATTGATTTTCATTGGTTTTGATAGTAATATATTCAATTATGCTTGTAATTTTCCTAATGTTGAACAAGCTTTACCTTTCTTATATAAACTCAGTCTCATCAAAGTGTTTGAACTTTGTGATATATTACTGTTGTTTCGTTGCTAATAATTTATTTAATATTTTTATAGCAATATTTATTAGGGAAGTTAGTCTGTAGTTTTCTTTTTATAATTTGTCTCCCTCATTGTATTATGAAGACTATATTGTGCTATATAAGGAATTTAGTAGTATCCCTTCTTTTATTAATTATTCAAATAATTTTGTAGTGTTGTATAATACTAGAGAAATTGAGGCAAGCAGAGATTGGGTTTTAATCTTTAATGTGTTGTTTAAACTAGCTGACTACATGGGACTCTTGTCCAAAGTATTCCCCGCAGAAAAACCGAGGCAGGGAATTTATATAAGGTTTTAGCTTACTAGGATTTGATAGAGGAAACAAAAGCAGAAAAGGGGAGCAAAATCACTGGGAGGACCCAACAAGCCATAATTCCAGGAAAAGATCATATCATAATTTAACCCTTTCAGGATAGGGTCAAGATAATGAGGTTGCAAACGGGATATAGGGAGGAGATGGGCAATACTCAAAAGGATGGGGAATAATCCTCACAAAGATTGAGATATAGCATCTAAAGTTAAGACACACTGGTATGTAAAGATGGTTAGAGCTTCAAGGTTATTTTTTTTCTCAGTTCTTTTTTTAAAAAAAATGATCTTCTGCCCTAATGTCAAGGGAGGGTGGCTATGATTTTTTATTCAGAATTCAAAAATTGGAATAAATTAATTGTTCTTTAAATGTTTGATGGACTTCATTTGTAAATCTATCAGGTCATAGAATTTTGTTTTTGTTTTTCCTGTGAGAGTTCATTGATGTCTTATTCAATGTCTTTTCTAAAACAGTCCTACTTAAGCACTCTATTTCCAGGTCTGTTAAATAAGATTTATCTTTATCTAAATATTGATCCATTTCAGATAAGTTGTTGGTTTTAATGTCAAGCAGTTGGGAAAAATAAATGACTCTAAATCATTGCTTTCATTTCTTTTAATTAACTATAACTATATATATATATATATATATATATATATATATATATATTTCCATTTTTGATGTGAATAATTTGGTCTTTTTTTTTCTTAAACAAATTAGCAAATGATCTTGTATTTTATTGGTATTTTAAAAAATAATTATTGGATTTTTTTTTCAATTTTCCCACTTTCTTTTGTTTTAGAACATAAGGTGGTCATGACCTCCCTGACTTCTCAAGGAGGTGGGAACCCCAAAAAAGAAGGTGATCATGCCTTCCCTGACTGCTCAAAAAAGAAGTGAAAACACCATAAAAAGAAGGTGGTTACACCCTCCCTGACATCTCAGGAAGGGAGATGAAAACACCAAAGGAAATAGGAAGTCAAATCAGATTTGCAGGTTTCTGAAGGGGCTCAGTCTTAAAACAGGTATACATAAATTCATCAATATGGGAGGTAATACACATAATTACATAGATTACATAAGCACATAGCAATATAACACAGGCTAGTAGTAATGTAACAAATAACATGAATCAACATGAGAATTTACACATGTCCATAAGTCCTAGAAACAGTCCAAAAGAAATCCATTGTCCATTAGTTCATGTGCCAGGAATCCAATAATTCCTGTAAACTCTAAAGTACTGCAATAGTCTCATGAACAATTTTTCATCTCAGGGAATCCAATGATTCCTGCTGGTTTTTGTTCATCTTGTGTTAGGGAATTCAATGATTCCTGAAGATTTTAAAGTTATTTTAACAGTCTCATTGTCAGCCATGCTCTTTCAGTGTCAGATGTTTCTTAAATCTTCTCCTTTGTTTCCAGACTTTTCTCTTTTTTTGTTTCTCTCTGATGGACAAGGCGAATATGGCTCATTGGCATCCATCTGATTCCTTCTCCACCTGTAAAGATACAAGAAAACTCTTTTCCCCAAGCAGTTAACCTATCTAATTACCTTCTATTTACCACTTTTGAGATTTCTCCTCATCATCTGGTAATTACATTGGAGCTGTTTGCACTGGACACTGCCCTGTTGAGTTAAAAGGCCTATATTCTCCTCAACTGTAATCTCTTTCTGCCATGTGATTACCTTTGCCTATTGCACTGGGCTTGAATCCTACATAATTCATGAAACTCCGAAAGCCACAACAAATTTTGTCCAGGATCTAAACATGTCTTAGCTATGGATTTCCAATCATTCGGGGTTAAGATTTCATAAGACAAATTATCTAGTAACAGCTTAACATAAGAGGATGTAGCCCCATAAAGAGTGCAACCCTTTTTCAAATCTTTAAATTTTTCAAATTAGAAGTAATGTATTTTCTCTCTTTTTGACCTGAAGAGTCAAGCTTTTCAATCACAGGATATCCATTTATAAAATCAGATACATCTTCTCCTTCATTTTTTGCCTTAATCAATGCCTTTTCTAATCTTGTCATATGATGCTTCACAGGAGACACTGATTATGTTTTTACCTCTCTCTCTCTATCTCTCCCCTTTCTTCATCCACCCATGAAGGGTTAACTGAGGGGATGTCATGAGATGTGGAATGATCTAATTTCTCTTGCTGTGAATCTGATTTTTCATACTTTTCACCTAGTTTAATTGATACCTCCCCTTCTTGCTCTTTCTTCTTTTTCCTTATTTTAACACTTATAAAATTTCCCAAAGCCAGTTGTATTAAATTATATGTATTAAGTATGTCTTTGGAAATTGAGTCAGATCCATTTTTATTGTTGAATTGGCAAAGATCCTCTCCTACTAATTTCCACTCCTCTAGGTCCAATTCTTTTTTTCCATAGAGAAACAAGGACATATGTGCTTTACAGTTTCTAAAAGTTCATGATCTGCTCCAGAATTATAATCAAACCTTGGCTTTCCATAATATTGACAATGCTTTCTAAACATTTTCCTTGAACAGAAATAGAAGGCTGTTTTCTAAATATCTATCCCATCTTAGATGAAATTCTACTTTAACTTTTTTAACAAAATTTCTTTGTTGTATTCACCCTAATTTCTGGGTCAAGAAGACTTTTCCACTGGATTCAGAATCAGATCTTTTCCACTGAAATCAGGACTTTGTCAGTTCCACGTTGGGCACTAAAATGTGGTGTTCTTTTCTTTTGAATAATATAATGATTCTCTCTGGGAGCAGGTTTTCCTGGGGAGGTTTTCTGGAGGCAGCCTTAGTTTCAGTTCAGAGTAATAATCACTCCAAATACAGCCAGCTGATAAAATCCAAATGTTTATTTCTTATCTCTTTCCTTAGTTCCAAGAGCTCTAGTTGCTAATCTTTTGCCTCTGCCAGCTTCAGCTTCTCTTCTTCCAAATATCTCCAACCAGCACTAAGGTGAAAGTTGGAATGAATCTCTCTTGCCTCCAAGAGAGGACTTCTGCCTCTCAATCTCCCAGAGTGCTCCTTCTGAGTCTTGTCTCCTTGACTGGGGCTGGGCAGCTTTCTGGAGAGCCTTTCAGACCAGCCTTGGTCTCAGTGGGGGAAGTGCAGGAGGCCAGCCACCATGGTGGTGTGAGATGGGATGAATGAATCTGGTTGCACCTCCAAGAGTGGGCTACTTCTGAACTGACCAACTGGCTCACTGAAGCTCTTTTTATGCTCAGTGTAAAAGGTTGACTCCTCCTCTGAAAGAGTGGGATTATGGGATCTGAGAGTGGGATTACGGGTTTCTGACTTGTGAATCTCATACTGAATACTGACTTGTGAATCTCCCAAAAGTGTGAACTCCAATGAGTACTTAAATACATTAGTGAGCTAGAGGATTTGCTAAGTGCCATGCTAAATTAGGCAACTGACATCACTTTGTAAGGATTCACTCTAAGGTGTGAACCAATAAGCATTGTATCAATTCCATTGAGTTAACACTAGGATTCTAACCTTGTTTCAAGTTGAGTTAACATTAGGATTCTAACAAATTTGGTTAACCTCTTCTTTGATTTTTGAGATTTCTATTTTGATGCTTAATCAAGGTATGACTGTTTTTAATGTTGGCTTTATAAAGTTGATGTTTTGTAGCATTTCCAATTTATTGACCTTTTTTTTTTGTCCTTTATTGATGGAAACATTTAAAGATAAAAATTTCCTCCAATTACTGCTTTGGCTACATCCAATAAATTAGTTATGTAATGTCTTTAATGAATCTGTCCATTATTTCTATGATTTATTTTTTGACATTCACATTTTTTAGGATTATGTTATTTGCTTATCAATTAATTTTAAATCTTTGTCTCCAAGGCTTTTTGTTGAATGTAAATTTTATTGCATTAAGATTAGTAAATTTAATGCATCTGCCTTTTTCTTGTGTTTAGGGAGTTTTTATTCCCTAATTGTGAATTTTGCGAAAGTTTTATGTATAGCTGAAAACTAGATATATACATTCAATTACAATTTAATATTTCCTAAAAATCTAGTATTTCTCTTTTTCTACAATTCTATTCACAATTTTTTTGTGAATTTTTTTATTCAATCTATGACCAAGAAGGGTAAACTTAGGTTCACTACTATTATGATTTTAATTTAATCTCTATTATTTCCTGTAACTCATTTAGCTTTTTCTTTAAAAATTTAGAAGCTGTACCATTTGTTGCATTTGTTCAATATTGATGCTGATTTATTATCTGTTAACAAAATGCAATTTCACTGCTTATCTCTTGATTAGGTTTATTTTTAATTTTACTTTGAGATTATGATTGCTTCCTCTACATTTAACACTATTCTCTCCTCCCTGTTCCCTACCTGTTAAATTGAAACATAATAAATTTTAGTATAATCCTTTATTTTTAACTCTGTATGTTTCTTTCTATTTCAAATGCTTTTCTTATAAATATCTATTGTTATATCCTGTTTTTTAGTATAGTCTGTTGTTCTATTTCATTTTATGGAAGAATTAAATCACATTCACAGTTATAATTGGTGTATGTTTTCCTACATCCTGTTTTCTTTTATTTGTCCTTTTCTCCTATTTTATTTCTTACTATTGTCTCCTTTAATCTAATGTCCATCTTATTCATTCATTTCTTTTAATCCCTTTACTGCCTAATTGTCTATTGTTTCAGATTTTTTTCTGTACCTAAGTATATATGTATTTTTCTCCTCCTTTAACCAGTTCAGATAAGAGTAGGTTCAAGTATATAAACTCCTTTTTGCCCATTACATTTGTCTGAGATTATTTCCCAAATTTTCCCTCTCCTTTGACTCCTCTTCAAATGCTTTCACTTTCCTCCATCCATTCTGTGTTTGCTTGGAGCTCATCCAAACCCAATAGAATATTATTCAAGCTCTCTATTTAGATTCTTTTCTTAACTTCTGGTAATGATAATATCTCGAGGATGATGTATATAGTCATCTCATATAAGAATGTAAACAATTTAACCTTGTTTAGTGTTTTATAATATTTCATTTGTATTTACCTTTTCATACTTCTCTTGATTCCTGTGTTGTATATCAGTTTTTCTATTCAGCTGTGTGCTTTTTATCAGAAATTCTTGAAAATCATCTCTTACATTAGATGACCTTTTTTCCCTGTCATTTTTTGGGGTGGGGAGGAGATAGGTAGTTCTTGGTTGCAAACACACACACACACACATGCACACACACACACACACACACACCCTTTTAGAACATAATAGTTCAATATCTGTGCTCTTTGATTTTAATGGCTATTTAATATTCCAGGAGCCTAACTGAGATTTCTTGGTTCTTGGTTTTTTTTTGTTTTTTTGTTTTTTTGTTTTTTTTTTGGTATGATACAATTCCCCATCCTTCAACTCCTTGACCAGGGAACTCTGTTTTTTAGGTATAATGTAGAGAGAATTTTCATTTTGTGATTTCTTTAGAAGAATACTAATGTTTTTTTTCAGTTTCTATTTTGCTTCTAATTTTAAGAAATGTACCTACTTTCTGAGGCAAAGTAGACATTTCTTTTAAGATGTCTTGAAATATGTTATCTAGGAATATTTTTGTGTTTTGTTGTTCATAAATTTCAACTGCTCAATAAATTCTTAAATTATCTCTCTATCATCTATTTTATAGGTCAGTTTTTTCCTACAAAATATTTCACCTTTTCTTTTTATGTTTTTGCTTTTAACTTATTATTACTTGATTTTTCATAGAGATGTTGATCTCCACTTCAATGATATTAATTTTAAGGTGTTATTTTATATATGTTTTATTATACTTTTAGTATTGTTATTATCATTATTAATATTGTTATTTTAATGGATTATTTAATGGACCTTCCTTGTAGAGCACACTATTTCCTAAAATAAAACATGCCATTTATTCTCTAATTTTTGTGTTTCCAATTGCATGTAAAGATAGTTTTCAATATTCATTTTTGTAATTTGAGTTTCATTTTTTCCTTTTCTCTCCCTGTCACCCCCCTCTTCAGCATAGCAAGCAATCTGATATCAATTGTACAATTACAATTGCCCATATAATTGTAATTTTATGATTGTAATTTTAAACATATTTTCATATTACTCATGCTGTGAAAGAAAAATCAAACAAAAAGGAAAAAGCACAAGAAAAGAAAAACAAAAAAGTTGAAAATGGTATATTTCAATCTACTATCAGCCTCCCTAGTTCTCTCTCTTTCTCTGGATACATATGGCATTTTCAATCAAGGGGTTATTTTTTAGTAAAGTTTTGTAGCTCTTTTTCCAAGCTCATTTTCTTTTTACTTTTTCTTCCCTAGCTCTTGCTTCCCCTGCTCATTCTTTCTTCTATTGATTTTTTAAAAATACTTTTTACTCCTTCTTTAACTCTTGCTTTAGCACTTCTTATAGTTCTATTGGGATTTTTGTCCCACCAGCATTTTTCTTTGAGACTTTGCTTATGGATATTTTAGAGTCATTCTGTTCCATTATGTTTGGAACTTGAGCTCCCCTATCATCATAAACGTACTTTTTGGTCAGGTTCTTTTCATTTTTTCTCATTCCTCTAACTTTATTTGTGACTTCAAGTCTTTATTTTACTGTCATAATATATAGACTTTGGGGAGAATTTGGTGTCTTGCTTGAATTTCTGCCTTCTTGCATTTGTTTGCTGCTCTCACAGTTCTATCTGGGAGTCAGCAAGGTTTCAGTCTTTCTAAAATGTTGTCACTGGGCAAAGTTGGTTGTTTGTTTTCCTGGTCTGAGATCTGCAAGTCTAGGTTAGTATTTATCAGTTTGTTTTTGTTTTACACATTCAGTAGGCTGCTACTTTACTTGGTCACTAATTGACCAATTGGAGGTTCTGCAGATCTGGGTTCCTCTTTGATCTCTTTGCTGGGGATGAGTTTCCCAGCTACTATATAAATTCGCAAAGTTCTTCTGTGTTGAGTTATAGCCAGGATGCACACTTGCAGTGTTTTTCTCCACCCAAAATTCACTTGGCTCTAGAGAGTAGTCAATAACATTTCTAGATAGCATTCAATCCATGTCCAGAACTAACACAGGAATACTGGCTCAGCCCACTCAATTTATGGGAAATAAAATGCTCCCCACTGTCACTTCTATTCCTGACCAGATCCCCTGTTCAAAGTCTGCAGACCTCTCTCTCCCTCTCCCTAAGCTACTCTTTTTTTTTTTTTTTTTGGAAGATCTCATCAAAATTTTCTTTTTTTTTTTTAATTTTTATTTAATTAATTACTTTATATTGACACTCGTTTCTGTTCCGATTTTTTTTCCCTCCCTCCCTCGCTCCACCCCCTCCCCTAGATGGCAAGCAGTCCTTTATATGTTGGATATGTTGCAGTATATCCTAGATACAATATATGTTTGCAGAACTGAACAGTTCTCTTGTTGCATAGGGAGAATTGGATTCAGAAGGTATAAATAACCCGGGAAGAAAAACTAAAATGCAGGTAGTTCACATTCGTTTCCCAGTGTTCATTCTTTGGATGTAGCTGCTTATGTCCATCATTTATCAATTGAAACTTAGTTAGGTCTCTTTGTCAAAGAAATCCACTTCCATCAAAATATGTCCTCATACAATATCATTGTCGAAGTGTATAATGATCTCCTGGTTCTGCTCATTTCACTTAGCATCAGTTCATGTAAGTCTCGCCAGTCCTCTCTGTATTCATCCTGCTGGTCATTTCTTACAGAACAATAATATTCCATAACATTCATATACCACAATTTACCCAGCCATTCTCCAATTGATGGGCATCCATTCATTTTCCAGTTTCTAGCCACTACAAATAGGGCTGCTACAAACATTTTGGCACATACAGGTCCCGTTCCCTTCTTTAGTATTTCTTTGGGATATAAGCCCAATAGAGACACTGCTGGATCAAAGGGTATGCACAATTTGATAATTTTTTGGGCATAATTCCAGATTGCTCTCCAGAATGGTTGGATTCGTTCACAACTCCACCAACAATGCATTAGTGTCCCAGTTTTCCCGCATCCCCTACAACATTCATCATTATTTTTTCCTGTCATCTTAGCCAATCTGACAGGTGTGTAGTGGTATCTCAGAGTTGTCTTTTTTTTTTTTAATTTTTTATTTAATAATTACATTATATTGACACTCGTTTCTGTTCCGATTTTTTTCCCCCTCCCTCCCTCCACCCCCTCCCCTAGATGGCAAGCAGTCCTTTATATGTTGGATATGTTGCAGTATATCCTAGATACAATATATGTTTGCAGAACCGAACAGTTCTCTTGTTGCATAGGGAGAATTGGATTCAGAAGGTATAAATAATCCGGGAAGAAAAACAAAAATGCAGATAGTTTACATTTGTTTCCCAGTGTTCTTTCTTTGGGTGTAGCTGCTTTTGTCCATCATTTATCAATTGAAACTCAGTTAGGTCTCTTTGTCAAAGAAATCCACTTCCATCAAAATATGTCCTCATACAATATCGTTGTCGAAGTGTATAATGATCTCCTGGTTCTGCTCATTTCACTTAGCATCAGTTCATGTAAGTCTCGCCAGTCCTCTCTGTATTCATCCTGCTGGTCATTTCTTACAGAACAATAATATTCCATAACATTCATATACCACAATTTACCCAGCCATTCTCCAATTGATGGGCATCCATTCATTTTCCAGTTTCTAGCCACTACAAACAGGGCTGCTACAAACATTTTGGCACATACAGGTCCCTTTCCCTTCTTTAGTATTTCTTTGGGATATAAGCCCAATAGAAACACTGCTGGATCAAAGGGTATGCACAATTTGATAATTTTTTGGGCATAATTCCAGATTGCTCTCCAGAATGGTTGGATTCGTTCACAACTCCACCAACAATGCATTAGTGTCCCAGTTTTCCCGCATCCCCTCCAACATTCATCATTATTTTTTCCTGTCATCTTAGCCAATCTGACAGGTGTGTAGTGGTATCTCAGAGTTGTCTTAATTTGCATTTCTCTGATCAATAATGATTTGGAACACTCTTTCATATGAGTGGTAATAGTTTCAATCTCATCCTCAACAGAAATTGTCTGTTCATATCCTTTGACCATTTATCAATTGGAGAATGGCTTGATTTCTTATAAATTTGAGTCAGTTCTCTATATATTTTGGAAATGAGGCCTTTATCAGAACCTTGAACTGTGAAAATGTTTTCCCAGTTTGTTGCTTCCCTTCTAATCTTGTTTGCATTAGTTTTATTTGTACAAAGGCTTTTTAATTTAATGTAATCAAAATTTTCTATTTTGTGATCAGTAATGGTCTCTAGTTCATCTTTGGTCACAAATTTCTTTCTCCTCCACAAGTCTGAGAGATAAACTATTCTATGTTCCTCTAATTTATTTATAATCTCGTTCTTTATGCCTAGGTCATAGACCCATTTTGATCTTATCTTGGTATATGGTGTTAAGTGTGGGTCCATGCCTAATTTCTGCCATACTAATTTCCAATTATCCCAGCAGTTTTTATCAAATAATGAATTCTTTTCCCAGAAGTTAGGGGCTTTGGGTTTGTCAAACACTAGATTGCTATAGTTGACTATTCTGTCTTGTGAACCTAGCCTTTTCCACTGATCCACTAATCGATTTCTTAGCCAATACCAAATGGTTTTGGTGACTGCTGCTTTATAATATAAATTTAGATCAGGTACAGCTAGGCCACCTTCATTTGATTTTTTTTTTTCATTAATTCCCTTGAGATTCTCGACTTTTTATTGTTCCATATGAATTTTGTTGTTATTTTTTCTAGATCAATAAAATATTTTCTTGGAAGTCTGATTGGTATAGCACTAAATAAATAGATTAGTTTAGGGAGTATTGCCATCTTTATTATGTTCGCTCGGCCGATCCAAGAGCACTTAATATTTTTCCAATTATTTAAGTCTGACTTTATTTGTGTGGAGACTTTTTTATAATTTTGCTCATATAATTCCTGACTTTCCTTTGGTAGATAGATTCCCAAATATTTTATGGTATCAACAGTTATTCTGAATGGAATTTCTCTTTGTATCTCTTGCTGTTGGGTTTTGTTGGTGATGTATAAAAATGCTGAGGATTTATGGGGATTTATTTTGTAGCCAGTTACTTTGCTAAAATTATGAATTATTTCCAATAGCTTTTTAGTAGAATCTCTGGGGTTCTCTAGGTATACCATCATATCATCTGCAAAGAGTGATAGTTTGGTTTCCTCATTGCCTACTCTAATTCCTTTAGTATCTTTCTCGACTCTTATTGCCGAGGCTAGTGTTTCTAATATGATATTAAATAATAATGGTGATAGTGAGCAACCTTGCTTCACTCCAGATCTTACTGGGAAAGGTTCCAGTTTTTCCCCATTGCATATGATGCTTACTGATGGTTTTAAATATATGCTCCTGACTATTTTAAGGAAAAGTCCATTTATTCCTATGCTCTCAAGCGTTTTTATTAGGAATGGATGTTGGATTTTATCAAATGCTTTTTCTGCATCTATTGAGATGATCATATGGTTTTTGTTTGTTTGGTTATTGATATAGTCAATTATGCTAATAGTTTTCCTAATTATTGAACCAGCCCTGCATTCCTGGTATAAATCCTACTTGGTCATAGTATATTATCCTGGTGATGATTTTCTGTAATCTTTTTGCTAATATTTTATTTAAGATTTTAGCATCAATATTCATTAGGGAGATTGGTCTATAATTTTCTTTCTTTGTTTTCAGCCTACCTCGTTTAGGTATCAGTACCATGTCTGTGTCATAAAAGGAGTTTGGTAGGACTCCTTCAATCCCTATTTTTTCAAATAGTTTATATAGCATTGGAGTTAATTGTTCTTTAAATGTTTGGTAGAATTCACATGTAAATCCATCTGGTCCTGGGGATTTTTTCTTAGGGAGTTGATTGATAGTTTGTTCTATTTCTTTTTCTGAGATGGGACTGTTTAGGATATTTACTTCTTCCTCTGTTAGTTTGGGCAAGCTATATTTTTGGAGGTATTTTTCTATTTCTTTTAAGTTGTCGAATTTATTGGCATAAAGTTGGGCAAAGTAACTCCTAATTATTGCTCTAATTTCCTCTTCGTTAGTGGTGAGTTCTCCCTTTTCATTTTTAAGACTAACAATTTGATTTTCCTCTTTCCTTTTTTTAATCAGATTTACTAAGGGTTTGTCTATTTTGTTGGTTTTTTCATAGAACCAACTCTAAGTTTTATTAATCAATTCAATAGTTTTTTTTACTTTCAATTTTATTGATCTCACCTTTTATTTTTAGAATTTCAAGTTTAGTGTGTGACTGGGGGTTTTTAATTTGTTCCTTTTCTAGCATTTTTAGTTGCAAACCCAATTCATTGACCTTCTCTTTCTCTATTTTATACAAATAGGCCTCTAGAGATATGAAATTTCCCCTTATTACGGCTTTGGTTGCATCCCATACATTTTGGTATGATGTCTCATTATTATTGTTTTCTTGGGTGAAGTTATTAATTATGTCTATGATTTGCTGTTTCACCCAATCATTCTTTAGTATGAGATTATTTAGTTTCCAATTATTTTTTGGTCTACTTCCCCCTGGTTTTTTGTTGAATGTAATTTTCATTGCATCGTGGTCTGAAAAGGATGCATTTACTATTTCTGCCTTACTGCATTTGAGTTTGAGGTTTTTATGTCCTAATATATGGTCAATTTTTGTATAGGTTCCATGAACTGCTGAAAAGAAAGTGTATTCCTTTCTGTCTCCATTACATTTTCTCCAGAGATCTATCATATCTAACTTTTCTAGTATTCTATTTACCTCTTTGACTTCTTTCTTATTTATTTTGTGGTTTGATTTATCTAATTCTGAGAGTGCAAGGTTAAGATCTCCCACTATTATAGTTTTACTGTCTATTTCTTCTTGCAGCTCTCTTAATTTCTCTTTTAAGAATTTAGATGCTACTCCACTTGGTGCATATATGTTTAATATAGATAGTGCTTCATTATCCATGCTACCCTTTAGCAAGATATAGGGCCCTTCCTTATCTCTTTTAATTAGATCAATTTTTGCTTTAGCTTGATCTGAGATCAAGATGGCTACCCCTGCTTTTTTGACTTCACCTGAAGCATAGTAGATTTTGCTCCAACCTTTTACCTTTAACCTGAATGTATCTCCCCGCTTCAGGTGTGTTTCCTGTAAACAACATATTGTAGGATTCTGGCTTTTAATCCATTCTGCTAACCGCTTCCTCTTTATGGGGGAGTTTACCCCGTTCACGTTTATGGTTAGAATGACCAATTCTGTATTACTTGCCATCTTGTTAACCCCGGTTTATGCTTTTCTCCCTTCTTTCCCCTTTCTCCCCCTTCCCAGTATTAAGCTTGTGAGCACCACTTGCTTCTCACAGCCCTCCCTTTTTAGTATCCCTCCCCCGCCTTAGAGTTCCTCCCCCTATCTTACCCCTTTCCCTCCCAGTTCCCGTATTCCCTTCCGCTTAGCTTATTCCTTCCCTTTTCACTTTTCCCTTCTCACTTTTCAATGAGGTGGGAGAAGTTTCACCATAGATTGAATATGTCTTAAGATTTTTCACTTAAAGCCAATTCTGAAGGCAGTAAGATACCCACTATAATCATCCCCCTCCATTCTTTCTCTCAGATATAACAGGTTTCCTATGCCTCTTCATGAGATGTACTACCCCCACTTTACCCTTTTTCTGGTACAATGTCCTTTCCACATCAATTTCTAGAACAAGGTATACATGAATTCTTTATACATCTATATAGTCAAAATATAGTTCCCAAGATTAATCTGTACCTTTTTAGATTTCTCTTGAGTTCTATATTTGTAGACCAAACTTTTTGTTAAGTTCTGTTTTTTTCATCAGAAATAGATGAAATTCACTTACTTCGTTGAATGTCCATCTTCTTCCCTGGAAAAAGATGCTCATTCTCGCTGGGTAAGTTATTTTTGGTTGCATACCAAGTTCCTTAGCCTTTCGGAATATCATATTCCAGGCCCTTCGATCTTTTAATGTGGATGCTGCCAGATCCTGGGTATCCTTATTGTGGCTCCTTGATACTTGAATTGGGTTTTTCTAGCCGCTTGCAATATTTTTTCCTTCATCTGAGGGTTCTGGCATTTGGCTACTATATTCCTTGGTGTTTTGATTTTAGGATCCCTTTCAGTGGGTGATCGATGAATCCTTTCAATGTTTATTTTTTCCTCTGTTCCTATGACTTCTGGGCAGTTCTCTTTGATAATTTCCTGGAAAATAGTGTCCAGGCTCTTTTTTTCATCATGTTTTTCTGGAAGTCCAATGATTCTCAGATTGTCTCTCCTGGATCTGTTTTCCAGGTCTGTTGTCTTCCCCAGAAGGTATTTCACATTCTTTTCCATTGTTTGGTTTTTTTGGATTTGCTTGACTGATTCTTCTTGTCTCCTCGAGTCATTCAATTCCACTTGTTCAATTCTGATTTTCAGTGAAGTATTTTCTTCACTCACTTTTTAAAAATCTTTTTCTAATTGTCCCATTGAGTTCTTTTGTTCTGTGGAATTTTTTTTCCATTTCGCCAATTTTGTTTTCCAGTTCACCAATCCTATTTTTCAAGGATTTTACTTCTTTATCCACTCTCTCTTTAACTTTCTCCAGGCTCTTTTGCCAAGCCTCCCTCTCCTTTTCCCAAGCTTCCCTCTCCTTTTGCCAAGCCTCACTCTGCTTTCCCCATTTTTCTTCTAGCTCCCTTGTGAGAGCCTTTTTAATTACTTCTATGAGGTTCATCTGTGCTGAGGAACAGATGAACTCCTCCTTTGGGGATTCACCTGGGGACTGTCTGCTCTCTATCTGTGTAGAAGCTGTCAAGGGTTAAAGTCCTCTTCAGCTTCTTGCTCATTCTGTCTAATAATCAGAGACAAACTACTAAAGAAAAACAGAAAAAACTGGAGGCTTTCTTTGGGGGAGGGGCTGGGTATGTTATCGAGCTTCCTCTACAGACTGCAGGGGGCAGCAGTGAGGCACTAGCAGGGCTGTGTTGCGCGTGCGCTCTGAGATCCCAGAGCGTGCTGAGTCACTATGGGGGGAGGGGGGGCGGCCAGGTCCCGAGAGACTCCAGCTGTTTGGGGTTGTATTCTTCACCTCTGGTGTTTTCAGCTTCTCTGCTGGGCTGCTGACTTGCTGCCGGAGCAAAGTATCCAAACCTGTAGCGAAGCTCTCCCCGCAGAGACGGCTGCGATCACTCCCCACCCCCTCTCCAGTCTGCTCCCCTGCTCTCACTGCCGCTGCCCACCGCCTGTGCCCGATCTAAAACCGTCCCAGCCCTCCAGTAAAGACAGACCTTTCTTGGCGAATCTCAAGGATGGCTTTTCTTGGTAACTATCTGTGGGTTTTTTTTCAGTCAAGCATTAATTCAGAGGCTTGTAATGAAATGGATAGTGAGAGAAAGCGTGGAGCTTATGCAGCTGTGTGCCTCCTCTCCGCCATCTTAACCGGAAGTCTCCCTAAGCTACTCTTGCCTGGGAAAATGCCTCACTATGACTTCATGGATTTCCCAATAAGAATAGAATCTGGTATGATCTCTGGATTTTTGTTGAGTAGGTGTGAAGAAAGAGGTAAATTAAAAATTCCCCCCTTACTCTACTTTCTTGTGTACTTGAGATGATTAACTTGAAACTCACACTTATATTTGTAGGTTAACCTAGCATTCATTTACTTTGATATGCATATGTAGATGAATTTTTTTATGGGAAGTGGTGGGGGTGCAGTAGGGATAACAGGAAGGACAAATTAAAATGCATGGAAATAATTTTCCAAGAATTTATATTATAATATTTAACATTTTTTTTTCTGTGCATTAAACTATAAGCCCTGGCTTGGAGAAACAGAGATTGAGATCAAGAAGTGTGCTTCTCTGGGTCCAATGGGCTGCTGAGTTAAGCTATTTCCAAAAGAATTTATACCTGTATAATATAGAAAATATATAGTATGCTGATTCACAAATGACTAGCCACTGCACATGAATTTAAGTTTCATGTTTAGATTTTTGTTTGTTTATTTATGTATTTGTTTTCAGAGAAATGGGAAGAGAGGGGCCAAAATCTTCCTAATTTGCTACTCTGATTTTGACCTCAAGGACCTGAGATAGGATGGACTCAAATTATGTTTGTTTCCATTATAGACCCTATAGTTAGGTGAAACATATTTCTCTATTTCCTCAGAATGTACTTTTTGTTTTCCTGTCTATTTAATATTTTTCTTTTTGTCTCTGACTGAGCTCTCCTCCCTACCTCTTCATATATTGAACTAAAGTCTCCATTATAATGATTAAGTCTTGTTTTAGAATTTATGGAAAGATAAAACAAAAATTCATAAGATAAGAAGCCATGTATGATTTATGAATTATATCCACATAAAATAGTAGGAATGACTTTTCAAAGTTCTTTTCCAATTATACTTTTAAAATACAGAAAACAGATAGATATGCTGGTTCACATATGACCAGCAGCTGCACTTGAATTACTTGATTATTTGATTCATGTTGAAGAGATCATAGATCCAATAAAGTAATTTAGGCTTATAAAGAAAGATCTTCTTTCTTAACTACCTTTTTGGTAGATAATTTAACTGTAATTTTTCTTGTCTTATACATAGTGAGTGAAACTGAGTCTCAGAGAGATTCTGTCCTCTTCAAGGACATAGATCTTCTCCACTAGTCCAGTATTCTCTATTTTTTTTGAAAATTGAACAAGAAAAAATAAAATTAAACAAGAAGGAGGTAGAATCTACAATTAGCACCACTTCTATGCTGTATTCCATCTTATCTTGAGGAAGCAAAGTCATAGAAGCTTTAAGAAGGAATTCATAAAGAACCCTTCTTTTTAGATTATGTCTAAATTCTTTTCTTTAGCAATGTCAAATGTCACCTCTGCCATGAAGTCTTTGCTGACCTTCCCTGTGGTAATGACCTTGCCCCAAAGAAAGCATATGGTACTTTGACATCTGTCTAAAAATTACTATGTGTTATCATATTTTGCACCAGTTGGTATGTAGTTGTTCTTGATTTGGTCTATTACAGTCAGAGGGCCAGATTCAACCAACTGAAGAAAACCATGGGATATACAAAACAGGAAGCCAGATTTGACTCTCTAGACTTTGTTTGTCCACCTTTGCCTTAAATAAGTCATCACTTCTGATTCAATTAATAATACTTAGTTAGAAATCTTAAGTAAAGAAAAAGATTGTGTCCTGATCTCTTGAAGTTTAATCAAAAGATACCTTTCAGGCTAGATTTATCATAATTGTAGTAATATTTTACTTCCCTTATGTATAGCTAGTAAAGTGATACAGGATGTTTCAGAATCATGTGATAATCCTCCTATGTAAAAGTTAAAAATAAACAAGTAGGCTTGTTTTTTGTTTGTTTGCTTTTTGGAGTTTTTTTTTATATTAAATCAAAATAAATATCTAGGATTAAGAATATTTTCTATAGTGTTCCAAGATGAGTTTCACATAGAACTTTTTTGCCTTCCATGTTGTTGTTGTTGTTTTTTTCATTCTTTAACTTAGCAAGACAAATTTGACGTCTATAGTAAAGTTGCAATATAAAATGAAAACTAGAAAATCACTATAGGTTCCAATGTCACACAGAATGGCAAGTTGTAAAACAAGAAGACTATATTTAACAACTATTTAAAGCACCTGAATATGCCACATTTTGTTTAATACCCCAAAAGACTATTGGCTAAGATTTATTGATTTAAAAAAAATAAATATAAATTTAAAAATGCTTTCTTCTTCATGATCAAATTTATGAGCATTCAGTTTTGCTTATTAAGCTGTCTAAGTTAGAAATTCCTGTCCCATGATGTTAAACCTGTGCAGGTATTTTCTTAAAAATTCAACTCAACTTCAGTGCATCTGATGTGTTATATAGAGATATTTCATAATCCTAGAGTTCAGGCCTGGATTTCAGCTTAAACTCCTGTACTTGATCTGAAATAATTTGCTGTTAGACAATATTTTTAAAATTGTCCCAAGAATAATTTTATGTCAGACTAGGAAACAAAATTA
This sequence comes from Antechinus flavipes, assembly GCF_016432865.1. NCBI lineage: Eukaryota > Metazoa > Chordata > Mammalia > Dasyuromorphia > Dasyuridae > Antechinus > Antechinus flavipes. Next base: position 368,343,245 of record NC_067400.1, on the reverse strand, counting down.
TTTCTTAGCCCAAATTTTGTAGATCATTCGATAATATTGATGATAATAGAGAAAAATTTCTTGGGACATTTTTATGTAAAACAATGGAAAGGGGGATCTGCAACTCTAACAATAATTGTATACATTTGATTTTTTAAATGTGAATTTTGTCATTTTTGTTCTTCCCCACATACTAGATGTAATTTTAGGCTTTTGAAATAAAGATGATTTGTTGAATATATATCAGTTTTATCTAATATTTTTATTGATTTTCTCATCTATTAAATTTATTTTTTAAAGTTATTTATTTAAACATAAATACAAAATATGAAAAATACAAAAAGGAAGACCTAAAAAGAAAATATATATATATATATATATATATATATATATATATATGTCATGTGTCCAGCAGAATATCAAGAAGGATTCTAAATATGTAACAATGAATTTCCATTTCAAGAAAGCCTATATCAACATAGAAGACATCATATTCACAGCTGTCCATCTTTTTGTTGTTGTTGTTGTTGTTGTTGTTTTCTTATAGGTTATTCTTTTGTTCTCTGCTATGTATTATTTGATTTATTCTTTCCCCCCCCCCCATCTGTTCTGCTCCCATTTCCCCAAGCACAATACTTAACTGCAGGATATATTTATATAGAAATACACACATACACAAACACACACACATCTACCCACACTCCAACCCTTCACACATTTGTATACACACATGCATACACTTACATGTATGACATATATATACATATAAACATATGTATATGCATTTATACATACATAGACATGCATCTAAAACATTAATATGTCTCACATATAATGTAAATTTCTCTCTTGATTGAATCTTTCTTTGACTTTTTCTGATAGCAATTATTACTAGCCCTAAATTTTTTTCCCTAATAAATTCTACTCTTGAGCCTTGTAACATTTCTGTGTATTTTCTATCTCTGCTAATTCTTGCACTTCAGTTGTACTCCTTAACTCTGTTCCACCCTCCACCTATGGATCTCTCCATTATCTGCCCCCAACCTTTCTCTTCTTCTTTATCCCATTCTCATTAATCTACACAATTTATTCCATTCCCATTGTTCTAACCACCCTTTTGCAACCACATCTTATCCTGTGTCATCCTTTTTCTTTCTCTTTATCTCTTTCCCATTAAGAGATGTACCACTGCTGTAAATCTACACATCCTTCTATACCTCATTTTATCTTATGCCCTCCATCCCTTATTTCTTTATAGATGTTGTAGGATGCTGTACCCTTCATGATATATATTTATGTATTAACTATTTCCCAATGTGAGTAAGCTTCCAGAACTAACAGCCCTCCTCCCATATAATGCCTCTCTTGCTTCCTCCTTTACACCTCATTCATATAACATAATTGTTATTTTTACCTTTTCCTACATGGCTTTGCAGATAATACTCAGCTCTGACCCAGTCTTTCTTCTGGACATACTAATTAATTATTATTCTTATTAATTAATTAATTATTACCAATTAATTACTAATGGTTTATACTCCCACATATAAAACATAAACAGTTTGTTTTTGTATACTCCCTTGAAATTAATCTTTGTTGTTGATTCTTTTATGTTAAATTTTTTATTGAATTCAGGTTTGGTTAAGAAAAAATCCCGAAAATCTGCAAGTTCATTTAATGACCATTTTTATGTCCAATAATATGCTTAATTTTTGCTGGCTATAATATTTTGGCTATATGTCTAATTCTTTTGATTGCAAATATATAATATTCCAAGACCTATGGTCTTTTATTGTAATTGCTGATAAATCCTGTACAATTCTAATTGTACAGCATTTTTGTACTTTCAGCATATTTTGATTTTTTTGTTCATTTGTTTCTTGTAAATTTTTTTTTCCTTGGATCTGGGGGTTTCAAATTTTAGTAATAACATCCCATGCGGGAAAATGGGGACACTGAGGCATTGTTGGTGGAGTTGTGAACGAATCCAACCATTCTGGAGAACAATCTGGAATTATGCCCAAAAAGTTATCAAACTATGCATACCCTTAGATCCAGCAGTGTTTCTATTGGGCTTATATCCCAAAGAAATACTAAAGAAGGGAAAGGGACCTGTATGTGCCAAAATGTTTGTAGCAGCCTTGTTTGTAGTGGCTAGAAACTGGAAAATGAATGGATGCCCATCAATTGGAGAATGGCTTGGTAAATTGTGGTATATGAATGTTATGGAATATTATTGCTCTGTAAGGAATGACCAGCAGGATGAATACAGAGAGGCTTGGAGAGACCTACGTGGACTGATGCTAAGTGAGATGAGCAGAACCAGGAGATCATTATACACTTTGACAACGATATTGTATGAGGATGTATTCTGATGGAAGTGGATTTCTATGACAAAGAGACCTAACTGAGTTTCAATGGATAAATGATGGACAGAGACAGCTACACCCAGAGAAGGAACACTGGGAAACGAATGTGAACTATTTGCATTTTTGATTTTCTTCCCGAGTTATTTTTACCTTCTGAATCCAATTTTCCTTGTGCAACAGGAGAACTGTTTGGTTCTGCAAATATGTATTGTATCTAGGATATACTGCAACATATTTAACATATATAGGACTGCTTGCCATCTTGGAGGGAGGTGGAGGGAGGGAGGGGAAAAAACGAAACATAAGCGAGTGCAAGGGATAATGTTGTAAAAAATTACCCTGGCATGGATTCTGTCAATACAAAGTTATTATTAAATAAAATAAAATTTAAATTAAAAAAAAAGTAATAACATCCCAGTGTGTTTTCCACAAAGGATTTCTTTGAGGTGGTGATCAGTGTTTTTTTTTTTCCCTCTATTTCTACTTTCCCCTCATGTTCTATTACTTCAGAAAAATTTCCATTGACTATTTCTTGTATTATTGTGTCAAGTTTCTTTTTTTTTTTTTTGGGTGGGGCGTGGTTACAGCTTTCAGATAGTCCAGTTATTCTTATGTTTTCTTTTCTTGATTTGTTCTTCTAAGAAATTTCATATTCTCTTCTATTTTTACATTCTTTATGTTTTGTTTTGCTTTCTTTGTCTTTTATATCTTTACTAGCTTCCCCTTGTCCAATTTTAATTTTCATAAAATCATATTCTTCTTTAACATTCTGGATCTCCTTTGCTAGTGGATTGAAATTCTTTTCATAATCATGTTTTTCTTGGATGGTTGTTATTTCTTAGGTTGGTTGTTTTAACTTTTTTTCAGTCTCTCCTCTGATTTTTAAAGTCATTTTTTAGTTATTCTATAAATTCTTTCCAGACAAGCAGACTCTTTGGGGTAAGAGAGTCTTCTTTTTAACTTCACTGCCTTCCTCTGAAAATGAACTCCAGTCTTCCCTATTCGCATACTAAGTCTCTATGATAGGGTTCTTTTTATTTTTGCCTTCTTGTTTTTTTTTTTTTTTTTTTAATGAGAACTTATTAGGATATGTACCTTTAATTGGGGAGAACAGGAAGGGAGGAAAGGTTTTGCCTCTGGCTCCACTTTAGTTCTGTTTTCTGATCTGCAACCCCAAACCAAGAATTCCATCCTCCTGTAAATGACCTCAACAAGGAATGTCCTTGTCCCACTGCTTTTGCACTCACCAGGAGTGTCCAGAAGGTGAATACTCTTGTAGTTTCAGTTAGGCTACCTGCTAAACCATTAGCCCCAGGGCTCCCTAGGGCTAGCCTGAAAATGTTTATACTTCATATAGGTTAAACCTTGGTCCTGGGGTCTTTCTTTCAGTCTTCTTAGATTGTCCTAGAAACACCCCTGATATGCCCTAGTCTTATTTATTTTTCACCAATCTATGTTCTCCCTGAGGGGCAATTTTATTTTGTTTGTGGGGGAAGTCTGAAGAACTTGGAATTTTCTGACCATCTTCCCAGAATCCCCCCTTTATCTAACTTAAAGGAGATCAGGAGGAATCAAACTTTTCTTACAATGCATAGCTTTGTCATTTTGAACAGAAAGGAAACTGTGATGGCTTAATTTTGTTAGATTGTTTTATATTATGAAGTCTGCTATGATAATATTAAAAATGCATCTTCTCTTGAATCTCTGAAGAATGAGAATATAGATCAGTGAATCATATTTTTAAATAAATAAAAATAAATGGCTGTGCTTTCCTGTTATAATGTATACCGCCTGAAACATGGTCCTTTTTTTGGCAGATATTAAGTAGAACATCTGTAAAATTAGGTAGTATAGTGTATTTTAGAAAAGACAAATGGATGATCCATAAATGTTCATTGATATGTTTTCCTATTTCTTCTTCTTATCTTCCCAATGTAATGCAAGAATATGTATGATAATGACAGTCGTTAATAATATATTATTTACTATTAGCTTCATGGTTTGTATTGGGTTTGATTTGATACCTGTGAATTCTGTTTCAATTCCTTGACAAGAAAGTTCTAAGATCCTTTGGTGATTCTTCATTGATTCCATCAGTGCTAAATGAACAATTTAAGGGAAATTAAGAGAACTAAAAGCAATTTGTAGGGATCTCATATTTTTTTATCTATGAAACTCTTTGATTTCTTTTAGCTCAGGACTTATGATTCCATAATCTTATGAATATGAAATCAGTAGCTCCCTTAAGAAACTGTCCTTGCTGAAATAATTATTTCAGTATCTTATACAATGAGTGCAAAAACTCCTAAAAGTATGACTCTAAAAAATGATGGAGGATCATGAGGTAGACATCTCTTCATATCAAAACAAATGATTAAATATTGTTTTAATACAATGATGGGCAAATCTAAAATACTTTTCTTATGGAAATAATGAAGCAGTGTAACATTAAGGCTTTAGGATGCAACACTCAATTGTTTTTAAAAGCATTCCATCAGGGAATCCAATGATCAGGAATATAGTTTAAGAAAACTTGCCATGCTGTACTTTGCCAAATGCCTTCTTTGCTAGTTCCCCAAACTATCTTGTTTGGGTACATAGCCATAAACTGTGTTTTGTGTGTGTGTTGGAAGTGGGAGGGGAAAGGTGTTCCCTTTCTGTGTGCTGAATTGTAAATGAATGGTGTGTTAGCTCTAACACTGAATTTTTTTTTCTCCTACTGGAAAAGACGAACAGACATCAAAGTTGACAAACTTAATGAAAGTCACCATGGAAATTTTCCCTTTTCAGTATTCTTATATTTCCTTCATTTTCTCTATATGCTTTTCCTATGCCAAGGCTATCTTTTGAATAATCTGCTTTACTTTTCTCTTTGCCCTTGGGAATTGGAAAATTATATATATATATATATATATATATATATATATATATATATGTGTGTGTGTGTGTGTGTGTGTGTGTGTGTGTGTGTGTGTGTGTGTAACATAAACAACTGGACAGACATAGCTTCTGAGAATTGTATTTCACTATTCTCTACCTACTTGTGTGACCATGGGTTTGTTTCAATAACAGTGCTTGGGGAAAAAAAAAATTCCATTTACCCTGCATTCAGTCAAAGATTCTTTCTTCTTTCAAATGAGGATAATGGAAGAAAAAACTGAGAGAACCAGAAATCAAAGAAAAGTTTATTTCTTCCTTGTTTTAGATTGACAGAAAAATATGCTTGCTTTGGGAGAAAGTGTTCATCATGGTAATAATGCTACTAAATGACAAGGCAATCAAGCCCTCAAGCTTCATTTTTCATGTGAAAAGACAAAGTTATAACTAGTATTGTAAGAGACATGACATCCATAATCAAAAGAACTTGCCTCTAAAAAGAAAAGAAATCATAGAAGGTTATCTCAGACAAGAAATGATTTTAGTCAAAATCATTAGTTCCCCATTAAATTGAAATAGAATAAAGCCTTTGTTAAATTACTTGGAGATTATTTCTCTGTCATGAGTCTGATCTCTTGTCCAAGTTCCACTGAAACTAGCTACAGTGATGGGATGATGTGGAGTCTGTTACATCAAGTCCTCTGGGAACAACTAATTTTAAAGTCCAATGCTCTTGGCAAGCTGGAATACAGAGTACTATAAACTAAGAGGGAAGCTTTCCCTGTCAGTACATAAGGGTGACAAAAGGAAGCAGGTCTTTCAAGAGGATTTTTCTTTTCTCTGTGCCTTCAGAGGGTGAACTGTTGAGCCTTTCCAAAAATACAAAAAGTGAATCCACTTGTGTAATGAGTAATAAAAGCTTACTACCAGATGGAGGTCTTTTTTGGTTGACTGAACATCACTTTTAGGGAACTCTGTTAAACCACAGTTCTGATAATATGAAGCAAAGCAAATTCTTAAGGTCCCTTTAACCTACATATGTTTGTATGTAAACAAAGCACGCATACATACACACACACACCACACATGAATATGCACACATATTATACAAAGTCTTATAATGTCATCATTTTTTTTCATGCAAAAGAAATATTATCATAAATCTTAGTTTAAAGATGCTCCTTTTTTAAATTGTATGCATCACTGTACTAGAAGGATGCAAGGAGTTAAGAAGGAAACTCCTTAGATGGAGAGGGTCATACCAGATGATCATCATAAGATTTTTAAAATTTCTCTTCTTAAGATTTAATTATCTATTGAATACTAATGGTATGTTAGACTTGATGGATGATCCAGTGACTTTTGTTTTCTTAGGGATGAAATGAAAACAGAAAGAATTGTTGTTAGTCTTCTTCTTGTTTATCTGGACAACCAAAAAGGACAACAATTTTTTTTTAAAGTGTGAAAAAATTTGCAACCAAGGAAGATGGTGTGAGCAATTAATATACATAAAATCACATTATAATTGATGTATGGTGATATACAGAGAGATGGAATTGAAAGTGGTTATAAAAAAGAAAGAGAAGAAAAGAAATATGCTTGCAAGAAAACAAAAAGACTTGAAGGAGGAGGAAAAGGGAAAGGTAGCATAGCCTAAATCAGGATCATGAAAAGAAAGTAAAAGCAGAAGGCAAGCTGGGGAGAAATTACTGGTATATAACATTATCACCAACAGCTAAGCTCCTTTGGTTATTTTTACAACCATACTCCTATTTCACAAATAATCAACCTCTCCTAGTGTCTATTAAATGCAGTTCATGAAAGCAACATGGTAGTTTAAATTGTCCTTTGACACAGTAAATTGAAGCAATTTTTTCCCTTGAAGTGCTACCTTTGCAAATATAAGTTCCTAGTTGAATTGTATTCTAAAGTTTTCCTATTCCAAAAATATGTATATTCCTAGGGAAACAGGAAGGAAAGAGGAAGGCTTAGAATGAAAGGACATATGTTTCCTCTCCTGACCTCAGCTTTTGACTCAAATCCTCTAAGCTACTTATATATGTGTGTGTGCACATCTACATATAAACTGCAATAAGCCATCCTCAGCCACATCTGAAAATATTTCCCCATTTCCCTTCAGTTTCCTCTGTTTTCTCTCCAAAGATTTTCATTGTTCTCAATACATTTTAAATCATTCTTATTTCAATTGCCTTTTCTATTTACAAAGTAGTCAGAAATTGAAACTTTCTAGGGAATATTCCTGTGGCAAAACTTCTCCATGTAACATTTTATATTCAAAGGAGTTACCAAATAAAGAAAAAGAGGTAATTTAGCAAGGGATTCTTCTTCACTACTTAACTCTAGAAAAACCTAAATAGCTTTTTTCTGCCTTGCTTAATAATAATAATAATAATAATAATAATAATAATAATGAAAAACAGACCAGAAAGGTGCAGATTGTTTTAAACAGTATTGGCTTCCTAGATTTTAATCTGTTTCAGTGGTTAAGTTGAATTGTGTTTTTTGGTATATAATGAGAGCTCTATCTCTATGGCTTTTGATGTAGCTTTGTATCCCCAAGGAGTTTAGAACATCTGAAGGAACGGACCATCCATAAGACTTATTGCAATCCTGAAAATTATTTCCAATTTTACCTGTCATCCTTTTCCTGAATCTCCTAAAAGTTAAACTCGCTCAAATAATAGCTGTGGCTGCACTAACTTTTGTAAATGCTCAGGAGATACCAAAACTACCTGAGCCTCCTGTTTTGTGAGTAATAAAGAGACTTCTGGGTAGAGACTAAAGCTAGGGAGAGATTTTGAAAAGTTTTATTTGGAGATCAGACATTTGGTTTCATGCCTAATATTATTCAGGAATCAAATGGTGGATTGAGATTATTTTTGAAAGAATGATTGAAATATTGCTCTGTATCCCATTTTCACTTGATTGAGGTGATATGGTTTGATGGATGGAGCTTTGAACTTGAATATAGTCATAATATAGTAGTTTACTAGCTTTGTGATCTTGTTCAAATCATTTACTTTTTCTGAACTTCAGTCTTTTTTATCTATAATATCAGCATATATAAAGTACTTAATTTGCTGAGGTTATTTTGAGGATAAAATAAGGTAGTATGTGTAAAGAGTTCTGTGTACCTTCAAATATTATATAAATGCAAACAATTACAATGCAGAGTGGTCCCATTCGAATGGAATATAGAACATATAAATGTAATGCCAAAGAAACTGAGGCAGGATAAAGATTAGGGAGAATTTAATAATTTATTAAATGGAGAGATTTACTGGGACCAAATGGATCCATGGTTTGGTCCCAGGGCTGAATGAGACTATCGTCTCCAAGAATCCATCAAACAATGAGAGTTCTCAATGATATTTATACACATGGCTCAGACTCAGGGGGTAGACTGAGGAGGAAGCAGAGTCAGGGTGCTGAGAGAGGGAATAGGACTCTGACAATCCAGTTCTGACAGGGTGAGGGGAAGCATGGGGGGAGGAACCCCAGAGATGAGGAGAGGCATCTTGATAAGACAGTATCTGACATTCCGTAGCTTGGGATGGGGAGAGGCATTCTGCTTTTCTAAAACATAAGCTCTTTTATCTTTATCAAAAATTCTGTTAAAGAGGGAGGGGAAGTTTTGCAGGACTGAGCTTTGAGAAGCAGGGAAAATGAGTCAGGACTGGGTCAGGATAATTATGGAAACTGAGAACTGTGGCATAACATAGTATGAGATTAATATAGGAAAGGTAGAATAGAGCCAAAACCTAGAGTATTTGAATGACCATATTATATACTTAATTTAGTAGATAATGTTTAAAAGAGGTAAGGCATGATGAAATTAGATTACATAGGGGATATATAAGAGGAAAAAATACAAATTGAATGCGGCAAAATAACATAATTAAGAGGAAAATACAATTTGAATTAGGGTAGTTGCAATAAGTGGAGAGGAAAAGAGAATACATGAGATATTTAAGATATAGAACAGATAGTACTTAAAACTAATTGTATAGAGAGATGAGGGAAACTTCAAGGTGATTAGATGTTTTGAGTCTTCATAACAGGAAGTAGAACTAATAGAAGAAATAGAAAGATTGTTGGGAGACTCAGGTTTTGGGGGAACAAGCCTTTAACTTGGAATATATGGCAGTTTATATTCTGGCAAACAACTGAATGGAAATACCCAACAGGAAGTTTGAAATCTAAGACTGGAACCTTGATAAGAGATTACAAATAAAGATGTAGACTTGGAAGTCAGCAACATAGCCATGACCATTGATGTTAAGAAAAGAATGATGTTATAGCTATATTTTCAGTCAAGCCCTCAAAATGAGACCACAGTTTTAGAAATATGAATGGGGGTATAATGGAAAAGCACATGCCTCACAGATTCATGCTGTACCAGAAAATAACTAAACGAAACTAATATAAAGTAAATAAAATTAAAAGCCTATCTACTTATCACAGGGACATAATAAGAAGCACTGTCACAAGATATGAGGGTCCTTAAAAGAGTTTCATAGATATATAGGCTCTTCTTTGGTTATTTAACTCTAGGTCAATGTATCAGATAAGAGAAATGAATATATAAAACACCTGCATATATGAAATCTCTCTTCAGGAGTCCAAGACATACAGCAGTCCAATTTCCAAATCTTCTTTTTTTACATAGATTTTATGTTTACTTTATAAGCAAACTAAACCACCAAAAAGCATGACATTTAACTCTTCTAGTCTAATATCTTGTCAGCTTCTTCTTACTTTAGGAAAAACAGAAAAAAGGAAAGGTATTAGCATCCTCCCTCCCACATTCCCATAATAGAGGATAAATGACTAAGGTAAAAAGAGAGTACTGCAAAAAATTCCTAGTAAATAGGTCCTTTCTATGACCTCTTGATGACTGTGAGTTAGCTGTCAGTTTTCATATTTTACTTTACCTGGCCATGTTACTATTTCTCCAATAATATTCTTAATAGAAAAGCTTTGCAAGGAAATAAAGGTAGAAAATGAAAAGGGGGCTGGGGGAAAGGATAGAAACTTCAAGGGTACCCCAGGCCTAAAAAAAAAGAAGAATTTTAAAGAATTAACAGGAGAGTCAAAAAAGAATAAATAAAAAAGGTAGGAAACGTTAGGGGAGAAGATGATAAAAGCCAAAAAATGTCAGGGTTATCCAGAAGGAGTATATTACCTATATTAGCACTTCTTGAATATTTTCCATTCACAACTGATTTTTGCCTAAGAAAATTTTACATGACCCTGGATATATAGTTATATAACATAGGTATGCAAACCAAACCTTTACTGATAACGTATCATAATTTTGTGATCCCTTTATTTTCTTTTGTGATCTCATATGTCATAAACTACTGTTTAAGAAGTTCTGCTCTAAACTCCAGATCAGTGATGTCAAACTCAAATACAAACGAGGGCCTCTAAATTATACATAAGCATCACTGTAACAGCACGTTGATTTACAAAAACAAATATTCATCTTTGTAGAGGGCAGAACTTGGGAGAAGTATACTTGAAACAAGTGTACTTGAAACAAGATGTTAACTCAGTGGAATTGATGAGATGATTATTCTCTAGATTACATATATACTTAGTACTTAGCATGATGATGTAATGGTTCTCTAAATTCACACATATTCAGTGTGCTGTAATGATGTAATTATAATAAGGTATATAAGGGCCAACAAGGACTAGAAGAGAAACATTCTATCTTTGACTATCCTCTTTGTGGCTCTCCTACCTCCTGCACTATGGGGGAGACTGGCAGATTGGCAGACTGCTGGAAGAAACTGGGGACAGTCAGTCAGACTTCTGGGAGAAACTGGGGAGCAGACTGGTTCAGACTGGGAGAATGAAGGAGACAATAAAGAGTTTGGACTTTATTCCCCACTATTCTCATGGTGATTACTGAGATCAAGAGTGGTCCCAATGCCCTCCAGAAAGCTAGCCCAAATTTTATACAGTTTATCTCAGTTCTATTGTATTTTTATTTATATTGTTAAGTATTTCCAACTTACATCTTAATATGCCATGGCCTTGCCCAGGAATATTAGGGTGCTGTACTGTGACAGAGGGTTATGTTTCATATCACTGCTAGAGAATGTTCAGTACCCTGAAGAAGTCAATGAGGATAAATAAATATAATCATTTGATAAAATAATCAAATCATTAATGATCTTTAAAGAATTATTTAAAATTGGTTAGTAAGAAAAAAATAGATTACAAAAGTGTGAATAGTGAATAGTGGGAGTAAGACTGTTCTCTCCAGAACTACAGAAGTAAAAGCTTTGGAGAAGACTTAGAGTGATAATTTATTTTTGATATTATGGTCAAGGGAAGATTTGGTAAGAAGGGGAGTTGTAAAGGTCTGAAAATGTTTTATGGGAGAGTTCAGTTTACATTAAAAAGGGAAACATTGAAGATGCATAAAACAAAAGGAATGATCAATTTTTTTAACAGTCATAGAAGATTAAACTAAGAAAGAATATTGGCCACATTTCTTTTGTTTTTTACCCAGTGCTATGGATCATAAGATAGTGAATTTGGGGAATGAACAAATCAAAGAAATTTAGCCATAGGAGAGACCTTTGGGATTTCTTAGTACCACAATATCCCTAGTCACTTCTGTATAAAATGAGGAGGATGAAACCCTTGGAGATATAGTGATATATCCAAATCTTTCATCAATTTAGTAGTTAAAATCAGGATTAGAACTGTTGTAATTTATTTCTTTGTTCTATATTGCTTGTGAGAAATACACAGAGAATGGAGGCCCCAAAGATATAGTAACTGCTAAAAGAAGGATATAAAGTGGGAATACAATAGAAAAGCCTATTGTATGTATGTGATTTTTTTCTCTGTTGGTAAACAATAACTCTTTCCTCAAAGAATAAGATAGTAAACCAACTGCAGGGGAAGGGGGGTTCTTTGAAAGAAAGAGAAAATGAGAGAATTAGGAAGTATATATGAGCTCTGCATCTCATACCCTTTATCTCCTAAAGCACATCTTTGACACAGAGACTCTCCTCCCTCTCCTTTCCTCTCTCTCTGTCTCTCTCATTGAATCATGCTTATTTCAGTTAATTTTAAAAACAATTCCCCTTAATTGTACTAATTGATTGCCTTGTTCAGTTTCCTGACACATTTTTCATTTTGAATATTGATAATTCCTCATTAGTTATTTGGAATATTAAGAGATTCAGGATAGAGGAGTGGAGGTAAAGAATCTGCATTAAAGAAAAAGTCATTTAATTTGTTGAGGAATGTAATAGAAAGTAAATGAAGGAAATGAACTAACACAATTTGATGATAGTTTCAACACCAAGAAATATTAGTATCTTTCAGAATAACATTGATTAGCATTATGAGAATGGGGTAATCGTGATTGGAAAAGGGAATACACTGAAGATGAAATACTCAGCATTCACATATTGAATTTAAAACCAAAAGATAAAGAGCCAAAGGCCACAATCCTTAGTGAGGCTATATGAGAAATAAAATTCAGTTGATCAATAAGCATTTTTGTACTATGTACTATGCTTAGCATTTGGAATTCAAAGCTTTAAATGAAAAAAAAAATCATTTCCCTTTAGGTACGTGTACTCTATGTAGGTATAAGATGACTATAACAGATCGCTATGGTAATATGCTAGTCATAAGTACCCAAACTGTTGCTTTTATATGGACTCTCAAAGTAGAAATCATGTAACTAAGTAATTACAATGATAGGATTTTTAAAATCTGATAAATGATGCTCGATTACACTTGGGAATTTGCTTAAAGACTATCCTCCTCTAATTTAATAATAAGCTTTGTACTTCGTTGCTTGACTATCACTGGAAAGAGAAAAATATTTGGCACTAAGAAAATATGAATGCATTCAAGTTTGTGCATAATTACTGTAATATGTTTATAATGTTATGCTATTCATGGTAAGTGGCTAGAAGTGCTCTTTGTTGTAAGCATTTTATGTATTTAGCAAAAAGTACTTGAATACCCATTTGACAGCCTGTGTAGAGTTGCCTTTTGCTGTCTTGGGCTGTGTGATAATGCCTTTTATCTCTAGATTTTTTTACATACATACATTCCAAATTCCATTCCAAATTTTTGATTTTTCATTTTTGTCTCTCCCTCTTACCTATTTGTACTCACATTGATGAGGCTCATTTTCCCTTCTACTTCAGAGTCAATAAATGTATAGATTTTATACTTGTGAAAATAAATAGTTCTAGTATATCATTCTCTCCCTATCTGGGTATATCAGTTGTATAAAGATCTTCTCCAAATTACTGCTTTCTTTGGTTCATTTGACTTTCCTATGAGAAATTAGAACAAAATTGTAGTCATACAACATGCAATAATTATTGTCATTATTTTGGTCCCAAATATTTCTACGTCAGCTATTTATATAAACCTACAAAATCAATCTTTGATATGACTGACCTCTGCTTTCACTGGAAAAGACTTTAGAGTCAATAATGGATGTTTGAGATGTTGACAGGGAAAAATCTTAGAGCTTTCATACTGATTAACAAAGTAGAACTCAAGTCAAAGAGAATTAAAAGATGTTTATTATAAATCAAGACAGTAACACATTGACAATGCTGATCACTGAAGATCAACAATGACTTAAAGATAGGGCCATCCCAAAATAGGTAACTTTAAGACAATTCTGATGGATTCACCTCAGCAGAAATGGTTGAGCTCTTATATTTGAGTTCCTCCTCAAGCTAGAAAGAATGTAACAATTTGCAGTAGGAATATATCCCAAAGAGGAGGTAATACAAAATGTTGCGGACAGTATTTCCTTCCCCAGCAGAGTTTCTTCCAACATCAATTAATAAGCATGTTGGGAACTATGGGATACTGACTCAACATAACTTTCAATAATCCCCTCATTTGGTGCTAATCATATATGTGAAAATAAACAACATATTCAGTTTTATATTGCACTTTTATTCTCATCTGCATTATCCTAGCCTTTACTATTGATTGCTCCATATTAGTAGTTATAAGCTAGGACAGAACTTCTTAAACTTTTTCTATTCTTGACCACTTTTTGGCAAAGAAATTTTTTAATGACCCCTAATATATAGGCATATAAAATAGGTATACAAATCAAGCATTTTCTGGTAATAAATCATGATTTTGGGAATGTTATATTCAGATATGAGACTCCCATATAGGAGTCACAAACCACATTTTAAGAAGCTTGAGCTAAGAGACATAAATTCATCAGAGTAAAGAAGTATTATAAATCACATTCACTTTCCATCAATGTCATAAAATTTAAATTTAGAAAAGTCATAATCTCATGTATTCCTCAGGGAGATTACTTTGTTAAATAGACCCTGTATGTTACTGATCAATCCACTTAGAAGGCATACTATGTAATAATTTTAGAGGGGGAAAAGTCAGCAAAGTCATCAAGAAAACTAAAACATAAATATCATGAAACAAAAGATCAAAGTAATGCAATAAAGATCATCAATATCAAGTAACAGCATTCTTCCTTGTAATCAGCACATTACATCTTGAGTCCCAGATGTCTCACATATATGGTCCCTGAGAAACATCTTACCCTAGAGATCCCAAAATTTCTCCCCAGATAGTTCTGTACAGGTCCCTTTCTGCTGGATTTGCTTCTCTAGCTCCAAGTGCCCTACACAGTCTTAGGTGATTCTGTGAAAATCTTTTGAAAAATAGAGCTCAATACAATCCAATATATCTCCTTAAATATGTTTTTTACAATAACTAGGTCATGTGGTAAAATCCACTTTAAGCTTCAGGATTCTGTTCATATTTACAATAAAGTCATAAAAGCATCAAACTTAACAACCCAAAGTTCACTTGAAACTTTAGAATCTTGCAGTTATTACTTGTCACTTGCTATTTCTATGTCTCTTCTTAATAATTATCAATGTGACTTTAATGTAAAATCCTAAATCCAATTTCTTGAATTTATTATCATTACATGTACAGTCGTTTCAGAACTTGTTATTAGCATATGCCTAAGGCCTACATATTCCCTTAGAATGATTTATTTGACATATAAACCATCTCATCTTTTTTGCTTTTTTAAAATGTTCCACTACTGCTAATTCCCCCCCTAGGAATAGGCAATACTAAGGATCTAATACCATATACCAAGAGATAGCTACTAGGACTCATGATAAGGAGCTGCTTATCACTAGATCCAGCATCACACAAATGAATTTGCTATAAGATGATAATAACAAATAATAAAAGACTAGGAAATCCCAAAATATATCCAGAGAATAGTTTATATGAAAATGAATTGTTTATAGTAAAACATTCACAGTCTTTATCCATGTTCAAATGAACAAAAATACAGACTACTACTCTCAGCAGCACTTTAACCATTTCGAACATCTCTGAGATAACTCTCGAATAGCTGGCATGTATTTGAGCACATGTTCTATCCATAATCCCAGATAAATAATGAATTTAAGTAAAATCAGATTTAATTTAAGGTAATACTAGATAGCTCATAAGTCACTATCTTCCATTAAGATAACTCACTGCATTGAAATCCTATTACTTAAAAATAGAAGAGGTTCCTGAATTTAGTCTCACAAATTAATAGATTTATATCTGTTTCAAAAGTTTGTTTGTTTTTTTTTTTTTTTTTTACTTTTGTCTAACTATATCCATGTCATTCTGAAGGAATGAGATGCTTCAGGAAATTAATCTTATGTATGTAACAAGTTTAAACACTAATTTAACTCTTGCTTAGGCTTTGAAATAATGACAAATTCAAACCAAAACATTAACATATTTCCCTCTTGCAGCTTACTGTAGTAATTCAGGTATTTTAGCATTAATTTACCAACTAATAGACATGGTATTGCAATGACAAACTTCAACTATTTTCAACTTATCAGCATGTTGATACCTTGATATACTTAAAATAATCTTTTAATTCTCTTTCTCAAGTTTTTTCTTGTTAGTCAAAGGGAAGATTTTTTTTAAACAAAACTTCATAATAACTAATGAATCTTTGATTACACCACACTTCTTACTTCACTTACCCAAAATTGATATCATTGTTTATTGGCATAATTATTTGCAATTACTTCTTCCATGTAACTTACTGTTACCAAAATATTACTTGCCATTTTAGATAGTAAAAATAAAATGGAACAAAATGTTTTTGTATCAGCATATATTTGTGTATCTATATGTATGTATAATATTATGAGGGTCTTATTTTGTTTGACATGTCACAACAGACATCTGTTCTAATGGAGGAGGCTTTATATAGATCAATTAGGAAGTAAGATTTTAAAAAAATTTTAGATCTGTCTTTATGATATGCCCTCACTATGTTTAGTAAGCAAATCCCACATTTAATTTATAATGTAGTTTATAAATGAGTCATCTTGTTTACAGTCAAAGTATGGATTTGATGATATGGAGAAAAGGAAAGGATACCCTAATTTATTATAATTAGACTGATCATTAAAGACACAAACAAACAAATATCTATATTAACTATTTTCCATGCAGGAATAATTATATTTTCTCTTAAGTGTTTAGAAGAGGTGGAGATGGAAAAGGCTCTCCCCATGTAACTATTAATGCTATCAATACAAATTGATTTTTTTTCTCAGTAATATGTACATTTGCTTGACTTATGCAAGTCTTTGGTTTAGTCATAAAGGTTTTAAAGAAAAATCAGTAGAAAATGAAATAAATGAGACAGGTCAACTTAAGAAATTAAAAAGAAAGATTTTTGTTTACATGCAACAATAGGGAACCTTTATTTTCAATACTAATAATAAGGACTGTGCATGTACTATGACTACAGTGAGCATTTGGGACAGTGAAGTTGCAAAACCGGAAGAGATTGATTATATAATCTGAAGACCAGAGAAAATTGTTTGGGTAGATCTAAAGAAAAGTGTGCTTGAAGTGAAATGGTTTGGGTAACCCTATTGGCTCTGCATACTTCAGTGAATGCTATAATTGTCCTTTCAGTTTGTGTTAATTAGGCTCTCTTTGAGATGATTAATGTACTCTTTTGCAATGCCACTATTCCCCTGAATCTATCAAATTAATTTAGCATTTGAAAAAGGAAAATGATCACCAAGATTTTAGTCACCATCCTAGCTTTTAGGCCTACTCAAATGAGATGGGGGATTTGTTGCAAATAAAAGTGTATTGAAAGTTTTCTCAGAAATTCTATTTCATTTTCTCAATCTTCAATTTCTTTCCATTTGCTTCTCCTTCTTACCATATCTATTTGGTCAAGAAAAAGTAAAAAGCCAAGATCCAAAGAAGTTAGGCTTCTAAAGAGGATGAATTTAAATATGAATAAAATTAATCACTAAGTACTGTTATTTTTTCATTATACACACACACACACACACACACACACACACACACACATTTGGAGAGGGGGAAGAGAGTGAGAGAGCACACTTTACCTGTATAACCCTGAACAAGTCACCTAACCACTCTGACTTGTTCCTCTTTAGTAAAATTAATGATTTGGACTGGCCTCTGAGATGTCTTTGGGCTTTTTAATCTTCAGGTGTTGTGGTAGAGATCAGCTGTCAGTGAATTACTTCTCCCTCCAAAAGAAAGGGGTAGAACTGACAGTTCACCAACTTTCCTGTGAAGGTAAAAGTTTTTCTTCATGAACAGTCACACTTTCCTTCAATCTCTCTGAAGACTGTGGAAAAGGAAAATGTATGGCCCCAAGCTCTTCCTCAATTAACTGGCCTCCCTTTACTGAGAAGTATGAAAAATTTGCTAGAACTGGGATTATAATCATTGAGATGAAAGTTAGGCTTGGTGAGAAAGGGTTAACACAGCAACAAAAATTCAGCCCACTTAGGTTCAATTTCAATTTTGAATCACATTTTTTTCCCAATTGACTCATTTTTTTTTCTATCTTATGACAAAATCTTATAGAAATAAGTGGATGAGCTTGCCTTTCTTGAATGGGATTTATTGTGGATTTCAAGATTTATATCAAAACTGATTTTTGAGTGCTTCCTTTTTTTTCATATTCCTCAGCTGAGTTTGAGGTTTTTACATTAGATTAGTATTATTCATTTATATTATTCAATTCCTTTAACCATAGGGATTACAAAATAAATTGATTGTTTCATGATTGTTTCATTTGATAAAGATTATCCAGAGATCATTTTTATAATGTAAATAGAAAGTGGTTTTATTTAACTAGGAGAGAGGGGTTCTCACATTTATCTCCCATAAGAATTTATATAAGCTAATATCTAGCTGAAAGTTTCTTTAAAAAAAAAAAAACAAAGAATATATATATTGTTTTAGGTACTTTTCAGATAAGACAATTTCATAAATACAAAATTCACAAATGATAAGTTTTAAAAGGATTGAGTATAGTGGGAAACTGAGGACTTCTCAGAATAGTCACTTGATAATTCCAGACCCAATTTCAAAAGTCTGTTAATCATTAAGGCTCTGGGAAGGAGAACAAAAGGTTTGTTCTTCTAGTAGAAATATCTGAGGTCATCTCCTGGACCTTGACTTAACTGCTTAGAGAAGAACCTAACTATTTAAAGGCCTAGAGATATTTTAAGAGGTCTATAAATTGGCTAATCTCTAATTTATTGATTGAGGAAGCCTGAGGTAAACTAAGTCTCTTTGGTTATTCTAGCTTAATGGACTACTTACCTCTAAACAAATGTCCTTATTGTGGGAAAGTATATGGTTTCTTATAAAATTATTAACTAAGGTAGATTTAATTTATAACTTACATTCTGTTTATCTGGGGAATTTGGGAAAATGAAATAGAGTACTCAAACTGGCTCAAGTAAACAGGTGTAAACCTTGTGAAACTGACCATCATAAATCCATAAATTTAGGAAAACACACCTACAGACAGTAAAAACTGACTATATGGGTCTGACCGGAATTAGGCAAATTTGTGCCACTAATTGGGGAACTGAGAATTAATCAATAAAGGAAGGAGGGGTATCATGGATTCTTTTTTTTTAAATAACTTTTTATTGACAGAACCCATGCCAGGGTAATTTTTTACAGCATTATCCCTTGCACTCACATCTGTTCTGATTTTCCCCTCCCTCCCTCCACCCCCTCCCCCAGATGGCAAGCAGTCCTTTACATGTTAAATAGGTTACAGTATATCCTAGATACAATATATGTGTGCAGAACCGAACAGTTTTCTTGTTGCACAGGGAGAATTGGATTCAGAAGGTAAAAATAACCCGGGAAGAAAAACAAAAATGCAAGCAGTTTATATTCATTTCCCAAAATGCTCTTTCTTTGGGTGTAGCTGCTTCTGTCATCCTTGACCAATTGAAACTGAATTAGCTCTTTTTATCAAATGGATCCACTTCCATCAGAATACATCCTCAAACAGTATCATTGTTGAGGTATATAATGATCTCCTGGTTCTGCTCATTTCACTTAGCATCAGTTCATGTAAGTCTCGCCGGTCCTCTCTGTATTCATCCTGCTGGTCATTCCTTATAGAAAAATAATATTCTATAACGTTCATATACCACAATTTATTCAACCATTCTCCAATTGATGGGCATCTACTCATTTTCCAGCATCTAGCCACTACAAACAGGGCTGCCACAAACATTTTGGCACATACAGGTCCCTTTCCCTTCTTTAGTATCTCTTTGGGGTATAAGCCCAGTAGAAACACTGCTGGATCAAAGGGTATGCACAGTTTGATAACTTTTTGAGCATAGTTCCAAATTGCTCTCCAGAATGGCTGGATGTGTTCACAATTCCACCAACAATGTATCAGTGTCCCTGTTTTCCCACATCCCCTCCAACATTTCACATTATCTTTCCCTGTCACTCTAGCCAATCTGACAGGTGTGTAGTGGTATCTCAGAATTGTCTTAATTTGCATTTCTCTGATTAATAATGATTTGGAGCATATTTTCATATGTCTATAAATAGTTTCAATTTCTTCATCTGAAAATTGTCTGTCCATATCCTTTGGGTGTCATGGATTTTTGTGGTCATGACTATGTAACCCATTTCAATCTCTGTGGAAATTAACCTCTCTTCAGTGGTGGAACTCCAGTGGAAAGATGTCCGCTTCTTGCAAGATTCTAAAATAAACACTTCTATTCTTCACTTGTGATATCTCTGAATTGGATTTGCTGTACCACACAGGATCGAGAGAGCATAGCGGACCACAAACTGAAGTTTAGAACTGAGTAGTCTTATTTAAAAGGGCAATCTTTATTTAAGTACAAATGAGAAAAAGTAATTTATGTGATAGAGTATTGTCCCAATATGAAATGAAATTGCTAGGCAGGAATGGTGTGATTTGAGAATACTGAATTGCCTGACTTCTCAAAACTATAACGCAAAGTATATCCTTCTCAAATCTATTTTAGTTCTGTTATATCAGAAAAGTTTAACCTTGTTTCTGTGTATCTGTGTGTCTGTGTGTGATGGATGTCTTTAGCAGCCTGATGAGTCAGAATAATGTTCTTAAAATGAATAAAATAAAATATATAGAACTACAAAGGGAACCAATTCTATTGAATCATTATTTCTTTTAAAGCAACAGAACCTAAGTTAAAAACCCTGCTTTAAATGAAAATATCTATAAAAATGCAAATACATTACCTATGAACAGCATTGCAATTTTATGATTCTTTTGTAGTATTTGGCATAATGCTACATAAATTGTTGGAATTCAATAAATAGTTGTTAATTGAGAGGTAACATACCAATTTTGTCTCCAGGCAAAGGCTGACAATCTAATCAATGTTTTCACTTCTATAAAAGATTGTTATACAAAAGATGGTAATTACCTAGCTGCCCTTCACTTTCATGCTCCTCTAGGATAAACAAATGGACTTACACTTCAATATAAAGGTTTTCCTTTAAGTTTTATTGATGCCTTTTATTTTATATCAATTAAAATTCCTTAAATATTTCACCGTCTTTCTCCTTTTTAAAATTGAATCCTTTCACAATAACAATCTACCTGCAACATTTTATACTCTTGGTCTCATTATTCTCTAAGGGCAGGAGAGATCTAAAATTCTATCATCTTTTCTCCCTCACTAAGATTGCTCATTGAAATTAACCAGAAATCTTCCTGTTTTCATATGAATTATTACAGTTTCTGTGTATATTATCCTATTTCTTTCTACTTATCTCTGTATCAATTTGTAAAAACCTCTTCGGGTTTCTCTGTTTTCCTCATAGTCATCTTTCCTTAAAATAGTGTTCCATTATATTGATATGCCACAATTTATTCATTCATTATTCAGTCAATAGTCATACATGAAGAATTTAGTTGAGCTGTCAGAAATTTTTGTTTTATTTTATTTTGCATAGTCAGAAATATATTTATATATGTTCTGTGACAGAGTATCCAGGCATTACACAATTAAGATAAGCATATATAGAATATGTACAAAACTAATGTAAGATATTTTTTAGAGGAAAATAATTAGCAGATGAAGGAGAAGGGAAGATTTAATATATTAAATAATACTGGAACTCACTTTTAAAGAAGTACTATGAGGTAGGGGTGAAGAAGAATATTTCTGGAAGTGAGATAGTGTAAAGACATATAGAGATGGGAGACTAATCATTATGTATTATTATTATGGAAAGCAATTAAACCATTATAATTAGACAAGGGAGAGATTGGAAAAATAAACAGGTACTACTTTTATGAGAGTTTTAATTACCAGACAAGTTTATATTTAATCCTAGATACAATAATGATTAGAGTTTATTGAGCAGGGGAAGAACACGATCAGACATTCACTTTGAGAATATTATTTTGTCTCAGAAACCCTAAGGGTCTTCCCTTCCCAGATTTATTTATTTCTATTATTTTTTTCAAGGTAAAAGAGGAGTGATACCCTAGCCTTAATCACTGATTAACCATTGCCTCAATCAAATTGAGACCTGTTGAAAGCCAAAGTATTCCACAATACCCAGATCCATCATCATGTGTCCCAATCTATACCTGGACCCTGTACCTAGATAACTCTGAAGGAAAAAGTGAGCCAGATGATCTTACACAACCTTCCCTCAATTTAAATCCAATTCACTTGCTTGTCATAGCATCATCTCCCTGATGCCATGGTCCTCTTTGAGAACAAAGGACAAATAACAACTGATTAGATATCAGTATAAAGAATAAGAGTTGAAAATACCATCAGAGTTGCAACCCTTTAAAATGGGAAAGATAGTTATCCTTTTAGCATTATAAAGAAAGTTCACATTCTCAGTAAAATCAAGAGTGAAACAAGGTTGCCCACTATCATCATTACTATTCACTATTATATTAGAAATGCTAGCTTCAGCAATAAGAGCTGAAAAAGAGATCAAAGGAATTATAGTAGGTAATGAGGAAACCAAATTATCACTCTCTGCAGATGATATGGTGGTATACCTAGAGAATCCCAAAGATTCTACTAAAAAGCTATTAGAAATACTCCACAGCTTTAGCAAAGTTGCAAGATATAAAATAAATCCACATAATTCATCAGCATTTTTATACATCACTAACAAAACCCAACAGCAAGAGATACAAAGAGAAATTCCATTTAAAATAACTATCTATAGTATAAAATATTTGGGAATCTATCTGCAAGGGGAAAATCAGGAACTATATGAGCAAAACTACAAAACAATTTCCACACAAATAAAGTCAGATCTAAACAATTGGAAACATGTTAAGTGCTCTTGGATAGGTCAAGAGAATATAACAAAGATAACAATACTACCTAAACTAATCTATTTATTTAGTGTTATACCAATCAGACTTCCAAAAAACTATTTTAATGATCTAGAAAAAAATAACAACACAATTCATCTGGAAGAACAAATTAAGAACAAGAATTTTAAGGGAACTAATGAAAAAAAAAATCAAATGAAGATGGCCTAGCAGTACCTGATCTAAAACTATATTATAAAGGAGTGGTCATCAAAACTGTTTGGTATTGGCTAAGAAATAGACTAGTTGATCACTGGAATAGGTTAGATTCACAGGACAAAATAGTCAATAAGACTCCAACTTTTGGGATAAGAATTCACTATTTGACAAAAACTACTGGGAAAATTGAAAATTTGTATGGCAGAAACTAGGCATTCACCCACACTTAACACTGTACACCAAGATAAGATGAAAATGGCTTCATGATCTATGCCTAAAGAATGAGATTATATATAAATTAGAAGAAAATAGGATAGTTTTTTTTTCTTAGATCTGTGGAGGAAGAGGGAATTTGTGACCAAAGAAGAACCAGAGATCATAATTGATCACAACATAGAAAATTTTGATTATGTCAAGTTAAAAAGCTTTTGTACAAACAAAATTAATGCAGACAAGATTAGAAGGGGAGCAATAAACTGGGAAAACATTTTTACAGTCAAAGATTCTGATAAAGGCCTCATTTCCAAAATATATAGAGAATTGACTATAATTTATAAGAAATCAAGCCATTCTCCAAATGATAAATGGTCAAAGGACATGAACAGACAATTTTTAGATGATGAAATTGAAACTATTTCTACTCATATAAAAAAAAAAGGTGTTACAAATGACTATTGATCAGAGAAGTTCAAATTAAGACAACTCTGAGATACCACTACACACCTCTCAGATTAGCTAAGATGACAGGAAAAGATAATGACAATATTGGAGGGGATGTGGGAAAACTGGGATGCTGGTGCATTGTTGGTGGAATTGTGAATGGATCCAACCATTCTGGAGAGCAATTTGAAACTATACTCAAAAAGTCAGCAAGCTATGCATACCCTTTGAGCCAGCAGTGTTACTACTGGGCTTATAACCCAGAGAAATCTTAAAGGAAGGAAAGGGACCCATATGTGCAAAAATGTTTATGGCAGCCCTTTTTGTAGTGGCTAGAAACTAGAAATTAAATGGATGCCCATTAATTAGAGAATGGCTGAGTAAATTGTGGTATATGAATGTTATGGAATATCATTTCTCTGTAAGAAATGACCAGCAGGATGAATACAGAGAGGCATGAAGAGACTTATATAAACTGATGCTCAATGAAATGAGCACAACCAAGAGAACATTATACACTTCCAAAACAATACTATATGAGGATCAATTCTGTGGTTATCTTCAACAATGAGAGGATCCAAAATCAGTTACAATTGATCAGTAATGAACAGAATCAGCTACACCCAGAGAAAGAACACTGGGAAATGAGTGTGGAGCACAACATAGCATTTACACTCTTTATGTTATTGTTGGCTTGCATTTTTGTTTTTCTTCCCAGATTATTTTTACCTTCTTCCAAAATCTGATTTTTCTTGTGCAGCAAGATAACTGTATAAATATGTATACATATATTGTATTTAACATATACTTTAATATATTTAACATGTATGGAACTACCTGCCATGGGGGGGAGGGTGAAGGGAAGGAGGGGAAAAGTTGGAACAGAAGTGTTTGCTAGGATCAATGTTGAAAAATTACCCATGCATATGTTTTGTCAATAAACAGCTATAATTAAAAAACAAACAAACAAACAAATAAATGAATAAATGAATGGATGAATGAATAAGATTCCTGGGGGGGGGCAAAGAGGGGGGAAGAAAGTTCAGAAAAGAGATGGGTACAGTGCCTGGCACACAGCATATGTGCATATGTGGATATGATGAATGATATCAATAATCAATATTTGAATTGAATAGCTAATTATATTGAGTGTTACCAATACAATATATCTATAGAAAGATGAATACAGATGTAGCAAATAGAGAACTAGTTAGAGTTAGATAAATCTGTGTATCAACCCTGCTTCTAATCTCTACTAACAAGTCATTTAACCTTCTAGTGTCCCAGCTATTCTCTCTGGCTATAAACAGTTATATAATAGTTGCCAATATATCTTCGTAAAGGAAGTTTCATTATAAGCAGTTTTCCACAGCAATTTTTTTTTAAAAATCATACATTTGGGGATGAATCCAACTATCTATGGAGAGACATATATAGAAACATGAATAAAAATATGTATATATATATATGTATATGTATATATACATGTACGTGTGTGTGTGTGTGTGTGTGTGTGTGTGTGTGTGCATGTGTAGTTTCTAGGAGAAATGGTAAGAAAATAGCGGGAAAAAGGATTGATACATAAGCCTAGAATTATGAAAATAGCTTTTATAGAATTTGAACTTGGAGGGCACATTTTTTAATCTTTTGGGATAATAAAATGAAGATGAAATCGTGGGAAAATACCATTTTGAGAAAATGGGGGGAAGAGAAGAAGAGGTGTCTCAATGTTAGAAAGCTAGATTTCTTCTGAGTAGAGTTTCAACTCCTGAGATACCATTTTGAGAAAATGGGGGGAAGAGAAGAAGAGGTGTCTCAATATGTTAGAAAGCTAGATTTCTTCTGAGTAGAGTTTCAACTCCTGAGATTAATTGTATGAAATAGAAGGGTCATATGTAATTTGCATAATATCTGCATATTATCATAGTAATTCATGTTGGACAGTTACATGCTGAGATTTCCTTACTGCTGTTGGAATCCTTATGTATTTAATGTATTTAATGTATTTAAATACTCATTGGGGTTCACAAGTATGTGAGATTCACAAAGTTAACTTTGTAACTTTGTGAATTCACACCTCCCTTAATCCCTCCCTCAGAGGAGGAGTCAACCTTTTACACCCAGCATAAATAGAGCTTCAGTGAGCCAGTCAGGGCAGTTCAGAAGAAGCCCACTCTCGGAGGTGGTGTCAGATTCATTCCAACTTTCACTTTGGTGCTGGCTGGAAGTTGAAGGACAAACCTTTGGATTTGGAGACATTCGGAGGGAGCTCTTAGAACCAAGCAGAAAGATAGGCCACCAAGAAAACTAACTGGGCTATTTTGGAGGAAGCAATAAAAGATCTGAACTTTTAACACCTGGCTGCATTTGGGGTGATTATTGATCTGAACTGATACTGGAGCTGCCTCCAGAAAACCTCCCCAAGAAACCTATTCCCACAGAGAACCATTATAGTATAAAGAAGAGAACACCACATACTGCCATTCTTGGAGTTTTTATTTTAACTTTCTTTCTCATTTCCCATAAGCTACATTCCCTTCCCAAACCTCCTATGAGGATTGCCATCCCCATTGTCAAAAACAAAGAAAGAAAAACATATTAGTTGTTATTACAGTATCATTTGCTATTTCAGTCATCTTGAAAATTGTTCACATGTGCTGTATCCATTCATATTTAAGAATATTTTATAAAAAAGTAAGATCTTATAATTATTGTATAATATTTATTATATAATCAACATAATAATTATAATAATATTATGTTAAAATTATATAATAATTATGCTATTATCACAAATGAGGGGACTGATGATTACAGAGGTCAAATGATTGACTTACCATTAAACAATTAGGTGAAGAATCATGTACCTGTCTGGAAGAAATTTTTTTTAATTATTTTATTTTGTATATAAAGAAACTCAAACTAAGGTAGGTTAAATGATTTCATTAAAGGTACAGAGTTTGTTACTACTAGAGTTAAGACTCATGTCTCTCAGCCAGGAATCCAACATTCTTTCTTTAATATGATGCAGCTTCACCAAAATATAGGATATGCTAAATCAAGAACCAGAATCTATATTTTTGGATGTGTGCTACTGTGCTCCTTATATTGGATTCTACACTTAGAATTAAAAGAGACCTCCAAGGTCATTTAGTCAAATTCATTTTTAGATGAAGAAATAATCATCTATTTTAATATTTGCAAAAATTTCTTTGAAAAATTCCAAGAAGGGAGAAATCACTGTTTTTTGGGGAAGCTCTTTTTACTTCTGAATTATTAATTTTTAACAAGTTTTTCTAATGTCAGACCTATATTTTCTTTTTTTCAGCTACTACTCATAAATTCTGGTTCTACTAAACAGAACTTTTTCTGTTTAAGCCCTTTTCAACAAGATGATTCTTCAAATACTTGAAGACAGCTATCATTTTGCCTTTGAAACTGACTAAACACCTTTTCTTCCTTCAAACTTTTGTCATGTGACATGGATTCCTCACTTTACCATCTGGATGATTCTCTTTTCAATGCACTCTGCCTTATCAACATTTTTAAATTGTGTCATTAAAGACCATATACAATGTTCTAAATGTGATCTGTTAGGGACAAAGCACAAAAAGATTCACTTCCTTATTCCTAGGAGTTATGTCTCTCTCAATGCCACCCTAGATAATATTTTTTGGTGATTATTGTGCTACTGACTCATATTAAGCCTACAGTTTGCTGAATTTCTTAGATCTTTTTTAGATGAACTGCATTAAAATAATATCTTTTCCATCTTCTATTGGTGAAGCTGATTTTTTGGAAACTTAATTTTTTTCATTTTTTCCTATTTTTTCTCTAATTTATTAACTTGTTAAGTTCATCTGCATACTCTAAGACTTTCTTGGGAGAGAAAATTCAGAGATAAGGGAAAAGCCATGGGAGAGACCAAAAAAAAAAAAAAAGTGAATATGTGCTGATTCAGTTTCCTTACTTCTTTTTCTAGTTACAGATGGAATTTTCTGTCCAAAGTCTATACGGATAGCTTTGGATCACTGAACTGAAGAGAAGAATCAAATTGTTCATAGTTGATCATCATACATACTTGTTATTGTACACAATGTATTCTTGGTTCTTCTTGTTTTACTCAGCATCAGTTCATATTAATCTTTTCAGGCCTTTCTAAAATCAGCCTGTTCATCATTTTTATTGAATAATAATATTCCATCACCTTCATATATAACAACTTTTTCAGCCATTCCCCAATTGATGGGCATCCACTCATTTTCCAATTCTTTGCTACCATAAAAAGAGCTGCTACAAAATTTTTGCACATGTGGGTCCTTTTTCCCTCTTTTATGATTTCCTTGAGATATAGATCCAGTAATGGCATTACTAGATCATAAGGTATGCACAGTTTTATAATTCTTTAGACATAGTTCCAAATTGTTCTCCAAAACAGTTGAGTCATTTCACAACTCCACCAACAATGCATTAGTTTCCCACTTTTCTTACAATCCCTCCAAAATTTATCATTATCTTTTCCTGTCATCTTA
Organism: Antechinus flavipes; assembly: GCF_016432865.1. Taxonomy (NCBI): domain Eukaryota; kingdom Metazoa; phylum Chordata; class Mammalia; order Dasyuromorphia; family Dasyuridae; genus Antechinus; species Antechinus flavipes. The sequence goes on along the minus strand of NC_067400.1, from coordinate 368,314,893 downwards.
GCTAATCTGAGAGATGTGAGATAGTATCTTAGAGTTGTTTTAATTTGCATTACCCTTATTAATGGTGATTTAGAACATTTTTTCATATACTTATAGATGGTTTTAATTTTGTTATCTGAAAATTGTTTGTTCATATCCTTTGACCATTTTTTAATTGGGGAATGACTTGTATTCTTACAAATTTGACACAGCTATAAACGAAAGTTTGACTAAATTATAATAAAAAGGGTTGGTAAATCTCATGCCAACCACCATGGTCATATGATTAATTCAAATTAACAGAAGAATGATGTAAAGTATGTTTAAGCATACCATTCACTCAATAAAGTTAAAACTCAACTGTGCTGTAATAGTTCTTTATATATTTTAGAAATGGAACCTTTATCAGAATACTGGCTATAAAGATTTTTTTTCCCCAGCTTTGTACTTTTCTTATTTATTTATTTATTTATTCATTCATTCATTCATTCATTCATTTATTGCTGAGGCAATTGGAGTTAAGTGACTTGTCCAGGGTCATATGGCTAGGACGTGTTAAGTGTCTGAGACTAGATTTGAGTTCTTTTGACAACAGGGCTGGTGCTCTATCTACTACACCAACTAGCTGCCCCTTGTACTTTTCTTTTAATCTTGTTTCTGTTCATTTTGTTTGTGCAAAACATTTTTAATTTAATGCAAAGCTGTCCATTTTCCCTTTCCTAATGTTCTCTAATTTGTCTTTAGTCATAAATTCTTCCCTCCTCCAAAGATCTGATAGATAAATTATCCCTTCTTCTCCTAATGGGTTGATACTGCTAGTTTGTATTTTCTTTGCATTAATTCCCTTGATATTCTTGAACTTTTATTCTTCCAGATTAATTTTGTTATTTTTTTCTAATTCCATAAAGTTTTGGGTATTCTTTTTGGCAGTTTTATTGTTATAGAACTAAACAAGTAGACAAATTAGGCAGAATTGTAATTTTTATTATATTAGCTCAACCTATCCATGAACAATTGATATTTTTCCAACTGTTTACATTTGATTTCATTTGTGTGAGAAATGTTTTCTAATTATATTCATATATTTCTTGGCAGATAGACTCTCAAGTATTTTATTTTTTCTGCAGTTATTCTAAATATAATTTATTTTTCTATCTCTTGCCAATGGGATTTGTCAGCAATATATAGAAATTCTGATGATTTGTGTGGGTTTATTTTATATCCTACAACTTTGCTAAAGCTGTGAGTTGTTTTCAGTAGATTTTTGGATGATTTTCTAGGATTCTCTAAGTATATCATTATATCATCTGCAAAGAGGCATAGTTTTATTTCCTCATTGCCTATTCTAATTCCTTTAATTTATTTTTTTTTCTTATTGCTAAAGCCAACATTTCTAGTACAATGTTGAATAATACTGGTAATAATAAGCACCCTTGTTTCACCTTTGATCTTATTGGGAAAGTGTCCAGCTACTCTTCATTAAAAATAATGCTTACTGTTGCATCCCTGGTATAAACACCCCTTGGTCATAGTCTATTACCTTTTTTCCCAAATATTTTACATAGTATTTGAATTGATTATTCTTTAAATGTTAATAGTTTGGTAGAATTTTTTAATGTTTGGTAGAATTCACTTGTGAATCCGTCTAGCCTTGGAAATTTTGTTTGGGGAATTCATTAATGGATTGTTCAATTTCTCTTCTAAAATGGAATTATTTAACTAATGTATTTCCTCTTCTATCTATCTGGACAATTTATATTTTTGTAAATATTCATCCATTTTGGTTAGATTGTCATACTTGCTGCCATACAGTTGGGCAAAATACTTTCTAATTATTGGTTTAATTTCTCTGTCGGTGGTAATAACACCCTTTTCATTTCTGATGCTGGTAATTTGTTTTGTTTTGTTTTTTTTTGTTTTGTTTTGTTTTGTTTTTTGTTTTTTTTTGGTTCTTTTTTCTAATCAAAATTAACCAAAGGATGACCTATTTGTTGGCTTTTCATAAAATGAACTCTTAGTTTACTTATTAGTTCAATAGCTTTATTAGTTTCAGGTTTATTAATCTCTCCTTTGAGTTTTAGAATTTCTAATTTGGTATTTCATTGGGGATAGTTAATATATTCTTTTTCTAGAATTTTTAGTTACATGCCAAATTCACTGATCTTTTATTTCTTTACTTTATTGATGTAATTATTTAGAGATATAAAATTTCCCTTAAGAGCTACTTTGGCTGCATCCAGTAGGTTTTGGTATGTTGTCCATTATTTTCAGTCTCTTAGATAAAATTTCCTATTTTTGCAGTACAGACATTTTCCCAACTCCTCAATGTATTTTTCTTTGATGTCATCACATCAGAATTCATTTGCAACCATACCCTTAGTCCATATAGTGTCCCAGTGTTTGTCTGCCCCAGTGTCAGATACAGTTTTCAAGAGTTACAGATATCATTTTCTCATCTATGAATGTAATATATATGTATATATATATAATATGCATATATTTCATATATTTCCCCTGTTTACTTTCTATGCTTCTCTTGAATCCTGTGTTTGTAGATTAAATTATCTGGTTGTTGTTGTTTTTTTTTTTTTTTCCCAAAAGAAATGATTGAAAGTCTTTTAATTCATTAAAAATCCATTACCTCAGGACAGCTAAGTGGTGCAGTAGATACAGCACCAGCCCTGAAGTAAGAAGGACCTGAGTTCAAATTTGTTCTCAGATACTTAATACTTTCTACCTGTGTGACCCTGGGCACTTAACCCCAATTACCTCAGCAAAAGAAAAGAAAAGAAAAGAAAATCCATCACCTCCTCTGAAAGATGATGCTCATTCTCACTGGGTAGTTAATTTTTGGTTGTAGCCCTAGATTCTTTGCTTTTTGAAATGTCATATTCCAAGCCCTCTGATCCTTTATTGTAGAAGCTGCCAGAACATGGGTAATCCTGACTGTTGCTCTTTGATATTTGAATTTTTTTGATCTGGCAAGTTTTTTTCTTGAAATTATAGTTCTGGAGGTTCACAACAATGTACCTTGGGGTTTTCCTTATGGAATCTCTTTCTAAGTATGATTGATGGATTCTCTCAGTGAGTATTTCCCCCTTTATTTCTAGACTATTGGGACAGTTTTCCTTAATGATCTCTTGAATAATGCTATCCAGGCTCTTTTTTTCTTTTCTTTCTTTCTTTCTTTCTTTTTTTTTTTTTTTTGGTCATGGTGTTCAGGTAAGCCAATAAGTTGTTGTTGTTGTTGTTGTTGTTTTTTGTTTTTTTGTTTTTTTGTTTTTTGTTTGTTTGTTTGTTTTTTTGTTTTTTTGTTTTTTTGTTTTTTGTTTGTTTGTTTGTTTTTTGTTTGTTTTTTTAGCTATCTCTTCTAAATCTATTTTTTAGATAGGGTGTTTTTCTAATGAGATGTTTCACATTTTCTTCCACTTTTTCAGTTTTTTTAGCTTTTTGATTTTGATTCTTGCTGTTTCACAGAATCATTAGTTTCAATTTGTCCTTTTCTAAGAAGTCTTTTTGGACTTGAGACCAATTCATATTACTTTTTGAGATTTCTTCTGTGGGGATTTTGTCCTAATCTGAGTTGTTTTAGTGTTCCAGTGTTCCTGTCACCATAGGAGCTTTTTTATGGTTAAGGTTCTTTTTTGTTTCATGTGCATTTCCTTTCTTTCTTTCTTTCTTTCTTTCTTTCTTTCTTTCTTTCTTTCTTTCTTTCTTTCTTTCTTTCTTTCTTTCTTTCTTTCTTTCTTTCTTTTTTTTTTTTTTTTTGTAAATGGCATGCTGTCTCAAGTTTCCTGTGCAGTTCTGAGTCTTGATTTTATGCAGGGGGACCACTTGTGTTGCTTTGTTTACTTTTTTCAATAAGCAGCCTGGTTTCCCAGAGTTTATCTTCTCAGTTGGGACTAGAAGCTGTTCCATTGATTTGTTCCTTTACTGAGCTAGGATTAAGGGTCCTACTTGCTGATTTGCTGTGATTAAGATTCTCTCGCCAGCTTTTCCAGAAAGCCCATCTGAACTGGGCTGAACACCCTTTTCACCCCAGTGATTCTGATCTTTCTTGAAGTTTTTCCAGTCTGTCTTTAACTGGAGAGTCACTTCATTCCAGCAGATTATGTTCAAAGGCTTTGGTTTCATGTGGTTTTCAAGGGAAACTGGGAGAGGTTGAGCAGCTTCCTGGCTTTATATCACGATCTTGGCTCCATTCCTGAAGAATCCTGTATGTTAGTTATTGCTCTTTGTGTCATCCCTCCTTCATTCTTTTGTTAATCTGTTAATTTAATGAGCATAGATAAAACCAATGCCTTTATTCAAATAAATGATAAACATAATAAATAGAACAAGACCAAACTCAGATCTCTGGAGCACCCAACTAGAACCATCCTTCCAAACTGACTAATAGCCAAGAAAGAATATTCATTAAAAAAAAAAAAACTAATTAAAACATCATTAATATAGCCACCATTCTTCACTTCTTCGAATTAAGGAATTTAAAAAAAGTTGAAATACAAATATGTTACTTTCTTTTTAGTTATTTGTTTTCCCTCTTCCTTTTTATCCCTACTGATATAGCCCTGATTTAGGTCCTTTATCACCTCACATCTGAATTATTAGATCTGCCTGGCATCTTTGATTATTGTCTACCATCCAACACACAGTTTATAATTACAAGCAGTATGTTTCACCTCAAAATTTCAATGAACTAAGAATAAAGAGATCTGGTTTCTATCTGAGCTCTGCCTCCTAACTAGTTATTTAATATCAACCTACTAGTTTAACTTTTATGACCCTCAATTTCTTCCCCTGTAAGAGGAAATACTAATACTTGAAGTTTCTAATTCTTAAATTTGTTGTGAAGCTCAAATGAGATAATGCACATATATAAAGTACGATGGAAACCACAAAGTCTATATAGATATATACTATTTACTTATTTGTAATGCCATTAAATTCATCTTCCAAAAAAAACACCTCATTTATTTATATTCACCAGTTCAAAAAGATCTGTTGTTTGGATTCTTCTCCTCCTATAGCTTCCACACAAGCTTTACTCTGATGCTGAGGTCCTTGAAGTTTATATAGGCAGCACATAAGCTCTGGCACATTGTAAAATTCTTGAAAACTATCAAATAAATGGTAGCTGATACTCTGTTTTTTCTGAAGACAACCTAAATCTGGAGAAGTTTATTCTCAGGTCAGTAGCAAGGTGATCGATTTTTCAATTATAGCAATTTTCCAAAGACATTTAATAATTTGGAAGATGGTTGTAGCTGTAGCGCCCATGCCAATGAAATTAGTTTTTGAAATATTGAAGTGAAATATTGTCACTTATTTTATTTTTTCCCTTACTTCCCCATTCATGTCATTGAATGTTGCACTTCTTCAGGGAGGAGTAAAAGTCTTATTTCCTGTGTGAAATTTTTTCCTGTTCACTACAAACTACAAATTAGTCTTTCTCCCTTTTCTAAATTCCTATCTTATTTATAGTCATAGATTTTTAATATTGACATGCTTTGGGCTTTATTTCAATTAGTTTTATTTCTCTGAATAGAATATAAGATATTTAAGATCAGAGATAAAACTTTATTATTATCTTTGAAGTATTATAAACATAAATGTTACATAAATGAGATGATCAGTGATCCAGTGCATAGAGTATTAGGATGAATTCATATCTAATCTCAGACATATATTGTCTACATGACCCTGGGTAAGTGACTTAACTGTTATTTACTTCAGTTTCCCAACCTTAAAAGAGAGATAATAATAACACTTACTTCTTAGAGTTGTGAGGATCAAATGAGACAATATTTATAAAGATACTTTGTCTAGAGCCTGCCACATAATAAGCACTTTATAAATACTTATTCTCTATTCTGTATAATAGATAATTATTGATTGATTGACATTACCTGGGAAGGGTAATACATTAACATAATTATAACTGATATTTAAAAATTTAAAGTTGCCAAAGTAAGTGCTTTTGTTCATAAGTTGTTTAGTCCTGTCCATTTCTTCCTGATCCTATGGATCATAGCCTGCTAGGCCCTCATAAAATATATTATCTTCCTTGAGACAAAACATTCCTTTGAATAAATTTTATCTCTGTTTTGCAGATGAGAAATGTGAGACTTAAAGAAAAAATGACTGTGGCATGATTACCTAGCTGGTCTCATACTACTTATTGATGTAGTCACTTAGTTCTGCTTCTTTTAATGACCTTATCAATTTTAATAACAAGAAGTTTGTTAGATTAACTTTTTATCTAGGACTCTTTGGAAAGAGATATAGATTTGTTGAGTATTGATTTAAGGGGAAAGAAAAGAGAGCACCTTGAGGCAGCTAGGTAATATAGTGCCCCAGCCCAGAAATTGGGAAGATCTGAATTCAAATTCAGAATCAGACATTTGATACCAGCTGTGTGACTTTAGGCAAGTTACTTCATCCTGATTGCCTCCAAAAAAAAAGACAAACAAAGAGAGAAGGTAGGTACTATCTAGAATAAGTTAAAGATAGCAAAAGAAATTGCAGAGGGGGAAATGGGATGACAGGGAATCTAATAGGTGGCCTTAGTAATAGAAGATTTCAGAGAAAAGGAAACAAGCATTTAAAAGATACTTCAAAATTTTACTTAGAGCCAGTACTCCATTGGGGATCTACAATTCCTCCTCTCTGTGCAAACATTTAAGAAGTTATGTCTGAGACTCCAAGAACTTTGCTCTTACATGTAATACCAAAGAGACGAGTCGAGATTAGTTTTTAATTTTAATGTGGAAAGTTTAAGCTAGCTGACCGAATGGGGCTATAGTCCAAAGCACTAAGTATAGATAAACAGAAGTAGAAAGCTTATGTAGAGTTTTAGCTAACTAGGGTTTGCAAACTGAATACATAATCTAAGTATACAATTGTATAGGAGAAATAAAGCTAGATAAGGGGAGTAAGGACTCTGGAAGGATGGACAAGTCATATTTCCAGGAAAGGATTATAACTTAAACCTGACAGGATAGGGGTCAAGATAAGAAATGGAGGACAGGAGAAAGTAAGGAATGGGACAATACTCAAAAGCAGGGAGAATCATCTTAGCAAGGATAGAGTTAAAGCACCTGGACATTTATGACCCAATGATATGTAAAGAGGGGTCAGAGCTTCAAGGTTTTTCCTGGTCTCTTTTCTAAATTCAATTTTCTCAATCCTAATTGCAAGGGGGTGAGGGTGGTTATGGCTTATTATCCAGGATTGAATATAAGGACCTGCTAAAAATACAGTTTTCAATAAATGTGGTTAATGAATGAGCTATTGGAGGAGGAGATGGCAGATTAGTTTTGCATACTCATTATTTATTATTTAAATAACTTGGGCAGGCTACTTAGTCTTTTGGGAATTTTACTGACTTGCAAAGTGAAGGATATGGAACTAGATGGCTGCTAAGATCCTTTCTAGTTCTAGTTCTAACCCATGATCTTAAAAAAGCAATTTATTTTTAAATGATGGCACTAAACTGTAAATCTAAGATTGTACCTATAAGACACTAAATAATCAGGCTGTAAATGAAAAAAAGGATAAATGCATAAATATGAATCTATCTTGTCTATATTCACATATTTGGAAGCATTTGGAAAATTGGTTCCATTTCCTAGTTTTGATTCAAGTGTTTGACCTTGTAGCCTAAATGGCAATGCTACATACAATAAGAACTATACATTTTGGAAGTCATCAATCTTTTCAGTTATATTGTCCCACCCCCTCAAATCTTCATATCAGATGTGCTCTTTTTCAATACAAAGGAAACCCACACCTAGATAGATGTCAATACAGATATATTAGATAAATGTTTACATAGCTTTTGAATGATCTGCTTTATAATGTATATAAGAGAATAATAGTTTTTGTGTGTGAGTTCTTTCAAAATAGGACTCTATACACATAGAAGTGTTTTGCTTGTCCCTTGGCTATTTGGAAAAGAAACAGTTTATTGCACAGACAGATCAATCTTTTCACTTATCATTTTAAAAATCACAAGACTTTTTAGAAAGTTGTTTTCTATGTATTGTGACTGAACAGTTACATTAGTGACCTACACTGAACATAGGATTTCTATTATTATTATTATATACTTGGCCTTAGAACTAAAATAGTGAAGTAAGAGTGCCTGCTTTACAATGCCAATTTAAAGAAAAGTTCAAAGTTTATTAGAAAATCAAATGCTTTTTAAAGTGCTATGTTTCCAGATCAAAGGCAAACTAAAATCTCAGCAATATGGTATCTGTAAGAAATATACTCTTTCAAAAATGACATTGTTTTCCACCTGGCACTTTCTAACCATGTTGTCTACTGTCGCTTTAAATACTTCCCTTAGACACTTCTCAACATCATTGTAACAAAACTCTGATGAAAAATTATCTAAGATACTTTAAGGAGAATACATAAATAATATTGCAAAATATTCAGTGTCATTTTATAAATACAGATAAATGAAAATCCTCTGAGTGAATTTGAAGTCAACAAGTATTTTCAGATGAGTCTGCATGTAGTCACAGGTGTGAATGGGTAAGAGTAAAGAGATTTGTAGTCCTGAATCTCACTAAATCACAATATAACCATGAATAAGTAATTTAACCTGTTTCCTTTTCTGTTAAGTAAGGAAAGAAATTGAACTAGCTCTTCCATAAATGTCCAATTCTTACCCTTTCTAGTGATTTAATGTACCGTTTGTATAGAGTATCTCCCTTTCCACCACATAACTTTAGCAAGATCTTGTCATATACAAAGGTAAAGGTGATGCAAAACTCATAGAGATTTGAGCTGGAATCTGCAGTAATATAGCAGGTAAAAGTAATGTACTTGTAATCAGAATAGAAAAAGATTTGAATCCTACCTCTTACTGTTTTGTGTTGAGTTTGGGAAAGTTGCTTATCTTCTCTTAGGAGTCTTTTGCCAAATCTATAAAAAATAGAAATATATAATAGCAATAAACGATCTATTTCACAAAGTTTATCTTATTTGTACCACCAATTTCACAGTGAGGTTGAGAAAAGCTTTCATTAATTTTTTTTAAGTATGGGGGAGGGCACCTTAACATGCCAAATAAATGTGTGTTAAATCCTGAATATGCAGGGACTTAATGTATTTTGTATATGTGTGATCAGATACCTAAAGATAATTGTTATAATGTCAGAAAAAAGTTGCATATTGCACTTGGGTATTAGATAGCTTATAATGCCAATGGGAAATCAACAAGGATCACAGTTTCAACTAATGAGTTCTCATGAAGGAACGCAGTTCATTAAGACACTGCTAGATGGCATTACTTGAAAGCATTCTTCTGAAGTCAGCAGCACAAAATTAAGCTAGGAAGAAATTAGGGACCAGCTGCCCCACTTTTTCTAATACCAAGAGAGACAGTAGTTGGCAGTTCTCAGTTAACTTGAGGGGAATAAGGATGGAAGGTGGGGGGAGGGAGGAAGAGGCATCTAAAATGTTCTAGAAATTGCTTCCTGTTGAGATAAGACAGGAACCAATTTTCTATTGTCCTACTGAATCTCCTTCCTTCTTGTGTTGATCAAGGTAGAGTTAGTGATCAGTGGTTTCAAATGTTAAAGAGATGTCAGGGGGTAGTGCACAATTAACCTTATCAGAAGCAGAAGCAATCAATAGGGCATTTCAGGACAATTGACAATACTGTTTCTTTACTCTGGGATGAGTTAAAGCCAAAGGTAAACTACAAACGTGCACTGGAATATAAAGAAAACCTACAGCCTATGGAAATGTGTGCCTTTGGGGTTGCTAGAATGCTTATATAGAGGCATATTCTTTTGAAATTAGTACCATGCATTTAAGAGAGTTGAGAAAATTTAAAATGAGGGTTTTTTAAAAGTTCTAACTGGACAAGATTTTAGTGATCTTCTATCCAAATCTCTGTTCTTTATTGTTCAGGAAATTGAATTGTAGTGGTAGTTTGGGTGTGGGAGTTGAAGGCCTGACTGCAAGTACTGGTTTACTAAACCTAGAACAAGTGACCTAGAACAAGTGAAAACTTCTTGAGGCCTTAGTTTCCTCTTCTTCAAAACAGGAATGGTAATAATGACATCCCTGAATACTTTAGAAGGTTGTTCAGTGACTGCTATAAGATTTGTGAAAAATGCTTTTTTGAGCCACAAAATTCTATACAAATCTAAGTTATTAAATTACTTGCCCAAAGCAGTTAGTTATTGAGAAACAGGATTTTTATCAGTACACTGTTCTATCCACTAGATAATGTGATTTAGTGTAAAGAAGATATTTTGGTGAAATGCAAAAACATTAAATTAATATTTCAGTTTAAAATGAAATTTAAGGAAATTTGGAAATTAAAAGATGATGTATAAGAGAAACAAACCAACCTAATAAATAGAGAGCTGGCCTTAGAAACAAGATGTGAATTCAAATATTGCCTCTAACAAAATGGCTATGAAACTGGTTAACTCTCAAGCTGTAACCTAGGTACTTGTCTAAAATTGTTAATTACAGAGAAGTTGCTGATTTGCTTAGTAAAGAATTTCCTCATCTAAGAATTTCCCTATATCAGTAAAGTCATAGATTCAATTCCTGTTACCATGACTATGCAGTCAGTGATGGAGTCACTGTACCTTGGAATCAGGAAGATCAGGATTCAAGATTCAAGTTTTGCCATTGAAATATAATATTCCTGTGACCATAGGAAAGTTATTTAATTCTTTAGTGTCTTGGGTAGCTCTATAATTACCAATGATCCAGGTCTGTATAGGTAGAACAAGTTTCATCAAGATCTGAACAACCACAACCAAATCTATACTGATACAAAATTAAAACGAACAAGGAGATAGAGTATAACAATATTCAGGAAAGAAAATAGACTGTTACACTACAGGATGATACAAATGTGATCTCTGAGTCCAGTTGTAATAAATAATAATTTTAAATTTGGTGTAATATGAATTTTGCTTTCAAAAATGTATTTAACAAAAGCAGGGATAACAAAGTTTTCAGGTTATCTCAAATGCTTTAATATTTCTCTAACATTCAATTCAATAAGTCTCCATTTGAATTATTTTCTAGGTTTTATACAAACCATCAGGAAAATGACAGAAATTAAAACCAAAATTATAGATTATTATTTTTAATTAAATCATTTACCAAGTAATATTCATCAATGAACATTCTGTTTGGTGGGATACTCTTTACTAGGTAAATTCTTTTCTAGGAAACAATTCTTTTGTAATGCACAGAGACATTATTTGAAAAATTTGGATTTTTTGCATCAGATTTCCTTAAAACAATTTGTATCCGTTAATAATCACATCAGTCAAAAAGATTATCCTTTCCTTTTCTGTAGCATTTAAATTCTTTGATCATTTAAATATGTCTTCTTTTTGACAATTTTGTACATGACAAATTTTTACTTCTTCAATTGGATTGTAGTATTGAAATTGAATGATATGGTTTATAAAATACACATGGAATAATATTATTTGAAAAACAAAATGATTATAGGAAAAGCAAATTGAAAGCAAAGAAAATTAACAAGTACTCAGTAGCTTCAGTATCTGAAAATGTTTTCAAAGACATGTTGTCTTTCAGTTTTCTCTTGAGGGAAATAAGACATTAGCAAGTTCTCAAATATCAATGGCTATTTTTTTTAAATAACTAAACTTAAGTGTATAAATTCTGAAATCTAGCAAAGCAGCAACACATTCCACTAAACCAAGAAGTGAAAATGTAGCACATGTATATTCAAAATCAAATACAAAATTATTGTCTTAAATGAATATTAGCAGCATATTCTCCCACAAAGTCTTGATAAATTTTAGATTTGGTAGAATTGAAAACAAGTAAATGATAGAGTCATGACCTCATTTTAGGGATAAATTAAGTTCAAATTAAGTAAGTACATTTCATAACCTGTCCTGTCCCTGTCTTTCCATTTTTCTTAAACCTTATTCTTCCATAGAATTGATCCCAATAATTCTACAGAAGAAGTAGCTGATTTAGTCAGTAAAGTTCCAATAAAATATTTGTTTTTTAAAGGATTTTTTTCAGTCATTTGTCAATTATGTCCTACTTTTTGTGATGCCATCTGAGATTTTGCTAGCAAAGATTCTGGAGTAGTTTGCCATTACCATTTCCAGATCATTTTAGAGATGAGGAACAGAGGCAAACAGGGTAAAGTGACTTATGCAGATACTACTAAGTATCTGAGGCCAAATTTGAACCCAGGAAAATGAGCTTTCTTGACTCCAGGACTAGAATTCTATATACAGAAGACTCCTTATTGCTCCAGAACATTTTTTTTTCCACTCAAGCACCCATCAGTGTTTGAGCTCATAGTGCTTTAATGAATGCCTGATGAATTAAATTATTGAAGACTTAGTCTCATCTACAATCTCTAATACACATTAGTTGAATGATCCTGAGCAAGTCATGTAGTCAGTCAATAAAGATTCATTAAATTTCTATCTATGGCAAGTACAATTCTAAAAGAGCATAAAAGAGTCATAAGATAGAAATTCACATCCTATGTGCTTCAAGAAAAACCATAGAGTTTAACTAGAAATCTCACATGCTTTTATATTTCCTAATAGTGTAATGCCAGACAAACTGAGGCAAGGCAAAGACTAGTTTTTAAATTTTTAATTGTGAAGAGTTTAGGCTAGCTGGTTGAACAGAACTCATGTTCAAAATTCATTTGACCCCGAGTGACTGAAGCAGGGAACTTTTACAGCTTACTAGGGTTTTTAAATAGAATCAGATAAGGAGGGGAAAGACACTGGGTGAGAGGACAAGCCATAATTCTAGGAAAGGATCATAACTTAGTCCTGACAGGATAAGGGTCAAGATAAGATGGTTGAGGGCAGAAGACAACTAGGCCAGGAAAATATTCAAACAGAGGGGGGATTATCCTAGCAAGGATCAAGATAATACACCTGGATTTTATGATACAATGGAATGTAAAGTGGCCAGAGCTTCAAGATTTTTCCTGATTCAATTCTCTCAGTACTGATGGCAAGGAAAAGGGGGGATGGGAGAATATAATAATTTTATTCAGGGCATAACAATAGATGAGTTTGGTTTGTCATTTTTTTTAAGGGGGGAATTGAAAAAAATCTAAAAAAAGGCTTATCTCCTTATTGATCTCTTCAAATTGGGAGGAAAATTCTCCAAGATTTATGAACTTCCCTGGGCTTCAATTTCCTTGAAGAGGAAGTGAAACTACATGTTTTCTAAAGTGCTTTAAAGACATATTTTTGGAAAGACACTGAAAATCTGGAGAATATCTACTATAGTATACCTAGGATAATTACATATCTTGAAATCATCTCCTATAGGAATTATTTGAAGGAATTGGAGAGAAGTTATCTCTGGGAGGTCAAAGACTGTTGGTGCTTAAGTATTTAAAGGGTTATTATGCAAAGGAAAGAATACAGTCAAAAAAGAGAGAATGTAGTCAAAATCAAAGAAAGTCCTAGAAAGTTATAGTTCATCCTAATAATAATAGTGATAATAATGACAATAACTTATAGCTCAAAAAGACAACTAGATAGCACGGCAGATAGACCTCTGGATACTGAGTCAGGAAAATCTGAGTCAAATCCAGTCTCAATCATTTACTAGCTCTGTGACTTTGGATAAATAACTTGAAGTCTGTTTGCCTCAGTTAACTCGATTGGGAATCATAATAGCATCTTCCTCTTCAAGTTATTGTAAGGATCAAATGAGATAATATTTGTAAAGTCCTTATCACAGTGTATGGCACAGAGTATGTCATATATAAGCGTTATTTGTTGTTTGATTATAGAATTCCAACTCTAATATTTGATTATGGAATTTCTGTTTCCAGATCATTCATTTTGCATTTATTGCAATTTTAAAATTTAAATTTATTTTAAATTAAGTACAACCTTAAAGAATCAACTTTAGCTCAAATCAAATGAATTAAATTACACATGCAACCACACCCTTAGAAATGCACTTAACTGTACACAATAGCCATGAGCTCAATAGAATTTATTGTTATTCAATAACCTCATATACTGCAATAAATACACTTTTGAAATAAATGCAAGAATATAGCCATTATTATAATGAATACCTATCTCCTGTTTAATACAATAAATAAATGATAGCTTGTAAAACAATACAAAATATATCATTGTCAGAATGTATACAGAGACAGAGATGATATAGTATTTCTAGAATTTTGCCTACAATCAAGTCATTGACTTAAGACAACTTTTCATTTTTTGCTCATTTCTACCACAGAACTCTGATTTCTTCCTTTCTTTATCAGGGCATCAGATGTTGTATTCAGAACTCTTTCCAATTCTCTGTAGGATTCAGTTGTCCTTAAACCCACATAATAACATTATCTGTGTTCCTTGATGGTTATATGACAGTGAGGGGGAATGAAAAAGGGAAAAGATATTGTCTAAGCACTGATTTTCTAATCATAGAAACTCTTTTTCTGGAAAGGAATTGACCCTCTAATGGTACTATTACCATAAGATTCCTGGTTGCTAGACATTATTCTTTTCTATCTAATGCATTCATAAGCAATACATAATAAAGTACAATTGAGACAATAAGATATGGCCTACATAGGAAAAAAGTAGCTTTGTCAATTTGCTTGTAAATTGATAATTTGCCCCAATTTCATCTAAAAACCATTGTTTATTAAATACCTACTATTTCTAAGCATTCTGCTAAGCAGAAGGGATACAAAGATTACCAATGATCATTTCTGTCTTCAATGATCTTACAAGATGTTGGGGACAAAAAGATATAGGTTTCATATCAATTCAATTCAACAGGCATATATTAATAGTAATTTTTTCCTGCCTCTAGGAAGACTGTATTTCTACAGAATATACCCAGTTAGAATATTATAAGATATAGTGTCATATGGGTAAAGGAAAGTTCCAGATTCAATCTTCTGCTGATGTTTACCATTTCTAGACTAGAGAATGGAGAAAACTGCAAACAGGGAGATCAGTTAGAAGATGACATATTAGTTCAAATGACATGTGATAAAGGCCTAACATAGGGTGATGACAGTGGAAATTATAAATGCTTTAAGATTTGCAAAGCACTTTACCATATTATCTCTTTGAAAATTCCTATGAAAATGGTGGCATTTAAATGATTAGGAAACTGTTGTAGATTAAAGAACTTGCTTGGTGTCACACTGCTAGTAAGTATCTGAGACAGGATTCAAATTCAGGTCTTCCATCTCATTTTTCACTATCCAACTGAAGAGGATGCAGTAGATACAAGATAAACTGTGGAGCTAGAATTAAAATAAATTGACAGTTATTGGCCATGCACAGCAAGGTAGAGGGAACAGAGAGAAATTATCCAAAAAAGAGCTGCAATCCAGAGTAACATGGACATAGAGAAGAGGCTACTACTAGATCATTTCTATTATAGTGATGGGTTTGGAGTAAGCTCTTTATGTGGAGTTGACTGAGAGGCAATTGGAGATGTGAAAGAAGAGCTCAAGGGAGAGATTTTGGAGTGAAATATTATTCTAACAGTTAGTTCAATGAATAAAATCATGGCCTAATAAATGTAAATACTGACAAAAATAAATCTATATATTCAGTTCCCATTATTTACTAAATGTGAAACTATAACTCTGTACAGAGTTTTTTTTTTTTTTTTTCCTGTTCATTTAAATTAAATAGTCCAGGAAAGTATATTTATCTCTCTTTTGTATTACCTAAACTAATTCCTGTCAATGTATCCTCTAGCTAGAGGAATGATAAAACAAGTCATTTAAATTCAAGGATACCTGTATAAACACACTTAACTGTGGCAAAAAAAAAAAAAAAAAAAAAAAAAAAAAAAAAAAAAAAAAAAAAAAAAAAAAAAAAAAAACTTGATTTCCCTGGATTTTCAAGATTAATTGTTTTCCTCAGTTTGTAAATCTATGGCATTTAGAACAGTGCAGAATTTGTGGAGTAGGTGCCTACTGTATGAAACTCTAATGTTTCTCCTAGTTGTAAAATAACATTTTTGATGATTCCTGTGATTTAGTATAAAGAAATTCAGCAATAATAACAGCCATATTTACATCGTGATTGCTATGTACCAAGCATTGTATGAAGCACTTTATTAACTCATTTGATCCTTACAACAACCCTAAGAGGTGGGTGTCATTATTATCCTTCTTTTATTGATGAGGAAACAGACAGAGATTAACTGATTTACCCAAGGTTGCTTAACTATGAAGTATCTGAGTCTGGAGTTTAATGGAGGGCTTGTTGCCTCCAGCCCTGGTATTTAATATACTTATAGTCTCTAGCTGTTCAAATATTCAGGGAAGAAAGCTTTTCAATATTCTTCTGTGGGTTGTGCCACTGACCTTATTCTTGTGCTTCACCTCAGCACATATATATTTTGTTAGGCCATAGACAGGGGTTTTAGTAGTATAACCTTGAAATGAAGAATACCTGGGTTCAAATACTGCCTTTGACAAATATTAGATGTGTGACCTGAGGTAAGTTCCAATCACAGGTACTTTTCTAAGGTAAATTACAGACAAATTGCTGATCTGTATTGATGGAGGAAGTTTCTAATCCAATTTTGCCACTTAGAGTGTCTTACACTGATGAAGTCATAAATCAGAGAACATACTACAGTGTACCTTTTACCAACATCATGAAAGGAAAACTTAAGATATACGACACACAACTGAGAGAACCAAGTGAAAAAAATCTAATGGAGACAAATAAATTTAAAAGTAACTAGGGCCTAAGGGAAATAACTCAATAATCAATAAGTATTTATTAAATGCCTATAATGTTCAGGAGCTGAACTGGGACCTGAGGACACAAAAAAATTAAACAATCCATGTCCTTTGCATTCTATTGGGGGAAACAATTGAAAATATATATGAAATATATGCAAAGATATGGTGGAATGTGGGATGATAATATCATTGAGAGGGGGAAGAAAGTCCTAATGTGGCTCGTGCTTGAGCTTATATTTCAAGAAAAGTGGGAATTCTAAGAATCAGAAGCAAGGAAAGAATCATTCAGGCCTAGAAGATAGATTTTTCAAAAGACATAGAAGTAGGAGATAGAGTGTTATTGGAGAAATCTCTCCTCTCTGAGTTCCTGTGGTGGGAAAATATTACAAATGTATATTTATCACAACAAAAATTATATAAGGAGGCAAAAATCTAGATTTTATCAATTTTTTCGAGCATAGGTTCAGACCTTAGAAAAATCTAACCAATCATAAGGATTCTGACAAGGCTTCTTATAGACAAAATTACGTCAGAATGACAGAGAAACACTTCATTTATGCAAATTTGCATACTTCTCTTAGGTCATAAAAATTAAAGAAAAAATATATCCAAAATTCTATGCTTCCTTCAATGTCATAAAAGTTGAATAGACTTCAACAAAATCATAATCTCATATATCCCTTTAGTAAACAAATTTCATCAAACAAACTCTATAAGTAAACAAAATTAGTTTCCAAATTAAACTATATTTAGAACATCCATAAACAAGTTCATTGAGGAGGATTTCCATGTCTCCAAGGAATCTGAGACATTTGAGATTCTATTTCATGCTTCTTATCTAAAGTGCTTAAGATTTTTAAGTCAATTTTTGTATTATATGGGATGTAAAAGTTTAATGTTAACTAAAAATTATGGGCAGAATAAAAAGAATATAATAAATTCCGATTAACAAGTGTCATGAGTAAAGTACAGTAAACAGAGCTAGAGATTGTGTGAAGGGGATTAAACTATAATAAGACTGGTCGGAATCAGATGTGAAAAGCTTAAAATGGCAAATAGAGGAGATTTTTATTTGATCCTAGAGATAATACCAATCCACTGGAATTGTTGAATAAAGGAGTGACATGGTCAGACCTAAGTTTTGGAAAATCACTTTGACAGAATGGATTGGAATGTGGAGAAATATGATGCAGGGAGACCAATTAGGAAGCTACTACAATCAACCTGGTGAGAGTATCTGGATTAGGGCACTGGCTATATGAGTGGACAGAAGGGAACTGATAAAAAAAAAAAAAAAAAAAAAAAAAAAAAAAAAAAAAACTTAGCACAGCATTAATTTTCTTACCAAAAAATTAAGTCTAATTCAGCATAAACTATTGTTTAAAATTAATCTCTAATGAATTCAGCATACCAGAATAAATACAGCATTCCAGTAAAATGCCATATTACATGTTCAACAAATATCTTGCCAAATGAATATATAAATGAACAAATTAATAAATAATAAAATAATTTGAAATGTGATTTTTAAAATTTATTATTTGTTGTAGCAGTCATACTTTTAAAGCTGTGGAAGACATGATAAGAGGGTTTATTAATGATAATTCTAGATAATTTGTGTAGTAGTTGATTTCCATTGACTGAATCAAGATTCTATAATCATACATAAACCTTCAGTATTAAAAATGTTTAGTGGTTTTCATTGTATTTGCTATATAAGGAAGAATTTTTCCTATTGTTTATAAAAGAAAGTTTAACTTCTTAATTTAACATCAAAAACAATTTATAATCCAGCTTCACTACCTAACTCTGATTTTTCAATTATTTTCATTCTTCAATTGTAATAATCAAACATAGCAAACATATCCAAATATGTCACACTGTACTTGCTCTCCAAAAACCCTTATGCAATATTATGATTTCATGCCTCTATTCTTTTCTTTATCATATTTTGCCCAAGGAGAATGTCCCCTTTTTTTTTCCTATACAAATCCTGTTCCTCTGTTAAGACCTATTTCAAATCATTTCTTCTCTGCCAAGATTTCCTATATCACTATATTTCATGAAACCTTTTCCTTCTGTGGAGTCCTTTAGCTTTTATTGACTATATTATTAATTTGATAGTTAGGTATATACTATCTTAGACTATCTCTCTGTGCCTCATGACACAGAGGATAAAGTGCTCATCCTGGAGTAAGAAAGAACTGATTTCAATTCTTATTAATTATTTATTAGAAGTGTAGCTGTGCTTAGATTATGTAATCTCTCTGAGCATCAATTCCCTCTACTACAGAATAAGGATGATAAAAATCCCTGAACTACCCATCTCACATAGTTATTGTGATGCTAAAATTCAGTAAAATATGTAAAGAGCTTTGTAAATTTTAAAGTACTATGCATATATTGGTTATTTTATTGATCTATTATATATTTGTAGTCCTTTAATTAATTTTTTACATATTAAGTCATTTTCCCAAATACACTGTAAGCTCCTGGAGGGTAGAAATCATTTTTTTCATATTTTTCACAGTTCCTTGCAGAGTGCCTTTTATATAGAAAGTGTAAATAAATATTTGTTGATTAGCTGACTTGCTGTTGAAAAATAATTAGAACTGTCATTAATATTATCACATTTATGCATTATTACATCCTGATTTGAAAGAGGGAAGAACTTGTAGATTTTTTAATCTCTCTCATGGAGTCGATTAATAAAAAAAAAATCATGTTTTCCCGACTCTATGAATATATACAACTTTTAAATATTCAATGACTCAGATTTTTGCTTTTTGAATGTTGGATGAACTGAGGGCCACCAAATATCATATACATACTCGTTACAGGGAAAATAGGCTCGAGATGGGCAGTTTGCTTAGTCTTTCAGGTTGCCATAAATTCTCCTTTTTTACCTGGATCTAGATAATAATGATAATGCTTTATATTTGCAAGTAACATGATAGTTAACAGATCATGAGCTGCCCTGGAACCCACACATCTATTAGAGAGCAAATCAGTGCTAGTCCAAGTAATGATCCATTGGGGAGATGAAGGAGGCTGAATCAATTCAATTCCACCTGCCCTGATCTGAAAACCTAAGAATGCTTCCCAACAACTGAGCTCAAAAAATTTTTGTAGGATCTTTGTAAACACTCTCAGATCAGTTGAGAGATGCTGTCTAATGTATTTTATTCCCTATGTTGCTGATTTACTGAATTGACCCAGAAATCTGGTTTTCATCTCTGTTCTAGTCATTCTTGAGGCAATATACAAAACTTCCTTGCTTTGCTTTGCCCTTTTAAACTTGTCTGTGACTGACTGTTGGGAAATACTATTCTGAAACAGACATTATCACTATTTCCTCTTCCCATCATCATCTGCAGGTACCTGAGCCAATACACTAAATGGATCTCATTCTTATGCCAGACAAGGGACATACTTTCACTTAGATTATCTCATTTAATACTATAACATTCTATAGAATTTTGTAGAACAGATATTAATATCCAAAATGTATGTAATGGGAAGCTGCATTCATTAATTCATTCAAACAAATGTTTATTGAAGCACTATGACAACACAACATACCTGCCTTCTAGACATTTACAACCTTAACAGGAAGATGAAGTGTATATACAAATAAAAGTAATATGTCAGAATTTATTTTTAACTGCATAAGAAAGAATCGAAAGGAAGGAATGTGAAAGGTTCCTAGCTAGAGGGTTGTTAACAGTTTCCAAGATGCAGTTACAATTGCTAGAAGTTGATAAAATTTGGGAAACACCCTCATTCCTTCAATGGAAAATTGGATTATGCCTTCTTTTATCAGAAATTCAACTCCTATACAAATAATTTTTTTAGCATGGTTTTAATTCAATTCAACTGACCAAATTAAACACAAAGGGGCTCATTTATCAATTCTATGCAGATAAACTTAAGGTCTCTATTTCTCATCAGCGAGTTTGTATTAGACTTTTTCAACTGGGATGCTTACAGAAACCTCAAAATCACAAGTCCAAAACAAAAGTCATCATCTTTTCCCTAAAACCTTGAGTTTTCAACTAATTGTTTTGAGTCTACCACAAACCTTCCAATTATCTAAATTCACAACTTCAGAGTCAACCTCAACTCCATTCTCCTTTATATATCCAGTTACCAACAATGTCATGTTGATTCCACCTCTATAACAAATAATGTACTCTCCACTCTGTTCAAGAGACCATCACGCCTTTATTATTTCTTTTCTGTACAGTTTTAATACCCTCATGGTTGGTATCCCTGTCTCAACGTCCTACCCTTTTAAAAACAATCTTCCACCTGATTTTTTTTCTAAAAACACCCCCTTATTACTACAAAATAAATCCTTTTTTATTTTTAACGATTAAAGCCACCCAAACCTATTCCAACCTAACATCTAAGCTTATTATATCTTAACTTCCTTTTACATACATTTTCAAACCAAATTGTCCTGCTTCTTTTCCTCAGATGTGACACCCTATTGTTCCATCTGCATGACTTTTACACACATTATCTTGCTTTCTCTTAGTGTTATAACTTCTCATCTCTGTCTTTGAATCTCTAGTTTCTTTCAAAATTAAGATCAAGTACAATTTTCTACATGAAGTTTTTGCTGGTCCTCCTCAGCTGCCAGTGATTCATTCTTTTGTTTTCCCCTACAGATTTTTAAAAATTATTTATTGTATAAATAAAATATATGAAAAAAAGAGAAGAGAAAAAGGAAGGCAGAAAAGGAAAATAAAAGAAAATAAATCATAGTCATATTGCAGCAGAACATCATGGAGGAAACAAAATAACTAAGAATAAATTTCTATTTCAATAAAGCATGTATTGTAATAGAAGAAAACATATTTATGAGTGTCCATTTTTTCTAGGCTTCCATATAAGTTATTTTGTTCTCGCCTAAATACTTTTTACTTTATTCTTTTCCCTCATTTTTACTTTATTCTTACCTTACTTTATATTGATGATATACTTATTTAATTTATTCTGCTGCACACTTTTTACTTTCTTCTTTCCCTTTTCTTCCCCACCATTTTCCCTCCACTTCCCCATCACTTCCCTCAAGCAGGCTATAGTTAAGTACAGACACACACACACACACGCACACACACACACACAAAATTTATCTATGTTGAGTTCCTTGAAATTAATCTTTGGTATTGGCTCTTATATGTTAAATTTACTATTAAGTTTGGGTTTAGTTGAGAGAAAGTCCTGAGAATCTTTAATTTCATGGAATGTCCATTTTTTCTTCATTCAATATTGTAGAGAGGATGTTTTTGGCCACAGGCCTAGTTCTTTTGATTTCAGCATATATTATTCTAGGACCTGCAGACTTATTATAGCTGCTGATTAGTCCTTATTAGTTCCAGTACATTTGAATTTTGTTTTGTTTTGTTTTGTTCCTTGCAAAATTTTCTCTTTGATCTGGGGGTTTCAGACTTTGGCAATAATATTTCTTTCTTTTTTTTTTTTTTAAAGCTTTTTATTTTTAAAACATATGCATGAATAATTTTTCAACATTGATCCTTGCATAGCCTTGTGTTTCAGATTTCCCCCTCCTTCCCACCTCCCCTCTCATAGTTGGCAAGCAATCCAATATATGTTATACATATTCAAATATATGTTAAATCCAATATGTGTAAACAGATTTATACAATTCTCTTGCTGTACAAGAAAAATCAGATCAAAAAGGAAAGTTAATAAGTAAGAAAACAAAGAGTGAAAATGCTATGTTGTGATCCACACTCAGTTCCCACAGTCCTCTCTGGGTGTAGATGGCTCTCCTCATCACAAGATCATTGGAATTGGCATCAGTCACCTCATTGTTGAAGAGAGCCACACCCATCAGAATTGATCATCCTATAATATTAATGTTGCTGTGTACAATGATCTCCTGGTTCTTCACATTTCACTTAGCTTGAGTTCATGTAAGTCTCTCTAGGTTTCTCTGAAATCATCCTTCTGATTGTTTCTTATTGAACAATACTATTCCATAACATTCATACATCATAATTTACTCAGCCATTCTCCAACTGATGGGCATTCACTCAGTTTCCAGTTTCTTGCCACTATGAAAAAGGCTGCTACAAACATTTTTGCACATGTGGGTCCCTTTCCTTTCTTAAGAATCTCTGCAGAGAGCTGAAACTATTGAGTCAATGCACTGAGGTCAGGACTGCCGAGGACTTGAGGCTAACTACAGATTGGACAATACTCTATGGGCATATGCTTGGACAATGGTCCTTCCCACTGTCCTGTGCTGGCTCAATGATTAGTGTATACAGTGGATTGTAGGAGGGACTGTAGAGTAAAACTACCCAGAGTTAATTTTGGCAGTAGACAAAAGAGAAGGTGGTCACAGAGATTCTGCTTCCATCCTGTTCAATCCTGCATCTAAAGACCAAGAATAAAGACTAAGGACTTTTGCTTATCCTGACTCTGGCTGCTTCTGGGGTGTTCTGGATGCTAGCACGGTTGGCAGAGATCTCTTTGGGATATAAGCCCAATAGAAACACTGCTCGATCAAAGGGTATGCACAGTTTGAACTTTTTGAACATAGTTCCAAATTACTCTCCAGAATGGCTGAATTCATTCACAGGGTCATAATATTTCTATATGTTTTCCACAAAGGATCTCTTTGAAGTTGTGATTGATGCATTTTTTTTTTTCAATTTCTACTTTTCCCTTTTGTTCTATAACTCCAGGATAATTTTCTTTATTGTTGCTACATTTTTGTGTCAAGGTTCTTTTTTTGATCACAGCATGCATGTAATCTAATGATTCTTATATTTTCTATTCTTTATATGTTTTTTTGTTATGTTTCAGAGTCTGTTCCTTTTTTTCATTCCTTAGATTTAATTTTGTTATTTCTTGGTTTCTTATAGCTTCACTGGCTTCCCTTTGTTCAATTCTAATTTTCAAAAAAAAAATATTTTTTTCTTTAATTATCTGTGTCTTCTTTTCTAATTGGTTAACTTTTTTTTATAATCTTGTTTTTCTTGGATGGCTTTTATTTAATTTTTAATTTTTTTTGTTTTTAGTATTTTCTCAATCTGTCTTACTTGATATTTAAAGTTTTGTTTTTCTTCCCTAAATTCTTTCTGGCCAGGTAACCATTTAAATTACTCTTTGGAATAGAAGAGGCTCTTTTTACTTCAGTGTTCTCTTCTGAAAATGAACCCAAGTCTTCCCTATTCCCATAATAAATTTCTATGGTAAGGTTCTTTTTTTTTTTTTTAATAAGAAGTATTAATATAAGTACTTTTAATCTTGGATTGTGGGCGATGGTGCTCCTACATTCTCTTCAGTTGTCCCCTATGACCTGGAACCCCAAACTGAAGACTCCCCTCTTCTGCAAGTGGCCCCAGCTAGCAGTGTTCCTATCCCACTTCTGCATTCATAGGTATGCTGGTTCCTTCTAGCCCAGGGTCCAGTCTCTGCAGCACCACTGGACCTGTTCTTTCTAATCAGCAGAAGTTTCCTCTGTCTTCTCAGACTATCACCCTGAATTCCCCAGACAATCAGGGAAGTGAAAGTTTCTGTGGTGTAGGTTAAGGCTCTAGTCTAACCCAGGTAGCCCCAATTTTCCCCACTTGCTATTTCTCTGGAGCTAGTCTGGAGTGTTTACACTTCATATCGGTTAATCCTCATCCCATGGTCTTTCTTTGGGTCTTTTTGAGTTATCTCATGAGGACCCTTGTTCTCCCCCAAGTTCAGTCATGTTCATCCTGCAGTACAAATTTGTTCTATTTGGGAGGGAAATATGGAGAGTTTGAAATTTTCTGATCTACACCTTCTTCCCAGGATCATCCCCTTCAATGATTCACTTTTAACCCAACATTGTTATTATATTAATTATACACATGCACACACACACACACACACACACACGCACGCACACACACATATTCTGTATTTATTTATTTACCCACTAATTCTCTTGATAGGAGAGATTTGTTTTATTTTTTTGCCTTGATATCCCTGGAGTGGAGAATGTAGTATATACTTTATTAAAGGTTGATTCATTGACTATGGGCCTACTCTGTTTCAAAGGAGCCATGCGTTTAGTCACTGAGCAAGATGGGAAGTTTAGATAATATGGTTCTTGATTTCAGAAAGTTTATATTGACACCCAGTTAATAACATTACTAGATCATATAATAGAAAGAAAGACACTTAATACAGTGAGAGAAAACATGGATTCAGTTTCTACCTCAATCAATACCAACTTGTAGGACATTAGGAAAATTACTCACCTCCTCTGAGACATCAATTTTCTTTATTTCGTTTAAAGAAGGTGGACTAGGTAAACCTCTTAGATCTGTTTTGATTAGTTCAATGTTCCATTTTTATGTTAAGTATTATTAGCTTCAATTTTCGTTTACAAGTTTTGAAAATATTTTATTCTGTTCGAGAATAAAATTGATTATAACACTAATTATTAAAGCAGTACTGCACATAGTACAGTAAAAAGAGTAGTGCCATTGAAATTAGAAGACCTGAGTGACAATGGACAAGTCATAGCTTCCATGGACCTCATTTTCCCCCTCTGTTAAAGTGAGGTGGATGGCATCAGTAATACCTCCAGTTCTAGATTTATGTCCTTTGTTAATAATGCCATAGACAATGCTTAAATAATATCATTTTGGGAAGAAAATGAATCCTTATTCTGAAAACTAAATACCACAGAAAACATTTTCTCCCTTTGATCTAGATCTGTAATTTTATTCATTAAAATTTAATTCACTATTGTAGGGAATTCCCAGTGAGAAAATTCCCTCTTATCAGTGAATAAAGATATACCTAAATTTCTTTACATTTTATAAAATTTGAGAATTGCATGAAAACGCTTATATGATTTGCCAAGAGTTTAGTCTGTATGTATCGGAGACAGGATTTGAAACCAAGTCTTATTGATGCTGAGATTTGTTATCTAACAATTACCAATCAATTAGCACTTATTAATCACCTAATATATGCTATTCTGTTGTACAGTTTCTTTTTTTCTTATATTATGACCTGTAGGAAATTGAACTAAATTTGAATCCTGATGACATATCTTTTTGAAAGAAATCTTTGATAATTCAATGTGCTTAATTGTCATTTATCATTCAGAAATAATTCAGGAAGACCTGAGTTCCAATCTGGCATCAGACACTTAAAACTTCCTAGCTGTGTGACCCTGGGCAAGTCACTTAACCCCAATTGCCTCATCAAAAATAAATGAATGAATGAATGAATCAATCAATCAATCAATAAACAAAGTGAATAATTGAAATATAAATAGTTACAGATAAACATATCAAAGTCTTTGAATTTTCTACCATTTTGGATTCCAGATAATAGAATTTTAGTGTATATTTAACAAATGTTTGCTGAATCATCTGAGATAATATTCTTCTAGCTATGATTTTATGATATTTTATTATGCATAAATGAAAATATTATTAAAATATCCTTGAATCATTTAATACGCACAGTAAAAATATGCTTATAATTTCATGTTATATCCATCTTAATCATGGTAGGGGCACATTGAAATACGAATCATTTTAACCCTCCATCCATATCACCAAAATCATAATACATTCTTATATTTACATTGTTTTTCCTTTAAAATATAGTTCTCTGAAAGAATTACATACTTAGGTGACCATAGAGCACTACATTTTGGCCACATTCTTTCTAGTGTAATAGGCAAAGCTAATTAAAAAAAATACAGTAATATAAGATAAAAGCCAGCTGCATCATGTGACTGTTCAGTCTTCCTGTTTTCACTGAATGATCACACTACTTACTTTTCCTGTGTGGACATTAGCTTAGAAAGCATGCTTTTTCTATTAGTCTAGAGATTACCCTATAATTAAAAAAAAAAAAAAAAAAACTATTCCAGAGTGAGTTATGAACAGAGGAAGGGAAATATTGAATTTAACTCTTAAGGAAGCAGCAAGGTATAGTAATTCCGAAAAAAAATTACCCAAGTAACTTGGACAGTGAGAATTTGCCTGGCCTGCTCTAGTATGGTATAAAGAGATTTCTGATGCTTGCTTCTCCCCATTTTCCCAAGAAACTTCAGTGGACATGACAAGAACCCAGTTGCTATCATGTGTAGAGATTTTTACTGCATCTTTATTAGCCTTATTTTCTTGGTTCCCATAAACAAGCAAATATTGACAAGATATCTCTTCTCTGAAACACTTGTCAATTTCAATATTCCAACTACTCACAAAAATAGAAATGCTGGGAAGAGTGGCAGGACATGATATAAATTCTCTATATTGAATTTCTCATTGCTGTTAACTATTTCACAAAATGGGGATTCAAAGATTTTATTCTGCACATATATACATATATATATATGAAGTATATGCCTATATAAATGACTGACTGAATGAAAAAAAAATATTAAGAATTATGTACCAAGCCCTCCCTATACCAAGCACTGGAATTACAAATTGGGAAAAAATGGAGTAATTCTTACTGTGAAAGAGCTCATCCTCAAATTGGGAGATATGATATAAATAAAAGATCTCTGCTTCTGGTTCAGTGAAAAACCTAGTTCGTCATCAGATGACAGTACCCAGTAATGGAAAGGCCATAATTTCATATCAGATAATAAGGCCTGGAGAAATTTAAGATACAATGATAGAGAATTTGGTGTGTACTGGTGGTCCTCTCTCACAATGGAATATTGATTAATCCAAGTTCATCTTAGTGGTAGGATTGGCCATGTCACTTTTTTGCTGAGCTTCCCCAAAGATCTAAACAAAGTGTGTAGATACTTCGAAAATAAAGGAAAGGTAAGGGAGGGAGTGTGTCCCCAGTGTATAAACATGAAATAAATATTTGCACATGTGCTTATTGATTTATATATAAAAATAGATATGTATGTATACATATCCATGTATATATATTCTCAAAAACTAAAATGGATAAAATGTAATTATTGCCTCCAATGATAAATATTGGAACCAATATATAATACAAATTCCACAAAATTCTTGCCAATTTTCTCCCAAAAGTTTCCCCACCCATCCCATAATTCCACTAAAGTGTTTAAAACCTTTATTGTTTCATCTTGACATTTTAAGTGTTGTCCACAGTTCCCTTTAATTATCTTGCCTCAGTTTCCTTAACTGTCCTGCCTCAGTTTCCCTAAATTGTTCTGCCTCAGTTTCCCTAAATTATTCTGCCTCAGGTTCCTTGAGTTGTTCTGCCTCAATCCCCCTGGTTGCAACCCCTTTTTCTAGTCATTAGAACTGAGATAATTAGGGTGTGGAGATCTGGAATTCCAAAAGATAAGACTCCCAATGTCCTATCTCAGATACCGAATTGGCATTGTCTAAATATCTAAGTTTCAGACTTCCTGGTTGTAGTTGGACACCTCCTAAGTCCTCCCAATTTGTAAGAATTTATGATCTTACTCCCAACCTGTCAGAACCAGATTAATGGTCCCTGCCTGGAGATTCCCACTCACCAGAGTTTGGATTCCACACATCCCCCCCCCCCCCTTTCTGTATCTACCCAAGTTTAGAGCCATATATATGTTACTGAGAACTAACATTTGCTGCCCTGGGGGCAACATGCCCCCAGCACAATCTCTCTCTCTCAAATAAAATATTAAAAACTCTCTAATCTCTATTTTGTCTCAGTTTCTCCAGCATTACATAAGGATACCAGTGTAGTATCCTTTACTATTGCACTATTCATTGATCCCTTACTTGTTTTGGCCACCTTCTGAGATAATATCATCTCTACTACTCATCCTTTATAAATTTCTGTTGTAATGTAGCGAGATGTATATAAACACATATCATTCTCAAATATTATTCTCTCAGTGAATAATATTGATGAAAATGAGGTTTACTCATGAAATTCTTATAACAAGTAAGTTAATTCCAGGTGTGAGGAAATGAATTACTTGTTATTATGCCTGCTTGTCATGTTCACATGTGGTTGATTTACAGTTTTCTGTTAGTGTTCACATTGGATTTCCATATGGCCTGTGAAAATCAAAGTACATGATTAGCTTCTTTTTGAGCTGTTACTTCTAATTCTAAGTTCTCTTTTTCTTAGTAAATTCATTAGTACCATCTCCCCAAAGGGAGCTGCATAGGAACACCTCAGCTAAACAAAAAACTCTCCCTTTGAAAGTGGCATTCCATTAGCATATTTCCTAATTTCTAAATCCCATTATCTCTCATTCCCTGAAGTTGTAGTTTTAATTGCAGTTTGGCTGTCCAGTTAATCTCTGCCTCAAGCAGTTACTAAATGTTGTATCAACTGTGCTTAGGTGGCATCCCACTGAAGACAGAACAAAGATAAAGGAATTTAACTACCTGTACAATACAGGAATTATGGACTCTGAAAATATTCACCAAAGTTACTAATGCTTGGAAGCCATGCAGAAGTCAGATAATAAAACATTTTTCAGTAATTAAATAAAGGAACCTTCTTAAGACACTTAAGGACCTTCATAAGGTCACTTATATAATTGCTTTTATCAGTTCACCTATTTATCCTTAAATATGTTTTAGGGGTCTCTTACTAAGGATCACTTACAATGTTATTTTATTTTTATTTTTTTTAATGAAAAAATTTTATATTTTCAACAAAGCAAACCACTCATTGCTTCCTGAACATGTTCCTCATGCCTCTGCTCATTCTATTCTATTTTTTTTAAATTTTGCACTTAAACACCCTAAAAAAACTCATCTACATAAAAGATCACTGTATATGAAATCATAAATCCACATATCCTTTCACTGGCTTTAAAAAAAAAAGTATATCTTGAATTCTACACACTAGTTTCCAAACTGTCCTACTTGTCTGAACTTCTTTCTATTGTTTTCTAGCATTTAAATTATTCCTCTTTTAAACAATAGCTTTATCTTTTTTTGAAGTGATGATTGCTAATTTTCCCTCCCTGCTCCCAAGTCATAGTCAGAAAGAAAAGGAGGGAGAGGAAGTGGCATTTTAATAAAACACAATTAAGAAAAACAAACCTATACATGACTTGTATAGATTTACTTTTTTGTAGACATCAAAATATGTATGTCTCCTTGTTTATATCTCTTTGTCAGAAGTGGGTAACATGGTTAGTTCTTCAGTTTTTCAAAGTTTTTTTTTTCCTTCAGTTTTGTTATTCTTATATAAATTGTTCTCTTGGCTCTGCTTACTTTGTTCAGCCTCAATTTATTCTACACAGTATTTTCTGAAAGAGTCTCTTTCATTAAGATGGAAGCTTGTTCAGTTATTGCCTACTAGCAATCTAAACTACCTTCTTATATTCACGTTTTATATCCTATTCTCTTTTAATCACCATATCAGAACTAGAAAATTTGCTTGGCTTCACTTTTCTTTATCATCACTTGTTTTTCTATTGTAAATCTAAATTATTTTTTGTTTGTGTATTCAAACTCCTTATTTTACTTTGGATCTCAGTAAACTAATCTGATTGTCAACCTAGTATCTCCTAACCTTTCTTCCTCCTATATATTGTCTTCTCACATACTTCACTTAAGAGAAAAAGAAAATCCCAACCCACAGTCCTCTTTTCCATATTAGTATCTTTGTCCTGCTATCTTTGTACTTTGAACATTCTCTTTATAATATTCAGAACATCAGAAGGGAACTTATTTTAGGACTTATGATATATTTTTTTTAATCATAACCTTGGAATAAATTACGTTCTTAAAGGGACACAGTTTTCTTTTTATTAGAAGACTAGCATTACAAGACCATGAAGCTTTTTCTAATTGTGTTCAAATAAGTTTACCTTTCTAGGTTTCTCTGGATATATGGATTTATATTTCAAGCTCTAGTCTTTTCATTAGAAATGCTTAAAAGTGCTCTAGTTCATTAAAAACCCATGATTTCCTCCTTTAGATTTATACTCAGCTTTTGAAGGTAAGTTATTCTTGGTTGCAGATCTTTCTTGTTTGGCTTTTGGAATATTGTATTTTAAGATCTCCTATTGTTTTTAGTAGCTAACTATCGTGAATATATTTTCCCTCCAAAAAGCCCAGTGATTACATTATTTGTTCTTGACCTATATCCCAGGTTAGTTTATTTTTTAAATAAAATTTTCTTTTTTTTTTCAACCTTTTGATTTTGTTAGAATGTTTCTTGATGATAGTAATTCTATTTTAGTTTTCAGGGATTTCATTAGTTGAGTAAAATTGGCCACTCTCTGTAAAACTCTCTGTCCTACTTCTTTCTTCAAGAATGTTTATTGCAATTTCTTTATCTCTTGCTTCAATGATCCTAATTATTCATGTAATCTTGTAAAAAAAATTTTCTTTTTAAAAAATCTGCTTGCAGTTGTAGAATTAGATTTACAAGAATTATTGATATTTAGGAATTTTTTCTTTGATTTAATTATCTCTTCAGCCTTAATACTGGGCTAAAGCCAAGTTCTGTTCCCCTTTGCCCTCCTATCGAACTTTTAGATAGTGTCCAGTCCTGCTTGGTCTTAATTTGGTACATACTAGTCTTGTCCTGACATCCATCTCCCATACTTAGACCTTTCTGAATCCTTGAAATTCAAAGTCCTGCATCTTCTGATGTTAAATGATTAATGTTAATAATAATTGCAAGCATGTATATAGCATTTATCATGTGCCAGGCACTATTTTAAGTGTTTTATAAATAGTATCCCATTTGATCCTCACAACAACCATGGAAGAGGGGTGCTATTCTTATCTCCATTTTAAGATGAAGAAACTGAAGCAATGGGAGTTTAAATGATTTGCCCAGGATCACAGAGTGAGGAAGTATCTAAAATCAGATTTGAGCTCAGTTACTCCAAACTCCGGGATAGGGCTCTATCACCTGTACCACACTTCTTATTGAGAGTTCTGAGCCTGTGTACTCCCAGCTACTGTTTTCTGGGTCACTCAAGGTTTATCGGTCCTGCATTTCCTGACCATCTTAGACAAAAAGGATTCTTTATGAGAGGCAAATCCTATTAGGAGAAGAACTGGCTTTACTAAAGTTTATAATTTTTTTAGATCTGGAATGAGAAGGGACCTCCAAAGCCATTATTCTAACCACTTCATTTTCTAGAAGAGAAAACTAAAACTAAAACTAAAAAGGGTGGTCGTGATAGGATCAAAGTAACACACACAGTGATGATTATGAGTGATGGGCCTTGAACCCTGTTCCTTTGACTCTAAATCAGAGATTTCTCCACTCATATGAAATGACAACTTAGTTATCCTACCTATTACTTAAGTTGGCAAGAATTATTTTAGCATTATTTATTTATTACCATTAAACAACACACTGAATACAATGCCAAGAATGGTGCATTATCTATAGTAGATATTCAATGAATACATATGGGATGAATGAGTTTGAAACTAGGGTAACTTACAGATAGTGAAAGATTCACGTTTGCAGAAATAGGCAGTAATGCAATCTCTGCAAGTTGATTTAAGTTGTATTCTTCAATGTAGGTTAGAGAAAGTAAGATATGACACAAATTATCACTGTTCTAAGCATATCAGAAGTTCATTGTGTGGACAAGGAGGAATGTCTAATATGGGGAATTGTAACATTAGTTCTTCAGTCTTCAAATAACAGGAATGCGAGAAATACTGATCTAAGAGTCATTTATTTCAAACTCATACATAAGAAAAGACAAAACATTTCCCTTTCTATCCAGTTAAAAAAACAAAACTTCTTATAGAAGTAGTGATCAAAAATGCTTCTACTTCTTAAATGAGCAATGAATTATTATTCCAGGTTGTAAACCTCTCTGTGAGATACTTCTATGTGTGGTTACCTTGGGGATGGGGAAAAAAAGCTTTATACATTATTTTTATTTTTTTCTCTATCTATAAGAATTGACAAATATTCAAAGAATTAAATTGATCTTAGAGAATATATTTATCTAACCATTCATGTATTTACATTCATACATACATATTCATATATCCATATATTCTCACATTTAGTAGTATATGTCATGTGTTCATTATATATTGCATATGGCACAATTAGGATTTCCTTTTGACCAACTCATCCTGTTTCTCATTTCTATAATTCTGATGTAATCCTTAAGTGTCTCATTTTTAATTATTTATTTTTGATGTTTTGCAACCTGGCCACCCTATGATCTGCTTTTCTGTTGCCCTTTGAAGTTTTTTTTTTTTTTCAATTTCTCTGGAGTGTGTTCTGTTTCATGACTCACAACAATACTGGTCTTTGTGACAGGAAGAACCCAAATTGAATTGAGATAACATATATATATATATATATATATATTATATATATATATATATATATATATATTATATATATATATATATTTGACTATGATTTAACAAGCAATTTGTTTGTCCAGGTGATGGATCATAATGACAGCCAAAATAAACCTACAAATTCAGTAAGGGAATAAGTGGTCTGGTTGTTGAAATCTGGTTGCCAAACTTTTAATCACCTTTCTCTAGTAGCTCATTATGGCTCAGAGGCAGGTCAGCATACTCATTTTTGTATGCTTAGAGAAACCATATAGATTTGTACAGATCTGTGGAAATGTTTCACGAATCCCAGTGCAATTGGAAAGCAGAATCTCTAAAGACTGGGGAGAATAGCATCAGTATTTGATGAAAATGGCTTGTCTGAATTGTTAATTGGCTTGTGCTTAGGTAGCACATTAAATGTAGATATACATTTGGTTGAAAGGATCATATTCATATTTCATGGGATTAAGGAGACCACATAAGCAAAAATCATCATTTCCTACAGTTTTTATTTTTCTTACATTTGAGAAAATTTGCATTCCAAGTATACTTCAGGGAAGGTCGCCAAAAGTGGATGGCTTCATACTAGAATTTAAAGGAAGGAATATAAGAAAAATAAATCCCTATAATACATGGGATAGAAGGATGCTATAAAAAGGCAGAATCCTTAGAAATTATTAAGTATCTAGCCTAGTAGTATCATTTCACAGAGGCAGGACCCAAGCCATAGAAAAGTGAAGCTATTCATCCGAAATCAAACAATTGGTTAGTGACAGATTTGGGATTTGGATTCAAACTTTGTAATTCCCAGACTATTGCTCTTTCTAATATACAATGTGACATTTTCTACCAATAACAGGGGGAAAAATATAGACACACACACACACACACATAAAACCAGGAAAGCAATCAATATACAATCAATCCATGTTGTAAAAATGTATGTTTAATAGTAGAATATTATTTTTACAAACCATTCATCAGATGTCAAAATTATAAACATTTTATATATAAATCAAATGTTTTCACAACAAAATACAAGTATGAAGAATATGTGTCTCATCCAAAATGAATTAAATGAACAAAATGAGCATGTTTCAATCTCCAGTTAATGACCCATTTGTTTCAAGAAATATGTTTATAGTAATTTATATTTTAAAAAAAGTTTTGAATGTTTGTTGATTAAACTTTCCATTTCTTTTTACTCTCTCCTCCTCTTCCTCTTCCTCCTCCTCCTCCTCCTTTTTCTTTTCTCTCTTTCTCTCTCTCTCTCTCTCTCTCTCTCTCTCTCTCTCTCTCTCTCTCTCTCTCTCTCTCTCTCTCTCTCCCTCCCTCTTACACACACACACACACACACACACACACACACACACACACACATACACGCAAACATTCATGAATATTTATGATAGAAGGGTAGGGCAGCAATATATACAACGATTCATAAAAGTAAGGAAAGTAGCATCATAAGATCAAAGATCACAGATTGGTAGCTTGAAAGTACCTTAGAAGTCATCTTTTCCTCTACATTTTGGAAAAGAAGAAATTGAGATCGACAGAAGTCAAAAGATTTGTTAAAAATCATAAGGGTAAGTGTCTGAATTAAGATTGAAACAGATCTTCTTGACTCTGAATCCAAATTTCTATCTTCTACAGTGTACACCTTGCTGACTGCCTCTTAGACAATACTGTTTTGCTTGACACTGAGGAGTACCAGAACAATCATTAGATCTGGGTGAGCAAGATACAGATACAGTCACCAGAATACAAAAAATAGCTTTCTTTCTCCACCGTGTCCTAAAGAAAATAAACAACAACATTGATAGTATTAATGGAAAGCTTCAGCTTTCAGATCCTAGAGTACATTACCTTTCTAGGAGTCTGCTTTTATGTGGTTCTGATACTGAATTTAAACAATATCCAAGAGGAATGAACAAGTATATAGAATTTACTGCTGTAATAAAGCTGACAACAAAATTAATCTGAAACATAATTATTTGCATAATGATTATTACACTTTGTAATTAGGTAAATGTGGGACTCAGCTCTCAGAAATGGTTATATAATAATTAAAAACTCACTGCTAGTTTTTTAAATATACAAATAATATTGAAATTCACAGTTTTCCTTAATAAAACATGTTGTTTCAAAATCATTCACCATTCAGCATCATCTGTCACGCTCTCTATACAATGATGCACACACTATATATAAAAAAATTTAGATCAAACTATGCAATGACTGAGTTTTGTTTTGGTTTTATTGTTGTTTTGTTGTTATAATAGTAGTTGTCATAGTTGCTGTTTTCTTTCTCTTTAAACCTCCAAGAATTGAACCTCCCTGCTCTCTCCTTATTTCTTCCCATCTGCTAGAATATTGATCATTCTCCTTGTACCCTTTTCTTTCTGTTGCTATTTTAATCTCATGTAAGGATGCAAAGGAATCCATGAGCAATATGTGTTACTGCTTCTTTTACCTTAGTTCTAGATAATGTTGCTGTTAGAGAACTTTACATAACAGATTAAAATGAAGTGGCTTTCTCTTTTTGTGTGTGTGGGGAAGGAAGAAGAAAAGGAGAGGAAGAAAAAAGAAAAAGATGGCTATTACCATGATCTTTATGCTGCATAAGGATAATAACAATAATAACAACCATAACATTCCAATATTCCTATAACTACTTAAGTTTTACAAAGTACTTTAAAAATAATATTCTATCCTCAAAATAACTCTGGGAAGAAGAGGCTATTATTATATTCATTTTACAGATAAGAAAACTGAGGCAAAAAGAAGCTAAGTGATTTGCCAGACTCATACAAAGTGTAAGCATTTAAGGGAGAATTTAAACTCATGTCTAGCATTCTATCCATTATATCATGTTAATTTATAAACTTTAAAAAAAGATGATGGGGAAAGATTTGGAAGTTGGAAGCTTGGAAGTTCAGCCTCCACTATGACCATTACTGTTTGTTTTTAATATGGGCAATTCATTTAATTCTCTGATTCATTAATTAATCCATAAAAATATTTTTAAAATGAATGCTGACTTGAATACATGGTACAATTATCCATATTTTTATGTTCTATTTTTATCAGTAAATTATTTTTACTGTCAGATTAAGTTAATCTTAATCTATTATTATAATAACAGTTTTTGCTAAGTAACCTGGTTTTTGAAGGTTTGAACACACATATTACTTATAATTTATTTAAAACTCTTTTTTTTATAAACATGTAGAAGGGATCTCAAAACAGAGGATCATAGTTCTAATACCAGGTGGGACCATAGAGATCATCAAGTCCAACCTAGTGATTTTACACATAAAGAAACTGAGACTGATATAGATTAAGTGAAATACCCAAATCCATTCAGATTTAAAATCACAAACAGATTCAAACAAAGGTCTTCTGCCTCTGCATCAGATGTTCTTTCTACTGTTTATGTTAGTCCTAACTCTTGCTCCAGAGATATATGGTATGATTTTCCCCCTTTTATCAATAATCTCCTTGAGGGCAAGGTGTATGTTATTTTCTTTGACTCTATCTCCTCAGGGTATAACTCTAAGAACCATACCTATAAAACTCTTAATGAATGTGTTAAATTAAATTGATGTGACTAAGTCTGACACCTCAGTTCACTTGGCCATCTTCTGAATGGATTTTCTGATTTAGAATTCTGGAAGTGTTGGATTTTCTTTCATGACCCAACAATCATTAAATGGATTATGGTTAACTTAAAATAAAAGTGACAATAGACAAATGAAAATGTTAACTGATGATTTTTTTTTCCTATCTGGAAAACTGCCCAATTACTGTAAGCCAGTCTCTAGAGTAAAGTTTCCTTTTTCCTGTTTTTTCTGAGATTCTCTTACAATTTTCTTGAAACATTACTAGGCTTTGCTGCAAGTGTCTACAGATTATGAATGGATTGAATTATTTATACATCTGTCCAACCTATTTCTTACTTTTTCTTCAGGAGAGAAGCAGCCACTATGTCACTACTCACTAATACCCTAAATCCTCCAGGGCAGGGAGGACATTTGAAATCAAAAGTTGATCTAGTTTAATACATCAGATTACTGAAACAGATTTTGGCAAGAAACCTGATCTTGCCATTGTTTTAACCTAAGAGTGTTTTTATCTTTATAAAATGTAATTTGTTCCTAGATTTTGTGAGCTATTGCTTCAGCAACATCTTTGCCATAATTTAGATAAAAAGCCATCATTAGATAGAATGAAATATATTATGTCCACAAATGGAATATATGCACATTGATTGATGTGAAGTTTAAAGGTGGCTTACTAAATCAAAATAAACTGTTAACAGATAGAAAGTCAATTGTTATGTCAGATAGGAAAGACACACATACTGAAATCAACCTCTTAAAATGGATGTATTTTTAAAAATTAACTTGAAATAATTTAAATTTACTAAATTTTATAAGAAATTGCTTTGAGCGTGCATGAAGTCCAAAGAAGTCCAAAAAGTCATACAACTGTTGTTTAAAGTTGTTGAAAGAAAAAAAAATAATATACTGATGCATTTGTTATTTGGAAACGCAAGGCTTTTTTTTCCCCCAAAGTAAAAATTGACTTGGCAATACAATAGAGTGAAAAATAGAGGCAGTTTCTACTATCACACACACACACAAAAAAATCCCTTGGAAACATTTAAGGAAACTGAATGAATTTTTAAAATAAATATAATGCATATGTATTTTTTGTGTTTTCCCCCTCCAGAAATGCTACCAAATTGCCAGCAGATGAATTGTCAATATAAATGTGCAATAATAAGAAATAGTACAAGATGTTACTGTGAGGATGGATATGAAATAGCACAAGATGGAAGAAGTTGCAAAGGTAACGAAATAATTTAAATCTAAAAGTTCCAGCATCTTATTTTCTGTTTTTTTTTAAATTAAAGCTTTTTATTTTCAAAATATATATATGAATAATTTTTAACATTCTTCCCTAAAAAACCCTGTGTTCTATTTTTCCCTTCCCTTATCCCCCTCTCCCTGTCGGCAAGTGATCCAATATATGTTAAATATAGCATCTTCTTTTCTTTGTTAAAATTTTCCCCCTGCAGCAATTGGGGTTAAGTGACTTGCCCAGGGTCATACAGGAAGTGCTAAGTGTCTGAGCTCAGATTTGAACTCAGGTCCTCCTAAATTCAAGGCTGGTGCTATATCCACTGTGCTGCCTATTTGCCCCTAGCAATTTATTTTCTTAAAGACAGAGCTAACAACCAATGCATAACAATTTATATCTTCTGGATATTACCCCAACATTTAACACAATTCTTGGCACAGAGAAACATCTTAAGTGTCTGTGGATTTATTGATTGATATAGAATAATTGGCTGAGGCACCTGGAAGCCATAATGGATAGAGTATTAAACATATTTAGTTCAGTGTCTTATGCCTAAATTTCTACTTTAAGGGATTACTGTAAAGATCAAATGAAATGTGTGTGTGTGTGTGTGTGTGTGTATGTGTGTGTGTGTGTATGTACTTAGTGAACCTTGAAAAACTGCGATACTTATTATTATTATTATTATTGCTTGTATGTCACAGAACCATGTCATATTACATTTAATTTTCCAGGTTTCTAGAAACTACCCAAAGTATGAATGTTTATATTAAGAAAAACAATTTTTTTTTTTTTTTTACAAAAGAAAAAAGAGTTAAGGGCTACAAGGATTGAGTGCCATATTAAAAGCGAAAAAGACCTTACTTCCAATTCTGCCTCAGAAACTTAATAACTAGGTAATCCTGGGCAAGAGATTTAACTTCTTTTAAGTTCCTTTTCTCCATCTTTAAAATGAGGTTAAGAATGGCCACTATCCTCATAGCTTTGTTGAAAACCAATATGGTGGGGCATATAGTAAACTCCTAATAAATGTGTTTTCAGCACCTTCAGGAGGACCTGAGTGCAAATATGATCTCAAACACTTAATACTTCCTAGCTGTGTGACCCTGGGCAAATTCATTCATTTATTCATTGATTTTTTTTCTGTGTACATAATTATGCTAATGTCCTTTGATTGGCTATGTTTTTCACTGAGTCTCTGCAGTATCATGTAATTCACATAATGCCATTTCCAAATGATAATATTCTGAGAAACTTAAAATATGAAGAAAATCTCTCCTCTATTTGAACTTTATCTAGAACATCTTCTTTGTCTACAAAAAGCTTTTTTGACTACTTTACCCTCTTTTATAGCTCATTTGATACTACTATACATATAGGTGATCTTTGAGTAAATTGTATCTGTGATTGCATCACGTGAAATAATGTATGTAAAGCACTTGGTAAATCTTAGTAAATATCTTTTATTATTGTCATCATTATTATAATTATTATAGAATGGGAAATCTTATATTATACTAACATATGCAAGGAAACACTTGGTTTAAGGACATGCTACAAAATTGTCATGAAAGGCCATACACTAACTTCTCATGTACCTTCAAGAATACCTTTCCATTCAATCCAATTTATCACGTTCATTTATCACTTCTATGTTAGGTAATAAAGTGGATACTGGTGGCATTAATCAGTTTTTAAAATTAAGTTCTTGCCCTCAAGGATGTTACATTTTCATGGGAAGATATAACTTGCAAGTAAATACAAAGCCTAAAAAGAGGTAATAAGAAATAATTTCAAGAAGAAAAAAAATACTACTTAGTAAGACATTCAGAAAGACATTCCAGGGAGGAAGTGATATCTGAATTGTACTTTCTAGGAAGTTGGGAAATTTATGAAACAGATGAGAGAAGGGAGAATATTTCAGATTTGTAGAACTACTAATGTAAGGTTGATTAGGCAAGAGCTAGATTGGAATGAACAACTAAATAGAAAAATTTGATCAGCATGAAGGATTTATGGAAAGCAACTTGAAATAAGAATAGAGTAACAAACCAAAATTTAGGCTGAGGATTTAATTGTATCTTAGAAACAATAAATAATCATTAGAAATGTTGGAGTAAAGAAATAACAAAGTTAGATATTTGTCCTAGGAATATCAATTTGGTAGGTATGTGGAAAATGTTTTGCAGAGTGATGAAACTGGAGGCAAGGATTCCAATTAGGAGATTATTGTAATAGTGCAAGTGTGAGATGATGGGTACATGTATGTGAGTAAAGGGAAGGAGATCAGCATAAGAAATATTGTTAGGGTAGGATTGACAAGATTAGGAAAGAGGGACTAGGTAAAGGATGACGACTCCAAGGTCATGAATCTGAACGACTTGAAAAGTGACAGAAAAAAAAGCAATTTGGAGGGAGAATACTTTTTTTTCCCCTTTTCATTGATTATACACTATATCTCATCACAGGATGATAGAATTAGAGCAGAAAGGGGCCCAGGAGAGCATCTTGTATGCCATCTTTATTTATTTATTTATTATTATTTTGCTAAGGCAATTAGGGTTAAGTGACTTGTCCAAGGTCACACAGCTAGGAAGTGTTGGGTATCTGAGGCCAGATTTGAACTCAGGTCCTCTTGACTTCAGGGATGATATTCTATCTATTGTACCACCTCACTACCCTAGAAGGATAAGTTTTTGTAGGAAATATAGAATGAATTCCATTTTGAATATATAAAACTTAAAATGCCTCTATAACATCTAGGTGGAGAAATCCAATAAGCAATTAGTGACAAAGGACTGAAGTTCAAAAGAAAAAAAATGGACTAGTTATATTAATTTGGGAGTGTATCATAGGGATGATCATTGAACCTATGAGATCTGATAAACTAAAAAAGGCAGAGGAATATATATGTACATGTATAAAGAAGAGAAAAAGGCTCAGGGAAGAGCCTTGGAAATACTGACATGAGAATGACTGGAGAATAATAATATAGCAAAGAAAATTAAAAAGGATGGTCAATATGATAAAAAGAAAACTGATGCAAAAAAATATCATGGGCATCAAGGGAAAAGAGCTTGTCCAGAAAGTGGGTATTAAAAGAAAGCACTGTGAAATGCCAAGCAGAATGAGTAATAAGAAAAGGTCATTGTATTCATCAGATAGGAACTATTACTAATATTGTAGGGAGGAGTTGTAGTTAAGAGGATGGGAGTCAGATTGCAATTTGAAATAGGTAGGAGATATAAGAATGAATGGTAGACATATTGACATACTTTTCTCGGTAACTAGTTTTTGATAGGAAAAGTATAGCTTAAGAAACTGGCATAGTCAAGTAAAAGGGCTATTTGTGGCAAGGAGAAGGCTCGTCTCTTTCTTTTTCTAACAAAGGAGGAGAGAATGATATGATGAAGAGAATTTGTATGTATACATACAAAACAAGTACACAGAAAATTCCAATGAGATTTTGTTACGAAGAGAAAGTAGATCTGTAGTTTTTGTGTCTGATAGTTGTTTTAAAATAATTGGATTTTCCATTTTTGAGACATTTTTAAAATTAGTCTTTTCTTGACAAAATGATCAGGTGATTTCTGGATAATGTGACTTATTGGATTTTTTTTTAGCCATTTTATTGTGGCATTTTTTAAAAAATAAGAATCAGTTAAAAGTTTTTTTTTTAAGAACTTATGATATTCAAATTCAATGTCTTTACATTGCTTAAACTTTTTTTATATGATTTGATCTATACTGGACAATAAAGACAGTTTACCACTAGACTAATAATCAAAGTCTTTCTAGCTCAATAAAATTTTCCATAACATGCATTCCACTGGCACAGGCTTCAAGAATCCAAGTATCACTATGTCAGTGAGAGGCAAAGGAAACAAAAATTGTTTTAAATCTCAATGAAGTAATAAAGTATGTCACCAGTCTTTCAGTCTTGCCAAGTTGCTCACTTCTTAAAAAATTCAGGCTTTCAAAGGTCAAAATAATTTGTATATTGAAGATGTACTTTCTTCAAGTTTAACTCCATCCTCAGTGTATTGTTCTAGGCTCTAGGCTCTAGACTATATGAACCTTCACCTTCTGACTAGAAACTAGGAAAGTCATTTCAAAATAATTACATGACTGTCCTATCTGAGGATCAAAAAAGCCAGACAAATGGATGTGGGAGAGAACTGAAGAATAAGTTAATATGAAAGAAGAGAAAAAGGCTCAGGGAAGAGCCTTGGAAATACTGACATGAGAATGACTGGAGAATAATAATATAGCAAAGAAAATTAAAAAGGATGGTCAATATGATAAAAAGAAAACTGATGCAAAAAAATATCATGGGCATCAAGGGAAAAGAGCTTGTCCAGAAAGTGGGTATTAAAAGAAAGCACTGTGAAATGCCAAGCAGAATGAGTAATAAGAAAAGGTCATTGTATTCATCAGATAGGAACTATTACTAATATTGTAGGGAGGAGTTGTAGTTAAGAGGATGGGAGTCAGATTGCAATTTGAAATAGGTAGGAGATATAAGAATGAATGGTAGACATATTGACATACTTTTCTCGGTAACTAGTTTTTGATAGGAAAAGTATAGCTTAAGAAACTGGCATAGTCAAGTAAAAGGGCTATTTGTGGCAAGGAGAAGGCTCGTCTCTTTCTTTTTCTAACAAAGGAGGAGAGAATGATATGATGAAGAGAATTTGTATGTATACATACAAAACAAGTACACAGAAAATTCCAATGAGATTTTGTTACGAAGAGAAAGTAGATCTGTAGTTTTTGTGTCTGATAGTTGTTTTAAAATAATTGGATTTTCCATTTTTGAGACATTTTTAAAATTAGTCTTTTCTTGACAAAATGATCAGGTGATTTCTGGATAATGTGACTTATTGGAT
The DNA here is from genome assembly GCF_016432865.1 of Antechinus flavipes. Lineage (NCBI taxonomy): Eukaryota > Metazoa > Chordata > Mammalia > Dasyuromorphia > Dasyuridae > Antechinus > Antechinus flavipes. Next base: position 368,272,132 of record NC_067400.1, on the reverse strand, counting down.
TTTTTTTTAGCCATTTTATTGTGGCATTTTTTAAAAAATAAGAATCAGTTAAAAGTTTTTTTTTTAAGAACTTATGATATTCAAATTCAATGTCTTTACATTGCTTAAACTTTTTTTATATGATTTGATCTATACTGGACAATAAAGACAGTTTACCACTAGACTAATAATCAAAGTCTTTCTAGCTCAATAAAATTTTCCATAACATGCATTCCACTGGCACAGGCTTCAAGAATCCAAGTATCACTATGTCAGTGAGAGGCAAAGGAAACAAAAATTGTTTTAAATCTCAATGAAGTAATAAAGTATGTCACCAGTCTTTCAGTCTTGCCAAGTTGCTCACTTCTTAAAAAATTCAGGCTTTCAAAGGTCAAAATAATTTGTATATTGAAGATGTACTTTCTTCAAGTTTAACTCCATCCTCAGTGTATTGTTCTAGGCTCTAGGCTCTAGACTATATGAACCTTCACCTTCTGACTAGAAACTAGGAAAGTCATTTCAAAATAATTACATGACTGTCCTATCTGAGGATCAAAAAAGCCAGACAAATGGATGTGGGAGAGAACTGAAGAATAAGTTAATATGAAAGAAGAGGAAAATATCTCTTCCTCCAAAAGACTTGTGGTTTTGTTAGGAAGATAGGAGTTATTTCATCATATGGAGTTATTTCAGATACCTAGAAGTCATAAGAGAACACCTTTGTATTTATTTAAATTCCAGTGTCAGTGATTTTTTTTTTAACCTGTCTCAACAAATCCATTTTTTCAGCATATATTTGACCACTCACTTATATGGAAACAACAACAACAACAACAAAAATCAGAAGCAAGATATGTTAAGTTCCCTTGAATATATTGAAAATATTTGATTCTGTGCCCTACCTGTAATGTAGCTCTCGATTCCCTTTACAAAGAAATTTTAAATTAAGGTTTTGTGTACCTGACAATGTTTTCCTTTTCTCAAGAAGACAAGTATAGTATGGAGCAGTAGAAATATCACCAGCCATGGAATCAGGAAATAAGGACTTTGAAATATCATGATGATTCAGAGTTGGATCTTATAGGTTATTTTTTAAAAAGAAAATTGTAGCTTCTTTTTGTAATGCCCTGGAGAAGCAGTCATTCACTATCTGAATATCATTAGAGATGTCGAATCTACTATCTCAAGATATCCCATTCATTAATTCATCTATATAGCTGTAATCATTAGGGATGTTTTTTCTCATATTTATAATAATAATCAGTTTCACTCAAATTTCCAACACTTGGTCTAAGACATATGCACTAAATCCAAGGATAAAATGTCTATTTTCTCTTTTATATGAAGACTTCAAAAATATCAAGACTTTTTTTTTGTTTTTCATCTTCTCTTTTACAATCTAAATATCTTCAGTTTCATTCCATTCTTGAATAATATAGATTCTAGTGTTTTTATCATATTTATTACCTTCCTCGAAAACAATATAGATCAATTATGTACTTCCTAAAAGTTTGGTCTGACCAGAGCAGAGTACAGTGAAACTATCAAATCTCTGTATCTAGATAAGAGATGTTTATTAATGTAGTTAAAAATCTCATTTACTTTTATTTCTGACACACCTTATCATACAAATATATTGTGTTTATAGACAACTGGAACATCTATTGCTACAGAATTTCAAAGGTGAAAGAACCTCAAATATAATCCAGTCTAATTTGTAATTGAACTTGAACTGGAAAAGTCCTCTAAATTTTATGAACTCACATTTATATACTATGACAATTATTTATCTTCTAGCAACCCTATAAGATAGAAAGTACAAGCATTACTATTCTCTTTTATAGAAATGAAAATTGAGTAGATGAGGTAAATATATAACTTGTAGGTATCTGAGATAGTATTTTGTTGAACATTTTGTCTCAGCTTAATCCTGAGATAGTTCCATAATATCATAACTCATATACCCTTATCTATAAGGATTTTTGATTCCTTCTCCACCTTTATCTTTAAAATTAATCTCAAGAACTATCTTCTTCATGAAGACCTCTTTGATCTCCTCCAACTACTTTGTGCACACTCATAAACACAATCACACCCATCCACACTAGATATACTGATATACAGAGATATACCAATCAGTTAATATATATTAAGTATGTATTATGTACCATGCAAGATACAAAGGAAGGCAAATAATACCCCATGACTTAAAGTGCTCATTCTTTTTTTTTTTTAATCATTTGGAGTTAAGTGACCTGCTGAGGGTTACACTGTAAATGTCAAGAGTCTGAGATGGAACTTGAATTCAGGTTCTCCTGACTCCAGGGCCAGTACTCAATCCACTGCACTAACTAGCTATCCCAAGAGTCTTCATTTTAATAGGAAAGACATAATGCAAACAACCATATACAAAATACATGTACAGTTTTGAATATATTCTGTTTAAGGTGTCTACATCCAATCCTGTTCAAGATATCTAACAGCAGTTAAAGATGTAAGAATATAAGTCAGAAGAGAAGTTAAAACTAAATAGACAGATTTGGGAATAATCTTCATAGAGATGATCATTGAATCCATGGGAGCTGATGAGATAAACAAGGATGTAGAGGGAGAAGAGAACTCTGGTTGAGTGAAGAGAGAATTTCACTTTTCTCTTTGTATTCCCGGTGTTTGACATAATCTCTCACACATAATAAAAGTTTAATAACTGCTTTTAAATCAATTAAATAGTCCAATTATTTCATGACATCTGCATGCATAACTAAGAACATTATTTAGACTGAATTGGCTCAATCTTTAGATACAGGCAATACCTCAACTCAGGACTCAATGTTAACCTTTATGAAGGCAATTGAGTAGATGCAAACCACATTTCTCCTGCAAAGAGACTGGAAAATCATCTGAATTCTAGAGTCATTTTGCCGATGCTGTTACTCCCCTTTGGTCCTGGAAAAGAAATAGTATTTTGAAATGCATGGATGGATGCATTTTGGAAAATGATTGAGGGGCACCCTGTCAGAATAACAGCAATGTATTGTGGCTAAGAGGACATAGTAACAGACTTAAGAAATCTGTGCTAAATCAGATGCAGAGCCACTTCAGAAGAACCGAAGAGGGAAGCAATTTTTAAAAAATAACTTTTTATTGACAGAACCCATGACAGGGTAATTTTTTACAGCATTATCCCTTGCACTCACTTCTGTTCCGATTTTTCCCTTCCCTCCCTCCACCCCCTCCCCCAGATGGCAAGCAGTCCTTTACATATTGAATAGGTTACAGTATATCCTGGATATAATATATGTGTGTAGAACCGAACAGTTTTCTTGTTGCACAGGGAGAATTGGATTCAGAAGGTGAAAATAACACGGGAAGAAAAACAAAAATGCAAGCAGTTTATATTCATTTACCAGTGTCCTTTCTTTGGGTATAGCTGCTTCTGTCCATTCTTGATCAATTGGAACTGAATTAGATCTCTTTGTCGAAGAGATCCACTTCCGTCAGAATACATCCTCATACAGTATCATTGTTGAGGTATATAATGATCTCCTGGTTCTGCTCATTTCACTTAGCATCAGTTCATGTAAGTCTTGCCAGTCCTCTCTGTATTCATCCTGCTGGTCATTCCTTATAGAACAATAATATTCCATAACGTTCATATACCACAATTTACCCAGGCATTCTCCAATTGATGGGCATCCATTCATTTTCCAGCTTCTAGGCACTACAAACAGGGCTGCCACAAACATTTTGGCACATACAGGAGAGGAAACCAATTAAATGGAAATTAGAGAATCTCTGAATGAATGATCAGTCCTTGCCACCATGAAGGGATTGGTTCCTCTTTTCAATTATGTTTTCCCCTGCAATCCTACAATCCTACCTTCATTATTTACCTATGTTCCTCCTTTCCCCCCCAAAAATGCAATTACTCATCTTTGTATTCCTCAGATATCTCAGTGGAACCATGATGGTATTGATCAATCAATCCATAGTTATTTATTAAGTATATACTACTTATGTGAAATTTAGTTTTGCAGCTTTTACACCTTCTCAAACTCTAAAATTTTTGTCTTTGAGGATACATTTAGTCTTTTGGTGCTGGAGGCTTTCTCCTTGTGCTTTTTCTTGATTTTTCTAGGTACCAGTGAAGCACTGGAGTTGTTAATTTGCTATAGTTCACTCTTCTTTTTGAGTCCTATGTCCTGAATGATATATTTAATGTCATTTCTCATATGCTAATCATCATGACCAACATACTACATATGACCTGAGCATAATGTACATATGTCTTTGGTTATTTGTCCTTTGTATACTTGGCTTCATTATTATTGCCTATCATAAATTATGGGCTCCTAGAGCAGTGCCTCTCCATATTGGTTCTTGAACCTCTTTATTCTGGGAAAAAAAATTTTGTCCCTCCTATTCAACACGAAAGGAAATAAATTCTAGCATTGTCTATCCATTTGCAATAAGAAATGCAATAAAGAAATGAGTTAATTTAAGTAAGATAGTATGGCTATTTGAGAATCAGTATGGCATAGTGGCTAGAGAGCCATCCTTAAAACCAAGAAATCTGGTTTGAGTTCTTCAGACACATTCTAGCCTTGGACAAGTGCACTTACCAACTTAAATGATTTTAAGTTGTAGAGAAGGGCCTGATCTAATTGAGGAAGTCTTATCCCACAAATGTCTATGCTAATTAAACTACATTTTAAGTTCTTATACTTATCTTTGATATGATTATTTAGGAGATATCCCCCATAGCACAAGACAAACTTCTTTTACCCTCTAAAGGTATATTTACTCTAAGTTGGTAACCCTTATCCTAGAAGTTGGGTACTAAGTATTTTATTCTCTTTAGGCATAGCTAGCACAGGACTTTGAAGAAATTAGTGCTTGGGTATACATTTTAAAAGTGGAAATAGTTCTATCTATATAATTAGTTTGGCAATAGTTAAGTAGCAGGGCAGCTAAGTGACAAGGTTTATAGAATACTTGATCTGTAATCAGCAAGATTCATCTTCCTGGGTTCAAATCTGGGCCTCTGACACTTACCAGCTATGTGATCCTAGGCAAGTCACTTAACTTTGTTTACCTCAGTTTCCTCATCTATAAAATGAGCTAGAGAAATAAATGCCAAGCTGTTATGTTCTAGTGTCAAAATGTAGTGTTCTCAGTGGTTTTCTGGAGGTCTTGGAACAGCCTTCCTTTCAGTAGAGTAATCACCACAAGAATGGCCGGGTGTTAAAGTAAAAAAATCTTTATTGTCTCCTTCTCCTGATGCTCAGCTAGCTTTCTCATGGCCTTCAAAGGGGACTTGGTTTCAGTGGAGAAAATGCAGGAGGACAGGCCTGCCATCACACAATGTGAGATGGGATGAATGAATCTCTCTCTCAGTCCCCCAAGAGAGCCACCAGGAGCCTGACTGAAGGTGGAATGAATCTCTCTCCTTGGCTCCAAGAGCTTGAGCTCCCGCCTCCAGACCTTTGTCTTCTCTTGCTCTCTGAGTGAATCTAGCTGAGGCTCCCACTTATTTGTTCTACACTCAGTATAAACCAATGATTACATCACTCAAAAAAATAACCATTATTTGTTGTAAGATTAAATCAATCATACTGAACCATGCTAAACTAGATAACCATTGTCTCATCAATTCTACTGACAACACCTTGTTTCAGAGTTCTGGGCCACAACACCAAGCTACTCAAGTATCTTTGCCAAGATCTCAAATGGGGATATGCAGAATAGAACATGACTGAAATGTAAAAGTTACTGGGTGAAATCATTTCAAAAGTTCTTTCCAGCTATTCATCATAGGGCTACATGTCCTTTTGGATGCTGGATCTGTTATTTTATTTTTAGTAACAGTATAATGCCCTTGGAGTTTTGGCTATGCAGTTGCATTCTCTGTATTTGCAAAAACTGTCAAACTGTTACCAAGCAGTTAATAGGATCCCTTTCCCAATCATAGAAGCAATTTTTTACACAAGAACCATTAAGTTTAAGATTCCTGTTACCTTTATGAAATAACTATGTAAAACTGGCTTTTTTATTGTAGTTTTAGTATTTCTTTTTTGCAGTTGACTTTTATTTCTTAATAGAAAAGAATATTTGTAAGGTTTGATGAAAATATGGTCACCAAAAAGAGAATGGAACGCTTCATGAATGTAGCTACTGAGCAATAATGCCAACTTTCCTTTTAGATCAAGATGAATGTGCTGTGTATGGGACTTGCAGTCAAACCTGCATAAATACATATGGATCATATGTTTGTAGCTGCGTGGAAGGGTATCTAATACAACTTGACAACAAATCTTGCAAGGCCAAAAATGGTAAGTTGAAATCTTTCATGTCCTTCATGAACCTTCATTTCTTTTTTGTTTCCTTTCATTCTGTTCTTTTCCCTGATAAATGAGTTAGAGTCATATGTACCAAGTAGGGATAGATTTTCTTTCACTTTAATGCACTGATCCATAATTGGAAACCTAGGACAGCTCTTTCAATTGTCAGTGATCATTATAAAACTCTTTCAGCTAAGGAAGATTTCTGATTAGCAAGAAACAGTTCAAAAGATAGAGATTAATTGATGTGAACTATTTATTTCAGGTAAGACTATTGGGAAGGAGTGAAGGAGATCACTGCCATTTAGTTTGTGCATTTCATATTGCACATCTCTTTCTTCTTCATAGAGATTGAGCTTGATGTTATAAGTTTTTATATAGAGCCTCTCCCATTCTGGGTTATTAATAAATATTGTTCAATTTATTCTATAATAGGCTGATAACAATTGCTTAATGCATATGTTTTAAGGGTAGTTGACATGAGATAATCACTTTGAATATTATACGTAAGATTCTATATGGCTTCTTTTAATATCTATGCAGTCAGATTTCATTTCATGCATTTCATATTATTTTATATTAGTTAATTAATGAGAATTTTCCCCTTTCATTAACAATTACTAAATTAAGCATGAGACAGGATTTTCGTTTCTGAATCTAGATTAAACTAAACATTTCACTCACTGATGCTACAATTCTCATTTCCATAAAATGTATTTAATTGAGATTTCAGATTTGAAATACTAATGGACTTAAAAAGGAAAGCATTTGTCCTTTGTGAGTTCTATTGATTCATACAATATTGCTGGTGATACTCAAGAATAGTACATAATCTGATAAACCCTACCACTTCCTTTCTCTTCACTCCATGAGGATGCCACTTGTGAATGAGGGAATGTTATAGGAGTTAGAAAGTAGATGGTAATGTAATATAAAACCCAGGAGATATGATAACTTTGGAACTGATAATGGAATATACAAATCTTTTCACCTCTAGGTCACAGGCTTGAATACAATAATGGACTATGTTGCTACAAAATTTCTAGTTACTGTGTGAAGGTTAGGACCTTAAGAGAAATAATTTGCTGGTTAAATATATTTAATGGTAAAAGTTTTAAGATATACAAACTGGTACCTGACATAAAGAACAAAAGGGCCAGTTTAACCAATTATTTCTATAATTCTATGGGGTGAATTACTTTCTGCCTTGACAAAATTCTTTTGTTGGGATATTAATATGGGATTATGATATTAATGAATATTATCTGAGTATTTATTGAAACATTTCAATTCTCTTGATAAAAGATTGCATCAATCAGTGTGTGTGTGTGTGTGTGTGTGTGTGTGTGTGTGTGTGTGTGTAAGAGACAGAGATAGAAACAGAGAGATAGAGACAAAGAGACATTGAGAGAATTGTGAGTGAGAAGTTTGTCAAGGTTAGTTGCAAGCAGCCTGATAATGACATGAAGGAATCCCTATCATTCTTTCTTCATAGGGATCACTGATGTAGATTAGCCATGAAAGTACTTCACTAAATCTCAGAACTATCTCATATTGATCATGAAGTGAACAAATACAAGATAGAAATGGCTAGATAACAGTTCCTATAAAGGACATCTGGATATGTAATTGGGTTACAAACTTAATTTGAATTAATGGCATGTTAAACAATAACAACAACCCTCCCCCCAAAAAAAAATTAAACATAACCCCAAACCTTATAGTTTTCTAGCATCATTCTCAAAGGAAATCTTAGGCTTATATAAGAGAATCTTATTATCAGGATTAAATAAATCATACTGCTATACCCTGCTTTTGTTGGACCACATTGAAAAGTATTGTGTTAAATTCCAAACATAATATTTTAGAGAAGTTATTGTTAGATTCTACAGTTTTAAGAAATGCCAACCATTACACTGAAGATATTGGAGATATTGCCATAGGAAAAC